>NC_090132.1:3565000-6065000 GCF_040581485.1 Linepithema humile
GGAGACGCGGAATTGTTGCGCGATGGTTACGGCAAGATGATTCGCGTCCATCTCTCCGGCCTCCACTTAATCTCAGCACGCCGCGTACTTTGTGATAAGACCGGCCGTATCCGACCGAGACGGAAATATTCCAGAGTCGTATAGAAACATATTACGCGACATAAACAGCCGTTGATTAAGCTTACCGCTACGTTTTATGATATAATTTTAGAACGATATCAGATCCGATGATTTTCCACGTTCGCCACATTAACGTCAGCCTCAATAACGTCAAATTCCGCTGGCTAGTTTTAAAATTGATTCGTGAAACATCATCGCGCTGCGCTCGTTCGGTCCGCATCCTCTCGATGCAACAAAGGACATTCAATTTATATTTTGACTTAATCTTTACTGTCTGGCAAAGCGCATTCTTAACTTTAGGTCGCCGTGAATCGTCACGAGTTTTAAAATAACACGATCGAGCGATCTTCGGAAATGTTCCCCGTCCAATTCTATTGTTTATAACCCGCCGTTTGTAGAATTCAATTGCGTCGAGGCATCGAGCGGGAATATACATACGCAAACGGTGAGAATCCGGAGATTGCAGCGATCACTCATATCGAACTGATCTGCGATCCGAAATACGGATCTGCGCGATTTCCTAGCAGACCGTCTCGCCAGCTACGCGGTCGGCCGATGGTATTTTTATGGCAGACAATGGAATTAATCGCGCATGTCCGCGCTACCGGGCGGTTTTAATAACACGAGACGATAAAACTGGACGCCTTCGTCGTCGAGACGCATTACGCGGCAATCGGAGAACGATAACTTTCGCGTTACGTGACAGCGATACGGTCGGTACGGTCCCAAGGAAATTCTTCCCGTTACGGGAAGAGTCCCTTCGTCCGCGAGGAACGACGGCGGGACCTACGCCGGCAATCAGAGGCGATGGCAGCGGTATTAAAATTATGGACGCGCGTATACGCGCCGATTCCTTTGATCGCCCTGCAACATGATACCTCGTTACGATCGCGAACGCAGAGAAATACCGCAATCGTCGGCAATCAGAAAAATGCGCGAACGCGTTTCTGCAGCGTATAAATTAACGAGGGATGGCATCAAGAAACAGCTGCGTATTAAGATAACTCACTTTTCACATTGTTTCAGCGATAAGCGAATTAAATTTAAATCCGAAAAATTTAAATAAAACGAAAGTAAAGTAAAATGTATGTATATAATTTGGATTCTCTTGACAGCTGTGTGCATTGCGACAAAGTTATGAAAAAGTTATGGAGAAGTAAATTATACTTGTCTGTTTTTCGACACTCGTTAACGTTTATTTTATTCTGCAAACAGCTTTATACTTTGTATTACAGTAAATAAAAAAGCATGTCTTGCGAAAAATCTAATTTCTTAATTGCTTTCGTGTACTCCACTTTTACTTATTCATATTCTCACTTTGTTATATTCCGGAATTGATATCTCAACGAGTTGATATTGATGTAGTAATCCTATAAAGCTCGCCTCTCGGTTCTTTAATCTTCAGTCTCTTGCTCATCGCTATTCATTTCTCTTCAGTTCCGCCAGCGGCTATTGAGAATTCGTGAATCGATAATAGTCTAACAAGACCTACCTATATGCACCGCACGATTCGGCTAACTAATAACGATAGTGATAGCGACATGGATAAAGAAGCACGAATACGAGAACCGAGTTGCGTGTCGAGAACTATTGCGCCGTTGTTGAGAAAAGGTTGGTTGATTAACTCCGTTGCCAGTTAATACATCGCAACGGCTTTTGACAAATAATAGTCATAGCGCACGTGCCTAAAAAAATTAGTTGTGATAAAAAAAAAAATTCTTACGGATTTCTGAGAAATTAGATAACGATAATCGCGCGGCTCTTTGGATAAAAAGATAGAAAGCGTAACACAAATATGCGCTCGCCGATTATTATTATGCTAAACTTCGACTGGCAGCAATAAATTATCGCGACAGTATTGGCGATTGATTACGCGCAGTTAATTATTCGAACATACCGGTAAATACCGGTTACGCAGCGATAAATTGTGGGAGATTAGTGGCAGTCCTGCTCTCTCTCTCTCTCTTTCTCTCTCCCTGCACGCCTGCTACGATGTGACTTCGCTCGCGGGACTCCGTCTAGGATCCCGTTCGTCGTCGTCCACCCTGGGACGTCCATTCATAGATCGCGGAAAAATCGACATTCCCTCGCGCATCCGCGACGGATGGTTCTTAGCACGCGACGCCGCGCGTCGCGACGGGGGTTGAACGATCGGTGTATCGATGACCGTTCGCGCCGTCCCGGCCGTAGGAAACGAGACTTATAGAAATAAATTCAATTGCAAGAATAATTATCGTCGCTTATCCGCGTATAAAGTAGGATATCCTACAGCAGACCTCGTGACAGGTACCAATTACCTTCATAAATGAGAAGCATTCAATTCAATTTTCATAAATAAGGGCTATTCAAATGAGCGGGGCGAGGCGAGACGGCGGTGACTCCGGCGGAAGGAGGAGGAAGATGAAGAGGACGAAGAAGAGGACGAAGAAGAAGAAGAAGAAGAAATGAAGGTGGAGAACGATGACGCGGTAGCGGGGAGGAGGTCGGAGAAACAGCCGCGGGGGGAGTCGCGGGAGAAGAGAGAATCGGCCCCGAAGAGAAGAGGAAGGCTGGAGAACGGAGGAGGCGGGCTGGCTGGCAGGGAGTTTTGGTGAGCGGGGAAGTGATCTAAGCGATGCGACAGCGGGGAGTAAGCTGGATATATTGCCGCCTGAGAGCGCGCTGTTTTCAACCAATTATTTCTACTTGTGGTTGCATGACGGGCATGGCCGCGGCGGGGTAGGTCGGGGGCGGCCAGCGTACGAGAAAGAGGCGAGTTAATGCCATAAATACATCAGCGTTATGGATGCCAGCAATTATATGAGCCCCGGCCGAGGTGGAGCGGCCCCGGTGTGTACACATATAGACACACACGCGTCGCAGCGTACGTGTATACAGATGTATCTATATAGAAATATGTATGTACATACGTCGGCGTGTAGAAATGTACGAGTCGGCATGCGTGCGCTGGCGTGTCTTTGTATGTATGACATGATCCTTCTTCTCGGCCCTGAATATCTCCTCCTCGGCCTCACCTTGATCGCGACTGGTCCGGTTCTCACGTTAGATCGAATCCATTGCCGATCGAATTCGTTCTCGGTCGTTTGTCCACGATCGCACGCGCGTATGTATGATCTTTCGCGACGGTAAGATTCAGCGGATTCGGCGAGGGCTGACTTATATTCTCCGTCGATTGAAATATTGCCCCCTCACATTCGTTAAATGTAGAGAACGTCGCTTTGCATAGAAAATGATAAATATGATATCATCAATTAGTTTACGTAGAAAATAAAATATCACGCGTACTCGATAGTACTTTATTTTCTACGTGAATAAATTAAGCGCGACGCGCGACACGATTATTACAGGCTTTTGTGCGATTTCGGGATTAACTTGCGCATTTGCGAGCGAGGCCGTTTTGGAACTAATGTGTCCGGTATCTGAATAGGCTCGACACGAATTTAAGACCGCTTGTAGGCGGCCCCGCTTGCAGCCGAGTGAATATTTTCGACAACATTGCGAGCGCGAAGTGCGTGCGGGGACGTTAGACTTCCGATCGTCCTCGGCTCAGCGTGTGCGCCGATAAGACGCGAGAATCGCGGCCGCGGACGAGTATGAATCGTGCGATTTTATTCACGGCACAAATCAGAAGATTATTTCCTCCCGGCACCGCGACAAAGTTGGTCTCCCCGGCTTGTACTACGCCGAGCCGGCTGCTCCGCGGTCTTGTGAAATTGAATCGTTGCATTCGCAGCCTTAAATTATACGTCGTCGCCGACACCCACGCGCGGTATCCCGCTACTCCATCTGGTATATTCGCGAAGAGGCCCTCGACTCGCGCGAGAATGGAAGCGAGAGAGGTGGCGGCGGAAAGCCGCGCGGATTAAAACGTTTGTTTCGACGAGATTGCCTAGCTGCGACCCCTTTTATTACTTCACCCTGGCACTTCGCGCCTGCTTCGTGCTCTTATTCACGCTCCTTTGATACGCGCGTACGTGCTCTCTCTCATTTTCAGGCGCCTAAGGAGAGGAAGTGACTCGATGCAACCTTGAGTTCTCGCGTTCTACCGCGTCTCTCGCGTTTTATATCGACGCGAATAACTAAATTTGCTCCTTTCTCGTTCTTGTTGCTTCTCCCCGAGTCATATATTTTTCTCACTTAAATATAAAATATTTTTTTCTCCTTTTAATTTACGGAGTGAGCTAAAGATAACTTCACTGCTGGATTCTTTGATTCAACTTCTCCCCGACTTAATTTGAAATCATAATAATTCCTTATCCGAAAAAGATGATCCGTTAGCAATTGTATCCTTTCCCCGTCAAAGATGTCGTACGTGAAAAAGGGATGCGGATATAAAGAGAAATATTGAGCATTGAGATAATTAACAACAGCGCTCTCGGCAGTATCACGGCCCAGTCTGCGTCGCTCGATAAATTAACATCCCCTTCGTGCGCACTTCGCGCGCGAGCGATTGCAAAAATGCCGGCCAGCGCCGGGCTCTCTTTCTTCCTCTCTCGCGCGCGCGAAACGTTCCGTCCGAACGCCGGCGATAACTCAGCTATTATCTCGCGGAATCTCGCTCCATCGCGCCGCGCGCCATCGTGGCTTGCCGCGCTTTTGCCGGGGCGTGCCATCAGTCAATCCCCCGTGGATGTATAGGTCGACGGGCATAAATTTGCGTCTCGCCGGCGCGCGAAACTTCGCGAGAGAGTCGTTCGAGCCGCGCGATACTCTCGTGCGAGGAGCCCATATTTCTGATCCGTCCATCGGAGTGCCCGGGCCTTCATCCGCGGAGGCGATTGGCCGTAGCCGCGGGTGTTCCCCGCTGCTCTCTCGCTCTCTGGGCCTTTATCTCGGCTTCGCTCCCTTCCTCTCGCGGCTGCGTTTGCCCTCCCCCTCGTCTCGTCCCGCTCGTCGTTTCTTCGGTCCGCCGCGCGACCGCCTTCCGAGATCTCTCTTTTAATTCTCAGATGTTCAATTAAATCAGAGCCCGCTCTTTCGTTTCAATTCCCCTCTCCTCCTCCCTTTCTCTCCTTGCTCGATTTCTTGACCGCACTTATCGGCATTATCTGGGAAGCGTCGTTGCGCTTTTCATGCATCCTGCGAGCGCGCTACTTACGCCGAGAGGCTGCTTTAAACCACCCCACGTTAGATCCACGATTCCGTGGAAACGATTCTGTGGCCTCTCGTCGATAAGTGCTCTCCAATTAGTGCGAAAACATTTCTCCGCTGCTTTTTGCCGCGACTGCACGGCCACGACGGCGGAAGGAGGCTCGATAGCGATCTCAAGGAACGGGCATTTCGTGACCCTGGCTAACTCTCGTTCAACTCCGCATCTTGTTTCTGACAACTGGAATTAGATACCACCCTTGCTAGAAATCGACTCCTGCGACTTCTATCGCCGATTTATTAGCCTTGAATTCGTGACAATTGTTTCGTCAAATACGCGAGTTTGCAGAACTTTCGGAAATTTTTATTGATTTTTTAAATTTTTAAAGGAAAATTTCTGAACACTATATTGCAAATTTAATAATATTTTTCTCGTAAAATTTCATTCAACTTCCCGTCATAAAAATTTAAAAAAAATCGCGATATTACTATGTTCGTATCTTTACGAGACGTGGCAGTCGCGAATATGAATGTCCGAATGGTTTTCCCACGAAATAATTTCCGTCGTCGGATCTACGAGGGCAAACAACGTGTCATCGACAAGGTATACCAGCGGTCGGTGGTATACTGTAAATCCCAGACAAGCGTCCATTGAGTCCCGAGAGGACCCGGCTATTAGGGCCATCACCGGCATGCTAAATGACATCGGTGGAGAGCGCTTAGTCGGGCTAAGGACGACATAAAGTTGCGTGTACGAAAATGAATGTTTGCTGGAATTTATTATTGCCGGGCCCGGCTCGTAACTCAAAGGAGGCTGGCGTTATCTTCATCAGGGGCTGCACCGGCCCCGGCCGGAGAGCGCCGCGTGAGCTCTCGCGATGCCTCAGCATCATTCGTATTAGGAACATCCGCGCACACTCTCGCACCCGTGCGAATCCCCACGCGCTCGGACATTAGTCTGCGTAAGCGCTCGCATATATCTGCGGCTGATGCGTGCCCGTCCACCATAATCCAGTAACGTTTCTTCGACGCTCGTTCTCTCGCGCTTTGCTCTCCAAACTCTGAGAGATTTCACCGGAAAGCCCGTATCGCGAACGCGCATTATCACGTTTACAATAAATTTTGTGATAAAACCTCCCGGTAATTTAAATTACACACGCATACAGTAATTTTAATAATACAAATATAATACGTCCAATATATATTCTTTTAAACTTCCTTCTATCTTTAAAGTAGATTTCAAAATGATTGTAAGTTGAAATTTAATAAACGCTTAGAGGATAAATTGTGTTTATAGCGCGCATATTAATAAAATTATCAATATTGACAGAAAAATGAAAAACGATCTCGAGAATATTGTGTATTTTCTTCGAATTCTAATAAAAATAATTCTTTCGAATAACAATTATGACAAATGTACGGGAGGAAAGCCGCCGCGCATTTTACGCGACGTTAAATTACGAAAGCGTCTTATGTACCCGATTCCTGATGTGTCGAGAGATGCTTTTCCACAGGTATTCGGGATCTGTCGATAAGCGGAAGGGATGCAAGTGGATTTGGCAGCCGCTTCGCGGAAATGCTCAATATTTACGTCGCCGTTCGATCGGCCGTCAGGAGCAGGTAAGGCCAGTTGAAAATAAGAGCAGCGGAAGGCAAACTGACGGTGGGAGTTATCCGCAGTAGAAGAGGAACGAGACACATCAGACGAGCAAGCCACAGGTTGGCTGGCTCTTGTTGAGATGGCGCCAAGGGTTCTTCAGAGTCTGAACGAATTTCCACTTCAAGAGTACGCGCAAAGGGATACGCCGTGTTTCTTTTCCACTAAGCGTCTCATTTGAATCTCTGGAGAATTTTGGGTTTTCTAGAATCCCTCCGGTTGCCTAAAAGAACCTTTTTCGACGATAATTTTGCAAATTGCAACACTACAGTAGATATCACAAAAAAAAAAAACTGGAAAAAAGAAGGCTACTGGGAATTATTTAAGCTATTTAAAGATGCTTGAAGTATTTCTGAAAAAGATAAAACAACTGCGGAAGAGAGAGACCTTATTTAAAACTGAAAGATGTATCAGTAAATTAATAAGAAATTCGAATCAATATTAAATAAAATCTACGCAATCTGAATGGGCGAAAAAGTGATACAAATAAAATGTTTTAGAATTGGAAAATTCCCAAGTGATACAAGTCGACGTAAAGCAGCTTGTTTATCATAACAACTATTTATAGAATTTTTCTAGGATTTCATGAAACACAGAATCAAATGTTTCACTTCACATTGATACAATCGTGCATGGAAACTCTGAGTTTTATTTTACTTCTACATGTTTATATGATTTATAGCAGAATTACATTCAACAGCTTGTACGTCAAGATTACACACATCTCGGACATCGAGGAATCCTGATCTATAACGAAACGGATATCTCCTATATCTCTCGGCGAACGAGCACGGCAACTTGCCGATAAGTAGACGTAGGCAGAAGGTCGACCCTTTCGAACAATGGAGACGAGCTTCCATATGGAAGCGGCGCGATACCAGAACGAACAAGACTCCGCGCGCCCGGCAGGGAAAGGCGCGCAGCGCAGCGTCGAAGGAGAAGAAGAAGAAGAAGAAGAAGAGAAGGAGGAGGCGGAGAGGCGGTGGAAGAATAGGCAGTAACAGACGAGAGAGGCAGGTAAGCTTTGAGGAAGGCGAGCGCGAGGCACGGCGGGACAGCAGGTGCTTTGTCACCGCGCGAGTAAATCCGGCCAGTTTCTGGTGCGCTTCTACGTAGCACTTTGCGAGTCGCGCGGCCACGCAAGCCCCTCGCGCGCGCGCGCGCTTTTGTGCCGATGACGTCATTGAAATATGGTTGGCCCTTTTTCGGCGTCGCGGGAGCGGAGGCGCGCGTACTACAGGTGAGGAGGAGGAAGGGAGGTAGGGGGGGAGGGGACGGTAAGGGCCGAAGAATCACGCGTGGTCCGTACATCGAGCAGTACGGGTCTGTGGTGCACGGGCCTACAGTCAGAAGAGAAGAACGAGAGAGAGAGAGAGAGAGAGAGAGAGAAAGAGGAGGGGGAGCGTTTTTGTTTCCTGGTGACATTTATTTGGGCGCTGGGGGATGTCGGGGTCCGCGTTTTGCATAAGTCAGACGCGGCCGTGTGTGAGTGCAGGCACCGTGATATAAATCCTGGCGCGAGGAGACTGCCCAGTGGCTACCTCCTCCTTCCTCGGCCTCCTGTTCCTCATCCATCCCCCTTCATCGCTCCTCGTGTCCTCTCCTAATCTCCCCTCTCTCTCTCCGGCTCGCGTCTTCTCGCGCTTTCGCCTCTCTCTTTCTCTCTCCTTCTCCTTTCCTGTATCTCCTCCTTCCCCCCCCCCCCTCCGTCTCGTATCCTTACCGCGGGACTCTCGAGCGCAGTATGGTGCACCCTGTTCTGCATATAATGTACCCAACCACCGTTTCACCCGCTGCCTTCCCCCTCCTGTCCCGCCGTTGACTGGACTCGCTCCACCCTACGGCACATGCCGATCGGCGCAACGTTGATGACCCACGAAAGGATCATTACCGAGCCAACGAGTACCAAAGTCTCTTCTCCGGCTCCCAAAGGAACATGATCGCCTCTCGCTCCAAGAGACTTATCTGAATAAACGGCGCCGGCACGAAAAATTAACAAGCTGATAAGGCGTCGGCTGTGCCGTAGCCAAACGATCGAGCAGTTATGCTCGCGTAATTATGTGATTTGTATAAGCAGATGTGAAATTTACAAAGTATTTTCGACAAGTAATATACGATGCTATAGATACAGAAAATATTCAATAAAAAAAATATGCAATGCGAAAAGTCTTGGCGATTCTCGATCGATTAAAGCATTCCGCGAAATAATGACTGACTGGTCGCGTCGATCATAAAATAAGATTGCTGACGCACCAGACGAAATAGATCAGGACCGCAACGATTTTCCAACGATCGATTGCAAAGAGTGATGCACGAATCACGGTAATCTTAAATCGATATCTCGGGGTGTTTAGTAGATTTACCGAGGCAGCCGGGGCACATATAATCCGATCGTAACAGCCGATGGTTGATGCCGTGCCTCATCGTAACGAACGGTCGCCGCGCCACCGCTGCACTCTACGTAATACGTTTCAGATAAGCTAAGAACGCAGTAACTCTCGCGCCGTAATAATTCTAACAGACGTACGAGAGTCAGGGTGGATACGAGTTTTTCAAGCACTGTCGCTTAAAGTTGCGCGGAGAGCTGTTGAAAGTACGGCGTCACAGCTCGCGAACGAACGAAACGAATGAATACAATTAAATCTGTTACTTGAGAATGTTATAAAGCTCTCCACATCCACTATTTATTTCTATCTACGCGTGTAAAGTCACGATTTTTAGTTCAAAAGAAATTGACTCAAAGAAACTAATATGATTAATATAATGAATTATATTTAGAATATTTATAATAAATGTTTTTCAGAATCTAATTGAGATAATAATCTTTTTGCAATAACAAAATTTAAAGCTGCAAAGCAAAGATTTACTGGCAAAAACACAAATATGCGGCACAGTTCTTTTCTTCTTTTCTGAGAATCATTACTTATATATAACCTCTTTTTGCGTAATTTAGCTCTTTTACTGCGACACGTTCAATTACGCGACGGGCATTAAATCGATTTCGTGGACGTGCAATAAGCTGATCGGGCAGTTCATAATTTTTTTTAATGAGGTCGAATTGACATCGATGTGCGCGTGTCTTGCATTTCATTCGGTGGGATATCGATTGCGGAAGGGAGAAAGGAAAAGAGAAAAAGCGAGAGGAAGGAAGCGTCGAGAGGCGCCTGTTTCTCGAAAAAAAAAAAGGTACGCGACGATAGCACTTTCGGTCGCGAATAATTCAGATGGGGGAGTCGTTTAAACGTCCGGGCACGTCGCTCGACAGGTGTAGGCATCGATTAGCATAAGGTACGCCAGCGAACACGTAAACACGTCGCGGCCGAGCGATCGATGGATCATGATCGCGCCGATCTTTCCGGCGATCATGATTAAAGTGGGTCTTTAGCTCGAACGTAACGGATCGTCCGTTCGTCGAAAGAAGCGCTCCTTGAGGGACAAACCCCGTATATTCTCGGACGGATCGTCGCGGCCTCCGTTCGCGCAGGCTTCTTTCACCTGTGTGAGACGTCCAAGAGACCTTGGCTGTGATTAACACCCAGGTAAGCAGACTCACCGGCTCGTATATATGTCGACCTGTCGAGCAGGTTCAAGGCTTCCCCGCCCGAACTGATCGACGAATTTTCGGGAAATTCCGCGCGTTAGCAAAGCAATTGCCAAATATTTGTGAAGACATTTTGATTGTTATTAATGTAATTACTAATTTACGCCTTTGCGTTTTTTTTTTCTATTTCGCGTATAAGAGCTATAAAAGCTGGATAAAACTTGAAAGCAAGAAGGCAAAATTTGCGTCACGATGATAATTGATCTATCGTTGATTCTAATAATACGAATAATAAGGATCCGTCGATTATGCAAGTTAAATCGATCCTCATGTGACATATTTAGTTCTCGGTCCCTTGAACCGCAACCCCGAGGCAGCTCAGGTGATCATATTGAATTTATGCGCTCAGTATAATGGCCTATTACCGGCGCACGCTGTAATGATCGGATGGGCCGATGCTAATGGGGATAGTGAGATTTTTTTTTTTTGCAATCCTGCAGTAACCGCGAAACTGCGCGGCTTTGCTACCGAGTTACTGCTGGCCGCTGCGGCATCACGCGCGTAGTCTGCAGCAAGGGCGATCCTTATAAGGGTTGTCACCGTGGTCGCCCGGATAGGATAATAAGATACTACCTTCTTGCTCCTGGATCCTGGACAACGGGCGGTAGCTGTCTCGATCGTGACCGTCTTGTCACGAAGCAACCCGCGCCTAGCGTCTGCCTTTTCCCGTGCGAACTCCTTTATGAGCGAGTGCGTATCCTTGATGTTACCGGCAGTTCCTTACATCGCGTCCAAATAAAATCTAATAAATATATAATAAAATATGTTAACTAAAAAAATTAATTCTCCACAGAACTTCCGCCGATGTCTCATTTAACAAACAAAAAATGTAAAGACAGAAAACATTTAGCGTTCGTATTGTTATCACATAAACGTTTTATCACAAAAATAGCTTACAAACTATTTACAAATAATACTGTAAAAATAGAGCTATTGTTTCATAGAATTCCTCTAATAATTATTATCTCGCAATAAATTGAAAAATACAAAATATATTATTAAATTTATCCTACAGTAAAATAAAATGATATTCATATATATATATATAAATTCATTCACTGTGTTAAATAATCTTCGAAATTCATATTAAAGTTTATATATAAAATCAAACCAATCAAAAATTTGAGAATTTTTCATCTGCTCATCTCCGTATCTCGCTGATATATTTAATCCAACTTTAATATAATCTCGTATCTCGAGTATACGCCTGTTTCGAGTGGTATCTGACGAAGCACCGATAAGTATAGTCCCGAGAGCGACCTAATCCCGCACGTTACATATAGGCAAGCATCGAAGTTCACGAGGATCGAACGCACCGGGGCCCCACAGATCGTATCTGGCGAGTGAGTTTACGTAGAAATTCGCGTTCTACCGGCGGTGAGCAAGCAGCCGAGCTGCCTGGACCGACCTAACTTCACCGCTCTCCGGGAGTCAGCTTCGTCGGCTGCTAGTATCGCACTACGAATCGTCTTTTCTGGATCCTCACCGCATATATTATCACTTCGACTGCGGCGAAAGTCCACCAGTGAGATCGAAAAACTTTCCTTACACTTCTAGTTTTTTAATAAAAATATACTTCGATACAAAAAAATCAATTTTTTTAAAATTATTTTCTCGGTGTAATATTTGTTAAAAAATCTCAGTTATTATTCGGGGATTAAATATTTCAATAATAAAGAAATAGTATTTAAAAACATTAAGAAAAAAATAGCAAAGCAAAAATATTAATAAAAAATATAGCAAACATTGCGGACCAGGAATATTTGCCAGGAGTAGGTTAAACTTTTTATTGAAATATATTAAGTGTTTTATCACTCACTCCATAATTCCAGACATCTTATTTTTATCCTTAGCTTAGAAAAAAATTTTAGAGAAAGACGTACGCCTACATATATTACGAGAAAAAAAATGAATTCACAGAAAATATGTATTCTACATATGCAAAAATTATCCTAAAGTATGCCAAGTTATTTAAAAAACACAGTTACACTTTTTCTTAAATAATGCGATATTTATTATCCGCACAATGACTTGTATATGCGTTCCATCATATATGCGCAGACCGCACTCGGGCGCGTTTGGCTTGGAGCGCGACGCTTATCCGAAACCCGGTGACGTTTATGGACCCATACGGTGGTTGCGCGCAGCGAGCTGATCGGTTCATAAAGCATCCGAGCCGCGATTCCCTGGTAGTCACAAATCAACTCAACTGGATCGTTCGGGCCCAGTGTTTCAGCGATCTGCGATGCAGCCGCCGGAATGTACCTACGGGCCCGCGCTACCAAGACGGACACAAGGAGGACCCGGGAGGAAGGAGGAAGAGCGGCGGGGAGGGGGAGAAACTCGCACACATTCATGTTGGTTAGAAGCCCCCGTCGTAGAAGCAACAACCGAACCTTCGTCTTCTTCGTGGTCTCTCTCGCAATGGACGCGGTGTGATACACGTAATGCGACGCCCTTAAATCACTGCGGACCCAAACCATCTCTCTGCCCTTTCCCCGTCGCCCCGCCACGCTCCCCAACCTTCGGGGAAGGCAGGCTTCGCAGTAAAAAAAGATGGATTTATAAGGGGCCGCGAGCAGCCTGGCGTTTCGGAGATTCTTCTCGTTTGCGATTCGGGGATGTATCGCCCTCGAACTGCGCCTTATGCCTTTCTCTCTGTCTTTCTCTCTCTCTCTCTCTCTCTCTCTCTCTCTCTCTCTCTCTTTCTCTCTGGAAGTGCCCTATCGATTCGAGGATTATGCGCGATCTTAGGTCCCTAAGAGTCAACTGCCGCAGAACGTCAGACTCTGTCGCTTTTAAGAAGATGCATGGACGCAGATGCAGATCACCCCCTCCCCCCCCCTTCGCTTTTAAATTTATCAACGCGCTCGATCCGAGAGATTCGACAAAGCGATACGAAATTTATTCCTTACACGAAGCTGGGCGTTCGAGATATATGTCTTTCCGCTCCTTATTTTATGATTATATATATTCGCCTTATAATTTAAAGGTATTTAAATATATGTAGAGGAAAGAGAATAAGTATATTCCCCTCCTTGGTCGATCGATCCGGCCGCATTTAATAATCATTCTCGACGCGACGCGTGACGCAATTATTGCAGGCGGCGGGATGCACTCTGCATGTTGCATACATGCCAGCACGTATGTCCTGCAACTCTCCCACGGACTTCCCGCGCGCTACAAGAGAGAGACCATATTGCGCGGTCTTGATATTTACGATTGAAACAAATCAAACGTTATCAAGCATTCCGGACCGACGATAAAGAACACAGAGGGGACGCGTAGGCATCCGAAGCTCCCGGGGGAGACGTCATCGCGAAATCCTCCTCGGTGGCGTCTCTCGTGCGTCGAGTCGCGTCATGCTCGCGTTATGCATCGCGTTATGCATCGCGCTACCGACGATTATTGGGTGATAACAAACGTGTTATTACGCCTCCTGAAAAATTCACGAGAATTATCGCTCGGCCCGCGCGTCGGTGCACGCGAAGGTACACGATATGTTTATTCGAGACAGGGTGTTTTCGTGATGCGAATTATACTGCGATGACTTGTATAGCGATTTATAAAAGAAGTTTGGCGCTTATGTTATAACATAAAATGTAATATAATACATTATTGTAACAGAAAATTTGATGTAATTTTTTTATTTTGAAATAAACGTAAGAAGATATTTTGGAGCACACTTGAGCCTCGCTCTTTGTATCGCTATCAAACCGATGTCTAAGATTTTAAATACAATAAATTAAAGTAAATTTTTCATCAATTAAATTGCTATATATAATTCGATGCATTAATCAAAATATCATCTGAAAAAAGTAAAAAATATCGCAAGCGACACTTTGAGCGATTACCGTCACTGCGGAAGTAATCTTTGCGGAACCGATGACTGAGATTTTCCGCAATCTGCCTAAAGTCGACACGCAACGTTTATCTCGAGGACGTTCACCGACACTCGATAACTCACGATTAGCGTAACACGCTCGGAACAAGATATCGTCGTCGCGGAGCAAAAAGTCCGGCTGTTTCGGCGCGGACGCGCTCTTAAATCCTCGAAGAAACGACGCGGCGAGACGCAAAACGAGCGAGGAAGCTGGGAGAAAAAAGAGCGCGGAAGGGAAGAGAAAGATGGATGTAAACGCCGGATGCACACGCACAGACGCGCGCATCGTGGTTTTTCAATCGGGTTTTGGTGCGTCCTTTAATTCGTCGAGGATAACGCCTCACCCCTCCCGCGGACGCCCGCGCGGCGCGTTTCTACATTTGCATTCTCGGAATAAGAGGTGCACTCGCTCGCTCGCTCGCTCGCTCGCGCCAACAAGTAGACAGCGGGCATCGAATGTTTAATTCAAGATACGCGAGACAGAGCCGGTGCGTGAGAATGAGCGGGAGGAAGGGAGAGGAGTCGTGCGTGCGTGCGCGCGCGGGAGAGAGACGGAGCGAGCGAGAGAGCGTAGGGTAGCAATTGATGGGACAGGGTGGCGCGTTTGTTGAGCTAATTACTGTAAGGCGAGGCGCTTACTCGCGCCGCTACATACAAACGGCATTAAAGGTGGTGGTCATCAATCCCTGGTAAGGTCTCTTCGCCCGCCCGGCGAGTCGGCCCTTCGCTTTGCCACTGAGGACTCTTCCCTTCGCGTCCCTCGCCACCTCGCGCTCTCTCGAGACGCGACATTAAGGATAAGATCGAATCAATGTATTTGTAAAGTTGCTCAGTTCAACGTAATTACCAATTCCAATAAAACACACTACTTGAATTTGCGACTGTAAAATTATTAAAAATTTTTGGTATCATGTTTCACGATAAAAAAAAAAAAATTTACTTTATACAACTGTAAATAACGATGAATAATGATACATTTTTCATTTTGAATTTTATCCGAATCAAATCTGTCGTAATTAATTCGATGCGGTAGAAACGACGCGGACAATAATGATTACATTTGCACAGATTTGAATACTTCGCGTTGTCGGATTCGATAAATGACTTTCGCGAGACGTGAATCGGTGAGCGTTTAATTGACCAGGTTCAGGACGATGCCTGTATAATCTTTTCCCGAGGAAGTAGGCATCAATATTTTTGACGCAGAAGCCATTAATACCGTCGCTTAATTGTATAAACTGCGGTGGGAAAGGATGCGCATTTATTTTGCATTTGTTTAACACCGAGATTGATTATTATTGGCGTTACTACTCGATGGGTACGTGTTGCCGCGGGATACAAATAATGCAATATTAATTGACCGAGATCCGCGTTGGTCGAGTCTATCGATTTCTATCTAGCACTACATGCACTAGATTGAACGAATTAATATCCCTCTACATCTAATTAAATCGGTCTTCTTCCTTTAGCTTACTTTGAACAGCGGTTGCACTTGATTTATGCATCGCATGATGATATATCGCGTCGATATTTAAATGTCCTAAACGTTCCGTTTGTAAAAATATTAAAACTATCTCCGTGTCCGTTTTCCCGACCACAAAAGAAAAATAAAACCAAAACCACTCTACAACTACAATATATTCATTTTTCCAAGTTATTTTCGCTTATTCTATAAATTTACCAAGCTTCGTCGAAATCGGACCAAGACGGTGTGCGAATGCTGCTGCTTCCTGTTTCTGATAAACATGTCACGAGTAATGATTTATTACATCCCCATCCTTCAATTTGCAAGAATGATAATTTCCGAGGTCCGCCGTGGAAAGACTTCATTATCCGTCTAAAATGTCGGCGCTCCCGGGAGAGCTTGAAATCGGTGCGTACATCATCTCGCGCCCGATCGGTGTGCGCGCACGGTCCGGTCGCGCACCGCCCGCGAAGATGTCGCGCGTGTTAAGGCCTCCGCCGAACCGGTGCAGCGGCGCGTCGCGGCATAAATAATAGCGGTTGATAATTAAGACGGCGTTTCGGCGCTAAGCGCGGGACGGCGCACCCGCTGTCTCTCCTCGTGGCGCGACACCGAACTCGCGCGTGTAGACACGCGAGAAGACCGCGTCCACGCCAAGGCGAGGGAAGAGCAAGATATATCGCGTCCCGGACTCGCGGCAACGATGGAATTTCAACGATCTCTCGCAGGGGATGGGAGCTAGTGTATATCGGTAAGGGTCCTTCGCTTTGTGTCCGTTTCTCGGCGTCTCGTAAGGGAGAGAAAGCGACGGGAGAGCGCGAGAGAGGGATCGGAGAGAAAATGAAAAGGGCGCACGGAGGAAGTCGCGCCATGTGCGAGAATTCCGCCGCCGCGGTAAAAAGTATTGCGCGGATTCATCTGGATAAACCGCGGCGCGATCAATCACTCGGTGATTAAATGCGCTACCTACGGAATCGAACTCGTCCATAATTTATGGCGGTTTTTCTAGATAAGATATAAGGGACACGTCGAGGCATGTGACACAGGTGTTCATGTAGGAAGTACCCTCGTTATTGAAATAACGCGCTCGCTGTGTCCAAGATAAAAGCGACTTTTACGCGCGTGTATCTCAAACAAATGTTTGACTGCGACAAGACGATAGAAACGGATTATTTAACTTGCTCATGTAGATTAAATTAGATAATTTTTCTACTTTTTGCATCAAGCTTTTGTCTACGGTGTAAGTAAAAATATATATTTTATTATCTCTCAATTTGTCAATGTTTTTGCTGTTTATTATTATTTTCTCGTCTCGTCGCCATTATTATCAAACATCTTCAGAAAAAGTCCACAGTATACAAGATTCCTTATAGCGGCAAGTAATTATGACAAAGTACCTCAATTATCGTACAAGTGACAACGTTAATTATGAATAACGCCTGAGCTTTAACATAAATCGTTGAATTCAACTATCAGAATTTGGAGCAAAGTTTGGACACTAATGTAGTTAAATAAAGAGAATTACTCATGTGAATAAATGTTATCTTGCATGAGTTGTAGATATTATTAACATAATTTTCAAATTGAAACTAATATGATCTAAGTAGAATTTGGATCTAATTTTATGTCGCGTATATCGTGACACACATATATATATATATATATAAACATTCAACATTTTGAGCAAATTGTTATTGTACTCCATTTCTGTACAATTTAATTTACTTTTATAATTATTTTTAATTATTTTCTAGACACAATTTTCTAAAAAAAATAAATGGCGTATATAATTATGATTTAAATAAAATGTAACGCGGACTGAAATTTTATCCTCTCGGAAAATTCAACGACAAAAAAGAAAAAGGCTTTATTTTTGCGATCAAAAGAGACAAGGATGGAGTTAACTATCGCACGAGTGCTCGGATGAGCACTATTGTGAATGCGCGGCTCCTGCGCCATCGATATAACTTTCCAAGTGTAATTGAGGGAATAAAGTCCGCAAAATTTCGCGAGTCACGACGTTGGCGAGGATCGTAAAGAGGATGAGCGTGTCCTGGCGTAACCTGAAGCTGCGAAGGGGCTGCAGAAACGCGACGAGGACACGTCGGGAAATGAAAACGAGGGGCGTCCCGGTGCCGGCGACGTCCTACCAACCCCACGGGGAGCCGGCACGTTATATCTTCATTAAGCAGTATACCTAACCGTCCTGTCGCGACTTCTTAGCGCTTCGCAGCTCGCGCTAATTCCGCGTTACTTCTTCTGTCTACATATCGGTTTCTCTGATCCCCACGTAGTCGCGTAAAGACGTTCAAAAAAAGAGCGAATCTTTTTGCACGTTAGCTGCGATGATGATACTCTTTGGGTACTTTTTCTGGAATTCTTTAATATTTTTGCGAAATTCTGAAAATATCAGAAAGTCTGCCGAAATTTTTTTGCAAAATTAAAGAGATTTAAATATATTGTATTTCTCTTTTTTAATTAATAAATATATTTTATAGTATATTAACGGTTCTTAATAATTTATACAAAAACTTGCGTATTCTCACTTAAAAAAATATATCACTATTATGACTAAAATCATCATTTTTGTTTGAAAAATTAAATTTTGACAAACTGTACGACTAATGAATATTTTATTATTTACTCGATTATTCATCTTTATATTTTTATATTGATAGCGGATGTATCAGAAAATTTCTCACATATAAAGGGCAAAGCCTTTGGTCGGTAAGGACATGGTCGAGTGTCACTTCGTTTCCAGCTTTTATTAAACCGGACAACCTTAACAGCCTCCTTTCGGTATCTTTCGGCAGAGAAGGAACCAGCGCGAGCGGAGCCTCCTTAGGATTTAATCGCGACCCTTTGTCCAACGAGTAACGCCCGCGAGTCCCATGGTCGTGTCGGCACCGAGGGGTAAGGTCCTTCCCCCCCTGTCCCCGACGGGTCTCCCTGGTTGCGGAGGAAATTCCAGGTCCCCGAATCACCGTAAGATCGGGACACATCGTTATGGGTATCCGCGCGGCTTCTTCGTGCCTCTCGCTCGCTCCCGGACGGTATCGGGGCGGAGGAGCCTCGGTCCAGAAGGAGGACGCGGTCGTAAATATTCGGGCGCCAAATAATGCCGGTTCCGAGCGAGAGCAAACGACCACGGCTGCCGGCCGACCCGTAATGAAGGACATCCTCATTAATTAGTCAATAAATTATCCTTCACGCTCACGACGCCCGTGGTCGGCCTCCTCGCCCGCTCGCCCGTCCGGGAGCGTTCGAGAGGGACGCGTACTTTACGACACCTATCTCGCGCGACAGCACGATGCATTTCTCACAATCAGCAGCCCCGAAGACGGAAAACGCGTCTCGCGGGACGATCTACGAGGTGGTCCCGTCGCGTCGCTCGAATCTCCGCCCGGGTTCGCGGTCACGCTCGAATCTCCCGAGAAGCTGTCGCACACGAAGAACGAAGAGTCGCCGATAGCGCGAGGTGACGGCCAATCACGACGAAAATAGAATCCCGGGACGAGCTCGCGCAAACCTGTTTCGACAAAAGCGCGTCAAGGTGGCCGGATGGCAATGGTGTCATAAGGCGCAGGATGAAGATTGTATATAGAGTATGAAGAGCTTGGTCCTTGCACATATATGGGCCAATTTTGTATCTTCATAATACTGATAATCGAGCCGACCACTCGTTTCTACGCTCGTCCAGATCCACGCGGTGCGCAGGATCAGAATCGGTAAGACGCGTTCGTAGATGGTGCGATTCTTACGCTAATCATTATAAGCGCGTTCCATATGAAAGCAGCGCGTGCTGCTTCTACCAGGTGGACAGTGTAATGTCTCGTAATGTCTCATGTCGTACGGTGCACTGAGCATAAAGATTGGATCCTATACGTGTCCAAGTTACATACCGTGCCACGTGACCGTATATCACTCTAACTACTTCCTAGCTCGGTACAATCCCACCGACTCACGCGGTCGCGAAGGACGGTGCTCATCTTCCGAGAAATCGCGAACATACACGATGTCGCAATGTATCAATCGTTATTTAAAAAGGAGCATATTTACTCATCCGAAAATATCTCGAAAGAGTTGTTAATAGCAAAATCTTAAATATTATGTTAGCTCCTAGCAATAATCAAACTTGAAGAATTTTCACATGAAAGTATATTAGAATGTTCTTCTTTGTGTATAATAATCATTTTTAAATAAAAAAAACCTTTACATATACGTAATATTCTCGCTTATTCAATTAGCAATTATAAATAGGGGAGCCTTAATTAAATAACTTAAATAAATACTTAATAAATACTAATTTCTTTTTTGGCACTGTTTTTGGTTAGTTGAGTGTAGAATCGTTAGCATTAAAATTACCGGAAAAAATTTTGAGGACGTAATCATTCGCCTCGTTTGGTGTTGGAAAGTCCTTGGTGTGAGCTTCCACCAGATGAGCACGAAGTTCTTTGGAGAAGTTCGTGCAGAATACGTTTCCCATTTCCTCCGTGCAAAAATCACATTCATAAATTGTCTTACCTGGATGTAAACTCGTGGATACTACGTGTTTCCGAAGATTTTCCTGCAAACAAAAATTATATCAAGTTAAATTGAAATAGAAACAACTCAAATAAACGCTGAAGCAGATAATTAATGATTAAGTAGAAACAATTATTAAAATTGCGTGATGTAGCGGTCGCTGACGATTGCCAAATATCCTAATGTTTTTAACGGCAGCGCAATTAACCAATCAACAACCGATATTCTTATAATCTAACGACTGTTATTAGTCGAATCAGGCACATTTTACGAGCGTGTACTCGATCGTTTTACGCAATTCTCCAATTCTCATCGAGTTCTTCAAATGAGCCTGCTGTTCGGATGTCGTTATTAAAATCTCATTCGAGTTAAACGCTTATACAAAGGAATCTTTCACCGCACTCGGACGCCTCGAATCAGATCGGCCTTTCGTTTGCGCTTGTACGACAGCGGATACTCGGTGGTGGAATCGGTTCGCCGCAGAACCGGACGTTCGCGTTCATTGGCTACGCCGTTGGCGCATTTAAAGACGCTTCACCCTCTCAGGCCCTAAGTAGCCGGTCATGGTCGTAAACATCTTCTTACCAGGCGGGCTTATACGAGCCGTTGATGGCAACAGCAACATCAAATTTAATTTCCTACAAGTAAATCTTCCCGCGGGGCAGCGCAGATTAAGTCTCGTTCACACCGCCATGGGCGGTCGCGCGCTTTGACGATTGTCACGGAGATCGGATCGCTATCATGCGAATCTAGCATGGACGTTTCATTAGACCAATTGAGTTTCCACGAGTATAACTTCTCCTGTACTGATGAACTACACGCTGCTATAAGTTATCCGAGGTGTAAAGCTGTGCGGTTCGCTTTTACGACCGAAATGATGACTTGATGAATCTAATTATTTTTGAAAGTTAGCAGCTGCAGCACAACGCAACAAAAACTGTTGGAAAATGTATCTCCTATTTTGATATATCTATTATATCTGTTTGACAAATTAATATTTTGAGTTACGCATCTGAACAAAATCAGTATATATATATATATAAATTAAATATATATATAAATACGTAAAGCTAATATTCCTGCTATTATTTAATGCACATAATTTTCCATGCAAAAAATAATTGATATAAATAACGAATAATTTTCTATGTTTATTAAAAAATATATAAATCGCATAACAACAATTTTATATGTATGTAAAGAAATCGTTTTACGATGTTTTTGATAAACCCATTCCAGACTATTGCCCCTAGGAAGCCGCAACGGATATTTTATCTCTTTAGCGTCTCTCTTAAGAAACCGCCGATATTAATTTTCTTTCGCGGCAGAAGGAGAGGTAGAAACGCGGCCGACTGCAATTACAATATAAACGTCCCGCTGGATGCGCAAAAATCGCCGAGAGCGGCGGACAAGTCAGCTGCACCCTCGACCGCGCGAATGGGTCGTAAAATTATGGAGAGAGACGGGGAGGAGACCTTAACCCAGATCAACGTTTTATCAAAGATCCGCTTTTGTGAGGTTCGATTCGTCCGCCTGTTTTTCTCTTCTCCCGCCGAATGTCTTATAATAAGTAAAATTTAATTGACCGTCTCGCGTAATGTTATATGGACCAATAAAATCGTGGATAATGTCGGCCTGTAATTCCTATTAAACCGATCCGCGAAATTTGTCGATCGCGGAATGTAGCATGTTGCAAAAAGTAAACTTTGTACAGATAAGCGGGGAATGCGTGACTGATGCAGGCAATAAAAGCTTTAATCGTTTTATGTTGTAAATAATTAAACGAGTTTGAAGGAAAGAGATTGAGAAAGTGTTGCGAGCAATTAGAACATGCCTGACGCATGAGTCGGCAAAACAAAAATTAAAGATAATACGACACGAAACGGAAATCATATATTTGTAACATTGTAACAAATTATTTAAACCTCTGGCTATCGCTATTAATTAAAAAATAACCAATGTATGATTTTGTAACTCTTATTGTTGAAGATAAGACAAATTATTCATCGAGCATTGCTTCAATTTCTACAATATTTACCGCGATTCAAAGTCCATCGGAACGAAATAAGAAGCGACTTTTCGCTGACTTTTCGACGATTGATGCAGGAAACAGGACACAAGTTCCGGATTCAGCGTTAACCGCTGTCAGCTTGAGGAGTTACCACCCTCGACGAAAGTTTCCCAAGTGCCGGTGGTAGCGAGCCCAAGCTGAAGGGAAGCAGGAGGGAAGACGGTTTCGAAGCAAGGACGGAAGTGCCGGTCGGCAAAAAGAGGCGTGTAACCATCCGAGATAAATCATAACGCGGAGGGAAGAAGGAAGGAAGGAAAGTGGCGCGCGTAATCTCGTCGACGCAAGGCGAGCCGTCTGCTCTACGTGGAAGAGAATCCCCCCCTCGTTAAATCGTCCCGCGCGTTGCTCGCACGTTCCTTCCCTTATTAAAGTACCGTGCAAACAGCTATCGTCGGGATCCGATACTTTTTCGTAGTCACGATGCATCCCTCCTCCAACACATTATTTTTTTCCCATCTTCGGTCGCGCGAACATCACCGATTTATCGGCGCTTTGAGATTGTACAGCGCTGATCCTGCAGATCCGAGAACAAAGATCAATCGGATATACATGCCATTACACGATGATTCCAAAATATTTAGTTTGCGCTTTACACGCAATATTTTGCATTTTAAATATATAATTGGCTGTCTTTTTTAAAGACTAAATTAATTTTCTTTACATAAAAACGAAGCTTTTTTTGTATTTTTTTAATTTTTGTATTTTTATTTTGCAGCACTTTTGCCGCATCGATAATTGATTACTTCTTCTTGATCCGACTTCGTCAACAGCAACAAACACTTGATCGAAGTATCCGCGAACACGATTGAGAATCACTGGAATGAGTTTATGTCGCTATCAAAGAGACAGGGAGAACCTCGTATGCGAGTCGCATCCCAAGTCAAGCTTCAAAGGACATTAGCATACCGGCCGCACGGTATGACTGGGCTGTGCGTGTGTGGGCATCCAGTGAGCACAATTAACTCGTTATCTTATCGCGCCTCGGCAGCGGCAGAGACGGCGGCGCGGTCCAAACGTTAAGGTGTACTTTGCTTAATTTACGCCACGGAGTCACCGGCAGGACAAAAATTGGACTATGTCGGGATTACAGGCGCGAGTAAACCTCCGAGAGCGCTACCACCGCGATGTTAAGAAAGAACGAGCTTTGAGTCATGACGACGCCCGCGAGCGTCGCGGTGGATGTGTGCACGCGATAGACCCTTCGAACACACATGCATACCGGAAAGCGTGCATGATGCTACTGGTTTTAATCGCGGAGAATGATACGAAGTTCTCGCGACCTTTGCCATCGCTAAGCATCGTTAGAAAGTCTGATCTCGAATTACGAAATAAAATCTAAGATAGGTTTCTAGATTTCTCATTTTTTCAATATAAAACCGGCCAAAGTTGATTATAATACATATAAAAAGGGAATTATATGGCATACGTGTAATAGAATTTAAAAAATTCTTTACCTCATGCTTTTCGTAAATTATATATTTGACATAGTAACTTACCAAAGCGTTGCACGCATAGGAACAATGTCGACACTTATACGGTTTAGAGCCTGTATGCAGCCGTAAGTGCCTTTGCAGATGATAACTAATTTTCGTTTTAAAATTGCAACCCTTATAATTGCAGCAGTGGACTTTCTCCTCGTTTGTGGTACCCTCGTGCTTCTTCCTATGCCTGGAACAAATGCAATCACGTTAAATTAGAACGATACCAATGATAATCAGCAGCCGTAAAAGATTCTTGCAAATTTACGCAATTTTATGAAAGCGATCGTTATGGAAGCGTTCTTTCCGTTAATTAGACTCTTTCGGTGTTGAACCACTGACGCAGGCAATTAAAGCATAATGATAAGGATTTACGTATCCAATATATATGCACGATTATTACCATTAAATGAAAATTCCCATTGGAATTGAGCGGACGCGAAATTTATTGGAGCCAATCGAAGCATTTTATGAAAGTCTGATTAACGCCCAAGCGCTAATACCGGTCAACGCAGCTATTAACGCCAGATAAACTTTCCGTGCCGAGGTGAAGTCGATACCAAGTATCTAATCTCGAAAATATATCTGTTGGGGCATCATACCGGTCTAAGTTGTTGCCGCGATACTCGCCGAAAAAGATAGATACGAGTTTGTCATCAAAAGGCAGTTAGACGAGGTAGAACACGAAGGTAAAAGCAATATCTTCTAAAACATATCCAGTAGTGAGATTGTTATCAACATTGCAGCGTTAAACGATTTATATTACAAGTCAGCTTTAAAATCAACTCATGGCTAATTAAGTGGTAATCACATCCAGCGATTTCAACTTTGAAAAGTATTATTTAAGATCCCTATTCGACAAAAATTATTCCAATTTAGTTCTGGTATAAATGAAATCGAGATCCAACAATTTACTGAATTTATTAAAAATGAACAATTTATAATAATTAATTAATTAATGCATGTACGATGTGTCTGGAGAAAAATATTTTTATACAATCAGGACGCAACATCAATGTAGAAGTATATACTTTTTCAACATGGAAGACGCGAGATTATATCAGAGATGTGTCCTCCTCATCGGCGTTTCCTCCTCCTCCTCTGTACGAAGTTCATCGTCGCAGTCGCGGCCCGGTGATTATGAACGATGCGATATGCGTGCGCGATATTACGAGGGGGGAAGGGCGCCGTTGGCCGCGGCTACGTGTATATCAGGTTCGAGATGCGTGACACGTTTAATTAAAATCCCGCGTGATTTACTCTCCACTGGGGCTCTCGCAACGAGATCGTGGCGCGGGAGGACGGGCGAGAAAGAGAGGAAGAGAGAAGGAGGCGGGAGGGGAGCGACGAGTGGACACACGCGAAAGAGAGGCGTCGGTGGAAGAGAGTCCGCGACACACTCTGCGGCTGCGTTGAGTTCGACTCACGTAGTAAGTACTCAATTCACGATGAAATATCGCGGCGACCATCGGCCATGCGCGGACGATCATAACGGGTTGCCCGCACTTAGCCGGTTGCAACACGCAACTTCCGCTTTCGCGGTCCTCGATCTTTCTCCCGCGCCATTCCTCTCTCGTTCGCGCCCGCCTCTCTCTCCCTCATCCGCGACATTCGTATTTCTTCTCCACTTCTCTCGAGAGCTGTCGCGGGAGCGGGAAAAAAAGTGCGGCGTCAAACGAGGCGAAATTTATTAGAGGCGCTTCCCGCGCCACAATGGCCTTAATAAGGCTTAATTTAAATCGAATATCTCGCTTTCGCGCAAATTCATGAAAGGAGGTTTAATGCGTCACGCGATTTTTGCAAGCTCGAATATCGATCAGGAAAAAAATTTAAAAATTGATCAAAGTGGAACTTTTATAAACATGTTGCTAAATAATATTATGAATTTGCTGCACTGTGTTTAATTCTTAATCGGCAAATTAAGTTAAGCTATAGGAATTTTTTCTTGTATAAAATAGTCATTAATATTTTATATTTTAAATAGAAAGATAAGATAGAGAAGTGTAAATCCCCATATTTTGTTCACGAATTGTCAAAGCACTGTCGTTTGTATAAAATTAATTTAGCAAGTTTAAATAAAAGTGAAAAAGTCAAAAAATATTTATACGTTTTTCAGTTTTTCTCTGCATTTTGCTTCTTCAAAGATTATTATCAATATTGGATATAGCCTAGTGAGTTGAATAGAATATCTCATGTCTGAATGAGTCGCGAATTAATTCAGATACAGATGATCCCGTCTGTGTCTTAAAATAACTAGAGAATAAATCCAGAAGAGATAAAAAGCGATACGAAAATTGCCGAGTATCGAGGCCATGCGCCGCGCGCACGGAGATGCAATCGGATTTTCGATAAATTACTCTTCAAATTATATCCTCCCCATTGTCTCTATCAATAATCCGTGAAGATTGATTCTTTCGCTGTCCGCATCCTCGCAATTACGTATGCGTAGCGGCGCGCGACGCGAGTACTTGCGTCCTCGCAATTAATTCTCCGCTTCCTCGAAGCCATCGATCATACATACGCGAGCCGTGAGCCGCGCGATTAATGGCGCAGGAATGCGTTGTTCCCGCCGGGGACCTCGATTAAAATTAATGTCAATAATATCGGCAGTCCGAGAAGTCGTGCCGCAGCCCTCTGCGAGATGGAGCAGTGGATCGCACGCGAACTGAATTGTTAAAAAGATCCTCGTATTGAAGCGCTTCGCCTTACCCCATTTCGATAATCGCTAACGAGCTCGAAATATCGAGCACCGGTGTGTGATACTCAAATATTATAATCGTTGTACGATTCTGACATTATATTTGACTCACCGCCTTCTGCCGACACGTAACGATGAAATTGTTACGTGCGTTGAAAATTTTTATCATAAAATTATTAGCTTTCGATTTAAAATTTATACACTTTGCAGTTTCTCTGCTTTGCATTGCAAAACAAATTTTTTGTCTCTTTCTTTGTACACGCTTAAAGAAATATATACTTTGAAAAATTTCTAAAAATAATCTGTCTAGATTAATTCATTAAATTACAGCGAATAATAAATTTTGATCTGATTTTATTTACCTTCTCAGCTGCGGCTGCGTTTTAGTGGCGTACGAGCAATTAGGACATTGATATTGTTTACCAACGCTATCGTGGACCAACTTTCGGTGCCTCTGGAGCTCGGATGGAGTGCGAAGGACTGTGGGGCATCCCGGAAGCCCACACCTGTACTTCTTGCCAATGTGTCGCAGCATGTGCTGTTGAAGAGAATATCTAAAATATTAAAAAACATAACGCATACATTAGTATAAAATATTTTTCACATTACACAGCTTCAACCTACATATTTCCTAATATACTTCTTATTATAATATTCATTAGATATTTTTACATCTTATATCACAAGCAAACATATGTAAATGAGAAGCGAAAAATATGGAATATAACACCATTACATTTGCTATTCTAAAGAGCTATCAAATGGAGAACTCGTAAAAATTAAATGCCTTTAGCTGTGAAATTAAAAAAAAAATTTGCTTGATTATCATCTTGGTATTTCGTATAAGTATATTTCTGCCTCATTCTTACTTAATCTTCTTTCACAATATAACTGCGCTTTAAAATGTAGCGATAATTTTGCTGGAAATGCGTATGGCGCGTTACAAGGATGTTGCGCGATTTTTGGAATGCCGCTATTGGCCGGCGCGACGTGTCGCAAATAATGATTTTGTGGTGGCGAGAGAACGCGGCGCTTTCGTTAAATCCAACTTGTAATAAGACAGCACAATGGTCCTCGCGTATGCCTGGTACGCGTGTGACTATCGGCCCGTTCGCACGCCGTACGATCCGATCGCAGCTGTTGCATCTTATATCAATGTGCACGTCGGCGGAGCGCAACGCAGGCACGGCGCACTTTAAATAGTTCCCGTCACGAGGTGACGATCTATACGGTTAGTGAACTTGCCGTGTTGCGCTAAGTGAGTCAACAAGACGTATTGAGGCCCGGATCTAGTTCTGTGCGTTTGCCCGCGCGCTTCGCTCGCCGTGCGGAATTCCCCATCCTTTAAGCGCAAGTGAAATACGAGTGCAATACGGTTGCTTTATAATTAGATGGAAACGAACATTCCGCTCTCCGCATCAGTTCGAAAGCAACTTGAATTAGCAGAAGCCGAGCCGGGAAACTCGTAAACGCGATAAACACGTGGCGGCACTTTTAATTAACGGCCGGCTCGCAATCGCGGCGATAAATGCGCATCAATCTGCTTGACCATTTGACGCGTTTAAAATCTAATACAGATCCTAATGTAAATTGTCGTATGTGTAAACGTATATCCTATTATCTATGTAATAGCTACTACATAGATAAATTAAAAAGATAGACTTACTTTGTATTAAAAAAATTTTATGTTACAATAGAATCAACAGAAGAATTTTTCGCTTCAATAAACAAAAATGTTTCGAATTCGCGATTAAAGTGGCGATTAATTTACTGCAATTTAGAGGCACATCTTAGCAAACTGTTCCGCGACATTATGCAAGGCGCACGAAGAATCGTGCAAGGAAAGACACGAAGCAATCGGCGCGCGCTTGTCGTAGAAACCCAAGCGCGTTCGTCGATGTTATCGAAATCGGCAGCAAATTTCCGAACGTAGTGTAGCCACGATCTTCCCGTACGTATCTCTGGTAATCCTGTCCGGTGCTCCTGTCGGCAGATCTCGAGAGCCTCGGACGAGGCCGGAAGAAAGTGCTCGCGGTAGCAGAACGAGGATTTTTCGAGATGGCAGTTCGACGATATCGAATTCAGAGTTCCGCGGAAGCGAGACAGAGAGAAAGAGGACGACGAGGACGCGGCGACTGGAAAAAGAGAGAAGAGGACAAAACCCAAGAGGTCTGGGCCGTCCTAGAAGGAGTCGGCCTATCCAATTGGCTACGCAAGTGTAACGCTGAGCTTTACAATGTCAGAATATACACGCCCTCGCACGAGCCCGCGGACGACGCGGCCTACCTGGCTCGCCAGGTGCGAGCCAGGTAGTCGTGCGAGCTGCGTATCTGGACCTGCGGATACCTGCGGTGCCCCTGCGTGTGGAAACAGGTACCCCGCTAGATACCCTCGCGTGCTCACGCATTTCGCTTGCGTGCGAAGCGGCGGACCAGAGGCGACAGAATAAAGATAAGGGTCAGAGACGTGTGATCTTACTTCGTCATATCAGATTTCGGGCTTTCCGAGATATCGCGATTGGTTAATCCGAGAATGTATCGCGGCTTCTGTTCGCCATGCTCGCCCGTCGTATTTCTCTTTTTACAAAAATCGCGATGGCAGAGAATAACCGATTCGGACAATTTCAAATCGTCTCACGATATACTTTTATGGCAGGATTTTAATCCAAAAGTGATATAAAATGCAGAGCGTAATTAACACATTTAACAAATTAAGTGGCACTTTTCAGTTCTAAAGATAAAAAAAAGAAAAAGATGCTTGAAAAATATGAAAAGGATTAGAATGCTCTTTTCCGCGTCATATTTTTCAGTAATTAGTAAACTCAATGGCAATGCAACAGCGAGAATCTGATAATAGACGGGTTAATGAATGACCATGCATATATACATGCAGAATACAAATAAAATTTGCAACACAAAGATATGTGGGTGGATAACATCTCACATTTCGTTGCCAGTGAAGATTCCTTAAAATATGCTCTACGGAGATGTTAAACCCTTCTCAAGGCCAAGTTGTTTGGTACCGTAACATTTAAGAGTTTATGTCCGATGAATTAAGCGTTTTGGGATTCTTTGGCTATACGGGTATTTTGATTCTCCACTGCACTTTTTATCATACACAATCTCGGGCATATCTTATTGCTGATCTTTTATCACAATTTTTTCGAGCAGTGTAAACAAGATGTGAAAAAGCTATAAATTATTAAATATAACGATCTATTAATATGCTTTATATAACATAAAGATTATTTTTTATAAAAAGACAGATATTGAATATAAAGCGGTGAATAGAATATCGGTGATTTTTAATAACAGATAGATTTGTAATTAAATACGAATTCCAAAACTGAGTTTAATCATGATTCAAACCGCCAATTAGTATATTCGTCCATAGCAGCTGAATTATCAAGAAAAAAAGTGAATGTTGATATATGTTTCATTTCGTGCTATGTGTTCGCGAGCCTCGCGAGAAAGATGCATAATTTAGTTAGCTGTGGAAGCGGTCGTTTCTTCTTCACTGCACATCACATACACCACGGAAATAATAAAATCCTCGTTACAATAAAATCAAAGAGATCGTACGAGACTCGCGGACCGTTTCCTTGATAGAAATTAATGACGGGCGTGACTGTATCGGAGTTCCTATACGCTGGCCGCGGTGAATCGGTTCAAGGTCCGCTTCATGAACGCCGTAATTGCGCTGAATTATGACAGTCGAGGTATACGAAGACAAGACCTTTCCGGTGGATCGAAGCCCGCGATAAAAAGTGACAGCAATGCGTATAAAATTATTATCTGCTTGACGCCTTGAAAAATATTTTTCTCGTAATAATGCATTTTTGCACAAAATTTTATCTCACATATGTAAAATTATTTTTATTTTAATTATTGACGCACTATAAGTTGATTTTTTCAAACAAATTTTGGCCCGCAATGTAAAAAAAACTTTTTTGCTTTGTTTTCTACTTAAACAAATTACTTCTGACCGCTTGGAAAAAAAATGTATTCGTGTGATTTACTGTATTACACGCTGCATTACATTCTCAACGCAAGGTCATGTATTAAAGATTCGCGTAATGCAAATTGTTCGCCAATATGGTTTCCATAAAACGTCATAGTTTATAAGTCCGGGGAACATTTATACGAAAGCTTCGACCGCAATAATTGATTTTAATCAGCGAGCGAGCGAGTGAGCGAGGGCAAGACGTCGGTTTCACACGAGAACCCAGATCTACCCAAAAATATACCGCGACCGCCATCCATATCGATCGCTCGCTACACCCGGTGCTTGAATTATGACGTTGAGAAATCCCGCGCGCGACGCATACTGCCGCCACGCTGGAATTCCGATAGAACAATATTAATATCGGCGCCCGGCGAGAGCGCGCAACGCGTTAACGCGAGAGACTAAAAGTGATGATGAGGAGGAAGAGAAGGTGGCCGGGTCTTCGTTTTTCAGCGAAATGTCGTGAGTATGACGAAAGATCGTTAAGAGGGGAACTTTGGTTCGGGCAAGCGGATGCGGTCGCCGGCGAATGATTTAGCGCGACGTCCGCCGTCATCTCGTGAAAAAAATACCGAGTGATTCGTCAGGCTTTAGAGCTGATTTCCATTTAAAAAGACTAATTCGCCGTTATTAAATAATTATATTGATGAACGCACAAATACGGTGACGCTTCTTGGAGAAACCCGTCTTGCGGGAGGCGATCGCGATTTCCGGGCGGCCTCGCGCGGACCGCCGTCGTCTCCTCAGGGTCATGCGATCCCTTCGGAGGAACGAGCGCATGGCACTGCGGGCCGTTAACGGCCTGATGACTTTATAGCGTTCCGCGCGAGTTTTTAACGCTTTTTATTCCACCCGAGTCCTGCAGCCGTAAAAGCGATGACGGGCGAAGCTAAGGTTTCACTTTACTTCACGCGTCCGTTGATCGGCATTTGTAGCCGCAACGATACACGTTGTATCGTCTTCGTGTCGTTCTGCAGTGCGGACTAATGGCTATGATCAATTTGCGGAATGGTCGTGTCATCAAAGTGTACGATATTCTAGTATAATTTAATTTTTGCTAAATAAAAACATTACTTTTATCACATATTTATGATTTTATCACGTCTTTCGATATCTCAAGCAGAATTTAAATTTTCGAATGCAAACGGAATATTAAAATCACGTAGTCACTAATTAAATAAAATTACACAGTCGACCACTTAGACTTCATAGCCCATTAAACATATCGCGTTATGATTGGTGGAATTAATGCTCGCCCTTAATTGCTAATGTGTACTTTCATCAAATAGGCATATTTATCCTATTTGTCAAAATTTGATTTTCCCGCGTATCGAAGCATCGCAGCGTCATTGGCGAAGAATTCAACGTGCGGATGAGTTTCTCTTCCTAATTACGCGAGTCGTGTAACCGGTTTATCATCTCACATCAGAAATTATCTCGTACAAATCTAATATATACATTCGTTACAAATGCCAAAGTAACTATGATGACCCCGTAAAAAAAAAAAGAGTAACATTTACGGTTTCGAATAAACGGCAATAATTTTACAATCTTCGCTTCGTCTGCGCCGGTAATTCAGTTTTATGACCACGGAACCTCATAAGACGATTAAGATCTTTGCTCGTCGGCATCCGCGCGGTAATGCAAGGTTTACAAGCAGGGGCGAATGATGACTTTTCAGAGCTTGAAGTCAATAATTCTCTTAAAAGTATTGTTTACGCTTCTGTTAATAAGCAAACAGTATTTAGGAGCAATTACTTAAAAGGCAATATTGTTAAAAGAAATGATTCTCTTCCTTCTCTTCGCGCTTAGTAACCATGTAAATTGACTGGGAAAAAAAATTACTTTTCAATCATTAAATTGCCATATTAATTAATTATAGACTATAAGTTTTCCTTGAAAAGAAAAATTGATTTTAAATAGACTTGACAATGAATATTGTGAAAAATATATGATAATTCTTGGGACATTCTGCGAAAAGAATACTTCAAGTTGATTTTCAGGTAGCTCCGTTCCTGCGTGCACAGCTGCCACTTCGATCTACAGTGATTCCTTCTCTAATTTCCAAAGCTGGATGCAAACCATCACGACCTGCAGTCGCAAATAAGCCCCCGTATTCTTGCTTAAAGTAACGGTGATATTAGCATCACACTTAATTCCTTCAGAAACTTACGAGATACGCGAACCACGGGCACACATATGCCCGGGCAGGTAAGTCGCCGATCTGGAAACGCGTAATTAAACAAGAAAGCGTTAATCACCGCGCGAGAACGTTTAACGGCTCTCATCCATGAGAGAAAAGGCGAGTCGGTATCTTCGGCGGATCGGAGAGGAAAAAAGTCGCGACATTCCTTTATCCACTCCGATTGCGAAAAGATGCGTGTTGCCGCTAATAAGTATAAATCTCGTCGATGGAGGCTAATTTCAGCGCCGAGAGCGGGATGAAAAGAAATCAAAAAGTGAGAAAGAGAAGGACAGAAAAAGAAAAGAACAGAAGATGTAAATGGGGAGGAAAAAAAGCGCTGCGCGGCTCGTAATGCTCAAGCGAAAATTCGTATAATTAAAATCAAGTAGCTAAGTATAGTAAGCTCGCTAGATTGGCTCGCCTTCGGTCGGGATTGCTCTCGCCGGGTTATAGTGATCTCGCGGGCAGACGTAGCGCGCGGAGAGATACAGTCAGGCGGGATATAGTGACGTATAGGTTTTAATATAGCTCTCTCCGATCGCTCTGGGATGGGAATGGCAGAGAGTCGCGGCCCTCTTTCTCTCTCTCTCTCTCTCTTTCTCTCGCTGTAGCCGATCGTGTACTACGCGAGGAGGAGGGAAGCGGATGGGAGCGAGCGAGCACGGGCATTAATTAAAAAGGTTGCGCATTAAAATGATTTGTTTTAATTGGCTGAACGCGCTGAGGTATTTATGGCCTCGCGGTCCTTCGCTCGGTCTGTCGGTCTGCGGCCTCTACAACGACCGTCGACTTCTTCTTCTTCTCATCTCCCTCCCCCCCACCCCCTTTTTCCTCACCCGCCTCCTTACGGCCTCACTCCCCTCGGCCCCCTCGTCCGCCCGCCCTTTCCGGCTCTCTGCGTCTTCTACAGCCGCTAAGTCCGCGCCCTAGTCCCCTCCGCCCCTGACCTCTTCGATTATCTCGAAATCGGACGATCGCTCATCCGGACCGACGCGAGAGAGCTAAAGATTCTCCTCTGCCGTGCGGAGAGAGAACCGAGGGCGATTCATAAATATCCGGCCACGACAAGTGGATCTTTATTACCGCGAATGATTTATGCATGACTTGGCCGTTATTGTTCGACGTCGACTCGTGTGTCACTGACGTATCCTCGCGTTTAGAACGACCCGCGCGCCCATGCCGTTTCTCCGTTTGCTTCGCCTTCGGCACCGTTCGTAATTTCGGCCGGCCGGACGCCCGACGAAGAAACTCCAATGACGAGATATAAATTGGTGAACCTTGCGAATAGGCAAGGCTGATTAGTGTTCAAATCCTTGCGCGCGTCCTCGAGGACAAAATATTTATAATATATAGCTATTGTATTTTTAATCCTTCAAGTTTCTATGAATGCCGACTGATCAGAATGCGGAGGACAAAATGATGCAATGAAGGACGAATCTTTCATTGTTGCGTCCCATTTTTATTTTCTGTGTCCTTCCCCTCCTTCAATCTTGTCCTTTCGCAGCAAAATAAAAAAAAATCTCATTTTTATACATGTAAGATTGTTGAAAAAGATATCAACAAATACAAGTCATCACTACTATGAGGAATTCGACTTGATACTAATGATAGAGTATCGATATTTCTTGTGAGAACCGCAAAAATAATAAAAAAAATGCGATAGAAGTCACGGTCGCGATGCACGCGCTCGCGCGCAACATATTATAATCCCTCCCCCCCCACCCTCCGCCCTCTCGCCGTAACGAGAAAGTGGAGAAAAAAGGAGCACCGATGGAATCTAATGAGCAAGGAGGCAGATCCCGATGGCTCCGCGTCGAGCTCGTACTTCGCCATGATCAAGATCGAGCCCTCGACGAGAAGCGAGATACGACACGGGCGCGCGAGGGAGAGAGGGAAGCGCAGGGGGAGATGTCGGCGGAGGAGAGAGACAAATGCAGGTGCAACCTGCACCGGTGCGGGACGGACGTACGGACGTACGAGCGGACGAAGGTGGGATTGAGTTATGACAGCGTTTGCTCCAGGGGGCCGGCTCTGGACCCGGCGAAGCGGATATTCTTCTTATTCTTTATTTCTTCGTCTGCGGCCCCGCCGTAGGAACCGTCGGCCATGCATCACCTTCGGTTCACTCCGGTCCGGCCTCCTCTTCGGCATCGTTGCACGACCGCACCGCCATCACGGCCCATCACGATCCCACCTCAGCCATCGTCCTGGCTGGAATTGTCGATTCCACCCACCTTAGCAGGTCGAGAGTGCTCGGCCGGCTCTCGCAAGTATTTACGTTTCGTGCGCCGTCCGTCTCGTCTCCACTCCCCCCCCTCGCCCTCTTCCTCTTCTTATCTTCGCTGTTCTTTATAGTCGAATGAAACGATCCGGACGACTCTGTTCGTTAATTGCATCTCGAGTGACACTTGGCGAAACCTTGACCTTCGGCGTTTCTCTTTCTTTCAACGCTCGGCGACTGAACCGTGACAATAATATTCCTTTCTAATGTTTTCTCGACGTGAAAAAAAGTTGTCATAAAATCACGAGAAAAGTTACTTTCTCTCGTAAAGTAGTTATGTGAACAAGGCGTAGAAAAACTATTCTTACGTTCCTTTTGTACGACATAAATGTCAGTCGTGCAATCTTAACACGTGTAATAAAAACGTGGTTTTTTTTTTTTTGTTTAAACATGGAGAACATATTTACAATTCTCTCTCTCCATTATAATTTAGGCTTGTATATATTTCTTTCTTGTGTTCAATTTATCTTTCAATTTTACCATAAAATCTAAAAAATATTTTGATTTCTTTTATTATTTTTCTTTTTTTACATATTTAAATCTTTTATTGAAATTGTTATAAATTTTTTGATGCACTTAAAAATTTTTAAATTTTACCATAAAATCTAAAAAATATTTTGATTTCTTTTATTATTTTTCTTTTTTTATATATCTAAATCTTTTATTTAAATTGTTATAAATTTTTTGATGCACTTAAAAAATTTCCAATATTGAAATTTTGACTAAAACTTGTTTTCATCCGAGAGTTACCCAGCGCACTCTGATTTCGTCACCTTCGCTGCCATTGCACCGCGAAACCGGTTTAATCAATGATTCACGGACGTTACTGAAATTATATATATGCTCGTTTCGCGGTGAAGTAAAACTGGGAAAGATAAATCACAAGATTGGTTATCAATTTCTGGAATTTACATAAACAAAGAGATAAATCAGCGATTACTTTTAATCAATTCTAAAAATTTATTAAAATATAATTTCTTATTTAATATCTAATAAATTTGAAATTCAATATGTTTCTCAAGGAATTGGTACTTATTTACTCTATAATATTGTTAAGCAAATTTTTAACCATAAATCACTGATTAATCATCATTTAATTGCATAAAACTTAATATTTCTCCAAGTCAGTAGAAATAGTTGTGCGTGCTTGCACAATTTTAATAAAATTCTCGTTATCGGGCAAGAATATAACTGTAAATTATGTCTTATTTGCAAAAGTCCGTGTCACGCAGAATATGACAATCCCCTAATCGGGCGCAATCGCAAATCACGGTAAGCCATGTCGTCCACGCGCGTGCACCGCTATCCCCCACCGAAAGTAGGTTTCATTAGCGCACACGTGACCGCGCGTCGGAATAACTCGGAATTAACGCGAGTCTCCCAATCAAAGACGGCCCCGGCGGAACAAACAAAACGGAACTTCGTTCCCGGCGATCCCCCGGGGGAGCGGTTGGTTAGCGGCAACCGGCATTGGCGCGCTGACGCTGAAAGTCGAGGCGAGAGAGCGTCTCTCCGACCTCGCCGCGTCAGGAAGATTAGGGGGATCGCGCGGGGGAGAGATGGTCGTAGCACAACGGACGTAGGGATGGCGCGCAGGGTTGTGGGTGGGAAGAGGGAAACCGGAGGGGTGGTTAACGCTTCGCAGTCGGGGCTCAGAATAAACAACAATATTATAACGCGAGCTTAATTGCGCCAGAGGGCTCGGTAACGGGCGCATAAATCGGAGCAGTGAACGCGCGCCCGCGCCCTCGAAACTACCCTCGTTCCGTCTCTCTCTCTCTCTCTCGTTCTTCCATGACTCTTCCTCCTCCCTCTCCGCCCCGCCCGCCGTGTCCCCGGGACACGTAACAGTCCTCCACGAGCCGCCTCCGGAGTAGGATTCATTTACAATAAACATGTCCCCCGCTAATTTCGTCGGCGGAAAAGGAGGAATCTCTGGAACAGAGGAGCGTCTTAAGTACGATATACGTTGACGTTTCCTCGCCGTCCTGCTCCGAGAGGACGATCGCCTTCATAAGAGTTGTATCCCGATCCGGCCCGCGATCTTTGTCCCCGAGGCTATCGATGACGGCTACCAATTTAATATATGCTCGCGGTTAATTCCTGTTTTTCTTTTATTTTTTTTTTATAATTCGGAGGATCTTTGGCGGTTCAGCGTTTCTACCTGCCAACCGTGACATTTTGATGATTCGCCTTTTCAGTGCGGTGCCGCGAGAATGAAAGAAAGAAACAAGCTAGATTGACGCGAATATTTAGGCAAAAAAATCATCGAGAATTTCTTCGAGTCTTTGTGGCGCCTGTTTTCAATAATATGTTTTTGATAATTACGCACAAAGCACAAAAGAAGCAAATATGATTATTTTTATAATTTCTATGTAATTGTTTTACGTTTTAAATTGTTTTATTACTGCATAATGTATTTTTCAATACGCATAATATAATGTTATATGTGCGGTTTGTATAATGTATAAAATTTCATTGTAACTGCCATCGCAAATTATAAAGCGTGGAAAATAGAATTTATTGCGCAGTAGTAATATTATATTCGTTTTCGTATATATATTCCCGGTATTTTATTTATGTAATTTATTGTACGTCGGTTCCTGCAACATGGCATTCTTATGAGGGACCTCCCTACAGTAAGCTGCGTTTTGTAACCACCCCTGTGCGACCCGCAAGTGCGGATTCCACGACGAAATGTCGCAGCGGTGGCCGAAAAATTTGGACGCGCGAGGAAAGCCGGCGTTACGACGCTTGCGGCTTGGCGGCGTTTCAGCCAACCATGGATAAATGTACGAACACGTACGGGAAGAGGAGGTTGAAGAGGAACAGATAAAAAAAAAAGAGCAGGGAACGCGGAGAGCTGAAATGATATGGAGTGTACGCAAGCAGGCTCGATTTACAGTTTTTGGGAATCTCGACTATGCGCATAATTGTACCTAAACATTTCTAACTCTAGTTTAAATCAAGCCTGCAAACTGCAGTCTGATAATAAAGCAGACGTAATTTAAACAAAAATTCACAGATGACAATCTTTGAAAATATATTTTTAACAAAAATTCTGACAATTACAAGCGAAATGTTAAGCTAATAATAAAACAAAATGATGAAATAATATTAATGGTATAAATGTGATAATATAAAATAGTTATGTGGTTTTTAGAAGTCTTTACATTCCACCAATATTACGCTACGATATTAATTAACATCGCTGGAATAGGCGATCGTAGAAAACGACACTTCAAATTTACGTGCCACCGCTATTTTATCCCGAAATATTTTCGATTGCGCGCTCTTTTTACGATTCCCCCAAGAGTCTCCGTACCCATTGTGCCCAATGGATAATCCAGCGACGGAAAGAAAGATAAAGAGCTGGGGTACAGCGATGCAGTCGGAGGGCCGGGAAAGAAGGGAGGCGAGCGGAGGAAGAGAGAGAGAGGAAGAGAAAAAGAGCGAAAGGGTGAAGGGGGTGTCGCACCAGTCGAGCAGAGAGAAGGACCACGCTGGAAGGAAGAGAACGCGATGGAGAAAGGGTAGAGAGGGCGAAAAGAGAACAGAAGGAGGCGGGAGGACCGGGCGGGAGGGGGGAAATAGGGGGTAGGAGGCAGAGGGTGAGCGTTAGGACGGTTAGCGGCCGGTGGCTATACGTACGCGTCCTCGACCGCAGGCCTGTTTTATTTTATGAATCGCAATATTTTACGCGACAACTGGACTCGCGGGGCGGCCACCACTAAACTGTCTGCATACGGAGCCGTGCGCTTACCGCGTGCCACACCATACCGTACGACGCACCACCATCGCCGCACCCGCCATCCCGTCGCGTCGCATCGCATCGCATCGCAGTGCGGCCGCCGCCGCTACCACATCGGCGAAGGCGGCTAGCCAAATAACAAAAAGCGTCTGAGATGCGCGTCCAAGTGACGTCTGACGGCGAAAAATTAGGATATCGGCTTTCACAACGTTTCTGTTGATTTGGATTTGCGTATGCTAGAATTCTCTGCGCCGTGTAAAAAATTATTATGAGAAATATATTTGTTTATATAATAAATATTATTTAGCTTGATTCTTGAAATATTTAAATTATCCGCAAAATCTTTTCTAAAGTCGACGCTGAAAAATACGTACACAAGTACGTGTCGTGGCCCGCAATGCGCGAGCGAGAAATGCTTTGCCGATGCATCTGAATGCGACGAACGCGGCGCGCAACAGTATCTCATTGTTTCGATGCGGGAAAGAGTGTGCGGAGATATCTTCCCGCGCCTTTTTCTTTTTCTACGCGAATAAGTCTTCCCTCACCGGAACGATAGCACGCGAACGGCCCTGTGGGATGCGTCGAGGCGTCTAAAGGATGATCCGTAAAGACGACACCGCGTTTAACACAACGATCGACGAATAGTACGAAACAACGGAAGCTACCGTAATATTTAATTGTTTAAAAAAATTGTAGATAGACTCTGGCCAACTTACCATTTTCAAAGAGAACACAGGCAATAGTTTTCAATTCCAAAAATTGAATTAAATTGTCACAGTTAATTAAATGAACAAGAAAAATCACAAATGATGGTTCAAAATATTAAATCTAAAAAAAATATAAAAAATTATTTTGTGAGTAATAAATCAAATTCTTAAGAGAGAAAAAATGTTTTCTGTACGTGGAAAGAATCGCACAGCTAAAAGCAGCGCGACACAACGTAACGTGTCTTATACTGCAGACTTGCGTATAACATTCCAAAGCTACTGTCCAAGGAACACGCTGTATCCTGCCGTCACATATCTTCTCTCGATATCAGTACTGTCGTCCAACAGGACGTCAGCGGATAGCAAAGTTAGACCAATCTCACCCCGTATGCCTATCTATGCGGTGTTTACCTGGCCGGGTGTACAAAGGAGGTGGACGCGCCATTACTGCTACGGGAGATAAAAGATACGCTCGCGCGGTCCATATATGTAAATACCTCTGGGGATCTCGCGTACACGTCGTGGAGGCCGTGGAAGAGAGGGTTGCCACAGGAGGCTGGACAGGGCCGCGAGAGGACAGGGGAGGACCGGGCCTGTCGGGGGGGAGCGCGCGGGGGTGGACGAAGGAGCGAAATGTACGGTCAGTAGCTCGCGTATGTAACATACTATCTTGAATATGCGCATACATCGCGAGCTGACCACGGATTCCGAGAATCGGTTAGGCGATCGGTTGCGCGGGAGCTGCCCGTCTCCTCCACGTAATTACCTTCTTTCTTTCTCTCTTTCTTTCTTTCTTTCTGGATTCTCCTCCGTTCGCCACCCGGAGCGCGGCGTTATGCTCCTTTTCTGCCCCCGCACGATCGCGGAGACTTCGCCATCGTCACGTTCGCCTGGGCTCCTTTTATTCCCGCGCTGCATTGCCCTCGCATGCAGCAGCTACGCGAGTACGCGTCTTGTTCTACAGGTAACGAACCTGGCGAACGAGGAAAGGAGTATCGCGCGCTCTCGTGAAATGCCGAACGATCGATCGTAAGACGTCGGACGCGGATTAATTAGATTATTCGGAGTCCTTGATTCGCGGAGCGATACAGAAATATATGTGAATAATAGTGCAACGATAAAAAAATATTTATGTTAAAAAGATTGCAGTGTAAAAATACAATCAATTTAAATTAAAAAAAAAAAAAAAAGGAATTATTTAATGAGTAAACACTTGAAATTTAAGATGAAAGTCGAAGATACGACCATCAAGATAAATTGTCGCAAAATATTATGCGTCAAAAGTTTTGTATCATTTCATTTTATCTTGCGTTTCTAAATTGAGATGCAGAGTGTCATTAATTTTCCCTGCTAGGCAACTTGTCTAACAGGTTGCCGAATATTTTATCGATAAGTTTGCCCGTATTTCCATCCAATAGGATTGCCATTTTGTCTGTTTCTGCCGTCAGGTGAAATAAATTCCATCAGTAGTGCATAAATACATCTGTCAGACAAGTGTGAAATAACGGGATCGAATTTACTGTATAATATGAAAATCTAAGAAATCTGACATTTACTCATCGTTAAAAGCAACCGAAATACGATAGCCTGGCGTGTTTACGATGCCTGGCGTACATATATTTGCATTTTTCTTTTGATTTTTTTCATTATCGTTCATCATTAATATTTTCCGTACTTTCAAATTAACATAATATTTATGTAATAATTGTTTTTGTCACAGTTTCTAATCAATTATTATTTTACTTTAAATTTAAACGATATAAAATTGTCTTAAAAAGACAAATATACAGTATATTTCTTTTGAATACCTTCTTATTACCCTTTTGCGAGAGAAAATAAATCGCGCAGTTAGTAACTCGCGCGTATGACATACTATCTTGAATATGCGCATACATCGTGAGCCAGCAGAGTATTCTGGGAATCGCTTAATGCGCGATCCATCGCTGCGCAAGCTCATCTTTTCGTATTTGGTTTCTTCCTTCATTTTCTCCCTTTCTAAACCTTTGAGATTCATTACAAATTTTTTTCTCTTCCACATACTGCAACACTACGCCGATATGACTTGCATGCTTTCGATTTTACGTTTTCGCATATTAGAAAAAAATTTGCCTAATAAAATCTTGCAGTTTTCGGATATCCAAGAAAGTTTAGTCTAATTGTAAGCATATACCTTTAAAAAAAATATTATAATTTCTTTAATATTAAAGATGGCTTTAGCACGAGGAATTAACGTCCGTCTTGACGGTGGAGTCAAGGCGCAATACTTTCTGCTTGTCCTTATACGAGGTTTCTCTCCCGCCATCATTGCGCGTTCCTCGTGGTCTCCCTACATTGCCACGGCGCGTTACTCATCCACGAACATGCCTCATCTTGGAGCTAACGAACGGACTTGCCAACTGGCTCTCGTAAGAGATGACGCATATGCCTCTGCCTGGTCTTCCCTTTTCTACTACGAGACGTAGTAGAAGCGGCAAGAAGAGGTGGAGGAGAGTTCTAATCAAGGTAGCGTACCGGAACTTCTAACTCCTTTCGCACAGAACGGTATGTCGACTTCCAAGGTACGTCGATCTCGCGTTCTAAGCTACAGGAAACTAAGCCCGAAGGAAGATTATAGGGTGTCTGCATAGAGATGGTCCGAGTTTGCTGGAAGGTGATAGTCTTGTCGAGATGGTCGCGGAGAGTGATTTTCCTAGGATAAGCCGAGCGGGGTTGTAAAATTTGTCGATTAAATAATTTGAGGACTTGTCGAAACTTTACAAAACTAGTTTCGACTTTCTTAAGATGCCACCGCGTGATCGCGGTCTCCACCGTGAGAGACACTCACGCGCGGATATAAGCTGCCTGGATTACGAAAAGATGAAATTTTCATGCATAATAATTTTCATACTCAATAATTAGAACGGTCAAATTATTCATGTCACGTTATTTTAAGGAATTTATAATTGTAAAATAACGCAATTTAAGGAGTCGTCGTCTTTCTTAACAGAACATTTTATCAACGACAATTTGTATCTTAATTTAACTAATTTTTTCAGAATATACAATTTTAAGAAAAAGCAAACAATCATTTGAGAGGAAAAATTGCCCCATTCATTCCGACCAGTCACTAATTTTTCTACATAAAACAAAATACGGAATAAATCGGAAAACTTTGTCGAAAGATGAATTAACTTGGGGGGGAAAAGGGAGGAGGGAGAAAAGAAAGATATCAGCACGTCGGAGCGCGCACTAAAGGATGTGCCAAACGACGACGGTCAAGCGTAATCCCACGAAACGATCGGAATCGCGGCATTAAGCGAAACCCTCGTGGCTCAGGCTGCATGTCGAGACTTCTGGCCGGTCGTTCGGCCTTCGGAGTCACTGGCTGTGAGAATAGGACGGTGGCTGGGTGTTGAATAGGTGCTGTTACAGAAGGTAATGCGTGTACGGTGAGGACTCTGAGGAGACGGCGGAGGCGGAGGAAAGGCATGAAGAGGAAACCGAGACAGCGGAGCCAAGGTGTTAACATTTGCTTTATAGCAACCGCTCTACAGCCGGGGCAATGGTTTAATACTTGTGTCGGCGCGCAGTACGTGCGACACACAAACACCTCCGGAACAGCCGTGGAGGCCCGCTCCACCTGCATGCGTTGATATTAAAAGGACACGGGGTATATATTCGTTATAACGCCAGCCCGTTAAACACCGAAATGATCCACGCGCTGGCAGCCGTGCGTGTTACGTCGCCTATTGGCAGCAAGCCTATGTCGTTACTAAAATGACATTACTCTTATTTTGCATATGATGCAGTTGGAAAAGTGGAACTCTCTACCCGTTAACGCGTTATATTCGCCGAAAATAGCCACTTATGAATTTATCGTTTGACTCTCGGCAAAATTATTTTCTTTAGAATAGAGTTTAATTATCGATTTATTCTAGTTTATTTATATTTTTCGGACGTAGGTTTGCAGTAACGCATATAGCGATATAATTATTAAAAAATAAGGTTTCGCATCAAGTGTATGAAAAAAAAAAATAAAAACGTGAAAGTTATCACATCATTAAAATAAATTATCAAAATAAAATAAATGTAAATAATTTTTTAATTAGATAAAAAATACGAGAACGGGAAAATTATCAAAAGCTATCAACCTCATTAATCTGTGTATTTTAATTTTACGATACCTCGTGTTAATGTACTTATAAACATCGCACTGCGACGTTGGCAGAAATATATGACGCGTACTACCGCGAGCTATATAATGGAGGTTCGTTAAATAGTGAAATAACCGGCGAGTTTATATACATTGCTATGAGATGTTAATACGCGACCCGTAGTCGGACGTGCATCACCCTCCCCCCCCCCTTTTCTGTGTTCCTCTCCTTCTGTCTTTCAAGCCCAACGACACCTTAACGCTCTCGTCTCGTTTCTTTTCTCTCGCGTTTTCGATCCGCTCTGTCTAGTCTCTTCCATTGGGTCACGCTCCTTTATTTTATAGTTATGCAGCGAGGACACTTTTACTACGACCGCGCGAACATTTCGCGGTTTCAGCTCGCGGTGAGCGCTTTTATTGCTGAGGACGCTTTTACCCCCGAATACGCTATCCTTTATTTATTACGAAGCGGTCGCACGCGTTGCAAAAAGAATAGCGTGTAACGAATCAAAAGACAAATCGAAATCAAAGTAAGTAATACATTGAGAAATAAATCTATTTCAATAGATAGTTCAAATCTGAAAGATCTAACCACGGAAAAAAATTGTTATTTGCATTTAAATGCAATTTTTGTATTCGCCGTTTTCGTAAACATTCGAACTAGCGTAATCAACAAAATTATGCTCGATTATAAATAAAGATATTTCATATAATTCAATTTACTTATATCAATATTCAACTGCGATAATTAACAATCAGTAATTAAACCTTCACTTACTTGGTATAGAAGCCTTCCTTGCACTCCGAGCAAATAAATCTTCGCCGACGACCTCTTGTGTCCAGGCACTCCGACGAGAAGGTGCCGCATATCCTTTGATGAACGCTGAGCTCCGATCGCCTCGAGAATGAGATGGAACACTTCGCGCAGGGAAAGGGTTTTTCTCCAGTATGCTGTATAATATGATTCCGCAGCGAAGGTTTTGCAAAAATCTTCTTACAGATCGGACACCGGTACTTCGGCAACAACTTGCTGGAGCTCGGAACTTCTTCGTCAACTTGCACGGCACCGGTGTGGAGGGCTCCGTGAAAGATGAATTCAGCTTGAGAGTCCGTCGAGAAGATGCAATCCTGGCATTTCCATTCTTTCTTCACGTCCCCTTCACCCGCATTCGAGCTATCGTCCTTGGTGCAGTTACCCTCTCGCGTATGTTTGGTGACGTCCTGCGACAGGGCAAGAAGCAGACCGCAACACGGACATCTGTGACAAAGTTTCGGATGAGAATTGAGAAGGTGAGTCTTGTATGCCGCGAGATTCGGCAGCTTCTCGTCGCAGTGAGGACACTCCCGCACCACGGTCTTCGATAATCCTTCCCGACTCTTGTGCGCTTTTACGGCTTCCTTATGACTGGAGGTTCTCCGATGCAGAACTGCTTCCTGGGTGGTGGTAAAATTCATCGAGCAAAACGAGCAGAAGTATGGCGCCAGTCGCGCGGCCGCCGCGACTTCGTCCTTTTCTTTATTCTTAGCGACGTGACAGAGCAATTTGTGGCGTTGAAGCGTAACCAGGGATCGGACGACGCAAGGGCACAGGTTGCACTTGATACGCTGCTGATACTCGTCCGACGCAGTGTAACTCGCGTCGTGGCCGGTTTCCTTAGCATGCGACCGCAGTTGGAAATTGTATCGAAATTGTCGATCGCAACTGCCGCAGGGTAACGCTCGTTGACGACTAATTACCACCGGCACGGAGCCGTTCATCATCGATACCACATCACGATGACTTGCACTCATAAGGTGCGACTCCATTGTCCCGTTGTCCTCGCACCAGAAATCACACGGCGTGCATCTACAACTACCGCTGATCTAAAACGAAAAGAAAAAAAAAACACCTTTCTCACAGTCGAGAAATTAAGTTTAATTTATTCAATAAATTCGTTATTTATTATATATTTAGCGTTCAATGAGCAATAAATTAATCGGCAGATGCAGAAGAATTATATGCATAAAATATCAGTACGGAATGAATAATATCTTTGAATCAAAACACTTCGTAAAAATATTATACAATAAAAAGACAAGAGTAATTATATCGATTATAATTTGGATTTGACAAATCTTTTATGTTTTCGTGATCGATGACTCACCTGTCCTAAGGTCTTGACATGAAGTTCAGAACGCCAATGAAGCAAAAATGTTTCCTCGGTGTTGCAGTAGAAACGACAAGGAGCGCACTGGAAAGGGCACTGTCGCACCACGTTCGCCATGTTCTCCAGCAGGAAACGTCGCGCGCTCGGACTGCTAGGATTCACTCCTGCCACACGGCAATGGTAATGGGACAGCAAATGTTTACCCATTTGAGGCCTTTTCACACGCGCGTGGCACATCTCACATGAGATAATTTCTTTTTCTCTTCGACGCACGCCTTTTTTAATTTTCTTTTGCTCGGGCTCTTCTATTTTTCTCTAATGACACAGCATGTTTTAATCGAAAAGTTTGTGCTAGTAGCTTAAAAAAATTCTGTCCATCTATATGTTCGCAAAGTTATCATTGTTATCTTTATAATCGAAATATTTCATCGCAAAATATTTTTATATACTTTTTAGATGTTAATATTAATGTGTTTAAGATACTACACACATGTTATTTCATAACAAATTGGACAGAATTTTTTTAAATCTTTCACGCATTAAATATATAAAAGAAAAACATTTCACAACAAGAAATCTCTTCTTATTACAATTTTACATAAAAAAATAATCTTCTTAGATTTACTCTAAAAAAACTGGAAATAAAAATATAATTATTATTTTAAATTAATATAAGTAATCAAAATTATAAGCAGGCGAGCAAGTATGGAAAATGAGCAAGCGAATGGACAAGCGAGCGGGCAAGCGAGTATATGAGCATGCAAACGAGATAAGTGTGCGAGCAAACAAGTAAGCAGAAGAGTGAACAGGAAGGAATAGTTGTGCAGAGTAGAATTTATGTGCAAAAATTTTAATAAATAATATATAATATTTTACGTAGATAGCTGATTGAAAAAAAAACATTTCAACTGCATTCATCATTATCTATTTTCGTAATATGTAGAAAGACAGCGACATGCAAAACGAGAGAAAAATTAATGAAAAACAAATTAGCAAGTAAAACGACAAAAAATAATTTAACGGAAATAAACTGAAAGATATAAATATGAAGATTGATTCCACACTATTAATAGGCCTTTGAACAGATTATTACCGTTACGAATGAAGCTTGTCTACGAGCAGATACTCTCCTACTCGCGCGCAGATTCATTCCACATGGTAAATGGAGATCACCGTCGATCTCTCTAATGCTCCTCCTGGCGTGCAAATCAGAGAGCAGATGCCTGTTGTAGACCAATCGTGAGGCGAGCTTCCTGCCGCAAGGATTGCACCAATATCCCGATTCGATATCCGTTCGTGCACCCGGTACCCATTTCCCTCGCGTATGTCCTGGTGGCGGCTGCCCGGATGCATCCTTGCTCTCGTATTCCTCGACCTTCTGTAATGGTCGATGTCTCTTTGTCCAACGGCATCATCATCGCTCGTGCGCGCTTGCGGAATCGCATTGCATATCGCATTACACATTACATGCCGATAAATCGAATATTCCGGATGATTCTCCGATGCCGGACAAATAGAAAATTGGAGGACAAATCGGACTTCCACTAAAAAACTCGCGCTTTTCATTTCATTTTATTTGCATCAATTGCAAATTTGCACCCTTCCGTTTACATTTATTAATTCTAATTAAAAAATTATTACTCTGCTGCCCAATCACTGCATTTTTTCAAAGTGCAAAAAGTAATGCTCGCCTCGCCAGATTTCCAATTATTTATCACCTATGACATAAAATTATTTATGATTTTATAAAAAATTTTTTCCCTTACTTGCGACGCCTCCGTGGGTTTCCATTTGCCGCCGGTGTACGTCGGCGGTGGATGTTCCTGATGATCGTCCTCGGGATCCACATCCTCCTCATGCATATGTGGCATGTCCTGCGGCAAATCGTCGAGCTCAGGCTTCCATTTGCCGCCGGTATGATCGCGCGGCGGACGCTCACGATGTTCGCCGTCGTCAGAATCCAAATAGGAGTCATCTTCCCCCAAATCGTCGTCCAACATATCGTCCTCGGAATCATCGTTCTGGTGGTACTCGAAGTCGTATCGCGCCAGCTCTTTATTCTCGCTATTTTCCAACGCGAGGTCGGCGAGAATGGTGTCTTCCAACCAGCTCTGCTCCATTCGCTGCGGATTCTCTTGTCTCTTTCGATTGGTTTGCTTGAGGGGTTGGATACATAGGGGATCGGTTGGATCATCCAGATCGCTGACGGCGGGTAGCATGCTGTGAAGTTTATCTTTCGCACCGGGCTCGTCCACCTGACTTTTCTGATCTTTTTTTCTACTCTCTACTTCCTCCTTCTTGAATTTTCTACCGCTTTCCAATAAAGTCGGCGCCCGTCGAGGATTTGTCTTCGCGCTGCTCTGCAACTCCAACGAGCTGAAGAACATATCCGCATTGAGAATTTCGGGATACGACACCGTCGTCGGCGTCGCGGGCGACTCGTGGACGGTCTCGTTTTTATCGTCAGGCGGTCGGCAGCCTGACCGACGATGCCGCACATAATTGTCGAGGCCGTGTACTGTCAGATTACACTTGATGCAAAAGTGAGTGTCGTCGTCGTCTTCGTAGCCTTCCATTGCTTGATCTTAGATAACGCTGAAATTACAATAAAATGACAGAAATTAAAATCGCGTAACTAGGAACAACAATTTCCTTCTTAGATATTACAATCAATATATCAGTGACAGCGTAAACAAGTTTGGATAACGTATTAGAATTTAGAAGTATAAGGTTCGAAGAAATATGTAATAAAAAATTAATTAAAAGTAATAGATCGCGGAATAGCCACTCGGTTTTTGTTCTCGGCGACAACGCTACTGTCGTTTTGACTCCACAAGACATCGACGCTCGCTCTCACACAATTAAATAACACGACTTTCCGCTGTTTATACATTCTGTCGGCTTCTAGCAGGTTAGAATCACAAAAGAATCACTCGGTTTTGCAAAAAAAGAAGTAAACATGATTTAACATAAACTTCGGATTTCGCAAGCAATAGGGTTTCTACATATATTTGTTTCAACATGATTTCTTAAAGAAATATACATATAGATTATATTAGGTTTCAAATTAATTGCAGTTTCCTCGACAACAGTTATAAAATGTTAGAAATACATATAATCTGAATTAACTTTGCTTATAAATCATCTTCTCATATTTTAATGTGTAAAAAGAAACGCGTGCGAAAGAAACGCTCCTCCTAGTTATTTCGTTTTGCCCGCCCGTTCGACAACAGGAATTCATTTGCTCGCGGTTTCGGGCGTGTGCATCGCCGCGGAGTGAATTCGGGAACCGTTTAGCCCGTCATACCCCGATCACGCGTCACGCAACAACCGCGTCATGGACAGCTCGCTGAGGACAATCGCGTTAGCGAACCGCAGTGGGCAAATTGAAGGTCCGACATTCGCGCAGCAGAAGGGAAACAAGTTGACGCTTCGTGCGGGCCGGGGGCAGGAAGATCGGTCGATGCCGCTTGGCCGTTATTCGGACGACGACACTTCGCCTCCCAGTCCTGGCCGCCCCTCCGCAGCCCCCGCCGCCCTCGTAACCCCCACCCCCCTCCACCCCGCAGCCACCGCGCGCCCCTTTCCGCCGGGGGAGCCCGTGCGCGTCCTCCGCATCACCCCCGCCCTTGTTGCGTCCTTTCTGTTTCCCCTTTCCGAAGTCTGCAAACCGGCAGCGACCTCGTGGCTCCGTCTCTCGTCTTATTAAGCGGAGAAAACTAGCAAATGAAATTTCCATCCAGCTCCGAAACACGCTCGTCGGTATCGTCTTCTCCCCCTCCCCCCCCCCCTTTCCAACCCCCTGCGCTCTTTCTTGCTCTTTGCCGATCGACTAATATCCCGGTTTCGTCGTCGTTTGTACTTCTACCGCTTGACGTGACTGAAATTCGATTTGCGTATCGTCGAAAAGTTGCAAAAATGTTACCGATACGGCGTAACCGACTTAGCGGGTTAACCGCGCGTTGATCGGATGTCGCGTATCACGCGTGTCCGCGCAACGGAGGGGACCGAACGAGCCCTTCGTGGATTATTCCCCGGCTGCCAATATACTCTTGAAGAGTAAACTTCAACGTATAAAATTCCTCGGAGAATTTTTTGTAATTTGTTCTTGCGATATCAAACGGTGTAGCGAATGCTGTTCGAGTAAGAGTACACGTTGTAATCTTATTATACGTAACAATGGTAATCAGTAATAAATTTTCTCTCACATCCCCAAGATATCTTTTGCATTCTATGCGATTTTAGAACAATGTACATGTTGTCTGTACAACTATATTTGTAAAGATGCATCTCATGTTTGTATTATATTCGTCAATGTAATTCGAAAGAATTTGTTAGTGATGTTGGATCAAATATATTCATCAAGATAAGTTTTGAAGCGTATGTAAACTAACAAAAAATAAATTAATTTTTAAAATAATTTTCGATTGACACAATTATCAAGTTTTCGATGAGAAAAAATCGACTTCAACTTTATCAGACAGCGTGTCCTTATAATAAGTTTAACATCCTGTAATATTAATCGTGAAAATAATTGATTGAGCAAATTACAACAAATTCTGACATCGATTATAAAGAAAATGTAAAAGTCGACAGATGAAAATAAACAGATCTTTACGAAAGACGCGATTATCACGACAAATGAGATCCCAAACCCGATTCTGTATAAATCCATTGTATCACGTATGTAGCACGTGTACGACATTAATAAGGAGAACGATTGCCGCGAGTATTGCGGAGGGTGGAATAAGCGGACGATCAGACTCGTCGAGATTTACGAGTATTTGCCGAAAAAACAAGAACGATCGTTAATTGGGCTGCGCCCATGAACATCGCTGAAGTATCGATACGTCTATATAATATCCATGGTTGACGCATCGCGCTGGCACTTTCAGCTAACTGCCCGTTGTCGCCTTTGATCGAGGGTCTCGTCGATGACTAATCCCTAATTACTGATCGCAGCGCGGAAAAAGGATGCGCACCTGCCGCCAATAACATTCGCGTAAACACAACATTGCACTCCGAAATAATCTTATAATTTGATCATGAAGCGAAAAAGATAGAAAAATCCGAAAAATAAATACTTGTTCAATGTCATAAATTTTCGAATTTTCCACAATTTTCCATTGCATGATTATATATATGGTAAATGTAAATTTAATTGCAAAATAATAACCGTGCAAAGTCTCCAGTAATTGCATTTTGTTTCAATTAATCGAATTATTTTTAAAATTTTAGAAATATGAATTATATATTTTATGTTGTATATAAAAATGTTAGATATAAAATATTTTAATATAAATATGTATCGCTTTGAGACTTTGATTTGAAATTAAAATATTATGAAATATCACTATATTGTAAAAAAACGAATTATTCCATATACAATAGCATATTACATATTTTACTCGCAACCAACATAAAATTCGGTAGAATATTGAAGACATCAGTGCAATCTCCAGCAAGCATCTACCATGCCTTCGATCACCATTACTAATCTGACCAGAATGATCGAGGGTCCCGCACCCTCTCTCGCTCTTAATGCCCGCTATAATTAACAATAATCAACGCGATCCCTCAGACAAGAATGCCGACCTCGCACGATTCCGTCACCGGTATCGAAGCTCGTAGAGCAAGAAGACGAAGAAGAAGACGACGGATAGAAGGATCCTTACGGGACTCGTCGAACGAAATTAGACGATCTCGATCCGAAGCCGTAAGCGGCCACGACTCCATTCCCGCAGACTCCCTTAACCTTCTTTTCATCGCTCTCCTTTTCCCAGTTCAGAAACGATGAGATCTACCGAGTGATTGTATGAAATCAACCGAATCTCCCTAACGCAATTCTACTCGACCTGTTTGTATTTGTAAGAAAAATGGCGCGGCGTTCGTTCTCTCGTATCTCCAATTACAATTACAGTGAGTAATTTATTGTCCCGTGTCGATCTTTCGTCGTTAAGAATAGAAATTAATTAAAATAAAACGCGAAGATGGATTTTTTCAATTTCTAAGTTTCTCGTTCTGCAATTTGCATTCCGTTCGATAAAATTTAATTCAAGAATCGTCACGCGACGAATGAAAATAATTGTGATTTATATTTATTCCATCGCGTCAAGCATTCCGCATAATTTTATGTAACATATGTAAAAAAATTTCATGTATTGGCAATTTTATTAAAACCTGGCTACCCTGTATAAAAGACACATATATCGGTGGGTCTGAATTTCTCAGTTCGTTTTCAGCTGATGCTCAAAAATAACCGGTCTCGGACAAAGGCGCGCATTAACGGGTGGACGGGTGGGCAATGTCCGAAAGCTAGTTACGCTGCAGGTACCATTCAACGTTTCGTACATTCGCTAAGAAGTGGCGAGTACACCCTTTCGACTTCGGTCATTCGAAGCATACCAACTAGGTAACCCTTCGGATAGGGTCAACGAAGGACCCGGAAACTGTAGCAAGGTGAGCTCGCCGCATGCGAGCGTCCGGCGGGCAAATAGGGGGACGGGGTTCGCCCGAGAAGGGAGATGGACCGGAGGTAGACGCAGGGGGATGCAAGGTCCGGGGAATATTGAGCCGCTCCGTTAATGTTTATAACGACGTTAGACGTTGGTGTCCCCGACGGCGCGTGTGTAGGTGCTACGGGATAGGTAGAGAGAGGGTGGCTTCGGCCACCCTCCGTAGCCGTAGCCGCTGTCTCTTTTTCTCACGGGATCCGCCGCTTCTCGCCCGCCGCCACCGTCTCTCTCTCCTCCTCGCAACGGTGGCGGCAGTGGCAGCGCCGGCAGCAGGACAGGAACTGACATAAGCGCGCGAGTGTGTATGTAGAGCACGTACTCGGGGGCTCTCCAGTTCGACGGAGTAGGTGGAGGTGGGTGGTCGTGGGGACCCCTGTGTAGAGCGAGGGGGAGGCCGGGGGGTGGTGGATGGCGGGTGAGTGGGTGGTTGAAGGTGGCGGACGGAGGAGGGTGGGCTGCATTCTAGCAATGGGATGAGGGAGCCTCTGTCTAATCGATGCCGCGGCGGTGCGCGCTCGCCCCGCTGGCTATTACGCACCTTAATGTCCTTTTCCCTCGGTCCCCCTTCCGCCGCCCCCGTCCGGCCAGCCACCCACTCGACGGTCCCCGCGTCGTCCTCCTCCACCTTCGACGCCGCGCGCCACCCGCCGCTGTGCCGCCGTCGCCGCCGTTCCTTCTCACTCCCTCGCCCTTATTCCGCGGCTTCTCACGACGGCCGACGTCCTTCTCTCGCCTTCCTTCCTTTCGTTCTCTCCGGCGCACCGAGAGAGGCGGCCATGACACGTGTCAATCTACCGCAGACGCCCGATCGATACCGACGGACCCTCGGCTTCTCTCTCGGCGCTCCACCGCCTCTTCCTTCGCCCTACTGCCGACAACTGCCACCCCTCCTCCCCCCGTCACCCTTCTCACCATCCCCCTTTGCCCCTCGGTTGGCCGCCGCACACCCTGCAACGAACCTTCTACGAATGCTGGCGCTGTATGCTAGGCTAACACTCAACGTCTGACCTGCTGTCTCCATCGAGATCCTGTCTATTCGGATACCGAGGAAGCTTCAGATTCGGTCGAAATATTTTCGAGTTTGGCCAGTCGAGGCGAGATCTTTGGTCATCTGGATCGACGTCGCTTGAGATCCGAATGAGACAGAGTTTCGTAAGTAGACGAAAGAGGATCTCTTACGCGGACACGTTCGTCCCTTTAAGGATATCATTTAAAGATGTTTGATCAGAGGATTATTCAACACTGTCGGCAAAGACTGCGACCTTTGCTGACAGTTTTAATATAGTTCCGAAGAGTATCACATTCTAAGTCAAAAGGATGTTAGGCGGTCAGTAAGTTTGCGGAACAAACTTCTTGCGTGGCCGGAACTTTCTCACAAAGTGCATGATTATTCATAACGGGTCTGAAAGAATCGAGCCGCGCGAAATAAGTATTCCGAAGTGGATGCATTTCCATGATAACTTGCACATTTTATTTTGTAAACGATTAAACGGTGTGAGACTGTATAAAATTTCAAAATCATTTTAAAACTTCATCCGATACATTGTAACACGGTGACAAGATAGATAAAAGCCAAATAATAAATTGTTTTAAACATAAAATTTTATATCAATATATCGATGATATTTTTGCATAGCATAAAATCAAATATTTTATACAGTATATTTTATTTTACAATTTACTTTCAAACAACATGTTTCAGCATTGGCATTATATATTCTGAAGTTTATTCCATTATACATATGCGCATTTTTGCGGTTATAATTGTGTAAATTTCACACCAATATTCTTTTATAGTTATTATCTCGTGAAAAAATATTTCAAGTTTCATGAATGCGCATTAGATAAATCAATGTTTAATGGACACTGCAATGGACTGCAATTAATATCACAAAGTAACACCGGCTAGATTCTCTGACCACAACCCTCGTGACAAAAATGGAACGCGCGATCTGGACTACCCTCGCAATTCAGAAACGCGACCCCTCGATCGAGTCATAAAACTTTTATTCCGTCTAACAAGCGCAATGCTTATTTATAACGGTATGAAAAAAAGAAAAGAAAAGCATTAGCAACTATTTCAACCATTTCAACACTTTGTCTAGCATTTTAAATAATATTGGCGTTTATAAATATAATTTCGATTTCTAAAATATGCAATTGCAAATTTTTAAAAAGACTATTTTAACAGATAGATTAATTTATTAAGTTTCAAGCGTTAAAGATAAAACTTCAGGAATAAAGTATGTCGTAACGAGTTGTTGTCACAGCTAAAAGAAAGATTAATAAAGCAGTAATTAAATAAAATTTCAGTCTTTCCTTTACTGCGTAAATTAGCTTTTATGTCTCACTTAAATTGCCGCTTCGGTATCATGATTAAACGGTATGAAATAATTTTTCTTTAATATCGAAGTGTTCGTTACGCAAGCAGAAGGATTAATTGCGTTAAGAGAATGTCGACGTGCGTGAACGAATTACAGTGTGATAACGTTCCTTACAAAAGTGGAGGATAAATTAATGTCTTTCATCCAGACCAGCAGTCCGCTTGCGTTTCTGGTACTTTACACTCGCCAAGTTCACAATATTATCGCTCGCATCACTATAAAAAATTGCGCTATGTCGCATATGAGCTTGCGTACAGTACGTTGCAACCGTAATTTTTTAACGCGAGTAAAAATATGGTGTCCGCGCCAAAATATAATGGAGCATATAAGAATAAAATATAAGAAATAATAAATAAATGCAAAAGAAAATCTAATGCTCGCAATACCATGCTCTTTGTATTGTATTTTCTGACTTATTATAAATCATAGACTAATATCAGATACTATTCCAAAATTGTTTACGTCTTAAGAAATTGCATCTTTTAATCATCAAATCGCATACAAAATATTAGAAATAAATTTGTAAAAAAATTAAAATATATGTTTTTTCAAAATAATATTATCCGTTCTAAGTGCAATATTTTTTAAATAATTTTACTTTCTATAAATCTGTAATAATATTTTAATGCAAGCGGAATGCATAATTATATTATTAGTTATTTCTCTTAAAGAGCAGTCACGCCATTTTTCGACTTTTACTAATCATAAACAATACTTTTCATGCATAATTACATTAACATTTTAACTATCATAAGAAAGCAAATAAATCAAAATGTCAATTTTAATTTCTCGCAGATCGAAAATACCGAGTGTCTTGTGCGATCTAAACATTATCTATTATTGTATAAATTTCTGAATACTTTGTTTCGATATCCGCACAATTAAGACATATATTAATTTCTAACTGCAACGTTCATGTCTAGATGTAACTCGCGAGCCTTCAGATGCTTTATAATTATCGTCAAAAGTCACGCGATAGACGGACTCTATCAGCGATCTAAAAACAAGCGAGTCGTAACAAACGGACCATGGGGGGTTCGTCTGCGACTTCTCCACGTCGAAACATCGTGGCAATTATTTTCAAACATGCCGCCCCCGGACGGTCAATCTTCTCATCTGGTACCCGTAGGTATTCTAATCGCCGACTCGATCGCTCGCTCGAGCTATTTTCGAGACTACGCGAAGGTTACTTTGTTGGAAATGCGACCTGCTCGTCTCATCCCGTTCCCGGCTCCCTTTCGAATCAGACGAACCTTTCCATTCTCCTCGCTCTCCTCGCCCACCGACTTTGCTTCCCGTCGTTCGAAAATCGAGTGCAGGATAATTCATGGAGGTCTTGAGGAAAAGAAGGAATTCGAGGGAAAAGAGTAGAAGATGGAGAAAGAAAAGAAAGAGAGGTCGCGCGGTATGTCACGCGGAAGAGAAAACCCTCGTCCTTCGCCCTCGTGTCCAATAGGCGCCCGTTGCTATGCGTCCGAAAATTGATCCTCGATAGTGAGATTTTAACGAATTCTTTCACTTAGCGATCACTGTGCATTTATCGCAGCGTTCGCTGCGCTTTGAAACGAGCGATAAAAAGTATGCGACATGGTTTATTTGGCAGATTCCAAAAAAATAGAAAGATAAAAGAGAGCGAGAGAGAAAGAGAGGGAGACAGAGAGAGAGAGAGAGAGAGAACGAGAAAAAAAGGGGAAAGAAAAGTATGTGCGAGGCGTGATAAAAAAATAAATGTAAAAGCCTGTAACTCGCGCAGATGCAATTCAATTCGGCAACAAACGCGTAGTATTTAACTGGCGGCAATCGACGTCTGTAAACTATTTCGTATACGCAATTTTTTCAGGCGAATTTATAGCCGCGAGAAGCGAAATGTCGATAGTAGATCTATTTTCAAGCGTGTACACGCAAACCGTGTGCGTGCGTCCACCGTACAGTGCTGTGCGCCATCACGCACATAGACGTACAATTGTCCACGCAACGTCAGTTCACTATTCGTTGAGCGATTCTTATTGCATTGCTGCGTTAGGATTTTTAAAACAAATCTATATAAAGTTTATTGGATGTGTGTGTGTGTGTGTGTAAAATGTAAAAGTTCTATGATACTGTTTTAAATACTAAAAAAATGTAAAAATTCTATAGTATTGCTTTAAATAGGCGACGCAGAATCTTTGCTCATTATGCGATTTTATTGTATGATAAAAAACCATTCTTAATCGTATATTAAATTAAATAATCATAAATAAATTAAGTAGATATTTTGCAATTTCTATTGCCTTTAGATTTCGAAAAATATTTCCGAAAACGCAAAGTATGCACACTCGAGAAAAATAATAAATATGCCTGGATGATCGTATAAATTTCCAACAAAGAATGATAAAAGTGCAAAATTAAACTGCTGCGGAATAAGTCTTCTTAGTACACAATAAAATCGAGTTTTACTTTATCCAAGTATCGCCGATTACGTCGTTATTAATTTTTCCTGTTAGTATTCGACAGACTAATGATTCGAATTGATAGCTATATTCGCACATCTATACGGATTTCGACGCGTGCGGGATCAAGATCTAGGAGGATTGTCACGGTATTGTAAGATGGGTGCTGCCGGCGATAGCAGAAGATAGCTTTGGAAAGGGACGTACAGTGCTTTATTTTACGAGATGCACTTATTTTGGCCCCGCAGGGGGCTGACTGTACGGATGAGCAGACACACACATAGATACACGTACCTATATTCAACGGCTTGTGCACTGACCCACATTGTCGTTGCATAACGGGACGTCTTTCGAAATATTTGCAGGTTTAATGCCTCCGGGTACCGTACAGACATCGGCAGCGCTCGTAAAAGGAACCCCCGCAGCTAGCGAGAGGAGACACAAACGCATCTAACACGTTACATTTGCGCATGAAACCGTTTTTCGGCTGGCCATCTGGCCATTGACATTGTTATTATTTTCAAATACAGCTTATGTTTCTCTTAATTATCAGATATCGTAAATTTCCGAAAAAATAGTTTACAAGCCTGGAAAATTTGCACGAAAAAGTACTCCTAAATACCGAAATTGTTGAAAACGTTATTTGTTCAGATTTGTTTCTCAAAAATCATATTCATTCATTCTTAGAGATTTTGTAGATGTGGAGTTTTTGATAGCAGTAATTAATATTGTTTCTAACAAGGCTATGGTAATATTTTAAGACAAGTAGAACGCATAATCGCGACATTAGCTGCTTTCTTTGGAGAACGCGGTCATCGTTTTTTGACTCGCGCTGATCGTGTACAATGCTCTGAGTTGCACTGGTTCGATAAAGTTTGCCGTTGGTAAGACGTCGGAAGAAATATTAGCCTGGACGGAACCTTTCGCACAGAGAAAAGTTATCGCGAAGTTATGAGAGCCGTCAAACATACAAGTTAATGATTTATTGAGGAATTTATTTCATGAATCTAAGGTGACTGCGAGATACGTATTTTCTTCGACAAGCGGACGTTGTTGTCGACACACTCCGCTAGCCTTTCACCTCTTTGAGCCAAATACGAATGCCGTATCGCGAATGAATCTTACATCGCAACATAAAAACATAGAAACTTATGCAGTATGTTCGCGATACATACAGGATAACTTAGAAGTTGGGGCACTTCCTTTCTCTCACTCATATTAGACATCCAAGTAAAAAAAAAAAAGAACCATGTTTACTTCAAAGGAATGATTATCACACGATATTTATAAAATTAAAATTATTGATAAATTAAGCTATAAAGTAATAAGTAAACGATAAAATTTGTTTGTTATTTTCAAATCTTAATTTATAAAAATTCAACTTGGACTTTAAATGTTAAAATATTTAATATTACATATTGTCAAAAAATTGCGACAATAGTATCTTATAAAATTATCTCTTCTCGATAACTTATATGTAAAATTCTATAATAAACATAAAAAAATATTTCGAAAAGAGAAAGATATTAATTTCATATATTTAATAAAATCCCAACACTGTACATCAATGTAAACTTCGTTTGATATAATGTAAATAATTTGAATTAAAAAAATATACAAGTTCTTTATAAATTCGATCAATCATATCATCAATCATTAACTTGTATGTAAGGCCGTATAGATATATTCAATAATATTGCACTCGCGCTTATTTAACGAGCAGATTCGCTCAATCATTTATTAGTCAATCCGTCAATCGTATCAATTCATCGTTAAAAAATTCTCGCGAATGGATAAATAAAAGTTTTTACATTCGGTCGATTTATGTCTCCGTATTTATTATCTTTGGCTACTGCTCTGTTTGTCTCGCGTCGCAAACATCGCCGATATTTGGTCAAGTTTCACGATCAAATATGGCATAGGATCTCAGCCGGGTTATAGTTTCTGGAAAGAGCTAGCAGATTCAGTCTGCAGCCAAGTTGCCCGATGAGAACGTCACCTAATAAACGATCTCGTAAACGTCGCATCGTGAATGTCGCCGGCGTCGAATTGGCTTGATGCGCGTTGAAACGGCACAGCCTCCTCAACCTCGCTGCGAAAACGACGCGACTGTCGCCGGAATAAAGTGCTCTTTGTAATATCACATTTGTCGAAGATTCAGGTGATCGCAAAAGTCAAAATGCAAATCTTTACAGGCAAACAAGTATAAAATTTGGAAACAATCAACATCAACTTGGAAACTAACACATGCAACTACAAGAAATAAGATTAATCCGAGTCAAATTATAAAGTTACGTTAATAAAACTCAATAAAACATTTTTTGTTCAGAACGTTCTCAATTAAAAAAAAAAATAAAAATATGAAAATCAAGTATTCGTATTTAATATCAAAAAATTGAAAAATAGAAAGCGATGACAAATGTAATATTTTATACTTTGCAAAAGAATATATATGTGATATTAATAATATGTTAAAAAAGTGATTATAAAAATACCTACTTCCATTTTTTATTTGTGAGATATTCTATATCTGAATAAAAACATAATAAATTTTCATATCCGTGAACTATCTTCAATTCAAACGACCTACATTTTTTTATAAAGAATGTAATTTATATACAATGTAATGTGACATATATTTACCAGCTTCGATAATAAATTATGGTTATCACGATACCATCATGGTTATAAACAACGAGTAAAAGTCATCTACGTCGTGCGAAATTTCCGTGCGAATATATTTGCATTACATTTCTGTCGACATATTCACCAATACGTACTCCAAAAAAAAAAAAACCAACATTGTATTACGGAAGATCGCTGTCTCCCTTTGGAACGCTTCGGTCTCCGCGAAAATGAGAGCCAGTGCCATAATCGTAAACCAAGGTACATCTGCATGCGCGCTAACGAAAAGCCCATAAGTACGACTATGCCCTTCTGCTCGGCAATCCAGTAGGAAGCGCGCCAGAAGACAAAAAAAGGGAGGTGGAAAAAAAGGAAGACCGAAAAACCCGCGGCTAGCCTCGTTAATATCCGATCCGCGAGGCGAGATCGCCAGAACGACAGACGACCGCCGGTAAATTGGGCGTCGGTGCACTTTTAATTGACAGGAATGTTTAGCGGTAATGAACGCGCGCGGAGTGGAAGGAGTCGGAGGATAAGCCGGGGAGCCGTATGCCGACGGTAGCAGTAGCGGCATCGACGACGACGACGACAACGACGACAGAAGAGAAACAGCGCAGCGCCAGGGCCACGACTAGATAGAGACGCGGCGGCAGGAGCATAAACATCCTCGGTCCCCGGTGGTGGCGGTGACGGCAAGCGACGGCGGCGGGGGTGCAGCGCGCACGTTCCGCACTGTGGGCGTCGCCGTTCGGTTCCTACCACGGCTGCAAGGGTGTTCTATGACGCTATAGATCATGCGGGCTCCGCCTGGTAGGCGGAGACTGTCGGCCAGTTGGTACGGTTCACCCCGCAACGCCGCAAGTATTGCCAGCACCTCCACGGATACCCGCCAAAACGAGCTCCGTCGAGCTTCGAGAGAACGCGGATCGCTTGGGTTCTTTGGAAATGATATTTTCGAGGGAATTTTTCGGCGGTGAAGAAGACTCAGAAAGGCACGGAGGGAGAAACGAATCATTCAGAAAGATAACAGTCAGAGAGAAGAAAGTGGTAGTTTAAGAATGAAGAATGAAAGTTCTTAGGAAGTCGCCTGCTAGAAGATAGCTTTCATACGATGCTGAAGTAATTGCATATCAATATCGTTTTATGTAGTTTTTCTTGTGAGCGATTTTACAATAATTTATAAATCACAATGATTTGATGATAACAATTGTTTTATGCCATAGAAAGTCTAAACTGTACGTTTAAATAATTTGTAAGTGAATTTTTCAAAATTATAAATGTTTATAAGTTTTACAAATGATAAAATACTATCTGCGAAGAAATTTCATTTTCTAATATATAAAGTAAATTATAAAATTAACCAATATAAAAAATGTCATGTATCCCGAGACAACATGACGATAGATATTAGAGATTATTTTACAATTAAAAAAAAATTTTTTAATATTTTTGCAATTGTCGAATAATTTTCAATTGAATAACTATTGGCAATAATTTGATATAAATTAAGCAAACATAAAGGTATGCTTAATAAGCGCAACGCATTGTAGAATATGAGAACATAACTTAATAATGAGAGAGAAAAAGAGCATTGAGCAAAACTTTAAAGTTTTTGACAATGTGCGTGTACAGTATTGAGTATGAATTTAGTATGTTTATATTATATTGTTTATATTGTATTATGTTGTATATTATATTATGTCTATATTTTTAGTATGTTTTACGTTTTCAGTATAAAAATCAGTTTTGCAACTGATATTTAATTTTCACTGAATATTTCATAACAATCCGCTAACTTTCATATCAGTTAAACTGATATCATATCTTTCATACCAAAATATGCTAATTCATTCATTGTCAACAACGACTGATCGCATCAAAGTGGGGATATTATTACTCTCGGCTGTGGACGCTCTATCGCGTCATTTTTAAATATTCTCTCTCTCTCTCCCTCTCTCTCTCAATTTAGTCTTAAATAAAAATATGAAAAGTAAAGTCTAGTCATACAATAGGTATACACATATACATATGGGGATGTATCTCTAAGAGAAAGAAAAATCAATAAAGGACTCTAAAAAAGGACCTCTACCATACAAAATGTAAAGTAGTGTCTTGGCTGTGAGCGAGACTCTTCATGCTCATTGTCAGCTGGCAGAGAATGATTCAACAAACACAGCAAACGAGATCTACACAATCATAGTTTGTTAAAAACTGACTGTTTAGCAACATTATCAACATAATACAACTGCTACAGCTGACCATACGTTTTTGAGGTTAGGTTTAAAAGTACTCGGAAATGCGCTCAGTGCAGCCACTTCTCAGACTACTCGTGAATTACATACTTAACTTGCCAACAAACAATACTGATAAAGCACTCACATCGACCAGCAATAGCCCCAGACCGCTTTCCTGAGGAAAATCACGAGAAACTCCTAGGAGTGGCTCCACGTCGCTGTAGTACCGTAGCACGGCGCCCCCCGTGGCAGCTTTCAGAATCACCGCAGTGAGAGCGACGTCTCCCCGTGCGCCTTCCTCCCTCTCTCTCGGCATAATCGAGAACCCCGCCTCCTTTTCCGACCTCCCCCAGAGCACGCGAGCGCGTCTATAGTCCCATAGCCCGGTCGACGGATCCCCTCGCCGCGATCGGCTCCTTTTTCGTTCAGCTTCTCGCATAGTTCCGCCTGAAAATCCCGACAGTCCGCGAAACGTCCCGCGAAAAAGCAGTAACGGGGAAAATCGCGGGATTTCGTTGCGACGGGGGACGCGTGGGTGCCACGTTGCAGCGAGCAGCGCATCCGCCAGCGTCTGGTGCATCCGCAGACGAGAGTGGCTGGCTTTTGCGCCGCCGCTGGCGCGGCAAACCCCTCGCGCGCGCCGCATCGCGTCGCGACGCGCGTGTATGGGTAAACCGAGAACGACGGAGGACAAGGCGCACGGATCCCTCCTCCCCCACAGCCTCGCTCATTCATTCGGTACACTTCGCTCCGTTGGATGTCCCTTCCCGTCGATCCCTTCCCGCGTCCCTACTCCACCTCCTCCTCGCGGCCACCACGGCCTCGTCGTCGGCCGCCTCGTTTCGCGGACCGCGCGCCGCGAACGCGATCGCGGAGGTCGCAGAGGAGAGAAAGAACGAGGGCGACGGAAGGCGGGAAGGAGAGGTCGAACGAGCGCGAGTGAGGCCAGCAAGGAAGAGCGGGCGAGCGAGGAAACGAGAACGGGCGATGGAGGAGGAGGTCGCGGAGAACGAGGAGGGAAAGAGGACTACTACTACTACTCCTCGGGTCCCCCCCACCACACGGCCTGCCGCCGCGACGCCAGTCCGTAGTCAGTCAGCGCTGGACCGCCGCCCGCTCGATTTCGCGATCCACGAACGACGGTAGCCACCACCTCCACCTCCTCCCCGCTTCTTTTCCGTCTGCCGGATCTTTCTTTCTCTCTCTCTCTCTCTTTCACTCGTACACATACACTTCCTCCCTCTATCTCTCTCCACCGCGCATCTCTTTCTTTCTTCTCTTTCGTCCGCTCTTTGCTACCACGTTGTCTTGCTATCTATTGCATGCATTCTCTCTCGCTTGTTTTATCGTTATCTAACCGGTTAACTCACTCTGTTTTTCTTTCTCTATCTTTTATTTTATATCTTTCGGTATTCGTATACGTACGCGGAGCGTCGTGCGCGCGTCGCGAGTGAACGCGACGCGTCGTCGCAGATCGTAGAAAAGTTATCGCGCGATTATCGAGATCTCCCCCCTCCCCTGATCTATCCGCGAGACAGGCTCTTGGCGCGATCCCGATAACGTTCGTCGGAGACGAGCGGTATCGGCGTAAACGACGACTGATCGGGAAAGTGACGAGTGAGACTGATGATTGCTTGCAGAGAAAAGTGGTAAACCAGAGAGTTGGTGCACGATTCGGATGATCCACGTTGGAGAGGGCCGATTTAGCACCGCGAAACCGAGAATAATAATTCAGTGTGATAATACTGGCGGAGGATGTAGTGACTTTAGTCTGGAAGTATCAATATTCGCTCCCGCCAACACCTGTCGAGGCATATTTACGAGAATCATCAACATCGGTCGCTCCGGAATGGCGATGCGAGCGCGGATGAGTACGCAAGAGTGAGAGAGATCTCTGGGACTTTGCGTTCCCAGTCGCACACCGAGATTTGACAAGTGCGTTGTCGCATCGCTTCGCGATTAGTTCCGCCAGTGAACCATAACACCGGATGCACCGGTGCCGCGAATAAAATGATGACGATCGCGACGATTGCGCCGACGAGCGGGTTATCGGCGATCACGATGAGGTAGTGATCGTCGGGACACGTGTCGGTTGGCTGCTCACAAGTGTGTAACGGAAAAGGCGGCAGACTATCCCAGGTGGCAATCTCCCGGAAAAGATACTTGAAGAATATTTGCACGGTGTTCACGACTGCTTGACTCTTTTTTGGGGACCAACCGATCGCAGCTCAGGCGAAAAGAACTGGAGGCTGCACGGATAATCGAGCACTTCCGAAGGACGCAGATGCCCCGAAGGAAACAGCACGCACCGCAACGCATGAAATGTGAGTCAACTGAGCGAAACGCAGAGATTTAGCCACGACGGTGGAACGTAGAGGAAGTTTGCCGATTGAATCGATAAACCAAGTACCTCAACTAAATTCTTTTAATTTTCCACTCCAAAGAGTAACAATTGCGCGACAACACATTTTTGCAAAATGACATCCGTCAATCGCCTGAATTTTCACTCGGATTCAATCATCGCATTTTTTTATGTAAAGTAGAATAATTTAAGTGGTGAAATGTAATCGAGAAGTCGGCGTTCCACCGTCGCTGATTCGTCGACCAACTCGCGAAGCCACGTGGAATACCACGTGGAATGCGGGCGTGATTTCGGGAGTAATCGCGGACAATTCCGTGCGTAGAGTTATCTGTTTATTTTCCTCCGACACAATCCATTTAAAAGAATAATTGACGCGTACAAAAATTCGATCAATGTGAGACGGCGTTGAAATTGTTACTCGATGATCCGTCATGAATCCCGGGAACCGTCACGCACCGACAAAATTCTCGACACGCATCGCCGTGATTTACTGCATTTCTGCAGCGCGTGTTTATGGATTAATTAAAACGAGGAAAATGTCTAGACGATCGTAAGGGAGCTTGCATAAAGTCGCAGAATGTCTTTTACTACCAGTTTAGCGTTCACGCGTTCTGCGCTGCCGGAGTTCCTAAGTTACGCCGCTGTCATGCACGGTGAATGTTTTATAGCGCAAAAACAAAAAGTTTTAATGCGAGGATTAAAGGAATAGAAAGTCACGGTTTTTTTCTTTGAACCGAAGCAAACTCGCGTCTTGCGATGCGTATTCAATGCGAATAATTTTGAGTGATTCGGCAGTAAATCATATATAACAGTTTATTCTTGAAATGTGAGTTTTGCGGCTAATAAAAAAAAAATACACTTCCCTAAATTTTCGGAAAAAAATATGTTAACTGTTAAGAGTGATGGAGCGTTATTTTGCTAATAGACGTCACTTATGCGGTATGTGCATTGTTTGAATAATTTTAGTATATAAGAATCGAAATATTGTGCAGAAAATACGTGAATTATCAGGTCAGATTTTTTGAGATACCTTCAAAATAGATATGTTGAAAAGTGGTATTGATGTTTCGGACAGTATTTTTATATTGCATATTTGATGAAAATGTCAATCCCAAAAACAAATAATTTTCCAAATATACATTGACATATTGTGTGTATATATATATATATATATATAACAAACTATCATTACTCTGTGATATTAGATAAGCTACTTCTTACGAAATAGCACATAAGATATTGAAAATGATATATTTCTAGAGAAAAAAATTTGTAATCACATTCTAATTATTATTCTTTTATAGGATTAATAGAGATTTTAACGTATTTTAAACCAAATTATTGTTTCGTCAAAGAATGATCAGCCAAATGTATTTGTACTATTCTTCTCGAATTTTAGTTTATATCACTCAAAATTAATATGAAATTTTCATTCACTGGTTATCTGACAATCGAATATATTTTGGAATCTTCTATAGGGGAATCTTCTTGGAATCTGGGAATCTTCTATAGGCAACTATTTGATTGATTATGCTATCTGTTACAGAGTTAAAGACAAGTTACAACGAAATACGCAATGATATAGAAAAGAAGTAAAAGTTATATAAGAATTTTAACGAACATAGTTTCTCTTAGAAGGTAATTTAATATCATTAATATATAGACGATATAAAATATTTACTATTAATATTGGAGAATATTATATTAATATAAAAGTGGAAATTACTAAAGTGGCTTCAATATTCTTTTGATCTTTACATTATTTTCTGCAAAAGTTATATAATAAAGCATAAAAGTTAGAAGACGTTCGTTGTAATTTGCCTTATTAAAATATTTTATAAATTTTTTTTCGAATTTACGATGTTTTATGATTAATGCACATATATAAATAGCATTCTTATGTTCAATTTGAAATAGATAAAAAATTGCCTAACGCGCATATAATAAAAGTTGAAAATTTCCCTCATATTAACGCATTTAACGATCTTCTGTTGCCGAGGAAGCTGAAATCTATGTACCCCCATCTTCGTTGAGTAAGGTCGAAGATGGGCCGAAGGCGAGCACGCCATTGCATTGAATCTCTCGACAGATGGGCAGAGCAGCCGAGGCAGCGTCAGGCCGAGGCGATTTGTGCGTTTGAGGCCGTGACGCGCGCCATGCTGCCTTTCCCACGTGGGGAGTCATGAGGCGTAAACAAACTCGCCCCCGGTGGTGGAGGGACGCCATCTTGGTGTGTGAAGTTCTGCCGGAAACATTTACAATTCACTCAACTTACCTTACCGAAACTCGGCCAAGCGCCGATAAATCTTGTGCGCCCGCGCGGCGCACATACTCCGACGCGATGCCGGCTGCGTACATAAATTCGCGGCAGTCCGCGGAGTTTCGCTGCCGTGTGTGCTACGGTTTTTCACCAGTTTCCGGCATCTTCGGTACTCCTTCTTGAGAACGAATGCGATATCCGATTTTGGTGACTGTCTTCCTGGAAAACAAAATGTTTCAATTAGCTACATTGTTAGCTAGAAATTAATTTTAGCGGTGAGCTTATTCGCTGAACATTATTCCGAAAACTGCTCACGATTTAAATAAGAATAATTTATATAAATTTATGTTTTGAAAAAAGTCTTTTCTGATTTAATTTAATAATAATTTAGAATTTTTTAAATGTTTTTTTTATGCTTTATATATGCACACTGTCGTTATCATGTAAGAATTATCACGTCGAAGCAGTGTATCTAATTTTTTAAATGTAAAATAGAATCGCTAAAATTATTTTGATGAAATAATGAAATGTGTATATACAAATCTATTGTATGTATCTAGAGATATTTCAAAAAAATTTGCACATAAAATTTATAATATTCATAGATTTATGACACATAAATTGCCAATCAATTGCTGAGTGCATAATCCACAAAATTTGATATTTATTTGCGTTATATTTATAATCTGCGTATCTACTAATTATTATGACGTAAAATAATTTTTAATATATTTCTATTGAAAGAGGATGGAATTTTTTTTTATTTTTGTAACGGCCTATTTATTTATTAATAATTGTAATATAATGATGTCTATGTAATATATCCAACTGTAAAAACATATTTCTACAAATCACTACATTTTTCTTGAACATTGTCAAGTTGATAGTTTATATGAACCGGAAGGTGAAAGTTTGTAAGGTTTGTAAGGGTTCGTTTGAAACGATAAAGCCATCACAGCAAAAATAGACGTGCACGGGTTAAGAAATAACAAAATATGGCCTGCAGGGATGGCAAACTACGGCGAGGCTAATTTCTCCATTTAATTTACGATGTTTTGGTGAAAGGATCTGTGAAACACGCTGTGTAGATTCTTATGAATCGATCTGCCGGCTATCGATCCTGCGATCACGCTGCACTCTCGATAGATCCAAGAATCTAATTAGCAGTATATTGTGGAGGAACAATCATTGTCCAGTTGTATTAGTCACTGAATATGTTCTGCCTCTTGCTAGCAACCGCAATATATCAAAAGGCGTGTAAAATGATAAAGTTTCTAACTGCTCCAGTTAAAGATAAAGATGAAAACAAAATGTATCATGGCAGACGCCATGATTGGTTCTCTATAATATTAAAAATTTGCAATTCAATTTCAAGATATTTCCTGATCGATAATTTTCCGATTGATAATGGCTGTTTTGATCGAGCCGTTCAAATAAAAATATCTTGCATTTTTGTAACAAAATTTAATCTATAGAAAGTTGCGCTATCACTTCTTATCGCTGTCACATTTTTATGTACGCACTATGAAATTAACTTAAAACTAGTATATACAAGCTATTATTTATTAACGGTTATCGGATTTGTATTTACATTTATAATAATCGATATAACTTTTTAACGATATTCCTCAAAACTAATGTCGGCTTGGTGTACTGTAGCACTTAAATCGACCTTCAAATACAATTTTCCGAACTACTTGCCAGGTTCCGGCGAAGGAGATATACAACATTTACTAACATTCGCATTCGATGCAACAGGTGCAGCCTCGATGCATTCTTCGGGCCTCCATGCCCGAAATTTGCATTACTAACACTTCGTCGTGTCTTTATTAGCTTATAGCGTGAAAATGCGTGATTGCACTTTTCCAATCAGCAAATGTAACACTTGCATAAAGATGATAGCATTTGTTTCGATTTTATTTTTTCCTCCGTCTCTGTCGAGCGCGATGTTAAAAAGTTTCTTCATTTCCTATTTTGAGAGAAATTACTGAGATAATAAGTCTCGCAACCTCGTACGACTCTTTGGCTTCATTCATAAAGAAGGAAGCGCGCGTCCGCGCACACGCGTTGCTCTTGCGGTATTTTCGGCCGGCACGGAATTGCAAAGTCAAAGATAGTCCGCGACTATGTGACACGATGCTCTCGCGGCGGCGAGACTTATCGTGAGCAATGAAACCGGGACGACCAAATGGAGATGATTGATTCGCCGACAGACACGTCTCATTTATTCAATGCTGAAATTCTCGGACTCCAATTATATTTAGAGCGTCTCGTCGTCGTTATCATTCACCTCCTTTCTCGCTCCCGCTACGATAGAATCGATTTTCGACCGTTCCTGAAAAAGCATCACTGCATCGAATTTAAAAGACTTACGAGTCGTATTGATCTGCCATATGTAGCCGCAAGTCAGCCGAGTCAGTTTGAAGTCTTGCGTCCACAGACTCAAAGCTCTTTTCCTTTGCAATTTTAATAAGGCGCATTCCTGTTCTTAACTCACACGATGCGAATAAACTAGGCATTTTGGGATTAATGCTTCACCGGTAATATCCTTGATTAGGCATTGATCGACATTGACGACATCCTGTCGTCTCATCAATCGCACATTGAAATGTTAAAATACTACATACATCACAAAAACTGCTTATGTATCTTTAATTCTTTTTTTTTTTTACGTGTATAATATATTTAAAAATTTATTTAATTTTCTTTCGACTTCAAAGCTTTTAACTCTAAAAATAATCATTAAATAACATTAAATAAACTCTTCTTGGTGAACGAAATGTACATATCTCTCTATAATATTATTTTCTAAAATCCTATATTAATTCTTTTTGTATATCAACTTCATGAAATGTTTGTACAAAAAGATATTTTACATTGTGAAATCAGCGAAATTTATGGTTTAATAAGTTATTTAAAAACTTCCAAAATTAGCAGGAAAAAAAATTAAAAAAAAAAAAAAAAAAAAAAGACTTCTACTATTTTTTTGCGACAGAATTTTCATCCTAACCAAATGATCTACATATGCTCGCCAAATGATTTGTCTCTGGAGCGTTTGCACACAAAACATGATAAAAATAAATATCTTCGCTCTTGCTAGATGGCAAAGCTTTGAAACATTTCTGCGCTAGGAAACTACGGATGCGAAAAAGTTTCGGCGGAAAGTTTTGCTGGTTGATTCGCGTGTTGCTTCGTTTACCTGAAGCGAAACCAGGAAAATGTTAAAATTTTATGACGAAGCTAAACCAAGGAACTGTGTTTGTCGAATCGTGCGTGTATCTACCTGTTACCCTTGTCGTGTAAAACCGGCCATTGTAGTAAATATCTTTTTGTAGATTCCGTGACGAATAAAGTCTATTGCGTAAAACTTTCATCTCAAACAATGCCGACGTAGTTTTTGGATATAAAGGTCCTAATACACATCGTTGCCATAAATCTATCAAGTTGAAAATGATGCCTTTTATGATGGTAGGAAATTTGTGAGCCGGAAAATATCGCTTATTCAATGTAAAATAAAACACCTCTGTCGTGACGAATAAATTATTTTAACTACGACGTTCAAATTTGACAATTTGCATATTGAGCGATCGAATAAGAGTAATCATTAATATTTTAATAAAACTGAACAACGATCAACATATATTAAAAGAAATAAGATCTCTTGTTATTTCTATCAATTTCATTGACTATTCTCACCTGTTATTCTCCCTCGAATTAAATCTATGAAATATATAACAATGACCTAGAATATTGACTATTTTTCTGCTATTTACATTGATAATTGCGATGAAGTTAATTTTATTATATTTCTAATTCAAATAAAAATTTATAATAAAATTCTGCAAATAGAAATTGATTTTTTCTTACAATCGCACATTTGTTAATTCAAATGGGCATTATGATCCTACGTATTCACAAAAATACCTTATGCGTGAAAGCTGTTTGTAATGGAAATAAGTTAATACATGGCAGCGAGGGAGTTAAGTGTAATTAAGGTTAACGTGTATTTATCTTTTCCACAGTGGATGAAAGCTAAACAGACAGTTCTACGTTTAAGATACGATCAATTTTATAGTGCTTTCTGTAATTGAACGATGGCATTAATTGTATGAAAGTCAATGGACATGTCCAGTGCGATTATGGTTCTCAATAAAATTTCCCGCGCCATTTAATGGCTGTAGCGTATCTTGTGCGTTCGTTGATTTTTTGTTGCAATCTTGTAATTAAGCAAATGCGGTAGCTAAAAATTGAAAATTAAATTATTTTATAGATCAGATTATCTTACAAATTTTACTTTTAACATTTTAAATTCTTGTGAAAAATAAAGTCTAACATCACATCGAAATGATCATAAATGTAGCTTAATTTTGCATGAAAATAAATAAAATATAAAAATAATTTTTATACATTATAACAATATATAATATATGACGACAAAGTCTTATAATTTTCATATGTAATAACAAAAATAAAATGTGGCACGTGGGTTGAGAAGCGAAATAATTTTTTTGCGGGACACGAATGCCGTTAGATACGCGCGATTACCGTTGCAATCATACACTTTTGTACGCGCTGGCAGAAGCTGGTTTTCAGGATTTTTACGCGGACGAGCACGAAAGAAACGATGACGAATGGAAGAGCTATCTTCGGCAGATATTAAAGACGTATCCGCGTGTGAAACGGTTCGACGCTTAGATTTCCGCGTTATGCCCATAGATCAAGCGTGGAGTCAGCTTTCTAATCGGCTCCCATTATTTCCGGTGATCATGATTTACACGCAATGCTGCATCGACGGGCAAATATACCGAATGCAGTATATCTCGAGATAAATGAGACTTCGCTCAAGAACTGCGTGCTTTTCGTTTTGCAATCTCGGCCGTGACGATATCTCGCGACTAACATTTGAATTCGCTCATACGTAAACGGTAATATGATCGATGATGACCACTCAAGAATTTATACGGCAGAAACAGACATTTTGCAGGTTTGATTGCGCCGTCATAGAGTTGGGTCACCTGGTACATGTGTACTTAAACCGCGCGTTGCCGGTTACCATGTTTATTGATAGAATCTCTGAGAGTTATTGACAGATCGATGTGTCCTAAATCGTATTTGTACAATATGCAGATTTTGTAACGAATGCTGAATCAACTGTATTCGAGAAAAATATTTTCATTTCGAAAGAATAAAAATTCTGACATCGTACGATATTCTTTATGATAAAGATTGCAAATATGCGGCATTTTAAATTATTATTCGATCGACCATTATAAAAGTAAAATAAGAATACCACAAAAATATAATAACCTATCAGATTTTTGTTTTTTATTCGATATAATTATTTTGAGATGTACTTATTGTTCATGTATGAAATAGAAAATAATTATTTGAATAGAATATCATCTGAACCTTTCAGATAATATTTGAATGATTTTTATGATAAACAAAAATGCAAATATATGTAATAAAAATGATTAATATATGCGACCTTTTTTCATATAAAAATTCCGTTTCTTTTTGTATGAAAAATTTCATCATGAGACACTATTTTGTATAATTTCTATGAGAAGAAGTCATGTTTAATTTTATCATTGTCCTTCAAACTGTTCGTATTCGTGAGTTAAAAGTATCATCTTGTGAACGACACGACACGACACGACACGTTATAATCGTTGATGTGGAGCGTGCCACAGTCGCGAACGCTCGTCACACATCGATATCTCCGTTCGAAACGAGTCATTTAACGACGCGACACTTTTCGTCGTCTCGCGATGGGCGCGCGCACACTTCTCGCACCCTATTTTCGAGACCCATAAAATCCGCCGCGTTTTCGTATCCGACTGATCCGTCTCTCGATTTACACTGCAGCCGCGCGTCGTCACCGCCGTTGACGACGCCGCTGCTGACGCTGACGCGTCGCTCTCTGCCCGGATCCTTTCCCGCCGTCCCCGCGTCTCATGCTTTCCCCCTAAGCGGCGCTAATAAATTAGCCGTAGAAAAAGACGACCGTATGACAGATGCCCGATGGCTGCCATAAAGGAACTGCTAGCGACGCTTGCGGGTGGACAGCGTGCACATCAAAGCGTATCGGCAAGGCTTCATGCTGATTCGAGCTTCATGCTGATTTGTTTACCAAATGATTGGTTGCTCTTTTCACGTCACACACTATTCAGACATTTCAGAGATATTGCAGTTGACGAGTGTGTGAAAAAAAACGTGTTATTTATTAAAAGAACACGTCGAAATAGTATGCATTCTTGTAACAGAGATTGAGAAAAAAATGCAGCTTTGTCGCAATAAAATTTAGACTAAACAATATCTTTATTCCGTGAAAGTGATGTCAGGTACTGACATTAGAGACTTTCAAGTCAGACTGTATTAAATCAGAAAACAATGAAGGTGAAAAATAATGCTAAAGTGTAAAGCCCACACGCAAGTGTGTATTGTGTGAACACTCCTAAACTGCAACTTTTTTTTACACAGTTTTGTCTGCGCAGTAAAAAGCCTGCAGGTAAAGCCTGCGTGGTAGAAAACCTTGTGGACCTAAGTCCAAGTAAACTAATGTGGCTTAAAATACAGCTTGCGTAACTAAACGTTTTAAAGAAAAACGTTTTGAAAAGAGCAGGTAGCTCTGACTCGAGTGTCATTAGTAACAGCATGTGCCTTTCTAATTAGTTTGATTGTAAATAAGGAATCGAATTGTAAGATCATGAAACGCGCGGGAGAGGTCGGAATCCGTCTCGTGCTACGCTCGACGCCGAAGTGGCGGTGACGGGTGTGGGTATACTGAAACGTTGGGCTGTTATTATCACGCATTATGCATTGCTGGGATATATTAATAATGTATCAGGATCACCAGTGGCGCTGCGTTGTCGCACCAAATGTGTTTCTCAACATAGACGACAGCTTTAATGCGATTAGCGTGACGCATCAGATTTGCTGTATTAAATCTATTAAAATTATTATCTCAAAGCGAAGATATTCTTAGCAGCTCGCACGACATAGTATTTATTTTTTATTTTATAATTGCGATCAATTAGAACGCATTAACATGTAAAAAAAATATTTTTTTATTGATTCCGTTTTTCTGGAAACTTTATTTCCAGAAAATTTATTTTCAAAATCTAATATAAAACGTATTTGTTAAATATTGTATTATTGAAAGGCTAATTCTCAACTTATTTGTATTTTTTGCTTTGTACGAAATTTTAAATTCAGTTCATTAATATTGCCTAAACTACCGATCATTCTAAAAATCTGCACGAAACAAACCGCCTTATACATACGTCGAAAACAAACGTTATCAACGGTCATTTCTTCGACTTCGGACTGCGAATGACTGCGTTGATCACTAAACGAGAATGCACTGGCGCTCTCACGTAAGAGTTGACAGGCCGTGCCACTCCAAAACGAACCATCGTTCGAGCGCGCCGGCAGGCACGCTTAAGTGACTTTCGGTGTTTGGCCTTTGCACGCGGCAAGAGCCTTTTGCCTTCGCGACAAGTCCCGCGGCGCAGCCGGCCGCGGAAGAAGTAGATGGGAAGGCGACGGTAGTGTACTGGCTCTTTCTCTTTTCCTCTTTCTCTTTGCACGAGCGCTCCCTTCCCTCGCGATCTATGTGCCACCCTCCGTGCGGCGCGCACCGTAATTCAACGCTACCAGCAGATAGCTAAATCACAACGACAAACCGCCGGTAAACGCGCGAAACGAGACTCGCCGCTCGCAAGATACGCCACGAACTGGAAAGCAACCTACCCGTGTTTCATACTCGCGTTTCGTGTTTGTCATTCCCCCAGTTTGGTCGAAACTAAGGAACTGGGTTTAAAATTGTTACAAGGATTGTTACGAGCGAAGTGTAGTGTCATCTAGTACGTCAACAGCCTTCACAGCAAGAGTGAAAAAGACTTGGAGTCGACAGTCAAAGTCAATCAAAGGCAGTCACATGTGAAATGTTCGGACAAGTTGCGTCATTTCTTTTTATTCAATAAAATTCTTTGCTGAACTAAACAAGTCTGTCATTTTTGTTGATGAATTGTGTATGATGGAATTCGCAAATGTGAAAAGTTCAAAATATCAATAATAATAAATTTCAAAAATTCTGCCTAATTTGCCTCAATTTCGAGAATTTAAAAGATACATTTTGAATAAATATGAGATTTAAATGTAAAATAAGATTGCATATCTAGATATAAAACAGGAAAAATTCTCTAAAGATTATTATCAAGTTTATGATTAAAATATTCCAACACATCGCCGATAATGGGCTCGTGGTTCGGGCGAAGTTTGGGGGGGTGACGCAAGAGAGTGCGACTGCGAGGGAAGATCGAAGACGGAGAAGCTGGTCAGTCGTGAGGGAAGGCGGAAGTGGAAAGGGAAGGAGCGAGTCGCCGCACATCGGTGGCTTCCGCGAGATGAACTTCACAGACGAGCAGACGCACGGTCAGCACGCACGCACACCGTCTCTAACGATAAGTCACCTCCGACAAAGCGGATCCTAGGTATCCCCTCCGTCCTGGGCAAGCAGCTTTTGAGGATGATTGTATTTGACATTCGCCCCGGGACCTCGCGCGTCTAGGGACTCACTCTATATCGGACGCTAATGCACGCAACATCGGCTCGATGGGACTCCAACTTTTTTCACCGACTTATTTTTGATGTAGGATATTTCGGAGATCTTCTTGACTAAAGGAAGAATCGAAGTAACAACGAATTGGCTTGGCATCCCTAATAGATTCTTGCAATTTGCACGATACAGAGAGCATAAATTATGACAATTCACGAGACACTTGCAAATATATATTTTGTTATAATAATTGTATAAACAAGCATGTGATTTTTATTGTACTTATTAAAAATGAAACTATCGTTAGTCAGTACAATTGTTTTTAGCCAATAGCTATTACGAGTAAAATAAATAAAATTGATTTCCGAATAATATTAAGTTAAGCGATATATTTATTATATTATACTTTGACGCAGATTCTGTACGAGTGAAAATGCATCGTAATGTGCTCTAAAATGTATTAAACAAAAAGACGAATCCGTGTAGTTGTAAACGTGACATGGCACAGCAAGCTTAACTCCATAAGAGGCTTGGAATTAAAGAGCTTAATTTCAAAACACCTTAAACCCATAATTTAAAAAATGAAGATAGTATATTACAAAGCTTTTGTAATTATTCAATTGTTTTAAACGCAAAGCAAATACCGTGCTTGATTTCTCTTCCGCTCTAAAAGCCGTCTTAAAACATTGATAATTATATTCCGTGAGTTTGTTTGACAGCGGTATTTTCACTAATAATCTGAGTTTGTAAAATCGTTAAGTGATTAAGTGTTGACAAGAGAGCGATGTCAAAAGTGCTTGGCTGACGGCATTCGAAAACCCTCACTGAACCTTCTCGCTTGAGAAGATCCACCCACCTCTGCATTGGCAGAGCGACATTCACCGCGAGAAAGAGAAAGAGCGAAAGAACACGCAGCCTAAACCCGTAAACGTCCTACGGAGAGTCCGAAGGGTGAAACGCCTCGCACGTAAAGTAACTCCCCACACACGTACGCATACAGAACCACACTGCCATGTACAAGGTGTGCTTAAGAATTTTCAGAACGGATTAAAGAGAACACACAATGCATAGGGTTGAACGAATCTTTTTCCCGTTTCAATTGTGCTTCATAATATACGTATTTAAGTTAACAATGCTAAACGTGGATGGCGCATCACTTTATAATAAGATTATAAGGAGACTTGATACTAATTACGAAATATAATCAAAGGAAATTACAATATATTATCACGTAAAATATATATTTTCTCATAATTTTGATAAATTATCAAGCATATCGTTAGACGATGTAGAATTTTAAAATCCTTACATCTCGAAAATTTTTATCTCTTAATTTGCATTGAGAAATTTGAAGAAATTTAAAATATTTAAAACTTTGTCAAAAGTATTAAAAGAAATCATAACGTAACTTTCTACGTGGATGTTTAATGGATTTTTTACCGTAGCAAAAATAATACCGCGAAGAAAATCAGAGATTGAGTAGATTTTGAATACGAAATTAGTGTAATTCTGCAAGAATTAAGTTGAATAAATAAACAAAACAACCGGCAAACATGTCCATCCGTACTTTATCTCATCTGAACGAAGTGACGCAACTATTCCGATACCTTGTATAGAAGCACGCGTATAAGACACGCGTGTCGCAGCAACATCGATGGCACGGCCACAGCGGCGGCCGAGCTGTTCGGCCGCGTATACGTACAATCTAGATACTGTTTCGCGACGAGGAGGCCCCGAAGGGGAAGTAAGCAGTATCTCTCGCATGCCCCTGCGTCCCTCCGCCCGCTTTCCTCGGGGGCGACCCACCCCCGCCGCCTCGCTTCTCCAGAAGCCGGCAGGCGAAAGAGGGGCGCCGCGGGAGAGAGGGAGGGCCTTCTCCGTCCGTCCGTCTCGTCTCGACTCGTCTCGCGTGACGGCCTCGTCAGCCGTCAGCCAAGCTCCGTCCGGATCGATACGCCTGCCACCCTTACGACCCCAACTTCCTCCACCTTCTACTGCGAAAAGCAATGCACCTACCGCCCCCGCTCCCGCGCAGCCCCGTCCCTCCTCCGCCCCGGCGCTCTCTCACCTCCTCCGCGCGAGCCTTCTCTCCCTCGCCTCGCTTCCTTCTCTCGCTCTAGCTGCTGCCTCCTGCCAGCGCGCGCTGAGTCTAGTTGAGTCGAGTTGAGCCACCGGCCGGGTCAGAAGACGTCTGCTGCCCGGGCGAGCGACAGCTACCCCCTTGTCCCCCTCGGGGACCCCTCCTTACCGTCCCGACCCCCGCGGGTTCGGCCACCCAAACACCCCCATTTTACCACCCTCTCCTCGTCCACCTTCGACCAACCAAGCACCCACCCCCCCCTTGCGTCTTCACCCCGTAACCCCCCGCGGCCGTCCTCCACGACTCCATTCTACCGCGACGTGCCGCGAGATGGACAGCCTCGCCTTCACGTCGAATCCGCACTACACACACATGCATACACCGACGCGCTCACATATACGCATACATACATCCGCGTGTATCGCGAATGCCGCTTCGCATTCTAGCTCTGGTGTTGGTGAACCGCCACCGACGTTCTCTCTACGGCCACCCGTCCCCTTTTCCGCCCGCTCTCTTCCTCGTTTCCCTTCCTACGAACGCGCGTATCTCGAGTCCGCACTTTTCGCGAGTACTCCCTCGGTATCGAGCGGACTCTCTCTCTCTCCGGCACAACGCTGCCGGAAACCATCGCCGCGTCATCGGTGCCGCGGCCCGGATGGACAATGGGTTCAACGGACGGTCGTCTACTTTTCGTGGACCGAGACGTCGTTGACGCTACACGTTTCTCCGTGGCGTTACCTTTTTAGGACTTGCGTAAATACACGGGGGCATCGGGAGAAGAGAAAGAATGATCGAGAGCGTTCATTTTATTTCTTTCTCGTACGTCGTCTTATCTGACTTTTATATTTATTAGGTCACAGTATATAGAGATTAAATACATGTCGCGAGAAGATGAAAAGCTGCACTAACTCATCCATATATTAAATATTTACTCAATACCTAAATTTCACCAAATTTCATTATGGAATAACTCAATAATTTTACTTGAAAACCTGTACGTATAAAGCCTACTGCATTTTTTAATTAAATTAAATTTAATACATATGTTTTGTTCGAGTTTGAAAAGAAGAAAAGCCTATTTAAGCATCCCAGTACGCAATAAGTGCAGCTCTGAATATTTCAGAATAGAATCTTTAGATTTTTCTTAAGCAAAGAACGAATCACAATATTATATTATTTTTCTCGTTATAACCACGCGTAAATTCTATTACGCTGATCGCATATTAAACTCATATCTCAATTACAGTCTTCGTTTTCGATCAGTAGTACCTAATAGGGCAACATTTAACGATCATGAACTTCCGCTTCTTTCCGCCACTTTAATATCGGGTATATTAAGATTTCATAAAGTGCAGTTGGTAATGAAAGTATTAAATTCACATTTGCAACTGACTCTTTACTTTTGATATGCCGAGATATTGTAATTCTTCATTAAGCACGCTTCCGCGTTTTTATTACGTACGCGGTATCGTTTATGGTCAGTGAACCACTATTACCAGATACGATCTATTTCCATACCCCTACTTACGTTAATGTTTAAGTAATGCTCGAGGCGCATTGCACAGCGAGTGTGGAGGGGGTCAAGCTAAAAGTGGGGAGTAGTGGAGATTCTCCCTTTTCTCCCCCTTTCCGAAGGATGGAAGTGTGAAAAAGTAGCATATAGGTCAACGCGATATATGGCAAATAAAGTGGAAGCACGTTGCTTTATCCATAAGCAATCAGTTTCGCTAAATAAAAACATAAACATGTTGAATTATAGAATGCGAGCGCATATTGTACAACGTTATACTTTGATATGTAGAGCCTTAATTTTGCCAAATAAAAGTATAAATACGCAACGCATTGCATATGAAATATGACGAAATATGATGTTTTACATTCAGTTTACATGCATAAATAGTACGATTGATTGTTCGATACGTCGGGTGGGAATGGCAAATAAAACGTTAGTGAAGTTCATTTCAATGCTTCGCGGTTTCAAAGCGAGACGAGAGAAATCGCGGATGGAAAATGTTTGTGAAAATGTAAAAGCGAATAGACTTCTCTCCGATTCGCGCATTAAGCAAACGCGATTACTGCCGCGAGCTTATAATCGCCCGCGTTTCTCGAGACAATGTATGCGACGCGATGCGACCTCCTCGCCCTAGAAGTAATTAAAATTATTCCAACTTTTTTTTCGCTCTTGTAATATTGAAACCGCATCGTTAGGAGGCACGATTTCCTATCTTCGATTTCTTTCCTGTCGAGCACCTCTTCTGTGTAAAGACAAAGATCCCCGATAATGAATCATTAGTAGTCGAGAGTCAATCGAAGATTAATTAATCGTTCGGATTCGAGAGCCAATTAAAGTTACCTCGACAACAAACCCAGCCGGTCGCAGCTACTGGACGGTATAATGCGCCCCCGTATAGATTCTCGCTTGTGTTTCTCACTTCATTCCTTCGTTTCCGGTTCGCGTTCGCGCCAATTCATAATGACGCCGAGTTTAATACCGGCAATTAAGATCCTTCGATTTCGAACTCCAAACATCTTTGGCGAAGATTTGCGTTTATGATCCATGCATTAATGCAAAACGTTTTAATATTGATTTAACTCTCAAATATTATACCGAGGTTCATTCAATTAATTAATTACATTATTACAAATAAACTAATTACTAATTTTATGATATGCTGCGTATCCCCTTTAACCGCTCGCCATTTCTCAATTATAAATGGAACTTAATATTGATTATCGCGGAATATGACCAAGCTGGGAAAAAAATAGCCCGCATTCTATCTTGCCAAACTCGCGCTTTATTTTCATGAAAGGGAATAGCCGCACAGGATTAACACCGGCTTGCCGTCTACTTTCCAAATGTACGAAATATAGCCGGCAATAAAAAAAAAATATTGCACGACGGAGAATTCAACCGACAATGAGTTTTGGCCGCGACTTTGGATGCGCGCTGTACGGCGAAGCGGGATGGAGAAAGATACGGGAGGACGAGTGTGTAGCGTGAAAAGAGAGGCGGCGTGAAGAGTGGAGCATATTTGGCACGCTGACAGTTCGGCGCACTTGTCGCTCTTCCTGCCAGAGAGCAAAAGGAGGCGGCGGAAGGGTGGATCGCGAGCGGGGCGAACGGGGGAGGAGGTGGCGGACACGGCCGGCGATTGACAGTGATACGGGGCGACGTTGCGCGCTTAGCCAGCGCACGTGTAAGCGTGTCTGAGGCGTGTAACGATGACGGTCGTGCAGACACCGCCAATCAATCAGCTCATTACATCGATTCAATCGACGTCGTCGACCCTGACACCGGCCGACCGCTCGATAATCGTCGCGTCGCGTCGCACTCGCCTCTTCTCGGACTCCTGGAATTCACTTCGCGCGCGTCGCTTCCCTGGTCGAATTTATCGTCACTCGTTACGCCGCGCGTTTACTTTCAAACAAAGATTCCGCGAGTTAGTCGTTCAAACTAGCGGCTTATGCGGTTATACACAATCTTTTATCGGTGTTGGTTAATGTAAATAGTGCTTGCCTCACACTTTATTGATTTTAAAGCACACGTTTATTACGAGTGAAATAACTTGGCGTTGGGCGCTTGCAATTTTATTCTCGTCAATATATTAGTATTAAATATTTATATTTTATACCGATACCATTTTGATAGAAACGAATTGTTCGCGAATTGTTCGCGAGCAAAGGCAAATATTTTGATAGGGAAGAGAGAAAGGCCCGTGACGTAGGAACGGCGATTTTGCTGCGAAATCGCGATACCTCGTTCTCTAGCGCTATCCGAAAAGTTGAGCAACAAAGTGTCCGCCAAGATTAACAGCACTCCCAGTCTTGAGATATAAGCAATCGATCTGCGTTCCACGCCAGCGCGCACGTCTAAATCTAATATTGTTTAAAAGTACCGCCTGCGCGGCGCAGCAATAAATACCTATCACCCGCGTTCGGTAATTAATAACCTGCGTCCGCATTCAAAAGCCACCGAGTGCCGTACGGGTTCGAAACACGGTCGGACCGGAGGGGTCAGCTGGAACGCCCGTGTGATCCTCCGTAGCTGGTATCCACTTCTTTTTTTTTTTTTTTTTTTCTTTCCCCGCCATGACATACGCTGAAAATTATTGCCGTCGTCCGTGCTGTCCCGTCGCTCTCTCCTACCTACCTATCCGACCCCGTCGCCAACCCTCCCCCCCTCCCGCCCGACCTTCTTGCGCCCCGTGGACGAGTCGGAGGCGATCCCGGCCTCCCGCGATACGGCACTGACGCCATCGTAGAGATGGGTGCCAGAGCTATCTAAGGGGTGATTTCTAATTTATGAGACTGGGGCGATGTGATGAACAGACGTCATAAAGCATGTCGCGCCCCGCGTCTGCAGCCTGCCACACGCCCTCCCCCCTGCCCCCAAACCCCACCGCCTCTTGCCGCCAACGGTGCTCCTCGCCCTCGACTACCCCTGTTATCGCTGCGTTTCCCGAGCGCGTCCCCCCTTCTCCCCTCATCCCTTCCTCCTCCGCAGACCCCTGTGGCCCTCTTCCACCTTCCAGCGAACCCCCCCCCCTCCACCGTCCGACACCCCCGGCCCGTGATTTGTGGCCTCTCGAATTCTCCTCGCGAGCTCTTCTCCTTCGCGAAACTTGAATTCCCTCCTTCTCCGTTTCTCGCCTCTTCCATCGTCCGCATCTCTTCGTCAACGTTTATGGTCGGGCGTCCATCCGGAGACTCGCTCGAATCCTTTTCAGTGACCGGACGAATTTTTTCTTCCTTTACGAACGATATCGTACATTCTCTTTCGGCGACGGCAGCTTAATTCGATCTCGGTGTAACGCGGTGATAGTACGTCGTGAGAAAACTTTCGTGAAAACTCCATTTTAGTAAGCAATTAATAAAATCACGACTTGTCGGCGCAGCATATCCATCGAATTGCATTTTGATCGAATTTAAAATAGGCCCCGACTACGAAGTATGCAAATGCCGATTGACGCGATACGATTAAACTAGTTATTTGAATATCATTATGTTTAACGTACAAATTCAATACGAAACCTATATTCAGATTGTATGAAATTTAATATTAGCATTTTACTGTGCTAATTTATAGGTAAACCATAAGAAATTGATAAAATAATGTATTTTTCAACATTATTTATAATTTATTATTATTACAGTCCGTAAATAGCAGGTAAAAGTTTGTTTTAGCAAGAAACTGTTAACTGTTTTCTGTGCATAAGGCATAACGTACAGTTATATGATACATCTGTAATAAATCCATTAATATCTATTATACTTATTCATTAAATTTAATTAATTATAAATTATTTTTAAAAATAATTTGCATGAAACAGTCAAGCACTAGATTTAGATTGTCGATATTTACGACGATAGCCGAAAAACCCGAATATTTTTTACGTCTAGCTGATAAAGTTTCTATTTTTCAAAACTAGAACATTTTTAGTCAGCGTCAGACGTCGCGCCAATTTCCACTTTAATTTCTTCATCCACGAAACAGGATATATTTACTGAATGACCTTAATAATTACGTCTGGATATACCGGTGTATCATTACAACTGTCCATAACAATTGATTTGTATGCTATTATATCTTATACATATATCAATATTTGATAAGATGTAGTCGTAGACGTTTATTTTCACTTGCGCAGTATAAATATTTTGTTTCATTTTAAGAAATATCAACCGGATACTCATAAGACGTCGGATGAGTGTATTGAATTATGGTGTATAGAAATGAACAGCAGCACGAGTTTTCAAAGCTAAAAATTTACCTATTTAATATGACAAAAAATATTAATGAAAATTTTATAGTAAATGGATGGTTTGTGTGTGTGAAAATAGTCTATACGTAAAATAAAAATACTGATAAATATAAAGATTATAAAATATTGCAACGCAATATAACATCTTAAGAAATATTTATTTGCATAATATCCAACACATATACGTGTTCGTATTTCTTTTATTAATTGTACTTGTCGTGCACGCCTTTTTGATACTCTTCAAAATTGTCTGTGTCAAGAAAATATATTTATATATAGCATTGCTAAATTCAAGTCACATATACATATACAGACGAGACGTCTACAATACAGCATCCTATTATTGTGAAAGGTTGCATGAATTATTTCGCAAACGATCATTGCTGACTGCCATCTAGACAGACCGCCAATAATACTCGTTCTCAATTAACAACTAACGTGGAGCCAATTTGGGAAAAATCGAAGCCAGACGCGGCAACAAGATATGATAGCCGCAAATTGTCAGTTTTAGAATTATCTGAAGAGATTAAGTCTTACAGGCCATTCTAATACTGTTGTAACGAAAACATAGTTTAGAAAATTGACCAGTCAGCTGAAACAATTCATGATTTATAACATTATTTGCTTAATCTTTACGTTTTAGAATCAATATCTTGCAATATCCTGCATTTTCAGTGGCTGATCAAATGTTCCTATGATAACATTAAATCATCCCGTCGTATGTAAGTATCATAATAATGTCGTGAACTTAAAGCACAAATACTTATTAAATGTTTTTAAACGTGAAATCGCATTTATTATATTCTGCTTTTTTGAGATACAAATAACAATATGCAAATAAAAATTGTGAATTGCTTTATAATATTAACAAAAAATGGAAGATAAAAAATGATAATGTTATTTTTAAATATATACTGAAACACTTTTATATTTGAGATACTGATATCGTTTAGTCTTTTATATTTCAAAGAACATCTGTATTTATCGATTTGTTAACAGAAATAGAGATGCACACAATAAAACTGCGTTTACATACTGTCTGTGGCATATAAAATAAAATTCTTTTTTTAACAAAAAATACTAGAAAATGTCTCGTCTATGTTAAAAGCTGAAGATCTTAGCTTTTTAGCAGTGACCCTTTCACAACCGTTCGCATATGTGTACACGCATGAATGTACACAATAATATTTCCTTAAAAATTTGAAATATGAAATATAATGAATTATGAATTATGAATTATGTAGTAAAAACTTAACGTTTGCCATTAAATGAGCATAATATATGAGAGTTTAATGTTGAAAATTCTTGTTTCGTCACGTCGACCGGCATCTGTATACTTCATAAATGCACTCGAAACCTACTTTACGTTCAAACAGGACGCGAATCGATGAATTTACGGTGTCGACAAGTCGAAGAAACGAAAACGATGTAAGCGCGCGGCGCGCGCTGACTTCGTCCAAGTCGCGGCGCCGCACCTGGTGCGATTTTATGCCTGTGAAAATCTGCCGCGTAATCGACTCTAACATAGCCGTAACATCGTGCAAATTGTCATGCTATACCGCGCCGATGCCGGCCACTCGAGACGCGATGAAACGATCACGATCAGATCGGGCAGGTATCATCGAGGCAGGTAGTCATCGGCATAGCGATGGAAAAAAGAGGAGCAGGGGAGGGGGGGGGGGAGGAGGAGGTGAGGGAAGATGTTCCGGAGGAGAGAGAACGGTTTGAAACGCGCGGTGCGGCCCACGGAACCTTTGTGAAAAATCGTGTTATAACCCTAATTTAATTTTATGGCCGGCATTACGGCGGATTGTGTTGTATATCGGGGCCCGGACATAATGGCCGTATATGGCCGCGTATAATAATGGTGAAAGAGCGAGTGAGATGGGCAGAGAAGAAGGAGGACGCGCGAACGGATGGATAGAGAGAGGAGAGAGGAGCCGACGATGCGGAAGAGCGGGGAGGGGAACGGCAAAGGGGGCTAATAATCAGTTGTAACGCGAACCGTCGTAAACCGCAAAACAACGAGAATCGAAAGAGGGTGTGGAGAGAGAAAAAGGAAACGCGGCCGGACAACGACGACGGGACAGCGGAGGGTAAGGGAGTTGTATGTTTATATTTAAGGGGTTGGTGTGGAGGAGAGTAGGAGGTATCATTATCTCGAAAATGGAAGACGCCGGACTTTTTCATTCGCTTCTATCTCGGGCCGCTTTTGCCTTTCCCCCCCGCCCGAGTCCTCGTTTTGACTCGCGGTCCCCTCGATAGCCGTCAAACGTGACCACTTGGCGCCGCCAATCGTAAAGCTCTCCCGCCAATCAAGCCGCAACTCGTCCTGTTCAGGACGCTAGCGAACGGTACGGCCGACCTCGCGAGCTACTTATAAATTATGATTATAAAGCTTCAGCGCGGGGTTTAAATAATATTTTTTTCCATCTATCTTTAGTTCTTTTATCTCAGTGCACGCAATAAACTTTCTTTTTCTCTCTCTTTCGCGCTGCTTCTCTAAATTTCTTTCTTTTAATTTGCGTAAACATCTATATAATTTGTTTATTAAACTGCTATTAATAATAAGTTGATAAATACTTTGCATTGTGTAACTCACTCTTTCAGATTTTCAACGATCAGATAGATAATTTCCCCTAGTTTTATATAAAAATAAATTGTAAATTTATCTTATCGAAGAAAATCATCATTAAATTTTACAAGAATAATAGTTAAAATAATAAATATAAAGAAAGTCTAATTTCTTTTAAATCATATTTTTCTACCTACAATAATTTATATCTATTGTATTAATTTTTTATTTGTTTTATATATTATTCTTTTTGTATTTGTAATTTTCCGATTCTATTTTTCTATTTAGAGACTTAAGAAAACACTTAAGATTCAGAATATATGTGCTAATAAATTTTGCTTTATTTTCTCATGAACGACGCAACGTGAGAAAGCGGCCAGCGCGTTCTTGCGGACTCTCGATTTCCAGCGCATCGATCGCGATGACCATGAAAACGGCCGATAAACTCACCGTGTCGCGACTTTTGATTTTAGTTCGTTTCTTGTGCCTAAAATGCAAATGCGAAGCATAGGTTGTTTCTAAATTTTTTGCTTTTCGATATAGCTTGTAGATTCGACAGTACATTCCACATTTATGAGGAACGTTTTGATTAATTACGCGACATTTAATGTAAAGTATAATAATTACGGATTTACAGAATACAATCATATTTAACTTTTTTTTACTCGTGATCGTCCGATATTTGACGGTAACTGCTATCGCTACTCAGGATAGAAAAAAATAACGAAAATATTGGCAACGTCTGTGGAATGTCTTCGCCGGTGACCTTCCAGCAGCGGACCAAAGGAGCATCGCGGCGGAGGAAGGAAATCGTGCCACAAAATTACTATAATACGTCGCTCGTATCGGCATCGAGACAAGAGAGCAACGTATATTCCGTTATTATTATTGATCGGCTCGGACCGATATTAAAGTGGCCAGGGGGATCACTCTCTATGTTTACGTCGGTTCATCCGAAAAACCATGAAATTACTTATAATCAGCGTAAGCGGCGGTCACGAGGCGACGACGCGCCCTCAACTTGCCGTTACTCGCGTGATTATAGCACTAGGAGTTATTGTTAACCCACAATTACTCGCGCAGGGTGTAAAATACTCCATACTTTTTCAAATTTTGTAAACTGAACACCAAAATGTTCAATCAATCGAGCGTTATTGTTCACATAACCTATACGCATAACTTATATTTTACAACACAATACATAAACAATCGCTATAAAATTGCATAGAACATAAAATTCTTAATTATCATGCTCAAAATATGATAAGTTTGCTTAATTGTGCCTTATTATTATTGAAATATCATAATTAATCGAATAATTGATGGCGTAATACAGTATTAAAATTTACTTACCAGCCGATGTTTTGCTGCAACTCGACGGCCGGCACTGTTGATGTCGCAATGATTGATGTACACGCCTTGACCTCAGTCTTTGCTGCTGGCAGAAATAACAATAACGTGATCAATTTTCTTCCATGGACGTGAAGCATAATACAAATATAATGCTAAAATTTACTCACCAGCCGACATCCCGCTGCTGCAACCGTTGGCCGGCACTTCAAATGCAGGAGTTATACGGCACTAATTATTCACTCGCGATTCGACCGGACAATTAATACGGCACTCCCGACTTTTACACACGCATTAACACTCCGCGACGATCGCGACGATGATGCGGCCATTTTGATACTACCGAGATACATCGAATGCGTTTGAGAGACGCAACAACTTCACATTGATGCTCGTTAATATGCTGAGTAATGTCCGACGCAGAGCGATTCGATTGATTATACGAATGCTGAAAGGCTGATAATCGCGACCGCGCGCGCTAATTAATACTGCACGACGATCGACCGTCGTTGAATTCGGTATTCCCAATACTCGTTTGTATGCGAAATTCACTTCGAATGAGAGAAAACGCGCACGAAACGCAGAACGATGCTCGATTGCATCCGATACCGACTTCATCATTTTGCAAACTAAGCAACGGAATTTCGTGACGTCATGTATCACCTATGGCGATCATAATCAAATGTTGCCAACTAAATTTTTATACCAGTACTGATAGTTTTATCTTAGTACTAATTTTTATGTTTGTATCTGAATAAATAACGCAAAATATCGATTATTATCAAATATTTACGCAAAAAATCTATTTCTAACATTATTCCTCGTTATTTTTCTCGATATTCATATCATTAATTATGCATAAATTTTACAATGGAAGAAGCAAAAGACGTATATGCTTTGCATTATGCTATTCACGTATATCGAATTATAGAGGTTAAATTTTTCGTGTTCGTTACACGTAAGACGACTGTGCGATATTGATACGGAGTAGAAGTAAACAAAATTCCGAGAAACGCTAAACGCTATTACCTTATTTATGTTTGGATACGCTACGAGATAAATAAGACGCCTAGCTCACCGACTGCCCTCGAAAAAGACCGAGAAAGGCACACGCAACAATTTTTATAGATGAGCATAAACTATTCGGTTACTTGAGTTACTATGTAACATATCCTAGAACACACAGCAGCCAATCAGATGGCGCGAAATGAGTGATGCTAAATGACACATTTCGGATCACACCAGGGCGTTTTGTTGCGCAATTCATACGAGACGCGAGAAGTCATGGCGGGACGACGCGGAAACGTCGAGTAAAAAGTGTTGATGTACGTATAATATTATCAATTCTTATCCTCGTTTTATTATCTTCAAAGCGTTGTAATCGTATATATTGGACATTCTATTGGAGAATTGTTGCAATGTGCTTTTTCCTCGCGAAATCTATTCTACGCTCGCGGCGCGCTTGTGGTCGATGCACGCTTTATTTTGGTTACCTCGCGATGAACAATCAAAATAAACTGAAACATTTTTAGACTTCTGCCGTACAGCGATCCTTATGAAAAGTTAGTTAATATGATTGCAAGTCTCTCGACATTCGTAAACACGTATAATGCAAATACTTGTGTACAGTCAATGGCATTCGTCGCATTATTTCCAACATTGCTCGTCGACTCTAATTGTAAGCGTCGGTATGAAGTTGCCCTACTTTGTGAAATTTTTCAACGTAATTCAAAAAAAGAAACAGTCAAATTGAGTAGCGCGCGATCGTCGTGGAGTGTTAATTAATGCATTTGTTTGCAATTATCAGTCTTTCGATAATCGTATCAATCGTGTCCATTATGTCGCGCCGAAATATCTCGAGAATATCGAATTGAATTACGGACAGTCGTGAAAAATATCAATATATAATGGCAATCTTTAACCTAACCTAACCTAATCTCTAGCACATTTTTCGACAATTAAAGCTAAATTGCGTTCGTCGTGTCGCTCAAGCATCGGCATGAAATTATCTTTGTCTTTCAAATTTTTTAATTGTATCAGTGATTTCGCGGGAATATTGAGGAAAACTTCGGACGATATTGTTTATCGGATCGTTATTCTTTCGCGATTTAGTAGTGTCAATTGTCGACCAACATGATGATGATAAAAGCATATAACGATAATTAATTTTTTTGATGATATTCTTGTTCGATGTTTCTTAACTCGCGATGCTGCTTATTTGAATCTATACATATTTATATTCGCAATGTTGAATTTTTCAATGAGTAACATTATTTCGCGCGTGTAATATTCGAAGTTGTCGGGATTGTCGTATTTTATGTTGAAACATATCGCGTGTATAAAAGTGTCGGGAGTGTCGTTAACCGGTCGTACTGTAGTGATAATTAGTGCCATGAGCGGTGTGCGTCTTTCTGGAGCAATGATGCCGGGTTGCCAACGGATTGTATAGGCAGATCATCATCTGTGAGTAAAAATTTTAGTATTATATGATTATTCATATTGCACAGTAGTAATAAGGTTCAATAGGTGATAGGAACTCATAACTGTGGAAAATATTGATAATTTTTGAAATTTATTTACCAAAGCTACAAAACAAGTTTCACATACAAATAATATTTTCTCTCTATTTGACTAAAAAGAAATAATATTATTGCACATAATTATCATAAAACATCAAACTTCGTTTATTGATAATTAATTGTACTGCTGTAATTGTTTTTATGCCATCACAATGTTTTCTCTGTTTCTCTTATATCGGTTTAAATATTAAAGAGGGCTATAATTTGCTCTTAGAATATTGAATATTGATTTTATTAAATCAAGGATTGAAGAAGACTTTTTACAATTACTATTATAACAATACTCGCGTGTATTCAAGTATCAGCAGCTTCGTATCACGGTTGGCGCGTATCGTACCTTTATAAGAGGTGGCTTTTTCCTCGATCACGAGGGAGCGGCTCAGGGAAAATAAAGCGAGAGAAAAAAGAGGCATGGACGCTATGGGAGAAGAGCGAGAATACGTCGTGCGTGTACACGCGTTCTTCTACGCGTATTCCCGCGAGCGAACAAGGCGGCAGGGTCAGGCCGGGTGTAGGCAGGAGTTCGACTTCGGCTGCCGGCCGCCGTAAAAACGTCAATTAAAGTGTTTTATTTGATCCTTCGTTAGAACGTTGAAATGGAATTTTGATTTATGGCTGCACTGCTCTCTCTCTCTCTCTCTCTCTCTCTCTCTCTCTCTCTCTCTCTCTCTCTCTCTCTCTCTCTTTTCCTCTTTTCCTCTCTCCACTCCGCGCGCGTATATACGAGAGCAGAGAGTAGTGCGTCCGCGCGCATACGCGTAAATAAAATAAATAAGAGGCTATAATTAGTCGGCAGATACCGGCCGACCACTCCGCTGCGATCGGTATACACGACCGGTTTTGTGGGCTCGGTTAAGTTCGACAAACAAATTCCTCGACTCGTTTTACGCCGATCCTCAGAAAATTCGGACCGTCGAGCGAGGAACATCTATGTGCCTGACATTCGATCCACGGATTCGAGCTGAATCCAAATCCCTCGACTTATTGTGTTGACGTTGTTGCTGTTGAACGCAAGAAATGTAAGAATAACAGAATATATAGTTTTCTCGCTAAAAATGGTTATATTATATAAACGAATCGAGAGATTCGATTATTATAAATTTAAGATGTTAATTATACAGAAAGCATCAGCCACATAAGTTTTATATCTTCTATGATAATAAATAGTGTTAAACAAATCTTAGATTCTCTTTTAGCTGCAGCTTTAATAAATAATAATATTTATACACATTTCAATTATCGCAAACATATTTTGCATGTAATTAGATCTTTCTGATTACATTCTTTACTTAATTTTTTAGTAAACATTGCATGAAATTAATTTTTAATATCCATCTGTTTAAATTTCCAACAATATGTTGAGCTCAATTTTTTTAATACTTTTTAATCTTTAATCTTTAATATTAAATAATTCCGTAATTATGATATTGATAGTCTGAAGTGTGAAATTCGGATTTTTTAATTTATACAGATTAAATTAAATTGAGGTATTTAATATAAATTAAGAAACATCTATTATAACTTTGTAAATTTACCCGACTATTGAAAAAATTTTTAAACGATGTGAATAAGAAAGAAATATTTGCAAAAATCAATCATTGCGGAGAGCAGCGCGTGTGGGAAAATCGATCCTCTTGCGTAAATTTCGTGCTACCGAAACGCCGAGCGGCGCACGACGCATTCCCGTAAAATTCTTGTGCGCGCCCGTCGCGATGTCGCTTGTCGATCGATTTATTATCGCATGAAACGGCGCGCATTCAGAAGAACCGAGGCCAGTGAAATAACACGCGCGATCGTTGCACGGTGCGAGCGAATGACCGAGTTAAGTGAAGAAGAGTCGCACCAGCCGTCCCACCAGCCGTCCCGCCAGCCGGCCGTCCAAATGTTATTGTTTATTGTGGCCGAACGACAGCTTGATTTATCATGTGAGCCAGCCATATCCATGTGTAAAATAGTGGCATAATCCCGTTGATTTGTGGCGACCATTGTTCGCATCGGCACTCCGCTAGATATTTTTTTTTGGTCTTTTTTTGCTTTATTTCGGATTATTGTCTCTTTCGCATCTCATGCTGACGATTTCCGCTTTTTCACTCGTCGTTCACGAGACACGTTTAAAGGTCATATTAAATTGAATGCAGTCCAGTCGCGGCTATAATTTTGCTTCCATTAAATAAGATCTGTCAAATATGTAGAAATATATAGTTAGAAAAATTGTACTGAAAATTGATATAGTTACAATTAATAATTGAAATTAATATAGTTTTATTTTTTTATTTAACATCTGCAAAAAATATTTTTTTGTCTGCTGAATCTCGAATGTAAAATATATGATGATAAATTTCTCTTATAAGAAATTAATGTATACTTGACGCGACAAGTTTCCATGTCTCTTGATATCTGAACATAAATTATCAGAATCGTTACTTTGTGTATTGATAACTGCAATATTGAATGCTAAATATCATCTTGATCTCAGACCTTTAAAACTCAAAATGTCAGTGCTGTGATGATGAATATTCTTGTTGACTTTCTTAAATTAGTATATAAGGAACTTTTAAGAAGCTATATGAAAAAAGATTTAAACTTTAATTTTACTTTTTAAAATAAATTTATTATTGTCCATTAAAAAAAAATTATTATAAATTTTCCTTGAATTGTAAATATTCTTATTTGTTCTATGATATATCTTAAATTTATTTAAAAATACAAATTTTAAAGAATTATTAATTAACGATGTTTATTTGAATAGTCATTTTTTCAAACAACTTTCTCTTTCTCTCAATATGCAAATTTTATATTATTTCGTCTAACTTATTTATGTGCAAAAGAGGAAGGTCTGATCGATCTGTACATGGCAGGTTGGCGGGGGCGGCTCTGGAAATTTCAGCGGTGCGAGCTACGAAATAAGAGGATCGTGCATGGGGCCTGATTTTACGTCGTTTTATGAGGTGATAAACGTGAGAATGTTTCCCTACCGACAGACGTTTCCTGTTTTCGCCTCAAAGATTTTCCTCCATTTTCTTTTTCCCCGGATGTCATGTCGGACGTATTCTCGGACGTAATATGAGCGGTCGCGCTACTTAATTTCCCAATTAGTATTCGCGCATTGATAAATTGTCGAGATAATTTGATAATGATAGAGCGATGTTGAATAAAAGGAAGTGTGTCATAATTTCTCAATGATAAATGCTGGACATTATCAGAATCTCTGTCGAGAGTTCTCGTCGATAACGTAAACGCGTAGGTCGCGCCACAAAGTTGCGTTCTCGAGGTGTTTATGATGCGTGTCGAAATCGATTCGCAATTAAAAAGCCTCTCGCGAGCTGCCGCGCGCTTTAAGTTATCGCTCGCGATTTTACCGCGATGGTTTTCTCCGTGTGTTTTTTTCATCCTTTTCCAATATGGGAATGCGACTGGCATGCGGAAAATAATATGCGAGAAAGATCGCCCGCGATTAATGCTTTCACAGTCGAGGAAGTCGAGAAGTTTTACGAAGATAACGTGTCCGGTTTCACTATGACGCGAGGGGGAGTCAATAAACGCGGCGAATGTAGGTGTAGCATCAAACAATTTATTACACGAAAGATATATAATCATTGTGTATTTATCACTATATATTTGAATACTGGGCGCACTCGATTCTTTTGCAAGATTAGAAATATTAAATCTTAGATATGCACGCAAAAAGATTTGCTCGATAATATTTTTTCGGCACGCTAAAGATGTCTTTGATTCTTTATAGAAATGTATAGGAAGTCATATTAAAGTTTATTTATTGCGGAATCCTGGATGCAATAAAGAATGCATATTTAAATATTTTTGAATTCGATGATATGAGAAATAATTTCTAAATAATAATCATTCTTCTAAATTCACACTACTGCATTTTAGAATGACGTAATCTATAAGGTGAGCCGAAAAATGGACAGGCCACTCTCTCTCTTTCTCTCTGCGGGTCTCTCGGTAAATATCTTGTTCTCTCGTAAGTAAGTAGCTGCGTGGTCATCAATAAGCCGACCTACTATGCCTCTTACGCGGACGAGTATTATGGCGCGAAACGGCGGGCGGTCCCTTCCGTTTGACGAGAGCCATTCATCCTCATCCACCTACGTTGATACCCACACATTCGGACGGCGGTAACACGCACGCGTGCACGCGTGTTCTTCCATTGTGCATCCATCTATCACGTGTCAGAAGTAACGCGGCTTAGGTGGGTCGATCGGGACCACGAAGGTAGAGGCCCTGTATATATCCTCGAAGCAAAGTCGCACCGGCAAACTCGTCGATCAGACCTGTCGCTAAATGCGCGGGGAAACACTCGCGAGTAAGCAAATGCGAGTAAACAACGGTGGATTTATGACAGCTGCCGATGCACGATTTCACGATTAGATTGGCCTTTTGACAGCTCTTATCAGACTCGAGATATTATTATTTTTATTTAGGACAGCGTGACTATAAATCGGACACGTGTGTAAAAGATGATTAAAATATTCAATTAAATTTAAAGAAATAATTTCTCGACGATCGAACAATTAATTTACGCACAATTAAATACATTACTATCACTAGAATTCATACTATTCTAGTGTTAATTTTAGTTAATAAATTGCCAAGTAAATGTTGAAGTTACGTTAACATATTTTTATTCTCAAAGATTTGACAATTAGAGGGACGCTATATTACATGCAATTATAAAAACATAGAAAATAATAATTGCAAGATTAACTTTAATAGAACTCTATTGGTTGATATAATTTCAATTATAATTTTCATCCAACATTCATGTCTAATCGTCTCTGCGAACATAGCAAAACGCGTAGCATTACGTTTGCGTTAACGGGATCGCATATTCGACCTTAGCTCCCGGCGTTGTCCCTGACGCGGAAGGGCCTCTAGTGGCAGGAAACTCAGGGCCCTTTGGCGATGACCTGCCAACGGCTCGCGCATTAGCTCGACAGATAGCGGTGCCTAATCGGGCCTCATAAATTACCAAATTAATATCCCGCGTTGCCGACGCCAGGCTATCCGTCAGGTGTCAGCCACGGTGCAGATAGCAGCCGCCTCCACCTACTCTCCGTTTCTCCCCATACCATACTCTAACGTCATCTTCCGCGCTTGTTACTGACGGACGGACATTCTCTTAACGAACGCCCGCGCGGAGAAACGACACGACGATGCCGCGGGAAGTGTGAAAATATTTTTTACTGATAACAGAGTTGATCGTCAATCACGATTAAAGATAGAATTGCATACATCTTGGATATTTATGTAGCCTTAACGCGTTAAAATAATCTGAAATGCAGAACAGATTTGCAAATTGCAAATATCGTTAATATTAATGTGGTTCTATTCTCTTCTATATGAAAAAATATAAATTTATGATTTATTCATTTTACTTGACTGAATAACGAATATATAAGAATTACAATCCCTACTTTTGCTAACAAAATATATTCCTATATTATTATTACTATAACAATTTGTATTAATGATTATCTTTTCTTACCTTTCTTGAAATTGGTACTATAAAAATTACATGAATTTAAAATTTTATAACCACACACACGCACACGCACGCACGCACACACACAGAATATTGAATATTAATGAATATAATTTATCGGCGAGTTCTCGAGATTAACGGCGAGAGTAGCTCTAAGCCGGACCACGAAGATTTAAAGGTTTCTATCAATCTTAAGTTGCCGACGACAGACTATCCGTCCAAAGCTAGCAACACATTGAAGTAGCCATCCTCCACCTACTGCTTTCTATACCACGCTCCAACGTCATCTTCCGTCTCTGCCGGTGACGTTCGAAGTTCTCCGAGCCGAGTGCTCCGCTACACGCATATTATGGCACATAGAGGGAGCATGAAAGCTCCCTCGAAGTTTCGAAGTGAAAAAATTGCCGGCCCACGCCGTTTTCGATGCATCGCGCTTCTCGAGATGCGAGAGATGACGGACAAATTACTCTTTCATTTAATGACTCGCCTAATATTCGACGTAACGAACGGCATTAACAAAAGGTGCTTAAAGGCGCCCGTCAATCTCGAGTCGCGAACATCCGAACATCCATCAGCTTTCAGACACACGCTGCTGAAGCGGTTTCAACGTATCAGCTGCCGCCTTTCTGCGAGCGCGCTCTCACATTTTCTACGATCAAATCAATACTTACGCGCAACAATATATTCAATCGTTTCTTTTCTCAAATATTTTTAAATTCGTAATCTTTTTCCAAATATTTTTCAGTTAAAAAAAAAAAAAAAAAAAAAAATTGACTATATAATTAATTCATTAATTAATAAAAATTTGTATTTTCCACTTACAATTAGTAACATTGAAAGAGATTAATTTTTATCTTGATATTTTTAAGACACAAGTGTGTCATAAAAATAAATATTTAATTTAGAAAACGAGTCAAATTCCTGGTAATATTTTTCAAGCTTTGGTTTCCTGTACATCTGCTATATGTAGCTAACAAAAGATACTTAAAGCACCTCGTGTCAACCTTGAAGTACGATTGATAGAAAAAGCATCTCGGCTAACCAGGAAAGACACTCGCGCATGTACGTATGTGAACGAACGCGAGGGGACCACCCAGAGTGTCCCGGTGTCTTACACAAACTAACGGCGCTCGTAGGTATGCGAGCGAGAATACGTCGTCTCGTCAACTCGCGTCTCTCCTTTTCCGCCCCCTCGCCCTTTCGATCTCACCGTCGTCGTTCGTTCCGTTGGAATCGCCCACGCATAAACGCATAGAGAGAAGCGCAACGGAAAGATGTTCGGCAGCGTGTATCCGCCGGTCATTATGCCGCATTTCGGAATGTTTAGTAAGCTGTAGGTGTGGGTAAATCTTAAGACAGTAAGCTTAATTGCAGTGCGTAGATTTCGAATTATTTTGTTGTTATTCATACAACTCTAAAAAGACATAAATAGAGTAAAGAAACTCGAATATTTTTCTAAAACAAGTTCAATTATACAGAACTTTACATATATGAAGCGTGCTTTGAACATTCAGCTACGATATTTCGCGTTAACAACGTTTGCTCGTATCATTTATTATTAAAAGCTGTTACTTACGATATGATGATTAGCACTAATTGATAAATTTTGTATTTTGCTACGGATAATCGGAAAACATAATCTCATATTGAATTGTTATTGTTATAGCCATAAACGACATTTTTAAATTATTCAAGTTTCTATACACATGTATGTACAATATCACTATAGATCGTGAATTGTAGATAATTTAACGATGTGATTATTAACGAAGTCTGGCACGTGTTTCTAATAATGATTAAATTATTTAAATCTTGTAATTGATAGCTAATTTCATAAATCGACTGTCAAAGTTGAAAGGTAGGTTTATGAGGATTGTTTATGAATCAATATTCATGAATTAGCGTTTCGAAGCTGTATTAAATACGAGGATTTCTATGCCGCTAATTTGAACCACATTTAGTTTTTACTGCCGATTAATCTTAATAATTATTTTACTCGATATATCTTTAATCACATTATACATCTCTGCATAATATGCATTATCCAATATTACGTCCTTTATTTCAATATTAATATTGAAATGAAGGACGATTATTATATATCAACAACTTTATTCTGTTCTTAAAATGCCTAAACTTAATTTCGACCTCTCGCACGAGTCAGAATCGCATTCGAAGCACAGGTGAAGAGATGGCGGGGCAAGGTGGAGACAAAGTTGATGGTAGTCGAAGAGAGTCGACGGGTGAGGAGGAGGAGGAGGAGACGCATCGCGAAAGTAGGGGCAAGAACCGCTTACGAATTACGCGACGAGCAGCCAGCTACACAAACCGGCTTCGGGCTACCTCTATGCGACACGGCTGCCAATTAGCGGACTGACATCGACCTGACTGACCACCGTGCATTGCCGACCAGTAGTTTCTTCAACTCTTTCTTCGAGACTCCGTGCCCTGCTACCTCCTTTTCCTTCTCCTCTTCCTCCTCCTCCTCCTCCGCCACCCTCTCTGTCATCGGCGCCCGGCGCACTCTTTTTGTCGTTCCGCTTTCGGATCGCTTTCAATTTTTCTGTCTTTTACACATTCTCCTGTCCTCGTCACCACGCTGACGTGTGTGCGATCGCCGAGGTGTCGCGGCACCTCTCGGGCCGAGGCTTTTTATGTGCACGGACGTGCGCGGCCTCGAAATGCGGGGTCCGTTTCGGGTCTTTCTGTCTCCACATCGACCGGCGTGACCGGATAATACATGCGCGTATACTAAATAAATCTTAACTTATCATTAAAATAATAATGTATATCTGCATAGCAAATATAACGAAGCTTCACGTTTTACTTGCGTTATTTTTAAGTGACAAATTGGTAAAATAGTAGACACTGATAACTTTGACGTATGTGTTTTACACAAAAATAAAATATCTAAAATCTCTTACGTCTTTTATTTTTAACGTGCAAGTTCATATTTTCTATTTGAGAGACACGTGCTGCTATAATGATAACAGATTTGTGATATTTTGTTCAATTTACATTCGACTTCCACGCTTTGGACGTTCATTATATCCTCGGAAAAAAGAATATATTCATTCAATTGACCAATTAATGCAGTCTAAATTGTCGTTGCAACGAAAGTGGAATGCGTATTTTAGAACTTGAGGGTGAAGGCGCTTCTTTAAATATCTTCTGTGAAATGCGCTCAAAATGCAAATCTCGGATTACTCGTTTGAATAAATTACAACGCGCGTCCCTAAAGTAGCAACATCTATACGAGAAAGAATTCAATTAAAAGTCACCCTTTGGTCCGCTCGGGGATCAATGAGAGGCCCGATTGGTCGGGTCGAATAATGAGTGCTACGCGTAATTATCAGCCGCGTTCGGACGCGACGCACGAAAATGCAATAAAAAGCGACGTCGAGTCTAATAAACTATTTCCGGCGCGCAGCGCACTTCAGCTAAAAATCCGCGATATCGGATGACGATCGGGGCCGGATCGACGAGTTTCTCAGCGAAAACGCGACACCTCGGTCGATAAAAATGGTAATGAAGACGAGTGCCGATTGTGCGGTCGTCCAATCGATTCTAATCCTACTCCGGGCAGAAGTCACTTTATGAATATTAACGACCTCCGGTTTTGCAAGAGTCCGCCGGCGCTACTCCCGCGACAATTGTTTCCTCGCTCATTATGTCGCCCGGTGAGGTATTTACGCGATTCGACCCGGCTGAGGTAAAAGGGGGCGCACAATGGGCATAAATAAGCTTAATTCGCGTTCGCACCTTCGGTAACGCGCGACTCTCGCGGTTCCCGCGCGCTGCGCCTTCCGGGAGCTGCGTCGCGACTCGGTTAAGTAATTGACCGTTACATATGCAATTTACAGTGCGCGTACCGTCGAATGCACGCTACTTCTACGCTTCGAAGAGCATCGAAACGCGCAGCGGCGCGTTTAAACCGTTGGATCGATGCTGCTTTTCGATGATAAGAGTGTAGGCGCGCATCGCGCGCATCGGTGTACATTGCCGCGATCGGTAGCGATGCCGCGACACTAATTATTACATATGTCAGCCTGCATTATCCACGGTCCTTTAAAAGTCCAATAAAAATTTCGCGCATAGCCGTTATCTCGCCTGCAAACCTCCCCCGTCCGTTCCCCTCCCCCGCCCTCCCCCGCCAATGTCGACTCTTTCTTCTCTCTGTTTTTTTCCCGACGCCGATGCAGCTGCACACTTTTCAGAGGAGGACCCCGCGTCATGTTGCATTACGGAATGATATTTGCTAATTGAGCACGAAGATAAAACGACAACAGCGGCCGGCTTGCTAATAACCGACCCCGACTGCTCTTCGTACCCTTCGTTCACCCTCTTCCCTCTGGCTCTCGCGGACCGACTCTCGAGGGAACGGATAATCATACGTTGAACCATGTCGCACCTAGCTGCGACACTTCGGGATGCTACGCGGCTCCTGTCCTCGGCTATCTCCGCGTTTTATCGGTTCGTTTCCTCGTGGCGGGCTCACGTTAATTAGCTTCATGCATGAAAAACGCTCGCGGTTCATGTGCGATCAGCTCGCGATGCGTACATCTCAAAAATAGATTCGGGGAAATACGCGAAAATTTCACCACTAAATGCCACGAAGATTACGTTTTTATCATTTCAACCGTTACGTGTGATAATCACTTCCTTTTACATTATTAGCTCTTATCATGATAATGACATCCATGCAAAAAGACTCACTTGTATACTGACGTCTCGTTATACCGTTCAGATCCTCGTCTTGAAGGCAATTTTATTTCTGCGAATGATCATTTCGCAAGCCGCACGCGTTGCAGAAGCACTATTATTGCGGCAAAGCACGCGATAGATATCACGATCGTACGAATCTATAAATTATTGACTTAAATGGGTCACGGATCGAACAAGACACCGAGTGTCTATGTTAGAAACGAGTAAGCTCGCATAAAGCGAATGAAGCGGAAGTCAGCGTGCGCCTCGTTATCGGCACATCGTTTTTTGTCCCACGAACTCATTTAGGTCGATTAATTATTATTGCTCTCTTCATGTACGCGGGAAAGAGAAACGTGAACATCGTTTACCGACTGTTTCGTATATTCTGGAAAATTTCAGAAAATAGATCGCTTTGTATGGTTAAGTGAGAAGAAACTTTTTAAAAGGATTAGAATTTTAAATATATACAGAACACAAAAAATTATTGAAAAATTTTGAAATATATATAATTTGAAATAAAAATTTATTATTAAAGCGAATATTTTTCACTAATAGATTGCCGTTTGAATTATATTAAAATATAAAAAAGTATCCGAATTCGCTGTTACTTTTTCAACAAGTTAAGCCTTCAGGATGCATAACGAATGCATCAATTGTGTGACTCAATACTATTTTACTTGATTATCGTCCATACTGCAGGCGCCGAGAGTCGGTACGCTCCTGGAGCGATAATAAAAATGAGAGAAGCGAGAAGCGTGTTGCTCGATCTGACGGTTGATGGAGACGTCTTCGTTCCAGACAGACGCCTCGGACGTTCGCGACGTTTGATCGACAGTTTCTTTCCTCTTTTCGCATGCGTCGCGCCCGATCGAGTTCTCCGCTTCCACCTCCTTCTCTCTCTCTTTCTCTCTCCTTCTCTCGTCCCACTTTCGTTCTCCACGCCGTCTTCCTCCTCTCTTCCAGCTCTTCATCTCCTTCTCGTACAATCTCCAGCCTCTTCCGAAGTCTAAAGGAGGCACTTCGCGTCCCGCCGTCGTCATTCGTGTTTTTGTCGGGGCGCCTATAAATAGGTTTACCGCGCAGCGCGTAACTCTGGACACCAGCCGGGGGCCAGCTTCCTCGCGTCACACGGTCGTCATAAGATTCAAGGTCGCGTCACTGACGAGATCACCCTTTGTCTCGAGTCTCGCAGACCGTGCGAGAAGTTTGGACGGCGGCTGCATGGTATCAATGCAGCCTTTGAGCTTAATTTGCGAGCTCTTTGTGAATATAATTTGGCTGTATCGAATTTCTTCTCTATAGAGTGCTACTTTTTTAACTTGTATTTAAGTCCATTGGAGATCTGAATCTTTTCCATCATCTATTTCTGACTTTTAATTTTTGTGATTTGACTTTTTGATTTTTAATTTATGTAAATATATTAATTCGTAAAACGAGGAATATATTACGATAGATGTAATTTAATTATATGGCAATTCAATTTCGGCTTTTTCCGTTCAACGCTAATTGAGATGTTTTTGATTTTATTGTTAACTGGTTTTCGAAATGAAGTAGAGTTTCGATCAGTTTGTGTTTGGAAATTGGGAAATCATATAGTCGAATCTCATTGAATGCATGATTGCGTATTATAATTTGCTATCATTATCACATTACACTATAATAAGTGTGATTATTAATTATTATAATTCATTGCACTTGCTATTGTATTTGATTATTTGAGTAAATTAGCAAATCTCGCAAATTCGGCTAGATTAACATCGCAACCTATATTATTAAAAATAATTTTTCTTACATTCGTTTATTTGTTTTATTTGCGTGCTACAAGCATTTATTACAAATCTTGCATAATGATAGATTGCAAAAGAGCTTAACACATTCTACTTAAGAAAGAGGCCTAACGCTACAGTCGTATGATCAACTTTCTACTTTATTATTATGTCGAAATACGCGTTCCCGAGATTTATTATTATTGTAATGAATGTCTAAGCAATATAATTTCTTATCAAGCGTAATATAAATACATCGTTAAATGCAGCGGAACACGTTTGGGGACTTAAAAGTGGAACAGGAATATACGAACGATTCACTTTCGCGCGGGCAATACATTTCTGGATATCATCGCAAACAGCGAAAAATATGCCCGACGAGAATAGCAGTTTGCGAAGCGAAGCTTAAACGTCGGCTATTAAGAATTCACTTCCCTAAATTTCCGACGAAACGATGCGCCTCTATCCCGCGGTGCTATCTGCCTACAACGTCGTCTTTCAATCTGTCATGAAACGGGAACGTGATGCTGCCTTCTGTTTCATTCAAAATTCTTCCACGGGAGAGATAAAGAGGATCGCCTTCTCCCTTTACTTCGCTGTCTCAGAAAATCAGGAATGCTCGATAATCATCGGTAAATCATTCGAGTTGGTGTGTGTGTGTATGCGCGAGCATACGCGCGGTCTTACCTGTGCGTATCCACAACGTGGGTCAATCTTTATGGCGGACATAACTCGCCTGATTTCACTGGAGATTATCTCGTTATTTATTGGAAAGGTGGACGCGATGTCTGCGACTGCCCAAAAAACCTTCTCTTCATCGTCTTCTTCTTTCATCTCCTCTTCATCGTTCCCTCGACTCACTTATTTATATCAAACACGTACAGGTAGAAGCTGATCGTGGATGATTCACGATGATGTAGGCCTGCAAGTAAAGCCATGGCGGCTTTCACGCAGAGCAGAGAAATTTTTCCGGAATGCTCGCTCTCCAGTCTGTTACAATTATTTTCAACTGCGCATGAAGTCGGGCAGCGTATTGTGTCCAACGATGCGAAGCTCGCGAATGTGTAGAAATTTTCGAGAAATTCAGAGTTTGCAGAAACAATAGCACTTACGGATTAGATAATTTAGAAAGTGTCGAGATTGAAGTGTATGAAAAATTTAACATTTTTATAATCGTGTCCATTTTTCCAAACTAATTAATTTCCTCATCAACCATATATTTCCCAAGACAATAAGAGTTTTTAACATTAGATCACTTGGCAATAAAGTTTCCAATTAAAACTTTGTTAAGTTAAAGTTGCAATTAACTTAAAGTCTTGAAGACTCAAATGTTATTTATGAGAAAGAATGTCATTTTGACGATTACATCATTTTGATTCCACAAATAATATTTTATTTGAAAGCAATCTTCTATAAAGTCTTCTATAAAGAAATATTTAATTAATATTAATCTTAGGTGACGGTATAGATATTTTTTAAATCTTGTAATTGAAGTATTCTTATAAAAATCCGATTATACATATAGTTTCAGTAAGCGAGTCGCTACAAGTACAATGTTAAATTGTGAAACAAAAAACTTGTGAAATTATCGCGACCGATCGATATCCATCGTTTTCAAAAAAAACGACTGTGCGGGTGCGCCTCGCAACGACAGCCTTCCGTTCGTACTTAGGTAAACACGAAGCGTTAATTCTCATAACGGAAACTTCCTAAACGCGAAGTTACGAATACAGTTCTACGGCCCGCGCAAGGGTGGCAGTAGAAGGGGGATAAAGGAGGCGAGCGGTGGGGTAGTTTTAGCGCGTTATACATACCTAAGGTGCCGCTGGTATCTTCAGTGGTCGGCGCGGGGAGGATGAGTGAGAGAGAGAGAGAGAGAGAGAGATCGGAAGGATGGACGAGGGACGAGCGGTGGAGGCCGAGAACGGAGAATGCAGGCTGCACAACTTGATAATAATAAACTGAAAAAGGAGCAAAGGGCGTTATTTTAAAAGGGAAATGCAGCGCCGCATTTTTATGTCTTCGCCAGAACTTTTCATCTCCCGTGCCCGCGCTAAAAGGTATCGCGCGGGGGCAGCGGGAATTGCGAGGAGGGGGCGGTGGCGAGGGGAAGCGACGCGGCAACGGCCAGCCGGCTCGTGCAAGACAAGATGAAGAGGAGGATGTAGGAGAGACAAGGCAGGGGCGAGGGGCCGTCAGGGGAGGCTAAAACGCGGAATGAAACGGCAGACTGCCGCTGATGAAATTCATAATTTAGATCCAATGCGCTCTCTGTACCTCGTTTAGAATACACTGCTATTTATAGTCGAAATTTTCCTTCAGTACGATCCACCCCGCCCGTCTATCCTTCGAAAGAGCGCGAAACCGTCTCTCGCCTACCACTCGTTCCTTTCGCTTTTCCTTCAAGTTTCCTCAGACAGACAGGGCGCGCCACGTGGATCAAAAATCGCAGCGCGAGAAAGATAGATATTCGCGACGACTGGTATACGATAATTCATTACCATAATGCGCGCAAAGCTGCAAATATACTCGTACATTAAAGAACAGAATATTTTTTTTTTGTTAGAGCAATCTGAAAGATGATAAATAATAATAAAATATGAGATTAATTATATCTGAAATTATAAGCAATATTAAATAGCAGTAGATTTTTATGTTTACTGAATATTCACGCGATATCTAATTTCCGAGATTGATAGATTCCCATAACAGCGTGTAACGCTTTCGCTTTTGCTGTGGATTATTACTTAACCCTTTGAATACACGATGTATGCCACGGAACTTCGGTTGGTAAACAACGCGGTCGCCCCCGCATAGGACCGAAGGCAACGGGGTGAAAATGGACGTAATCGACGAACATCAGTTTGCGAATCTAAAGGGGAAGGTCTGAACGCCAGAATCTTTTTAGCTTTGGTTAACCTTTATGATGTTCTTATGAAAAAAATTAATCATTTTTTAAGAAATTATTAAATTTTCGTTAAATAAAAATCACGTAATCAAGGAGAGAATTTATATAAATAATACACAGAATGAAGTATCAGAAATATTATTCTCGTTCTCAGAATCTAAAAGTTTCAGAATTTATATATTTGAAAAAGATTTCTTGATTTATACATCTGTTAACAATCACGTAGACGCGTTAAGGTGCACGGTGCTCGTTGTTTGGAGGGTCTACGGCGGCGTCGGAGGGTCGAGGAAGCCTAATCGGCACGATCGGCACGACACGATGGTGGGAACGTGAGAGCAAAAGTAATTGAACGTCGGCGTACGCGGTGGTCGCGAGTACTCGAGTATTCGAGTATATACCGGCGCTCGGCGGACGCATAATGCAGGTATCCGAACCGTAATGCACGCTAAATAGGCGGATAGCGGGGTCGTATGTTAGCCGCGGAACGTCATATTATTCCACATGTGACGGCTGGGTGGCACGCATCTTGAGGCACTGCCCCTTCCGTTTATCGTCCGCTGTCGCGTTTCGCCCGGCAGTTACTCCGGTCCCTAATAGGATGTAATATTATACGGAGAGTCACGTCCACTCGAATCCGCGGGTTTTAACGGTGACTGGGCACGAAACGGCCTATACGCTCGACGCCGGCAATTCGACGACGCGGCCCCGCCACGCCGTCGCACTATCACACGCGCACCGGGTAGAGTAGCGCGCGAGCGCGCCTCACGCGCTCACACCACGATCCGGTGAGCTTTGAGAGCTCTCGGATCCGTCGATACCGTGACTGAAGGAGTCAAGATGAAAATTACAAATCGCCGCGTTCGACCGATAGATTTTTGTGGCTTGTGATGGTCGTGCGTGGATGATTGTGGAGCTACGTCGAAGATGAGATGGCAGGTGTCGCGACGATGGCCATTTCTTCCATGGCTTTTGTTCGATGATTTGAACAGATGATTCACGTTTGAACGCGAGGGAGCTAATTTTGTGTAATATTCTAAAATCACCGGGATTCGATGAATTAAATAGCTTAGAATAATGCACATATGATTAAAAGATTGTCAAAATATTAATGTGCTTATTTTAATTAAAAATATACAGTTATTGCTCTCTTATTCAAAGTAGTTACACAACTCGAAGAAATTAAAATTTCATTGTCATAATAAATTTACATCTTATTATATTAACCTTTATTCATTATATTAACCCTTGAGAGATAAAACAAAAAATATTTATGGGCAGTGATGCGTTTTTTTGTCTTAAACTTATATTTTCTTATTGTAACTTCTAGTTTACAATCAGTCGAATAACATTCACGTCAGATGACCAATTCAGTCGCGAGCAACGCTAAACGAGCCGTCGCTTTCCATGAAAAATCGTAACATCCGCGGTTGCGTTCGCAAACGCAGCATGCACGCCCACGCTGTATTCGCGTGCTGGCGCGTTAATTGGTTGCGTTCGGAGTATCGGATGAAATCCCGAAGCAATCGATACGCGGTCCTATCCACCTACAGGCGATTACCGGGCCGGCCGGCGGACGGCACGATTCGTGGAGGGGGGCATTGTAAATTGACCATAATTGCGTTCAATGTTACGCGCGCACACGGACGGATCAAAGTCAATTGCTCGAAGTGACGGTGTGCCGCAAGAAACGCAGCCAATTGGCTTTGCGCACTCGCGCGATCATCGCGAGAGATCTGCGACTAGTCATGTAACGTGAATTTACGATGATGAAAAATTAGGACAGAGTAATGTTCTCTGTTAATTTCTGAATTATTCGTGCGCACATGTCATTCTCTTTGTATTCCATTTAATTTTTTCCTGTTTTTACAAGTAAAAACAAGTAAAAACAGATATCAAAAACTTTATTTTTGTAATTTTGATTTTTTTTATAATACTTCGATGTTTATCGGAATCTGCAGCAATATAACTTTACGTAAAAATACAGTACAGCTTTTTTGTTAATTTGTCGCTTCAACTATTATTGCAATTGCGTAATGACTCTTGAAAGTCAATATTCTCACGTAATTAACACATTTAGTGTCAGAAAGGAAAGACTTGAACTTTTGCCTCTTATAAATCTAGAAAAGTATAAAGCTTTAATTGATTGATTGTCGACGAAGTTCATTGATCGGCTGTAACTTCGAACGCTGATTAACTGATTTCATGCATCGGATCACATCATATTAAACTGCAGCTAGTAGCGTGGATAATATTCAATGATTGGCAAATTATCGCCGTAGGTATAATATTTTTCTAAACGAATACGTAGTATTAATTTCTGATTAATCCGATTAATCTATATACAATTTCTATAATATTTAAAAAAATATTACTTATATAGTCGAACACTTTCGAGACTTATTCGATAATAATCCCGCAACCAACGATTTCAAACGATAACCATCTCTTGTCGCGGAAGTGATAGGACACTTCTTAACACGAGTCAGTTGTGAATGCCATGCTGGAGATAATCCGTGAAACAAGTTGAGTCGGCGAGTATAGTCGAGAGACGAGTGCATACAATAAGCGTCGAATGCCGATTGGCTGACGTTCCAAGCTCGATCCGGAGAAGAGAAAATCCCTGATCGACTGAGTCTCGAAGGTGAGACGACGATGTGTCGATCAAACGGCCTATCGTATCGGCATTGAAAGCCGTCTTTTTCTCCGGTAGGCAGCTTACTGATCATTAGGAAGCCGCGTGTCAAAGTGTCCGGTCTGTCACGGCTCGCACGTCCAACCGATATCGTTGCATTTACATTGCTGAAATGAACGTTGAAATTCGCGCCGCCGAAAGATGAACTCGGTCGATGATGATTGCAGCGCAACGGGCGAGGATCCGAGAAGAACTGGTTTTCGTAAGTGAGGACACTTGATCGCGAAAGATAACGGACCGGTTAATTACCGGTGATATTAGCAAGCGGGAGCATATATTCGCGTTGATGGCGAGATGAAGTTCAACTCTTCCTAAACGATGCTCGACCAGTTATGTTGTGACAAGAATTAAACTCGATTGTGAATCGATTGTTGTGCCAACCATATCATATTTTTGGGAGCGCGGTAGGCGGACGCAATTCTTTTGACAGTTTAAAATTGGTATCTCTATCTGCGCGTGAAGCCTATTGGCTGTTTACTGACGACGAAACAGCACCACGCTCTATGAATATTCGCAGAAATTAAAAACTGACGTGAACAGTAGAAGGCGATTTTAATTGTCATCAGCAGCACGCAAAGTATTTCAATATTCCAAAGTTAAAAGTCAGCACATTTTCCTGTGTGCGGAATGATTATTTTTAAAAATGCAAAAAGGGATTCAGTGAAGCGGTGTCATTGTTTAACGCATAAATCGTATTGGAGAGCTATTATATGATATGAATAAAATTTTATTTTAATCGAAAAAAGTCTAAAAAACAAATCCTTTTTTTTTAAATTTTAATATATTATATATTTGAAAAATGGCCAGTACGACATATCATAAAAGAATAAAGTACTTTAACGCGTCTTAGTTTACAAAGAGTTAAATTGCGCCAAGACGACCGCAGGTGCCCGGTAAGTCGCACTTCAGAAATCAACGCGCCACCCACGCCTGTTAAATTGTTTCCGGCTAACGAGGTCGCAACCGATACTTCCGCACGCTGGTCGATCGGTTTCCGCTCTCACGAGAACATTGCGCCGCGTCTAACGGTGTGGTCAATGCGGGCAAATTCTTACGAGCAACCGATCGAGATAGAGAGAGAAAGAGGAAAAGAGAGAGAAGAGGTGTAGCAACGTAAAAGAAACGTCAGCAGAGCGGCGAGCACGCATATGTAGATACGGCGCGGATCGCGCGGAATAAATTAACATGCAAATTTCGTGCAACACGCCTACCGCGCTCTCATAGGCGCGATTGACCTTCTTCTCTAGCGTACGTTCGCACATCGAGAATTATAAAGAATACTCTTTCATTGGACGAGCTATCAATCTTGGGATACCGATAGGTCACCATTGCGATTAAAACCGTTCGCTATGCCGCGCCTCGCGTCGTCGCACTTCACCTCGCCTCGCTAATCCCAACGGTTGACATGAAAAAAATTCGCTTGGCACCTCGTAAGAGTCGTGCTCGGGCACGAGTGAGCCGTGATCGCGCGGCGAGAGTGCCGGGGCATTGCTAACGAACCGGTAATCGGCGATCAACGGAGGTAGCGTAAGAGAGCCGGTGTAATCTGGGACGGGCGTATTATAACTCAATTATTCATTCGACGATAATGAGCCGCTGACAGTGGCGCAGCCGTGCGCCGTTCAATCTGCGAGAGGTGGTTTTTATCTCGCGGCTGTTTTCGTCGGGGATGATTAAAGTGGGACCGGCACGCCGCGCAAACAATGCACGCCGGAACATTTTCGTACGAGCTGGAACGGAGATATTGAATGTGATGTACGAGCAGGTCCGTGGTAACGTACAACCGACACGGCGTACAATTCGATAATATCGATTTTTTTCTGCCGTTTCTGGTGCCTATATGAAAAATTATGACATAAATATTGAAATATAAGATAGCCGATAAAGCGCCAGGAAGATGAAGACTTCAAACAACGTTGCGATTGCGTGAGATAAATTATACCGTGATACAACTTTCGCATAAATCCATTTTCGCACTTGAATAATTTTTGACAATTTACGAAGGATCACGATGCAAATGTTAAAATATGAGATATTTGATAAGATAACTCCCATGCTCTCAGGATAAAGACTTCAAACAGTGTTGCGATCGCACAGGAATAATTGCAATAGCATGACTTCTACATAAATCTATTTCCACATCGAACCGCGCAACATGTATGCTACGTGTTAACACGCATCGCTATGATTCTAATCTTTCTTCTCGATCGAAACACTTGACCGATCGACCAATCAATGTGAGATCAAAGTTAGAAATCTCTCTATTCAGAAGCCTTCATACTTCGTCAGTTTCCAGATTGAAATGTATTGTTTTTTCGATTGCACTTAAATCGCGGCCTAAGCGCCTGCTAGTCAAAACTCGCATATTTTATGCTCATCACCTATAGACGTTTATATTTATATTTTCTATAATATTATGTTTGCAATCTTTGTTTGATTTAAAAATTATTACTAAATTTTTACTAATTTTTAATTGTTAAGAAATTTAGTAAGATATTTTTTATAAAGTTATAATCCGACACATATCGTACACGATTATTTAACTCACACAACCAACGCTATTTAAGCAAGACTACACAGTCTTTCCGCTCCTTCTTTGCATTTCACGCTGGTTAATCATCGCGCCTCGAGCAGCAGGGTTGTTGAGAGGACAGAAAAACTCAGTAGGTTTACCCACGATAAATCCCGCGATCAGGTACAAGAGAGGTTCATTCCGTTGAACGATAATAATCCACCGCATCCCCGCCGCTCTCTTTTCACCCTTTAGGCCGCGTATAGGCATTGTTTTCTTCTCTTCGTTCGCTTTATCACGTATACTCGCGCTTGCTCCTTCATGCCTATCGCGCAAGGAGAGGCTTCGGACTAAAATGAGGAGGTGGGCGAAGAGCCTACGGAGAATCGGAGAAAAGAGAGCAGCTCGAAGGAGGCAGGAAGGGTTGTGGAGATTGGGCAGGCGATAACGTTCATAATGAAAGGCATTCATTCCACTGCGAGGCCGACGGTGAGCTTGAGTGACGTGGTTGCAGACAGCTGCCTAAACCTGATCGGTCCGTACGCACGTCCATCCATCCGCTCTCTCTTTCTCTCATGTGATTTCTTTTACGATATCGTATAACCGGCCGGACCAGCGCTCCCTCGCGCCCGATCGGACCCAGCGACAATCTTCATGGTGCACGCACCTTGTATCCACGACTAGGTTGGCCGGTTCCACGGAAAAATGTTTACGCGCAATTTGCGCGCGGCCGCGCGACAGAATTAGTCTCGAATAATTCGACGCGACGGGACAATTCCGCCAAATAAGTGTCGCATCAGGATAGATCGCCGGATTTCTGTTTGTTTTCGCGCGGGCGGAAATCGACGTCGCGACTACGCACGGTAATTTTTCGCGCGCGATGGCGCTCGCCTGACAGTTCCCATTCAAAACGGTACACAGTGGCTCGAAATTAATTAATGGCCCGAATTCTCGCAACGATACACGGGAAATATTAAAAATAATATTTCACCGGCAGGAGGTGGGCTGATACACGAGATTTTCGACTGGTGATGACATATATACATAGGACGCGTGTATTTTCGAGAGAGCGTCAACGTGTGTAATGTCCATTAATGTCTTTCGAAATCGCTAATGCAATTTTATCGCACCGGTTTACCGCGTTATTCTCAATAATTACCCGCAATAATTAAGACCCTCAAATTGATGATACCACAACAATTTCAGAGAACACCTGAGATTTTGATAAACGTTTCTCAAAAGGACACGATTATGGTATTTTTAACGCAGTTTGGATTATCGAATATTTTAATATAAATCATGACAAGAAATAATTTCTTGATCAGTTTTTTATAAAACGATTCATTGTTCTTCCTTTGGATAAACAAGTGATTAAATTTCCGTAGCATTAAATGTCAGAATTCCCTTTTATTGCACTTTTTTCGCCAATTGCAAAACGATGAGAGGAAAGCCGAAGTTCGGAATTCGGTAGAGCGTTTATTGGAAAATTTAACTCGTCGAAAGTAACGGCGAGTTTGGGAGGCTTGCTGAATTAATAATGAGATACAAAAGTTGACACAGTACAGCCGTCACAAAGTATTACTCGACACGTATCTGCTTCCAGTTTATAGATGTACGTATGTGCGTTTGTGAGTGGCACCAATACATAGCCGAGGGTCGCTCTCACTCTCGTTCGCTGTTTATGCCGGTTATAAAACGTTTTACGATATTTTCATCGGAATATCCTTTTCCTCTCTCGGATACTTTCTCTGCTGTAAACGTGACGGCCTTCTCATGCCCACCCACTTAATAATTAAAACGGACCTCGAGAACTCGGGAAATGTGAATTAGCATATGTCATCGCGTTTCGTGATATGACCCGTTGCCCCACAAATCGAAAAAAGATGCCGTTGCTTGTTAAGAAGAATGTTTCATAACGCGAAAAAGTATGGATTGCGACTAAAACTTGTACTCAATTAAATTAATTTGCCTGTACAAATATATCACGCCGCCTAACATTTCTGAGTATTTTGTTAAAAATAAATACGCGTAATACACACATAAAGTAATAAAAAATATTACTTTTAATTAAATATCACATTATTGGTGTAATTTAGATATGTAATTTATAAAATAATTATACGAATGATCCTTTTAACGGTAACTCAGCTGGCAAGTGCGCGGTATACTTTGCGCGATTCACGACAAGACAAATGTCTGGCTTGCAGCGACTGCAATTTAATAGCGGCGCATTATTCCTGCAGAAGCAGCGTGTGTTTCGGGAAGACGGGTTTCTCCCGCGTGGAAAGATGCCACGGTGACGATTCCGTCATCGCGACATTTAGTTAACCCACCCACGGTGTGCAACTCGTTTCTCATACCTATAATAAGAGGCGGGCGATAAATCTCTCGGCTCCTTGGACCTCCTCGAAGTGCGCGCTTCGAAACCGTCGTATAAGATTTCTGTAGAAACTAGCGAAAGCCTCTCGCTTTGAACGAGGTCGTCTCGAAAAGTTCGTCTCGCCCCGTGTTTTCTTACGGCGAATATCGACACGATCTAAACTGGGTGCTCGCGTGTTTCGGAACGTATCGTGATTACTGCACGGAACAGGAGGCTTCAACGTTTTGGGTGGCTAATCAGCTTGGGATAATGCGTAACGCTCATTCCTCCGACCTCGTTCTACCTGTCCGACGGACTTTTCCAGCCCCGTAAGTTAAGAGGGTTGCATGAACTTGGTCGGGCCGTGAAAGAAGTAATCTTATATACTTGCCTGGCCCGCGCAGGCACTTGTTTCACTCGCGCGATGATATCGAGTCAGCGAAAAGACGGATGTGGAAGAAACTTGGTGAGCTTTGCGCTATACATATACATACACACAAATCGCTTGCGGTTTTATTTCAAGTAAATATAATAAAACTTTTCCCATGCTAAAGAAAGAAGAATTAATAATTCTCTCTTTATCAATAATTAACATAAATTAGTATTTATTGATTTTTAATTGAAATAACGATTTCTATTGAATAGCTGTTTACGGCGCAATTGCGAGATACATTTTTAGAGACATCATTTAATTAGCTTTTACTTCGACTAATATGCGCGAGTAATTCTCGACAAGATTAGTCACACATTACTCTCGTTTCCATTGTAAAATGATTGCAAGACTCGAATTCGAAATCCAGCTGATCCATTCGCAACGTTTCGTAGTTAGCAGTTGCCAGGTGGATTGACAATGCCGCCCATTGACAATCCCGCCCATTGACAGCGGGCTCCATTCACGTGCTAACTAATGCAAGCTCGCGTGCCACGTAATCCCGGCCGGTTGTAAAGAAGATACTAAAGGACCGCCCGACCGAGAGAGTGCCGTGTAAATTTGCGAGGTTAACGCTACCGCGTTACCTCAATGGACAATAACCTTGACTGGTGATATCAGAGGTCGACGTTACGTCTTACCACGAGACGCCCTCTCATTTGCTAGCACCGGAGCATTGCTGGAAATGTTCCAGTGACCCTTTTTTTTCTTTCTTTCTTTATCTCCCTCCCCCCTTTCTCTCTCTCTCTCTCTCGCTTTTTCCACGTGTCTCGTTTTCTTTCGGGCATCTTACCTCCTCTGCGAACTCCTTCCTTCTTCTGCATCTTTCTCGCTGACTCCTTCGAGGCAGAGCGTGACGCTGACAGAATTACACGCGGGCCCTGCTTCTGCTCTTTGCCGTATAGCGAGTCGAACCCCTCGGCCCTATGGCTCCCCATAAATATCGGCGGTGACGTTTAGGGAGAAAAAAGAAACTGGCGGCTGGGAACCGTAGATGACCTGATCCGTCCGTCTATGAAACGGCAGTCAGCCATGGCAGTCTAACTACCGTTCGTTATTTCCGAAGCCGAAACGGGTCTCGTCTATTACATGCGTCAGAGAACCGTGGTCATCGGATGAATTTATTTCTTCGCAGTGGTATTTGCTATTGACACGAAAGCAATCTTCCAATTCTTCTATGTTTTAGATCTCTATGAGTATACTGAAAGTATTCTTTTATTATTACAATAATTTTTATTTTTTTTATTTTATCATTTAATATTACATATATCGTAATGATAAAACATGATGGAGTTAGACTTCGATCGTTAATTGACAGATATTCGGTCAAATATTGTTTGAAACCATATTATTTCTTTTGGAACCAAAAATCAAAATTTTTTTATTCGGATTAAATCTGGTTTTCATCAATGATAAATATTAAATGGTCACATATAGTTTTTACTTAAAATATTAAAACCGATTTGTTGAGAAAAATATTATTTCAACCAAAAATAAAATCTGCTCTAATTTTTGTGTGGACGCTTTAGCAATCACAAAAGTTTTGATGATGTTTCTTGCAATACTCGGTATACACATCATTATGTATGGAAATATTCTTTAAGATAGCATATTAGTAGAATATTATGTAAACCGTAACGTGTACGATAACACAAATGATGAGTTAGACGTTGACACAAATATGCTTAATCCGAAGTAAAAATGTTCGTCTTTTGAAATGATTTTTTCGTTGCGACGCTATTTTTCTTCATATCCTTATGATATATTAAATATCTTAATAAAAATTTTATAAAGTTAAATAAAAATTTTAAAAGTAAAATCCGGCAAAATTAAATTAAAAAATAACATTTTTCTATCTATTTGTATCTTGAAGATTACATACGATTATGAGTGCAAAAAGATTTTAAGAAAAGTTTACTTCTTATATGTAATGCTCAAAAGCAAACCATCATCATGACATTCTACGATAATGCAAGAAATATATACCTCGAGCTTACTTTGTTCCGATTGAAGCTTTGACATGGCGCCAGAAGAATTCTGTCGCGCTCGTGACGCTTTCGGCGAGAGCATTGAAGCGCTCGAAAGGTTAAGCATCGGCCAAGCCTGACGTTCCTTGCATTTGTCCGATGCATCCACGGTGACGAGATAAACGATAAGCAGTGTCGTTGCGAACTTCGAGCGACGATGCTGTGATCGATAGTGGAAAGAGTTATACGCGACGACGACGACATCGACGAGGGTTACATGACCGAGGTCGCGTCTTAATGATTCGGAGAATCAGCATGACGAGGCTGTGCTCTCCGTCATACACATTGATTCGGTACATGCGCATCGATAAACGATGCTGATTTAGCGTCTCGTAATTTCGCGATTATCCGAAAAACAGGGAAAATTGTCTTTGCACGAAACCGAATCAGTTCGACTCTCTTCCAATATCGCGGTTAAATCAAGGCTCGCACATCAGCAATTTTGGGCAAAATGTTTTTGAAAAAAATAAGAAAGAAGTAATTAGAGTAAGAAAATTAAAAATAAGAAAGAAATAGTTAATTTTTTATTTAATAATTAGTAATTTATTATTATTTGAAAAAATATATATTTATTTTGACGACATTAAATGTTTTTTTAGAAAACACATGCGTATAAAAATACGAAATTCAGTAACATTTGCTAAACAATTTAAAAGCTTTATGCGTTACTGTTTTTAGCTTAAATAAAATAAAAGCTTAATTAAATAATATTTAATTATTAAAAAATCTAGCTTAGATTGTGTGAATGTTGTCAATTCTTGAATACTTTAACGTTACATATATTTAATCGCGACGATTTTAATACTTGGGTTATGCATGAGCAATTATTAAGTGTTTTTATATTGTTGAATGCAATAATAATTTCGTCATATAGGATATATGATGAATAAGTACCGTCCTTGGATCACACTCAATACGACATAAATTCTATGCCGCATAAATCCTGGTAAATGCGACGCTTGTTTTTATCGTCGCATTTAAGATCATAATTCACGCCGTCCTAATTAGAATATTCCTCCGTCCGTCCAAAGAGACAGATTCCCTCCACAGTGCGACTCGCGATAAAGTCGCGTTGTAAATTACAATGTTCTCATTATCGATTGACGCATGATGTATTGATGTTTCAACTTTGTTGACGACCGAGCGAAGTAATCTTGTGGAGACAAATACAAATTTTTCAACTAACTCCAGATGTTACCGCTAAGCTATTCGAACAAACAGTAAACGTTAAATCCATTTGAATAACACACAAATAATTCATATATTATAGATAACGAATAATTATCACCCAAATAAATTATTCGCTTAAAGATAGTTATTCTAATGATTATTTAAATAAATGAGGACATTAAATTTTCCTATCTGAATGATATTCGTACAATACTCTTTTCTCTCCGGCTTTCACGTCCTCGGTGTTCGCCGTTCACAAGAGAACACTGCTCGATGATCGTGCCTTCTCGCATGGCGAGGCAGGCACCAGGTCGGTAGGCCTGCACGCGGATACATTGTCGCTTTAGGATCGTCGCTGAATAAGCGACAATTTGTATGACAATTCTTCGATGGTCTGGTGCATTGTGCCGGTATGTGAAAGTACGGACGTAGGCACGCCGTCCCACTGCGGCGATTCCTGTGCTATCCTCCGGTTCTTTCTCTCTTCATCGGAAAGCACGAGTGGGTGAGGAGAGTCGCCGGACGAGGTATCGGAGCGTGATGAAGAAAGAAAGAGAGAGGAATAGGAAGGAGAGGGGACAGGGACGAAGAGGTTCTTCGAGAGATCACGATGGAGCAAAAGCAAAGGTCGATCCATGCCGCACAGTGCAGCACGACGATGTCGCATCACGACGACGGTAGGACGAACGTTTATTAGAAGCGGAGGAAGCGCCTCTGTGACAAATGGCACGGTTTCATTGTTACGCCAGGACACCCCGGGCCCGCTCCGGCAACCGGGGCCCTTCGCGCGACGTCGTAAATCTGACCGACGCTGACGGACAGAAATCAGAACGGACGGCCGCGGGTTTTCAGTTGAAGCGGGCGAAAGGAACAGCCGCTGGCATGTCAGAGGCTGCTGGCGAGGAGAGGCGAGCGGCAACTAGAGTTACGCCGACACCGGGGCAAATATTTACGAGCTGGGTGCAATTGGGAGGATCCGCGCCGCGGCGTCTGGATCCGATGCAAAGCGTAGCCGTTGTAAAAATTTGAGGGCTCTTGTCGGCAAGATCCGACCGTGAAATATGTCTGTGGGATATCAGCATTTTCAATTGCGTGTAGCGCTTGCAGGTGACAATGCGACTCCGACCGCATTACGAATCTTTACAAGACGTCGTAAATATTCGTAAAAGCGTCATAAAAGGTGATGATTTTTGCTGACCTTTGTGTCGCTCTACAGGAAGTTATTCCAAGCAGGTATTAACGCTTCAAGATACTTTGACGAATGTTCGTGCATAGATTTTACTTTTACTTTTTGAAAGAAAAAGTGAAATCTAACACCGGATGTACCTATTATACACTGACAAAAAAATTGACATTTCAAAGCGAGTATCCTCCGACCTTGCAGCTTTAGTTTAACATTAAGAATGCAGATTTTCTTAAATAAATTAGATTTTCACGCGTTTTCACTATTGTTGTCATTTCTTCGGCCTGTCATCAACGTAACGCAAAATTTTGCCGAGTGAAGAGGCTTGCTTTGAGATGCATCGACTTTCTGCCAGACTTTAGACAAATCTATAGCAGCGGAAATTCTCTTATCGAAATAATATCGATTTCAATTTCTGATCCCAAGTAAAAGCCGCGAGTTTTGAAAGTGTACCTGCATTCTATTCGATATCTGTTTTTCAATCCGAATTCGTTCGAGTAACTTGGAAGGTGAAGTGTAGACGAGAAGCAAGCGTGGGTACGCTGGTCCAGGAATTAACTTCTACAAATCATTCTCGATCCGTGCTTTCAAGCCGAAAGGTTAACATCAATTGCCAGCGCGGCTCCGTAAAAAAGTCGAATATCAATTTCCTCCTGCTGCGAGGAGGACGATGACTAACAGAAACTCAGGAGTAATCGGGAGGAGAACGATAGAAGCAAAAGACGAAGAGAATGGAAGGTGTCTCATTGTTGGGGGAGGGAGGAAGGGGTAGAGAGGGAGATAGAGAGAGAGAGAGAGAGAGAGAGAGAGAGAGAAAGAGAGAGAAAGAAAAAGAGAGCGTAGGGTGGAGAAGAGGAGGAGGAAAGGACACCGGTAGTGGCGAACAAGAAAGCGTGAAGGAGCGTGGCGGAAGAAAGGGGGGAGGTTCGTTAAGCGGCGATCGACCGCGGGTCTGTCAATCGGTTCGAGGGCCCTGGAGAAACGAGGGGAGCTCAAGATGGCCGCGCTCCGGCAAGCGTGTACACGGGGCCCCTGCTTCGCCAGCATCAGCGACTTAGCATAAATCACTCCCGCTCTCCGCTCCGCTTCGCTCGCTCTCCCGCTCGCTCCCGCGCGCCTGTTCGATCGTTCTCTCGCTAACAGCCTACAGAAATGCGACCGCATCGCAAATACGGGTTTGTCTTTGCGTCTACGTGGCTCGTTCTGCGACTATGATCACATTTTGCGGTTCGTTGCGGTCACGAGGGCACCACAATGTATCGCCCCGAACTATAGCGGCGGTCCTTCCATTTCTTGTGTCGATGCGACACGACTAACTCTGCCGACATTAATTAAATTTCGTCATGAAGTCATTGTAGAGCAAATTGTTCTAATTGATGCGGATCATTTTCATTGATATAGATAAATTATCCACATAAATCCACTTATAAATTTATTTTCCGTTTTAATTTTTTTAATAGCTAATCATTTAATTGATGTCATCAAGGGATTAGTGCGCTATACTTTAAAATAAATGCTTTTGATATAAGGATTAAAATATGACAAAATCAATGTATTCCGCTTTATACAGAATTAATGATTTTCTTGCTCCGATTGAATTTCCATGCACGTCACTTTGCGTTTTCACAAAAAGTGTGAAGCAGTGCAGTAAAAATACTTTACGATTTTTATGATCAATTTTTTTCCGAGTTTGCATAAGCAAATATGTGCATCAATAACGCGACGGTGATAGCAGTAAACGCATATTATTTGCGCGATAGTCGGCGATCATGATTGCGCAAGTATCGACGCCAGAAAAGATGAAGAAGGTGGGGATAAACGCGACAAGGAAAAAAAGAGAGAAAGAGCGCGAGAGTAAGAGAGAGAAAAAGCGAGCAAACCAGTCGGTCAATCAATCACGGGAATTGATCTCGGTGGCAAGTGCAGTCACGATCAGCCAACCTGAAATATGTCGGACGTAAGAATTGATTTCGTAGAACGTGCACACAGTCCGTCGCGGTTCTCTATCCTTCTCCTCCCCCCCTTCTCCGATGGCCCGTACTCCACTCCCCCTCCTCCCATGCATTCTGCAATGCCGTTGACACGCACGATCACTCGAAGGAGTTGGACGACGACGAGATGGAAGGAGGAGAGGGAGAAGAGGGTCCGTGATTTTTCCTTCTTCCTGGCGCTGGTGAAATACTTCCTTCGGCGACTGGCTCGCTCCTCGCATGGCTCCGATATTACGACTGCAGGAAATTCAGGGGGGGGGGGCGGGAGCGGACGGAGGGAAAGAGGCGGCGGAAGAGAAAGAGAGACGGCCTGCGTGGTGCGAGAAAGACGCGAGGGAGCGAGCGAGATCCGCGAGGAGGGCCGGGCGAACAGAGCAAACGGACAGGTCGCTTATTTATGGCGACCATACTTCAGATATATGAACTGGTTCCCGTCGAAAGTTCGGGACGCCGCGTCTTTCCAGTTCAAAATGTATAGAGAGGTGTCCCGCCGCTCGCCTTCAACGGGAAGATTTGCGAGGGGTCACTCCTCGCGCGCTATCATACGAGCTTAATTCCGTCTTCCTACTGTCGCGAACGCGCGTCGAATTCTTGGCGCGTCAGAACGACTACCGGTTTTATGGCGGAACGATGGCACGGCGAACGCGTGAATATTTGATTACCGTAACCCCGTGCCTCGCGCACCGGTCCACGCACGGCAGTGGCCGCGGTGATTTAAGTGTTACTCGAAGCGTTATTGTTGTACCGCGATTTCTCATTGCCACGTGAGAGTAGCGTGACTGAATGCTTTTTGAATGTGATGTATAGTATGTTATGTTTTTCGAAGACCTTTACGAAGATATACCTTGGCGAATTTGAAGCCGGTTTTGCCGTAGCGAAGACTTGACGAGAAGAAGTCCCATTGTGACAGCATTATATTGCTGAATATTGAAGAGTTTTGCCAAGTACGATTCCGTACTTTCAAAAAAATATCTTGCCTCTTAATCTACAAATAATTATTTACATCATTTATATCGTTCGATAAAAGCACACTGCAAAATTCACTGGCGTGTCTTAATTGAAAATAGCGTTCACGTTTCCACACAATTTTGCGGCAGCGTTCGTACTCTGAAAATGTATTTCGAGAGACTAATATGAACACAATACAGTCCAACCATCACTCTTACGTGTCAGCGATCACGCAAATCCGTACGTACCAACAAATCGCGCATCGTCCCCAATTGCCCCTCCCGTGGAGGATCAGCGAATCTCCGCAGGATCGGAGCGGCCAGGAATCGACCCCTTTGTCCTGAGTATCCCCCGTGTGCAGCGCGACGTCGGTTAATTTATATTTATCCTCTTCTTCGGTATATATAGAGAGAATCCTGCAGGCCGTTTCCGATATTCGAGCAGCGTGAAGCGTTTACGCGGTGAGAGAAAGAGGGAGAGAGAGAGAGAGAGAGAGAGGGGCGGCCGCGAAAAGGGGCGAGACGACGAAGCGGGACGGGGTGGAGGAGAGAGGAGCGATGGAGTAGATAAATAGATGGATGGGCAATATTATAACTCACCGGCTGTCATCCTGTACGGCCGAGTCAGGCTGCTAATCAGACCCTGGCGCGCTCTCGCCCCTCGACCGACCCTTCACGAAAAATGGATTTATTGCCGTTCGCCTCGACTTCGGCACGCTATCGAGCTCTCTGATCCATAGAATGTAACCATCGTCGTACTATTCGCGCCGGATCCTCCCTCCAACCGCTCCCTCCGGGCCAAGTCTCTTCCCGGACCCGCCTGCCCTCTCGACCTCACTCGCCGAAAGTCGAAAACCGCCTCCCGAAGGTCTTTCGACTTCAATGTCGCGGAAAACGCTCTCCGCGTCCAAAAATCGAGATTCCGCCGCATTTTCGCACATGACTGCTGGAAGTGAACGAGGAGAATGCGATGATACTATTGATCATTTACTTGGATAAAAATATGAAGGCAAACCGGTGTGAGAATTGTCACATATGGTCGAATGAAATAATAATGTCATGTGAAACCTCTGTATTAAGGCGTGAAAATATATATACTGCTCTTTTATTTTATATAAATAAATTTCACGCTTCTATTTCTGTTTTTCTCAAACATATGACTACATATTTAATCGCACACAAGTATTTATTATTGAACGAAAAAAATATCCACTTTTATTGTTCGTTATTTTAAAGCATCTGTATCTGGCGATGCAAGCTTATCATTTTCAAATGTATCGCATTTCAAATTATTCCATAAATCACGCTTTCTTCTGAATCGCTATCGCTCTCTCCTCGCGCGCGTCGCGGCGCCCGCGGGTGCACTCTTACGCGGCGGCCCGTTCTCTCCTTTCCGTCACCCTTCAACGAGCCTCTCATCTCGCGTCCGACTTATGTGCACGTGGGTGTACTCGGTTTCCACGAGAACGCGCTGCTTTCACCACGGTCGATGACGACGAGAGGGTTGGATCGCGGAACGGCGGAGGGGGCGAGGGGGCAGCCGCGGAACGACAGGAGGAAGAATGGCGTGGAGCGGAGGGTGGCGGAACGGAAGAAGGAGGGGGAGTAAGGGGTCAAGTGAGGACCAATGCATCAAGCAAACCGTGACACTCGCCTCCGCATGGCGTGCATAGATCATGCCGACCTCGTCGGTGCGCGACGAGGATGGCGCGAGGCGGGGAGGTGATCTAAGCCGCACTGTGTGGAGAGAAAGAGCGAAAGAGAGAGAGAGAGAGAGAGAGAGGGAGTGAGAGAGAGAAAGAGAAAGAAAGACGGACAGAGATCTCTTCCCCCGCCTTTTGTCCCATCCCGTCCCTTCGATCACCCTTCCGTCTTTCTCTTTCCCATCGCGACTGTGGCGGGAGAGCACAGATGTACGAGCTGAACGAGATAGACGCGAAGAAGAGAGCAGAAGTGCCTGAGACCCTCAATACGCAAGCATGCATGTATGTGTGCGTGCGTGTATGTGTATATGTGTGAGTGCGCGCGAGCGTTTTTTCAACGAGATTTATTACCGAACTCCTAATGCTCCGGGACAAGGGGAAGGGGCCGGAGTCCCTTTCCCACCTCCACCTACTGCCGCCGCCACCGCCGCCGCCGCCGTCGCTGCCGCCGCCGACGACGTCGTCGTCGCCGTGTCGACAGTACTTCGTACCTTCTCGCCGTGCTTCTGCTCGTCTCCGCGCGTCGCTTAATCCCCGGCTGCCATGCTATTACGAGTTGATTTACATTCTCGCGCTAACAAGGGTTGGGATAGGGCCCGGAGGATTTGGTGGCCTTCTCGATAGGACGTCGATACGACGCGAACCGGGGACTGTCCCAGGCAAAACGACGACGGCGTGTCGGTGGACTTTAAATTGGCGATCAAATTAATAAATTTTTCCCGGCAAACTCCGACCGTGATCGACCTTCGTTGTTGTCGGTCTATTAATGAAAGACTCAAGCTGGAGCGCGCGAAATTATTCGCGTCAGCGTTAGTTGGACCTTTAACTCTCTAATTTATTATGCAAAAATGGAGTAATGTAACTAGGACCGCTAGATCTTGGAAATGGCAGAGATCGTATATAGGCTCGGGTTACGGCGTAGTAATAAATGTCTTCGCTAGGAAATTTACGGCTGCAAACGGCGTCATAAGAGCGAAATAAATCATTATTAAGTAAATCGTATTACTGTTTGTAAATTTTACTCTTAACCGGCCTAACTTTAATGAGATCATTACGATGGGATTATATAATCGCGACACGCCGTGTGTACGCGTCGGAATTCGTAAGTACGCCGATTGCTCGAGGAGCTGAGCTTCGGAAGATCGAGATATTCGATCAATGTTCGATCGGAGATAAAAATTCAAGAAACACGAGGTTGCACTTTGTGCGGCTAAATGTTATGGGAAGCGGGAAGTCGGTTAAGTAGAAGCCGCTGCATCACTGTCAGATAGGGAAACGTTCCTACTGACTCATTTTACGTATAGAGAATCAAAGAGCACATCGTATAATGAGCGCAAAATATATTTGTTACGTAAATGATATAACACACTTGTTCCGCAAGTTTAACGATTACAACGCACTATTTATGAGAAAACAAGAAAACTTTATTTCTCACCTATTTCAAATCAACTATGTGTGTTGAGAGAATTTTAAATGATAAGTTTTATTTATGAAGATTATTCAAATTATATTTTTTCTAACAATAACTTAATAGTAAGTGTTTGGTAATACAGTTTGAATCATCCAACAAATAGAAATTGAAGTATTTAAAAAATCGAAATAAAAGTCGGAATACATTTCATTAAGTTCATTAAATATAATTATTAATATTAAAATTATTATTATGTATATATTTTTTTGTTATCATCAGTCGTATATCACTCGAAAAAATTTTATAAATTCTCCCACATTTTCATCATACGTCTACTTCATGATTGTACTTACTGAGCACTTCTCCGAAGTCACCCAAACTTTCTCGATTCATTATCACATCATTTACATATTATTTTATACACCTGCGAAACGTTTCGCAATCGCGATCTGGCGATACCTGCATTACACTTCATCACGTTACTGAATATCTTTCAAATAATCGGACGGTGCGTCAAGCGCGTGTCGCTCCGAAGAAATCGCGGGCAGCTGGACGTACGGAGAGAACGCGGGAAGGACCGAGGCAGAGGAACTCGGTTGGGGGAAAGAGAAAGAGAGAGAGAGAGAGAGAGAGAGAGAGAGAGAGAGAGAAAGAGAGAAAAAAAGAATGAGCCGCGAGACAACACATACACACACATATCGTCGCGGAAGACGAGAAGGGCGACTCGCAAGGAAGAAAGACTCTCGGGAACTCCGAAGAGAGGGATGGGGGCGTGGGTGGAATGGGCGATGGTGGGGACGAGAGATGCACGGCGCCCCGCTAGGCTCGCCGATGGTGGGGACAGTTCAGGGCTGCGGAAAGGGGGTACACGGAGTGCCGCCGCGGCAGGGACGCATGAGTAGGGGCACGATGCCCCGATGGAGGGGGCAGAGGTGGGGAAGATGACCGCGGAGCCGTCAGTGCGCCACGTGCTGCCGTCGCGAGCGGGTCTTTACTTTTGTCCTCTTCCGTCGGCGTATCTTGCATGTATCGCGAAACCGTGACTCTTTCTGGCGGCAAATCGGCAAAATACGACAAGCGCGTGGTATCAGTTGGATTTAATATTGCCGCGACGATGCGCGTTTCCGCACGGTGACGTATGACTCGAAGGAAGAAACGGAACGTTTCGCGCGGAGGAAGTGATCCGGAGGACGACGTAGGCGGAGAGAAAAGTTTAGTGAGTAGTGAAGCGCTGTTGTCTCTGTCCCGTGTTATATCGCGCGGAGCAACGTCGTAAGGATGATGTGGTGATATGGTGCCGAAGATCTCGCACCCGAAACGCATCCCGATGCTCGTCGTTCCAACCTCGCGTTACTTTTGCCGTAACTGCTGGACGAGGAACGGCGCGTCTGAAGTGTCGACGGTGACGGCACGTCGGGATCGACGTATCCTGCCCGGTGGAACCACTACTTCGTGGTGAGTGTGCCGTGTGATTCATACGTTTCCGGTATTACGCGGCCAAGTGTCACGTTGCTCGTTACACCGTCCGAAAGCTCGTAATCTCTGCCGAGAGTTGTGCGTGAACACATCGGAATGCCCGATCGTTGAGTGTTGTTACGACAAGAGAGATGATGCTATTCATGTTTGGTTTAGTCAGTTGCCGGAGAGTAAACAGTGAAAAGCGATACGCCAGAGAGTAATGTTTACAAAATTAAATGTAGATACGCTGTTTGTTAAAAAGGAATCGCACCTAAAAGCAGGTCTTTGCATTCAGTGAAACTTTATATATGTTATGTTGATGAGGAAATGAAAAAAAAAAATATAACAAATCACAATACAAGAGAGAGAGAATCATTTATTTAAAAAAATCCGTGTCTTAAATGCTACAAACTACTAATATTTTGTAAAGTAAAATGTTATTGCAATTATTTTATCAGGAATGCATAGATTTTTTAAATAAATAGTGTATTAAGGTGTGAAGTGTCGAACGATTTCAATGATATTGCTTAACTCCAAAGCGTGTTGTTTTGCACAGTGTGTTTTTCGAAATAAATTTTACACGAAAAGAAAATATATTATACAAATTTTTGTGCAAAGAGTGAACAGTCTAGTCTGAAATACCTAGTTTCGGGTTTCATTGAATTCAGTAAAAGATACAAAGTATCACTAAATTATTAATTTTGAACAAATTTATTTTGATCAAATTACATTTTTATTGTAATTATATAATCTTGTAGTTAATACACTATCAATCGTAATAATACAGCAGGCATCACAGAAAATCTTGGATTCATTCCATGAATTTACGCGTAAACAGTTTCTCAGAAAAGTGCTGCGAATTCTAAGAATTCCGCATCAATTCATTTTGTCGAAGACAGATTCGCGCGACGAGTCGCGCGCGAGTGGGGAAATAGTCGATTCTTTGTCAGACGGCGGTCTTAAAAAATTACCGCGACACGGGTAGCGCGAGCGCGTGGCTTGCATAAACAAAAGTGCAGTTTGCGCAGCAGGTGGCGGAATCGCGTGTAATCCTCGTGCAGAAGCGTCGGCGGAGCCCGTTGTTTCTACCCCCACGGAAAATTAACGTCGCGCCGCATTAACCTCGATCAAGCGTGTCGGCCGCGTCAAAGTGGAGTCGCGGATTAAATCGCACCGCACGATTCTATTTTCGCCGTGTCCTCGTGCCGCGGTTCAGATTTTCTCTGTGTCGCGCGCCCTTCTCCCGTCCAACCCTCTCCCACTCCCGGCTATCTCTGATTCTGGAATATCTTACGAGCTGTCAGGATAAAAACGCCCTGATTTCCTATAGCGCAACTGACATATTAAAGCGTTCAGACCCTGTAAAATATGATATTATATCGATGCGATATGATATGCGCAGTATGTGAGATTATCGACATGTACGCGACGGGTTAATTCCGATTTAGGTCGAATTTTGATTGGTAAAATGTCAGTATGTGACTAGATGTCACATATGTCGTAATGCATGCGTCGATTAGAATAATAATGGCGAAAGTCAAATTGCTGTCAAAGTCACATTGCTGTCAAATTTTCGCTTTGTTATTAGAACGAATGAAATAAAAAATGTTTCGTGTAATGAATACCGATTTGAAAGAAGATATTTGTATATAATTTGATTCGAAGTTGTACGGAAAATGTGGAAGAAAATTCCTCAGATAGATGTATATTTGTAATCCTTGTTTAATTAGTTGTATGCATACATCTTTTTCTATGTGCAAACTAATAATAATGATAATCATAAATTCATAAAGTTTACCCGTTATAGAAGTTTCACTTCGATATGCTTTCAGGAGGCATAATTATAAATCGATTTTATTAAGGAAACTGGAACTCTAATCGTTCTTTTATTAATTCTCTTCCGTGATCAGGTATTATCTGCAATAAAGACAAGCAATTCAGATAAAGGCTGTAATAACGAAACCGTAGTTAATTATCGTTAGGTATTGATTGACATCGTGCACGAGTGATGGAACCGGCTTTGAAATTATTTTCAATTCGACACGCAATACATTCGAATCTTCCACTCTCGTCTTTAGTTCCTACTTGGGTCATCCGTGACGCAGTGCGCGTCAGAGAGCGAGCATGTTCATGTATTCTCGTGTGTGGTTTACCCTATATCCGCGCTAATTGTCAGTTCATCAATATCATGCCTGAAAAATGCATTTTTGAGCGAGCGCGCGCCCCCGGAGCGCGCTCGAGTGGACACCTCCACCCTTTTGCCACCTACCAGGGGGTTGTTGGGACGGGAGGAGGCGGCAGGGGTGGGCCGCTTCTTGACACGCTTTCCATCTTCGGTCTGATGGATGCGGTAAACGCTGGCGTTGACAGTGCGTTTTAATTGCGAAGTCCGCGTTACTGAAGCCACACGAAGTGGGTCCCGGGCTCGCTGACGGGATTGAAAGCGCGTCATCGATGAGAGATTTTTCGCCGCGGTGCACCAACGCCAGCAATGGATCACTTCGATCGTGATCTATCGCGACGACAGACCGCGGCCTTCGATTCCGGGCGACAGTTCGGCCTGGATTTTATCAGGGTGTATTTATTTTGCGCCCGCGAACGCGGTGTAAAATTGCACGCGCGCGGAAGTTCGGCGCGGGGAAAGCAACACCGGCGTTCGCGTCTTTGTCGTTAACCTTATTTCGGGTCGAGAGTGTCCGCGACGCAATTAACGGGATTGCAGCGAGTCGAATAAGGTGCGGGCAGCGCGATCGGGAGAGAGTCGGCGGCCTGTCAATCTTCTTGCTCCATCCATGCAAAAGTGGTGCATTAATGCGCTCGAGTCACTTTGTATGTGCTACCACACGATGATTCTCAATTATTCGTGCAGGTATCCAGTGTTATGCTTTTTCTTTCTGTCGATGGCAATCTTGAAGTCAATTTGGATCGGACAGCCGAGTGCCTCATTTTTATTATTGCACTGTCCGGCAATTCGGTGGTCAATATAACATTTTAAGACATTTTCGAGCAACTATGTGACTTGCAAAAATTTGATCTTATATAATTTAACTTTAATTTACATTATTGTTTTCTCTTTACGATTACGTAGCGCTCTGTGTTCCGTGCATTAAGAATCCGAGAAAACGCAAAACACGAAGGAAAAACCACTTCCGTTTGTGTGTGTGTTATTTTAACTATCGTGCTTACACTCGCGCTTGACGTTCGAATGTAAACGTTAACGCGAATTAGTTTATTATTTTAAATCCGGACATCTGAAGAGGGAGAGAGAGAGAGAGAGAGAGAAAGAGTCTAGGATTTCGTAGACTGAACGAAATATGTTCGCATACTGTTTTCGTATTAATACAGACGGTTATTGCATCCATAATGCGTATCGGCGTGAGGTGAGACAGGCTGTGCTTACACAGACGTTACATTTGGCAATTCATAGGAATTGTTCCAAAAATCTATCTAGATAAGTCTTGTGTTGACAGGTGTTTAGTAAATCTTTTGAAATCTTTGTTTCTTCGAAATTGGAATTTTACGGTAATTAATTACATTGATGAAGATGCGAAAAGAGAGGTAGCGTTTTTTCAACATCTGATTCTAGAACTTGCTGTTTACTGGAAGTTGCAAAAATATTATTAAAAACACCCGACTCGTATATCGCACAGACGTAATGCATTTTTTATGTTTTTTTTTCTTTTCATTGATTTTATACTTTGCAGAGAAACCCGTTTTTATAAAAAAAAATCCATTTTATTGTGCGTCCTATGCTCGTGGTGGCAATTGGCGGATATTTACGAGACAATCCGATGTGACAAACATCATACGGGACGATAAATTCCCTCGCGTGTCTCTCATCATTAATTAAATAACAACTTTTTAATAGGAGCGCACTTGAACAATTAACCGGTTTTAACCGCATTGTGTACTAAAAGTCGACTCGCGGCGATTAGAATGAGAATGCACAATAGCGTGAATACGTAAATATATATATGCATGTATGTATACTATATACGCATAAGTTTACTCTCCATCGGTCATGCGGCTCGAAAATTCGTCGACTCGAAATGAAGCGGACATGACGTCATCGGATAGCGATTAAATCCGCCATGTCATCGTGAGACGCTCTCTCTCTCTCTCTCTCTCTTTCTCTCTCTCTCTCTCTTGACATACGTATGACGAGTCATTATAAATTCATGAGAACCGAAGAGACTTTGATGTAAATATTGTTTATTGCATTTTGCTACTTCTTGAATTAATTCATGTCGATGTAATTCAGCCATTAATTCGTTATTATTAATCATCCAGACATCTTTGTGACTTTTTCGATATTCGCGATTTACCACCGAGTCGTTATCCGAAAGGATAAACTGTTTGAATTTAATATAAATAGTAGTATTAAAATTGTGAACATGAATAATAATTAACAAAAGCAAAAAAATTAAGATCTTTAAATTTTAATTGTGCAATTTTTTAATGCAAAACAAAGTTTTCTTTGTTTAAAACTATACTTTTTACAATCACATTGCTTTTTACATTTTTAATCTACATTATAGCGGTCGATTTACTTCATTCAATCGATCGTCGGTAAATTTCGACAAATTGTTGTCTAATCGTGGCACGGCGATCGGTTCGCGCGAGAATGCACAGTGAAAATTTGTCGTCGTCGTAAATCCACGTCCGCGCGTAGTCGTTCTTCCACGGAGAGTCGCGTTGCATCACGTTCGTCCGCGTTCGCGATAGGGAGTGCTACGACTCTGTTGATTTATGAGTCAGTTTCGTAAGCGTAATGATGGGAGGATTAAGATTCCGCTTTTATGTGTCGGCGGATAACAGCGGATCGAAGGTAATTATCGTGCGTTTTTTTTCCCGCGAGATAGACTCCGTCGAGATGCCATCGTTATAATTTAACACGAGAACGACCGGTAATAATATCGTGGCTAGAGGAATATCTGTTTCTGTCATCGCTCTTATTTCGCCGCTTACTCGCACTCGAATCGCGAGCAAAGGAGATAATTGAGACGCTCGCGCTTTATCGCGGCTGAATAATTTTTTTTCACGGTTGCGGTACATATTCGTGATCTTATCAATTTGCCGTTGCTTTTTCCCATTTTTTCATAATGCAAAAAAAACAGGACTCTTTGTTTAATATTATAATAATATAATAATATATATATTATAATAATATAATAATATTATAATAATAAGTATACTTAATTGCCTAAAATCGAACATGAAAAATGTCACTTTATTATACTTAGACTTTTTCTAAGTTACTATTTCGACGAAATTTACTTTTTTTATGTAAGAGAATCTTGATAAGTTAGCACTTTGGGGTAAAGCAAACTATCTGAGAAATAATCTGAGATCATCAAAATATTCTTGAATAAACTTTATTTGTGGATTGCAAACAATAATTCAAAATATTTGATATAATTAATCGAGTGTAATCGATAATCCTTTCTGACTCATTCTTAAATTCAATCTTTAGGATAGGCAGTGAAATTTGATCTAAGAGATTTATCTTGGCATATATAAAGCGACAGAGTATGGATGATTTGATCAATCTGGATTGACAGATCTATTCTGACAGATCTGACGCAACAGATCTGATCTGTCCTGAATCTAAAAAGGTACCCACCGATTTTTAAGGCTCGCGTCAGAGGAAAGGAGTGTAGGAAGGATGTAGAATGTATATAGGAGGATCAGAGCGCACCTTCTCGTCCCCTTCTCTTGTAGCTATTTGCTTGTCAACTCGTCTATCCAAGCATGAAGGCCCGTCAGGATGCTCGTCGAGTTGTACTGAGCTTGTTCCCCTTATTCCCCGTGAATGGATTAATAATAAAATCGCTGTAAGCTCACCTGCCAATGTCGCTGGGATAAAAGGCCTCTTTGAAGTCCGCCCGCAGGATTTCGAACGCAAATAAAAGAAGCCTCCCGCGCGGTGCCGGCATCGTATTATGAAACGTTAATGAGATACGCGCGTATGAAAATGAGCAGCTAATAGATATCATTAAAACTGTTCACCGCAAGAGCGTGAAAAAATGCGCATGTTTCATTTGTATTACAAGTCGATATTACCGTGTGTAGTCATTAGAGTCGCGTTAATGTCGTACACAGTCTTTAATATTTTGTGTAAATAGAAATCGGAATAAATATTTTATTATAATTCACGTGGTTCTGATAGCTCGTGATATTTTTAACACATTGTGTTTAATGCTGTGTGCACAATTGCATTAAAAGTTTCTGTGTAATACACATACACGTATAATTGTATGATATTATGTAATATAAATGTTCCATGTATGTATGACTGAAAAATAGGTCTTTGATATGATATGCGATATGAATAAGGCTTATGAAAGACTCACCACTAAACTTACTATCTCTTTATCTCTTTCTTATCATTGTTTTGCATTATTAAAATATTGCGTTTCAAACTTTTCGGATCTTGATGAAACATTTAATTTAAATACTATAAATGGAATGCTTGATCCATGCACTTACAGACCATCACATCCGCAATTTCTCCCGTGTGCTAGTATTTGCTTGTATTTGCAGCTGCCATTTAATTTCCGCGAATCTTCATGGCGAATCGTTAGCTCGGAACAATTTCCAATCGCTTCTTTTTCCGCTTCTCCTTACCATATCGATGAACTCTCCAGCAGCATTCGTTAGTACAGGTGTATAGCCCCTAGACAGCTAATGCGAAATGCAAAAGGGAGTAGTTTTGCAGCATGTAAGTGTGCGCCGACACGTATAGACACACGTCTAACGAGGACGCAGCGGGCGTATGCGCTGCAAATGCGCGGATCCGTAAACAAGCTTCATTCGCGTCCGTGTGTGCGCGCGCGAAACACAGGCTGCACACGCGCGAGAAAAACATACACACACACACATACACATACGCACATACATGTCAATAGCACACCCCCGCGATCCAGTACCGCCTATTGAAGTCCGCGATGACGGGGCCCGTCTGTCAGCAGATCAAAGCTGAAGTAAGCTCTCTTTGTGATGCTTTGCCGGGTTGGTATTTAATTATGTATGAGATCGATATTCGGGCCTTCGGGGGTGCGCTGTCTCTCTCACGCTCTCTTCCTCTTTCACTCGTCTCTCTCTCGATCTCTCCTTTCTGCTTTTCGCCCGTCCGTTTTCCTCATCTTCCCTTCTCAGCTCGTTGGTCGCGACCGAACTCGGAGCTCGGCCAAGCAAATCTATATCTCCGGTATGACTTTGTTATGGGTGGTTATGAAGGGTGAAAGGGAGACGTTTGCTCTTTACAGAGAGTGTGCGTAAAATTTATCAGTGCGACTGTAATAGTTTTGACTCTATTTGCTGATTTATATATATCTTGAGAAGTGGATAGTAATTAATGTTATCATTTAATGCATTTCAAATCTTTAAATTATTAATGTGTGTAGGAGACACTCATTTCACTTTTATATTAATGAAAAAGCTTCGAATTTTAGGTAGAACTTTGTATACAGGGATTTGTTTTGAAAAAAATTCAGTTTTCTGTCATAATAATGTTTGAGTTTGTTTCGTATTATATGAAGCAGATTTCACGAAGTTTATCGGAAACTACGATTTTCTCAACTATGATAACAAATCAGCGATAGATCGCCATCTCAGCTGTCGTTTCCTTTTCTTCTGACAAAATGATAAAATGATGACTAATGATAAGTAATTTTTGAGGAGTTATTCTTCAATTATCGCTATTTCAAAGGAAACTTGCAGTGCTTCGAGCAAGCACGGAAAGATATAAAGGAAGAAAGAGGGAGAGAGAGGGAAAGATTGAGTTTATCGATAAAGTTAATTAATATTCGCATTCGTCCAGTTTGCACGTGCAGTTCAAAGCAGCGGCACGGCGCAGGCATACATTTTACGCGTACATTTGCGTCCCGCTCAATCGTAAAGATCTCGTAAGTGGCGAACGAATATCTGTCGAAAGGAGGTACGGTGGAGTCCTGGGAAGAGAGACGAGATTATTGCCGAGGTAAACGAACGAGACTGCTAGCTGTAAACCGGCGAGAAATGGCGCTGCCGGCCTTGCACGTAACGTTTCAATGAACGCGCGTCGTCCGTGTGTTCGTGCCTTCAAGGTGTATCTTCTTCTTTTACTGTTTGCTAATAAACATAATGAAAGGTCAGGTCTTAATGATGATACGGGCCTTCTTTGATAGTCCTTTGCTTGCCTACGTCTGCTGCATTCAAGTAAAGAAACACGCTCTACATACGTTGTATATATATTCCGGCTAAGCTTACAAAAATAGTTAGACTTAATGTGTCTTGGATTAGCTATCTCACAGCTAATACTCTTTGATCGTAAACTTTTCAAACAGGATCTGTTAAAATGTATCACGCGCAATTAATGCTTCCTTCGACAGACAAACGATCTGTTCTATCGCGATGCACAGTCATGGAGGAAATGGATTCAAAATGTATTCTTCGCGGATGTGAAAAAAAATATTAGCCAACCGTGATGGCGCTAATTTGGCGCGACCGGCGGCGCTTCGATAATTTTGCATCTCCGTCACGCGCGCAAACACCGCTGCTCTCTTTTCCCCCGTTTCATCCCTTCCTCTTCCTTCCTCCCACGCGCTTTTTCTGTGCGAACAAATCCATTTCGCTCGATTTCCATTTTCACGCACCGATTGCGCGTGTGTGCAATCGTGCCGCACGACGAATGGCCGCGAAAGGTTATCGCTGCACTTCGAATTACGATCAATGTGTACCTTTCGATCTGACGACTCTGTTTTTGTCGCCGCGCTCCGGCGCTGAATGAAAAGTGCAGTCGGCTCGCCTCTCGCCGCGATAATCTGAATAAAATGGGGAGCTAATAAAACGCTCTTGTTTTACACGCGGTTCTCACCCTCGCCGTTGTTCGATTTTTCACTATGTTACCTTGCACTTTTCACTTCTGAATCTTCCAGCCGAGATAATCGAATTTTATATATTAACTAAAATTCTTCGCTTTAATTTTTAAATCCTTCATTAATCTCTTTTATTTTTAGAAAAGTATCGAAAGAAAATTAAATCTGTCGGTTGATTTAATTTTTTTATTTTTTAATCGAGACTTAACTTTCGTTTAATGTAACTTTGGTGGATTTTGTGATTAAACCAATGGCTTCACAGGTTTGTTACACGCGTGACAATTTTATTAGGAAAGTGTAATCATGAACATTTAAGTGTTTGTCATACGCGTTTTATTTTCTCCTCCATCCGGGGTTAATAAATTTCATTGCGGAACGCTTCTCTTTCTCTGTCCCGCGATAAATATCACTGTGACGTCTCATTGTAAATCTCATTGTTTTCGTGTGCAACATTTTTCTATTATCGCCGGGTTATTGAAGGCTTATTTTTCATTTTACACGGCCCATTCGTTAGAGTACTCTCATCGGCAGTTCAGAGAATCGCGATCTAAACGGAAAAGCAAACGCTAGAGGCGTGCTGATGATGTAGACATACGCGGCGAACGAGGCATAACGCGGTCAGGACGGGGTCAGAGTAGCAGGCGGCAGCGCAACGTTTTGATCATTCGCACAGAAAATTGTATTTTCGAAATCAATTAATATCCGTGCGAGTAATAATACACTGGCTAATGATCGCGCAACTGTACACACCAGGCCGGAGCCGACCTCGCCCTCCACTCCTACAAACTCCCCTCACGCCCTCCGGTGAGTACCCCGCGGTGACCCCCGGGCTACTTCGAACTGGGCTCAGCACCGGCTGTGTGATGCGCCAAAGTGCATTTGACAATTTTTAATTATCGATAACGAGCTCGACCGCACGACGGTACGCTCACTGAAAAACAATGCGTCGACGGCTAACTGAAAAGCCGTCCCCCTCCCCCGCGACCGTCTCCGCCCCCGATAATTCAATATTAATCCTATTACTTGCCGATGAGCGCGCGAATTTTCCGTGTAACTTAATGGTGTTTAATTTTTATCCATCCCTCGTGGTCTCCACGCTGTTTAAGCCGGACGCGTTGCGTTTCTATATCGCATGATAGGATGTTCTGTCTCGTGACACATGATATTTTTTTCGCCGAACAATGGCCGTTATGTAGGAGTATGCTTCTCGCACTTGTAAATTATTATATTGATATTGATATATTAATCTAATAACAATGTGATGTGTCAAAAGTTTTTTATTTGCTAGTAATTAACAATTTTCACATCGCGCAACTTCGGCAAACTTTAACAGCGATCTTAATAAAATATCTTAATTGCTATGTACATTTTAATGAGCGTAGTGCATTTCCATATTATACACATTACGGAAGAAAAATATGTCATATTAGTAGATGAATTAATAAATAATTATCCCGCTAATTGTGACATCGATAATAATGAATAACACTCTTCTTCTGTTCTTGTATATTTTTGATTAACATAACTCCGTTCGCTTTAATTATCTCTTTCATTGCGTCGCAGTATAAACGAATGTAGAACTGAATAAGAAATAAGTGTAGGTGGTGGCTTAATGCAGCGTGATATCAGAACGATATGATTTACATTTGTACACATGTACAAACTACGGCTATTTTAGTTCCTTTTCGGATAAGTCGATAAGTAATGATATCATACTTCTCAAACGCATTAAAGCACAAGTTATATTCTTGTATTTGATAAGCTTCAGGTGTGCCGATACTCGAGAATGACTCACAATCAGCGCTATCACTTTCTATTAAATTGTATGATATTAATACGATAAAAATAATTTTCTAAAAAATGATATGCTTTTGATTCCATTTAAACGTGTAATGTAGTGTTAAAGATATCAAAGATATCTTATATCTAAATCGCAGATTAAAATCTTTTAAAATCGTATCAGCGACGCGAAAGTGCTGACTGACAATTTCTAAATTTGTAGACGAAAACAAAAAGTTGATATATCTAGCATAATTCCAAGGAACTTTAAAAACATTGTATTTTTTGCTTCCACTTTTATTCCATACGTCATGAATGCTCTAGATATGTCTTGGATGACAGAATAAGATTAAATATGCAGCAGCATATTGGTTCGATATATCAGTTTTTTTTAATTTTCTCAAAATTACAATTTTTTTAGTTAATTAACACGAATTTTTAACTTTTGATAGTGCAGTTTGGTAGCGAAGAGTCCGGTTAGCGTGAACTAAATTGCGAGCAAACGAGGCGACGAATCATATTTGCATTTTTCTTTGCTTACGGCTCCGGAAGTTTCACAAAATTCCGGAGAAATCGGCGCGTCTTACGTGCGAGAACACTTGATAGAGAGTCGCTCCAGCGTACCGGGCGCCACATCGATCAAAGGAGCCGCCAAGTTGACGGGCTCTCTTCGTAACTTACGCGTTACACCGGCATCTACATAAAACTGGCGCCTACTACTGTCGCGTTTCCGGCGGTTTCCCCTCCTTTGTCTTCGTTGCGCTTTTTGTGAGTAAAAAATTGCTGTCCCTCTTTCTCGGCGGGCTGCCGGGAGCTCAAGTGCATTTGCCTCTCGTACGTCTGTCGCGCTCGCGCCAACCGTTGCCGTCGCTTGTACGTGCTTTACGTAACGCTATTTGACGTAGATCTTTCTTGTTATTTCGACGCGCCGCTTTTTGACGCCCTGCCGAGCTGGTAAAGTTGTTGCCAGTCGTTCTGGCTGCCTCCGAGATACCGGATTGAAAGTAAATGCGAGATATTTGACGCAGCGGCCGCACGCAAGTTTTAGCAATTTGTTTTCCGTTGTCGTTTGTTGGAGAAATTGCCGATTTGTTACTGTAATTATAAACATTACAAATTTATTTATCATTTTTATTTTAGTTTGCGGATAAAGCAAGATTATCGACGATCTCAGCGATCTGTCATTGCTCTTTTCATTCACATAGGCCGAACATTTTCACTGACGTAAGCGCGCGCTCGGTGGAACTGCTTTCCTCGTCACAGCTTTCCCGGCCGTCAACGAACGAAAAGTTGCGTAAAAGAGTTGAACGAAGCGAGATTAACAGTTCCGTATTATGTATACGCGCTTGCATACGAACGCACCAATATCGTTGCAGTGGCGCGGCGCGCTAACGGGATGGACTTATTAATTAACAGTGAGTTATGAGTGCCGACAGCCGAGTGTCGATCCCGGTTATTTTCTCCTTCCTGCAGCGACGCGCCGTGCACAGTTTCGTCTTTTCGCGACGTTGTTGGAAATTTTAGCGGTGAATCTAGGAAAAAATTACATCTGCTACAATAATTCTGTAGATCAAAAAACCCGGCTGACACATTTCGCGCGGGCCTTCACAATGGACGATAAATCTATGGCTGCCTTCGCGGCGTAAGAAAAATTCCTCCGTGAATCACTCACTAGATTACTCACATCACTGCCTTCCAGATTTCGCGTGACAGAAGTGTTTCGCTATGCAAGAGCAGGGAATTGCGCGCTGCCAACGCAACGCTCTCTGGCCCGTGTCTCTCCACGGTGACTCCATCATAAATCATTTCCACGCTGATCCGTAGACGCGCTTACGTACTTCCCGCATGTACCGCTCTATTTTCCTTAATTTCGGTCAGTGACCACGCGGTGTTCTTGATCTCGCTGTTTTAAAATCGCGCTGTCGTTTTTATTGAAACACTTGAGTTATCGCGCTTTTACAAGACGGCATGTCGGCGCGCGTTAGCTCGAGCGAGCGTAATGTCCGATGAATCATGTAATCCACGCGCGTGAAATTCTACTTGTTAGTCGAATTCCGCGTGTTATGTGTGCACGTTCTTACATCTTCGAGGTAACCGATCAAGCTTGTTGGGTTCCGTAGTTAGAAAAGAACTGCTGAGTAATGTTCGTAGCAGATTGTAATACATCGATTCACGCGCTATAAAAGAATTGATACGTAAATACAAAAAAATTAAACCAAATTTATTTCTGTGAACAAACTTATACCATTTTATAAACAAAAAAAAATGGAATTAAAAATATGCATCGAAGCAATCGCGCAGTAGAGTTTTGGGAATCTCCAATATTTTAGGTTAAAGTACAACAGTTTTTACTCTTTTTTTTTATATTTGATTTTGTTTGAATATTCCGATTGCTGACGTAAATGTAAAATATTTTGTACAAAACTTATGATATCTCATGTATCATAACTGCTTCACGTGTCAGTATGTCTATACGCTGATGACTCAATCTTCGCGCGTAGATTATATGATTATATCCACCTGTTCCTTATACGGAATGTACGAGTGGATATATGACACGCGCTCTATGCGCTCGCTGCGCATTAAGAGCGATAAGATTCTATACTATTGGCGGAATGTCATCGCGCGATGATGAATTGCAATATTGTAAATTACGTTTATTTTTTATATCATTATATATAGTTACAAGTAAAACACTCGGATACATGAACTTGAACTACCCGCATAACAGACGTCAGCGATCAGAATATTCAAACAAAATTCTTGAAAGTGCAAATACATCTTACGAGTCAAAAAGTTGATAATTCTGAGAATATAATTGATATTTACATATTTAATACACCTTGAAAGCGTAAAATTGCGAAATAACGTGTGGCGCTTGATCGATCGATTGTTGACGGCAATGTTAACGATCGCTGAAAGAGCAACCGGCTCTCAGTGCGCCGCATCGCACGCATGATTATCCCATGCAACACCGATATGGTAATTCCTCTCATAAAACGTCGCCGAGACGCTGCGGCGTATTCATTCACACTTTTCCCCCGCGGTAATCGTACGCGACAGCGCGGCTACGCACCTCGCACGTATACGGGCGTATACAAGGAAGCGCGCTGATAACACTGGATAATAATTGCGCGCGTTATGTCAGCGCGGTGCCGGGAGTGCAGCCCGTAGCGCGTAGATCACACTCCCCATCCTTCTCGCTCGCTCTCTCTCCACGTGACGGACGGTATTCTGAGGAGAATCTAGGATCTCACAGCGACGTGGCGAAATGTCTTGAGTTGGTGTGTACAGTATCAGCCAAAAATTAGAGATTACTCGCGAGAGACACGAAGTATCAGGAAACTGATACTCCAGAATGTACTCCAGAATGTTGATTTGGAATATATATTTGAGGAAATAATTGAGTTAGAATTCAGAATTTAGTTTTATCTTATTTTTCTTCAAGTTACTTAGAATTTGGAAATTATTTGCATTAAAAATAAAATCTCTTACATTTATGCAATTGTATTATATGCGAAAAAACCTATTCAAAGTATAAAAAAAAGGTATAGAAAAATGTATGTGCAACTATAGATAAAAAAATGTGTATGTGACTTATTTATACGAAATACATCGCAAAAATCGAAATTGTAATTAAACTAGTACATCAAATTTGATGTTTTTTTTCGTGATTTCCACATTTCTGATGTGCGATCTTAGACTTTCGGCTGACACTGTAGACGATCATGCATACATGTTGCGGCAGCGTCAAGCTTTTGCCAGTGCGCTTTCAGCGGAGCGCACACGTGTAGCCCGGTGTGCCCACACACGTGTAACGGTACCGAAGTCGCGTGTAAGCCGGTGAATCACTACACGGCGACGCGACGTACACGCGTGGGAAGTTTCGAAGCGGGAGGAGGGGTGGTGGTAATGGAGCATTGCCTTCCGAGGACGCGGATCTCACCTGAGCGCGACGCCGATGACGGTGACAACGAGACGACGGAGACGATGTCGTCTGGGCGGAGCTGACGACGCCACGAGGCGGTTGCCCTTTCCGCAAGACAGGTTGTAATGGGCCCGTGGGTTTAGGGAAATGCGCCAAGTACGCGCCGGCGTAGGTGCCGCTTCTCTGTGTGCGGCATTGAATTATGTCTTTCTTTGCGCTCGTCAATTCCAACCGATCGCGCGTGGTTCAGGATCGAGTAAGATGTGAGGTATTTATATTGTGAATTCAATTTGATGATGTAATTTCCGTTTCGATATATAACTTTTATTATGAAGGAGTTTTATCAAATATCCATTTTTTTCAAAATATTCACTTTTAGCTAGACTTGTATTTTTTTTACTATTTTTCTGTTGAATTGATTGTTTAAAAAAATACAAGAGATATAAGATTTAATATACATAGACGTTTTATGGAATAATTTGGAAAATATAAACATATATTTGGAGATTATTGAAAAATAATTTATATCAATAAACTTGTGCTAAAATTGTATTAGATCAAGAGTTATTCTTTACGCTAATTTTCCTAATGTTGTAATGGATACGATTAATATCGTTATGTGCAATGTAATTCCCATTCCAAATAGAAATGTTCAGTTTCTTCAGCTGATCAAATTATTTCATTCTTTATAATTATCTATATTGCAAAGCTTGCATAATTAGATAGATATCAGCTTTCCACATTTTCCGACATCTGAAGTTAATATAAAAGTGTTCCGTAAATTGAACATGCATTCGAAAGCTTGCGAGTCTATAAAGAGTCTGATATCAGCTGCTATAACTTTAATCATAATCCAGCATTGACACAGACATAATATTTATTGATCTTCAGATTAAACTAATTAATATTCTAATATAGTAGACATATCGTACATTTCGGAAAATCGTGTAAGAACAAATTACACACATATATGATGTTGAATATAATTATATCACATCTATTAGCACATTAGTAATGATTTTATATAAGAATTCGAGATATAATTTAAAAGAAATTACTTGATCATATTGATTGGCGCAGTATATTAAATACAAAAATATCACCCTGTACATTTGTGACTCGTTCTATTACGTAGTCGGACGAAAACGCGTGACCGGTCTGGCTTGATTGATTGGTTACTTTGGTGTTTGCTCTGGTTCGCCGGCACCAGGCGAGTCAGCTTCGAATTGTCACGTCGATCGATTATTTTTGACAAGGTTGATTGATAGGCGGGCAGGATCGATCGATTGACGAACATTGTAGCGCGCGAACCTCGCCCCGGTTATTGCGTCGCCGATAATAATTCCAGGTGATATTATTGTCACCTTCAGCGTGCCTTTCCCACATAAAATGACAAGTAAGCTGGTGCAACCGTGCGGCACAATACAATCGTATGCAATAAAATTACCAATGCCCCGGTCGTTATCGAAGTATTCCGACGGATAATCGCCGCGCGTTTTAATTAAACGAGTTTCCGTTCTTCTTTTTGTGACTTAACGCACTTGGCATAATCTTATATGCTTCTACGGTATGAATAAAATTGCTTCTTTTCGTATTCATTTTACTGTTACGCTAACTATAGCTAAAAATAAATTAAAATATAAAAATTTTACGTATAACTCGAGATATTATAATTAAGCATAAAGATAATAAAACGTGGAAATTTTTCAGTACACCGTAACACTACGATATTTTATCGTAAGATGACATAAGATGAAGATATGTCAATCCTTCGCAGCTAGATTTTTATTTAGTGATAAGCAAGCGCGAAGCGAGTAGCATATTTCAACACGTAGTAAGCGTAACGTCAGGCCCGTATAAATTAATCACCTACAATTAAGATGATCGCCGCACTCCGCCGCAATATTAAAAGAACTAACACGTGCAACGTCGATAAATCTTCATCGCGTTGCGGCATAACGACGCTTTTGTCTCGAATTTTTTCCGAACGATGAGTTCTCGGGAGAAGGATCGCTCGAGAGCGGTCTACGGAGCGCGGCGTTCGATCGCCGGAGCGATCGACTCATCGACCGTGTAACCCAATTCCTCGACGATGGGAGACCGCGTCGACGTCTTGAGGCCTCGTCACGAGGTGCCATTCGTCATAATTTTATCGATTACCAACGGATAGGCTGACGACCAACCGGTCTATGTATCGGGCCGGTATGATCGATTCCGCGTCGACTCCGCGAGTCCACGATTCCAATTAACCCGCTTCCACGCATCGGCGATCAGATACGATCCGTAGATTTCATAATTTCGAGTGTATCCGACACGCGACTATCAATAATTGTAATCAATCTGCGCGGCTGTTTTGACGTATTTAGAGGCGGCTGTGAATTTCCACGCGATTTTCCTAGGATAATGGCGTAGGAGGAAACATAGTCGCGCGCGAGGCCGCATCCGCGACGCAATGCAATTACAATGACAACAAGTTCGAAGCCGCACAGTTATTACTTTCCAGTGAGCCTTATTTTCTATGCAGATTTGCAGTTGTCATCGAACGTGTATGATTTATTATTTCATTATACACACACCTACCTCATGTAAATTATTCGAATAATGCAATTTATCATATAGTAAATCGTCGTCGATGACATTTTTGCTAATGCCGCGTACGAGAAAGGATATTTTTTCCGTGTCACACACTCGCAGTCGCGGCATCTGTTAAACAATCAAATCGTCAAGCAAAAATTCTCTCCGTTTTGCTGTAATTTAGATCGTCGCCGAGGGCAGTCGGAACGCCTAAATCATTTCTGCTCGCCGACCCCGGCGGCAAGACCGTTAACTACCGGCCGCCTCTAACGATCGACGATTGCTCGACATTGATATAACGGGTCGCGGACGGAAAAGACCGACGCGACGTACACGACGACGCGTTGATAATAACAACAATAAAAGGCAGCCCGCAAGTCCTCGGCCGGCAATCGACGATTGGCGGCCAACGAAGGGGAGCGACGTGTCTCCTCCCGGAGGCACATTTCTCATTAATATAAACGTCGTCGTATATTACATGCCACCTATTCTTCCATCCTGTTCGAAACTCGTTCGGCGCAACCGATTGCATCGGGGCGATCGACTCCTCGCGTCTCGCTCTCGCTTCGATTCGTGGCGCGACGGGTCCGCTCTTCTTCGCTCTCACTCTCTCCCTCCCTCTCTCTCTCTCTCTCTTTCGCTCCGGCCGCAGTCAATCCGAACCGCAGAATTCATTAATAACGCGATCACCGGACTGGCCGTATATCGCGCTGCCGGTCGAGGGGGGAATACGTATTGCGTCGCTGCGCTGATGGCAGCTGATGAAGTGTGGCCGAGCAATAATCGTGCATCTGCATGTAAGAGCCGGATTGATGCGACTGCGCGCGATCGAAGGACGACAGTTGCCGCGATCGACGCGCCCGAGAAGACACCCGATCTCGCGGTAATTATTTCTGACTTATTGCAATTTAACGCTGCAAACGCAGCGCGACAGCAGGTGTCCGGATGACTCGAAAGATTTCTCTCTTCTTTTTGTGTATGTTTTTTTAGCTTCTAGAACTGGAAATATTAAATATCGATTCTAATAATTTTCGATTTCGTTAAATATGTATAATATTATTATAGAATTAATACACTTGGTTTCGCTATAACAGTATTTAAAATTGTTATGCTTTTGAATAGTGCGCCTGAGGAACTCTATTATCATTTCTACATATGAATCATTGCTACATATGAATCAGTTCCTTTAAAAACGGTGTAAATCCGGCGTCGGGAATCGTGCTGAAATTGATATATCGCATTAATATCCGCGTCTCATTAAAATTCATATAACGCTTAAAAGCTACACTCCGCGCCGCTTCCAAAATACACGGTACATATTTTATAATGGAATAAATTCGCGGGACCGCGCGCGTAAAACGGACGTAAACGGATGTAAGGTGTAGCGCGCAAATCCGACGGATGCGCGGCGCGAAGGATGAGGGAGAGCGATCGCGCGTCGAGTACCTGTCGATATGCATTATGAAAGTTTCAAGAGCTAAGAGAGCGCGCTCTTTCGCGCGTTTAGCTACGCGTAGGATATAAAAAGACCTCTTGCCGACGATGCATTACATAATGCGCGCGCCCGTTCATAACCATCACCGCTTAAGTATGAATGGAGGAGAGAAGCCTATGCCGGCGCGCTCGCTCGCTCACCCACTTCCACATATGTACACCGGCGTAGCCGACCGCCGATCTTGACCTGCCTCAAATCATGTAAATCCTAATCCGTTTGTATATATACACGCTGCTCGTTCGGGCACGCGCGTCCCGCGCATTTTCAATAATTAAAATATTAATGAGTAACACCGACACACCTGCCGCGCCTGGCCGCTAGTTAATTATTGATAGCCGATCCGCGTATTACTTCGCGTTAACAATTAACGATGTACAACCGGGAAAACAATTTATTTGCGCGCAGTCCTCATGAAAAATTCATCCAGCGCCAATAATCCCGCGTTCGCGATCGAGCCTCGCGCAAGCTCGATTTTTGTCTGAATTTAGGTCTGAATTTATTATCGCGCGTATACTTACACTGTATAAATATTAAATCACGTCTGCTGCATTATATGTTATTATTTTAACTTTAATAACTAGAATGAAGCAACAGATATATTTGGAAATATTACAATAAACGAAGACTTTGATACATTATTTTATATTATGCATAATAATGAATCGGAATTTATATTAAAAATTTATTCGGATTTATTTTTTCCTGATTATTTTACTAATAATACAATAATAAAATATGTTTCGTTCTTATTAAGCATATTAAAATTATTATTCCATATTATAAATAAATGTCGAATTCGAGAAACTATCCTTTCAAACTTGAATGCTCGTTTTTGAACGAACGGTTGAAATTGCATTATAAAAGTTTGTCATAATACGCTTGTTTTTTTATTCTTCTCGCGAGGGTAAGCGACCTATTTAACTTGTGAAAAAAATATTTAAGAGGCTCAGGTGCAAGTATCCTACGGTATGGCGTCCGGCTTGAGAGATCAGGTTACCTGATGTCTTCTCAAATGCCTAGGGAAACTTAAAACGGCTAAGTCGCCGACTTTTGCGCCCCTTGCCGCTTTCCCCGCACATGCACTGTCTTCTTTTCTCCTTCATTTGCAGATAACAACTTTTCGTGGCGATCTTGTTTTTAATTGTAATTATCTTGTTAATTTAATTTAATTCTTTTACATAATTACGGAAAATTTTTATATCGCGCAAAAATACACACAGAAGTCCTTTGTTCCTCTTTCATAAATATTCCTTTTAAAGTGAACAAAGATAAGAAAACGAAAGACGCGAAAGTTATTGGGTAATTAGTGCCTAGCGAGCTTTGCACGCAGGCATGCAATTTCGTCGACGATTGACGCGTGTTATTGCTGTTTTATTTTTGCACTGCGGGAAGGTCCTTACTGAAGAGCGACTCACCGAAGCAGCGAAATCGAAGATACGATCGATCTTGCTACGTAGATGAATCGCTGCAGTGTGACTTTGCAATAAGATGACGAGAGACCTCATCTGTGGAAGGTCAACAGCAATTTGGACTTTTCTTTTCTTGTTTTCGGCGCTAATTTAACCGATTCTCTGCGATATTAAATCTTCAGTACCGTAATGTAATTACGAGAAACTTTTTTAATATTTTATTTTTATTTTTACACAATTTTGATCTATTTATGGAAATGCAAGAATTATGAAAAATTAAATTCTTAGATTAAAACGTGCAACAAAACTCACTCGCCGATCTCTATATGTGTGTACGCGATCTTTTCTTCTTTTACGAAAGAAACAATTAACAGTGAAAACTCAAGCAAATCTGGACTGCTCTGATTAAAAGTTTCCAAGTAAAGGATTTCGGTTTTAATGCGTGTAATTAATACTCTTCGGAGATATCTACAAGTAAATAAATTGCGCAATAAATTGTGGAAACGAGTTTAATGTTAAATAAATGACCGCGCTATTTATATATTATAACATAAGTCACTTTTTCGAAAAAACGTGACTTCCGACGTTTGCTATAAACTGTCTATTCCGTAATAAGTTCTGTTTCTATGAGCAATTTCTTCACAAGCCGGAGTACCCTTCGGATTAGTGTACGCGCACGTGTTTAATAGCATCTGACTGGCGTATACGAGCCGCGGTAGCCTTTTGCCGTTAATGCCTAACAGAATTCATTACTCGTTGAACATGCGGCGCATCGCGAATTACTGTCGCGCCGTTGGTCTAAGGACCTCTCTCCCGCTTCTCTTTTCTTGTCGGCAAAGATAGTATATTCGACCTCGTCGAGAGATATCTCGGCGTTTGGTACCCAACAGTCAATGCTCTATCGACGGAAGCTGTCGAATGACCGGCCACCCAAGTGTCGAATGGTAAAATGTCGCCTGAAAACATTCCGACGGCCTTTTGAACTGCCCACTTGTAAGAATCCGCTATTACGTTTGAATAGAAGATGCACAAAACACACGTGTGTACGTAAGGTAGACAGCTGTAAATGCGATTTAACGGTAAACGAGTGGTTCCGTGAAGATACTCGCGCATAATTATAGGTGCATGCTTTCTTACGTTTATCGCGTTAAATCTTATTTATTGATAATAATGCGAATTATTAACATGAATGAAGATAACATCGATGTGTAACAGGCATAAAATCCCATTTTTCACGATAAATGTCAGAAAACAGTTTTTTTTCTGAAGCGCGAAACGTTAACATTAAACTGTTTTGATCAAATTATGATTCAAGATTGCAAATGTATATAATAAGACTTCATATTATAATTATGCTGATTTTAAACGACATAATTATTTTACTTTAAACGAATCTTAAGCCTTAGCTATCGAAGTGATTAATATTTATTTATTCTTGCAATTCATTATTCATTTATTCATTAGTTGTTATTTAGTTTATTGCGGGAACTATTATCGTAAATTATTCTATTTACAAAGGCGCGCTTGCAAATTGCAAATTGCGATCTTGAACGCAGATAAATGAAGATCTGTTGCCTCAAAGGAGATCGTCATCGCGACGCGAGTTCGTTGTCTTTTGACGAAGTAAAACTTTCTTGATTTATGAACGCGATTTCCATCCGAAGAGTCTCGCCCTGACGGCTCAGTGATCAGCCAAGGTCTTGACGTCCCCGCGGTTCTACAGGATTGACAGCTGCAGAGAGTCATCCTGTACGTCGTCATCGTCGTCGTGGATACGACGATGATTGGCTGAACGTACATTTGTTCCGTGACGCAGCAGGGGCGATCGTAAGGTTCGCGCGCAGTCATATGGCCTGTATGTGTGGCTATATTTGTGAAGGATAGGGGCGGCACTATGCATCAACCACCGTTTTCCTTTGTCGTTGCTCAACTCAAAGTAGAGGACTATAAATAATCTTTTATGAAAGTTTCACCGAAAAATCCAGTATCTATTATGATTAATAAGACCTATTGTAAGTTTTCCGCGAAGAAAGAATCGTTTTTGAGGAATTTGAAGATTTTGCAGGAAGTTACAGGCGAATTATTTTTAATTCCGCGATGTATTTATCTAACATTGGCATACAATTTTTTTATAACAGCACGGTTGACCGCGGTAGACGAGATTCAGCTGACGAAAATGAGATTTGCGGCACGAACTTTGAAAATCCAATTTTCCAGAATCGCTCTGTCGCGCCGAACAAGTCGCGATGAATTTCCTCGGCGTCGTCGTTTCATGAGATGAAGTTTGCGCGCATAGCACGTGCGTGTATCTTATACCTGAAGAGCACTGCTTCGTCACTGGCCTTTGGGCCGATGCGCGAGGGGAAAAGAAAGAGAGCGGCCGGAGCCGGAGTATCCGCACAACAGCACGAATAATAAATAATAAAGGTATAGGTACGGAGATTGATGGCTGCACCATGACTGACGTTCCATCCATCAATCCTCTTCGTTCTTCATCCGAAGGATTGACTGAGATACCTTCGTTCGCTACCTCCTTCTCTCATCTTCTTTCTTCCTCCGATCGCCTCGTCGCCGCTCTGTTTCGCTATTATCGCGCTAGTTCTTATTACCCGAGCTGTCCCTCCTCGGTCCGAGAAGGACTACCTACCGCGATTTCAACTTTCCTTCAGCTCTAGGATGACTACACCATTTCCGAATCCCTCTTATTATTTGACGTTCACCTATTAAGGATCCTACGGCGGGGGCGCCGACTTTATGGTCCCTAATTCCCAGGCGTTCCAGGAGAATTCGTTTTTATTATCCTGCGTTCCTGTGATCTTGCCTGCTAATATCTACCTGCCGCCAACACGAATCGCGATCTGAAATAGATTTTTTTTTTTTTTTCCGAAAGACATACAGGCTCAATCATAATTATCGTCCGCGTGATTTCTCTGTTGTTTTATTTCGATAAGCCTCGCTTTATCGATGTCCACTTCTGCTTAAGAGAATCTTGATATTTTCGATTTCCGATATTTGCTCTCTCCGCGCGACCCTTCATTAAGCGGCTATCTGTCCAGAGCGCCGGACGTCATCGACATTCGTTTCCAAGAGGCTCGCGCAAGGTACCCGGCGAAGATTTCGACGCGATCCCCGATGGGGCGGATCGGCCATCGGCCGACTAATCCATCCCCTTCGGCGTATGGTGAGTGGCCTGGACGGATCAATCGGAAGGCTGGTATAAGTTTCCGCCGTTGTGGTTCGGCGGTACCGAGGTTAGCTGTCGCGGTCAGTTTCGAATTGCGGCGATGTCAGTGACAGCTGTGCTCGAGGGCCACGTATTGAGCTCACGTCCAGTCACGCTCCTTTATACCTACTTACCTTGCTCTCCTCTGTCCTTCTTCCCTCTTTCTCTTTCGGTCTCTCACTTTTCGTTCTCTCGTTCCATCGCTCCCCCCCCCACCCCTCCTCTTTACGCCACTCGTTTCCCCCTTTCTCTCACTCCGTTCTTTCCATCTCGATTTCTTCGTCCCGTCCGGTCTCTCTCGTCCGGAGGCTCCGCCGCGGCCGCAACCAACCAGTCAAATAATCGTCCACGTAATAGGACACGCGCACAGAATCGAGCCAACCGGTAATAATAAGGTCGAGGGCAGCCTATCCAGGCCCATCTACAGCGATTAGGACGTACCGCGAGACTCTGCAATCACCAGAGACGCGCCGGGCATCTCATCCCTCCTCTTTTACTCTGCTACGCGCGACGATTAGGTATCGTTCTTGATCAGTGACCACGAGGAACCTACTCGCACGTGTTATTAGCAGCACTTTCGACCGATTCTACTCTGTAGTAACGATCGTAGATTATACTTGATCCGGCATACGTGATTCCGGACTAATTGTTACGGGGAATTTTGCGAGCGCCCAAGCATTTCGCATGGAATTTAACGTCTTTTCGAGTTTGAGAATAAAGAGACGCAATACTGTCGCAAACGCTTAAACGGAAGATACAGATATTTATCGAGCATGTAAATGAGATTGGGCTCAATATTATTGAATTGCAGACGTCACAATGCATTTTGTCAAATTATATTATTTTACAAATAAAAAATAAACACGGAGATAAATCTTTTTTAACAAACGGCATATATTAATCTACGATGTCGAAAAAGATTCAACAAAATAGTATTAAAGTTTGATTACATCCTTTGCTTTAAAAGTAGCACAAAGTAAGTAGAAACTGAATGCTGGAATGTATAATAACAACACTGTATAATCTTTTACGTTTTCATTCATAGTAAATAAGAAATAGGATAGAATTGTTGTTCGGCTTCCATCTCGTGGTGGAAGAAGGCGACTACTCGTTACTCGCGACCCTCGCCGCTCGAGGAGCGCTTGACTTTTGAGAGGAGGCGAAGGACGATAATGGTCTTAACCCTCGGTGCTCTTACCCCTGGAAGCTTCTTGACCCGAGAAGATACGTACCTTACTCTCGAAATCGTGAAAGGATCTTTCAGGCACTCGATCCGCGCCGCGACGGGATCCTCGAAAAGGTGGATTCGGCTTCTTTAATTAGCGCTCTCGCCCTCTCTCGGGATAATACCGAGAGAGTCTCCCTCCTGAGAGCATCCTAGAGCCGGTGGAAGCCCGGAAAGTGGAAGGCCTTCTTCCTGGCTGGCACGTTTCGTCTCGGCCGCCATCGCGAGGAGTACGAAGAAAAGGATCTTTGCGTCGCGGTGGAGCGAGGGATTCGGTGCATGTCGGAGGGCTGTTTTACTTCCCAATTACTCGAAACATTCGACTATCGGCGCGAGTATTAAAGAGAGGCTTCCTCCCTCCGCCGCTTCCCGTATCTTCCACATGCTCTTCCTCCCCTCAGCCTCCCCACCGCGGCACTTTCTCTCCGCGAAGACCCTCGGCGGTGCCTTGAAGATTTCTCGTCCGACGCGAACTTGTCGCGCGCGCGCGCGTGTGCGTGTGCGGCGTCGGTGTGTGCTCGGCCGTCGACGTAGTTTCGCCCATAGCCACCGAGAAGTCGGGATAACGACGGCAGGAAGCGCGAGCGCGATATTACACGGGGGTCGACGATACTCCAGGGTTGGTAACGCCGACGGTCGTTACGCGGGGCGGCGGGACGGGTGTAGAGCGTCGGGACGCTTCGGGACGGCCACCTAGGGACGCTTCAGCGCAACGAGCGCCTTATCTTCGCTACACCTTCGCCAACGAAACGCAGCGGACCTATCTGGCCCGCTCGCTACGACTTTATCCCCCTCCTTTCTCCCCCTCGTTTCATCCTCCGAGCGAGACGGCTGGGATATCCGCCAGCCAAATAAACTACTCGCACGAATATAATTATCAACCAGCGAATATACTCTTGTCTTTTCTCTGAATGACCGATTCTATTTCTTTTGTATTTTTTTTTTTTTTTTATGATGAATAAAGGGGTTACAATTAAAAGAGTAGCTGAAATGCAATTGTAATAATTATGTATACGAATAATTGGAACAAACACTGGTTCGAGTTATATTTTTCTTATTTTGAGTGAATAAGAAATTATTAATTATTTTCTTTTTAGTGCGAGTAGTTCAAATATCACGAATGTTCTTTTTTTCTCGGAGGCGACTATTATTTCCTTTCACGTTGAAAGGAATTGAGGCAGAGGTCATTAATCGTATCAAATTGCTGTAGATTGCCACGTGCGTGTTTCACCTGCTGACCGTATGGCTTCTTTATTTCGATACCCAAACTTTTTTTCTGATTGTGATTAGCATACGCGATCACAGGCTTCTTCTTTTATTATCTTGCGTTACAAATATCTCAGAGAGCAAACATAGGAGGAAATATACAGAGATAAAATCTCTCGCATGTATGAAACTGCTATATGAATAATAATATGTAAATGTGTATATTGCTAATTTTTAAATTAAAAAAAAAACATTTTTACACGGAAGACACTATTGCTGAATATCAAAAATTGTGCCAGATACAGATTTGAAAATAATTTTTGTTGAACAATCAAAATTTATCAATAGAACACTCGATCTGGTTGATGGATGGCACACAATGAGATCATATCGCAGCAAAAAGTTCGAGTGCTCTATTGATAAATTTTGATTGTCTAACAAAAATTATTTTCAGATGTGTATCCCGGCACAATTTTTAAACATTTCAGCAAAAATGTTCTTTCCGTGTACGTTTTATAAATTAGATACACTTAATAATTTATGCATAATTTAATTGATAATTTATATTAAGCAAGATATTTGATACCGGCAATTATTAATTCTACTTTGGTCATTCTAATACTATTTCACAGAGACGCTTTTCTTGTATTCTCACGCGTATAAATCGCAGTGTTTCTGTAATAAACTTACAAATTGATTTCTAAGTACAAAGCCTTTGTAGAAGGAATGCATATTTCACTACATTCACGCTAAATTACTGTAGATTGTGTAAATCCGGTAAGCCAAATATAAGATCCATAGATTGCAGTCCATATATCAAGTTGTTCGCCGAATGTTACAATTGTCTTCAGTCGTCAATGTTACAGTCGTCGTCAGTCAGAGTTTGTCTAAGACTCGCGACGAAAACTATATTTACCAGACATTTGTCCGGTTAATATAACTTGTCAGTGTTACTGTTCGACATGAATACTTTGTCTCCTCGTCAACTCTGTTCAAGGCCGTTCTCTGCATACACTAAGCGTCAACTCCGCGTCAGCCTGAAACACGATCTGAGATGGTAGCATTTGATACTTCGTTTTACGCATCCAAGCGCGGCGTCGTTGCCCGTCGCGGTGAACGACGACGACGGCGACGGCGACGACGACGACGACGACGACGACGACGAAGACGAAGACGAAGACGAAGACGAAGACGAAGACGGCGGTGCGTCGTTCTTTGCGATGAAGCGAAGGAGGACAGCCGCAACGGCTGACAAGGCGGGAGGAAGAGAGAGACGGCCTGACGATTTATAATCGGTGACGAATGGGCGCGATCGCGGAGAGTTCTCGTCTCTTCCTCGGCGTTTTATAAATGTCGCGCAGCAATAAAGACGCTCGATGGATTAGCCGCGGGCCCGGCGTGCCGAGGCAGCGGGTTTCTATTCTGGTGAATTGAAACCAGGCACGCGCGTCCAATGAATCAATCGGATGCCATCCGCTGCGCTGGGTCCTCACCCCTTTCGCCTGCATCTCGCGTCTTTGATCTGACGGACGCCCCTTAACGCCGCAGCGACGGCTTTCCGGAGTTCGCGGCGCTATCCGCGGGATCCGCGGACCTCGTCGCTTCTTTTTCTTCCGCGTTGAAGATGGATCGCGTAGCCGCACTTTGCAATTTTTGAACGGCAATTTTCGAAAGGTGTTGAAACTTCAATAAAAATAACGAAAGTACGCTTTAGAGTCTCAGATGCGGATTTATACGCGAATTAAATTAAAATTCAAACATTAACAATACAATTTTATAAATCTTGAGATATTTGCCAATGTTTGAAGGTCGCGTATCGCGTGGAATAAGTAGCTATTCATTGTTTCCGACATATTTCTTGCTTGAACACACTTGCTCTAGCGGCTGCCAAAAATGATCAAATTCCGACTCCGGAAAGTCGCCATACGCTTTTATCGCGCTTTGCGCGAGCGTGAGTGAACGGTCGCAATGAAATTTTACGGCCCGGAAGACTGCCGAAGACTTGGAGGAGAGACTTCGATTAGCGACGACTGATTATCGCCCCCCATTAAGGCACGCTCTCACTTTATTATCGTCGTTAGCTGCGAAACTTGGAACGTGCGCGGGGTGTTCAGCGCTCGCTGGATCCGGCCGGCACCTCGCGGCGCCCATGTAGAACCTCGGACCAGTTGTTCACGTCCCTCGTCGCGCGTCCATTGTTCTTTTTCTCCGGCGATGGTGTGACACGAACACGGCGTATCCCCAATGTTCTCAGAATTCACGTACGCGTCATAAATAGTACCCTGCTCGCACTCCGCCGTCTTCTGGTCTTTCTCTCCTTCGGCTTTGGCGCGCGGACCGACGTTTTCCAATATTCCGAACTGCACTGATTCCATCTGGGGCCCCTCCGAAGCTCCTCCGACGTTGCTGTTTTTCCCCTCCTCCTCCCGCCCGTCTGTGCTTCTTCGTTGAGTCTCATGTATCGATCGACGCGTGTATATGAGTTCTTTTTATGCCTTCAAATCGCCTTACGCTGCTGCGCGCTGGCGAATGTTACGCAGATGTGACGATAATAAGTAACGCAACGGTAATTCTTAGATACATTGCGAGATGCTGGCGCTCTCGATAAAATTTAATCTTTTATTAAACTATTCATGCATCAACCTTCGTTCCGTCGACAAGTTTGTAGCGCTCTTCTTCAATTGCGGTGGCGTAATCACAGTTTATTCTCTGCACTTTTGCCAGTTTCTGATACATCGCTGTACAAACAACTTCACTTCGATTTATTATTCTAGATATACGCGATTTATCTACTTGCAATAAATCGCGTTACTTACGCATAAGCAGTTCTAATTCCAAGTTCGATTCGATGTACTTGTTTACAAGAAAATATTCTTCTTGGACGCGAAAGCAAAATCGTCCGCGCGCAATAATTTCGAGGAAACCCACTCGAGATAACTTCTCGTCATACGGATCCATTCCGTTGAATGGAATTGGCGCCAAGCATTTTACGAGGGTGCGCGCGCACCGTTGCCGTAGTCGGCATGGGACTGTTGTGCGTCGACCTTTACCTAACAACCCTCCCGCATTGTAGCCACCTCGCTTCCTCTTGCTGCAACCATCGCGGCAACCAACCCCCGTCGCCAACCCTGACCTGATTTATGAGATTCTGGAAGCGTCTACTCTACCGACGCGCGTTTTCGGTCTCTCTCTCTTTCTCTCGTCTCCCCCTCCACCCCGCCGTCCCCTTCTTCGCTCCCGCGTAGACAGCTGGCTAGTGTTTCCACGGACGCACGTACACGGAGACGCTCCCGCACGTGGAATTCTCGCTGCGTTTCGTTCATTTCCGTCCTTTTGTCCGCGCGCTCGCGAAATGCGAAAACTTATTTCGGTACGTGTCTCACGATATGCATCGAGAGCAGCGTCCTAATTAGTCGAGCGATGGGCATTCGAATCGCGAATCAAATACGATTATTGTCATCTTATCAATTTACGTTGGTCGGAACGTTACCGGACGCGGTTGTCTTTCAACCGGAACGACATCATCTCTCTTTCATTGTCGTTTCGAAGTGTGTTATTTTTCTGCCCGGTACATTAAATTGATACTTGCGAAACATTTGTATGACATATGCAGAATGCTATTGCGATATTAACGTAATGCCATCTGCACTCTTTGAAAAAAAAATGCGCACTGTCGCGCGACACTCACGTTTGACGTTTAAAGTATATCGAAGCAGCACACAGTTTATTTTGCCGCGCGGAAACATTTCACATCCTCGAGAGCGTAAACTTCGACTCGACCGACGTGTTTGACGTAGTTTTGACGCAATTAAAGCAACGTCGAATCCGAATAAACTTTTCACCGCGAAAGATTAAACTCGCCTTTTCACCATCGACGGCGTCGCTCACCGTCGAGCGGAGCGAAATGCCGCGGCCAGGAAAAATCCAATTTTAGGAACAATTCTGCGCGCGCAGAGCTGACGTTTAGCGGGAATTTCTTCGTCAACAAGTAAATTTTCTTCGCTCAGGGAAAAAGAAAAAAAATATATATTTCCACGGAGGGCTGGGTGTCACACAAAAGCCGAGTGATTTGTGACGTTCGCCATTCTTTTGACCGCTCGGCAAGGTTTGCCCTCTCCGCACCCCCTCCTCCTCCGCTCGCCCCGTCTCTTGTTCGCCGTCTTGCTCGTAGATATGGCCGAGTAATATACGAGCCCTGCATCTGTTCCCCGAGTGACGCAACGTCCCGCCATAGATCACACCCAGGCTTTTAGAGAGTGAAGGCTGTTAAGGAGAGCGTGCGAGTGAGAGGGCGACCGGGGGAAAGGAGATAGGGCGAGACGCCACGCGGAGCGAGGAAAGAGAGGGCGAGAGTAAGATTGAGGGAGGAAGAGGGAAGGAAAGAGTGACAGGGTGACGTACTGTTACTGTTAAACTCGCCTGCACGTAAAGAAGAGCATGAGCAGGAGTGCGGCTGCCTCTCCAGCGTGTCGTGGCACGAGGGGCGAGGGGAACGAGGGAGGTTGGAAGTGGTTGCTGGTGGAAGACCATGGAAGGTGGACGCGGACGTCGGTGCTGTTGTAAAGGGACGTACAGACTTGGATCGTGGATCAGGGAGACGAATGTAGTGTGTTCCTAAAAACGTGCACTTAGTCGGGACTCATTAACGCGATCGTACTGGCGATTGTATTCGAATTGATTGCCCCGACGCGATGGAGAGGAAATGTTAAAACGCTTCGGACGATTTAACGCGCTGTCCTATCTTAGGGCATTTGTAGAATATTTTGATGCGATGTGTTGTTTCCGCTCAGTGTTCAGCACTTGTAAAATTTCTGACATGTTTATTACTAGAAAGAAGAATAGAATAGGAAATATAACTTTGATGCTGATAGATTGTCTACAATCACGTATTTATAATTAAAGATTTTTATACGTTTCATTAATATGAATATAAATAGAATGTACGAGATAAAATTTTATTTTCATAATTTTCTATATTTTTAGGATTTGAGATTAAAATAATTTAATAATAAATTTAAATAATTTTAATTTATAAGTTTCAATCACAGCTGTTGTTTTTTTTTTAATTATCTGCCGATATTTATATTAAATTCAAGCTGTTTTAGTTTTAGAAGATACTTAAATTGTAATCGCAGCAACAGGAGAGAATTTTTAGAGTAATTGGACGAGAAAGAGACTATGTCAACTCTTTTAGATATAAATATCGATCTTGCTCATCAAGCCGGGCTTATTAGCATAATGCCATCGAAGATGAAGAAAGAATTCGGTCGCCGTTGCGTAACGAGCGAATAATCTGTAATCGGCGAGTAGCTGCCGACTCGCGTCCCGTCGCTCGAAGAATATCACGGTAAATCAGTATGCCGGCTGAGCGATATATTGCCGGTATATGGGTTAAGGAATTTCCTCGCGTGAAGGGCCGAAGGTGGGCGGTGGGAGGGCGGCGGGGGAGGAGAGGAGCGGGGTACAGAGGAGTGAAAGAGGGCGACGGCGTTACGATACAGTACGCCTCTGGCGCACCGACGTAGAAACCATTGAGGCGAGATATACGAGCGAGAGTTTGTTTGCGCTTATGGCCTACGTCTGGAAAAGGGAAGGTGCGACGGGGGTTGTGGGGGGGGGGAGGACAGGGGCAGGGTAGGTTGGCGTTTTATCGGGGCACCCTTATGCCTATTATGCCTTCGCGCCCCGCACCGTCACGCCATGCAGCACCCCCGCGTCCTCTTCCCCTGTTTGGCAACCCCCCTCGTCCTCTTTCTACCCCCTTCCCACCCCTCTGCCGGCTGGGTGACGCGGCGTGCGAATTAAAACGCCTCATAAATATCTGAAACAAAGGCGGCCGCTTTCGAGGGCGTACGCCAGAGAGATATACGGCTGGTTACGATGGTCGGTACACCGGGTGGTTAAGGGATAAAGAGGGGGAGGGTGAGGGGACGCGCGACTGCGAACGCGGGACGCGATCCTAGGTTTGGCACCCTTCGTAAAAACCCGTCAAGAAGGGTGGCGCTCTTTCTCCGGAGAATCACGAGAGCACCGCCGTCGTCGATTGGAAAACTCGTCGTGAAAAAGCGTGGATTTTCTTAGTAGCGATCAGTGTTTGGCGGGCAATATATCACCCACGTATTCAATATAAGCTGTCTTAAAAGTTGCACTTTTTTTTTCTTAGAACCACGTACATCGGAAGTTAAACTAAGAAGAATGACGGTTGTATACAATATACAAAGCGTCGATAGTTTTGAATAACAATCGCTTGAGAAGAAGTGAAAGTTTCGAAAATTGTACTTAAAGAAACGATTTCAGGATACAATATTATATTTTATACCTTACAATATGCGACAATTGGTATAAGATTGTGACCAAAATTACGACACTATAAGATGAATAACGGGAACATGTTGATCATATTTTAAGAAAAAGTGTCGACTAAAAGTAAAAGAAAAAATTCTTTTGTAACCAGTGGCACATGACACTAGAGTATCTGTATTGAAAGACATGAGATTTATGATTTCTGAATGTTCGAATTGTGAGAATTTGTTTTTGGTAGCGTTTTTGAGTTGCAGCACTTTATGGGCTGCAGATATTTCAGACGGTGACGGTTTCCAAGGCAACCGATTTTAGGACTGGTATATCTCGATTTTACTTTGGTTCTTTCCTCCTTTTGTTTCTCTTTTTGTGCAACCGTCATAAAAAATCTGAAGTTGACAGGAAATTGCCCAGGATGACTAGAATAACAATATATTAAAGTTCTAGAAAAGACCTTTAGTGACACACACACACGCGCGATACTTTATATTAATATTTAATTATAAACTTTAATTATAAACTATTTAATTGTAAATATTAATTATAAACATCTCTCGGCGCTCAATCTCGTAGAATAATCCGGCATCTCCGACTTCGTATGTATCGCAGAAAAATTTCTTTGAACGATACGAGATTTTGACTGTTTTATCTTGTTTTCTTTCAGGTAAGTAGTGGTCTCCGATCGTTTGAAAAGCGAGCGGCTCGGAGCCGCCGCACCGGACGGGAGATATGCGCAGCAAGCAGCAGCCCAGGCCTTCTTTCCGATGGCCGCAGCAACGCGGTGATAACCTTACCGGTAAATATTCATATGTAACATTTCACGCACGCACGCACGCAAGCACGTGCTTTGTTCTTTATTTTGCATTCTGCACTTCTCACGTCCCGACGAGATACCGCTTCTTCGCGTGCCGCGTAGCGGTATACTGCTCGCGCGATAGAAGCGAGATCAATCGGTGATTAACTGGCGCTGCACTTGTAGCCATTTGAAAATATTAGTTTAGAAGGTTTCTTGATTATTTGCAACGTTTTATTAGTTGTAGAATTATTTTGCTATTTAATTGGAATTTTTTTTTTATTATTTTGCCTTGCAACGTTTAAGTGTCTAACGTAAAATATGCAGGTATCTAAATTTTAATTAGCATATTTTTCGTATTATATTTTGTTTTGGCAGGTGTAAAATTAGATTCAGTGTGACTGTACAAATTTTATTTTTACGAACGCGTAGTTAATAGCGATAGTAATTCCGACACCTAATCATTTCGAAGATCATGAATTCGTGTAATATTTAGAAACATCTACGTGTCGCGATTCATTAATCGATTATCGTGGACGGACCGGTTTGGCCTAGCCGTAAATTGGATATTTACGATTTATAAGCGAGGAATAGAGCAAACGCGATCGGTAACGTGTTGTGGCAATCGATAAGCGCGACCAAGTGTTACAAACGACATTCTGGGCGAACAGGTATTGACTGAGGTTTGCTCATATGTCCTTCGGTCGGACTATCCTTCACGATTATGATGTTCTTAAGTAACGTTCAATCTATTGCCTTGAAAGAACTCAGTAAATCATGATTTCTGTCTCTCATTTTCCTCTTGATATATGTCTGCATTAGAACTCGACGTTGTTTCTTGGAAACGGCGGCAACCATTCCCGCGTTTATTATAATTAACCAGAATAATCGAGTGTGATTAATCGAGTGATATCGATTAGTTGAAAGTTGAAAAAAGGATATAAAAATCGTAAAAGATATAGTACAAGTATTAGACGTAATACAATGCCGATACTCTTAAATTGTTTACATGACTTTCAACTTGGACTCGCATTGCGCAAACGACATCTCATTGTGCAACGTCATTATATTTTGTTACGAATATTATGAAATAAATTCGACCGCAGGATTCACAAATTTACATTTGCGGTTTATTTACCAAAGCTCGATGTCGATTAAGGGAGAACGATTTGCGTCATTTTTTATCCTTTTTGCCGACATGGACACGCTATAAGTTTATAACCGCGATTATCTTACACCGTTTTGGAGAGACGCGAGTGTATATTATAATATACATCACATATTTCGTTAAGAATTGTAGATGATATGATTGATCAGATTGAAATAGAGAGGAACAAGTCAAACGGAAAGTTCAAATCTAACGGAAGTAGTTATTCGGCAAGCAGAGCAACTGGTTGATCCTTTTTACTTGCAAATTCGACGTAATTCATACGTGTGTACACGCAATCCTGTGCGAAAGTTGCTAGCTTTATAACGCCGGAATTCCTGACGATAGAAAAGTAATTAGCGAGACAGGAGAAACTAATAAATCGAACGATAAATCGAAAGCGGTATTGTGTAACCGGCCGCTCTCAAAGGCAAAGACAATCCAAACTAAGCAACCGGTTGACTCGTCTCACTTGCAAATCCAACGTGACACTGTAACTCATTACGTCGCCTGAACGTCGCCTCGAAATGGAGCCGCAAAGCGATAACCGGGCGACTTTCCTTGATCTGTCTGCACCGTGAAACGGATAATCAGCGCCGATTTCTCAGCTCGCAAACCTTGTCGGAAATCCGCGAATTATCGTGAGTTAGTTTAAGGCGGCTGCAAATAGCGGAGCTTGTGCGTTGGTATTCCAACTTCGAATCTGGCTTGACGGAAACAACGTTGATTTGATTAACGTTATAAATATTTTTAAAAACCCGTAGGAAATATAAATGAATTGTTTTTTTATTAAGATGTTTTTGTATTTGATTATATATTTGCCATCCGCAGCATATTTTCCAATAATATCTGCAATGTCCGTAATGCTGGTAATACTGTTGTCTCGAGTGCATTACGCTCGTGTGGCTATTGTCATCGGATAACTGTCGTTTTACTTGCTACACATACAAATACATCAAGTATTGTATAATAGCGAGGGCTGGAAAGGCAGGACTGGCTGTTCACTCTAAATCAATTACTGAGGCGGTTTCTGTCCCGTGTTATTCTTCTTCATCGTCCAACTAATTACATGTAATACGATGTTACATGGTAAATAAATCTCACGGTTCATGCAATAAATAAATTACTTTGAAAATTCGGACCTATATTGAGTGGCGCAAATGTGATTGAATTGCCTTTCGTCGAGACCCTTTATACTTTTTAAAAACGACTTTGGCGTCAGCTGAAATGATAAGACCCGGTTGTTTTCATTCTGTTGATACGTAGAGATGCGTATCTCATTCGCAATAAAGCATTCGATGGTGCATATTTTTCGCTTTACGATCCACTATGTTACATTTGGTGTATTTGTTGCTGACTCCGCAGAAGTTCGACATCTTTGGACGTCGCCAGATTCGAAGAGATTTAGTTGTAACAGTGTCTTCGAAAAGTTGGTCGACTTCCTTTGCCGGATATAATCTCGACTAATGTACCTCGTAGTTGAACTCTTTGTAAATGCGACTCACGAAGAAATTCTCTGCAGACGAACTTTGCAAAGGGATTCTCCTCGCAGTCGTTTTTGAGAGGTACGTTCGCCGTAAATGCGCTTAACGAAAATACCGCTGTCTTCGGTACGCGATGGCAATCGGTCAACGGAGACGGAATTGAAGAAACATTTACATGTTATCGCAAACTCGGAGGCAATTAAGGATAAATCACAGTTTTAATAAGATCTTCGAAGAGAAGAGAACCGCTTAATTAAAATTCGCAAATTCTATAATGATATCTTCATAACACCTGTTATTGCGCAATGCGTTTTTTGAAACGAAGTACGTTTCTTTGCATCTTTTTATCAAGCAAAATAACATTTGCGAAATTATTTTTTGTCAGAATATATCTCTTTTTAAGAGCAACGGCTTTTAACTTTCTCCGATCGAATTACAACTCGTGAAATTATTTTTGCAGTAATGTTTTTTTTTCTCCGTTCTCTCGATTCGCTTGATATTAATTACTTCGCGCTCGTTCTGAGAAACGCTTTTAAGGAATGCGTCGAACGCGACGTATTTAGAATAATAATAACTATCGCGAAAGAAACGTATTAAAATAAAAGGAGCGCCGGAGAATTTACGAGACGTATCAGGCTTCCTTCGGATCTCGCGGCGCCCCGGCGCGTACTCGTTTAATGGTTAATAATTTTGCGGAGGCCCGTCGCCGTAAAAACGCGTTTGAGAAAATTAACGCGCTTTAATCAGCGAAATACATCAGCAGATACTTGAAAAGGCCACTCGTGCTCGGCTGTACGTCCCGCAATCGTGATACAACCGTCGTCGGCAGCGGCGATAAATTTCGCGCGAAACGTGTCATCGTAGCCGCCCCGATAAAAGTTACAAGGGCACGATCGGTCGGTTCGGAAACAGTGTCGGTCTCGTTCCAGGTACGCTACGATCCCATCGGGCATTCACGCGTCCACGCATTTCTAGCGGTAACGATGCACCTGTCTGGCATTGTGTGTACTTTGCGTACGTATGTATGCAACGACTCCGTGAAAATTAGCAACAGCCGGGATTTATTGCCACGTGCTCGGCTCAGCTCTCATCGCTCGCAAAAAATATATGGCAGCCGCGTTCATCGCTCGATTATGGTACATTTACCGAGCGCGGAAATTCCTCTTTGCCATCGCATCGCGGCCGATTGGGATTATCAGTCAACAACTGGAATACGAACCTTTTTCCTGCAGTTTTTTTGAACAGGAAAAATGCGTAGACTACTGTGTACTGTATTTGGAAAGATCGTTTTACCTGTAATTCAATATTTTCTAATGCGCGTAGCGATTTCAATTTTATTACATATATATTTTACATATGCAAATTTGTTCAAATTAAGAGAAATTACATCCAATATTTTCTTCAAAAATTTTCCAACAATGAAATAAAAAAAATTTGAGATTTTATAAAATTTGATTTAATCAAATTGTTTGTTTTTCAAAAAATAGCGAAAGTAAGTTGAATGCAATGTTTCGTAGCAAGCTTATGACACGTTATCACTTACAGTTAGTGTCTTTGCGATTTGGCAGTGAAAAAATGCAATTTTACTCTTTTATATCGGAGTGAAGATAAATTAATGAAACCAAGGCTAAGGTTTTCTCGGGAAATCGCTGTCAATCTGGCACGATAATTTATATTTCCGTTGATGTAAATCTTCTTACTTGACAGCTACGAGCCCAACGTAAGCGTATCCAAGTGCAGTCGCGCTTTCACTTTACAGAAGGCCCATTAATTCTAATTTCGCGTCATTGATGGTGATTTTACTTCTCGCCATTTCATGTTTTTCTCGAATGTCAGTTTCAACCAGTTCATTTTATTATCGACTCGTCATTACGGCATTGACGATTTATAATCATTTTTATTAAATACACATATAACTTTTTCTATAAAACAATAATTTTATAATTCTGGTATAAATCATATTTAATTCTACATACTTAAAAAAATATTATATTGCATTTATTTTTTTTGATCCGATATATTTTTTATAATCTAGCATAATCATATTACTCGCGACGGTAATTACTGTATAGAAATAATTTATTATTTATCTTTTTTTATCATTGAACATTACAAAATAAGAAATTTGTAATTAATAATTACGAGGAAAATATTACCGTACGTCAGATTCGTGTGTATTGGTAATAAGATCGCGAAGAACGCACGCCGGAAGCGGAGGCCGCATGCGTGCGTGCGACAAACACAGCGTCGTCGAAAGACAACCTTCCCGTGCCACCCCCGGCCGGCGATCGTCTCGCTGGGCGATAACCCGGTGGACGACGTGACAAGTGAAATTCTGTATCCACGAGCCGGTCGGCGGGGGATATCGGCGCACGTCTAAATGAACCGTTGTACCTTCTGCTTTGATTTCAAAGAGGACCCCTAACAGTCGAGGAATATTCATTTAAATATCTGTCAATACTCGAGCCCGACGCGGCCCACCGTCCGCCCTGGGGATGGACTTATGTGCCCTGGCGCGGGCTCTTCGTATTCTCCGTGCGCGCATAGCTGCACATGCACACGTGTACGCGACGCGGTGTCTGATCTCTGTCGCAGATATTCTCGATCCACTTTTACAACCTGACCATCCGGGCACCCCTCGATTTCGCGTCTACGTCACTCGACTTTTCCGCCAAGTTTTTATGTATATTGACGGCGAGCTTTCAATTGGACTCGTAAAATATACGTTATTGACTGTATAATAATATTGTAGAAAAGTAAAATATGGATATTAACACATTTGCACAAAGCAAGTCCACCGCGAATCACATTTGTAAAATGTCGAATGGATAAATTTGGAATTCTTTATATTTTCTTTACATAATTGAAAACTGTCAATCTTCGCATTCGATAACGAATTAATTAAAAATTGGAAAAAATAAAATTGCGAAGTTAAAATTAAATAATTGTAAATCGAATTAATATGGTCAGTCATATAATTATTGTGGTGCTATAATTACTGGTTATACAGTTGTAAATAGTTGATTACTGTGTTTTTAATAAGCACCCTGTCGCCTTCTTATTCAGTTCTTTTTATTTCCAGCGACAGATCACTATAATCATTACTGGACACGTACACTATTATTTTGTACGTGAACTATTATTATCTTACAGTAAGCCTACTGTGAATTATTCGATCAGTGTGCGATCTACGTGTGTATGTCGCATACATTACGCGCTTGCGTGCTTTGCTTTGGTGTTTTACAATTCAAAATTATGATCGATGATGCGTTATGCTACAAATTAAACTCGATTCAGAGATCATACGCAACAGCAACTACGTCACTGCAAATTTATTAGATAAATATTTACAAATATCACATTAATCATTAATTAATATTTGCTCGAAATATTTCTATTTCTGTTACATCAAAGCTTTCATCAAACAACAACTATATATTTCGTTGATTAACACGTAACAATTTTGAGTATAAAATTTATACACTTATTGCCTCGCTGTCGATGGCGTTATAAAGGAAAGAAAGTGGCTGTTTAAATGTGTACGCGTGGGCAGATAGATATTAAAGTCACAGAAGCAGGAACGCGGAAGAGACACAGGACGGGTGTGAAGTGACTTGGTGAAAAGGTGATTTTGCACGACAGGAAGCAGCTTCTTGGCTGGGTGTAGGTGGGTGGACCGGGATGGTTAGCATCCCGGCCAGAGGTAGATGGGGGCAGGAGCACTTTGCGTGCGTCATTTAAGAGAAGCTTAATGCCGCCGTAAAACGCGCTAACGGCCGACTCTCGTCGTTCCCCGCCGTCTTCCAGGGGCGGCCATCGCTCTTCCGCCTCTGAACCCCGAAGCGGCGCGCTCGCGATCGCCTCTTTATCGCACTTTCGAACTGGTCGTCCTTACCCGGACCGGATGATGCGCCATAAGGGGTCTTTACAGCGATACTCATCGCGATAACGTTTTACTTCGCCGTCGCGTTACTCTCTCGTTCGCATATTTCCGCAGGGATTCCTGACGTCTGTATAAAGCGGACGTATGGGGTATAATTTCGCGTGTAACGCGATTAATGAGGAAAAACGAGTAAAAAGATGTTTATATATATACAATATATATATACATGTTGAACCGAAGTCTTTTGCCATGTAATGGAATAATGGCAAGTCAGCATTATATATGCAGAATTCATACGTTTGTCGGTCTATTATTAGGCGTATCAGCGGTTAATCAAGAATGTGTTCCTCTCGAGAATCACTGTATAATAATATTTGTTTAAGGCTTTGTAATGCATAATGTGAAACAAGAAACGAGCTTATTAAACGATTTATATATTGTGCAATTTGCACACTTATCTCATATATGCAAAGTTGGATTTTTATTGTAACACTTAAAGTATTATTTCACATAATTATGATAATGAGATTAACAACAGCGACGACGTGATTAGTTCGCTGTCTTATGTTGTAATTCGCGTATATCCTTTCGCTGTCTTTCCCATTGACTTTACGTGTTTTATGGTCGTCGTAAAGCGTCGCTTGAATTTTTATTATTATTACTGGAACCGTTCTCCTTTCGCGCAGCGACATCCGCCATCGTGCGACATCTTTGATTATAACGTAGAATCGAATCTCGTTAGCTGTCATTCATGATGTAGCATGATTACATGTCATTACAGATGCGCGCGAGAAAGGTGCAAGTAGAGTGTTATCTTCATGTAGAGTATTATTTTGGAGCATAATTGCGCAGATACACTGCGACGCTATTTTTTTATACTTACAGCTCGATCTTTTCAATCTTAATTATTTCAATTTTATTATTGATGCCATTTGATGCCTATTATTTAACTGAAATTACTCGCTTTCAATTTCACGATCTATATATTCACTAAAAACATACTAGTTCTCTTATGAACTAGCGTATATTAAATATTCAAAACTGAGTAAACAAGGAGCTAGATTGAAGATCGTCGGGTTTCGGTTAAATTAGGCGCAGGAGAACCGCTTCGCCGAAATTGAGAAACATGCGGCGAATTCTGCGACAGAGATGGCGGAGTAAACGATGCGCCGGCAATGTCGTCGGTTGAGTCGCGAGAGATGAAGCGGCACGTAGCAAACGGCGCGATTTCGAAAGGAAAACAGCAAAGAGGAAGCGGAAGAGGCCCCTGAGGGCGACATCCGCCGCGTCTCCACCCTCGTTACAGCTCCGGCTGGTCCTACTAGCGGCGTTTTAATCCGGCCGACCCGACGTCACTCCGCCGCCCCGAATAATCAGCCCCGAAATTCGTTGCAAGCACAGGCGGGCGAATTGCCGTGAAACGCAACAAAAGAACGAGATATTAGTCGGTCGTGGCCGACGAAATGGTTAACAGCGGTTTGTCGAGGGGTGGTTTAACATGGGGGGGTTCGTTGCAAAGCTGGTCGCCGCGCGCTCAATTCGGTGTTCCTCTCCGGAGCTCTCGCTCCGCGCTCGGCTCGAGCGAGTAATTAGGCCACGCGTCCAAGGAACTGGCTGTCCTCGTCCTTTAGTACCGGCGATCGCTTAGATCGGATCGCGATCTCTCGGCAGCGGCGGCAGCGGCGGCGGCGGCGGCGGCGGCGGCGGCTGATTGATTAACAACGTCATCTCACCGGCGAGCGCGCCCGATGCACGGCAGCGGCGCGACAGTGATATATCGTTCATTTATTCGAACATAATGATCTTGTGTTTAATACGGAATCGCACAATGTCCGTGAGCGACACGCTCTTATTGCTTAATATGCACATCGGGAATTAGTCTTCGGCGGAAATTAATGTGTGAACGATTTGTAAGTAATCCAGGCGCGCCGGTAATTCATCGCTCGCGTGCACTTATTTACACGAGGCCGCGGTTTCTCGACTCGAATTGAAACTTCGAGAGCCAATCGCAATTACGCGCGCTTGCGGTGTGTTCCCTTGTCGACCTTAATGGCACTCCACGTTCCGAGAAGAGCCCACCATCGTGGAATTACGCAAGGCGGAGTTACTCGGTTAATAACGCGAGAAAAACTAAATATCGAAACGATTAACCGGAGGCGCGGCGAGGCGTCGTGCCGCCACGCTCGAGCGAGCGCGCAGCGCGCGATGGGAAAATCGCGATTAAGCGTTAGCGAGCGCAAAAATCGATCGAACCCTTTACGCACGATTGATTTCCCATCCCGTGGGTTAACGAACATAACGAAACGTCACGATGTGTTGTCGTGTGTCGGGAGGGAGAGTCATCCCCAATGAAAGTTCAAGATAATTATTGTGCGGCTTTTTCACCGATATTATTATGAAGCGTTTAATGCCGTGAACGGTGGGGTGCCGCTTTGCGGCGACTCGTATCTAAGGAATTACTACATTTTCCTTTCTAATGTTCATGTTTACATAAAACAGCGACCAAATGAGTTTAAAACTTTAAACGGTAAACTGAAAATGATTGTCAGAAAAGTTTCGCGATACTTTGTTTCGCACACGAGCACGCAGACCGCTAAGAACTATAAAATTAAACAAAGTTTTTGCAAATACAATGAATGCGACATATAACGCGATATCTTATTGCGAAAGAAAAATTGCCCGAAGATATAAAATATTCAGGAAGCGAAAGAGCTCGACGTGCGATGCGATGACGAACGTGACGTCAAATATCGCAATGATTTCATGGCGCGCTCGGTAATATCCCGTGCACTTTTTACTCATCGTCGAGTAAGTGCGCGCGATTGTAAGTGCCGACAACTCTCATGTGCATACGCATCGACAGAACATTCACTTATCATCGCTTCATCTGACACGATGCAAGCGCTCGAGCGAGCAGCATAGTCGGGCAGAATCGGTTGCTGCCACTCGAAAAGCCAATGCTGCGCTCTGACGGACTGACAAGGCCACATTCGTACGTCGCGCGCGCGATTGCAGATTGGGAAATTTATCGAGGACACTTTCATCACATCGTTTTCTTTAATGCTGGAGAAAGCAAGATCCTCACTCGTCGGGGATGACTTACGCAGCGGAGGATGTCTGTGGCGAATTATATTTCTATATAAGGTGGGCCATAATGGGCGACCTTAAAAGTAGATGACACACACTTACCGTCCATTTACTGGTAATTTCGCATCTGCGTCATATCTCACGTCTCGATTACACTCCTGATCCTGTTTGCAGCGCTTGAGCGTGGAGCAAGCGCTTTACGTACCGTCAGTTGCAATCACTTTGCCCCTGCGGGGGTAACTTAGCACCGCAATAGAAAAACTTGCAGCAATTTGCAAAAAGTAACACGCGAGCTTTAATTTTAGCGAAGCTGGTCGCTTATTTTACCTTCTTAGACGCCGGACGGGTTCTAAAAATACTTTTTAATATGCCGCAAGGTTATCCGCGCAAGCGAAGTAACCCCGTACGCAGAACATGTAATATCTCTCGCTGCGCCAGGAAGTGTGTGTACACGTCTACGTTCTATATAGATAAAAACGAAGAAGCGGAGAGGGTTTCTTCTTTGCGGCGGACTCGAGGGAACGGCGGGATGCTTGTCGAGCGCGGCTGGCTGGCTTGCTTGCTTGCTTGCTTGCTTGCTTGCTCGCTCGCTCGCTCGCACTCTCGCTCGTTCGCTCGCTCGCTCGCTCGCTTGCTGCGCGCATCTCGGTAGTGGACGCGTATATCAGCATCGCGTCTTCAACGTCACGACGTTCCAACTCGGCCTTGTCAGTCCATCCGCCGCATCCGACGGCTGCTCCTTGAGTGGCAGCGATTCATTCCGCTCTCTTATACCGCTCGCTCCGCTCTTCGCGCAACGTGACAGGCGATGTGAACGCACCCGGGAGGATGCGCGTGCAATATGTGACTAGTATATCTCCGTGTGCGTCACACGTGAGGCCCCGGATACGGTCGGTTGATGTCGTCGATGAATTTCGAGCTTGACACCGCAACTCGTCTGTCGACGTGACAGAACGCAACTTCGCGCCTTTGCCTCTAAATTAGCGCGCGATAGTAAATACACGGACGGATTTAAATTTCTCGGCCTGCATCCAGATCGTGACTTCGACGTTGCGCCGTAATGAATCAATGCCTTCTTGAGTCGTGTAGATGCATTCCGTCTCCTCGCAGCAGACTAAACAAATCAAAATTCAATAAAACAAATCAATTCCCGGTTTTTCTATACCTCTTTTTGTCTAGCTAATAATTATGTAGTAGAGCTATTTAATTAATTATTTGTCGTTAAATTAATATTCCAGTGAATATGTAAAATTATTTATATTTGTGACTCATTTCCAGGTGTCTTTTATTACATAATGTTTCTCTACCAAGTTGAATAAATTAAAACTTAAAATCTACCTCAAGACTTTATCTAAACAATAAGTAAAATTTTCATAAATAACTAGATTATTACTAACATTTTAATTACGGGATTGATATGCGACATTTATTACGCACTTTCCCCATTTATTCCCGTTAGAGGGAAATGAACGATCGATTGATGGATCTTTAAAGTTATCAGTATTTTCCATATCTCGCGTTTTAGCGGCTTCGGATCAAAGATCACTGAACGAAAGGCCCATTTGCTTTCCGGCTTGCTCTGTCTTGCGTGTCCCGCACACGTTGCCCATATACTATACTCTCTTGCCGCCAGCTTAATTATAATACCGTGATATTTATTGCCAGACGTATCGTTTATTTCTGTCGACGATCGTAGGAGGACCGGGTAAACATGATCGCGTGAAAGCGACGAGCTTCATGGATCGGCTGATCAACCTTATATTCTTGCATTCGCGATCGCGCGAATGTTTTCAAAAAGTCCTTACTTTGTATAAAATAGCATTACAGGCACATTCACGTTTGGCGTTCTTAGGTACCTGACATATTTTCAAGATTTGCAAAAAGTTTCCTTTTCTTGTAACACTGGTTTTTTTTCAGTACTGAGAGAAATGAGATATTAATCACAGAGATATTAACTGACGTTAAGCGCTACACTTGGAAAATTTGTTGCCGCTCTTCAAACTTTCCTACAATTAGATTCTCGCTATTTAGTTTGCATTAATGAAACACAAAAGTTGGATAATTTACGATTTTTTTCCCAAAAATCGCGATATTTTTTCGATACAATATTTGGCAATTTATGTCGTAATTTTTTGTATGCATAGCATATATATTCATGTATATTCCAGTTCACGCGATCTCCATGACGCACAGCTGCTTGTCAATTTTACGAGATAAAATTGTCATTTAAAAAAAAAACGGCTGCGGAATATAAATGTTACTGATGACGATTTTTTTTTGTGAAGATTGAAGGAGAAACAAAATTCTGTTGTTGAGATCGTGGCGGACAGTTAAGCGCAAATTAGGATAAGAACAGAATTATATTCCTTGATGATGGGTTTATATACGACATACACATGGCAAATGCTGTAGGCTGGGGATCTTAAATCGTACATGGTTAGCTCATTATGTTAGCGATGTGATTTCCATGTGTATTTATACGTTTATTACGTGGTTTTATTACATCTATTTATATGTTTATTGCACGCGGTACATCGTTCTACGCTGTGCACTATGAAATATATCTCCCTAAAGTGGAAAAAATTTTTATTTATTTCGTCGCTTTGAATGGAAATTCAACACATAAGACTTTCTGTATCTTTTCCTTCCTACATTTGCTTACTTTCATTATAATTTTATCGTGAATAATTTATACTTTTCTTGGTAAATCCGATATAACCACGCTACGCGAAAAAACCAAAGTTACCAACTATATAAATTTTCATGCAGGTGTCATTTTTCTTAGATCAATCTGGAAGAAATCCGAGATGATCCAATGAAACATTCCTACTCGTGCTTGTGCATTCATAATTGACTCCTTGTCAATTCTTAGTCGACGAATACGATCACGAGTGGCGGCGCGTCGCGTTCGCTCTCAAAGAAACCCGACGAACGCGTTTATAAACTCGTTACCAGGGATCGCTATATTGTCTTGAAGGAGGGGGTATTTAGAGATCCCCGGCGATCGGCGACGAGTCGTCGGGGAAGTCGCGGGGGCGGCTCTCGGAGCGGTTGAGCGATGCCGGGTCGTTCCGGCGGGCGCCCGGGTTAATAACGAACCGCTCTCTTCTTCAGACAGGAGAGAAAAATTCTTCGGTGTTTCAGGGCCGTACGTAGCGAATAAATCCTTTGAACGCGAATAGGTGGCTAAAGATGAACGGTACTAATCATTAAAAAAAAAACATTTTTCCTACCTTAGCGACTTGGAAAAAACAAAACATTTTTGAATAAAATTATTCAGTGAATCTCTTTCAAGAATCGCGAGTCCGAAGTTTATATTTCGTTATTTTCCATACGAATACGTCCCTGAAGATATCAATCCGTCGAGATTGAGGAAGACGCGCGATCGCAATCCTCGTGGCGTACGGCCGCGACACTCGCGTGTCTCCGGCTGGATTTATGCGAGGCCGCGTGATAAGGACGAAGCCGGATAATACGGTCCTCCTCCACCTGCCAGCGGGCGTTCCACCGTCATTTTTAATTCCCCGCGGGACAACCGATTTCGTTAGATCTTATCGCGGCCGGTGATTCCAGGTGAGCTGACTGAAAAGAAGGCACAATGGGGCCTTCGCACTTGCCGCCGAAAGTGTGCAGGTGGGTCCTCCGCGGCATTTGTCCTTGTAAAGCGGCGCGAGCCACGGTTCCTTGTTTCCTCTTCTTCTTTTTTGCGTCATATAACATCGCTTTTAAACCGTGGCGTCGGTACAATATGCAGCGCGGGTCATCGCACTCGATTCTCTGTTTCTATATATAATGAGCTTATCAATCTGGAGAAGTTTGCGTTAATATTACAAATGAGAGACGTACGTCATATACGTCAGACGACGACTAGTGTGTCAAAATGTGTGTATAGAAATAGAAAGGAGATCAGCGTGGAATATTATTAAAGAATAGAACTTTCAATGATTTACGATGCTCACAGAGATCGAACTTTTTATGCGCGAGTGCCAAACTCGTTATCACCCGCGACACAATCCCCAAAGAATTGCTATCCGACTTGGTCGGCGATGAATCATCTCGCAAATGTAACGCGAACTAATTGCACTCGCCACGCGATGCATCAGTATATTTCTTTCGTTCGCCGATTTCGCTGTAATTAGGAAAATTGCAGCGGTATCTTTTCGACCTATCGGACGTGTGATTTCCTCAATCGCGAGACTGGCAAGCGTCATGCGCGGGCCGGTCGCGATAATTTATACCGCATCGGGTTAAATTATTCCGATTATATGCAGTCTGGTTACGTCCGTCGGAATCAATTGGCGAATCGAGCCAGAGAGTGAGAAGAAGCCATCGAAGACCTCGCTTTCGCCTCTGCTGTACCTGTCGCGTTCGCAATTAACATCCCCGTCGCAACGACCTCGATCCGTCTCGACGCACCTGGCTTTCGTCTCGCGGCAAACGATGACTCGAAGTGACGAAACTGGAATTAATATTCGGAAATGGGACCACTGGCCGAGAGGTCGCGCTCAGCTCTTAGCTTCTCGTTGCCGTCTCGCATATAATTCTCGAGTTATCTCATTTCCTTCCACTCTCCGCCACCCCTCGCAACTTTTCGTTTACGCGTGGCTTGCTCCGGCGGTGCGCCGATGCGCGAAATCGTCTCGCAAAATCGAAGCAGTCGTTTGACGAAGTTGTTGATAGTGTCGCCGTTTCATTCACAACACAGTGTTATCAGCTAACAATTATCGCACGGCCGTTCTATCAGATTTTCCGTGTGCGACCTGTTTCGCGTTTCCGGAACCTTTGTCTCGTGGCGCGCTCGCTTATGTTTGAATTATTCGTCGCAACGGCACACGCGGGCAAAGCTTCCCTTTGCGGATAAATCCTGATCTCTCGCGCGACAGTTGCGTCAGGCCGGAGCGACGGCGGAGCGAAAGGTTTCTCTTAGGATTGCGATGGTCTCCGATTTCGTTTCTCCTTCGCCTCCTCCGCAGTCGCCGCCCGTATTCTTTTTCAATTTCTGGAAAGGAGGAAAAAAGGCAATACGTATGTACGCCCGGAGAAGAACAATAAATGTTACGGGTCGTGCGTTTGCGGAACCAGCGCCGGCGATAAATCACGTTAGCCGCGTGCTTAAATCAACGTCTAAATTCTCTTTTAAGTCACACGCTGTACGTTTTATAAAAGAGCATTATTGATCGTCCCCTTCTTTGTAACTCATGTACACGTCGCCCTGAGATACGTGCGTACGTACTTTCTCCCGTTTCTTATCTTCTCTTTATCACTGCATCTGCCTCATTATTATTCTATGGGCATTCATTATTATCCTGTCGCTCCTATTTACATTTTGCGTATACACAGTCTATCTCGCTCGCATATTGGACTATAAAGTTGGTATTTAATCCGCGTTTCCCGTTTTAGAGCGGCGCGGCACAAAGGAGTTTAAAATTAGCATGTTCTCTTCACGAAAGCGATTCTTATAGAGTTTTGACTTCTTATTCACTTCAGATAACGTGTGTGTTTAATCGAGTTTGTTTACCTCAAAGATGTTAATAATCGTTTGACTATCTCACGCATTTATCTTTTAACGTGTACAAAGTACACCCAAAGCATCAGATAAGAAATTAGATATTTATTCTAAATTATAAATATTATACCGAGATACAAATACCAAAAGTCGAAGTCGATATTTATATTTTTATATTTGTAATATGTATATATGTAGCTGTACATTATAAATCCAGTGCACACACACACACACACACCACACTCTTAGTACAATTAAAATTGAAATATTCTCTACAATTTTTACAGCACAAGTATATTTATGTTACGTGAAGGAGACATGCGCATTTCAAAAACGGGCGGCATTTAATATAGCCCGGCGTGTCTTGCATTAGTCGGAGGCGCGCGGAGACTGGCGGGGGGGGGGGGGACGAAGAAAGAAAAGGATGACGGGAAGACGTGAGAGTTGAGGGCGAAGTGGACCGTTCGTCCTGTCCATCACGTTGCCAGCGTCAGATTATCGTTCTGACACTTTCCGAGTTACTCCGGCCACGCCGCGCCCGTCTCCCGACTATTCCCTGGTAGACGGGTTCGCTGCCGCTTCTTCCACCTCGTCATCTCTCTGTCCACCGCTTGAGACGGACTTCCAACGTCCGACCACTCGAACAAAACTCGGAAGCGCGGGGGAACACGGGGAAGGAGAAAGCGGGGAGGAGGCGGGCGGCAGAAGGGGCGCGCACGTTTGAAGTCTGGTCTACCCGTTTGACCGGTGTCGATCAAATTTCCGAGGGCGAGATCATTCAAGGCCGTCGACGAGATCGAGACAAAGCCCTCTTCGCGGCCTACCATCTCCGGACGCGATCTTTTTTTTTTTTTTTTCTCCCCTCTCTCTCGTCTCGTCCTGTGTTTCATTCGACCCAGGTGCGCCCGCGCTAATTCCGAAGTTGATCCAAAAAAGAATCCGCTCGATGAAGCGATGCAAACCGAGAGCTTGCGAATTACGGTGAATTTTGCGGGCGAACACACCGACGCGGAAGGCGGGGGAAAGAGGGGTAAGAGGGAGGCACTTTGTTCGGCTTGTCTGATACGCGATCCGCCCGACGCACCAAGCGCGTATTGTCATAATTATATAACAAAATATAGCGAAAGAAATATCGAATACATTCATCGGGCGTGCTGATAAATTTTTAATTGAAAATCGTGCGAGCGGCCAGGAATTTAAAACAAAATCTATTTTTGCGTACGCGCGCGCTTGCCTTTTGGCGTGCTGCTGTTGTTGCTGCTGCTGCTGCTACTGCTGCTGCTGCTACTGCTGCTGCTGCTGCTGCTGCAGTAAAAGCATGGGAAAGAGGAGAAATTTAATTCTGTCGGTTTATCGGTTGTCGATACATTTTTCGAGACGCATTAAAAGGCACTAGCTGCACAAGCCCGACGAATTATTAGCGATGAGCAACCGTCTCATCGTTGCGAGAGAGAGGTCGGATACGCGGCAGCACGCGTGTGACCCCAGCCACGCGCGTCATTCAATTAATAATTCAATCATCGTTCTCGATTGGATTACCTTTTGGGCGAAAAAAAAATAAAAAAGGGTGATGGGGAGGGGTGGAGTGTGGCGCCCGGGGCGAAATGCAGCGAGAGGCTGTCATTACGCGCAATGGCCCGTGCATTTATCAAATTATTTCCGTTTTGTATCGACCTATCGATCGGGAAAAAAAAATTTATCAACGGTGAAATTCTGGATTTGCACGACGCATTGATAACACGGAATCTGTCCTCTGTCAAAGCGTTTGAATCATTTAACAGAAAGATTGCATAATTTAGTTGAATATAGGTGATCTGTTAAACGGAAAATTGCATACGATCGTAATTAACAATATTTGTTGTAGCGAATCGTATCGTGAGATTTTTCGCGATTCCTGTTTTCTCCGCGCATTCGCGCTCTCATTGCAAGGGCAAGCGTGATCCATTTACGAGCTCTCGTATCTGAGCAGCTTGATCCTTTTGTTTCAGGTAAGAAAACTTGGCGATGTACTTTGCGACAGCCAGTTGTAAGACGTCGCGATTCGTGAGTAGCATGCGAAAAAACGTTCACTATGGATACAATCCGCGGTTGCTAATTATTGGTCGTTAACTGACGCACGGACGCGCTCATTACGCGCCTATTATTAGGTAACGCGAAAGTGTTACGCGAACCGAGAACATCAGTCCCGCGTATTAAAATGCAAACATTACGTTCGGTACGGACGGTTTAATGCCTCGTTCGGTTTGAGCGTCAGGTAATTAAATCGAATGAAATTACGAACGATTAATGGTCCGGACACGCTCCCGTGACTCATGCGCGAAATCACGAACTTCCTGACAAAAAGTGTTTCAAGCGACGTCGTTTGATTGTCTGCGAGCGCGCAATTACTCGTAATGTAATGGAAAATTCTTTGGCACATATTCAACACGCCTTGTACGCACTTGAAATTTTTAATGTAAATTCTACACACGTTAATTCTACACACGTGCAACACGTTTATATATTTCACTTTTTTTTTTCATTTTTTATGACTTACGTCTGTTATTTATTTATCTTGGAATTTGAAAACATTATTTATTATTTTGTGATTTTATATTTTTGAATTTGTAAAATATCAGAACTTTGCTTGTTGCTACTGTTTATATTTTCAATTTATATATACATATATAAATTAATATGAATATTAATATATATATATATATTATATTGCAAAATTATAATTACATTGCGCGAGGCACGACGCGTTTCGCCACTACTCGAGGTGCACCATTATCGCGAAATACTGCAGATGCATCTACATACACGGTTGCATTCCTGGACATTAGCATTGCCACGTAGCCTGCACGTATACGCGACCGGAGGGCTCGTGTATAGGTTAATGCTCGTACTCGCGTGAGAGTGGTGCGACATCCCCCTGATGAAGTTGAGCCGCGACGTGTAATAAGGGTCGCGAAAGGCAGGGTGGGGAGACGAGCCGACGGACGGACGCTGGTAAAAGGTGGGGCTGAATAAAATCAGGGACGGATCGGTCCTCGCGGCTGCTTCCGGAAAAATACACGCGTTTCCGAAATATTTTAGCCACCGTTCTCTCACTCGCACTCCAATCTTATGCGTCAGACAAATATTTCTGGCACATTTCTCATTTTCTTAGATCTACATCTGCGCGACGAAGAGCCGACGAGATTATCTCGGACAGGATCACGTAAATGATAGTGTATTAGGAAAGAGACGAATATCCGTGGACGCACAGCCGAGCGGCAAATATCGGCGCCTTTCTTTGAACTCGCGGGCGTGCGAGATGCACCTGAGTCCGAAGAGGACGCCCTACGTCCCTGGATGAGGTTGACACGCGGGGTGGACCTGTCGAGGAGGAGGGTTGAGGCTGGAAGCGGACGTGACACGGCCGTCTTGTGACCCATACCCTACCACACCGACACCGCTCCTTCCCCGTCTCCTCCTGACCCCTTCTCGCTGACGTCCACCCCCGGTCCACATGCCACGACGGCGACCGACCGCCGCTAGTCCAGCTCTATTGTTGTTATTATTAAAGGGGGTCGCCGGGGGGGAGGGGGAGGGAGGGGGTGGCTGCCGGTCGGGTGAGAGGGACGATGACGGAAAGGAAGGCGGCGTCTGCAGGTGACAGATGAAACAGCCGGCCTCTCACTCGCTCCCGCTTTAGATCCCGCTCGTTTCTCTCTTCCCGCCACCGTCGAATATACTCGCGCGCCCGCGCGCCCGCTCACACACACGTACGCGCACGCATACCGAGACAGCTTTCTCTCTTTCGTTACTGCGAACTCACGTTTCACCCTTCACGTACCACACCCCCTGCCTCGCCGGACCTTTGGATCGTCGTCGTCGTCGTTCGAGGTTCCAGCTTCCTTCAAACTATCGGACTGAAGCGTTTCGACACTGTCTTCGACGGATGCTTTAATCGATCCTTTAAGCAATCACTTTGGACTGTCTCTCTCTCTCCGTCTCTCTCTCTCTCTCTCTCTCTCTCTCTCTCTTTCTCTCCCTCTGCCTTTTTCCTCGCTTTTTCTCTTTTCATTCGTTCTTGTTCTTTTATCTTTTCCAGGACAATGCGCCATTTTTGTTGTGCCTTTACACCGGCTTCGGCAAAATTCTTTCCTCGCTCTTGCAGTAGAATTATCAGCAATTACACACAGAGCATGTTTTAACAAGAATTATTGAAACTCAATAATTTGTATAGTCTTCAATGCCAATTTAAAGGATTTAAATGTATCATATTAAGAAATAAGTATTAATTAAACGCGGTGTAGAATTTGTAGCTAAACATCAACCGGATCTTATAAATAAGAGCGTGTAACGGAATCTTGTTATCAACTCAGCGGCGAAGGTAATTCGATAGCGTGTCTTACGTACGACAAGCCTTTCATCGACAAGCGTGATCTTAGGATAAACCGTGCCATGCACACGTTCAAAGCGAGGTCCCATTCATCCATTCGAGGTTTATGTCTATGTTACGTACCTCGATTGTACATTACAGAGATTAGCGCGAACTCTGTTACGTTACATATATGTGTGTGTGTGTGTGTGTGTGTGTGTGTGTTATATATTGGAATATATATATATATATATAGTATATATTGTATATATATAGTATATATTGTATATATATATAGGATATTCAGTATCTGCTCCCGTCTGCGAATGCACGTCCTTCGTTATGGATGACTGGCAGAGAAGTGATTCTGACGTCCATTGAGACGCCAGTCGGGAATCACGCGCGCGTATTGGCACGACGTCCTCGCAACCGCGGTGGCTGAAGTTAGTTCGCGTTTTGTCCGCATTTATGTGATCGAGACAGTCAGTCGCGCGTCAATTTGCCGCAACCGAGTTCTCCGCACTCTCACTCTCCCCACGATCCCCACTGGTATCTATTCGCGCCCGTCGTTGTCGTCGGCGTCGTTGTTCGGTCGAATCTGGAGAAACACGAAGAACAGGAGAGGAAGATGCGGCAAGATAGGGAGAGAGAGAGAGAGAGAGAGACCCACGGCTCTTCGCCGAGATTAGTTTTATCGCGACTCCGCTCTCTTCCCTTCTCCCCCCCGCGACGACTCGCCGAAGTGGACACTCCGGAAAACGCGAGGAATGCACGCTCTCGTCCGTCCGGCGAAGGAGGGACGGTGTAGTTACATACGTACGTCCTCCGGGCCGAATTCCCTCTCCCGGCTCTCCCCGCTTTCCACTCTCGAATAACTCGACGTCACCGCATCACCACCCTTGTAATCACACTCGCCGCGCGCTTCAACGTCTCGCCTTCTCTCACCCCCTCCCCCCTCCCCCCTCTGTCCCCAACGTCTCGCCGCGACTAGCTCCGTGAGTTTCCACCGGAAACAAAACCAATAAACCCGGCGCGTAATGATATTCTGAAGTCCCGTGGAAGGACTGGCTCCTTCCGAAGTCCAATGGCTCGTGTCACTTCCTCCCGCCCTCCCTCGCGTTGACACCACCGCCGCCTTTCTCGCGTGCCCCCGGATCTCCGCGCGGAGTTCAAGACAAAATCCTTCCGCCCGGAAAGCTCCGCTTGCTGAATATGCAATGAAGCTTACGCGTGTGGTTTCATTCGTCCGCCTGTCCATCAGCCCGCCTCGAGCGCGACCCACCTACGCCTCGCTCTTCCAGGCGCAGCACTTTTCGGAAGCTACACATATTGCGGTTCATCGATCCTTTCGGGACATTATGTTTTCCACGGAAACTCGCGCTCAACTCCGCAACGAACTTCACCGTGACCTTCTCGATTTTTCTTATTTACTTTTACATAATTTCACCAATCGATAGAATTATTTTGTCCTCGCTAACTTTGCGCGATAAACAGAAATATTGCAAATAGCTGCTAACTACAAATATTAATTGTATCGTATCTATTATAAAACACATCTTGTGGTCACCTTTTAAAACTTTAGATGACCTATAATTCGCGACAAAATTCGAGAAATAGAATTCTATATGTAATCTTATCTGTGTAATACAGAAGCGATTTCGCGAATACATATTCGTATAAATATATTAGTGATATATAAATGTATATATATTCTGATTTTTCAGATCTTTTCACACACAGCACGTAAAATTATAATTAGAATTCTGTTGCGAATTATAGATCGTCCAAAGTGGGTTTTAAGAACTGTTTGATTCTAAAATAATTTTTCGGTAATAATACGCAAAGTCAGCTCCGGATAATCTCAAAACAATCTCCGATAATATCGCATATATCTCTCACGATCGACACGGCTACAACAATCGATTGTCAATGCGATTGATACTGAGCGATATCTTAAACATTTTGTTTTACGAATAACTTCGCCACGGCTGATTTCGACCGTTAATCAGTCTCGACAATGCCGCCCTGATGTAGTGGTTTTCGAGCGAGCGAGTGCGCACAATGGTTCTTTGGAAGCAATCTACGTTAGTTCCTGCGGAGCCGTCAGCCGATTTTCGAGGGTCCGTCTATGTCCATCCGTCCGTCCGCGGAGACGACGGTGGACGCCCAGGCGTCGTCGCCGCTCACAGCATTGATCTGTCCGACGGCAGTCTTGATATCGACGGTGGGGAGGGTCCGGAAAGGCGGCTAGGAGGGTGCCTACTCCTGCAAACTCCCCCCCCCCCCTTTCCTCCCCCTCGGACGATGCGAGTGTAGGTGTATATTGTACGTACTGGCTTTCGCTTCCATACCTATCAAAGCTTGATCGGCGAGCGGGGGCGAGGGGGAGGGGGAGGCAAGGAGGACGTCTGGAGTTGTTGAAGTGGGGATGGGCAAAGGTGAGCCTTGAAAAGGATGGCTCGGTTGGAAAAGGACGGAGGACGCTCGTGTCCAGTCGTCATTCCGAGAGACGGCTCGTCACCCCGCGTCCTGATTACATCTCCTCCCGCACTCCACCCTCGTCCTCCTCTTCCCTCCCTTTCTTCGTCGGAACGCTCGTCTCTCCCCCCCCCACCCTCCCCCTCGCCCGTCGCCGTTTTGAACCGATGCTCCCACAGCGAGAGAAGAGACGTTAATCGAAGCAAATTGAACACACCGCGGTTTTGAACGCTCAATTAAGTTCCCCCTTGACGTTTCCACCCTTTTGCAATGTGAACTACGTGCACCCTGCACTCGAATGTGGTTTATCGTATCGTACAACGGCACACGCGTGACTCTCTGCGAAATTTTAAAATCTCGCGGAATATATTCGAGATGAAAGAGTTCATGCGATTCGCCGTGTATAATTCTATTAATTTTCGGCAGCAAAGTTCGTGGAATGAAGATGCGCGCGTTCCGAAGGAAAAATGATAAAGCAACAACCGATGAAGTGGCTCTTAATGACAGCCCCGAGTTTATAGTCCCAGACGAAATTCTACGAAGCCGACGAGAGATCGTTATTACGGTAAACCCGACAAATTGTAAATGGAGCCACTCGTTCTCGCGAACCTACGGATACGGTGAGCAACCAGCGGGGTCGAATTAAGCTCTGAATTTTGCTTCATTATCCGTAATTATGAATAACCCTAATTTAGGAACGAGCGAAGGAGTTTATCATAACGGCCAACGAATAAAATTTCCGAACGCGTCGATTATATTCGCTGTGTAAAGCGCACTGACTGTCACAATCAGCCAACATCCACCCATGATTCTTAATAATTATTCGCCGTTCCTCAAAGCTGTTATCTACATCAAAGAATCCTGGAGACGAAAACAAAAGGAAGAGGGGGGGGGGGGGGGGGGAGAGAAAGGAGCGGGAGGGTAACTGGTTGCGTACACGGATGAAGGGAGACGCCAGAAGAAGAGGGGTTCTAGAGTTTAAGTTAGGTCGGTCGGCTGACCCGGTTGACAATCGATTGACGGCTGTCGCCAAGACCTCCACCCTTGCCTCTTTCTGTTTCGACGTGTTCATCGTGTTTGAATCCGTCACCCTCCTTCGCGCAGAACCTGCTCGCTCCGACAGGTCGAATAAGTTCCCCTAATTATTCCCCGCCATGGGAACAGGAAATCGAACCTCTCCGACAATTAGCCGCGTTTCATATTTCATGCCGCTAATTTCTAATTCATTATCATTTTTACCCATTTCGTCCCTATTGATTCCGCGCCATGCGAACCGAAAAACACACACCGACATGTATATAATAGCATGCGGCAAGCAGAGATGATGCTCAAATGATGTTGTCGATTATTAGTACGTTCATAATTTAAGTATCACGGTAATGACAATACCGCGGGAGAAAGATTGTTTCGCGAAACAATACAGTTGCGAGTTTGCGCGTTACACAATGAGATAAAATCGTCGGGGAATAATCCTAGTCTGTTTACCGTCGGGAAAAAAAAGATACGGCCGCGCGCGAAAGACTCTTTTCTCTTTGTGTCGCGGCGAGCTCCGGTACAATCCATTTCCCTCGTTTCTATCTGCGATCCTGAATTTAATTAAGAAGTTGCCAATGGCCGCCGATAAATTGTAGCTCCGCTCCCGCGCGCTCCTGTCGAAGCGCCGCGATTCGATGACGAGGGGAGACGAAGACGGCGAGGCGTGAAGCAAGGCCGCGCCGAGCGCGCGGGGTGAGTGCGTTGAACGAGAAAATGTACAGCATACGGCCATCCCTCACGACGCGGCGACGGTGTGAAGAGGGTGTGTATCTATACAAATGCATAATGCGAGCGTACACCGTCGCATGCAGCCGCGAGCACATACACGCGACTTCCACAGCGGGCCTCTCATCCTGAGGAAGGTTTGCGGAGGCGGCGAGGTGGGTGTAGCGGGCGGTGCTGGATATTATTTGCCGAGGACAGTGACAAACGCCCGTCAACGTCACTTCCACTCGCACCCTCAGCTTCCACCACTACCGTCACCACCGCCGCCGCCGACACCGCTGCCGCTCCGTCGCCCGCGTGCCCTCCACCCGCGTTTCCACCTCCCCTCCTCTTCCTCCTCTCGCTCTTCGTCGTTCCTCTCAGGAGCTAGGAACGTGACGAGCATATCTAGCTCTGGACCAACTCGTCATCTCTGCCAGCCATCAGAAGGCGCCTCTGGTGACTGCGATGGCACCACCACTACTACGGCCAACGCCGTTACCAACACACCGTTGCATCTTCAGCTCCTCTCGCGCTCGCGCTCTGTGTACGTGAAATCGAAGAAGGTGAGAGGCGATGCGGCGCGGGTGGAAGGTCGGATGGAAAGGGGGAGGGTTGGGAAAGCGGGGGGGCTTGACGTATCGCGGCCTCACGTCATCCCGTCTTACTCGACGCTGTCCGTCAGACGAACGAACTTCTGCTGCACGGAGAATATACGAGCGCTTCTCCACGATTTTGCTCCCGTGAAAAATCGTTATTACCCGAGAGTCCTCCGAGATGACGTCCCTTCCGCGGGTCTTTCGCTCGAATTTTCGGACAATTTTTTTTCACCTATCGCTTTATCAGATGATTTGTGCACGCTCTTTCTGCTCGATCATCCGATTGTTCACTCATTTTTTCGCGCTTCGATAATAGGTCATACTTGAAAGTAACTTTTCTATAAAAATTAATCATTTACTCACGCAAAATCAATTGGAGCAATTGTTTCGATTGCGCAATTTTGCTTTAACCTTTTGTAACGTTCGTATCTTGTATTGATAAATTCTACAAATTAAATTAAATACAAACAATTCCAAAATATTTGAGAGAAAATTAGGAACAAGATAGTATCTATATTGTATCTCTATCATGATCGCGACTGCTATAAATAAAAATAAAATTCAGAATTCACTACACTTTTTCGTGAATAAATTTCTCACATAAGGAAATATATCGCGTAAAATCGCGTAAAAGTCGCAGGTGTTCGCGCACCTTTCAACTGCACCTAGACCTGCGCCCGCATCGCTCATTATCTTACCTTCGACACAAGCGAGTAATATTGTATTCCAGCAAACTGGAAGTATAACTAGACGAATGCTCTAGTTAGCCGTTGCGAGGAGCAGGGGGTTAGTTACGCAGAAGGGTGCACGCTTCAGTACCGAGACAGCACACGGGCAGGAGGGTCGCGGAGGGTGAGAAGAAGGGGGAGGGGGGGAGGAAGGTAGGATCGTACAGACGGGGAAGGAGTCAGGGGCGTAGGTAGTCATTATGTGGAGGGAGGTGACGTCACTGACGGTGACGGATGGCTACACGTCAGGCAAGTATAAACCCCATGGTACCCAATAAATTATTGCAACTATAAATTACTTCTGTGCTCACGATATAATGCTACGGCTACTGCGGCGGACGTAGTGTGCGTAGGACGTCGTACGTGCGGACGTGGTGTGCGTGCGCGTTATGTGGATTTGCGTGCCTGGTCCTCTGTGTACGTACGGTCATGACGATACGACCGCCGGTGGGGCGAGCAAACAAAGGTGGTACGATGCCAGACTAACTAGGCTCGATATGGGCATAGGTAACCCCCTCCCCCCCCCCTCATATACGGGACTTTCTTTCTTTCCCCCCTTGATGCTCTCTCTTTCGCTGTGTCTCTCTCTTTCTCCTTCCTCCTCTCTCCCCTTTTCTCTCTTCTCCCTCTCTCGCTCCCGTTCGCTCGCGCGGTACGCGCGCAAACGGGCTCCTCGATTTACGAACGTTTCTGACCACCATATCCCGACTGCACCGACGTTTTTATTCGCGTTATGGGAATATACGCTAAGCCGACGAAAGCGAGAAGTCTGCGGGATTTACGAGAGCGTTCTCGCGCGAAAAGCTTTTTCCGCGATATTGATGATTCTGGACGGAGCGATTCGTTGTCGGAGGAAACAAGCGAAAATAGCGACGTCATTATTTAAACACACAGTGCGATATTCCGTATGCCGACCAGTGTCCGAAATATATTTCAATATTGCTTTTTGACCTCATTTCACTTGTTTGCCGTCCAATTATTAGCGTCGTCTTTATTTCAAATCAAATCTGAAACAATCGATTTCTTTATTCAAGATTGAATCGTCATATTAATGCTTCAGTGTCGTTTCTCATTATATTTAGATGACCCGGCTGACGTTCTCAATATTTGCGATTCAGAATGAGATGCGCACGAAAGGACGATAAATTGAGAGATTTCACGATATACATGCTAATAGTGGATATAATCGGCGAATGCTAAGCAAAACACCATTAGGGCTTAGATAGCGCGCACCTCCTACATCTTCCCAGGGCGGAATCGTTTTTCGCACGCTTCCAGAACGCCCGGCCTCGTCGCGATGGAAACCACCGGGATAACATAATCCCGATACGTAATAAATATCGCCACGTCGGTGCCGTTCGACGGTATTGGTGCGTCTGTCTCTCATCTGGATGCCTTCGGGGGCCAGGAAAAGGGGCAGAGCGGGATTCGGCGGGGCCCGGGGGGCGGATATTATGGGCGAGCGAGTGAGTTATACGCCTTGCCGCATGTGTGTCGCATAAATCTGTTCCAACCTCGGTCCCGGCCCCCCTTACGACTACGCTGGAACTGCTCCGGCTTCGGAGCGACGGAGGACTGAGTGACTGACTGACTGCCACCTCTCCACCTCCTGGCCATCACCTCCTTCCGCCCTGCCGCGTATTTCCCTCAGCGAAACTCCGCTCCTCTAACTTTCCCCGACGTTTCCAACTGCGCGCACTGCCGAATGCCTGGCGCACCGAGAGCCAAGGGTGCACGTAGTTCGCGTTCGTTTAGTTTAAAATACGTGTTACACCGCGCACCAGTGGTATTTCGGTAACAGGAAAAACGTATTCTCCGCATTTTTCACCTTTAGATGCAGCGCACTCCGCTGGAGAAATTTCCGGACAATTATCGTGTAAAAGTGCTATTAGCAGACGGACGGATAAATCTTCTCTAAGACCGGAATGCGTAAACAACGTGAATTACTTGCTTTTTTGAAACAATTCTAAGATTTTTTAATTATTCTTGCGATGATTGTATCGCGATTAAATTCGCGATTTGCTGACACTTTAGTTTTATTTCCAAAGTACCAAATAATGCAATTGAGGAATTATTTAACACAATTAAGATTAGCGGACCGCGGTAAAGTTTTTCCAAAGATATCTGCCGTCGCGTGAAATTTTAGCCACTTCTTTCGTCGTAGAATTTCAACCGTGATTCATCGGACGGAACATCGAGATGATAGCTGCCGGCGCTTCGTAAATCGTACTCCGCGGCATATTAGTAGGGCTATATTTAGACGACTGTCCACCGATGAAATGGCACTACCCTAAGTCCTACGCGACGTAAGGAGGTGACTTATAGACCCCGGAATTACGAGGAAATATGGTGTAAATAATTCTCACCGCGCACATTGCGCGGAGCACTGAGTGAAAAAGTGTGCAATAATATACGCGACGATATCAAAAGTTAAACGGGTGCGTAACTTTAGAGTATTTAGTTTCCGCGTGACATCCGCTCTTTGACTGCACGAAGACGGCCGAGTGCTCGACGTTCTCGAGAGGATGACAGAGATACAATGTGCTTTCTGTGCGACGATGATATTCCATTCGAATGAGAGGCATTTCGCGCGCGCGCGAAGACGACTAAAAATAATCGCTATTAGAAACGCGCGTGTACGAATGCCGCTAGGGTTACGACGAGATACTAAGTGCAAGTTAAGACGCGAGTTATTTGTGTTGGGAAATCGAAGCTTGTCGGTGGACGTGAATTAACTGAGGTCGTCGTGTGAGAGAGGAAGATTGAGAGATGCACCTGCCGTTCGCATCACCCATCCGTTACTCCAACGACACGAGCGCTTCTCTAATTTCCATTCACACTAATCCGTAACGGAGCTCTATACGAGAGGAATCTTAGGAATTGATGCATATAAATTAGATAACGAACGCGCGCGTTCGTTAATTAACGGCCGGTTTTGGTTAACGGCCGACTAGGAAGCGACGAGATCGGATAACTGAAATGGCAATCATAAAATTCCACGATTGGCAGCGAGCGTAAGCGGTCTTTCACGTATCCTCCGTTCGATTCGACGCAACCGTGAGAAAACACTGAGACCAACATCTGCCTCGGCGCGTTTACGTGCCACATTTCGTACGAAATCGCTCGCTGTGCGCTTTTGAGCCGTCAAGGCGAAACGAACGCGCGAGCGGTCCGGGGCGCAAGAACGATTCGGCGGAGTTAAGGAGAGAACGGGGCAGACGGGAAGACGAACGGCGAGCAGACGCCCGAGGGGAGAAAAGATCGAGAGGCGCACCTGTCCTTCTGTACATCAGCCGTCCGTCATCCGGGCGACAGATCGACTCTGTCGGTGCGCCCGCCACGTTTCTCCACCTTCTGCGAGATGCTCGCGCGTACCACGTGGCATCGCACTTATTTACGTTGACACAATATTTATTAGGACGGATCGGTGAGTCGGCCGTTCGCTCATTCGCGCGGCCCGCCAGCCTATTTCGGGACCGCCCCCTCCCTCTTTCTCGCCCGCGGCAACGAAGACGACGACGAGGACGCCGGCAGCGGCGGACTACTAGCCAGCCGTTTCACGTGAGAGACACATCCACTCTTCTTTGGGATTAAGACGCGAACTGGTCACGCGCCTTATTTTCTTCTTGCCCGTCAAGACGCGCCGGATGCGCTGCCGCTCGCCGCTCCGCCAATTGCATCCCACGTTGAACGTTCGTCACGGAAGTTTTTATTTCGGGCCGTGACGGCGATCAGACAGGCGCACCGTTGATCTACATACGCCGTATGTTACATTTCCCAACTGCGTGTTGGTCGCATTTCAGTATTTTCGCCAAAATAAAGCGATACTTGTCTTGGAGTTTTGCTTCTTTTATCGTGTCGTGTCGAGACTAAAAGAGATATTTATCTAAGATTTAATATAAGGACGTCAACAGGATAAATAAATGCTCTAACAATATATTCCACTTGAAAAGAGTTTTAACAAGTGAGAAGTATCTAAATTGTATTAAAAAAGACGTATATTCTCTTTACTGCCAAAAAACATCTATAACGACAGTCACCAACAATCTATCTTGCAAAAATTGATTAGAATAGATTAAATAAAAAGGCAATTACTTAGATTATATGCGTATTTGTTTACCGATTCATTAAATTATTTCCAAAATTTCACGAAGAAATGAATCTTACACTTCGCGAGCGTCAATCTGTTTTTCGTCGAAAATTCAGAAACCGCAGTAGTAAAATTCGCTCTTTGTATTTGCCACGGTATCCAGAAAGAGGTGGATATTCGAGGTTCGCGCGGCCGCAAACGCCACTTCGCGAGAGGATATGACAGGGGCTGTGTAAACGCGGCGATAACCGGACGGATCGACACCAGCTGCTCTATGTTTGTTGCCGGTTCTATAAATAGGCCAGTCGGCCCTTTCTCCTCCTCGCGTTCGCGCTCGTGCGCCCACCGCCCCGCCGCCACCTTCATGCTCTTTCTCTTCCTCGCGATGCTTGAGAGATGTTACTTCGCTGACAATTATTGTTGTCACGGCCTCCGCTCCGGCAGTCGGTAACAGGACTGACACTTCGAAAGGCAGCGTGACGGAAAGCGCAAGAAAGAGCGGCGGAGGGCGAGAAGACACCGAGCAGCCCGACGGAGTGTGAGGGAAAGAGAGAGAGAGAGAGAGAGAGGAAGAGAGGAGACAGGGTGACGAACGAGGGGGGAGGAGAAGAGTGACGGATATCGTGATGAAGGCGTCCTCCTGTCACCTACCTCCCGCCCCCGTTCTTCGCGGCGCCCTCGCCACGCCGCGCTTGCACGGCTTCTCTCTTCGAGCCACGTCCGGTTCAAGATTCCGCCGGAATTGCGCGCAAAGGACCAGCGGGCGAAAAGAAAGAATCGAATCCGTATGAGATCTCATCTCCCGGCAGCAGCAACATCGCGCTCGAGACAGCTGCGCCGATCTTATTCGTGACTGTTGCGAGGGCAGTTTAATCACACCGCTTATCATCGGATGAGATCTAGATGCGATCTTCCGACGGAGTTAATATTATCCGAAAGAAATATCAATTTTAACAGTTTTCATTTCAACGTCAATCCCCCCCTTCACTCGTGATTTGTTACCTTGAGAAAGTCTTAAGTTTTTTCCGCCTCGCGGCATAAAGTATAATCGTATAGCCTTTTAATTTCCGCGTTTGTGTAAAACTGTCGCGAAAATACAGCACAATATGTATTATTGTAAGACGACGAAAATTAATCCACGAGGATGTCATCGGAATCAACTTGCCGCGCTTCAAACCGGCGATATTTTGAGCTCGGAAAAATCCGTTAATTTCCGCTCCCGGTGGTAATATATCACGATAAGCCGCGCGACGTCGAGCGACGTTGTGTGCCGTTAAGGGTTAAAGAGAGAAGTAAACGCGTCGCAATCCTCCGGTTCGGAATATTAATCGCGCTCCTCACCGATCCCGACTTTCGCCTAATGTAAAACGCCGTGGGGACGGATGCTACTAACGAAGAGCGAAACGAGTTCGCGGATTTCGCCTTCCTGAGCAGCGGGAGCAACGACGCATCGATCATCACTGTCGCCTGTTGCGCGATTGGACGGACGGACGGACAGACGGTCGGACGGTCGGTCTTACCGGACGTGCGCACCGTCCATCCATCATTCAGTCGTCGTACCTGCATCAACGGGCGCATCTTCGGCGCCTCCGTGTGCGCGCGAGCATTAATACCATTCCACGAAGAACGCGCGAGACGATTAGCCCGATCGGTCTGCTATATTTCGGGCCGCGTCGTAAATTATTTCGCGCGACCGCATTAAATTTATCGCGGCGATGCCCGAGACCAGTTTCCGAGACGAACGAGTGCCACTTAGCGGACAACTTTTATTCGCAATCGAGATGTGCGATTGACGCGAAACCGGACTTTTTATCTTTTACATCAAACGGTTGCGATGTTCTCAGGTTTTTGAAAATTGACATCTATTTCGTTATAAATACAATACATTTGTTTTTCGTGTAAAAGCGATATATGATATTTATCACGTTTGATCGATCGGATGAAATAGCAATATAAAAGGCACGAGTAAATGGATAAGCATAAACTATTTATTTAGTTTTCAAATATCAATATTTCAGCGTAACACAATTTTAAATTCTGCTTCTTAAAAAAATCATGAAAAATTATATTCGATTGAGCTTTACGTCAAGTACAAATCCATTTGTTTAATGGATGATTTGACAAATGTATTTTCAAGTTCGCCGCGAAACAAGCAGTACGTATAGATAATAACATATATCTGAGTTATTTTCGTGCATTACGCTATATAGTTTCAAAAATAGGTGACAGATGCGAAGTTTGCATTGTGTACGTTTCCGGACGCTTTTAATCGCTACATTCGAGAGACGTTACGAAGATTAACGCCACCGAGGAGGAAGAAATGTAAACTGACAACGTCGAAAAATATCTTCTACCGGCAGGTTATCCGCCGTCTGTCGAGGATTCCTCGCGTATGATATACACTGTGCAAGGACTGTCACTAAAATATGAACGTTAATAACCCGTACACGCGTTCGAGCAGCGAACTGCGCGCCTTGCCAAAACGCCAACCTTTTTTTCGCGAGACACAGCTTTCGCGTCGCCGGACCTCCTGTCCATCACTCACCGTCAAGCCCAAATGTCTTTGCTCCGTTATCCCCCACTGTTCACTCTGCTTCCCGCTCCATCGCTGGGTCACTCATCATCCCAGATTTCTACGCTTCTATGCGCTACTGCGACGTTGGCGCGACGTCTAATCGCGCGCGGACAATCCACGCTCGCGCCAGAACGAATTAATATACGAATCGAGTCACTCACCCTTGTCGCACGCTCGCGAAAATTGGATTAGCGCGCATCGAGAGAGCAAATGTGTTGAAAGAGTCATTTTTATTCCGTAGAATTTTGTCGGAATATCAAAGTGCAAGTGAAACGATTCTATTTCGATATAACCTATTTGTTTTTCTATCAAAAGATAATAATGAGTTCATATAATAAGCGTAGAAGAAACAGGATTAATAACATTTATGTGAAACATTTTCGTAGCAGAATATGTTTCTCAGTATAATAGTTCATAAAATTTTCCATTTTCTTTATCTGTTAAAATGTGAGTATGTTTATTATCTGCATCATCACAACAGTGAGCTGTGTGAAATATCTTGATAAAAAAGAATTTTTCTACTTAATTATTCATTCGTAATAGATCCTTTGGTAATATAGATAATTTTAATATTTTCTTAAACGTGTGAGTACTTGTGCGCAAATTTTTTCGCGCATCTAACAAATACAAATGGTTCTTTTTTATCGAAGTTGAAGTATATTTATGTCGCTGGTCAAATTATACACGGCAATTAATCTCGGTTAATTAGTCGTTGCGTCACGTTAATAGTAAATTATAAGTTATTAGTTTATCGACGGTGTAAATCGGCGGAAAGATTGACTTTGATTTAACAGTTTTATGTGCGCGCGATCTGCACACGCAGAGTAGCCTGTTATCATTCGCGTAAGAGTACGCGTGTATAGCGCACGAATGATTGCCAACGGGGTGATAAAGTCGTCACGATCGGTCTCTACGATAAATAATCACACGGTTGTGCGATACCTTCACCCCCGCCGCGGTAATTTATCGCGGCTCGCGAGCCCGCGAAGCGCGTACAGTTAGGCGGGCTATCAGCGTCGCGAATATCTCTTTAGCGTCGCTCTTTGCTCGCTGCATGAATATTACCGCACAAGATTTATAAGTATTCTGTTGTTCGGAATCAGGTCAGTGAACAATAGTTTCGGAGAGATATTAGTTGGATTTTTCGGAAAACAAAATATCAGAAAAACTTTAAAAAATATTGTGTCATAAATCAACTGTATGCTATGATAGATATAAAAGATCTTGACGTTTATCGCGGAAAATTCGCTGAATGATTTGTAATCATGGAAAAATGACAATTAAAAGCCACCAAGATTTTCGCCGAGATTATTATTCGAGACTAGCTTTGGTTCTGTCTTATGACGAGCACCAGTCGAATCAATGGGTACTAGTCGAAATCGCGCCTAGGCGGGCGTCCTACAGACGTCAGATTTTGTAGCGCTCGGTCGAACGAAATGAAAAGCGCGAACGAAGCTCCGTGGATTGCGGCGCGTAATATTCGCGGCAGCTCGCGCGATTTTGTTACGAAGCGACACGACAATTTCGCAGCGGAAACACCGGCCCCGGAAATCCAAGATCTCCGAGCTCGGTATTTCAAGGCGGGGGCAACTTGAAAGGGTAGCGCTTGGAAGGCGGACGCGCGATAGAGGGAGGGAGGGGGGAGAAGACGGGGGAAAGATTTCGAGTACACGTAGAGAAGGCGACGGCAGCAGGGAAAAGCAATCGGGCGACGCGGATTCGGGGTTTTCACAGCCCTTGTCGATCGCGCGAGATTGAACGAGGCGTGTCCAAGTGCCGCGACTTCGGAATATCCGTGGAAAATTGAAGGAGAGCACGCTCTATGCGGATTCCGCTTCCAACGGGTCCTGCAGCGCGGCACTGCCTTCCGTCGATCGTTTTTTAAATGGTTAACCGGTGGCATCTATGGGAATGCCTCTGCGTAAGGTACTTATAAACTTTAAATCGCGACGAAGGTACAAACTTTATCAGTCAGAAAATACTAGCGTCTTCAAGAAATATCGAATTTGTCCTCCAAAAAGAATTGCACATGATAAAGTAACTTTGCAACGTAATTTTGACAAGTAGCGGAACTATTGTCATTCTAGTCCGTCTTTATCTTAATCATCAACTTTTTACTTTTCAATACACGTAAACCAGTCGACGCCGTCAGCAATTTCTTTTGATGGACCATTTCGAGAACTGTACATATAAATATAGACTCTGATCGACAACACGTTTACGATGACGCGAGTAGCAGCGGAGGAACGCGGTGGAAGGGGGAATTCGACAGACTGATGGAGTGAGTGTTGACTTAGGATAACAGTCGCCTCATCAGTCAATCAGTCAGGTAGACAACGGTAGGAAGGTACTCCGTCTTCGGTTGGAACCTGTCGTCTTGTTCTGTTCACGTCGTCCTAAAGAACACCTAAGTGAGTCACGAATCTGACCACCTGACATTCAAGGGACTTGAGATCGAGGGTCGAAATGGGAAGAAAAAAAATAGAATGAGCCGAAGGGATCGAATGCTAAAGAAGTCCGTTTGTGGTCCTGATACCGAGCGCATTGATCTAATTCCTCGAATGTTTCTCAATGCGTCCGCGTCTCGGAGTGATATTGACGAAGAATGAATCCAATTTTTATAAATTCTCTCTTCCTTTTGTGATCGTGAATTTTGTATATTTTAATTTGCAATTCAAATAAACGCGCATTGAATGATAATTTTACCTCATTCTTCTCTTTTACAGTGTCTCAGATGTGTCGGAAATCAGTCGGAGCAAAAGTTTTCGATCACTTTACGCGTAAATATTAGATTAGGAATTTGTCAGTTTCATTCGGAGCGATACTTTAATAAATTTTAACGGACGTCCCAGATTATAATCGTCTCCACTGAAACTCTTGAAACAAGAGTGATATTCTTCCGAGCACAGAGCGCGACCCTCCCAATCGATCTGAAAAATCTGGATCATCACTTGAGGAAGTCGTAAATCAACGTCTTGTATCTCTCGAATGCGGATTGAGTATGAGGCTTTGAAAGCCGGTTGCTCCGGGAGGAAGCGGAGTCGCGGGTCGGGGGCCGGGGGGAGGGAGCGAAAGAGACACGGAAAGAAGGACAGAAGGCACGCGCGAGGAGGAGAGGAAGAGGGGCGCGGAGGAAGGAGAAAACGGATTCACCCGTCAGTCACTCTCTGGCAGACCGCGAGAGAATCACAATGCGAGGCCTCCCTCTTCACGCCGTCCCTCTTCGTCCTTCTGTCCGCCCGTCCGTTCGTCCGTCTGTCTGCCTGTCCATCCGTTCGTCTCTTCGTCTGCCTCCTGTCACTCTCCCCGCCAGCCTTCCGACGGTTCTCGCATCAGAAATTCATCTCCTCTCCTGTCCTCCTCCGGGTTCTCCTTTTGTTCCTTCCCTGCCGCCGTTGCAGCCGCCGGCTTGTTATTATGTACTGTTTTATTGCCAGGACGTAGCTAAAGTTCGACCCGGTTACTCGCCTGCCCCGGCGGGCCGCGCGAGTGCGCGTCATTGCCGATCGTCCGCGCCTCCCCGGGATATTCGCCGAGATAACCGTGCGCGAGATAGTACTACTTATCAAAGAACCGTCTCTCGAAAGGCGTCCCGGCAACTTCGCTTGGCCGTCCCGACGTGGAAGAGACGAGAAATTAACTTCGTGCCCCATCGTCAAGTTCAGGCGGCTCGCGGAGATCTTTTCTGATGTACGCAGCTCTACATTCTAACACGGTGGTTACGTAATTACTGGTATCCACCGTCGGCCTGTCCGACAATGAGGCAACGGAATAAAGGCAGCGGATTTATACGTGTAGTAGCTCCTCGCACACACAGTTAATTGCGAACGCGTAATACACCGCACATCGATAGATGCGAAATAATCTTGAGAGAGCAAGTTTCCTCGACACGTTCAAATTCTAGACGGGATCCATTTTTTACACGGCGTGTTACAAGAATGAGGCCTTAGATTAATATCGCGTTCCTTCATTATCCTTGGTGCCTAATAACAGCGTTTGTGACTTTTTTCCCCTTTTCGAGACACGGCATGTTGCGATGCTCCAATTATTGGTTTTAATTGCGTCTTTAATCGCGCCGAGCTGTGTTTGTAAATCATATTTGCATAAAGAATGCTCGGTTATCTTATGTCGCTTTCAGAGCTACCGCTATGCATATCAGATTCTTACAAACAATTAAACAGGCACCTCGCGTTATAAATTTCCTTACTAGGCGGACGTTCGGCGTGGATGCTAATTACAAGCAAACCTAACTGATTTAGCGCGTTGATTGCGCGTAAATCACTAAAGTACACAAGCTGACACAGAGAGTGCGGATGCTTATGCACGCTAAAATTTACGCCTTACTCACAGCCGCAATTTATGAACATGCACTAAAGGATCCTTGTCTTAACACCTTATTTTTCGTTCTGCCATTTGTAAGGCTTACCGCGTTTCATCTTGGCGACTCGTTCCGCCTTTGCACGTCTAAGAGTGACAAATCGTTTTCTAGAAGAATAGCCTTAAAAGAATACGTTCGGAAATTGACGGAAAATAAGCAGTCTTATTCTCGATTCTGAAACGCATGTTACATTATACTACATCGCAAGAGAGAGAAATATAATACGTCGTATTCTAATTAATCTGAATTATGATGTAAATTAAGAAAATTTTCTATGAGACAAATTATTCATGTGTAATATATCACTAGTAGATTCGAAAACAAAGTAGATTAATGAAATTAATTAATTTAACAGAATGCAAATAATGTTTTGCTACAATATATTTTTCCACTTTACGATTAACAGAAGAATTTTCAGTACATTACTTTTCTTATAAATCGTAGTTGAAAATTCTTTCTACAAATTGAAGAATAATTAATATTCTTCGATTGATCTGTAAATTTAATCAACTAAAATTGATATAGTTTTCTTTCGCAAGACGCTCTCGAGGCTTTGCCATCACATAAAAGATTAGGATTTACTAGCAATTAACAACTGCCGATCGTCCGTGCAACTAACGAGCGTGACTCGCTGGGTTGTTTAGCCTTGCAACTGACTCGCAGGATTGCTAATACCGTCGCGGCACCAGTGCCAGTTAACCGTTCGTACATCACTAACATATGTACGCCAATATATGCAGGTGTCTGCTATCTATATCCGGAGCTCGTGCGCAAGTTCGTCGTGAAGAAAGGCTCAACAAAGGAGCGAAAGGGAGAATGCATGGAGAAGATACACATTTGTAAAAGAGAGTGAGAGAGAGAGAGAGAGAGAAGGCGGACAAAAAAATCAGGCAGATCGGTAACGGGGTTAGAAAGCGGATGCTTCGCCGATAACGCTAATTATTGTTGCGGGCACCGAGTCGTAGGCGGAGTATTGGCGCGGAATCATCGCGAAGATAGCGCGATCCAGTTTGCGCACGGCCGCTAATGCACCGCGCTTCTTTCTAACGTGCTGCGCTCCGAGTGAGTCAAGGACAGAAGGAGCAGATATCGGCCGGTAGCATCTCGCCGAGTGTCAAGACTCGACCGCTTTTAAGCTCGGTACGCCACGCTCCTTGTTCTCTCGGCGTATCTCACCGGCTGCGTCCAGGATGTGCAACGCGATGCGGTCCTTGTTAGCGGCCGGCCAATAGGCCCGCACGAACTCCGTTCGTGCGGGGTATTTGCATCCTGCCGAAGCCCGATGCCGGCGTCCGATCGATCCCAATCATCGGCGAAATACTTTCGAATCGCGGAACTCTCGATTCGACCTACATCATTCTGGCTGGATCGCTAATATCACTAAAGAGTTGTAATATTCGTTAATAATGATAACTATTGATATTTTCCTTCTTCGAACTTCAAAATATAATAAACGAATTATTTGAATGCTGCTTTTTGGAAAAATTAAACACAAGCAGCAATAATAGATGACAATACGAACAAGTTTCATCTCTCCAATAAAACATTTGCGATAAATGATTCCTGCGAACGTAATTATCGTGCACGTTGAACATAAAGATAGGATCGTTTCATGCGCTGCTTTCGGAAACGAAGTAGCGCTCGTTGAAGTCTCTGCCCGGAGACGCGAGAAGTGGCGTAGCGTTATGGGTCACGATTGAAATTTCGTAAGGGTGCTACTTCGCATTAAGCTTGTATCTCGCGGACAAAAGACAAGCGGCGCAAACCGAGAGAGAGAGAGAGGAAGGGGTAAAAGCGAGCGGCACGCAAACGCTAGATTCTAGCTGGTAGCTGACGACAAGAGCGACGAGAGGACCGAAAGGGCAAAAGACCGGGCTGCTGCGTTTGTAGCGGGCGGGGCTGCCCGCCGGTGGTCCGCCCGCTCGGTTCCTCGACTTCTCGCATTCCCCTCTTCGATACGCGCCCGGATCCGTGCGATCCTCGAGGGTCCTCCTTTTATCTCCTCTCGTCGTCGTCCCCGTCGTCGTTCTCTCCTCTCCGTGCACCTACCGTCCTGCGACTGGTCCCGACCGGATCGGCGACCGGCCGGTCGCTTCCATCGAATGGTCCGCGCCAGGGTCCCGGCGACTCGCTTCGCCGGTGAGACAATGGACAATGGGGACATAAATCTGCGTAATTAGTTGCTGATGCTCCCGTGGATCAATGTGCGATCTCCTTTCTCTCCCTCTTCCGTGGTCTGTCCGCGAACAAACGATCGTTTGGTTGGTCACTCGGCAAAGTAGGACGGTGCTCCCCTGTTTGTCCCCACCCTCTGCGAGGGGAGGTGTGCTGCAACCACCTTCCGCCTCTCTCTCTCTCTCTCGTTCTGCTCGCGCTTGGCTTGCCGATTGCTCGCGAGCGAGGACACAACGCTGCCTTTTTTTTTTTTTAAAAAAAGATGCACCGGCAGCAAGATGGCGATTCCGCGTTGATCGAATATTTCTGTCTAATGCGCTTTATTTTTGTTTATCGTTCACAAACTTTGGGATAGTAATTTAACGAGACTTTTTTATGCATATGCACATTTAATATTCAGATTGTAAACAAAACGCACTGTAAATCGGTGGAAAAAAGTGTGTGAAAAATCTGCGCGGCATGATTGCTCCTGAAATATCTGTCTTAGATCAGGTCACGTTCCGCGATGTGCGGAGTCGCAACGACACCGGCGTTCATTACCGCGGGTTCAAATGGAAACGATTTGATTAAAACTCATAATGCAGATGATGGAACTCCTTGTCCCGCAACACAATACCCCGCCGTCGTCGTCGACAACGACGACGTATCCGACATAGCTCGCATTTTCTCTTTCTTCCTCTTGAGCGCGTATTCGTCGCCGTCGTCGTTGTCGCCATCGCCGTCGTCGTCGTCGCTGCCGTCGCGAAAGGCTGATAAATGAACCGATAGTGCCATTGTGTTACTCGCCATCTAAACCTTTATATCACTCCTAGGTACTTAGCTTCGTCATTTCTCAGTATCTCCACTCTTAGGTCGTACGTTCTTCTCCGCTCCTCTATCAAGATACGGCGGCTGACAGAAGGATTTGATTCGCGTCCCACATCAACGATCTCCGCGAAGAAAAGGCGATTCCGACGTCATCAACTATCTAATATGTATTCGCATTTTATTTCTTCGATTTCTAAGTTTCTCGGTGATATGTAGTACATCCTGAAATACAAGTTTGCTTATCCGTCACGTAATGAGATTACACCGGTGAGTATTTTTCTTCGCCGTAACGACATGGTGATACTTTTCAATCCAACATCTTATCCTTATAATAAATCTTATCTGCGTAATAAAAAATTCGCCGATGGAGGCCGCGATGAAATAAATGAATTGCTGATTCGCAGCGCAACAATTCCACTTTTATTCCGTTATGCAAATAGCAAAAAAGTATTCGCTATTTAAACATTTAACGGAGATGCATGTCGTTATTTTATGAAATGTGGCATGTTGGTATAGTATTTTTTTTTTTTTTATCGAATCTATTTTCGCAATTGACGACGTTGACTGATCCGTTCGTTCGGCGATTTGTTTCAGGGGAGGACGGCGTCGAAGGCTCTGCGCCCGGTACGGACCTCCAAGGCGAGGAGGGCGATTGCGTTGACGAGGATGGCCCTATTAGTCCCAGCGAGAGGGGCTGTGCGCCCGCTGCCAAGGAGGACGAGGATGCCGAGGGAACGGACGAAGAGGACGACGAGGAGGCATCGCCACCTACGCCTCCGCCCTCCGCCACCTCGAGGTTAAACCCGACTATCCTGAGAGACACAGGACCTCCGGACAGGTAAATTCCACCGGTGCTAATTAGCGTTGCCCGTCTATCCCCTTATTGTTTTCTCTATATATTATTATTGCTGACAAATGCAAATATCGTATAGTAAAAAGAATGCATGAGCATGTTTCTTCAACGCTTCCGAGAAGCGGATAGAAATTGACACAGAAAATTATTATTATTATAAAACAAGAAAGATTGGATTGTGCCAAGAAGTTGAGGGAAAAGATTCTCCGACACACGGTTGACAACTGGAGTGTAAAGTGGAATATAAATTTAAACGAGCTACAACGAGCTAGTGATAACTTTTATTCGCTCGGTAATCAATTTATCTCCGCATCAACTTTTTTTCCCCTCTCTTGTACATTTATCAGAGGAATATTTTCCCACTTATGCTTATACACATATATCTCTGCCTGCGTGTTTCCGCGCGCAAACACGGCTGTTACATCGAACGAAGAAGAGAACGCTGGGTGTCAAACGTTTCCGCGTGAAGAAGCGACGTGATGTAAGCGAGCGTGTGCGCATCCGCGAGTGGTCTCGCGAGTAATCTGCCAACGCAAATCACGCGGCGGTCGTAGAAGCGACACGTTATAGCGGCACATAAGCGTCAGAAGCGCGCACCTAAATTTCGATCAACATTGTCTGCCAGAGACTCATTAGACCCGGCAGCACTTTATCCGCCGCTCGCGGCGGAGGGAGGCTCCTTATAATAAAGTGCTTAAATCATCGCGAGCCGCGCCGACGCGACGCCGCCGGCTTTGATGTTCGCCGTCGTCGGGCGCCCCTCGTGTGTGTACACAGAGCCCGCTCGTTGTTTAAGAGCAACAAATCGTCACGCGGGGTCTCGCTGGTAAACGCGCGTGTACGCGAGGTAAGCGGCGGGGTTAAGCAGCGGCGGAGCGCGCACGGAGCGAGGCCCGGATAGGGATAAATAAGCCAGTGTCAGAGTTGATATCGGTGGCTGCCGCGCGCGACGTCACACGGCTAATAGAGATAGGCACGTGTTACACATCGTCCCGCACCGACGACCCCACTAGCGCGGAGCAGCGCTCGCCTCCTAACCGAGGGCGGCGGTGGCGCTTCCGCCCTCCTACACCCGCGCTCCGCGCGCCACGCCGCACCGCGCACCGCGCCGTCCCGCCAGCCCCCAAAAACTTCCCCTGCATGCGTGGCAGTGGTCCCCTTTCATCTCGCGGCACGCATTCGGCATTCAGTCAGGAACAGTCAGTTACGAGCGAGCCGTCGACAGGCCTGGTACGCCGCGCTGCGCCGCGTCGTTCCGCAGCATCCACGCCGCCGTGTGCATCGCATCGGGAGAGAGAGAGCCGAGGGAGAGCCGAGTCGGAGACTCTCCGTCCACCGTCGCGCGTACAGCCCACGCTGGTTCTAATCGCTCCAAGCCACGTGCACACTTCCCGATAGAGGCGATCTTCGTGCACGTTGATGACGCTGCGACAGGTATCGATCGCTTCCGCGCGCACACGGCGACTTCGGGAGTAAACCGCGCGCGGTTTTTGTTGTCGCGCGCAGAATAATGACTAACGTTCGTTGTCGGGGCGTGCAATTAATCGCAATTTGTCACGACGGAGGGTCCGTTACCTCGCGAGCGTTATCGCCCCGCGGCGGCATTATTTGAGCTTGAGGAGCAGCGCTCGCGATGCGAACGCGCTTATGAAAAGTTCACGAATAATTTATCGCAAAGTGTGTTTTCGTTTCCGATGTCGATAATACGCGGTAATAATCAGTCATAAACTTGTTGTGCGTTCGTATATTTACACGGTACATTCATGCGTTTCGCGTGTACGCGTGCGAGGCCAACGACAGACGTTTCCAAGCGTGAATTATCCATCGCTGTTACCATCGCGCAACACGCCAACGTCCCTAAGCTCTATCTATCACGCGAGACTTTTTTTCCGCTTACTTCTACCGATGATTCCGGGTATCCGTCCTTTCCATCGTGCCGTACGGCGAAAGCTGTTTGCGCAGTAATTCCCATGGCGGACGCTTATGAAATATTAACGTCACACAGCGTCACCTGCGTTATGCCGCGATGCTCGCGGATCGGTTACAAGAAAATTATCGTACGTTTATCATGATTAATCGCCACTGCCCCGGCCGCGAGTTTCTCCGAATGTTTTCTAGTCTTCTAGCGCGGCTCCGATAAGATTCGTTTCGTTCATCATTCAGCGGCCTCGGAAATTAGAGGCGAGATCGGGACGCGAGAATGGAAGGTGTTCCTATATTATAACGCACGGCATCGTTTTGCAATTTCAGGGAGCAAATGAGTCCGCGCTGTCCCTCGAGAGACTCTCGGGAATCGTCCGGTCCGGCGACCGGAAGTCCCCCACCACCCGCCACCAGGAGCAGCGCGAGCCCGGTCAGTCCAAGTAGTATCGTGCCTCTACCTTTCGGAAATCACCCCCTGCTACCGCCCCAGTCAGCAGCGGTCATGGCGGCGTACCTGCAACAGACTCATCAGCGCCTCCTCCTCGGCCACTCGCCCTTGTCGCGCGGCTCGGTGTCGCCACTGGTTTCTTCCTCGTGTTCGCCACCGGCCGCCACCCCCGGTCTTCTGGTCTCGCCCACCAGCATCGGAGAGATCTCGCCGTCGGCGACACCGCTGCCAGCCGTGTTGGATTTTAGCACGAGGAAGGTGTCCACCTCCGCCGAGGAGGACGAAGAGGAACAGATATTGAATCTCAGCAAACCGCCTACGCCGTCATCCTCGACGGAAACGAACAACGGTCCGCTGGATCTCTCGGTATCCAGCAGAAAACGACCCGGTCCGGAGGACTCGCCGCCGCCGCCACCGCGCAAGTCGTCGAGACTGGCTTCCTCGACGAATCCTACGAATCTTCCGGAAACGGCGGCGGGTGTCACGTCATCCGGCTTCGGTCGACCGCCCGTCGTGTCGCCCTGGACGTCGCCGGTGGTGGCCTCGCACTTCCCGTATTTCGCCGCGGCGGTGGCGGCAGCGGCTACTAGTCAGCAGCAGCTCTCGCCGAAGAGCACCAGCGGCGTGGTGGATCATCATCAGCTCTGGAACGGGAAAATGAAGCCGCCAGCGGCGCTGGACAAACCGTATCAGCCCAGCGAAGCCACGAAGGCGCTCGAGAAGATGAGCGAATTGAGCAAACTCGGCGGCGAGGATCTCTTCAGATCGTCCTCCGGCGGTGGCAATACAACCGGCGCCAACGCATCGGCGACAACGTCCAGCAGTCGTCACAGCGCCTGGCAATCTCACTGGTTGAACAAGGGCGCCGATCAAGCGAAGGACGTTCTGAAATGCGTGTGGTGCAAGCAGAGCTTCCCCACGCTGGCCGCAATGACGACGCACATGAAAGAAGCGAAGCACTGCGGCGTCAACATGCCCGTGCCGCCGCCAGCGCAGGGGATTCACTCGCAGCAGACGACCATGCCGACCATTCCGCCGCCGCAGCAACCGCATCAGCCGCAGACGTCCAGCAATAACAGCGGCAGCAACAGCTCGGTGGCGCCTAGCAACAAGCAGAGTCCATCCGATTTAAATCTCTTGATCAAGGAAACAATGCCGCTGCCGCGGAAGCTCGTGCGCGGCCAGGACGTCTGGCTGGGCAAGGGTGCCGAGCAGACGCGGCAGATTTTGAAGTGCATGTGGTGCGGACAGAGCTTCCGCTCTCTGGCCGAGATGACGTCGCACATGCAGCAAACGCAACACTACACGAATATCATCTCTCAGGAACAGATAATATCTTGGAAGTCGTCCGACGAGAGCAAAGGAAGCGGCGCGACTGGCGGTGCCGGGGGTGGCGGAAGCGTCGCCGGTGGCGGAAGTAGCGCGGGGGTGCAGCCGGGCGGAGGATCCGCGCCTCACGGTGGGAACAACGGCGGTCCCGGCGCCGGTGCCACCAGCAGTCACGTCAGCGCTGTACTAACCTGCAAGGTCTGCGATCAGGCGTTTAGCTCTCTGAAGGAGCTGAGCAATCACATGGTGAAGAATTCACATTACAAAGAGCACATAATGCGATCGATCACCGAGAGCGGAGGTCGCCGGCGGCAGACGCGCGAGAAACGGAAAAAATCACTGCCCGTGAGGAAGCTGCTGGAACTGGAGCGCGCGCAAAACGAGTTCAAGAACGGCGACGCCGCCGCCGGACTGACCCACAGTCTTGGCAAGCACGCCGGTAGGATCACGTGCGAGAAATGTGGCGATAAGATCGAGACGCCGCTCTTCGTCGAGCACATACGCCAGTGCATCGGCGCGGGCACGGTGAGCGGTAGCCAGCGAAACTTTCTCAAGAACGCGCTCATGTCCAATCATTTGTCCGCGACGTTACCGCCGAGCGAAAGCGGGCGGAAGAGCGTCAACGAGGAGACATCCTCGATATCGTCGAGGCACCACCGCTCACCGTCGTCGGCCAGCGACGCGACCACACCCGGAAAGGACACTCCCACGCCGAATACCAATGACAACGCCGCACCGATAGGCACCTCGCCGTCAGTGCTGAACGCAATAGAGAAACTCATCGAGAAGAGCTTCGATTCTCGCGTGAGGCACGGCACGCCCGGCCTGCATCACGCTCAGCCCGGGGCGCCTATGGGTACGAGCATCCTCAAGCGTTTGGGCATCGACGAGAGCGTGGACTACACGAAACCTCTCGTGGATCCGCAAACGATGAATCTACTTCGATCGTATCAGCAGCAGCAGCATCAGCAGCAACATTACAACGCGAGTGCCGCGGCGAGAAGAGAGCGAAGCGGCAGCGAGTCCAGTTCAATATCGGAACGAGGAAGCGGCAGAACGGACACGATGACGCCGGAAAGACGCATGGACTTATCCGCCACGAGCCACGAACGACACTCGAGCTCTCTGTCTCACCATCATCGCGTCACTCCGGAGAAGCAGACCGCTCCATTGCCACCTAGTCGCCATCATCAGCCGACAGAGGAGTCCGGTGATGAGGAACCGTCCACTGTGGTGGTGAAAAAAGAGCCACGGGACGAGGAAACGGAGGAACGAGGCGCGAACGAGGAGGAGCAGCAGCAGCAACAACAACAACAACAGCAATCGACGAGGGAAGTATTCGTGAAGAAAGAGGTGGTGGACGATCGGGATGAGGAGGATCAGAGTTCCTACAATCATCGACGGAGCAGCCTCCACGAAGCGCCGGAAGACGGACGGGAGGGTCTGTCACCCCGCATGAATCCACCGACGCCTCGGCCGACCAGCCAGGTGGAACAGGTGGCGCGCAGCCCGTGCAGAAACAGCACGAGCAGTCCAACGAGCAGCGACCGATCGGTGACGCCGCGCGGCACGCCCGACACCAAGGCGTCCAGCAGCCTCGGTGCGCTGTCGTCCATGTTCGACAGTTTGTCCGGCGGTGGCGGTGGAGGCAGCGGCGGCAACGTCGACTCGCAAGGGCGCAAGACGAGCAGTCATCCTCTCGCGGCGCTGCAGAAGCTGTGCGACAAAACGGAGACGCGAGGCTCGAGCGCGAGCGGCGCATCGAGATCCGGCGGCGGTTCCGCGACCACCATCGGCTCGAGCAGCGGCAGCGCTGCGGGGACAACGGGTCCGGGTCCCGGACCGACACCAGGTGCGATCTTGGCATTCAGCTGGGCTTGCAACGATGCCGTGGTGACCGCAGATTCGATAATGAAGTGTGCGTTCTGCGACACGCCCTTCATTTCAAAAGGCGCTTACAGGCACCACTTGTCGAAGATGCACTTTGTCAAGGACGGCGTTATCCCGGACCCGTTGACCATCGGCAGATCTGCCGCAGCCGCTGCGGTGGCGGCCGCCACGGCGGCGTCCCAGGGCACTTCCGGCGGGCCGAGCCGCAACTCCTCATCGCCGCCGACGTCGCAGCGCAACAAGTCGCCGCCGATTCCGCAGGCGAACGGCAGCCCGTCGCAGTCAGCGGCCTCGCCCCTCGAGGAGAGCCCGCACTCGAAATTTCTCAAGTATACGGAGCTGGCGAAGCAGCTGTCCAGCAAGTACGTATAGTCCGAGCCCCGTAAGTAGCGGTGCCACTTGTACATAAATGTATCTATACTGTAACGACTGTAACTAGCGATGTGATTGAAAAAGGAAAAAAAAAAGCAAAACTTTGATGACCCCTTTCCCCGCGAACACCGCCGCGCCGAACGACGTCGTGGCGCATCCGACGTCTTCGGGTTTATGCTTAAAGAGGCTGTGTCGTGGCTACATCGATGCCGGAAGAGAAATTCTAGTAGGTACGCGAACGATCGCAAATGTAATAAAAATACTTTCCGATCATCACTTATTCGCATTCGGAATAAATCGCATCTTATTCGCGTATTATATTATTGTCGTACGTAAGACAAGATCGATCGTATCGTAACATTCGTAGTTTTGATCATTCGATTCTCTTATGACCATACGATGCGTATAATAGGTACGTGTAACGAATCGAGGATGGAAATCGGTACAATTTCACTGAATTTTAATCTCGATGTCGAATCTCGAGCACGCAAGTCCGTGCCATTTTCCATTCATGTTATATACTATGTTTATTTGTAACAATTGGCATATTACTTATAGCATTGAAAATTAAATTCATCGTAATTATGCCGGTTTTATCCTTATCGTAAACTTCTCTTTGGTGATTCTGCATTTACGTGCTCGATAAAAAAGTAAAAAATACGGAATATAAACGTTATCATATGTGACTCATCGCTGCAAGCGTCAAGCCTCGTCACCGCGCTCTTTCAGCCTAAATGTGGATATCTCCGTCGAAAAGACTTCGCCGTTACGACGATTATTACAATTATTATAATAAGATATTTCGTTCACACGCAGAGTTAAACAAATACGCGGTGCAACAACGCAACACGTAAACTCCTTTTCCGTTTTTGGCTGATCGTTTTAGTCTGTCATCGAGGACACGCATTTTATCATTCCTGGGTTGACGACACGATTAGCGTGCGTGCGACCTCGTGAAACTCAAAAGAAAAAAAATCTCTACATCGAAGAGAGGCTTGAAATTCCGTTTTATATACGCCTCTCTGTCTCTCGTTATTTCTTTTATACTGATTCCTCTCTTTGTCCATTTTATTAGTCCAACTTTTTTAGTCGTTACGAAAAAAAGATTACGCTATAGAGTAGACTTGCGCGCGTAATCGTTTAGAATGTGTTTCCTTCTCGCTGTAGACCGCGCGCATGGGAAAGCTCGCGAGTTTTTCGCTCGCGAAATTTTTCCTCGCGATCGCAATCGCTATGGGAATGTAAGAGTCGAAGACAGGAAACGCGCGCAACTTTGTACAATCGCCATTTCGTATCGTTAAGAATTTTCCCGCAACACGTTTCACCTTCCGTTTGTCTGTATCACTTCCATCGGTATGAAGAATTAACGAATTATAGCAGTGACTCTTATTTTCTTTTGTGCCCAAGAAACGTGAGAGGATGTAATGACGATGATGTGGGTGTTGAACGAGCGTTAATTAAATTGTGATGCCACCATATCTCGCGGCATTGCTGAGTCATGGGGCTCGGCACGCGGCCAAGTTTGTGATTTTATAAATACTTAAGGACGTTTACGACGTGAGATGAGGAAAAATCGTATGAGGCAAGGAGAACTGAGAAAATCGGTTGGAGACGGAATCGGGGGAGGCGAGAGGAGAAAAGTGGAGAATCGGAGGAGGAGCGGAAGGAAGAGAAAGCTTACCTATCACCTGTCGTAAGATCGTCAGCATGTATACCTCTAGATCGTAAGGCCGTAGTTTCTTAGCGCATAGGATAGGTTTAGGGTTCGACCCTGTATAGGAATCTCTTTGTTGATACTTATTACTACGAAAAAAAAACCGGTGAGTTTGCTCGCGAGAATGGAGAAGAGGACCGTCTCGCGGTTACGACTGCTGCGAATCGACTCGGCGCGGAGACGCGCCGGGCGAGCGTAAAGGCAACAAGAGTGTAAACGCGAACAGCGCGAAAACAGGGGTGCAATAGCGAGTCTTGCGATTAATTGAATAAGAACGCGCGAATCGAGTGCGTACGCGTGAGAGAGTGAGAGGCGAGGGAGATGGAGAGAAAGAAAGTGCAAAAAAAAAATGAAGAGTGCGTGTGAGAGAGCGAGAATGCTGCGTCGTCGAAGAACGCAAAAATTTCTCGACGTGACGTACGCGTGTAGACCATTGTAAATTTTCTTTGTTCAAATAATATTTATTGCGCCGAGAGCGAGCCAACGACGCGTCATTTTACGTGTAAAATATTGTCATTATTATCACTCGAATTATCGCGAATACTGTGTATATTGATTATAATTACAATTATTATATTACGATGATGCGTGGCGGAGAATGTAGTGATGGCACATGATGAATGCGGAGCAGTGGGCGCGATTGGATTGAATCCTCAAAGTGCATGAATGTTACAATAACGAGAGAGCAAGAGCGAATGAAAGAATGAGTGAACAAGACGAGAGGCAGGAAGGTCGAATGACAGTTTGGATAAAGGAAGAGTGCGAGAGATCGCGAAAGTAGAGACAGAGATTGGGAAAGATGGAGCAGCTACGTGCGGCCCTCAATAGCGAAGGCCGGGAAAGAACGGAACATACTTGTATACGTATTTCTTGTAAACTCTAATTCTTCCATCGCGGACTTTAAAAGTATTTATCGATATAATAATAATATTAATATTATTATTGTAATTATATACGACTGCTGAGAGTGTGATGAACGTAACACGAGACGATTACGTGACAGCGAATATAACACATGTACACATTCGCGTGCGCGCGCGCGCGCGCGACTACACACACATGAGAAACACTACGCACTGTCGCAGTAACACTCGAGGAAAAGGAACAGCCAGCTGTGCGAATGATACGTTCGAAACGTACCTACCTACTTACAAACACGCAACCACAAAGATATGCATCATGTATACGCGACTCTTGAAACCATTTTACCAGATTTGTCATTATTTAATTATTTCGGTTGTATTTTAAAATGCAATTAAAGCTCAAATAAATATATATGTTATAAACTAAGAACGTGCGTACGTTTTCACTTTGCCGCATCCATCCGCTTCCCGCGTCATTCACAAATCCAAAATCGAATAATAATGATCCCCCGAGAATTTCAGGCGTTATCGACAAGCGACGATTGGCCGCATCTCTTTCAAACATGTGCCAAGCCATAATTTGTTGCAAAATTTTATCTGAAATTTTTTTGCTCTTTTTTTCGTCGCCATCGGACAGTTATTATCTCGAATTAATGCAACACGTGAAAATCGAGTGGTCGAACTGCGGGTAGAGGCGCTTCGCCGAGAAGAACCTAATTATCGAGAGGCGATCTGGCGACTCGCGACAGTTTAATTACCGAAGATCTTACATATTTCAGGAAACCGGCGCCGTTCCGAGTCCTTCGGTTAATTCTTATTAATCTGAACGGTGTAAATGAATGCACATTCGCGCTGGTTACGTACTTACGGTAAGTATTCGAAATAATTTGTCATCGCGCGCGCGACGCGTCGCCTTAAATAGGCGACTGACAGTTCGATCGTTAAGTGTCTAACTAATAGAGCGGATTCTCGCTATCGACGCGCGATCATTAAGCGTGAAACCACTTTTCGCTTTCTTTCGACAGATGCCTGCATTAATTAGAAATACCGGTATCCGTCTGCGTTCACTCTGCGCGCGGCTTATCTCCCTCGCCTTCGCCGGGAAGATGGCACTCGAAATTTACACCCGTGGACGCCGGAAAGAGAAGGAGAGAGAGAGAGAGAGAGAGAGAGAGAGCGAAAGTCCACGGAATCCTTAATATAGCGGGGAGTCCGGAGTCCGCTCGCTAATTCGGTGCCATACAATACCGCATCGAATGTACCGCATCAGTATCAAACTCACTCCCGCGTATGTTAGCCGCAAAGAATAGACACGGTCGGCGGATAAACTAGATAAACCGACGACTCTGTACACAACATTACGAGCGCACGATTTCGCTTATCAGCCAAGAGACGTTTCGCGAGATATCATCTCCCTCAAGGCCGCCGCTCGCCTTCGGACCCTCCGCTGAATCCAGCGAATTCCCCGATCATCCCGCCCGCCTCTCGCGCGCCACTCCACCCCTCCTTGTCCACATCGGCTGGATTCGCGCGTCGTCCTCTTCTCCCTTTTTTTTTCCCCATTTGCGGTGCATAATGACGACTTCGAGTCGCTGGATAGTGGTCGCCGGCCAGCAAATCACGGTGAAGGTCGATCCGCTGAAGGAAACGAAAGGAGAACGGCCACAGAGGGGGGAACATCGCGAGAGACAGGGGGGGGGGAGGAGGGAAGCTGAATAGGGAGTTGCAGAAACCGGTCGGCCACTACTCGTCCTCTTCATAAGAGATACGCCGCATGCCGCAGATACGCGGGTACTTTTATTTTGACCGTAATGCGCTAATGAATTGATACAGCGCCGAGCGGCTGCCCCCCCCCCCCCTCACTCCGCGCCTCTGTTCCTTACTTTACTTCGCTTGCTTATTCCTTGCAAGGGGAGGATCACCGGCGGCGGTTGATACAGTCTCGAGAACGATCTTTCTCTAGCCTGCGACCTATTCCAGGAACATCAACACCAACGAACAACAAACGGTTTGTTTTGGATAAAAGTTAGTTTCGCTAACTGCGCTGCTGAATTTTCGAAACATTTTTCCGCAATTGATGCAAGCAAAAAGCTTGTTTCGTTTTTCCAGTGCGTCGTGGAATAAAAAAGATATAATTCATAATATTGAAACATAATATATAGAGAAAATGGAAACATGAGATGGGGTAGAAATGTGAAATATCCAAATATAACTTTCATTTTTTCTAAATAAATAATTTATATTAAATTACCGAAATGAACATAAAATTCAAGACATACGCGTAATAGGTGTAATTTATAATAAAACCGTTGAACATTATGAATCAGAAACACGATAGGTATCTTGTATCCTCTTCACTGCGAAATACAACAATACGCATTATAGCGAATTATTAATATTTATAAAAAGAATTTACAATCAAGACTTTGAGGGGAAAAAACCGTTTGTCCAGATTCGAAATTAAGCCTGGCGCAAAAGCACGGGGCTGCTTCGGATAGCGGAGGAAAATCGAAAGGAAGGATTTGCGAAGGGCGAAAAAGGGAGTCTCGATGAGGCCGGTGAAATCCGATTGGAGGGTGGGGGGAGGGGGAGGGGGCAAGACGGATGGATAACGCGCGGTAACGATAAAGAATTTAAATCTTGCTCTATCTTAGCGAGCGCCCAATAAATCCTCGATAAGACTTGATTCCACTCGAGTCGGGGGCTATTAAAGCTGCCGCGCGGCGAACGCTCTCGATCGCCGGAAGTCGCCCGTTACCGCGCGGTCAACGGTGCATAATTACTCAAAGCGTAATGATCGTCGATCCGAAAGAAGGCAATCGGATGATTTGGCGAGCACTAAAACCGTCCGATAATGCGTCCGCGGCGGAAAGAACGACGGTTATCGTCGCGCGCGCAATTGCGCGCGAAGATAGCCGCGATATACTGTAACAAAAACCGTCGATCGAGCGTGCACGCTCTTGGTAATCGCCAGTGCATTCAATTCGAATCGGTACATCGCCTCTGATTTCCCTATCTAAATCGCCGGGTGCATCAGCCGGCGCATCAATTGGGCGACGTTATCGTAAACATAGAACGTACATATACGCCTGATCGGTGCTCGGTTTCGATCGACCATTCGAATAATAATTACGAAGTGGTCGACCTCTTGGACTTTGTGGTGATTGGAAGAGGGGCGGGGGGGGGGGGGGGCAGGAGGAGGATAAGTCGCCGGTTCGAGACGAAAACGATGAAGAAATGCCGCGCGCGCATAAGGCGAGTGCCGAAGGAAACGGGAGAAGAGAGACGAGAGACGGAGTGAGAGTGTGCAAGACGGAAAGGCGAGAGGAGTGGAGAACGATGGTGGCGAGGGAGAGGAAGGCGAGGGGGGAGGATAACTGATGAAGAGAAAGAAAGGGAGAGAGAAGGAGAAAAGAGGGCTTACGGACCTCACCTACCTATTGCCCGGGGCTGGTAATGAATTCGTCTAATGGGTCGTAAAGAATGCGATCTTATGGAGCGGAGAGGATAAAATAAAACATCGCCGGCGAGGCTACCGATTCTCGAACGGCCCTTAAACTAACCCTCGCCTTAAAGGAACGAGCCCTCATTCCTCCCCACGGTATTTAAACGCTACCGTCGATACACACCGCGCCGGACGCGAGGACTACTGTAATGTAAAAGAGGTTTATTGCTGACGACGTGTGTCCCGATGCCGATGAATATGTGCGAAAAAAAAAAAAAAAACAGTATCACTTTCACTCCGCGTCCCGAATTGCACAATCCAGAACGCGTTCGTTTTCATAATAAATTTTCTTCTCACAGAAATAATCTTCGCGTACATTTGTGCATGCTTTTCTTCGCGCAAAGCTCCGCGAAAACTCGTGGAATGATCTTTTCAAATTGTGAGAATCGCTGTCGAAAATCGAAGGGACCTTCACGATGTCGGAATCGATAATTCCTCGGCAATCGAGTCGCCGATGAACTAGGTCCTTTTTCCTCGTCGCAGCGTCCGAATTCGTTCTTCTTCCTTTTATATCCTCGCACTCGGCCGTCCTTACCGCTCCGCTCGCGTCCCGTGGCGCAATCCGCATCCGCGTAAGCGCAGTTCGTCTTGAACACGTTCCGACGTTTCTGTTCTTTATGTGCGCCACGCCAAGAGCTATGGGTATCCCTAGTTACTATCTATACCGCCGGTGACTTCTCCTTCCCTCGCCTCTTTCCTCGTGTTCACAAGCACCACCGCCGTTGCCGATTCCCGTGTCCCTTTCCGCCACCGATGGGTATATATGGGTACCGGATATCCATCGGAGTCCAACGACCCCCCCCTCTCCTCGGCCCTCCAACCCGCTCGCCGTACACACATACTCTCTTTCTCGCTTCCTCGTCGCGGGCAGTCCCACCCCGAGCATTCGCGATGTTCGAAAGCGAGAGCAGAGGCATTAGAGAGCCACCAAAAACCAGGAGAGATCCGACGATAGCCCAAGATTTGTAGCGGTCGTGGCCGGCCGATAACCAGCGCGCTGGTTGTCCGTGTGCGAAGGACCGTTCATTCCATACCCACTTCATGCCCGGCCACGTCGATGACATCGAGGCTTAATCCTCGCCTAGTGGTCATCCTATAATACGTAGTTATGTCGCAGGGGAATCGACGACTATCCGCGCCCGCTCGTCCAGCCCGGATCTCCGGTCCTTGCGAATGTCACTGATGGTACATTTCGTGCCAACAAAAACTTATTTATTTTGGGGGGGAAAAAATAGGAGACAGAGAAAAGATGTGTTTTAGTACGCATTCACTTGCAATTGTCCGCCGAATAGCAGCTTTTACTACTTGAGCCATTTCTCCCGTGTTGAAAAAACGGATTTTTTTTTTCGTTAAATGTTACATTACGTATGACATTCCCCTAAAATTTTGAAAGTAATTTTTGCCGATATAAGTATATCGATATTAGGCACAGCGCCGAGATTCGTCGCGTCGCAAAATTCACGGAAGGCGCTGCCTGCCGATCCGATTTCAAGGATGGCGGAGAGGAAAAGACCCAGGTGTTTTTTCGACGGATACGTCCTTCGAGGTGGCTGCACGCAAGGATTTTAATCCTGTTACTACGTGACTCCGGCGGCGGATGATGAAGATGTCAGTTGGCCGAGAACGCGTGGGAGAGCCAGCTGGATATGCCGCGCCTGGCCGGTGGGTGTTCGCACTCTCGTCGTGCGTTCTGTGCACCAAGTTTCTGCCCGTTTCTTCTCGCTCTTTCCTCCGCCCGGTCCTTTCTACGCTGTCCCTTCTCTCTCTCTTTCTCTCTCCCTCCCCCGCCCTTCTGCCATTTCTATCTCTCGGCTCTCCCGCCTTTTTTGCTTCTCGTTCCCTCCTCGTCTCGTTCCAATTTAGTTTCGTAAGATACGCGCGATCTGTACATCTACTTTACGACGGTCGCACGTGCATACTAAGAGGGCCTCCGCAAAAAGAAGTTGCGCTTAAGGGTAAGGCGCGCCTGATCAGGTAAGCTACTATCTGAGTAAGACGCGACTGCCTCGTTACATTTGTTCTTCACTTTACACACAGGCCCTGTATACCGTGAACAACAGGCTTAAGTTCACGTCGCAATAATAAAAATTCCGCAACGACGCGTACGTCGCGGAATCGTGCGTGCCATTTGCATTTCAGATTACTGCATTTTATATATCCCCGGCCGCCGCTCGTCTCTTCGTCATACGCACGAAAACACGATCGATCGGCGAATCGACCCGAAATTTCGGCACAAAAGTCCATTTCCGCGCGAGAAATAAAACCGCGGTGCTCAGCGCGTCATCGACGAAGATTCGCCGGTCGAGATTCGTCGAGGTTGATCGCAAGATACATATATTGGACATCGAGAGAAAATATTGATTAGTGAAAATAAGAAAGGCAGTGTGATATCATTCTGAGAACCGAAGGAAACGTCAAAATACGGGAATCCTTTGTTTGGGGGCGAGCAATAAAATCGGATGATCGCGTCGGTCAACGCAAGAGAGAGAAAAAAAAAGTTTCGTGGGCAGTGATTAACGATGCTTTACGCTTTACGCCTGTCGGTGCGTCGCCTTGTCAGATATTCGGGTTAGCATAACATCGTAAAATACCTCGACGTAAGCACAACTACACCGCGCCGACGAGGCACTTTGCGCGATATCCGCGCGAGCTACGCGCTTTCTACATCAACCACGAGATCGAAAATCGCGGCGGGATCGCTGTAAATAAATAGCTGGCTGACGACCTCACAACTTCTCTTCGTTAAACATTTGCGTTGGCACTGGCGCAGAATTCATCGCGAATGCCTCGTCGAAGGCATAAGAAATATGATAAAATAAACGATGTGTATGAGTAACAAGCAACATTGGATGATATTCTATCGCTATGTACTGCAAAATTTTATTGCACAACTGCTAAAGCACACTCTATTGTATAATATTATAATAACATTTACCATTGCAGTATTTTTTAAGTATTGATACATTTTATTTGCGACAATTTTATTTGCAAAACAAATTTGCTTAACTATTTATTAAATTTATTTAATTAAATAAATTCATTAAATTTATCAAATTTATTATTATCAAAATTTATTAAATTTAAAAATATTAAAAAGATACAAAATTATCGTTTTGCTAGCGACATTTTTAAATAATTACATTGTTCATAAACGCTGTTAATATAGCGTGGAATATTGCAATATATAAATAAAAATCGAATACACCATAAATAAAATAACTAAAGAAACTATAGAGACTGAAAAATGTGTGCACTGTATGTACCGTATATACGATTTTTATTACTTGTAATCCTGTTGAAAGGATATGGGCTTTACTTTTCGTGATATTTGTAAAAAAAATTTGCGATAAAATTCGCCGTGTATTAATTGTCAGGATATAATTTACGGTGGAATACTCGCGGCGTAAACACGGTTCACACGGCAGAACTGAAAAGCCCCTTAAAACCTGATCTGAAATTATTAAAGTAGTAAATTAAATGTTAGAGAACCGCAAGAACAAAACTGGATCTAGACGTCGGCGTATGCAGAGGCGGGCGATAAATACATCTCAATTCTTTTCGAGCCCCGCTAACCGCATATAAGTGCACGTAATGTAGAGAATGTAGAGCTCGCGCGATCGATGAGTCGTGTTAACGATTTCGAAGAAGGACGGGGACAATAGATATCGTAAAAATCCAACAGCGTCACGCACAAAGAAAAGGATCCAAATATCCAAATGGAAATGGCGCGGGTTAAACAAAGACGTCGTCGCGACGGATGAAGCGAGACGCAAATCGCCATTCGTTCTCCGCGATCAGGATTTGTCTGGCAAGCGTATATCATCTGACTCATCGCCTGACTTCATGACGAATTTGATCCGAAAAGTGCGCCACCGTCCCTCTTCCGGCGTGGCTCCCGAGTGGCGATACCGACGATAAATCCGCGGCGTTGAGGTTGCGGCACCGCGAAACTGGTGCAATCTTACCGCGAAGGTCGCCGCGTTCGCGACGACCTCATTATAAAGAGACTGTTCGTCGGCGGTGACTCTGACGGTGGGGTAGCGGGCGTTGCGCGGAGGGGCGAGAATCTGACAGGACTGCCACACTCGAGCACAGATTTACAAGGCTGCCGCTGTTTTACGACCCCACAAAGTGCCGCTCGCTTGCTGAGTACCCGAGCGCGCGCACACACACACACACACGTACATGTGTCTACATATACGTATGTACATTTTACGTTTCGTATATATTCGTGTATATACGCGCGCGTGGGCTTGCAGAGGAGAGCATCGGTACGTTCATTCGGATCGCGTATTCGCATGAGCGCGGACTTATAAACACGTCATTTCTATCACCTCGCCAATCCCATTATTCAGAAAACTTTACCGTCGTTTAGCGTCTAACGGGTCCGGCCGCGAATTACGGATTTTGTCCGGCGATTTGCATCGGTTTTTCCCTTCCGCGGCGATGACGCGCCGAGAAGCAGAGTATGGATGCTCCGGATGCAACGATTAAGTCTCGTGAGATATCTTCTTTTTTTACTTTATGACGCTTCTCAGATCGCGATGAAAAAAATTTGAAAAATACATTAAATCTTGATCTGCCATAATTGAAATTATAGATAGGTAGTGTCATATTCGAGCGCGTTTGAATTATTCACCCCGACAGAATTACGCCGGTTTGTTGTAAACAGTAATTTATATTTCGCGAAAATAGATTTCATGACTGCTGTTTGTGATATTGCAAGTTGCGATCCGGCGTAATAAATCGCGAGCGTTTAAATGCGACATATTTTGCGATTATTCGCAAATTCGTACGTCCATTGCGAATTGCGCGTATTGGCAAATTTATTTTATTATATGGACGCAACTAGATGATAAGCCGAACATCCATTATAATGAGCCCGTTACCTGGCGCGCCTTTGACGTCAAATTTTTCAGGAATTATCTACCGCCGTAGTCATCGTGACAAATAACACGGTTGATCGCGAAAAGAGCCCCATGATTTACAGTCCGGGAGCGCAGCGGCAATCTTTGTAGTCATCTGAAATAACATCTCGAAAGCGGCTTCTGATTACTGAGTATGTTTTATCGAGCTCCCTACTTACGAACTTGGGCGATAAGCTAATGTCAAGTCTAACGACCACTTACGCGCGTCGAGCAATTCTCTTTAAAATTACAAATCGAACGCAGTCATTCGCCGTGTAAAAACGAAGATCAATATCCAGCTCGCCGTTCGATCTTACTTCTCACATTTAGATTCGTAGAAAATTAATCTGTACAATATGTTATAAGCGCGTTACACACTTGTGCAATAAATAACGCTCATCTATTAATGGGAAACGCTTCTCCCCGCAGCAGATCCTCGTTCGCACTTAAACCGAACGAGACCGAGACTCGTTTAGATGCGCAACCCGATGTACTTAATTCACGGATTTACGCATATAACGTATTTCGGTTTTCGCGAATATAATACTTAACGTATGCGATAACGGGTGGAAATTGAGATAACGCGGTGGAACCGCAAATGATAAATGTGAGATTACTTCCGGCAAGTGTCTATCTTCTTTTACGCCGAGTTAAAACTCTCGACGAGTCGTGTTCACACGGTCAGAAGTTATCAATTCTCCGGAGGCGCGCCGCGATTTTTGCACGCACGGTCGGTTCTCGAAAGAATATAGAGCTGGCTTTGTGGATTTGTTATCAAGAGACGGAGACAGAGGTCCCTGTCGAGCCCGCAGGTGTCAGGACGGTGTTTTATTGCGGTGTAATCGAGCCGACGGAGAGACGCCGGAAATGGTCGCAGATAGTCGACGGCACAGGAAGCAGTCGTGGGACCTCACACGGCGCGACTGTCGAATGTCTGGCGTGGTTTTCTATCAAGTTGACAACCCCGCGCCATAAAATCTTAGATATCGTATTTCGTGAGTCTTCCAAATATGTAACCAGCTTTAATGACTAATGGGTGTCTCGGCCTCTCCGTCCCATGATCGGATCAAAGGAATTGCGCAATATATTTTAACGGCATAAATGCGGCAGTGATATATGAAGACGATTTTTAGATGATAAAAATGATTGAAAAAATTGTTCTGATTCGAGCGTCCGATAAGATGCGACGAATAATCATCGCAAACGCGCATGTTCCAAGAATAAATAACACGACGCTTCGTATTTATGATCGTAAGTTATCCTTGTAAAATCTACCGGACGGCGCTTATATCGGTTTACCTTACGCACGGCCAGCAACGATTCTCGGAGGCAAGAAAATCAAGTCAAGGGAAACGGACATCCATCCGACGTGCCTAAGTTATTACTCGATAACTTGTTTATATGCGTTACCGATGCGAGGCAAGGAGCATGTGGGTACCGTACTTACTTTAATCGATACACACACACACACACACACACGCTCAATATTAATCCGGTCGATTAAATCAATTACGGGAAACGCTACTGGATTTAGTGCTAAACCGAACGCCCAACGCGGGACGAGTTGCTCGAATAAATTAACTGGATATAATCGTCGGACCGTTAGCCGTAGGCGTATAAATAATATCGACAATATCCTCTTCTACGAGAGTTCCAGGTGATAAAGTGCGCGTCCTCCGTGGCGTTAGGACTTTGCGCGCCGCATAAATAATTTTGAACATTCTGGCGAACTTTACGGTGTCTGCGAGCGTTTAGCACAGGGTAATTAACATTAGTGCGGGCTAATGAATGTCCTTAGGTTCTGATATTCGACAGTGGGTTGAGAAGGTTTCACGGAAATTATCGAGTATCTAAGATCTTCCAAGTACTTGAGATGTTTCCTTCGCAAATTTTCGGATTCTTTTTATCATCCAACCGATGCATTTCATCTTTGAAGTAATGCGCAAGATATACATTTAAAAAAATTTTTTATATTTAAAATAATCGAATAATCTATTTTTCAAATTAAAATATTATATCTATTTTCTAAGAAAATGAAGTATAATATTTTCTTGCTTGATGAATCGATAGAAAGATTGAGATGTCGATGATATTCGAAGAATGGAATTGTGACAAAAACTCCACATGTTAGCAATGCGTGTAACAACTGTACATTTGTAATGCGAATAGTCGCATGATTTCACAGTATCCAGAAAATAATCTTACCACATCGAGAAATCGAGGAAACTAAGACGCGAGAGAGAACCGAGCATCCTGGCGAGTCGGCTAGATGAAGAGACGCGCGAGAGTACAACGGGAACGGCCGTGTGGGTGAGAAAGAGAAAGAACGAGGGAGGCTACTATTTCGCAGTTTCTTATAAATATTCATTCCTCCTTGCCGATGAATCAGGAGGGCTCGAGTCTCGCGCTCCAGGCGGTAAGTCGCGTTAAGAGCGCTAACGAGCGACTCCTCCAGCCGCGCGGGAGAGAGTTTCTCTCTTCTCGCTCTCCTCAGTCCTCACCGTCGTCCGCGAAGGGAGGAAAAGGCAGCGAGAAAGACAGGGAGCGGGAAAGGGAAGAGGGAAGGGCGACAGAGGGAGTGAGGCGGTCTTCCCGTCTCCCCCGGCAATTCCACGCGGCAACCGCGCAGCGCGCTGAGTTGTGCGAATTTGTTTAATTAGAAGTTAGGCCGGCGATACATTAGCAATGTAAATACTCCCTTTGCCCCCTCCTCCGCCTCTCCACTCCACCATTTCTCCCATCTTGCCCTCAACTCGCCCGCCGATCTCCTTCTTTGTCGACTGCGGGGCCGGCAATCTCGCCACCCCTCCCCCGCAAAAGGCGAGTCGGCGTTTCGTCTGCTGCCGGGGACACCCGGTGATTTAACGTTTCTGTTTTGACTCCGCCGCTACGTTGATTCCGCGCGCACACGTCGGTGTGTGTAGGTACGCGTGTCGAGCGCAACGGGCGCAGTCGCGAATGACGGTGCAGCTACGTTACGGAACCGTTATTATAATAATGATTTATGACGTTTATATCGTCTTAGCGATATAAATTCAAAGTTTGTTGCGACCGACGGCTTCCGACACTGGTCCCGTATACGTGTGGGTGTAGGTCCGGTTCCACGCCCGGCTACGGCGTGTGTACGTGTAGCGCTGGTCTCGTATGTAACGTCGTACGTGCCAAAGCGCGGTCGGCAATCGAAGACTGGAGGATCCAAGCTCGAATGGCGCTAGAAACTTGGATGCCGAGCGTACGATAGTCCGTGCAATAAACCATAGTTGACACGATATATTGTCAGGCGAACAATAGATAAGAACGCCAGCTTAATTTTACGAGACCGTCGTAACTTTGGAAAAACAAAAACAAAACTGTAACAATTGATTTTTTCGTTTCATTAAATGTAATAAAAATCACATTTTATAACGTGTTTGATTTCTTTGCCCACACAATGTTCCTCTCTCTAGCAGACTGAAGCATATTCTTAAAATCTCATTAACAGTTTCATCACAATGTTCGTAATTTAACGGTCATTCTATGATTAAAAAGACAAATGTCGTATATTTAAATATCATATATTTAATATTTCCGCGCTTTCTAGTTTTGACTATAGAGAAATAAATAGTTAATTAATTAATTAGATAATTGGGGCTAGTTAGGTGTAGATTAACGGCTGTTAAGTTGAGAGCCACGGGGTCATGGATGCACGGAAGGAGTAGTGGCATCACTCCAGCCGAGCGTCATCTAATTATGTTTTACGTGGGACAGTGTAATAACTTCCAAGGCTGCCTCCGCTTGCATTTCTTGCCGGCCAGCGTGGCGGGGCTGATGCACGCGATGAGATTTTCCTCGGCGATTCGAAGGCGAAGCAAAGTGCCGCGGCATAGCCTTCGGAGGCGAGTCGCTTTTTGCGAGAAGCGCCTATCCTCAAAGAACAACAGTAACGTCCGCAGCGGCCAATTTCCTTTTTCCGATGTCTCATTCGGAAGAAAATATCCCGCGGCATAACTAAGGCGCTCGCAACACGAAAGTTAAATCAGTTAAATCTAATCGTTGTTTTTGCCGCAATAAAACTCAATTGACTGTATCAGAGACATATTTCATTTATTCTGACGCTCCGAGTCGTTTTGTTCTTCTCGCAACAGTTACGAGAAACACTGTGGAAACGTGTAGGTAATATATCTCTCGATTAAGAATATGTTATTATAAAAGACGTCCAATAAAACGTTTCGCATAGGATTATTACGGATTAAAGACAGAAGGGAGGGAAGATGACAAAAGTCTTTGCATGCGCGAACCTTCTCGGGATTAAGCGTACATTATAGTCGCGAAGGCGAGTTTGTACTTGGGTAAACGAGCGCGATTAAGCATGCGCGAGGATAATTCAGAAAAAAGCTAAGAGCACGAAGCGTGAACATGTTAGCTGTTGTGACGGGACACGTCGCGCTGCAGCAGCCACCAATTATGCTAAACACCCTTCCTATCCTAAAGCAGGAATATCCCGGTATCCTCATGTCGAAAGTGGTTTCCTGTGTCTGGAAACTGGTTCTCGGTTCTCTGCAACTCGATATTCGAGCTCTTTCAAATGTACCTCAATATCTTTCGTATCTTCATAAAATCAAGATGTGTAACTGTGGTTATAGCTGCCGCACCACTGCATATTGAGCCCATTATCGGAATCAAAGTTATACACTGTGCAACGCAGAATATAAGCTACATTGCGATTATACCATCCCGGAGCTTAATTTACCACTATAATCCGCTTTCTTGAACATATTTTTATCGTATTATAGTAAATTGTGACGGAGAGACACGTCAGAGAGTTGTACAAATAACAAATTTACATGGAATCAATTACGATAAGCAATTAAAAGCTGTGTAGAACAGAACCGCTAATTAAATCACAGTGTAGTAATTCATTATAATATAAAGTTTATAGAACAAAAATATAAAATAATGACGAATTGTCGTCAATGTGAATTCAATACTGCGACACGCGAAATCAATCTTTCGCGTGGCCGAAACTCTCATCGATCCAGACGTGTCTCGCGATGAACAAGTTTCCGCTGCAAAATAACGGCGGTGTCGAAATATGTATTGCGGATTCGAGACTCGGCGCGGGGAAAGGCTGCACTAGTGGAATGGAATATCCGTACGCGCGTCGTTGCGAGACAGGACATTAAGGAACATTAATATTTTGGCCGGTGAAGCACATTGGCGACAGCCCAAATGTCCTGACGGCGCCTCGGCGCTGATCAGGTGCCGGCGGATTACCGAGAGCGACGCAATCATCCGTGCGTCGACTGTCGATGTCGCGTCTCCCGCCGAAGGACGAATAGCGCGAAAGAAAACGACGGAACGGACGAATTGCGCGGCGCGGGGAGAATCGAAAAAGGACGACGAGAGCGGCGGCGAGCGCGGCTACGAGCTCTCCCCCTTCATTGGTCCGTCCGAGATTAACACTCATAACTCATTCGGGACACGGAGTCGTGCGTCACTCCTAGCTATGCTATAATTGCCGACATAAATCAATCGCCCGATGAGATCATAAACCCGGGGCGATACAGTGCGCCAACAGATCCATATAACGCCAAGTGCAGGGCTGCATGTTAAATGTCAATTGATGTCGGCCTGACGTATCGGATTACTGCAAATGCTGCTGCGAGATGACGCGATGAACAGTCGCGAATTCGGCCACTGACGTTTCTAAAACTGCGCCTTCGTCCGCCGTTCTTAACTTTTCGACACTTTAAAACTCCGTCGAAACAAATATCGCTTGAGTTTCCGCCGCTTCCGCTTGCGAAGTGCTTTTGCGGATACAAAGTGCGGCGTAAATGTTGCCGATAAAGTTTTATTCATTTAACAATCTCGCCTTTTTTTTCCATCGCACTCCTTCTCTCTCCTTCTCGTTCCCGCGCGCGATACACACACGCGCGCGAGCGCGGTGAAATAATGACTTCGCATGTCGTTCGCCGGAGTATCTTAACACCGGCGCTAACCGCTCATCATGCGTCCTCATATTTCACCTAATGCACCGTCATCTTCCATCCGCCGGGCTTGCACCTCACCATCAGCAAACTCGGTCGGCCGTTATTATCGTAAAAAGCCAATGCGCACCTACGCTACGTACACCATCGGGCCGAGAGCGAGGTGAGAGAGATCTTACTCGACGCGACTCAGCGAAGCGATGCAGGTAAATAACTCCCGTGCATTACGCCGGTTGGCTCAATGGGAGATGATTGGCCCAATTACAGGCAGCGTAGCAGAAAATGAGGGCTTCCCTCACGTGGTCCCGCACACCCGGGGATACTGCCGCTGTCGGCGAAGGTGGCTCTCTCTCGTCGGTTTCCTCGACGCGCGAGTCCCCCGCGATCGAGCGCTGATGGGGTCGTACGGGGTTCGCCTTCGATGACCAAGCGATGATTGCTCACGTCACTTCTCCGTTTACCGATAAGATCGCACCTTATAGGTCAAACTACTGATCCTCGCACTTTCCTTATCGCTCTCTCTCCTCCTCCCTCTCTCTCTCCCCCTCCCCGCGTCCCTTTTCCTCCTCTCTTTCTCGTCATCTTTCTCCAGGCTCGAGACTTGTATCCGCGCGGGAACATGTGGCGATCGCGCAGCCTCCAGGGAATTCAATAACTGTAGATCATCTCGATCACGAGTTAACGCCGTGCCGCGCGCGCAGTCGTTTTACGAGCGCCTCGATATCTCTCGCGTATATAAACGTATATATATATATATATATGTATATATACACACGGACAGGAGGGCCCTCCGTCTCTCAGGTGAAACGAACGATCGCTCATTCCTTCGTTGATTGGGATTCCGAAAATTACGATGCCGTGCCACGATCATCTCCCTTAAGATCTCCTCGCGGAATCCCATCGTAAAGGTCGGAGAAAAGTGCCGAGATTAAGCGTGACAAATGTACGCGGCGGACGATTACGTTGTTTAACGAAGCCCCGGCGTGGCGGTGGAGCCTCGTTGAGAAAAAGACTTGTCGATGTATCAATAACGTTGCACGCCGAATCACGTAGACGCTGATGTTTAATGGTGCCGACTCGGCACGATGTTTCCTCCGTGGAATGCTCTACGCCCACTTGCCATATTAATTAGCCTCTCGCTACTTTTATGCATTGACTGAACGCTTGATTGCAACACATAGCTATGATAATGAATAAAATAAAACTTTCTATTAATAAGCAGTCTTATAAAGGACGACTTTTTTTTCAGACATCTTAACATTTAATAATAGACTTTTGCTTGTCGTAGAAATAAATTTCAAAGTCTAATACGTGTGAGATCTCTATCGCTCGTTGCTTGAATATTTATCGATGCATTATTAGCCAATCGAAACAGCACACATTTATCAGAGATTTCGACGTAAGATTTATTTCTTATTTCCGTAGAACAAAAAAATGAAGAGTATTAATATTAATTTTTTTTTTTTAAATTTCTCATACATAACCAAGCGACTGAAATATTTCACAATATTATTATTTTATGTAAAAAAATCTGGCTGCTAGACGAGTTAACCTTTCATTGTCCCTCTTTACCGCCCGCGCCCCGCTCCTTGTACCTTTCCACTCTGGAATCTCGCCGATGGACGGTACCTATACGCGCGCGGCAGCTCACGCAGCCCTTTCGCGAGGTCTAAATATTGAGACGGTGTTTATTTAGCGAAGAGATATATGATATGACGCGGACAATATAATGCATTGTATTCAAATACGGGAGCTCGCGAGTCGTGACCGGGAGCAACCGCGACCGGGGGGGGGGGGGGGGAGCGAGCCTCCACCATCACCATCACCTGCGGCGGCACCACCGCGGCACCATCGCCGGCGTCGTCGCCGTCAAGCGGCGGCCCCCTCCCCCCCCCGACCTCTCCGCCGCTCACGTTACTCCACCCGTATAAATAATATCCCGCGGTCGGATTCTCAGGATTAGACTCGCGGCCCGTACGGTACGAATAAATGCGGCCCCCAGCCCCGTCGTCGAATCGCAAAACCGCGCACTTACGTGCGCACGTATGTACCTCTCGCGAAGCGAGCGCACGGGCCACAAGCCGTATATATACGGTCGGTGGCGGACGAGGGGGGGAGGGGGAGCAGCTACGTAGTACCTGCGTGACAGAGAGCCCGCGTGTACGTTACCAGTTATCTGCGGTCCATATCAAATGCGACCGAGGTCCTTCCACCTCGCTCCTGCGTCGTGCGCAGTTGCTTCGCCCGCTCCTCGTCCGCTCCTTGGGTGTCTTCCCCTTGGCTCTCTCCCCGATATCATCCCGCGACAGGGTGGAAATCCTTTCGTTCGAACGGCCATCTCGCATAATGTATCCACAAGCGGATCTTTTTTCAATCGGCGCTTCAATCCTGAAGAGTGACAGGAACGAGAAGATCGAGATATCGGTTTTCCGCCGAGGGACACTCCGGCGTGATTTAGAATTACACCAGCGGGATGAAATTGTGCGATATTTCGAAAAACTTTTGACTCGTGCGAAAATTATGATCTCGATTCTCGCTTTAATCGTTCTTTCTTCTCGCGCAATTTTCTTGTTTATAAGTAAGACGGTTGTGCATACCAATGTCTCCGCTAGTGACAAAATTCACACAAAGGAAATTAAAACCGAGGATTTATTTGGAATGCATCTTTCTTCCTCGGTATGAATACGAAGGAAGACGCTTTATGCGACATCAAAACCGAAACGCCGCCGTCCAAGTCCAAAGACGAAGGGAATGTGCATCGGTGGTCTTTCTAAGCGGAGTGGGTGGGCCGGCATTATGACCCGCACGCATGCAGGCGTGCATTACGATCAGTATGCGCGGTGCGAGCAGGCATACGGCGACGAGCATGACGAGGTCTTCCGCAGCGACGTGCGTCGCGTGGCCCGCTGCCCGTCCTCCTCTCATTTTCAAGTTCCCCACGATAAATACGTAATGCCCGTTTCCTGATTCATCGGCGTGCGTGTCGTTACCGGACGCTTCTCGGAAGTCGCCGGTGACAAATAGTTCTGCCGGATGTCGTAAACCCTGACGGTTATTAATATCACCTCGCGCCAGCGTGCGAGTCGTGTTTTTGCATTTAGCGGTGAAAGTGCATTTTCAATATGCTGTATCAACTATTCTTGCTCGTTCTTGTAGTCATGCAAGAATAAAGCTCTCTCTCTCTCTCTTGTTTTATTTTCGGCGTGTCTATCGAAATGGAGATTTTATTCTAAATATAATTTTTGCAAATAAAATATAATGTTGATTTAATAACGGAAATTTCAGCGGTTTAATTGATTATTTTTAGAATATTATTGATAGAATAGCGTAAAAATTGCTCGCAGATCCGAAATACTACGCTCATTAAACCCAGATGTCTAGTTTATAGATAAGCCCGATCACGGGAGGGGCGATCGATTGGTGGCATTTCGTCCGTGCCTCGCGTCTCCTCGAAAAATCCTGAAATCTGCCGAACGCTCAGTCGCAGCGGTAACTTCTCGGCCACTCGTCCTCGCAAGTTTCTGGAGGTGACGGGTGGCCATAAGAGGAAGATGGCGTCCGACAAGACGTAATATCGTTCCCATCGCCGACTCACTCAGTGTCGTCCATCCTGCGTCGTTCTCCACCACCGGTTCTCCCGCTCCCTTCCGCCACCTCATATATCTTTTGTTTCTCAATACTTTCGTCGAGCAGTTTGTTATTGCCCGATGTAGACTAGGTACGTGCGCGAAGCGCGGACGACCGGGTGGGTCGAAACGGGTAGGAGCAACGCGGCGGGAGAGGAATGAGAGAGGACGGACGAGAAACGCGGAAGATTAGGCGGTGAAAAGAGAACGAGGGAAGGAAGGACGGAAAGAACGGCGAGCGGAGCGCACTGACACAAGCTGGTAGCTAGCGGAGCTGCTCAAACTAACAAACTCCAGCTATATCTCGAACTCGGGGAAGATGACGAGGGCGGGGGAGGAGGAGCGGGGGGAGGAAAAGAAGGAGAGGCTCGGAGAACGAGAGAAACAGAGAATTCAGGACAAAGTTTCGTCATTGCGAAATGACACGAGTGGTCTTTATAGCGGCAACGCCGGCTGAGAGAGACGCCTCCGCCCTGTCGGCGTCCTCCTCTTTCTTTCTCCGTGTATTGACAAAAGTGTCGGTCGGCCTCTCCACCTCTCGTAGTTTCGTCGCGCCATTCCCCGATATTACCGCCCCGTCGTGGCCCTCGTGGCGCGAGGTAGGATGAGGGTGATTGCGACGAAATCATTGCAAGGAATAGAAGAGGTGCCGCAGTTGGGAACTCATAAGACGTAAAACCGCCTTACCGGCGAAGACGGCGACAACGGCAGCGGCTGCGAAGGGACGTCAGCAGCTCTTCTAATCGAGGAGGGAGGAAAAAAGAGGGAGGAAGAACGAGAGCTACGTCGGCTACGTCGTCGTCGTCGTCGTCGTCGTCGTCGTCGTCATCGCGAAGGCGACGACTGCTGCATTGAGGAAATATCCGCGAATAGCGAGAATTATCAGTTCGCAGCTTCGTGAATCTACATCGATCGACGTCTGTTTGCCCACACGCTTCGGATCAACGAGACAAACAAGTTTTCGCTTCGTCATTAATTTATGTACTCTTGATTTGTAGATATATGTGGGCGTAGTAATTAATTACTCCGGCTGTTATTAACTTTGATGCCTCTGTCATTTATGTATATCGAATTATGTATACGCGTAAATGTATGTGCTCGTCACTTTTTCCCGATGAACTTGACAATTGTACCGCATCTACGATATACATACGCGTATACGACCGGAAGTGCAATGTTTAATGTGAATTTTTTGGCCTGTATCTTGAGACACATTCAGGATTCGAAATGAAACGATGTTTGGTGTTAAGCGAAAGGCTCGCGGATATTGATCTTCATCTCCGAAACTTGGCGTTTACTAAAACATATTACATATTCGCGAACATTCAAGGATGAAATTGGATCGATTAATATCGCTTCGCAACGCGCGCGCGGTCACTTGTACTTCATCTCGCGCAGCAGCGATAATGATAAGATGGGAATGAAGTGCGGGAGAGAGAGAGAGAGAGAGACGATGGCGCGGCGGCTCCGGCCAAAAAGAGCACAAGCGTCCAATCGCAATCTATCAGAAGGGGCTAGTGACACTTTCGATCGGGTGTCAGCCAAGTTCGCTCTCATCACTTTGACGCTCATCTGCTCGCCCTCGCCTCGTCTCGTCTCGCCGCGGACCTCATCGTCCCTCGGGTCCCGTGGAGTCTGCGCTAGTCAACTCTACGATGATAAAGCAAATAGATAATGTCCGAACTTTAATTAAAACCGGACGGCTGAGTGACATATTTGATTACCCGAGAATTTAATTAATCGCCTCGCGGACCTACCCCGACGCGACAAGAGCGCGCGGGAGCGGAGGGGCGGGGACGGGTCCGATAAGTCGCGGATTTGTATTGCAAAATTATCATCCCGTTGTTCCTCCTTTTTCTTTTCTTCCTTTTTTCTTGCTCTCCTCCGTCCGTCCGCGCTCCTGAAACGGGCCGGCTCGGCTAACGAGAGGCTAATTAGTCGTGTGAAATTACTCGCATTCATGGCCGCGATAAGCACCAACACTCGCGAGCGCGCACACACGGCCCGCTGAAAATGGCATATCGTTTCCTTTACGCTCGTCCCGCTTCCCCTCCGCCCCTCTTCGATCGGGCACGAGAAGCTACTTCAGGCGCGATTATCATTTTTATTGTTATTCCCCGCTGTCGGCGCGGAAGAGCCGAGCTGCCGAGCACGTTGTTGACAACGCAGTTACTTTATATTTAATTAATGGCTGATGTTCCGACTGGTACCGAGTCTGAAGCTTTATCCGAGAAACGAACTCGGCGCATAAAACGATAAGGTACGGCAAAGCGAGTAAAAAAGAGGCGGCTAAGATAATTACTGTCTCGTACGATTCGATGATACGTGTGTGATAAAGCGAATTTTTAATAACGCTATCAGATGCGTCCGTTTATGCTCCAGTTGGTGGGTAATTAATAACGCATAACACGGCGAAAGTCGTTTCGCCTCGCGTGCCATTTTTGATTATCCTCACTCTTTATTCATGCTTACTTTTGCTCGTAGAGTGGCAAGTTTCGTGATACGAATTAACGGAAATAATTTTCGCATCAATTTTTCAAAGGCTTATCGTTGCCGGAATAATTGAAAAATTCCACACGAAATAGATATTACTTTTCATATCTGAAAAAAATTAATCTCAACGCATTACTAATAATATCTAGATTAGCATCACTTTTACTTTTGCTGAAAGAAGACGTGGCTGCGTGAGCGGCGGCGATCGCGAGTTTTATGGCTCACTGTCGATTTCACGCGAGGAAATCTCAAGGTTACGAGGATCGTTCTCCGAGGTAAGGTCACGCGTGCTGTACCCTGCCGCGGCACCGAACGACCATCGCCGTGCGCACGCGTGAGTGACTCACGGGCGTGCACGGAGGCGCTGTAAAGCCTCCGGGTACCGCGGGACCCTCGGGCGGTCGTTAAAGGAGAAAGAAGCAATACTCACGTGTCTAATAGATTTCGCGGCGTTATTATTTCATTGCGCATGCAGCACGCGAGCCGGCCAATAATGTCTAGCCTTTAGCTTCGCAGGATCGACCGGGCGAATGGTCGTCGAACGAATTGGATTGCGCAGATTCCGGCAGCTCGTTTTCCACATTCTGCCCGCGCGAAAGAGTCTCGAGTTTCTTCCTTCACGCGGATTACCGACTAGGAGATTACGCGCGCCACGGCGCATCAATGCACCTGTGTCGTGTGTGTTTAATTGTAAAATATCGTCGTTGCGGTGCTTCGATTATTAGATTACTTTTTATCAGAACATTATTCGTATTTCAATACAGTGGGTAACGAGAAAAAATTTTATATTAAAGGCAAATTGTAACTCTAGTATAAAGATATTTATCTGCGTAAAGCGCTGTCGCGGTTGACTACTTTTCTCGTTGAAAGAACGCTGCGAATGCTCGAATGGATTTTCTTTGTGAAAAATCTTCGATCTCTCAATGTAATTTATTTCATTAGCAATTTGCGCATTCTGCGAGAATAAGAGGATACTTAAATATTCTTTTCCACAAATGCGCGCGTAATAATACCGCGCTACCCTCGTTACGACGTAGACAAATTGATGCATTACTTGCATCAGGTGCTTAAGCATCGCGCCGAAGAGATCGGCTTGGTCCCTAAATTAGCGGATCCGCGTATCCATCGGACGCCGTCAAAGCGAATCGCGGCCGCCGGATCGTTAGCCGCGGCACGACACGCCGGTGATTTACATTAATGATTCATCTGACAGGTGGGGAGGGAGGCGAAGGGGTTACCGAGGCGTCGTTCCGCGCAGTACATTACGCAGTCCGACGAAGAAGGATGCCGCGTGTGGAGGCTTCCGCGCGCGAGAAACGCGGGCCCGAGTCGGTCGGTCAACTAATCACGTGAAATAATTACGTTTTGTGTTGGCGGCGGCTGCAGCGGCGGTTGCAACGGTGGCTGATGGACATCGGCCCGTCACGCGAGGGATGCGTCCGTGCTCACGCGCGCGTTAAGGCGCCTACGTCGGGAAGACAAGGATTCGGAGAACGGATAGCGGAAGGCAGGGGCGTGCGAGCGAGACAGCCGGAGGGAAAGGATCTGTGCAAAAAGGGCAGAGCTGGGAGAGGACATCGTGGTACACGTTCACGCGGGGACTTCTCGGCGGAGGGACGGCGGAGGCAGCTGAAAAAGGCGCTCGCTCCGGGTTTCTTGCGGCGAGCCACACAAGGAGAGGCCGTGGTGAATCCCCATCAACGCTCGTCACGCCGGCTCAAAATACCGGCGCTCGCAATATTCATGACCGTATCGTCCACGAGGCGAGGCGGCCGCGCCAAGGATCGCGCGCGTCTCGACTGTGCGAATCTCGTTTCCGTGATATGCGCGACGAAGCGAAACGCGTTATGATGTATTCTTATAATTATTCTTTTTCACGCGAGCACAGCTCGCCTTTGCTGCTCCGATCGATACTGAAACGCTCAATGAAAGTTACCGATTATCATAGATCAGCTGGAACACTGGGTGAAACTTGGGATTCGCTTAGAAGGCGTGTTTGGTTGTTGCTACAATCTTAAGTAATAATCGCGGCGGTCTTTTGCGCGCTTTGACCCCGTTTGCGGTCCCGAGTTTACCGATCGGCCGCAGGAAAGAGAGAAGGCGGGAAAGGAGGAGGCGATGGACGCGCGGGCTAAAATCAGACGCCGGACAGAAGACGAAGAAAGGCGAAGGATCGCCGTCAGGCTTTCAGCGCCGGGCTTCGCCAGGGCGTGCTGATCGTAAATATCGCGTGGCGCATCAGATATTTCGGAGGGAGCGACCGAGAGTTATGGCGGCCAGTCGACCAGACGAAGCGCACAGAGTCATAGGCAGGGAGGAAAGAGAAAGATACGGTGGGAATGAGCAGGGGGGAGGAGAAGAGAAGAAGAGAGAAAGGGAGAGAGAGAGATCTACTCTATCGTAGTACGACGGTAAGAGCGATGGCGGGAAGAAGAGAAAGAGACGAGCGGGACGAAGAAGGACGATGGCAGCTTCGGTATAGCATAACTTCAGGTATATCCAGTGCCAGTAAATTATACGCAAAGTGTACGCGGGGGCCCTTCTCCACCCCGCCGCGGCATCGACCCCTTTCCCCCCCGTCCACCGGTAGTCTCCATCCTTTTCGTCCTTCTCCACCTCCTCCTCGCCGCTTCCCACCCTCGACACCCCAGAGGCCGCGCCTGCCTCACGTACATCATTATGATTGATCGCTTCACCTTACTTTGTAATTAAAACTAGTTGCCATTGTGCCCAGCTCCGTGTGCTCGTTCGCCCGCTCCGTCTCTCTTCCTCTTTCTCGCGTTCACTCACTCAGTCTCTCTTTCTCTCTCTCCCTCTCTCTCTCCCTCTCGTCCACATTTACATACACAGCGGCGAACCGGGAGCAACGGTGGCAGTGTGCGCCCACCACCAGCTATCGTGCAACCAGCCAGCCAGCCAGCCAGCCAGCCAGCCAGCCAACCAGCCAGACCAGCGACAGCAGCGAACCAGCAACGTCGGTCCTACGTCGTCATGAGGAACAGACGCAGGAACGGGGAACGTCGCATCGCTTACTGCCACGGCAGCATCGCGACACTAACAGTTATCGCGGAGCAGACCCCCACCGACGGAGATCCTCGACGATCCTGTCGTTTTCCCTTTCCGCCCTGCTGCTCCTCCGGAGCACGGTGGCTTCCTGAGTCCTCCCCGCTCACCCCGACACATCCACCCTGTTCCCCTTCCCCCCCCCCTTGCCCGCGGACCAAGTCACCACCGCCACAATCCGGTGAGCGCACCCCTGTCTCTTCCCGGGAGCCATGCGTCATAGTTATCTATGCTTTTTGCAACGGAGACTGATTTAGAGCCGTCTAAGGACCCCGGGCCCTACGAAAATTAAATAATTGCTAATTTATGGTGTGGATCGAGCCGCGCTCGCACCACCCCGAGACACCGTCCCGCGCACTCGACGCCGCGCGATTCGTTGCGCAACGGTTTCCAGAAAACAAGGCGGAAGGGGTCGCCGCTGTAACGACGCAAGAAGAGCGAATTCGATCTTCGGGATTTAATTGTTTCGAGCAATTAACCAAGAGGCCGCGAGAGAAGCACCGCGACTTTCCTCCCGCAATTAGACTTGAAAATTACTGGAAAAACTTTTGTGCCCCGCGATGTCAAAGGCGGTGTCAAGGTGCATCACGGCTTCGGCGAGAACAACGTTTCCGGAAGGAAAAAACTTTAGTCGTTAAAAATAATAACATTCCATATTCTTTAACGCCTCGTTGATTATATTTAGCAGTTTTTCGCGGATAAAAATGCCTCGGATCAGCTTGCGTCCGGAGTGATTTAAATACTTTCATCCGTAGACGCGATAATGGCAAGACGTAGAGCGGACAGTCGATCGTCGCCGCGTTGAATGCCGAGTTCCGTGTGTCTCGCCGCGATATAAAATTAGATTCAGAGCCATTTAATAAAAGATGACTGAGAGCGCCGAGGAGTAACAAAACGTTCGCTGGCGTGCTAGCGTGCAGCGAGGCGACAGAGCCACGACGAATTAACGGGCGCGTAATTATGAAGCGCGACGCCGGGGATCGCGGGATTCGTCAAACGGCGAGGAATGCCAGACGCATGTTGACGCTCCTCCGCGCTCGCGCTCGCAGTATGCAAATTAATGGTGACGCGCTTTAATTCGGCAATAAATAGGGGTCACCCTTGCAGCGGCCATCAGACCATCGCTTACCCTGTTCCTTTTTGTCTTGCAACATGGGAAAGCTTCAGATTTATTTGACGCGTTTCGACAATATTTATAGGTCCGGTTCGCCCTGGCCGTGCACATGCGACGTCGGCGCGACTTAACGAAACCTCTCTTTTCTACTCCGTCCCTCTCTTTCTCAATTTCTCCTCGCTTTCCTCCTTCGTTCTTTCCGTTGTACTTCATCATAGTCTTTTCGCCTCTCGCCCCTCCTTCTCCCTCTTTATCTGCCACGAGGACACGCTTAAAGCGTCTCCTGCGGTAACCCAGTTACGTTCCTGCATCGAGTCTCATTTCACAATATAACACGCCGTAATCCTTTTTTTAATTTTCACAATTACTATCCGAGAATTACGACTGTGAAATATACACAAAGATCAAGCATTCTTCTCCATACAAAAGTTTGATAATGTATGTTTATTTAATGCACAATTGATGAAATTTAATTAAGATTGATAACGAGTAATATAATTCTTTTCTGCTGGAAATAACGCCACAATGTATATCTTTTCAGTTCGCAGTGCCTTTATTAGAACTGATCATACCCGAGTAGTCGGCTAATCTGCAGCGAAAGAAAGATAAAAAAGCTATGAAATTTATCGCTCAAAAGAAAAGGGGGCCACGGATATAAATCTCGGGTATTATAATGGGATCTGTCTATTATTAAAGAATGAGTGATTTAAAGGAGGGGTGGAGCTCGACTAAGCTGCACTGCCGAAGTGGGTGGGTAGCGAAAGGATCGAGAATTTGATCGGCAATCCAGGCGTCTATCCTTTTCCCTTCTTCGATACTTCGTTACCAATATGTTTCAACCCTCGCCGCTTGATTGCCGTATATATTGCCGCATATAAATAAAAATTCTCTCGTATAAGCAAGGTCAATCAAGGTAATTGCGACAGAGATATAAACGTGACAAAATACTGCAATCTTTTTCATTCCAACGTCATATTATTCTCCAGACTAAATTCAATTAATTGCGCATATATTATTGATAAGTCATTTCTAAATATTATATTTTCACGATAATAATTTTTAATTGTGTCAAAATAAAAAAAAGTCTGATGCATAATTGGATATGTTTCGCCTCTATCGTCTCCGTATCGATTGTGAACAATGTTATATGGTTATATTCCGTTGACAAGTATATTAAATATATTCTTTCCGCGAGCAACTAATGTCGCTGTTAATAGGGGTTGATTATTTTGTATTTATCGCTATCCAATTATTCTTCGTTAAGCACCACTCAGCTTTCCCCTCCCTCGAACAGCTTTGCGGAAGTTGGATCGTGCCTGCTGGAACGACGACCGTTCGAAACCGCCCTAACGTATAATTCCCAGTTACCAGGGAAGTATCTTATCTGTCTTCGGTAAGGTAGTACCGGAAGCTACGTACCTTCGCCCGACAGTAATTCCAGAACGTCGTAGGCACGTAGAACAGCAAGCTGCAAGAATCCTATCGATCCCAATATCGATCCTCAGACATTGCTCGCGACGGCGCATTACTGTTAGCTACTCGTATCACTCGCTGGCTGATTATTCCGAAACAATAATATATATCTGTGAGCAAATACATTTTTTACATTCCTTCTTTGTAAAGCAGTACACTTAAAATATTGTTACACGAGACGTGAATAATATTTTCTGTCGAAATGTACAACAAAGTACAACTATTTTATGTTACAAAATTATATAAGTAACATTATTTAACATTATCCTATGTATCTTCTTTCGATATATTTACAGAGGGGTGGAAATTAATGACCGTTTCACATACAATAGCCCGCTAAACCCAACATCCACTTAGCAGATTCGCGAGTCTCGCAATCCTCGACGAGAGAATAAGAAAAGGAATAAAAACTCGCCCGGGTCAAAGTCTGATGTAATGATACCGGAGCGATCGGAAAGGCAGCGCCTTCTTGGCCCTGTCGGGGCGTCCATCCATCGGTCCGTGGGTCTCGCCAGGATATTTACGACTGACCGACTCATTGGCGCTGTGAGTTGAGCGAGCGGTCGCCACAAATCACGCCGAGAAAGCCGGCCTTTCTCTGCTCTGGGAAACGCCTGGCATTTTTCTCTGCCGGGGATAACTTTGACTTATTGGTGACAACGGGGAAGAGAGACGGAATGAGAAAGTTAGGGCGCGAGCGAGAGGTGAAAGGACGAGAGACATAGTATACTGCCAGTCCAATGGAAAAAAAGACGCGTGCAAGAGTGAAGAGCGGGATGAGAGGAAGACAGGCAGCGAGCGAGGAAGAGAGACGGAGGGAGAGAGAGAGAGAGAAAGAGACGGAGAGAGAGAGAGCAACGATGTGGAGAAGTGTCGGGAGAAACGATCCCCCGGGGGTGGAAGCCAAGCGACGGAGCGAGAGGGGGGAAAGGGAATCGCGGAGGGTAGCGCGCGTCTGAATGTCAGCTGCTGCCAATAAATAATGTCGTACATTGACGTACGGCCGGCAACTAATCATCCATCGTGCGGCCAAATCAGCTAGTGATTTTTCACGCGTCACAGCGCGCCGCGCGTGTGAATCGTGCCGCGGGATTACGCGCCGCGTGGAATAACTTTCCTACGAAGGGGGCGACGCGGAGAGGCGATATAATGCGTTTGAAAAAGTACAATGCTACCGTCCGACAGTGCGCTATTTTTCTATATCGGGGCTTTGGTCCACGCTGGCAATTATTTACACTCCCCTTTCTCAGAAAGATCTATCTTCGGAAGTATTTGGATTCTAAGTAACACGCGCTTCGCGTTACTTTAACAAAAAAAAAATATATATATATATATATATGTATAGTATAAAATAATGTGAAAAAAATAAAATGTAAAATTAAAGTGGAATAAAGTCGTTAGGCTCAAAGTATCACCTTCCACGCGCGTCTGGTTTGACTGGATGAAAAACAGGATTCACTTCCGTATTCATTTCTTTCACGTTGAGAAAGTTCTCGTGGTTGAAACGTAAATTTCCCGATTTCAACGCCGCCAATGATGTTTGGAGATCGGCCGGGTGATATCGGTCGGCGGACGACTGGTCACGAGACGATACGCAGAGAATCGTTTCTCGGGTTCGGCGATGCTCGCTGGTTGGATGTCGCTGTCGCATAAATCACGGGCGGTATCTTCTGGCGCGGCGGTTCGCTCATCACGCCGAAGTTCTTGTCGCGCCTTAATAACGCTCGGGCGTCTCACCCGCGCCTCCGCGCCGATTCTTCCCCTCCTCCACCACCTACCCTCCTACCCTGGCCTTTCCCACTCGTCCTCACCGTCGGTACGTACCTTTCGTCCTTCTCTCGAAACCGACCGTCTCCTCGCCCGCCCGCGAGACGGCACCGACCGCGCGGCACGACTCTACGCTTCGCTACAAATCCTGATTATATTCTGCAAGTGACGTTATACCGTAAGGGTGCGATGGCGTGTTGAAGTCTGGTTTTTGTTTCCCTCCGTGTCGTTTCCTACCCACGCCTTCACCCTCCCCCCCCCTCGCCGGTTGCTCCGCCGCCTGGTCTCCTCTTCGCCCTTCCACGTCAACCGCAACCGACCTCCTCTTCATCCCTCCGAAGGTAGCGTTGCTCTTACAGCGGCGTCTCTTCTCCGCCGCCTCCTCCTTCACCCTCTTTCTCCTGCGTTTTACCTCCGGCTTCGACATCCTCATCCTCGTTCGTCGTTCTCCCTTCTCTATCCGCCGCAACGGCAGCAACTACCCTCACGAAACCGGATGGAGGCTCCTCTCATCTTTACCCGGGCGACTGACAGCCTGGACCGCGTAAATCAATTTTCAATTACGGCTCTGGTATACGTATAGGAGGCAGGCGGCGGGCAGGCAAGCAAGGCAAGGCAGGTTGGTGGTCGGTTGGGTAGGTGCCCGTGCAGTCGACCGAGGAAGAGGAAAGTCGACGGACGAAGAGGGAGTCCGCCGCCTCTCTGTATAAAGCACGTACCACGGGGAGAGAGAGAAGGAGAGGTAGACTGCGCGAAGAAGCAGGGGTTAGAAAGGGAAGAATGAAGCTGGAAGAGGCAGCGGAAAGAAGAGAGCGCGAGAAAGCGGGACGGAGAAGTGAATGGGAAGAGCGCGTGAGCGAGAGGGAGAAAGAGAAAGAAAGAGAGAAAGAGAGAGAGAGAGAGAGAGAGAGAGAGAGAGAGCACGCCGACGCGGCTCGGTGGGTACGTACGTATTATTATACTTCGCTACAGTCATATTTATAAATCAGCGATATAGCACGACGAGCAGAGACGTGGAGGGATGGAATTTATAGCTTCGTTCTCTTTCCTCCACTGCCAGTTTCTGCCCCTCTTGACTAGCGACCCACCCCCCCTCATCTCCTTCAGCCTCCGTTCATTCTGCAAGCTACCCCTTCCGATACCCACCCCCTGTACACTCTCGTCGTCCTGTTGTCCTTCTTTCTCTCTCTCTCATTCCCTCTTACCCTCCTTATTCCGCGACTCCCTCGCCTCCCGGTAGCCTCTCTCTCGACGGAGAGTGCGCGGGCATACAAACTGCCAAGCCGGTACGTATGAGCTTAGGTCGACATTTTCCCTCCTCTCTTTGGCAATAAATCTGCGAGTCTTTTGAGCCGACGGCACGGTCCGGAGAGAGAGAGAGAGAGAAAGAGAGAGAGTGAGAAGCCGGGGGGGGGGGTGGAGAGGGGGTGGAGGAGAACGGGGAAGGTTTCCAGAGCGCGGCTCGCCGCTCCTGGGGTACCAGAGGTCGCCCTCTTGCTCTCTCTCTCTCTCTCTCTCTCTCTCTCTCTCTCTCTCTCTCTTCCGACCCTCACGGACGGGCGCTCGCCCTCTCGCGCGTCACGGGAATGTATATAATTAGCAGCATTGTGCTTCCTCGGACAGATTTACGGGTCGTATCGCTACCGCGGCTGCATGCATAAGCGCGTTAAATAAGTATTTATCCGCCCCGTGGGGTATGGCGATGCCCGAGGTATCCGCCTGATGGATTTGCCGCTCGAACGCCCGAAACTGCATTAAACGCGTCCCTACCAACCGCGAGCCGCCCGCCTCGCCCCCTCTTGAGCCGGAGGGGGCGGGGGAAGGAGTGAAAGAGGAGAAATGCAAAAGTCGGGACACAAGTTTACATTAATGTCTCTCGCCCGTGCGGAACGGGATCACGGGCGTATATATATCGTCGCGGAAATTCGATTTTAAAAACTCAGTTACTCCCGACGTAGATTGCCAAGGACCATTCGTTGCGCTTCTCGGTTAGTCGCCCGCCGGTGGGAATACGCTGTCTGCGTATCGAGACAAATACTACGTTATCGTGGGCGAACGACGAATCGCGAAGTGCAGCGAAACATTCCCCGCGTTACGACGGGGACGTTTACATATTTATAACACCGAGCCGAGTGGCGTTCCGCAACATGCATAAATTATGCAAATGTGCCAAATGAACATCCGCGAAGAAAGCGCGGTTGCGCGAAAAGGAACGAAAAAAAGGAGAAAATACCGTAGTATCGATAGTCGTAAAGCGATAAAATCCGAACGAAGGGGGTGGCGAGAGAGCGGAGAAAGCGACAACACGGAAGACACGTTTGCGCCCCCTCCCCCGTTCGGAGAAGAGGCGAGAGCAGAAAAAAATTAGAATTTCCATATAGCGCGATGCATTTATCAAACCAACATCACAGCCGACGTATCGGGGAGCGCGACAAAAAAAATTCTATAATACCGAAAGTGCGGGGACGAAGATGGACATCCGCCTCTCGGAAACCGGCCACGTCACCGCCGTCCGGTGACGGTTCGCAGTTTGCAGCGGGCACGGCAGTAGTAGAGCTCCGGCTGCGCTTCCATCGACGCCCGATCGAACCATTTATCACCCATGAGAGCGAGCGCGCCGTTGTCGCGCGCGCGTGCAGTCAGTGCATATAACGCGGTCGGGCCACACACAACGGGCGAATGAGCGAGCGCACTTCCAGCCAGCCACTCGACGGATGGGCCAGGCGTGTGCTCGCCCGTGTACCCGCCGCTCCGGCACGTACGACGCACACACGCGCGTTTATACGCGCTCGTGTACGCGCACACAGGCGAGCACACATGCGCGCCGCTGCCCCGCACCGGCAGGACTTCCGTCAAGTTTCAAAAGGTTGACGGATGATCGCCACGGGACGGAAAGACGACGAGTCCGGATCCATCATATTTTCTACGTCCCACCGTTGGTCTACCCTATCTATCCTATCCGTCCACTGGTGTGATCAAGCGCGAGGCCAGCTACCGCACGTTGCTGCTCGCATTGGGTCCAGGCTTTTCCAGGAAATATCTTTAAGCGTAGATAAACTCTGTCTCCTCCGTCTACGTGAAAATTCGTTTTACGGAATTAAATAGTAACGTTCACTCGGAGCCGCATTTATTTCTGATACGAATGCGATATATTTGATACGAAAAAATTTAATCATTTAATAATTTAGACGATAAAAAATACTTATTTTTAAAAGTTATCGATTTCATTTATAGATACCAGTAGAATTATTAGATTTTAGACAAAAAAGACACAGACTAAGGCAATTTAATAAAAAAAGAAAAATTAATTTATTCATGACATTAGTAATTTTTTCAAAGCGGCTGCAATAAGAATTTATACTAGACATATTTATTTGAGAAGTAGAGTGCTTCTGAATTTAAAAATGTATATATACATATATGTATATGTATATACTGAATGCACCTACGCAACTTTACGCAAAATGTTGAATTTGCTAATTAATCTAATTAATTAGGAGGAACAATTGTTCATCGTTATTTAATTAACTAATCAATTCCAGTAGTGCTCTGACTGAATCGGGGAACCATAATGATGCTATAACCGGGTTCGCCAAAGGTAAAATTATCATGTTCAATAATAATAGTTACTATATTATTTTGCAGCCAATAATCGATCGAAGTGCTTAAAAAAGCCAAAAATTTCGACTATAATGAAGTGACTATATTAATAAGACTATGGAATTCATTGCATGTATTTAATAAAATCGACTATCTCTTCTGGTCAACATAGCATCAGTGAAGCGAGTAATTAACTTCTCAAGTATTACGGTATATCGATTTCCATTACAAATTAGCTTAGCTAGATTAGCATAACGTATCGAGGTTAAATGACATACTTATAAATGCGCTATAGCACAACGTTTTAAAAAAATATTTCTAACAAACACGTGTAAAGTGTATCCGGCGGATATGTATTTATGTGTATAACAACACCTGTTACACGAATGTGCACGCTTGTCTTCCCCGAAGAGCTCGAAAAAAATGCCGTCTCTTACTGTATTTTCAAATTACATGCGTGCGAGTAGTTTTGGCCGCGAAGTTGGACTCTTGTTAAGACATAAATGCTTTTTCCTGGCCAGCGCACGGTGTCCTGGAAATGATTTTCGAAATTGGAAGCGTTCCAGAATCGGTAAGCCGGCAATAGGCATCCTCTCAGGCTCTACTAGTGAATTTCGCAGCTCCGCGCCGGCAATATATTACACCCTTACCGCCGTAGATCGCGATGATCGATTCTATTTTCGGAGTTCGGCAGCTATTAAAATGAACACCGGCGACGACCGGTCGACGTATTGACTCGACGAATTCCGACGAAAGTGGACTAAAAGAAAAGAAAGACCTCGTGCATTCAGAAAATGTATCGCTGCGAAAATGCGCTCGCGCGCAGCATCGGACTGCACGCTACATATTTCAGGCAACACCGGAAATAGAAGTAATAGTCGATCCCTGCCCGTCCGCAACATTCCGTCCAGACGACGCGGTTTGACTCCGGATCAATCTCATAATTTCAGTGACAAAGTCATCCGGGCGCGCGGAGGAGATACAAGGAAGGCGCGCGACGGTGGGACGGGAGAAAGAGCTGATAGGGTAGATACATCGCGGGATAACGGCGACTATCGAGGAGAGCGTAGCGTATTTCCACCCTCCCCCTCCGTCCGGCGGGCACGGCGGAGTGAGGGGGGAGGGGGGGGGGACGAAGGTTCGGGGGTTCCATCGGTTTGTCTCATTTCCGGGATCCAATCTCTCGGCTCGGTGCCGGGGCCAACCTGCAGCCTCGCTATCCACGAAACGCTCGCTCGTACAATCCTACTCCCCCGCCGTCTCCGCCCGTCACTGCCGCCGGTAGCGACCGGGGTCTCCGCCGGCACGCCACCATCCAACGGCACTTTAGAACTGCTCCCCTAACCCTCTCTCTTTCGCCGCGTGTATAGGTATTCTCTCCGCTGCGAGATACGTTCTATCCTTTACCTCAAGCCTAATGTGCGCGCCGGAATCGGGCTGGAAAAGAGAAGGAGAAGGAACGCCGCACGGCGAGGACGACGGCGCGCGGGCGAGGGAGAGAGAGAGAGAGAGGGTGACTTTATCTCGCGGCGCCCAACAAGGCGACTCTCGCGTTTCAGGACGAGCGCCAAGTGTATCGCCGCGAGTTTATGCGAGCCGAACTGCAGCGGGGGTCGAGCTAGGTCTGCGCGAAGGACGGAGGAACCGAAAGGAACAGGCAAGAAGGAAGGTTGCGGAGGAGAGATAGAGAAAGAGGGGGGAGGGGGGGGGGAGAGAGTGAATCGAGTCGATGCAAGTCGACTGGAGAGTCGAGTCGAGTCGGGTCGAGTCAGGCTCCATCCCGATTGTCGTGCGAGGGAAACTTTGTCCATTTTCATCCCGTGGGGATCCGTCCACCGGCGCTATCTCCGCCGGCACTGGAGAATTTTGCGCGCGATCGTGACGAAGACAACGACGTCGAAGGATAATTCCGCGTCGTAAAGAACCACTGGCCCCGGCGCCGTCGTCGCGAGAAAGTCTCCGAAATAATGAACGTACCGGTTAAATGGACGGAATGGGCGCACAGAGAGTCCTAGAGAAGTATCAGAATATAATAGACTTTTTGAGATCAAATCTGTAAAACTATGAAAAGCGGTGGTAGCGAAGAAAAATAAAGATTCGTGAACGATCACTCGATAGCAGCATAGCAACATTTGACGTATTTGATTTTAATAAGGCTCCGATTTAAACAAATTAAGTATGGATTTTAACAATAAAATAACTGGACTTGAATTAAAAAAAGAAAATAAAACAATTAAATAATTGAATGAATAATTGAATAACACAGAAATGTAAAATCTGCAAATGTATTAATTATATAATTTTATATGTTTACAGCGTATAAAAAAAAAGAGAGGAAACCCTATATCCAGCCATTATTTCAGTGTTTCTCTTAACGTCATTGGTGATGGTATGACGCGATAACAATTTCCAACAATAAGTCCGCAATAATATCCGCGGAAGCGGAGTATCTGTTTTTTGCATAAGTTTTTATGAGCTCGTCATGGCGCGCAAATGTCAGCAGGCAAGCAGCGGATTCAATGGACCGGCAGCCATGTTAAAATCGATGAATTACGAGACAACGCATTAGTGCAGTCTGCACGATACTAATCAGCGAAATTTCCGTGCGATAAATAAACGAATGAAAGCGCGTAACCAGATACGTGTGCGGTAATGTCGATGCGATGGAAACGCCGGCCCTCGTAAATCGACAGATTTTTCAGTAAAAAGGGAAAAACAAATAAATGAACGAAGAACGAAAATCAAAACCTGGGACACACCGGTAACGATTGCGCGGGGATATGTATATGAGGCCGGCGGCTTATTGGTGGTTTCGAGGTGAATTCGCTCGTAAATATGTATGTGTAATATTGATTCGACATAGACGCATAAAGATAGACTAAAATGGATTTGAACATGGAACCGTAATTTCTGCAAATATTATGTTTGTGTTTGGCGCTGCCCGCATCGGGTCGGGCAAAAATCGTTTTTTACCCCGTATCGGAATTTCATAATAATTTTATGCGCGTATCTGATGACTTTCCACAATATTCATTAAGCGCTTTATCATCCTACCTGGCAAAGCTTCCAGATAGATGTTTTCCACTCTCCTCTTCAAGTTACATTACACATATATCACCCGTTATTGAAGATAAAAAAAGAATAGATTAGACAAGGAAACAAGCTACTAAATATATTCACTCATTAAAATGAGTTTCACAACTATGTAAATTATATGATCTCGTTGTTTTGAGATTTCCGTGACATTTTCTCGAAAGACATAATTTGTAATTGATGACCAGGAAGATGCTGACATGCAGCGAAGACAAAATCGCGCGATCCGAACATCTTTGGCTGAACTAAAGGGACAAAGATTTATCGCCAGAAATGAGAAGAAGGGATAAGATTTAGCGCGTAAATGAAGAGTCGCGAGGCGTCACTCCGAGACCCTTACGTTGTTATTTCTGAAACATCAACCGCGACGACTGATAGCCGGGATGAGATCCGAGTAATGAAGACGCAAATGCGATCACGGTGGGAGATTTTCGAGGGCCGGAGAGACCAGAGAGGATTTAGAGCCGGGGAAGGACAGGCGAAAGGATCAAGTGACGATGAACGAGGAGGAGGGTGGAAGGAATACGAGCAAGGAGGTCGCGCAGCTGGCACGCCGAATGTAATGTAACGAGGCGCTGCCCTTATCTCTTTGCTATTATCTCCGCTCGTTTTCATCGCTCCGGCCGCGGCGTCCCGGCCGGAGATATACAAAAGTATTATGTAGGCACTTACGGTATCGCACGGCGCGCGGGACGGGTGCACAACAATACGAACCGGAATACCGTCCCGTCATCGTCCGCGACGGTGCGAGAACCGCTCGTGCGTGACCACGACGGGCATCGGTTCTCCAATGGGATCGGAGAACGCCGCACGACTGTCCGTCTCTTCTCTGTCTTCCGTGTCTCCTACGTGTTTCGTGACTTCGCTCTGACGCGGCCGGCTCGGATCTCGGCACGGATATATGACGAATGCGAAAAGAACTTATTGTTCCGTCGACCCCGCACGGCCCCCCCCCCGACATCGTCCGTCGCGCGGGCCACGCGAGCACGTCAGGAAAGATGCACGTCGCTTCCGGGAGTGACACGAACCGCCGCGACATGCCGTGGCAGGTCTTCTCTTCCGCGAGTCCGCGGAGCCTTTACTCATGATGGGCGTACGCGAATAGTTTGCAATAGGGGATTCCAAGTATTTGTTGCGGTTAAATTTAATCGATGGGAGGAAACGCGAGGAGGGAATAATGACTTCCCGGAACCAATTATGGATCCACTTTGTGAGCTATTATGTGTTTATTAACTTCGACCTTAACTATATACCTCTTATCGTATCTATCTAATTTTAGTAATCAGACGGAAACTCTATCTCGCCCACTCTGATAAAGCTTTCTTAATCAATTCCATAGCAGCATTCTTCTTTTTTTTTATCTTACAAATCGACGTCAATTGTACGAGATTATCATATTTTTTTAATAAATAGTTCCTGCATTCGTAAATATATTTTAGGATTTCTTCAAATTGATGTTGTACAAAGCGACAGTAAGCAGAGAGTTTATGTGAGTTCTTAAAAATTAAATTAATCGTCCCGAGAAAAGTACTAAAATAAGTCTGTTATCGTAAACGAAATAAATTTAGATATCGTACAGTGAAAATATCACGTACTGATAAATCCGGAATAAATCAAGTCGTTTCAGGCATCATTGATCTCCGATTATAGTTTGGAGAAAAGAATTTACATAAAATATACACATACCTTGCCAGCTCTGCATCTTATTGCCGGCGAACGACGGATTATCTATGGTCCTTCGATTGTTCTCCGAAATGAAACGTATTGATTACCCGCGCTCAATGAGCAGCGGGCTCTCCTATCGGCGGACGCATCTGCCTCACTTGGTTCCTTTCTTCGTTCGATGACGGCGATGACTCGCCGTCTTTTGACAGAAAAAAAAGGAGAGGAGCAGCGAGGAGGGGAGAATGATATCCTCGTCTCGAATGGCCCCGTCCGCCCTTGATGTCGCCGCGATGAACGGAACGATCGACGGGGAATAATCATGCACCGATGATCCTGAATGCCTCCGATGACAATGAGGCGTCGACCCGACTCGATCACAACTCGTTTATGTCCGCATTATCGATTTCAGAAAGGTCGACAAAAGATTCTTAATTATGATATCGTAGATATACGTCATAAACATCACGCTATCGCCGCTCCACCATCTTACTCGCGGTAATTGCGAGAATGAACAAGTTATGGAAATTAATGCGTGGCATTCTGAGCATTCTTGTTTCTAGTATTTTATTGTTATGAGTAAGTAAAAATTCAAAACTATTTTAACTTTAATAAAATTTCTCCTGATATTAAAAAAACAAGTTAAAAAGGATAGCGCTAACGTTGAAATACAAATAGTTTTTGAACGAAAGTTTTTGAATAAAATTAAAGTGAGATAAAAAAAAATATTTATTGTTCATCCATCACGCAGACAATTTTTAATAATATCACAATATTGCAAAATTAGCCACATGTGTAATCTAAATCTTTATGTATCACGCGGACAAACGAGCAAGCGAGCGAAAAAGAGTTAATTTGTCAGCCACTTCGTATTTTAGCCAAGTGCGGCAAACTGGATCGAATAGACGAATCGCGGGGCTATTAGAGCGTCTGCCGTGAGGACGGGCTGAGGGATTGCTTCGACAGAGCGATTACAGTGGTCGACGTGTTCGAATGGAAAAAAGAGGGAGAGAGAAAGAAAAAAATCGGCGATACCAAACAACGGGTCGAGTCTACGTAGAGAGAGGCTGCCGGTGGGGTCGCGTTTTTCCGGGGTGAACTAATAGACTCCCGCCCGCTCGCTGAACTCTGCGTGCACCCTCTCTCACTCTTCCTCATCCTCTCCCTCTCTCTCTCCACCTCTTTCCATGCCTCCCTCGCTCTCACGCTCAAATAAAAGTTTGCCGTGACCCACCACCACGACACCTGTTGAACCGTTGGCCAGAGCTGGTTTTCCGGCCAAAAAAATCGGCAATTAGCGTATGAAGCCTGTCCATCAAGGTCGGCTGAAAAAGAGTTACGACGATAAAGAGTGAAAGAGGGAGGAAGCGGCGAGCGTGAACGGGAAAGGAGAGAAAGAGCGTCGGAAGGACGGAGCGCGAGACTGAAAGCCGTTCATCCGAGATCCGATCGCTCGTTCATGTCGACGCGTGTCCCATAAGTCAAAAAATATTTGACTGCCGGCGAAGTAGACTACGTATAAATTTGCTTCGCGCGATATTTGCGCGCTATCCGTTTATGCGTGAATGAAGAATGACATTACGAGCTTGATAATTCATCGTGACCCACGTAATCCTTAACGGTATGCTGCCTGGCGAATACCTTGATATCGAGGACACAGAAAAATGGGCAAAAAGCAAACAATAACCGGAACGCGAATGAAATAAAACCGCCTGAAGATAAAAATCGCTAAAAATAGAAAAAAAAGCGAGTAATAAACGATGAAAAGTAATGCGAATATAATAAACGTCACGGAAGGAATTATTACGAATTATAGGAAAAATAAAACATACCTACATGTACATACCATATGTACGTATACATATACCATTAGCTAGTAAGGGTTTATAAATCGCTGTTAAATAGGAAGTGCGTTCGAGAGAAATAATAGCCGGCAGTTTGCGAAACTACAACGACGCGGTATATTCGACGAGCAGTAAATTCGCGAGCGTCCGCAATTTGGCGCGATCTATAGACATCGCTATCTGCATAAGGGACACTGCAGTCTGATTATGCATTCGGCCGGCGCGAGTAAGAGCGAGTGGAAGGGAAGAGCCGACGGTGATTGACGGTTGACAGGATTGACTGACGGGCAGACGCGACCCAAAGGGTTGACGAATGGCCCTCGGTGGCCAAGCGAGCTTTCTAGCCGCAACTCGGTCCAGCGGTCCGCAGGAAATGCATCACGATCCGCGTCAGGTGCACGTCGATCTCCCATTGTACACACCGGCCGTGTCGTTATCTGTTTATCGCAAGTGTCCACGCTGGATCACGCAATTCCCAACCATTTCGCGTTTACCCGCAACGCGCAGATACAGAAGCGATACTTGTCCCGTGTTTATTTTATTGACCGATTGTATAGTAACGGCAAAACAACACGGCATGCAGCACAATAAAACAGTGCACCAAACGAGCCGAACACCTACTGTGAAAGAATGTTTGAAAAATAAAATAAAACCAGCTTAAACGTTGCGCGTAATATTTTGCAGAAATTTTTATCCGACCTCGAAGAAGACAAGTGCTTGACTTCTTGAACAAAACTAGTGAGAAGTGTGTTGAGAGAAGACACGATTAATCGTTCGAAATTTAATTTAATGTAGAATCTCTCAAAGTGCAAAGTCGAAAATATTTGGTGAAATATTACTTTCAATTGTCAATTTAATTAGAAAATTAAAGAATAAGGTCACGTAACAAAAGTTGAAATCTTACTTCTCAAATTTTCTCGATATATGCGCAGCAGTTTTTATACAGCGATACATTTCCCATTTTACGAGTGATACTTGAAGCGATTATACGTTCCGGAATTACGTAGTATCGATCTCTCGGTCGAATGGTCTTCGACGTACGAATATCTATTCGCCGAGCAACGTGAGAGAACCAATCGTCGTACGTTCGCAGCCTCGACGGCGATTCGCCAAGAACGGAGGTCGAAATGGAAATTTACGAGGCAGATTCCAGGATAAATGCTGCAGCGTACCGAACAGCTTTTAGGGCAATGGGTCGTGCGTTCTTTCGGAGAGGGAATTGGTCGTGCCCGCATTTTACGATTAACGTAGTGTTCTTTCGACTCCTTCGATGCGTTCCTATCGCTGACTCTATAGCAGTCAGACGCTGCGAGCAGATATCGCGCGAAATAAGCGTGTACGTATCCCCCGTTTTTCTTTCGCCTCGTAATATCAGAACGCCGCTGCACAAAGGTCAAACGTCGTTCGTGAGCGATGGAACGAGTCGTTTAGCGGAACGCCGTATTATTTCATCACATTCGAAAATAGAAGCTTTCGTATTTTATACCGCGATCGCGTCGTAACTTTGCTTGTTTTCCGGTTAAACCAGCGCACCGTTACATATCATAAGACAAATGCCCGATCTGAATCGGTAACCGAGATGCGAGATTAGTTTGCAGCATTTCGTCTCGCGAAGGTACACAAGAAATATTCCGCATTGAACAAATCCTACGTTTTTAATAATTCTTGTATCGCAAAACGAGTTGGAGGTAAAATTTGTATGATATTTAGATTCGACAATCCGCTTTTGCTCGACTCGTATTTTATATTCCCCCTTGCGTTACATTGTTAATGCAATAATTATTGTAACGCAAAATGTCATTTTCTTCTTGCCATTTTCTGATATTCGACTTGCGCTCTTCAATTGTCATCGTGCGGCATCTCACGCGCGTTGCGAGACTCTTCGAGGAATCATAAAGAGCCGCAATACTTCGCGAAGGCTCGTCCTAAGAAACGGCGCATTCACATACCGCGTACGTGTTTACTCGTGCGTGTGCACAACGAGCGACAGCGAAGGATCCATCCACCCCTTCCGCGACCCTTCCGTATTTCCCAACTACCCCAGGACCTGCGGCGCGCCGGAAGACAAGGGGCGCCACGGGGCGCACGGGGCGGTATGTTTATTGCTCGAAGCTATCTCTTCTGGCGAGGGTGGCTGCCGCGTCACACGGGGTCATTTTCATAATTCGGCCGTTCGTATTCTCCGCGGCCGCGCGGCCCGAATCGAACAACAGCGCGCGGCAGAGGCCGCGAGAACGCTTCTCGTTCTCGAAGTCTCTCTCTCTCTCTCTCTCTCTCTCCCTCTCTCCGCTTCTCTCCTCCACACTCTCTTTCTCTCTCTGCCATCGTCAGTATTCCTCTTACTCCTCTCCTCCCTCCTCTCTTCTACGCCCACCTCCACCCTTCGCCTCCACCTTTTCAGACCTTCGCCTCTCTTTGGTTGACTGCCTCTTTCTCCTCCCTGCATCGCTTCTCCCTTCCGCACCCGTGAGCCTCCTTGTCGTTATCTAGTGCCGTCTTGATGCAACACCTTTCTTCTTCTTCTTCCGCGCATCTTTGTCCTTTTTCGCGCGCGTTTCCACCGCCCGTTTCTGCACTTCTCCTATCTTTGCCTGAATTCCTTCCCTCTCCTCGTATCACTGCAATTGTCCTCGGTCTCCCTGCGTAGCGGCTATAACACCGCTTCTTCGGTATATGGCCTCGTATTGATGCGACACCTTTCTTCCGCGCCGCCGTTCCCCTTTCTAAGCTCGCGCACCTTCTCGCTCTCGTTTCTCTCTCACTCCATCCTCCTCTCTTCTCTCCCCCCCGTTCCTCCTCTTCGTACCACGACGTTGCGGTTGTAAGCCTGCTCTTCGATATACAGTCCTGTCTGCGATGCGGACATCTTTCTTCTTCCTTCCAGTTCGTTCGCGCAACCGGGAAGGCGAAGGGACCGAGAAGCAGCAGAGACGGGGACTGGCTCTCTCTCAACATGGCGTCAGTGTCTCCGCTGATCTATTGCTCTCTGTATACTGGATCGATGCGGACCAATCAACCGCCACCGGTCGACCGTGTCGTCCCCGATGACCGGAAGAAGAAACGCCTCTTCAGTTCTCCGAACTCGGTAGGTTTGTCTTCTAGCCCTTCCACATTTGATGCCTTCGGACGCGACTCGTTTCACGTTTTATGACGGAACTTGGATGATTTACGCTGCCCGCTCGTCTATATATCTTGATCTCATTTTCTTTTTTTTTTTTTTTCTTTCTCTTTCTCGTCGATGCGAGAAGATAACGGAGAAGGATTAAGCGCGGCATGCAATGAGTTCGAAGTTTTCGAGGACGTATACGTTAGAAATATCAGCCGTACTTAGGAAGTTTCTTTGTTTTCGTCGGCGGAAAACCTGTTTGGAATTCGATACAGCAGCGGAATACTTTATGTCTTTCGAGCAATGCCTTTAACCTGCTGTGTATCATGTCATGAATTTCCTCTCGTGAAAGGACTTCATAAAATTCTGAGGAATTCGTTTAACCGGATATTTGTTACCTCGTCGGGCAACCAGAATATTTATAATACGTTGCATCGATATAAAAGAATGCCGTTTTGTCGTTTGGAATATTAAACGATTCTTGATTTCCATTATTCCAATAAAGCGAATTCGAAAGCGTATGTGCTTTTTCAGGCCCCCCCCCCCCCTCGTACGTTTCAGCGTTTTAATCTCACCGCGTAAGATTGCCTAGATAATTCGGGATTACGGTGCATTTCACTGAAGATAATAACGTAAGTAATGGAGATTGTTCCAAAACTAATTGAGATATGCACTTTGGTGCGTTGCCGCAATCAAGGTCCTTATAACGCTTGTGAGGATCGGGAGTGAGAAATACGATCCTTATTTAAGCGACTACCAACCATGCGTGGTACGCTGCCACGTAATTAATGCGATAAATAAGACTTTTTAAACATATGTCCAATATCAGAAATACAATATGTATTTTAATACGTCGCGATCGACGATATTATGGACGGTCTAAGTGAGCAGACCGTAAAAAGGAAAGCGCGTGGTCGGCATCGCTTATCGCCAGGTCGATAAACAATCCCGTCGCGTGTAATTCTGCGCTTTTTTTCTTTCTTTCTTTTCTTTCGCGGCGGAAAAACTTGCATACGCGTCTGAGTCATACGCGCGGCGAGATTATCCGTTCGCGCCCTTCTCGGTATGACGTAGCGATGGTACTTAACAGGTGCGACGTGAGATACGACGTTGTCGTAAGTAACGATTGCGCTCGCGCCGAGGAGAAGTTAACGGTCGCGGGAGTCGGACCGACCGGCCTTCGTCGACGATTTGTCTGAAAAAGCGAGTCCGCACGTCGTTACTCCCGCAAAGAGAAACGTGCGGAGAGGTTCTATGATAGGAAAGTGTAAATCAATTTGTTGCACGTGTACAGGATATTCTATAGATTATAAAATGCAACATCGCAACATCGTATGTTTCGCTGAAATTCAATCGTCACACCCCTTCTCATATTACATTTAAAATATATTCACGCACGCACCTACGTATACGAGTACATACGCTTTTTAAGAAAAGTATTTTATGCACGTCGATAACTGTATTTCGCTTTAATCGCATATACGGACTGTCTCCACAATTGAGAATATACTATTTAACTAATTCGAGGCTGTATGAGAAATTTTTATTAATTAATTTTGCTTCGTTCGAATTTTTATGAATTAATTTTGCAAATATACACGTATATATGTAAACTTCTAGAATTTCAATTGATTTTATTTAACAGAATTTTGAAACAAAATCGTGTAACCGAGTTCAATCGTGTAATAGAATCTCAACTGTACTTCAACTAAATTTTCATCTGAAACTTGATTATCGTGACGTTTGATGTTAAAGATTAAGAAATTGAAAAAATCGAGCAACTGGATTCGCGCAAAAGAGAAATAAATTTTCTTAAGTTGTTTATTCAGTTCAGAGATCCTCTGTGTACTCCCTGCTCCAGTTTCTAATACGTGTTAGAACTCGCATTCGTACAAATGACGTACACGACCGAAGTTACAAGAGTTTGAGACTTAAAGGAGAAGGAGAAAGAAATAGCGAACGAGAGAGTGCGAAAGACCCTAGGCGCTATATTAACCCTAATGGCTTGCGAGGATATAAAGCACATCCCGCGCATATACTAACTCGTTATTATTGCCGCATAAATAACGCGATAATCCTGCCGTGGCGATGGAAGTACGAGGGTTCGGCTGAAGCTGCCACGGAAGCTGCCTTCGTAGCAACCCCCTGTCGACGGCAGCGAACCAGCCAGTAGAAACGAAGGATTTTGCAGAATGATACTCTACTCTGCCGGAGAGGCTGACTAGCTTAACAAACTTCGGTGTTACGCGTTATGATCCTTACGTGTATACCGATGCGTGTTTACGCGAGGTGTATGCGTTAAACGTATCTTCAACACGATTCTATCCTGCATAGCTAAAATGCATGCACATAACGCAATAGCAGGTGTCATTGTGTTCCATATTAAATACTCTGGCATGATTATTTCTTATTAAACTGAAGAGAACCAGAAAATTCGGCCGAAACGTTTTCTTCTTATTTTGTTTTAATTTGTAATGTCTTTTGCGCCGCGACATCCGCGCTTTGACTCACAGCCTTTTTTGTCGTTTCTTTGTCAGGTTTTGATGTTAACAAACATTCGTAATGTTCACTTTCTTGCATATTTCAATAATTAAATTTTAGATCGATTGCCTCAAAATTTAAAATAAATTAAAAAAAAATTATAAATAAAGTAAAACATACGCGAGGATATATAATAATCGATAAAGTATGCTGTAATCGATCAAATTGAGGTTATCAGTACAAAAAGTTGAAAGTTCTTCCATTAGAATAATTATAGCGACGAAATGCACGATTGGTCGCCGGGGAGAGAGTCGAGCCGCGCTTTAAGCTTTCGCGGCGTTTTCCTGATATCGCCACAATAAAAGGCAAGTTGGACGTTGGGGCAAAGACAGCGAGCAAATGGGAAGGAAGAAAGGTAAGAAGAAAGAAGAAAGCGCGAGCGGAGAGACAGGGAGGGAGACGCTCTGTCGAGGGATGCTGGAGGGTTTGCTAGAGGCTCTGCCTTAGCTGGCAGGGCGTGCGTCAATAAGCGTCCATCAGCCGTAATGGCAGTGAGCGCCACCTCGGATGCATTTAGATGGCTGTTTAGCCCCGGTTGTCTCGGTGTGGCCTGAAATCTCCTCCCCCGCAACCCCTCGCTGCCAGTCGAGAGTCTCGACTGTTGTACAGCACCGTAAGATCCAGCGCCGTCGCCACCTCGCAGCCCTCATCTTTTGTAGCCGAAGCTGCCGGGCGCACCCGAGTAATTAGACAGTCCGGTACCATTTCACCGAGCCTTTTAATTAATTTGTATAAATTCCCGAGCAGATACCATTCTGTGCCATGGCCTACCTGCCTTCCTATAATGCCCCTCATCGTTAACGCCGACTGATGATACGTTTCGCTTTAGCTTCGCGGAAGACGCGAGATAAAAGAGAGATTGCCACAGTTCGGATATTTGTAATTAGAAGTGAAATAATCAAATGAGATTATTTAAATATACCTGTGCTTATTAATATTGAAACTAGAATAATAAATTTTATTCGTCAACGTGGATAATAAATCTCATTTGCGTCACTTTTATCTCATCTTTATATTATTGGTGCAATAATAATAAATTGTTACAAATATTTTAGTAGCTGGAAGATAAAAATACTCGTAGCGAACTTAATTCTTTTTAATTTAGATCTTGACAAATTAATTTTAACGTGCTTCATGTAAACATAATAATTTTCCAGATAATTTTAGTAAAAAATAAAAATAATCTATCATACATGCATATGCAAAGTTTAAAATTTGAAGTATTTTTAACGCTACAATTCGTAGGCATTAAAGTCCGTGGCACAGTTCGTAATGTCTGAATTTGAATATCGTTCGCGCGCTTATTTGGCACTTCTCCGGCTTTTTTTCGCTTCTATTTACAACCCGCAGTTTTATGCCAGCCGAACAGCGATCATTCCATCCGCCTCCGTAATCTAGCATCGTTCCAAGTACGACAAATACGACAATCCACGCCTGCCTGCCTGCCTGCCTGCCACAGAGAACGAACTCAGTCCGCTATCTGGTCCTTGTATATACCAGCGTGTTTTGAATGGTTCTCTTTTTCGTTCATATGTCAACGTGCTGTATATCGTTGAAACCCGATGGAACGTCCGGGCCGCCGCAATCGTCTTCCCTGCCTACACTCGCAATCAGAATGGTCGTAAAGTAGATATCGCGAACCGCCGAAAAACCGTCCCGAAAGCGAGAACTCGGCCCCGCCGCCCGGGCACGGCGTATGCTTTTGCACACGGCGGTGTGTATGCAAAAAAGCCGGTCGAGGGCTGCAGGATCTCGTCGCTGAGCTCGGGCTCGGGGATTAAGGACATTATTAACGGGCGTACCACGGACCGACATACTTACGTCCGCTCGAAATGCCCCGCGATAAATACAGCGGTGGCTGCCGAGCGACGGGCGCGAGAGGGGCACGACGGGAGGAGGATGGCGTTTAAATAAAATCAGCATTTTATGTTACGAGGGCCGTTCTTCGATCGAGGCAGAGCACGCCCGCGTACAACGCTACGCTAGCCGCAACAACGACCGTCCGTCTGTCCAGCGCGCGGACGAACGCGCTTAATGGTAATGATTCCCGGTCTGAACCCGACGGTATTTAGATTTACTAGAAATCAATGGCCGATTTGGGGGGGGGGAGGAGGGAGCTCGTCGACGAAAACACAATTATAAATTATGTCACGGGCGGAAGAGTCACGGAGCGAATGAGAGCCGGCGTGAGCGAGAAGCGCCGCGGCGTTCAGGCTTTTTCTTTTATCTCACTCGCCGCCTTTCTCTTTCTCTACCCGATGAGAGAAGGAGAATTCACCGCGATAAGGCCCGGGCTAATGAATGCTGACGCGTTGCACCGATCCCGCGTTGTGCAGTGACAAAAAAAAAGTTTGCCGGTCCTTTGGCGAGCGCGCGCGCGCGCGCTCGCGCGCTCGCGTACACACGCTCACGCACACTCAAGGCCGCCTCGTGTACCGCACCGTCGTCCGGTCGGTGTAACTCGAAGTAAATGTGGGTCATAATGTATGCCGTTGACGGGGCCGCCCTGTCGGACTCTCGCGCCGACACTAAACAACCTGATGGACCGCGATATCCTGCCACCGACGCGTCATCAGGACGAATCCACCCCGAGATGGAACCCGGCTCGAGAATCGCCCGTTCAGGCCGTGTTCGTAGATTAGCGCGTGTCGAGTATTCCTGAATCCGTCGATGCTGCGCGATTAAGTAGGAATTTAACGAACGGCATAAACAAGTCCTCGTTTGACGGCCGTTGAATAGACAACTCGAGATAGCGGCGAGAGGCGGGATAATGCCAAAGAAATCGAACTTCTCTCACGAGTTAATCCAGAATTATCGTAACCGTCGGCGGTACATTTGCGAAGCGTGGTCGCGAGTAAAGGCGAGGACGCTCTCGATCGAGGGACAGAGCTTTTCTCGTTTCCTCCGCGCGCATCGAGCCCTCGCCCTCGCCCTACTATCGGAAGGAGACGCGATAAAATTTTCATCCTCCAACCTCGATATCGATACTTGAAATATACAGGCGTGCGTAGTAGACCACGCCATAGCTACGAAATATTAGACAAGAGGTCCGCGGCTTGGGAAGGTATCGGGATGGGCAGCGCCGGGGCTGGATACAACAAAGTTGTGGCTACAGCGATGATTTAGTCCCGGCCTTAATGGAGCTATAAATACTAGCTTTTCGATAGCGGAGGATGAGGATACCGGGCGCCGTCCTGTACGATACTCGGCAGGATCGTAGGTCTGGATTTTGCGTCGCGGTTACTTCGCAGATTAGGAAGTAGCCCAGCGCCGGCCTCGAAATTCGCGAACGATTATCTATTTTTGTGAGAACGCTTTGTGCGAGATTTATACTTTTTTAGTATATTTGCTGTTCGGTGAACTGCAGTCTATAATCGGTGTCTAAGATCACTGATTTTATCATTTTTATGTAATTTTATTACCTCAAGCACACATGCTAGACTCGAATGACAGCTGTGATATTCGGTTAAACTTGCCGCTTTAAAAGTTAATGGCTTCTTTCATAATTAATATATCTCGTTTTGATAATATGGTTGAACATGATATATCTAGGACGCGCGCGTAACAAATACTCATTTCAGTGATTAATTTTAGAATGAAATTGATCAATAACGTTACGTGTCTGGAAAAATAGACCAGTCGTAATTCGATAGGACATTTTTTATCGTAAATGGCGTTCACACCCATTTGAAAAGATCCTGCAAGCGAAGCTCGGCTGCCTCGTCAAGCGCAAACATTTTGCACTTATCTCAGCGGCCGTAAATATTGCTCATAGAATATTACGGGGCCATAGATCTCACCCTGTGTCATCCTCACCCTCACGCGGTGGCGGTATTCGAGCCTTTATCGAATAAACGACCTGCATAATCACCACCCCTTCTTTCTCGCAATCGCTCTTCTTCTCATCGATCTCCTTCCCGCGCTCTTCTCTTCATTTATTCGCAATATCGCGCGCATGCAGACCCTCGATACAAATCCGGATATTAATTTTCTATCGTTGCGAGTCCGAACTTTTGCAAAATGTCTTCTACGCGCTCTAAACACGTTTTATTATATTTCGCGATGAGCGATTAGCAGTATTTCTCAAATTTTCACATTCAGGCCACAAGATTACTTGTGCAATATAAAAGTTGCATGCGCTGCAACAATTTCTCGATTTTCCATAATTATAATAGCATCGCGATCAATAAACTTCCAACCTACCAATTGTCCGAAGTCTTTAGACATGGAATGAATCTTTCGTAATAAAGGAAAGGAAGAGGAAACAAGTGAAGGAGGGTGGCGACCGACAGAAAAGCAATTAATGGAGAGATTAAAAAGTCGAGGAAACCGAGTACCAAGTCGTCGAGTACACGACGCCCGGATAGTCGTCGTATCTCGCGTATAGCGACGGTGTGCGTATGTGTGCGCGCGTCTACAGAAGAGTAAAGGCGAGGAAAGATGCTGCACGGTAATTAATGGCGGAGCGAGTTTGTCACAAATCACGTGGCCCGTCCTATAATTCACCGACCTGACGTATATTTAAATAGAGCCCGATAGACCGGGAGTGCCTTCGTGGTACCGTGAGCATGCGTCTATTTCTACGACGTCAAAAACGATACGGTTGACGAACAGCGGCTTCCGACTTTACACCGAGTTCATAACTTTTGCATACAATTTTTTCACGCTATTCCTGATATCGCAAACTGCAATAATCATATATCTTTGCTACGATACGGAAATAATTCGTATCTTACGAGCATTTCGCTATTTTCTGCCATTAAAAATTTTAACATTCTTTATGATAACTTTGTCATTGTGAAAGCTGTGATATAAACTAGCGTATTAATCATTTTAATATCGAATTATTTTTGAATATTTAAAATAACACTTTAAAAAATATTTTTTTCGTATTTTAATGACAAAAAAAGTTCTTTTTAAAATTTTTATTTCTTAATTTGCTGTTACACACTGTAATCAGATAATAGAGAATCTATTCTTGACAGAAAGCAAGCAGCTTCTTTCAAATTCAACTTCCTTTAATACATAATCGTGTAGGACTATGTATAACTGAGAATAAAAGTTGTAATATACGGTAAAACGCGAGTTCTGTCCACAAACGGTTAACGATAGAACTCCTCATTTGATAGTTTACCAATTCCAAAGTCGGCGGATAAATAATCGCCGCCCATACGAGCGCGTAACATACCGATATCCGCTTCGAACCTGGTCCGTGAATTTACAATAATGGAAATTACACGGTCGAGTACTTTGCATAAATTTCTCACGCGACTGCAGGGTTACTTTTGACAATGTAAGATATTGGCCGCGATAAGTACGACTTACCCGTGATTGCGGCGCGCTGTGAAGCAAACGCGACATGAAACGTCCTTGATTACGAACCAAGGACCACCGCACGACACTTCATATTTTAACGCCGCGGGATATTTCGCGAGCTGTTTAGATACGAGATTCGCCCATCACGGCGAGAGATAGCGTGCATTGATATTGAATATATTTTGCGGGTTAGACGCCACTACGATATTAGTGTTTATTGCTACCGGTATCCTCTGGAACCTGTTCCATCCTTTTACCACGCGGATCGTGAATTAACCATTCCCAAAGCAGAAAGAGACGACAAGGATCCTGAACGACGGCAATGGGTTTCGAAGCGATCGATTAAAACGATGTGTTTATGGCGTGAGACGCCCGTACGCGTACCACGACTGACGATGAGTCCTGTGAGAGTGGTACTCGATATGATACTCGATAATCTCTCGGGGAAATAATCAAAAAATTGTCAATCGATGATATAATAATACGAGTACAACTTCAAAGAGCTACTATATTAGCCAGATTTAATTCAACGTGTATAAATGAAATTGACGTTATCGTTTCGTTTGAAGCGTATTTGATGAATTGTGTTATGTATCACTGCGAACGAAAAGAAAAAAACAAACCGCACAATGCAAGCGCGACAAGAAATGATAGGCAATGGCACTCGCGGTTGTGCTTTCAGCTACTTGTCGCTGCGCGCCATTGTAACGGCCGGACTATGCATAATACAGCCGTAGCGTTGCGATAAATCGACTAGGCACGAAAGTGATTGTAATAGAACTTACAGGAAACAGCTGTTACAATGCGTGTCGTTGGGTAGTACCGTCGCTTTACGATCGCTGAGAGCTAAGTAGTTTGTTATTCTTAGACTACGAGCTGAGTAATAAACAACAGCGATAATTGTGATAAAATCTACTTTATCGCTCGCATTAAGGGTACACGGTAATACCGCGATTACAACTTACACGCGCAGTTATCTTTAATCTGAGACTGAATCATTTAAGACAACCGCGATGTGGACCGGGTCTACGATGCAACGAGCTTAAGGAAAGCGATGGCAAGAATTTTCGAGAGACGAGCAGCGACACGCGGTTTAGGTTCGCTGCCAGGTCTTTCGCACAATGGTTGAAATCGATAAATTGAGTGAGTTTGAATTTTAACGTGAAAATAATTTTCATTCGCATATTTTTCATATTTATAAACAATTTAACTCTCACCGTTGTTATAAATTATCAATTAATATTATTTATAATATTATAAAATCAAATTCTGAATGATTTCAAATTATAAATTATTATAATCTAATCATCGTCGATTTCACAATTTCTGTTCCGAGAAGGCCACGATAAACCCGAGTTACTTTGTTTCCGCGGGTCTTTCGTGCTTGATGAGGCGTTCTCGAGCACATATTTTTGGCGCCAGACATGATAACCCTTATAGACAATAGCGGGATAAGTCCAGTGAGGGAGAGAGAGAGAGAGGCGCTCCGTAGGCGGGCGAGCGCGAGATAACGCGGTACCGCCCGACACACATCCATCTCGCGCGGTCTGTAATTATCCACGTCCAGGAGAAATAATATACGAGTGTGAGAAAGAGGGAGAGAGGGTGGACGTTATATTCGCGCCACGTACGGGAATTGCAGCCGTAGCCACAAAGTCTTATACCTCGGGTGAAGGCGCGACGAGGTGAAGGTGCTCGCTGTGAACCTCCCTATGCGATGGAGGATCACATAAATCCAGAGGCAGTAGCCTTTCTCTACTTCGATCTCTTTCTATTACCCTCGCCTTGAAAAGACTTGATTGTAACCACCGCTTCGCGTTACATAGAAGTAATATGCTTCACTTATCAAAAATCAATTTATTTCATACATTGTTTTATTTAATTATCATTTATTTTATTTGCATAAAATTAATGACGATTATATCTCAAATACGTGGCAGAAATTTGAATGATCTAATTTTGCTTCAAACTACAACTCAAAAAATAAAATTATGTGTTAATACATCTATATTTTCATTAAATTTGGTGCTTTGAATAAAACACCTTATGAAGAAAAAATGTTGAAATTTATGCTTAAGATACGAATAACGAGAAAACTTATCGATTTATAATATTTCTCTTGATATTATCGAAATAAAAAATTAATAATAAATAAATTAAATGACAATAAATCAACACTTAAATAACGGTTGGAAATTCTGATTTTTCATCGGAAAATATCTAACTTGAGAATCATATTAAAACAATGTATCATAGTAATCAACACTCTTTGACGTCACAACAATTTGCATCCATTCGATCATTTCAGTCATCTCATCGAGGATGCGCTCGCTGTATCACGACACACAAAGCTGCGGTAATTCCGACAATCACGGATTTTCCTGATGATTGTCACCGTTAGTTTCCCAACGATGCGGCCGGACGTTATCGCTTCATCGGGCGCACTAGCGAGCGCGGGACTGTTTCCAGGACTAACGACGACGTCGCGGCATCGGTCCTCAAAAAATCGCGGAGGATGCAGGCTCCCGCATCCTCCGGAACGGACGGGGCAGCAGGCACGGGCACTCGGACGGCCTCGATCAACAATCAATCGTGAAACGGCCGCGATTATTTCACGTCAGTTTAATTAGCACGCGGCGCCGGTATGCCTGATAAAACTCAACGGAGAGAAGCAGCTAGGCGGCTATCTCACGGGAATCTGATTTATGGCGAGTGACCATCGCGCACACATAAAGGTGTGCATCTACGCGTACATCTACGTGAACGTGACGACGAAGCGACGGTCGGCGCGATCATGCAGGGCGGGAGAAGAGTCCATTGGAGTACATTGCAAGTACAAGTGAGAAACGGGGATTCAAGTACGAAGAAGGAAAAAGAAAAAAATAGTCGAATTAAAGGGTGGGGTCAGAGAGAGAGAGAATCAGGGGAAACAGGTGAGGCTTCGGTCGCTGACCTGTCACCTCCGTCCGTGTCACCTTTGCCACACGCCAAGGCTCATTCTCGAGCTCGACGTATTCCACGTTCGTTCGTCCGACCAGCCGACAAAGCATCGCTACAGTTCGAACGTCATGAGTCCGCGGGATGGATAATAAGAAGATCGACAAAGAAAGGCAAACACTCGCGAGGCTCGCGGCGATCGAGGCCATTCGTGAACGCGCATTGACGGCGGGGCTCTCTCGTTGAAAGAATGATTACGGCGACGTCCGCGTGGATAAAGAGCCTTTCAGAAATAAGTAATCTTGATCGCCAGTCTATCATTTATCAATGCGACGTCTCGCGGCTGTATCGCAACAATAGCTGTAACTTGCCTCGCGATTACATTTCCGAACTAAATCGTTGCAGATAGCGTCGCGAAGATCGAAAGAAGTTTTTGCAACAGTGTTTATAATTAACTTTGAAAAGATGATCACGTTATATTTGAAATAACTGGATGCTATAAATAAATCATGTTGACTCGTTATTCGCATATTATAAGTATTATAATTTCCATAATCATTAAAATGTTATCTATAAATATTTGAAAAGAGAGAATATATAAATATTTAAAGAGAGTGTTTTATATATGTGTGTTTAACATTTTCTATTATTTAAATAGACTAATAATTTTATGGTTTTAATTGGCTAATAAAAAGCTTGCAATTAAAATTCTAGCAATATAACAAATAGCCTTATAAATGATAATCATTTTACAGCAGCTCTTGTATGTAACACGGGACGCAAATTTGAGATCCTGAAACTTTTCGCATTCTCGTCCTACCATCTTCGCGCCATCTCTTAGCCCGCCATTCAACTAAAGGGAGACTCGTAATATAAAGAGATATAATATAAAGAGATGTGATGTAAAAAGAGAATCTCTGTGTGCGTACATTCCAAGTTATTCGCGTCGCGATATGATTTCTTTGATCGGCCGTCATTAAGATCCGAAGGACGGACGGACGGCCGTCGTGTTGCTGGCGATGAAGCGCTTCTTGGGCACAGTCATCAGGAAGCAATAAAAGAGAGCTGCGCATTATCGCGCGAGGCCTGATCGTTTCTCAAGATCCGCGGATGATTTATATCCCGCGTGTGTGTTTCGTCATTAACTGTCACATCTCGGAAAACGGCTAGATTCTCATGGCCGATCCCGCGTTGCCGATAACGCGCATGCAAGCCATATCTCTCGCCACAATGACATTTAATGCATACAAACCGCGAGCGATAAAATTAGCATTCGACAAGGCGGCGTGTTGCTTAACGAATGATTAATTCGCCTACGCAACGCCGCACTCCCCCGACTACACGCGCGCGTGTGTTCGCTACGTGTTCCTAGATCGCGCCCAGCAATATCATTCATACGACGACGACGACGACGACGACGACGACGACGATCGAATCCGTTTCGATATTACGCGAGCAAACTGGTTTCACCGGTCGCGCCGAACCCCACGATGGACTCCCACAATCGTTTTCAGTCGGTGATTGTTTGTACTCATTTCCTACGATGTATATAATGGCTGCAGCCCGCGAGGTCCTGACCTGACCACTTATGTTCCCATTGTAATGCACAAATGCACGGGTCGCGATCTCGGGACCGGCTTCCCGCGCATATCGTCATGCAGGTTTCTCTCGAAGGATTAGGGTCAACGATCACCCACTTGTTGCCCTTAATTTTTTTTTCCTTACAGCCGCGACTAAGACGGCTACTTGGGCTGACTTCGTGCTTTCTTATAATTTATCCCGGCAACGCGGCCTTTAATCGCGTGCGATATGCACCGTATTTTGCTATTATTATAACACTTTGCCTTTCAATCAGTTACATCGCAAAGTAGAAAATAAGTAAAAGGTAGCACGGCACAAATTTTATATTGTTATAACTATCAAAAGTTATTTTCATAAATCGTGACCTTATCGGTAATTTTGTATCTTTTAAATATTACACGCCTTACATTTATTGAAATCTCTATATATTCTTACATTATTTAAATTAAAATATGTTTTAATTCCCTCCGTAGCATTTTATTTCATTTATAATTTGTTCGTTAGCAACTCAATTATTTTATATTCAATTTATATATCCAATTTGTACATTCAGTTATTACATATTCTATTTTTCATGTTTCTTTATTTAAAAGCCTCTTATTCATGTTCTTCTCCAAACTTTGTTATACTTACGAGAAATTTGTTCTGTTAGTCTAATGCGAAGTCAGCCTGTCTGACGTAATAAAGTGATCTATCCACCTCGATCCTCTCCCGAGGGATGAAACGACCACCGTGGAAGAAGATCGAGGAAGATCGCGGGGCCGTGTGCCCAGGTCCTTTCGCCCGCACTCTCCTCACGTTAGTCCTTCTCCCTCGTCCTTTCGCTCTCTCTCTCTCTCTCCCTTTCTTTCTCGCTGACTGAGACGTCAACCCCCACCCTTCAACCTCTCGGCACGTAACCTTCCTACCTACTGCATCTACCCACCTACCAAACTACTGATCCTCCGGAAAGAAGAGGAAAGGCAATTTGTCGGTCCGAACGATGCGTATCTTACGCAGCGCCTCCGTCTATGGTCTACGTAATGTGCTCTCATCTTTCATCCTCATACGCCTTTTCAGTTGAACCGTGAATGAAAATAATTGCGTGTCGCGATGCCTAAGTTCCATCACCGGAGGTCTCGTAGATTCATCATTTTGTCTTATCATATACGTCTATTAGGTCGCGGAGGAATAATTGTGAATCCGTGCTGTTTAAAACGCCGTTTCTTTGACAGGTACTAAAAAATATTATTCAGAGATCAATGTAAAATTCTTAATTTAATGTAACAAGTGAAAGAAAAGATCACAAATATAAATTTAGAATTTGTAACAGTGGAGATTATTAATATAATATCATAAAATATGAACAGAGAGAGCTATTAACGGCATATTGCATCGTGTGCAGTATCGTTAAATCGAAAAACTGGACAACAAATGATTGGATGGTCAAGCGAAACGCTTAAAAATTGTTGGTCTCGTAATTGGAGGAGAAAAGCTCCGACTCAAGAAGATTGTAAGAAGATAATGCCAACGAGCCAAGATTGCAGCACGGTGCTGTTACCAATAGTAGTAACTATGAAGGCAGAGGTTAAACGTAGCGAAGTGCCGGTTCTCCACGGCGGCGTGTTAATCCTCGACTATCCTCGTCACGACGAAACGGACACCCGGAGGGATCTCCTCGAGTGAGTTCTCCATTGAGCGATCCCGACGCGGCTCGACGTCTCGAGGATCGCGCCGCGCCGAGGGGCCTTGAATTCAACCGGCAGTGATTTGCCAAAAAAGAAGAAGCGCGCGCGCGCGAGAGAGAGAGAGAGAGACAGAGGGAAGACGAAGAAGGGAAAAAGGAAAGAGGACGAGTAGGAAGAAACGACGCTTGTCAAACGCGACCGCGGACACCGGTGTGCCGCGGATATAATAAAGATGGCGATATAGGAGTCATAATGTAGTGGTGTGCTTGCGATGCACCGGTGCACCGGCGTGCATTCCGACGCTCCCACAAGAGACAGAGAAGAGGAGGCGGTGAGGAGGAAAGAGAAGCGGACGAGACAAGACGGGGAGCAGCGGGGCGATGTCGGAGAAGGCAGCGTCGTCCTCGTCAGCCTCTCACTCACGCTCGGAGCCCGAGACAAGCCCTTACTAATGGAGGAAATAAATTTCGGATTAAATCGTAGCCCGGCTACTTTATAAGGCTGCTTGCTCTCGCCCGGATGGCGCGGTGAGGTGCATGTGTGACGCCATGGGCCGCTCCTGACATCCATGGACGGTCCACCATGTTTGTCGAACGGCCATCCGCCCCCTGTTTCCCCTCCACCTCCCTCTCTCTCTCTCTTTCTGTTTCTTCTTACTCTCCTTTCCACCCTGCATCGCCACGGTTCGCCCGTGTGTCTTTCCTTTCTCTCCTTCGTTTCCTCCACCTCTGTTCTCGCATCTTCCAATTCCCCGTCTATCGTCGTCTCCCTCCCCGCGTGCCGATGCGCACATAGATGGACGATCAGCGTCCATGTGAAATGGAATACTACTCGCGTGTGCCTTCTGAACACGTATACGTGCGCGATTATACGAAAGAGAGTGCGGCGGAAAAAGGAGGAGGAGGAGGAGGAGGAGGAGGAGGAGGAGAAGGAGGTGATGCAGGACGAAAGAGGTGGGGTACCGAGGGGGGAGAAGCGGTTAGTGGGGGAGGAGGATGACGGGGGGAGCAGGAGGGACCACGCTGCGCTGTCCTCCATAAATCTATCAGCCGCGGTTGTATAAATACGACTCAATGAGGCGGCCGTGAATCACCCTGACGTGCTTCATAAGTCCCGGGAGTTTATTAAACCGGCGGGCATTTCTCATGTCGGGGGATAAGATCAATACGGCCGCGCGCGGCCACGGTTGCCCCTAACCTCCGCGGGGTCCCTCCCTCGTCCCTCGACGTCCCCCTTCCGCTCGTCCAGGTCTCACGGACCTAAATAATAAGGTAAATAATAGGAAATAATCGCCGGCTATCGCGTGAGCACGCCGCGGGACTCTGTGCCCCTTCGACGTGGCAGCGCTCACTTTATTCGCGGCCGGACCGAGGGCACATTTCCTATCGAGAAGGGGCAGGCTGCCCCCGCCACATTCTTCCACATTACTACATTGCGATTGCGTTGAACTCGAAACTAATGCGCGCCGTCGAGATGTTTTCGAGAGCAACGCCAAAGTGCGCGCTCCTCTTTGAGCTTTAAAGTCTCATTTTTAAAGTAGCAGAAATTCATTCCTCGTGACAACGAACGAACGAGAGTTAGAGCGAGTTCTTCCCGAGCGAGCTGCACAATTCCAAACACATAAATCCCAATTGATGCATGCCTCGGTAATGAGGATATAACGTATGGCGTCCACTGAAAGATGTTCAGTCTTATAGACGGTATAAAAGTTTTGTCTTATAGCGCTTGATGTTTCTTTCTTACAATACGCTGCAAATTGTAGGAATACGAATATCGCAATTTTCATTTTGCAAACAGCAACTCGTGCGTCTGATTTATCTACCCCATCTTTGCGGCACTCGTCAATTGTATTATCTCTTTGATACGTCCTTCAAATATCTGATTGCTGTTATATTCTAAGAATAAACTTCCATTACGCGCGCGCGCTTACGGTATGACTCTATTTTTGCGCGATTCGCGATGCACAGATATTTCTAATTGCTACGTAGCGTTACCGGGGTCGAACGGCGAGGCGGGTTGCGTAGAGAGACAAATGGCTAGTGAAGACTCAGGAAAACAAGAGGCGGTTACGTAGGTGATGGCGCGGGACGGGGACTATATTCCTTACCCGGAATTGAGGGTTTAATTCGAATCGCTGCACGGAATCGCGCCCTCCTTCCGATCGTAACGCGGTCTTTAATTAGAGACCGATAAATTCTGACTTGGTAACCTCCCCTTTCTTCGGGGTGTCAGTCTCTCTCTCTATCTCTCCTATTTCTTTTCGTCTCTCGAGACGCGAGAATGTCCGGTCGCTCGGTCGTAGACGCGAACTAAAAACACGATTTACTTTCATTTCCCCCCGATTTACCGGTCGCATCTTTCGTCGTTTGCGCTATCCCGATAATTTTATTCCGATTACCGTGCTTTCCACTCGCTCACGCATTCGCATAATATAGATGCGTTCATTGTGGGCGTCGCGCTGCACGCCCGTATATATACAGTTGTTTCGGCGTCCGATTATCTACTCGGCAGCATCGGCAAAGTTGTGATTTAGTATTTTCCACGCCGTTAATTTATTGCCAAGCCTACCACGTTACGGTTAAACATAGTTCATTACCGCGAGCTGTAATTAAAGCATATAATAACGAGTCGTAACCCTCGAGGCCTCCGCTCTTGTAAATCTTGTGGCCGACAACCCCGCTCGCTCGCCAGCCCTCACCTCGAGCGCCCTACTTTGAGATCCGCGAAGAAGGTGGGAAGACGAAGTTGGGGACTGGGTGAGTGAAAGAGAAAGAGAGAATGAGGGAGGGAGGGAGAGAGAGAGAGATGGAAAGCAGTCGCGAAAGAACTCGAGCAAAAAAACGCAAAGGAGGAAGTTAGCAAGCTCGTTGAAAGCGAGGAAATAAATTAATGAATCCCTAATCAAAATGGTCGTCCCATTTTCTCTGTCCTGTTACGTACATGAGACGTGTTGAAGTTTGTGAACGTCGAATAATCGCGCGTGCTGTGTGTGTGTGTGTGTGTGTGTGTGTGTGTGTTTGCATTACTTATTTTAATCCAACTTTAACGATACGATGCAATATTACAACAAGGAACAATTAATTTTACACGAATTATACAGGATTAAATAAAAGAAATAGCGGTGCGCAATTCATTAATATTCTCATATCTAAATCACCAAGTTTTATTACAATTATTGCTTAAAAAAATTAATTTTTCTACTGCAAGATGTCATGCGAGAGCCAAAATAATTGTAAAAATTTTATCGAAATTTTTCAGTTGCTTACAGAAATATATTAAAATTTTAACCTGTCGGAGAAAAATGTTTGTTGCACTGTGTGTATAAGAAATGTATATTTCCTCTCTTAACGTATGTAACGACTAAAAATAAAAAAAATTCTCACACGCTTGGTAATCAATGATACAACTGGTTCGACAGTTTCCAGTTGGAGCGAAAAATGATATTAATGCTCGTAAACGAAGAAAACCGTAAACGCGTGACCGTTCTGGATATACATCTCGCAACGCCATACAGAGATACGGGAAATCGCTAGTTGGCGATTTACCTCCGTCCTCTGGGGCTTTAACGCGATTCGTGCTATCCATGGATGAACACGCTGCGACGTGTTGGCACGAAAGGCGGGGATGTCTGGGATGGTGGCTGGGTTCGGAAGGAGGATGAGGAGTAGATGGAGGTTGAATGTTTCTTCTAGGAGCCCGCCGCGCGATTTATGGAGCGAAGTGACGGGAGGTGTTTATTGTGCAGCATCTGTTACGTTACTCTGGCTCTGCAGACCCTCCTCGCACTCCCCGGCTGTTCTCTTTCCCTCTCTTTCTCTCTCGCTCTCTTGTTGCCACTCTTTCTCTCTCCTTCTCTCCTTCCGCCGTTGGCTTTCTTTCTCTTTCCGTCGCTCGTTCGTTCGTTCGTTCGTTCATTCGTTCGTTCGTTCTCCAAGCTCTCGCAGGTTCACGCCAGCCCGCCGTCATACATACAACAGACGCCCTCGATTTATAGTTTTGAATTAGATGGAAGTAAAGGAAAGGTCGCTGGTTGCCGTTGCGTAAATTTCAGCAACGCCGAGCTTTCGACCTCTCGTCTCTCCCCCGCCACATCCCTAATTCCCCGCCGTCCTGCTCGTTCGCCGTTTCTGGTTTCCGCGCTTTCGATCCGCCGCACGAATTCGCGCGACAATTGAAAAAGCTAATTGTCTTCGCTTAATTAAAATCCGGTCGTTATCTCGCGAATGCGTTTAATCACGCGTATCGCGCGGGCCCGCACGTCTACCACGTTAAAATTCCGTTTGCGCCGACCGCAATTTTGCAGATGCAGCTTAGATAAAAACATAATTATGAAACGCAAGAAGAATATGCGCGGCGTACCGCAGGCCGTCTTCGCCGACAGCGGCCGTGTCGAGAAGTAAAGACGTAAATCTGCTCGCGCGGTAGCGACGTAGGAAAACAAGTTGTCACCGCGCGCTTCCACCTCCTTTATCTCGACAGTGGACGAGTATTTACAGTGGACGAATGTGTCGCAGTATCGAGATTAGTGACGACGTCGCCGGATGTGAAGACCTCAGATTTTCTCGGCTACTTGGACTTTCGATACATCAAACTCGTCCAAGCGACGTGTAATGTTTCATCGAGTTTTATGAACACGTTCTCTCTGTTGTCGTTTCTAGCCAAAAGAATTATCATCGAACATCGAATCCGGTAGCAGTCGTTAAAGATTTATGATAAAGGCAGTCAATGTCGATCGTGCAGATTCGAGCAAGACGTGACGTTTTTTGACGCAAACAAAATATGATTCAAAATTCGTTCATAATTAAAGGAAAAGTGCGAATTGCATTTATTATCTGTTTCTATTAAAATTCGTTTAAGCTAACTAAAAAAAGGGCAGAACGAAAGTTCATAGAAATATTTTCACGAATAAATGTGCGGCGAGCATTTCAGTGGCGCGCGATATGCGCCACTTGACACGAGTACTACATTGTTCCATTACAGTTTTATTATATCGCGATACCATTCATTTGCGTTAACACTTAGCGCGATAAAAATTAATTACATCGATGTTGCAGTCCATCGACGATCGAGCGCATCCGAGGGTTACATGTCGCCACACTTATAATATAAACGCGGCTAATCCTCTCTCGATGCCGACTGGCGATTTGCCGCGCGTTCGTATTTAAAGAAAAAAAAATCACATTCGTAAGTCGTAGATCAAGCTCCGACCGGATGCCATAATTAGCAGTTTTGCGCCGATAATTGGTCGTCCGAGGATATTCGAGGAAGATCTTAACGCCGGCGTACAAAGGTGAACCACCTGGCGAAGAGTGCTCGCGTCTTTCGCCGCCTGTGTTGCACTTTTGCGAAACGCTAATTGGTCGTCAAGACGCGAGGGGACATTCCAGGAAGACGTGTCCCAGTCTACAGTGCCATTGAGCCGGCGCGAGGCGGGTGTTTTCGTCGGCCGTTCATTAGCGTGAGAAAGGGTAATGCGGATTGACATCAGGGACGCATGCCGCGCGAGTTACGTGGGCAACGCGATTCCGCGGGGCCGTAAACGCATCGTCCAAGTGCACTTAAAGCGTATCGCGCTTACGGACGGCTATCTTCCCGGCTACGCGCTCGATAGATTTCAACGGATATAATATCCTGTCATCGTGCAACCAATCTCGGCATCCGCGAACACGCGGTCTCGCGCGTCATCGCCGATTTAATCGCGACGCTCTGACGGATGCCCGTAAACGCGAAGTTACATCGATAATCTCCTTTTATGATTGTATTAATGGAGCTGATCTATTTAGATGCCGAACGGGTATGCAAAACTTATAGCTCCTATGTAAGAAAATCACTAGAATAAGAGAGATATTATAAATTGATAAACTTTGCCGCTTGGAATTTTAAATTGACAGAATATTGATTGCAATTTGATATGTAATAATAATAATTTAATAATTATGTATATTTTCACATTACATGCAACGATGTGACTAAACTAACTTAATTCATATCCAGCATTTATACATTCCGTGTCATAAGTTAATAATTTTCTTCAAGCAAGATACTATTTTCAAAATAGTACAACTACGAATCTACAATATTTATACACCTCATCAGTCGAGCGTTATTTTGCTAAATTAGTCGCAGCAGCATCAAAGATCGCGCGCAAGCTCCCAAGTGGCGAAGTAGACACGCGAATGTCCAACTGCCACGACGGTTTCTGAACTGGTGGTCAGCGTTTCGATTTCACAGAATCGGAAGCAGCGGGAATCGCTCGCGCCGGTCCTCTTTGCAGTTCGCGGCGGCGTCAAGTGCAGGCGGCGGCATGACGTCAGCGCGCGACAGTCAACAAAGACCGACGCGAGAACCAGGGAAGGCAGGAGGGGTTGGAGGAGAGGGCCGCGCTCGTCGAAGTCCGCGTTCGTATGTTCGTGCATACGGGAAACGTTCGCGGAGACGGGAGGGGCGAAGAGTGCGAGATGGGAGCGTAGGAGAGGGACGCGCGAGGGGGCGACTTGCCAGGGAGAGATGTGTCACTCACTCACTCCGTGTCACTTACACAAACAGACGTACATCACGGGCAGGCAGGCAGCTAGCTACGTGTTCCCTTTTATGTTCCCACACGCGCGCTCGCATAAACCTGTCAGTCTCGTGTCACGTGCAGTGCAGTCATTCACTGTCGCCGGCAGCACACCGGCACTCACGATCGTCCTGCTGCCGGCGGTTGAGAGCACCACCCCTCCCCCCCTCTTCCTTCATCCATCCTGCCCCTTACCTGATAAATAAGAGTGCAGTAAGGAGTGTGTTTCTAGGAATTCCAAACGAAGTTCGCGAACGGCGGTTTGTATGCAACTGCCATTACGAGCTGGAAAGTTCGACTTCGCGAACGCGAGAATATGCGCCTGGGTTTTAACAGGACATTATTCGAATGCTTGATAACTACGAAATACGAGGTACCACTTCATTAATTGGTTTATTTAGATGTTCTTGTACAACATTGATTATAGTTTTGCGTTTGGCATTCAATGTTATATGATGAAAGATGATGCAACGCGGTGTTCGAACGGAATATCAAATATTAATATTGTAAGTAAAAAAGACAAGTTGTTTTATCATAACAAAAAATGATGTACTTTATCTTAACCGATCGATTTAAAAGTTGCTCGGTTAGACGGAACTAGTTTTTGCATGACGATTACAGTGAGTTGACTATAGACAGCAATAAATTTATATTGAATCCAGTTTAACTGGTTGACAGACATACGTAATCGTATCGTTTAATCTAACTGCGTATTTATTAGTGATATTACAATTCCCATGGAAACATTATTTAAGTCAGCATTGGTATCAGCGTAATTTACTATATCTGCAAATGACAATTTAACATTTCCTTCAAATCAGCATAATAGGCGCAACAATTATTTAAATATTACTAACAATCACTGCGGACTGCACGATTCTATCATAAAACTGACAGTTTTACGTGACATTATGTTTACCCGTTTAAATTATTCGAGAATAAGAGTTATTAATTAATTAGCACAAGATCGCGTAACTCAATCTTGTAATTGAAGTGTGAAAATAAAGCGCGTGAAAAGTTTTTTTTAGAAAAAAAGTACATCGGTCAACAACTACGAGTAAAAATGAAAGGCACCGTCAAAAGAATAGCAATGGAGCCATTGGAGACGAAGGGGAAGACCCTGATAATTTCGCCACGTAAGTCAGATCGCGGATTATACGTATATCAAGCTCGTCCACGAGCGAACAGCGCGGAGCCCTCGAGGTTTTATGAGATATGAAAATGAGGACGGCCGTAATAAAAGTGATGTAGGAGGCTCCTCAGAGTCGTTCCTGAAGGCGCCACGAGTCACTCGTCAGGTTTATGCGGAGACGTCCATCATTCCTGTGACGTACTTCATTGCCTCCTGGGCAAACTCGAGCTCTCCGGTTCTACAGCTCGCCGCATCCCTCTTTTCCCCCTTCACCACCCTCCCCACTATGCCCACCCACCCGACGGTCTCGCACGATCTCGCCCTCGTCGGAGATCCCCGACTTTTCTCTTTTTGATAGATTCTAGTTCCGCGTTTTATACGAGCTCTTTCTCGCCTCCGTGACTTTTTCCCTTTGCGAAATCTACGACTCCACGCTAAAAGTACTCGCCGCAATGTTCGCGCCTCAACATCTCTGCATTGCATCAGCAGCTGCCGTAGAGAACATTTCTTTAACGTTCCGATTTATAGAGACTTTATATTCTCCGAGACAACAATGTAAAATTTGCAAACAATAACTTTCGTTTTTTTATGTCCTTAAACGTAAACGATTTAACTAAAATTTTATTTCATTCGACGCTCAAGCACCATGTGAATGTGGAATGGGAATTAAAGAGCGACGTTCGGAGTTAAATGAATTATGTGGATACGGGCTTTTTCAACGTCACGGAATATCTACGTAGGTTGGACCCGTGTCCTCGGGGCTCCGTCCACCCTCGATGAAGCCCGGAGTCGAATCCCCGGTGATCTACGATTTTATTCGCCGATATACCATCCGACCTTATCTTAAGGTGGAAGCCTTTTTTATGCCAGCGGTCCAGGCCACCTTGAACGACAGGATCTCAACCGTATCCGCTGCGAGTCCACGGCTCGTAAATACACGTTATCGACGACAGCTTATGAACGTATCTTCGGCCGCGAAAAAGCGGGACCTCGCGCGCGATATCGGCGGTTACGTACGATCGGCGTTGTATCGATAAAGCAAAAGTGAAACGAGTTCGGGGCAACAAATTAACGGGCGCCGCCGCAACGCGTTGATTCGCGGTTCCCGAATGACTCATGGCTGACTATAATTACGCGGGCCTAGCGCGCCCGCGAGCGTATTAATCGTAAATTCGCGCGACTTACGAGCGTTTGACGGCGGCGCGATCGGGCCGTTTTCTCTCCGGGGCGTAGGTGGGAATGTATTTTTACGAGTTCCCTCGCGCAGCGCCTCGTCCGGAGAAATGTCGCCTCGAAACTTACCGAGGCGATCCGACGATCGTAATTCAGCATCGAACTGTGACATTTTGCAAATCTGCATCGATAGGCTGGCGGCTGTTTATCGTGTCCGCGCACTAAGTTACGACTTTATTCACGGCGACGACTCAAAGTATTTGTGCCTGAGTGAGGTCGCTATTCTTTATGGATCACGGATACCGGGATTCCGACATCATCAGTCGTAATTTTGGCGACTGACGGATATAATTCTGGCTGATATGTCCCATTATTATTTTTTTTACTTAACAGTATAAAAGCTACAACGGTTCGCTGCGCAAACTATTAATAAAAAAGTACCGACAACAAAAATATGTTCATCGATACTAAAAGACAGTTTACATAATTTACAACGTTCGTGAAGAAAATATTTGAACTAAAAAGTACTTACATAAAATCACTGGAGGGCAAAGGATCATGGTAACAGCTAAGAAAGAGACCTGGAAAAGAAAGAAAAGAAATTAAGTTATATAAAAAAGAAATTGCTTATATAAGAAATGTTCAACATCAAGTTAATAATTAGGAGAGAGGAAACTTTCGAAAAGAAAACTCTCATAATCCAACTATTATAAATAAAAGTGAAATAAAATAGAGGAATAAAAGATACAAGACAGCAAATGAACGATCGTTGAAGCCGCAATAAAGTGAGAGACTAAATGAAAAAAACAAAATGATCTATGCCCCTGTCGCGACATGTATCAAGAACTCTAGCGAGAGCTCGTTTTTTTTTATAATCTATTCCCCAGCTCCGATAATTTGAATACAGTGTCGCGCCGAGAGATTGGCCAGCACGGAATTAGCATTTACGGTTCGCGAATAAATATCCAAGTGTTAAATGAATTGTCGTAGCTTTCGAACATTGATTCCCAAACACTCGAAATTCCGACGTAAAAATAGGTCGGAGGAGAAAGCAGAAATCACCCACGATCCATACTTCATTTTGCTTAATTGCAACATCTTTCTTCTAGCACGAACACGAATAAATTTGTTACTTCTCGGAAAAATATAAAAATCAAATTTTCTGACGTCAAACATTTGGCAGGAATGCACAGGCAAGAACAAACTTATTAATGATTTATAGCTATCATGAGAATGACGAAATTGGACTAGAAATAGAGTATAAGCCGAATTACAGATTAAATTCGCTAATTGTTGAATCATCGTTTCTTCTACAAAATCTTTACGCACACAAATTCATCGCATAATTTTTGAATATTCTATAATCGATAAGTGTCATTTTTCCGCGATTTTTTATTTATTAATTGATTATAAGTAATTATCATACGTCATGTGTCATTCGATAACTACAAGCTATAGATGTATATGGTAGAAAATATTCCAATACTCAACCTGATTACAATTATTTTAATTAATTCTATTTGCATTTTTAATAATTTTTCTTAAAACATGAATTTTTAATTCGCCGCGGTAATTCATATCCATATTCACGTGTTATCACAAATTGTTACAGCCATTTGATCACGGCCTTTATCTCATTCTTCGTTGAATCGAGGCGAATGCGATGTGTCGTTTCTGTAAACAGCGGATTCGATTCTCGCGAGGGTAGAAATCAAATTTTTTCACGTCTCGTTGGCATCCCTTCTACCCTTAATACCGGTACGGGACGACCCTTCGTTCTTCTCGTCGCGGCAACACGGAAAAGTGAAATATTCCCATGTAAGACACGATTCTCGATGTACGCGAACACGAGGGTCCGCGCGGAAGTGCGATGGCAACAGAAGAGGCTAGCAAGGGTGCGAGAGATAAAAAAAAAGAAAGAGAGAGAAAGAGCGAGAGAGCGAGCATCGGAGACAAACTCGGTTACGAAGAGGATCTCAGCTGCGGAAGGGAGGCGGCAAGGAAGCAGAGGGGAACCGGGAAGAAACGTGGGCGCAGATAAATCGGTTTTGCCGCCGTGAGAGGCAGCTCGCGCGAACGTGTCTCCATTAAAGCAGGCAGAACTCGCACTGATCTCGACGAGAGCTCGTTCTCGCAACCTTCCGTCCCGCGGCCCTGGTGTGGACGAGGCCTTAAGCGAGGCCCTTACCCCGACGCGGTGGGAAAGAAGGAGAGCAAAACTATTCGCAGGAGTGGACGCGCGAGGTGATCGCTTGACGGACAGCCGAGGCACTGACCTGAGGAAGTTCTTGTTTCTCTCTCGCCCCCTTTCTCTTCGCTCTCTTTAGCTACACTCTCTGTCTTGCCTCTTTCTACTGATTTTACCGCATGTACTGCTGAACATGATTGCTTTAAGCATAGAGAGATTCACGTGGAAATTGTTTTAATATCTAATTATATGACGTCATGACGGATCTTGAAGTACATTCGACCTTTTCATCGTTAGTTTTATTTTAAGATGCACTCATCGCTTGTAGTTTCGCGTCATTTTGCACGCCAATTTTATTGTCAAAGTAAACGCTGGGAAGAAATACCGCCTTTCTCTCTATCATTTGACATTATCCACGCATACATACACATATACATACATAATTTATTACGCTGCAATTTAAATAATAATTATCATAAAAACAAGACGTGGATTGCCGAAAAATATTCAGTTTTATTTTTTTATCGCAATAGTAAGCACCATAAAAACATCTTCGCCACTTCTGTCTCGATTGCTTCATTAAATCGGAAGCTCCGTACTTTCAGCATCTCGAGACCGCTGATCGGTTAACAGCTCATACAAGGTAAAGTATCGTGCGAGCGGTAGCAATTAGACTCGACAAAGTTTTCATCGTGAGGATGATAAGGACGACGAGGAGAGACCGTCATCATAGCCGGCATCATCACGAAGACGTGTCGTGACGTACTTAGTGGATCTTCCGACACGACGGCCCCGCGGAGGTCTCGCCGCACGGAGTCGTTTCACGGAGGACACGAGGGAGCGAGAAAAGGAGGGGGAGCCGGGCGAAGAGAGACGACCGCGCTATTTTTGCACGGGCGCTAAGAAGCCGTCCCTCTCATCCTTCTCGCCGCTGTCGCGTTACTTCTCGCGAGGAGCGCAGCCCGTTGCTCCTCGACAGGTGACAGGCCGAAATACGACAGTTCGATGTGGTCACTTGTCTCTCAGTCGTGTCGCGTCGCAAAATAAAACGCTTCCTGCCGGCACGAGCAGAAGCGGGAGAGCGAGTAGGTGCAAGGAGAGAAACGAAGAGGAGGATCGCAGTGGGATGCCGTGGATGCTCCCGCATCGACTCCTTCCCGCTTCATCGTATCGGAGTCTGTTTCCTCCCGATCCCTCCGTCCTTCTTCACCCGACCCGCACCCACCGTCTGCTCTCTTCATCCCTCTTCACGGACTTATTCCGTCTTTCCCTCGCCGCGCCCGATATATTTACCGCCTCGTGTCGCCGAGTGGATCTTGTTTGTATCACACCGCTACTTCTCTCCGGGCCCGCGCTTGCCGTTCGCCCTCCAAAACTGTCTCGCCGCTACGATTTATGTTTCCTCCGACCCAGCGGCGGATTGATCCCTTTTTGTTGTCGGATGTATACGTGTGCGACGGCGCCTCTCCCCGCCTCTCTTCGCCGCTCTCCCCCCCGACGTTCCCCGCATGCTCACGCGCGATCTCCGCACACGACTGACTATCCCCCGCTCGTCACGCAGTCGACGGCCTCCTTGTCCTCCAGGTTCCCATTGCTCCGGCTTCTTTCGAGACTTCTTTTCAGCGGTTCTGTCACCCTCACCCGCACCCTCGCCCCTCCCCGCTTTCTTCCTTTGACGGCGCTTTATAGACTCGTGACTTCCGTATCGCGTGCGGGAGATTTACGCGCGGGCGCTCTTGGAACGGGCGATTGAACGTTACGACTTCTTGGTGCCCGGAAGCTTTTACATCGAGACGACGGTGATGGACAAATAATTTACAAGTTGATTTTTTTCTATTTTGCTTCCTCAAATAAGCAGTTTAAACTTTCATTTGTAATATATGTGTCTCATTTTTCAAAATATTTGTCAAACATTTTTAAAAGAAGACTTGCAACATTTTCTTCCAAGAATCAATTAATACGCATTCGCCATTAAGAACAATTTCATTTAACATATGCTTCGACAAAAAACACGAATTAATTTAACACGATAGTCGTTCGGTCCGCCGTCTCGTTTCCGATTACCGCGTTTTTCCGACATCCTGAGCAATTTTCACGGTCGTGTGAATGTGTACGGCATTAGCGAACTTTTTCTAGCTCGTGTGTCACGCGACGAAGACGGACGCACGCATCCGACAACAACAAAACCGTCTTTAAGACCGTCGCGAGCGTTTCGCCGCAGAGACAGCGAGCAAAAGAGAGAACGCATAAAGGAGAAGCGTGAGACGGGGGCGAGGGAGAGAGTGAAATAGAGAGAGAAAGCGAGAAGCGCATTTGTAAATGCGGCACGTTCGGCTTTTAAACCTATCTGCATGACACGCAGGCAGGTCTGCACTTTCGAGTTACGATCTCGCGCACGGGGTTTCGATAAATGCTAAACGCGAACACGTGAGCTTTCTCGTCGGAGCCACACTTTATTGCCCAGCGCCGGAGCGACCGACGCGACTCCCCCTTGCAAACAACCACCGACACCACAACCACCATCGCTAGCCTCGTCCGCGCTGCTTACACACGCGCGAAACACATAAAATACACACGCGTGTGCGTTACCGGCGCACACACTCTCCCAGCGATATCCTTTTTCTCGTAAGCGCGCGCGAATGCGCGGCGGCAAACGGGCCGAGGAATTTTTCAGGCTGACTGACGAGGCGAGATCCTCGTTATTCGAGGGCCATTGTAAGGTTCAGGGCAAATACGTGCCCTTCCGCGCAACTCACCGTCCACCTCGACGCACCACACCGCGCCTTGACGGCTGCACCTGTATCCTGCATCCATGAACACGTACCCGCTTTGTTTTGATCTACGTCAACGAGCAACACGGCGTTCCAATATCTATGGCCTTCAATCTTCGCTTGCGAGTGCTCGCACGTATTCAATAAACTATTGGGAATATCGTGAGAGAAAGTTTCTTTAAGTTTAGCAATTAATTATCTTCGTAACTTTTCCTTTGTGCGAAATTTTAAAATATTCCTCATGTGAAAACATTATTGTATATTCAACATTCGAATTTATTTCCCTTCCGATACTTTTCCACGGATATTTTTCAAATATCCAACGTAGATCTTCTAATAGTGAATGTAAATTTCAGCTATTTTCGACATCATCGAATAAAATCTAAGTATAAATACGCGTCTGTATGAAAGGCACGCTTTCACAGCGTGTCGTCATTCTAATTTCAGCGTCGCAATAAATAAAGTCTTCTCGATTACCACTCGTACCTCTGTCATCGCGAATACGAGCATTCTCGCGGCCATCTCCGCGCGGGCTTCTGTCCCTTTGCTGTACCTTGACAACGACAGAATTACTGTTGTGTAACGTCATAAATGTCGTGAGGTTCGAAACAAGACGCGTCCGCGAGTATGCGAAAAAGATGAAAAAGACGAGGACACGTGGATGGAAGGGGGAGGGGGGGAGGAAGGGGGGGGGAGAAAGAGCGAGAAATGCGGGCCAAGTGGCAATAACTGTCTCGGGCTGCATCTGCTCAGAAGTCATTTGCAAACATCGCAAACGACGTAAATCAATCGCGGGCGCAGTTGTCACGAGTTTTCGCGCGCCGCGGGCAGATTAATTTTCGCTTTGATACTCAACCTTTCGGAGAAAGATGAATACCGCCTCTCTGAAACGCTCTTGATTCCCTCTCCGCCTTTGACCGAACAGTTGCTCGTAAATTAATTCACGGTCTCCTCCTGTCGGAGATACAGTCTCCGGTTGTACGGTTATTTTCATCTGCCGTATAACGTAAATATATAGGCCCTTATCTTTAGTGCGCGCACTGAACCGCGTAACAAATTTTGTATTATGCTTATGTGAATTTGTCAAAAAACGCCGGAGTAGTTATTATTCAAGCTGTGTTTGAAAGGGCGTAACGATTCTTTTTATCCCAATTGCAATAAATCGTGGATTTCCGTGGCGTAATCATACGATGATTTTGAATCTGCTATTAATTTACCTTTGTGTAAAACAAAATCCGCATTTCTTTGCGAGAGATTTTCATAAATTAAAATTTCAAGAAGATAAATTCATCAATGATGGTTATTCTTATTATAAAACGCTTTTAATGGAATACTTTGAATTAGATAGAAGAAGATGGAGCCAAATGAATCCGATCGACAAACAATTCTCGAACAAGCAGGGTTATTGGAGACGATATTAAGATGAGATAAGAAAAAGATTTTCTTCGAAAGAGTATATCGGATTGGTCTATGGCGCGACCAATGACCTTGGATACCAGTATCAGGACCGATGAACATAAAGAGAAAGAGAGAGAGCTATTGTAAAGAGCCCGGAGCTTTATTATAGTGCACGTTATTCCGTTTGCGAGGCATTCCATCGCTGACGTGCACGACCCGATGGCGATTCAATTTATGATAATGAATCTCTAAATTTACGGCCGTCTTATAATAGAGATACGCGATGGTGCGAGATGGAGCCTGAAGTAAATTTAGAGTTCGCCTCCGCGTGCCTGCGGTCCATCCGTCCATCCGTGTGTCCATTAAGTTCGTTCTTTTCCTTCGATGGATGGGTGCAACGCCACCGGCTGACGTCAGCGTGCATTCGCTCGACAAATTTGCGTCTCGCATTCCGCCGTTCAAGGTCGAATGGGAGAAACGTCTACGCAACCTAAGGCGATAGCTCGTAAAATCGTATGATATCATGATATATATTTCATCCCGCGAGATTATTATTAAATATCACGTGTGCGGTAGTGCAGTCGCGTACTGCGTTTCCGCGAAGGCTTTAGCGAGCGTCTCGCTCAGCGGCTCGTATGAGGCGACTGCTAATAAAAATGTGATTTATTTCACGCGTGAATTAACCATTCTTATTAACCTCTTTGTCCTACGTTCTTGCGTGCTGTTGAAATGTTATTTGTCAGTTAATTTAACTGTGTAATTGCGGTGTGATTTATGACAGGAGTAATAATGTCATAAGATGGGAAATTTTGTTTATATTAAGCAACGACTCATGCGAAAATAATTGCATGTAGATCGTGTGGTCAGCATTTTCTAAGAAGTTATGAATTCCCGCGTTTTTAATCTCATTGGGAATATGTGCGAAAGTTGGACGACATAAAACAGACAATGCGTTAATAAATTTAATTTGTATGCGCAACGCAAATAAATTACTTTTGTTGACTTATTTCTTGAATATTTAAGTTCTTTTTTTCCTTTGTACATGTTTGAAAATAGAAGCGCAAATACCAGCAACGGATGAACAAGCCATTAATTCTGAACGGCAGCACGTCTGCTTCGGTTGAAAAAGTTCATCCGGCAGTACACATTCAGGTGTTGCTCAGGTATTTTCTCCTACGTGATCGACGCCGACGACGCCACTGCCATAAAAGGCGACTGTGCCGGGCGGCGTTCTCTTTCGGATCGTTCGCGCCGGGCCATCGATATTTAGAGGACGCTCCGGCGGCCTCTTTATCCGATAGCAGTAAAATCGTATTCCAAACCGACCGTAAAGCTGGAGGACATCGTCGAGTTTGAGAATGCGGGGGCGGCGGATGGGCGCGACGCGCGCGGGGGCAGGGTGGACGGCGTACACTCGGTTTGCAAGACACGTCGCAGGGTTGACCCAACCCCTTCCGCACTCCTGTCGGTCAGCTCTCTCTCATCGCGCGGCTCTCTTTCTAATCCCTTTCACCCTCTCTCTCTCTCTCTCTCTCTCTCGTTCCCTCTTTCGCGCGAGCGGTCTTCCTCCCTTTCTATCTCGTCCTCTCTCTGCAACGGCGACCCCTCAGGGCTGCCCGTTACTTTAGCATCAACAACAATCTCCACCGGCGAGCGCCGTTATTCCGTTAGTGTCTTAGTGGCAGCGGAACCGGCGGCACCAATACACCGGTAGATAGGGATTGTCAGTGGTGTGCGCGGAGTTCGAGTGGACTCTCTCTCCTCCCCCTCCTCCTCCTCCTCCTCCTTCTTCGCCGTCCACCCGTTTCGTCTCTCCGTCCCTCTTTTCCCGAGGGCGCGCGCTCGCTCGCCACTCGTCTTCCTCCTCTTTGTCGCTCGCCCCGCTCTCACTCCACCCGCCGACGACCGGCCTTTCTGTCTTGCTCGGCCACGGTCCACTCTACGGCCAGTAATTAAACAGCCACGAGGCGGGCAAATTGAATCAGTCGAAGAGACAAGGGAGCGTCGACGCAGAGGTGACGGCCAACTAGCCGCAACTATGGTGTCTATAGTGAAGGGGCCATCGTGGTGCTCTCTCGCGTGGGTATAGGTGCGAGGCCGAAGCCGGACCGAACGAGGGACAAAATGTGGGGGGAGGGGTGAAGCAGTCGCCTGGCTTACAGGGGCTAGGTGGACGGATACATCCCCGGTTCTAGAGCCACCCACCCACCGTGAGAGCCTGGGGAGAGTTCGGGCTATGGACCGCCGCCCATCGCGTCGTCCTTCCACCGGCGTCGTTGTCTGACGATGTTGCATTAACTCCCCGTCCTCTCTAAGTGCTAAGTTTACCCCAAGATTGCATAATGCCCGGGCTGCGTGTAGACGAGCGTGTCGGCGATATCCACGAGCGAGGAAACGCTCGATTACAGACGCGCGCGAGCGCGCGGGTGTGCGTAAACGCACTGGTTTCGCCGCGTACCGCTGGCATCCGTAGCCCGTTTGATAAGCCCGCGCGTCAGAATGATACGCTGCAAAATGATGGATCGTTATTGATAGCGGCTAGCCCCCCGTGGGAAGCAAGTTTCTTACTCCGACACGTAGGATGCGGAACGTATTTCGTGACCGTAATGGTGAAACGGGGACGAAATTTCAGTTAAAAGCCGTCTCGCAACTTTCGCTTTTCTTCAAGAAATGTAATATTGTTGCACGCAATGTTTCTTTGCAAATCTGCTCTAAACTGTTGTCGGTACTTGTCGCTTAACGATTCGCACTTTGATATTATATTACATTATCATTTAGAATAGATGTATCATTCTCGTTGAAATCACGTGACATTCGTATTTTACGAAGTAATAATACGTAAGGTTAAAAAAAGGTTCATCGGGATCTTAAATGAAAGTTAAGTCATCTTAAAGTTTTACTCCCAGAAAAATGGTGAGTGCGAGGAAGAATCTAAATACCGAGCGAGCTCCATAACCGCGGCGAGGCGCCATTCCCCAGGATTCATCGAAGGCACCCTTCGTTACGACCACGGTGGTGTAATGAAAATATAACAGTTCCTATGCCGCGGAGTTCGTCTGGCAGCCTTCTGGCGCATCAACCTGACACATAAACTCTTATTATGCTATACGTTACCGGGCGGGGGCGCTAATGGAGCCACAAGTCAGCCGGGTATCGTGGCGAGCACCTTGCCGCTGCACCCGTCTACTTATTTTATATTTAAGCGCCGTAAAGAAGGAGCTACTTACCGGACGAAAGGGATATTTAATAATAAATTTTCGCGCGCCGACTTCGGCCATCACGAGCGCCGGCACCGGGCGTTTACTCGCGACGTGCGACGACCTTGATCCTAATTTTCTGCGTGTCGCGGCATAATCGTCTCGTGCGTAAACGGTGATAATCGAGAATAATGTATAATGCGCGCGCAGATAAAAGTCACCTCGCCGTGCTCGACGCAATTCAAGTTTTTTCCGAGGCAGGAGCGAGCAGCGAGCGGTTGCGCGCGATAGCGGCAATAACAATATAAATATTTCAACGCTCGCGCAGCTATTCTATCCCCGCAAATGAGCGTTGTACCGGAGCGTTGCTCGAAAATTCGACGGCAGGCCTCGACGATCGGCGATCGTCGAGGCCTGCCGACGATTTTATCCGTCGTCGAGCCCGCACACGCGCGCCGCACGCGCGCGAAATCGATAATCGCGAGCGAAAACGTATCCATAAATTCCGCGACGCGGCCCGTGTACGGCTGTATGAAAATTACAAAGCTATTAATTATGACCGCGATAAATTAAGCAGCCGTGGGGCCATTATAGAGCGCGAGCCCCGGTGAATTGTTGGTAAACTTGGTCCAAGTACGCAACACGGGCGTTGGTGGTGCTCTCTCGGCCCAACGCGGCTCACCAGGCATATAATAATGGTTGGTTAGAATGCTAATATATGTCCGGACGGCGGTGGCACCGGGGGACCTTGCATCATCGGAGGACCCAACTGGGCACTCGCCCGTTCCTGGCCGGACACCGTATAATCTACACCCCGAGACGTTATTACTCCCCGAGACACTAAAACCCCGTCGATGGCGGGGGTAGTGCCGACCGCCACCGGCGAGCCTCATCGAAGGACCGAAGCTGTTCCAGCTTCTTCCAGCCACCTTGGTCTCACCACCGATCCACCGTCGAGGCTCTCCACTCTCTCCAAGTCCCGTGAGGCTAATTGCTGAGGACTCGAATCCGACCACCTCATAGATTCGCCCACCTCCGCCCGCCGAATGGCCGAACGGCCCAACTTGAGAGAAATTACCCTGGCGAATTTATGGCGCGCTGCCACGCGTCGTGTGTGATATAAGTAAAGAACGATCGCGCAAAGCTTTCTCCATGATTGTTGGCGCTCGATACCGTAACCGATCCAGCGGTCGCATTTCAAAGAGCGGCCCTTAAATCTCGGCCCCTTGATCCGTGGATCCGTCGTGGATACGTGTTCCTGAGCTTGATCGCCTCGAGGTCGAAACTTACTTGGCCAGTAGTGGCGGCGGACACTGGACGGACATTTGGAACTGGCATGAGACTTGGCCGGTAGATATGGCGAGCGGAAGGTTGTAGAGGGTAGAGACGGGGAGGAGTGACGGGTCTCGGGCAAGAAGGAGATTTCCTTGCTGTCCCGTCCACATGCTCGATTCAGTTCACCGTCGAGTGGCGAAGTAAGGAAGTGTAGGTTGCGGCGGTGGTCGAGAGGGCCGACACAATGCCCACCCTGCCGGGGGCCACGTCAGCTCGAGAGCACCGACCAAGACCTGGCTTTGTACCCGAAGATGTTCTAAGAAGGACTCGCAAACAACCGTCATCTCGCCGAGTTTCTTCCTCGTGTACATGCGCGCGGTTTTCCTTATAACTGATCGTATTTGTCAAATCGTGGAAATTAATTAATCCGCAAAAGTCGCTGTCAAAAACTGCGGCGCGAAACCTTTGCGGATTACTAATTGCATTATATAATTTGAAATTATTTTATGTTTTACGGCTGCGAATTCCGACACGTTTACACACTTATTCCACATTTAAGTACGGTTTAAAACCGCCTATCATTTAAAGCTGACTTGGTGCGATATTGGACGAGACGCTTACTCGAAATACATGTTGCGTGCAGAGTCGAGACGGTACCAGGCATACCGGCTTTACACGGGGGACGACAGGACGCATAATATAACGGACGTGCATAAATCCACGTGCCAGTCAACAATGTGCATAAATACTAGCCCCTTGTAACGTGGTCTCTGCGGGTGGATAGCCGGAGCGGGCCGGGAGGGTTTGTGCCAGGGGTGGTTGCGCCGGAGGGACGGTTTAGGGGAGAGTTGAGGTCGCGGCGGAGACTCGTGCAACAACTATGTGGCATCGCAGTTCCTCACTCCGGAGGGGACAGCCTGTGGTTATGCTCGTCAGTGCGCGCGCGTCGCCAGGAGGATGCCTCGAAAGCGTTCACCTCCGCCGGCCCGGGGTGTATCGAATGAAATTTCGAGTAGGTCGATCGAGAGGCGACTCGTAACGTCGACTTCTCATGGGACGTATAAACTTCGATAATTCTCGGCGCGCTGTTATCCCAGACTCGTTGCAAAGTAATAACGACGAAGGTTCTTCGCGGTACTTTCCAAAGAAGCAATAAGGCGAGAGCCGTTTAAGTAACGGAGTAACCAAGAGAGACGAAAAGGAGAGTAAGAGAGGAGAGGGAGACACAGAGAGAGAGAGAGAGAGAGAGAGAGAGAGAGGAAAAAAAAAAAAAGAATTCCGAGGACCTTGTCGTATTCTCCGAAGGTGCGCCCGCGTTCGTAAATACATATATACGTTTCAATCTCCGGCGTAATCCCGGACGGGCGACGGTATTAGAAAAGTTTTTCCTGCTACTACATCACAACGCTTGCTTAGCCGGCTTACGCGTGCTCAGTGTGTTCCGCTCGGTTCCTCCCTCGCAGCCTTCCGTCGCTGCCGAGTGAAACGAGGCGGACCACCGGCTCGCCGATCGCCGACGAAAAATCAGGAGCTACGGGCGATGTCGATACGTAACTCTGGTTTTTCGTGTACGGACGCTTCCGCAGCCGGCCGGCGTTATCTTCCCTCCTCCCATCTTCCCCCTCCCTCCCCCCTCCGACTAGTGGCCAGAAGGTAAAGGGCACAAGGGACCAGGACACCAGTTTCGCAATCTTATCCGACCAGTACTGTTCCGTTATCCTCCTGTGTGCACACCACCTAGACCAGATACGGAGTGACCTCCCGCGCCACCCTTTCCATCTGCGTTCCCTCTGCTATCTTTCCTCGTCCTTCGTCAAATCGTCCTCTCTCTCTCCCTCGTTCCATCCGACACCCCGTTGTGCTCGCTCTCTCTCGCTAACTCTTTCGGTGGGATTCGTTCCACCTCCCTGCTTCCCCGAGTGTCCTGCCGACCTCTCCTCCGAGAACACCGTCCTCGTAAATACTTGAACCGATACCCGAGGATATCGGCTAATATTCTAAGAGACGTCGTACCGTGGCCGTCCGCCCCTACCGCGAAGCCGGACTCTGTCCTCCCTCCCCCCCCCCTCCCCCGTCCCTTCGCCCCTCAGCGTCTCACCCCGCCGCCCACGCTTGTCGGATCGACCGCCACCGCCGACAACGACTGTACAATATTTATATTATCCCAACAGGACACTCTCGGGTAACACGGACATGATTGCAATCCCGTTCATATATCTTCAGCTATACGGCCGTGCGCGACTCTACACCACGCTGGGGACATATCAAAACCGGCGGCCACCTTGCAACGGGAGCACGGACGACGCCATCATAATATTTTCAGATAAACCTACGATTCTGTCTCTTTCCTATCCTTCTCGTTTCGTCCGCGGACGGCTCCGATACGCCGCCACGTTTTGCTCCTGGATGACGACGCGTAATGCCTTCCGAGCAAATTGATTGAGCACTGCTTGAAGCTTCTTTCCGGGAATTTCTTGTTCCGTCTCATATCGCGCTGCCTCACAATATAAACGGGAAGAAATAGCCGCGGCGATATTTATACCTGACATAATATCGCAAACAAGATCAGAAGTTATGCGAAAGAAACATAGAGAGAACTTAACGCGCTGTATGCAATCAGTTTGTCTGTGCATCAATTCATAATTTTCTTTATCTAATGTGACAAAAAAATTTATATCTTAACATTTTTTTTTTTTTTAATTCTAAACAGGAGAGAAAGAATTAAAGATAAGATATTAAATAAAAGTCTTAATTACAAAAATTAAAAGTTAATTAAAAATAAAGATTGTTATATATATATGTAAAAAGAACGTATCAAAAATTTTAAAATCGCCAAAGTTAATCATTTGAAGGACCGGTATCAATGAGAAAGCAGAGGCGATTGTTTTCAATTGATGGGAGGCCAAGTCGACAACGAAGAATACCTTTGCGTTAGCGAGATCGCCGGGAAAGGGGTGAGAGATCGGGCGGAGAAAAGGGGTGGTAAATGAGGCGGAGCCAATCGTTTCATTGCATCAATAGTCGTAGCGAAGTTATACCAACTTTCTTGATAAATCCCGCTTACTTTGCGCCATAACATAACTTTACAGAATCGGAACCACGGCCATGGAAGAATTGCGATTTGTAACTTTAGATGAGGTCCCCCGCCACCGGGCCGCCTTTCCTTCCCTCCCCCCCCCCCGCTCTCTTCGACTGTATTACCCCGTTCCGTCCGTCGTATCGGCGTGCTATCCTGGTACAGGAATTTTCCTACGAGCGTTCCTTCCGCCGGATTTCGACGGAAAGTCCTTCGGGATCTCTCTCGGTTACGATCGTCTTAACTCCTCGATCTCCTCCGCTGTCTAACGGGTTCATAGCCCGTGGACAAATGCGGAGGAAATATATACGGAGGAAAAAAAAAAAAGAGCGACATAAACTTCTGCAGTACGGGAGCGTGGCCTCTTGACGATTGTATAGACGATTTGCATACAATGCATCTCGAACCAATATCAAATTGTACAGGTATTTCGCGAAGAACATCTTTAAATCCGTCTTGGATTAAATATTGAAATTCGCATTTTTTGCACGGATCAGTGAAACTGTAACTTTTCTGAAATTTTGATAATGATTTTGATAACGAGCAAAGCTTTTTTTTAGCACTATTAATTATGACAAATTAAATCTCGCGATTTTTTAGCTTTAAAATTCTGACAAAAGTACATATTTAATAATTTTCATTTTATTAGTACTCCTTGCTTTATTATCTTTATATGTATTAATTAAATTTAAAAAGCAAATTTATTTTCGACGTAAACGCGAGACAGCCACAAGTCGTTTCTACTGTTTAATCTGAAAGGGCATATTCGTAGTTCAGGTAATGTTAAGTTGGATTAAAATCAGTTCGGCAGAACGAGATGTCCCCTTCCTGACAGGCATGCACACGCCAGTCGGATGGACCGGCGCTGATCTTTCAGGAATTCCGGTTCTCCGTTTCACGGATTTCCGTTCCGTGACGTTCGCCACCGCGAAGAGGGCTTTCGGCAAATTGGCATTCTTCTTTCGACCGGCACGATGGTGGATGCGAGCGGGCGGGTTTGACGTTCGCCAGTTCCTTTGAACGCGAGATCGGGGGTATCCGAGTGAAGTGATCTCCGGCTGCCACGGTCGGCTCTTTTCCGTCCATCTCACTCCCTCCTTCGTCCGCACCCCGTCTTCCTCCTTCTCTCTTACCCGCCTATCTCTCTCTCTCGTCTCTCTCAGGCGAGCTCTTCTAACAGCGTTCACGGTGGCATTGTACGCGACTAATTAGTCGAAGCGCGAGATCGAGGAGTGAACGGCTTTAATTAACATTCCTGGCTCGCTCACCGCCGCCACCTTCTCGGAAGGGCAAATTGAAGGCTGTAAATGTCGGGAGAATCGCTCGAACCGAGGCGATGGCCCTCCGCGCCCTACACTCACCCCGAAATTAGACTTTCCGTCCCCGGATTTGAGCAGGCTCTAATTTTTCGTTTGGTAGTTAAAACCGGAAAGAGAGAAAAAGATCATTTACGTCGAGCTTTCGAGATATCACGTTGCCCTTAGAACTGTTTCGACTAGCCACCATTGTTCTGTCATTTGACACCGTACGTGTAGAAGATGGCTTTACGAATCGTAACTGCTGTTAGTTGAAATAGAATCGTTTTCTGCAGCTTTTAATTTGTAGCTTAATTAATTTCAATAGTAGTAGTGTATCTTAGAATAATAAAATTCTACTAACACCGCATTTTACTCTCGATATTTTAAAAAATATCTAGCAATATTTTATTTTATTTTGCGGATTACTACAATATTTGTCGTATGATTTTTATTGGTTAAAATCGTCGTAATATTAACGTGAATAAATTTTTCGGATTTTTATTATGAATATCACATCAAAAGATAATCCAATTTCACGAACTAGATTGCAAAGTAAATATTAGATGTGTGCTTAGATCATATTCAATGTCAACCGGAGTTATCGGAGTAGATCGCGCACGTTGTGCAATTTCGATCATTAATTGCTGCCGATGGATCGCGTCGAACGCGGAAGGTTAATTTTCCGCGAATAATTGGGATCTGGTTGATCGATCTAACCCCCCCCCCCCCCTCGGGGAAGGTGGCGAAACGGCGTCTAAGTCATCCCATTCGTCTTCGGTAAGATACTCGGCGGAGGAGATCATCGATTCCGGTGGCGGGGCTAAGGAAAATTAAATGATGCAGACCCCCGTTGAAGGAGAGTTATTTGTCACGGTCGTTGAGGGAGTCCTCCCGTCAGAGGGTGGAGAGTAGTTCTCGCTCCTACCTCTACCTTCGGCGCTCACTTGCCCCTTTTCCTACGTTGCTGAGAATCCCGCTGTTTAACCTAACCGAACCGCTATTTGTAACGAGTCTATTACATTGAATGCGAAACGAGAGCTCGAACTTCGACCGGAATTCGTCGCTGAGGTATCGAACAAGTTGAAGCGAATCTTTTATTTGTCATCGACACTCGCAAAGGGCTTTGGTAGCGAATTAATTTCCCGCGTTTCAGTTTTATTGCGTATTCCGATACTACTTAACTATTAACGAGTAAATGCCTATAAATTGTGCATTATATTGAGATTATTTTAAATAATATAATACACCATAAAGTGGCAATAAATATTAATCTTTTATCGTTATGATAACTTTTTCCTATGCCGATGGCACAACGCGAGTTTATTCACCACAAGCCGGTTTTCAACGATACTTTTTTCAGAGTAAATATGATAAAACTTTTAATTATATTTGGAAATTTTTTAAAAATAATTTAGAAACTTTACTTGATGGGTTTTACAGTTTTAAATTATATTTCATATTTCTACGAGGAAAAAAAATTGATTTTTTATTAAATATTGCCTAATTAGACAATCAAACAGACTTGTGCGTGTTAGAAGATCAAATCTAAATATCTTAATAGATAATTGTGCGTGTCTAAAGCTTTTTTCAATGATTTCTTCTTTGCAAACGCAATCAATGTTTCCTAAGCGCGACAATTTGATGGTTCAGTACAACGCACGGGATGTCGGAAAACTCGACGATAAAAATCCTGCGAAACGAATGCGGAATCAAGCGCGGCTTTACGATAATGTCGGTGTCCTGGGTGACGATCGAGAGGGGCAGCTGTGGATGCGCAAAAGTGGAGCGCCCGACGTGGTAGCACACCGTCGCTCCGATAAACAACGTTGTATCGAGTGAGGGTACCTACTCTCTTCTCTTCTGCCCGTCCCCGCCCCCATATCTGCCGCGAATATAAATTCACAACACTTGCAAATAACTACCGCGCGTTGCAGGACCGACGCGACAATCCCTCCGAGCAAGCTATCTTTTCCTCTTTTCGTTTTATGCTCGCGTGACCAGACGTGGAGTGGTCTTTTATTGGCAGTGCTCACTTTCGAATTAACGCTTGTTAATTTTATTAAAATTGGCTTGCATTACACTCGTTCTTATTATTTATGCTTTTATGCAATATTCTTCTACATAAAGTGTATTTAAATTAGATGTTAAGTTCTATTTCTTTAATTAATTCTAAGTTTTTTGTTATAAAAGTTTCATTAAACGTCATATCGAAATATTAATAATGAAATCGCAGATAATTAAAATAAAAGAATTTTGATAAGATGCGAATAAGAAAGATATTATTTTCAAATGCTTAAAAAAAATGTTTAATTCTAAGTATTCATGTCTGTGTCATTTTGATTTAAAACCGACACATCACATTGTTCAATTGTTGCATTAAATTAAATATTACGTGTATAAAGTTTTTATTGTTAAAAAATTTGATTGTCAAGTCAAAAGATAAAGTGCAATACGTATAATAAATTTGAATTTAAGTTCAGCGTGGCGCTTTCAATGTACATTCTTGATTCCTCATCTATTTGTTTCCTATGCGACGCCGATGAATTTCGCAAGTATCATCCGGCGCCGGAAGAATTATTAACCGTGGGCCGCTCTTCATTCCGCGACGTTACGACATTAACAGTTTTCGCTCCCCGGCTTTCCACCCTTCCTCGCGCAACATCACGCTCCTCGCCCGGCATTCCACCCCTATATCTCCTTTCTCTTTCTCCGTAGGGGGTACAGGACGGCGAGTCGAATCCGGGGCGCGCGGGAAGGGGGCAAGTTGCCCGCCCCGACCCCCGCGATAACTTTTTCCTTCTCCGCTTGTACCGTGCTCGAATTTATGCCGGACGGAGAATTAATGCGTGACAGATTTGTAGTTATTACGAGGAGGAGGCGGAGGCGGGATGGAAAGAGTAGGAAGACGAGTGGCCTGGCCTCACTCAGCCCGAGGGAACGAGCAGCGGTGAGCGAGACGGAGAAACAAGGAACCGAAGACGGAGAAGGATGGCGATAAGGGATGGTAGCGCGGGAACGAGCGAGGGGAACGAAGGGGTTGGCGGGAGGAGATGCAGAGAGAGAGACGGACAAAGAGGGAGGCAGAGTGGAGGCGCACGAAGGTTTCGCAGGGCATCGGAGGCATGGCCGGGCAAGGCAGTGAGGCATTCGGGCAGCGATGGCGGCGGAAGTGAGCCCATTACTTATTATAACTGCCTGGCGAGCGAGCGAAGCGAGCGAGGAGCGTCTGTCAGGCATCCATCATCGCGACGAATGGCCCCGCTGCCAATAACATCCGCCGTCATCGCCAACTTTTCGCGGCCTTGCCTGCTGCTTGCCTCGCGCTGCCACCGCTGTCGCTGTCGTTAATACCCCCAACTCGTCGCTTTTACCCTCTTCACTGGTCGCCGGCGTCGCGGTCGCTGTCGCCACCTTCGCTACTTGTTTGTATTAATTTCCTCGCGGAAGTAAGCTCGAGCGAGAAGACTCCCTACCGTCGAGGCGAAGTGAAAGCCAGAGAGTGATCTCTTTCTATATCCGGGAGGTTTCTTAATAGAAAACCTGGTATGATCAATGTTAATCACGCGACACGAATGTAGCAATATCTTAATCTCACGAGTATCATCTACATTGATTTATTTAATAATTTAAAGAACGTCTATTGATTCAACTTAACGTTTAATCTTATTTAATCATATTCAGATTAATTTATCGTGTAAAATTATGGATGCGTAATCTTTGAAATATTATTGAAACTCTTCCTATTTCTTTTATCCTTATCTAATTTGATTTGAATTGAAATTTCCCGATAGAACAATTGAGAAATAAAAATAATCTCTTCATCAGAATTACGCCAAAGTGACATCTTTCCGCTCGACATTTGACATGTAATTACTCGCTAAGTGGTCATCAATATATTGGAAATAAAAGGATTTAACATACAATCAGAAACTTTTTAAATCAACTTCTGATTCTGATTGAGATTGAGATATTTAATTTCGCAGAGAGAAATAAATTCCGTTTAACTAATTAATTTTTCTACAAGAGAGATAAAACATCGATCATAACGCGTCTACCTCGTCCGACTGCGGAACAGCCTCTGAGAAGAAACGGCGATGGCAAAACGAGCGACGCGATACGTACTGGAAACAATATGTTGGCTACACGCTTCGCTCCGAGGAAATAATTCAAAGGGCGATCACGATTAAGAGGATAGGAGCGCTCTCGCGCGACGCGGCACGATCTTGCCCCGTAATCGATGGTTTAAACGAGCAATGGCTATCGCGCGCGACTCGTCTTTGATACGTAGCGGCGTAACGAGTACTGGCCTTCGGCGCTTCGCGAAGTAATGTAGGTATCGAATGTTATGAGCGGAGGTATACGTAACACGTAAAGTAATACCTTTATCCTGAGCACGCGCTCGCGTCCGTGTGCGCCGTTGCGTACATATGTATTATACGCCACGTAGTATAGGAAGTCGCTTTATGTCAGAGATCGATACTCATAAAATGTTTCGGCACGGTTAGGTGCTCCTTCTGCCCTCTCCCCCTTTCCCCCTGTCTTCCCATACCCCACGGTCGATTCTGCTTCTCCTTTTCGCCTCACTGTCTCTATCTATTCATCTGCCTTCCCCTTTTCCCTATCCTTTCGGTATCTTCAACGAGAGAGGGCCGTATCGCCGACGTATTTACGATCGTCGTAAGCCTCGATCGTAAGGTTCGCCGTGGATGTCGATATCGAGCCTGCTCTCTTCCTATCTCCTTTCTTCGCGCGCCCTTCCCCGCGCTCCTCTCCTTTCTTTCCATCTATCCTATCGCGGTCGTTTCTGATCGTTGCGCGCAGAGAGAATCCAAAGCCGCGCAGTAATTCCTCGATTTTCGATATTTGTCACGATTGCTTCTTCAACCGCGTGCTTACGGTTCTGCCATACGTTACGGATAATCTTAATTTCGACATAAATTTCTGATTATTTCCACGAAAGTGCAATGTCGTATTTAATTTTATACGAAAATTGCTTAGAGTTAGAGATATCTCAGCTGTTGGATGTGACAGTTGTACCCCCCTATTTTCTTTCGCATGAAAAATACGTACATGATAGTATTAAGTGTTAAAAATTAATTATTATCTTATTGTAGATATTTTTATAGAAAACGATCGATAGTCGCTTATGCTTGCTTACTTTATGTAATTTCTAAACCATAAACGTATTTGGTCGAAAGATAAATTTTGATCGCAACTTTCTAATCCTAGTGAGATTCTTCTCAAATATTAAGAATATATCACGTCTAATTCGATAATACATTATATATACATAGCTGAGACGTAGCCCATTGTAATACGTTTTGGGGGAACCATAGGAACACGGATGATCCAGCAACGCATATCCACCATCGGTCAGTTAGGCTGGGCATATGGCAGGTCGTATCTATGTAGCCAGGCGGACAGCTGGAGTGACTCATGGCGGATTACAGTGATTGCTTGTTTATGGTCATTAACATCCTCGTGGTCCCATAACTACCCCGCATGGCGTCCCATTCCATCAGCCAGGCCCCACCGTACGTGCTAGACTATATGCTTACATATATGTGTTCGTGCAGGTACGTCGGATGCAGCCTGCACATCGGCACGTGCATCAGAGAGAAAGGGAAAGGGAGAGAGAGAGAGAGAGAGAAAGAGGACGTCTGTCAAATAATAATTTGAATAAGTAAGCTGCCATATCTAGAGTCTATATCTCGCGGTTTTCACTTGAAAGAATATAATTACTATTTTAAAATAAAAAAATATTTTCCAAGTTGATATGTTAATAAAGAGAGAGAGAGAGAGTGTCCTTTCTGAACAGATGTATAACATTATATTGTAATATCTAATTAATATGACATTGAAATATTCATTATGTGGAAATTTTGACGTCGGAAACTTTCAATTCTATTTGGTTACATGCAAGAGAATTCTATTGTGTTATTAAAAAAGTTTTGAAAATATTATTTCAATAAAAATAAATAAATTGTGTTAATAATAGATTTAACAGATCGTGTTTACTGTCCATTTCGCAAAAATAACGAATAAATCGTATATAGCCGACGACGCTTACTGAAAAAAATGATATTTTGTCAGAGGAAAGCGACCGTTTTCATCAATTCGTCGCGAGACATAGATAAAGCTCACACATCGTATGTCTTACAAAAACGACGGACGCGGAGGGACGATCCCGATGAACAGCGGACCGAAAAACAATATTTTGACGCCCGACGAGCGAAGCCCACGCTCTCGGTAATTCGCCGCGAGACATAGATCGTGCGCGCGAACCGCATTCGGGGCAATTGCGATCGGTCGGCGAGTCGTACGATTCTACGCGCGCGGGTGTTTAGCGCGGGCTGATTGATGGAAACGGGTCCTCCTAGAGCAACTGCTGCCCACCAACGGCAATTATACCCGCTACACGCACTGTATCGTTCCCGACACATAGATCGCCCGTGCTCGTTCGGCTCGGCTCGGTGGCCAGTAACACTAATACGACCCTGGGACGCGTAACTCGCACCACCCCGCAACACCGACATCGACCATCGATACCGTCAACCGACGCCCGCCGCCGCCGCCACCGCCGCGCCGTCGCTACCCTGCCGCCCACCCCTTGATTGCCTCATTGGATCGCATTATGTCGGCGCCATTATCATAATTCAGGGATTTTTCACGGCCGTCCCGCAGAGCACGGGCTTTGGCTCGAAGCCCGATTGCCCGCAGAGAGACACGCGTCGATCGATCGAACTCGAGCCGACGCTATCTTTGAACTTTTGTGCTGCCTCCTTAAGTCAATTTAATTAACTTGCTCTCTATATATATATAAAGCTAATTACAATATAATTATATGTAATATAAGATAATAGTATAAAATAAGATAACAATATTGTTTAAAATTTGACCATTTTTTTCGTTTTTTTTTTCAAAATTATTCAGCAATATACGACATTATTACGATAAGCTTCGTAAATCAAAATCTGATAAAAAGGGACGCTTTTCAAGAGTATCAAGATAGAGGGTTGCCGGGACAAAAAGGAGCATTCGTAAAATGGGAACACCATTGCGTAACGAATAAGGGCGCCTCTAATAAAACATAACTACCGAGGAGTGCGGCCCGTACCGTGTTATGGATCGGGACGTCGACCTCGGTATTCCGCGACGTCAACCGGAGTTAGGTTCACATACACACATTCACGGACACACGCAGAGGCAAGGGGTAACGCGGTATAATATGATAATAACGCCCACTACGCGGGTAGATAGGTATAATTGTCGAGCATAACTCAGGGCGGAGCGACCTGGACGTCGGTGATGTACGCCTCGGTAAAGCGGCTCCGGGACTACGGCGCGCACCGGACTCCCGCGGGCTACGCCGGGGCCGGCGGGGTTGCTTGTCGGGAGGGGGTGGTTGCAGCTTTCCTTAATTTATTGATATAATCAGCTCAGCTTTGTTAAACACGCATAATAAGGCTGCCAGGGGTGGCGTGAATAATCCCGGCGACGCCGATGAAAGTAATCTTAATTGGTCTACGAACGCGCGCGTCACGCGGAACCTCGGCTCCGTCTAAGCGCAAGATCCGCAGAGACAACGGGCGACGACGGGCGCTTTTGCCTTTAACTTGAATTAAACACCACGCCAATTACGCTCGGTTTGCGTTAACGATACTCGGCGCCGCATCGCGCCGTTTGCATCGGATGGATTTGGACCGTGCAATTTTCCGCATCGCGAAGTCTGCCACTCGATTTTGTAATATAAGCGGTAAACTGTTGTGAAGATAAACAGAATTGCTGCTAAGATAATCTATTAAAGTCTTGGTATTAGTATGAAATCTGATACATGCTGTAATGCGCAAAAATATATTTTTATGTTTAAAATAAAAGGATAGATTTAAGCTGTTTAAATTTAGAAGCAAACCATATTATAAATAAAATTCCGACTAAAGGATTATTAAGCCGTTGTAATAAAATAATTTACGTGGTCCAGTCATAAAAGAATACTTAATTATTTTTAACTGTTATTATTAATTTATATTATCTTTAATTTATGATCTGTAGAACTTGGTGGATGACATTACTGCATTAACATTTTCATTGTGAAAGGATCTCAAAATTATTAGATAATATTGCAGGGGCAATTTACGGCTTTTCAGACCAGACCGAAACTCGCCGGATATTGCTCGTCGGTGGAGGACAAACGGCGCGAGTAACGACGGGCGAAAAACCGAAATAACGGACGACCTCGTCGAAGCGCGAGGTGCTTCAAAGCGCTGAAACATCAATCTCGCGACTTTTTCGAGAACTCTGTTTCGCCATGATGCGCGGTGACAGACCGCAGAGGTTTAGGAAACGATCGCGGACGGTGAATGCGCGTCGGTGGTGCGACGCCGGTAGCACCATCGTGGGTACACAGGACGAGGTGGAGGTAATCACTTGGTGATGTAGTTCCTGCGAAGAGAGGTGGAGAGAATCGCGACGAGAGCGGGATGGGGCTGGGGAGGCCGAGGGGCAGGGTGAACGTTATACGGCCTGCACCACAGCGCACACGACCACTGGTATACACACAGTGCCGCGCACCGAGTGCGAGTATTAGAGCGATTGACTGCCGGACGTAACCCGTACGTGCCGGACGGTAACACGTGTAACATACTGCCGCCATGTATCTCCCTCTACCGTTCACGTGTTTATGTGGAATCGGGGTCGGTCGCCATCGTGGCGCGTTCACACATTCGAAAGACGAGCCGCATTTTTGCCCTCCGCAAATCGTCACCGAGTGCTATTGCAGGTAGGGTGAAAGTGAAATTGTAATGCTTCTCCGGAAATGTGGCTTGTTACATGTTAGTTTGTTGTAAGAGTTTTTATTATTATCAAATAATTTTTATTATTACTAAGAAAACCGCAAATTGTAAAGATAGTACTAATAACTACATATATCTCTCAGATTAATTTTTGGATTCGGTATAATTCATTTTCATAACATTTATACTTCGCTAAACATTTATAACATTTTAATAATTTAAAAAATTACATTTATAATTTACTACATTGACCAAAATTGCAAAATCATGTACAATTAATTAACGAATTAGTATTTTGTATTTTATTACATTTTGTGGACAATTTTTATATTTTAAAAGTTATTATTAAATGTCATTTATTAAACTTGTATGTGAAATTATTAATCTATTTCGACTTTTTGATACCACTGTAATTTCACCGAGTAGCATTGCACATATTATGCTTATTCAAAAGATAACGATACAATGATGAGCGCTGATGACGATCTGCGCGGCTCGTTGATAATTTAAAGCTCAGGTAATAAACCGTCGGGCTATTAAAACGCGAAGTAACCACCCCGAGAAACATGGCGTATGCGGTCACATTTTTCGCAATGGAAATCGCTCGCAGGCAGTCGAAGCGAGCGAAACAACGAATCAACCCGCACGGCCTCCGCGAAATCGCGCGCGTTACGAAACAAAGCTCGCTCGATCATGAAATACTGCTCATGCCCCGGTCGCGTCCGGAGCGCACGGTGGCGCAGAGCGGGTGGCAGGGAGGCGGGGTAGTTTAACGTAGGTAGGTAGGTGGTTTATAGTGATGCGACAAAAATGTAAATGCGATATCGTCCAGGATTCTGCGGTATAAATCTCGCGTTAATGTGTGGGGCGAACGACGTGGCGCTGACTACAGAAACGAGTCGGAGAGAACGAGAGCGCGGTGGCAACGAGGTAAAAAGTGAAAGAGAGACAGGCAGATAACGAGAGAGCCGGCGAGAGACGGAAAAGGGAAAGGAGGAAGAGAGAAAGAGGAAAAGAGATTCCGTCGTAGCGTTCATTAGGAATCCCTTCGTCTCTCTCCGCATCACCCTCGTGTACCGAATCAAAGCGGGGGAGGGAACGAGAGAAACAGAGAGAAAGACAGGAAGGGAATGAGAGAGAGCCGGGGAAGGGAGAGAAGCTTGGTGACAGAGCGAGAAGGAGAGGGTGGAAGAGCGAGGGTGCCGCGATAGATCACGCGGGCGGCAGCGCTCCTTCGAAAAACATCCATAAAACGCAGTAGGGCGGACTCAGCGACAATAAACTCTACATATAAATCTTGTCCTCTGACGCCGTGATACGCTGATGGCGAGCACGATAATCTCCGAGAATGCGGGTCCCTCTTCTTCTCCCTCCTACTTCTTCTTCGCCTTCTTCTCCCGCCCGCCCGTTCCGTCCAGTCTTCGCTCCCTCGCAGCGTCACCGACTGCTCTCTCCGTGCAGTCTTTCACCTCGGACGTCCTTCCTTCGTCGCGTACGCACCACCGTACAACGATTGCATTTGCATTGCCAAAAGGGTAGCCGCAGCTCGAGTCCAACGCATATTGGCGCACCGATAACGAAAAGTCTAGCCGAAAGATGTATTGGCTGCGAAAAATATTGCGTGGAAATGACTCGCTAATTCGCTGTTGCCTTTCACGCAAATAAGACTTTTCGCAGTTGAAAATTAAGTCGAATTTAACGATGCGCAGCGTCGATTTGATCGTTGCACGCCACGACCGTGAGAAGAACAAAAGGGACGCGATTAATCTCGTTTCGCCGTGCGTAGTCGAAATCGAAGTCGTTTAGGCCGAAGAAGCGCGGGCTCCGTTACCCCCGTAGATGTAGCCTGGAATTAAAGTCTCAGTCCCGGCGCCCTCCTCCATCCCGTCCCTCCGCCGCCGCCGCCGCCGCCGCCGCCGATCCACGGCATCCCTTCGCCTCTACGCCACGTCTCACCGTATCTTCGACCGTAATTCACAGCCCCGTGCCTGCTTGCCGCTCCCTAAATGCTTCTAACTCCTATTCCTTCGGCGGGATCGAACAATGGCGCGTGAAATTTCAACTTTGAGCCTGCTCCCTCGCCCTCCTCACCACCTGGCCCCGGTTTCGCCCTTCTCCGCTGTGAGCAGTCGCGCGATCTCTCGCTCGCGTAATTTAATTATTCACTCGAGAGCCGAACTCGGCGGATCTTGGCCGACTACCATTCGTTCGCCGGCTTTTCTTGCGTTCAACGGCACTAACTCGTCTGCAGGATCCCGATTCCGCGCTCACCATCTTCCGCGCGGGCCGGTCAGAGGGGCGGAGGAGAGCGTCGATGCAAGAGGGGCGGGGAGGCAAGGGATACCGAAAAACTGTACGGAGAAACGAGCCAGACACTTCCCTTCCCTGCGTCTGATATCTTCTCTCCCGGCACTGCGTCACGTAAATCTTCCTTGCTGCGCGGCGCGCTGCTGCTGTTTAGTTGCAAGAACGATTTCGCCGCCAACGCCAGAAACAGATAAACCGACGAGCGTTGCGCGAAATGAATCATTACTTTTTATCAGAGTCGCGCGAGCGGGCGAGTGTTGTTATACCGACGGTAATTAGCGAGCACGCCGTGACGCCGAAATTCGCGTCGAATCGGCGCGACCGAAGAGACGTTATAACTCTTACGCTTTTATGGGAAAAGAATGTGACGAGGGTAGTCCAAGAGATATCGTCCGGAGAGACACGAGGTGGCGATACGTGAAGGGGAGTTCCGCAAATATCTTTTACATTGGCTACTTTCCATAGAAACGTTGTAAATTTGCGAACTTTGGCAACTCCCTTCAGCTGAATTTTAGATCGTGTTAACGATCGAACTTGTGCCTTTATTACTCAGACATTCAACATACGATTTCGGAGAGAGTCGCGCAAAGTTCACATGGGATTAAGTCGCGTCGAGTCAGATACCCAAATTTCGCCGGCTGATTGGTGTACTTGATACGCAAAATCAAGAATTTTACACCATGTTCAATATATAGCCAGTTTAATATTTTACTCAGAATTAAAAAATTATTTATATTATCATTACACAAATGAAAAGTTGTATGTGACAAATTTATATTTACTTTTCTCAGAATTAATTAGTTTTCTGTAATCAAAGTTAAATTTTGAAACGTTTGTCGCAAGAAGCAATAAATATTTGCATAATTGTTTGATTTGAAAACATATACTTTTTAAAATAATTTTCGATCGTTCTGTTTCAATACATCTGCACCATTGTTTTAATCTGTAAAATTGTCCTTTGACATACATCGACACGATCGTTTCCACATCCGACGTGTTAATCTCACGTCGCCTGCGCCGTTTTGAGATTCCACCGATAATCGACTCGGCGTCGGCGGTTAAGACAAGATGGATTTGTCACGCATCGCTGTCGTTTAGTCGATAAAGTGACGAGAGTCAGCCGGCGGTACAAGGTGCTAACTAGACAGAGCGGCACTCAATTATTACCGTCAGACCTCGTGTAGTTTAACTCATCCACCCCATTCCGGCGAGCCCTCCTCCCCACCTGCCCTCAACTAAACACTTTACGAGCAGCTTGCCTACACGTCGCGCGCGATCAGTGTCGTCCTTGCAACGCCTCTTATCGAAAATGGCAGCCCGTTAACGGCGTACACGTAGTCAGGTATCTCGCGCTCTCTTGCGCACCCGCGTGTGCATAGGTGCCGACTAAGGCATCGCTTCCACGGCGTGTCGTCGCGAGGATATGCTATCGACTATAGACCATAGAACGGCGATTAACGCGCGAAATGCACCGACGACTCGCTCCGAAGAACATTGACGGCCGTCGATTCTGCTTGACCAATGAAAGAAGAAGATGCGGACAAAAGAATGACTACTGACGTCGGTGTACTGAATCATTATTATATTTACGCGACACATTTACTTTTTTACTTGAAAGATAAAAGACAAAGTGCTTGAATTTTTACGATCTATACATCGCGTATTGTGTCGTCTCGCGTGATATTATTTAATCAATCACATTTTTAAACAATGTCTAATTTTATACTATACTGCTGCAGTTTTTGAAATGTGAAAAATAACAGAAGAAGAAAAGAAAATTTTTAATTCCAATTTATCTTTTGACTTTCACTTCTGACACTCTATGATTCTAGATGCTTGCGAGATTTTGCAGCCATAACCATCCTGTTGCCACTGAAGGAACAGAGGAACTGTAAGAATCTGTCGAACTACTTGGTAGTCATTCTCTTCGGCTGTATATCCTATTCTTCCCTTGGCAAGCACGCGCAGGGACACGAATGTATCTCGAGCATTTTTCGCGTGGTAGGTGGCACAATACGAAACAAATTTGTTGCCAGCACGCTGGATGATGTAACGCCGCGAAGATTTCTCTAAGGAATTCGTAGCAATGCTTGCATTCGTCGATTCGGATGGGGAGAGAAGAAGTCTCTCCGCACCAGCGGAAGTCTCCCGATACGCGCCGTTCATCGCGGGATCATGCAAGGAAAATTGGATGTGGAACTCCCGTCGAGATCGGTTCGAACCTTTCCCCGGAATTTCATCGGCTATACAGGAAGATCTTCGTAGCTCATGCTTTTTATCGGAAGTTTAACTCGATAAGCTAATGGAAACTCTGTCGGTGCTCTAGAAAATATGGCGAATAACAGATCGAGAATGCAAACGCTTGATCGAGATGCTTATTTTCAACTTAGAAACTTCCGTATTATCTTTCTATATCGATAAATTAAATATAATATGATATCCTACAGAATATGTGATGGAAACAAATGTTAATGACGAAAAACATTGACAAATCTCCACAAACATAAATATTTCAACGATAGAATAATCCGTAAAGTATCTGAAAGATATTCTTAAGACAACATTTAAATGATTTTAATAGATTCCTTGAATATTTTTTACTGTCCCTGAACATATTTTTACAAGATTACGCTTAATGATATGCTAATGCCGTATGATATTCGTGAGAACTGGGTATGTGCGTGCAAATGCGAATTATTTCGTACGTATCGCTTCGTAATATTTACGACGGAAATCCTTTTATCTTGCTTCATTCTCTATACATTTAAATTTAATCCCTTCTAAAATTTAATTCTTCGAAAACACGCGCGCAGCGTACGTTCTGTTACGCCTCTTCGCTCGGTGGCAATTACCGCCAGCCGTGCTTTTGGTCCTACGACGTACGTTGCCGGTTACCTCGAGACAACGAGACAATCAATAAACAACACGTGTAGATAACAATCGTGGGATAGAAACCCTCTATTTTCCGGGATGGCCACTGTAATTGCCGTACGTGTTTCGGCGAGCTTCACTTCGTCCATGCTTTCTAGTTCGCGCGGGACCGGACGTACGAAAAGCGTATGTGAATATTTCGAATTAGCAATTTCCCTGTCGAAGTAATACTTAAAGTGGCATTGGCGAAGGAAAATTTGCCCGAAAAGTTTCTATCTCCTTTCTCACTCGCATCGAGCATTTCTACACGTAACAAAATACCGTAAAGCTAAAAAAATTTATATTTGACAAATCGAACGAAAATACATATTGTACTAATACTCTAAAAGCGATTTATTTAATAATCATTTTCAATATGTACGCAGAGACTAATTAAAAAATTAAATAAAATTTTCACGATTTATTTATATGACAAAATTTAATTGAACTGTTTTTTATTACCAAAATTTTTTCATTTTATTTTAAATTATATAATTTATTTTATGTCCTCTCTTTCTCTCTCTCTCTCTCTCTCTCTCTCTCTCTCTCTTTCTCTCTTCAATATATATATAACGTTAATGTACAATTACATCAATCTTTACTTAATCTTACATCTCTAAATCGCCAATGACATTGTATTATTCTCCCTCCTTCCGATACCTATCTTCTCGACTGTCCTTTTGCTCCGATAATGTGCCACAAAGTAATATGAAATAAATTATGCGAATAAGCAGGAGAAGATGTTTCTGAGTTGATCGGATAAACACAGACAAAAGTAAGTAAAAACTGCGTTTTTCCGTTCTCAATAAACCGACATTTTAGAACCCTAATATGGTCAAATTTCCATATATTTTTCTTCTAATTTTTCATTTTTTCTCATTTCCTCTTTTGCGTTATCTTCTCATTGCTGCACATTTGCCTAACCATGTGACAACGATATCTCCTGTTCTTACAATCTTTACTCGTTTACTGTTCTTTACACGTTTTCTTACTCCAATGTTATCGCACAGTTAGACAAATGTGAAGTAGTGGAAAGACAGCGCAAAAGGGAAAGTGAGAAAAACACAAAAACAAAATCGGAAAAAGTAATACGAATGTTCGATTGTAAGAAGTACCACCGCCGTAAAATAACGGGCCTCATTCGGCAAAGAAACAACGTGTATTGCCAGTGGCAGTATTCTAGCTGTTCGTGGAAGACCGAGGAACGTGCGCGCGGTCTCTACGACGAGGGTAAGAGATTTCTTCCGCGATGGGGATCGGGGGTGAGTCGGGACGGAGGGGACAAGAGCGAAGCCCGGGAATAAAGAGTGCACGGATTAAGAATGCTTCCTCGGAGACGAGTTATAGTCGCTTCCTTCCCGTAGTTGGAATTAATCGGCCATTCCGGGGGCGATGCATTAACAGAGACAGAGGACGCGCTACCTTCCCTTCGACCCTCGTCGCACCGCCACCCTTCTCGGAGTCGAATGACTCCTTTTATTCCGAGCTCATTCACTTCGATACCCGCGATCGTTGACAATAAAACTTCCATTCTGGCGTGCGGGTGCTTCGATTGTCGAGGAGGTTTGCTGAGTTGTTATTTATTCATTGACACGCTTGGCTTGTAACGCTCGCTACGTATATACTGCGACCTAAGGATTTAATTCATGGAGACGTGATTGACGTCTTGACTGGCAAGACTGAAGTTTCGAAAAGCTGCACAAATTCTATATCACATGACGTGATCGATAAGCAAAAAGCTATACTTTTATTTATATAAATTATGCAATTATTACGGATTGCTAAATTACAGCTACAGCAAATTTTATCTGACCACGACGATATATAACCACGGATTGTTAAAATATTAAATGTTGGCAAATTAATGAAAATAAAATGTTAATGATTCAGTAAAATGTTAGTATTAATGCAGCATATTATGTATATCCTTCGATCAATATATATGTATGGTTTGAGAATTTAATATGCAGACACGCGCAATAATATTCGTATTTATTTTCAACAGCTCACACTCGACATACGTTTTCCGACTTTGCATAATCACCGCGAGAACTTGGAAAATATCTTTCCTCGGGTTCACAAGTTCTTTTCGGATTAATGTAAAAAAAAAAAAAGAATACAAAAACGCATTCACTCGTTAAGACTCGCTAAGAGGAGGCGAGTTGTTGGAAAATGCCGAGGCATGCGATACGAAATTTTGATACGTGCTGTGCATTCCGCCTCTATCTCATACGCCCTCGCTGCGCCGACGAAATCGCGTAAACGCGTGCTGTCTGTAGGCGGTTGGCGTAGACACAGTTGGTAGCTGGAGGCTACGAGAGGGTGGAAGAGCGGGGGAGGGAAGGGAATCGCATGCAAATATACCGGGGAAACCTCGAAACTTAGCGCCGGCTAATTACAATCTTGACTTCACCCCTGAGCTTCATAACGGGTAACGGCACCCGCCATGCCTGCCTTACCAACTTTTTGGCTTATTGTCCTTACGTACTGGCCACGAGGGATACCTAATCTACTCACACCTTTCCGAGTATACAACGAAGGGTGCGATCCTAAACTAGCGACTTTTGTTCGGTAGCTACTTTCCGCCTCGTGTATAATTCGTAATTCGCACGACGAGAAACCTTTTTCTTTCGCTAATCTCGCTCCGGCGAAGAAGCAAAATTCGCAGCAGACTCTTGACTAATTTTAAATTTACCGCTGCGTTGTATTTTACTTCAAAGAAACATATTTTTATAACACAACGTCTACAAATCTTTTAACTCCAATCTTATGAATATATCTTTTCATGCAGTCTAAAGAAAGCGACCGTTAATCACGATACGAGTTGTAAATTCAGTTTCGCTGAGCAAAGTTTTAATGTAATACTTCAATTTTGTATGAATGGTTTAATTTGAACAATTTGAAATGCGTGTATACAAGGAGAATTTTTTGCAATATTTATTTTTAGTATTTAATATTTAAATATTCATTAAATAAGAGTATTTTTGATATAAATAAATTGCAAGCAGCCATTGTTTTTACTTCCCGTAAGAAATTCATGCTATTTCACGAAAAGCAGCAATGTTCTTGGTCGAGTCGGATTCGGGGCTTTCACGAAATCCATGGAAGAAGTTTCCACGGAAGCGCTTGCGCGACTTCGAGTAGCTTCTGTCCAAGAGAAGACGAGACAGGAGGCTGACGGGACAGGCGGTCCACTTAAAATCGATACCGGAGTGCAGCCGTCTCCGTCGGGTGCAATTCCCATGCAAATGAATTGCACCGACACTGGCTCTGCGCAGCGAGAGGGATTGATTTTTTCAAAGTTTCGTGGCACTGCGACGTGAACTCTGTCTGGTAAATAAGATTTTGCTAGACTCGCGCTAGAAACTGACGCATTACTCACAGAAATGGCCCAGTCATGGAATAATTAAAGTTTTCAATCTCTAATGCACAAAATTCTACGCGTTTGATAAAATCTGGAAATGTGATAATGAATTTTATCAGAATTTATATCTCGGATTTTACAAAATAATATTAACGATTATTCCAGCAAAAATTGACGATTTAAATGCAAGAAATATTGTTTTTAACAATTAAATTATTTATTATTTGACATTCAAAGAATAACGATTTAACAATTCATTGATTAATAAATAAATTCTATTCTGCTGTAACAGTTTTAAAAAAAAAGTCGTTTGATTCACAGAACCTTTTAATATTTCTTTTCTTTCGGTTTTAAAATTAATACAATTTATCACATCAGGAACATTATTGTTTTTAGTGAAATAGCATGAATTCATCTCGAGAAAATAGAAATAGTGATTGCGTATGATTTGTATCGGAAACATACTTATCTGAATGTAGTATCAAAATAAAAGAACGAGAGATTATGCAACATTAACGGGTTATAGACAATTAAATACGTTCATTAACGAATACATGGAAAAATTTTAGTAAACACAAGTGGAAAAAAATACAAAATTAATCTCACATCAGAATTAATAATAGATCATTAGAAGAGAGTATGCTCTATAATTAAATATCGTTCATCAACATAATTCAGTTTCAGAATTTATAATTAAGATTTTGCGCTTGGTGAGTCAAAGAAATACCGATCTGTGTCATCATCATTATTTGAGCAATAGCATAGTTGTTTACGGCACTTTCCGAGCAATCAATATCCCTGACGAAGTATGTAAAACTTGATCTCTGAAGACGATCTATTGTTGTTAATGAGCGACCGTATCCCATATAAATAAATGTAAAAGAGAATTCAAGCCTATCAGAACTTGATTGGATAGAAGGAGTTTGATATATCTAATTAAAAACATGAATTTTATCACAAAAAATGTGCTACTAATTGAATAAAAAAGAAATTTTTATGATTTCTAATAAATAGATGCACTAAACTTCAAAAAATTTTTTAAAAACTTTCAAGATAATATTGAATAATTATGTATCTTCTCTTTTCGCAAGCAAACCAAAGCTTCATTATTGCCATTAAAACATAGTATAGTCAATATTGACATGCCATTATATAAATAGTAAATTATATATTAATACAAATACACAACAATTATTTAATGGTAAATAGTACAAGGCGTTGGTAATAATTAATCGCAGTATCATGAGCGATCAACACGCGTGCAAGTATCACATGTTACGCGGGCTCACTGCAGCGACGAGGGTCGCTCATGGTGCCCGCTGCGTCGTTTCGCACCTCTCGGTGCATCAAGAGGGAAGAGAGGCGCATCGCCATTATTATTCTGAGTGATGATTATACGCGCAACCACAGCTGTACTAATTATCCGGGTCATGATGGATCGCTTCCGTACGGAAGGCATGTACCCGAACAATACTTAGTTATTTCCATTAAGGGCCCGATGCGGAGATCGTAACACCGACGCGTAACAATAATTAATCACTCGCGTATTAGCGGCCAAGGTTCGTTTAAGCCGGGACAAGCGTTTCGAGATTAGGTGAGCACAACCGACGCCTGCCTCGGAACTGGACTTCCGCCTCTCGACACTTGGCCGGCGTGCGATTACCCGAGCTTTTCAGGGAAAAGAGTAGAAAACGTTCGCACGATCTGTGTCTTATGTACATGCACGCGAACATAAATATACCAATTAAAAATTCACCCTTAACCGTGTCGCTGATTTTATCTCGTTTTAATTAGATCTCATTAATTCTTTAAACAACATTGTTTCTTAGAAATTCTCACAATTTACTACAAGTTTATAAAACAATAAAAGTCTTAAAATGCGTATAATATGTTTAAAAATGTACGACAAGGAAAATTGCTTTTAATCTCATTGTAAAAACTCATAAAAAATAAAGTATTATGGTGATTTGTGATATTAAAGTGATTCCATGCTTTGCGATGCAATGTCCGTAAAATGTGTAACCGAATTTCGATTTATCATAGAGCAATGATCAATCTATAGCTTTTAATCAAATTCGCCATGCGGGTACTTAATGAAAAATACATGCAATAGAAAATATGGACATTTTCTGGAACGGTTTGCGAGCGGGACATATAATTCCATTATGTAATTCCGCATGTTACATTATTCCCTACCGCATGCACGATGTTAACTGAATGTTCCGTGTCAATGTGTTTACACTGCCCGCGGCTATAGTTACAATGTAAATGCTCTGTCCAGAATGTATACCGCTTCGCGATTCACATTCGAGAACATCTCACTGAGCGAATGCACCCTTCCAACCGAATCACGTCTGTTGTTAATTACTGCATTTATAGTAGAGATACGTAATTTATATTATAGCATGTGTTCGATAAATCATTAGGTGTTCGGCGTCACCTTGTATTATGCTAAATCTCGTGACACAAAAATAAGTAGCCACCCGTTATTTAATGATATATATAGTAATTATAATTATTAGTAATAATTTTGAAAAATTAAGTTTTTACTTGCGCATTCTAGCCTTTTGTTATATTTTGTATCAATTATTTATAAATTATCTACAGACTGTTTTCTCATATAATTTTCCCTTGAGTGACAATTATGTATCGATCAATGCAGTAATAACACAATAATGTCAAAATATTATTAATAAACAAATAATTAATTGCATAATATAAAAATTTACTCACTAGTCGATGTCCGTCCGTGCATCTCCGTCTCCATCACCGTCGTTTTGCATCTCATTCTTCGATATTCCATTTATATTGTAATGATTAATGCACCGTCTCTGATCTGTCTTGCTGTCAATCTTTGCTGTCTGCGAAAATAACAATAACATAGTCAATATTTTCTTCCAAAAATGTGAAAAATATAATACTAAAATAATACAATAGTTTACTCACCAGCATGTTTTGCCATTACAATTCGTTAATCGGCATCGTTGCTTCAAACATTTATACGGCACTAATTATCACTTACGACACTCCCGAATTTTACATATACGATACACTTTCAATGCAAAATACGAAAATTCCGAAACAATTTTGATCAAGCGCATAAAACAATTATATTTATTAAAAAATTCGACATCGCGAGAATATTCGAGGTATTGTAAATCAAGTTTCCGAACATAAATATCATCGGAAGAGCCAATTACCATAACTTGTCTTTATTATCATCGCGACCGGCGAAACATCCGACACTTACAACACGTAATTATACGCGCGATGTGTTTGCAAACGAGTGAAGAACACGAAACGTGACGATAGCCCATAACCTCACTTGACGCTCCCATCGTTTCTAACATAAGATACATTTAAAAACACAATTTGACGCCGATGCTCAAAGCTACGTTCAACTTCGCACCACGAATGCGATTGATTTTTATGAATATTGAAAGGATTATGTTAATTTTTCGCGCTTGTTACACTTAGCTGTAAGGCGACTGTGAGATACTAACACGAAAAATCTCAATACATACAACAAAAATTCAAAGAAATAAGCTAAGTGTCTACGTTTATTCAGATATATCGTTAAATAACCAAAATAAAACGCTGCTTGTTCGACCTTTTTCTCTTGATAACCAAAATATCTTAAAAAAAAACTTGAGAGACTTTGATACCGGTGTTTAACGATCAATATTTGATACTTGACAGAGTCAATTAATTTTAGTCCGAAAAACGAAACTGATAATCGAAACTGTACGCATTAATTAACGCTCCGTGACGATTTCCTGTTTAACTCGATACTTTTGATACATCAGAGATACATCGAACATCGAACAAGTATAAAAAGCGAGGCAACTTCGCGTTGATGCTCATTAATTCAGTAAATAATGATATCTGATACGATGAGCAATGGTCTTATATATGCCGATCTTTTGGATACAAAGTAAAATTTATTAAATTAACTTAATCTAGTGGCAAATGAACGATATAAAATACGAATAAAACGATATAGTATAACTGCTATATAACCGCTAACCTAACGCAACGTTCGACGCGATTCGACGACCAATATCTGATAATATTACAGCGAACGCGATTAATTTTACAATTATCGACAGACTGATAATTGCGATCATACATATCCAGTTAATTAATACTCTACAATAATTTATTTACAGTAAACAAAAAGTCCGAAAAATATCTAATATTTTACGTTTTACCTGACTTTTACTTAGGAGCGTCGCGAGGCAAATGAGAGAATAATCGTATTTGTATTGGCTGCAGTGATCACGGATTATGTATTATAGAAAAGAGGCGCTACAATCTTTTTATTCATGACTATAAACTAATGGTTGCTTTATGAATTACATAAATAAGATATTAGAACATACCTTAAACATCTGCAGCCAATTAGGTAATGTGATATAATTTAAATACGCAAAACAACTTCTGAATATATTTCAGAACACATTGGCGCGTTTTATTGTGTGACGTCATTCGTCGAATGAGAAATTTCATCGAGCCAAATTTTGAGTATGTATAATCAATTCTCTTTCTTGTTTCGTGATATTATCTCCATAGCAAAGTATATATATATCGAATAGCATCGAAATTATTTATTGATGTATCAAAACATTTGACAAAAAAATTGTCAGCGCACTTTTCGTGGAAGCATAACGCGGCATACGCGGCATACAGACACGCGAGTGTTTTGTTTTGACTATCTCGCGACGTAAATACAAAGATGAAAACGTATAGGAGATTTAGAATTTTTGTTTTTCATAAATATTGCGAAATTTCATGCTAGCATCGTACAATCCTTAAATGTATCAAGCGAGATGTATAAAGTGGTATAAACCTTAACCTAACTCAATGTTCGACGCGATTAGACGACTAATATCTGATAATATCGCGGCAAACGCGATTTATTTTACAAATATCTGAAAAACTGATAATTGCGATCGTACATATTGATCAATACTCTACAATAATTTCTTTTCAATGAACAAAAAGTCCGAGGAATAACTAATATTTTACGTTTTACCTGACCTTTCCCTGAGAGCGTCGCGAGACAAATGAGAGAGTAATCGCACTTATGTTGGCTGCAGTGATCGCGGATTATGCATTATAGAGAAAAGAGCTTTTTATCTATGACCGTAAGCTAATGATTGCTTCATAAATTATTACATATGTAAGATATTAGAACATACCTTAAACACCTGCAGCCAATTAAATAATGTGATACAATTTAAATATCAAAACAACTTTTGAGTGTTTTTAGAACACAGTATTTTTGGCGCGTTTTATTGTGCAACGTCATTCATCAAGTGAGATATTTTACATCGAGCGAGGTTTTGATGTACGTATAATCAATTTTCATTCTCATTTTGCGATATTATCTCCGTAGAAAAATATATATAAATATATCGAACAACATCGAAATGTATTTATTTTATGTATCAAAATATTTGGCCAGAAGGTTGTTAGCACGTTTCGTTGGAGCTTATTGCGGCATACGTACAGCCGGTGTTTTGTTTTGACTACCTCGCGACGTAAACATAAAGATTAAAACGTAGAGAGTTTAGAATTTTTGTTTTTTATAGATGTATTGTATATTGCGTGTTAGCATCGTACAGTCACCTTAGATGTAACAAGCGCGTAACATTAACCTGTATCGTGGATAATTTTGATATCTTGTACGAGATATAAATTCAATGTAAGTTAATAATATAACATAGAGCTTTTATTCCTTTGCATCGTGAGATTTGTTGAATAAATATGAAGAGTTTAGGTATCAGAATAATCCGCAATTATTCTGTTGGTAACTGCGCGGGCGCATGTAATCATGTGAGTATAGTACTAATGTGACGTCACGAGATCTATCATCAATACGACGAACGTCGCGTAGTTCACAGGACGATGGCGGTAATGGTGGTAATGTCGGAGCAAGCGTCGTCCTGCGTTCAGTACGCGATTTTTCTCGTTTGAAGTGAACTCTGCATGCAAATATATGTCGAGTACGTCGAATCCAGCGACAGGCGATCGTCGTGGAGCGTTAATTAGCCTGTACGGTCGTGATTACTAGACTTTCGGCATTCGTAAAACCAATCGCATTCGTCGCATCATGTCGGACATTACTCAGCGAATTGACGAGCATCAACGCGAAGTTGCCTCGTCTTTCTACGTACTTCGAGAACGTAGACGGTGTTAAATCAAATCACAATTGTCGTAATAATTGTCATGGAGTGTGTTAATTAACGCACACGGTCGCGATTCTACATCTTTTGATCCGAAAAATCAACTGCGTCTGTTGCGTCGGATACTATGTTGAAATTTTTTAAATATCGTGAAATTGAATAGTGTGAAAATGCTTCTGCTTTCAGACTCCTATTTCGGGTTTGTCGAGGAGTATTAAGAAATAACGGGCGATCATCATGAAAAGCGCATATAACTGCGAGTTAACCTCTAATTCGTTCTCTGACAACGAAGCTAGTCGCGCCTATCGCGTTTGTTGCGTCCATGGTGTCGCTCAATCTTCGCATCGGTGTGAAATTATCTCCGGCTTTCGAATTTTTTAAACGTATCTCGGAAGTGTCGATAACGTCAGGAGTGTCGAATAAAGTTACGGGCGATTGTCGTATTTCGCGTTATTTATTCGTTCGGGAATGTAAGATGTAATCGCGTGACGGATCCAATGTATCGCCGGTCGTCGTAATGATTAAGCTTGTCGGATGATATCGCGTGTTAAAAACTCGGGAGTGTCGTATAAATTGACCAGTCGTTTTATAAGTGATAATTAGTGCAACGTGTGTTCGGAACAACGGTACCTGCCAACGGGATGCAACAGCGGGATATCAGCCGGTATAAATTTTTGTACTACATTTATATTATGTTTTATATCTCTCCGGAAAAATATTGATTATGTTTTTTTTTTTACAGGCAGCAAAGAGATCAAGGCCCATATATCAATCACCTCGATATCAATGATTTGCTGGCCAATACATTGCGATGATAAAACATCGGCTGGTGAGTGAATTTTGTATTATTTTACTTGATTAATTATTCGTATCGCGCCGTGAAATCTCTTTCGATCTAGTTCAACATTCTCCGGAAAATAGAGAAATGCAAATTTACGGGAGAAAATTATGATCACGTTATTGTTATTTCTACCGGCAACAGGAACCGAGATCAAGGCATATAAATCAGTCACAGCGACATCGCAAAGCAAGACATATGTCGCACATTAATGTAAGATAGCTTAGCTAAATAAACACCGTGGAATTCTGAGAAGAGTATAGTTACGTAATTCCTAATATTCTTTGGAAATTATTTTTGCGATCCTACCGATTCATAGAAAGAGACATTTAAGACACTAATAACAATCTCAAGCTTAAATTATTCATAGAAAAATTAAATATTGTTTGTATTAACAATTATAGACACAAACAAAGTTATACAGTTAGTCAATATATAATCTGAATATCAAATAGATCAGTAGATTTTAAATATAACTTGCGATAACTTACTTCGAATACATTCATTTAGCAATGCACAATTAAATCGAGCCCATGATTATATTTTGAAGAACATAAGTCTCAGTTATTCTCGAAGCAACACGGCCCAAAGTTCCGGCTTATAATCATTCGCAGTAAAAAAAGATTTCGTATATCTTTCGATCTTCGCGGTCTTCCTAATTTATAGACGGACCAGTTCTCGGATCCATAAATCGAACGGCAGGCTCGTACGTGTGGGGCGGGCGAGAAGGACGAAAGAAAAGAGGAGGGGACGAGCGAAACGACGTTTTTACGACAAGCTCGCCTGCGTAAACGAGCGAATCGAACTCCTTCCTCGCCTCCACTTTGATCTGTCATCCTCGTTGTCGCGCGATGAGACGAGCTCGCCGCCCGTCAGCATCAACCGTGCAGGCACCGTCGGGCCAATTTATGATAATGAATCCGGAGATTTATCGCCGGCTTCTCGCTACGACGAGATATTAAGCGAGCCAGCGCAAAATTAGAATTGGCGCAAGCGAGTCACGTCGCCGCTCTTCTCGCTCATTCCTGCGATGTCGTCGTATTCGCGGCGACATCTTCCTTACACTTGCCGATTATTCATCAGAAGATTCGCGGCCGCGATTAACCCGAATCAATTTTGCAATGCGTGCCAAATATTTGTGAAATATATTACAGAGAGAAAGAGAGAGATTCGCGTTTGAAAAATAAGAAATATAAATTTAATATGACATAAAGTTGAGACGGATATAGTTCTACACAGATATTTTATTTTGATATGATATTGATGCAAGATATTAATTATACTGAGTTAAGTTTTCACGCCTCAACAAAAGTGAGATGTGAACATTGAAAAACTACATAATTAAAATATTTTGCCATTTCTAACATTTTCTTAGCATTTTTCTAACGAGTTTAAGAAATAGATTTTCTCTGTATTTTATTCTATATTATATTTCACAGTTGCATTGTGATTGATCTTGTTCTTTCACACATTGCAGCCGATGGAGAGTTAATTAATATTTTTTTTATATTTGTATATATACACATATAATTGAAACTCCTAATTGACCGCGCTTAGTTGACCACGCTGAAACGAGCTGGACGAGTCGTTGAACATAAATGAAGCAATAGTCAGTAAGAAGTAGCGGTACATGTGCGCGTGTAGCAGGCGTCGCAAGTCGCGGCCGAAATTTTCTTGCGCTGCGAGCGGCAATGCATTAACCAAACCGTCGTGCCGTGAGTTCGGCTCTACGCTAATGAAACGTAGCAGAAATATCTCGGTCGTTTAATTAGAAGCAATAAACGGAAGGAGTTCAATTGCCTGGTTGTATCCGTACAACCTCACCGTTCCCGAGTCGTTTCGCCCGTCTAGAGCGAATACTATCCGGCTTCTCTTCGCCGACCTTCTTCACGATCCACCCTTCGTAAGGTGCCTCACACCATTACCGTTGTAAGACCACCTTGGTGCTTCTCCTTTTCTGCCTATACACTTCTGTCTCCCTCCTCCCACTTCGCTCTTTCTCTTTCTTCTTCGACTTTTGAACGTTCACACACAGACCTCTTTTATAATTCCGACACGAGCTCGAATATTTAGTGCCCGGTTTCTGCCTTTACCGCGAAACACCTCAGCGCGAAGGTAGCTTGGTCCTCGGGGAAGGGGACGGCCGGCAAAGAGTGCAGAATGAGCTCTAGGCCCCAGCGACGTTCGATAAGTACGCGCTGCCGCGATTAAGCTTTCATGAGCGCCGGCCGAGATCGTGGAGAGAGCCGTTCATCCGATATGCACAGACAACTGTGTGACGAGACTCCGTTACGGGACCCCAAAGACCCGCCACTGCCGCGCGTCGGGAAGGGAAACACGGTCTCGCTCTGTGCGTTAGACGACCGCAGACCCGAATACCTTCGGGTTGTTGACGTATTCTCGCAGACTCAGGTTCTATCGGAGATAAATTATCACTCGTGGGAATATTATTTCGTCGGCGACGACCGCGCGTCACTGATTAGATTTTTATAGACGAGCGAGTGACATGCGTTTCTGGCAAAGTGGAAAGTCGACGCTCTTTCCATTGAAATATGCCGCTTCGAACGCGATCAATCGCGTTAACACGAATTTATAAAATAAAAAGTATCGCAATCATATCTTTTATATATAGGCATCGATTATATGTCAATATCAATTTTTCATATTAGCTGGAAGTTTAAATAAACGTAGAAATATAAAATCAATATTTTTTTAATTTTTAGAAAAATATAGGGTATTTTATTGATATTATTCGGATGTATGAAGTTAATATCCTAACATAAAAATTTCATAATTCTGGTTAGAAGTTTCCTTTTAAATAGTTCTCTGATATTTAAAAAAAGTTTCAGCGATTAATACATCACCATGGAATTTTTATGTCAGCTTCTAACTTTACACATCCAATATTATCATGTCCAAAGATTATTAAAATTTATTAAAAAGATTTCCTATTCCAATTTGCATTGAAATGACATGTCGTTAGGATAGGTAGAAACAGTTGGACGATAGAACACGGTGTCAAAAAGCGAACGGGAGGAAAGCCGTGACGAACGCGGTTGCATAATCAAATAACGAAGCAATGTACGGTTTTATGGGTTGGTCGAGGTGTATGTGCCGCGCGACGTGCGCGATACGGCGCTTGAAACACGTGCGATGTACGAAAATGCGAGTTTAATAAAAGAACAAATGTCACGGTTACACGCGACGAGTTAACGACTGAATTAATGCACTTCGCGGATGGAATAAAAAAAACTGACGGGTTGTACAATTTCCTCGTAGTTTTTTTTTTAGAATTTGACGCTGCGCATGATAAATTCAACGTACTGTACTGAAAGAATGGCTTTAATCCTGAGAATAGATTAAATGGATAATTTGGAACTGCGCGATAATAAATTTTACGCAATTTAATTTTTATATAAACTTTGCATAATTTTGATAATTTTGTATAAAAGACCGAGTTTACCGGATAACACATTGTTTATGGCCGCTAATAACATCTGCAGTGTAAAATAAAAATCTTCCTACATTTTTCTAGGATTAATAACACTTGTAACAGATAGATATTGCGCGCAGTTCTTTTTCTCGCACACGCATACGCAAGAGGAAACCAGCGTTTGCCGGTCGACGCATCCTCTCGTTGTTTTTGCACGCGCGGGTACGCTTTTTAGTCTGCGCCGCGAAGGTGGCAGAATGGCATAACAACGATAGTCTGGCCGGTACATTAGCAGCAGGTTTAATTACAAGGCCGAAGTGGTGGCAGCAATAGCGGCGGCAGCTTGGAACGGAGTGCTCGCGAATAGTCGCTCGGTGCTATATTGATTCCCGAGATTGTCCGGCCGCGGGGGAAAAGAGCGGAAAAGGTGGTCCCTCTCGAGTATGTGAACTGACACGGAAAGTTGCGAGGGGATACGAGGGGTCGTGCTTGGCTCGCGAGACACGTTCATTGTCTCCTCTCTTCGCGATCACCCTTTCCTTCATGATCATCAACTATCTCACGTCCCACTAGTGGACTAGCGGCCTCGAACCAGTACCGAGCGCCAAATCAAACGACGAGCTAGATTGTGGAGAGAAATTAAGAAATTGCTAGGATTATTTTGATACGTGCTTCGTCGCAGTCTTCTTAGGTCATCCGAAAGTTTCCCGCGATAATTGGATTGCGTTGAGAATTTCATAAATATCGACATATGTCGATAGAAAATGAGAACAAACAGTAATTAGCAATTGCAAATTATTATTATTATTATTACTATCGATTATAGCAATTCTCCAAAATGTCATTATATGAAGTATGTGATAATCCTGTGCATATTTGAATCCGCATGTTTTAGACAGTAATAAATTCGCGTTCAGACGTCGTACAAAAACTATCTTGTATACACAATGGATACCAGTATCGTCTTCTGGCCGGTAGCGAGGAAGGTCGACGCACTGCGGCCGCTCCTACTATGCCATCCGCGATTGGTCGTCCTTTTCGCGCTCTGCCGATCCCTTCGCGTGCCTTTCCTTTCAGCCGAAAAATAAATCGCGCCGGCGGACCGATGTAACGGGGAACTTACGAGCGTAGATTCGGAGCAGAAAGACAAGACGCATCCTATGAATAATGTATCGGCAGTGGCTCATTATACGGGTGAAGGGTCAAGGGCAGTTTTATATGTGAAAACATGTACGGTCGGCTGGCCAAGTAGCCGGTAGAACTATTGCTCGTCATTCAGTCTGCGCCGCAAACGCGCTCTTTAAGTTCTGCGAAAGGAAAGACACGCATAGGACTCGCGGCCTGTCCTGCTAGGCTCGTAAATATCTACTGGTACTGGCTCGATACTAATCCGAATACAGATGTGCTCTCGTTTTATTTATTGCCAATTCGTATATGAGGGATATTAAACAAAAGCCTCGTTTTTATAACAACTGTAGTAGGTTTATGAAATATTAGATTATTGTTTACGAAAAATTATTTTTTTTACATAAGTCTATTTTGATATAATTTTAAGTATTTTGTGACGCGTCTATTAATTAAAATAAGTCGTATTTAATAATTTGAAGTAAGATCCGCAGTTTAGATTGTAGATGTCTTGCAAAAAATTTCTTTCTCTTAACGCTCTCATAAATACATATAAATAAAGAGAATACTTATAATAAATTAGGAATCAAGAAAACTCGAGTTACACGCAATTTAGTGTGCGATTTTAAAACCTCTGAGAAAATAATTTTTTAAAAGATGTACTCAAAACAGATTAAAAACCGCTTTCTCTTCGCACTATCTAAATTATTTTCTTTGGCGCCCATCACGAGACATTTCCCGATGTTATTTCATCCTCGAGTGCGCCACAAAGAGTACGATGATCGACGCGCTACTTTAACTTCAGCGTTGCTCCATCGACTTCGCGGCGTCACACGAATCACCCGAGTTTAGATCTCGTGGAAAGGTGGCGGTGCTTCCTGTCGCAAGATGAGAAAAAGACGGGCAGGGGGGAGCGATAGCGGGAGCAGCGTCATGAGCCGGTATAATTAAGGTAGAAGAGATCCGAGAGAGCGAGAGGCGAAGGTCTAAGAGTAAGGCAGGGGAAAGAGAGAGGGAGGGAGAGAGAAGTGCCCTAGATCACCGGACGTCTAGCAGCGGAGCTGTGAGCGCAGATAAGGACCGCCACGGCGACGGCCAAGATGGACGGCCGACCGGTCTCAGCACTAGCCGGGCTCTCTCCGCTCCGCTACCACGTCGCTAGCGAGAGAGCATCTCCTCCGCCTGCTGCCCCCTGGTCCCCAGAAGCTTCCTGGGGATCCTTATTTATACGCCGTCGGCCCAGACTAACGCCCATTGTCCCATTTCACCCCCGAGGTAATCTGCCGGACGCAAATCTAAGGCCCTGATCCTGCGGGCTACCACGAAAATCTATGACGCCTTTAATTTACACGCACCACACGCCCCCGCTCTCTGCCGCCGCCACCGCTTTCTGCCTGAAGTCGCGACAAGAGAGGCCCCCAGCCGGATCCCTTCTGCGGTGTCGAAGACTAACGAAAACTCACTCGAGCGACGAACTTCGTCCTTGACCGACCGGTCATGAATATCGTCAAGTTCTGTTGCGAAAAAAGTCAAATGTATATTAAATTTGATAATCTTTAATCTCGTGAATAGATAGCGCTAACTTCTTTTTATCGGAAATAAGAAGTTATAATTATATTTTAAAAATGTGAACTGATAAGTTTATTATTAAGAGTATGTATAAAATTATATAAATCGTGACAACACACAAATTGTATTAAAAACTATTGATTAACATGTAGCTCTTATCACGTCTGATTGCTCAAAATATTTTGCGACAAGCTTTAACTTCGTGTCTTTCAGCCGGCCGCAAATATTGAACTTTCCTAAGCACACGACCAGATTCGACGATGCGATCTATAGAGACGAGCGTGACGGAAGATGTAGTTGCGGGTGTGCGTGTGTGGGAGGGATTGGGCGATGTTCCTTCCAAAATCGAGGTGGTGCGCCGGGGCGATGGCCTGGGTCAAATATTAACGTCGGGCCCGATAATTGCGAAGTAGATTGTAGGAAGGGCGGGCTCTCCGCAGCCGCGCGATCGGGCAAACCCGGAGTCCTCGTGCCTGATAGCATCTCGCCCTCTCCATAAATATGTCGCAGTGAGCTTAACCCCCTTGCCTATCTGCGAGGCACGAAGTAGGGGAGGCATTAATGTCAAACCGAGACGCGAGTTATGGCTCCCCCGTCAATTCCCAATGAATTCAGCGTTTTCGGCAGGGAATCGATGCGTTCCGACGAACGGCCGAGCGAGCGAGCGAGCGAACTCACTCGCCAAATCGCATATCATTTTTTACGCTTTTCGTCGTTTGTAAAATGTGCGGCGCGTTTCTACCCAATGTTGCCGAATGATCGATTCCGAACCGCCGTTTTGACGACGATAGGAACTGTATTAAGTAGATGATACATACATTTTTATGCTACGGGCGGAAGAAAAATATGATATAATAACGTATAAAAGTTTTTTTTCTAATAACGACATACTGTAAGGGTTTTTCAATGTATTATTTTACATTATGAAGAGAAGATATATTTTAGTCAGATTATTTTGGAAAAGAATTTCGTATAAATAAGTTGTACTCGTTTTATGAACTATGCTCATATATTCCAATACATAAAATTATTTCAATTCAAAAACTATTTAATTAAGATTAAAACATAATATATTGTACAATTACTTGTAGGAATAATTTCATTATTGATAAAAAAAAGAAGAAATTTTTAGAGATTTATGATAATATTATATTATTTGTATTGTTTACATCGTTATATATATATATATTATTGTTATGAAAACGGACGATGCAAGTAACGATCGGAAATACGAGAGCAACTTAAATTTTCTGTTTTTTGCACACGAGTTGTCGATGGCCAACATCGATCATTGTGTCGTGGTATCGATGTGGTATCCGAAGACGTATCTTGTGTTTGTGAAACGAGGAAAAGACCGATTGATGTTCACCTATCGACAGTGATGGAACGCGACATCGTTTCTTGACACGAGCGAACGCCCGATTATTTGATCGTTATAATTACATGTTGACGATACGATGATATCAAAGTTGAATTGTCACGTAATTTTGCGATATTCGCTCGCATTACGGATTTAAAAGTCATATTACGATCCGAAAGATTTTTTTTATCATCTAGTATAGCAAAGATTATAATACTGCTTGGCGAAGAATGCCTGGCCTTTCACATCTTATCTCCGAGAAAACCTTTCGCGAATCCTTAAAAGATCGCACGGTGTCGTAGCCACGAAAGAACGCATCTTTGGCGATGTCTTGAGTAACGATATGGTTATGATACGGGAACTTGGATGTCTTCGAGGAGGATCCGGCCTTTTGTGAGTCGATCGACGGTCGAAAGAGGAGCGACTTCGCGGCTTTTACGGGATCATGCGAGCCAAGTGCAGACGCGATTTCGCGGTGACTTCTCGTAGGTGATACAAATAACGCAATCAGTATGCAGGGGGCTCATGCATATTTCAGAGGGGGTTACGAGGGTGGCCGCCGCTAAGAAGGGTTTATGACGGGGGTTGATCCGAGGATCCCCATCAAACCGCACGAGTCTGAATATCGAGGCGAGGCCGGGGGCAGGGGCAGACCTCTTAACTCCTGCAAACTCATTACAATAAATCAAGCTTTGTTCTTCGACCGAGCGAGGGCTGGCTAAATTCTGCGGGTGCTAACCCTTCTGCCCGTCCTACCTTCATCCCCGTGTCGTCTGTGCCGCACTCGTCCGTTACTTGACTTTTGGCGCTCTCCGCATTTGTTTCTTAGATTCGTAGCGCATAACGATCGCATTTATCATACTTTGTAGGGACCGTGAGCAGCGATTATCGTAGCATAGCGAAAGAAGTGGCTTGATATATTCATTGCTTCTAGTAAAAAACTTTATGTACGTATTCAACATTACGATCATCTCCTAAAGTTCTAGCTTGTTTAGATTATAATTAATAATGCGATTTGCTTTAATTATGTTAATTTATTATAATCCATAGTTTAAATTTAGAGGCAGATAATAAAAATATTTCATTGATAAGTATATCGTGGCATACTTGGTTAACGTGAAAAAAATATGCTTTTGGTACTTTAATATTATTATTGAAGTTTAAAAAAATAATTTTATATTTTTTGTGTGAAAGAAAGAGGAGGATTTCATTTTCAATTAATAAAATCTAGGCTATTCGTCAAATATTTATAAAAATAATTTGTGTGATAATATACTGAAAGAATATTTAGTAGTTCAAGTGATTAAACAATTAAACAATATTTTATTAGCAAAATAATGTGCTTGTAAATGCTGTTGTGAATTCAGCAGTAACATGTAATATTCGTCGTTTAATCCGAAAAAGAATAGAATCCGTAAAAGTAACTTGCCACGCAGCTCACATTTGCATCCCTGAAAAAGGCAGTTAATATAGATGGTGTATTTGCAAAAGAGAAGGAGAAAAGGGGGGGTAGGGCATCGCTGACTTTGTGGTAGGATCGCAGCACGGATTTGTACGAGAGATACAGGGGGATATCAGGCAGATGCTGCATTCTGCGGAGCTCCACGTGCTACAAGCGTCGACATTGACTAATGATGGCGTGGCGAAGGGGGTGAAGGGGGTGCCGGAGGGCCAGACAGCGCGCCCTGGAACAGAAAATTCACCCAAGTTCACGCGACCTGTTGCACCCCCTAGCTCACCGTTTAACCTATAACCTGCCCGCCAAACATGGGTTTAACCTCGCCTTATCGCGTTATCGAAGTGCTCGGACTAGCCGCTGCGCTTGCCAGTCGGTGTTTACTTTCTTTCTCTACTTCTGCTTCGGTTGTCAATCTACTTCTCTCGCAAAAAATATGCACCGCTTATCGCGAGGAGCTTGAAGCTGGTATTTACTTTGACGTGTTCGGATTTCGATATCGTAGACACAGAATATTGATTCCTACCTTTTTTTTTTCGTAACATCGCAAGTGCGATAACTAGTGTACGATAAAATTTTTGGCATTTGTAGCATTAAAAATTGAACCTATGAAAATTCTTGTAATTATCAATTATTGTATATATAGTGTGCAGATTCTTTTCAGTTGGTTAATAAATAATGAAGAAAACGCTATGATGAATTATAAAGCATTATATGAACTCTGTCGTTACATCATTGCGCAACTAACATAGATTGCTTTTGAATTTCAGAAAACGATCGGATTATTGGAGCATCGAGGATTCATGCTGCGATCGCAGAGTATCACGAATAAGCAGCGGTGAATTTTTTTGGCATATTGAATGCTACGGTTGCAGCTACGAATGGTGAGTGCTAGATATTAAGTTTTTTTTTATAGCCGCATATTTTTACATTTTTGGTATATAAGAGAAAGCTATGGCAGAATTTTGGCTGCACAGCGGCTATAATAATTCTGTAAATTCTGATAGATTACATAGAATAAATTAACATTTGATAAATCATTAAAAGCGTTCTCGATTTTATAAATATTTTAATATTTTAATAAATGTTCGATAATCGATAATGTATGATGAAATATTTTTTAAAATAATTTATGTCGTTTGAGAAAATATATAGATAACGAATTAAGACGCTAAAATTTTGACAGTTCTTAAGATCTGATAGGTAATAAATATAATAAATGGCAAAAATGAAAATATCTCGCAAGAAAAAGCTAAAATTCAACATATATTTAACGTCTCAATTTTTTTAGCCGTTTTTATTAGTTTAATGGGCAATATTTGTTCATGTTATCTATCAGAATTTATTAAAATTATTAAAAATATAGTCAAAATTCTTAATAGTTTTGACTTTTTGAGAAATAATAAACCGGTTTCACACACGCGATTTAAATTCAGAATAAAAGAATATTACGGCTGTTATATTTTCTTAAAATTAATTTCTTTTGATGTCAGCTATCTAAATTAATTTGTTGCAAACACATTCGGTAAGATTTTCTTCTCGCTCGACAGTAACAGTGCGTGCCGGCACGCAAGAGGTGGGGAGTGAGGCTTGTAACCGCGGATGGAGGCGCTAATTACTGCACTTTCCTCGGACCTATGCCCGCTTATTATTCAGTCCGAATCAATCTGCGTGCGACGACCGCGAACGAGAGGGCGCGCGTCGAACGAAAAGCAAATTAAATTCGGCAGCCACGTTAACGTGATTACCGGAACGGGGTCCCGGCAAAAATATCAATCGCACGTGTAATCCCGCTTAACGAGTGTACCTTTTAATTAATCACCATTTTCAATATTTCACCGTCGCCGTGAGCGAGCGCGCGTCCGTGTGTATGCGCGACGCATATACGCGCGAGCGCGTATGATTTAACACCGGCAGCCTGGTGTATGCATTCTCTTCCTGAGCGGCGCGAAATATCGCCGCGGCATTACGCGTATATTATCGCGGGCACGCACTTCGTGATTGAATGGCCGTGTCGTACGTATTACGTTGCACGCTGCGTGAATGTCGCGGCTGCACGCGTGACTCTTAAGCCGCGCTTATCTGCGCAACGAGAATTTCAATTTGTCCTCGGCGTGGAATTTATGCGAAAACTTTAACGAGATCTAGTCTGCGCGCGGCGACGTACGATATGTTGATTTTTTGGCGTACGATTTATACGCCGCGATTGACGGGGTATTAAAGAATTATACAATGGTACATTGCGTAATGCTATTATGCTTGTGCGATATGTTCCCCTCACAATCTATATCGAAAACGATATTAACAAGTTTATGCTATCGCATAAATTGTCCAGGAAAATAACCGTGCTTTATGAGATTAGCAACGTGAATGCGCGCAGCCTTTCATTTGCCAGTTTTAAAGAAATTATTATAGGATTAAATGTCACTCTTCGATATCTTGTTACTTATTTCCGTCATATACTAATAAGGAAGCGAAGGATCAAAGCTTATTTTATATTTCTCTAAAGCCCGGAGGTCATCAATATATCGCGCTTGCGGATTTAATCGCAATTTCAGATTTTTGTGATACACGGCGCGATTGGTCTTTTATCAAAGTAAGATATCAATTCATAGCGTAATCCTCGGACGGGAGGCACGCCTCCTACGTGCCCTTCCTTATTGGCCATTCTTCTTATCTCGAGATTCATTCTACCAATTACCGCGGTCCTGTTCTACATGAAGAAATCAATCTCTTGGACATGCAGCCCATTTCTAGGTAGAGCTGAGTTCAAAATGCTTATTTCGCTATTCTAGAAATCGAATAGGTTCCATCTTTTATAACGTCGAGTTTTCTAAAATAACACAGTCTTCATTTAGACAGTGATTTTTTTTTAAATAGCACTGCAGCATTTTGAATTGTTGTTTGCAAAAGTAATGAATTTTTTTAAAATGACGTAGAGGAAAAGTTAGATAAACCATTTTCACCAATATTTCAATGATCATTTTCACTTACAAAATTTTCATTTACAATAAAATTTACAATGCTTGAGCATAAGTAACACATATTCTATTCTATTCTTATTATAACATATTCTAAAAACGAATGGTAGAGCATCGTATCGAATAACAATGTTAAAAACGATATCAGCATTAATTAGATCGCTGATATATGTTTCAAAGCGCGATATTTAAGGCAAGTCTTGGAAATCGATATTATCGTAGAAGACGAACTTGCGATTCCGCGAAAAACGCGAAGCAAACGAAAACACCTTTTTTATCCATATCATTCAGCGAGTAATCAAAATTAAGCATACGGATAAGGCGACTCTCGGGAGATAATCACTTCCATTCAAGTACTTAAACTGACTCAGCTGTGTCAAAGCGATTCCGCCGCGGAACAAGAGGAAACGGGGTTGAAACGGGGTTGAAACGTTTTAAAAGCGAGCCGCTGAGTTCGCCGGTTGATGAATATTCATGCCGCTATATAATAACATTTTTGAGCCACTGTTTAGCTAATCCTCCGGACTCATTTATCGTGGGAGGCAAGGACAGCTATAATTCTTGAAAACGCTCCAACGGCGTTACTATTATTATTATGCGAATAAATACCCTGGGATTAAGTGCGATGGGGAAACGCCGGGGCGCTTGTGCGGCCGTTGCATTTTATGGAAACAAACGTAAAGTAGTTGCCGCGCGCGATTTATAGTTGTAGCTCAGGTTCGGTGTTGCTGACGATTAACGACCGCCGACCGCACCGGCGGGGATCTTCGAATAAAATAAAGAAACAATTTGCAGGAGCTCGCGTGTGCGCGCGCGCCGAAGAAAGCTGCGCGGTCATCGCGCGGAAAATCGCTCGGAATAGATCGGAACGGCGCGATTGCGCGGGCCGATTTCGAGGGTAATTGCTGATCCGTTTCGGCAAATTTGCTCTTGGACTTTGAACCAGAATGGCCGGTGGTTATTACAGTGCCTAATAATGCTTGCATTATCGGCTATTACATGACTCGATATTGTCAGTTCGCTAATAGACTGATACCATCGGCAGCGAGGCCGGCGCGCGCTCTCAACTTATCCGTGCGCATTTTTACCTCCGTTATACCGCGGGCGCGGGTTATAATCGAATTTATTTGCGAGCGAGGTTTTGTAACCGAGCCAATAACTGCGAGCGCGTTCCGGCGCAGGGAAGACAGGAATTTTCGTATGCGGCTCCTTGTTCATGACCGGATTTGGGTAAGATCTTGGCAAAATGGCAATTCTTTCCTTGCGCCATTATCGCAAACCTCGGGGCTAATCCGTTTCTAGGTTTCATTACCGTGGGCGAACGCATCGGAAAGTCGCCAGCGAACTCCGTTGAGAGCAAAGCGACAACCCGACCGGCGTAGACCCGGAGCTCTTTAGCCGTCTCTGCCCCGTTGCCTCCCGTCTCCTTCCCCTCTCGTCCGCGACCACATACATATACATGCCTATACCAAGAAACAAAGGGCGCGTCTCTTCGTTTAATGCTACCGCAGTCAGGCCTCGGAGAGATTATAATAATCTCGGTTTACGTAGCGTCTCTCGAGCTGGTTAATTTGAGGAGGAAACTTCCGTCCGTAGGATCCGCGAGACTCGTGCCACCTCTTCCGCACTCCTTCCCCTCCCCTCACCACTCTCTTTCTCGTCTTCGCTGCCGCGTAGTCTCCGTCGCTCGTATTCCTAAGCTGATTCGTAGCTAAAGTCGCTTTAATCTTCCGTAAACTCGCGAAATTCGAGGCCGCCCAAATCAGATCGTAAAAGCGCCGCGTTAAGCAAAACCGACAATGCAACCCAAAACGTCTTTCTCTTTCGTTCAGTAAAGTTTGAATACCGATACATCCGCGCGCATTAACTCTCTGTTAACTATTCCTGTACACAACTCAATAGAACGAAATAAAAGATATAAGTGTAAAAAGAAGAAACATCTCGAAAAACATGTTCCAAGTTATCATTTTCATTAATGAATTAAATTCTTGTTTGTTATTCTTTAACTGGATAGGAAAAATAAATTGTCACGTGAGACGATTCTTGCTCGCTCTCTTGAAATTCTTCGCTCTATTTCGCATCTACTTTCGTCGAGGGTCCATTTAATTTACTCTGATTATTTGTTACGACCGTCCATCGATTGAATCCACTTTAACGACTGCCAAGACGAACAGAAGGCATTTCACTTACTCGTAAAAGAATTGCGATTAAGCACAAAGCCGGGTCGGTGAGGGTTGGGTGATAGAGAAAGAAAGAGGAGAGAGAGGGAGAGAGAGAGAGAGAGAGGAGGAGAATTCGTCGCTTCACAAGGACGGTTCTTCGAGTCGTCTTTCACGAGGATTTTCGACGAGGTCTCCCCTCGCCTTTAAATCATGAGCGCCCTCATAATTTCCGTGGAGTCAAACAAAAGACGCGTAAACAATGGCCACGGGAAGGATGAGAGCCGTCGGTGTCAAAGGAAGCGCCGCTTAAAAGTTTAATTCGCTAATTGAACCCGCGGCGTAGTCGCAACGCCGACAATAACTGCGCAAATAAACTTGCGAGTACTTTCAATCCGTTTTTCCTGTCAAAGGAAACGCGCGCGCGGTAGGCGCTGCAATTTTGTTCAGCCCGGACGGACGCGAAGGGGCGACCTTTTTTCCCCCTCATCTTGCTCGACGAGAGTTCGAGCGAGAGAGGATAAATAAATTAGTAACTCGTTGCCTATTCTCTCCCGCTGACGGCGCGCGCCCGTCCGCGTTCCCGTGGAATGAAAAGTACGTGCAAAGTTTGAACACAGCGCCGAGAAAAACACACCTGCCCTTTTTCGTTTCCTCCGGCTGCACTTTGGGCCGCGCGTCGAAATTATTCCCGTATTATATCTGTGTCGTTTGCGCGGAAGAATCGATTTATCCGATTATGCGTACACTCGATCGTATTTTCGCACGGTCGATTTTGTGTGTAAACGCGTTTTATCGAATTTGGTCGCAGCCCTTTAGAGAGGCCGCGTACTTTAATAATAATAACCGCGGCCGCGCAAGGTTTACAACGAGTGCTTATTTTATTCCATATTCGCGATTATTGTACATTATTTCATTTTTACGCGGTTTTATCACATTCATCGATCGTTCGTTGCTTTAATGCGTATTACCGTTCATTCTACTTTTATCACGGCTATTTATTTTCTGATTTATCTCATCCATTTGCGCTTTCAATCACGTATTATTTTATTTCCGCAAAGTCCGTTCCATTTTTCGTGATTCGGTCATCGTCAATCATTTATTTCCGCTTCATATCTATTGTCATATTTCATTCCGGCGATTTATTTTAATAAAATGCCACGATAAAGCTACAAAAATTTATTCCGACGTAATTTGTTGACGGCCATTCATCCGCCCTACGTCGAAGTCGAATCACTTACGGAAACAAATGTAAATGGATGTATATAATTTTTATGGCAGAGAGCGACCAACACTTCATCATCGTTCGCGTTACCATGATCAGCAATCTCGCGACGTAATAATACAACGACGAATCACAATTTTGATCAGAGTCACACATATTTCCTGCGTTTCTCTGTCATATACCTCGAAATACCTTGAAACTGCCCGTCACATCGGAAGAACTTTGCCGCGAACAAAGGCGAAGAACTTGCTACTATGAATATTTCACTCCAGAGTCGTTATGCTTGCTCGAGCTCTTGACGAGGAGCGGGCGATTTCGTCGTTCTCGTCTACTTTCCGTTCGTTGCACGCCAACGAAGGTAGGAGGAGGTCTGTAAAGACGGCGATCGGCGTACATCTTGTCGATCGTGCGTGCGTATTTACTTGTCCGTGGGGTGGGAACGTTATCAAGAAAGTTTTGGAATTTCAAATCGAGATCCGGAGCGTTCGACCCTCTCCCATTCCTGTGCCCGATGCTCGTTGCTTCCCGATCGCGGTTTGACGTGATTTTCGTGTTTTTCTCTCTCCGCCCGGGGATCGTTGTCGGGCTTTGACGCGAAAGTCCCGCGCGTACGCCAGTCTGCGAGGATATTCCGGCGACGGGGAAGACTCCGGCGGCATCTTTCGGTCCATTGGCCCGACAGAATGATGTAGATTCGTCGTCGTTGCGCGCTCCGCACACGTCGCGTCGCGGCGGAGGCAGCCGCGCCGCCATTCCGCACGGCCATTCGTTCCGCGGGATGACAGACGATGATTTGTGACCGGTCTCGGCCGCGAGCAGTTTCCTGATTTTTATGTAAGAAGACCCGAAGATGGCGCCCGGAGACTCAGGTCCCAGACGATCGTAAATTAAGCCGATACCGCGTCTCAGCGCGCGCGCGACATGTACCTGTGTCCCGGATACACGCATCTCGCGGTCGCGAGAGTGACGGCTCGGTTTCATAAGTCGACGCTTTTTAAATCGCCGCACCTGTTCGCGCGCCTCGTTTCTACGGCGGCGAAATGTATGGAAGGTTGATGTTATCGCGTAGGCGAAAAGTACTGTCGGGCAATCATATTTCTATTTTAAATGCGGCTTGAGCAACAATGGAAAAATTTGAGATATTAACGATTAATCACATTTACGGAGAAAAATATCGTTTATAGCAGAGCAAAGTAAATATTTATAGAAATTCCAAAATATATGCACTTTCATACGAATAAAAAATTAATATCAAAATTAAACATTCGACACAATTGGTCGCGACACAATTAAATATTTATTTTATTTTAAATAGACAATCATTTTATTCTATCTTTCGATAGCTCGATTGCCAGCTAAACGTAATAAACGCCAGATCAATGCGTGATATGTGGAATAAATTTCAAGACATCGCGAAGTAGGTCGTATTATGAATTGAAGCGACTCCGCAGTCGTTTTCGCGACGAAGAGGTCGCGATGGAAAACGGGTCGCGCGTATATTTATACACCGCTAAAAATCGCTACAGTCGCGATAGAATAATGAGTGACAGCTGAAACATTGGCGCTTCTACATATTGCAACTTTGCTCCGATTCGACGATACCAACGTGATTCCCTGTTACCACGTGAAACGACGAGAATTTATAATCGCGCGGAACGGTTAATACATGTAGATGCAGGCGTCACGTCGTCGTCTCGCGAAAGAATGCCCCGCGATGCTGCGCGGCCGACGACACGTTTTCTCACTCACGTGCAATGAATCAGATCCTCATTTCCGAGATTGTTTCGCGCTCCGCTCTCCGATACATCATGCAACACGTTGCGTCCCTCTAGCATAGCGCGGCGCGACGCGCGGCAACGGCAAGTTGAAGTCAAGTTTAAGCTGCCGTCGCAAGACGACGCAACCGAGAGAAGTTACGCGGCTGAGGTGATATGTGTCAGGTCCACAATACTCGGGCGGGGACTCGACTAAGTAAATGTTATTTCCGCCGGTGCATAATTGTGACTCCGTCGAGAAACGCCGTGACGTTAATGTTAAGGACGACGACGGGGAGCTTGGCACGAGACGGAAGACGCTGTTTCGCCGACGCCTACGCCGCGACGAGTGGTGAAAAACGGGCGGCGCGGAACAGCGAGTTATACACGGATGATGGTGCCGCGCGTAATTAATCGTCCGCAGCGTCGCGTTTGTCCCCGTAATGAATGCAAATCGCGAAGCGTGTTGTCCCGAATTGCGTTACGTCTTAATATAGTGCGTGGCGCGGTCTGATATTTCTAGAATGAACGAGGAAACTTTATTACGTCCGGGTTAGTAAGCCACTTCTCTCACACGCAATCGGCAATTCTCCAAGTTTGTCGATTAATCTAATTGACGTATTGCGATTAGGCGTTTATCGTGTCATCGGAGTAGATAGGCAGCAGTCGCAGTCACGTTCGATCGCGTCGGTCGTAAGAACGCGTTAATTATTTTCCAACAGGATAAGTAATTTCCAAGCGTCGTGGGATGGCGGTCGGGCGGACGGGACGAAGGGTTTGTTTAGACCGACGAGGAGTAGTACGTAATCATCCGCAGATGAAAGAGCTGTCGGAGTGTCGAGGCGAACGAAAGGCAGCACAACAGAGCCACTCTGTGCTTTGCCTCGAACCGTGGTCTTCCCCCTTTCTACCTCAAACCCCCGAGGGCCTACCCTCTCCGCGCGTTTTCCTCTCCCCCTCCTTACCGTCCCTTTAAATTAACCGATCAATCGGGCCACACCAACATTTCCTCCGACATCAAACACGCGTCGCTTTGTGATAATTAATCGTCAGTCTTCGAATGGCGCTACCAAGCGGCGGTTATTGGCAGTCTGATGAAATTTTTGCGCGGAGGAAATGGCGACCAAAAGGAAAGCGGACGCGGGACCGGCGGGAAAGAATACTTTTTGACGTCAAAGGGTCGAAGAACGTTCCGCAGGATTTCACCGGCGCGCTTGCTCGCGCTGCGCGCCCGCGCGCGCGAGCACGCTCACGTATTACGGGAAAATCAAAGGTCGAGACTATTCGCCTTGAGGGCTCAAAATACTTTTGATCTCGCATTACCGTATTATTAATTCAACGAGCGTGACATGGGAATTAAAGAGCAGACAGTCTCCGATGCACATACGCGGATCTTATCGGTATCGTCGCGCTCCGTATAATCGAAATCGGAGATCAAAGCGCGCTTCGGTTTCCTTCCCTCTCTGTTTCCTTTTCAATTCTTTCTTTTGCCTCGCGTTGCGAGCTTGCGTACTCGGGCAAGAAATCATTACCGACGTGTTCACCAATTACGCAATATTACGCGTAATCACGCGGCGAGTTGCGGCGAAAGAAATCGGAGAAAAGATCGGGAAGGAGGAGAGGTCGTCGTCGAGTTTCGCGGTTCTCCTTTTCAGCGGACTCTCTTAGTGGCGCGCGCGAAAAATCGTCGTTACAATTAAGTCTGAAAAAGTCTTGCGGGATGAGCGCGCGGAATGACGTCTCTGTTTAGAAGCGCAGCCGGAGAGTCATGAGTGTACGACATTCTAATTATTCAACAACGTATGGCTCACCGGCGGTCCGCGTACGAGGTATCTTGCTAATAATAGCTGTCCGGCTTGCGGTTTACGTAGCCGGAGTCCCCGTAGTCAAGAGGTTCGTGTAATCCCTCTGTGAAAGCTCACCCTCCTTCGCCACCAAGTCGAATGGGCGAGGGAGGGGGCAGAGTAACAGTGTATAATAACGGCGGGTGTACCTTCGCCGCGCGGCACTTCAAACGGAATCGTCAAAGGTTCATCGAGTAAGAGTAATGTAATTCCCTTGTTACCGTATATCCGATCCACGGCGCCCAGTCTATTGCACGGTATCCGCTTCTGAGCAGAGCGGCATTGTCTCAAACCGCATGCTTCCCGTCTCTGCGCGACAGCATTGAATTACGCTGCTCGCTGCTCTTTCTTTGTTGCGTAGCGCAACGTCGCCACGGATTCGATGAAGCTTTCACGCGCGTTTCTGTGTATTATTGCGATAAACGACTGTCCTGTGTAATCTCGCTACCCGCTAATCCATTTATACAAAACGCTCGCTGCGCTAAACACATTTTTTCTTCATGCGATATGCAATCTAATATATAATCATTAGAATCATTAAAGTCATTTGCACGAGACGTGACACATTAGTTGACTGGAAAGTTGTTTTGAATTATACCTTGGATTACTTTGCATTATTTACAGCTTCTAACACGGCAATAAATAGAGAAACGTGTCACAGCATTTTTTTATCATAAGAAATTTACTGATTGTACATTTTTAATCTCTTTCATATACGATTACGAATTGAATGTTACTTCTATAAATATTATAAACAGGAAATTAATGTATAATTTAAGATGTCGGCTAACGATTTCATGATTCTCATTCTACAAGATGTTTCTTCTTTTTTCCTATTCAGCAAACTAAGGTCTTTCTGGTGCAATTGGAGATTCTTTCCCGCCTGCCCAAAGGTAACTGCCCGGGCATCCATATATATATATATATATATACATGTTTATTATTTAATAAAAACGTTATTGTGGTGAGCGAGGAGACACGGATCGTGCAATAACAGCGTCGCGGAGTAAGATTGGCGTCGAATCCGGCGAAGAGCAGGACAAACAGACGGACGCAGATATTGGGTTCGTCTCCTCCTGCGCCCTCCCGAGGATCCCGTTGTCCTTCCGCTCTTTCGTTTTGTCGCGATCCCTCGTGTATGCGAATGCGTGTGTGTGGACGCGCGCGAGGACGCGGAATTATCTATATCCACCCGCGTGTTCGTGGCTCCAGATGGCAGCAGTGGCCATTGCCGCGGAAGCCGCTGAAAGTCACCGATGTACGACGATGTGCGCGGGGGTGTACTACGCCTATGTGTGCTTTTCTCTCGTGAGCGAGAGAGAGCTATATGACCAGAAGAACATTGTATTTGGGGTGGGGTGGGTCGGCGAGAAGGATGAGGGAACGCGGTTATATTGGCGCGGAGGAGTGTGTCAAGCGCAGCCTCCCGGCTCCGCTCCGCTCTCCGGCTATAACGTGATTCGAGCGGGACAATATATTATTTTAATGTTTTAATATCGTGTCGGTGTGTGGTCGTTCGGACAACGCGGTGTCTGCGTTAGGATGTCCATGCGCGCTCCGCCTCGTCGTCACCGCCGTCGATCCGATTCGGAACTGATAATACCGGAACCGCCTCGTTCGCCCTCGCGTCTGCTCCCCGTGACCCTCGGTACTTTTTCACAAGTAGCTTGTTAACAAGCGTGAAGAGAAGTTTATTTCATCTTTCTTATGCACCGCGCGCCGAATGGTACATTTATGACGATGCTGATACTGGCATATGCCTTCTGAGTTATTGGAATATTTGCAAATAAAATTACATAATTAATAGCGCATTTAAAAATAGAAGCCCAAAAATGAGAAATGAAATCAGAGGAATGAATGAAATTAATTGAATAAAAATATTGAAGATGCGGTAGAATATTTAAAGGGATTATGCGCAATTAAAAATGTAACGTGAAATATTTCATTGTAACATCTGTGAAATTTGCGCGTCAAAAATCGTATTCAGAAATGACAATTAATTTAAGGATTGAGGACACGTTTGAGAATGCAGATTTTATTCCTTTTATTGAACTCGCTAATATACTGCGTCAACTGTAAATCTCTGGAAGATTTCCACGCTTCTGCAGCAACACACAGAGCTGGAACGCAACGGTGGTGTTTGCATCGCGGTACTGCGTGTTCTGGAAAAGAAAAAGCTCGCGCACCGTCGCATTGTGCTCTCGCGGCTCCTGGTTCGCGGACGATTTAACATGGGGGCGATAACGACCGGGATAAATCAGCGCCCGTCCGAACGAGGCGCGGCCCGAAATCAATAATAATGGGCAGGAGCCATTAGTAAAATTAATAAATTATGCCACACATTATGTGCGCATTGTGAGTCGCGCGCTAGCTCGTCGGGGTAATACGTCGTAAATCATATTAGTGAATAATCCGCATCACCATAACCAGCCGCACGGGCAGCCGTTGCGTTTTGCGCGACGACAAAAGTGGTATTAACCGTTCGTTTGCCGTTTACGTTCTCAGTGTTCTCGTAATCATTGCGTAAGCATACGTAAACATCGCCGACTTCCAGACAGTGTTGCAGTAAGTTGCGACAACTTAATCCTTTTTAGCAGTAAAGTTTCCACCTCTTTACAACAATCAAGAACAGAGTATGATCAAGGCGTTTTCACTTGCTATTCGTCACATATTTTTATTGCGAAACAAAAATGAATATTTTTCCTTCGATGTCGCTTTCCTAAATTTGGAGAAAAATTCCGGAACTCGTATGAAATATTTCAGCATTTTTCGCAGTTTATAGATGCATGTAGGTCGTTTCTTATCTTGTGAGTCTTTAAAAATATCAGAAAGTAATGATATAATGAAATTTCAGTGAAATCTTATCTTACCCAAATATCTTTTATAAATTAGAAAATTTGAACGGATATTAGAGAATGTTAAAAATAAGCTTGTCTTGAATTCGAATTAAATGGATGAAAATGTCTGCGTGGAGAAAAAGCTTTTGTCGCTCCGACACCATCGGCGCGAGAATTGTCGAAAAGTTCGCACGAATACGATGGAACCGGGCCGCAGTTCTTTTCCTCGTTCGTATTAGCGAGCGGAGTAGCCGGTTACCGGTTGGGGCTAGGTATCTATCGACGGGCGCATAGCTTCCTATTAGCGGGGCACTTCATACGGACGGGATCCTGGCTCTCGCTTCGCTTCGCCTCGCCTCGCCCGTGGGCGATATCGTATAAATGTGTCGTTAATTACTTACCCCGCGGCCGCGACACCGCCGTTCTCCTCCATCGGCGTTCCTCCCCTCCCCACACTCGCCACATCCCTTCTGCTCCACAGACCCGTCACCTCCACCGACTGCCTTCCGACTGCACCACCTACGCCCCTCTTTCTCTCACCCGCTCGCTCTCTTTCTCTCGTCTCTCTCGTTCTCCCGCGTCATCCCTCGATCGCGCTTCTTCCCTCTTCACGCCGTCTCTTCCTCCTCCACCTCCTCCGGCACGTTATGGCGCCGCGTGTTAAGGAAACTAATGTTTATTTGAAAAACTAATTGAACGGGACTCTCGCGTCTACAGCCGGCAATTAAACGAGATTACTGCAGTAGCGCTCGAGCCCCCGGGGGGATTAGATAGCACAGTAAGATATGGAACGCGTAATGTTTAACTACGGCTGCCGGCAGCCCTCTGAAGCGCCGCCAATAATTAATTGTTAGCTCGATACTGCCGCGGCGAAACCCGGCCGATATCAAAAAGCCGGAATAACCACGCGAGACAGTCGAGTGGCTCTTTCCCTTTACGCTTCTCTTCCTTTTTCGCGTTTCTCCTCTCTTCGTATCGTTCGCGGGTTTCTTCGCTTCTTTCGCTTTGATCATGACGCACGATATCCGCGAAGATGAAATACGCGTGTACTTGAGTATCTCAAAATAGAACGAGATTTGAATACGTATTGTGCGTCAAGTCACTTACCGTATAAAATCTTTGCATTGTAGAAATCAAATCTTGATAAAAAGACAAACGCATTTGTACGGTGTTTTCGAAACTGAAATTGAAATTTTTGAAACCAATCATAAATAGAGGTTTTGTAATTTAGATCAGGAGCAACATTAAAGAAATATCGCTGTTAATGTGATTTAACGTTTTATTCCGAATAAAATAATTAGAAATATTTTTGCATCGCTTAACTTTTTAACAATTACATTTAAGTCTTTCAAATATTTACCCAAATTATGTTTTCGTACCGCTATTAATTCATTAATTTGGAAAACGGGGCAAGTCGAGTTTTGAAACATTATTGCTCTCAATGTGTCAGACGCGAATATAAACCAATGCAGTCGTTACTGAACCACTTTGAAAATAAACGATTTATGTATCGTCGCAGATACAAATTTACATCTTTTATTACTTAGCAATTTTAATCGGAGAGCGATGACGCACGTTCATTAGCGTCCAGCTATGAGAATACCGAACGGGCGCGTAATCAGTGGCTTTGCGGATTTGCATCGGCGCAACGACAAAGTGAACGATCGCACGTTAGCTACGCTTCGCGAATCGCCGCGACGGCGACGTCGCGGCTCGATACACGAACGTCTCCCTGGCTTTCGCTCGAATAACGATACGCTCTCACGTGCGATACTAGTTATCTAAGCGACTTGTGCAGCATCTCTATCTCTCTTTCTCTCTCTCTCTCCCTCTTCCTCGCCAGGCGCGCACACAATCGAGCTCCTCTCTCCGAAGCTATCTTTCCCCTCGTACGTCCTTTCTCTCGCTCTCTCCCATTTCTCTCTCTCCCTCTTCCGCTCCACTCATTTCGCAGGCGGCATTAAGTGCGACGTAGGGATATATGTGGATGAGAATCATATAGTATACACCATCCCCCCGCGCGAGCTCTCACGGTGTATACACGTGTGCCGCCCTCCGTGCGGTGTGTGCTTGGGCCTCGGGGACGTACTGCTGTCCCAGCAACCCTGTCTCGCTCTCGACCACTACACATGCCATTACACACCCACATCCTGGACGGAGACCGTTCGTTCCCTCTCTCTCTCTCTCTCTCTCTCCCTCGCCCGTCGCAGCACTTTCCTCCGGCTCGCTCGCTCGCTTCGTTTCCCTTGCTCGTGCCGTTGCAGTATACACGAGCGGAACGAGTGTAGGGAGACGATACACTGCTCTTACCGGAGCTGCTGCCTCCGCTACTCCTGGACCCGCGTCCCTCACCCGTCCTTCTCCCCCCCCTCACCCCCCACCGTGTTATACCGACAATATATTTAGGAAGCATGTAGGTTAGCTATCCCGTCTGCCGGGCCGTCCTCTGGCGCAGTATCGTCCTCTTCCGTACCCCCAGAAGCGACCCCGCAACCCACCCGGGGGCCGGCGGCTGCCGATACTTGCTTGCTGCAGATTAATGCAACATCGTAACGCGATAGTGTCCGCTCGCCGAGCCGCAACCAGGACTCACACCATCTCCGCTCGCTAGCCCCGCGCGCCACCGGGACACTCCGGGCTCCCGTGCTATAACCCACGAAACGCCGACCCCGGCAAGTTCGTAACTTATAATTATTATCTGGCTACGGCCTCGTGCTCGACTATGACATCAGCCAACGGGAGACGAATACGATACTTCCGTGCTCCTGACTATTACCTCGGCTATGCCGCTATCGATGAGAACACGCTTTCCCACAGATGAATCTTTTGCGCGGCTTCCGCTTAGAATCTTGAATAGCTTTAGCGATGAATTAAATTAACAACGTGAGAGAAACATTGAAACGCGTGCCGTTTCATAAATGTTCGAGCTTATTAATTCACGTTAAATATTAAAACAATAATTATCTAATGTAATTTTGAAATATGTATGTTTGAAATATCAATGCTTTTTAATAATTCAAAATTGCATTGATTATAGTGTTGAAAACCGAATATTCCTAAAAATTATTCCGGAGATTTTCGGCCATTCGCCCATAAATGTATGTACACCTGTGCACTATGTAGTCCAAAAAGGATGTCGTTTCGGCCGAAGAAAGTTTCCAGCAGGAAGCTCGTTGAACTTAATCGCACCGCGGTGGATCTCCGTTCGCGTCGATGGGATTGCTATTTCCGTCGTAAAGTAGGTATTATATTTCACGCAACATCGAATCTCGGCCCCCCTCCGCGCACGAACGTAGTCAGATTCTCGGACTGATTTCCATCTTTTTCTCTCTCTTTCATTCTCCGCCGGCCATCCTACACCTCGGTGGAAGAGGGTCACCATTATCGCCAACCCCAACAAATTCACGAGAAGTAAAAGGGAGTTCATTGCATATGTGCGGCCAAGTCGTTCAGGGGTGCGAAAGGTCCATCCGGGAGATAGGCTGCCACGATAACGGTCGTATAAAGTAGAAGGAGACTTAAAGATGCCCGGCTATCTAGCGGATGGGACTGCGCACACTCGTTTCAGAAATAGGAAGGGATGCGTTGTGCCGCAATACGAATTTAATTTTCGGGACGCGCATAGTTATCGTACGTTTCCGCGACTCTTACAGCTTCTATTTTGCCGTCGTTACGACGATCGCGGGAAACATATATTACAAGACGCACTTGGGGAATGTAACTGTAAAACCGGGCAGCTTCTAATTGTGCAAACAGCATCGTATCCATTCGGAATTATTTAATTTTTTTAAGTGCGATAATCTCTAATCTTTTTACAATATATCGTGAAAAATAAATGTGTGCTTTATGTACGCTGCTCGTGTGATTAACTTTGTCATTTTTAAATGTTATGAAAAATTACTTAAAAATATTGTTAGGCGTAAAAAGATAAGGACGACGCTTTTCGAAATGATATACATATATATAGAGCTGACTATATACGCGGCTTTACTACTGGCAACACGAATCGTACCACGCTTGTTCAGAAATAATTATTTTTTCCCTTTCCGCACGGCTTCGTTCCTTCGCCTTATCGAGATCGTCGTATCGACGTCGAAAGGTTGTTACATCGAATCCGACAGGGCCGTCACTCAGCCGTCTTACTCGTCTCGACATCGGAGCCTGACGAGGTAGCATCGAGCTAACGTCGTTACTTTATCGATCGCGTTTTGCAGACGCGAACGAGTCTGAGAGACGTACAATCGAGAAATTCGATAACGGCAAATCATCGAGCTCAATTTCGCTCTTCGCGGTACCGAAGTGTAGTCTACGAAATATTTTAAAATTCATGCGGCATGCATGAAGCAACATGGAAGCCTGATCCCGTCGTCAAATTTCTTTACTTTGACTAACATCATCGATAATACGGCGATCACGCGATAAGAAAGAGTTGCCGTGTCTTTATCCATCCACCTAACTCCATTATCTTGAGATCGGCCCGTCTAGAAGCTTTCTAAGGAGAAAAACTCGAAAGCACCACCTACGTACACGGTGCATCCACTTGAAATGAGCTTAAGCTGGCAAATCCACGTTTACCATTGAATCCGGGTTAAACGATGTACGTGTGAGCACAATATGACATTTTCCTTGTAACGTATTTTTCTTGAATCATACATCGCATAGAGGCAATCTCTTCTCAAGTATCGAATAAAGCATATGTTCTGCTTAACGTATTGTTTACTTTAATATTTTGTTTTATTAATATATTTTTTGCACAATATATTATCTTTCCATACATTACGTGCGAGCAAAAAGATTTCAACAATTACAGTATCCAAATGCTTCAAGCGTAACAAAGATACATCGTCCGAACTTTTATCTAAATCAAGAATACGGGCATAAAAGCAACACAAATAGTCACTCCGATTTTACGTAGATTAAGTTAGAGCGGACCGTAACTTACTTTTCCTGTCACGAATCGGTCTCCTATATTCGCACATCTTTTTTCCGGCTTGGTTTATCCTCGTCGATGAAGAACGTTGTAGTAGTCGACATTGGTGCCGAAAGCGCGATATTTCGGGCGTAAAACATCGACAAACACGATGGCGTTACGTAGGTGCCCACCTAACTGGCGTGCCAACGGCAGTGATAACGAATGGAAGCCACTCATTGGCTCGCGATTTATAATCCCTCGCATAGAGTACGCGTGTATGTGCTTGCGTACGAACGAGTGAGCAGTCGGATAAGTGTATGAGAGAGAGAGAGAAGGAGAGAGAAAGAGAGAGCTTGCTCTCTTTCTCTCTCTCTCTCTCTCTCTCTCTCTCTCTCTCTCTCTCTCTCTCTCTCTCTCTCTCTCTCTCTATCCGCAGGTGGAGATACGCTCGCGCCAACATCGACATTACATTCCACATTAACCAAATTATGATTTAAGGTCTCGCATTGTCGGCGTGCCGATTGTTCACATCCAAATAGTCCTCATTCAGGGCCCGATATAAATTATAATATGCGAGCAATTACGTTGATGCGCATAGCGGTGCACGTGGAACTTCGACGCGGAGCGAGAAAGGGCGGCGGCGATGACGGGGGTGGAAGCGGGATACGTTGGTAATTTATTATTCGCCGTTACTGCTCGAGCGTCGCTCGTTGATGTCGTGAAAGGGAGAAACGAGAGACGCGAGAATTTGCTTGATAGCGCGCAGCAGGAATTGAATAGCCCTGTTTATTCGCGCACTCGATTCGCTTCGTTTCAAGAATCGCCTCTTCGCGAGGAATGTAAGAAATCGTCGAGCCCGAATTAACATCATGTGTCAAATTTTCGGATCAATTCTAATTGTTTGGCTGCGGATTTATCGTATTGTATGTGTGTATGTTTGTATACATTATATTTTGCTTTTATCATAAAATAATATTAAACAGAAATAAATTCGTATTAATATGATATTTTGATAAAAGTTGGATACATGACGATATTGATAATTATATTTAATGAGAGAGATAGAAAATTTCGGACTTTTGAAATTTTTATTTTTTTGACGCGACTATTTGATACGCCGTATTTAAATTTTTGGTAACTTTTCGATGAAATGATAACTCGCGCAAAATGCTGACGGTCTGAAACATCCAGAGAATGTTGAATCCTCGTCGGGATTTTCCGATACGACCGTAACACGTTCCTATGCCGCTGACCGCTTGTGATTACTTCGTCGAACGTCGGTCGGGGCTGCGGCGGGCAGAGATAGGCGGCAAAATCTTCACCGTCCAATCCGCAGCGAGCGTACAGTGCAAGGGATCACGAGAGCCTGGGCAGCAATAAAAGTGATGTACGGGTCCGTGTTCGCCGCGTCGGCCGTTCGCCGAAGACGACCGGAATCACCCGTCAGGTTTACGTCCCTGACGTTCATCATCCGGTTGACAGGCTTCATTGCCCGGTAGCCGTGGGAGAGACCGTTTTCCCCGCCGTCTGTCCCCGTCCTGACCTCGAACGTCTCCCCATATCCCCGAAGTGGCGCCACCGCCCGATAAACGGGCTTTCTCGCGATGATCTACGAGTCCCAGTTCGAAGACAACTCGCTTGCTTCTTCTTTCGAAGAATTATAAGCGCGCAGTCGATACCCGCGGTCTTAATCTTCACGTGGAATTAAACTCTGAATAACAGTTCCATTTGTCCTTTCATCATAGATTCCAACTTTTACAATTTTTATTTTCTTTTCCTTCGCGAAACATGAAAAAATTGCATCATTATTTCAAGAAGGAATCACTTTTTCAAATATTTCTTTCTATAAAAATCATAACTGTCTTTTCACGGCTATTGTATATTCCATCGACGTGAATTAGTCGATAATCATTTATCGAATATTTTTACTACAAATTCCGAATTCATGGTCTATAATAATTTCTGTCTAATTTTTAATATACATCATTTCTCCGCAGTAAAGACCTACTTATACCGCGCAAAACAAAATGTAGCAGCCGTAAGCCTCCATTAGCAGTACACCAGTGTACATTTGCAAGCGTCGTACGTCACGGGCCTAAGAATATTCACCCCGGAGACTCGGCTCGATTCATCGAATTTCCGTGAAGCACGCGCGAGGGCCATTTACGTTCTCGTCGGTGGACGTAGACCGGGTCGAAGTATCGTTCGTCCGACCGTAGATCCTCCGGGTGCGCGATCGTTTAACCGTCCCCCTTCGTCCTCTCGTTCTGTAATTAGTGAAAGTAGGTAGGGAAAAGAAAAAAACTAGAAAAAGGCAGCGCGTGGGCGACGAGGGGCGGGAGGGGGGACGAGGTGGCCGGTTGTTAGGCGGCGGAGGAGGTGGGCGGAGGTGGTAGGGCGGCGGTAGAAGGGTAGCCATAAAAGTTTATGCTCTCCATATGTTGTAATATAGTCGGTAGCAAGCGGCAGGGCGCGGGGGATCGGTAAAATATGCGGGCAATAAGTATGGATTGTTATTAACACGGGGCGCGCGGTGTCCGCCGCGTTTCTGAATCCATTACCTCCGCATGGCGGCTGAAATACCGGCCGATATATCCGACCTGGTGTGTACATCGCCACACCGATGGCGAGGGAAAGAGAGAATGAGAGAGAGAGATAGAGATGGAAGTGGAGAATGAGAGAGAGGAGGTTGAGAGGGGAGCGTGGAGAAGAGGGAGAGGATCCGGAGAGCGTATGAATGGATTAGCAGCTACGGCGGGCACGGTGCGGCTGAAATTACGATCGGATTTCACGTACCGTACACCCAGACCGTATACGTATGTACGTACGTCCAGGAGGTGAGATACGAAAAAAAAGAGAGAGAGAGAGAGAGAGGTTTGGAGTGTTTTCATTTCCGGCTGGAGCTTATTAAACGTTGCGCGTATACTCGATATAACCGGCTGATCGTGACTTCCCCTCGTTACGATGGTGGACCGATACCCTCTGCGTACGTCCATTCGTGCTTTCACCCTCTCTCGTCGCGACGCGTTCAATCAGTCAGAAAGTTATGAAGATTTCTCTTTCGTCTGCTGCCATTATATTTAACAACTTACATCGCTTAACAAATTTTTTCCACTTCTGGAAATATTTCTGGAAAAGTGTCTTTGATTAGAAACTAATCAAAGCTTTAATCTCATCGATAATGAGAGTTAATATTAAAAATAATAATAACGTCATTTTTAAAGATTTACGTCGAATTCTCATCCGTCTCGAGAAGCTTTTATAAATTTCTCGCCGTCTTTCTCGCGGTGGCATTCACGACTGTCTTTAAGAACGTAATCCTTTGCTTGCGGGAAGCTTTCCTTTCCGGACTCTTAAAATGAGAAGACAAATAATCGCGGTGGAACGAGTGCGGCAGGCGACTGATGGGTCTGGCGTGGTTCTAACTAGACGCAATCAAGCGAGGAGCCGGAGTTTGCGGCCAGTTACGAGAGGTGGAGAGGAATGAAGACTAACAGCGCGTCGCTCGGAGGCTAACCAGAAGTAATGCTACCTCGGATCAATCTCCCTGGACCGGAATCCAAAGCCGGGGCCAAAACCTCCACCTATCCCTGCGGACAAGTTGGATCTCCCACGTCTCAACGAATCCCGATTTCTGCGTAGAAAACGTATCTTGTTAACGCCGTAACATCTGAATCGCATCCACGCTATTTCGCAGTTCTCTTCTACTTTTAACACGCTCATATTAAATCGAGCAAAAATGTTTAAAAAGTTTTTCGCGCGTTTGATCAATTTAATAACGAATTATTTATTTTTGACATTTATCAATTGCAATATGTTTTTATTTTTCGTCAGATTTTGCCGTATCTATATTTTATTCCATAGATATATTGCTATCACAAAGCAGAATTAATTTCTATATTTAAAGTGGATTATGTGCAAAAAGTGTTAATTAATTTGAAAATCTGATTATCGTGAGTGAGCAAGTCAAATTTCAGAGTAGACGGATCACAACTTAGAATTTTACTGTCTCCACATCAGCGTAGAAGAAGAATAGAAAAAGATAGAAAAAGATAGATAAAGGGAGATAGGTAAGCTGCGAGCGGATTAGAAAGATTTCGTCTGTCCGGAATGGCTGCCGGCGCTAGATTCTTTTATTCTAAGTGTGAATTCCTCGCTCGCGGAATTTCCCCGCTCTCCCTCTCTTCTCTCGTGAGCACACGTACAGGCGTATACATACAAGGGGAAGCATACATTCGCGCGGTACGTGTACGTGCGCTTGTCAGCGACGACGGAGCCGGAAACGGCGTGTCGGATGAGACGGAGTTAACTCAGGTTGATTTACCCCGGCGGTGGCGCGGCGCTCCAGACACGTAGCGCCAGATTTAGTGAGACGTCGTGACGCCACGACGGATACATAGATATCTTCTAGGAGCGTACACCTTCACCCTTGCACCGTCCAGGCGTTGTCTGCCGCGACGCGAACGTCGCTCTTTCTCTCTTCCTTTCTCGCCCGCGCTCCGCAATCCTCTCGGTTCTACCCGCGTTATCTTTCTCCCTCCTTCGTTCTTCCCGCTCGCGGGAAGTAGCCCGCTCACATAAATTAGGGGGACGACATCTCGAGAGCGCCGCAGAAGGATAGAATGCGAGTAATAACGAGAGAAAGAGAGATCGAGCGAGAAAAAGGAGACGAATACGTTGGATATGACGGAAAAAGAACGGCGGATATCGCGTGTTTAACAATGCTCAATGATCCCGAAAGATTTGTAACAGTCCGTTTTGGCAACGCTGTTTTCGAAGTATTGAAACGATAAGTGTACGTTATGAATGATTGCAAGATCGGAGAACTTAAAGTAAATTGGCACATCAGGATTTAATGAAATTTCTTAAATTCGAATTTGTTATTAGTTGATACATTATTTTTGGTTATTCTTTTTTCGCCGCGTCTAAAGCCGACTATTTATTTCACTTACTCTGCGATATTTATAAACAAAAACGACCGTATAATGCTCGGAACGCGTTCGGCGAGACCGGACAGACACGAGCGGCGCGTGAACAGACGGGAGCACAGTGGATACATCGTAGGCACACCGGCATAATAATAAAGGTCCGGCCCATTGCGATCACCTGTTCATTCCGGGGCGTACGAGCGGGCGCGCGAAGCCGTGCGACGCGGTCGGATCGTCGGGGTATTTATCGCTATCCGAAATACATTCATTTTCATTTCGAACATTACGCGCAGGTGGAGGAGAGGGCGATCGCGGCGCGGGGGTTGTGATCGGCGCGAGGCGGGGGCGAGACGGGGGGAGAGAGGACACCAGCGGCAGCGGCCAGGGTATTACCAAGAGCCAATGATATAGTGACTATTACCGTCACTACATACCCGAGCGCAGAGTGATGGCGGGTGACTGCGTGCCTCGATAGCGCTAAGCCTCGGGGCAGTAAAATACATTGGTCCGGTGGCTGTGATCCGGCCGTATCAATGCTGCTCGGCCGTTATGTGTGACCCGCCACCCTCGTCCGGACTCGCGCCCCCCCTCCGACCCCCCTCGTCCATCGTCGCCACCCTCTTTCGGACCGTTCGCCACCCTACGGCCCTGCGCCGCGATGCCTCAATACGACTGCGTTATACGGCATGTCACTTCGTGATGTATCGGCATGCCCATCTCTGGATCAAGATAGAGAGGGTCGATGTAGGATAGAGAGAGAGAGAGAGAGAGAGGGACGACCGAGGTTACGAGGAATTGTCAATTTTATTAGCGGTTGCAGTGTCATTTCGCGCCCGCGCGTGGTTAGACTGCTTGGCGTAAATCGTAGTTTATTTGATCTTTTCAATCGGAGTTTTTGTCAGTGAAAAAGACGATGCTGTGAGCAGACAAAGGCGCCTGCGAGTAGGCGCTGTAGTGTCTTCAGACGAAGACGCGAGGTATCGTCGGGGCGTACGCATCTATCATTTCAATGAATAGATCTTTTTTTATATTTATCTGAATGATAAACAACATAACTTTATCAGTAATGATATTGCCATTACGATAGAATATGCAAGTAAAGATATAGACTGGAGACTAAAAAAATATAAAGCAAAATTTCTAAAAAGTTAATATTACAATTTTGCAATTATATGAAGCATCATACTTTCAAGTTAAACGTGCTTCTTTTGCCTGAGAAAATTGTTTAAACGTTCCGTTGCTACTAAAGAATATCGCTTATCTGAGTTGTCTAAAACGATTTCTTTTGTTTGCTTTTTTTTTTTTTACTTAATATTAATTTTTAGAAAACGAAACTTTACTAGCTGCAATTTTTTCCCATTAAATGAAATATGATGCGATATGACGAGGCGTCATATAAGAAGGCGAATGAAATCATCAGATCCCCCGTTCCAGCTGTTCGCGAGTGCTCACGATGTGACGGCTCGCCGCGGTACGTGCGAACGGGAAGCGTAATGCGGACGGGCTAAAGAACGAGGGATGGTTGGCACCATCCATCGAAACGTCCGGGACTCGATTCGCGGGATCATCGTTAAGACACCGCAGGGAAAACGTGCGGCTGACTGAGCGCGTCCGCCCGCGCCGGTAAGAAAAATTAATCGCATTCTTCTCCGGGCAAATCCAGGCCCCTTTATCCGTGGCAGCGCGAATACCCTGTCGTTTGTCAGGAATAGTGAATTAATGATGATTGCTACTCGGCTCAGGCCGAATGAGTCCCACGCTCGCCCGCCCTCCCTCCCACCATCATCTCGTGGCGTCCCTCCCTTTCCCCCCCTTCCTCCTCGCCCCCTCGCCCCCCGTAGTTTCGCTCGTTTACTTTAATGCAATCATTAACGGGGCGCGGCTACATCGTTCTTCCTGCGTTTTTCTCCGCTCGCTGGAACGTGTTTCCATTTTTCCGCACGCGCTCCGCCCGTAAGCGTAAAGAAACGCGCAAACTTTCGTGAAGTTGCCGCAAATGCGTGATCCGACCGATCCTCCGATGAATTAGGCCGCTCTGATGGGGGCGATTAATTCATAGAGCGTTCACATGTTCTGGGCATTACATCTCCGTGTCTGAGGAAATTATTAATTTATTATTAACGTCTAAGCTAACGTCTTAACACCCGAGGCGTCCTGGATGTTATCAGCGTTGATGACCGCTTGGTGCCAAGGCAAATACATTTGAGATTTAAATCTTGTTAACAATTCCCCTCGCAGTAGTCTCCATAGGACGATTACAAACTAATGGAATAATTTTCTTTGCATTTGAAGACACAATATTTTACTGTTTGTTACGTTAAATCTAAGAAAATCGGAGTTTTAAAACTATTTCTGATTTAAATATATATGTTTATGCAATCTAAAAGTACTTTATAAAGTATAACATGTTTATTTGATGGAGTATAACATATTTTAACTCGATTGAATTTTTTGCAGTTGTTTTGTAATTAATTCGACAATTAATTTTGATTGCTTATTAAATAGATTGTTTTTCGTGAGAAATACATTTTCGATAAAAGTATTCTACGTGTCTATTGAACGTAGCAGCCCGGTTGAACTCTGCTTGAACCACGCACGCCTCCGAACCTACTGCTGCTTATCTAGCAGCGTTTGCCTAGGGATAATGGACCTGACAAGCATAATTTCGCGTACCCTCGTGCCTCGACCGCTGTCATAAGCGTACTCGACGGTATTAAGTCGGGTGTTAAGGCGCGGAGAGAGTTCGCCCGGCGTGGACGGCTCAAAGGTTTCCCTTCCGTTTCTCGGTGGTCCAGCACGCGCGATTAGATCGTCAACTGCGGGATAATTAAGGAAGACGGTCGGACGAAAATCCCCTTCTCGCCCTCGCGGCACCGCCCCGCCGGTCGCATGCATATTTAACGAGTTGGCGAGGCCGCGGGCGTGGAAGACGCTCTTCTTCCTTTGGCTCTCGTGAAGCTCCTCCGTCCGGAAATTGCTGAAGTTTCACACCCAAGAGCGGCAGGAGACCGAAAGAGCGGCGACGGCCGTCCGGGACGGTCTTTCGCGTCTGGACGACTGAAATCAAACTATTGTGCCTCGTTACGGAAGACTCCGCTTTGTGCAACTCGTCGAAACGCGGCAGCGAAAAGTTAAGAAAGGAAAGAGAGCTCGCGGGTATAAGATCAATCGGTCACGTTGCGTTGAGATCGCGAATTTAACGAGTAATGCGACTTCGATCTTTTGTCACATAAATCATCACGGTTTACTTTGATGTTACGTTGTCATAGACGTGATATAAATTATTCTAAAATGATTTTATGAAGACATAATTTTCTAAAAACGTAAAAAAAATTAAATTGCACAAGTTCAAACGATTATTTCAACTTTGATATACTTCTTAACGCACAAATCTCTTGTTTTAATATAATTTTCTTGTTTGTAGCACCTATTCGACATTCACTTTTGTGAATATAAATATCGAATTTCGCGTATCTGTGTATCTGTAAAGCAAAAGGGTCGCAAACGATATACGTTGGAATTACGAACAAAACTGGCTACAATTATACTGGTATATCAATACCAGGTGGGAGTAGGATCAAAAGTGGTGCGCGATAAGCAATTATTAACTATATCCGGTAACAGCGATTAAGCCCTTTCCGTATCAGGCGTAAAAGCGTTCTGTTATCGACATAGTCGTGCGTCATCGCGCAAACGATGATTATTTGTTTCGACTGCGGCGACGAATGCATTTGTCAGCGCGTGCTTCGTGAAACCACGCATTTGCCTCAAGGGCGTCATCGTTCACCAGAACCCCACGTTATGTTGCTCCCTTGAACGAGAGAGAGGGCGAGAGCGAGAGCGCGCGCTCCCGTAGGAGGAAAGAGAGACGCTCGGCTTGTTCGCATCCCAGTCGGTAGGTAGGTAGACACTCACACCAAGATGAAACCACTTCATCGCCGTTTAAGGCAGATAAGCAGCAGCTATCCGTAACCTCTCTTCAGCTGCGAGAAGACCGGGCTTCCTCGGAGGCGCTTGGAACCCGAAGTGAAAATTTGCGAGACATTTATATACGCTGCTGGAAATAATTGTTCTATCCTTTTAGAATTTCCGTGCATCAACATTTCTAGTGTAATAACATATTCTTTTGACTTTGAAACTCGCAATAAACAATTTGTATCGAGAAGTTTGATAAATATACAGTTGCCGAACGAAAGTTTTTGGCTAACATATATTTCGTCTAAAGAAAAACTAGTGCGACATATACAGATTTTGTCTAATAAAGAATCATTGTAATATTTTTTTACTCATATAAAATCATTTTATTAAAATTTTTCATTATTTTTAAATTTTAATCGAATAAAAGAGATGGTTTAGTAATAGTTTGGCGATTAATTTTACCGCGCAGAACCCATTTTATCAAAAATTAATTTTTAATTTCCGCGTTTCGTAGATTAATGAATTTGACAGAGTTCGAGCGAGAGAAACAATAAATACATAAATAAAAATCAATAATTCTATATATAATAGATAAATATATAAATGAGAAACGAGTTAAAATATCACGTGGAATTAAATTTTTTGGACAACTAATTTCTTATGTATTGGAATGATTTTTATTTGGCCGACCTTATAATCTAAAGCCAGATTTTTTTACGAATAAATGATGTTATTTTTATATCTGATATTTTTCAACCGTTTTAATTAGAATAGCTCGGGTGTAAATGAACGAAATAACATAGGTTATTCCAAGAGTCATAAATATGTGCGATCGTATAACGGAACTGACAGTGAAGCTTCTGTCCACAAGAAGCGGCCGTAAAGCGAGCGGCAAAAACGCGACAGCGCAGAAAACATTGAAGGAACTAGGAAGTGACTGCTAATTGCCGTGCAGCTGCAATGCTATCTGCACTCCCTATTTGTCGGGTCGACCCGTCGAGCTTATTTTATCGCCATAAAAAACTTGCGGAACTTCGGCTCTGTGCGATATTCATCTGCCGCACTCACTTCCGGTTCTCCATCCTTATCAACGTTGAATGGGGATCCCGAGAAATGCAATTTGCGGATATTTAAGGATCTTAGATGATGCCGTTATTTTTCTTCGATATCTACGCGGGTACATAAGAAAGTTTTGAGATTTCAAAAAGTTTCCTACTCTGTAACGCTAATTCTTTTCACAGCGGAAACGAATACTAACCGTGGGAACGTTTCCGCCAAAGATATGAGTTTGAAAAGACCATAGTGACATTTATTTATAGAAACTTTAGAAAAGTTTTGAATAATTAGTAACTTCTAAAATAAATTTACGTGAGCAATTTGCAGTCTATTCTAAATCAAGCTTGCGTACTTTTTTGCATTGTCGAGTAAGAAATTAATAATCGCGAGATAAAAAAATCGTAAGACGTTTCTTGTATGTATGATTCGCGCGGAAGTCGGTGACTTGGGGCGCAGTTTCAAGTGGAATCTACGACGAGTCTGTCCATTGTTCCACGTATCGGCAACCGGTGCATGATCAATGTTGGTAAACTATTCGGCGCGATCTGCACGTTGGAGGACTTATGCTGATGTCGACCGTTCGTTCTCCAGTGCAGACGCGACCGTAGAAGCACCACTCCTCGAACAATCGCTCTAAGATTCTATGCTCGCGGAATGGCCGTTAATTTATACCGAATTACGAGCCGAACCCCTATTATCGGGTGCGGCATGTGAATCGAAAGTTTGGCGCCTGTCGAACTTCGACGAGTTTCTGATCCCTGTTCCGGTCTTACTAACTCGCGCATTGTCTCGCAATCGTCATTATTTAGCATCGAACCTACATTTCATCGTCGCCGAGTACGATATTAATGCACGGTGTTCCTAAGCCCTTGATTAAGTGTAAAGATATATGGCATATCAATGAGAGTCGGCAGTTATATAATTTACACGAAGAGATTTAACTTTTATTCAGAGAATATTGTACTTAATAGAACAGAACTCGCGAACTCTTTTATAACATGTTTAATAATTGGCATTAAAAATGTTCTATTATTATCATCAAATTAGTGAGACAGTTTACATGAGAGAGAGAGAGAGAGAGAGAGAGTTAATCTATCTGCAAAAAATTTTCGAGTTTTAAGCTTTTGTATTTTTGAAAATCTCAACAGAAGAAAATTAAACGCACGATCAAAACATACGAATTTTTTATTAGCTTAAGAAGAGAAGCAAACTGGGTTGCGAAAATTTCAACAAATACAATACTTTGCATACATTCAATCGAAAAGCTCCTACTACGATAATGGTGCTCGCACGTGTAAAAATCCCCGTATCTTTTTCCGAACGTTTATCGGAATCGTGCAATCTTCTCTTCCATTTCCCATCCACGGAACGATCGACGAGCGAGCGCGCGGCTCGCAGCGATTCCCGCATAATCTCGCGGATCCGTTATTCTGTCGCAATAAACAGGCCACCGTTAATGGGACGAGGTAGCACGCAGGCTGCGTAGGCGTGCGGAGCGAGACTCCCGCACATTCGTAGCGCCGCTACGCCGGTAAAATAGTAACAGCAGATGGTAACAGCAGGGATGAAAGGGGGAGGATACCGCGGGAAGGGTTGGCGGCTGCCTCGGTGGCGAGGCGAAGCAAGTTGTATCTCACAGATCTGTCGCGTGATTAAGCTTATTAAACGCTTAACTCACGGCGGGCTGGTTCTGCTCTCTGTCTCGCCCCCCCCCCTCTCTCCTCTAGCATTTCGCGTTTCGTTTGCTCCAGCGCTTGCACCGCAAGCTCTCCCTCGTGCCGTCCCTATCTCCGTGCCTCTCGTCGTCCGTTACCATAGTTTTGCAGGCTGGTGTCGAGGCGGACTCGCGGAAACGGGAAGGGCGGGGGGACGATGGGTGCAAGGATGATAGAAACTAGGAAAGGAGGGCCGGCGAGCGAGAGGGTCGGGGGATAGAGGCAAGACTGCCAGCAGCCCTGCACACCAAATCATTGTTATTACGGAATATTACGCGGCTGTATCAGCCGTGCAGACTCCGTAGCCAATAAAGTGCGGTTACGTCCCTAATATGGTGAATCTCAATTTTCAGCGCCTGCCCTGCGAGACGCTCAGGACTCCTTCCCTTCCGCGGGAGCCGTGGAGACGCGGGGAGACGGAAGACAGAACGACGCCGGAAAGGTAAGTGAACGACGAAAGAAAAAAAAAAAGAAAGGATGAGGCGCGTTTGCGTCACGAGTTCAGTCGCAGATTGAGTTGCGGCACGGTGGCGAACCGCGGCGCGTGTTACGAAATTAATCCGCGCGGCTCGTTATTACGGCAGTTACATCGACCGCGCTTTTGTTGCTGAGCGCATCGAAACGCCGAACAATTCTTCTTTGTTAATGGCGTCTGTTTACGATATAAAACTGTTTGTCCGCGATAATGGCCGTCGCAATGCGTACCGATAATTATTTCGAATTACGAAATCGCGGAATGGGCTTTTACACGGAATTACGGAGCGCAATCATTCTCGCGTGCATGAACGTCGATCGCGGGATGGCCGCGTTCTCCGATTATTTTGCCGGCCGATTCGTTGCGCCGGCCACTAATGGGGAAACAAAATCGCACCTTTGATTACGGTGGTATCTGTTATCGTACGCGCGCGGCAAAGAGTCTTGTTGTGGTCGGCCGATGAGAAAAATACGGCTAATTAAAATGCATCTGCAGGTGACAAGTGAGAAACATACGAATAAATTAATGTGAGATAGAAGCTTTATTATATTTTCTAGATTGAAACTCACAGGGATGATATCTAGGACAATATAGTTAAAGGAATAAACATCGAATCGTAATACAAGAATAGATAATAAGTGTTTAAACGTAGAAAAGTATGTTGAGCCAATAATAATGCAGTTGAAATAGGTGAGCAAAACGGACAGAAAACTGATATCACGAATATCCAGTTTGCAATTGTACAAAAGCGCCGCGCGACAAAGCAACTAGCCGTGTGCCGATTTTCGCGGGCTCTTTACCTCAACAGCGGCGGTAAAAATCCTAGCAAATTTTCAATATGACGCGCACCAGATTCGCGCGGAGATAATCTCTCGTTTTACGCTTTACAATTCTCGTTTCCGGATTCGCGTATCACAACACGACGTTCGCGCGGATGTAGCCGTTCCTCTCGCCGCGAAGGTCGGACGTGACCCAGCCATCGTAAAATTCGGCCGCCACAGCAGCGCCGGATTTTCTGCGGAATATAACGCCGATTAGCCGTGCCGTCGCTCGATAAAATAATTTATCGAATATATTTCAATTTCACGCGTATTATGCCGCCCCGAAAGAGTAATTCAATGGAAAATATAAATATTCATTTGCGGGGATTTAAAGCGAACCATTCCACTCTGTCTCTCCCCAGCCCCTCCCCCCCTCCCCCCCCAACCTTTCCCGTCCGCGCTCTCTTTCTCTCACTGCTCATCCACTCTCCGCTGACCGCTCCCCGCTCTCCCCCCTCACCCTCTCCCCCTTTTCTCTTTTATCCCGCTCTCACTCACTGGTCATCCCTCTCTCGAACGACCGATGATTTATACCGGCAAAATAATAATTTAATTTCACCGCAGTTGGGCACGATACAAAATTGCACGACAAAAATAATAAATAAATTTTGCGCTGGCCGCTGATGTCGATTTCAGCCCGCTACCGCGCCCCCGTCGATCCCCCTTCGCGATCCCCGCCGCTCACTCACACCTGTGCGCACCGGTCACAGAGCATTTTTTTTATACATGCCTTTTTATTGCCAAAAATACCCGTAGGGTACCGACGGCTCCGATGTAGATGTGAGCGGGTCAGTGTCGATTACACAGATACGCAAGTTGGTAATATATTTTGTATATATGATGGCAAGCACGAAAAGCTCACTATGTCGTGTAAAACGCGAAATCGCGGTTTCCCAAATAAACTCGACTGAATGAACCAATCGCGCGTGCAATCGCGTGTTTTTTTTTTTTTTTTTGTTCTCGTTATAAAGGAGGCTGACGCGCACGTATTTGGATTGTCATTAAAAGAGCTGCTTCCCAGATTGTCCGATTTTCCGAACACGTTCGACACGGGATGTCTGATTTAATTAACGAGGAACCGTAATTTGCACGTCTGGTTCGATGAATTATAAATGTTAGATTATATTCCGAATGTGGCCTGCATTCTACATAGCGCTTGCGCATTGTAAATTCTCGTATAATAGGAATTATTATTAAATTTTAAGTCGACATAGTTATCGAGCGCTTCCACAATCTGGTTAAGTTTATCACATGTCAAAGGTTTTTAATCTTATCAGCCCTTCTGTTTATTTTTTATGTACAATTTAAATGGACGTTTATTAAAAAATCGAGAAAAATATGGAACATTTAAAAAGAAGAGCAATATCTACAGATTATATTTGAAAAGTAAAAATGAATCGAATAGATTTGCTGGCAGGATTTAGGAAAATCACATCGTTTGTCTTCTAATAAATTAATTTTAATTAAATTAGAATAGAAATGGACAGTCAAAGTATGTCATCTTTTAAGTGAATTTAGCGTGATATTAAGAGTTATAAAATTCTGACGACACCTCGAATCGTGCATGCAAACGGTCTTCGGCATCGAGACGAGCGACACCGCGGAGCGCGTCCCCATGTGCGTAAAATGGTTTTGTGGGGCCCGGCACGATGTACTATCCCGGGCGCGGCGCTAATGGTCGCTGAACAAACATTCATTACAGGCCCCCCTAACACGGGGCAGCAGCGGTGGCGATGGCGACGATGCCGACGATAGCGATGGTGCCGCTCGGTGCTAGTAGTGGTGGTGGTGGTGGCAATATTGTTATCTTAGATTTATAGATGTAACGGATGGCGGACACTACCCGCTGTGTGTGAGGACGGGCCACCGTTCGCTCGGACATTAAACGCGGTACCGTCATAGCGGCCCCTCCGAGCGGCCGTTTTACCGCCCTTTGAAAAGCGACCGTGTCTCCCTAGAAAACCGCCGCGTGCGCTGCCGACGCTGCGACATCGCCAAAAAGTCGAAAATACAAAGTCTGTTTTGTTAGTATTTAGCACAAGCGCAGGTGACGGTGTTGGATAACGTGCTTAAATTTCGCTGATTTCGGAGTGCATAAATTATGCGTGCAGGTGCTACATAAGCAACACAAAAATTGAGACAAAAGAAAAAATGTAATTGTATGATTATATATTCATATCTAGTGATATTATACACATGCTCTCGCTTTTTTTAATTATGTCAAATAATAACACATTTTATTGGCGTCGACGAGGATAATCCTTCGGCGAAAAAGGATACGCGAGACTGACTCATTTTACCGACTCGACATATCTCGCATCCGTCGTGAGTAACAATAAAAGCGCATGACGCATTTCCCAACCCACGGGCGCTCGGGGTTGCGCCTTCTCGGCGTCTTCGTTCTCGATGGAGAACACCGGCTCGTCGACGACCGGCCGGACGACCCCGAAGCCGCGGTATCTGAGACACTTGACGCCATTAGCGGCTCCAAACTGCTCCTCGCGCAGTTAAAGTGATTTGCGACTATCCGTAGCCAGAAACCAGCTCTCCACCCCCTTCGTCCGCTCTCCCTCGCCTCGTCTCGCCTCGCCCGTGTAGATCCCCGCTTTCTCCCTTTTGCCACCGACGACCCCGCTCGTCGCTCTTCCTTCTGCACCGTCGTCGGCTTCTGCCGGCGAACCCTGAACCACGCCAGCCACCTCGCCGCCCTTCCAGGATTACCGGGGAGACCAATTATTATTCCCACAGCGAACAATGGCACGACGACTCGAAAACGACGCTTCCGCCTCGAAATATCGGTTCCCTCTTTCGCCGGGGCGCTTTGTCCGCGCGACGCCGCACCGCGCGCTGAGTATTCTCGCCTGCCCCTTTGCATTTTTCGGCGATAAATATGCGCGCGCGACGTCGAGAATCCGTGCACGCGGGCGGTCGCGGGAGAGCGATATCTCTCAGGAAGAACGCAAACGGAAAACTCTTAGCGACCGCCGTCGTGTTCCGAGTCCATGTAATGCCTTTAAAATACGACTCGTTCGCCGTCGCGCCGTGATCGACAATCGAAAACGCGGCGTGAAGGCGTGAAGGAGACGACCGATCGCCTTTACGAGCATCGCGATATCGTTTCTTCCCGACCCGGCGGTATTCTCGCGACCTGCTCCATCGCCACTTTTATTAACCCTTTTTAATGCATATTAACTAGTCTCGAGCTCAGCAAAAATTAATGGAAGAATTACAGTGGACTGAGGGCCGCGAGAGCAGCTACGGTGGTGAGAGGGGGGGAGCGAAGAGAGGGTCGGAACGACTCCCGGGCGCGCGGGAACGCATTCGGGAATATCACCGTTAGCACTTCCTATTAGCGGGGTTCTTCATTGGCGCCCGGCCGCCGCAGCCCTCTCGCAGCAAACGATATCGTATAAACGTGTCGTTAATTACTTACATCGCGCTCGCGAGAACGCCCACCCTTTCCTGCGGAACGTTTTCCCGGCTCCGGTCTCCCCCTCCCACCCGCGGATCTCTTCTCTCCACCTTTCTCGTCATGGCGTTACGACGCCACGTGTTAAAGAAACAAACGTTTATTAGAACAAAAAAGGCGGCAATTGCGCGCCCGACGACGTTCCTCTCTCGCGTGCGAGCGCGCCCCACCTATTACTTCCAGTGCCAGTTAAAGGGGATTATTCCCGCGAATGGTCGGACACGAAGATGGCAAACCGCGACGTCATTTCGCCCGATCCTCCCCGGAATCCAGTTTCTCCGGTCGACGAGAGAGATTCGCCGTTCAATAACGCTCGATCGCGCGCCCGGATTACGTTCGGCCCTCGATCGATTTTTCGTCGGCGTCGTTTTGGCGCGACGCTGCTCGGGGGGCTGTGTATCGAGAGCACCAGACCTACTCGATCGGTCGACATAATTGGAACAGGCATAAGTGTATGTTTATTGCGCCGGTTCGTAAAATTATGTAGTTTAATTTGACAAATTGGCGATTATGATTAATGAGCATCGGCCGCCAGTTAACCGGACGGCCGTCTCCCGTTTCATTCGTTATCATCGTGCCAACCAATTATCCAAAATTTGACGATGTGGACGGCGGTTGTCGTCTGCGTGTCGCGATAGTGGTCGCCCGGTTAGCGTGACTGCGATCAGAGTACCGTCCGAAAGGATAAATATCGCCGTTGATAATTATTCGTGTAACGTACGCCCGGGAAAATGGGTAAAATTCGTCAGCGAGCGCGCGTATCTCAATCGACGATTCTTCTCGAATAACATTAATATTAAATGTATTTCCGGCAATTAAGATAGAAAGCAGCTACTTGGTCGAAATATAGAACACAATCTCATTGTGTAATTCGAGCACTTTTCAAGATTAGGGCAGATTAGATCAAGGCTTTTCTTATCGAATTATTTATGTTGCAGTTAAGAATGTTATACGGCTGCTTATTTAGCTTCTAATTCCAAATGGACGAAATACGCGCGTTTCTTTCATGCTGAATTTTCATATTGCCGTTAATTTTGACAAAATCGTCGTTTCGATGCCGTTACGCCAGCCTACAAGGTTACAAAAGACCGATCGAGTGCGGTGCAGTTCTTTTTTGCCGACGAATGGGCGAGCTTCCGTGAAACGAGGTGACAAATGAAAAGATTAATGCGGAAAACTACGTTTTTAGCGTTAAGAGTGCCTACACACGAATCGCCGACACTATGTTCCACGGAGCGAAGCGCATAGCGAGTCGACGTGATTGATAGTGGTTTGATTCAGTCAGCGGAGTCCGCGAGCACGCCCGCATTTTCCGGCTGATGTGCGGATCATTTATCATCTCCGGCGAGGATTCCGAGGAGACCGCTCTTTTTCTTTCACGCTCTCCCCTTAACTTTCAGGTCGCGTTCTCATTGCGGTATTAAGCGGTCCATCGTTGACAGGTTAACCACTGATCTCAAAAAATGACTCTGGGGAAAAAATGTTTCGTCATTCGAATCGGAAGTACGTTACGCTCCCGTTCCATTTTTCTCGCCAAGAGAATCGCCGGATTCTCGAGCACGCTACCGATTCCGGGACGCTCCGGCATAACCGCGTTCGCGAAGTCGTGGAAAAGTGTAGCGTGGCCGCACTAAAATTTCAGCTAAATAACTACGCGTGACGTTGGGCGCTTAAGCGCCGAAATGAACGGGCGCTATTAACGATTAAAAACAAAAAAAAAAAAAAAGAAGAAACAACGACGGAACGAAAGGGGAAAAGGAGCAACAAGGAAGCGGTAGAAAAAGGCGAAATATGAGCGCAGTTAATAACACTTTGCGGGAAATAATACTGCGAGAAAGGCCGCTTACCGTGACAAATAACGGCTCTCTCTCTCTCTCTCTCTCTCTTTCTCTCTCTCTCTCTCTTCCTCTCTTTCCTTCTCTTCTCCCTGCGTGCTCGCTGCCCGCGCCTTCACCCCTTTGTTGCCTCTTGTGTGCGGCGTACACCTCCCCCTATCCCTTCTCCATTCACACCCCGATTCTGCGAAGCGTTTACATTCCCCATGCATTTTTCCGCGACCCTCTATGTGCACGCACTCGAGGTGCGTAAACGCAGCTGGTCAATTCCAGCACTCGAATCAATGGACGTGCCGGGGAAGAAGAATCAGGCGGTTGTCATAGGTACCATACTTCGTTTAAATTGATACGGATCGTCTACCGAGAATGATAAATGCATTGCGTCTTTCTTCATATCATTTTATTGGACAGAGGTATTGCGACTAAATTTCCTTTTTCGCTCAATTCAAACGGGCAGAATTTAGACAGAAATTTAATTTGGCATTCTTGTTACACTTTTTGATATTTACACAAAGTTAAAATTTGCTGTATCTGATGGTTTCCTACAAAGTTTTGTCAAATATAAAATTATCTCCAAATTGATATCATAGAATTTGATATGACATTTAATCGTTTGGAAATAACATGTACACAAAGCTTCTCGTAAAATTTAAGAAACAAATAAAATGTGATATGTTTTATGATATTCAACATCACGTATCGCGAAATATTCGTTTCTACCTTGTCGTCGCAAAATTTACTCGTTTAGCACTGATTGGGTCACACTCGAACACGACGTAACGCACGGCGGAAATATCGCTCTGAAAATCCGGATCGGTTAGCTCTCGTCGCGCCGCTCGATTTTGCCTTATCACTGTGGATTTATTTGTTTCCTCCTTTTTCCCGCTCTCCATCGAACCTCATTAGGTCGTTCGGCACTGTCGACGCGATAACAACGTCACCCAGCGTTCAGCACGCGCCCGTCAGCGCTCGAAACATTCACAGTTGACAGATGTCACGTGCTGGCCCGCGTCAGGCCTGTCACCTGTCAACCACCGGTCCGGACGAATTACGCGCTACAACGAGCATGTGTTACGTCTCGAATAATGCGCGGAAAATTTCAGTGAACTATCATTATATCGGCCGATACCCGCGCCCGTGTACGTACCTTTGACAGAAAGCTGATGGACAAGCGGAGAGACAGAATACAGTTCCATCGGGGCCAAAGTTTACGTGTGACTCGGCGCGCGCGAGAGATAAAACAATAAAAAATATATATTGCTCGTCGGCGCCCACCAATAATTTTCTATAAAACGTCCGTGCGCGAGTCGAACACGCCGGTGATATCTTCTCGCGTCGAATACACGCGAGAACCGTTTATACATTACAATGTTTAAACCCGTGTGTTAACATGCAAAGAGATAAATCCTATCAAGACAATTCCGCTAACTCATTCAGTCGTTTTATAAATTGCCGTGTGATTTAGACGCGCGATTAATTGACTTTTGTTATGATTTTTATCGCAAAACTTTGAGAATAAAATATATCGATGTATGAAACAGAGAAGCGACAAATTTTTTTATACAAATTATTCGAATTTAACTTTAGAAGCGTACTTTTTCAAAACTAAAACTATTTTTATTTTGATTCAAAGTAAAGCCTAAAAATGCATTATGAGTTATTTAATGTTGAAAAATAGAAACTTTTCTTTAATTTACGTCAAATGAAGTAGATATTATTTTAATAGGATTTTCCTATTTTTTCATTGGATTCGCAATGCTTAATATACACATACTTGTCGTGAAGCTTGCAAAATCCGTAAGCGATGCGAGTGCGATCGGTAACAGAAAGAAAGAAGAAATGACAAATGTCTGCGCGCTTGTAGGAACGCGGCAAACGAGCGACGCCGCTGAAGAAGGCGCGGGGCAAACAATTTCAAACACCCGGCAACGAACATTACAACGCGATATTACGTGGGATGAAATAATCCAGCCGGCTTCCGCCTCGTGAACAGGAGTAAACGAGGCTCCCGTGCTAATTGCCGCGAAAAGGGTTAACGCCGCTCGCTCCCCGTCGGCTCTCTCCAACTGGATATCGCCATCCATATTTAATTAGCCGGCTGCGAGTGTTCTTCTTCCCCGGTGAAACGCCCACGCAGGAAGGGCGAGAGGCGGGACGGAAAAATCATTACGGTTCAGTCCGAGGTCAACCGTGCCGTTTTCGTGCGGAAAGTCGAAAGCGATACCCTTTTTGATCTTCGACGGAAATGACTAGACATTTACTTTATCCGTTATATTTCCATTGTTATACTTGGAGATGCAATATTATGTGCACGTGGGATTTTTTTTCACGCACGGCTGAACGAGGATTTGTAAGAGGAGCCGCGTACATATGTCCTCGCACGATTATCGATTTAAAAGCGATTCCTCGACTCCTTCGCTCTCCTTTTGTCTCGCTACGTCCCGTTGCGCCGCTCGCCGCCTCTCCTGCCCTTTCCACATAGTCTTGGCGCGGCGATTTATTCGTATCGTCGCCATATCCGAAGCATTATTTCAAAAGGAGTGTCCACACGCCTAGGCGAGCCGTAGGAGCAGGAGGTGGCGGAGGAGAGGGTGGAGGTTGGAGGCGAAGGCTGTTTCGCGGGTGGAAAAATATTTCTCACGGCGTTTGCGAGCCCGCCCACTTCGGACTTCTCCCATTCTTCCCTTCGTTCTCTTCCACCCTTTCGGGGGACGTTCTCCACCGATGCTTGCGCTTTTCCTGACTTTATTTCACTCGGAAAAATTATCGTCGCGCTCGCGCGCGTTCCCTCCGGCAGCGCTATGTGTGCGCGCGTATCTATGCGCGCTTGCGCGCCCGTGTGTGCGTTTCGCGGCTAGGTATACGTCTGTGTGTGAACGACGCAAGAACAATGGTACTGAATTGGCGTCTAACCGGTGAGCAATAGGTGCGTCCCTTTCGTACGAATAAAGGCGCGCCCGTTAATTAATGGCGCCGATAAATCAGCACCCGGAATAATACCCAAGGAGACAACAGGAATAGTTTATAAAGCGGCTGCGGACTGCCGATGCCTTTGCCGCTCGCGACGCGCACGCCAATGTCTCTCCGATTGACCTCCACCCGGACGTAAAATAAGAAGGGATCGCGCCCGACGAGCCACCCCGGAACGGCAGGAACTGTCCGTCTTTATCTGGCTTAGATTAGATTCGCCTGGGATATTTAACCTCTCCATTTATCTTAGTCCGCTCCGAAATGGCAAACGGAAAATAACACGCTATTGAATTAATGATCTTTATATTCGTATTTATTTCTGTTAGGCTTCGCTTCCGTAATATCATTATCTTCTACTCAATCTTTATTCGTTCTTTCAATTTCTTTGAAACCTGAAATATTTTTAATATTAATCATCCACTTTTTATTGTGGAATTTTATTGTGATGAGCGTTGATAATATTTGGGATAAATTGTACTCTGATTAAGAAGTTTTGTATGTAGGTATAAAAGAATTTTAAGATACAATACCGATCGTTTATTTCTATAGAAAGCAGCAGCTTCTATGATGTCCGCAGTCGTAGCCCGCGGATATAGGCTGCATCTCACGGAAGTCGATAAAAAGAATTATTTGTATCAGATACGACGTCGGTCTTCTGGTTGACGTAACGCTAAAAAAAGTCCATGGCGATTCTTCAAGGCTCGATATATAGACCGCGCGCAGCCGACGTTGTCCTTTTTTTCCTGATCTTGACAATTTCATCGGACCCGCGTCGCTCGGCCCAATAATTGAGTTCTTTGTAGCTACGTCTCGCGCGAGTTGTTGCATCTAGGTTATAGGAACTGTCCGGCTGCAAGACACAGAGAGACAGATTAACGGGTTATTGTTAGGCCGATAAAACGACCAGGCCAAGTAATATCGACGCATCGCCGTCGACCCCGTCAATTCGACCTCGTCGTGCACAAATTAACCCGTAAAGTTTTCGATTCGCGATCGACCGCGCGCGCAAACGAGGCGGAGCATTATCGCGGGGGAAAACGCGAGCGAGACGAGAATTGATATCGGCGAGCCCCGCGGCGGTTAACCTTTTTTTTCTTCTTTTTCACGACCTTCGTCTCCTTCCACCCCCTCATCTAATTCACTCCTCGGGGCCCGCTTTTCGGGAGGGGGGAGGGGAGGGGGGGGGAGGAGAATCGCGCCGCGGCGGGTGAATTTATCTTAAACGCAAAATGAACCGAACGCAGCCGCTTTGATATACGGTCGCGTAATGTCTATATTTTTATTATTTACGGACCGCGAGATAAGTGAGAGCCTTCTCCCGCCCCCAGCCCCCATTCCCCATCCCCCGGCGTCCCCGTTCCCTCTGCCAGCAGCCAAGCAGCAGGCGGGGCGTGTATGGTAGCAACGTGATAGAGTCCACGGGGCAAGAAACGCGGGCATTCATTTTGCAAGCTCGACACACATTGGTAACCTCTCAGCCCGAAGCCACCCTCTCTCCCTCTGTCGTCCTCTCTGTCCCCCATTCCTGCCGCGGTCCTCTCCTTTCGCCCCTTCCACCGCGGCTCCCACCACCGCCGCCACCGCTGCTGCCATTGTATCGAAATATCACGCGCCTATAAATCACCGTGAGCACCGCATATTATACCTCCGAACTATTCGCGAGGGGTGGCGGCGGCGGCGGCTCTCGATGGGCGGATGGTAGAGGTGGTACGGGGGCCGGCTCGATCGAAACTGACGCGACGTCGATTATTTTATTTCCCTCCGCAGGGCCGCCGGGTTCGGCCAACAGATGGAAATCAAGCACGCGGCTCTGTCGCGCGATTCGCTCACTCGAACGACCATAACTCGCGACGAGGAGCACGAGTGCCAAAGCAAGCTAACTTTTACTCTATGCTGCTTGTCGTTTTTTTCGCTGAGATCACTGAATTACGTGCATTTGAAAGTTTTAATATCTTTAAAAATATAATTTTATATAAAAATTATTTTCGAATTCAAAGAGAAAAACAATATTATCACAAAATTGTATATAATTTTTGTGCTGGATTGTAACTTGCATTGCATTAAAATTTCAGAATTGTATTAAGAATTTCGCATACGTTATATTTAAAAATTTATCATGATGCAATTTTTTGAAACGAAACTAATGCAGAAGAGGTAAACGGCAAATAAAATTCTTATAAAGATTTAGCAATCAATTTCACTGCAATAAAGGGCACTGTTCTTTGTCCTCGTTCACGGCAAAGAGAGGAAGTTACGCGAAAAATTTATAGGGCATTCTAACGATTCATAGATGTTAAGTAAATCAGTCCCACTGGCGTTCGTTTAAGCCCTTTTCTCCCTTTTGCCGGCCATAACCTTGTAGCGAATTTCTGCCTCGCGAAAGGAAACGCATTTTCCAAGATAATCGGCGGCGCTATCGAAACCGCTCGGTGTCCCCGGTCAAGATTTATAAGGATAGTTTATTGTTATTCCACCCCACTTCGTTTTATGGCTACTTCGATACGCGCCGTGAGAGCACGGGGCGGGGGTGACTCTGATCCACGGTGGACGAAGGGGCGAACGTCGTCCGGCAGTCCTGTTTCTTTCGGGGCTTTTCTCCTCGAAGCTTAAACGCGACCCCCTCTGTGACCTCACGAGGATGCCTGTCGCGGTGATAGGGGCGAAACGAGACCGCTTACTCGAGGAAAAAGGCCCGGCAAATCCGAATGATACCGATAAGGGCAATTCGGAAGGCAGGATACAATATATATTGTAGATCTTTTTAATTAGCGTGAGTCATAAATTTGGACGCCTATGGCTACAGATAGGAAAGCGTAGGTAGCATCTTGCTGTTTTCTATTCTCGAAACCATATATTTGGAATTTTTTTTTAATTTGTCAGAAAAGACGTACATAACAATGGTATAATATATATGTTATTTATTAAATTTTTTTACAACTGCAGGATACAACATAGACATTTTATAGCTTTCAAGTATAAAAGCAGTAAGAAGAAAGTATTTCTATTTCTTAGAACGCTTACTATTTAAATAAAATCTGTTTTAATAACAAATAATTCTTCACTCATATTGTTCTATTTACAAACTTTGAGTTCAATGAACGCATCAATTTTTCAACAGATTGTGTATATTGTATTTAATGTGCTATTATATTTAAATTTTTGTAACTTATTTCTGTTTTAATCATACGTAATAATTAACTCGATATGCATCCTGCCTTGCGATTTGCCATCTTCGCGCGCGCTAAAAATAATTTAAATCATCATTGATCGAGCGTAGCGTTGAAAAAAGCAACGCAATAGCGACGCTCGTTCGACCGCTGTTTCCGCATTAAAAAATTGGCAAAGTGGAAGTACAAATCATCGAGCGACTACCGGTCATTCGGAAATGTTGGAGTGGCCGAAAGAGGATGGGAACAAGCGAGTGGGGTCGAACACAGGGGCGGGGAGGGGGAGGGTGGTGAGCATTTGCAGTAACAAAATGCGAAGCGCTGCACGCGTTAATTCCCGTCCATAAAAGCCATCGACAAATCAAACCTTCGACGTGATTCACTGCCGGCATAAATACAACTAGATCAGCGTGTGTACGAGAAACGTGGTATGAGCGATGGGTCGACAGGCGTTTGCATCCCCCTACCTCCATCCGCCACCCCCTCGCGTTGCAGTCGCAGTCGCCGCCGCCGCCAACGGCGCGAGCCGCCCTCAAACAACGCGGCAGCCCTCAAAATATTATGTCCCAATTTCTATATCTGCGTAAACCTCATTATTGGCAAATTATTACAGTATTATATTAAAAAATCTGTTTGTCGTAAAACATGGGGCGGGATTTTACGGCACGACACGAACCTTTCAAATATTGTTTTAGCTTCTTCGGATAAGAACATATATATTTCTTCTTAAAATTAGCTTAGATTATTTTACAAGCATTCTTTATGCGTCATTAATATTGAAAAAAATATGATTTTTAAATTTTGATATATATTATTTAGTATCGTGTTTAAAACTATGTGCGAATACTATTTTTTTTGAAAATTTATTTAAAAATTGTAAAATATTGTCGACAGGACAAATGGTCTTTTTTTTTAGATAGAAATATATGGATCGTCTTACTTAGCTTTAAATGTTTGATCAAAATTTATGCTGCCGATAACGCTTTCAAAAATATTGTTATTACATGTTGATTATGAAATATATTAATGTAAAACTCTCATGCGAAATATGAGAATCATAGTTTGAGATTGCTGAAAGTAATTAATATACAATTTACTGGCAAAAGTTTCGCGTTAAAAGTACAGCAAGATAAAGTCGGGAGACATGATACGAGAGCTTCTTGCGTTTAAAGTGCGCGCTTTCGAGAACGTTTATCCGCCGCGGCGTACGCGGGATGTCTCTGAAATATATTGCATTATCGCCGTCCTGTTTATGCACGCTTTTAAGGATGCGCGCTTTTAAGCGCGTTTTAATTCACGCGCACGCTTTGAGAAAGCGTTGGTAACGCTCTCAATTGAAATCGTTAAGCTCCCCGCGTTCCTAATTCAAGCAAGCGGATAAGGAAGGTACGTGGGCCGCGGTAGCATCGACAATGTGGAGCGTAATTATTCGGGAAAGATGGCACTTTGCTCGGCATTTTGTCGCCTTGGACCCCTAATGGCCGGTGGTTGATAACAAGGTTTACGGGCCAGACAGCGCTGTCCACTGAGAGATGTTGACAGCGGCTTTCAACCTTCCTGCGCCGAGGCTAGCTCAATCCGATCACGAGGAACACGCTGGAATTACTTGACTTTACGAAGCCCGCCTGCAAATCCGCACGTCGGTCTACAGAATCAAAAGTATTAGCCTGATGCATTAACAAGTGTTTCCTTGCTATACAAGGAGACGGAAAATGTTTTGTGATATATTAATAGGGCGTACCGTGCAAAAATTGTATAGTGATAACAAATTTATATCGATCTGTAATTTATCGGTCAAAATTGCACCGTTCTATGTATTTTGTATGTGATCAGTAATACTAGAAATACTAGATAACGGTTTCATTGACAAATATTTATTAATGCAGTTAAGTACTTTGTTTAATATTAAATTTTTTTTTTTTTAATTTTCAATTTAATTTGTCCAATATTCCGCCGATAATCCAGCTAACAAGCATGTTAAAAACATTTATACGTTTTATAATTCACGAAAAAGTGAACAAAATAGAATTAATATTTGCACGGCATACGCGTGATGACGTTTCCGGGTATTGATTGTAATTCTCTCGATAGTCGTACAAATTACGACCTTGCATTTTGGGGAAAATGAGTAATAATCGGAATACAACTGTGATCGGATTAATAATGGTCCGCTTATATTAAATTTTTTAAACAAATTACTACATGCGCTGCCAACCGCGATTTATCAATTTTTTTTTGCTGTTTATTTTTATTTCGCAGGATGCACGATTGCTAGGATTAATTTGGTTTGCTCTTAACTTTGATCTTTTTTTTAATACCAAATATCTTGCAACTTTTTTTGACATAAACTTTCATAAATGTGTTTCATAGTGTTATTCAGGTTTATACATTGCATGCTAGATTAAACTTAATGTTTTTCCTTTTTAGCGGTTTTTATTTTTAGAATATTGATATATTGAATCATTTTGCAATTGAAAAATTAAAAATTCCACATTTCTTTTGCATGAATTCAGATATAAAATATGGTAATTAGAATATATATCTCATACGATACAAAATCTTCTACAAAAAATAACGAATAATATGGTATTTAAGTATAAAATAAATGTTATTTCCTTCCATTGAAACGCGATCACAAAAATGCACGGGAGCAATGTGAGTCGTTAATATGCATGCATTGAAGACAATATCCGCCGGAGAGCCGGAATACGTGAGGAAGAATAGAGTGCATTCGCGCAAAGTTTAAGGAGCGACGTCGCAGCGCGCAGTCGACTGGTTTTGCGGGTAGGAAAATTAGAATGTGTCCCGGTTATTACAAGCGGCCGCGAAGAATTAGCATACAGTAGCGCGCGCGTATACGTGGTCAGACGTGTTGCGCGACACAAGAAGAAGGCTTTTGCGCTAATCCCCGGTGTGGCACTAAATGAGGTGGTGGATTTGTTGGAAAGAGCTTATACTTACCAGGGACAGAGAGAACGCGTAGGAACCGCGCGGGAAATATGACCGGGAGAGAGAAGGCGGCGGTGTGGCTTCTGCTTGTGAAACTCCAAAGCTCGTATCCACACGTGGGCTAACAACAATGGGATGATCCTGCCGGGATTACGCGATCCGACACGAGGGGAGAGGCCCGTGGTATCGTTGTTACTGCTTTTCCGGTGTTACAATATCCGCCGCATGGTTTAACAATCGCGCGTCTGGCGAGACGTTTCGGTGGCGATCGCGCTGGGAAGCTTCGAGCTACTATTTCGGGCATTACGGGATCTGCTTACGAAAATTTGCATCACAAGCAGTGCAAAGTCAATCCTGATTTGTTATCTATGAAGCCTTGTTGAACAGGCATTTTTGAGTCTAGTATTAATATGTGTGTTTGTGTAATAATCAATAATCTAGTAAATAATTAGTAAAGAATTTATCAATTTTGGCTGAATTTTTTTATTATTATCAAGCATGTTTAATTCTTACTTTATATCGATATTGCAAAACAATTGAGATTAATTTTGAGAATTAAACAGCACTGAAATTTTGAAAGTTTAATTATAAAAATTCTATTATTTTTTAAATGTTTGCTCGATTTCTTCTGTGCCTTGCTCAGATTACATTTTACGATGCTGCATCGCTGGTTTTCAATTACAGATAAGAACCGCAAGCCCGCAGTGCGTACGTACGTGAACACGATCTTGTTTTACAGTCGGAATCGCGTCGCTGAAACAGTTAGTTGAACGAACCGTTACGAAATGTTTCCGCGATTTCGAGGTGAAGCCGCACGCATGACCGAGCGGCTGGTGGAGGCGCCGGGCGATTTAGTAGTCGACGTTATACCGGTAATAGATACAGAGGGAGACAGAGACGAAGAGAGAGCGGGAGAGGACGGGAGGGTGGGACAGAGAGAACGGAGCCGAGCGTGGAGGTAGGTACACAGAGAGAGAGCCGGGTGGTGACGTTGACTAATGATGGTGGTGAGAGAACACACTCCAGTCTAACCCGACCTGTTGCACCCCCAATAAACCCCGTCAAACGACGTGCCGCTAAATAGAATCGTGTCGCGTCTTTCGACCCCCTGACTGATTCACCCTGACATTCCGGAACGCGGATCCGCACTTCGGAACTGGGGCAGAGAGTGCAAGGATACTTTCGCGGTCTGATTAAAATTTGGGTCGCGTTGCGCTCGACCCGTTGAACCTGCATTAAAGATATAGAAAAGTTTCTGGATGCCTATTCGGATTTATTTCGCACTTCTTCAACGGCCGTTTATCGGAGGAACGTGAACGCGAAATATCTGAGTTCGGGCATATGAATAAAATACATTTTTAAACTTCAAAAGGCTCGCACGATTAACAAATCAACTGTATTAAATAGAGCCGCAGCAAGGTGCCGGAATCAATGTACTTTATTAGTGAAATCTAACAAACGTTTCGATCTGTCTCTCTCTCTCTCTCTCATCAGATCATGTTCAATATAATTAACAGAAAATTTTTAACAGATTGAAAGCGGTATTATTATTATATATTAAAAAAATAATATATTTTATTCTACTGGCACGATAATTTTCGTTATTTATATATAGCACAAAAATTTTATATTATTGAATAAATGAGTAAAAAAGGGAAAAGCTTAATTTTGAACAAAATATTTGTCAAGGCAAAATTTAGTTTTGCTTAACATTTCTCTTTCTGTACTTTTAAAGCTCGATTGGCCAGAAAATCTTTTAATTTTCTGCATTGAATAATTATTAATTTGCTATTGAAGCCAAGCATTTCTCTCAGTTTATTCTCCGATATCGCCGATATATCGACATCTAGTGATACTGGGGCACTCTGTGCACTTGTCATACGCTCTCTTTCAGTAGCGGGCAACGGGACTGATGGCTTTTCGAGCGGTCATGAGCTCACGGCATCTGTGATTCACGGCGAGTGCTGCGATAACCTCTCGGCATCCTTGATTCCCTTTTGCTTCCTTGCAAAAGCGGAGGGGTGGGCGCGGTGAGTGCTCGTCGCAAGACGAGCGAACGCGGTGACGTGGAAAATTGTCCGATTATTCGCGGTTAGATAAAGAGCTTCTTCGGGGGTGGCGGCGAGCCTGCGACGGAAGAGGGCGGGAGAGGGGCAATCGGGGATGAGGGAACGTCGGCGGCGTCGGGCTGGCTCGTGACACCCCCGTGTGCCGGGAGTGGCGGTCGCAGTCGGGTGCTGGAAGGTCGTACCGGATGAAAAGCCGAGCCGACGGACTCTCATTCTCGAAGGACGAGCCTGGACGCACCCTCAAGCACCCTCCAACGCGGATTCAATCCCGGAGATCCACGAAATAATCATCCGACGCTGGTTCATCCCTTCGCTTGCAGAAGTCTCTTTGCGGATAGGTCCGTCCACCGTCTGGCCAGAACGAGACGTCTGTCGCTCTTTCTTCCCTTTCTTCCCCACTGCACTCTTCAGCGCCGCCATTCTCTTCTCCGCCCGTCTTTCTCTTATTATCAGCGCGGAACTCGTCAATTCTGAGATAAAACGGGCGATATCGAGAGCGCGGATCGCATTGTCGGCTTCGTCGGGATCTTGCGCGGAAGGACGTTGGCACTCTTCATCCTCGATATCGCATGTCCGAATCTTAAGCAGCGTCGGTACTCTTTGATTTCTCTCTGATTTCACGGCGAATGTAATTGACTGTTAATTTCATATTCGGAAAATTAGAAGCGAATGCAATCGGTTGGCTATTAACTGCGCGCACCCACTGACTCACCAAAAAGACATTTCGATCCTATATTCATACCTAAACAATTAATTGCGCGAAATTTAATTGCGCTTATATGAACGTTGAATAACGCAACGATCTAATTAACTCTAATCTAATTAAAATCCGCACCATTAGGATTCCACCTCGCTGACGCCGAAAATTGCCAATGAGAAAGACATTCTGGCTCCCAAAGGGAGTCAAAGGGAATGCGCGTAATAGCAAAACGCGCTCCACACACGTTCGGCGCTACCATCGGCGCTCTGCCATCGTCCGAATCTAAATAACGGTCGATAAATATTCCCCCGGCCCCTCGATGACTTTGATACTCCACGGACGTCATTTCCCTGGTTACATATTCAAAGAGAAGGGCCGATCTAGATACGGGAGAACGTAAAGGGAATACCGGAGTCGCCCTGGAGATCTTTTCGCTCGCGCGCTTCTAAAAAGAAGAGGGAAAAAAAAAAAGCCGTCCTCCGTGGCGGTTCCCTGCACAAGGCATCCCTCCGCCGTGCTTTTCTCCGCGGATTTTCGCGAGGCCACTGTGTTCGATTCTACGAGTGCCGGGGGAACGGCGTGACGGTACGCGATGCGCATTCCGAATCGCCGCCACGCCGCAGCGTCGCGTATCGCCGTGCCGCGCCACGCCGCACCGGTCGGCTTCATGTACTTACTTGCCAGGTACGTGTACTACCTTGTTTACCACGCGGTCTTACACACCCTCCTTGCCGCATGGCGCCATTGTTCTGAAAATCAAGAAATGTGTCAGCGGCAGCGAGGGTAAAAAGCTCTGGGAGCCGGGAGTCGTCGTGGCGTTGTCAGGCCCAGGAGAACGTTACTCTCCTTTCTTCCCCCCTCCCTTTCCCGTTCGTCCTCGCTTCTTCCGTCTCTCCTTTCCTATTCTCTCTTGTCTGCTCCCGCGCACCCGACCGGAGGAGCCAACCCGCGCCCGGTTAACGTTTGAACGGTAAATTATCTTGAGGACTTAAGCCCGCGTTAGTCTAATACCGAGATCTCGGAGACCTCGTCCTCCACGGAATCTTAATTCCGCGCGGCGCTTCTTCGACCGCACATCGCGATATTATCCGCGCCCGGCTTCCGGTTCGTTTCCGTCGGGCATCCATGTGTCCGTGCACCTGCCGCCGAAGGTCTCGTGATATTAACGTCCGCTGTGAATCTTCTCACGAAAGGAAACGGGAAATGCGTGAAGAAATGCCGGAATTGAAACAACCATAAATCACTGGATGCTCCAGTTAAATTTATATATTTTTTGTTTTTTATTCTCTTATATATTTTTTTAATGAATCGGAATAAAATTTTGAATTTGCTCTCTCTCTCTTATTATGTGACGTACGTGCCGTTTATTTGCGCGATAATACGAAAATTTTATTGTCCACTAAAGGCGCGATAAGCTTCGCGTTGTCGACATTCGCGTGGCAAAACCGCTCCGGCGAGAAGGTGCAGACGGCCGTACGATAAGAAGCTGCTTCTTCAACGGATAGGAAATCCGTGCCTTCGTTACGTACCTATATGTGTATGTATATACAGGAGATGGGAGATTCGCGCTAGCGCATACCATTATAGGTAGAATGCTGCTAGCGGGTTAGTCGTTATTAGTCGAAATGCTAGCTGGAAGTGGTTAAAGCAGGCGATTCGTATGCCGGTCGGTCCTTCCATCTCGTGGAATCGCGCGTTTCTGTCAGTCACAATGGCCGAGCGAGATTGCTCCCGCGGGAGAGCACGATGCCGCCTAATCAGAAATTAAATCTTAACCTTAATTCCTCCTGAAACGGCGAGCTCACGCTAAAAGAATTCTCGATCGATCTCGTCGAGAGCCACGAGGATCGCGAGGCGGCGGCGTTCGCTTCTCTCGCTTCTCGAAATTTCTCTGCACGAACTTATTGTTAGACGGACATTCTGCGACTTTGGGTTTTCGTCGGATCAAGATACGGAAATGAGAATTGCGGCGCATGATGGTTATCGTTCGAATAAATCTACAAGTGTTTTAAGAATTTTAAGTAACATATCTTTAATTTAACGTTTATCATGAATGCACACTGAATACAAATTTTACATTTGCTTGCCCGCTGAATTTTTCACTTGATTTTGCATTACATCACTGTTATGTATTTTAAGCATTCATAGGAAACTGAAGATTTTAAATTTTCATAGTTGGCCTCTCGTAGGTTTTTCTAATCGTACACGAGATTACTATTACATAATTTTGCTAATTTTATTTTTGCAAGTGATAAAAGCGAAAACCAGTAACGTTAACCATCAATACTCTCAAAGCTTCCGCGCGAGCTTAATAAATGCTCTGATTACTCCCCTTCTCTAAAGAACCTTTAAAGATCGAACAAAGGCTAACATTCCAAAATCTGTTTTCACGGAGTTGGCAATGTTTCGGTGGCGAACGTACGGCCGCGGGTTGAGTTGATTCGAGTCTCACGAATCTCGCGAGCGAGCGCTCGACTTATTGGTAATCCGCGCAAGAGGATTCACATTCGATTTTATTTTACGATTTCCTTTATGCGAAAGACGTAGGATTTCTATTAGCTTTGTGCCCTGGTTAGATTGAATAGCCGCAGGCTTCCGCGGGCATACGTTTGCGACTGTTTCATTTACAAATGTATTTCCCTCTCAGACGGAACTTTCAATTTAGCCGGATGCTTCCTGCGATGGCAGGGAATGCGTAAGCGAGGGCCCTTCCATATACACACGATTCGTCTGCTTAGACGATAGAGGCTTCCCTTTTCAGAAACAAATCGAACGATAGACGAACTGCTTTCCGCCGTACCGGTTGGTTACGAGTAGATTCATTTGCGGTCGGGCAGTAATTGTGCGCAAGAATGCGAATAAACTGTGGTATTGGAAATTTTATTTCTTCTACTCTGTGGCTATTCTTACGTACCACTCGTCTGAAAATAAAGACATATAAATGTTGAGGAAGCACGAGATAAATTATAATCATTTCAATATAACAGCTTTACCATCACAAAAGTGATGATTAAAACATCTGTTTTTCTAATTGTTTTATTCATAGATTTTACTCACTTATCGCGTATCAATTTAACTATTTTTGAAATCCTCTTTAACGTTACACTTTATCATTCACCATTATTTTTTCACTCGTATTTAATAAATACAGTTACAATATTAATGCACCGAAACTGTCAATTAAATTATTTATAGCAAAGCTTTGAAACAAAACTCAAGCTTAATGTATATTTAATATTGTAAAAAGTCTATTCCCGTAACTAGAAATAATGTAGCAAGTATTTTTTTCGTTACACAAGTACAGCTCCAGATTTTCTTGTAGAAATAACAGCTTTCGAGCAAACCGCGCACTAAAGATACGCGATAAATCGGACGGGCAAAGTTCGCGGATGCATACTTGCGCCCGACCAAGTTCGCGATCTGATTCGTTCCGATGCTCCGTGTATAGGAGACACTGAAAAAGTTCGCGGCGTCGTCGGTCGGTGGATGGGTGGGTGGGTTTCACGAGAGACCGGCGCCGAGTTCCGTTGAAAACTACGTGGCAAGTCCGTCAATTATGAAAGGACCTTTAATAATGAAAGCAGCGGAAGGAGTTCCCTCGGGCAGCATCACCATCTTTCATGCTTACTGCTTAACAGCCGAGCGTCTGCAGACGCCGTTTTGCCTACCGCGGTACCAACAACTTCCCCCCCCCCCCCTTTCCCCCCGACACCCTCCCGGACCTAACCAACGCTTACAGCTCACATCGACCCTTTCTTTGCGTTAACCCACCCTTGTCCCGTCGCCGTTACACCCACCAGATGCCCAGCATTTCGCATCGCCGTCGCGAATCTGCTTTTGAGACGTGTCAGCATATCTCAGACAAGATGTTCGAATGAGAAAATAAAAACGTAACTAATTAATTATTTAAGCGAAATAAAAGTGACGTAGAAAACATTATTTTTCAAATTGACAAACCTAAATAACATGAAATGATAAATAAATAAATAAGCAAGTAAATTGATAAAAAAAAATTATACATTATTATTAATTTATTAAACACAATGAACTCAATCACAACAATAAAATATATAATGCATCTTAATGGGTAAATTCCAACTTGAGCTTCTAGCATAACGCAGAGATATATTCTTTAATAATGTTGAACGCTGCTCGCGCACCCTCGCGCAGCCTCTTTCCGCTGGGGCGAGCTCTCCTTTTGTTAAAAATGAAAATCAAGCGCGTCGGGGAAATATCTACGAATATACAGACGCAGGAGTCGCGCGCGATGGCCGGCACGGACCTTTTTTCCGACTGCTTGTTTTCGTAAATCCTCGTTTAATGTTCCCTTCAGCGCGCGACGACACCCGGGACAGTCGCGCGGAATGCGCGGCTTCTGCGGCATCATCGTGGGGTAAACTCGAGCATTCGTACCGCCCGACCCACGAGAAATTTACCGTGCGTAAAAAGAGGAAGGCTACAAAAGATCCGACGAGATGCGTCCGCGAAGAAAGCAGTTAAACTACATTTTGCTCGCAAAATTAAATAGCAAGGTGCATATTATTCTCTTAAATAGACTACTTACTCGGATAAGATTTATATTCCCACTTGATGAAAATTATTAGTTTATTAATTAAAATTGTAATTATTTTTTTATTATATTATTAGTTAACTTATCTAGAAAAATATTGACTAAAATTATTTAACAACTTTAAGAAAAAAATGTTTTAAACTTGTAGTATCTAGAGAAAAATTTAGATATTACTTATTTGAAAGATAATTAAAATAATTATCAAATAAAAAAATGTCATCAAAGAATGGCAAAAATATTTTGTATATAAAAAATACATTTTGATAATAAATCTGAATTATTACATCTATAATATGAATTGATCCAGATTATCGCATCATTACTCAGCGGAGCTTTGATGACGGTAATCGAAAGTAAGAAACAGTAAAGCCCCAGAATCCGCTTCTCTTGCTTTCACACGGGAGCGTCCGATCTCTCCGCGAATATAAACGCGGGGGTGAGCCGCGGTACGTTTAATTATTTGCGCTATCGTGCCAAAGACGGACGATAATCAGATATCGGCAGGGAGCGTCGCGCGCGAATAACTCCGCTTGTGCAAACTCAACCCGCGCCGTGGATACCCACCCATCCTCCGCGCGTCCACAGTTGCTCCGCCGGCTCAGCATATATATATATATGTACACATATATATATATATATATATATATGTATATATATATATCAAGTCAATAATTAACACCAGTTACAACTTGTGGGAATAGTAACGGCGTTTATGCTCCCGGGGACGTCGTATTTCAGGGAAATGTGCTCGTGCCGTCGCGCTGTACCGGTCTGTAGGAGCACCACGAGGATTTGTCGCTTAGCGGCAGAGAGGGGTGGCAGAAGGGGGTGCGAGTTCGAGGCGTCGGTGGTTGTTCGGTAGAAGCGGCAGGCTCTCTCCTTCTCTCTTTCGCTCTCACGATACCGCGGGACGGCACAGGACGGGGCGAAAGGGGTAAGGTGGCGCGAAACGCTTCTGCCACGGTTAGGTCGCCGGCACCAGATGAACAGATACGGAATATGGGTGGTGGAAATATAGATTTAGGCTAGAGGCGACCGCGCCGTGCCGATGTTCTCCCCACGTCCGCCTTCTATCCCTCAGTCTCTCTCTTTCACTCTCCCGCGTCGCGCTCTCGTACGTTCTTCGTTTGTACGCGCGAGGAGCTCCCGTACACACACGCGCGCGCGCGCGTGTCTTTTCGTCTCGACATGCGAGTATATGTGTGTACGCGTGCAGATAGCGAATCCGCGGTCCCGACCGCCTAAGTCCTCAGGTTTACGGCGATTACGGATTCGTAGGCGATCTTACACCCCCGCGCGCGAGTCGACGTTGGTTGTTCGTATGTTTGGCTTGAGTTTCGGGTTTGCGCGCCGCCACGGTTTCCGAGGCTGCTGCGGAGGATGAAAGCGGGTGGGTGAGCGGGACGGCGGTGGCGGGCGCCGGAGGTGATTTACTGCCGGCTTACGGGGGTGTGAGACGACGCCACGACGCTGGATCGCCTATGAACGGGTTAATGGAGCGAGCGGGGCCGCGCCACCCAACGAGCACGGCTAACGAAGAGGGCCTCCTCTCCTCGCCACCCTCCGCCCCCATCTTCAACCCGGCCCACGCTTCTCCGTCTTCTTGGTTAACTCGCACCCTCACCGCCGACGGCCGCTCCTAATCACTAATGATAACAATATTACCGGCGAAAACCGAGCTAAGACCGGGTCGGGACGTCAGAGGCTGATTTAGTGCGGCCCTTAGGAACACCGATCGCGCTTCGCCGCGACTTAATCGCGCACCGCGACGCACACCGCCGCGGAATAACCAGTGCCATTAATCGACCGAGTTTATCAGTGCAGTTAGCGTCTGTTAACCCGTTAACTATCACATTTGTCATTAGAGAAATGCATTAAAAAATGACGATGAGTTGCCTTATTTTTAAAGGTTTAAAATAAATTTATTATACACGGAATTACAAAAGCACATATAATTATTTTAGCAAATTTTTGTTAACGAGGATTAAATTTAGAACGGAGAGGTAAATACGCGTATCATAGTTAGATGCTTTTAATTATTTTTTTTCTTTTTTTTTCTTTTAGAATCTGTAAATCTTAGTTACATTATTAAAATGTTAAATTATTTTTTTTACATTTGTAGAACTAAAAATATAAAAATTAACTGACAGATTTAAAATGTATAATGTCAGTCGAGTGTGCTTCTGAGAGTTGACATATCATAAATATCAATTTGCATTTACATAATTATATGAAAAAGTGTGAGCGGAATTCTCTTTTGAGCTCTTTGAGCAATTGGCTCACGTAAAACTTGTGATATTGAATATGTTAAATGATGAAATATAATTAAATGATAATTTTGGAATGGAAAGGTTGACGTTTAATATGTTGATTCTTGTGTAACGAGTTAGCGCACGTGATATATTGCTCATTTTAACGGGCTGGATAATTAACGAAGAGTCGGAAGGCGATCGTATTTACGGCTATTTTCACGTTAACGTATTATCGTGGCGATACTTGAACTTATCTCGATCTTGCCCGAGCGTTTCGCCCCAGTTTTTAACATATCGCTCGATACACAACAAGATCGCCGGTTTAGCGGACTAAAAGGGGATTGGAGTCGTAAAAGGGTTTCAGAGGCCGCTGGAGACGTTACACCGTGCCGTTAGGTAGGGATGAAACAGTTTGTGCTAAATCAGAGCGCTGGTCGTTAGAGAAGATATAGGGGCTAATTAAAATAAATCTTAGAAAGGAGTAATTATACGTGTATTAGCTGGCCTGGGTAGCGGGACGTGATGGACGACGCAGCAGCAGATGTACCCAAACGGCTCTTCATTCCTACATTTTCCTTATTGCTGGACGGACATGTTGCACCCACCGTTCTGTCCGACCGACCGACCGACCGACCGACCACCTACCTCGCCCCGTCCCTCCGGATTAACCTCTGTGTCTCGCAAATGGCACAAACGGCGGTGCGGCCTGTGCGCGAGAATCGCGCGAAATTATTTCTGCCAAAATCAATTCGTCGAAATATCCTCCGCCCGTTGCCTTTTGAGCTCACGGACAATTAGAGTTTAGCCCGCAAGCCCAATTAGTGCCTGATCAAAGTAACATTTATCCACGGCTCTTTACTTCCGTTCTCATTAAGCTCATCAGTGCATCGGATGGGCACGTGTTCATGGCGCGATATTAATTTACCTTTGAAAGCTATCGAACAGGCGCGATTCGCAAATTCGAGCGACGACTCGCCAAAATTCCCAATAAAATAACCCAACTTCGACCGCCGGTCCCCGCCGCCCCCCGTCGACCTCCACCCCTCGGGGCCACCCGCCGAGCCGCCGTTCGGTAGTCCCGCCTGCCTCTGTGCTCCTCTCCCTCTGTACCAGGAATCAGTGAACTCATTATTACGATAAACTCGTATACATATTTATCGCGATGCATTATTACTCTTTCGCCGACGGTCCAGCGCGGTCATCGATTGTGAATTTCATTTGGCGACTTAATGTACCGAATAGTAATGCCGCGCCGTGGTACTTTTCATTAACGCGCACGCTGTTTACGGCAATAAGCTCAATTAAAAGCGTTGTCGACGTAAACGTTAAATCAGCAGCGTTATCGCGATGCGCGTATTTGGACGGCGAGATATCGTTGCCGCCCGTCGCTTTCCTTTACCGTGGGAGAGAGAAATCCGTCGCTTGGTTCGGCAAATAAGGCGCGCGAACGCGAAACTGGATCTGCAGATACGTAATGCGATAGCTTTAAAGCTCTCTCGCGTCAGTTCGACAAGTGCGAACTCGTGCTTCGTATTTCGGTATGCCATAGCTAGTAATTCTCTTCAACTACTTATTTGCTAATAAAAAAAGCTTACATATATCGAAAATTTATATATATGCATTTAAAATTTATTATTTAAATCATAAAACATAAATGATAATTGCATATCAAGATCCACGGAGCATACATTTACATTTATCGACGTTTCAAGTAGTTTATTTGCTTTTCTTCTCCGACAATTTTTTTTTTTTTTTTGCGTTTCGATATAAAGTAACTTCGAACTAAACTAAATCAAACACGACTGCGCTAGCCGCAGCTATCGTTCGTACTTATATTCGAGTTTGCGTTATAAAGTTTACATTATCTGTTATTTATTGCGTCAGTGATACAATATGGGCTACTCTTCTTCCCGGTGTTTATCGAAATAATGCTTTAGCTTGCGTTCGGCTCGGTCAGCACCAGCTGTAGCGCTCATTGCCTCTAATATCAATAAATTTACAGGTGCGTTGCACAAATGGCCAGGCACACACGCGTGCATCAGTTCAAACGAGTTTAATTCAGCCGAAAACATATGCGTGATACGGCACAGTCCCTCCCTAGCGATAAAGATTGGCTTTCTCACAATTGGCATCGAAATGCAGATTAACGTTCAATCGTGATTTTGTCTAGAGTTCACGAGAGAGCTCAGTAATGAAAAACCTAACGATAAACCGCAAAATATTAACGCATCACTTAAAGCATTATTTCGTTTCGCTCCGGTTTTGATATCGATCCAAACGCATTGATATCCCTTTGAGTTGATATAATATCCATATTATCATTATTATTATTAGTATTTACGTCACTCAGAGAACTGTTGTTGTCATACTGCTTCGCAACATTCATAATTTATTAAACAAGTTATGATATGCTGTATCATTGATATTTGTCGAAGAGCAAAGCAGCTTAAAAGCTCTCCGCTGCAGATATTTTCCATTATATCCTTCCTTTTCTTCTTGCATAATAATTTACCTATATATATATTGCCACAAATGCTATATCGTATTCAATTTAAACGCTTTGCTCGCTAACAATTTTTAATCATTATCAAATAATACAACTTTTTAATCGATATTAAAAATTAAAAAACTCGTTTGTAATTTCTCAAATTTAACTGTTGAAGAAATGCCGTGTAAATCTGCGGGATTTCTAATAACAATAACGATGGAGCATTCAACGGAACTGTTTCTCCGCGCGGCAAAGTCATAATGCATCTTGCACACAATATCGTTTACGGCAAGTTGACGTTGCGCCGGAGCTCCACACTCGCTCGCATCTCGACGGTGCCGACATTCCGCAAAAGGAACTCTCCTAATCACGCCCAGGTCCGGCTCCGTCTACGAACTCTCGTCTCTGTCGCCGACGTAACGGTAAACATGTCGTGGCGTTAATGTCGATACGATGACGCGTGTGTGCTGCACGAGCGAGCGGCCAGGACACGTGCGTCGAATGGCCGGTGAGCAGCTCGGGCGCAGGCGGGCATTAATGCCCGCCGGACAAACGAGAGAGGAGAGGCAAAGGGGTCAGAACGAGCGAGGGTAAGGTAGGGTACAGTCCGCGCGCACGCGGGGGGGGAAACGGACGCCGGGCGTAAAGAGGAGAAAGATAGACCGGCGGATCTGGGGCCGCGAGCGAGAAAGAGCGAAGGGGATGCGTGGAGGCGCGGGGGACGTTATTGTTATCTTAGATTTATAGTCATAACGGATGGTACTACCTCGCTAGCCAGCAACCCCGAGCGGTCTTATAATCACCCTCCTCCTCCGCCTCCTCCACCCACGCTTTCCCTCTCGCCTCCTGCATCCTCGACCATCCCGGCCGCCCCCGCGCCCACCCGTTTGCTGGAGTCGAGCTCGCCCTCGCGTAGCTCCAGCCGCAGTTTAAGTGATTTGCGACGCGGTGGAGCCGCCATGCAGATCCTTTTGCCTCTAGCCACCCTCCCCCCCGCGCGCTTCTGTCCCCCCGACGCCGCCACCTCGACGACCCTACGCAGAGCGATGCCGCGGGTAAAACGGCTAACTCCCGTACCCCTTCCCGCCCGCCCGTTCCGCCGCCCCCGCGAGGGATTAAGTTTCCCGCGGAAACGGCGAAGGGGTGGCGGAGACCGGTGTCCGTCGCTTGGGCTGCCCCCAAATTATTATACATTGAGCAATAACGCGAAAGTAGTCGCCCGGTTCCGCGGGCGTCGCGTCGTCCGGATGAACGAGTTCTCGCCCAGCGCGACCAGCAAGTTCCGCGGATTGCGAACGCGCCCGGCCCGTCCTTGCGAGAGCCTCCCTCGTGAATTCGAACAGGATTGGATGTAACGTCCCCTTGCTCGCCTCGCGCTCGTAACGATGCCGCCGTAAATTGTCGCGCGAATCTCGCCGAGATAATCTCGTATCGCTCATATAAAGATCACTTCGGTCGTTAATCCTCTGGCGTTCCCAGCGCATTTACGATGAAAGTATTTTCTCTTCGTTTGCAATATGCAGATGCGCAGTTGGAAAGTAAGTTCGTCTCTGTCTCCTCTCGCTTCTCGGATATGTCTCGAATTATGATTTCGTGATATTGCTACCGAAGACTCGTGTTTTTAATTAAGCGAGACAAATACAAACGAGTGTAATTAAAGAAGAGCACATTTTCAGCAGTGCGTCATTCATTTTATAGAAAATACTTTCATGAACAAAGTTCGTGAATAATACCTCCGGTAATGAAAATGTACAAAGTTCACCATCATCGATATTAAAAATATATATATATATAAATATAAAAGGATATATAAAACGCACAATATTATATGAGATATTAAAATCTGTATTAACCGTTTGCACACGAATATTTAAAATTAAATAACTTTCAAACGGACATCACGAATAAACTCGGCCTCAAATTTCTTTGCAAAATTTTATAATTTAGTTTTACGTCCAAAAATTTGCTATGTTAAGGGGAACGTAATAAATAATCGAGCGCAGAACCGACGCGATCGTTCGTATCCAGACACAGCGAGCGATAATGAACTCAACAACACCGATTATTTCCGCGTTAGGAAGCCATTTAGCAGTCGAAGCTCTCATGGCGCGCGAGCGACGGTGAAGGGAGGGAGCGTTTCACTTGGAAATTCCGATATTTCGGGACGGAGGGTGACGCGGAAAGCTGGGGCGCGGGGGCGCAGCTCCCGGAATGAACTGTTGTGACGAGCACGTAGGTCTGCGGATGGAGCCAATCAAGGAACCTCGCAGTCAGCGGGTTTAACCCGTGCCGTCGGTTGTTACCCTGACTCCGACTGTCTGCTTCGTGACTCTTCGATCTCGGGGAAAAAGCGACCACCGGAACTCAAGGGCGCTCGTTGTCACGCCTTGCCGGGATACGAAGAATTAAAAGTAAACTTCAAGGTGGTGCAGCGTCTGAGTTGGTTTCTCCAGTTCCTAATTGTGTTTGCGAAGGAAATATGTGGGCGATTAATATTTTATCGCGCTTCGTTAAATCTATCGCGAACGTTTTAAAATTTATGCGTGTAATAACTTAATAACGTTTCGACAAGTTGAGACTTAATTGGAGCTATATTGGAAATTTTTACGAATCAATGAAAAGCAAAGCGAAAATACTCTCAAAAGCAATTTTTTCCCCTTTTTGAAGAAAAAAAATAACAATATGATATATAGACCGAATATTAAATTTAGTAATATTAAATATAATTGTATCAAAGTGAAATCTTTTACGTAATCTACGTTTAATTTTGATAAATTTTATTTAATTTAGTCGTGTAACAAAAAAAATCTTTTGAAATATGTGCTGTATTTACTTGTAAAAATTCAAGTAATTACTAAAAACGTCAAAAAAATAATGAGTATTTCGGTTTCACAAATACGTACGAATTTCTCCTTTCTCAAGCAGCGCGTAATCCGAAAGAAATCGCGTCGAAGGCAGGATGTCGATCAAATTTCCTCCCCCCGGAATGACCAGTAGTTCGACAAAGGAACTTCCAGTTCGGAAGAAACGGGCGCAAGCAGAATGGCAGAACGACTCTTCCACCCCCTTCTGTCCGCCCCCGTTCTCTCACCGAGAGAAAGAAAGTAACCGCGAACGCGCGCGCTCCTTAGGAACAGCAAAGAAAATCGTAGTAGTAGCAACCGGCGGGTGTGGGTGGGAGTGGGAGGGGGTGGGGGGGAGGGGGAGGAAAGGCTTGGGTCTGGGGGGTGCTTGGACCGAGACGCGACGACCCGGTTAGGACGATAAGGGATCCCGTGGAGCTTGATGGAATTCCATAGATCCACGTCGGCGTCGAGACAGAGTCGGCTAAGCAGCCATTTAAATGCAACCGATGTGTCTCGGGGAGCTATTACATCTGATGGACGGTTATTGACGCGCACTGGCTTATACCGAGCAGCAGCGGCAGCACCATCCCTGTCCCTCCAATCCCCTCCGTCCACCCCATATCTAGACGAACCACGCGGGAGAGAGAGAGAGAGAGAGAGAGAGAGAGAGAGAGAGAGAGAGAGAGAGAGAGAGAGAGAGACGGGGGTGGAGAGAAGGAATGAACAAGCGGAAAGAGGGAGAGAGAGAGAGAAAGGAAGAGAGAGAGAGAGGGGGCGCCAACCAACCCCCACGGGGGCTGAGTTCAGCTCACCGTGCAAGCGACCGACCGTCAGTGTATGCGTTCGCTTTGTGGTAGCGACGCGGGGGTGGAAACGGGGACGCGGGTGGCGAACCGCCGCGACACATCGTCAACTGTCCGATGGAAACTGTTGTTGCGCAAGGGCGCGCGCCGACCGGTCTCCGAGAATACGAACGATCGTATTACCGTCCCCCGTTCTCGTCTTCGTCTTGCGATCTTGGGTGAAAGCCCGAGCACCGTCGTGATCTCGCGTGTGGGAGATGAGAAAGCAAACGTCTTTGCATTTTTTTTTTTTTTTTTAATCCATTTATGCTGAATCAATCGATTGATCAGAGAATGAGGGTAAATCGTGCTTACACCAGACAGTTGTAGAGCACTTTTTTTTCCTGATTTTCCACAGTCAAAATTTTGTTAGATTCATCGATCTGTCATTTCGATAAAAATTTAATACTTCCGTGATATTTGCACCGTTAAATCATTCTCTTGTCGAGCCTTATATCTATAACGGGATGAAATTTATATCGATAGCGGAATAAAAATGTATTGCAGTTTGCAAATTAAACAGCGAGAAAGAAATTCGATTCTTTTCACGACGATTAGATATATCGCAGGCAATATGTAGACGCGCAAAGAGCTGTCACTCGACGTGCATTTTGATCAAAGAATACAAACTGCCATATTACCGGCTACAGTCAAGCACCCTTTAAGCCCCTTTAGAAGCAAGGGGCGACTACTGCTGCCGCCCTTGCAAAATCTATTTCTTCCAGAGCTTTTGAAAAAGACCACTTTGCCATATTTGAACTTTTGTTTTCAAGTGTACTTGAATCTAAAATCACAATAGTTTTAATTTTTTTCTATAAATTGTCTTTCTCTTTAACGACATAGATTAAACATGTTAAAATGAAACCTAACCAAATAATTTAATTAATCGAGTTAATCGATCGCCGATTCAGTTTCTGCAAATCTGTAGCAATGATTGCGATATTTGTCCGTAAGTCACTTTTTTGACGCAAAATCTTCTCACGCTAGCTCTCGGCGAAAATAAGTTTCGCTGAAATCTTTTCTGGCCGTACGACATCGTGGTGAATCGTTGTCGCAACTGTTACGAAATCGCAATCGCCCGATGTCGAGAAGACCCGGGGTTGGCCAGAGAATACGAATGATCGAATTACCAGACCGAGACTCACATCTCATGAAAAGGCAAGGAAAATCCTCTGCACCGCCCTGTCTAGAATCGCTCCAAATGAAAGTTCAATATTTTACTTCTTCCACTACATCTGCACCGAATCTTTCCTATTAAGCTAATTACGCATATTAACTGATTTGATTTGCAATCTATTTTTAGCAATTCAGCGAAGGTATTTTAGCACACAATCTCTCTTAATGATAAAATACACATTTTTTGTGTATAAAATTTATATTTTCTGGCACAATTTTTTGACATTTTACAAAAATGTTATAAGATTAATGAAAATATATTTCTTCTACATGTTAAAATTGCGTGGTTCAGTTCCAGTTTTTCGATTGAAATCAATCAAAGCGTTAAACCGAAAAATAAGGAAAATTAAAAAATACAGGTAATGAGATACAGCGCAATTAATTGGATGATGTTGGTATGAAACAGGCATTAAGTGTGCTCTATGCTTGGACGACTCTAGTACCAGTCGTATATGCAAAAGGCCGACATAAATTGAATTCCGTACATACGCGCACGCCTCTTACCGATTTGTCGCTGAGACTGTAAACCCGCGCGGACGTCGTGCTCGCGGAAGAACCGGCGCGGTCGCATTACGTACGGCCCTGTTTACCCCGACTTTGCGAATTTATGTCTCGTTACGGAACGTCATTCCCAGCAGAAACGATAAAATAAATTCGAAGAGGAGATCCTTGCAGATTGCCGCTCGTGCGTCCACGGAGTTCGCCGAAGTCCCTCGCAAATCTGCCGAGCGTACCTCGCGCATTCGAGTCGCTCCACGGCGAGGGGAGGAGACGAAAAACGGGATAGACGCGAGGGGAGATGGGGAAAAGCGGGAGGGGCGGAGAGAACGACTGGAAGGAGAGAGAATTTATTTGAATATCTCGGGTAATCTCGGTACGAAGCATGCACTCCCGGAGTGATATCTAGTCCTCATGCAACGAAGAGCACGGAGTAAGGACAGAGCGGACGGGACGGGAGGGGAGAAAGATTCTCTTTATATTTATTAGAAATTAGCCTGGTACTTGCATTCATTGCGGCTGCGTGTATCCCGACGCGGTGCGCTTATGTTTTGGTTTACCGGCGGACGTATACGACGCGGAGATATGTTTCGGCGGATCTTTACTGCGCGATACCGGCGCAAAGAGAGCACGACGAGATTCCTTCGCTTTCTTCTATACGAGCGTCGCAGTAACGCGGCACGAGAGCGGCCCCGGATCGTTAAGGAGCGCATAAGTGGCTTCGAAATCGGCTACCGTCGGACGATTTTTGCATTAATCCGCGTTATTAGCCGGTAGTCTGATTTGATTACGGAGAACGAGAGAGGAGATAGGCCTGAGCATTGGTTTTTAATCGCTACTTCTCTCAAGTTTGTATCGGAATCACGCGATTTGTGCTACATAAAATAACGTTTACGAATCGCGAAAATGCGAGCTTCTTCATGCGATGAATTAAACTCAAATATAAATAAAATAAGCTAGATAAAAAAGAATGTAATTTAGTAAGAATGCAATTTACTATTCATACAATTATATCGAATGATATCTCATTTGTGAACGAAGACCATTTCATTTTCGACATTTATAACCCACAATAACAAGAAGTATAATTTCGTCGAAGTCGCCGGGAAGATAATTGCCGTCCTCGAAATTTAGCGCGCGCCATCGTCCGCAGTTTTCATCGACACAGAGGGAAACTTCCGAGCGATGTCCTCTTCGATCGGGAAATTCCCGAAGGACGTAGCGGCAGGATTCTTAATCCTGATACTCGGTCGGCGGAGCGCGGCGCGAGGGGCGAAGGCCGACCGCGAGGGTGGTTCGCTAGCATGGCGTAGGAAAGCGCGATATTATCGTCGCAGAAATATTACTCAGAAAATTGCCGGCGTGACTCCGTCCAGCCTCGTTAATTACCGCGAATTACCCATAATTATAAGGACTGTAAAAGTTTTTACTATCGTCGTGGGGCAAGCCGCACGGGGCCGTGATGCAGAGCCTCAGTGGGCCCACCTTGTCTGCGAATTCGCCGAGGTGTATCCTCCACTCCCGCCCCTTCCCTGCCTTCGTCCTTAAGGCGCACACCTACCTTTCCCCCAAACGCCGGTATGAAACCCACTTAATGAGACACTTCGCTAATAAAAGTTTCCCGTCCTCCCGACGGTCCTCCAAACGCGGCCGTCCGATCTGCGATCTTCGCAACTCTATCGCCACGAGATATTTCGGCGACAATAGCTCTTTACGACGCTCCATTTCATTATAGTGCCTTGCTAACTATCCGCGCGCAAGATTATTCTTGTAATCTCGAGGAAACCTGTGAAGAGACTCGAATTAGATAAAAATACTAGAGGATGCTAATTATTCTCAAGTATAATTATCTAGTTATGTCGTGATTATAGTAATCGTTGCAAACTAATGATGAAAACTGGATGTTACAGAGCAGTATCTGTGATGATACATACAAATGCGACTTCACAATTTATGAAATAATTTTAATTAGACATATTGACTTTCAAGCCACATCGCAAATACCATAAAAATAATGTTGAGTTTGCATTTTTGCTAGAATTTAAAGCATAAGTAACACACTAGAGCGTGTAATTACAAGTCACCGGGATTTCGTCATGTGAGAAGCAGCGCAGGCGAGTAATCGCCTCTCCTGTCGCTCAAGTTTAGGGCCGATACGTACAGATCACATCACCGTTACAATGGACCTTAACACCCATCAGTCAATACGAATGCACTCGTTCGTCCTTGATAAACGGACGTGCACGCTTTATGGGCCACCTGTTGCACGTACGCGCGTCTCGTCGTCGAACTTTTAGACTTGCATCCAGATGAAAGAAAGGGTGCACCAGCTACCGCCGGTTAAATCGTTCTTAGATGAATCTTTTTGTACATCAGAGAATAGTTCGGTCGACTCTAGATCGTTTATCTCAAAAGTATTCAAACTCGGGAAAGACACCGTGGTGGTGTTTATAATTTATTACATTTGTGTGAATTTATTTTTAATTGAATGAAAGAAATGTTAAATATGAAATAATATGACTTTAGTCATCGAGATTCTCGAATCTCATTGTTTTTATTATCTTTTTTGGAAAATTATGCATATATCTCTTACATTATATATAATTGCATGTATTAAAAATTATCTTTCTTGTGCATGGATGCATATTAAGCGAGAAGATATTAAATATAATGCAAGTGAGAATAATTTTGCTCTAATAATCGGCATGTTGTAATAATTTTCTTGTATTTTATCAAATCTAAGAAATCAAAATTCAGAAATATCCGAAATTTTAATAAAGACCATTGCGGCAATGCGATCACTCGATAATCTTGCAAAAATAACTGCTAAATATTTTATCCATGCATTTGCGATTATAATGCGATTAAATGTGCACTCTAGCAGCACTCTGAGAGAGAACGACGACACGGCAAATATCGCGATTAGCCAGCGAGGTTGTCGTCGTCGTCGTCGTCGTTGTCGTCGTCGTCGCCGTCGCCGCCGCCGCCGCCGCCGCCTTCGCCCTCACCCTCCTTTCCCCGTGCAACGGCACCCGTGGAAACACCTTTATCTGGTGGTCGAAACGGCCGTTTCCGGTATCAGGGAGCGACGAAACTCACGGCCCGAACTCACCGGGGCACACCGGCCGCCACAAATCACTAGCAATCTTGATTTACTTGTGTTTGCCCATTGGCTCGGTATCACTTCTACAGTAGTAAGTGTAATATACTCGCTTCGAGAGCGCGCCGGGCGCCTAAGCAACCCTGCAAGCACCCCCGGTTTACCATTAGGAAGCGCGAGATTAGGTACTCCCAAGCGCTGTTGGAGTACCGATACTATCATACGCACATACACACGCACAGAAACACAAACACACACACACACACAGACACGCGCGCGCTTGCTCGCGCCGCGTTTCTCTACATGCAAGACTGAACCCGCGCCACCCGCTCACACCGCCGCGTAGACTTCAGGAAATCCCGAATAAAGCCCATCGCCCGCACGCCTCGATACCTACGACGGGGATTTCTGAGGGACAGGATTCGAGAGACTTCCGCTATTATGACTCCTCGGAAATGTTCCTGGACAGTATCGTACACGGCTTTATTTGTCTGGTGTTTATCTTTGGTCAGGCATGATCTTGAGCTTTTAGAAATTATTCTTTACTATAGTTATAATTAAGTATTTACATAACGTGAGCAGTATAGATATAACTTGAATAAAATTTAAGTGATTAAATATAGGAGAGATTACAATATAAATGACTCCTATACTCTTATTAAAAAAGGAACTTTTTGTTAAAAACATATCTAGATATTTTTGAAGCAAGACTATCCGTACTGAAGAAATAAATAGCGCCGAAAAGGAATTAAGATTTATGCAATCTATAAAATATTTAGAAAGATTAATATGCATATTACTGATTAATAATATTATGTTGCGATTTACGTATTTCAATTCGCTGCCCTTATAATCTTTCATTATATGTAAAGCTATATGAATTTTAATCGACAATCATTCTATAACCATTTCATCATCATCATTCCAGAGTTAATATTTCTTATAAGCCGATTATTGCGTGAATTTCACAAGTTAATTTATTAATGATGTCAACCGTGTAAACTAAACAGGCGGACGTGTGCGTGTTTTGCGATGCTCCTATTTGAACTGCGCATAATGTAAAATATGACGCGTAAGTGGAGTCGTTTCGATAACGAAAAATTTCAAACAGCTTCCATAGCTCAATCGATGAGCGCGTCACAAAGCGTGAAGTGGCCGGTAAAATGATCCCGGCCCTGATAATCCCGGATAGTTAACGCGAGCGCGGACAACGCGAACTTTCGCAACTGCCGTGACCTCTCCATCGCGCATCGGCGAAAGCACCGCTGAACAAATATGGAGTGACCGCCGTTACCGGCGGATGGAGGCGCGGTTTTAACACGGCTCGTGCATTTCCCTAATGATTTACAAGCATTATTGGGTATTAATTTCAATCTACGCGCGCGCGAGGGATAGAATGGCGCGTGACGCGGCTCGACGCGGACAGAGAGGGAAAGAGGACAACGTCGGCGGCCGGGGAGTGGGTGGCGGCGGGGGGGAGGAGGGGGGGGGGCAATGGGGGAGGACAGGTCGACGCCGCACGTCGCGGGCTACAAATCAACCGTTCTGAACAAATTATGAATGATATATTCGTTGCGCCCGCTTGATATATGCATATCTCCCGTCGGTGCCTCCAAGCCCGCGGTCGCAGCGCTGCAGCTTCGGAAAATCCGACCGTACTTTGCATACAAACGCGAGCACGCCCGGTCGCGCGCGCATTAAAAAACCATACCTCCGAATAAGCGCCTTCTCGTCGCGACGCGTCCGATTCGACGCGATTCATCGTGAAAATCAGCGCCCCACGTTCGCCGATACACGCGCTGACCAGCCCGGACATTTAGCTCGGTTCGCGGTTCCGTCGCACTTCGCGCCGTCGTTATTCTTTCATCGCTCGCTTTCGCAGATTCGCCGCGTATTGTTTCAGCGAAGAAGAGTACCGCGAACTGAAAAGTGCGCTTGATTTATATCGTCCCGCTTCGTGTATGGAAAAAAAATGTTTTTCACGCAAAATGGACACGAGTGAAAGGGGAAGAGGAAACGATTTTTTCAAATCCATCGATATGCCACGTTAATATGAAACAGTTTCTCTGGCTCTTTTAATATAAGATTTAAAATATATTTGATGTATTAGACACGATAGATTTTTGCGGAGTATATTTTTACTGACCTTAAGAATCGCGATCTTAATATTTTTTAAATAACATAAAATTCATTATTGTCAATATTTTATCTACATTTGTTTTACTTCAATTTTGCAATGCATTTCACTCGCCTGCATTTTTTTTATATAATACTTCTTGCAACAAAAAGTATCTCGAGAAATCTGCAAGATCGTTCTTGACGATAACGTAAAAATGTTTTTAAATATTTCTGTAGATTTTTTGAAGATCTCGAATGAACAAATCAGTTGCTTCAATTTTCTAAACCTTAAGTTTACTATTTGAAGGTATTATTCGAAACCTCTGCATGACTGAAAGAAAGAAAAGAAAATAGAGGAAGAGAGAGAGAGAGAGAGAGAGAGAGAGAGAGAGAGAGAGAGAGAGAGAGAGAAATTTATAATCCCTTTTAAATGCCTCGCTGGAGGCAGGCTTTCAAGAATTATGTTAAGTGCTTTGACGCATTGTCCCCGTTGGTACAGAATTACTAGGCTTTTATACGCGTACGGCTTTATAACGCGACTGTTACAGCATTAAAATGTTTATTTACGCTAGCGTAGCTTACATAGCCCCGTTAATGGGTTTGCGCATTTCCAAATCACATCGCCATATCCGCGGCCCCGATGTGTTTTTCTGTATTCGGGAAACATTACGAGACCGACAAAGTGGAAATGTTCGGGGTAGCGCCGCCGGCGGCGTATACCGCGCCGAATTTGTACATAACGCGCGCAATAACTTGCCGCTATAAAAGCCATCGACAAATCAAATTTTGACGTGATTCACTGGCCGGCATAAATTCCGGGATCCAGCCAGGAGAGACGGCGGTGACACGGACATGTGTTCGTCCTCTCGTTCTCTCTTTCTCGCCCCCTCTCTCTCCCTCCCGCGCTCTGTTCGTCGCTCTTTCTCTGTCCACCGCGCGCCCCCACCGTCCTCCCCCTTTTTCTCCATCGCACTCGTGACGCACGGCTATTTATCGTTTTATACACCCGACGGGCAAGTTTTGCTGCCATTGCACGCGCGCACCGTCCGCGATTATCTCGTCCGCGCGTCGATGCGGACTTTTTTCTTCGCTAATTAGGACGAATGCGGGCTCGCGTTTCCATCAGTCGTTTATTCCTCTTTCTCTCATTCTCCCCCCTTCCATCCCCCTCGCCCTTGCTGTTTCTCTCTACATCCCTGATAATTAAAAACCAACGACTTCTGAAGGTAAGGAGCTCCTTAGCGAGCGCCCCGTGCCCTCGGGTGCCCCTCGTCCTTTCGCCTTTCGCTTCTTATACCTTGCACCCGCGGCAAAATTTGCAATCCGAGATACTATGTGCGAGAACCAAGAAGGAGCCAGTCTTAAGTCGCGACTCGGGTACAAAGGCTCGTGTTGGGTCTTTGAATACTTCATCCAGCGGAGTAATGAAGGCGGCAGAAATTTCGTTCGATGTGTGCGCGACAATCCTGCTGCTACCGCATTTTTACCGACAGAAACGTTATTTTTTCCTGCCGAGGGAAAAAAAGAATTAGTTGCATGCTAACGGCAATATCATGTAAAAACTGTAAAAAATCTAAAATAAAATCATACATTATAAATTATTCTAATGGATATAATATTACACAAAAAAACTCTTAAATCGTATGATATTAAGAATATTTTTATAGATATTTCATCAATATCCGTTTATTTAACCGTTTGAATGTTTTCTCTTATTCTCATCTGATGTTACCGACAGTTACGCATTGAAATTGTAATTAAATTTTGATATCATGCTATATTGATGTATACCATATTTCGATTCGTCATGATCTTACAAATGTAGGACGGGCGAAAATCACGCAAAAGATTGCGGTAAAAATGAAAAAGCGCGCGCGTCATTTTCAACTGCATAAAATATCGGGCGATCTTTATATAACTCCGGAAAGTTTAATTTAGTTAGAACATAAAGGTTTATCGTTTACGTAAAACAATATGTCTGCAATAAATTGTTCGTTAACCGGCGATTCTGGAAAATGCATCGTGCCGATCTATCAAAAGTCCCAGCATCGTTACGCGGCGATGTTAACAATTTACACACGGTTAGTGCATTCACATCCTTTTGTCACCGAACGCGCAGCGGTGTTTTACAGCGGAGCATGCCATTTCCGGGCGAAACCGCCGCGATATCCGTGCACCGTGTGAAAAATTCAAATCGGCGCGTCGATTGTGCATCAATTATTAGGCGAGTAACAAAAACCTCAGGTCTCGGTGCTCTGCGGCTTTGTAAACAAGAAATTGCTTCTCCCGGAGTCCGCGGAAATCCCTTGACGCCCCCTCGGCGCCAACCGCCAAACGCTCCCGCCGGCAAGCCTCCGTGTCGCGGGGGATTGAAGTTGTTTCTCCAATTGCCGTTAAAGGCCCGCCGTTACCTGGCAGCGTCTTTAACGGCAACGACTTTGCGCCATTCGATCTTCGCGTTTCTCGCGCGAGCCCGCCTCGAAACGACTCGCGTGTATCCTTACCGAGTTCAAAACGAAACCACGTAACGTTTCGATTCTCAAGTCTCTTTCTCAAGAACGGGCTACGGAATTGAACGGGCTGAGAGACGTTGCGGTCGCGAAGGAGATATGCACACTGTCGACCCACATTCGCCCCCATTCTCGTATACAATCGATTCTTCTTTCGACGCCGCGCGCGGCCGTTTTCTTCCCTCCTTTGGACGCCGGAGAAAACCGAGCGAGATTTATCGGCGGCGTCGCTTTAATGCGGCGGACAGAACCGTCTTCGAGCTAGTGAAAATGGTTTAGCTGATAATGTAAAAATCAATATTGTTGCGAACTATTAATTATATAAATACATTGAGTGGATTTTAAACATTAAATATTGAATGTTGGAGGCGTACATTAGGAAAGAGCGGGAAAGGAGAAGAAGTGGGAGATCAGTTTTCAATACAATGTTATTTTCTATTAACTTGAAGAGAAGAATTTTTATTTTTTGAAACAAAAAAACTACACCAATTTACTCATCTTTTTCATCAATAGTAACGGTTTAAAAAATTGCAATTCTTTAAACTAACTTTGCTGCATCCAAATTTTTATCTGCTTTTCTTTCCTAAATATATTGCGTACAATAGAAATGAATAAATATTTACTGTCGTAGAATTTTTGCGATTAGTGATATTCATATATTTAAATATTTAAACATATTACTACATTGAAAAAAAAAAAACTATTGGAATACGCAAGACAGATATTAGTTTGCAAACATTTGTTCTTCCCAGAATAACACTGGTCTTTCTAATTTCGGGTCAATTAATAATCAATTACACGAGGGTAACTTTGAAAGCCCAGCCAAGAGCTCGCCGTTCGCAAGCGGCCCTGCGAAGATGCAGGAGTTCCCGAATTGCTCTCCACGAGGCCGGCGTTACGCCGCATTATTTACGACAATGCAGGCCGCGTGACCAAAATTCCATCAGTTACCCGAGAAACAAGTCCGTGGCGCGGAGGCGGCCATTCTCGCAGCCATAATTTTCGATTCTCGTCGTTCAGCGGCGAGCGGCGACAATGGGCATTTAAAGTCGATCGCAGGAGAGGGGAAAGAAACGCCCGAGCGGCAAGGACGAACCGTAAGAGGAACGACGCTCACGTAGCAGCTACCTTGCGATCTCATGCGAACTTATACCGCGGCATCGACGACGCCGCGGGCGATATAGGAAATGCACGAGCGCGACGGTGAGCCCGGCCGACGAGGGTGAGGCGTTTGATTCCGAGCTGCCGAGTTTACGAGCCGACCGTGACGTAGTCGCGCAAACTGCCGATGCTCTGCAGCACCGCAGACGCGCACGTATGCACGCGCGGCGAGCTCCCCGCGTATACGCTGTCGCTCTCGCGAGAGAAGTGCGCATACGTGCGACCGAAGAGACGGCGGCACGACGACGGAACCCTTTTACAAGTGATACACGCGCACACATTCGACAGCCGCGTGGGGTAGCACACGCCCGCGATTATAACGTCACATACCGGTTATAAGGTATACAAGCCGACGCCCGGAGGCTGGCTGCTAGGGTAGCGAAACGGAGGTGGAGGCGCGCGTCGGGCTGGCGAGGACGGCGAGGTGGCGGCGGCGGAGGAAAGAGATGCTAGAGAAGGCGGCGGAGGAGGTGGAGGTTGGAGGACGACTGGCGGAGGCGGAGGTCGACTCGCAAACGTGGAGGGAGGACGGAATGTTCGGATTATCACGAGAACCCCGTGGAATCCGTGGCACCGCGGGGACGGAAAACGGGGCCGGCAGATAAGAACCATAGCCGGTGTGTCACGTACCGCTTTGAGTGTGATGGTCGTCGTTCTCCACCCATCCTCCTCTCGCTCTGCCGCCCCCCGCACTACCGCGCCCCTGCGCCCGCTCCCTTACCCGTTTCCAGCAACTCGCTTGTCTCGATCTCCCGGGTTTTCTCTCCTTCCTCTCGCTCTCACGCGCCGAATCTCTCTCGCGCGCGCAATATACAAACTCCATCGTCGGCGACCTGATCCACGCGAACTTCGAGCGCGCCGTTAAGTATCCGCCCTCGCGTGAGAGTTCAATTCTCGCCACGCGGCGCTTAACCCTTTCCCGGAGACGATGCGCTTCCGAGATGTTACTCTCACACACAAATGAGGTTGCGGTATTCTGAGGATTTTATCTGGTATTTTTCGAAATTTTAACTGTATTTTTCAAAATCCGATCTTACTTATCACACGATTATCGAGAACGTTCGACTTGATGCGCGAAATATCATCACTCCTGCGAAGGGTCATTCCAGACGCTTTTTGTTCCTACGAATGCCGGGAACTTCCACTCCGTCCAGACGTCCACTCCGCGAAGAATCTGCAGCCTTCGTTTCCACTCTTTCATTCGAAAATTTTGCGCTATTCCTCTTGAAATTCCGAGCTAAATCAACGACGCGGAAATCGTTTCTTTGGATTGCACGGCTTAGCGAGTGGTAAGGTCCCCGCAGAATTGTTGAAGAAAATCGCGCGTTGTGTCTCGAAATGTACCATTGTTTGCGATCAGTTTCTATATCTGGAGAGCATTTACACCAAAAGTTTCTGTTAAGTACCCATCTGCCCAATCGTTCCCCGCAAAGTTCTTTTCATGAGCTGTCGCAGCACATGTCGCATCGTCCTTTTCCACTCAGAACCATCGAAGACATCCTAATACTATTTCACGGATCGTTCTCTGTGCTAAATATTCATTGATATTCAAATTTGATCAAATTGAACGATAAGCCAGTTCAGCTCCGGTTAATTATCTGTCAATAAGAAACTCCGCGTAAAAAACTGGTGGCTATATATCGAGAACATTTTTTTTTTTTTTTTTTTTTTGCGCAACTGCAGATACTGGCAATGTCCGAAGTTGTAAAAGATGAAAACGAGATTTTCTTTCGGGATGGATGGCGTCAGAAACTGGGTTAAAAAGCCGCGACCTCGTGACTAGAACACCCGCCGTCGTAACTCAGCTTCGTTAACTCAGGACATCGTGGAAGGAGCGAGGAAGCGCGCAAGGGTTATGGCACTCGAGATAGCAAGGCAAAGCGTAGGTGGAACGGGGAAAGCAATCAGAACTTGGGCCATTGCTAGATATTACGTAGACGTGAGAGATGTCTCCTCAATCATATTAATTGCCGAGATAACCGCTGCTTCGACGGCGCCCACCGCTCTTAGGCCCCTACCCTCGCCCCTCTCTTTCCTACTCACGTCTCGAAACATACACGCGATTTTCTCATATGTACTCTCACGCCGCGTAATACAAATGTATTTAATTAAAAACCTCACGCAGCGCTGGGAAATTTTTATCGCGATAATTTAGATTCAAAATTGCATCTTCTGAGAGCAGTTATCAGAGAGTGAGACGCAGAGAATCTGTATTATCTCTTTATGTTATTTTAGCACGGGATTAGGAGAGAACTGTTGACAAACTAATGTCGTTACTTTTGTATTTTTATATCTTTGGTGTAGTAATTCAGAATTTATTTTAATTTTTTTTAATTCTCAAGTCAAATAATATTAACTATCGCTTAGCATACTTGTCGTGCGGATATCATAAGCATTGCTTTGCATAAACAGCAATGAAAGATATTTTTAAACAGGAAACTTGTAGGAATACAAGATATAAGAAAAGAAATGCATGTAAATGTAATATATCTTGTAGAAATACGCAAAGATGAATTTTAAAGCAGATAATGATTTAAAATTTCAGATTGCAACCGGAAGTTTCGGTATAACCTCGTCAGGAAGAATCGGAGAAGAATAAATCTCCCAGCAGCGGGTTTTCTCGAGGGGGAAAAAATAGCTTCGCCAAGTAACGAGGCGTTCTTCAATATTCAAAGTTTTCGTGCCTGAAGAGGAATCACTGACGTATGCAACAGGTATTGCTTTCCTCTTTTGTGCTCCGATAACGACTGCTGACTCTTCACGGTAAGTCTGAGTGCCATCATCGCGAAGGATTCGCGATCTCACCAGTTTCACTCTACGTTTCACCCTCCTTTTCAAATTTCGCGGCGCCTCAGCGCAAACTTCCTTCTTTCGCAGCGACAAAATGATGAGCATCATCTCCATATTTCCGTGAAGGGTCGGTCATTCGTAAGAAAAACAAAAGTAATGATGATAGATTTTTAAATGTAATCTTTTTTTAATCGCAGAAAAATTAAAAAATTTTTTGATAGTCCTAAAATTCTTTTTAGCGCTGTTTTAATTAAAAAAATTTCTTATCAAATCTATTAGCTCATATATATGTGATAAATACATATATATATATTTATTCATTACATTGCATACATTCTAAAATATTAAGTTAAACCGGCCGCACATTTTTAATTAGTTTCGTACCTTCGTACCTAAACTACCGAGCTCCTATCTCATAAACGACGATAGTAAATTTCAACGATTAGCATACACGCTGCGGAAGTGTACGCTCCTTCGCGTACTTACGGTCGTTCGTAGCATGTAAATGCTGCTACGTGGCTGGCAGACAGCGACTCAGCGTATATAAAACAAACCAACCGACTCTTCTCAGGACAGACGAGTTTGCCCTGAGCAGCCCTGATTCAGCTCGACGTGGCGTAGCCTTATGTCAACAGATACCCCGGTTCCGCTAATCACTCACGAAAGTAAATGCACGCTCGAAAAGACTCGCTTTTCCGGATTCTATGATACGTGACGTTAAGTATCATTGTCTCGAATGACACGGCAATACGTCTTCACTAATGTGTGAATTACAAGCGTGAGGTTATGCCTCCGTTTAAATATCGCGTGCTCGAATATCAGCTTACACGCAACATTTGCGATTCTATTTCTCGCTTTTTTCTTAGCAAGAATTATATATTTTGTATCATACATGTAAAATGGCATTAGGATGAAACAATCTATAAATTATAGCGCGTGAACTATGACGAATAGAATATATAGGATATAAATATGTAATAAATAATTTCTATTTTCTTAAATTTATTATTACACAAAACAAGTATCATTAGAGACATATCTCCATTGTGTGGCGTGAAATTAATTTTTTTTTGCAAGAAAAAGAAAGCAGTCAAAAATTGGCGCAAAAATCTAATTAAACCGATGGTTATTGGTTTTGCAACTCTCTCCGTGTGAAAATGATGAAGCCAAACACAAAACTAATCTGGCTTTGAATTTGTTAACACAGACAACATCGTTAATTCTTTACCGCCTACGTCATATATTTTCCGCGCCAAAAAAACAAAAAAGAACGGAAGTCCCTTGTCCGACGTTATCCGCGAACAGTACGGGCATAGATATCGACCGAACCCATCGTTCCCCATAAAATACAAGATCGAAATCACGCCGCGCACTCGGGAAGGTGGTGGTACTGCAGTAATGCCGGAAAATATCCGCGTTTTATTAGGTCGATCGGCCGGGGATAATCGGCGACAATCAAGTTTCACGGCGGTGATTGGCCGCGCATAGTCCGATGCCAAATGCAGCTGCATATGCATGACGCAATCTCATATCCACATCCGCACCCCCGGTGTGGTAGAGGCAGCACATGGCGAGGTGACGCGCGAGCGGTAGAAAAGGGATGGGCAGGCGGACGGGGGGGGGGTGTTGCATCGGGCACGCAACGGCAGGAGGGTGTGTGGGGGGAGGAGGGGGGGAGGGTGGCTTCGATTCCCACCGCGGTGTGTCATTACTCGTCATTATCCACCTATCAAATCGCTCAGCAATAACTATCTGACCGTTGCTGTTACACCCTCCCGGCCCCTCCGCGCCACTGCACTCTTCTCCCTCGCTCCCTTTCATCCCTGCCACCCTCTTCCTCCCCCCCGCAACCGTGAGCCTGGCTTACCAGCAATCAAAGCGTCTCCATTTCTGAACCACTACTGGATGACTGCGTTGGCAACCACTGTTCAAGGCTGATCATCGAAATTCCATATCCACTGATCCGCTCGAACGAAAATGTGGCACGATACTAATGCCTGATTAATTTCTGTCGGATTAATAATGTGCGACCGTCCGTTTGGCCCCGTTGATTTTACCGGCGTACGTTTAATAACTCCACGCGCTCTTCTTGTCCCGGCACTAGTTTGCGGTTTAAGTCATTAATGCGCGGGCGCTTCTTTCCGGCGATGTCTGTTATTCGTAGGTAAAATTGGAGGAACTTTCTATTTTTATGCTCAAACGTTGCTCAGTCATCCATAAATACTTTTCTATATGCTGTTAAAATTGGATATTGGAAATTGAATATATATTTAGCTGTTAACATTCAGATATTATTAAACTAAACGCTTAAAAATTATTTTTGTATTTAGTTGTGATGTTGAAAGTGTTACGGATGATCTCGGTAAGCTACATTTTTAATCAATATCATCCAGAATTAAACTTACGAGAAATAGAGATATTGATTTCTTTTGTTTTCTCTATTCCCGATTTATTTACTAATAGGGAAGCTGGTATAAAATTTGAAAAGATTTTTCAAAATAAGATCATGCGGAAGCAGTCGTTTTTCCATTCTTGTGTTCGAGGTTCAGTAAATTCCGCTTCGCGCCGTTTTATATATTTCGTAAGTACATAAATTAACGGCTGTGTGCGGCCGGTACGTTTCCACGAACCGGTGGAGGTGCGGAAAATTAATACCGGTAGCGCGGTAACTGTGCAGCCGCACTTGAAAACGAACTGAAACAGCCGTAAAAACGTCTCGATGAACGTTTCCCGGTCTCCTGAAAAAAGTGGTTCGCGACGACACGCTAGTACCTTTTTTTTTGCGATGTTAGCTGAAACTCGAGGAAGTCCTAACACGTATTTTGTCGCCATTTACACCGGCAATGAGATTTGCAGTCACATGCCGTAATGAAGATTGGTTTTACAAGAATTATAGTTCAATATATATTTAAAAAATTGTAATTAATTTTACGTGAACAAATCTAATTAATTCGTTATAATTTTCGATGACTGAAGAATAATGTGAATGACAGTCTTTTGAACTGTGTTATTACATTTTTTTATCCTGTAATCATTCTAATCTTTTTTAATCAGGAACTATTGTCTGTTATTTATATTGTATTATGTTAAAGTTTAGATATTCTCCATTTTTTGTTATTTAAATAATCTAAAGATATTTCTTAGCTAAATATTAAAAGTATTATTCTTGCATCTATTTCTTTATTTCACGATTTTAACTTAGATTACAACTTATAAAAATCACATCAGCAAGCTACTCCTCGTTGCTTTGCTTTGCTTCGCCAACAATCGTCAATTGATCGTGAAATTAAAGCGAATCGTAAATTCGGTATCATCGGTAGACTTCTTAGAAATGCGCAAGTAAGATCGCGAAAGAGAGTAAAGGCCGAGGTTTCCGGATGTAGGTGCACGCCCGGATGTTATTGGCAGGAGAGTGGAGCCATTAGTCGCAATGATGGATGCCTGACAGGAACGCCAGCGTCCTACCCTAGCCGGCAGTTATAGTAAGTAATGGCTTCACTCTGTGCCCTGAGAAAGCCTCCGCCGCCGTACCACCGCCCCCTCGTGCCGTCTCCTCCCCCCCGGCTCACCACCCAGTAATAACAACAAATCTTGCCTATATTAATTCCCTGACGGACATAACTCTCGGTATATGGACGGTAACTCGGGAAAAATTGCGCGATGAAAACGTCGCCCCGACGAAATACGGGGTCTCGTATTACGCACGCACTTAGAACAACCAGTCACCCTGCCGCGCGCATGCCACCCCCCCGCGCACACCCTCCCGCCACGGGGAAAATGTCGCTGCGAAACCCGCCGGTAGACATTAACCTTCCGGTGCTTGCGAGCGGAAGATTGTGTCATTTAACGTATTTGAAGTGCAATTATATCATTTCGCAATTTGCAACGAAACAATTTAATTTTCATTTTTATTTAATTTGAATTCTAATTTAATTTCAATTTTGTTCTACTTTATAAACATTTTTGAAGAGTTACTTGTTCGTTTGCTTTGTTCTAAACATAAAACGTGTTCAGCAAATAGTAAATTTGTAATAAAATCGCGAAGAATGAAATTTTTAATGGACGTTGATGAGGCGTCATATTTCTGCTGCAAGCTATAGACGAATTATGTAACTTCGAATATTTCAAGATAACTGATATCCTTCCCTTTGCTTTTCACTTATTGTTAGATAATACTTTTGCCTCAAATTGCTTTATTCTCATCTGTCGCCCCTTTTATTATCATGGACATATATGAGCTTAGGGTCGAACCCATGACAGCATTCTATTCTCTTGGATTTCCCCTCATATTTTAAACATATAATAGTTTTACTGTACTATAATGCGGGACCGGTTTTTTGCTTTTCCTATAAGACTAGATTTTATAAATCGATCGCTGAAATAATTTTTCGGTATGTTAAAAAAAGTTTTAAATAACTTATACATTAGAAATCCTGTAATTATAGTGTTGTTATTATTGTATGAATAATGTCACATATCAAAATGACACTTTCACAATCTGTGATAAACAATAATTAATTTTCGATAACTAAATATGTGTCGGCAAACGTTATTTATTAATCAGGGTTCTAACAGTCGCACGATTAGAGCTACGAAAACGATGCGAGCTGCCTGATACGAATGTCTCTCTCGTGCCAAACGCTTCTTCGACGCTCGCAGTTTCGGATTGTCACACAGCTATTCCGCGCCCAATTTTCTCACCGCCTAATCGCGCGTTCTCCAGCTGCGTGCTCGACACCCGGACGGTTTAGGAAGCGCGACCAATTATTGTTAGGATAATCTGCCGCGAGCCTGCTGGGACTGTTTAAATTAGAGGGTGGAGGCGCCGTTGCAAACATCATTGCGCGCATAGGCCATGCCGGACTGCCTAACCGATGAAGTGGGAGGGCGACAGGGCACCCTCCCCCCCCCCCCTTCCCCTGCCCGATCCCTTCGTACAGAGCGTCTATCCCCCTGCCTTTTCCTCCCCCCCCTCCTCTAAATCATTGATTGTTGCATTATCTGTTATTGGCAATGCAATTAACCCCTTACGGTAAAACAACGCTAGCTCGCTTCGCACCACACCGTTCGGTCCGCGAATGTAACTGTACCGAGCGAGTGTGGTGTAACACATACTACGGGCGCATCGCGCGTTCTAACGCGCGTTGCGCGGGCCTACTCACGCGAGCAAGCGAGCGGGCGAGCGGGGGCGTGCGGGCGAACGAGCGAGAAGGCGAATTGATTTGTTGCACGCGAGGTCCCAGTTTGTCCCACTATCCGTCTCGTTTCCTCTTCCCGGGTTTCTCTTCACTCCCTCGCGCTTTGCCTCCTCCTCTCTCTCTCTCTCTCTCTCTCTTGTGTTCTCTCACTCTCTCTCTCTCCGGTGCGCATCCCAGTGTCCAAATCCCGAGACCCGAATCCGCGACAGGATTAAACGCAGCCCGCCTCGCAAATGCCGACCCTTCGATACAACGATTGTATTTCTCTCTCTCTCTCTCTCCCTTTCTCCCCCTTCTCTTCCTCGCGCTATCTCTCTCGTTCTATCCTTCGATACCCATGATATAGTTTCCGTTTCGCATCGTCTCTCTCTTTTCGTCCAACACGAACTCATCGGCACATTCTCTATCGGTGCGTCCGGTTTCCCTCCCCGCAACGCGCACCACCCCATGCGTTATTCCGCGTATATGATCAGGTGCAATTACAATCAGGTTAATAATTGTTACGGCCGCTACCGGTGGGTCCTGTGCGCGAAGGGGCGGCCGGGGAAACCGGTGACCAACGCCGCACGCTTCGTTAGGCGCCCTGCGCCTATTACGCTCTGCCAAAGGACGGAAGAAGGGCGGCTATCGCCTACCATACGTTTGCAACTCGCGGGATATATCGAGTTTTTGGTCACAGCGATTATGCCGCGCATGATTCCGGGATCGATTAAATTAATATTCGGCTGAGCTTTTGTACCCGCGACAAAACTTGATTGTGTGTGCGTGCGTGTATGCTTGCACGCGCGCTCAAACGATTGAAAAATCGTTCTGTTCAGAATTATACATGTTTTTTCACGTTTATAATGGTTTCAGTGATGTATAAAATAAAATAATTTTTTGACGTTTTTAATATAAAAAGCCCTCGTTAAAATATCACGGGATAAAATAATGATGCGGGAATAATGATGGTATTATAGTACTTTTAATTATTGGTAATAAAAGTTAGAGAAATGAAAGATAATATTACGCATTTATATTTTCCATACGCCGTATAAAATTGCTTGAATTGTGCACCATGCCGCGCGTATCAAAATTTTTATATAGCGGCCCGGCCAACGGCAGCTAACGAGATAAAGACTCTCACAAAAGCGAGACTCAATCAGATAAGTGGTTTCGCTGGAATCGTGCACTAAAGCGTGAAAATCGTCCTTCTCGGAAATTTGCTGAGAAGCCGTTGGGAGAACCAATTCGGTTTTATTTGCAACAGTCGCGACTGATACATTTTTGTTGCAATACAGTTAAAAAAATCTAGCAGTTACTTTTGATGTAGCGGAGATAACTTTAATACAACTAATTCACGCAGAAAATATCAGTGAAGATAAGATTACGGTAAGATACCTGCTGTAATTTTATTACGTGCGATTATTTCAACCGTGGACTTTTCAATATAAAATAATCTGATATAACAATAATGTTTATATGTAATAATGAATCTGCTAAAAGCGTCATATAAATTCAATCTTCAATTTTCAACATTGCAAAATCAGTGCTTAAGTAATTAAAGAAATATCATCGGGTTACTGCATAACCGTAATGAAAAAGCAAAATTCAGACGGACACATAAAAAAATGTTACACGTTTCAGAACTTGTGAATCTCTCACAAACGTTTCGGCTGTCTAAACTTTTTCAACATCCGTCCACACCTGTGATTTTTATAAAGTTGTAACATAAATGTACGGTTGTGACGGTTGTAACATTGCACTTGTATTCCTCGACGTGTAAATCTCTGCTTTCTCTTTCTTCTTTTTTCTCATCAAAATACTATCAATTACTAGCACATAGCTTAGTGCAATAATGTACAATGAAAATAGAAGTTAACTCTGCACACTTTCTATACATTTTGATTTTATATTTTCTAAGCACTTTGACACACACAATATATCTTTTAACATTTTTTTTTTTAATTTCAAAACTTTCTTTATTTTTCAAAGCTAGTAATCTCACTTTTATATCCGAAACATTTGAATATATCACATCATAGGGCGTGATGGCAGTTCTATAAGAGCGTTGATAACCTGATGTTGCCAATGGCAGACGCCAGGAATCGCGGCCAGTCTACCGCGATCGCGCGTTGCAATCCGCGCGATAAGTTAATGCCGGCGGCATCCGCGAAATGTTCCCCGTTAACTCCGTGATCCTCGCAACGTCGCGGCCGGAATGTACACGAGGCGCATTGCCGCTAGTATAAACGGTAAAGCGCGTAATATTCCTTGACGTCGTGCTTTGGGAATAGACGCGAGGAGGATGCGGAACTTGCGGGGGAATTAGTGGAGCAACGGGAGAAAGAGAGGGACGTAGCGGCGGCGAGCAGAGGGTGGCCGCGGCCCGTGAAGACCGGCTTAAGGCGTGTTGAATCATAACGAGGACTTATGCCGAAAGCCTCCGACAAGAAGCTGCGAGCTCACTCTCTCCCTTCCGTCTCACCTCCTCTATCTTCCTCCTCCTCCCTCTTTCTCTATCTACGCTCGCCACCGTGCCAACCGCCGTGCACCCTCTGCTGCTCGACCAGACCCTCGCTTTGCGACCCCGAGCGTCTACCCTCGTCTCGCCGCCACCTGCATCGGTTAAGAACGTGGCTGCGAAACAACGAGGTGGCATTACGAAGCGACGCTGCTCCATATTCATACTACCGGCGTTCGACGACAAAGTAAGAAGAAAAGAAGGCAAGTCGTTTTGTCGGGACGGGAAAGAGAGGAGAGAGAAGGGAGGGGGGGGGGAGAAAATGAAATCCGCGGCGAACTTGCGTAGATTCTACCGATCTTCCGGTCCGGTCGACGAAGGTGGCTCGCTCGTTAAGCGAATCGGGAACCCATAGACGAACATTATCGCGGGGATTAGAGGGTACTTACGCGCGCTTCGAGATACATATACCTCGAGGATCACGCGAGAATAGCGCGCCAACGAAAGGGGATGCTAGGACCGTCCTAGATGGGACCTTATAATCGAGATCGGGCTACGATCGGCGGTCATATGCGCGAGCTTGGCGTTAAGGCTCGAGCCGTTGCATCGAGCCGTTTCTTTACGCGCATTTTAATACGCGCGCGGATAATTGGCCCAGCGTGTTGTTAGCTAGTTCCATTAGGAAACATCTTATTGGCCTTAAGGCGCTTATTACCGCTCTTAATTGCACGAACGCGCGCTTTTACCCTTATTAACTGTCGACGACGAGTAGGTAGCCTAATAGGATGGCATTATAACTGGAGATAATGCGTTTTCCGCGTAGGTCTTTCCGCGCACGCGCTTCTTTTCTTTTTTTTTTTTTTTTTTTTTGCCCCCTACGCGCGATATCCTATCGCGCAAATGGCGATAACGTACGATATCTGTCTTACCGCGCGGCATTAACACTTGCAGGATGAGACCGCCCGAGTGCGTCGTGTGCGTTTCTTGTGTACCGCGTATTCGAGCCGGGTACAAGGTGGATTTAATTGCGCAACCTTTAATTCAAGCAAACTGCGTCTTATGTGGCGCGAGCGCAAATAGTTAGACTTTAGTACGTGTAACAGATGGAATATGCCTATAAAAGTCCTATTTGCTTTCATCAGTACATAAAAGTTTCTTAAACTCGTTTTACCTTTTAAAAAGAACTTTTGTTGGGAATTACCGGAAAAAACCACGCATGCATTTTTATAAGTGCGCGTTCTGAAAAATATTTTTAACTCTTTAATGTGCTCTTTTAAGGAAAAAATTCTGCATGCGATACAAGACTGCATCAATTATTGTATAATGCATGTATAAGGCAGAAAATTTTCAATAATACATATTTAATTTTTGCATATCGAAACTTAACTACTGATAGTGTGCCGATTTTAATGCCTTTTATGATTCTTCTTAAAATTAAATGTGATCGCAATAATTGTAAAGATTTTATAAAGTCTGCATACGTATATATACGCTACAGAAAATTTTGAAAAATTGTAAAATCATATGAAAAAAAAATAACGTAACATAAAGTGACTTATACAAGCTATTTGATAATAATGGTATTTCTAACTATGGGCGCATGGTGTATAAATTATTATTACTTGTTAGAAAAATTGAAAAGTACAATAAGTGATAAAAATGATAAGGAGAAATGTTTATCCACACACTTTGTAGAAATTAATTTTTACTTATAAATTAAAAAAAAACAATTATTTTTCAACATAACACCGACTCGTCTCGATTCCTCGTTAAAAGCATTAGAAAAGTGCTTAGAACGGAACTACATTTTTCACAATTGAATTTGTAATTACGGACACATGGTGTACAATTTATTATCCCTTAAATTTCACGGTATAAAGTAACAAAAGAATCGACGAAAGAGGCGGAGAAAAATATTTCGCGTATCACGGTGAGTGAATGATACCGAAGTAAGTCGTTGTTGCCCGAAACGTCATGTTTCGCGTGCACTGCGTCACGGCGGAGAAGAAGGATACGAGAGAAAAGGTGGGATCGTTAGACCGCATCCATCGAATCTCGACGGATGGGATGGAGAACGGCGGCGGGGAATGACCGGAGCGGCCCGAGGGTGGTTGCAGCAGTCGCTTGGATATACGAAGAGGTTCCGGACTGGTTTCGACTCCGGGCTCGTCGGGTTGTATGTACCAAGGGGGTATCCATTAGGGACAGAAGTATTCGCGCGCGAGATATATCGACGTCGCCCCGGAGGATTTATCGTGACAGCGGCGCTTGAAGGGATTGTAAATCCCCGTTTGAGGATCGCTGATACCAAGTTTTATGTGGGACATTAGTTGGGTGGGGCGTGGCTGAATGGTGCGGAGTCGAGAATAGCGCTAGAGAGACGAAGAGGCGCAGAGGGGCACAGGAGGCGGACGCGGGAGGGGGGCGACGGGGGGAGGGGGGGGGCCTTCGACCGTAGAAGAAAGAGGGCATAGGGAAAGGGAGAAAGAGAGCTGCCTGGGCGCAATAAATTAGCCCGAAATGAAAGACAAATCGCCTCCGAGCTGTCCGCCCGTTCGCCCGACGTGATAGAAGCTGCTATGCTGCCGCCTCCGCTCCTTCTCCGTCGCCGTGTCTCGCTTTGCTTCCTTCCGTCCGTCTCGCTCACTTTCTCCAACCTTTGGATACGTCCGACTGATCCTCGTTCTCTTTCTTTCTCCTTTACTCTCTCTCTCTCTCTCTCTCTCTCTCTCTTTTCTTTCTCTCGCTCTCTCCACCTTCGCACACCGCGGACCGGTCCCCCAGGGGTGAGAAAAGAGACCGAGGCAGCTCGTCAGGTTTCCTCTCGTTCTCCTCTTCTCTCTTTCTCTCTCCGCCATCGTTACCTCCTTACTTCGCCTTTCCTTACGTACCACCGACCACCTTGATGGACGCCTGTCGACCCACCAGGGACCCACCTCGCCGCTGCCCACCGACCGAGTTTGTCCACGTCGTGAGAATTCGCGCGGCGTTGATCTTCTTCCTTCGCCCGGATGCTTGCCTGGCAGGTGCACCATTTCGTCGCCGGAGAATCGACAGTTTCTCTCCATTCCGCACGCGCTTTTTTTTGCGACGGTTTTTGCGCCGCTTTCGCACGCCGTGTGAGCTTGTACAAGCTACAGCGTCCGCGAAATCAATCACTTCGCGACCTGCATCGGCGCGTGTGATCGTGTTTCAAGACAGACACTTGCCACGTGAATTCTTAACGCTTCACAGGTTGATAAAAAAAAAATCGACAAGGCGCTAAGCGTTACAAGTCGACAAGCGCTGAAACAATCAAAACAGAAATGAGTAAGAATGCGGTAAAAAGATAAAAGATTTAGTTTCTATTTTTTTTTGTCCCGCCGGCGTTTTGTAATTTTAAATCTAAACAATTTTGGAAAAAGAGATGAAGTGTTAATCTTGCTAATAAATAAAGTGAAAGCATTGAATATTACAGTGTCAATAATATGATGCATATCATGCTGAAGGATGAGTTTTAAAACGATGATATAAATAGATTATACACCATGCGTCCATAGTTATAAATGCAATTATTATTAAATTGCCTATAACTGAATTATGTCACTTTGTTCTTCGTGGCTTGACATAATTTTTGAAAAAATTTTTTGGTTTACACAGACGTTATAGAATTGTCAAAGTTATTTTGGTTATATTTTATTTTTATAGAAATTGCGAGAAACTTTATAATCGTCAGTAAAATTAAATTTTAATATTATATAAAAATGCAAAAATAATTTTTCGTTTATTCGCGGCAATAAAACCAATGTGAGACATATTTATTTCTCTGCAATTAAAAATGCAATTTACCGCTATTATAATAATTTAATCCTCGTATTAGATTAATTAATACGTTAGGCTAATTATTATTACTATGATAGTTAAAGTTTCGTGAGATTATAAGATCAAGCATACCGAAGGGTGATTTGGTGATGTTAGTCTTTAGATCCTGCCAGCTAAGTTCTGGATGCTTACAGTGAGAGTATGATGTATACGACAAAGGCAGTGAACGTGAAAGCAGACGCAAACGCGAGCCTCGCGGCGTCCGTCTTTAGTATCTGACATCTCGTCTACAAAGGCTACGGACGTCAATTAATTAGTCGGGTAGGTTCAACTCCCGTTGCAAACCGGAGGGAATAAGAAGGTCCGGGCTTCGCAAATTCCCCTTCCCCACCTTCGACTTAACAAGATTTCTGCGACTGAAGTGGAAATATCTCTGTCGATCTTCTTATTCATTCTAGCACCGCGTTTATTGTATTTGTAGGAATCCGAAGTGAATTTAAAAAGGAGACAAACTTGCGCATTAATAATTTTGCAAATCTTATTTAAAAGCCGAGCACGTCTTTTTTTTCTGAAAATAAAATAAAAATACGTTACGCGAAAAATTCGTATAAATTTCCGCGAGTATGCTATTTTTATCGTAATATCAAATTACAAATCGCGGTCTCGTGGCATGCCGGTGGAATGGAGAAGCGGGCGAAAGGAGGATAAAAGTAGAAGAGTCAAAGACGGGGATGGATCAAGTACGCTTCGAGAATTGCGGGAGCGACAGATACGGTTATCGTCCTGCAATACAATCAGCGAAGTTTCCACGGATGGCAGGCAATAAAGCTTTATGTATATTACAAGGTCCATGCAACGATACTGCTCGTACGTGAGCCTTTCATCAAAGCGTTTCTCTTCGCTCCATCTTTTTTCAAGACAAGGAGAAAGAGCTTTGCCGAGCAAAATGGATTGAATAAAACTACGGCGTGTGTTTCTCTCGTGAAAACCCCCCAAAAAGTCTCTAATATATTCCCGCGTGTCGATATCAATCGATAAACTATTTGCCGATATCGATAGCTATCGGAAACTTCAACCAAATTTTAATCCCGAATTTTTGTTTCAAGTGTGTAAAGCATAATTGCGTTTTGTACTCAGACACGGTGCAAAACACGCGAGCTTTATTGCGGATTTCGTTGCAGAAATTGCTCGCGTAAACGGGAGTTAGGAATCGAAGGGTTAATTGAAACCTCCGGGGAATGTAAATTTGCTATTCACACGTTGCGTCGTGTCCATCAATAGCGGCGAGACGCAGTTACCGTTCTGTCTGATTTGACGGTTTTGCCGCACGGATAAAAAAAAAAACAGGCTGACCGCGTGCGTTCGGCCGTATTTAAAAATGCAAATCCTCCGGCGTAAACGAGGCGCGCTAATTTTACAAAAAGCTCATCCCCGCCGTTTGGCCGAAGGCTGCCGACAGAATAACTCATAGGGCCGGTAGCGGCACCAGCAGGACAGTCACTGTTGGCGAGTGTCTGTGGCGAAATGAACGTTTTAATTCCCCTCCATAAAAGCCAACGACAAATCAAACGACTTTGACATGATTAACTGGCGGGCATAAATATCGGTATCAATGCACGTGCACGGTGCAATGACGCGTCGCGCCATGTCCGCGACTGTCTCTCTTTCTCTCTCCCTCTCTCCGTCATCCCTCCCGTCCCTCCCTGCCTACTCGATCCTTCTCACCCTCTTACCACCCTCGCGTTTGCTCTTTCCGTCTGGCTCGATGCGCCGCGGCGCATTTTCTCCTTTTCGTGCCTCGTCGAGCAAAAACGGCCGCACCGGCCACGCCGCGTGCAGATGCCTGGATATTAAATATACAATGAATTAGCGTGTGCGTTGCTTGCCATTAAGAGGAAAAGAGGACAAGAGGAGGAGGAGGAGGAGGAAGAGGAGGAGGAGGAGGATGCATGCATGCGGTCGCGTAGCGCGTGAGATCGAATGCAACGGCGATTGTATGCAAATGCGGGCCGTGAGTTCGATCCGGGGCCCGACGTTTTCACTTCGAGAAGGGGTACGTACCATCTCGGCCATATCCTCCCTCGCGCTTGTTTATGTTTGCTGGGTTATTCCAACCACGCCGTGCAAACGCGAGAAGGGACTAGTGCGACGGGGTAATAGCTTACATGTAACGCAGTTAATTGGCGCGCTGCGAGGGGAAAAACACGCGTCCCTTCGGCGTCCTCGATATTTCCCCTCGCGCGGTATATCTCGCTTCTCGCGAAATCAGCATCAGTTACGGGCACATCGACGCTGTAAACGAAAAATATCAAACCGAATATTACTGAGCGACGGCAAATTTGCAAAGAGGTCGATTCATTTCTCAATTCTGCGATTGTGTCTACAACTTTTGGTTCGGTTTATTTTTTTCTTTTCGCATGAGTTAAAATAATCGCTTGTATAATTATATATGTAAATAAAATACTTAGAAAAACTCGGTTCTGCAAATCAAGTTCTTCTTACATACTTGCTTCAATCTGTCCTTATTGCTGTAAATCGCTCTTAATTACTTATTTCATTTTATACAGCTATGTGCTAGGCGATCTACTATCTCTATATTTGTTAGGAAAATTTTTCTCCCGTCTTATCTTTTGGCTGTTGAAAGACGATCATTGACTTCAAGTCTTAATTGCTTATTTAAGTTTTACATAATTTTTTTGTCGCTATAACAGTTGAAGGGTTGCTTTTCTTAATTACATTTAAAGCCGATTTTACGTAGAAATTATCATGCGAAATACATAAACTAATTAAATCGCCGATTTACTCCGCGCTAATAAATGCGAATATGGCATATAACTTGGAATTTTACGGCCTCGATCTGTCGAATAACAACGTTTACAGTGCCTGATACGCCTGTTTTCTCTTATTTTCATTCTGTTGCACGGTCGCAGCATTCGCATCATCTGCATCGTCGCGACATCTTGGAATATAACCCGGAAGCAGCATGCAACGCAAGAACACGATCAATGGTATCGCTTGCTAATTGCGATATGAGACCAAATTTAATTATTGAAACACCGACAGAAGTGCGATTAGAAAAGATGATTGATTTTTCTTCAATCACTCCGCGGCCCGATCTAATCCAAACTTCACGCAATCTAAAACTGAATGTGAAGTATTTTGAACTAGAATTTTGTTTCTAAACAATTAGAGAAAAGAAAGGTGCGCGTGGAATGCGCACTTTTCTTCCATAACCACGTGCCCAGTTAATTGCGCATTCTTAAACGTCATGTAAGGGTCGGGAATTTAAAGGGATCCTTGGGAAGTTTAAAAAGTTTCCGGTGGGTGTACGTAAGAAACTGGGTTACTGCAACAGGTGGGTACTAAAGTAAATATACGCACATTACGTCCACTCCTTAGGAATGCATCTTTACGCGATTTGATCCTTCTCATGATTAATATTTGATTTATAACACGCGGCGCTTCAATGAGCGATAGATTAGAAGGAATAACTTCTTCAATCAGCAACCACAAACTAATTTTTGCAAACAACAATTTATAGATTTATGTGTTTTTAAAAATATTTTCCTGTCGTACTAAGCTGTGTTAATTTAATATATATTTTTTTACAGACTTTTAGCAATTTATTAAATATCTAAATAATTTTTTAGACAGCAAAATCTTGGACCAACTGATTTCTCTTTGCCAAAAATATTGAGGCATCGATAACTTAAAAGCTATAAACAATTAAACATTAATAATGTTTTATAAATTGAATTTTTTGGATGCACATAACTAAGAAATATTTTTTGCTTAACTTTTAGTAAACTTTATTTTATTAATTTTAATTGAAGATTGAATTATCGAAATATCGAAGATTAAGAGATTGTCGTAAAAGATAAAATTTTTCGTAATAAATAATCGCCGCCAAGAAATGGAAAGGAAAAGAAGCGCAATATATTTAGAACATTCTGTGAATTGTATATACTGCATAAATTATATAAATGCGCGGTGTGTATCATTGATTACATCAGAGCCATCATGCGTAAAGAGTCAGGAGCCGTCGTCTTCTGCGCGGAAAGTTGTTTAATAGAAAGGTACTATCGCGATGGAATAAGGCCGATTATGCAAAACTTTGGGATCCGTTCAGCGAGTGTAATTCGAAGGCATAAATTAACCAGGCGAGGCATTATCAACCTGTATTGTCACAATTTATGACTACTAATTAAAGGGTTTAGGGAGAGAATCGCCGTTCTGATTTGCACGCCTCTGCCACCCTTCGGAGCGGGCGAACTTTAAACGACAAACGGGTCTCATTAAGATATGAAGCGGACTAACGGCTTCCACGAGTCTCGCGAGTCGTCTCGTGACGGCACACGAACATGAAAGAAAAAAAAAAAAAAGCGCAAATATACGCGAAGGCAGTCACGGAGGAGAAATCGACTGTTAATCGTTTCGAATCGGTTGTTAAGGCTCGCTCCACTGCCACCACGTGCACTCGTCATCGCGGAATATCAGTCGTAAATTACCGAAAGAATGATTGGCAGAAACGGCGAAATTAATTCGCGGAAATTAAACCGGGACGAGTTGTGGACGAGCGATTTTGAATTAGCCGGCCGGTTTACGCGCGCTCGTATATGCTCGAATGCTGATCGATGAAATATGCGGCGGAGAGATGTCGGGATATAAATACAAGATGGCGATAAAACATGGGGGAACAATTGATTGTTATTCTTCATGTGCGACGTCCGTCAGGCGGAAAACAAGCGTGACCGTGGAGTAATCAAAGAGCCGCGGCGAATGTTCGATTGGGACGCGAAGGCGTCAAAGCGGCTTCGAGCGGCTGCTCGCCCATGCCGATCGTTCATCACGCTTTCGTTGCGTGTTATATCGCGCGACAATCATGCGTATAATTCACTCGCACTTCGCGCGGAATTACGCCGCGACAACGCGTTTATTCGACCGATAGCTTATCCAAGGCATTGACGGCTACGAGACGTTGATACACTTGATTTAAGCCGACTCTGCCGGAGGCACGGCTATTCGTCAAATATTCCACCAGCGCCATTAATCCGCATTTAATCTCTTGTAACAAATCGGTTACACGGCGCGGCGGCTTTTTCTGATTTAATTTTTAGATTTTGCGCCTTCATACTTTTTATTTTCTATCTAAAAATTATGTTAATACGAAATTATCTCGATGTAACGTGTGTGACCCGCTTTGACACGGCCAACGTGTAGTTAATACTGATGGTGATAAAATTTCACACTAATAAATTCTTAATGTGTAGTAAAAGTGGGGCAGATTTTTCTATCGCAAGGTTTGCGCGTGCCACTTCAGCTCCCGCCGACAAATGTATTTATTTGTCAAACACGGGACAAATATAAATATGTTATATTTATTTAACGAATTTTGCTTTTGTCATATTCAATTGTGGAATTATCACATTGATATGAATTATTACATCGTGATACGCGTCATATGATCTATACGATGCATTACCTATCTCGGCTTGACAAGTACTGGGCGAGTGGTCGCATTTAGATATGCACTGTAAGCTGCTAATGCACCAGATAAACATTCAACAAATGTTTAGAGACGGTTTGCCGAATATTGCAACACGAATCAAATAATTTGCATTCGATAAATGCAAATATCCTGATGCTGATATATTGCTACATACAGTTATCAATATTGATCAATATTTGGCAATTGAACGCGTCATTTGGTTGTAATAAATATATTATGAAGATTTGACGCAATTCATAAATGAAGATGTAAATGCACACAACGTTTATATCGTTTTAAGATATTTAATGTTTTACCGACATTAATCTTTAATCGAAATGTAACAATCTCGGATATCGCTTCATAAATTTGTTGATTTTATTTTTTATCAAGTTTTCAATGGAAATTGATAAACTTTTTTTTAAATATACTCTCTCAATTTTATCATATTTTATAAATGCTTTATGAATAATCAAATTTACTTACGCTATTATTACTCAAACAGAACATATGTGTGAGATTTTATTTTATTTATGAAATAATAAAAATAGATTGACTATATATGCAAAATAGTTGAGAGAATGAACATTGTCAGCTCTGCAGTGACATAATTTTCACTGAAACCATAAAATCGTAATTTAAGAAGCATTATGAGCTGCAACAAGCGAGTCACGACAAGAAGCTTTCGCATCAATGTAGCGAGGAAGAACAACCGAAGGAGGGAACTTTACCATTTCGTTGTAAGCCGTCATTAACAGATACTTAGGATGCACGAGAAGGGCGGAAAGTAGATGACACGATGTACTCGCACCTGCGTGCGCCATTAAACGCACTGTTAAATATTAACGGGAGGCTTTTATGAGGCCGTAATACGCTCAACGGCTCGTAGCTCGCTGCCTAACGTCAGTGCCTTCTCTCCGAACGACGTTGAGGAACTCGAAATAGCTCTCGTTCATCGACATGAACTTATGACATCTTTTTCATGCCTGTCGCAAGATCCGATCTATTATAAAATAAGAATATAGATAATAATGAAAAATTAAATACATAAAATAAGAATATGACTCGCGAAAATTAATATTTTAATTATAACTGCGAAATATCTAATATATGTATTATAAGGTTAACTTTCCGAAAATCAAGGAATAAGGTTTCATGTAAAACATTGATAAGTTAGAATAAATTTACTTTTATAAAATTAGATAACCCCAAGCTCGGCAATGGAAATTATCGTACAAACGGGCTAACACAATTTTTTAGTAATAGAATTAATAGTTATTTTAAAAATTGAAAAATAAGCAGTATCAATTCATTTAGTTGTCCAAAAAATCTGTGTAATTTATGCTAAATCTTTAAACGTTATCTTACGTATTAATTCAAATTGTATGCAAATTTTTTTTTTTTTTATCTGAACGCAGAGAGATTTGTAAGTGTTACTTTTCGTCTCGTTAAGCGAATTCAGCGGAATGAAGCCTAATGAATCTAATCCGTACGCATTAATCTTCCGCTCGATCCAAATGCCGCGCGAGAATTCTCCACGAACCAATTTTCCAAGTGCATCACGCGAGGTACGATAACTACGATACGAGGCACCCTTTAACGAAGAGAATGTAAAAGTTTTAACACGCTCCGCGGCGAGCATCGCGGTAAATAAAATTGAACAATCCTTCCAATTTGCCCTAGATTTTTATTACTCGCGAAGAGAAACTTCGGAGCCCTTCGCGCGGCGCGCGAACTTCGGAATCCTCTTTGGAGAGGCGAGAAGAGCGGGCGTGTTGTGTGGGCTCTGTGTAGAAACTCGTCGGGAAAAGTCATTCCGCTCGTTTCTCCGCGGGGTAAAAGAGACGCCACGCGCCGAGCCCGGGTCGCTCTATCGGCGGGGAGGGGGAGGGGGTGCTAAGGGGGTGCGAAAGGGAAAAGTCCGCCCTCTCCGCGCGATATAAGCCGCCGGCGGCTCTCCGTATCGTTCGATAAGCTCCGAGCCCTCGGCGGACTCGGTGTGGGTCCACACGGCACAAAGGCCTAATTACCCATAAATTCGCTGATTTACGGCGGTCTAGAAATGTAAATATGAAATATGAAAATGAGGACGGCGGTAATAAAAGTGATGTACGGGGCTCCGTAGGGTCGTTCATGAAGGCGTCCATCATCGTGCTTGACGGGCTTCTTTGTCTGGTAGCGGCAGTCGAGAGCCATTTCGCTCTCTTGCCTCTACCCCCTCCCCCCGCGTTTCCCCGCGGCACTCTCTTCCGCGACTCTCTTCATCTCGCTCTCTCACTCACTCGCTCACTCATTCCGTCTTTCTCCCGCCCGTCCACCCCCGTCACCCCCGGTCTGCCGGTCTCATGCTTTCTCATCGGAGACGCCGACGGGAACATCCGCGCGATTCGCACGCGAATTTGGTTCTCTCACGGCGAGAAGGCACTTTGTCTTGCCTTTTGTAGCTGTCGTTTTGATTCACGGCAGCTAGTGATTCTTCTTTTCTTCCCGGCCGAAGTCGAGAATACTCGCGGCCGATTTATCGTCGCGAAAATTGTCGTGACTCCACTGACTGCCTCTAATTAATGTGCCTAAGCCAAAAACTGACCGCTTCTATATCAAGTTCCTGGGAGGACGCGAGTATTATCAGCCAGTGATTTAGATTATGACTTTGTCAGGTAATTAATTTACTGCGATAAATATCGTTGCTTAACCATATAATTTTATTTTACATATAGAGAATAAATATTATTTTGTTTTAATTTTTAATTGTTTTTTTTTAATTTTTTTATTTTTAATAGTTTATGCGATTTAGAGCAACGCTCGTTATTGAAATGTCGGCTAAAATGATTAAGTTGTAGCTATCAAAAGATAAATTGAAAGAGAGTTATGCGCTTATGACGACAGTCTTAATGAGCATTTCTTTGATTACCGAAAGATTATATTAATCAAATTCAGTTTCTTCGATAGTGCAACTTTCAAGATGACAGTATTCGTTTGTAGGTACGTTTCCCTGCATAATTTGACCTTAATTAAGACTACCGTTAAAACTCTGTTGGCTCGAAGCAATGCGAATTCATCGGGATTGCAGTGTTTGCACGCTATTCGCTCGATGTTTCCTCGTTTTTACGTTGATTCTTTTGCTGTGCTATTTGTTAGGATGCAAACTACCTTTTCCAGACGTTCCAAAGATCATTATGCAGGTGAAGAAAATAGCAGATATAGTTGCGTTGAAGCTGCTGGCATTCCATTTATTTGTATTCACGATGCTTATCAACCATGTTGCCTAATATGCAAAAAAATATCGCAGGAATTACGAAAAAGTTAATATTTGAAACTTTAAGCATTAAAAGTGCTGTGTGCCTATTGTGCAAACTAACAGTATATTATTAAAAATTTATTACTTTATCAATATATTTGGAAACAATGTGAAAAGGATTCTTATATACACAAATATACATGTCGTGATAAGAGTATATGCAATGAACATAAAAATTTGCGGAACACGAGGCATAGAAGATTCGTTTTTGCCGCATGTCGCTATATTAATTTTTCGCCGAGTTATGTTTTAAAAATTCTGACACGGCGCGCATGAATGTGTGTATGTCACGTAACACGTGTCATAATATTACGTAACTATTACGATACGATCAGCTGGTCAGTAGTAATATGGTAGGTAATGGTGCAATGACCTATACGAAATACGTGGCAGCATCGTCGGCTTCGGTCTAATCCGGGATCCATTCGGGAGGTAATCCATATGAGTCGATAACGTGGCTAATATAAAAACGGAGGACAGTCGTTTACCGGCCGACACGCTGTATTTATCAAATTTATAGGTTAGGACAGTTATACTCGTTTGCTACGCATGATTTGACATAAAATACGTCTTCCTTTATGTATTCTCGCATTGAGCGTGTTACGGATGTCGTAGAGTATTAATTAGTGCATATAATTGCTATTGGCTATAAATAAATATTGTGCTTTGCGTTATTTATTTGTTCAAAAATGCATCGCGAGTAATCACGAGAAAGTCGAATGCTGAGCAAATCGATGATAAAGGCAAGTGAAGATAATTAAATTTTGCGATAATATTCATATTTAACTCGTAATGCCGTTTTTTCGGACATTATTGCTATACTGAATTTTTTTAATTTTTTAGGCAGAATTGTTTTGTGCTTGTAATGATTGAAATTATTTCGAAGTTATCGTATATTATATTGAAAATCTATCGCACTTGTAAAACTCTGGTGTGTTATATGAACAAATCATTTAATTAGGATGTTTGTTACAGGAACTTTGTGCTTAGAAGATATATGAATTGCAGCGGGACATCGGCTGGTGAGTACATTTCAATATTACATAACGTGAATTATTTTTGTATACGATAATATAAGTATATGATATAATTGCTGATAGTCAATGCGCTGAATGCACGTGCGTGTAGCTTGATAAATGCATATTAATTCCCCGAATACAAAATCGACAAAAGTCCTATCGTTGGTTTGTATCGTCACGTATAGATGTCTCGGTCTGCTCAGGCCAGACTAAATGAAACATCCTTGAATACTCACGTTTGCGCACGAGTAAATGTACTCTAACCTTAACCGAATGTGCTTCGACCGGAGTCCTAATTTAAAATAATCCATGCTCCAAAAAATGCACCGTATTTAATTAATGCACCACATTTAAGATATATTTAATATTATATTAATTTGCAATGTAAAACAGTTGATTAGAATCAATTTGATCAAAATCAACATGTTAAAAAATACAAGTGATTCTCGTAAACAACAACTGAAGGAATTGAAGAGCTTTACTGATGAAATTAACCAAGAAATCACCGATATTGTCGGAAGCTTAGGCTGGACAATGGAAAGTGTGTCAAATGTGGTAAGTATAATTGAATTTTGTTTAGAAAGATATTATTACAAAAATATTTTAAATATTATATGTGCATAGGACAAAGAGTATTTTACATGTCCATATGATCCATCCCATCGATTAACAATGGAATCTTTCAACGATCATCTTACCTCTTGTCAATGGAAAGCTGAAGGTTATGAAAAATCGGATATTCCATTTTCGGAGCCAACCTTGCCAGCAAATTCACCGTTCAGTATAAAATTCGGTAAGCAATTTTTAGAATAAATACTTTAAATCTCTTAGAAATATTGTACTTTCATGAAATATATGTTGTAGATGAACAACTGCAAAATGAAGTTTTGAGGAAGGCCAAAGAGCAAAATCTAAGCATGCAAATTGGTTAGTATAAGAGCATAGTAACTTACTATGTCCATTTTTATGCATTTTAAATGACAGTGGAATTTTTTCCAGCAAGTTATGAATGTTATACTTGGTGCGGAATCAATATATCCTTTTACATATCCTTTGCTCAATATTTAGTCATAAAAACAAAACAGTTCTACTGTAACATTTGCAATCTGTTTCTATCATTTTCCTATTTAGTAACATAATGGACAACAACTTATTGTGCAGCTATTAATTGCGAGAAAATAGCTATTTTGATTATTTTATGATTATGTTATTATAATTTTTAAAAATATATACAAATTCTTGACATTGATAATAGGTATGGGTGAGCGGTTAGTACCGCGTACATCTGATAGGCTTCTCACAGATTTTACCAGTGACGAGAGAAGAGCATTATACGATTATGTTATTGCTAATACTACAAAACTAGATATTGGTCAAGATATTGAAGACATCAACAATTTGTAAGGCTTTTAATTGACTAATATATTTGTGATATATAGTTGTATATGTTATATTTAATATTGGTGCAATGTATAAATACTATCAAATTTATTTTCAGGCAACCACAAGAGACAGAAGAGAAACAATTATCCTTTCTAGAGTTATTAATTTATGAGCGCAATTTGAAGAGACGTAGAGCAAAGCATAAAGGCGTTCATACAAATAAGAAATCTCAGGTTGAAGTGCTTAGAGAAGTGATTAATCAGCAAATGGAGATCTATACAGATTATATTTCTGGACAAACTATTTCTGAATCCGCAACTAGTTCTGAACCTATGGATGTTCAGAGTACCAAAGTGGATGATTTGAATTATGAAACATCGCGAGAAAGGACAGAACATTTATATAAAGTATTTCATTCTTCCTCGCAAAGTTATAATGATTTTAATTCTGAGGATTATGAGAGGAATGATCACCGCCATAGAGGAAGTCACCAGGAGTGGTCACCACGTAGAAGAGATGACCGAAAAGAAGAATATTTAGAGGAAAAAAATTATCACCGATCGAGAGATCAAGACAGACGGGAAAGACACTCAGATGAATACAGGAAGCACAAACATGAAAAACATAGCAAATCCTCCCATTCGAGAGATAAAAAGTCACATAAAAAAGATAAACATCGAAGCAAAGACAAACACAAAGATAAATATCGTGAAAGAAGTCATACATCTCGACATCACGATAAGTCGCTCGAAAAGAGACATTCTTCAAAACATAGTGATTATAAACGAAAGGAGAGAAGTAAAGAGCGTTAACACACATCAATTTAAAAATCAATTTTAAGAATGAAAATAGCAATAAAAATCTATTTGACATTTTGTCTGTAATAATTTTAGCATAATTTATTAGCATCTTTAAAATAATTAACTTGATAAATAATAGAATTAAAATTTTTTTTTATTATTTCACTATACATACTTTATTATTTTTTATCATTTCTTATCAAAATGAAAATAAAAGTGTACATTTGGAAATAATGGGCTCAGAGGCATGGAGTGATTGGATTGACTAGGATATGTAGTCTCCAAAAAAGCCATTTGATTAGATTCATCAACGGGCTTTGAATTAACACACTTGTGATCGTCTAATTGATTTGTTATCGTATTGTGTATATTGAATACCGGTCCTTGTGGGTTTGCTTCAATAACATTTTTGCTTTCAGTAACATTTTTGTCTTTTGTCAGATTCTGTTCTTCTTTTTTATCCACATTTTTAATATTATATGCATTGCAATTGTAACTAATCAACAGTTTTTGTATATCATAATACGACAAGTGATTTCGTTGACCAATCTCCACGTTAGGAGTCTATAAATATAAAAAAAAATTGAATTAACGATATTAAATCTCAATGCAATAAACCAGATATTACAAATGTAACAATTTCGTCTTGTTTTTCAGTATTTAGAAGTATATTTGATACAATCACCTTAGGAATTATTGTTGGAAGCGTTTTATCCTTAGTAAATGCCGTCATCGAATAGTGCATTATACTATCATAATCGTACGGCAATCCATAATCGGTTACGACGCTATCATTCATGAGATTGAAATTGTACGCATCCTCTAAAAACAGAGTAATTTTTCTAATTAGTTTTCCTTTCAATTCGGTATTGATTTCGTGCTATATCGTGCTATACCATTTCTTATATTATCCCATATTATCGTGATGTGATCGTCGCGATCTGGCCTCATGTGCTCATGATATGCACCTAAAGTGTGTAATATCTCGTGTAGCGCGTGTCCCGTCGTAAACAAGCACCTGTCCACATTTAAATTTAAATGCGACGGTCCAAGCGTACTACGCCCCAAATCGGAAAAACAACCGTCTTGATTGCCGGTGATGTTAACCCAATTATTCTTCGGGAGTCTTCCGTCTTTGTTAGGATAAATGCGCACGAACTTAACGCAACTTTTCGACATTATAGTATTCATGGCTTCCTCCACTATAGCGAGTCTCGTCGGCTCATTAACTGGATTAAAAGATTCTTGAATTGTGATTGAACAATTCTCAAACATATTTATTTTATTTGAATTCAAATATGTCATTATATGCGAGATTATTTCGATCGTGATATTTTTATACAATTTAAGATCCGAAACGACTCACCTATGGACGAATGAAAATAGTAACTCACGACACCGTCGGGCCACAATAGACTTTTATCCTTCGTAATCGTTTTTCTCGAGAGCATTTCGCGTATATCTCCTTCTCGGTGTGCACCTTCTTCAGGATTGTCATAATGGGACCACGTATCGACTGTAAAGATATAATGTTATATTTATAACAATACTAAGCGTTTAAGACGCTTGTGTATCGTTTGGACGGAGAATGAATTTTCTCGCTCACGTCTGTAGCTGATGGGTATTGCAGAAGCGGCCCTCCGTGTCACTCTGGTTGATGCTGACTGCGGAAGGCTTGCGAAAGCATTGTAAAATGACATCGGATATGTATTAGTATTCGCGATGAGCCAACTATATAATAAAAGCACTAATGCTAAAGAGAAAAACGGAGGCTCACAGAGGCGTCGTGCTTTCTGCATCTTTCTTGGGCAAATTACAAACGTGGACTGACGTTTGATCGCTGACGTGCGCATTATAATCGTACGTTGATCGGTTACACCTTACAATCGATGTATTAAAATTCTCTTCAGAGATCCAATGATGTGTGCAACATCCGTAACGCCACAATTTAGATTAAATTGTTAAGAAATGAATTATCAAAGTAATTGCCAATAAAAATCTAATCAATTAAGCCATTACTGATACCGATTTTTATTGCAATTCTTATTCCACATGGAATTACATTCAAATGTTATTTATGAATGTGTAAATAACATAGCATTTGCGTTGTGAAAGATAATTAGAAAATTTTTTTAGTAATATTTAGAAATATTTTACATTTTTATTAATTATTTGAGATTTAGTCTAAGGTTTATTTTAAGATTTAATTTATTTAAGATTATTATAATATTATAACGAGGACATACTCACAAATGTATGCCGAAATCTTCCGTTCAAAAACTTGTTTCTCTATGTGGAACAAGTGTCAATGATATTCTAGAGTTAGAATCAGTGCCGCTTGGCTCGTTACCACGCAACCCTTGAATGACCTATTTCGTGCTGATTATAAACAGGAGACACCAAATAATCCGGTTGCGAGATATACATTTGCTGATGATATTCATGGTACTTTCTTTCCTGTTCTTGCATTTTTTAAATCGCCTCCTCTACAACTCTACATAGAAAATTAATTGAAAAAAGTGTCGCGTGTCAGTTGTGGTGGCCAGAAATGGATTACTCAAGCCGAAATCCAGGCTAATTATATTATAAAACAAATTCTATGATAAAATAAACTTTATAACGACAATTTGATGATGTAAAAGACGCTGTAGAAATTTACCGAGATACTTGAAATAAGACTGCTCATCTACATTTAAACTATCACATTATTTGCAAGATTAAAATCATCATTTAATTGGTTTTTATCCTTTCCCTTTTTTTTTAATTAATTATAATTATTATTAGACATCAAAGTATTATAGATTTAAATTTCTTATGCATATAAGAACTGCATTAGAGATTGATTAAATTTAAAATTACTAAAACAGATACTTTTTATATATTTTACATAAACACGATTTATATTTAAAAAAAGGAACAATGTTGTATACATTAACAAAAATAATTTTAATCTTTTTTATACGAGCGGTAATATTCTCTCTTTTCCGCCCGACTATTCTTTTCGTTACCATCTTCTTCTGTGGCTTACTTATTCCTTACTCCTGCCACAATATTTTCTGAGGGCGTTAGTGAGATCAGGAATCACAACATCAAGTCGGTGGCAGTCGACGGTTAAGAGAATATGGCGATAGCTGTCGTCCTCACTGCTTTACATATTTAATGCATGCAATCTCAGCTTGTTGAGCGATTTTGTTTTGTCGCATGCGCATACTGCACCTGTGCGAGAAGCGCATTTTTTGACTTCAAATGAAAAAATACGAAAGTTCCAAGATGAAGAAGTATGAGATCTTAAAGCAAATCGGAGAGGGATCTTTTGGACAAGTGTACAAAGCTAAGAAACGTTCGGATGGTGAAATCGTGGCTTTCAAAATGATAAGGAAGGTACGTGAATCAAAGGAGATTTATAAATAAATAACTATTTTATAACCAATGATGTATTTGTTTGCAGTGCGGCAGGTCGTTTAAGGAGCTGAAAAGTTTACGTCAAGAGTGTGAGATTCAACGTCATTTACATCATCCAAATATTGTGCAGATGTTAGATTCCTTTGAGACAGAAAACGAAGTATGTTAGATCGACACTTTTATAAATAGCAGAACATAGCGTTTAATAAGCGATTGATAATTAGTAGATCTAATTGTATACGTCAATCAAATCCAATCCAGTAATTGCTTATTGAATGTTTTGTACTGTTGAAAAAAATATAACATATTTCTAGATGTTTTGTAGAATATGTGATCTAGATTGTGGTTGTAACGGAATATGCAGACAAGGAACTCTATGATATACTGGACAAGCAAGGCAGATTGTCCGAGGAAAGAGCTCAAGTAATAGCTTGTGATCTGGTGTCTGCGCTTTATTATTTGCATTCAAATCGAGTGATGCATAGGTTTGTGTCTAATTGTAGACAGATGTAATCTGTAATGTGCTATAATAATGATTCTGTTTTCATTATTAGAGATCTCAAGCCACAAAATGTTCTTTTGGAGGCAAACGGTGTGGCTAAACTTTGTGATTTTGGATTTGCTCGCAGCATGAGCACTGGCACTCACGTACTTACTTCAATCAAAGGTACGCCATTGTACATGGCGCCAGAACTTATAGAAGAATATCCATATGACCATAATGCTGATTTGTGGTAAATCTGTCATACATTTGACACATATAATTTATATTTTATTTGCACAATAAATACATCTTAAAATTAATGTTTTATTTAGGTCCTTAGGATGCATAGTTTATGAATTGGTGGTGGGTTCTCCTCCATTTCAGACCAACTCAATATTGCACTTGGTTAAATTAATCAGATTTGAAGCGATAAAGTGGCCAGATTTTATTTCTCCAAATTGCAAAAGCTTCTTACAGGTAGAAATATTTATCTAGGTATTTGTAGATAATGTGTTTGTAATATCTTATTTATTCATGGTTTTAATTTCAGGGTTTACTACAAAAAGATCCTTCTCAGCGATTGACTTGGCCAGCTCTTCTCGAACATCCGTTCGTCAAAGATCGAATTATAATAGTAGGTGGCACCGCACCTGTGGCTCCATTAACAACTCCATTGTCCGCGAGTCAAGCAAGAGCAAAGCAGCAGCAGTTGCAAAGTCTGGCGATGCGTTCTACGAAACAATCCAAGTATAGTGCCGTTGATTTAATTGTCTTGAGAGAATCGTGCACGCAATATTTTTCTCAATTAATCGTTTTCTATGTAGAGTTGTGGAGAAAGTGATAAAAAAAATGCAAGAACAGGAGAGGAAACAGCACGAATATCGTCAGCGAACATGTATCTCGCAACCGGGTTATCTAGTATCCCCTGGTTATTGCCAGCATGGAATAGGTCATTGTCAAGGATTGCGTCATAGCGAGCCGAGCGGCACTGATTCTAGCGCTAGCATCGACGTGCTTTTAGGAAATCTCAGTCTCAGGGCGTCTCTGAGAAGTGATCTTCTAGCAGCGGATCACGCTATATGCCAGAACGATTGTCCGCATAGCGCAAATGTAGAGCATAATTTCCCCGTATCGGAGGATCACTCCAAACCTATTCAAACGCAGATAGACGACAATTCCGTTGGACGACAGTTGGATGGGGAAATGCATCACACTAATGCTCAGGGTGATGGTATCAATATCGGTCAACAAGCGGAAAAATCCTCGCACACTGATCAAATGCACGGCGATGGTGATTGTAAACAAAGCTGCTTGAGCATCGATTATGAACAAGAATTCGGTGAGAAAAATCCACCCGAAAAGAAAACGTCCGAGAAGCCTGCGAGATTGCCGGACTGGGATCTGAGGGCAGTGGAAAGACCGATTGAAAATGAAGAATGGGTTGTGTTTTTACAAAAATCGATGGAAGAAGTTATGGAGGGCGAGATCGATTCTTTGTTGCAACAAAATTGCGTTTCGGTGTTTGTTTCCCCTCTTAGAAACCCAGCAGCCGGTTGTCGAGTAGTCGAATACGTAGCTTGTTTATTATCGTTGCCGTTTACCGTGCCAATTAGCAAGGAGAATTTGAAGAAAATCGAACGAGTTTATCTGGATGTAAGAGTGGTACCTAATCTCGTTTACGCTGTGAAACTCCTAATGTCGGAACGCTCTGACGAAGCGACGAACGCGACAGATACGGCTTATGCGGAAACGAGATCAGCATCCTCTCTGTCTGCGGATGAGCTTCAAGCGCTCGAGTGCGCAATGCTGGTGCTTTGCAGATTGGTATACGTTGGGAATCAATTTCTCATTCAGTTTTGCGACGCCATTTACATCGTTAATGGAATGCCACTTCTACAACAACTGCTAGCTTTGGAGAGAAGAAAGGCACGAGTCGTTGCGGATCTTGTAGCGATTTTGAATAATGTGCTGCGATCTCAACCTGAGAATGCCGAGCTTGTGGAACGGGTCGTATTGCGTATGAAAACACCTGGTGAGTAAATTATAAATCATTTTCTGCACCGTCATAATTTTATAAGTTGTATATGTGAGACTGTGTCTTCAATGAAGGAGCATCGGTAGAGCAGCTCAGTAAACTTCTCCATCATCGACAAGCTGTTTTGCGAGCGAGAACGTGTACCATGGTTAGATTGTTGGGTAGATTTTGCTGCAGAGCACTGCAACAGGTTTGGGACAGATCATTAAAAAATTTAATTGAGAGTTTAACTAAGGATGAGGATGAACAAGTGCGACACGTAAGTAAATTAAATAATTGCAATGTTTTCGTCAAAACAATACATTATATAACATATCGCAAAAATATTATTCTAGGCTGCTGTGGATGCAGTAAGTGAATTAAAACAACTAACGTATTACAATCAAAAGAGTCCTGTGAGTTGAGCGGGTGAAATAAGAATATTTGTAGGGATCAATTTTAATGTTGTTATTATCCTTCAACTAGTACAGAATTATGCGTAATTCGTGATTCGCCGTTGAGAGAGAAGAAATTAAACGCGCCAATGACTGTAAAAGCATTCAACGGATAACAAACTGCGAATCGCATATTCACATAATCCGGCGCTAATTTTATGAGATCAAATATTTTATTTTTAGACAGACTGATATACTTAAGAAATAAAATATTTGTAATATTTTTATAAATCGCTAAATAATAAACATACTTTGGCTCGTGCAGATATACTTAAAATGTAGCAAATACGTTATAAAGATTTTCAAGTGTTCAATCAAATTAATATTAACAGGGTAAATAAGAATCTTAATTGTACGTAATATTATTGACTTTGTGAAATTTTTTACATAAATATACGCAATATTGAATGTTTTGTTTTTATTTTTAGATCTTTTTCCATGAAAATTCCATGTATTTGTGCAGACTACCGACTTGGATATTTTATTACACATTTTAGAGTTTGATTATTTGAATTTAATCGAATATCCATCCCATAGAAATTTCTTCAGAAGAATTAGATGAATCGCTGTCATTTTCTTTCGTGTCACGATTGCTACATTGCTCTTTATACATTGCCTGCACTTTGGCTACGTCCTTTTCGCTGAGTCCGTCTCGCTGACCAAGTTTTACCTTTTCTTTCTGCGAAATGACATAAACATTGAGAGCAAACCGAACTATATAGAAATATCATGAATACCGCACGATTATTACCTTCGGCGTAATAGTAGGTTCTCCATTTCTCGAGAAGGCATGGGAACTGTAATGCATGACGCTCTTGTAATCGTAGCCGATGCCATAATCGGTCACAGTGCGATTATCGTACTTATTGAAATTGTGCTCCTTGCCTGCAAGAGTTCATTAAAATTTAGTTCACGCATTGTGTAAAAGCTTTCATCCGAAGAATTCATAAAAAATATCATAAAATATCATAAATTGCTTCTCAATATTTATGGAAGATTATTACGGAGAAATTGATAAATAAATATATAATCTTACGAAAAGATAAGAAATCTCTCTACTTATATTTTTTTTTAATTATAAACACGTAATAAGTCGAGAAAATATATTTCGCAAAGAGTGCAATTAAATATCATTCGAAACGGTCGAGATCCTGTTTTAATTACCAAATTTGAAATAAAATATGCCATTTAATTACATTGCGATAACATTAATGCTCTTACCAGGCTTGATGTTATCCCAATGTATGGTGACCCACTCGTCTCGGTTCGCGGCGCTCTGTTGATGGTAAAAGCCCAAGGCGTGCATAAATTCGTGTACGACAACACCGTGATGAACGCATCCCGGATTCTGTAGATTCAAGACCTGTCCATGACCGTGACGGCCGACCAGGGACCAACATCCCGAGTTTTTCGCTTGTATTGTCACGTAATCGTCGTCAGTATCTTTGTAAGGCCGAAAACGCAAGCAGGTCTTTTTGTGATACTCCTGCATCGCTTCTTTGATCAATTCGATTTGGCTCTCATCTACGAATTAATAATTTATGCATGAAATTGAATTATCGAAGTCAAAAGTAAATTTAAATATTTACGACGAATTATTTATGACCGATTTTATAATAATGTTTTTGTTTGTTTTACATATAATTTTGAAAAAAAGCAACGAAGCAATTAACGTAATAAATTAATTAACGTTAACGAATTTTAAACGGTATTTGCTATTAATGAAAAATATTTATGATAATATAAATGATAAAATATGTTTATCATTTAATATGTTTATCATAAAAAATGTTTATCATTTCGATTAGGAAAAAAAGGATAAAACATTACCAAATTCATCTTTCTGTATGAAATACGGCACGACACCACCGGGCCATCGTGCTTTAGTGTCTAGAATACCGTTTTTCCATGATGGACTATCAGGATGGATCATTATATCACCTTCGTGTAGACCGCTCAGTTCCCAAATATATTGTGGATTACTCGGGCGCCAAGAGTTTATGTTATTAGCTGCGCGAGAGAAGATAAATATAATTTTAATAAAGGTTTTTTTCGATTATTTTATATTTAGTTCGAGTAAAATTTACTTTATTTCTCAAATTTTAATTAGTTATAAATTTATTGAAATTGATAGTGCAATTAGCAATTGGAAATTTAATTACCAATTTCTTCATGATTGTGGCCGTCTTCGAAAACTCCGTCGAATCGTGGTTTAGGCGGTGCAGGACGAAGTCGACGATGATTTCTGGCCGGTAATCCCGAACTAATGCCGATCGCTACGAACAGTAAGATTATTCGTATTGTCACCATTGTGCCTTCGTCCTGAACAAAGTAGTACCTTACACTGCAAGGTTTCCTTCTTTATATATATAATCCTTATCCGCTGTAATCGCTCACCAGCGGAACTTTTTAGACACTTCAGATATGCAAATACTTAGTTTATCTCGTGTGATTCGTGAAAGAAGGTTCTTCAGTTCTTTTTTGAACATTTTGTCGCACATTTTTTTGTTTATATTTTTGTTCAATTTAATTTGTCTTGCAGCAAGTATTGCTCTCGGGAATTAATTATCAGCGTCATCATTGTGTTTCAGATCGATCCGTGACGTTGCTTTGAAAACTATTTAGGTCGAAAATACAAACTATAATCGCAGACACAACCTGAATATAAATCGCGCGGCTTATCTTTTCGTTGACTGTTGTGACCTAATAGAAAATCGGTTCCGCGGCAAACTCCCGTAGAATTATCATCGCACGTTATTGTGGTGTATGTCAAGACGATGCATTTACATAAAGGAAGTTACGTGTACACGAGAAAAATACAAATTAAGTCTTACCGCGATATTTGAAACATTCTAAATTACTTCTCGTAGAAATATTTTTTGGAGATATTTTTTTAATTGCAATTCTTTTAATTTGACATTTTAATGATCAAATCTGGGATTAAATTTAGATTGCAATAAAATTAGTTAAAATTTTATCAACAAATTCTGCTTAATTTATTATAATTTTTTTTTATTATTACATTTCTTGGACGCATAATTAAATACATCTTTTATTTTTCGCTAAGAATTATACCATAATTTTTATTATATTACGATTTTACAAAATGATAAATATTTTTTTGTATTTTAAGCTGTGTCTTGCATTCAAGTCCCGTCTTTTGTACAACTTTTACTCTTCACGTACATCTATTATAGAATATCCAGTCTTCGCTTGACGCGAAATCGGGTACAAAAAATATGGCATGCTTTTTCTTTTCGTCGTCTTGCAGTGCATTATTTATCGCCGTTCTGAAAATGAGCAGAACGGCAGATTTAACAAAGTAGCGCCTCGGAGAAGGCGCCTTATCGAATCTCCGGCATCCTGACGCCTCGAGGCGTCACAGATGTGGGTCAAAATAATTCGGTAGCCGGCCGCGTAACTCAGTACATCGATATATTATCTTCGAATCGTTTCGTGCCTTTCCCTCCGGATCCCTCTGTCTCCTCCGCGCGTCCGAAGTTCGGTCCACAGCCTCTCTCGTCTTCACTCCGGTCCGGGCATGTCCGAGGCGAGAAAAAAGGCGTGCAATTATAACCGTGCGAAATTAACGGTAGCAACCTTGTGCTCGTGCGCGATCATCATGAAATGCACAAACAGTGCTGATAATGATTGTGGTGTACACAAATTTCACAGCCGCTACTTCACAAATTAGAGTAGCAACAGTTAGAACGTTGAATATCACAATGTAAGAAAAACTGATGACTGTATTCGGAATACAGCACATCGTGAATAATTAATTTGTAGAATTAGTAGAATTAGTAGAATTTATATTTTCACAGAAAAAATTTGTTTTCCTAAAAAATAGTTCAACTTAATTCAACTGAATTGAAAGAACTTTGCGTTTGAAGGATATTGTTGAAAAATGATCAATTTTCTTTATTAACTGTCAATTTTCAAATTTATGTGTTTTCAAATGCAGGTTAAATTTTTGTATCTTTGCGTAGCGATCAAGCAAAAGTGATTAGATACATCAAATTGTTAAATCAAATTGTTAAATGTCTCAAAGTATCAAAGTAATAAAAATTTACAGTAGTATCTTATCTTTTATACATTTAAGCGAACGCTGTTTAGATCTCTTCTTCCCTTTCACACATTTCACGAGTTTGGGACAAAATTGTCTACAGCGCCGCGTGATTCGCGAGCGATTCGACGAGATCGACTCGAATCGGTTTAGACGTTTGTTAGATAAAAGCTCTGTTTATTTTTTTTTTAATACGCGAACATACAAATATACCGTACACAAAGTTGCGCCCGAAAATCTCGAAGGCAGGGAATCGAAGGCAAGGCCAACGACCGAGGCGTTCCAGAATTCGGGTAGAGCTCCTCGTAGCCTAAATCCTAACCGGACTTCTTGGGAACCGCAAGAGCGAGCAAGACTTCCTCGCGTTCGCTACGGGGAGCTCGCGTTTCACGAGCGTCTAACGACGGAAACTTCGTGGTTTTCGTTTTTCTCCTACTTCTTTCAACAGTTTGTTCTCTCTCGTGATCTTATTGGACGCTTTGAAGATTAATTATCTCGCTTATTTTCTCTCTTCTCTCACTTTAAGTCCATTTTGCCTCAAGAAGTCATTTTTTGCACACTTCACGAAGACCAATTTGTGTTCTTCATTACGGTTTGTACGCGGATCGTGTCGTTAATTTTTTGGTGGTGATAAAATTGGAGACGGTTAGCAACAACCTAACGGTTTTTAAGAGATGCAAATGATTCTTTTCGATTGCTCATGATTTTTTATATTACTTCCTATCTTGTCTGTTATATCGCTGAGGATGACAAGATTATCGCCGCATTAATAATTAATTAATGCGTGCGTTGACGATATTCGGTGCGGCTGCACTGATCAGCGACCAAATTTCTCTGTAATACTTAAGCAAAATACATTTTTTGTTAAATTTTATATCGTAACATTTGGTAAGCCTAGCATTTTAAAATCCACATTTTTTTATTGCTTAGTTTTGAAAACTTACATTTTTAAACAAAAATGTGGTCCAGAATGTTATATATTTTAAAATGTACATTTTGTATATTATATATGTTTATATATTTTTTAGATTATTTCTTTCTTTAAAATATAAGATTTTAATGCATTACAGTAAAGAAAATGTGCATTCTAAAGTTCTAAGCCTGCCAAATGATATGATATAAGATTGTAAGGCATTCTAAGATATAAAATAAATATAATGTACATTTTATTTATTTTTATACCTTAGAATCTTATATCATTTGATAGGCATAGAACTTTAAAATATACATTTTCTTTAGTACGATGTATTGAAATGCAACTTCTAGTAAAACAAACAAAATCGATAAGTTTTATTATTTTTATGAATGCGAGTGGTAATAAGACATAATTAAGATACGCGATTATATTGTATTAATTAACATGCATTATGATATGAAATAATGCAATTAAATAACAAAATTTTTTTATTAAAATAGAATCTGCTAAAAGTATCTTTTTAAAAGTTATTTATCTTTTTATTTTTTGTTGAGTTTTATATCTTTTATATCTTACTTTCTTATATAGTTTCTTTTTTTTATTAAAATTTTTCTTCCTCTTTCATTGACAGGAGAAATTGATCTTAAACCTTCCATTTTAGATTCTAAAACTTTAAATCATATCTTATCAAATATTTTATAAATACCAATTAGGCGATTATTTAAATTTTGTATAGTTGTTTAGTATCACGGAGAACAATCTCTATTGAATATGTTCGCGTGAGCGAAGGAGCGTAAAGAGCTAAGTCTTAAAGAGAAGTCAAGAGTCGCTGGGATCATTGTTGTGCAGGGCAGTGAATTCAGCTCAGTGCCGCCGCACGTGACTTGTCTAATGAGCGATTGGGCGAATGCCGTGGCGCAAGAAACGTGAGAGATTTCTAACGATCGTCGGTCGCATTAGCAGTTCCTTGCTCCCGGCGCAAACTGAGAACCAAGCGATAGTCACTAACGATCTCCTCGCGCGAAATCTCCCGCGAATTCACGTGCTATTCCACGTGGTTGTAGGTCAACGATCCGCGGTCTCTTTTCCCCATGGGAGCATTTAGCGTGTTCTTATCCCGTTGCTTCTAATACTTGAAAATGCAAATATGATCATTTCTTGAGAAATAAACGTATTGTCGGATCCTGACGCACGGACTTTCAGAACTAGCGTTTGTTGCTCACATGAGATTGCGCGCCGTTTATAACATTATTGGACTGTACAATTAATAATAATTGATTTGAATGATATGAGATGATGAATAATAATTGATTTGAAAATTGTCATGTAATTTTGCATATATCAACATCTGAGTTAAAAGAATTTGAAAATTTTTAATTACAACAAAATATGCTGTACGTTCATATAGTAACTTTAATTATCGCTATTATAGTAACTTTAAGTTATCGCTATTCAAAAATGTTAAAAAATTGTGCTAAAGTTTGGTGGCCCGTTTTTTTTGCGAGTGAGTGTATATTTATGAATTATAAATTTTATTTTATTTATTTCTATGTGCCATATTTTTAACAGCATTACAAGTATAGCGTTCATTAACGTCACAATAAGCCAAAAATGAGGATTATTTCGTATGGTTATGATATTTTATTATTTGTTGTTTTGAAAAGAGTATGTTGCAACTTCTTCTGTAGTTGTTGTAGTCCGCTCATTGAAGTCGCTCAATATCATATACGTAACCGGTCTTCACTTGGGAAGTCATGAAATTTCACTTGCACAACGTTCATTTACTTCTTTTTTATTTTTTTTCTTCTGCGAAAGTCTTGACTTGCTCGAATTACGCCGGTTTAACAACATAAATATACGTTGCATCTTTGCCAGAAATGTAAAAGCAACTTCTTCAAACAAGTTTTATAAATACTCTAGCTTTCGTAAATAAATGATAGGGATAAGAGAAGTGCGGCCAAAAACATATTGCATTTCAACATGCTTATCTTTTCTTTCCCGATATTTCTTTATTTTCGCAGGTGCGAATATTAATTGCTTAAACTTGAAAAGATTACAAAGTTTTTGACAAAAGAAAACACTTTGTAATTCATTTTCAATAGTTTTAATCATTAACATACAACGAAATCGAATTGATAGCACAGCATAGGTATCTCGATATTATTAAATGTATAAATGGGAATATCATAAACACTCTAGAGAGTTACATCAGTGATCGAAATATTTGTCAATACAAAAAAAATAAAGAATCTTTCGCACGAACATTCAGCGTTGTCCTCGCAGCTCACAATTTTATTTTAGTTTTATAAAAAGTTTCGCTTCTCATTTAATACATTATTTGTAAAAAAGTATAATTAAGCTTATAAGAAAAATAGATAAATTTTTATATATTTTAACAGATTATATTTTTTACAGGATGCAAAGATTACTGTCTAGAGTTCCGAGAAATACAAGAGACACATCTTCTGTTACTACAACCACCCCGCTTTATCGCATCCATTACAAAAGGAGCTTACGAATGATGGATCTGAGGTGCAGTGGACGGAAGTGAAGTGCGAAGGTAAGATAGAGAGATATTTTTAGCGGCGCAACAGTTGACCTCTTTATCCTGCTTTACGATCCTCGACGCGCTCGTCACTTCTGCAACGCGATTTCCTTTCTTCCCTTCGGGCCTGATCACCAAATAAAACCGATGGCTCTGAATGAGGTGCCTTGTCGATCACTCGCCTTGTCGACATGCTTGCCTACTCGACACGCTTCCACCAAACGACGCGCCACTTATAGCGAGGCAAATTTGCAAAATTGAAGGTCTTAATCGGATAAATTGCTTTTTTTTTCATAAACAGACAGATTGAATTATCTTATTAAAAATATAATGAAACGAGAAGAATAGAATCAAAAATGAATTTAGCTAGATAAAAGTACTTTCCTTTTATCTTTTTATGAAATTCACGGGCGGAAAAAAGATTTAGATAAATCTTAAAGTACCTAGTTGTTTACTTTTCTTTAAAAAGAAGCAATCCATGATTTTTGCTGTCGCTGTTCATTAATTTGCACGCGATAACTACGTCTCGTTGAAATCAGAGGATTTATTGTAACTAGAGAAAAATGAAGTGAATTTTAAGCACTGAAACATTTATCTCATATCTAATTAGATTATCTAACAGAAACACGCTTATTTATTGATTAGTTTGCAAGACTAGCAAGACCAATGCGAATGCATGCTGACATTAATAACTGTCCACTTTCGCGGGACGTGTTGGGGGCGCGAGCGCGAATGATGCCAGCGCCTTTAATTTCGCGTTTTCTACAATCATTGTTCGTCCATTTTAGCGACCGGCGTTGATCGGTTCGGCGGTGGTCCCAGGCACAGATGAAAGCCGAAATCGTAAAGGAGATGTTTCCGCACCGCGTATCTCCGGCAGGCTCGGTTCTGGGTTCCCCGTGAACCACTGACCCACTGGGACCACTCCGGACCATCGGGACCAACAATATATTTCGGTAGTGAGTAAACTCGGCGAACAGCGCGAACGTCCACGGTTCATCGACCCTGGTTATAATACTTCTCTCTCTCTCGTCCCTTCTGTCTCCCTCTCCCTCCCGTCCTCTCTCTCCGTTTCGCCCTCTTTTGCGCTCTTTGCCTCCCTCTTTCTCTCCTTTTTTTTTTCTGTCGCCCTCCTGCCGAGTTCTCTCTATCCCTCCTCCCGTCGTCGTCAATGGCGCCCGCGGCTTTTAATGCGATCATATCCGCTATCGCGAAGGACCACCGCGCACTCACCGTTTCGCTATGTGCGCTCGCTCCGCTCTGTCGTTGAAGAACACGAGGCGAAGCGGTCGAGTTGATTCACGCGCACCGATGCTATCGCGGTTAACGATTTGACTCGTGCCCTTCGGCCGGGAATCGCAATAGATATTTGCGATTATTGATACAAATACAAATTTATGTCTACTTTCGAAAAGTTACGAAAATCCATTCCAGGAGGGTGAAAGAAATATTGGAGCTAAAAGCTATATTTATTTCTCTCGTCACAATTGTCAGCGTGCGAAAGTTACAAAATTATATTATGCAACTTTGTCTCCATAATTGAATGATGTAAAATCTTAACGGATCAAAACTTTTTTAATCAAGATCCACGACGGCTTTTGCGTGTATAACAAGATATTATTTTTCAATAACAAATGTTTCTCCGACACTTTTATGCCAAATATTGTTTCATTAAATTTTTCTCATTAAAAAATCTAATTAACGAGAGGGTGGCCCAACGACAGATGCAACGCCGCAATTAATATTAATGTGATGTAGATGGATGTTAGTACGCACGCACGAGCACGTGACCGATGGGCCGTTATCTAGCAGCCGTTATCCGCGTGAGGCCCTCCACTTTGTGGAACGGCCCGAGATCACTGCGGCATTAAATCTTCTCTTCCTCCCTTCTCTCCTCCGTTCTTCAGTTTCTTTCTCTCTGTCCTTTTGTCCGTCCTCTTCTGGCAGGGCCCTATCGTTCTCTTTCTCTCTTTTCGCCGGCCTCCTCTTCGCCTCGTCCTCTCTCGCAGCGTTCGAGCAACGAGCTTCGCGTTCTCGAGTCGGTCATACACCTGTGAGAGTGAAAGTGTCCTCCGTCCTGCCCCCTTTCCTCCCTCCTCCTCCTCTCCGTTCATCATGCCGCCACCTTCGGCGACCACCACCTTCCGCGGCACCTCCAACGACGCGGTGCGCCATCCACGCTACCTATCCTCCACCGCGCACGACCATCAAGTTCCTCAGCCAACGACTCGTCCTGTTGCGCCGCGCCGCGTTAGCCCCCCGCGTGCAACGAGACGGTTTCTTTCCGCGGATTTCTTCTTTTTGCGAGACGCGAAACGGCCTCGCCCGCGGCGAACTTTTCCGATTGTGATCAGTTACCTCTCGCGATGGTTCGATGCACCGTGTTAGAGTATTTAATATTTAACGAGTCGAGAAACATGTCTTTAAGAGAACGCTTTGTTTTAAGAAACAAAAATCTAGCGGACTCTCTGAGAAGATTGTTTACTGTAATAAAGTTTTTTTTCTAATTTTACCTAAGAGATATAAAAATTTATCAAGTTACATAGTTGATTCGATTCGAATTTATCTTGAAAGTGAGATACTTATTCATATTTGAATGAAAATTTATCAAATTTTCTCCAAAATTAAAGGACTATTTATTGAAAACATTTTTGTAAATTAATCCCCGTCTAATAAAATATGAATTTGAATTTATCATAATTTATCTTACGACAATGAAAACTTAAACTTAATTGTATATTTGGCTGCAATTTAAGTTTCGTTCAGATTTATGAATTGTAGAGTCATTGACATTTTTAACAGCAATTAGTCTTTCATGATAAAACCACAATATTTTCTGCCAGACTGTTTCATATTTCTGCATATAATATCACGGAAAAGTTATGCAATTTTACGCGAGAGAAATTTGTGCGAAACGCTTACTATTTTTGGCGTTGCATTTATTCTATTTCTTCTATCTGTTTCGTTACATAGAAGATATGTCAAAGGGCGAAAAGAGGGGCTGTACTTCATTTATCTATAGTTATATTTTTCAAAGTGCGATTAATACATATTAATGATAAAGAAGGATAAACTTGTCTTATTAGTGCAGTCCAATTAATGCAAGCCGAACACCGCTTAAAAAAAGTTAAGTAGCGGATATCATTGGGTTTTCTAGAGAATAGTAAGCATGCAGTAAATTTCCATCGTAAATTTGGAGTTATTAGCGACACTTTAATTGGAGAACATATCAAAGATTAAGAATATCGAAAAGCCTTGTGCATATTCGAAGCACATCTACAGTGCTTCAGTTCGAAGTGACATCTAAAGGTGTTTCACAATCAGACAACATGAATATGTCACATTGCTTAATGTGTTGTTGCTGCTACACATGATCTCTTGCTTATAAATCTCAGAATATCGGTGTAAAATGCTAGAAAAAATAGAGAAAGATATACAATAGCAATGAGAGACATATTTGAACATATTGAGAACCTCTGATGAATCGCTGACCATGGAGCAATGGATAATTCTTCGACTGCTCATTCATTATCATAAATTCGCATTAGAAATTTCGTTAATAGAGACTCGAGCATGATGATGAGTCGGGAAAGCTTCGACTTTCGAGTACATCGACCCCTGGTAACCCGGAGCAATCGGCCAAACGTCTCGCTCATCCTTTCTACTGAGATCCGAATCATGATTTTACAAAGTCGTGCAAAAATGTAACTTCTAACTTTCCAACTTTTAATTTTGAACTGAGCAATCGCGCGGATGCACAGTATATATTGACTAAAATTTTTATTTTAAGCTATGAATTGGCGATTTATTTCTACGATAAGCAATAATAAATTTATAATATAAATTTTTGGCACTCGAGAAAGTGATAAAAAATATACATAATATGTAATAAAATTTGACAGAGTGAATTCTTAATATTTTTGTGACTTTCAAATATACATATTTTTCACAATTAAATTAAAATATGACCTACTTTAAAAAATTGCATTTTAGAAAATAAATTCAAATTTTATTGATTTTAATTACCAATGTTTAATATTGTTTATGTAGATAAGTTGGAGATAATTATTATATATATTTTTAAATATATATCTTAAAATATATATTTTTGTATGAAAGAGATATGTACAGATGATGTTATTAATCAAATTCAAGAAACTTCTTAGAGCCACTCATGCAACAAATGTATCAAATACATCGCACACTTAAATTCAATCTTTTATACATTTTTCAATGAGAAATTTCTCATTTGTTACTTTGTTGTTTCAATTTTTGTCTTCTCGTCACGTATGACGTTGCCCAATTTGTAACATTGAGCATCGCTGCTTTCGATGATCCGGTATTCTTTCACGGTCGATTTCACGTGTTCGTCGCACCTCTCGATTCGAGATTCAAGATTCCAGATGCCACAATGAAGAAACTTTCTTTCCACGGTCAGCACTCACCGTGCAGTGCACAAAAATATTCGCGAATTATTGAATCGCATCTCTCCAAAATCCATTCCGTGATTCATCAGTCTCTTTGATCACGTTCTCTTTGGGTGCTCGAAAGATTTCATTTCCTGCAAACTAACATTAGCTTAAATATTTAAATTTCAGTAATTATCGGTCAAATGTCACTTTTTCATCTCGAAATCGTGTTTGAGCGACTTCCAATTGGAATAAAATCTTTTGAATAAAAGCTTATTTTAATTTCACATAGATTGTAGATCTGTGAAGACACTTTATAAGCTGTCTTAATCTTTACTGAATTGAGAACTCGCAGAATAACTGATGCGGTTGCATTTTTATAAATTGAAGAAATGAAAGAACCGCAAGATTAATTTTTCTAGCAATTAAAATATTTAAAGCACAAAAAGAACTCGTAATTGTGCGGTAAAGTTTGAAGAGAAAAAACGGGGTGCGCAGACGATTCGCAGTCGCGACGGCTGGCAGCATCGCGGCGGGGGCGTCTGAAAGCGCGTCACACGTTTCGGGTGTCGTAACAGAATTTTATAATTCCGTCGCGCTGCTTTGCCTACCGCGGGGCCAGGTCGACGACCGACCCGCTGTATGTTTTAATCGGGGTACAAACACGGTCGTAAGAGACGACCAGTCGGCCGGACATACGCGTACGTACTTACGTACCGATCGTAGTCTCTCCACTCGGCCGACTCTCTCGATCGCAAGGCGAGAGCGTGAGCGCAATAACGAGCAACGCCCCGGAGCGTAGATCGTGCTCTCCACGGCAGTTAAAACGGACAAATCGGCGATTTGGTGGGATAGGCCCTGGTCCGCTCTCTAAAACTAACCGGTCGAAAGGAAAAAAAGAAACAGTTACGCAGAAGAAGGAAAGACGAAGCTACACATGTGTAAATAATGGACGTGTAAAATGAACTCGATGGCTCGATTACTTTGTTCACGAGACCCTAATATACAACATTATCCCCCGTGCTTTCTTTGAAATGTCTAGGCATTTAATTTTTATCATACCGTGAAGAGCAACTGATTTCATCGATTTTCTCGCAGATTCCGTGAGATATGTCGAAATCGAGATAACGAATGCCGAGCATAGTTTATTAGAAGAGTACATAGAGATGCTTGTGATGCGCTCTTCTGTATTTCTCTCTCTCTCTCGCTCACATTTACATAATATAGCTGAAAAAATATCGCTACAATTTTTCGGAACGGAATCTTACACAATTTTCTGCCGTGTCGATTAAGTAACAAAACCGATTCAATCGCGATCATGCCACAAAGATGTTGATAAAGAGTGACTCACAGCCTCCTCGATCTCGTATACGTCGTGGTTTGCGCGCTTTCAAGCCGCCTCGTTATACTTTAATTATGCGTCGCCGTAATTACTCCGAGTCGCAGGGCCATTTTAGTTTCTCACGGCAGCGGAATTTATGATGCTGCCTAGTCAGAATTTATAATGATCGGCAATTGGGTCCCTTTAATGACAGATCAAACGAAATCGTTCGCGCCGGACGGCCTCGAGGGAAGGCGTTGACATAGAAACTCCGACTGTTTTCATTTACATCGAGAGGAAAGTGCGCCCGCGGACGCACGGCTTCGCATGATCGTTTTTCTTACGAGCCGCGACGTCAGTATCGTCCCAATTATTGCTCGTGCGCGATAACAGCGATGTATGTAACGCGAAATTTTTTTTACTCATTTCGAAGCACTATCGAGCGCGGTCTTTTATTTGCGATCTTACTTACGACGTCGCCTATTGCGGCTCACTTTGCACACGCATGCAACCGACACGCATTTTCGCAGCGCGCGACATATTGACTAGTCATAGGCGCAATCGGTTTCACGCGTGACACTATTTATGACTTAGTTAGTACGCATTTTGCGTACTCTAAGCGAGAATAACGCGCAGAAGAGCCGCTAGAAGAGCTAACAATGTCCCGTGATCGGTCTTCTCGTTGGTCTCGTAGAAATATATATATTTTCGCAGAGGCTGATTTATCCTAGAAAGATAAGAAAGACTCAAGTTTTTTATTTCTTTTTAATCTTGCAATATTTCATATAATGTTTTATTAGCAATTATTTATATTATCACTAATATAAAGATTGATTTTAATTCTTTCATACATATGCACATTTAATAAAGATAAAGATATATCGTTTGTAATAGTCTAAAATAATTTTTAATTAAATTAATGCCGAATATAGTTTCAATATTCTTAAAAAATATTGAATTGTATTTTTACAACAATATGTAAAAAATGTTACTGCTTAATACGTGATACAGATTATATTTTGAGACTTTTCGCAAACCTATCGATTCAAAGATGACACACTTGAATATTACATAGTATTTTCGAGTTTCGTTCTATAGCGGTTTTGCAAGCGGTTTTTGACCTCTTGTCAAGCCGTCCCGCCGAAACTAATTTTTACCGGTTTCCTCCGCGCTCTCGCGCATATATCGCACTTTTACGAGGTTTCGTGCTTTCGGTACGATATGGCACCCGACGATTCCTCGCGTGCAGCTTACGAAACGCATGCACGGAGCGCGATGCTCGCACACACTCGCAAGCAGGCAGAAACAGTAAACCCAGAAACGCGCCGGGGCCAGTATGCCTGTCTTCTTTTACGGGGCAACGAACTCCGCTCTCACACGGCATCGGCATTGCGGATGTCACTTGCTACGGCACTGGCCGAACCACTCGGAGAAACCGATCGATCGAGGTCCGATTCATTTTTTCTCCTCGAATGGACCGGGAGGACGCGCGTTTCTTTCTGCGACTCCTCGAGCCGCGATCGTAATCGACGTCGTCGTCGCGATCCGATCTTATTACAATTCGATGGGCGAAGATCGTCTTCAAGAATATTCACAATTTTTTTCATTGGATAAACTTGTCTTTTGTTATCCTCGATAATCCGATCATTTTCTTCTACACAAGAAATTATCACTTGCCGATAAAAATGTAACATTTAACATTAAAATAATTTTTTATCACAGCAAAGTTCGGCGTCAATTCGTGGAAAAAGTTGTCTGCAATGATTGAAAATTTTATCCGCATTATTGTTGCGGCCTGTTTTGGTGTCAACGTTCCGAAAAGCAGTACGCGTAACGTGACGATGATTGTTTTATACGAGGGGAAAGCTTCATGCGAGAGTAACAAACCAGCTTGCACATTCCATGCTGCAAGAAGGGATATCACGCTCACCCTGTTTGTGTCCGATAGGCAGCAGCTCCAGGTAGATAAACGGCTTTAATGCTGCTGATAAGACACGATTCTGCAGTCAGAACCTTAGCGCGTTGCGTTCATCTGAGAAGCTTGAAGAACGCGATAAATAAACATTAGATTCAAAAATTAAGCTTACGCGTAAATGAAACTTGCGTCAATATTTAATCAATTTCCGCTATATTAATAGGCTACTTACGTATGATGTGAAGAATTGAGTGGAGATTTTGGCTGTAAAATACGATACATTTTCAAAATGAAACTTATCTGTTTTTATAAGAGATATTGTGCGCGGAGCATTTGTGCTTGGACAATACTTCGGAATAAATCGTACACTAAAGAAAGAAAAGTTTTACGCTTTTCAAAGATGTTTAAGTACAGTTAACTAGAATATATCTCTCGTTCGAAAGTAATATTGTACATTTAAATACTTTATATCGGTTCATTAATTCGCTAATGAATAAAAAAGCTGTAGATATAAATGTCAAGAAATTATCGGACTGTATATTTAACAAGAACGATAATAATTTCTTCGATTTAAAATTTTATTTAAAAATAGCTATATTTATTGGCAATAAAATGCAACTCATAAACAACTGTTCGGTCAATTAGCATGATATCCTTCTGCATCGATAAAGTTCCGTAACGTTGCTTACGTAATTATGCGTCTCTTCAAAATAGAATACAGTTATCGATACGTCATCTCCAGTAAAAGCTAAGCGATACATCCAGTTTAATAGATATAGTATGCGGACAATACGACGATTGATAACTTGGGCGATTTTCATCTCTCGCGCATATTCGAAGTAAGCCGGAAATAAGTTTCTCGTGTTTTTCAGTTTGCCCTGGTCGCGGTGCCGATATAATTTTACGTAATAAATCGTCAGCTGGTTATATATCTCTAATTATCGTAGCTTTGGGGAATGTTTTTCCTCTCTCTCTCGCTCTCCTGCCGTACGCAAGATACCGGACGGTACAATGACGTGGGCCCCGACGTACAGGAGTCGTGAAAATAGCATATTAACGAAATTAGCATAAGAGGAGAAAGTCGCGGTCGTCGGCCGCACGACCACATTCGCGCGAGTGCCGAATCTGCAAATTCCCATGCGAACGACTCTCGCAGGAAAGAGATAAAAAGTTGGCGCGCATAACTCGTGCGAAATCCCCGACTGACCGACCAGCGGATTCGTAATTGCCACTGTCCCTTCCGATGCTCAGTCGAAAGACTCAGTCTGGTTTATTTGCAGTTTTACTCGCATATGAAACTCAGCGGGCTGTAAAATCTTTAGGACACCTGCGATGATTCTTATTTAAAGTGCTGCTACTTTCGTTATCAATGGAAATTTCTAATTTGTCTTTATTTTTATATTACTATATTTTCAAGCTAATTCCGCTTTAAGCTTTTAGAGATTTATACTTTATATAATCGCATGATCAACGCGTAGAAGAGGATTTTTCAATTATCTTCTATTATTCTATTCAAATAATTTTTGATATTTTGAGGAAGAATCTATAGAGAAACAAACAAACAAACTTTATTATTATATCATTGAACGCGTGATTTCTTCGTGAAAATAATAATCTGCTCATCGGGATTTCTGCAACACCGTCGCGGCAAAATATTTGCCCACTCAAATTAAGGCGAAGTTTGTCCACAAGAAGTCGTCGACGCCAAGCCATATGAAATGTAACGTCGCGATGCGCGATGGAGTGATGTGCAAAGACGCACTTGCATAAGTGCAACGGCTGAGACGCGACGGCGTTTATTTTGCAGCGAGGTGTCCACCGTCGTGCAAACACTTTAAGTAGGCACAAATATCTAGCTGGCGAACAGGGAAGGTCGTTGAACCCGAGGAGGGGAGCGTCGATCAGCTGGTCGCCGGCTACGTGCGCACACATCGCGAAGATCGATGGTTTTCGACGACCCAATTTCCTGGCTGTCACGCGGGTGGGAATGACGGGGGGGGGGCGGGAAGGGGCGGACGGGGGACAGGGGGTGAACCTATCGCACTTTCAAATCACGCACTCGCGTTACAGTCATCTACATGGACGGCGGCTCGCTAATTTGCCTTATGTTTCCCCGCGTGCGCTGCAGCGCGCGCGTTTCGCCACGAGTATATCGATGCCAATTACGCCGAGCGAATTACATATCGATCGCCTCGTTATGGGAGAATGACACGAAGATAAACAACGTTGCCCCATGCAGATTACAGTCCGACGATCAAATTATAGAGGGATGCTGAGAATTATAGAGATGCGAATGTGTAAGATATAATTTGAAAATGGCAAATTACATGTATTTTTGAAACATTATTAGGTTTTACTACATTCCTTAGTTTGCAAATAACTGCGCAGCATCATTTTCAATGTTGATATGTAATAATCAACAAGAACAAATGCAATTAGAGTTGAGAATTTAAGCTTGTTTTTTTTTTCTAAAATTGTAATGAAGTATTGCATTTTAAATAATACATATTTTTAGGAATCAATAAAATTCCGCAAAATTAATAACACTTTCGACATAATAATTTCCAATAAATTATACAAAGGAAAAGTATAGAATACGCAAATGAACAATATAATATTCCATAATAAAATAACCGGTAAATGGATAAATCCCATCTTGCTTGCCTATTAAGATACGTTTGGTGCGTAAACTGCCGACGCGCGGAAATTATGCGAAAATCACGGCAACCTCGAGCGTGCCATACTTTCTAGCCGGTGAGACGCTGCGAGATAAGCGTACCGACCCGTCTAATTCGCCGGCGGGGTGAGTCGCGGATATTTTCCTGAATGGAGGTAACGGCCGCGCGAGATGAGCGATAAGCGCGCAGCTCGCGCCGGGCCCGAGCTAGATCGCTAGTCGCAAATAAGTCGCCGACTATCCGCGGCTGAATGACCGAGCCAGTCGCGTCGCGGAGGTGGTAGAGCTAGGATCGTTCCGCTTCGACAAAGGCGGGGGAGGTCGATCTGACCGATAGCACATGAAATTGGGTTATCAGAACGCAGCTCTCCTTGGACCGGTTACGCTCGATCTTCCTTTTCCTCCTCCTCCTCCTCCTCCTCCCCCTCCCCCTCCTCCTCCACCTCCTTATCCTCCTCCACCTCCTCCTGCTCCTCCTCCTTCTCCTCCTTTTCCTCGTCTTCTTCGTTGCCTTCTACATTGACCGCCCACTCTCTAAGAAGATCGGAGATTCTCATTTTCGTCTGATTAGAAATGTTATATGCAGCATTGTCCTGGTTCTGATGGCAATAAGGGAAATGTGCAGTTTTAAAGATTTTACAAAATTATAGAATAATTGTGTTATCACAGATGCTATTAGAAATACAACAAAGTAATTATAGTGTATATTATTAATTAAATGAAATAGTTATTACAGTTGTAGACAATTAACTAATATTGATCTTATTAATTCTTATTAATTTAAAAAATTATATTACTGATATAATTTAATTTTTTTACTGATTAGATTATTGAACCTATTGACCAATTATTAAAAACAATGGAAAACATTAAAATAATTATATATGTATTGATAACTTTAATCATTCAAATGTTTTTTTCTAAGGGATAGAATACATATTTAAAAATATAAAATACAGATTTATACTGTGCAATAATATTCTCATTATTTTAAAGACTAATTATATTTATTTATTTAATTATATAGACTATTTTATGTATTTAATTATATATCAGCCATTTACAAGTATAATAAAACTACTCACATATTGCAACGTTAAAATAAATGAATAATTCATCTTGATTTCGTGCTGACAGGTATTATAATTGCAATGCTGTTTTATTGTCCTGTAATGCTTAATTAAACGTCGGTCTCTCGAAGTACGTGCAGTCAACTGCATTCATTGCTCCGTGCCTACATCATTTTCATTTTTTCATCTTGCAAGGACACGAGATCCTTGTTCCAAAGAAACATCGTAGAAAGTTTCGACGACGGAACAGGTCCTTGCACCCCGCCGACGTCGACATTCTTCTGGTGGCCAGAATGACTAGGGCAGAGATCTCGCCATCTTGCAAATTCATTCCATTGGCAGAAAGCGGAATTTTTACGACGTTTACATGCTTCGTCTTTCCGAGAATGATCATAATGCAGTCTCACCTTTATATGATCCTTGAGTTCTAGGGCAGTTGGCCATTTAATGAGATGCGAGAATTGCATACTGAAAATTTCAGTTTTGTTGCGATTAGTTGGCGAGTCGAAATAATCATTACAATTGTTTTGCAATTGCGATTTTAATTTGAAATTTTGTTCCTGCGTGCGTGGTGGATTTTTCTTGGAGAAAAAATTGCGACACGTCTAACAAACGATAGCGATCGTAGGTCACGTTTCTGGCAAGAACAAAATTTCAAATTATCAAAATTGCAATTGCAAAACAATTGTAATGATTATTTCGACTCGCCAATTAATCGCGACAAAACTGAAATTTTCAGTATGAAATTCACGCCGCCACTTAACATGAGACGCGATTAAATGTGTTACTATGCGACTCGGTGTTCTGATAATCCTTAAAGACTAGCTGGCTATCTACTTGAATTTCGAGAGGGGTTGTAGCGCGGCGAGCACAGGTGAAGCCTGGAAAGTTCGTCGATCCGCGTCGAGGAGAAACGACGATCCCGCGCTACCGAAGGAAAAGGACCTCAACCTTGATAACTGGATCCAGCCAATGACCCCGGTCGTTCGTTGCTCCGTAGGTTGATACCTGGTGGAAGGTTTAGAGGTAAGAACAGGAAAGTTGGCAGATATGTACGATCCTTGTATCTGCTGCCGGGATCCTTAGGTAGTCTCGAACACTTATCTCGGATGTCGCTGTGTAAAAAAAAGACGCAGGATTTCCTCGAGATATAAATAGATACCCTCGTGCCGTCTGTACACCGCGAGCGAAAGGAAGAACAATGGCGAGGTAATTGAATCTTCTTGGCCGGCAGCTCGGTACTTTCTTCGTTACTTGCAAAAACGGCGTTACAATTGGCGCGTGTGCACATACCAAGAATAACGTTGCAGCTGCTTTTGCCGTCACGTTTGACATACATTTCGCATTCGACGTAGCTTGTGATGTGGCGTAAAAATCGAGATTCAAGAAAATTATATTTTGTCTGTTTAGAGATTTACACTTCTCTCGTCATTTAATTTGTTTTTTGTAATATTATATAAAACGCTACAGTCTTAGAGATTGATTGTAATTGAAAGGAACAAACTTAATTATACCGAGAGATTAATTTTTTTAATAATTTGGCTTTCTAAAATAATAACTTTGCCATTCGAAAATCAATTCATGAGCGACTTATGCGATTGGTAAATTAATCGAAAATTCGATATAATTTTTTTTACAAAATACTCTGGCTGACGCTGCGTCAGACGATAAGACATTTTTCGTTTAGTTGTGCGCGACGTTAAACACAAAAGATCGCGGCTTGGCGGACTTTAAGATCACTCGGTCATCGGGCGCTTACAATTCGCCGCAGCGGAACACAAAGAAGAGAGCAAAAATCGGATGCATCTGATTTTGAGGTCGCAGAAAGAGGGGGGTGGAAAGGAGAAAGGAGAACAACGCAAAAGATCGCGCGCGTCGGGGGAGCGCGCTGCGGAGGTAACTCGCGAAGCACCCCAGAATTCGTTATTCTCTTGAGACCAGCTGAGGCTCTCGAAGCAAAAGCGGCACCATCTTCTTCGCCTTTCTGTCCGCGCCGCTCAACACGTCTCCCGCGCGCGCACGGGCAGTTCTCAAGAAAAAGTCTGTTTTATCGAACCTAAAGTAGTCGTCCTTAAGTCGAAAGAAAAATAATTTCATTACCCTGACAACCTGACCGTCTCGCAGCCACGAGGATTTAACAAATCACTTTTACATCACATTTTTCGCGACCTTCAAAAGGATCGCATTTACATTCCTTGAAGGAATCGTTTTTGTTCCTAATTCGGAGCTGCGGGCCTCATGAAGAACATGCTTAGATTCTTTTTACAAAGAAAGATGTATCCCCCCAAGGGACTTCAGTCACGTATAATGGCGGTCGCGTATAATCACGTTGGCCAGCGATCGGTTCAGCCCCCCCACAGAGAGAACACTTTCTGGGGTTGGTATCCTCGCACCTGCATTCTATAGTCATCAGTGCAGTGCAGTGCCCCTCACGTTCAATGCAGACGATATCTAGAGATAGCTGCGCGATGTCTGCCGCCACCGCTTCAGAGAGAAGAAACCGGCTTACATTTAATACGGTAGGTAATGGTAGATATGCGCAGGTGCTTCGGGTGGACCGATATAAGATGATAGGTTAGGTCGTAAATAACGGCCTGTAGTTTTGAAGGGAGAATCCCGGGAAAGTCCGCGAGGGTCCTCATTGCTGAAAAGCTGTTATTTCGTGAAATTTAAAAATTCTGTAAATTTTTAAGTGTCACACCCGCTATATATGGAAAAACTTTTCAAGTGTCAGCAAATCCATTTTTGCACATTCTTAAAAATGGAGAGACATTCGAGCAGAAAGGAAGATTGATAGTATAATATGGCAATATGATATAATATATAGCTGACGCCCCTTCGTAAGCCAACGGAACTTCATTGCGTTATAGATACGTCGTATCTGAGGCATCAAGCGCAGCGCGCGTTGTCTCAAGACGACGGCGAGACGATAGGCGTTAGCTTACGAAAATCGAAATGGGCAGATCGTGCCTGAAAATTTATGTTTGTAATTTGAGATATTTATAAAAATAATTATATAATTCTGCAATGTACGAAATCTCTCTTGGAAATGTTATACATGATACATATTATGAAAGAGAAAAGGTGCATTATAATTTGCATCTTACTTATCGAAATAATTATTTCTATATATACTTTTATTTTATTTTATTCTATATGTACTTTTATTCAAGGAAGAATAAAAACTAGTAAAAAAAGATAATGCCCAACTGTTTGTCGAGTAGCTTTTAGGATTCATCATGACGATATTCGCTAAATCGTGAATCTTGAGCGTTTTGTATAGCAAAAAAAAAAAGATATATATTTCGTAATTTTTGTTCAGAAATCTCAAATTATTACGAGTAGGTAAAGAATTTGTTAAAATTGCTACAAAATTAATCCAAACTACTGCACATATATAGACACTTTCTAGCGAATAAATCTCGAAAGAAAAGTAAACGCGAATTTATTGAATCGACGGCGTTTTACTTCGCAGATTTGCGAAAACCAGACTGGATGCGTTCGAAGATGAAACCCTCGATTACTCAAAGTGGTTCAACGACTCAGCGGCGTGGCTTAACGATCTCTTAACGCGGGCAGCCATTATCTGGAGCACATCGATCACCGCGATTAATTCTATTGAGCTCTACAATCTACCTGTGGTGATCGGCGGCGGTGGTCTGCGTTGGAATTTCGAAATGATCAGTTGTCTCCTCCTCCTCTTCCTCCCTCCTCTCCCACCACCCTCCCCCCCGTCTGCTATTTCACTCTGCAACACTCCTCTTTCTTTTACTTGCCATCCCTCTCCTCATCTCCACCTGGTACGACGACCGGGTTTAGGCGAGGTTATCAGCCGCATTAGACAAGACGACGAACTCTCATGCTCCGTTCTTCCTCTTTTCTGTCGCGCCGGGCAGTTAAGCGAATAAGCACCCCTTCCTTTTTGTTTCATTCCCGCCTGTCGTAAAAAGCATATCTACGAATCAATTCTGTCACACTAAATTTCCGCATTGTCGCAAAAAAAGTATTCTACAAAAAATAATAGACTGTAAAAGAAAGAAATAAATGTGGAAAAATAGAAGAAAATCTTTCAACGCTAATTTTACAAAAATTTTAATTACTTTACATATTTTCGCATTAAATAAATTCAGATTTGTTTTTTATGCTGAAAATCGGTTTTAAGCTAAAATTGATTTTTACATAATAATCGGGACTGTCAACGATGTTGTCAATAATTAATTATGCTGTCACATGATGGTTCGACAATGCTCGACACTTCAAAGGTAAATTTCTGAAAGAAAAATTCTTTTGTCTAAAAATACACTTTGGAACTTTAGAATGAGAACGGTCAAATAATACAATTTCCTTCGGTTCTTTTCTTTGATTCTTGAAATTTTACGGTGGATTTTATTTTACAACTTCTCTTTAAGATCTCACAACGCAGCCATGGCCGCGGCGAGTACTTAGAAGCCTTAAGGTTTGTAACAATATTTTAGAGATTAGAATTCTAAAATTTTAGAGATTAGATATGCATTCTTCTACCTGAATCTATTGAATTCGGCATTAGCGGGATTCCTTTGAGTGTATCTGACCGATTCACCGCGCCGCAGAAAAATGAAAGCGTTGCACACGCGATGAAGAGGCGCGAGGCGCAATATGCAGATTTAACGTCGCGAGTGACCTTTGTCGGTCGTTGCACGTCCCGTCAGATAGCTCGGGTGCACTCGTACTCTGTTCCGCGGTCGATGTTGCATACCAGAACCGGCACTGCGCGACGAGGGGCTTTCGAGGCAGGAGGAGAAGGGAAAGAGGGAAGTCGCACGGTGCCCATTGCGGGGGCTACCGATCTCTCATCAACGGCCGTTCGCTTTATTCACCGAGGTTCGAGCGGGAGCCGATTAAGAAGTCGACGTCCGCCCTTCATTTTCTTCCTCCCTTCCTCCTCAGCGCAGTTGCACTGCCACTTCGATCGCGGGAGTTTTAGAGTCTCTTTGTCGGAGTGACCGTTTTCTCGGCTCGTGGATCAATTTCTAGGGGGAAGAAATTAAACGAATAATCGTCCTGTTACCGCCGGAATAAGCTTTGAATTCGCCAGAGAGAATGTTCCATACATTCGCATTTCGGTATATTTATAATTATTGAAAGTGAAATGAGACAATTGCGGTCGCAACTACAAATTTTATAGACACCAATCTCGTAAATTATTAACCGCATTTATAGTTCAGTTAAGTACAATTCTATTTTTTGTGTTTTTTGGAACAAATATCTGAATTTGTCCAATGTAATTATAAATTAAGTCATTAATCCTTAGCGAAATAATATCATAACGTTTTGAGTTTCGCATGATATCGAACACAACTAAGCGAGAACTAGAAATTTTGAAAATCCTGAGGATTATCCAGGTCGGACGTTATCGTTGATGGTGCGAAAAAGGCAAGCAAGCCGCGGTGCAATCGTCGTATAATAATTGTGTGACTGATGATCATCATGTCTCACGTTTCAAAGTACGTGCGATCTGTCGTCGTAGAAGAATGCGTTTTGATTATCGAGAGACAACGTGCGCGACCGATCACGTGCCTTCTCTCCGTGCATGCATCTCCTCCTTCGTCATCTTCTCTCTTTCGGCTTCTTCTCCTCTTCCTCCTCAATCCAGTTCGTTTTACGGCTGAGGGAAAGTGGCGCGCCCATCGTCCGGTGACTGCGTGGCCCTCGAGCGTTAGCGTCCTCATAAAACGAATCCTCGTGCGAGATGCAGCATTCGCAAATGTGTGATTTACCAGCGCGTGAGTGGATTCCACAATCATCAAAGACACCACGCGCCCATACATTCGTTGCATTTGTTTTAAATAGATTTTAAGTATTTACGCATCTTTCGTAACATTAACGAACAAAAAAGTTGCTAATTTTTTATCTTTTTTAAACTACGATTAAGAGAATGAAAAAGAAATAATCTTTAGTAATTAGTTTAATTTTATTTTTCGAAAATTTATTCTGAATTTTTAGCAAATTTATATATTTCTAGAGCTTTGTAGAAGCATTCGATATATCGATATATATTCAATATATTGATAGGGGAAAGTGTTGTTGACACAACAACTTTAAGAGTACATTTTACAAAGTAAAATTCTTATAAAAATATAAAAGATTTTATTTTATTTAATTTGTTTTTATTCTTGTACGCGCGCTATTAATTTAACAATTACGAGGAAGAAAAGTGAACTAGTATCGTGCTTTACCTATCGATTTAATGTAATGTAAAATTTTCTTTGTGATTTTTACAAGTATTACTATAGAAAACATTTCTCCTCAAGTCTTTCTAAAACAGCTTTCTAAGAGGTCAAAGAGTACTTCGGCGATTGAAACTCCTTTGCCCCGGCTTCTTTAAGCGGGCAGTAGGTCGATAGGAAATTGCGCTCTTTCTTTTCTCATTTTTTCTTTCGATTTAACTTGAGCCCGGGCACGTACCAAATAAATTGAATTCGGCCCGCGCAGGCTCGATCGACGTATAAACTCGCACGTGATTGGCGAAGGTGAGCGGATAGCTCGCACGTGAGCGGAGGCGAGTGCATATACAGAATACTCGTAAGGTGAGCCAAGAAGGCCAGTCCATGTGTGTAAGGGCAACGGGTCGTTGGTACGTTTATGTGCGTAGAAATATATATATATAGGTATTTTTTTTCTCTTTACGCACACGAGTGTACCAACAACTCGTTGCCCTTACACACATGGACTGGCCTTCTTGGCTTACCTAATATATATATATATATATATGGGGGTAGATGTGGGTATTTTAAGTTTCTGGTTTTCTACTTTCTGGCCCTTTTCAAAAAAAAAGAGTCCTTTTATGCAAGAAATTCCTTTTTTTCGCAGATATGCAGAAACTTGAATGTTTGATATTTGCATAAAAAATTGATATTTATTTTCACTGCATAGTAATTTTAATATTTTATTAAATCAATTTTTCTAAATTAATAACTTATAATACAAACATTTTATACATCAAAGATACATATAATAATTATTATTGAGTTCACATAGAAAAAAGTATCTGACATCTCTATACATCTTAATATTCATAAAACAATAACGCTGAATTTTTAATTAACTTATTATATGAAATAATTTTTGGTTTTTGAATTCGAATTTTCAGTGTTTAAATTTATTTTTAAAGGTGATTCTTATGTCGTCGAATATCGCACATCGAATCTTTGCTGTCGTAGCAGTTGTCATTTGGTATTCAAACAATCCGAAGATAGCTTTCGTCAGCTTCAGTCTCGCAAGAACACTTGGTTCGATACTGTCGTCGATGTTACATCGTACATTGTACATATATATTTTTTTCCTACGATAATTTTTTTCGAATAATTGTATGCACATTTAATTTACCGCTTTTGTTTTTATCATGCAAATAAATAATTATTTATATGTTTAATTATATAATTATTGCATATCTTTTTTTTGTGTTGCAGATTCCAGTTTCATAATTCAGCTTAATCAGTAATAACTTATTCAAACACATTGTGGAAGCCATAAATAACTTCTGTGATAAACGTTCGATATTTGCGGAGATTTGGTAAGTTTTATTTAATTTATTTATATTTTCTAAGATTTTACACGCGATTAACATCTCTTATTTAAATTAATGATATATAAGGCTCTACTGATTACTAAAATCAATGCAAGATCATTAAGATCTTGACTTGTAAGATGTAAAGACTATCTGTTCTCTGTTTTTCCACCTCGTTCTCTCTACGTGGACTAGCGTGGACTTCGACATGAATTTAATTCAATACTAACTTATTTTCTACCGAACTACAATCGGGTGGAAAGGATGATTTTAACGTCTTCTACATCTTTCACGTTATGTAGAATTTTGCGAGCGAATTTTTCTTTTTATTTGTATTATTATTAATGTACACTGAAGAAGGCCTGATGGCAGGCTGAAATATTTGATTTAATGTAAACAATTTTAACGAATATATCTTAACCTTTGCACGAAGAACTAGCATTGTGGCTCCTATTGATTTTAGTCTTATTTAAATGTTATACATAAAGATATCTTTATTAAGATATTTTTAAAGCTATCTTATTTTTAAATATGTCACGACAAAATATATAAAGTTATATCCAGAATATTATTTAAAAAATCTCTCGCAGTTTAACAATTGTACTTCAACATTCTTTAAAAGCTAAACAGAGCCAGGTAAAAAAACTTTTTTTACATTTAAACGATGTAGGTGATTATATTAGCTTTTTACATCAATTACAAACAAAATGCAGTATTTTTATGACTAAAAATTCTTGTTAAGAATTATTATATTTAGATATATTAAACATCTATTTTTCATTAAACGCGAAAGGCTTAAGTTATACCGCAATAATGTAAATATACGAAATGCCATAACGACCACTAAACATTTGCGAAGTAATGATATAAAAATCCTGTCGGCGTGCCATCGAAAGTAAGCTTCCTCGATTCGTCGGCGATTCTCAGCAACACGTGTTTGACCACGTGTCGGCCTATATTGCCGCAACACGGAATCGTTCCTCGTCCTCTTCGCGATTGCGCGTGTCTTGATAATGAGATAAATTTATACGTCCACTCGCGCTCTCGCCGTAGGCGTAGAGAAAGGTGTTTATCACTCATTTCTGCCGCTGCCATTCCTGGAAGCTGCAGTCGTGCTCCCTCAATTAGAAACGTTTTACGATCGGCGAAGGATCGTTCGTTATCAAGGCATTTATGCAATTTATTACGTCCGCGTATCTCGCGCGAGCTAATCGTGAGAAAGAGTTTATCGCCTTCACGACAGTCGCGGTGGATGTGTACTAAATAGTTTGATTATAAAATCATTGTTATTAACATCTTTTTCATTATTTCACGTATAGTTATATTTGCATAAAAATCTACATAAGAAAATAACTGCATTATTTGACTTGCGCGGATCTTTTGCTTTATTCAAGACTATTCTTTTGAATTTGCAGGTATTACCGCAGCCGTTATCGTCACTTCCTCTCGAAATTCAACAATGATATCCCTTACTTATATTATCCTCGGCGTATCTTTCATACTTTTTGCTTATGTCTTTCGCAAAAATTGTAAAACACTTCGACTTCCGCCGGGACCAACCGGTATACCGCTACTCGGATATTTACCATGGCTGGATCCTCAACGTCCTCACGAGTCGCTAACGAATCTGGCGAGGAAGTACGGCCCGATTTGTGGACTACGATTGGGCTCGGTATATACGATTTTATTGTCGGATCCTCAGCTGGTAAGACAGGCCTTTGCCAAAGATGCGTTTGCCGGCAGGGCTCCGCTTTACTTAACACATGGAATAATGCAAGGATACGGTAAGTGATTTTTTATTTCTAAAAATAAATATATAGCAAACAAATGTTCTGATATTAAATTAACAAATCTACAACGTGTACTTTAAGAACGATTTCAAATGGAGGAAATGCAAAAAACGCGTTATTTTACCAACTAAACTAGTTATTTTGTAATTAAATAATTATAATATTAGAATAAATTTTAGATATTTTTCTGGAGGTTTTTAAAATATTTTTATATTTTATCGCCCATTATGATTGAATAGCGATCGAATTGATAGTTTAAATAATTCTCGAAGATATACAAGTCCTCGCTGCGTCGTAAACAATAATACAATATGTATATCGATTGGCAAACATGAGTTGTGAAATATAAGACCTTACAACAATACCTTACAGTGGTGTCGTTGTGTGCTTAGACTGCCCAACTAAATTTCTCTCAAAAAGGTATTGTAAATCCATTGTTATGGACCGTTCAATCTGGAGATTCTATTTAATTATCACAATCCATCTCTCACTACTGCTATCACTTTGCCCTAGAATTTCCAAAAATATTGGTAACAGATTTTGCATCTGTATAACGATTCACCTAAAGGAAGTTTTGCAGAATTTCTGGATGGCATATATCGTGGTCTCAGCCGCTGCCGACCTACACACGCATTCTTCCGCGTTAACCCGCATACGTATACGCACAGTGAAAGTCACTTCAAGGAAACTTCATCCAGGTGTAAACGAGAAATGAATTCCTTTCGGCAACGCGTATTTTGTGTTTGCTCGCGGTGCCATTCTAACAACTCTTGAAGTATTTGCGAGAAGTCATTAGAATACGTTTTGAAAGTAACGCGCAATTCTACCTGAGATTCGTATATACCTCATTTTATTTTTTAAGACACGTAATGCCTACGCAAAACGCTTGAAGTGCAAACAAATGGCAAAAATCTTACACCTTATTTAATGTGAAACTACAGTCAACTATATTGAAAGATTTTTTATTTGAGATGATGACAAAGGTGTCTTTTTTTATATCAAATATTGAAAGAATTTACGAAACGTTATTCCGATATCATTCGACGATGTGATAAGAATGACTGCAATAATGTACGAATGCGTGCAATTGCGATTGTCGTCGGAACTCGTTGCAATACATCATCGCGACATATCAAGATAAAGCTAAGCGTTTCGCCAAGATGTGGATCGTCAATGAGAATAGAACCGATCAGCCTACTGGATGGATGTCCCGTTCTCGCGATAACGAGGACTCTAGATCCGAGTGCCGTTACGATTTTCGATTTACGATCAACGTTGCCGATTGCGGCGCGACATTTGAGCGGGCTATCTTGCATACGCGAGAGCTCGCTCGCTCCGTTGAAATATACGGAGTATCACGAACACGGTATATGATAGATAAGTATCGTGAAACATCGCGCCTCGTCAAGCTTCCTCGGTGCTCTATATTCTGAAATAGAAATATTCGAGTTCAACAAGTTGAATCGATGTGCCCATAAGATAACGCGCAAATTGATGGATATCGAAAGCTCACGATTGTATTGATCTCATTCATCAATCTTTGACCGCGGGCACATACAATATTGCAAATTGGAGAAAAACATTTTGATAAATTGAGTTCTGAAAAACTAAAGACACGTGAATTTCAATTTGCTATGAAATCAAAGTGGTCACACTTAGACCAAGGTTGCCACCACTCTGTGGAACGAATCTAACATGGCCTTTGTGGAATGAAAACAGGGTGACACGAACGTAAGTTTTGACCTAACGGTTTCAACGTCCAACCCAATGGCTTCAGTGTCTAATTCAATAGTTGAAAATTCACAAGGCCACACATGTCGTTCGAGCGGAACGATGGATAATTTTACGGTAATCCGAAATTTAAGCCATGACGATACGGTTCTTTATCCTTATGTCAAAAATCCTAGCTCGTTTGCGAACCGCCAACGTCTTCACTTGTTCTTCGCGCTCTTCTCTTTCTGTCTCTTGCCTTGGCAGAACCCTCCATTGTTCCAACTTTTGTCTCTTTTACGTTTGTTTTTTTTTTTACGTGTGCGTGTGTGTGAGCTTTCGGCGATATTTACAAGGCACGTTTCGAGTCAACGACCCCGTGATTTCTCCATTTATTTCTTTCGTTGCCGATCTTTTACAAGCTCGCTGATCTAACAGACAGATAAATACTCGCATGTATTGCGAGTCAATTGCACGATATTGATTTCGCGATGCTTAACTATCGCTAATTTCAGTTGAAATGTAGGGAATGTGAATCCAGTTGTTTACTGGAGATTTTTATATTGAACTTTCGCATCAAATGACTATTGCAGGTTTATTGCCCGCCATATTTTCATGAGCCTATAAATTTTTAACTAACCAATCCTCATAACTTCTGTCCAAAATTAAAAAAAAAACGACAAAGATACACTTTCTCTGCTAAATGTTGTTCTTTCCAAAAATTTGTATTTTTGAAACAAGTAGCAGTAAAGTTATGGGAAGAGCTATGCTAAATTTAAAAACAGTATAGAAATGAAAAGTGTCACGCAACAAACAAATTTGAATAAATTTCGTGCGTTCAACAAACTGCGTGCGACGAATTGCCGATTGATGAATTTATAATGCATGACAAATCTGTATGATAAATCTGCATTTTTCGCTTTAGAATTTAAAACTTCCCAACATCGATATGCTTCTTTTACTCTTGGGAGAGTTCGGAGTTGGGAGAGGAATCTCTTAGCAGAGTTCGGAAGTCTTCCTCCACTCCTCATAGATGCCCCACCAGAGGCATTCAGGAAAGGTCCTCCCGCTACGAACTCCCTTTCTTTCTCTCCGTCGGAATATATAGTAGTGTAGTGTTTGGTGGGGAGGTAGGCCACGCCTCCATCAACAGGTACATATTTCGTTATATGAAGTTTCGCTAAACTTAGAACAGCCGCAAACGTTCATTCGACTTGGGAGGGAAAGGGAAGCTCTGGAGCTCTAACGTTCGTTTCAAGTGGTGTGGACCGGAATTAGTCAGACGAGCGAGCGTCGGTCGCGGACCGTTACTACTTAGGCGCACGAAAGTGCGTGCCACATATTGAAGTCTCTAAATCCCATTGTTAGACTCGCTGTCGCTTTTCCTCATTTTTCAATATAACGACGACTCGAGCGACATTCTATCTATCTCCCGATATGAATATTAGAATTAATAATGTCAAATAATGTTAATAATATCAAATAATGCATAGATGATGAATATCTATGAAAATAACCGAATAAGAGACAGAAAAAAAATACATTTATTGCATTTGTAAGACAAAATGTTTTATATATTTATGTCGGTCAATAATAAAAATATGTAATATAATTAAGCTCGATAATGACTTATGAAATAGTATACTCTATTGCTTATCAATGACAAAATATATTTCAAAACTGTTGTGTTCAAAAATTAAATATTTTTTATGCTTCTCGTAAAGCTTTTTCTTCGATACTTTGATTGGATGTAATCTAATATTCAATATTACGCTAAATACATCTTGAAAAATTCTCAAAATTATATTACTTAATGATATAAATTTATTCACATAGTTACATGTTAAGTTTTATTTATAAAGTAGAACAGTTTGCACTTTAAATTATTCAAGCATTACACTTTACACTTGCCTAGATAATCTAGAGTGCTTTTGTGAAATCTAATGAGACAAACACTATTCATAAATCGACAATTGCCGCCGATGCTTGCGCGAGAAATGAGCATGGGGAAGAATACCAAGAGGTGTGTGCCTTTTGACGGCGCAACCCGTGATTACCCGACAGCACGTTTACACGCACTTTTATGGGCGCGCTCACATTTCTTATGCGGCCGGCAAACTGGTTGTCTCGCTATGGCGGATAATGTCGTGCGTAATATATTATAGAGCGTGCCGATGGCGATAACGCGCCGTCTGTAAACATATTACGCAATTTTCTGCATCGCGAGTCGCGTGTCTCGCTGCCGGATTTGCAGTTTTCATCTATTTCGTAGAGAACTCTACGATGATATTCTATCGGTGATGATTTAAACGGAGAAAGCGTGCACGAAAAAGAGAGTTCGGAATTTCTTCACGCTATTGATGAAGTATATCGGTGATAATATAGTACGAATGTCTGAGAGTATATGCACCTTTCACGTTCCATTAAAACTCGATATATGTATAAAAGGGCTTGAGGACTTGTAAAATATTTCGCCATTCAAATAACGGCGTTCGAAGTAGGCTGCTTAATCGCTTGGAGTAGATTTCTTAACCGTTTCGGAAAGTCATTCTATAGCGAAATCTGTTGTGACAATAAAATCCATTTAAATTTGTAGAAAAGATAGGACGGAAATGTTGCAGACATCGTAAGTAATCAGGTGATGGAAATCGACTGGCGAAATGCCGATGGTGCGACATCAAACCAAGTAGCAAAGTGTCGTCAATAATGACATCACACATAAATCGACGACATCGATGACACTTTGTGCTACCTGGGGAAGTATTAATAGGCTTCTGCGAAACGAATCGAAAGTGAGAGTAACATTAGTTCTTGTAAGACACGTCTACTGGAGATACCAAGGAATGATCGGCTGATCCTTCACGTTTTTAGACTGAGTTTCGAGAACATTTCTAAAAAATTACACACGCATACACATAGAATGTATACCAAATATTTTAATTTTTTATATATTTTAATATAAATAACGAATAATAAATTTGTAGACGTCTTGCAGTCCTTTTATAGTAACACGAAATAATATTGCACCAAATAAATAAATATGCCAATATGCGTGAAGCGTATAAAAATAAGTAAATTGTTGATTGAAAGAAATATTCGTTCATGCGTTTTCATGGCACATATGATAATTCGCGTGCTATTAATCCTAATAACGAGCGCAGAAAATCGAAGAATGGCTCGAGACCAATTACGAGTACGCACATTGTGATTACAGCCTAGATCAGAAAGCGAAGGAGCGTGAAGACTTTAAAGTGTCGCGTTACACCTTGTAAGTCACGACAAGGTGTGCCGGTGGACGGCGGGAGGTGAGGAAGGGGTCTTGATCTCTTGGAAAAACGCGATAGATCATCGCTGCTACTCTCGTTACCGCGGTGCATCGACCTGCATTGCGGTGATCGTCAAAAGTGTCTGGATGTAACGGCGTTGGCCTTTAAGCGGGTCGACGAAACCTGAAATTCTCGGCGTCCTTGGTGCTGCCGCTGCCACACATGAGCAGCGATAGCGTCGACGCTAATTTCAGCCGATAAAAAAAGGACCGCACTGTCGCGATTCACTTTTATGACATCGCGATTCACTTTAAGCCAGTTGATATTATCCTTCGACAAGGACGACCGACTTTTCGCCACCAAAATCATTAAAATAATGCTGTTATTTTTTTTTTTTTTTTTTTTTTTTTCGTTTTTCGGACACAGAAAAATTTTTATCAAAAGACACAACATGTAAACTTAATGATTTGATTTTTTTTCTCTTGATATTATCCTGTAAATAAAGAATGTGAAAGTTAAGACCGACAGTTAAACAATGTAGCATATGTTTCTCAATGTTTTCTTCGAATATCACTTTCTTATTATTTAACGATAAAATGTGAATATCAGAATTTTCAATCCACAAATGTCTTGATTAAATAAATCACTGCGTAGAGAAAAAAGTAAACGATCGCACCTTGCGTAGATTCTTTTTATATCAATTCGAAAAAGGCAACGCGAGTAGACGTGATCGATCACGTAACGCGATGATCTACATTGCTGTAGAAAAGTCGCAGTTCCAATCGGACTTGGCATACCACAGCACTGACTCAACGATGTAGTCAGGCGCGCGCGCGTAAAATAAACATTGCAAGCGAGCTTCCAAGCGACTATTCCCGCTTGGCTTATTACAAACGCGTAACACTGACGTAAGATGTCCGCGATTTTCCCGACGGCTTGTTTTCCTCTTTCGAGCGCGGGAGTGGGTGTGGGTGGAATTTCATTTTTTCCCTCATGGCGATCCTGCTCTCCACGCAGTATCCTTGTGTCTCTTTTTCATTCTACATAAGTGCTACTGGTTTTTTTTTTTTTTTTTACAACATTTATTGTTGTCAAAAGACCTAAATGACTTCCAAGTCTAACACTATTCTACGTACAAGTGGAAAACTATTGAAATGTTTTCCAAAAACGGAAATCTGATCGAAGAAATTCGCATTTGTTATTCAGCGATTAGATAGTTGCATAAAATAGATTATTGTAGAACGCGCGCTTGCAATCTGTATTTTTAACTAGCAATTGTGCGGCGTGGATGAAGCAAGCCACCGGCGCCGTCTCGGGGTTCAATCTTTCTCATTTTCGTAACAAGCAGGGCGGATACGCGATTGAATAAGTTAGGCACGTCCCGGGACCGGCCGCGACTCGCGCCGACGCGAAGGACTCTCACTTTTATCGGTCTCCTTGAAGGAAGTTCTCCCGGTCGTCGACAGTTCTGCTCTGCATCCGCGGGGAATTACAGTTAGCTCCGCAAGGACGGGCCGACGGCCTCTCCCGTTAAAAGCGACAGAGCGTTGCATGGATGATCGGCGTTTGCATCGTCGACCCGCACGACCCGCGCGCGTTTCAAAATCATCAATAATCAATATTCGAAATTCTCCATCTTTGTTAACGCAATTAATTGAGATGTTGCTTGACGAGAAATAGCGGCGGTAATAATTCAATAACTCTTTATTTCACGATTTCGACTGCTAATCTTACATGAGTTAGCTCTTTGAACTTCTGCAGTCTTTAAAAATTTATATAGGCCATGAGAATGTCATATAAATAATTTGCTTATCGATTATGTCGATTTCATATGTCACATTTGTCATAAAATAATGCCAAATCGAATCGACAATCAAACGGGAAAGTTTTTCTTAATATCAGAAAAAAGTACTTGAAAGTCTACGATTTCTTTAAAATCTGAAATATTTAAATCAAAATTAATACAAAATCAGTTTTTTAAATTTCTTTCTCGAACTCTGAATACATGTATATTGATGAGAAAGATTAACTTGATTAATGAATTAAATAGATTGGATACTCTCAAATTTTTATACTTTCGCGACAGGAAAATTTTCGGTAACGTCTAAAACGATAAACATATCTGCTTGCAGTTTTTAAGCAATTCGCAATGCTAGCTTTGAACAATAATAATTAGAAAAATTATCCGAATCCGTCCTGACTTTTAAAGAGCAATTTTCAAACCATTACTATTCAATATTCTCATCGATTAGTCATTAATATTTCATAAATTATCGTGCCATTAATTATCTCCATTGTACTGATTCAGCCGTCGAATCTTGCAATCGGAAGATTGTCGGCTATTAACTGCGCGATAAAGACGTTGAATCTTCCACGACGACGTCGGTCTTCACACGTATTACGAAATGCATTCCTTCAATAAGGAACTAGACGGGACGTACAATCGTTCAGCAAAAGAAATCTTCTTCGTGTTCTTCTGAGCTCGAAAATTCTATGCATAATTCGGTCGCGGACGTGCGCGAAGGAGTCATTGCCGAATAGCCGACTGACCGACAGAAGAGTTATCCAGGTATTTTAATAACGCGCTATAAAACGCGCGATCGATCGGTCGACTGTATTTGGACAGGACAACTATCCGCGTGTCTCTCTCCCCCTTCTCGCGTTGCACTTCGCCGGCTTTTTGCCGGCCAAAGTGGAATGACCGGCCCTGAAACGTTCGGACGCATGTATGCATTATCCGTCTCTTGTCCGGTTTATTTCTGGCGGTTCGCGAATTCGTGAGCGCTCCTCTCCCTCCGCCGCGTCCGAGTGATGTCATCCCCTGAAATCATCGCGGCGGGGTGTTTAGTTGTGTAATAATCGACCGGCAAGGAGATCCCATTGTCCGTAGCTTTGCGCCTGCCGCGCAGATGCATCGCTAAAAAGGTGAGCAGAGAGAGAACAGCGCGTCAGCTACAAAGAATTATAAGACTTATCTGGTCTCTTTTTTTAGAGTTCTTTCTCAAAAATTGTTTATCAGTAATTCTCTTTCATCCTTTTTCTCTCATAAAATTCTTTCTATTTTATCCTCTAGATGTGGAACATTTGTTTCTTTATTTCTAATTTTTCCTTAATAAACCAAAGAGTTTTCAACGAATCTTCAAAGAATTTTAGATTATCTTAATTGAATTAACTGTCTTAACTAATGAAGAATTAATTAAAAATATATTTAAGAATCAGATGTTAAAAAATAATAAATTTTAATTGGAAGAAAAATTTAATTCCTAATCGCATATTATATTACTATTCAGAAATCATAGAAGCTATTTATTTAAAAATGAGCAAACGACATTTGTCTTTCGGCACAGACAGTGTGGAGAAATGGAAAAAAATGCATTTTTGTTTAAAGCTCTGTTATAAATTATGATTTTTTATTTTATCAGACAGACATGATCTAGAATTGATCGCGAATTGAAGAGAAATTAATGGCGCACGTGGCGCACCTGCGATCCCGGAAAGTTTTCTTGGCGTCATTTAAATACGACACTGACCTATCGACAGCACGCTGCCTCTTAGAACAAGCTGCGAATGATAAATAGTATCGCAAACACACAGTGCGCGGTAACCTATTTGTACCCTGCGCCGATGGACTTTCATTATTTCTTCTCTCGGCGCTCGTCTCGAGCGTGCTATGACGAATTCTAAAACGAATTCGCTAAAACGATCGTTTCTCTCACTGTACATTCGCTTTCGTTTCTCGGAAATGTGCGCAGATGAAAATCACGAGTCAAAATACATCTCTTCCTTGTGCGGCGCTTCCTCCTTTTCTTCCTTACGCAATTGATCAAATATATTACGTTATCAATTCACGTGTAATATGAAAACAGAGAGGAGATCCAAGATAAATATAGCGTCTGATAAATTGCGCACCGAAGATCTCGATCTGTATTCTCGTGGCGCGTCGACTATAAACCTCGATAATCTCATTGAGCGATGATCAGGATTCTGAGATCATTCTTGCGCCGGTGACGCTTGCGTGTGATCTGGCTGCAAAATCGACGGAGTAAGTGTGCATAAGCGACACATCTTCACCGTGGCGCAAAGTTTCTTATCTTATTTCCGATCAAGTTTATAATTTTAATTATCTTTTAATGGCTTCGCCTCGCATAAAAGATTCCGTAAGCATATAATTATGAGGCTTCCTATAGGCTAATTAAATATAATTGCTGCGTGCATCTAAAGAATTTAATATCGACAGCCTACTTTACCTGCACTTATGCGAGTCGTCATTATTATTTTATTTTCGGTATTTAAGAGAGATATAATAAGCGAATGAATACAAAGAAAAGAAAGGAGAGAGAAAGAGAGAGAGAGAGAGAGAGAGAGAGAGAGAGAAAATAAACGTAGAGAATGCTAAAAAGTATAGATTAGTATTTAAAAAATTTAAGAATTGAGGAGAGATAGTGTCAGGGCGGAGATGAACGCTTTATCACTGTCGCGTTTAATCAGCGATCGCGATCGCTATTAATCGACGATCGTGCCTGGTTTATCCCGCGAGCACACGCGCCGAAGGAAGGAACGGTGAGCGGATGCGGTAAGAGATTATTGTTTATTCATTCGAGGATTATCCTTCAACGAGTTCAGTGGCTGCGCCTACTTACGGAATGACGGTAATCCTCTCGCTATTTTTTACACCCTCCCACCAAGCGCGGCGCGCGCAGAAAGAGGGAACGCGACGGAGGCACCGTTCGGGTGGCGGCTTATTTATGATCGCGCGATTAAGGTGCGACGAGGATCGCCTTTGCACGAAAAAAAAAAAAAAGAGAGAGAAAAAATTTGTTTCCACCGCATCTCTTTTACGCAGGTTTAATTTGCGCCGAGGGTGACCGTTGGAAGACTCAAAGAAGATTCGTAGCCGAATTCTTGAAGCATCTTGGTATGAAGTCATCTGGCTTTATGAGAGATAAATTGGAGGAGCGAATTCTCGTGGCGGTGAACGAGTGCATATTGGTAAATTAACACCTAGGATTTACGCGAGGCCATCGTGTCACTAAATCTGTCCCTAAACGAATATATTGATATACCAAATATATTTAATTATACCAAAAAGAATATCCATGTTGAATCACAAAATTCAAGTTAACATTTATTTAATTTTTGGAAATGTCATTGCATTTAATGAAGCTATTAACATTCGTGACATTTCGATGTCATCATTTTTAATAATTTATATGAAAGAACAGTTATATATATATATATATATATACTATGATATTATTAATTACAAAATTTCGTTCGGGATAGTTCTCTGCATTGTGCATAAATATTGGCTTTGAAGTATATTAATGAGTTTCGTATAGGCATTTCGCATTAGCTAAGTTTCTAGTATACGAAAGATGAAGAGCAAGCAAGAAAATGGCAGGAATTTCCTTGTCTGTGTCCTTAGAAATTAAGAAATCGCTCTACGGAGAACGGTATTGATCCATTGGAGACGCTTCATCACTGCTTCGGTAATGTAATCAACGACCTCGTGTTTGGTAAAGTTTACGAGGAGGATGACAAGGTGTGGAAATGGTTGAGACATTTACAAGAGGAAGGAGTCAAGCACATTGGAGTTGCAGGGCCACTCAACTTTTTGCCATTTCTCAGGTATGACGTTATAGTTGACAAAAGATCCTTCGAGGGATTCTCAGCACGATACGGCCATGTCGCGTAGCGCGCATAGCGTGTTTTCCACTTATCGAAAGGTAAACCGCATTATGGCGCGTGGGGTAAAAAAAAAAAAAAAGAGTCGAGTGAATTGATCCACACGACCAATTAACACGCCGATAATGTGACAATGATTCAATGATTCAACGTCTAGCATGCAAATGCTATGTTTTTCATCGAAGGCGGTGACTTTCGAACGATAAATATAAAAAGATACGCAACTATTTTTTATATATACGCGCAAGTGACATGATAAATTGAATTGAATAGTATCTGCATGAGTGAATACAAATCTTTGTACAAAAAAAGTAGTACGAAGGACGATTTTACTTAATTTACATAAGCTAGATTGTGGACAGATTATTGATAAAGTGTTCTTAACGAAAGGTTGCAATCATAAGATTGTTATTAATATTTCAAGTTTTAATAAAAATGTTTATTTTATATATCTTAATAATAATATATCTTCTTACATTTTCTTTTTACTATACTCACATTTTACTTCTTATATTTATGAAATATCGTATTTAAAAATATTTAGTTGAATATTAAAGTTAATAACGTAAAAATTATACGTACTTTTAGGACTGTAAGAAATTCAAGCACATAACGAGCGTTAAATTTTCTCTCGATTATTCAGATTTTTACCACGATTTGGCAAGTTAATAGAATCACTTATCGACGGCAAGCAGAAAACGCATCAGATATATCAGACGATTATCGATGAATATCGTGTTCGTCGTGAAAAGACGGATAACTTTCTTGCGGTTTTCGACGACGTAATGACGGCCAATACGGACAATCCTGGACATTTCACACAGCCGCAATTTTATCATATGTTAGCCGATCTTTTCGGAGCAGGTGTCGATACCACTCTTACAAGTTTCCGCTGGTTCCTACTCTTCATGGCGGTATATCCGGACGAACAGGTATGCTTGTGTTTTTGAAATTATACTGTACCTTTTTGCAAGATATTTTTTAGAAGAATATCCTATTCGATGAAGAGATTATTGGGCCTGTTTTCACGAGGCCTGGAATCCTGTATATCTTTGTCTGTGCAGAAAAAAGTTCAGGATGAGATGAACGAACTCTTGGGACAAAAGTTACCCAGTTTGGAGGACAGGCTGATTTTAATTCGACTGGAAGCAGCTATCATGGAGACACAAAGGTTGCGAAGCGTTGTGCCGATCGGTATTCCACACGGTACAATAGAGGTAATTATAGTGCACATGTGCGCGTTAAACGGAACAAAAGGATCAACGAGACACACGGTTGCATATTTCATTCCGCGAAAACAGATGTGCCTGATTATAAACTTGTAATTGTTTACAGACCGAGAATATTTTTCATTTGACAACGAATAATCACGATTAATCTTACGGTTCTTATGCGAAATAGAAATCTGTAAACTATTTAGAAGTGATTCTACGATAAGCAATCGCAGTTGAGATCTTACTGTTTTTATGTTCGCAAAAAGAAAATTGGTGTGAAATGAAAATTATTTGCAGAACACACAAGTCGGAGGTTATGATGTTCCAAAAGGGACCATGGTCATCCCGCTACAGTATGCTATTCATACAGACTCATCTTACTGGCAAGATCCTCTTTCTTTTAGGCCCGAAAGATTCATCACTGATGAAGGGGCTCTTGCTAAGCCCAAGGCTTTTTTACCTTTTCAAACAGGTATGTTTATAGAAAATACAAAAGAAACAACTCTATATGACATTGAATATATTGTTTTGTGCAATACGAAGGCAAACGAATGTGCGTCGGCGATGAACTGGCCAGAATGATGTTATTTTTGTTCGCTGCGAGAATTCTTCATTCATTTGCCATCTCTACGCCATCCGGCGCGCACATCGATCTGGAGGGCGAATGCGGAATTACTCTGGTTCCGAAACCGCATCGGTTGGTTTTTACACCACGAGAATAAATTTACATGCATCTGCATCAACGACATTTTTTTTCATTAACATTATTATGTTAAAACTAAGAGTGCGCACTTCAGAAATATCTATGTGTAGATATATGCTTTACTTTATCTTTTTACGTAATATAATCTTTATACGATCTGACATTAAATATAACATTCATAATCAATTGTATTTCATATTGAGTTGTAATATTTTTTATAAATTTATTTAAATTTACGATTTTGCGAAGATTTTATTTTATTTGACAGCAGCGACATTTAATATAAACGATTGCTTCGTACATTGTGTCAGCAAAGTTTATTGAAAAGCAAAGTGATCCTACCGATTTATCTTTCCTTTTCGAGAACTAATGACTTGGATCATATTATAATGAACTGCACGCGCATCGCAAAGATTGCTGAAATACACGATTTTAGTTAATGGAATCTGTCACGAACTGTTTACGACTCCACGCTATTCTCGTCTGCTTGCCTGCATCAAGTTGCACGCCGAATGAGTGGCGTCTCGATTTTACGCGCATACATTTCCCACCAGGCAGATATTAATGAGATCGGTAGCGAACGCTGCAAGATGTCAGACGTCCGCGTGTCGGTTTATCGCGCGATTGCGAACCTCGGCAGTCGAATTTCGCCATCGCCAAATATTTCAGAGCGCCGATATTAAAAGAAAAAGAAAAAGGAACATTCTTATTAAAGCACGCGCCACGTAAGGCGAGCCGCGTGAAAATATCCACCCTGTGGATTTATTTGTGCGCACACCTCGCTCATATTTTATATTTGCGAAGAGTACCGACGCATTTTTGCCACCATGCGCTCCCGATATGGAGACACGAGCCGTTAAAATGTCAACCACGATCACATGTTGGGAGATGATTTTACATAAAACGCGCTGCCCCTTCGCTTCGTTTCTTCCCCCCTCTCTCTCTCTCTTCCGTTTCTCTCTTCTCTTTTTCTCACACGTCTCGCATTGGATTCGTGAATTCCATCAACGTTATGCAACGCGCGTTTTTCTCTCACAATGTAGCGGCCTTGGATGAACTACAAGCGCACCGTTCACCCACCGCCGAAACTGGAGGCCTTCCGAATTCGTATTTTCTTCTACTAAGTGATGAATTGCAAACCCCACAACACAAAAACCTTGGACACTTCAAAAATTTTGGGATATATATATATCGATGCAATAAAATCTAAAAGAAATTCTATCCTTGGGTTCTATCCTCGAAAGAGAAGAAAAGGTTGCGAGTAGGGACAAATGATTAATGATCGAAGATCTCTTCCTGGAGTTTTATGTATATTAATGAAGTATATTCAGTTATGTTACGTGTTATTAAGATATTCGACAGTATTATAAGCGAGGTGCAAAATTATATAAGCAACGCAAAATCTTGCTGGAAAAAATCAGTTAATCTAACATCTTGAATTTAAATTTACGAATTTATTTACTGTTTGTGTTAATGGAAATATTTATTAAAAAAAACAAGCGCTACAGTAAAAACTACGATAAATAAATGCTTTACACTTGCAGTGACGCATATATGTACATATATTGAAAAATTGAGTGAATTAACGATGTAATGGAAGAAAAGTTCATTTTGAAGTTCGAGAAAATGTAAATGCATGAACGAAACTTGCACCGATTAATTTTAATAGATTACACCGCGACAGCCACACGAAACTTGAATCAAAAGAAAGATAAAGGAATTCAAGTAGAATCGAAGCGATCCAAGCTATAAAAATACTGCTCTATCAACACACTTTCAACTTTGCGTTAGGCAATGAAAAAAAAAAAAAAAGAAATAAGCCACAAAACGCCTCTTCCTGCTTCACTGAGCCAAGCCTTGAAGCAACGGTTCTTCAAACTTTCTGTCTCTACTGTGTATAGCGGCCAGTTGGCGCCCGACCGATTCTTTGGCGAGGTGAGGCCACAAATTCGTATATCGAAGCGCAAGGTAAAAAGGGGTCCTTACTGGGCCAGCGGGAGTTGGCCACGTGTTGCGGTTACACATGGCGCTACGCGCATCTGGGATATCTCGCGTTTTCACATGCACGATGTATTGCAGGAAGTGCGCCATTATCAGTGTACGTCCGCACTGACGGCCGGCTAAGCTGACCTTACGTAACGTTGTGTGCGGTTTGGGGCCACTTGACTTTCGTGTCATTAACCTTATCCAGACGTAATGTACCCAGCGACGATATTTCGTTAGAAACCTAGAAACGTGCGAGTTTCTCTTATGTAAGCGCGCGAAACGCTCTTTCGCTCTGCGAGTTTGCGCGATGCTCCGCGAATTTTACTACCGCTCGTACGCCCGCGAGGAGGTGCCCACGGAATTGCACTGCTGAGAGAAACTACAAAACTAATCACCCCAGCGGGAATTCTCTAGGGGTGGTTGAAATTTCATAAACAAGAATATTAGATTGATGCATAAAACGAGCTGATAATTCTGATAATATGCACTTCAGCGATTATCAGATTTAAAATTAATTATTAAATAGGATTGACAGCCATACATTTTAAGAGAATAAAAAGTTTTTGTAACTCTTATAATTAATAAAATTCAATAAAGATTATAAATTGCTCATATGAATTTATTACTTAATATTTAAATAGGATTTACAGGAATACATACTTTCAAATTTCATAAAAACATTCTGAAAAATATGATAATTTTTTTTCTGTAGAATTTTTTAATATAATTATGGCTTTTTTTTTACTATACCTAGTTGGATTCGCCAATTAGTGGAATCGTGACTATTTTTAGCCCATAATCTCACGAAACGCCCGGCTGTGCGAATTGGAAAAAAAGCATTCTGCTGATGCGGGACCGAGCGGACCAGTGGAAGAGAAAGCTAGGTCCAGCTTCAGTCCTCTTTCGTAGGCCCCGAGCAAGAGTCCTCAACATATTGAACGGCGGCAGGAAGGGACGAGCGCGCATTCAGAGATCAGACTCGAAGGCCGATGGTGCAGCGCCAAAGAACCAGAAATTTTTTTTACTCATCCTTAAGAATCCGGTTCTCCGCGAGATTGCAGTTTCCAGACGAAATTTTTCGCGGGAACGATCGAATAAAAAATCCAATTCCCCGGAATATTCGGCTGACAAACGCTCGTCACCATTACGAATGTACGTTCATTTGAGATGCACTTGAGAGGCGTAATCGCGTTTCTAGACAGTAATGTCACTCGACACAAAGAGACTTATATCTAAAAAATAGTGATTTATAAGAGTAAAAAATAAAAAAAAGTCATTTGCTTTGAAATATTTTTTTAGAACGTAAAATTAATCTCTTTACATAAGTGGCGTGATTGGGATAGGAAGAATAAATCAGTCGTTACAGAGATCAGACAATTGTCTTAACTGCAAAATATCCTTATTTTATAGAAAATAAAACACATTAAATAACACAGATTTGCGGTCGACAGATGAACACAATGCGGCATTCTGTAGTTCGTGCGTGCTATGGTAAAATTAATTAACATTCTATCGGATACTCGAGCAAAGAGACGCCGCGCGCGCGCGGCGCAGATCCTGTATCGATGGCGAGTCCGTCAGTCATCGAGTTTAAACTACAAACATATACATGAATCTTGGACTCGCGGAGCTCTTCGGCACAAGATCGGCGCACTGCCGCGCGCTGTCTTTGCCGCTTCTAGGATGCACAGCCCGGGATACCTTTGGGAAATCGGATTACACGACGTCACAATGTAATCGTCGACCATACATCCCGAATCTCTTGGATTCACAGCCTCAGTCCGCGCCTGCACCCGAAAGCCGATCATCGCCCGGATGTAACGATCGACATATTCATTCTATTCATTCCGAACAGTCGCCACGTCGCGCCGAACGGCGAGATGTCGCAACGAAATCTCGCAGCGACTTTCACGAAAATCGCTCTCGGGCTCCGGACCGGCCGATTCGTGCAATCGGCCGGCGCCGCCGACGCGCTCCACTCGTGTCGCCGCTAGAAAAGTCAACGACACCGCTCATCGCGGTGTCGCGATATTAACGCGAACGGTCGTCTCGGGTGCAAGGGCAGTCCTACATTCTTGTCAAACGGCACGTGATTTGTCGACCAGCTATATACGTATAATATATATAAAATATATATGTTCATATATTATTAAATACACACATATTTACGAACTAAATACGCAAACTAGCATACTAATTGAGCTTCGCGCACAATCAAAATAGTGTCTCTCTCGCTCGTTTTGTCTTTCTCTCTCCACATATTCTTTATCTTATAATAACGGATTACTATGTTGTCGCGGACGAAAGAGGAGCGATCGGTAATGAGTCGACATCCTCGTTCGTCCGCGGAGATCTACGGCGAGTCGACGGCGTTCGGGATCGTGACGGTGTCGTCAGGTCGCGTCGGAGTAATATTTAAACGTGACAAACTGATAGCTCCTGACGAGATACTTTTTAACAGTCGTGATTTGAAGTGGCGGGATTGATGTTACTCGTTAATCGCTGTCGAAACCGTTCGATCGCGTCGAAATCGCGTCGATCTCGCCGGCTGAGCGCGAATAAATACGAGGCGAGAAGAGCAATGGGACACAGAGGAAAGAAACGTTCGCAAAATAATAAATACTCGATCGGGGGATTGATATGGTGAAAGGTGATGTGCAGTTAAGTTAAACAGAGGAGGTAGGGAAATATAATTCGAGCCATTAGGCTCTTTTTGTACTCTAAGCTATAGCCGAGGACTTCCGCTATTTTCCGACTTTTCGATTATCCGATCGATTTTCCTTTCTGCTGCTTTATAAGTCAAAAAAGTTACGGTCCCGCGACTCAAAATTTTCACCGGATTTGTAATATTCTACAATAATTAATATATAATATATTAAAACATAATGTACGCGATATTAGACTAATTTTTTTTTATTTTTAAAAAATTTTTAAAAAGACTAAAATTATTGAATCTCATATGGTGAACAGGAGAGAAGCCATGCTTCTGGTATAACAAGATCATTAGAATTAAGATAGTGAAAAAAAAAATTGGACATTTTATAATTATGAATTTAAGATCTCGTTATACCAAAATCTAGCGAATTAATGACGTAGTTACATCGAGCATCGGATGCGCTCGAGAATTTAGCTTACATCTAGCCTATATATGATTTTATTCTACTATAAAATTACTTTAGTATCGGAAAATCAATCGGAAAATCGATCGGATAGCTTTTTGCAATGTACCAATCTATCAATTGTTCCCAGAATCCAATCGTTAAATTAGAAAACTACTTTAGATATCGAAAGCTGATTGATTACATATCATATTTTCTGAATAAAATTTTTACTTCCCGAAGAATTAGAGTGGTGTTTCGCTTAATTAATAATATAAAATTATAAATATCTTATTACGAATATAAAATTTAATTTAAAATGTAATATAAAACTTTGGATGTGGACTGATGTTACGTAAAATATTCTTAGCTTTGGATAACGCGTTATCCTCGGCCGACGCGTTTCTATAATATTCGTACAATATGGCGCGCAAACTCGCGACATTATTTCTATTCTAACTGACCTTTTTTCCTGCGAATGTAGGAAACAAGTACCGTGCTCGTGCTGAGTTCGCTGAGGACGCTCATCAATGACTGCCGATGTTGCGCAGAGGGTTGCTCGGGACCTCGCTGCATTCGAGGTTCCTCTGCAGCAGGCAGATCTCGAAGGGATCCGGCGACAACGTGACACCGGCGTTGCCCTTTAAGCTGGGTAACGAGCTGTTCTCCGACAATTTCAGGTCAAAGGTATGCATTAACGAACTGAAGAAGGTAAAGAGTTCCATGCGCGCCAGCACATCGCCCAGACACATCCGTCTACCGACTCCAAACGGCATGAAATACTCTGGAGTGTGGATCTTGCCTTCGCTGGTGAGAAAACGGGACGGCCGGAAGGCTTCTGGGTCGTTCCAAAGTTTCGGATCCATATGCACTGCGTACAACAGTGGCACTATAGTAGTACCGGCTGGTATCTTGTAACCTTTCAGCGTCACGTCTCTGTAACACGAAGAGACAAAATGCTAGTTTAGATAACATATCTACGAACGTCCTTTGAAAGATTAGTTAATGGGAAACATTGTAAGAGTAATATATTATGGAAAAGATAGACATTGATAAGTTAATAGCTTTGTTAAAAGCGCAATATGTATCTTCCGGAATTCATTAGAGCTGTAGATAATTTGGATCAATGTTACGGTTTTCGCACATGTCAACGATCGTCTAGCTATACGAGATATCAATCCACCGGTGAAGTCAAGTAGCGACTCGACTTTTTATACGCACGCACGCGCGCTCGTCACGCTCTTTCTGGCCGCGTTCTCCGCGGAGAAGTGAAACTGTGCCACCCGCGCCGTTTCTATCATTCCTAATGAGCGATTCTTGATATATTGCGATCCGATACACCTGTTCGCCTCTTGAGTAAGTTAGGTTCTTTGTCCGCACGGGAAACGGTGTCGTCGACCTCGAAGGTATTACTTGCAAAGGTGGGACAGTCCGGCCGAAAAGCAGACAGGGGCCACGCACCTTTGCTTTCACTTTTGCTTGCCGAATATAATCGTCCAAAATGATCGCGGGACTCTGATATGCCAGACACGGAAAGCAGTTAAGGAGGAAGGTGCGGACTCGTTGTGAAACCCGCTCTTAGCTCACGTAGGAGCGGAGAGAAAGGGAAAGGGCTGGACGCGGTCGCGTAACAGAAACCGAACAATACGAAGAATAGAAGAGTCTTGTCGTTGAAATTTGCGAAGTGAGTGACTTGTGATGGAGAGTCAATTTACCGTGTAGTAGCGTGAGGGGTTCCAAGCGGCACAATGCTGCATATGCGAAGCACCTCACGGATCGTCGCATCGGTGATCGGAAGAGAAGGAAGATCCTCAAATGAGGGCATTCTTGATCTTCCCACAACCTGATCCAATTCCTCTTGCACCGCTTTCGCCTTGTCTGGGTGGTGCAACATTAGAAGCACCGCCCACTCCAAGGTGGTCTTTACGGTCTCCATACCAGCGGAGAAAAGGTCGCCGAGGATTTGTCGTATGTGGCGATCTATGTGAAAAAGAAAATGAAACAGCCGTTTAACAAAAGTTTGCATTGTGGAATTGTTGATGAATATTAATTGACATTTTTTAATTAATTAATATTATTAATATATATCTGTAATATTATATTTTTATAATACTTATAATATATTATATTTTTATAATATAATATAAAATTTAATATTATTAATAAATTATATTGCGTTAAGAATTGAAATAAAGTTTGCGATTGGAGATATCGAGGGGGAAAAATATCGATTTTTTCTTACCGTGATTTTTGCCCTGAAACAGCTCGTCCTCCCGACCTTCGTTCTTCGCTTGCTGAATCTCGAGCAGATAAGTGTCTACGATATCGCGAACACTGTCCGCTTCGAACGTTTCTCTATGCTGATTCACGGTCTCTTGGAAGAATTTAGCCATTTCCGCATGATTTTCCGAAATCTTAATTTGATTTTTTTGCATCCACGGCAAAAAGCGCGTTATTGGTATATAATTTATGATGTCCACACTGCCAAAAAGTTTGAATCCCTCCTCGATGAGACCCATAAATCTCTTGAAACGCGTTTCGCCCTGATCGAAGCGTACATTCATCATGAGTGAGCAGATCACGTTGCTGATCGACGTAGCGAGAAACGGCGAAATGTTTGTGGGCGCTCCGCGTCGCTCCACTAATCTCTTGTTAAGTATGTTAACTTCGAGCTAAACCAAAATATTATGCCCATTTATTTTATTGAATTTGTTGGAAATATTTTTCGTATAACACAGTGTTCCATAAATATATATTTTCAAATATCATTGATAAAGATATCGTAAAATTAATTTTATTTAATCACAAAGAACAAAGAGAGAGAGAGAGAGAGAGAGAGAGAGAGAGAGAGAATTATGAAAAAAATGTGCTAAAAAGTAATTAATAATTTCGAATCCGAAATACTCACCGAAATCTTTGATTGTAAGCTCTTCTGGTTGGAGCCGGACGAGAATGTCATGCCAAACTTTCTAAGCTTGTGATGAAGAAATCTTCTCTGTTCCTTCCACATGGCACCTTCTGCGTTAATGATACCTACAACAACAATGTGGACAATGCGTTGAATCGCGAGAACTCTCTTATGCGGACTCGTTTCACCGCGGCGCGTTGCCGCGATCTGTTCGCGAACGATTGATTGCAACACCTCGAAGCACAAGTTAGCATTGACCGAGAAGCAACCGTGGAAACTCGTAGCCGTGACCGATCGGAAACGCGATGGTTCGGAAAACAGAAACGATCGCGGAAGAAAATGATCTGACGTGTATTTTCCCGCAGTATCGCAAACCAAAGTTTTCGCTACCACTAATATTTGATTTCGATAAACATACCGGGAAATCATTTTTCGAGTGACATTAGCAATTTCAAAGCAGTTTGAACGACACGAGCGAAGAATGAGCGAGCCCTCTTCCCCTCCCTCTTACAATATAAAAACGTGTGAAAACGTATGAGATAAAAGTATTAATAAAGATAAAATATTATAGGGAATCTGCGACGATCAATGCTTACCGTAACCGCCGAGGATCTTCATGAACTCGTTCTGCGGCCTGCCGGTGAACTCTTCGCGTCGGAAAGTCTCCTTTATGACGTTGTAGTCGTTGATCACAACGACCAATTGCGGTCCCAGTCGAAGACTAAAAATTCGTCCATATTTCTTGGCGAAAGATTCGAACATCAAATGCGGCGGTGTGCCCTTCATGAAAAATAAGTAGCCAAAGTACGGTATGCCCCATGGTCCGGGCGGCAAGTTATAGTTCTTAATCCAATATCTTGCCACTATGATTGCGGCAACAAATACCGTGAACAGCGCACAGCATTCGGTTACTTTAGTATTCTCCTTCGAATATACTAAAATATTCTTCATCCATTGCCAAATCACCAGCGCTGCGTAACATAGCACTGACATCTTGAATTGTTTTTCTTTTTTATATCGAACCGATAACGATCGTCAAAGCGAAGTCAACTATTTATTGACGCACTGGTGCAGTTCGTAATATTTTTCTCAGGCTCTCAATTTCTCAATGTTCCCAGTTCTCAGAGAGAAAATATGAATGAGACTGTCTCCCCGACACTACGCTATATATATACCGCGACACGAGGGAGGATGTGATTTAAGAACTATGCACTATGAAGTGGGAGGTCCCAAAAGACACTAAAAAGGCAAAGAGAGGGATAAAAAGGAAAATCATAGGAGAAGAGGAAAAGAAAGAAAGAGAGAAAGAGAAAAAAAAAAGTCGGTCACCGCCCCAGAGCCCAATTCGCCGTCGCTCGCCGTCGTGACCAGTGCGAGCCACGGAAGGATTGAATACTACATGCTCTTTCTTGTCCTTGCTGTCTTATATAGTATCTCATGAGGCTGTGTGGTCCCCCGACTGTCCGCGGCCTAGTGGGAGGAGGGATGAGAGACCGTATGGTCAGAGAGGAACACGGTGGACGTCGGAGGGTGGGGACACGTCACGGTGATCACGGAGAAACGGGCAGGTGGGGATAGAAACTGAAACCCGCGTAGGGTAGTGGGTGAACTTGGTTTGGTTAGATGCGAGGGCGGACTCATACACGCGAGACTCGGTTGGTTGAAATCCACGAGGCCTCTCGCCCTAAGGCCCTTGGTGGGGCACAGACCCCCCGCAGGGGTCCTGCCGTGGTCACCCCGTGGTGGGAGACAGTGCGAGCGCGTGGGCTAATGCGCGCGAAGCGAGACCGCGCAGAGACCGCGATGTACCGCGCTGCAATACGTTATTGTGCATCGCCGCTCCGTTTGGAATGTCGAAACAGCCGGACGGGTATGAGAAGTCTGTGGAAATCTTCGTTTCTTCTATTTCTTCGATGGGAGTGCTGTTGCTTGACTGCATTGTAGACGTCTCACCTTTGTTCAATTTTACACGATTTCCAGTTGAGTTTGTCCAGTGCTTGCAACAGTTCTTCGCTTAGCCAAAAATGTCTGTAAAAGACAAAGATTATATATTACTAGAGAGAAATATATATTTTTACAAAATGTTTAGTTGCTTATACGCGTATATGTATTCAATGACATTGCACTTGATGCACTTGTACAAATATTTTATTGTTATATTGAATTAGATAGAAAATTATCGAACGGCCTTCGCAATCGTGATAATATTGAACGGCCGATTTGATAAAATGAGTTTCATTTAGAGATAACTTGAGTTTTATTCACGTAGTAATAGATACGGATATTTCTATCTGTTACAACACATTTTCTACTTGGCTCATGATAAATTATGATAACAATGTATAATTTTAAGATACGAAGAACCTATATTTGCTTATGAATATATAATACTTTCCTCTCTCTCTCTCTCTTTCTCTAAATTATACAATATTAATCGATACCTAGATCTAGATCACATGGTACGTTATTTGATTTATAAAAAGAAATTTACTGCTTTAAAAACAGAGATAAATGCATTTCTCAATATTTACTAGTTTAGTTTCACTATTACAGTACAAATATTATGAACTACATTATGAAATAATAATTATTAAATCAATTTGTTATATTTAGACATCATAAATTTAATATATAAATATTGACTAAAATTTGCTCAAAGCAAGTTAGAAAGTACGGAATCGATTGACACTAAAATGTTTGATTCCGATAGCAAATAGATGAGATCAAATGTCGTTACGAGCGATATTTATCGCGATCAAGATTATTACCTCGCACACGCGGATACGCTGACGCGAATATATTTTGTCGGACCAGCTTGCGCAGATTACACTTCGCAATGAATACCGACGTGCCGCGCGAAGAAATAACGGGCTACCTCATAATCGGTCGCTTGCATCATAATTCGCGAATTGTGCCGATCGATGACTTTGCATCGACGTCGCCTCTCTTATCAAGTCTTCGGGGTCATTTGGTCAGGCGCGTTTGCCCGGAGATTTCGGACAGTCATAATTTGCAACGTCACGTGTAATGCTAATTAATCTCAATCGCGAATGCATTCATCTCACACGCCAGTATTCGTAAACTTAATGAAGCCCGTAATTACGTGAACGATTTGATGCGAAGGATCGTAAGATTTTAAATGATCAATGATTCGCACTGCTAACGAAGTATTATAAAATTATTAAGGACATGTACAGCGCGCGGTCATCCCGTCGTTATTATAATTAATATTTAGTGAATTATTTCACTGCTATTAATTAACGATTAAGGACACGAAGAAATTTGTCAGAATACTTGTGGAAACATTTTGGCAAATTCTCCAATTAATTTCCCTCCAGCGGTTTATATTTTATTCAATGTAAAAATTTATTTGCATTTTCGTAAATGACACAACTATTCTCTTTTACATCCGAATAGAACACGCGAGATTATGAACAAAATCGTTTCTCATACTGATATTTCATACAATGAATTTTCCGCGGCAGCACTTCGATTCGGGATCAAGCCACTCGCTCTGATACACCTGCATCTCTCAGGTCATTGACCTGCTTCGAACCTGCCGTTGATACCGTGCTCGTTCTGCGCTCACGGATATTTAAAGTTCAAAGTCTAATTAATCAGTCACGAAGTCACCGCGAGTTAATCGATTAACGTATTATATTGTAAGATATAGACACATATGCTCGCTGGAATCATTATATTTCGCTGCGGATATATTACGAATATAGTATTCGTATTGCAAGAACATGTGTATAATCCACAAAATTCGATACAAATTGCAATTTAAAAGGCGCCATAAATGATATTGATTTTTATTAATCAATGGCTTTTATCAAATTTTGCCTCGAGTTAAACTTATCTTTCACATAAAAAAAACTTGCGAAGTCTAAACACCAGCAGATAAAAAATGTCTCTTCGTTTTAAAGTATAAAAAATTATATTCATTTCATTGCGATACGATTGATATTTGGTGGGCAAATTTTTTGCAAAAAAAAAACTTGCTTTAAAGATTTAGCGTATTGCAAAATATGCGCTGCATTGTCGAGTCGGAGGTGGATTTTCGTGCTGGCCGTAAAATCGACGTCTGACCCATTTGGACATATTTATTCGCTCGAGACGCTGTGACTTGTCCAAATAAGAGGAACCACATTCGGACAAATGATATTTGAGTACATACTCTGAGTCGCCGCCGTGTATACACGCATGTCCGCCATGACGAACACACGACGCTGTCCTTTTCCTTTGTAACTCCCTGTATCTTTCATAGGGATGGTTCACTATGCGACGCAATCAAACTTGTAATCGTGCGAGATACGCGAATTGATATTTAAGTGTTACGAATAAGAAATTTTTAAGGAAACAATAATTTTATAGAATTTTTTTGTAGTGATTTGTTATAGAAAAAGGTTAGCGATAGATAGAAAGAAAATACATGTATCTTTTTGCGTGTTTAGATATTAATTTGTGAATTGGAACACACGCTGCAGCATAATTTACAAACGTAAGATTCAGGAAAACAGATTTAGGAATTGGATCGTCTAATATAAATCGATTTATGGTATTTCTTCCACTCGAGTCACTTTATTTATGCGCACAGCAGACGGAATCGTTTTCATCGTGCATTTGAACGAATGTAACGCGTTCGCTTCAGTTTACGAGGCTGTCCGTCTCCAGCGCGTGATAACTCGCTTATGCTCGCCAAAACTCGAGTCGTTGTCTACAAACGTGGAATTTTCACGGATTTAGCATTCGCGCCAAAGCGATGTCAGCAAAGTCTTACAAAAACCACGGAGACAAACTCGCATTTCAATGCGCGTGTCAAAATAGATATCTCTTTTTTTTCAACATATTAATTTGCATTTAATGTCTATAAAATTATTCCGGCAGCCACTTTTACAACGAACTTTATTTTCGTATAAGTTATTCTTCAACGGCTAGAATTTCGGCTAAAAATTGCCTATTTGTATCGCTTTTTCCCGCCTCGAGGCGCATCTCGCGAGAAAGTCCGCAATTCAAAATTAAAAGACGATTCGTCGTAACTCCGTTAAAACTTTCCGTTTGCCGATAGTTGCATAATTACGTATATGTATGAACGCACGTCCCGACGAGTGGTAATAATCGCGACGCGACTATCTCAATTTTTCGCACTTCGATAAGTTTCTATCGAGGAGCTGTCCACAGTGCAATGTCGTGTGCACGTGAATGCACTCGAAATGCGTATTCGCGCGCGTCGGAGATTGCACTTCTTCGGTCATTGATCCAGAACATGGAGAACGTAACGATTCTCTCCTCGTCACATTGCTCGATTCAGCGTACAGGTCAATGAAATGGGATATCGATATCGCGAAGAACTACGCGCACGCCTCGATTATCCTCGTGACTACGTCAGCAGCGATGAAGGACTTTACCGTGCATCTCCAGATAACCGCGCGACCTTCGCGATCCTCCGGATATTTTGTTGATCGTTTCAAGTAATACGGATTTGTTCACATCGTTTCACACCCGTCCGGGTCCAGAGTGCAAAGATCGATATGGTTTCTTCCGATCAATTGGAAATGATACGTTCAAATCGCTCGATATCACGTTGATTCCTTTCTTTGAAAAACCCAGTTTTTTTATGACTGGTAAGAAAAATCGAAATTGAATCCGCTGCTCGTTAATAAGTTTTCGCGAACTGGTGCAAATTTACAAATCCGTTTATAATATAATGTAACATTGAAAAGAGATAATATTATCAATATTGGTGGTTTATAAAAATTGATACTTAAAACTTTTCAAAATGTGATATCTAAAAGAGATTTTGTGATTCCTAAAAAGAAAAATTTATTTCAGCTAAAGCATTTTCAAACGATGATAAAGTTAGTTGTTCATAACATCTGAGGGATTTTAATATTAAAAGAATTTCAGTATTATTGATAACTTCAGCTGATAAAAATTAAGATAGATTTTACAATGTGCAATATCATTTATCGTTTCCTTTTATTACGATTAAAAGATCGATAAAAGAAATAAAATGTCACCGGCTTGAGCAACAAAACAATTACTCGATCTCGATGGAGACAAAAATCAGTAATCAACTTGATCGATGATAAAAGGAAAAAAAAAAACGGACCGCGCACCAAGTCCGTACCCTTTATGTGACCGTTCATAAGAGGTGAACGACCGCAGACTTCTCCGGAGAAAATCGTCATGCCCCGCTCTCAACCCCCTCCTCGTGCCCCCCTTCTATTTTGCCTCGCCAAACGTGAATGCACGTTGTGGACGCTGAAACGACATCCTGGAAAAATTAGAAATGCATCGTGGTGTCACATCTCGCGCGCGCGCGCGAGTGAAAGAACGGGGCGCGAAGGTAGGGAACGAGAAGAGCGGCGGAAGTGACTCGAGATACGTTTCAATAGACGAAGAAGAGGAAGTGAATGATGCCGAAGAGAAGAGGACGCGCAACCTGCGATGACGAGGACGAGGAAAGGAACAGACGAAGAAACGCGGTCTACGCTCTGTCTGTGATCGGACGGCAAGGGTGAACGACCGTCCATGTGGAGGACGTGTGTCGGCGCTACTCCCTTCCCGTCCGAAGAAGCATCGCGCCGCTACCGATGACGGACGAGCCAGCGCAGGACGCTGACGCCGCGCCATGAAGAGCCGATCACGATCACGTATCGCAGCGTGGCGCGATTCGCGGCATGTTAAATCGGTGGTGGCCGATGAAATGGTATGCGACGCGAGGATTTCGCGCGTTGGAAATCGGGGAGAGTTTGGCGACGCGCGCCTGGATTTCTCGCACGAGAGCGGCGACGTTGCGAGAGACCCGACGCCGCGAAGAGACGGTTCAGTCCAAGAATTTCACTGCACGCAAAAGAGACCGGGGAGCTCTCGTTGTCGTGCTTTGTAAATGTCAATTTTTCTAAATAAAGGAAAATAAAGGAAAAAAAAATGGATCAAAAGCTTTGAAAGCTGTGATAGCCTCTCTTAGGTGTAAAATAAAAAAGCCGCGCTGCGCATCTGCGCCCGTGGAAGTCTTACGATCGGTCATTGCCCTCCTCGTGAAGCAGACGGTATTCAAACTGTAACAATTGATGGAAATGATTTGCGAGTTACGATTGGTCCTAATTACGCCAGGGATCAAAAGTGCCCGCCACGAGCAAGTAATTACGGCCGAAAATTTGAAGTGGGAGGGCACGAACGGAGGAGACACTTGTACCGCAATTGTACGGCCGCGGCTTATTATCCGTGCGAAAAAAAAAGGAGGCGAAGCGAGTAGGTTAATCACCCTCCCCGGCGCGAGAGAGATGCATTCCTAAGGCCGCTAATAAATGCTAATCCCGCCAACGATGATTTACATAAGTTGCGTTCCGCGCAACAATGGCATTCTATCGCGCGCCTTTACTAGCGCAAGTGCCGCGCATTAGATGCACACTGTGCAAAAGCAGCAGGTCCATAATTCCTCGCGCGTACCAATAAGCGCATCCAACATTCTTCTTCCTTAACGAATTCGCGGCGGTTGACTTAACCGGTGCTCTATGTACCAATAGAATTCACCGAGATACACGTAGCCGGCGCTTTCTGGTCACGTATGTGCCTCATAACACCGCAGGTCGTTCACCTGCCAATTGACACAGATGCCGATTGTTATCTAAGCCATTCTGATAATGAACTTGCTTCGATAAGTGTTCGATAACTTTCCAAAAAGTAGTACAAGTCATCGATATGACAAATAAAGACCGATGGCAGATAACGAAATCAATGTCGGAGATACAACATAGGCGATTTAAAAAGCTTATCTTCTTCGTTCTCCCTTATTGAAGACAAACGTGCGACTTAATTTTCCCGCGAGATTTGCAATTTTATCCAACGTATCGAATAGCGCGTATCTAACCAGCCGAGGCTTTCGCTCGTGCGGTTTAATGATGAAATGAAATTTTCAGGTAAATGAGCTGTGAAAAAACCCGATCGGTTGATAAAAAAATCGGTGGCATTTCCTGATTCCCTCGCGCGCGACGCCGGCGTCGGCGTCGGCGGACCAGCGCGAACGGGCCCACGGCGAGCGCCCGGCAAAAGGAGAGGCCAGCGACTAGAGCGGCGCTACTATGTGCGCTCCATACGACGCACGGCGGGTACACAAGTAGAAGGTGGTGGCTGCCGTAGGAGGAGGTGGGACACACATCTGGAATGTATGTAAGGTAAGCGGCATCCGGGCAATGCCCTCGCATGTAAACAATCAGAAATTGCAGCCCCGGTTTCAACGAGTAAGCGGGCACCGCTCACGTGTGTCGTATTTGCGTTTATGCGCGATCGATCGGCGGCTATTGCCGCTCTACGCGCGTACGTGTGTGTACGTGTGTGACTCGCGCGTGCATACCAGACCGCTCATTTATCGCGCTCATTGCACCTAGCCGATACTTCGTCCGGTTGCTCGATCACGCGAGCTTCTAATTGAGGGGTATCGAACAATTACTGAAAGGTGGACACGCCGCCGATATCCTTTTTTTCTTAAATATTCGCTCTATTCCTGGGAAAACAACGTGCTATACTCTTTCCCGCTTCCGCAATAGCGGTATACGCGATAATTCCTCGATACTAGCAACTAATGTGGACGTTGCAAAAACTTAAACAAGACTGACCGAACTTTTTCGTTGTACTGATAATTAAAGAAAATATTTTTTTTGCTGTAGATAAACATCTTAATTTTATTTTACAATTTAACTTTCAATATATTAAGGAAAAAAAGAAAACGCAAATTTATGCTAGTTATGTTTACTGGACGAGTTTTTTAATATGTCTTTAATAAAAAGAAAAAGTCGTTTATTCTCTGTCTATGAGTCTCTCGAGAGTGAAAAACGTTATACAAACATCGTTTGTCAACCAAAGCATTTATAGCGCGACACGTCCTGCTGTATTTGCGAATAAAGTCTGTCCAACTATTTGCACTCATTTGCGTTTTTTTAATTATGAAGACGAGTATCATTTTAACATTAGTAATGCAAAAATTATTATTACTATTAACAAAGTATCTAATCCAAATATAATCAATCTCATTAAAATAATAAGCACACTGAAATAAAATAGCGCACAAAACTCAGTAATCAATTATTAATTGTAGCGTAAAATTTATATAATAATTGATTAAATGATATTTACATAATAACAATATATAACATAGTATTATTTAAATTATAATAATTACAAAAATTCTATACAAAAGTCTGATATCACTCATAAAGCGTTCGTCAAAAAAGATGCCAAATATTGTGCATTCAGCTCGCAGAGAAAGATGTAAGATTTATCGCAGAAAAATAATGCGGATGCTTGCATACTAACTAAGCGCGGTTATGCTTAGACGTGCATTTAACCTAGAGCCGAAAGATTTACTACCTCTCACTCGCGGGAGCTCTAGTTCTCGAAGTCTCGCGTACTAAGGACCTTCGGTCGTTGAACCCGAACGCTCGATTGACGATAAATGAAAAGCATATCGCATATCGCGTGTCTCGTTACACCGTCGACAACACGTGAAATGTTACGGTCAGATATAACCAGCGTTATTGGGCGCATTGAATTTAATTACGGCAATAAGTAACGGCTCTATTCCTTTGTTTCTAATCGTTAAAAATTAAAATTGAAAATAAAAAAAATCAAAGCTAAAAATTAAAATTAAGAGAGTACAGTATTGATTAATTTAATGTAAAATTTATCATTGCAATTTACGCTCTTTGTATGACATATTTGTTATCAATTCTTGAAATCTCCGACAGAAAGAAACGATCACTTATCTTATTTTATTATATTATACATATAAATTTTTTATATTTTATTAAATTTTATAAAAATGTTCACATAAGTATGATTCTTAATAGAAATATATATAAACTTCATTTGAAAAATTTGAAGATTAAAGTTAAAATACTTATATCGTCAGCACAAATTATACTTTAAATACGCTTTTAATTTATTATCGCAGCCATTTTCAGTTTGGAAACAATATTCTCCAAAATTTGTTGCAATTTATTGTCACATTTGTGAAATTGTATTTTCTTTGTGCCTTATATTATACTATAATTTTGAATTTGCTTTTTCAATTGTGCTAAGAGAGTTAAAAGGTGATCGGGAGGGGAAGCGGTCAGTTCGTCTTAATTCATCTCTGCTACATCTCGAATAAAGTAGCCTGCATCTCTCCCGGCATTGAACCGCCGTATGTGGGTCAGAGTGGGACTCGGTAAATGTACCGGTACCCGCTGTAGTACACACAATAATCATACCGTAATCTTAAACAGTTGACATTGTCGACTTAAATCGGCCCACGCACGGCACGCCCTTCCATTGCACGCGATTTATCGTCATCTCCGCTTGTATTTTGAAGGTGCATGTTTAACGGGAACAATATCTACGCCATATGCGTTTGGACAGGACTTCCGTTCGAAAAGATTTTCGTGGGAAGAAAAGACTCAAGAAAGTAGCGAACGAGTATTTATTCTGTTTTATTTATCCAGAAAATATGATGCATGTACTATCAACTTTTCTACAAACTTTTCTTTCATATTCCAATCAATCAATTCTTTTACGTTGTTATGAAAAAAAAAAAACACTACATGAGGTAGCAGAATATGGAACTTTTTTTAAATGACTTTTTGATAGACTTTAATCAACAAATTAGACAAATTTTGATATATGTTCGAGAGCAAATTTTAAAAATAAATTATAAATGATACGCGACACTTTTTTTTGTTTACAAACAGGTTCTAGCAGCTTTCAGTGCCAGAAAAAAGAAATACAGGTACGAATTAAATTAACAATTTGCATAATTGCCAGTAAAAATAAGATCTTTCGGATTCGGATGGAGTAAGGGACGTAACGGAGCGTCTCGATGGACGCCTCGCAAAAATTCACCGTGTGCTAATCCAACAGGTTTCGTTTCTAACGGCTAATAACGGGCCTAGGTGGTTTTGGGGAGTCCGTTATTCCTCTCATGGCATACTGCTCGGACATTCGTCTGTCAGAAAATCGGGTCGACCCTCACTGATAACCTCGTTGCATATTGCTATTATGCCCGAAGTTCGCGTAATGACCCGCATTTAGCGATTCCTAGATTTGCATTTAGCAATAAAGACCGAAACCTTTCAGCTCTTTGTATTGCATTCTTAAAACTTCTCCATAGAACTCTTGTTATCCCATAATCTCTAATCACATTCATAGAATTCTCAGAAATTCATTATTATGATGCAGAAATATCTTATCACATTTGACATTCTTACATCCTTTAGTTGCACATTTCGATACATTCTCATATTCGATACATACATTCGATACATTCCACGTCGCTCGATACATTCGACGTTTCTAGATAGTTATTTGTAAATTAAATTATCGAACTAAATGTAAAATAAAAATATAACTAACAAAGATAACTTGTAAAAGAGTTTCTTGTGAAAACACAAATTATATATCATATAATTTCATACTAATATCATAAAAATAATATCATACTATTAAAAAAATATTTGTTTTAAAGTATATATTCATATATACGACAGATTTTTTATTCCTTTAAGATATTATAGATCAATTTCGGGAAAAGGTGAATGACACCTTGTCGATAAAAATATATTCATGACGCAAGAACTTTATCGGTCACATTCGACAGCCAAATCTGTCGGCTTTATCTTTATAATTATTTGGAAGTTATTAGCGCATTGAATCGTGCAAAACAAATATTCAAGTATTTTCGAATCTGTTTTAGTCTTGAGTGTTTAATGCTTGTGAAGATTTCAGAATATCGGCCGGCTTATCGGACACATTTCACGAGGTTATCACATTTACCTTTTCAATCAGTATGCAATAATGGCTTCCAATTGAGAACGCCATTGATGACTTTTTCGTGCACGTTTTATAACGAAATATAAGGGAATTATCAACAATATTGTATTACACAATATTGAACTGACATTTGTACCGATAAAAAAAGAAAGATAACGTTAAAACTTAAACGGCGTGAAAAATGACGCTTCTTGTAATTTTCAATTGCACGATTATTCAAATTGCTAACATATCTTTATCATGAATCATAGAACACTGGTATAAATAATTCGTATATATTCAGAATCTTCTAGATTGTTAATATTTTTTAAGAATTTTAAATTTTTATATTTTTTATTTAAAAGTAACAATTTATAAAATAATTGTGCATAATAATCTTCTTTCAAACTTCTATTATGAAAAAATAAACTTAAGATTTTTGTATAGGTTATAATTTTTGATGCAATAGAATACATCATTATTATAACATCACATTACACGTTAAAAACAGAATAAATATTATTGCATACAAAGTTATTCAATAAAATATATTTTTCTTATTTTTTTCATAAAAGACGCGTATTGCAAAATTTGAAATTTGATTTGTATTTCAATTGATAGAATCCTTAAGTTATCGTACATTGCACTTCGTCGCGAGAGCAGATGCTGCACTCCGATAATTGCCAAATTGCCGATTGCGATTGAGTGGCGAAATTTAAAAGCAACACATGATAAAATAATGCTCGATAAGCAAAATGACAAATATGTTGCGTCAGTTAATAAACAAAATTGAAGTAGATAATCGAAACAGCATCGATACAGCCAAAATTTATTGCTAAAAGGTCACCGTTAAAACAACATGATAAATACCCGATTGATTAATACAATCGAACAAGTTAAATTAGATATTGCGTGGGATCGAAATTCAATGCGTTTACAAACACAGAGGGATGATCAGTACCGTATTACATTACCAAAAACTTCGACGTGTGCATGCGAAGACTTAACGCGTCGGCACGCATCTTATCAGGCTCTTCATTAAAATTTTGAAAAATAATCATCATCGCGCCCGGTGTTTGCCCGGTGCAACGTCCTTTTCGATATTAAAAATAACGATAACCCGACTAGCCTTCGAATTTTATTGAAGAAGTTGAACGACATTCCATCATTCGCGTTCTAACAAAGCAAAGAAAAATTATCGAGTTCCTTGATACGATTTTTTAAACAGTTCTGAGAAATTCTCCCTTTAATCACGCGTAAGAACTTTGTTGAAAGTTGACTTTGAACTCTGTCAACGTCAGCGGATGACTAAATAGCGAATTTCCTAGAACTATGCAAACAGGTTGTCTCAATCGTTGCTGAACATTCGCCGTCATAATTTATATTTATAGAATAAAATATTATAATATGAAATCTCTACTTATTATCAATGCTAATTAAGTATGTTATACAATATTATATTAACGATCTGCGTTGAAAGTATTTTACGAGGCCAGTCGAAAAAAATATGTGACAAAAACAACTTGTACTTTCTACCGAAATTGTAAACATGTGAAAAGTAATAGACGCAGGCAACAGGTTGTAGAATTTAATTTTTATTTATCGATCGATCGTGAGAAAAAAATTCAAATAAATCAGTCGCACGCTCAAGGCTGCTGCGATCAAGGACGCTGCGATCAATGATCTTCCTATAAAGTGATTTTGTGAACGCCTCGATCATCGAATCACGTCATCAATCATAGTGTATTTGTCTTTATGTGTTGTGAAACACGTGTGATACACGCCTTAAAAGACGTTTATGATCTTTAGCTAGGCGACCATTTTATCGTCTACCTTCTCGTCTGTCCGTCCGTCTACCTAAACGCTGGCGCGCGACTATGATTAGTCTGGCACGCGAGGCGCAGCTGTAAAAAGAACGATAACCTAAGGGCAAACTGGACTTAAACTTGCTTTAATGATATACTTCTTGTAATTAGCTCATATGCTAATTTTATGGTGAATCATAATGTATCTTTTTATAAGCTCTTTATAATCGTCCATAAAATGTGAATTTATTAACAAATAATTAAGGACATGTTAAATTAAAAAAAAAATTGTGTAAAATTTTTTAGAATTGTACCCCATCAAATCCATCTAGCGATTTAATTAATCAAACATTAAATCATTAAGTCTGCATTTATGAAATTTTTCTTTCAAAGCTTTTTAAAGCTCACTCTGCGCGAAATTGCAGGCACTATCGGTTCATTAACGGTCTATTAACGCTCTGGACAAAAAAAAAAAGAAAAACAATCCTACGCGACGAGCGCGCATCGAATCCGTAGAAGAAAACGAAGAAACCACCCGGGACTGACGTCGCGCATACTAATCGCGACGCGATCGCGCGGAATTTCGAACGCATCCCGTAGCGAGCGCACGTACGATACGTCGCGCTCGCGCGCACGGCTTTCCTCGTAAACGAGGCATATTTTCCTCGTGACTCGTCGGCGATTCTCGCGGGAGAGATCGGGAGACGATATATTACGAGCACGTGTACTACGTGTGCGTACGTAACCGTCGAGATAATAGCGGGTGAAGGACCGAACGATGCGCCGGACGTATGAACCGGCCGGTCAGTCGCTCGCCCGTTACCATCACTGACCACTGCCAACGGGTCAATGACACCAAGTCTCGTTTGTAGCCGAAATTTTCGACCACCGCTGCGCATCGTGGACGATTGCCGCTATCGGGCCGATCGCGCGCAGTCCCTTTCTCTCTCCTCTCTCTCTTTCTCTCCTCCTTAAATCCTCCATTAAATCTGCTCTCGGTAAAGCAACACCGAGCGACATTTTCACGCGAGTCTGCAGAGCTGATTCTTTATCGGCGTATCGATTCATATCTGCATTCATATCTGTATTCTTTTCGGTAAATGCTCGAATCATATAATGCTCTGGAAACTACGCGGTTTTCGTATCAAGAACCGTCTTGGAACAAAATACATTATTCACTGGATATTCCATCGCTTGTCAATGGCTTCCATTAAACCGCGATGATGTGAGAGCGTGTCGACGTTTTGTATTGTATAAAAAGTAGGTATGCAACACGCTTATGAAAATCGAACGGCGCGTGGCAGAATTTTTTTCAATGGCTTGATATGCAGAAATCGAATTCTGAGAGAAGAAAACAGGACAAAAAGAAAAGAAAATAGAAGAGACTATAAAACTTCTCCATTTATCTTCACAATTTTTTATCATTACTCTTTTCTCGAATAATATTATTGTGTAAATAAAATTCTAATGTTTTTAATCATAATCCGTTCACGATATTAAAAGTATGCGAGTTCTGCGGTTGTAACTTTAGCATCCTTGAAAATTTGTGGATATACGTGGAAATTGCTTCCGTTTTAGCCGAAATTGTTAAACAGCTGTTGCCCGCGCTACTATATTTATGCAAGAAAATATGCTTGCATCAACAATCATTTCCTCGTTCCTCGCACATAGCGCATTACATCTGTTAATAATGGGTCAAATTATGTAAGACACGTGTTTCGATTCGCGTTATCGATTGCTATTGCGGATTGTCAAACTCATCGGCGATTGCTGACGTTGCGCGTTGAAATCGCATCGGCCAGCAATACCCAAATTGCATTAGCTGCATTCCTACAGTCTTTTCCCAATAAGACACGGAATTGTTGCAACAAGTTCGATAAAATTGTTGCAACAATCGAGATATTGTGAAATTGTTGCTGCCAATCACGCGACCTTCTAAAAATCTGTCGAAATTTTTATAAATAAAATTTCTTGCCAATTTTTAAACGCTCATATACTGCTTTTGTTGGCTAAAATTAGTTATTTTTACTAACTATTCAGCATTATTAACTATTTAGCAAGCCAAACAAAAATTATCAAATAATGATAGCCGATCGGTCGAATTCAAATATAAAATTCAGCGACTGCATTATTTTGAAATTTTTTTTTTGGACCATTGATAAGATTGAAATCCAACACTGCAATCACAGTGTTATTTGATATCATAATACCACATAATACGATACATCAATTATCAGTTGTGAAAAAATTGCGTTCATTTGTGCGCTGAAAATATAACATCGTGGACAAAGAGAAAAATTCTAATTGTAAATTCGAAAATTTAGTTAACCGATCCGCGTACAAGCAGCACCAAAAGCCGGCGGATATTGTACGCGATATTTAGGTAAAATAACGGCACCACAACGATCTGGCTCACATCAAACATCTCGATATGTCAGCTATGCTCTCTTGCTTTTAACGCCATCGCTATACGCTTGCGAGATATCATTTTCTTTTTGTTACTTCGTGAAAAGCTTTTATAAGCTGCATGGCTGTAATCCACAACCAATAAAAAAACATAATTTTCACCTCTATATAATGATTTATATCGTACAAATTGATAAGCTTCAGTCACCATTTCATAATTTCATAACTCAATTGAGTGACGTCTTGTATTTTGCTGCGCAAACCTTCCGTCGCCGTGTGAATCGGACAGAGGCTTCTTCGCCAGAGGGGCGAAATCATTCTCCAAGTAAACAAATCTCAATCAAGCTTTATCATTAATTTCGGCAGAGGCGCATTGAAGAAGTTCGCGTCGCGAAATGGCGATACGTGGCGGACAACGCCGGCGCTTTAAGCGCGCACGGCCCGACCGGCGGGGTGAACGACCGGCAAAGTGGCGTAAATGCCGCGCGCGGATGGCTAGGAGCCACCGACGGGGCTTCGTCCTTCATTTATGAGCGACGACTCTCGTAGCCGACTGACCGAAAGCTCCGAATTCGGCGGCCCGGCTGCGCTCGGCGACGGGAGGATGCGCCTCGCGTCTTTAATTCGCCGAGGTCGACGAACTCGCTTCTCTCAAAGGCCACCTTAGGGCGTCTCCGTTTTCAGATCCGTCTCCGAGGTGCATCGTGCAATAATTTGGTGCGCATTCACGAGGGGAATGCACTCTTATCACCGATTGTTATTGCTCCCAATTCGATCAGCTGCACGTTATGCAATGAAAATACGTCAGGTTCAACAATAACGTTCTTTGAATTCGAGGAATTCGCTGCTGCAATATTATTTCCTCGTTAAACTTCGTCGTTAACGCGGGCTCATTCGGTAACATTCGTATGCTCGGGAAATTGGCGGTGGAGGAAATCGCGAAAAGGAGATCGGAGATCCACCTCGGAAAGGTGTGTTACAGAAGTAAGTCCGGTTTATCGATGATCGATCGAATTCGCCACTCTCAGAGTTCAAAGACCTCTCCGCCAGATCCAGCGTGAGAAATTTACGAAACTTCCCTGATAGCCGTCGCCCAAATATCTTATCAGTTATCTCACGAATAAAATTTTGCGATAAAAACAATTTAAGTCTAGTTTATATCTAGCGCTGTATTTGCTCTGCTCTTACGGTGACAGGTTCACGGATGAGGTGAGGTGAACGACCTGAATTCGGTGAAATGAATTAAAGAGAAAGAGCGAGAAGGAGAGGGGGAGAAGGGAAGAAAGGAGGTGTCGAAGTGGGGCTCGCAGCTGCGATATCGACTAATCGATCAACTCTGTGAATTGAGTTCAAAGACTTTAAAAAGCTTACGAAATGATAATTGCTGGTTCAAGTACGTAATGAACAAGATCAACGAAGGCGAATTAATGAACTCAAAAATCAATAATCGATAATTGATTGAATCAGCTGATATAGCCGTCTTCTTTTCAGAGTAATGATCTGTCCTGATTTTTTTTTCAACTTATTAACTTGGAAATTCAATGGAAGACTCACAACTGCTTGACTCCGCTTATTGCTTCTTAATATTATTTATAAATGTAGAGCAATATTTCACAATACATTATTCTCGTTTACACAATTTCATTATGAGACTACAGTGAATAATAATATCATTAAAAATTTTTATTCTACGGTTGTATGTGCAGGAGTTGTTGTTTATCTAAAATTATAATTAAATATTAGCTGAGAAGACTCTACAAGAAAATAGAAGTATATAAAGAATTCTTACATAAATCTTAAAGAAAAAGTTTATCAGCAAGACAAATTTCTTGACATCGATTTGACATGATTTAATTTAATCCATATTCACGAGTGCGAATACACGTATGCGAATAATTTTATTTTAGTATTCAATATCTCTATAAATTCTTGTGCCTTGTCTTCTGAATCCCAGCGATAAATTCGGAGATCGACGACCGGTTAAGGAGTGGACAAATAACGATTCTATTTGGCGACACGAGGACGTCGGTGAGAAGGGCGCATCGTCACATAAGAGTTATGTCACGATCTATTCAGCGCAATAACTCTCTCTCCTTGTCTCTCCTCTTATTCCTCCCCCCCCCCATTTTTTGTAACTTCTTCTAAACAATATTTAATCTGAAGTTCTACTACGTAGTTCGAGAGGATCGGCGACACTCGATCGAGTGGGAGCGAATCAATATATTTATGAGTGTTATTTAAACGGACGCTTGAAGTAAATACAGACAAACAGATTACGTATAGAGAATTGATGTCGTGTCAAAATAACTCTGTAGAGTTGTGTAGTTGTGTAATTTTTTCTATCAAACATATAAAGATATTTTTCTGCTGATATATTATATGTATAAATTATTGTTGTATGTTTAATTATTCATACAAATTACACTAAATGCACCATTAAGATTAAATTATGTATTAAATAATGAAAATCAATTCTTGAATCTGCGGACTTATAAATTTTAAATTTGTGCTGGCTACGTTTGTTTTGTCTGCACGAATACCCGCTACTTTCATCTATAAAACTCGTAAAATAAAATATTTTAAAAATCACGGAAGGATTATGAGTCAAGGATTATTTAAAACAACCTGGGGCCGTAAATCACGCCGATAGAGAGGCCCGGAAAGCGGGGGTTCGACGCGGCCCGACGCAATGAAGGGGCCTGAAAGCCTGGAGCGCTCGAGTCACGTGCGCGCACAGACACCTTTAGGGGCGCGTACTCACGCGCGAAATGTCGCTCGAGCGCGCGGCAGCGAAAGGCTCGCGTGCGCAGCACCGGGTAAAAGACGGCGTCGCCGCGGCTGAACTAGGCAGGGGGCAATGCACCTGCGACAATAACAACAACAACGTATACGCCGCGAACGGAGAAGGTGAGGGGGCCCTCCTACTCGCATCGCGAACGCTCATGCCATTCAGACCGCGATCGTCGGCATCTACGCCCCCATATAAAGGCTGCCGAGATTCCCGCGATGGATCGCTTGCATCATTGCTGGATTCCTAATGAATGAGGACGCTTTTGTCGCGCGAATAACAAACGCGCGCTTGCAAAAGGATACGCCGGGCTGACGATCGTAGCGAGTCACTTACGTAGCACCTGATCTGTCATTCTTTCTATCTCCGGTCTGAATATTGCGTAACGCGACACTGTCGTTTCGGAGAAGCAATTGTGGTATCAATAATTGACACCGCAAATATGATATAATTGTCAATTCATAAAGGCTTCTTTTCGCTTCGGTACACCGACGATGGTTGCGCTTCGTGACTACTCCTTATTATTAACAAACTAATCAATCAATTAGTCGCGTTCGTGACTTTAGTGTCTTCGCGTTTTGATGTTACAGAGTAGGTTAATGGGTGCAAATGACTGATATACGCGACGATTTATGGTTTATTAGCGAACGTCCAAGTTAGCGCATTATTTCTGTCTATAAACAGCGTGTACTCGATACCACATGTAATGATCAAAAGTACCGTAATATCCGTTATACGCGGCAATGCACCGACTCTTGACATTCCCCGTAATCTCCGGCCACAATTTGGAACCAATCGTAAGTGACCAGTGTTTGCAACTTTGTGAATTGACAAGCAAAGTTAAAACATTCGATGATAAGAAACGCATATTTGTAATAATTACGAGAATTTCGAGACATTGGATTTCAAAAGACTATAATAAAAAATGCACATTTGTTGAAAACTTAGTAAGCTTATGCAATCTAGTTAATTATGAATAAACATTAGTAGAGTGACAACGTTAATAAACTAAAATAAGATACTAGAAAACTTTTGAAAAAGATGTAAGCATGATTGTTATTAACAAGAACATGTTTGTAATTATTCATATATTTGAAATATTAATAATTAAATAAATTTATTATGAAATTTGTGTTATTAATCTTTTCTACTGAATTAGTATTTCCACGATTGAGACAGTTAAATTATATATATAGGCTAATAAAACATGTTAAGAACAATAGATGATTAAAATTGTCAGCCTTGGATTCTGCAAAAGACATTTTCAATGTGATATAAATTTCTTTTTGGCGCGTATAGTGAATGAGAGAAAAGAAGGATCGCGTACACGTTCTGGCGTAGTAAGGCGAGTTGAATCGGCAAGCGGTCAATGCTCGACTGACCCCAACAACAGTAAAAGTGACAAACGCTTGGGTCCGTTCGTCGAAGCCAGCCGAGAACTCGATTCCTCGTTTCCATCCCCTCCGCTTGTTTCCAACTATCTTGCGTGTCGAACGGCAACACGATGCATCATGCACCGCCTTACAATTTTTCATTCATTTTGCTACCTTAGCACGGAATCAATTCGCGTCGATTGTTAATAATTAATAATTCCTATTATTTATATCGAACGGAAGGAATAAACGAATCGGAAAAGTATGTCACTTTTTTTGCTACAATTATATATCTTCGTAGATATGATTAATTAAATGTCATAAATATGCTAATCGAAGTATCAATAAAGTGATCATGACGCATGATGATATCTTTTCTGAAGAATCTAAAGCACACAAGTGCATATTTTTAATATTTAGAAAACTTGAAATATATATTATCAATAAAATTCTGAGCTTCTCTAATACGCATTCCGCCATTCGACATACGAACAGATCGCCGCATTATTCCGCATTATTGCGCGAGACAGGGGAGTGGAAAATGACCGCAATTGTGTCCAACGACCGCCGGTCTCCGAGAAAATAAATATCCAGTCGTATTGCCGGTAGAAGAAACGCGCGCCATGACGACGAGGCCGTGTTGCAAAACTGGAACAGGAAAATCCGACGGGGAAAATTGTCGTAAGAGCGACAGGACGATGCGGTGCAACGCCGCGCGGACAGCGCGAATTGCAAGCGCGCGGGGATATGATTGGCAGAGATTGGCGCGCAACAAGATCGAAATGTCAACGAGAGCCTCGCGAACAGGAAACCTCGTACGTATCACTCGAGGAAACGCTTGTGTCTCTTTCATCAGGGGCGTCATTATTATCATTCACGTGCACTTTGTTAAAATTACAAACGTAGAGAAAGTCTATACTTTTAAAGATTGCAAAAGAAGAGATGGATCGCGCAACTCAGTTTCGAATAAATTCAGACAAAAAATATATTTTATGATTTATAGAGGTATGATTCGATTCTCTAAAATATACGCGATAAATATTGTAGATAAATGAATTTTATATAATAATTGAAAAAAGCTAAAATATTTTAAACAGCACAGTATCATTTATCTTAATATTGAATAAAATCGCGAAGCTTCTTACGGATAAGCAGGAGAGAATCTACGAACTTTCCGATCAAAGATCGCAATCTGCGGTGGTCTTAGAGGGTCGATCCGCTCCTGTGACCAGTTGTTACATACCGATCGATCGGTATGCGACGTACTGCGCACTGGCTCTTACGATCGCATGATCCGAACCTTCGAAAGGACATTGACCCGCAGGTACTGTGTACTAAGTGTATGCACGCATATGCATTATACGTCAGCCATTGACGCAGAAGAATCGGAGTATCGAACTTTATCGGTTACATTGCGACAGATGATCTCATAGACCCACATGTACGAAATAATTCGATTAGGATTAAGACACACGTAGAATCTTCCTCCAGTTATTTTATTCTAACTTTTATATGCGTGACATTTACAAATATCTGTATCGCGTATATAGCTGTGTTGATATTAAAAGATAGACATCTAGTGTTAATTTAATATAATCTATTTTTGATAATCTTTTATATAACAATCTCAATTATCGTGATATTATAGAAGTGTAAAAATTATATAAATTAGTCAAAAGCCATTATTTTTTTTCAGCCATTTTATCTCATAAATTAATTTCACCAATTACGCTGCATCTTTGTATGCAAGAAGAAACTTTTTTTTTTTTTAAGAAAAAGAAAGTAAGGAAACAACAAAATAGCGACAAAATAGCGACTGTTGTGTGATAAATATTAAAATATTATGTATATAAAAAGTGATGGCACTGAGCAAGTAAATAAGAGTCAGCTATAGAGTGAACAGTTAAAATAATCGGTATTTTTCGAAGAAATCCAAATATAGCGCTTTTATTTTAAGCTGACATGCATTTTTAACGTGGTTCGATGGGAATTTCCGTTCTTATTCGCGATACCATCGTATCTACAGTTTATCGCACCTTGATACAATATGCGTCGTTGACATCGAAATCGCCAACACCACAGTGATTGGTTGGAAAAATGCAATATTAGATGATGCTAATATCGGGAGATGCTTATAAAACATCGATGAGGTCCTCGACCTCGATCATTTTACGCAGTTCTCGCGTATTGGCGCGAAACGCAGGTCATCTCCCCCGTCGACTCACTTCATCGTCATCGTCTTCCGTCTGCTTGTTCGCATAATGAACGTCTCGTTCCACCTCGCCCATCGATCCTTCCGCTCACCTTTCGATCGCGCTGACGATCGTATGACAGCGCGTTACATGCGAAAAGGCACCGGCCGCCGCGGAAACTTGAGACGAATAGGAAGTGAAGGAAACCGCGTTACACCCGGATAATAAATTGCGTTTCCATATGTGCTCAGCTTAACACGAGCTTCGTCGTTCGATTCGCGTGTATTCGCTGAATGGGATCGGCATTGACGCGCATTTCCATATGAAAAGGAGACGACGCGTGCACGTCAGCTGCTTTAAACGTTAGAACTCGATCTGACGAAATAGTAGATTCCACCGCCGCACCCAAGTACGATTTTCAATGCAAGGAATTATTGCGCTCGACATCAAATCTGTTTACTATTTATATAAAAACAAAGTTTGCATCGTCATTTTGACGATTAGTGTGATAAATTCAAACATTTGTATTTTTTTTTTTTTTATTTATCTTTAGATTTTATTTACGGCCACGAATCCTTTTCTAGAAATTGCCTTACTGCGTGTCGTAAACAACGCGACCATGAACTCAATGAATGACCGATGTGGACCAACAATGAGCTCGATTAATTCTATTTTAAATGATGATATGTCCCCGAAATATAGATATAATTTTGATTTCTGATGTACATTGACTGTACACTGGTTCAAAAAAGGATGTGAGAAATGTATCATTTCGTTAAGATGTACAAGAGTTAAAGAGTAAATACTATATTTTACTATTTATTTGTAATTTTAGAACTCGTATAAGTTTTTGTGGAAATTATACTTCATCTACGACAGTTTATAAAAGGACTGTCGATTTCTTTTCTCGATAAACAACCAATTTCAGTTATATTTGTATCAGCATTAAATTAAAAATCACGGATCAAGTGATTGCGTCGTAATTTGTGGAAAAAAAAAATAGCAACGTCTGCAATGATTCACCAATTGACGCATATTGTAATTGCGCATCTGCAATTTGACCAAGTAATGGATCACGTTTCCCTTTCTGTACTTGGTAGTTTGTAATCAAATTCGTCATCTACAAAATATGAGCCGAGTTCCAAATCATCGCAGGCCGATCCTAGTGCGTCACCAGCTACAGATGTAGAATCACTGTCACTCTCGGTGTGTAAACGGTAGTGAATAGAGGTCATAGCCCTCTTCCTCTCTCTCTCTCAACACCTCTCCCCCCCCCCCCCTTTCCATCCATTTTTCATTTCGCGATGTCAAGAATCTAGAATTGTAGATGGAGAGGTAAGAGAAATGTCGTTTTTCTTGAACGTATAACCAAGTACATTACGTCGGTTTATCAACTTCCAGGAACCGCCGACTCGCGTGAAGGCCGCAATGTGACGGTCTCGATCCTTGAATGAATTTAAATTCGCCGCGTATTATAACTGCGAACTTGCAAACCTTTTGAAGTTATACTTGGAACGCGTGGAAATATTATAAATCAACAAGAATCGATTCCCAAGAATCCAATTAACAATACATCGCATTATCTCCATCCACGAGAATTATAATTATCGTTATTACGGTAACGTTAAACAGCGTGAATAATTATTGCAGCAATTAGATGCTATCGGATTTAACGAGGTATAATAACAACATTGTTGCAATATAAATTCTTCGGAGCGAACGATTGCGCGCGAGGCGTTCAATCGAGCGGACGATCAGACGCGAAAGATCATCGCCGCTGCACGAGGAGTCCCCGCGATCCGCCGTCAATTTACGACGCACAATACTTTGCGCCATATAGGTAAATGACAGGCAGTGCACGTACTTTATGAAGACTTATTAGCGATCGTTAATGTGACAGAGCGGCAAAAGTGAGCGGAGAAAAATTTTTTTGTCCATGTGCAGAAACGTATTCTACATATTCATGCGATTTTTCTTCCGATCGTTGCGCGATTGATTTTCACACATTGCTTACGCACCGCTCGGAATGAAGCCAATGAAACGAGTGGAATGAATGGAAAATTGTTTACGGCGTTGTATAATCCCAGGGACATGTGTTGGCTCGCTTCGCTGTTTCCTTTGTAAATGATAATGCTTGCATATGTCGTGCGATTAGAGTTGTCCAATAGAATATGTGTGGATATCAGGAGTAATGCGGTTGACTTGCGTAATACTTGCGACGGGTGTGATTTCTTTCGGAAAAATATCTTATATTCATCTATCTTTCTGAATCAGAAACAAAGTCTAGAAATGCTTGTTGATTAATTAACACGCCTCGATATTATTTTAACAGACATGTTGCATTTAAGAGAAATATTATCACTCCCCTCATAACTCTTTCGTGTTATCGAAAATAAAATGTAAAAGACGATATCTTTAAAAATATCAAACTTTATAAATAGATTAATTAATCACTAATTATAATACTAATTGCTGTGATTATTTATTTTATTTATGAAAGCATCTCACTTTCTTAAAAATGTAAACTTTTTATATTATAAATACAACTGCTCTCTCTCTCTCTCTCTCTCTCTCTCTCTCTCTCTCTCTCTCTCTCTCTCTCTCTCTCTCTCTCTCTCTCTCTCTCTCTCTCTCTCTCTCTCTCTCTCTCTCTCTCTCTCTCTCTCTCTCTCTCTCTCTCTCTCTCTCTCTCTCTCTCTCTCTCTCTCTCTCTCTCTCTCTCTCTCTCTCTCTCTCTCTCTCTCTCTCTCTCTCTCTCTCTCTCTCTCTCTCTCTCTCTCTCTCTCTCTCTCTCTCTCTCTCTCTCTCTCTCTCTCTCTCTCTCTCTCTCTCTCTCTCTCTCTCTCTCTCTCTCTCTCTCTCTCTCTCTCTCTCTCTCTCTCTCTCTCTCTCTCTCTCTCTCTCTCTCTCTCTCTCTCTCTCTCTCTCTCTCTCTCTCTCTCTCTCTCTCTCTCTCTCTCTCTCTCTCTCTCTCTCTCTCTCTCTCTCTCTCTCTCTCTCTCTCTCTCTCTCTCTCTCTCTCTCTCTCTCTCTCTCTCTCTCTCTCTCTCTCTCTCTCTCTCTCTCTCTCTCTCTCTCTCTCTCTCTCTCTCTCTCTCTCTCTCTCTCTCCCTCTCTCTCTCTCTCTCTCTTCCTCTCTCTCTCTCTCTCTTTAAGATACCATTCAAAATGACTTCGAAATGAAGAACATTACGAGTGTTAATATAATAAAAAGCAATAGTAAAGTGTATTGTGTGTTAATATAATAGTGCACGTGCGCCATGCGTACGGCTCAATGCTGGAAAGTCTTCGAGCTTCTATGCAACATAAAGCACATCAGGACTGAATGCATCGGGCAGCACCTTCCGAGGTGGTCACGAGGACTTACTCGTGCGGCCGATCGCGCCGGCACGTTTGCGCCACGTGGGCCGCGCAATTGGAATGGACCGCGATCCCGCGTTCGCAAATAAAATATATTTTACGCGCCGATCTTTGATCTAATCTATGGCACGCTCACGTTTTCTTGTTACGGCGGGACGTTAACTCGTGTGTGTCTCGGGGGCAGTGAACGCGGAAAACGTAGCCGCGTTAAACTATGTACGTAGGTAAACGCGCGGCGAGGCCGTGCATCGAGCGCCCGCCACAGTCGAGCTGGCATAAGCAATTCGGCTGATTGTGAGAAACGTTAAATCCGATCTGATCTATCGTAATTGCGATCGCTGTGGAAAGTAAACAAGAATTAGAAATGCCAAAACTCACGTTGCAATCACGGTGCTGCAGGGGCGATGCGGTGAATGTTTCCAGCTCTCTCTCATATCGCCGGTTGAAAATAATTTACACTTAAAAGGAATGTGTAAACGTAATCATCTATCTTTCCGAGCGCAAAACCGCGTAAAATTTTCGAATCATTTATTGTCGATCAATAGATGTAGCAAAGTTTAATTATTACCCAAATAAGAATTGAAGAAATTGAAAGGAAATTTTGTAACTATTTTATAATTTTAAAAATTTATTTTTATTGTTTTATTTTAATTTTTGGGAATTATATTAGTATAATTTATCTGGGAAGATGTATTGCATAGAGAAATAATCTAAATTTAAAAGGACAAACTAGTTCCGCAACAGGAAATGAATAAATTATGCTAATAATGCATAATTATTATAGTCTTGTTAATTTTTTATTCGATTTCGATTAAACTTCGGTCACGTGAAATTAGTATAAAAGCTAAATATCATTATTGTTTGATTTATAGTACTAGAAACATAATTATTTTGAAACATATACTTGTTATCAAAATACTTGAATGAAAGTGATCGATATCAGAATCGTACTGCATTCTTTTGCAAGTCAATAAAAATTTTATAAATGTTTTGGGGCGTAATGTATGATTGTACAAATGGACGATAGTACACATGTGTTGTAATATGTTGTTGATGATAAATATGTTGTTGCATGACCAAGTAAAGATAATGATACAAATAATGATAACAGGAAATGGCTTTGGTGAAAATCGTAATGCATGCGCAATAATTAAATAAAATGCTACTTCTTTATCAAGTACACATCATTAATTACAGTAGATATTTATCCGTACATATTTTATATAAAAACGTCAAACTACCAAAAATTTTGTGCGTATTATGACCAATTAAAACTGGAAGTTTTGAAAGAATGATAATATGACGTGTTGCAAGTATTATCTTAATTACGTTTTTTGCGTCACATCGCTGGCGTGCGACAACATAATAATACAACGCAAGGTCTGCCAAAAAGTGAAAGAAAGTGCCGGGATCCAACGAACCGGTGCTACGTAAGCAGGGGTTAAGGTCAGATGATACCCGACAAATGGATCGAGATTCGAAGGACGCCTTAGTAAACAAGACGCAATACTTTAGGCACGTGTCGAACCGTCTGCGTATTTCACATACGCCGATGGTATGGTCCCAGACAGTGTCTGAACCGTCGCGGAATTCCAAAGAGAGAACGTTAGGAGTTCTAAGACCGGCTTTCCCTCTCCTCCTCGCAAAATGACGCAACACAACCGCGGGCTTGTTTACGCGCGCGCAAGGATCGTCGCAAGATTCCAACGAGGGCTGGTCGATGACGCAGATGTGCGTCAAGGATCGAGAACGAAAAAAGTCCGGATCGCGAATCACCGTGCCAGCCTCCACTGTCGGCGAAGGCATCAATCTATATCAATTTTTTTCTTTCATTTTGTTTTCGTAATTATTTTCTTGGTGAAGTGGTATGTAAGGTGTTCCGAAACCACTTCCTTCGCTTTATTTTCAAAGGATTCTTTCATCAATTTAAGATGGTTCGAGCGTAATTAATTTTCTTCAGAAATTATTCAAATTTATACCATTTGTACTTAGGGACTTCATAAATATAATTTCACGCTTTCAACGATATTGACTTATTAATTACTGAGATATTTGACTTTAAAGTAAAAAAAAAACGTTTACACGGAGTCTTATGACAAAAGTCAATGTTACATTTAATTATGTGCTGCGATAAAAAACTGTTCTTAGTTTTGATAAAAAATTAATCAATAATAAATAAAATTCATAATGAAGCTTTTGCAATAAAAATTACAATAGTTCACTTAATTATTGAGAAATTAACCTATTATCAAAAAGCGTTTAGCCAATATTGTTACGCTTGAATCACTTTAATGACGATTCTTCTGTAATGAGAAAGTTGTTCAAATCACTAACATTTACTTTAGGTCATTTTGTGGAACCAATTAACATAAAAAATAGAATTGAAGGAAAAGAAGAAAGAGATAGAAAATAAATTCAAATATAGAATTAGAAGAGAGAAATAAAAGTAGAAAAAGAGATAAAGTTTATATGTCGATATGTGTGTCGAAACCAAAAATTTTTGTTATATTAAATTTTGTACTTTGAGATGACATTCCAAAGAGCACGTATGTCATAATGACACTATTGCGAGCACTATTGATATATAAGACGCTATTGACATGTAAGATCAAGTTTCAGAAGTGAACTATCGATGCAATAATTCTTCCAGTTCTTTTGTCCCTTGTTAAAAATTATCTACCTACTATGCTATATCTACGCTTTTGCTATCTACATGTTTTTCGTTTGCTTCTCGGAATTTATGTTTTTTAGTAGCAGCCAGAAAATTATGTATTTAGGTTGGCCAGACAATAGTAATCGAAGTTGTTTTGCCGTCAAAAGATTTTAATAAAGGAATCCAAGTATTAAAAAAATATAATCGCACACCAAAGTAAAGCTATTTATCATTTAAACGCGCGCGCGCGCGTGTGTGTGTGTGTGTGTGTGTGTGTGTGTGTGTGTGTGTGTGCTAATATAAAAAAATGGAGATTTTTACGGTTGCTGTATATCTTATAACTAATGATTACTACCCTTATCGTCGGAGTTTTCGTTAAAAAGAGTGAACTGAATTTCGTAGAAACAATGCCATTGTCGAATAAAATTTTTCGCAATTCTATTTTTAAAAAACGCAAGTTGGATTTTTTTTAACGTGCACGCATTAATTTTTAATCGTTTTGTAGTTGTATCCTACGTTACCTACGCGCCAGATGAGAAAAGTCGAAGAATGCGCATTCTCGTGCAATTCTTTTTAGGATGACGCAACCGCCGCGCCAGCCGCGCTCGCCCGCACAAGATGCAGATTTGGAATACGGATTCAGACGGTGCCTACGTGCAAGATGACGCATCAGCGCGCTCTCCAAGGGCGTAGGAATCTTTGGTTGCACCGATCAAGTTCACCATATTTATACACTCACTCCCGCGAGTGCAAGAAAAATACGACGGCCAGGGGAAACGTCGCGTGATTATATTTCATTTAACAAATCGGATAATTATTTATGCGTCCGAATAGTAGAAAGCTTTGAAAAATATATTACTGCAAAAAGGTTGAGAATCATTAATTCTAATACATTTACTCTAGTTTCAATAATTTTTTGTCAAAGTTCTTCTATAGTTTATCGGTAATCATTGCATAAATGGACAATATTTTAAAGTCTGATGATTTTTTGAAGTAAGAATTTCAAAAACAGCTGTTATCAACACTTTCGGAACAGAAGTTTTAATAAACATTAAGATGACGTCAGAGCAGAGTTACGTTGATATTAAATCGAAATGATTTTTCAATTATATCTCTACACGCGCCCATACTTCCACATTATTATTTAGTTGTCAATGTACGCGATTAATCAATTTTTATTTTCTCTTAATCATCACTAGTCATAACGTCATTATCTTTATACGCTTCTTCGCGCGAGGGTCTTCGCGGAAGGAATTGTTATGCGTTTCCCAAGCGATATCCGGAGTGTGCGCGTATGCACTTTGAATCCTCGAATATATCCGAGTGTAAGTGCGATGTAATCGTATCTGAGAGTACATTCAAGAATAGATGCCGGCGCCCGCGATCCTCGGCCGTATCGTCACCAATGCTTCTCGCGCTGTATACATTTCCCAATGTTTATCCTTTCCCAAAATCTATATCCTGATCAACGTGATTGATCAACTAAACTTGATCAATCAGTCAAGTGTGCATATCGAAATGTGTATTTGTCGAAATATCATCAATATTGGCAGGAATTTTTCGTTTGTATTTCAACATATTTTAGTTTTTTTTTTTTTTTTTTTTTTTTTTTCTCTTAATATTCTGTTAAGAGTCCATCTTATAGATTTAATGGAATCTGCATCGATTTTGGCTGCACTTCGTTCTCACGCTCGCGCATTCGTGATTCATTCATACCGAGAACCATCGCCGTAGGGCAGCCCTTCGCAGACGCGAGATCGGAAATCCATTCACGCTGTAGGAATTTTTTAATATACCCCTCCCCATCCCTTTTCTATTAGTCGCCGTCTGCCACGCCGTCCTGCCTCCTCGTTCCCGTCGTCTCTAACGCAAAATTATTCGAACACACTGGCATACAATTAGAGTCGTGGAATCGCGTGACGCACATAGGAATCCAACGGGAGACCTCGAGCGCGGCCACCGACACCAGCGATTAGCAAGAAACTCGTCATCCTGGAACGCCGACGACGACAGACACTTCTTAGCCGCGACGCCGTATCTCCCTTGTGCGTGCACATTGAAAGGGGAAGATCGTTAACCCTTCGCGCTGCTGAGTATTCTTGAGACGGAGGGGACACCTGCGTCTCGCTTCCGATAAGACGACGTGCGTCGGCCGCCCCGCACGATAATCACGCGCGGAAGTCACGCGGATTTCAATTACAGGTATCATGTTTAAACAGGTATCATTCAAACTTGGCAAAACTGTAAAAGCAAATTTAAAATTGCGCCATATCGAAAAACATGGGAAGAACACGATATGTCTTATAAATGTTACAAGAAAAATTGCTTTAAATTCAGCTGTTTTAAAAAATTAAATTCAGCTCTTTCCAAAGCAAAAATGATTATGACGATAAATGATAAAAGAGACGCAATACCATGGTTTGCACGACTTTTAAAAACAAGTTTTAATTTCAGATACTAAGCAAAAAAAAAAAATTAAAAAGAAACAAATGCATTTTATAAAATACATTATTAATTTTTAAAATGAATAAAGTTTAATACTGGCTGTCATAATTACATTGATATATCACATATTTATCAATGTAATAAATGTAATTTACATTTATCAAGTAAAATATCTGTATGCAATCCAACTCATTAAAAATTTCTTTTCCCTTCGTATGAATCGAAAATATCAATCAAACATCAGTGATCGCGACAATGTGAATTTCGGAGCGATCGATGATGTCCAAATGTCGAGTTACGTTTCACAGAGACGCAGACATGTGTGAAAATTTGTAGATCTTACGCAACAGCTTTGCCGAAGAGAGACCAAAGAGCTGTCTCACTCGTTAGGTGTATTCGTGGCCAGTTGGGCAGCTTAATCATATGTATCTGGGTATTAGGGCAACGTTCACATACGCTAACCTTGAGCCCGTTTGCATGTACCACCCGCGATCTTTGTCCTGTCTTCTATACTTTTACGCTCTCTCCCCCTCCCGATAATGTTCTAAAGCTTGTTTGGACCTCTTACACAACCTACTGATTCTCTTTCTTCGTACGCACAATTCTTTTAAACTGTTCACAATCCGGACTAAAAGTACTTATTTGTTGCTGTGTAGAATATTATTTATATCTGTGGAGATATAAAATAATAAAGTTTTTGAAATATTTGTATAGCCAAATAAGAACATTTAAATTGCTATAAAATACATATAATATATATATAAATATAATGTTTATATATATATATATATTATAATAGAGAAATCATATTAAGCATGTAAATTTCATAAAGAAAAAATTTCAAAATATAAATAACAATGTAGAGCTGAAATGTAAACAAGTTTTGTTATTTAGACATTTGAGATCGAATCCTATATTTTGAATTTGATAGCAGGTTTCGTATTTTTTACCTATTATCGAAAAATGCTGAAAAGAAACGCTTATGATATGCAATAGTGTTTTATTTATCACAACAAAGCGTTGTAATAGAATCCAGCATCATATGTTCGTAAACATGAATCAGCCTGTTCACAGTTCATCACTTCAAACGCAGTGATGTGGTAAGCTTAGCCTTTCGTGGGAATTTTTAGAGATGTTGTATGTGTCATTTCGCATTATGAAATTTCTTTAACCTTCAGCTACTATATTGAGGTCAAATTTGATCGCAGGTTTATAAGATACACGAAGGACGATTTTTAATTTTGCCACTTTATTGTCTTTATCACGCTAAAAAGTGGATGCTATCAACATTATCGTTCAATTGATATATTTATGACGATAGAAATAAACATGATAATAATTTCATCCGCGAGATAATGTGATATCTCCACTAGTTCACAAAAACTTCGTCCGCTTTGACATTGATTGATGTAAACTACTTGCAAGTCAACTATATAGATGCAATACTCTATATGAGAACTATAGATGCAATACTCTATATGAGAAAACATCGACAGAAGCGACGACTTGCAATAAGAAGAAAAACAATAAAAATAGAAAGGGAGAGGAAAAGTCAGACCCGTCGCGGAATCTGTGTTTCGGTGTTTCGGAGCCAAGGTCTCGCGCGTTGCCCAGGATTCTCCCGAAATATTGCCGCGTAACCCACTGCACGTTAATGCAGGTCGGGTCTTACAAGTCCAGCGTCCTTCAAGGCCACAATGCAAGTGACAATTTTTAATCAAAAGAAAAAAAGAATCGCGAGTATCGATATCAACGGCAATGTGTCACGAACATTGACATAATGATTTGACTCCGATTTTCATACCAGTCCTCGGAAAATTTCTTTCAAGAAAATTCTCGTAAACCAAACACATATCTTGCATCCCGTTAGATCATGGTAAGCATATAAATTAATTGTACAACAAAATAAATATTATTCTCAACGTCGATAATCAAACCGAAGTGACTGCTAAATGCACATATTTTATTTAAATTATTCGTAATATTATCCTTCTATTATTCATAACGATAAAACAATGAGTTGACAAATCAAACATTACATATTACATTCTACATTAAAATATTTAGTTGTTAAATCAGTCGAGTTCATGTATTTCGAATTTTTCTAACCTGATCTCAATGTAATCAACTGTATGAAAAGTAATTTTATGGAAAATTCTCCCTTAATTTTAGATTAGAAATACTAACGTGAATCAATTGAGCGGATCACAATAAATTCCTTAGAACTTATGAAGAACATTATAAGAGAAACTTTCTTTTAAGAGAGAATATTAATGGAATCAATTTTTAACGTTGCTAGTCTTGTCAGTCCTGCTCCGAATATTCAATGCGACCTAGTCGACCGGAAAAAGCCTGCCCGCCTAGATTCATCTGTCCCAGTAATTCACCGCGTCACATCTGCATCGCACCGCCAATTTCTCAAGGACCACGCTGGAAACCGTATTGCATTCGTAGATACGGTTTCCCTTGCAATGCTCACGCTCATCCGCGAAGAACTCTGCAATTCAACTATTACGACTTGATGTCTCAATACTGAAAGTTTGTTGTCATGATAAGCACCGCCGGGCGCAATATCCTACTGATCCTGGAAATATTGCTGCGCATCGCATTGATAATCAACGGCAAAGGATTTTTGTTCTTTGTGAATTTCCAATAAAATAGAAATTAATGAATACAAAAATTTTTCAGTATTTAAAATATGTAATCAAATTACATATAATTAATTACTAATGTAAAATCAATAAATAAAACATAAAGAAACGACAGATTTAATTAATCAGTCTCTTGTTTTAACTAATTCCATCTCTTGTATGTATTTTGTTAATTAGATTATAAATTCTATATCAAGCAAATCTGTAATATGGTCTTTATATGGAAAGCTATAAAATCACTTTATAGAAAACAATGGAATAACACGAAAACATCGAAGTAAATAACTGTGTAAATTTTCCATCAACGAAGCAGTGACGAAAACCGAAACCACCATCAGTTCTTGAAACGCAAGACGCCGCGACGCTGTTCATTCATTTTTTTTCCTTATCTTTTGCGCATAGTTGACAGTTAGCGAAATACCGGCCGCTTACCGGACAGACGTGTCGTCTAGCCAGACAGAAGTATTCACAAGTATTCACGACCGTCCTCGTCGCGGACGAAGAGCAGAAAACTGCAAGAAAACGTGCGTAAGCGGTGCGTGCAAGTCGACGACGAGAGGAAACGGAAACGGCTGATAGGAGGTTTATCTTGAAAAAATCGTCCTCGAGGAATCGTATTCAAATCGGAACACGAAACGTCCTTTCCTCTCGCGAGCGACCACACGCAGGTACTACGCCGGCCACGCACGTGCGTACACAAGCGCGCGTGCGGCCTTGCACGAGGTCGTCAGCATCTGGTAAAATTACAAATCGTCTCGACGACCGACTGCGAGCTTCGAGAAGAATCGGTAGAATGTTTTAAGGATGTGTGTATACGCGCTGAAGAATGCTGAAAATTAATCTGCCTCGCATGCCTACGGATCTAGTCTTTATTAATTCAGGACTTCATTGATTCGCCAAATCGATGAATGAACTCAAGCATCATATTGAATTAAATTCTTTAAGTCAATAAGCAAAGGTGTGTCACGCATAAAAAAAATATTTATTATGTACAAATTAATCTAAAGAATTAAAAGTTTACTACATTATTGCGGCTAAATCTGTAGAGAAATGCGGCATATACAATATTAAGACAAGTTGACTTTTATCTGCAAAGAAGTAAACGTCTTACTATAAAAATAATATTTGGATTTATTTTACGATTGTATTATCACAATATCAAATGTTTTATCGAGTGATAAATATTGAATAGTACGTACAATTAAGCATACACGAAATCTACGCAAATTTATATTTATATTATCGGGCTTTTAGAAAAAATATTTTCACCTACGCGTTTTTAAAGAAAACCTATCTGGGAAGTTTTACTATTTATCTTAAAGAAGAGATATAACCTGAGATATAACCGAACCCTTAGAACTTCTGAAGCCTCCCAACTCGAAAAACACGAAAATAAGAGATATTCAACTTTTTTCCGAAGAATTTTGAATGGTAATCTTTTTGTCTCTTTGAAATCGATTTTCACAATAACTTCTTATTGTTAGTCGCCGTGATCATGGGTACAATGGTTCTTAAACAACCATAGAATTACACCACCCTCCATTCATGTCTGCTCTGCGTAATTACGGAAACATGACTCTTCTAAGAAAACCGTTTAAAACGCCCTTTTGCACGCTCCGATAATTGAATTTATTCACAATAACGGCGGGATAACGATGCACGCGTTTTGTTAATATATCGCACGAAGAAAAAATATACACGAGACGATTTTACAATTCCACCTTTCCAGGAAATAATCAAAGTGGACTGAACCCTGCACAAAATGGAGGATCGAGAGTCTGCGTCATCAATCTTGACCACTTTTCCTTTCCTCGACCACTTTTTCTTTCCTCGATCATTCTTTTCATCTTTTTTTCGTACGAATCTTTCCTTTCTTCATAACCATCTGACAATATCTTGCATAGTTTTCGCTCGCAGAATCGACGACTCACTTTGGGTTACGCAGATCGCTAATATGTTATCGCTAGACCGTCGTAATCCTAACGCCGTTAATCGTCTTAGATTCGCTAGAGATTAACAATCAATGTGATTAACATAAATTGATATAACATTAGTTGATATAAAATTTCTTCTCAAAAATTCTGTTTTCTCGCTATTAAAACAAATTTTTCTGACAATAGATTTGACACACGGTAATAAAAAAATTCTGTTTTTTTTTCGTTTATTTGTTTGTATTGCATTATCTATTTTATGAATACGACTTTCGAATCTACGAAACCCCATTATTGAATAATATTTCAATTTCCAATTTATTTTTTAACGAATTATGTACGCTTCTTAATGACCAAAATAATGTTATATTGATGGGAGCAAAATTTATATAAAAACATGGAAATGTCTTTCAATTTAAAGCATTTAAATAAAAGAAAGCACTTTTTTATTATGCAATTCAAAATCATCATATTGTATTTTATCCTGCTTGTTTTGAAAATTTACGACTTCTAGAAAACAGCTGGAGTATAAGACTGTAGTTTCACGTAAGGTCAACGAACGAAGGATGAGAAGGTTTGAATGATGGTGGAAAGAAATCCTAGCTGACAGTTAGAAATAACACAGCTTCTCCAGTAAAGCTATAGATTAAATTATCAGAAAGTAGTACAAATAACGGAAGAAAAAGGCACAAGTGTCTTTTCGAAACTTTTGTTAATCAAACCCGACTTAGGATCCTTTTTTAAAAAATATCTTTTTTAACCGACTCACAATCTTAAAACGATATGACGGCACGTGCTTTCGTAGCCCACGAGCAAGTTAATTGCTGAGATAAATTCAATAACAATTTTATGCGCAGTTGATAACAGCCGAGACATAAATTAAGAATAATAAATGAACTACGCAAATCAAATAAAAAATATTGTAAAAGCTAAATATAAATTATTATTACAAACAAAATAACAAAAAAAGGTTAAAAATTAAAAATGTATAACAGATGTAAAAGATATTATAAATTAGAACAGAGTAAAAAAACGTTTTGGTCTGATTTTTGAACTTTCTTCAATAAAATCAAGGAAGAAACAGATTAAAAGAACAAGTTGAATGACTGTATTGAGGCAGCAGTGGTGCGACAGTGAAGTTTCACAGAGTGTCATGTCAATCACCACTTCTAATAAATTCATTTCAAAACCGCAAATTTGGCACGTTACTTTACAAATACTTAATTATTCTATACTTTTTTTATACTACTTTTTATACTACTTTTTATATTACTAACTTTTTATACTACTAGAGCAACAACAATAAGATTGAAATATCGAACAAATGCGACGCGCGAACAGTTAAAAGTTAACTAACAGATTTAAAGTTGTAGCGATTTCTTTCTTGACGTTACCTTGCAATAAGAAAATGAAGTTGTCAAAAACTTCATGAGATTTTGCGAAGTGAGAAATTTTCTTCTCAAGTATATGATTTGTGGGCTTTCTTCAGTAGAAAATAATCAAGGAAGAAACAGACTGAAAGAACAAGTTGAATTTGAGCAACAGTAATGCCTCACGCTGTCACGTGATCACGTGATCATCACTTCCATCCTAAAGTTGCAAGAAGAAGTTGAATGTCCTACAGATGCAGATCAAAAACTTCGTTAAGTTTTACGAATTTTTTTCTCAGGTAGAAGTTAGAAATATATAGGGTGACCATTGGAAAGGTGTCTAAAATAAATTGCTATCACTTTGCAACGAATGAACAGAATAAAATTAAACGTTATTTTGTAAAGAAAACCCGTCAATTTTATTCCATATAATATGAAAGAAGTTTATAATATCAGGAGTACAAATTAGTTCGGTCCGTTTTTTTGTGTTCAAAAATGCATTTATTTCAAAACAAAATGAATGAACAGATTAATTAAAGTATTGTCCATCGCTGGCTACTACTTTTTCCCATCTCTCAACCAATTTTCGATTTCTTCGAAAGAAGTGAACCGGTGACCTGCCAAATCGTGCTGCATCTTTTGGAACAACCAGTAATCAGAAGGAGCAATGTCCGGAGAATACGGCGGGTGCGGTAAAACATCCCATTTGAGCGTTTCCAAATATTTTTTTACGACTTTTGCGACATGAGGCCGAGCGTTGTCATGAAGAAGAATAACTTTATCATGTCTTTGCTCGTATTCCGGCCGTTTTTCTCGCAATGCACGGCTCAAACGAACCAATTGAAGCCGATACCGATCGCCCGTAATGGAATCGCCAGGTTTCAGCAGCTCATAGTAAACAACACCCTTTTGGTCCCACCAGATACAGAGCATAATCTTCGAACCATGAATGTTCGGCTTTGGTGTTGATGTTGAGGTCGATGGCAACGATTGACCGGGCTTAGCGTAGTATTTTATCCTCTTGGGGTTGTCGTAGAATATCCATTTCTCATTTCCAGTCACAATCCGATGCAAAAAATCTTTTCTTTGTTGCCTTTGAATCAGCAGCTCGCAAGTGAAAAATCGCCTTTCAACGTCTCTCGGTTTGAGTTCATAAGGCACCCAATTTCCTAGTTTTTGTATCATTCCCATGGCTCTCAATCGTACAGAAACGGCTTGTTGAGTTACTCCCAATGATCCTGCAAGCTCCTCTTGCGTTTGACTCTGATCTTCTTCGAGTAATGCCTCTAATTCTTTGTCTTCGAATTTTTTTGGCTGTCCAGAGCGAGGCTTGTCTTCAACGCTGAAATCTCCATCCTTGAAACGTCGAAACCATTCCCTACATGATTTATCAGTTGGAGCAGTGTCACCATAAACTTCGACAAGCATTCGATGGGCTTCAGCTGCACTTTTCTTCCAATTAAAGCAGAAAATTAAAACCTCCCGCAAATGCTGCTTGGTTAGCACAAAATTCGACATTTCGAACACAGTAAAAATCAAGGTTTTTGTATGAAACTCAAAGCGATATAAACTGAATATTATTAGCAGATGTCTAACCTCTCTGAAACCGCCAAAATCTGCTGTCACTATGAACCATTCACAACAGCCAGAGCTATCTTTTGAAAAACGGACCGAACTAATTTGTACTCCTGATAATTAAGTAATCAAAATAAATATGATAAAAAAATGCTACAAATTTATCTGGGCGCTCAATGATAAATATTATCGAAGTGTTGTCCATCAGAAAACATACTAATAAGCTAAAACAGAATATTCAAAAATGCATTTAAGATATTTTCCCAGTTCATATTAAAAAATGTATTTAACAATTTTTAAAAACTTTTGAGTTTCTATGCCTTTCCGATAGACAACTTCGACAATATTTTTCAATCTTCTAGTCAAATATTAAATATTAAATTTATGGATGCATCAATATTTAAGGTACAAGAGATATGTGCTCCATTTTTCATCCTATCGAATTTCGTTTCCAAGTTCATCGAAAGATTGCTACATAAATCGCAATCTTCTTAGCCATCAAAGAGCCGATTCGCCAGCAAGTGAAAAATTTAAAAAAGACCGTCGTAAATCGACGGAACGATTTCAAAAATTAGACCATTCGTCTTATTGTACATGATACAAATTATTCATTTAAATAATAGTTTTATTATTAGTTCATTGAGAAATTAATAAATCATTTTTTAAACATAAATATTTAAAGAAAAATTCTTTGAAACTTTTTTGATTATTCTCGAAATAAACTTTACCCTCGCTAACTACAATATATTTATCGTGTGTTTCTTCTTACAAATTTTCTAAATTAAGGCGCGTTTTTGCGCCTCAACAGTTTCAGCAGTTTTAGACGTAGACTACGTTTACACATTAAGCCCTTAATCGGGTTTAATAACATCCGTAATTATGAACTGACTTCACTCCATGGATAAAACAGTGTCTTGTACAAATGATGTAATCATATGATGTAATGATGTAATGACGTAATCATTTGTATAAGACATTACTATTTTATCCATGAAATGAGGTCAGTTGTTTGTTATATTAATATTCCCTAAATTTTGTATACATTTTGATAGTTAAAATATTTAGTGCAAATTCTTACAAAAATGTAAAGAATGTACGAATGCGTTCGTGTAGAAAGTGTTTTTAGCAAACAACTTGAGAAATGCGCGGGTTAAAAACCCACCCAGTAAACATTCGATATCCTATATATATATACATGAAATATTCATAATGTGAAAAAAACGTACTGTATATACTATGTATATACATAAAATATACATAAATTTACGTATATTTAGGGATGTTCGTAGGATATCGTATGGATATGACATGACTTGTACATTCAAGCGGAATTGCAGCGTAAATATATGTACATAGAATATATCTCATGTGCATGCCACGAATGTGTATTGCACATCCTCGAAATATATTCCATGTACATAAATGCGCATTGCACATTCTCGCAATATACCCCATGTATATACCACGAATGTGCACTACATATCTTTGGAATATACCTATGTATGTACTATGAACATTCTATGTACATACATGTGGTAATTATTTCACATACATAGGATATGCGCTGTATATACTTTTCACATTCTCTGTATATACATAGAATGTACAATATCCATATATGTATATAAATAAAACGTAGAATGTCCTAATGTTTATTGGGCAGTTTGATTAATGAATTGTAACTTGAAATTTTGAAAAAATCAGCGAGCGGAGATTTTCACGCTACAAATCGTACAAGATGTGTTTTCTAAGGGCGATTTTCAGAGTCCGTTCTTATGTTCAAGATCGTGGGACTATGAATACCCGCCTAAAAGATTTTAATAGAAGCCTTCGGTAGAATTGATTAATGCAAACAAATTTCTACCTGTCTATTCTGCCTTGAGAATCAATGAAAATACTTTTGTTCATAGAAAGAATACAATCTCTATTGATCACAAACAATATTATTCGTTGAATGAATAATTTACAAGATCTTTTAAATAATTCTTTTTAGCTGATTAACATCTAATATTTTACATCTTAATATTTTACTTGTGGACATATTAATTTTTTGATCCTATATTTCATAAAAATAGATAAATCCTTCTCATATTTAGAATAATTATTTTTGCGTACGATAAGTAACGCATTTTTATATCTGTAATATATGTGTGTGTTACTTTTTATTATAAAAATCTACTTTTCTTCCCCCGTTAACGAAAGTTCGTACTTTAAGCGAATTCGCGAAGCCTTTTGATTGCACTGCAAGATCGTGCACGGAAATGATCTCATTATTAACATCTATCAAATCGATACAGCCGTAGCCTTGACCGGTTGCACCCTCTGTATATAACGACTAGGTTTCTTTCGTCTGCTATATCGATGAGTATTGACATACCGGATATACGCTCAAGCAACCTACTCATGACATTTCGTGACGGATTAATATCAGCAAAAAAAAAATGTTACGAATGTTTTAAATAAAATGAATTTTAAGAATTTATTAAATAACAAATATTTTGCAATATCTGTATGGCTCTGTAAAAACACGCAAGTGTTTTTGTTGATAAGAGAAAAAAATTTGTTTAATAAGAAATAATATAAGAAAATAAGAAAATTTGATGGATAAGAGAACTAATATTTTCCCTCTTTGAATATTTTTCTTATCTTATTTGTAGATAAAATTTATTTATAGACAAAACTTATTTGTAAATATCCGTTATTTAAAATGTTTACTATCAGCTTTTAAAACGCAATCATTTAATGATTAGTATATGCAACAACTTTGCTTGCGCAAATTCTACGTAAAAACGTCACTCCATCAAACGTCACTCCATCATGTGCCAAATACACTTTTGTGTGAATACATTAATCTTCTCCCGAATATACAGGAAACACCGGCAAGATTTCCTTCGGAAAAAGATTTCCTCAGTTATTTATTATGTTGGTAAGTCAAAACGCGCTCGAACAGAATGTCGTAGGCAACCGTGAGAAGCAGCGATTTAAGTCAATATGTAGACGCCAGGCATCCTGACGCCTACACTGCGGGCTTTTCCACGTCGCGTAGCCCCTGTCGCATACACATGCAGCGACCTTTTAAATAGAGAATTTCATCCCTTATTTTCTTCATTTTATGCTTCGCCCATTAATTTTCACACGGCAATATGTCCCTTTTATGTTGTCGGAATATTTGTAGGCATTGCATTCATGTGTCGGCAATATGCCGTGTTAAGGAAATTGTTCCATGCACAATTTATAGAGATACAGCTCTATCGATCTCGCATCGTGACGTTCTCCGAGTTTGTAGGTTCCAGAGTCGTTTTGCAGACAATAAACGAATCACGCGTTTAGTGAAGTAGGAAGGATTTTTCACGGAAATATTAAACTATTTTCAGCTCATTTCTTCGAAAGAAAAAAAAAACGAAAATAAGTCAGTCGTTTACTTTAGGTTTGTTCGCGTCGCATACCGCAACATGCTTCTACTCGCTCCAATATGCTCCAATCTATAATATTACATAACTGTAGAGAGAGAGATCCACCTACAGACCCCAATCTATCGAGTAGCTCGCGGCCGCTTTGCATATTTTACCGCGCATTGGCCCGAGTCAGTCTGGCAATTGCTTGAGCGTATGACACATTATTTTTCGGGTCTTTAAGTTTCTTTGTTTCCTTGGCGCGGCACACCATGACTCTTGAAGGATCATAGACTTTACAAAGGAGACCATCCAAAGATGCCAACGTGAACTCCGTGCAACATGAGGGATAAAGTTCCCATGTGGGCATCACACAAGCGAGAATCGCTACGTCACTCGTCCGAGTAGCACTTTAAAGGCCCATTAAAGGCCCATTTATACATATCCGTACCGTATCCGTACCGTATCCGTACCGTACACGTCCGTGCACGGATGCTAGATTCGATTCCATATGATTAAATGTAAGTATTTACACTATTCCGTATCCGTACCTGCACCGCAGATGTCGATGGCGACGATATTTTCACGGACCGGAGGCACTGAACGTGCCGGTACTGACAAGTGTAAATAGGCTTCAGTGTAGCGTTCAGATTTTTGAGTCTCATTTTGTATCAGTCTGCGATATCGAGAACATTCTTTTAAAATAAAGAAATGGATAATGAAAAATTGATAGAATTAGTGCAACAACGCATCGAATTATACGATCTTTCCCATCCAAAATATCTTGATGGAATTTATAAAGAAAAACTGTGGCAGAGTATTTCTCAAGAACTTGACCAACCAGGTAATTTTACTCATGATAAATATTATTTTACAAATAAATTTTTATATTCATTATAAACATCATTTTATTTAAAGAAAAAATACACAATTCTCTTAAAAAATTTATACATATGTAGGAACGTGTTTTTGCTAGTTGGTTCTCTCCATCTTGTATATTATTTTCATATTTTATTATCAATTAAATTGAGTAACACATTAAAAGCATGTTCTGACATTCTAAAATATTGATAAAATTTAGTTGCATCATCAACAAATTCTTTATATAATGTAAAAAATTCACCTTCCATTTTTCGTTTTGTCCATGCTTTATGAACCCATAAAATCCGTTTTTTTTTTTTTTTCTTTTTTTTTTTTAAGATTCCTCTTCGTCTAAAATTAATGCTATTGATGTTCGTGAACCTAGCATATCATTTTCCAGCAGATCAAAAATAAAAGAGAGATCAAAAATAAAAGATTCTTGTCGCATGCAGTCGAGTTCTATAGTTCCTTATAGTTTTTAGTAATAGTTCTGGTGATTTTATCCAAAAAAACACCAATCGAAAAAATGATCTGCTAACTTCCCGTAGCAGATCATTTTCTAGCAAATCAAAAATAAAAGAGAGTTCTTGTCGCATGCAGTCGAGTTCTATAGTTCCTGATAGTTTTTAATGATAGTTCTGGTGATTTTATAAAAAAAAACACCGATCGAAAAAAATGATCTGCTACAGAAAGTTAGCAGATAAAAAATAGAGGACACTGAACATATATGTGATATGCTGGCCGTATATTGATAGTTCTGTTAATAATTAAAGAGTTTTCGTGTAGTTCTGAGCCAGTACATTGCTTTTCCAAAGAGTTCTGACGACTAAAATAATTAGAAAATTTTTTAACAATTATTTTACCCGAAAAACACGCATTTTTGTACATATATGTGATATGCTGGCCGCATATTGATAGTTCTGCTAAAAATTAGACAGTTCTCTTCTAGTTCTGGGCGAGTACATTGCTTTTCCAAAGAGTTCTGACGACTAAAATAATTAGAAAATATTTTAAACAATTATTTTACCCGAAAAACACGCATTTTTGAGTATATGTGTGATATGCTGGCCGTATATTGATAGTTCTGTTAATAATTAAAGAGTTTTCGTGCAGTTCTGGGCAAGTACATTGCTTTTCCAAAGAGTTCTGACGACTAAAATAATTAGAAAATTTTTTAAACAATTATTTTACCCGAAAAACACGCATTTTTGAGCATATGTGTGATATGCTGGCCGTATATTGATAGTTCTGTTAATAATTAAAGAGTTTTCGTGTAGTTCTAAGAACTAGAAGAGAACTGTCTAATTTTTAGCAGAACTATCAATATGCGGCCAGCATATCACACATATGCTCAAAAATGCGCGTTTTTCGAGTAAATTAATTGTTTAAAAAATTTTCTAATTATTTTAGTCGTCAGAACTCTTTGGAAAAGCAATGTACTTGCCCAGAACTGCACGAAAACTCTTTAATTATTAACAGAACTATCAATATACGGCCAGCATATCACACATATACTCAAAAATGCGTGTTTTTCGAGTAAAATAATTGTTTAAAAAATTTTCTAATTATTTTAGTCGTCAGAACTTTTTGGAAAAGCAATGTACTCGCCCAGAACTAGAAGAGAACTGTCTAATTTTTAGCAGAACTATCAATATGCGGCCAGCATATCACACATATGCTCAAAAATGCGCGTTTTTCGGGTAAATTAATTGTTTAAAAAATTTTCTAATTATTTTAGTCGTCAGAACTCTTTGGAAAAGCAATGTACTTGCCCAGAACTACACGAAAACTCTTTAATTATTAACAGAACTAATAATATACGGCCAGCATATCACACATATACTCAAAAATGCGTGTTTTTCGGGTAAAATAATTGTTTAAAAAATTTTCTAATTATTTTAGTCGTCAGAACTCTTTGGAAAAGCAATGTATTCGCCCAGAACTAGAAGAGAACTGTCTAATTTTTAGCAGAACTATCAATATGCGGCCAGCATATCACACATATGCTCAAAAATGCGCGTTTTTCGGGTAAATTAATTGTTTAAAAAATTTTCTAATTATTTTAGTCGTCAGAACTCTTTGGAAAAGCAATGTACTTGCCCAGAACTACACGAAAACTCTTTAATTATCAACAGAACTATCAATATACGGCCAGCATATCACACATATGCTCAAAAATGCGCGTTTTTCGGGTAAATTAATTGTTTAAAAAATTTTCTAATTATTTTAGTCGTCAGAACTCTTTGGAAAAGCATTGTACTTGCCCAGAACTGCACGAAAACTCTTTAATTATTAACAGAACTATCAATATACGGCCAGCATATCACACATATACTCAAAAATGCGTGTTTTTCGGGTAAAATAATTGTTTAAAAAATTTTCTAATTATTTTAGTCGTCAGAACTCTTTGGAAAAGCAATGTACTCGCCCAGAACTAGAAGAGAACTGTCTAATTTTTAGCAGAACTATCAATATGCGGCCAGCATATCACATATATGTACAAAAATGCGTGTTTTTCGGGTAAAATAATTGTTAAAAAATTTTCTAATTATTTTAGTCGTCAGAACTCTTTGGAAAAGCAATGTACTGGCTCAGAACTACACGAAAACTCTTTAATTATCAACAGAACTATCAATATACGGCCAGCATATCACATATATGTTCAGTGTCCTCTATTTTTTATCTGCTAACTTTCCGTAGCAGATCATTTTTTTCGATCGGTGTTTTTTTTTATAAAATCACCAGAACTATCATTAAAAACTATCAGGAACTATAGAACTCGACTGCATGCGACAAGAACTCTCTTTTATTTTTGATCTGCTAGAAAATGATCTGCTACGGGAAGTTAGCAGATCATTTTTTCGATTGGTGTTTTTTTGGATAAAATCACCAGAACTATTACTAAAAACTATAAGGAACTATAGAACTCGACTGCATGCGACAAGAACTCTCTTTTATTTTTGATCTGCTGGAAAATGATATGCTAGGTTCACGAACATATGCTATTGCCGCTAATTCGTTTATCGATAGCTCTGTCATGTTCACAGTCAGATGTATATCTCAAGACTGATGTTTCAAAACATTCACGGATGCGATCCGGATATGTGTAAATACTCATATCCAATTTTGCCGGTACAGTACGAATACGGTACGGATATGGTACGGATATGTATAAACGGGCCTTAAAGCGAATGACTGAGCGCTACACTTGACATCTCTGGAGACTACAAATGGCCAACAAAAATGAAATTGTTTAGTTCCCCCCCCCCCCCCCCAGAAAGCTGAAAGCCCCCTTCCCAGAAATTTCGGAAATAATAATTAATCAAAATAAAAATAATTTGGGAACGCAGCACAGAGCAAAAATTCAGGCTAATTTAGATGTTAAATAAACAAGTCTTTTTTTAAAATAAATTGCAACGTCATTTATTTAAGGTTTATGTTTATTTATGTATGTATTATTGTTTATATGTGTATTATTTACTCTATTATTAAATAGCCGATTGTAAAAGACCTCACAATAAGAATTTAAAGTTTATAAGTAGGAGGGGCTACAGCCCCCCCCCTCCCCCCAGACAAATTTTCTCGTTCCCAATGGGAAAGATAGTTTAGATAAAAAGAAAAGTGACCATGACGATTTGGCTCGGGTGCAATGGTTCCCGAGTAATGGGGCTTGGAACTAAATTCCATGGTCCTATCCATGGCAATGCATCTTGTTAGTTTCCCGAGTCGAAATTTAGCACCTATATTGAACCTTAATCTTTTATTTTGAGGTAGGCATAAGAGAGTCAAAGTAGATGTTATGCATTGTATCGTATGTATATAATAGCATCTACTTTGGCGCTACAATATGTCCGAAATTTCCTTTTTTCCTGCTAAAGCTTCAAAGTAGGGTTTAGTTAAAACCCTCCGTTGACCCGCTTTAGACCCTGAAAATATATAGATTCCTTTTTGCCAGCACTACTTTTATGATATTATCAAGAAATTCTAATGATTGCAAATGTTCACAATAAAAAAAAATACTAACTATAATTTTGATTAACGATAATTTTTAGTAGCATACAATTTAAAAATATCATCAATCAATACCATTTAGTTGAATTTTATTATCTTTTGAAAATTTGTAATTATTAGAAATTTCTTGATAATATCAAAATATAATATCAAAATTCAACTATTGAGTATTGATTTCTGATATTTTTAAAAATTGTATGCTATTAAAATTATCATCAATTAAAATTATATAATTAGTAATTTTCTTTATTATTGTGAAGATTTTTGCAATCATTAGAATTTCTTGATAATATCATAAAACTAGTACTGAAAATCCATATACCTTTGTGATTATATTAAAAATATTAAATTAAGATATTAAATATAAAATAAAATATTAAAAACATTACATAATAGTTATTGAATTAAATATTATTTATTAAGTATATGTAATACATATAGTTAAGAGTATATTATTAAGTATAGTTAACATGCGTTAAAACAAGTTCAGACAGAAATACTTATACAGAAAAAGGTCCAAATTAAGACTGAAACGTTTGATAATATTGTATCACTTAATAAAGCAATAATCAAAATACAACCACATTATGCATATTGCTCGTATAGTTTTTCATTTTTATTTGAATTTTAACGAGTACATCTAAAATAGTTAACATTTAATAAAAAAATTAATTTAAAAAAATTTTTTTGCGTTGAATTTTTTTCAGATATCATATCACTATTTTGAAGAAGAAAACGGAAAGGTATCAATATTAATAAAAGTTGGAAATGCAACGAATCAAATATTTTCCTTTATGATTAAACATTATAATAACTTTTATAGGTCGAATTTATCTAGTATATATATATATACTAGATAAAAGTTCGAGGTTTAATGGAGGAGTTCTCGCAGTAATACAATCTATTTTGTGAGGCTCTATAGATTTAAAGTAGTATTTCAACGTCAAATTATAGGAGATCAAGTTTTAAAAGAGGAGTTCTAGGTTCTAATTCCGTAAAAATAGGTTCATATAGGCTGTATGAGCATTAAAAGAGACGCTAAATTTCGACTCGGGTTGTTTCTTTTATTCTAAACTACCTTCCCTGTAAATCCTGGATTTCGTCAAAATCCACGGACCGTTTTCCATTTCGTATTTTTCGGCCAAATTTGTAATCTCCTTTATATTTTCACCACATCTTCGTAAACTTTTGTACGAGCACTTTTAACGGGCATTGCAAGACCGATCAATCTTTGTAATTATTCGTGACTCTGAGCTGATTTGTCGGATATTTTTCTTTTTAGCGAGTCCGTCAAATTCTTCCCAATTTCCATTGGATCGCTGGCATATTGCTGTATAATGTCCAATACCTTTGCCCAAAGCATTCGAGACCCAGATATCTTGAGAGCAAATAATTCGGAAAGTATTCTGATGTTATAATTATGCGAGCAACTAATTTCTTTAATGCATCTTACTCTTGAACGCCACATTTTGTTCTTAGTATTTCTTAAAAGTTGGAGCAAAAAAAAATATTTTTGGAAGTAAAATGTAGCAAAAAAAAATTAGCTTAATATACATCAAAAATGTAAATAATGGAAAACTTGAAAAAAAGTAAAAAGTCGAGAAACGAATGATCTCTGCAAAGTACTACTAGATTGTTTATAGTAATTTCGTCCTCCATCAAGCAGCCATGTTTACAACGCAAAAATGTCAAAGAGTACCGGTATCATCAATTATGCCGTCTATACGCCCGATCTCTGAACTGCAAGCGAGTACATTAGCGATGCACTTTGACATTATAAGCGATGCATGGAAGATACGTCTTAATCTCGTCAAGTGGGGTTACGTAACTTTTTAAAATAATCTTGCAAAACCTGCTTAAAATATCAAAAGTAACGATAGAGCAAATAGTTAAGTTCGATCCAAATTTTTTGAATTTTTGCGAAATCTCATGCTGATTTAATGCATTAAAAAAATTAATGCTTTAAAAATTAATTAATTTAATGCTTTAAAAAATTAAAGAGAAAAAAAGGTAATATTTAAATTAAAAGCAATCCTTAATGTTTTCCAATCTCATGTTTAGTAAAATTATATCTGCGATAATTAATAAATTATAAGATTTTTTGTTCTCAATTTTATATTACTGTACCACCTTTTTTCTGCATATTTCTGACGCTTACACATTTTTGTTCGCGGAATATATTTGCAATACATACACATTTCTATTATGGTATGTGTGCCTTTTTAATTACTGCTTACGTATTAAAAGTGCAGTCTGCGAAATTCATCAACAATTCTTTTCATTTCCTTGTAAATCTCACAGTCAAAAGCTTCCATTCTCTTCGACTAACAAAGATACAACAATATGAAATACGATCGATGTTGCTGTGAATTAAAATAATACGTGTTTCGTGCGCTCTTTGTATCCTTTGTATTTTCGAGCAATATTTCGGGATTATTATCAGAATCGCTGATTTACATGTTCATAACGCACGCTAGGCGAGCCATATTCATGCATTACGTAATACACGCTAGAGAGCAACGTAGAAAGAAACTATATTTTTCCAGTGCGAACGAATGATTACTATTTCACAAGTCGAAGAAACATAGCTACGATTTCACATTACATTGCATTCTATTTAAAAAATACATACAGATATAAGCAGTAGTTTTATTAAAAAAAAACGATCTTTCTTTTATAATGTCATACGTTTTTTGCTAAAAGTCTCGAACAATGCTATTATTTTTTGACAAAGAAAAGTAAATTATAAAACATCACGCATAAACATTTTATTCAGCGTTTAAAAAAAATTTTATGCTTTTTTTGTAGATTTTTACGAGTATCGAGAATCTTTCCACATTGACAACGGAGATTAAAAAATTCAGATATTTACGATTTATAACAATACGAGCAAAGTCACTAAACTGAACCGATAAAAACTAGTTGTCTTTAACACAGATGTGCTATCGACAAGTGACCTACCCGGCAAACAGCCAACAGTCATTACCGACTCAATTTACCGAAATACAATTTACTTTCGCACTAATTGGTTTAAACATCATCCAGATACATTGGCTGACCTAATAACCTGATAAGTGAGCTAGTAATAAAAAGATTAATTTTACGGTACATTGCACTATTCTATCTTTCATCTATATATATTTCTTAATCCATTTAAAAATTATGTAAATTTTTTAAATTTTGTGTCAAGAATGAAATCGCTTGCTTATTTATTGCAAGTGAGTAAAAAGTTAAATAGGTGAAATTAATATTTATGATCCTGCGCGCGACAGAATTGAAAGCAACGTTACGTCTGGTTGTTAAGATTAAATTATGTTAATTATGTTAATTAGAAATCTAACTAGGAAGTACGATAAAATCGTGAAATGAAATGCGGATCTTGAAGAAAGGTGCAATAAAAGAGGTCAGGAATCGAATTTGAGAATTACGAAGAAAACATTCCCGTAACATTTTCGAGAGAAGATGGCAGGAAGCAGCGATGTTAACAAATCCGGCCACCCGTAATGATAAGTTTTAATGGCTTCGAGTCAATCGAAGAGCTACACACCGTTTTCTGCTTGCGCCACCGGCACCGTGTAACGTATTCAAGGCCACTTATTCATAAATCAGATCTCACTTTCATTCATGACATTTGAGGCGATATCATCTATTTTTCCCCCGGTGTTCGAACGATCGATTTGGATTTTCGACGTCTCTCGCAGGGACCACAAGCTCGCGCCCCGCACGTGCTCGGCACCTTTTACCGGGACGTGATTGCGGTTCTCGACGAGACAATGGTATCTACAAATGCATTACTGAAAGGTAAGTAAAGTGAAGAACGTGCGCGCGAACATCCGCCGTTACGTATCGCAGTACGTAAAATAGGACATCCGATACCCTTGCGACGGTTCTGGCATTTTATTGAATTGCGATATAGAATGGAAATAAATTTCTTAAATATAATAAATTGTTACGTTCTGTTACGGTCTTTATTTTATTATGCGAAGTGATTGCAGATAGACCATTGTTTCTCATCAATTCTCAAAGCTTTAATTAAACATTGTAAAAATTAAAAATCAGACAAAATTACAGTTATAAAGCAATGCTGAAAAATCATAAAATTCGGTTTTTAGGCACAAATTTTCTAGGACACGGATTTTTCTTCAAGATTTAGTCTTTTCATTAATGTACTTTGCATATCGAATTATGTGTCCATACGCACTGCCTATCTATATGCCGATTTCAAGTTCAAAGTTCCAGTTAACCGACAGCAGAAGCCATAGTGCGTTGCGGGAGATACAGATCGCGAATTTGCATAATCCGTTGTCGTGCAGTCCAATAGCAGTAATATTATACCGTTTTAAGCGCGCGTTTTCGAGCACCGAACGGTGTACTCTACACCTACAACTGATTGCGTAAGTTCTTAAAGTTAGTACGCGCGCGGGACCGGATTCACTTTCAGCGTGTCAAGGACACCGGGGGGGCGACAGGTCCTCTCGGCCTAATTCTTCGCGATGAGCGGCCGCATTAAATCTCGCTAACAGGTGACATTTATTCGCTAAAGTACGAATAGTCGGTCGGTTGCCAATTTTTAAAAAATACAAATCGTATAACCATATATAAATATATATTATCTATTAACAATCGTGTTCTTTGGTAATCTACGGCTTTCCTATTGTACATGTTCTGTGCGATATGTACATTTCTTTGTTAGACCACGCGATGTCATTAGTAGAAGAATGAAAGCATAAAGTTACTGATATATAGAATAATACTGAGACTCAAACTACTAACATTCAAATGCTGATTTAAGCTCTTAAGCTATATTTAAGCATTAGGTCTATTTATCCAAGAATTATCTCATCCAAGCTCATCTTCGAATGTGAAATTATTCTTACGAAATTGTTTAAGCCATCAACACACTTGGTTTAAATTATATGATAAACTTTCCTTCTTATTCTTATCGTTATATTCCTACTGTTAAATTATTTTGATTGATTCTTATGACAAGCTTACGATTTGAATGAAGGCTCAAACAAATGGTCGATGAGTTACATGAAAGAGTGACAAAATGTATTTCAACTGCTCAATGCAGTTTCTAAAGTGATTTTATTTCACATTGTTAAAAAGGTTTTTTTTTCTAAAGAAATCTATTAAGAAATATGTAAATTATGCTAAGTTTACTTTAGTTCTGAAAGGTTAAACAGATTGATATCAATTCATGAAGTATTAGTCAACCTTAACTTCTCTAAAAAGCTTCAATCGCACTATTCTCGTCTGCGCACAATAACCGAAGTCATACATTTTTCATCAGGACCATTCGTGACGTCATCTTGCACAACGCTCGCCGGTGGAAAGACGGGGCAATTTTCGTATCTCTCAGGAAAGCACGCGGGAATAGACGCGTTGTCCTTGACACATGAGCGCGTCGCGGGCCCGATTCGCCCAAAGAATTTAATTCTTCAGGCGCCGAAAGTGAAACACGGACCGTTTGGCCTATCAATGTCGACGTGACTCGAAATCCTCCGACTGATTCAGTGCGTGTCGCTTCGCATTGACTTCGACTTTACATTGACTTCGACTTTACATTGTCTTCGTTGCAAGATAAGAAGAGAAAATAAATTTTACTTCAAAAGTGAAGCAAGGCGCGTTTTGAAATTCGTTTAGTTAACATAAGAAAGAAATGGGTATCATGGCATCTAGCCAAATTATATGCAATATGCAATATAATAATAAATACTAATACTATTTTAAAATTATAAACTCATACCATTTTTGCCAATAATTTCTTTAAAAAAATTAGATGAGATATGAATTAAAATGTCTAATAAATTCGGTGCATAACTTTAGCGAGCAGATTGATTAAAACGATGCGATTTATCGATTATGCTAAACAAAACAGTTCGATATCTAAATGACTGCTTAGAATGCCCCTCCAGCATCGACAAACAGCTAGTCCTCTTTTCTAATGCAATTCACTGTGTCTTAATGTAGCAACATTGCTTCTAGTTATATAAAGTTTGAACCGACTATCAAAGTGTAGATCGTTATCGCACGGCGAGCACTGATCTACAGTGAAACTCATATACTTCACTTTGTAGCATAACGATTTCGGGCTCTATCGAATAGTACCTTTTTCCATCTTTCTTTTCAGTGATTAAAATATCAGGCGCGAATAATTTGAATATCGGACTTCAAATAACGCGCATGCCATTTAAAAGTTAAAGCACCGAAATTTAAAATTTCAAATTCGAAAGAAAAAAACTTTCTCCTCTATCGATATTTCTTATCTTAAGACTGCCTTTAGCTGTTTTAACATTTTATGTTGCTTGCTTATGATCAAAAGTTTGTAAAATTTATCTGTTCCATCTATCTTTGATAGAGATTTTTCTATTCGATTTTTATTATAGTCATTTATCAGTATCCAAATAAATTTATGTGTGCAGGATTATACGTAATTATATCGTGGCGTGCATTCACGCATAATTGCCAGTTACGCTGGGCACGCTTTCGCACTAATCGCACGTGTTGCGCAATATCACATACCGCGCCGGAGAACAGGTTTTTTTCACAACAAAATCTATAGAAGTATTTATTTTTGGCAATTTTCGGTTGCGTATCCTTTAACTGCATTTTCAATAGCATATCATTATCGTCATTATGTGATTACTTAATTAGCTTTCTAGGAGCAAAAAGAAAAATAAGAAATCGGACAAGAATATAGAGAAGTTCAAATTTACGAAATAAGTCCAAGATTAATATGTAACCGCTTATGTAAAAAGATTTGTTCAATTTACCATCATATTCGTATGAATTCATTCAAACGAAACAATTCATAAATTGTTGAGAAAAAAAAACAATAATATGGAAATCTTTTCGACAGAAATCTCAGTAAGATTCTTGTCGTACAAATATTCGTAAGCTTAATTAATGCAAATGAATGCGATACACTTCAGAATAATAGGTCATGATTCTAATTTTACAAGAAAATTAGATAGTCATTGGGTTTGAAGTTTTTTTGAAAATCTTAAAACTTTCTTCAAAAATGATTACATCAGTTGAGATATTTCGATTGCACGAACAAGATTTATAACTTACACGCTGCCGTTCAAGAACATTGACATTTTACATGTATTTATTGTCATGGCAAATGTTTTTGAAATTTCTCTTGAAATTCAACTACAGCTGCGGTATAATTGACGAAGTCAAATATTAGACCGAGGTAACTCTCTCTAAATAGCCACGGAAGGAAATGATTTTTGCTCTTATCCTCCTCGACAAAAGACTTGTCTCCGAACATATCGAGAAGTACTTCAGAACATCATGAATAATTATGTAACAAAATATTCGTTTTAAAAATCTTATCATAAAAATCAATAAGACACTTATATAACATTATTTTATTTAATTTTCAAATGATTAAATGCTACACAGATTTTTCGCTTATAATACATCAAGAATGTCTAAAATAAAAATAATTTTTCCCAACTGTTTTCAGTTCGAAGCAGAATTACCGGAAATCCAACATTTGACTATCGATTGCGGGAAAATCGCTGTAATTGTAGCTGTAGTTTGAGAGAACTTTCAAAGATGTTCATCACAGGAAAGTGAACACACGTGAAATGTGAAACATCAAAAGGATTGGATGAGATCACGTAAGTCATAAATCTTACTAATGTGAACGAAGCGTCTTAATAATATGCACTGTTATGTAAATAGTTATTGTAGTTAGAAATGAGAATATAAAATATCTCATAAAAAAAAAGAACTGGTCCCTCATGTAATTCGTTGCTGCTGTTTGCTTCATATCTCATAGAGTTCATTCAACTCTATCTGGATAGCCTTCAATTTCTGGATTCTTGTTCAATCAATCGTTAACAGTCTTCTGTATGATGTGTTTCCCCATCGTGTCTGCGTGTCGTCACTCAATGCCAAAATTATTTCCAAATCACTCCGCCGTGTCGCAACTCGGTTTGTCGGTCTCGAACACTAATCGTGTTCCCGTAAGATTTCGCTCTTCCTCCTAACTCAAGCGTGACATCGAATTATCGCATGTCTCTACGGAACTTCATTAATTAATCGATCGCGTAATCAGAATAGAATCACATAATTGTTAGGTAACATCACTTTTATATATATAGACAACGTACATAATCACGATATGGAGATGTTACGTTTCTCTATCGATATATCATTTAATTTCTGTTTTTGGATCAAATAAGGCATTTTGCTTCGTGATTTGGCGTAAAATCAAGTGCATAAATACAGTTTAAGTAAAATAATATATCCTCAAAATGAAACCCGGTTTAGCGATTAATAATTCCATTCCCCTTTCGTGCACTCTCTCACACCGGTGCTCATCTCCGCTTTTCTTTTATATTTTTACGCTTTTTCCAATCCCGTGTGTGGCTTTTCCGGAGAAATGAAAAGTGTGTCTCGATTTTATATCGTTTGCCCTACTTCCAGCGCTCATTAACGTGCCTCGTTACAATGTAATTTCCGCAAGTCTGCCGCACCTTTTTTCCGGCCTTTCTTACGCGACGAATAATGATAATAATGATCGACGGCACATTATGCATCTCGCGGTCTGCGGACTCGTCTCGCGAAGACACGCGCGACCATGCCGCATCTGTATCTCGCTAACCGCGGACTCCTGACAATGAACTAGATAACGACTAGCTGCAATGTGTATATATGCGTGTCTAGGTTAGTAGTGACAACTTTATATCTACCTGACATATGAAATGAGATTGTTGCAGCAGCGTTTCTCATTCTTCAAAGCCTACGAAAGTAGTTATAAGATATATCTTGACCATTCAAATATATGATCATAGTGCAAATTTCTTTCACCAAAAATATAGATGCATTTTTCTTCCTTGGCATTTATTAATCACCTGTTTTCCCTTAATTAGGTATCCTTCTGAAAGGACCCGAGACTTTCTCCAAAAAGAATATTGCAAATATATTTCTTTGACAAAAGTGAAATTTGTCACGGATTACCTTAATCGGGTTTAGTAACATCCGTAGTTATGAAACTACGTTATGAAATCACAGTCATTCTATTTTTCAAAGAAACAACTGTGTTTGGCGTTTTTGGCTTTTGTCAGAGAAATATTTGTAATATTTTCAAGGTCGTCTCGACCGCAGGACGTCTCGAGTCTCATGGTCATCTCAGCAGGGCGAGCGCCACTGCTCATCGATGAGCGACGTCATCCTATTTCCAATGTTGCATATTTATCATTAGCGATACGTGGCAATGATCCACATAATCCTTCCATTGAGCCATCATTCTTCTCCTCATTAAGCGCGACGATGAGAATTAAAATTGCACAGCTGACCGGCTTCGGCCGCAAAGGACGAGGCCGGACACGTGCGATTCGATAGATAAGAATCGCTGAACAGTCTCTTGCCAAAGAATTGTACTCTAAATTCATAATTTGGGGAACGTTATTATCCTGAAACAATCTTTTCCTGAGAATAGAGATAATTTCTTCGCAAAAAAAAAAATATCAATAATTCGCTGGCCAAAGCTGATGCCGCGATTGTAGATTCGCGATTGCAGACAAGTTTCGCGGATTGATAAAACGGCGAAGTTTAATGTTTCATTTCATGAAATTGATAGAACAACAGAACGCATTAATATTATCCTAATCTCGCACGCCTACGACCGTCGGGACCGTCGTCGATCCATTTCTGCTCCGTATCAAGAATCGCGCGCGATTGCGGGGTCCTATAAATAAATCTCGCGAGATGGCGAGAACGTAATCGGCGCAGCTCGTTGTTTTTCTGTTTTCACGATCAAGTTTGCCCGACCGAGAGGGGCTGACTAGCCGTAGCCGCGCTGACACTGGCATTGGCCTACTCTCTCCAGCGTCGTTCACTCTCTTGCTTCGCGCTCGTGTTCTCACTCTCTTTCGTTTCGCGCTCGGGGACAAAACAACGCGCGCTGGCGCTGGTGCTTCCATTTTTCCACTATCGCGCTTTTCTCCTTCCGGGCTGCGCTTTCCCTATAGCTCCGTCATTGAATTCGTTCGATATTATTTGCGTACTATTGAAAATATCTTTGCTAAACATACAATTGTATTGCACGCAAGAAACAGTAAAAATGACTTGTTACTCGTTTATGATATATATTTTAAAAATGAAATAATAGCTAACTTGATCGTTTGTTTCTTTGAAATAAAGCAAGCCGGATATTTTTACCTCAATTTTTCCCAGATAAGAGAAATAACAGAAGTAAATTAGAAAACTGATCAGAATTTACCAGTCAAAAATTTGAGAAATAGTATAATATAAACAGCATGCTAAATAGCTTACAAAAAAAATATGATAAAAAAGCAGATATACATTTATTTAGCCTGAGATGTGTACTAAATTTTTTTAATTCTGATACTAGTTTTACTTTGCGAATTGGATTAAGGTCAGGTCGTTTTAGATGAAGATCTTTTGACTTTCCAGTCGGCAAAAGCTGTTCTGGGGAGCTCTACTTTTTTTTTACCAAAAAGAAACCTATATATCAAATTGGATAAAATCGATAAAGGATACACTGAAAAGTGGTCGCGAAAAAATTCACACTTTGTCGGTTGGTTGATATTAATCTCATTAATGCGTTAATTTTGTTCTTTTACCGGCGTGATGCTGATAATACGTTACAAGAGAGTAGTGATAGTAAATAGATCGGCACATAAATCAGCGGAAAAAGAGAGAGAAAGAGAGAGAGAAAGAGAGACGATACTTGACTGCACGCTGCACGACGGTCGTCCGGCTCGACCTGGTTTTCAGCGAGAAAAGTCGTTCGCTTCTTGCGCGCTCGAGATCGAAGAAGAGACCGCGCCGAGCCGTAACGAGCGGCAGGACGCTCTTCCCGATTCTGGACAGTGGAAAGCACCTCTCTTCTTTTCGCGCGTCTCTCGCTCGCTCTCCTTGGCTCTCTCCCTCGTTCTGTTATGAAAGTGCTGCAAGTGGAGCGCGCCGTTTGTGACAACAAAGCTATACTTTTATTTATAACTGGCCGACTTACACGTAGACGCGAGCCGGTCCGATAGACGATAGACGAAGACAGGGCGCTTAGATCGCAGACAGCGCGGTCGCGTGAACTCTTCCCGTGCCGCGGGATCGCCGTGGACCGCGCGCGCGGATGAGAGAGTGGAAAAATGGAAGCGCGCATCGAGAGAGTGCGAAAGGCGTGAGCGCGAAAAAAAAAAATCACGGCGCGTAATTTCCTCGCGGCGAGAGAGCTGCGTTGCGTTGCGGCCGGCTTGGCCGAACGGCGCTTCCACCGTCGGAAGAATTTGTTTTCCTTTTTTTACGGGCGCGTCGATCCGCGAGATCGATATACGCGAGAGGCGCAACGGGCACACCCGGCGAGAGTACCACCCCAGATGTGCAACTGACTTTCCAATAAGAGTTTGATAATTTGTTGCGAAATGATGAATCCCGGAGCCGACAGCGGAACAGGCCGAGCTGAGTTTCACCGCATCGCGTCGCGCGAAACAAATGGCAAGTGCCACGTTAAATCAATCGATCGAGCGCTGACTAGGTTTATCTCTATCACTTAATAATGCGGCATTGAGCCAATTAAGGATAGGAAGTATGTCGCGTTTGTAGTAATTTAAAATCAATGACAGATCGATTAATAGTCAATGCAGCCATTGCACCGTGTGATTTATCAAACAATTTGTTTAAAGACTAATGTAAAAGTATAAGTCTTGAGACTCTAAAGATATTTTCAGACTCTTGATGCACCACGATTTTCTCAATTTCATATTTTCGCCGTATGTTAATATCCTTGCGAAGCTAGTATTCATTTCCGCGCTATCATAAGCATATTATAAGAAAACAGAAAAATTTGTGAAAAATCTTAAAACTTTCTTAAATCTCTATGTATTATTCTTTAAATTGATAGACGAACTATCTAGTCTTTGAACAAGAATATAGTTTTCGTAACAAAATGTGACATAAATCTTTTCATATTTGCTGGTCTTTTTCAATATATACTGAAAAATTTAAAACATTTAAAACAATTTAAAAATTTAAATTCAAATTCCTAAATCTAATCTATCGTCTGATCGTTTTGCATGATTAAATTTTTTAAATATAAGAACGTCAGACACAAAAGTCAATAGAACCAGCAAAGATTCAAGTCGAGATTTTGTTCAGACCTGATTAGTTTATAATTCACTAGCACTCGCAGGTGTCATTATACCTCGGATGACTCGGAAAAACATCGTCTCGAGAGTCCTCGTTGTTGGCAAAGAGAAAAGCCGTAGAATCGAAAGGAAGATCAAGAGGAGCTAACTAGCGCGACGCGTTAGCCGGCACGCTTATTAGGGAATTGCACTTTCTTTCACGGTTGGCGACCGCGCGTACCGAGGACGCCGAAGGTGAGAAGAACGAGGAAACCGACCGGTGCAACGACCCGCCGGGAAGTATGTCGGTTGTGGGCGCACGCAATCGTCGCAACGATTTTGAAAAATGGCCGTCCCACTTTTACAGGGGAGTACTTTCACGGTCGCTAACCCCGAACGAGAGGATCACGTTGCTCTCAGCATGGTGCGCTTCTACATCTCTATGAAAGTAGTTTTACCTGCAGTAAGGGCAGCAGGAAAGGGAAGAAGAATCAATCCACCTCGAACATTAATAAAAAATTACAACTTAGCCCTAAGCCACGAATAATCTCCGTAATTCCTATCGAGCGGTATCAATGATAAGGAAAGAGTCACGTGCCGTATTAATTGTAGAACAAATAAATCTCAATTGTATTGATCAACGTGAATTAGTCGAAATATATGGGTCGAAAACGCGAGTACAATCTATTTATTAAGAGCGTCTTGTTTAAATCATTAAATACAATTGAGAAATATAGAAGATGCGAAATGCAACAATAGTACGCAATGTGAAAAAAGATTGACAGAAAGCATAGCATTTATCCATTGACTAATTATTAATAATTATTATAAATTTTTATTTACAAGAAAATATAGAATGTTAGAATAAAAAAAATCTAGCTAAGAATTTATACAATTTTTCGACAAATAACGTTTAATAAATCGCATTCGAAAACTAAGAAAGAATGTAGGAAATTGTTTCGGAATATAAAATAAGATTATTTATCAAGATAAAATCCGTTCCACTTGGGTATGTTTTGTCAAAATGATGCGTACGAGCGCATCGTGAATCTTCTCCGTTTCATGTCGCTTCCTGCCTCTCTCTCGATTTATCTGAACGAGCGCGCGCGCCGATTTTTCGTCCTAGGTCGCGTCGCCGGGATTTCCCTCGGTTTCTCAACTTTTATCCTCGCGCGGGATCGCCATCCACGGGGCCCACTTTTCACCGCGAATTCTCACGATATCGTGCTCGGAAAGTAGCGAAAACGTGCTCGAGGATTTCTTTCCCCTTCCCCCCGCTCAATACTCGCGAGGATCGCCGACCGGCTCGCTTTTGCACAGTCCGACATGCACGGAGAATAAAACTGTCATCTCGAAAGTTGGCCTACTATCTCCCCGATCGCGATAATAGCCCCCGCAGCCACGAGAAACATCTTCCTTCTCTCTTTGCGACGACGCCGGTCTCTAATGGAAAAACGAAGCAGCTGTCTTTGTATCTTTCGTGATTGGTCTTCTTTTCTCTTCAGATAAGCAGAAAGAAGAAAAATGCGAAGTTGGATCAAGAATACTAAGAATCCAAGTTTTCTATAGATAAAAACGGTTGATAAGAAAAATTGAAACTAAACAAGCTTATTATCTTGCCGAGAAGACTTATTTTGTCGCATCAACACGCACAACACACTTTAATTTACATTCAAAATGTAAAACATATTCTAATAAAAAAAGAATTAACAGTAGAAACATTGTAGCATTTACAAATTCAATGAAAAACATTTCTATGGAGAATATATTGAAATCTAAAATTCATGAAGATCTCTACTAAAAAAATTGACGGAATACGGAAGCTGACTGAATCAAAATTTGTTCTAATAAAAAAAATGTTACGTAATATATTGTGAACGTTTGCTATTATAGATCACTATCTATAGAAACAAGACAAAATATCTTTATACTGCAACGCAATTTTTATTCTTTTAATACCTTTTAATTTTTAATCTTTTAAAATCCTGCGTTCACTTCACTGTCATGAGACTGTCATGATAGCGAAGTGAACGCAGGATCATGATTGTGATCCAGATGTCGCGGAAATCTGTAAATCTAGAAAAAACTGATATCACTATAGACTGATATCACTATAGAAGAAACTGATATCACTATTATACATATTCCGAAATGTTAACTCCCCTAACTCTGATAATCAGTTTTTCTACATCTGCGTACGAACACATATTTCATATATGTTTCATATTTCGATAAAATGTTAATATCATCTAATTTCTTCTTCATGCAGATAGTAGAATTACTTTTATGTATATTGTGCGATGCTATAATAAATAGTGACCTCAAACTGTCGTGAAACTTTCAAATCAATACACAAACTTTAGTTTGTGTTTTACTCACGTAAATATATATATTGTAAAAATAATCTTTATGTAGCAACTGCGTCATCTTGAGCATGAATTTGCGTCTATCCTATTTTTATAAGATGCACAAGGGAGAATAGGTAGCGAAAACGCAGAATCAATAATGCGTATTGCGTGTTTCAAGTTAAAGACGCCCTCGCAAGATGCTTCAGTGATTTATCCCGAAAAATCGTGCATTTAATTGCTAGTGGAAATAAAACATTCCCTCGTAAGTATAAATTAAATTAAAGAAAAAAATATTAGAGAAAGTTACTCTATTCATATTATTATAGTTAAAAATGGGAATCATATTATATTTTAAAGAGGAAAGGACTGTTCACTTAGCTGTGCTTAAAGTTCCGAATAAAATGAGAATTTATTGCGCAATATTGCACCGACGATCGAGCGATAATGCAACATCGCGAAACTACTGAACTTATTACCAATAGAAATTACCAGATTTATTTTGAGCCGACCTCGGAGCTGCCCTACGTTGTCTCTTTTCGCGATCGCGTCGACGAGCGGATGCAAATGCGTGCAGGTCGTGCCATGTGGCACCTGCCGCATATTCTGAACGAGCACAATCTTCTCGCACGACCTTGACACGCTTGACTCGGAGAGACATTTTTAATCCTCCAGCGACCGATACATTCTTACGAGACCGCAATTCAATTCGCAAGATTGCTTGTTAATTAACCGATGTCCTGTAATTGCCAAGAGCTTATGTTGAAATACTTTCAACCTGCAAGTTTTCTATTCATCAGAAATTTTTTAATGCAGAAAGTGAAACAATGCCGCAGTAAAAAGATGTGCTTTCGATATAAATCTGAATTCTGAGATAAGACAATAATATATCATATTTCATTTTAGTGAGATTTTAATATTTTGCATTAGAAAAAAATTATGACGTAAAATAAAATTATTTATAATTTGATAAAATTATAAAAATATAAGAATATAATTATAAGAATATAAGAATAAAAAGTTATTTATAAGAGAATCGGAAAAAATACCAATATTTTGATAAGAGAAAAAAATAATTATTTATACGAGTGCATATTAAGATTGTGAAAAAGTTCGCTTGATTATCAGAATCGAATAAAAACGGAGAAGGGCTCTATTATACGAAACGATCTCTCGCGTGTAAACGTTCCATTTGCCACGAGTCTCTTGACGATTACCATCTCTCTCGATGCTCGCGATGGTAATTCGATGCACATTGCCACGCTTGCGCGAATTATTGGATAGATTATGCAAATAACTCGCATTCTTGCCTGGGAATTCCAGAAGTACTTTGACTCGTTCAGACTTTATGGTGCACGCAATCTCAACCGCATTCGCGATTTACATCTGACGATCTAATTCGCGTGAGCTGTGTATTTAATACATTCTGACAGCGGACGGAAATTCTTTGAAGTTTCCACCACGGCTAAATCGAATTCCCATCCGCGAAAAGTTTAACCCTTTCAAACGAGTTGGCACATACACTACTCGCTTAGATACGTCTATTGATCCTTTCGGCTGCGCCGGGAAGGGAAGAGACGGCTATGATGACGACTTGCAAACGAGAGCTGGTTTTCACCCCGCCCTTTGCGCTAATACTGCCCGCTTACGTGATACCTTGCACTTATTACTCCCCAAAGATCCATTGCTCCTTTAATTAATCGTGTTTGAAAGTAACGCGAGACAGTAATAAATGAATGTGTTGGACTTCGGGGATTTGAAAGCATATCAAAAATGTCGACGCGTATTATACGTATATTTGATAATGACTGATAGAGAAAATTAATTAATTGAAATTCTCCATTAATTAAAATCCATTTGGATTTTATTTGATTCATCAATATTAAAGTTAAAAATATTAGAATAAATGTTGTGCTCATAATTGTGTACAAACTATTTTAAAATCTTAATCTTAATTAAGATTCTAACAATTAGGAAATATTTTATAATTATAGTTATAATAATAGTCTCTTTATTATTATATTTCTTTATTATAATTTATATTTCTATATTATAAGAATCTTCTATTTGAGATAGAAACACTTAAAATTATACTTTTATAGAAATAGTAATCAAGAATGCATTTTGATAATAAAAAGTTTGACAATTATTATTTTTTAATACCATTTTTTAAGTATTTCTACGTTGAATCGAATTCTTTTCTACTTTTAATCGAGAATGCATAAAAATTATAATAAAGAAATAAATAAAATAAAGAAATAAATAGAATTAAGATATCGTAAAACAACCAGCGGATGCTGTTTGGAAAGTGATCCTTTTATCGAAGAACGGATGAGCGAGCCATAATAGCCGTAAACGAAAACGTAGATGTTCTGATGAAAAACGCCCTGACACGAGGCAATTTCTAGCTGGACGGAAATTGGTAGGCATTTAATCTTCAAGCCGCGACAGGAAGTACGTATATTTCAGTTATCGTCACAAATGTGTTAGCTTTACCTCGAGAGAACATTTGTGCACAAATGTCATAAATTGCAGATGAAAATAGTTCAAGTCCATAAAAAAGATTTTCATTATGATAGATGCTCACGCTTCACAATTTATAAAAGTGATAAGCGACATGCGACTCGCCGTCATGTTTGAAAAATAAAACCGCTCAACCGGGAATGTAAATCATAAGCCGCGGTGTATCTTGGAAGATTCATGGTTGGTCCTTTCTACATGTCCTTTCTACATAAAGAATTACACGCAAATCGCTTTATTCAAAATACTTTCTGATAACAATGTGCAATGTGATATCATCATTAGTAGCCGTCTCTCATTAAAAAAAAAAAAAAAAAAAAAAAAAGAGGAAAAGAATACCAAGAATCGTCTGAAACGGAAAGTGTAAAATGAGAGAAATTGCGAAACTCTATCTCGACACCTCGACGAGGGATTAAAAATAACGATAGAGCGCTGAGGCAGGTATTTTCGTTCGTAAAGCTGACAATCAAATAAAAATCACGGAGTCCGTTGTTTGTTTTTCCCAAGTAAGGGAGCGCGGGGTCGCATTTCGCAGCCTAGTTCGCAGTTTGCATTCTGCAGTCGGCACGTATTCGCGCTACGACGGTGACGCAGTGTCACGACGGGGGTGGCGAGACCGTTCCCCGTCGAAAAGGAGACCGCGGGGGGCATTCCGGCGACCGGTGAGAGCGACGGAGATGCGCGGCGGAGCGGCGAGGACAGGGATGCGGCGGAGTGCGGGTGCGCGGCTGCATGCGCCGCTGCGTCGCGACGCCGTAGTACCGCAACCCGCCACTCAGCGCCGTCTCGGCGCCACAGTCTCTCACTCCGCATGTCCGGAGCCGGCTGGAGCCGTACGGCACCTCCTCGACGCTCGTCCACCTACTCGCCTCCTGGAGAATGGTAAGTCAACAATCGCGCGAAACGATCTTGGCCGAGCGACGCGTCATCGCGGTGGTGACGAAAAATCGCCGAGTATAGCCGGAAAACTAGTTCGCTCCGAAGATATTTCCGTAGTTATTCCGATTTTACTGGAAACCGACGGGGTGCTATAAGAAACGGGGTGAGAAATAAGAGATTTGAGATCAAATTCGGTACTCGTGTACGAAGAAGACTCGTGATGTCTCGCGAAATCGCGTGTGTTGTGCGTGGAAGAAGGTCGCGTGACTGACGGACGTGCTGCAGCAACGTGTCGTCTGCTACTGTCATCTGTTTTATTTGCGTCCAGTTAGCCGTGTGTAACAGAAATCGCTTAGTCGGATGGAATGAAACCGGATGCTATTAGCAGGGCTAAAACGTGGAGGAACAGTTGACACGTTGTGAAAACGCGATTTCCGCTCCGTTATTTAATGCGACGTGTTCTAATGAGAGGAAGGACGAGGATTGCCGTAGTCAGTAACGTAGTTTCGCGGTTACGAGGTCTACCGCGTGATCGCAGCACGTGACGGAAAAGCCCCTTGCGTACGGCCGATATTTCTTTACAATTCTAATATGTCAATTTCTTTACAAAATTTCCTAATCCGGCAATTTGCATTTTGGGCGTGGGCGATCATAATTCTTATCTGTCACTAGAATCTTGTTTCCAGTGTGTTGCGTAACACTTTTGCAAGTTAATCCGCGTTGAATTTCTATTGATCAATCAAAATTAATTAAATGTCAGAAAAAAAATATATATTTTACAAGAATAATTATTGCATGAATAAACACTTCGATATTTAAATAAATATTCTATATATATTCTAATATTGCACATAAAAACATATTCTAATTTTATTACTTTTTTTTACGGTCACTAAATTATTGTCGATTTGGAACAGAAGAAAGAGTTGGGCAGAGTTTCAAGTAAAACTACACTCTAGACATTCGCAATTTAAAAAAAAACCATGCATGTATGTGTGTATGTGTGTGGAGTACAGCACTCCACGAAACATATCATTAACATGCACCCGCTTATGCGGATGTATTGATCACTTAGAGAAATATGCAGATCCTCGTGTTTGCACGAATACTCATCCGCAGTAATTAAAAGCAGGAAATTAAACTCTGTACATTTCGTACTCGTGATTGAGTATTTGTAGAATAACCGCGCGAGAATTGGATTATCGATCTGTTTTTCTTTACTCGTGAAAGCTTCAACTGCCGCTTTCGCCAAAAGAGTTTTGAGTGTGACGCAAAATGCTATGTGGCACAGACTAGGCTTACTAAAAATACAACGGCAGTGTTTCGCACGATTTCATCTCATATACCTCGGTGTAGTTTAATAATGGAAATCTTTATCCAATAAAGGAGTTTACTAACAATAACACGTAACGTTTGCGGTTGTAGCTATGGAGAGCTACTACAGTCAATAATATCACCTTTAAAGTGATGCCTTTAAAGTGTACTTATCGTTGCACTTCCCACGAGAAATTTAATTATGTTAGATTAAAGCAGTGGATTTCAATAGCCGATGTAATCAATAATCAACTTGTAATTATCAAAAATTGTACTAGCAGATTATTTGGATCAAAACCGTACTTTTTAATTGCTTGCATCTTAATATAATTTGATATGGTGAGTAATCTGTTATTCCAAAGTGAAAATGACATTGTGAAAAAATGATATAAATTTTTTAAAAGCTAACATCAAGAAGCTCTTAAAAATTTGATCGCCTTTAATACTATTTTTCTCTTTTCTTACTTTTTTTACATTTCTATCGATTATATGTTTATGAATATGTAACACATCAAATTGTGTGATGTACTAATGAGTATTAAAGCAAAATATTCAGTCTTCAAGATACAAATACGAAATGTCGCATGTGTATCCAGGTACTTGCGAACGCGACATTGGCGGACAATCACCACCGTCATCGTACCTTCGCGGCGAACGGTAATCCAGAAGGTATTACGATATGCAATTTAGCGGACGGCGAGACCTTGACGTACAGCTTGGCCCTCATAAGAGGTCGAGCACCCGCGCTATGCAGTTTTATTACCGTTCGGGGTCACAAGAACGTTACGTCGGAGTGGCCGATCATCGCGGGGCAATTCCGCGTCCTGGTGGACCTGGCACGCGGTCCGAACAAATTGGAACTTGAGGCAGGCGGACATAAAAGAAGACTGGTTCTTATATACGAGCCAAGGACCACCAGGTTGCGGGTGACGCCGGTCTACGTCATCTGCGCGGGTCACGACGGTTACTTTCAGGTAGCGACAAATTATGCAATAAATTATTATGTACATAGTTCGTCTTATTTCTTTTAAATCAAGTATAATGCGAATTATACTTCTTATAAGAATCATACTTTGAGCAATATTATTGGAATTCTCTATCGCATTTAATTTGTAAAAATTATAATTAGTAATTTTTAAAAACGCACAAACAGTAGAGGCAAGATTATGATCGTAATTAATTCAGCTACTTGGAACGCAATATACACATTTCTCTAATTATCGATTGTCGTTCCATTGCATGCATACACGTACCGTCGTATTAAGCTTGTCGGCTGCAACAATTCAACTATTCTTCCGTGAAACGATTACGATCTCGCAATTTACGCGCGAAAATTACACAGATCCCGGCTTGATATATGGTTTTAGGGTCCACGCAATGAAGATCGATCGCCCGAGAGCGCGGCGACGAGAATAGGACTCGGCGCCAGGCTTCTCCAGACTCTAACAGCCGAGAAACTCTTAGAAGCCGGTTACGGCAGAAAAACCTTCCAACTGGAAAGAGATCTAGACGGCCCGGAATGCTTGGTGATGCACAGTATGCTACACGTGGATCGGGCACGAGCGATGAAGCAAAGGGAGCTCTGGGAATTGATCGCGCGCGAGCTAATGACCGGTCCTTTGGCGTCCAGGGATCGCAAGTACCTGGCGTTTCTATCGTGTACGAGATACCGCGGCGCACCTAGTCCTAGAACGCACGAGGACACCCTGGCGAGGACGCAAGGTCACGCGGCTCTCGGCGGAGGTGGTTTAGCGCTCTTCGGCTCGGCGTGCCTGCACACCTGGCCCACATGTATGCCTCAGGTTGGTTGACGATCGTTAATTAAAATAATTTGACGTGGCAAAGAATCCATATTATATTTGTATCTTATTTCGAAAATTGAAAAATGACATTTGATGCATTATATTTGTAGGCGCGCGTTTTTCGTTAGCTGTTAATAATGTTTTCAGTACGTGTTTATATATTTTTATTTTGATAGGCTACGGGCAGATCATCGATCGAACTCAAGGTTCAATCGGGCAGAGTCGCATACGAGCCGTGTAATTGTTTATAGACGATCGACAGAGAGACAGAGTCCGAAAGTCATGGCGAAATAACGGATAAATAGACGCGGCGCGATATCTTTATCCAAATATTACATCTTTACTAATCACTCGTTTCTTTCTTCAATTAAATATTATAACGAAAAGCTCTCGAATTATTTATCCAATCGATTTACACCTCACCGATCTCACGTATTGTTATTTAAAAATTGTATTATCGTATATAATTTAGACGTTACCGAAAATAATATATTTGTTTCTTATTTCAAAAATTGAAAGAAACAATATTTAATATATTATATTGATATCTCAATAATCAATATGAATAATTCAGGTATTGCCGAGATTCCTGGACGCCACTCTAATCGACACGGAGCAACTCATGGACGATAGTAATTACCGCGGCACTCACGGTGGCTGTCTAGCGACAACGTTAGGATCCGTTCTACACGAACTTGGTCACACATTCGACCTCGGTCACACTCGAGAAGGAATAATGGGTCGAGGATTCGACTACGTCGATCGGGTCTTTGTGGGCGCGGCTGGAATCGATTTTAATCGCAATCCTATCAGAAGGGATCCTCAACACACGACCGTCGCGCTTAGCAGACCTCTCAGCGTTACGGTAACCGTGCAGGAATTCGTGGTGTCAAGTCCGCGAAGAGGCAGACTGCTCTCGGAAACATCTAGACCTTCGCCGTCGCCTACTTCGAGACAATTGTCCGGAAGACTCTCCGCGCCGGCTAGTCCTGAGCTCAACAGATCACTTTCTAAGAGCCTGATCGCTTCGCAATTTTTCTCACAGCCCGATCGAACGTTTTGGGGTCCATCGTGCGCAGCGTTGCTCGCCCATCACCGATGGTTTAACAGCGAAATGGACAATTTTTCGAATAAGCGAAACCATCACGAGATAGAGTACGATGGGAAAAGGTGAGTCGACTGTCAAATATGTCAAATGCTCTTTCTTTCTAAATAATGTAAATAATTAAAGTGTCTAAATATCATTTTTAATGACTAATTTGTTCTTAAATTGTTTAGATTTCTCATATTTTACTTAAATTTCTCTACAAATTAAATAAATTTCAACACAATTATTTAAAAAATAATTTTTTTAGAAACGTGGTGCGATCACAATATGGAGTACGAGTGATAGAACTTAGAGAAACCTCGGGGGGGATGGTTGTGGGGTCTCGCCAATTTCCCGGTTTGCGACCACCTATGGAGGCTCTTGTTCCACCACCACCGCCCCACTGCCTCACCGCTCTTACCCTCGTTGCCGAGGACTCCACCGGGAATGTGCTCAAACATCCTCTTCCCACTGCCTTTTAAAGGTCAGCAGAAACAGTGATGCGTAATTTTACTTTCAGCGAAGGCGAAGGTCATTACAGGTTGTAAGCAATATCGGCTTAATATACGCGCACTGTAAATTATTTAAAGAAATGTTCTGTTCTCCGTTTAGAAGCTTATTAAGTGTTTTAATTACATATGTATAGAAATACATATTTTTTATTGATATTCCTTACGCATTAATTATATTTGTTAAGAAATTTGCAAATAGATGTGATATTTTTAGATATATATATATATTTAAAAATATATATATGTAATGCTGAATGAGAATATAAAAATTTGAAAAATGATATCTAAGAGATATCAACTAACAATTTAAGTTTTATGCTGAATCAAACTAAATGATTTTCTATAATTTTGTATACATAATAATATGTCAATAGAAATTTTTTATTTATATTTAAATGAGCATAGAATTAATTATTTAGATATCTTATGGTGATATTACAGTTTTTGTTTCAACTGCATTAATCAAAGTATCGTACTGCCATTATTATATCCCTTCTAAACTTATATGATTTCAATCAGAACAAAAGCATGAGACAATGTGCAGATGGAATTGGCAAAAACCGTTTTCTGTTGTGTAATTTAATAAATATTTAGTTGTATGATTTGTTACACCAAAAATTCTAATAACGATGGAATTTTTAGATATTTATGTTATTAATTATATTTTCGGATTTATAATTTCGGATTACGATTTGTACAACTGAGAATCAAATAAGAATGTGTACCCGTTGTTACGTATATGACTCTGACGTATAAGTGATACAGATTTTATATAATAACGTACGATTACACGCATTAGTCAAATGACAAATATTTGATAACTATATGGGGTACATATTTTGCTCATGTACAACACTTTCTATGTTGTCAAATATGCAGGGAACTACTTTATAATAATTTATTTTGTAAACATAATACCTAGCGTTCCATGAGCGACAGCCTCAATTCTTACTAGTGTAAAATAATTAATTAATAATACACGTAACGTGCACAAATGCGTTGACAAATATATATATATATATATATATATATTTAGTAAGATATTGGAAATGCTTGTATAAAATTACGACGCGGAAAAACTTCATAGAATAATGTTACGTAATGTAATGCGTTTCATAGAATAATATACGTAACACACTTATATAAGTAGAATTTAAAGAACGATTGAATCTTAAGTTAATAGAGTAAAGAAACTTGTACATTATTAAGCATATGTACAGTATTATATCTTAATTATTTTAATATCTTAAATTATTTTAATAAGTTATGTTAGCAAAACAAAAATTACAGAGACAATATTGTACCACCGACTCTGCAAATTGGCGACAAGAATCTATCTATTAAGCTACAAATATAAATTTAGTTAGAAACACGACTATTATTCTATCAATTTTATACCCTCTTATTCTACCAATTCTACTCCTCAATGTTAAATTTGCAATGCATTTATATGTAATTGTTACAATTTACATTATACACATACATATCAAATAAATAAATAAAAATGTGGAAAAAAGCTCGATGAGCAAAAAATCTGAAGAAAACAAAGAGCATAGTTTGATATATCATACATAATATACATGTATTAATATATCTGATATATTATAGAGTGATTAACAAATTAATAAAATGTTGCAAACATTTTTAATATTTAAAAATATATTATTTAAAAAATTTGGAATTAAAACTTTAAAATTGTATATTATATAGTTAAATCCGTATACATATAGTATATATTTAATTTATAATTTATAAATTAGCACGGAAATGCACCAAACTTCGGTACATTTACCGACATCCAAAAATGAATGTGGCTATGTAAATCCAACTATACAATGTAGATGTAGCGGTAGTCATTTTCTTTCCATCGGATAGATGAATATATTATTATTGACACATAGCAATGTATCAACTTGTGTCAAGATAATACTTATTTTTTTCCATTTTAAGTAACAAAACATGTCATTCTTCAATTCGACGTCTCCAGAAAACGTTTGTGCGTTAACGGAATCGAACAACAAAATGCAATTTCCTGAAATAATTGATAACAAAATAAATACAGAAGAGTTTCTGCAAGCCTCTCGCGATGTTGTACAAATAGTTGGTATATATACACCGTACTTATTCTTACTTTTAATCCCAGAAGAATCAAAATTAATCAATGAACAGTTAGAAATTTTGTATTAAATGTAACCTGACTTTGAAGCATTATATAAACGATTTAAGAATTGTGAACAAATCTATTCCAGATAAATTTGGCAAATTGTTTGCCCCAGTACGACATGACATGCAAGGCAACATTGACGTAAGTGAACAGTGATTTATATAGATAAAGTTTATTAATATTCACTGTTGAAACCACTCTATGAATTTTAAGGATTATATATTTTTTGGTTATAGAAACTAACCACTAGATATTCTATGGATAAAAAGAGTAACTCAACCCTACAAGATATGATTTTACTTGAAAAATCTACTGAGAAAGATCTCATTGCACTTGATGCCTTAATGTGGTTAAGAAGGTAAGTTGAAAATGTATTTGAAAATTTTCTTGGGCTATACATATGTACATGTATAAGACTTATTCAATAATTACTATATGTTCTAGGGCCTTACATATGATTTTATTATTCTTCGAAAGAATTATAGAAGATCACAAAGCTGGGAATGCAACAGAGGACTTGGTTGCATTTTTAAAAGAGGCTTACAAAGAAACTTTAGAGCCATATCATGGTTGGATGGCACAACAATTATTTAGTGTAAGCGAAACTTTTTCTATATGTTAGATTATAAAAATTATAATACCAGAAATAATAACTTGTGTTTAAATATTAACATTATTGCAGCTTTTGTCACGTATGACACCTACTCGTTCTCAACTATTACTAGCATTAGCAGATGGAGAAACTGGGAAAGAAGAAATTACTTTACATGACATGGAGTTATCCTTCATAAGTTTAAGAAAAAATGTGTTGGCTTTAAAAACATTTTATGATGAAAATAATCTAGAAGATATTACTGTAGTATAAGATAAAATTTAATATTGTTTTTATTATGTAGTTTCATATTGAAAATACATTGAAGTGAATACACAAAAGTGAGAAATTAACAAATTACTTCCAAAAAAAGTAGAGCAAAGCTAAAAGATTTATTGTTATGGATTTCTATAAGTATTCTATATCTTTAAGTTATATAAAAGTACAAAAATTAATTTAATTTAACGTTATATGATGTTATATTAAATATATATATATTAAAACATTTAATGATGCAATATTAATGTACATTATTGTAATAATATTGTACTGTCAATTTCTAAAAGCAATAAACTTAAATATATATATACATTAATGTATGCTATCGTCAATTCCATATAATTGTGCAACATAAAATCGTTTAGCATGATGATCTGCTGATTTCCTTAAAGCTACTGTGGCTGTTAAAATTTCTATAATGAGCAGAAACATCATGATACCATTAGCAACTGTCTCGCTAACATGAGATTTAGTTTTGCTATCAAAAAGGAGAACCATCTCCAGAGGAAAATGAATAAGAGTAGATATCAGCCAAAAGCTTGCCAGTTCTGGAATCTGTGTGGAGATATGATTTTTAATCTTAACTCATATTTTTACCTAATCTAGCTTAAAATTTAAACAAACTACCTTCTCTGCTAAATTTCCAAGATATCCCAAATACAGTCGTATACTTTCCAATATTGATATAACAATAAATATTGCTATAGTTATAAATTTATATACATCTGTCAAGTAATAATACTGTAAAATAAAAAATATCTCAACTTATACTATTTCTAAACATCAGGATTTTCAAGAATAAACTGTACATATTATTATATATTTACTTTTGCATCTAAGTTAACAAGTATTATTAAAAACCATAGTGGATATACCCATATATTAAAATACAATGCCATTTGAAGTGGTAAATTGGATTGTATTTGATTTCCTGCAAAAAGCAAGTAGTGAGTCATAAAAAAAAATTCTAGGATGCCCAAATCATTAAATTAGTGTAAAATTTAATTGTAAACTTTTCATACATTATATAAAATTATTAAAACTCAATAATTAGCTCTATAATAAACAAAAATTAATCGACTGGTTTTAATACGTCCTTATATTATATTCTGAATATTATAAATGCTGAAAAGATCAGTTTATCATATTTATGTTTCTCATAGAGAGAGAGAGCAACAAATGTCAACAATGATAACAGAAGAAAGTTGCGAAAAAAACATACCTATATCATAAAATTCCTTTTTCCTATCGTAATATACTAAACCAGGAAATATACGATCCGATGCAGTGACAACTGGTGCCCTCCACATCGTTTTTAATGTGTAATTTTCACTTTCAGACTAATGACAAAATTTTATTACAATTCGCAGAGAATAACCTATGAACGACCTGGAGCGATCATACCGGCATTTTTTGTGAGACGCTTACGAACCTTTGTCATGTACCGCCATCTTCAACGTTAGAGTTGAAACCACAACTACGATATTCCAAGTTTGCACAAATGATAAATAATAACTTTGCCGTTTTGGTGCATATTTCCGTGCAAAATTCATAAATTGTAAGTTAAAAATACATGCAGCATTTGAATTTCATTGTAATGTAAATGTATAATATATAATTCTTCTGACTCCTCTTACAAGCTCGAACCGATTAATCGATTCGTACCCACATAGCACAACACATCCTAGGAATATCTTAGGGATATCTCAATGTCCTGAGAATTGCCTCAGGACATTCTGAAAATTGTCTCAGAACATCCTGAGAATATCAAGAATATCTCTAGGATGCTATCTGGGTAAAAAAAGCGCGCATTGTCAAAATTGAAAAAAATTACTCACCCACACATGATGTGCAGCAGCAGAGATGTAACAAAGTTGATCTGAAAAATATAAATATACAAATAAGTACATACAATAAATACATTACTATTAAATATATTAAATAATGAATAAGTAGTAAATTTTTTACTCTATTCGTGATGTGACGTTTCGTCATCCCGATGCGGCCCATGATGCTCAGAAGAGATGAATTTTCTCTCTTCTTCTTCTTCCTTGTGACTCCTGCTTGGCACTTACACAATATTACTCAAAAAAAGTATGGATAAATGAGAGTGATAAGATAAAATTGTAAACTAGGTCCCTTTTTGGCAAAAGTTGAAGTAATAAACACTGATTGATACTCGGGAAAATATGATTCATTGAAAGCGTGTGACCCGCACTCCCAACGCGTATTTCATCATATAATAATCACACGATATTCCCGACATTAATCGCACTGCCGATATTAGCAATTAACAGAGAATTACCGCAATGTAAGAGTAAATTGATACTCCGACACAAATATTTAATGCTGAACTCTTCGATTTAACTTTTATTGAAATATTGCTCACCTCCGCAACCGGCAAAATTCACTAATTTCACACGATTGAATCACAATATAACCTTTGCGGCAAAATTGTGTATACTGCGAGCGATAGATTTTTTGCAAGTGTACGTGTACGTGTTTATCAACAAGTTGCGCGCGAAGGATACCACATACGAGGAAAGCCTTCGTAAACACCGTTTTTATATCCTTTTCAGAAAGTTCGAGAAAGAAAGTCTTGTATTATCCGATCTGATAATGCGCAAATAGATCTTTCTGAAAAAAGCTCGATTTCGTTAAATAAACTCTCTATTTTTTCGAATATAATCGGCACCACCGAAAGCAACAAGCACGTTTAGAATTGCGGCTGATTTCAGCGCTCTACGCTCTGCAATAGGAGCATGAAGCTACGATCGCGACGATCGCGACGATCGCGACAGCGTGCGAAGCTGCAACTAATATTGTGCCGCGCCTTTTACGAACTATCATAAAAGCACAAGGGCAAACAAATTATTGGCTAAATCTCCAATAACAGATAAAGTCACATATATTCGTACCTTATCAGTTAGAATCTAACTGATAAAGTTGATTTCTAAAACGCTTGCAATATATTATATTTTATATTTATATTTCAATTTTTAATCAATTGTATGATGATAAATCTTTTAATCTAAATTACTTTTTAGAATGGAACAAAAATCTTCTTTATAAGAAAACTAAACTGAAAAATTAAAATTATTATAAAATAAAGTTTTTATAAATTTTACATAAAATTATTGCAGTTTTAATACTGTTGATTTTATATAATATGACACATAGAAGTATAAAAGATACATTGTTTTTATTTTTATGTTGCATATCAATACATTGAATATGAGAGTTAATTTGGCATTTCATACAAAACTGTAACTTTCAAGACAAGTCCTTTAGCAAATGTAATAATTACATTAAACGCGCACATATTGAATAAAATATCATTTTACACTACACAAATCCTTTTCAAAATCCTAAAAAGAATCACATAATAAATGACATAATTACAACATATAATTATATTGAGAATGTAACAGTTTAATATCAATAGTATTTAACATCAAAAACTGACATATTCTAAATGTGGATTGATATTGTTTTATGAATTTTGAATTTTTCTTTGTAATTACTGTGAAATATAAGTCCTGTATATTAATTAATATAGACATACAAATTCAATACAATTCAATTAATATCGGTTTTATAAAAATTTAACACAAAATACATACATAATTTTTATTTACAAGTTTAAAGATTTCTCAAAATTAAAAACCATAAAAAAAAGCTGTAGTCTTATATAACAATTGATCAATCCATAATTATTGTTGTAATCATCATGTGCACAGTAAATCACAAATTTCACCCACTGCTACATGAGATCATTTCTTTCCAGATTTCTTTATACCACCAGTAACTAATGGGCCTTTTTGACTGGCTTTCTTCGCTGCTTCTGCTAATGCTTTTTGCTGTTCCTTCTGCTTTTGTTTAAATGCTACATCCTGATCATCTAAAACTTTCGATTCCTTCTTTGGTGCCTTCAAGGGCTTCTTTTTACCTCCATCCCGACCAGACATTCTAAAATACATAAAAATGGTCAGATATTACAAATAAATAATAATTGCTTAAGAAAGATACATATTTTTAACAATGTATATAACATATTAAATCAATATAACCTCTAACAAAACAGAAAATAATTAGATACTGTAAATAAATTAAGTAACAAGTATTCAATAGTTATAATACATCAAGAATGTCAGCTATGTAGTTAATATGAGATCAATAATCAAACATGACTTAAATATGTAGAACATACTTCAAAATCACACGTAAGATACTCTGATATCCATTATTCTGATTTAGAATATTATGTATTATCGTAAATACAATCTCACAATAATAAAATTTCAATAATATTAAAATTCCCGACTTACTTGCAATTATATTAAGGCTCCAAATAGAATGAAAATCGAAATATAAATGAGAAAATATAGATTTGGAAATTTGTCCGTTAGAACTGATAAATGTTTATGTGGTATGGTAAATTTCTCCAACCGATTGTACATTCCTAAACAAAAGGTGGCAACATTTCTTTACTGAATGAATTTCAGAACGCATCCAAATTCCAAGCACAGATTGGTATTTTGTTGCGTTCCTAAACTCATTGAATCAAAAAAATGCAACTTTGTTTGTGAGTGTACGAACGAGTGCTGCCACAAGTAATGTATTATAGAAGCTCGGTATACTAATTTGTATGAATCGTTTATTTAAGAAAGTTATTTATTTAAGACAATTGTTTATTCAGTTCAAGCGCGACAGTCTATTCATGTTTTTAAATAAACGGATTTTGATTGATTCAACGTCAATTAATAACGTCATTGCATCGTCTCCGTCAATAAAAAACTTCAATTTAGTAAAATAGTAAATAATAGAATAGTGATTAATTGATCCGGAATGATCAAAATTTATTTACTCGAAAACGCTGTAACAATAAATTAAAAATAAATTTGATAGAGTCACAAAATTAAAATTTTTATCTATACTAAACGCTCATCCAAATGGAGCAGACCGGGACATGAGAGATAGAAAACAAATATTAGTCTGTCTTTTTTTAATGATGTACTATTCAAGCTGAAATGATTGGAATTGTGTTTATAACCTCTTGTATTAAAATCCGTTCGTTCAAAAACACTATAACTTTTAGTTCAATTATCTCAAATACTAATAAAACAATATAAACGAAACTTTGCAGATAGTTTAGTTGAATCTTAAATAACAAGCACTATAAATTTCAACAATTTCGTAAGAAGATGAGATAGAACTTCCTTAAAAATTTTTATATAAAAAATAATATTAAGGTAATACAGCAAGATATAATTATGACACCTGTGAATATAAACAATTGTTAAAAAGTAAAATTTTTATTTGAGGCTAATTTAAGAATTCAATGTAATGTTGTTCAATTATGGTGATAAATGTACACGTGAGTTATTTATATAATAGTCATTCTCTTGTAAAATATAATATATTTTATGAATAAAGTAGTTTGAATTACATGATGCATATTTTAGAAATTAAATTAGTTTTTATTGATACATATTCAGCTTGGAGAATATTTACATTCTTGTTGAAATATCAAATAAAACTTTGAAAGCTAAAAATATAAAATAGCATATTATCTAAATACTTTTAGAAATCGATATTTTTTCCGTATTCTTCCTTGTTTTGTCCAACAACTTAAACATTGGTAGCAATAATTTAATCATTAGAACATAATTTTCTCAGTTAAAAATTATCGTCTTTATACTGTACGTTATGTTACTGTACATGATGCATACCATGTTCTCCTTTTTTTGTGAATAAATGCAATAAACTTAATTTTTTTTCTTAAGATAAAGTTTATATTCTTTTTCTAAAAGTAAATAATAAAAGTATAGCGGGGGCACACTGGAATGATACTGCTCCAACCGTTAGTATTGACTAGTTTGCTCTGCTATAAGTACTGTAACAGTAACAGAGAGATAAAACAAGTTGAGTAAGCAAATAATATCATAGTGAATAACACATGTATCGTGGTGTATACTGAAAAATTTAATATACAATTTGTGGTAATCAGCATTTACAATTTCTAATTTCACGTTAATATAAAACTATGAATTTTGTTTATCTAATCTTGTGATGAAAACTTGAATAGAATAAAAACATTGTCTAATGTCTAGATATGTATCTATAATCCTTGAGTTTGTATCATTGTCATTGATAAGTGAAAGGAGAATCATAATTCTTAGAACTAGTTGATAATATGAAAATAAAGAACGATCGTCCGTGTGATTATATACTATCTTATATACAAATTGCAAAACTGACAGTTCATATCAGTAGTGTACTATATTTAAAAGAAAAACCGAACGACGTAGATTCTTTTACTTAAACAGTTTCATTAATTTTTACGATTTATACGACTTGCGGTTAGTGCAGGTATTCTTTTGTGTTTTATAAAAAATATTCAGTGTTTTCTTCGCACGTGCTTATGTGTCTAGCCACCTAAAATGCAATTATATTGAACAGTCAATTCAACATCAATTTTTTCTATATCTAAGAACTTTTCACGTTCATTGAATACGGGAGCCCTAAAATTCGAAGTAAAGCTTCTTTATTTACGATTTCTTGATTGAAAATTTAACGATACCATCGCATGATTTAGGCTTATTGCGACAGACTTGTTCACGTGCAAATATGCAACTTAAACTAGAATTGATTGCCGCAGCATGCGAAAATATGGGCATTGGAAACAACGGTGCTTTACCTTGGCGTTTAAAGTAAGACTATCAACAAATTATTTATGTAATTAAAATAATTGAAAACCGATTTATCCATGCAATTCATTTCTAGGACCGAAATGGAATACTTTACTCGTATGACAATTGACACAAAGGACAAAAATAAAAAGAATGTCGTACTTATGGGACGACGCACATGGGATAGCATACCTATAAAATACCGACCTCTGAACGATCGCATAAATATGGTGTTAACATCACAATCACTGTAAGTGTGAATGAAATAATTGATACGATAAAAAGTGTAATATTCTCTTCTTGTAAAAACAATTTATTATACCAATTTCAGAGATTATGGTGATAAGGCAATAGTATGTAAAAGTATACCACATGCTCTTGAAGTGATTGCAGGAATGCAGAACCAAATTGAAAGAGTGTGGATAATAGGAGGAAGTAGTGTGTACAAGGTATTTCATACAATTCGATATTATAAAAACATAGATGAAATAATGAAACATATATCTAACATTTTCAAGAAATAGATCTATCCCTTTTTGGTGCACAGAAAGCTATACTTTCTATGCCTGAAACAAAACATATTTAGGCTGAAATTGTATAATTATTATTTAATTTTTATAGGATGCCATGGAATCTCCACATTTTGGACGATTATATCTGACACGTATAAAGAAGGAATTTGAATGCGATACGTTCTTCCCACCTATTCCGAATGATTTTGTATTAGTAACGTAAGTTAAAATTCCTCTGAATTTTTTGATATTTTCCAGTTATTTTACAATATAATGCTTAATTTCAGGGACCCAGCGGTACCGCAGGATGTACAAGAAGAAAAAGGAATTAAATTTGTATACGAAGTATATGAAAAACGATAAATAATAACTAATAATAATAAAGTAAATAATAGTAGCTACTTAATAGCTACTACCTTATTTGTTATAAATTCAGTTTATAAAGACTCTATTTTTATAAAACATTCCTCTTGCTACATATCTATAACAGAAAATGAGAAAAAATAAATGCTGACATTGTCATACATGAGCATAAATACTTATTAAAACCTGTAATATTTTTTTATTATTGCAGTATATTTTTAAATATTCTCCAACCATAGAAATTCTCCAACCTTAGAAATATTTGATATATAATACCTTTAGTATTTCATTGATAATAAATATAGGCTTTATAACTGCAATCGTTTGTATATTTAAACATGTAAATAATTAGCCAGGTGGCCACTGTAACTGTCGACCACCAAGAACATGCAGATGTAGATGGTATACAGATTGTGCACCATGTTTTCCATCATTGATAACTAAACGAAATCCATTCTTTAAGTCTTTCTGCTTTGCAACTTTTTGAGCAACATACATCAAGTGACCAAGTAAAGCTTCATCCTCATCTTGAGCTTTAGAGAGTTGTGGAATTGGTTTCCGTGGAATCACCAGAAAATGCACAGGTGCTTGAGGATTTACATCCTCAAATGCAACGCACTGTAAACAAAAATAAGTAATAAGTTTATATCAACATATTTAATTTAAATAGAGTTATGTTATGTTACTTAATAAAAATTTATTTTTATTCATAAAATTCAAGAGTGAGAGCTACTGAATATAAAGTTATTACTAATGATATATGTTTACTCTTATATAAAATCTCTGTGCTAACGTCAATCTGTAATATTTCTAGCTTGGTCTTAGACACAATTGAAACATATCTAGTATGACAAACAAAAAAGATACGTTATATAATAATTACAGACTTAAATCATTAACAATTAATCTTGGATTGCCTTCGAAATATACATTTGCAGAAATGCAATAAACAAACAGCAAATATAAAATAATACTTAAAAATACGTATTTTCATCCTTATTTTGCTATACTATCTTACCTAATTATATGCAAAATAACACTTTATATTCAATATATTCGATATGATATGATTCGATATGTCTGTGCATGATGCCGGTAAATAATACATTTACATAAAGTACGATAAAACAACACGTAATTGTCAATATCTTATATAATAATTTACCTGGCTATCCTCATAAATAAAGTTGCATGGGATTTCCTTACGTAGTATTTTCCCAAATATTGTATCACCACCGTCCGGTGCAGCGGATTGTGCCTTTTCCACCTCAGTCGCCATTTTTCTCCAACTAGCCGAGGATACTGCTAGGTTGCTACCGCGATATCCTAGATGTCTGTAAGCGCTTATGGCAAAGTTTGATAGGAACTTCATGTTGAAAATCAGTAACGTTCTCGTAGATGCATAGTTGATATAAAGTCGGTTTCACTTTGTGTTTCGATGTTTTGTTATGTCCTTATTATTGAATATATTTCTTTAAAGTCCAAAGATCACATTGACGCAGCCATGATGCAAATCTAAAAGCGCGCGAGTTTCGAGACACACATCAAGAAGTCTTAGAATCTCAGAAATTAATTGGACAAATACTTTTTTACTTTCACAAATACAAATACTTACTATTCTGCTGTATGATTATAAAAATTTATTCTATTCCAAATGGATACATTGGAAAGATTAATGATAGAGACGTCTTCTGGTGTTGCATATAAAACTATAAAATTTTTATTTTATAATACAGTCTTCTTAATAATGCGCTTTTCTACTTTCGATACCTTAATATAGTAACATACCTTAAATGTATTAATATAAATATTGTCACTTATTGCTCTATACATCGTCGCTATCGTACACTAATGAAAATATGATAATAGTGATTGCAAATTGCTTATGATACATACAAGATATGGCAGTGTGCTTTCTGGTTTTTTTCTGGAAGATCCTAAATCTTTCCCATGTTTCTAACAGGTCACAAAGACCCACAGTCTTAGAAAATAATTCTATTTATAAATTATATACGTAAATATTATCTTATATTAGTTTTACAACGCATTAATTTTGAGTCAAAGCAAAGTTATGCATCTAAGTTATACAAACACATACACACATACAAAACACATTCACTTTTGTATTTCTAATAGGATTTTGCCGCAATTATATGTATCTTATTCAACTTACATAAATAACATAAATGTACTGTACTGCTATAACTAAACTATTAACATCTAAACAATGAAGTAAAATAAAAAAAATTAATAAGTGAAATTCTTAACATTATTCTAAAAAGACAATTGACTGAAGTATGAAAAATTACATTGTTACGTAAATAAATAACATATCAAAAATAATAATAATTGTTTCCTTGTCATATTGTACATAAGGTATGTATAAGATAAATTAAATACGAGTTTATTTCGCAAAATTGTTAGATTGTTATGTTTACTGTTAATAACTTAATCATACAACGCTAACTATATAAAAATAGTGCAAAGAATATTTATAATGACTATCTACTAATTAATTTCATATAAAACTAAATGGTAATTTTAACTAATTAAATTTGTAATATTATAACATTTAACATGTAATATTTAAGGCACAAAAGTGATTCTTAATACTTGGATTAGATACTTAGCAACAGACGTATTATTATCGTAGTATTAGATAATCCTATATTTAGTAGTGAATAATCATATTTTACATACTTATTATATCCTTAAACGTGCATAGTTTTATTCCTGAATACAGTTACGTCAGTCTGAGTTTGCTAGTTAATTTAGTAGTAAATATAGCTAAACAACTTACGGAACAATTGTTATATATTCTCTTCAGAAAAGTATCGGTGTCTTACGGCTTGAGCTGCAGTTATACGACTATGAGGATCAAACATGAGCATATTCTTTAGTAAATCCAGTCCATGTTCACTGAGATCTGGTATTATTGCACCAAGAGGTTTCGGTTGTCTACGTGGAAAAGCTGTCCAACTTAGCGATACATTCTCCGGCCAGGCCTGCTGCGATGGAGTACCTAGAACTCTGAAGGGAAAAAAAAAACAACCAATTAAAAAATATAACTTACAAAAAGAAAGAACAAGAAATGTCGACTCACTGGAAAATCCTGTCCAGCTGATCACCTTCACTGGTGCCTGGGAATAATGGTTCCAACTTGCAAAGTTCTGCGACTATGCATCCGACAGACCAAATATCTACAGGAGTAGCGTAGGAACATCCTAAAAGTACTTCGGGTGCTCGATACCATTGCGTTACAACCTATACAGAATATCATAAAGTGCATCAATGCACTCGGCACAAGTAATTTGTAGTACAATTATGCGCGACATTATGTGTGCGTACCACGGATGTTAATCTCATCTCGAAATCGTAGGTCTTGGCCAAACCAAAATCCGCAATCTTTATCCTCCCTTCCTTCGTCACCAAAAGATTCTGCGGCTTCAAGTCTCTGTGTATTATTCTATGGCTGTGCAGGAACTCGACGCCGCAGAGTATGTCCATCGACATTTGCCTCACGAGATGCGAAGGGATGCTCGGTCGCGGGGAACTATTTCGGTAGTTCGCCACGAAGGAGGCGAGATCTCTCTCCACGTGTTCGAACACCAGCCAGAGAGTGAGACCGCGATCCGGCCTTTCGGACTGTTCGTCACCCATCGGTAAATGAAGATAATCTCCTTGGCAAACATCTAGCAACTTGACCTGAATTAAGGAGATTAAATAAGTATATCTTTATGCGGCATAAAAAAAAAAGAGAATATAATTAATAAGTAAAAAAAGTATCTTTCCATTAACATAGAATGCAGAATATTTATTGGGATAAACTTTATTAAGTATTGTGGAAATAAAACACTTACGATATGCGGGTGTTCGTATCGCTCGAGCGACTTCAGAGCAGCGATCTCTCTCAGCGTGGACATGGGCAGACCATCCTCTGTCAAAGGTACCCTAACTTTCTTGAGCGCGACTATTTGACCGCTGGTCTTATCTTTCGCTCTGTACACCGTGCCGTACGCGCCGTTCCCGATAAGGAACAGATCCTCGTACGATCCATGCTCGCGTAGCAAGAAATTTTGTACATTTGTCTCGCATTCCGACCTTTTTTGAGAAGGGCCACCAGAGAGCTCGCCCTGTTCGCTGTACTTCATTATAATAGCTTTCAGTGCACCAAGTGGTTCCTCCTTCGACGTGCCCGGAATCGCTTCCGTCGAGATCGTCGCGGTGTCTCCCTGTCGTTCGGAGAGCTCACGACCCGTTTGAGTTAATTGCTCGGTCGACTTCGAGGACGCCTCGCCGATCAGTACCGATTGCTCCGATGTCTCTGTTTGTTCTGTAACATCTGACCTCTGTTCGTGCCTTTTCTCGAGGGACACCACTTCCGTCTGTAAGGATATCCCACTCGTGGATGGTGTGAGCTCGGTACTTTCCACTTCCGTTAGCTGTTCTTCCGCGGACAATTTTTCGGAGGACGTTTCAGATCGCTTGGTCTTCTTCGGAGCCGACGGTGTCGATAGATCTGGTTCGAGCTCTGTGCTCGAACGTCGTGACCTACCAGCCATCACAACATCTCGACTTATACCTGAAAGGAAAATGAATATTTTTCTTATCGTTGACAAAAATAATAAAAAAAAAACAAGTTTTTTTTTTAATTGTCTTTAACGCTTGAGCTGTTTTTCAAAAGATAATATTTTCCAGGGACTTTTTGGTAAACTTTTAAGAACGTTTTCGAAATTATGTTTATAAAATTAGAGATAATGTAATAAATGCAAATAAACTAATTTTTTCTTCTCTTAAAAAAAAAATATATATATATTCTATCATTTTTTAAGAATAACATATCTTCAATACTGTATTAAAATTGATTTGAAAAAGGTATAAGCATAATAAAATGTATCTTATTGCGAATGAATAAACGTCATCTTTCCGCATGATTTCAACCATTTTCAAGGCTGTAACCAGGAAATTTATAAACCGCATTATTAATGCAATAATTTTATAAGAGTTAATTTACTTTCCATCGGTATAAATGCAGATACAGATTGCAATTAAATAAAATGATAAACAGTAATAATCGAAAGTAAAAGCTAATCCGTGCCCGAGCCTCTTACGATACGAGTCACGAGTTCTGCTCGCCGTTTCAATCCTCGCCGATTATTTACGAGCTTACTGATAGATTCATATCGAGATCTGTACGGAGATCTACGAGAATGAGATGCATGGCATGCCTCGTACGTATTGTGTATCGTGGCGTGTGTTTGTACAGTCGCACTTGCGACACCCGGGCGTTTGCGACGTAAGGCAAATATACGAGCGGCTCTTTTTCCTTCTCTTTCTCTCCCTCGCGTTCTCCGTGTGCGTGTTTTATTAAAATTTCGAGACGGGTACCGCAAGAGCGACGGCGGCGGCGGCGGCGGCGGCGATCGTGGCGGACCGTCTGCTACGCGACATCTGCACCGACACCTGCGCTCATATAATAGTGCCTCGCTATGCCGGGCCTCATCGTCGTCGACTTTCCAGAACATCTTGTAAGGAAGGCCATAAACCGCCCGGGGTCCTTGCCCTTTGTTTTCTTCGCTCGGGTCCAACCAATGGTCGCCGGCCGTGCGAAAAATTTATTGATAGTAATTTTCGCCGGACGTAGTTTATTGGGGTTTTCTCGAAACCGGATATTTCCCGATATCACACATCCCGCGGTGGGCGAGCGACTTAAAAACTAATTATTATTGTTAGTAAATTAATTTTTTTGTAATGTAAGATAAATTTTAAGTATCAACTGTTAATTACGATAGTTTACGCTTGACACAGAGACATAAATTTGGCGACGTTCGTACCATGAAAACTTTCGACGACGAGTCGAAAGAAAGAGGAAGTTGGAGATACTGGATTGCATGAAGAGATATGAAGTTACACTTTGTGTGCGCGATAGGGGAGATCCGTGGCATAATTTAAATGGTTCTAAACAAGCGGATGCCGAAAAAACATGCCTGACTTCATCCAGAGGAAATAATAAACCACGCGGTGTTATCACCTCTTTTTTTTAAATTTAACTTCCTTTTTCTTAGCGTATCGCAGAGTTGCATTAAGCACTACTTGTGGGAAAAGTCGACCGCGAAACGCATTCTTTATTTCGGTGTAAATCCTCCAAATTTTCACACATTGTTTAGTCAAATAATAATCAAATTAATAAAATTGTATCATATTGATAACAAGCATAATCTCGCATGATTCATATTAATAATTGGTAAAAAATGTTTCGACGGATGTATTCGTGGCTTTGATTAAATTTCCCTATCAACTTCCTCTTACGATAAAAAATTCTAGCTAGAAAAGTGGAACGGAAGGAAGAAAGAAAGGAGCACACGAACGAAACTGGGCAAAACTTTATATCACGATAAAAATCTTGTTTCTTTTTCTGAGGCATCGAATTAGAGAAGGAAGAGAATGTCTCGAGCGCATAAACTTGAAAAAGACTCTGGTGGAAAAATTTTGAACGGCAATCAAGATTTGTCGCAGAGCGAGAGAAGCGGAAGGGGAAAAAAAGGGAAACGTATAGGCGCGATTCATGGAACTGGAGAAAAACATTTCTTCACTCTCTGGGAGAAACGAGCAACTTTGTATGTACAGAGCACAGAGCTGCACGTTTCCATACGGCATTATCTCGAAACCACCTTCTTGGAAGAGGCAGATGTTTCTACGGTTTCGCTCGACGCCAAGAAGACGAAGAAACGGTTTGAAGACAGCGAAGTGCAGCGCGAAATTTCTTTTTCTCTTATTTTAAACATGTTTCGAAGGTAGAAGAACGTATTTCGCGTATTCTTAATTACCTTTCGGTCATATTTATTTTTTATTAATAAGCGCAATAACAGGCCAACACTTTGTCTTCGCTGGTAATATACTTGTAATTTCTGAGTCCCCCACCTTGAAGTTGTTACAAGATAATTATAGCAAAAACGAATTACATATATTCTACATTCAGGTAGAAATAATACTTTATTAACGCAAATAAATAATTTAGAAATGGTAATCAAACTAAGAATGTTTAATGTTTATTTTGTAAGTATCGTCTCTGAAACTATGAAAACATCTAACAATTAATATCTTACATTTTGTCGTCACGAAGAATTTTTAACTGTCTTTTTACGATACACGATGGAAATAATCGTTAGAATGTTTTTAGGATAATTTTACATAAGTTGAATTAAATTTTTATTTAAAAAAATTTTAAAGTTTATGAAAAATACGGCATATAAGTGAGTCTAAAATCGGCAGTGTTCTTTCGGTGTCTGAATGGAACAATGGATACTTTTTTACTTTTTTCCTTTCAGAAAGATCTTTGAGTTTTATTATCTGCATATCTTTTCTGTTCTGTTACCGTTGGAAGGCCTAAGGAAAGGTTAATATTTTACCACTCTGTTGCGTCCACAGTCACGTGAAAAGGACGAGAACAAATCGAGGAAACTCACACGATAGATAAGAATAGAACGGTCCGCGGGAAAACTTCGGGGAAACGATAACGTGACTCGAATGTTCCGTGAGAAACTTCGGAAAAACTAAACGAAGTTTTCATACTGAATAAACAGCCGTACGGATGAAGGCATACGCACAATCAGTTAAGTATAGAAAGAGCTTTAAATCTCGATTTAATCTTTAAACCGATGTATGCCGCATCGACGTATCGTTCTGGATTCAAGACACATAAAGTTGCGCTACGCCACTTTAAAAAACATACGATTTCCGCTAGAAAATTAGATAACATAACTCTCAAGCATCGAAACGCTGAGTTTCTCAATCTTCTTATCGCACTTTTCGATGATGAAGTGCTCGATGATATACACAGACTCAGCACAATTTCTGTCTATAAACCGAGTCCGAAATTGAAAAAATGTGAAGACAAGCGATATCCGGATTTACGTCAGCATTCCAGCGTTATTTTGTGAGTGGCATAAATTTATTCCTTTGCACTTCGAAATTTAAAACATTAAAGATAAAACAATAGAAAAGATATACAAATGCAATTAAAAAAATTACATATTAAAATCACATTTATTATAAAGTAAAATGATTTTACTTAATCTGTTTTTTCTCTTACCTATCTCGAAAAAAAGAAAAAAGTGCACGATTAATCTTTGATCAATTATTATCATGTTACTATAAGAAGAGCGTGTGTTTGATCGGAATATTTTGATATTCGGTTTATCAAGCTCCCCGTCGACCGTCATTGAAATTTTAGGTCATACGATCTGTTCTACGGCTTCCGTAAAGCTACACGTGTTACGATGTTTACGCACTATGTAGCACGTAGCGATAAGCGACGTAGCGCGTAAATCACGCGTCGCCTCAATTGCAACGTAATTGAAGCCGCATTTACGGCTCATTGTTTGCAAAGTCGAGCGCGGAGGGCAGCGTTGCATGAATGAGCGATTATGTGAATGTAAAGCAGACGGTGCGCCATTAATTCTTGATTATGGTAGATGTAAATGTTAATGATAAGTTTAAATCCTCTTTTAAATCACGACGATTCCACGAGTTAAAAATTTCCTGTTGTTTTATCTTGTAAGATAATTCGAAAATAGCTACGCTTATTAATCTTAGAATGCATAAAGAAGGTCAATTCAACTCGCTCAACAGTCGCTCTAAATGCAAATTCTATGCCAATTATTTTATCACGATGAATCTGGACTTCCACTACAATTTCCTTGCAAAGATACATTCTTTAAAAATACATTCTTATATCAAAATTGTTATAATTATGATTGCAGAATATAATTCAATTAAATCTAACATAATCGAGAAAAGAATTAGAAATATAAAATCATTTTAATAGATTCGTGAAATTTGAGCCACAGTTATACTTGTATATGTTAAAATTATACTTCCTACGCTCAAAAAAATTCTCACGATGAAAAATATCAAAATGTTTCTTCTTCTCGATGAAAAATTGACAAACAATCGTTTCAATACATTCGTTTCAATACATTGATTATGAAATTGTAGTTATCAATTGCAAAAAAATGATAACATTGTTTCAAACTAATGAAACGTTATTTAAATTTGAATAATCAGCATCTGATAAAATAGTCGACAAAGAACGCCGTTCTTCGTGCAGAGAATACTCGGAGGAATGCGGTGACGGTCTAATTAGGAACCCGAATAATTTACGAGTATTGCGTTCGGTCCTCTCTCCAATTAAAGATGCTGAAAATACACGAATCTGATGACGATATTTCGGGCTCTCCTTTGCCACGCTAGACTACCGAACAGAATAAACAGGGCGTCACTGCTTCCAGATTATGCGCGGGATTGACACTGTACTCAAGTCTTTCACACAACAAACACTTGCTCAACGCTCTCATTCACTTCTATTTCTAGAACGAAAAGTCGAGCGTGAGTATACGCTAGAAGAATACGCGCATCCAGTATCGTATATCGCTTCGATGGCACTTAAGTCCCCTATTTGTGTTTGTACATGATTTCTCTATTTTAAAAAAATCTATTTGATAGAAAAGTGTTTTTTTATTCTGTAAGATTAGTTTTGCTTATATATAACACAACGACTGCAATTGAAATCAGATATAAACAGTTTTTAATTTTTAATAACTCATTAAATTAATGCAAAGCAGTGGTCTTTTATATATTTTTTAAATCTCTAAACCATCTCTATTCCTCAGCTTTAAATAAAAATTAATAACTTGTCAAAAATATGTCTATTTGTATCACGAGATTATTGAAGTTTATAAATAAATAAAATTTAATCGATACCGCTATAAATATTTTTATCATTGTTGACTGATACCTATGAAATTTATATAAATATACATAGGTTATCTAAAAATGTGCAAGTTCATAAAAAGTGATGCCTTATCGTGGGAGAATCATCACATTTCTTAGAAGATATGGAATTGCAGACGTTGCATCTTATATATTAGAACTATTTGTGAACAAGTATAAATGCCATATATTGCAATTTTTAGAATATTGTTCAGCATAAATTATTCATTCAGTAATAAGCTGACTAGTGAGATTATCCCTTTTTATCAAATGTGTTGTGTTTGCATACAAGTGTCGAAATAAAGATAAAATATCGAATTGTCCGATTAAATATAACACGTAATCATATAACCAGTCAATTTTTTCCTTTACTGATTTATCAGTTTTTCATTAATTAAATAGTAATTTTTAAAACATGAATTGTTATTTAAAACGCGCCTCGTACAATAAAAATGTAATAAAATGCAATAAAAATTTTATATGCATGATTTCAAAATTTTTATTCATGAGTGAATACATGGCGAAATGTATTCATTCATAAATGTAGTTTAGCACTGGAGTAATCTATGGTTTAACGATCACATGGTTTCTCTATGAACACCATTCGTAAACAAGACGCATAGACGGAGTAGGGCAAAACATCCCCGTCGCCGAACTGTCGCGCGCGCTTGTCTTATCTTCACACACTCTAATGCATTCCACACGCTCCTCCTGCGTTTCATAGATATGCTATCCGTAATCCCGTTGAAATGCATTTCTCACGATGAAATATCGTGATAGACGGAAACAATTGCTTCAATAGAGTTTAAATTATTCTTCAAATTTGGCATCTACTTTCATAAAAATTTATATTTTTGAAAACTGCAAATATTTAGATAACACACAATAAAATAAAATAACGTAAAAGCTTGAAAAAAAATGAAGACTAATAATATTCAATGCAGATACAATAAGAATTAGTGTTCATATTAACAAACACAAAAGAAGATCATTAAGGCTTAAATATCAAAACATATAGCATTGAAAAACACAAACGGCAACAATTATAAAATTAATCTTCTAATAAATGACATTTTCATATTATAATTTATAAACATAAAGCCGTTCGGAAGATATTTTTCATCTACAGAAAATTGCATTTTCTTTCATTTCCGTAAGATCGTCGGATTTTCTCCATCTGTTAAAGTCCTTATCGCCCACTGAGAAACCAATCCTATATCGAAATCGCAATCCTAGCAGCTACGAAATCTACAAATAATACAAGCATCTAGCATCGCGCCTTTGCGTTCATCAGCAAGATCACGTGAAACCCACTTAAATCGTCCCGTGACTCGATTATGCATCTTCTCAGGCGCGATTTTTCATTGAAGCCCCGCGGAGAAGCGATTGGCTAACATCCGCCGCGAACCGTCCCGTCCCAATTGTCGTGCAGATTCCGGGCCGGCGGCTTCACACGCGAGACGCACGGCGGATCCCCCGCGTTGGCCGTCAACACAAAGAAAAGAAAACTGCCGAAACCGGCCGCTCATATTTCACCGCGAGCACTCCTTTCGCGAGGTAATGGGAGGTCCGTCTTTCTCTCTCTATCTTTCACTCCTTTCGGGAGTACTCATCTTCCCACCGGCAGCACAACCCCGAATCCCACATTCCGCACTTACCCACCTACCAGCCGATGCTAAGGTGCTGACCTCCCGCGAGAGGAGCGGAGCAGCGGGAATCGCGCACGCTGCGTATTTCGAAGATGATGACGACGAAGACGATGATAGTGATGATGATGATGATGATGATGACGAGTGTACGAACGAGAACGGAGAGCAGCAGCGGCGACGGACGGACGCCGCGCGCGCGAGACACCCAACACAACACAACCGAAACTGTGCGCGCGGCTCCGCGCGCGCCGGAAACAGTATTAACGAACGCCCCGGCGTACGCACTCGCTCGTAAGCACTCGCGCGAGACACAACCGGGGTTACGAGCCGCGCACAACAGGAGGCGACGACACGTCACGCACACACCGGCCCGTACGCCGCTCACAACCGCGCAGCCGACAACGAATCGTCAGACTGTATCCGGCGGTAGGCGTCATGAGACCCGACACACAGGCTGTAGCTGTGGGTCAGGCCGTAGAACAACCGAGACTCGCCGCATCGGCTACGACGGATTCCGAGTCAGTTGACGGCGGGTCCTCGAGCGAGTCGGCCGGTTTTACAAAGGGATTGTTCTCGTGGCTGCGTAATGTATGTAACGCGCTGCTGCCGGTCTTCGCAGCTGCCGACCTATTTCCCAACTCGAGCCGCGATCGAATTACGAGTTTTCGCATCTCGTTGCTGCGAAAGGGGAAGGGGACGATTTCGAAACCCTTGCGCACTTTGAATAAATTCGGTACCTCAATTCTGAACTTGGTCCTAACTTGAAAAATTGATTAGTGCTATTCTACAACACTGAATAATTATACGATGCTTGTGGATAGACTAGCACTATATTACTGAGATATTTTTAGATATTTTCCTCGGTTACATCATCGGTTAGTAATCTATGTTTCAAGTTTAATCAGCAATGTAATTGTAAGTCGTTTCATCATTGATGCTCAAAAACGAAGATATTGATACCCGATATCGCTATTTAAGTGACGGAAACCGTAGTTTAATCAGACAATTAAGATCAGGATTGCAGGATTCTACGTTCTTGAATTACTGTGCAAGAGAAATTATGTTGACACATGATGCTATTTATAGATACGCGTCTTTGCCGAACGAATGCCGGCTCATACAATCGATAAATGGAAACAACATTTTCAATCTTGCGGTGAATAAATTACAGGCGCCACATTTAATTTGTATAATTGATGTTATATACTTGTTATGCTAATAATATTGTAATTTTTACAAATACACGTTGACGTAAAAAACTAGTTCAAGTTGTGTATTATTGATCTATATAGTCATTTCTTATTTGTTTTGATTAAATGTTTGTAAACACTAAAATAAAATTTTATTTATCATATAAATAGATCAGCAAAGTCACTACTTTTTATAGATTATCATGATTTACATGCTTACAACATGCTGACAAGAAATTAATTAATTCCCTTCCACTGTTTCAAGAATATTTTTCAAAGATTACTAATATTATTTAGTAAGCTGTGCGAATAGTACTAAAGATTTATACTTTCTTCACTAACAATATAACTGTCTTAAGAAAAAAAAAATTTTTGGTATTCTAAAATATAATGGAACTAAAAATTGATTACGAAATCGGAAACAAACTCGGGGTACGAAAAGCAAACAAGTCAATACTCGCTCGTATAATATATACTTACATATTTATGGTTGCAGTAGTTCTCCCTAAAGCGGACGGAGCGTCGTTTAAATAGGCTTTACAAGCGGCGAAGAACGTGTAATTTTTCGTCATCTCGCGGAACCCTAGTTTGGGAAGCGCTGGGAGAGAAAGGGCGGCAGGCACGCCGTCGTTCCGAAGAGACCCCGGAGTCTCGTGAGTCGTGTTTGGCAGGATGAGATGCGCGCCGGAGCCGATGTATACGGTGGCTCGTTCGAGTTACTGAATGGCCGCACGCGATACGTCCGGAGTTTATATGAACGGAGACATTATGATTTCCCAGATACGTTCGGGGAAACGCATGACGCTTCGCGTGTACTACCTGTCGCCGGCAGAGGAATGTGATTCACAGAACGGCGCCTAGTCAGCTAAATTCTGGAGTAACACGTCACTCGGTTCAACTCTATAGAGCAATAGTCGTGGGCAATTCTGGCTGGTGTCCAAGCACGTTAAATGCTATCTGATTCTCTTCTGGGAAACTGCATGCGGAATTTCGCGAGCTTAGAGACGGAAACTGCACATTCTGAACATTCTGCAAATGATGTATTCTTTGCCAAATGTCTGCCGATTATTCACAGTACATAAATATTATTTACCCGTGAGAACTCCGAAATTATAATACTCGAAATATGCGATGTTTTAATAAAAATAAAATTTCTGGAAAATAAAATTTTGAAAATGTAGATGTAAATTGAAATATTATTAAACGACTTTTGTGTGTACACTTGTAAAAATATGAACTTGAAACGCAATTATCAATAAATGAAGAGAAGATCAACATATAGATTTCTTAAAAAAAATGATTTAATAAATTAATATTTAACTATTTATGTCCTGTGAATTCCCACACAATATTATTCAAATTGCAGTAGTAATTAAATTCCTTATAATTATTTCGACTGCGTAAAATGAAGCGAAAAAAATGAAACTTAATCGATGCAGCGTAATTTCTACACGTAATTTTACACGTAGTACGTGACTTCGCGCTCGTTAATGTACGCAACGTTATCACATAGATCAGTGATACTGTAAATCACATTGAATATGAAACCTGCTTTTTTTCCTCCGTTACTCATGTAACTTCCGCGCGGAAAATAGTAACTTTCCCACCGCGCTAATATGACTCTGATTATCGGTGAATAGACCGAACAGAAACCGATTATTATCGCAGGAACCTATGTATATTTATTCACTGCAGGAATATCATGAATATCTCATTCTTCCGTGAAGAACGGTAAAGTCCTGCTGAGTACAAGTAAATATTAACTTTTACGGATGCAGAAGTAACTCGAAATGCTTAACGTAGAACTGTCGGTGATTGTATCTAATGCATCACCATCGTCTCGAGTCATGAGTCATGTCATAAATAATTTAAATGCATTCTGTGCATTAGAGGATTCTGTATTAGTCAAACCTCCATCGTAGAACGTGTACATTGTACGATTATTGATTGCCTAAACAAAATTTGTTGCATTTGTTATAGCGTGGCAATAATGAGCATAAATAAAATCTTGAAAATATACGGATAAATTAAAATTTCATGAATATTAAAGAGATAAAATCTTTATCTGCATTTGAAGTCAAGCTAAGCGCGCGCGCGTAGTAATTATCTACTTAAACTCATTTTATCTATTCAGAAATGATCTCACTTATCACACAACCTATTTAGAAATTCATAAATAAGTGTAGTTCCCCAAGTTCGTCACTAAGTAGAATGCCGCTTATTATAATTTTCCATATATGTACAATAACTTCATCGCGATGCTAACAGCGTACCTATTATAGTCGGAACGACCTGTTTGCTATAGCTACAAGATATAACATCCCACACGGTAGTATCGCCACGCCGACGCATGCATATTCCTGGGAAAATTACGGTGCAACATTACACATTCGTCATTCGCGTTTGACACTATCACCCACGAGTGAAGGAAGTGCGGTGGTTTCGCGATGACTAGGACCCTCTGTTGTTTTAACATCCACGCTGTCGTAAAAATCGTGCATCAGGGTTGTAAATCCGCCACGTTTTCAGGAAACGAGAATCCTGACGAGAGGAAACCGGGCGCGTTCCACGAGGAATTCGCTGCTCCTTCGGAGCGGCCTGTTTTCGAGGCGCCCTTCCGGAATACTTTTCGTCGCGCGTATATATAGATTGGCAATACACGCCGGCCGTACACTGGACGATTTAAAGGCGATAATGTTATATATATACAAAGTGAGACCGGGGAGTTCAACAGCCGCGTTAGCATGCGGACGATGCGCGATGGTTATGCGCTTTAGAAATGAAGACAGGAGATGACGACCGGTTACGAATCTGCAATCTACTTTGCCGAATTAAATCTTACTGTATAATAAAAACCTCACTATTTTTCGAAATGTTAAGAAGTAATCTTAAATCAAAGGAAAAATATGTAGAAATTTTTACGACATTCTAAAAAAACTAATATGATGAAACTAATATGACATTCTAAAATTACATGTATTAGTAACTCAAACTTGTAATTATATCGATATAAAAATATTAATAATTGTTTTGATGCAGAAATAATAAAGTGTTTCGCTTTAATAACACTTAAACAATCGCCAATATTATGCAACTCGAGATTGAACTGCCGTTCTCAATTTTACTACAAAACGAGAATTGTGTGGGAATAAAATACATATAGGTCGATCAATAAATCATATCAACAAATTCTTCCTAATCCGTCATTATTATCTAATCTAAAAGTAAAAATATTAAATTCTTATAATAGATGACGCCGAAAGAGTAGAGTTTTACTTAAATGTTTTCACCATTCTGACCACTCATCTTTATCAGCAGCATAAACACACGATAAACCTGTTAATCAATCCGTCTTATTTACAGACACCCAATTCTATCGGGAATTCAAAACGAGATAATAAAGCGTATTATCTTCGTATCTCCGCGATGTATGCACGAGATTTGTCAATGAATAAAAATTATAAGAATCAATCGTAAAAATAATCATTTACCACAATCCTCCGAATTAATTTACCGCGTTGCGTGTAATTTGAGAAACGAGGACGAGAGTTTCCGGATACGCGAAAAAAAAGCGAGACAAAACAAGCGGTGAAAAAAAGAAAGAGGGAACAAAGTAAACAAAAGAACGCACCAGTGCAGCTTCACTGCATCCCCGGATGTGCGTTCAGCGCACCGGCCAGACAATGACGCAGAACCACGTGCTTGATGCTGAACGCGCTCGCAGGACGAGTAGATGGTATTCCTGGAGGACTCGTCGATCGTCATCATCGGCCTGTCGTCGTCGCTGGTGGACGGCGCCAGGTAGCGAGGGGACCCCCTGGTTGCTTCTCTGCGGAGAAGAGGCTGCGGAACGGTCGGTCTCTTTTCGTGGCTTTCTCTCACTCGCGGCGACGAACGTGTTGCGCGTTCCGAAACATGAATGGAATGCTTCCTCCGGCGGGCGATGCACGCGAGAAACGACTACGGATCCGGAATGGAATGGGCCGGAGAGGCTCCGCCGGCTGGCCCAGGAGTGGGCCCGATATTCACCGGGCCCTTCGCAGGGCTCGACGATAATATCAGGGCTGTAGTTATCTTCTGCGTTCAATTGTACTTTCAAATGGACACACGAAGTGTCTTACGCGAGTGCTCGTGTCGGAAATTCTGGGAACAGAACAGTTTGCTTCCTGTCGAGTCTGATAATAAAATAATAGATATATTTGTAGCTATATTATTTCATAGAATAAAGCGCTGGTTTGTTAAGAATTTATAGTGAATGTGCTTGTAGTAGCGACACAACGATATTCGTTTCATGTCAGATTGCGATAAATTCAATTCTTGCAGAATATATGCCTTCTTATTTTTTACCGAATTGATAAATTCTAGTTAATTACTGATTAGTTAATTGGTGATTTTAGTTTATAAATAACTTAATTCGTATTTATAACTGCCCTGTCATTATTTGATTCTAACGTTTTGTTGTTGACAAACACGATCGGAATTAGAAAGTCCTCGCTAATGTTGTGACAGAAACACTTTTTGGAATTTCGAAGCAATTTGATGATTCTTTTGATGCTAAAATATGCATTTTACTTCTACGAAGAAAATGCTAGTGAAGTGTATAAGAGATGTACGATATTTACTTGGATCTGCATTTTTGTTGGTTTCGTTTGCGTTCGTATTTCCGGTGTGGAAAAGTATGTCGTTGTACATTGCCTATACGTGATCGGAATTCGTCGTAGTAAGGACAAGGCGTTTTATATCGGTGTCAGGTTAAAGAGAATTTGATATGCGTCGCATTGATCGACCTAAATATGTATTTGACTGCTTGCCACTTAAGTACCGAATAATTTTTCTTTTTCTCCATTCTACATAAGCACGTACTAAATCATAATTAAAAAGAATCAGAATATTATCACGTTACATGATAATATTCTACAATTTATTCTGAAAATGTTTAAATGTAGCTTTAACAATTCTGTATACTCTTTCTCAATATTACAAGCATTGATATTATTTTTTCTTATTAAATGAAAGTTACGGTTTTATAAAATATTTAATTATATGACACACCTCCTATGTCGATGAAAAGATAATTGAAATAATCTTTTGAAGAAATCTTTTGTGCTGTAGGATTAAAAATATTGTATAAATAATAAATAATTCCATTCGTATCTGCGAGTGACTAATAGCGCGCCCACTAATGATTAGGAGACTTTTCATGCTTGTCACTGGTTATTCGAGCAGCTCACGCGAAATTATCCCGCGTGACGAACCGATGATGCATCTAACGTCACTCGTTTTCTATAAGTGCAGTAACGCAGGACGCGTACTGCAGCGGCCATATGACGTATGAATCAATGATTATTACTGACACTTAACGAGCTTCTGTGCTTTATGCGATTTCGCAAACGTAAATCTGGAAAGGCGATTAATTATCAATTGAGGCTCAGGATTAAATTAAAACGCGTGAAAGACATTCCCTCGTTATTTAACCTTTGCATTCTTGTTTTATGATAATTATTTTTTTATTTATTTATCTTTAATAAAATTTATGTGATATTTATAATTAATTCTAGAATCGTATTTGTTTGTTATTATTATATCGATAAATAAACCATAGAAACCATTCGTTTATTATTCATTAAGGAAATCGTGTAGAGTAATTAAGGCAACGCGAGAATTCTAGTGAGTCCCTTAGCCTCTTTTGTAGCAATGGATGGTGCGATGCGTGACACATTCCACGGAGAAAATACGACACGACCCTTGGAAATAGAAAGGGATTGAGTTCCATTATATGCTGCATAACAAGAACCCGGTGCACCGACAAAGTAGCTTGTATTTTTTTTTCTTGTAACGGTGAGCGCTAGGCTCTCATTAAATTCAAGCTGCTTAGAAACAAAACACATATTTCACTTCTGTATTATTTCTGAGAATAAATAATGGAATGTAAATTTATGTACCTCGATTTTCAGAATAAATTTTTAATCTAATCTCCAGGGCATCTTATCATCTATTTCACCAATTTTGATAACTTTATTGGAAGGAATTAATTAATATGCACGAGCAAAGAATTATATATATATAAATGATATTTCTTATCAATATAGATCATGTTTGAAATATTCTATTTACGATTCACAATCAGACAAATTAATGTTGGACGTTTATGCAATAATAAATAAATGTAAAATTATATTAGAGGCTTTCAAACAAAAATAATCAAGAACATAAATGCCAGGAGTGTCTTAACGTTGCACTAAGAACACCTGGACGCCGTCTACACCTGGTTGCTCATAGAGCTCCTTTCATCGTATTTTGGTGTGGTATTTCGAGAGGGACAGAGAAAGCACAATGAAGCAACTGTATGTAGCTCTGGGAATATGCCGATATGCACTTCTTGTCGATAGCGCTGCAATATCGCCCTAATATATTTTTATTTTTTATCTCGCGCGAATAATAACTATCGAGTTATTCTAAATAATACTAGAAATGACGCGTTAAAAGTATAAAATCTCGATATTTCAGTAAATTGGCTAAAAAATAAGCTGGTTGTACAGATTAATTGAAGGCACACCAGGTAGAAGCGTAATAAAAAAAGAATTTGCTGACTAAAGTTCGATAGTGTGTAGCTTGACGGATTTTTCTACGCTTCTAACTAATTATTATTGCAGTGTATTAAATAACATTGCGGAGGCGTAATTGAAGAGGAGAAATCAATCGTCTCACGAAACCGGACACAAGGTTATTAACAAACGCGTGGTCTAGCACTCACTTCTCGCGTGATCTTACACGCTCGTTTCGCCTGTATACACCAATTTGACGCGAGACCGAACGTGCTCGTCGGCACTGCCGGTGTTTTCCTATGCAACGTACGCGAATGAGAGGCGGTTAGAGAACCGTGACTCCTCTATTTTCATTCCAGCGCCGACTGAACAATGGGGGATCTAAATTGGGCAAAAACCAGTCCGGCGTCTAGTTTGGTGAGGTCGGAGGCATTCTGGTGCACAGTTGGGACCAGGAGTAGCGCCCAGGAGGGTAGCATGACGCGGTGGAGTGAGAGGGAGAAGAGAGGCGCGTCGATAGTCCCACAATGCGCGGTCTGGTCGCACAAAGCGAACCGGGAGGGATTCGCGATCGATCCGGTGGGGACCGTTCCGATGTCCCCCACCGGACCCACGGACGACGACATCTTTGCGGATGAAAGTGGCAATTAACAGCGGTGGCGAAGGAATGTTCCATTCCCATGTCGTTCCGGCGCCCGGCTGGTTCGTCGCACCCTCGATCGGCCAGTTATGACACGCGAATTTCGCCTTATTTCTTATTTTCGCGGAGCTACACGATTTTTTTTTTCCCGCGATATCGTTCGTCGCTTCTCGTCGTTTTTCAACTCGCGCCTCGTGCGGTTGTTCCTGGAAGAGTATGGGGGTTGGTCAACGTTTAGGGTTGGACGTGTTGGAATGCGGTCTTTCGGAAGGGCCGGTCGAACGCGAGCTATATGTGTCGGGAACAACGGATATCTTCGCGACGAGATTATTCGCCAAGTCGATTATGTCAGATGAGATAGGTGGTAATTTCTAAAATTGATACGTTACTCAAGAGGAATTCGTAAATTACTGTTTAACGTTGATGACATTGAAGATTGATGAGCTAATTTTAAATCGAGCAAATTGAGAGAAATGCACTTATACATTTATGATTAAAATAGAGAAAATCTCTGAATCTGGATCGTCACTTCAATTTTGCACTATATAGTTTGTAATATAACTTTGTAATAATTCAGATTTTTATTCTTTTGGAAAATGTAAACATTTAATTAATTAAAATAGCGAGAAGATATTTATCACTATTTCAATTAATTAATTCTTTAAAATGTATATAATACAAAATGAAAACTTTTAATTTATTAAAACAAGAGTTGATTTTTTAATTTTATCTTGCAATCAATTTGACGTACTTTTATCTTCGAACTTGATTTTATTTTAAAGGCTACCAATTATCGATATCCAACAAGATTGCATCCTTTTATGGTCTATTCTTTCTTTTTCTTCTAATTCTTTTTTTTAACGGCAACTTTGGTTGTCTGTCTTGTATCTACACACACTCATCTCTTTTTTTTTCATTTCTTGTATTCTATCAGAGTTCGTTTTAGTTACTATTGATAATACAATATTGAAAACAGTGATAGTAATTGTGCGCCTAACATAAACGATACACGTTCACGCTTATTTCAGTTCAATCGAACATAATAAGTCCGACTAACCCTTTACGATTTACTATATTAATTTTGTAAGTTAGATTATTTGATAGCTATTTATAGTAAAAATTTTCTAATAAAATTATTTATCATACCTGCGATTTTAGAATAAACTTTAATGAAATATTGATGAGCTTATTTACAAAAAATTTTAGCAAATCTATTCAAGCATTATTTGCATAGTAATATAGAAATTATATTACTATTCTTGTAATATATTCTTATGACACAATATAAATAATAAAAAATAAAATTTATAAATATATTTATCAAGCATAAATTAATAGCATCCGTATGCTCATTCAACGTATCCATTGATGGTAGACAAGTGGTTCAAGTTATCTTTTACCGAGCTATTCTAGTGTGTGGAACATATAATTGTACCAATATATGATAAATAATAAAAAAACTACATTTTTGCGTGCTCTGAAATAAATAGTTAAAACCGCGTTGCTTAATTTTATATTTAAATATATTAACATAATATTATAATTCAGGATTTTTTATTTATTAAATATATTTCTTTACCGTAATTATAATATCGTAATTTATTCAATATCTATAAGATTAGTATAAATCTGTTTTCACATATAAAATGTATTTTATTTATTAATAATAAAGTACCTTTAATTATTTTTTTGTTTTTACTATGAAGTAGAGTGAAATCAAGACTCTAAGCAATCTTGTTACCAGCAGTTAATAATTATCTGTATCTGAATTATACATGTGAGTTAAAATAACTATCATTACCAGCGTATTATAATAAAAGTAGTAAAGCATAGTTTTGCACGTACTATGATTAAATATGATTAAATTAAGCTGTAATGTATATACTGCATAATTATTAGAAATATTATATTTTATTTAGTTTAAAATCGCGCACATCTTCCAACAGAAACAATACGAATGCAATAAATGTATATAATTGAAATACTGACATAAATAAATATTTAATATACATACATGAGGAAAATTCCACTCCCCCAAAGACAATTTTCTTCCTATTCTATTCTTTGTTCCCGGATGAGAATCAGTTACTGACCGCGTAATTTCATGCATACTTGGCCAAGGGGTTACCCGTTACATAGAAATGCAATTTTAATTCTTCGTGCGCCGTATATTGCAATGCGGACAATCCCATCAAAGTTCGTGTGGTGGCTTATAGAAACGGGTGTGCCGATACGTGAGGTCAATCGAGAAACAGATCCTGGCTAATGACGAAGGAGAAATGCTTTTCTATTGTTTGAGATAAACATTTTTAACTCATTTAAAACTTGATTTTTCCATTACAGATTTCGTATTATATAATTTTTGCACAATAAATATAATTCTTTCTATGTAAAAATCTTTCAATGTGTTTTTGTTTTAAATAATAAATCATGTTTTTGTTCAAAAAAATTGATTCTAAAAATTTATAATTAAAAAAATAATAAAAATTATTTTGAGACACCTTGTATAATACATAATATAGCCTTGTAAATATATGTTGCTCTTATACTATCTATTTAAATTACGTACAAGCTATTAGCGATGATATTGTGTGCTGAAAATTTATATTATTAAATTTTCGAGGCAATTCATATTCATTTCAATTTACTTTTGCCATGTTAAAAAGAGGATAAAAGGAAATGAAGAAAAATGATGATAAAGAAATATAATAGTACAGCAACGCAAATGTGCACATATCAGCCGGTGAAAGAATGATGCAGAACAACCAGAAAGCAAAGGAGCCGTACGCGGCGTACGTCTCTCAGCTGTCAAGCTTTCACAAATTAGCTACGAGTTAGAAAAGCAGGCCAGTTCAGTCTACATATAAAAGCAATATTTTGAAATAATTCTATTTTTAAAAGATTATATCAATAATTCTATTTTTATCAAATTATATGAATAAAATATTAATTGAAATATATAATTCTTTAAAATTAAATATATTGCTGTTTTATGTAAAATTATGTATAAAAATTTTTATTATTATAAAATTAGATATAAATATTCACATTTTTAAAATGCACATTTTTAATATTTGATATCAAAAACTCGTTAAATATTTTTAACCAAATTAGGCAAAGACAGGTGAAAGGAATACGAATTACAATCCTACGCCTTTGCATTCATCGCGATGTTTCACAAGATTCCTTACAGTTGCTAATAATATCTCTAAAATCGCACAAAAAGAACCAATATTTTACCTGTCTGCATTTTTGGGGAATACCATTTATCTTTACATTTATTTCCTATTTAGTTGAAATGTAAATTATTAATAATTTAAATGAATTAAAATAATTTAAACTAATATTAACTTAAGTAATATAATTAAATATGTATAATTAAACAAAGTAATCAAATTAATATCTTTTCAATCTCTAATTTACATTAATGTTAAACAATTTACATAACGAGTTTATCATGGCAACAATCACATACGATTAAAGCAGTGCCTTCAAGTTTCAAAGCGTAAAAAAATGGAGTAATGGATATGGGCACGCGAGTTATCATAACAACGGGAGAAAGAGTAAGGCATCGGTACATCTTCTGTTTACTCAAAGCAGAAAAATATGCTTGTGCGTGCACAATGTACTCGGGAGTTTCAGTTATAGCGAACTGACCAATTCTGAATTAAGTACGTTACATTCATTAATAAAATAAAACGTATATACATAGATTATGTGTGCATTTCTTATATTTTATGCGGCGGGATAAAATCGAAAGAAGTGGACTATACAACGTACTGACCAACATATTAATCGAGACGTGCGCGTAATTTTTACATTTATATTCTACTAATTGTTAATTTTATAATATTTTATTATTTGTAAATTCACTTTATTATGTTTTACTCGTTTATTTTCTCGATAAGAGATAACACCTTTCTTATTTTAAGATTATTTAAACATCGAACTTTAATAAAATTGGAAAGATTAACACATATTCATCAATGTTTATTTATTAATTATAAATTTTTGTAATAATAGAAGTTTATTAAAGATTTTACTTTTTTTGCAATAAATAATTAAAATTGCAGTGTTGAATTATTTATTAGTTTTTATTATAATACAAAAAAAAATCTAAAGTCAGAACAATAAGAATGGAGGGCTAATTTAGAAAATGAGGGTTAATTTAGAAGATTTAAAAATTTTCATAATATTGCAAGAAAGAAGTACACTAATGACATCTCGGTACAAGCGAGGCTCCCATGCTCACGATGCATTTACTGAGTTCCGTTAAGTGCACATGTGCGCGACTTTACGTACACCAAATGGTTTTTAATTTATTTAATTACTTCTGTGTATCAAATGTTTCAACAGGTTTTTTTTTTTAATGAGTTCAAAGTATAATAAATTGTATTTTTCAAAAAAATCACTTGATTTTGAAAATCTAAATAAAATATGAACAAAATTAATAGAAATTGTGAAATTATACGATAACTGTTGTTGATAGCATAATTAAGTGCCTATATATCAGAAGAAATCATCAAATGCCACACGCGACATCACGCTTATTTCATTTTCTTCAGCAATTACACACATAAATGAAATGACCAGCTGTAAAGCATGCATCATGCCATGAAATATAGCAGCGCAAGTATGCACTTAATAATTCTTAATGACAGCAATTAAAAATCTACATGAGAAAAATGATTTAGTGTTGACAATCGTAAGAAAATTAAAATTAGAAAAATCTGATAAAATTAAAACTATAATGATATAGTGATTGGAAATATATAATAATTTCATTTTACTATAATTTCTATTCAATTCTTAATTTAAATATATATTATATAACAATTATTTGAATGCCATAAGGAAGTAAAAAAAATAAAAGTTTGACGTCATCGATTGTTGATTTTTATGTAATCTACCTCATTCTGATAAAATGCATTACATATTTTTAATGCTTACCGAGCAAGATATACATTATGTAATAATTATCCAATTTATCATAATTCCAAAAGGCTTTTGCATGTTAAATGAGTAAAAACTAGGAAGTCACGAAAGACGTGGAAGAAACTAGGCAATCACGCTTAGTACTAAGCATGCAATTTGGCGTGAATTTAAATGCGAGTATTATTCCGTACAGCTTATGTTTTAGCCTTAGTTGAAAAATAATGACTTATAAATTTTTTAGTAATGATTACTTATGTACTAATCTTTTCCCTAATCTAAATTATAAAACGCTTATCGATAATTTGCAAAAAAAGATTTCAACCAAGATTTCTACTTCCGTTAGAAAACTTTGAAGTGGCCCGGAGGTCCGGTTTCTCTCATGTTTAAAACTCTTCTCTAAAAGAAATTACATCAGCATCTAACTGAAGATCAAAATTGTTTTTTAAACTAATAAGAGTATCCTGTCGGAGTTGAAAGGTTCTGTTTTGCTGCAGCTTTTCATTTCTGTTATCTCATCGCTGCGGAGGACTAACTGTCTCTTAATTTAGAAAACTGATACAACATGGACTACGGCCGAAAGGTGTACAGTATCGGGCGCAGGTAGACACGCTTCGCTGCAGAAAATGTTGGGAGAAAGAGAGAAAGACTCATGGTAGTGGGGAAAGGTCTGTTCTACAGTGCACGAATGGTGGTAGAGAGCCGGGTATGGTGGAAGTCAGCCACGAAGACGTGACGACGTACATACTCGGCAGTGTACAATGCACCATGGCGTAGCTATGGCATAGTTAAAGTGGGAGAGACCGTGTATGACCGTCCTCAGCTCGAGCCAGTCCCGTGTGAACGACCGTGAAGTGAATCTCGGATGGTGCACGTTTGGGACCTTGAGTCCTTGTCACGTCGGAGCCTCAGGATATTCAGCGACACCGACCAAGACACGAGCACCAATGCGCCTTTCAGTGATTGTCGGATTCTGACGGGATGAAAAATAACGGACATCGCTTTATCTTTCTGGGGAAAAAATTGTCTGGCCCAATCTCTTCGTGAATCTTGTTCGGCACAATGTGCTCTTCGCGTATGTCTGCGGTGGGAATCGAATCCGGAGAAAATTGTACCAAGGTGTTTCGAGTGTGAAGTGCAATATATCGAAAATCTATCACTTGAACGAAAATTAATTTGTTGATTGTGTTTTATAACAAACTGATAACGGCATCTAAAGTGAGAAAGTTACTGCATTCAAAAGTGAACTTATAAATATATGATATTTATAATCTCATATCGCAAAACATTGTGATTTTCATAAAAGATATTATATTCCAGTCGGAGAAATTATATTTAAATTTCTATACGATTTCACAACGGAATTAAAAAATTAACTGACACTTTTTGACTCATTCTTGTCAATTTGCTGCCAATAATTGTTGAAATTACTTTGTTGAATATATACATCTATTTGTTTTTTATTTAATTAATATTAAAAATTTTTATGTATTTTATAACTGTTACGTTTTATATTGAAAGACTTTAAAGTTTGTTCGAAAATCAGAAAAAAATCATTTATGAAAAATTCTGAGAAACGATAAAACGAGGCAGTTGACAATAAAACGACAAGATAAAGCGTACCTCACGATAAGCGAGAGAATAGAGCCAACTGCATGAGACGGACTTAAGGCTCTTCATATTAAATTAAAGCCCGGTGCGGCGCAGTGGCCGAAAACCTGACGTGTACACCGGTCTGATCCGCCGCCAAGTAGGTCAACCGGCGTGCGCGAGAGTGCGAGACTGAGTAAGAGAAAAAAAAACAGGAACAAGAGGAAGGACAAGCGAGAGGGGAAAGAGGAGAGAAAAGAAGGAATGGCATGCCACAGGCAGCGCCCGTGAAGTCGGCTCTCCTGATGTCCAGCAGCGGCTCGCCGTAGACTTATAATACAAAATGGCGAACATTAATAAACACCACGAATTATTTCGAATCGACGACGACCGGTTCGGGCACGCGAAATCCTGAAGAAAGGTCTACGCGATATTGCGCTCCTGACATCCTAGTATCCCAGATTGTGCAGAGAGCGGAGTTGCGATAGCAATTGGCGATCATGGCGAGCTTCATTGGATCGACGGTCCTCGTGACCTTGACGATCCTTACATTATTGGGTAAGTACGGAAAAGGTTGGGATAGGGTAGTAAGCCACGATAACGGGAGAGACGAGACTATTAGATAAGGGACTTCTATTAAACGCTTTCTGATGAGTTTCTAAATTCCATTGAAATTTATGAAAGAAGTTTAACTATAAAAATTAAATGTTTGAAAAACTATTACATTTTCATCAAAACGCATTTTGATTATGTCAATAATGTAATAGTATGGAAAATTCAGCGAAGGCTGTGATGTTTAATGAAGCACAAGTTGAATCTAGAAATTTTTTAAGTTTAATAAATATACGACATTTATAAAGATAATAAAAAATAAAAGTATAAATGATTGAAAATAAAACTTTTAGATTCAAGCTGAGCAGGCGATCTCTGCACACATATACTTAAATATAATTTATGAATGATATATAAAGATTCACGCGGTGGAGATGTCAACGATCGCAGTGTGATACCATCGCGGTGACATTAATGCCAAGCTTAAGATATTCCCGCGTCGCAGTTTGGGCGCGAGATAATTAGTAACTTGCAGAAAAACGCAAGTATCTGGAACCTGTCCGATAGGTTTATAAGCAAGCAACGTGTCGGCATGCTCGAAACCGGTATCTTGACCTCCACCGAAAATTTCAACAGGTTCAAGAACGCAGAAGCGACGCTTCGTCAAATGCACGTGGTTATTAAGCAATTCAGGAATATTTACCCACTTTTCTGTCGAGAATTGTTAAATTGTTTCTCTCTGTTTATTTGCAGACAATTGAACGTAAGCCATAAAGATTTTAATAATTATAATTATGTATAATATAACGAACGTTGTTGCCCATTATTTTGAACAAACGTGAAAAATTTATGCGAGTGACGCGGATGCATAAGTAGATGTGCATCCGGTTTCGTTGAAGTGTATGCGTCAGTGTTACCTGAAGAGATAAGTGCTTTAGTATGCTGTTTATAGTCGTGCTACGTCTGGTTTCAATTCTACATGAATCGTAAAATCAGGATTATAAATAGATTCTGTAGAACATAGACGCAATTAGAAAATATATTCGATAATATGAACGATTAACTACAGAGTACGCATAGAAAAATAAAGATTTAAAATAATTAATTAAACCGAAATAAATTATTTTCTTGTTAACATCGTGAAAATAATTATACATAAAAAAGAATATGCTATAAAGCATTAAAATCATTTAAAAGATTAAAAACATTTTAAAATATTTAAAAAAATATATTTTAAAAAATTTACAATAATAATCTTGAATATATTTAAAAAATAAAAACAATTTTTACTTCTAAATCATATAATTAAATATTTTAGTTTACTTATATGAAAATAAAAAAATAATAATATTAATTAAATATATTTAAAGACATTCTAATAAAAATTATTATATTGTTTGCGCGCGCGCGCGCGCGTTCTTATCGCTCAAATTTAAGTTTTCTAATTATTAACAAAACATTTAGATAAATTAAATCGTTTTATTACGACTACATTACAAATGTATCCGTTTGTCGTCGCAGGAGAAAGCTGTGAGCATGACACACGCTTACGTTCAAGCACACAGTTGTCTGTTGGAGATTTTCACATCTCAGATTAAAAAGCTGACGTTACGAAATGCGCACATGCATACGTGATTCGTCAATACGGTTTTAAGGCCCGCATAAAACTGTAGGAATTGAACAAGTAATTCAACGTGGCTCACATTTTTTCTATTTACGCCACCATCTGCTTCTAAAACGAGCAAGACAATCTGAAAGACGTGTGTAACATTCTTTCTTTGCAATGTACTATTTATACGAAACGTGTGCTTTACACAAGTGTGTAATATGTAAGCTGCCTTGTTTAAAGTTTCTAAATAAATTTTTACAGAAATAGACACCGTTTTCCATGTTACTTCTATCATTAATGATTGCAAAAATTCGTGTAGTTCTCAACACTTTTTTTTTTAATTTTATTGCCTATAATATTGTTCAATTTGCTAGGTGTATATGTAAAACAGTTTATTAAATTCAGTCATTGATCTCGTTGAAAGTTCGTTGAAAGTTATTTAATTGATGTAAAATTTCACGAATTTAACATTATACGCTTTTCGGTATTCGTTCTATGTTGTGAACCATCGGAATTATGCCGTTAATATAGTTTGCTCATATATTTCGCTAATATATTTTTCCTCATTTGTGTCGCTTCGACGCATTATGTAATTAACAACGATTTATGATATAAAGATTAATTCTAAATGTTAAAATTGTTTTAATTGTAAAAACCAACGCGTATTGCGCGCTGTACTTTTGTATGTTTAATATTTATGTCACGCGATGGTGTAAGCATTTCTTTTCGTCGGTGAAAGACTCATCGATTGACGCGTCACTCGCGCAGCTTTCGTGGATTCTGTCGCCGTTATACGGGGCTTCCCACTTGCGCAAGGAGAGATATTTGCATGAAGCCACTAACGTCATCGCAAACGTGCGCGCAGGAGCAACGACACCGCGGAGAGTATCCGGTATAGAGTTTCATCACTCCCTGACTTTCGCCCAACCGCACCAACCGTGAAAGTGTCATGAAATTGCTACGTGTTCAAAACTACGTAGAACAGAAACGAGACTATTTCATCCTCCCAGAAACTCGTTACTTTAAAAACCTACGAAATATTCGTTTCTATTACGAATTGCCGGAAACGAAAATCGAAAGTAGATGAGATCTTCAGATTTTAGGCTAGCATTTTTCATACGAAATGGAAAGACGAATTATAATACTTGAAACATGAAAGCGGAATGATCCGATTCATAAAAATAATCCGATAAGGAATTTATGAAAAAAAAAAATGTTGAACGCATCGAAATGCTGCAATTTAAACTTTTGCCAATAATTTCACATACATTTTCTCGTAATTTGTGAATTACATGGCTGTGCGGAATCGCGTGCGCTCTCATCACATGTCACTGACTACCAGCTGTTATAAAACAATCCATGCTCTTTTGAGGTGTTGTCACTTTCACGCGATGTCAATCCTCGTTTCGCGCGCGTTCGGTATTTTGCAATACCGCATCGACAAATTACACCAGGTGGATACGAAATATCGCATTTCGCCAGCGAAAAGAATAAATATTGGGCTGGAATGGGATACCGTTAAGTCTGCCGTTACCGCCTCGAGAGACGGCGCATAGCTCGGTATACGCGTCCCCGCGGATAACCCCTGTCAGGTTTCTTACCTGTTCTTTTAAGGCGTGTTAGACGAAGCTCAACGATTAGTCGATCTAAAAGTGGTCGAGAAAAACGGGATATCTGCAGAAAAAAAAAGAGTTAAACGCTTATTATTCTAAATATGTGAAAATGAAAAATCTCGGGCACCGACAGCGAGCTGAAAGAGCGTGACAATTGCGGCGCTCGAATTCGTTAGTTTCGCGCGGCGCAAACAATAGAGATGATTACTTGGGAGATTTTAGTGTAAGAATTATTCCGCGTGCGTTTTATGGGAAATTCGCCGGGGCCGTGCGAACCGGATCGATCTTCTGAATTAGACAGGACAGGTCGCAGACTCCCATGCTCAATCGGTCATGCTTCTCGAGGTCACCCGCGTGTTTAATCACGCTAATGTTGGTCTCGGGTCAGTATCGCCGATATCGCCGGTGGTAACAAGATTTCTGAGACCGGTAATATTTTTTTCACGTTCACCACCTCTCGCGACGGTCTCGCTGTGGCTCGAGGCGCGCTTCACCTCGCCGCGCAGTACGCGTTCCGTGTCCCTCGGAAATATGTGCCACCGCGAACGACTACTTTGTTTTCTGACATTCGGTTCTTTACACCAACTGCCATTTGTCATGCTAACTCTGGCAGCCTGCAGTTTCCACAACCGACTATGCGAACCTTATCTTTACAGTCCTGCTTATACATCTCGCCGTCGCCTTCTACTTATTAGCAACATCCGTTTTCTTGCAACGTTTATTACAAACGTGACTGCCGACACTTTAGCAAGGCACATAGAATTACATGGAACTCAATTTTAATCAACATGTAGTCAATCATGGAGCACTTGATGCAGACGCATGTATATTAAAGTATGTTTAAGCTTTGAAATATTTTTAGATAATATTGTCCTTGTATATAAAATTTAAAAAAAATCGCCACAATTAATGGAATATATATACAGAAAATGAAAATCCATTTTTGTCAAAGCGAGAGCAATGTAATTTCACGCAAGACACGCCTGCAAATTCCCTGCTTTTCTATTAGATTTTGTATCAAATACGAAATTACGCCGTTCTTGCTGCTCCTTGAGCAGTTTCAGCTCCCTATATTTGTAACGTCTTCAAAGCGAGCGATTCGACAAGAAATGCTCTGGAAGAAGTTAATTAGCGAAGTAAAAGTACCGTCGTTGTTGTGCTCGCCGCGCGTAGGTACTCTCTCATCTGGCCGCTAATTATTTCGAGTACGATTGCATGCGAGCGACGTTTCGTTCGTCTGGCCGAGGCGTGCCGCGAGATAGCCGCGAAGATGCAGAATATTCCTATTCCCGGGGCCGCCGCGAGAGCCTCAGCGAGACTGCATTCCGTTCGTTACGACGGCGGGCGCTTGCTATGCGATTCACCTACATTCTCACGGCTTCCCTGGCCGCTGCGGCTCGTATTCGAGAGATCGTAGTGGCCGTGAACTCCGTTACTTGTTTACGCGTAAAATGAAGAAACACGTAGAAACATTTTCCATTAATATGTGCCGATAAATAGCACTTGATTGCATCGAACGGAATGACCGGTTGCGATCTTAAAAAGACTTCATTGACACGAACTCGTCCCGATCAGTGTGTCAACGGGTCACTTCTATCATATTTCTTCACAGGAAAATCCGTGAAGAAATCCTACTTCGACATTCTTGATTAATTTTTCGATTTATTTTTTATGTATAATATTATGCAAAATTTATGGCAAAAAAGACTATGATATTACACGCTGAAAGAGCAAAAATATAGAGATTAAATTTTTTATATAAAAACAGTATTCCTTATAATATAAACGAAAAGTGAGCAGTCCGCTTTATTCCATGCAATATTATTATTAATACATACACAGAGAAATAACTGTACAAAAGCTATGTTTGTGAATACAAACGCGCGTGAGCACTATATTTCAATCAGAGAATTATGCTCTCCCGCGTATACATTACGCATCGCACCGATTGTCAGTTCCTGTATAATACAGTTCGCTGGCAATTATAGTGTATTATTCTGTTACGTGAAATGTCCCACTATCGCGAGCGTTAGGCTTGCGGTTTTAGTTGCATCTAGAGTTACGGCGCAAACCCACATAGTTCGTAACATTCATATATTATGCTGCATACATGATGCCATCGAGAAGGTACCGTGAGAATGTAGGTAAATTGTATAGCTGTCGCTACATTGAGAATGTCCCGTAAAGTCTCTGATAACTTTTATCACTGCGCGGAGGAATAGAGAGCGCGCCGTAAACTATATGCTAGCAAATTTTTGTCGGCATCGAAACGTCGCAGTAAAAACGAAACGGTAAAAGGACTGCTTTCGTCACGCGTCTATTTCCGTATTTTTCTCTCTTCATAAAGATACGTAATATCCGCGTGATCCAATAAATCGTGTTTACTCACGTCAATTTAATTAAGTTATATCAATTAAGAAAACGCGATGAGAATCAAAAAAGGAAGCTCCGAAGCCACTTGCGATACAATCGGCGCAATTATTAGTCCTTATTACAAGATTTTATCAAGAAGTCCAACAGAACGTTTCAACTCGTAATATCTGTTAAAATTATCATCTCCAAATACAAACTTTATAGAGCTTTAAAATGTAAAGAAACAAGTCGATCTACGTGCAAACAATAATTTTATGCATGCGATTTTGTACGCACTGCGACTTGTTTTTAGAGAACAAATAACGATATCGCTTCGAGAAACAACTTGCTCTAACAGTAAGAGTTAATTTAGCGCGCATCGCTTCAATCATAAGTCGTAACCTGGCATTACCGCAGTTGTTCCATCATTCTTTCGTATCAGCCTGCGTTGTTGCGATTTAATTACGATAACAGTGTATTGTGCGCGTCGGAATTGCGTATCGCAATGGAAAAACCCACATTGGGTGCGCGTTGAACTCGCTATTCGCACCTACCCTAATCGCGCATGTAAAAGGGCATCGCGTTCGAAATCGCAACGTGTCGTGCGCTCCTTAATGACTAATTAGGGATATAAAATGCGCGGAAGCGAGACCGGCGCGAGAGTGTTCGCGAACTAACCGCAGCGAGCCGATTCGCGAAGGCACAAATGTGCTTTTTACCTGAACGATCGGCACCTTCGCTAATGAATAATTAATAGTCAACGCTGGCGGCGACCAGCGATGCGAACGACTCGAATCGCATAACGTGATCTGGATCACATGTTTGTAGGAACATTAAAGTTCTTGTTCCAGAGGCATCTCGACGGGACGAGACTGAGCATCCTATTATTTTGTCGCACCGTGGGGATAATGATTGCGTTTTATTAATATCGATTTTTGCAACGTAACAATTTTTTGCGATCGTAATGCTACTTTCGTGCCGTGTTTTCTCGAATTAATGTATCTCGTTAACGATTCAGTAACATAACATTATTTGATATTGATTAATTTTTTAGGATCAATTGCACTTTTAACGTTTATTAATTATCTTGGCGATTCAGAAATTTTTGCTGTCGTTAAGACAATAATTACAATACTTGTAATTATTGGAAGCAATATATATTAGCGTGTTTTTTGCGGTTTAAATTGTCTCTTGTAATTTCCATTTTTCTTATTAGAATATAATTGAACGGTTAAGAATACATCGCAGAGATACATAGTTAATCTTGATTTCGTACTGTCGATTCATAGCATGCTATTGTCGTCGACGGTGAAAGCCGCAAGAAGAGGGAAAGGCTCGTGAAAAAAAATAGTCCTCTAATATGCACACTTTCTACACAATAGTACTGGATGCATCTTAACGAGCGACGAGCATATCGCCGGATGTGGGAATATTTAAATGGACATGTATGTTATACGCGAGATAAACGCGATTAATCATTTTGGCCGATATTCCGTATTTATGGATCCGATATTCAGGTCAGCCATCGCTATTATCGAACTATCGTGATCTATGCGGCGCGTCGTTTTAGTTTCACTTAAATTGCTTCGCGCATCAGTGCACCTGCGTGAAGATAAGCCATTGTCCTTACATTCGATACGTGTACGAAATGTAAGCCAACAATCAGTATCGTTAAGAGATCGTACTATCTAAGAAATACAAGAGCGTAAAACACACTTTAACGAAAAATATGTCCGTAAAAATTAAAAATATACGAATAAATAAACTTTATTGTCAAGATTGTATCATAAGCTTAGACCGAAATAAAGTTTCAGTTCGGTTACGGTAATAATTGTTCCGGTTTTGGTTTCGATTTCTTGCCTAAAGAAGAAAACCGGAACCGTTTAAATTGCGGTACTTTCCAATTACAGTTACAAGTCTTTTAAAGTTCCTTTTCTAATTTTTTCCTCTTTTCATTTAATGTAATTGTTTATTTATGCTCTCTTTTCTTATACTTTCTATATATCAGAAATTTCTATATATGCCAATGTTGATTTTAAATACAATTTTTAATTTTTAATTATGTATGTATTAATTTTTTGGGGGAGGGGAAATTACAGAATTTTGAGTTATATTTCTTGATTCTACAAAAGATAGGGACATAACACACAGCTGTTAAATCTGCACATTTATTTAATATTTTGCTATTTGTGCTAACGCGCGTGAATAAAAGCTTCGTTACATGAAACGGAAACATTGTGCAATTTTTCTGTAAAAGGAGTATAATTAAGGAATGAAAAAGACTGAGCGTTGCTTACATTCTATTCATTTTCACCCTCTTTGGTACTTCCACTCTTTAATTATGACATTAAGGGAGCAAAGTCAGGGGAATTGCGAGACAGCCAGACGTTTCATTTGCAGTGCAATTCTGTGTGAACAGATAACCGTGTTACGATAATATTAAACGCGTTATCATCAATCATATGGGAAGGATCTCACGGAAAGGATCCATTTTACCCTTTTGTGTAATATATCTGTTATATATCTATGAACGTTATTGTTCGTCCCTTTGATTAAATATTAGACTTTCGTTATTTTTTCATCTTTTTTTGTAGATTTATACATATTATAAACAACATATTAAATTATATACATATTAATTATGCTAATTACACTATGTTGTATAAATTTTATTCGAGTATAAAAAATAAAGATAAGAATTCTTTTCTAAAAAACGTTTCGTAAATAAAACTAGCGTTATAACAGCGTTATAACTAGCGTGCATAACAGTTTCTATTTTTTTTTTACACATTTATGACAATTCTTTTATCTTTTTGCGTTTTTCCCGTTGTCTGCAAGATTCGCATCTCTAATACGGAATTTTGCAAACCGTCGACAACAGGTGCGATCCAGTCACAGCATCTTCGCAAGTACCGTAGAAATGTTTTTTGTTGCATCTATCGCACTATGGCGAAGCTGAAACTCGGCTGCAGTAAAGCATGCAGTACACGAATTACATTTTAAATAGCTTATATAAGCTTTTCCAAAAGTCTAATAAAATTAGCGACGTCTCTCTATCTTCCGACATCTCAAATTATCTCGAGATGCTTCAATGTCGACGTTATAATGATAAAATAAATCGAACTATTTATGCGGCTGGAAGCAATTGACAACGGTAAAGCAATCACTAAAGTCACGTAAAGTTTGCTTGATCTTTAAACGACATCGATTTTGCTTTCTTCGTCTCAGCAAAAAAGTTACCACGAGACAAGTGGCTGGCCGCAATAACTACTTCCGTCTATTGCCCGATTGGCTTTCTTATCAAGAAGGATCTCAAGAAGATCGGCTACGATTCGACGTGTCGATCGAAGACGACACGCGCTCGATCGACGATGTCAATGAACCTTTTTACCTTCGAACGAAAGGCACAAGGTGCCTTCGTCGAGATACGACGACAGGAGGCGAGGTGAACAGAGGCCGAGGAGGTGAACAGAAAGCGCAGTCGTAATTTCATACCCGTCACGTCCACGATTGGTCAAACCACTCGATACCAGCCTCGAGAATGTCAACCGCCGCTCGAGTACCGTTCGCTTCAACGGCGGATCAACTGTGGAGTTCGCCGGACTTTTTTATCCGTAGTGAATCGCCATGCCCATTGAACCACCCTTTCGCGAGAATCGCTTAGATCACCTGATCAGTCGATGGTAGGATCGCGGTGCAGGTTCTGATTGTCTCGAAGATTCTCGCTCGCTCGCGCGACATTTAAAGACATATGTTAGAGAATTTTGCTTGACTCTGTGTGGCAAAATGATATTTTCTCTATCTATTTTTTAAATGTTTTATTAGAGATATCCTTTTTCGGTTTTATAAATAACTATCACAAGTTGTATCACTATATGATATGTAATAAACGTTTTTTTATTATTTTTTAATTCAGAATAATAATATATTAATAAATAGTGATATAAAATATTAATTTTTTTTACATTTTAATCCAAAATGAACTTATTTGTTAACCGGAATTCCCACTAGACAATACAAAATTTATTAAGTAGCAAAAATGATTGTATGTTAATTTGTCTTTTTTATTTGCCACACATTTTCTTAAAGCTTTTCACATAAAATTTCCCAAGTTATTATCGCAAAGTTATGCAAATTTTATAAAAATAATTCTGTACAAGATAACACTCTTGCTATGCAATTTAATTTGTCGAGGAAGCGAGGCGATATTTACGATACGACAAGGTTACTGGAAAGGTTACAGTATTTTTCGCTACCTCGATACAAAGGGTCATTTCGCGTATCTACAGCATCGTGCGAATTTAGCAGTTTCTTCCGGAATGGAGAACCCTGCACGTGTTTCTCCCTTAGTAGGGTCGCGGTGCGAATCAGCGATACCGTAAAGTACGTACCTTTCCAGAGTGTACCGTTTGAGCGCGAAGTTATTTCATCTGCGTCTCGATTAAGCGCACGAGATCTTTCTCACGCGAGTATGGCAGGGCTAATTATGCCCTAATGACGATATAATTATATATTTTTGCGTCGCGGAATAAGGAAACGGCCATTGCAATTAGCACGTTTTTTTTTACCCGTCACAACAATCGCCGCTTTTCTCGTAACAGTCATTTGCCTAGCCCTTTTATTTTCCGCACGCCAGCCCTGAAGCGCAATCAGCTTTGTACAAACAGGAGCGTTTATGCGATATCACGGAAAGGGTTCATCGACCTTTTCTCGCTAGATATTATTATACACCGCGAGTTCCTCGAGCATGGAGAATATTTCTTATATGACCATAGTCCTAATAGTCTCCACTTCAGTGGTTTACCGTTTTAATATTCGCGTTAAGTATCAGCATACATTATATTTGGGTTTATCGCCCTTACTTATGAAGTCTATAATATAGTGAAACTGATCCCTATCAAATTATAAATTTAATTAACGATAAAAAATGTAAATTTTACTCTGCATTATTAATTAAAATAATGTTTTTCTCTACAATAGATTACAATATACTCTACGATGAATATTCCACCTTCTTTCATCTTCTAAAAAATTTAGGCGGAGCTTGCAGAAAAATTGACACTAGCTTTCGTTTGCTTGCAGGAGTGTCGGCCATACAGAACGATAAAACGTCCTCTCAAGTGTCTCGAGAAAATATCGTATTGAGCGCCAGCGCTTACACTGGACCCGAAAAAACATCCAGCGGACGGCAACTGGACGAGTCCTTGACTTTCCAAAGGACCGTGCCGGCATTCCAGCTGGAAAGCTCGAAGAGCGTTAACAGTTACGAAAGAGAGGAGGATAGGTTCGCATTTCGAGATACGAATCGCGATGAGTCCGTCGACGAGCTGACGTCGTCAAAACACGTAGACCATATTGACGGTAATAACATCGAGGTGAAAGCCGGCGAATACTATCAGTAAGTGTCATTCCGTTTTTTATGGATGCTGTTAAAAGCGCGAATTACATAAAGAGCTATAAACTTAAATGAGTTCTTTTTATTAGCGGTATTCTGACACTCTGATGTAAACATTAAATGACATCATCAACGACGTGTACATCTATCTTGAAAATTTTAATCACCTCAATTTCTATTCCAGACACGCAATCGTCGCAAAATCAGAATTACATTTTATAAATAATTCCCTAAATAATATATCAACAATGTATCCGTATAAATCTTGATTAGTTCGCTTTAATTGCAATTCTAGATATGCAAAATCAAAGTGTAGAGCTTTCGCAATAATCTGTTATCATCAACAGCATAGCGCCCACTACTAGCGAATCAATGTCGGGGGAAGGACAAGGGGCTCCGCTGAGAGTAAATCTCCTGTCGGAGCCCCATCAGCTGGCTGGCGCGCCGAGGCAACGAGCACAGCATTCGCCAGTAACGGATCTGCAACGACGAGGCCGTCAAGAGATCCCCGGGATCTATAGCGAACACGCGCCGCCGCCGCCGATCCTGCAAACTGCCGCACCGGGTCATAGACAAGCGAATCCCGATGTACACGAGATTATTAGCAACATTGTCAAGTTCTTCAATGGCAACATTAATGTGGCTGCAAACACTGTCAGGCCATTAAGGCCGATACAACCAACAAGGTATAAAGAAACTTTTAACACTTATATATGTGTGTATATGTGATGTATTAATTGATAAATGACACGAAATATTTAATAATTTTTTAAATAAAGACTGCATTTGTTACATAAATCATCGACGATTGATAAATATTTCAATAAAAATAATATAAGAAATATATTTCTTCCGCGGCATAAAAAAGATAAAAATGAATATCGCGTTGAATATGCTAATTATTTTCTGAATGAAGATTCAGTCATGTGTAGCTCTTATTATTAACAATTACGTTGCAGGATCAACAATAGAGGGCCGCCCAGAATCTCAGATGTGCCGCCGTTACCGTCGGACTTCGACACTCCCGGTATGAATCCGCCACCGCCGCCGCCATCGTCGCATCCTTATCCGTTCGAGAAGCCCCCTGCACCTGACAGACCATTATTGAATCAGTTGCCGCCGGAAAGACCCGTTAGACCCTTCATCAGCGGAGTGCCACTACCAGAACAAGTCGTGCCGCCTTGGAGTCGGGATCCTGCTCATAGTACGTCGTACATTTTCCGTAAATAATTGCCTACCTAATTAATTCTTCATTTTGCACGGATGCTTTAACATAACGGCGGATGAGTATAGCGAGCGTGTAGGATTTTTTCGTAGTTATAACATATAGTTTTTATCTCGCATCTTTGTTCTTAAAGCTGGTAATAGGCGACCGCCCCCGCCTTACAAATCCTCGCCGCCGCCGCTGGATTCCATCTTCCATCGCGATAAGAATCTCTCGACGACGGAGAACGCGCAGTACGATTTGAAACCGGAATCCGAAACACCCCAGGAGAGCTCCACGATAAAGAAAGATGCTAGTCACCAAGGAACACTTATCAATGATGACGATACTAAGAATTATACGAGCAATTCTAGCGCCGACAAGGATCGAGTCGAAGCCACAGCGGCGACCGATGACTCAGCTATACGGAACACAACAAAGAAACCTGAATCTGAGGAGTCCACGAAGAAGCATATTATAATTCACAAGTACCATACACCTTCGAAGGAGACCAAGATCAACGGCGAGGAGACATTAATCCTCGGTGTTGCTGCGGATTACGTCACTCCGACTCACATTACGCATCATTCGGAATCCTCGAAGATAGAAACGCCGTCGAACAGTCAAAGTCAAGTCAAAGTTACGAAATCCTCGAAAAATGACGAGAAAACAACCGCGACTGTCAAGGGGGAAAAACCGACCGAAAAAACCACCTCGATCGTCTCGAAAACGACCACGAAGACCTTCTCAACCAGCACTTTAAACATCGAGACTAGTTCGTCCGTCCAAGTGATCGAATCTACACCGACGAAAGTTATTTTAAAACCGACTTCGATTTCCACGGAATCGAGCGCTGATACCAAATCCGGCATAAATTTGGAGCCTAGCAGTGCATCAGATATGGAACATACGGAACTAATATCCAGCGTCTCGACGCCGACCGACGGTCTCCCTTCGAGTTATTCGAAGAGCACGGCTACGATAGAGAAAAGCGCTATTCATCCTACAACTTCGAAAAATACAGGTACGTCAAAACTATGCAATATGTAATTTTCATATATATATATAAAATTCTGTCATTATTTATTATTTATATAGTGTTATCTAATAATACAATAATTTGCAATTGTAATAGCATCGACGGAACGTTATCGACCACGACCTGGGATTGTTCTGGATGACACGCTGGATTACACTGGAGCGCAAGGATTGCCGAGTCAGAGGCCTTACGCACCCTCGAGGCATCCATCTCCCGGTGACGTCTTTGATGTCACTGTTTCGGCAATTCAGGGCCCCGGAGGGAGTACCGGTAATTTTTTCAACGTATCCCAACTCACTTATTTAACTACATTTGCATTTTTCGCGCAGCGTGTAGAAGGGAAGTGTGCGCGTTGTATTTTTTATAATTTTTGCAGAATCCAAACATTTTCATAGATAAATTAAAATTTTTTTAAGCTTAATCGATACTTGATGATTATTTTATTTCAATCTAGGGGACAGCGTTAGAGTATCTCTCAACTCGGGTGGCGATGTTATATTAACTAGCGCTGTCGGGGGACAAGGTTTCGTAAGTATTGATGGAAAAAGGACGTATCTGAATTTATTCGATAACACGGATCGAACACCTGCACCCACCCATGTACAACCGCAGCCAACTAGAACCCAACCGCCGCCCATCGTCGGTACTGGGTAAGTGTTGTTTTCACAATTTCAAAGCTAAACTAAGTTTTTGTTTTAAATAAAAAATATACGTTATTATTGTCGGATAATAGTCTTGTTAATGAATATAAATTGATATTTTAATTAAGTTTTCTTTGCGTTTCGAGAAAAAATTTTATCTTGATAAGAGAAACAACTTATTGTTAGTCAAATAAATGTCACACTGAGATTTCTGTCCCTTGTAAAGTCTTGCCATTCCGCAACCGGAGTCCCCTGTCGCTACTTCACGTCCAAATGGACCGAATCGGAGGCAGCCACCGTTATATCGAAGACCGACACATCCACCTGTCAGAATAGACACTTGCATCGTGGGCGACACAAGTACTTGCGACGCAAGTCAACACGAGGCTTGTGCCACCGTTCAAGGGGTCTCGGCTTGTCACTGCAAGCCAGGATATGCGAGACTTCAGCATTCGTTACCGTGCAAACGTGAGTAAACGATTGAAGATTAAAAGACACAAGATTGAGACTCGATTGAGATTATGATCTACGATTTACACTCGATATTCTTTTTTCAGGAATCGTCAGCATCGTTGTGTCAATCCGAGTCGACAAGTTTTACGACAAGAAAGTCGTGTGGGATCGGGAATTGGCTGACAGGGATTCAGATTCTTATCAGGCTCTCGCTTATGAGGCGAATAGAGCTGTGAGTCTAAATTACTTGCTTCAAATTATTATTTGAGCTATGTAGTTTACTTTACATTTTATTTTAACAAATTATATATCTGAACTAAATTAAATTTCTTAAATATTTTATGTATTTCCTTCTAATGTTGTATTTTTTTTCTTCAATTTATTATTATCGTTATTTGTTGTATATAATTTTATTACTTAATTTTTGTGTAGGTTGAGTCTGCTATGTCCATGACACCATTTTCGGATGAGTACATGGGATCGTTAATAAATAACGTTTATCAAGGAGACGTGAGCCAAGGACAGGGTGGAGTTTTTGTAAATGCAACTTTGAAGCTGACCTACGAACCGAGAACAATTAGGCCAAGTTTAGCCGGTGAGCTCCAAAGACATCTATTAGGTGTTATTCATAGAAGAAACAACAACATTGGAAATAGTGCTTTATACGTGGACAGCCCAGCTGGATCAATATCGAACTTACAAGGTAATAATCATTAAGTAATCAGTAATTATAATTGGTATATACCGCTATAATTAATTATTAATAATAATATTAATAATTATCATTATTTAGCGGTGTTTTGTTTTTTTGAATAGCTCATTCAATTTGAAGCATAATATCAAATGTAAATATTGATCGAATAATTTGTAATAATAAATTGAAAATAAATAAAAGAAAGTACGGTATATTAAAAATAAATACGCATAATATTTAGAAAACTTAACTTAATTAGAATATAAATTACTAAAACAAAATTTGAAGTAAGCTATACAGCTCAAAGAATTCAAAATGTAATATCAAAGATGATGTAGAAAGAGCGTAATATATAAAAAATAAATATTCTATTGAGAAATATTGACCTAACAGTTTGTAATATAAATAAACAGTTAGAAATAAAAATTTAAAACATAAAGAGTCTCTAAATTTGCAGATTTGGATGAATGCGCTTCATCGGAGTTGAATGATTGTCATTCATCCGCTAGTTGTGCAAATTCTTTCGGCGGTTTTATGTGCTCCTGCAATCTAGGATTGAAAGATCCTCACAAGGACGATCTTAACGAATCGGGAAGAACGTGCTTGTCGTGTCCTTCAACTTATTGCAATAATCGTGGCACCTGCTCCTATCAAGGGGATCAGATGCAGTGCGCGTAAGTAAACGCGATCGCGCAAATTGTCACAATTTTTACTGAATTTTTACTGCGCAATTTTTACTGAATGCATTACAAATTTTTGATATTTTTAGATGCACCGGCAATTACTACGGCGCGCAATGTGAAGTCGATGGTGAAGTCTTAGGTGTTGCTATAGGCGCATCTGTGGCTGCATTAATAATTATAGTGCTCACACTCATCTGCCTCGTTATGTGGAGGTAATTATCATAGGATTGAAAAAAGTAATTTTGCAATATGAATATTATTCTTGCATGTATTCATACATAAATTGAACTATACGTATTTTTTGCAGTCGGAAATGGTCTCGCGAACAAAAGTCTGCCGGTTCTCCGGTGTACGGTTATATTCAAGGTGGAATACCCGGTACTCTTCCAGGTAAAATCAATTAGTTAACTATAAGCCTAATTTCTTTTATACCAGAGACATAGTTCTAAAGGCATGAATAACTTACAGGAACTTTAGCAAGAGTCGGTTCTGTAGGCACTCTAGCGTCCGTAAAGCAAGGACCGCCGACGAATTTGCCGCCTTACATGTGGGCTCATTTTGGAGAACACATGGCTACAGCGAATGTTTATGCGGTATGTATCAATCTTACTATAATAAATATTCTATAATACACACTAAATATATGATGAAAATATTTCATCAAAAAATATTTTATTGGAGAAAAAAGTCACGCCATTGCTATTAAAATAGAAAAAGCAAAAAATAAAAGGTGAATTTTGACGTGCGTTTAAAATAAATATCATTATAAATATCATTACAGAAATATTGCTAAATGCAATATTTAATAATAATAATTAGCATATTTAATAATAATTGTTAGCAATAATTTTGTAGTTTCAAATTTTTTGATAATTTCTAAGCATAAACTTTTTGTTATTAAATATCTTTAATTTGGATTATTAATAATTTGAAATAATATCGGACATTTTATCACTAAAAGACTGAACCTATGGGTCCGACGCGACCAAGTTCGGCGATGTTTGGTTATCCACCTATGAGTATTCATGGAACGCTACCTCCGGTCCCATTGCCACGACTTCAGGCCCCACCACGGACGAGACAAAGACCACAGCCAGATCCGGATAGCTCGGATTCTGAGCCACAAGATAAGGACAGAGCCGACCTAATTCCTCAAAGCAGTGGCTTTCATGTGCCCAGACCAAAATCAAGATCCTCATTAGCAGTAAGTATTCATGAAATTACTAAGAGCACACTATATATTGCGGTAGTGTATAAATAAATTAAAAAATGTGAAAAATTAATTTCTCTAAAATTAAATATTTAATTACGGAGATCACAAAATGGCTTTAAAATTTATTTCCGCGAAATTCAATCCATTTAACAGTATAACAGAACACTGAACATAAAAGAAAATTTACTTTGATATGTTTTAATTTCAAGTAAAAAGATTTATTTTTAATCCTCTCGTAAATTAATTAAAAGATAGAAATGAAGATAGAAAGAAATTTAATAATTATAAGGCCAATCCTCGATTCCGAAAATTAAGAATTAATAATTCCATAAAAAATAAATCTCGATCAATACTTTTGAAATTACCTATTTTTATGAATTCTTTGTTTTTTCTTCCTTTGGTTTTTACTTCTAACATAATTTAAATTCTTCCATTTCAATATTTACCATTATTGTTCGATAAGATTAGTATGTAATGTATTTATAAGTAGAAACTAATTATTACATTGCCGAAAGTTATATAAAGTAGTTATATGTTAATTAATTTATTTCAGAATCAAAGTGGAATTTATAACGACGTGGAATACGACCAGGGTGATGTTCATCATTTATCGAAAAACAACATCCCGATGTCCACTTACAGACCGTACTACAGAACGTGAAATTCACAGCGCGAGAAGTAGCACACTCGCGCACGTGTGTCAAGGGACAACGCTAAATAACCCGTCGCAATATTTATCGTTTAAAGTGCTCAATAAATAGTGCATTACGACGTGCGGTGCTGCCGGTGCAAAGTAATCCCACGATAGAAGCCGTGGCTCTCGTTTCAGAGTCTGAGCAAACGAAACGTTCAGGACATATTTCGCAAATAGAGGAAGTAAGCTTAATCGCATCCGCACATATTAAACAGATTACATCTTTGCTCACTACAAAGTAACGATTCTTGTAACAGACCCGGTGTTCTTGCAGTCACGCGATCATATAGATCGATTCATTTTCAGCGTAATGGAGATATATTTACTATTCACTAGTTTTGTTATTCTGTAAAGTCCAAAAAATTACTTGTCAAATAGGTCTTATTAAGGCAAACGGTTGTTGCATCAATCGCACATATTCGACTATTTTTATTTACCACTTTGATTATTATTGTTAGCTCAATTCTTAGAGTAAGAATAATTTATAAACATGAATATTGACTGCATTTATTTTGATAAATTACGATTGTTAAGCAGAAACTAATTATGATGTTATGAATTTAGTACGAAATAATTTAATTTTTATATTAAGTAGTTTTAAAATTTAAACGATACGTTTAAAAAAAGATGTTTAATTATATTGTAGTTAATATGATTATAATTTATTAAAGTTTCTCTGAAAAAGACACAATCAAATCGAAGGACAGTGAATAATTATTTTCTAGCGCGAAGTATTATTACATTAACTCGTTAAGCAATCTGTGTAATTATATATTTTTCCAGATTGAATATAGAACGCGTACTTAAAGTTTAATCTAATTTTTATTTAAGCTCTCTAACTCACTAATATACGAGAACATACCAGAATTACAAAGCGCACGCTATGCGCGCGCCACTTTTTCTTGAAAATATAATATATTTTTAAATAAATTAGCCTTAAAAACAGGCTAGACTCTCCGTTCGATTCGATTCGACTTTACATGCTTTCGTAAAAATGAAAGTGTGTGAAAATTCAATCTGTTAATTTGACTATTTCAGCAACGATGGTGTGCCGCACGCTTCAAGCGCCATCGACCCGTACAACATGCACATATGTACATATCGACGTCAAAATAAAATATTTAATCGGGTGAACTTCCAACGAATGAACACTAGATATGTGCATACAGGTATAAGTAGGAGAGGTGAACAACCCCGATCGATTGTCCACCGGGGAAACTGTAGTTGACTGTTCGATGTTTCAAACATTTTACTTGTCAGCTTACGAGCGACAGTCAGGAGTTGCGAGAAATTTGTATGACAAGTTTTGCGCAAATATTTTTAAACAACATGAAAATATTTCACCAATATAAGTCGACAACTTCGAATCCGGTTATATATATCATATGTATATACATGTAAAATCAATTTTCGTGAAATGTCAATTAAAATTTTCTAATTAGTTCTTACTGAACTGCTACCGAAATGGCTAATTAATCTGTGTTAAATTTCTTCTAGAAATTATACACTCGGTTAATGCTAATAAAGTGAAGTTTGTATGCAGATAAAATTTTTTAATTAAAAGACGGCGATGGAAAGAGTAGGGCAGGGAAATAATTTTTCATATATTCCTGTCGGATCTCCTATGCACTTTTTTGAAATTTCTGTTCCGCGTACTTTGAACGCTTAATGGTGCAATTCTTTCAGCCTAAAGTAAAGTAGCCAGCAGGGAAATCTCACATGAATCATCGTCCCGGGGTATAATGCACTTCACTTTCCCTACATTTATTGCTCGATATTTTTCTAGATCGTTTCTCGCCAATTTTCATACGACCATAAAATAAAGTAATGAATATTATATATAAATTTCTCAAAGAGAGAAAAATGACTTCTAAGCTATTAATTCAAATGTTCACGAAAACGAAATTTAAATCCCGCACCTTATATCTACAATAAAGAATCAAAATTTGTCATTTCCCGCCATAGTTGGTTACGGAAAAAATAGAAAAATTCCATCAACATGCTGCGATCAACAAAAATTTAATCGTGTGAATAAAATCGTATAAAACATTACGCGTTCGAAAAATTCGAGATCCTTTGTAACAAGTTTGCGAATAAAATAAATTCATTTCTATTTCATTTCGACTGCGAACACTTGGTTGTACATTGCACATTCCTGCAGCGGTCTACATAAACGGAAATTGCTCATGTGTGCGTTTCGCAGAAAGAGAAGAGTGAAACATTACTTTCATTTTTCTTCACATCATTCGCGTGCTTCACATTCGACAATGTTGTGCTATTTTTACTGTGTTTAATGAAATGCAAGCATTAATGTTACGTTCAATTTGATTCAAACAAATAATAATAAATATTCTAAAATAATTATGTGATTCAGAATTTTAATAAAATGTTTCATCAATATAAAGTTTTTTTTTTAAATTTTTATCGAAAATATTGTAGAATAATTAAATTCTTGTTACTTGTTGATTTTTGTATATTACTTTCTTTGCGTCTCTCGTATTCATTTATTTCTACTTTTTATGATCGCGAGGATGTCGTTTAACCGCAGTTTGAATATGACATTCGTGACGTGCATGTTAGCTGGCGCATTTTTCGAGTTGTATGTGGAGCACGCTTGACGTTTCGAGCGGGACGATACGCCCCCAGGATAAATTACAAGTTTTATGGAAATAAACAGTGTGTCTGGACTGGAAGTATTGGATTTCTCTATACGGCGCCCGTGTCGTGCCGTTTATCGGACAGCAGACATTAGCAATAGCTGAAATCATGCGATAATGACGTAAATTGACAGGCAGCGAATATATTCTAACATTTAATTCATACTTTTTCCTTCAAGTGGGCGTTTATTAATAATACTACTTATAATGCAAATATATCCTTACACTTTTAGTAATTTTTATATATTTTTAATAAAATTTATTTTTTCTATTATTTTTGTACTTCACTTTTTTCTAGTTGAGTTTTTGCTAAAAAAATAAAATAAAATAACCGAAATGTCATTTTAAGAACTGATCTAAAATGCTACATAATTTATTATGACAAGCTTATTGTTAATTATGGGTTTGATATCCATTCTTTAAATTTTTTAAATTCTTTAAACAAAATTCATCCTCCTTGAGTATTCTTATTACGCGATTAGATATCATAAAACTGATAAAGCAGAGTAGCACAAAGTGCTTTCAGTAATCGTCGAGCTTTCGAAGTGCACTTAAGAGTACGGTGAGTTTTATGTTTTTCTTTTCTATCGAAGTATCCTGAGCGATATTTCTCGGAAGGGTAAAATAGATTTTCACTGTCATTACAAACTGTAACTCGATTAAAGTCCAGGCCGTTCGTGTCAAGGAAATCGCTCGGCCGCCGCGTCTTCTATTAACCTTGTTGGGGACGGACTGGGCGACAACCTTGCTTTGTAATTCCGTAACTCTATATTGCAACTCGATTCGTGCCAGTTGCTCGTCCGCCGCGGAATTAGCCATGGCTTTGGCCCGAATCTTGAATGTCTATTCAGCACCAAAACGGGAAAGTAAAGGTCTGATTCACATCCTTGCCAAATGCACCTGGATGCAGGAGATGCAGTTGTAAGGATAAGTTATAAGGAGCTTCTGCATGGATCGGAACATTAAAATCATTTCAACGATACAAATCTTATACAGATTGAGACTTTTGAGATTAAAGATAATAATATAGAATAAATCGTGATAACAAGACAAAAGGCAGAATAATTGATACAAAAATTAAAGCAGACATTTTTAGACATAAATATTTTTTTTCAAACTATTTCATTAAGAATTAAACTCTTGAAAATGATTGCGCTTTGTTCTCAGTTCTTGATTTTTTCATTAATTACTTTTTACAAATTATTAATATTTTCATTGTTTTATATACTGTAGAAGGTACTTTTGTTGGACGGAAATTAACTCGATTAACTTTGTTCGCGTCAGCTGGAACAATTAATATACATTAAAGGGATCGTAGAATTAGTGAAGGGATTTCAAACAATAGCGGTCGGTACTGATGACTAGCCCGTGTGTCAAGGAAATCCTCTCGGATTTTAACCTCTGCCTTTCTCTAATGTCAGATCTGGCTAAGCCTTGCGCTTTCCTGAGAAACCTTGGTCTCGTTCGTCAGCAATTAAATAAAACGTGATTTTTGCGAGCATGAAACGATACAGCTTTAAAGAAAATATATGTAAATTTAGTCGATTAACAAAAAAAAGTAACAAAAAACACTTCTGATTCGGAGAAAGTCTAGTCTTGACGCAACTTTCGTTTCTTTTCTAGTGCAAAATTTCGTGATTATTGTTTAAACTTTTCTGAAAAATATAGCAAACATTTGCTTGTATTATAAATATATCACATATTGTAGATAATTTGTGCGAAACATGTTTTAAAAATTAATAAAGAACTCTGCTTCAACTTTTTCTGTTTCTCATTCAACGGAATACATAAATATCAATTTCATCCAAAGTTGTGATTGATTAATATACATATATACCAATATATGAATCATGCGACATTGGACACGCATATACGTTCAGCTGTGACATATCGGGGAAAGTTTCATCGGTGTCGTCGATAATTTGGCGAGGGGCGTGTGATCGACTTTATTTCGATCAATTTGGTAAAGTGCAATACATCACTCACTTCTTTACAATTAACATGTATTTTCTTAATATGTTTGAAAAATTATAAAAATAACGCGAAGAAAATAATCTGTCATAATTTCGATAAATTAATTATTAATTATAATACATTGATTTTAATTTTATTTTTATAAATAATTATTTTATGCTTTGTGTAAAACGTTCTTCGACTTATTTATAACAAGTTCTAATTTTGTCCGTAATACTTTTTATTAATATAGCTTCGCTAGAGTCTTACGCTTCTATAATCATAATGCGCGAACGATAATTAATTAATTGAAGCCTAGTTACGTAATTAATAATTCCACATCGTTTGACGTGTAAACCCGCATCGATGCACCTGTGGGCCTCGCGTGCACACGATATCCCGATATTAGCTCTAAAGATCTCCAGAGCATAGAACGAAATACGTTTTGTCTAAAACACGCCCAGCCGAGAGTTAAATCGAACTCGAAAGCGTAGCTTTCCAGCAATGAGAATTCCTAACACATAGTTGTAATCCGGGAAATTGGATTTGCAATTTTCATGGAGAATACATTCGCGAAGATGCGAGGTACAGTTAGCAACTGTTAGGTATAACAGAAGTCAAATTGACAATTATTTTATGAAATATTTTATCACGACTCGCTCACGGGAAATTTTAGTTTCTGTTTTCAAAGAGATTCTACTAATTTCAAATATCGTAATATTATATTTCACTTGCAAAATTAAAAAGAATAGTGTGTTCGAAAAAATATTAATGTACTATGCTTTTAAATTTTATATCCATGTGTTACAAAAAGTATCTGTTTTATATTAAAGAATTTTTATTCTGCGAGAGAATGTTTTATAAACCTCTTGTAAACCGAAAGTTACTCAGATCTGTCTTCCAATGTGCCAAGGAAGTAATTAAAAAAGTGACACGAAAGATAATTTACATTACGCAATAAACAGACACCTGTCGTTATTCCGCCTTGTGATTGATTTGCGGAATCTCCCAAATGCGCACACCTGCGGAGTAAGGCCTGACTCACATGAGTTATCGATTTTGCCTGCATAAATCAAGTAGTGATATTGCGTAATGAACTGACAATGCGCTCGTCGATACTCATCGAGCATATTCGTCAAACTATTCGCTTCACGATTCATTTCACATAATCTGTGAGTCGAATTTGTGCGCGCAAAAACTGAATCATATTTGCGAGTCGTTAAACGAACGAATTATTCTTCCATCAGCTATCAATCTGCGCGAAAACGATAATTTTTTTTTTTACCATAAATTAATAGGCGCAAATCTAAAGAGTGGTATGTTTTTTTAGAGTAAAAATAAGTACCAGCGAAACTTTCGTTTTACCATTACGTTACAGCAAGTATGATTACAGCAACCTTATAATAAAAATGCAGCTCGCACATTGAGTTTGTAATCGGTCAAGTTTTTTTCATTTTTCATGCTCACTGACGCTGTAGAAACCCTGCTTGCGTTATATAGCTGTCGGTTTTGTTCGTAGAAAGTTAGAAATAAAGTCGGAATTGCAATATTTGTTAGATATAACAATAAAAAGTAAAGTAACGAACTTTTGATGTACGTAAATATTTTAAAATTTTTGTTTGTCTTTTTATTTTTATTTAGCAATTTTTATTTCTCGTGAATTCAATTTCTGTATGAATAATCATTATTTTTAATGTTAAAAGAGATAAAAAATTAATTAGAGACAGTTTTTTATGAGCTTTTCGACTAATGACTCTTTATCTTTAATCGTTAATCACTCAAAAGCTATTAAACCCTGAAGATTTCATTTCCATAAACATGTAATTCTAATTTAATTAAATTAATATCTACAGAAAAAAATAATTCCAGATCAATTTAATAAATTAATTCCTAAAGAATGAATAATTACATTCTGCTAACAGGATATTCAATGGCTTTAAGACATCTTGCATGAAGGATACAGCGAAAATTTTCTCGTAAAATTAATCGGTTCACGCGAAAAAGAACCATTAAATTTTTCGTCGATGCGCAGTAACGTTAAGAGGAAAGTTTTAGCGGTGTAATCGTAATATCTAGAAAACTAAAGTTGCTCGTAAATTTTTACATTACGTTATGTCTACGTAATACTTTGCGATCATGATTTATGATCGTCAAAAATTTCAATAAGTATAATAATGAGTGTAACAAAAAATATCCAATTAATATAAAATAAATATTAAAACCAATAATATTAAATAAAAGAAGAGAGAAAAGTTTAAATAGGTCAACACTTTTTGCCATTAAAATGAGCTACTGTAAACACGGGTAAGATGCGGGTTAAACACGATTTTCGGGTTTACGGTTCGTAACCAGGAAGTCATGTGTTGCAACGAATGCGCGGCAGATTTTCACGTTTTATCGCGCGCACATGCGATAAAGCATGTGTATATACATAACACACACAAAGAAAAGCACATTCTCTTGTGCTGTCACATACAAATGTCAGTGATGTGATTTACGCAGAAAAAAACAAAAATAAAAATGGCCTTGCATATTGCCATCTCGTAAAACGTATACGACGCGCGGAATTTCGTAGCAGATTGAAAGCACAAGCTGTGCAAGCATTCAGCAAAAATTCTCTTTCTGCAAATCCAGCACATTGCACATTTTAGATAGTTTGCCTTTATTTAATAAAATAACAAATTTAACTTACGCTATTTGTTGAACAAATAATTAGTGATTTATATTATCAACTTTTTTTTTTATTTTTGCTAAAACGTCATGATTTTGGTGGAAAATTTTAGAGCATGTTGTATAGAAGTTTGATCACGAGTTTAATGACATGTTTTTAATAACAAACAATTTTTCTTTAAGGTAATTGATTTAAACCGTCCAAGACTATAATTTATGCCTTCCGTGCGGCAATCAAAACTCAAAAACAGCAATCAGAGCGGTCATCGACGTCGCTTGCGGTTTCCGGCGCATATATGTGTCAATCTTCAAAGGTGAAGCTTGTAATGAGAAGACTAGCATAACGGTGTACGTCACTCCGACACTTTGTATTTTTTCTTCATATATACGCATATATATATGAGTAGACATATATATATATATATATATGTCTACTCACAGATAATTATCATTTGCGCCGGTGGAAAAATACTGTGTAATATATGAACCTGCTTCACCTGAGTTCATCAACGAATGTCGAAATTATATTCGCATAACAACTATCTTCATTTTAATACATATTTTTACTCATTTCGTATAAATAAAAAATACGCGTAGCAATGATCATATTTTGTAGCGATATTTTAAGCAAAAAGAAATGCGTATTGCTGTTGACATACATTGTGTTTTAACAAGACTAATTTGTTTCCTTATTTTTATTTTGCTTCTTGGCGAAAATAACATTCAAGTGTAATTCATGAATTAAACATACATCTAAATAATATGTATGATTGCTGTATTAAATTTTAATAAAACAATCTACAATATTTAAAAATTTCATAAAATATTTTTCGGTCTGATATAATCTCGGCACTCAAACGTAATAAATCGTTGGTACACGCAGACAACTATTCAGGAAAATCTGTCGAAGAACAATAGGCATTACGCTGTGTATTCATGACATTATCATCCCACCATATGGATTTCCGCCTTTTACTACTACTAAAGTTCCATTCTGCTTCGACACAGATTGGTATGCGCGCGAGTACATAATGCACATGTAGTCAGTAATACCTTCTGAATCCGAATCGATCATCATCCTCAGCAAGTCGAAGAATAATAGAATAATCATGGCTTTGAGCACGATGTTTTCTTTACCATCTTCTTCGAGTAATAAAAATCGATTGTAAGTTTGAAATAAAAAGTTATAAGCGCGGCGAATTGTAATAGAAATTTCAGAAAAAAATTATTCCTTTCTTAAAAATATGTTATTTATTTAAAAATGTTATAAAAAATATTACATATATTATATGTATTCTAAAAAAAAATATTATATTTCGAAGCTATCTAAAAGATAGCTTGATAGTGTTGATAAAATTACTGTAATTTTTGTAATTTCTTTGTTCCATTTCTGTACATTAAATTTGTACAAGCTTATTTGATGGAAGTGTTTGAATACGCATGTGTTATTTGCGCACATTAATCACACTGCTGATTCATTACCCTCACAACAATGATAGTGATAAAATAAGAATATAATTATATAAAAAAACGGCATACGTCTTAAGTGTCACGTTTTGCCAGACATTTTCGATCGTATCATTTATCGATCTCTGGGTTTATATCAATGTTATTTCCTTCTATTCGCGTGCACACCTTGCGCGATGAACGAAGTAAATATCGCTTGCTGAGAACAGACGAACGGTTCGACAAACAAAACATTATTTTCTGACCAAATCTTCCATCGTTGGTCGCGATCGCGAGAGCGCAGATCGCGTTTTCGCCTTTTACCAGGATAGCGCATGCGCTCGGCGTGACTGTCTCAAAGGCATCAAAGCGTACGGACATCGCTGCGCCTCCGCCGACGGTCAGTAACGCGCCGAGCGTCATCGTGTGTGGGTGATTTTTATCGCCTGTGTTCACTTGCCGCCAAATCGCAGCAAAACCACCCTGTGTGGTTCCTCGCTCGCACACCGAGGCATATACCGCGGCTACATAGCACGCGCGCGCGCGTTTACTTCACCGGCGAGACAGACGGACTCACCTGAGTAACCAGGTATCGGATGAGCACGGGAGTTTGCTATATATAATCGTAAGAAACTGAGAGAGAACGCGTCGTCATGGGTACCGTGTGTTGTGCCCCGCGGGTGTAGTGCAAACCGTGCGAGCAAGAAAGGCGAAGGAAGGGAATAGCAAGCTGGTATCTGAGAAAAAGGACGGAGAATATAGAACGCGCGGGCAATCGTGACCGGCCGATATCGCCGAGGCATCCCGTCGCAGAGGAGCGCAAAAGAAAAACAAAGATAGAAACAGAGAGAAGTGAAAGATAGGTGGCACACGGAGGTGATAATGCGGAGTCGTTGCTACCGTCTTCAGCGGCAGAACGACGTTCGGATCTGCTCGTAGTAAGTAAAACGAATCTACATGCTCGGAGATATCAGCTGTGTGAGATTTCCTAGGATGTCACTGTTTCCGCTTTCTAAATTTTTCAAGTGTAAATTTTGTTTCGTCACTTCCGTGATCAGCAATATGTAAATCGCTTCATCATTCTGTATAATTGAGAGAGCGGCACAATGACAGATTTACTTTCCACGCGAGATTATGCGATTATCCGCGAGAATATCATTTGACGATTAAAACATACTTTCGTCTTCTTTCGTAATTATTTGACAAATTTAAAAAAAAAGTATCTTGAACGTAATAAAAAATTTGTTTAAAAGCTTAATAACATTTCTAATGTTCGATCTCTTTTTTAGTTAACGAACGGCAATGAAAGCGGAACCATGAATAAGAAAGTGTCAGACACATCTGTCAAGCTGTAGAAAATAATCGGTTTTGCTTTTCTTAGAAATTTTGTTTGATAAAACTTTATCTTTTTTTGTAATAGAATAAAGAGTTATGTCAAAAGCAAGAATTAATATTTTACGAATTAGTTTTGTTATGTATGAAATGGTGTGATATTTGTTACACATGTTACGAGCATACAGTTCGTAAAATAATAAAATATATGAATAGTGTAAATATTTCTCCGCTATACAGAATAGTATCGAGTTTCATATTTTCACTGATAACAAGAGATGCAATCTGCTACAATAATATATCCATTTTCCGCACAAGAGTTTTTCAAAAAAATGAATATTACAAATATCAGAAAAAAATCAATTGAATGAAACGTCGTATCTACCACGTCGTATCTACTATTTATATATCACTGAGAATACAATACATATCTCAAGACGATGTGGGGCGTACTCGAAAGCAATCGATCACTTACGCATTCCCTCACATCCCATCTGTACTGTGTGAGAAAATGCTATCGATCATCAGGAGGGAAAGTGCCGAACTTATTCACCGCTACCTTTAATTAATAAACTTTTCTAAAGAAAACATTTCGATATTTATGGATAGTAGATTTCTAAAGATACTATCTCATCTTTCAAAGTTAGATAAGGTGGATGTTAACTTTAAATTCTCCGCCCGCTCTACATATAAACAGAGTATATTGCGTCTCGAAAGTAGTTATAACTCATTATGTAAATAATTTTGACAGATCTAGTTCACGATGCATCTAACATCGTGACGCGAGTCTCATCTTTAATCGAGAGATCTGTTTTGTCTGCATTAATCAGAGCGATTGTCGAGTGGCTACGTGGAGACTCGACTGCCCCCGATTTTCACGTAAGAACGGACACGCGTTGGTTCCATCGACGTTGCTTTAAAGGGTTAAAAATAAGGTGTAACCGCTGATAGGTAATCGAGCATAAACTAAACAGCGCATGTATATTCATGAGAAAGAAAATTTTCTCGAAATATATGGGCGTGACTTCTCGCATATAAGACTCTCTTAGTAATCATACTTAGCAAATCACGTTATCAGTAATATGAAGGAAGTCATTTTTCATTTTTGTGAAAACAGAAACAATATGTACGGTTAATAATTACTAAATTTGCTGACATTAAATCTTCAAAAGAATGGATAAATACGTTTAGCACACTTTCGAACAATTAATATTCTTATTTATCCGTTCGCGTCAACAATTTAAATCGTTTTATTTGTGATGCAATAAAATTTCAATCAGTTTAGTTAATAGCATTGCAGCCGGAAATACATAAAACGTAAATTCACAACAACTGATATTAAAAATTATTTATATGTATAGTTATTATGATGTAACAATGAAAAATGCTTCAGGCGACTAAAAATTGCATGCGAGTAATGTGAGTTAACGTGAGTTAATGCGACTTAATGTGAGCTAATGTGTAACACGAGACGTTACAGTTGTAAAGTCGTAAACTATTAATGCATGAAATATTGTTATGAAATATGTATAACGGCAGAAGATGCAAAGTTCGCAATTATATTTGACACGCAATCAGAATATTGATTTTTGCGAGACATCCATCATTAATTGGCCAATTCCAAAATCCGCAATTTGATGTGCTTATGCAAAGGCACGCTTGTTAGTTATACATTGGCGTTAATGGAGTTTACGGTTTTTGCAGCTCATTTGCGGTCTTTCTTGCTACGAGAATAAATTTACCCTCAAAATACTGCTAGTTGAAATGCATGAGATATCCCTTGCACGACGGCAAATTTAGGGTCGTCAATTCTGCAAACTCTAATGAGAACTGTTGACTGGTCGCTTTTGAAATGCGGAATGAAATCAATTCGATTTGCCTTCGTTAATAGGAGTTCGATTTGTCAAAGAAATTGATGGAGATTTGATGCAGTATTTCGCAGATAAGAATTTTCCATCGAAATCGCATCGCATTTGAATAAAGACGATTTTACGAATAAAAACTATTTTCACGAGACGACTCGAGATAATTCATTTCGGATCTTCTAATTGAGTAAATTTTCTTTCTCCCATAATTTTCACCGAGAAAATTATTATAATATTATGCAAAATAGTCTGAAATAGAATAATGTAACGATTGTCATTACTTTTACTTGTGAAAAAAATTTACTACAATTTTAATATTTCTTGATAGTTACAACTTCATTAATCTGCATGTAATATTGCATCTTTTTAAGAAAGATCGCGCATTCAAGAACCCTTAAAAGTTCAACGAAAACTTAGAATTGCGTGTTATATTACGTAATAATCCTTGACCCGACAGTAAATCAACTAAAGAAATATCTTTCGTCGCGCATGACATTAGAGATCATCATTCTTTCGCAGGATTCACGACGTAGTTTCAAAAACAATAATTTTTTACCACAGTAACATTAATCATTTCGACATGTAAATATAATTCCATTTGCGTTGCAATTTAACGCAGAATTTGCATAAATTGATCTCATGGTATCAACTCAACGCTATTAAATTGAATATAAATTCATTACTCTCTATAATCAACAAACTCGAGATATAATTGTATACTAATACACATTTTAGCGACTGTTTGTTTACCGGTCTTAGCGACCCTTGTTTATCCGTATCTGCGTATTAACGGCTGACCCAGATAATATAATTTATCAAGCTGCAATGTGACATTTATCCCGTATGAAAATTGGAAAATATGGAATTTTACAGCGCAATAATTCAGAATCAAATGAAGCTTCAATATCAATACATGTATTTCGTTTAATAATCGTTCAGCTTTCGGTTTTAGTTATGCTGCAATCGCTCGAATATTTCGTAGTAATGATACGCGAGCCTCACACGCATTCATTCTTCCGCATCTCATAAATAAAGTGGCGCACGTGACCGCGAAGTTCCCATCATACAATTATGCTCGTAACTTTTCCTAACCGTGCTCGTTCATCATCCATGTTTTTCGCGCAAGCGATTAGCCGGTAAGAAACGCTTAACATACGATTAACCTTCAAGCATCGATAAAATGTAAATCGCTTCAATTGTCCTTTGTTCTTTTTTTTTCGAGTTATCGTTGACGCATTCATTCCGACCGTTTACTCGCACTCGGAATTGTAAGTGGAGGAGACGACTCTTCGCGAGCTCTCCTAAATGATATTAGAAAGTTTGAGGAAACGTCTGACTCATCTATACCTGCGCGCTTCTCTTATTTTCCTCGGAGCGAAACGTCTAAACGCTTGGAAGATACTCAGGATTCTAACTCGGCAGACAAATTATTTCTGCCGCATAGCGTTCTCGTCAAAGCTTTGTAGTGATTAATCAAATAATGAATTCCAGCGCTGCGGAATTTATGTCGTAATTTCACTTCGTTATTTAATGATAAAGTACCGCTAAATTACAACTTTGAAATGAGATCTATGTCAAGCAAAGAATGCACAGCGCTATTCAAACAGTAATGACAGAATAAGCTTGTAACAAATTATAAAATATTTTGTGAAAGTTTCTGACCTTAGAGAAGGGTTTTTGCCGAAATTTGACATTTGTATTTATGTCATTAAAAATTTGAAATTGTTTTTCTAATTTAATTTTTTTTAGTAAAACCTGACTTTTAAAGCAGAAAGTAATTTTAAGAATTTCGTAAAATCTAAAAAAAATCAAAATTAATCGAAAATAAAAAATATAATTAAGAAAAATGCTATATAAGGAATATTCCAAGTTTGTTAAATTTTATTAATAATAAAGTTAATCACAAACAATGCCACGAAAGAGTCAAAATTTATAAAAATATAGAATATTATATTAGATTATCGGTTTAAATTTATTTTATCCAATTATATTTTTCTTTCAATTGTAAAACGTCACAATGCAATAAGTCCGGACTACAGTATGAATAAAAATATAAAGAGATTTAAAATATATTCAGTGCGCCTGAGCGAATCTGCAAGAATGACTCAGAGGATTTCAGAGGAAGCTTGAGTCATGATTTATGAACGCAGTCCGCTCGAAAATTGCGCGACCGTGGCCGTCAGCTTTTCCTCAGGTTTTTTAAACGCTTCGCTTGTGTTGTTGCTGCTGATTATCCATTTTAAAGCTACAGCGTGCTTAAACCGTAAACGCGCAAAGAGAGCACCTGATAACACTCATGATAGGAGCTCTCGATCGATACGAACAAAAGGAGACATCCAGCGCTCGTGCAATAACAATGAAGCTACGAAAAAATAATATACGATAAGGTTGACTTTTCACTCTGAGTCACGACGGTAGCGGTGAAACGTGCATCCATGGCAGCACAAGCATGTAAAATTGCGTTAACGGTGGAAATGCACCCGCGCTGCATGCTAAGCATTTCCCGCGGTAGATTTTTATCTCTTCTCTCATTTTATTATCGAATAATCTTTGTAACTAAACTTTTAGCTTAACACAATATACAGGCGGTCGCCTGGGTTTTCCATACTATTTTTACTTGAATTAATTTGGAGTAGAGTTTGTCTCAATAATGAAGCCAAAATACCAGTTTTTGAATCGCAAATGATTAAATATCTAGAAAAGTTTAACTTCACCACTTTACCGCACATAAACTTCACATTTTAAATTAGATAATCAAATTCTATCATTTAAGTCAAGTTGAATGGAATATACTTTAGTTATAAGAAAAGTTACACATATTCGAACATGCCTTTATCAAGGGGAAATCGGCTCCGAATTGATCAGAGAAACCATAAATGAGAGAAATCTAGGACACCCTGTATATTTCATGTGTAAGCCTCTACGAAGGCATCTATAAGCTTTAAAAAAACATTGCTTATCATACGATAATAAATTGGCCTTTTTCAGTGCAAGAATTTCGGTTTAAAATGTAATGAGAAATTATTAGATGCAACCAAGATGATTATCTATATATTCAGACAGTTGATCATGCAACATATTCGTGTTACATGTGCGGGAATGTGTACTATGCGTTTCTACGATTTGAATTTATAATCAGCACTGCAGGAAAAAACTAAATAATTAACCCAGCTCGCAGCCGGATTGATTGCCATTCGATTTGCATATTGCGTCAATACGAGAAACGACCTTTTTTTGCGCGATTTATTTTTTGTCGGATTATTCTACGCATCAAATAGTGAGTTACTCCAATTGGACGGCCGAAAGAATCGAAATCTTACGGTATCCGAGTACACGTATGTACGTTCGTATGTGCGCAACACACACGAGATGTCCCGTTTTAATCTCTACTGATAAATATCTGCGTTGGAGTGTCGGTGTGTATTTCGGACCAGTTCGGGAAGGATGTTACACCATTGAATTTTCTGTTCACATTTTTCACTCGTCGTTTTTCGTATCGAATCGAAACATAGTGCTGTTTTTGCAAAAGCAATATGCGCGCCGCACTACACTGTTTCTGCGATGCGAATTTATTGAAAACGCCCGACATTGCGTTGTAACTCGAAACTCAGAAACTCGGATCATGGAATCGCAGTGTTTTACGTTATAATATACTTTGAAACTTTGCTCTTTATAAGATATATTTAGAATTGATCTTTGCAAAGTCCGTTAGATATTCTCTTATTACCAACTTTAAAAATTTTATTATATTCTACACTAAATATTATATTATATAAATATTATATGCAATGACAATTTTAAAATCAAATTTGTAAAGTTTGTTGACATCAAATATATTTAAAATTATTTATAATTAATTAAAATATATTATAAAAATTAATTTAAAACAATTTTTTTAAGTTAATTTTTTGTCTTGTTTTGTCAAATCTCTTTCATTCTTTATATTAAATAACTTGGTCTCGGCTTAAATATTCCGTGAAAATAGATAATATCAGATTCAAAGAATTCTTTTTCTGGAATTTTCCGTGCTAGTCGTGAGATTCTTTATACATATTTCTTTTTTACGAAGGAAATATATATTGCTAGTTAAATTTAACTTTCTTAGAAATTAATTAAAAACTGACCGCATTCATTTATTATCAAGCATTTCATAAACGACCTTGTGCGCCACTCCGGGCGCTGTTCAACAATCGGAAAAAATAAAGCACCGTGTACAGTCGCGATAGATGACTCGTCAGCATGGTGCAATGTGCGGAATGTACGTTACCGTCCCTCTTCACGAAATCTTTTCTTCTTCGTTGCTGAGAAACGAAGTGCAAGCATGCGACGGTAATTTCGCGGTGCAAAACACGTTTGCCGTGATCCCTTTTTCTCAGAAAAATAATTACTATCTAGTATACTACGGATTTATTTATAAATTCATGTCGCGGACAGGTCTGTACAAGGGCGACGTCATTCACATCGCACAGTATTTTCTCGCGATTCGTTGACCTCGCTATTTTGTTCTTCCTTCCTTAAGGTGTATTTAGGCCGACAGCTTTTTACGTCAAGTATTATAAAAACGCTTATTATCGATTATTATCGACAGTAAGTGCAGACTAAAAGTGCAGAAAAAAAACATTTAAAAAATTATATTTTTTACTTCCTCATATATATTTTTTGTATTTTAATGGTGTTTAATATAGTATTTTCTATTAATAATATTTAATTAACACTCTCTCTTCAAAATTTTTTTGATTTAACATTTTCAATGAAATTTCAGATAACAATACCTCAAAAATAACTTACGTCTGGAGCCTTTAAGCACTTTAATGCCACCGATTGAAACAGTTCGCCAGTCATCGATAATGACCTATTTTTATGCTCGCTTAAATGAACTTTTGTTATAAAATAAGGAGACTCGTTTAAACGTATTTTTTTGTCACTCTCCTTCTCTCTCATGCTTTCTCACGATCTTTTCAGTATATTTTCTCCTGCATGCCTACGCGTATGCATGCTTCCGTCACGCGTGACACTCTTCGCAAGCACACGCAACGCACAACGCGTGAGCCCTCTTACGATTTTTAATCCGCGTCCCGTGCTCCTGGCGCGCATCACGTGAAACGAAAACGCAATAATCTCGTACGGATCGTGGGAGCTTGCTTGTAATTTATGCAAACAAGATTACAAGGAAGACGACGTTCGTGGAAGACAATAATGATCTGATAGTAATGATTAATGCATGAGTCCCCGGCTTTATGAATATTCTTGTTGCTTTCGGCATCCAACTTTTCCATTGGATATTAAAACGTTATTAAAATATAATATGCTATCGTCATCTTTATTTGCGCAGTTTGCAATATATTTTAATGCAAATAAACTGTTATTAAAATCTATACAAATCCCTAATAATCAATGACGCATTGATGTATACAACAATCAAGAGTATCAATTGTGCATGATGAATCGCTATTTGGAATATTCGCGAAAACATTCATTAAGCGTTTTCGACTGTGTTTAGCATGTGGCATTATTATTACGCGTGTTGCACCAACATACACCTTTTTGATGTCATTGTTTGTATAATGCCGGGCACAATGAGTCATTTCATTTTACAATCGCGCGGCCTGTCTCGTCGGCGCTGCCGCGAGGGGCGACGGAATTAATACTTATTGCAACGACACATATGTATATACGCGCGCTGTATATGCACGGTATGTCTGATTGAGCCCGAAACCAATTTCGAACCAATCAAAGTTGGTGCGGTCGTACGTATGTGGTGTATATCGGCGCTACGTAAGGGACATGGAAATAAAACCCATTGTGGTGCGCAACGGCCTCATCACATTCGGGAATGGAAACCTTGCAAATTGGAGCAACTTTCGCTATTACATATACGCAGTTACGTCCTCGAATTCCTGTTCCTCATATAATGAATAGTCAAGGCAAGCTCTATAATAATGGTCCGTTTAAGTACATATTTCCAGGCATCAGTAATGACTAGTTGGTATCTTATCGAACTAATTAGTAAAATAGCTTAGTCAATGTCACATAACTTAGGTCCGCAATGATAAGCAATAATGTTTGCAAACGTTGAAATACAGTTTTTGTAACGCCCGTGTAATTATATTTATTATTAAAAATTGAGCAATTTTTTGAACTTGGATTTTTACTTTTAGAGCATATATTATTTTATCGATTTATATATATATATATATATATATATATATATATTTTTTTTAAAGCGCATATGCAATCGTTTTACAGTGTTATGTAGATATTACACGTGAGTGTGCAAAATATTCAAAAGAAAAATTCTGGTTTCTGGCTGCAATGCAAGGGCGAGTATGAATTATTAACGAGAGAAATACGAACGATCGAAGGCGCATACTTCAATAAATAATTTTGCGGTTGCTCCCTTTCGGATGTTGAAACTTTGGAAGCGAAAACAGATAATTCTTTACGATATCCAACCTTGATCAATAATATTCCTACTGTCTGGCAATCAATGACACGCTTGAATTAATGTGTCGTCGGTTATTGTAAGAATTACTCGGTTAACACGATATGACTGAATATCGATTCAGTCTCGCAATGACACGCTTCGTGAAAATGTTTTAACACCTGACGCACCTTGTATTACGCCTGCGTCGCTCCAACTATCTGATATCAATTATAGGAACAGATACGCAATTTGAGTAAAGCACACGGGTCAGGAAAGCTCGGAGCCGCCAATGTATAATGCATTAAACGCTTCTCGTGGGCGGTCGAATTCATAAATAATTTCATCGGAGTGGCGAAGGTAAGTAACTGAGCCTGCGTCGTGGAGTATCGACGGAAGAAATTCTGCCTGTTGAACCGAAGACGTTATAGACTCGATCGCGACGACTTGACGCTAATTCTGGTTAACTCAATCCTCACTGCCCGTCTATAACGTAGATTGAACTTTGACGCGGGGAGGAAGAGAGGCAAGGAGACGGTAAATCAGTAGCACGGGATCAGTTAATCTAGACTATCCGCGCGATCCAGTCGTAAAGCACGATCGAGCGCGAACATGAATGATGCAGTGGAGGAAGAAGAGCGTGAAGTGAGGCATACTTCAACGGCGTATTGCATAATGAATCTAGATAAAGCTGGCGATCGTCGTGCAAACTCCAAGATCGCGCAAATATTCCAGCAATAGCACTTCGGCTGCGCGCCGCTCGACGCGAGTATAATGAATCTCTACTTTCGTAATAAAATGATAACGGGCTGGCGAACGAAAATTTGCATTTATAACGGGCTGCGAAGAGCGATCGCTTATAGCGGGACATTAGCATAAACGTTATTTATCACGACGCGAGAGAGATGAAATACATCATATGTACCAATCATTGATCTGTCCCTGTGGGAATGGGCGTAAGAGCCCATTGTGTCACCCGTAAAAAGGTCTCTGGGTCTGTAATTGCAGAAGAGCCAAGAACAACACGCTTGTTATTGCCTCGGTATATAAATACTTCCAGGCTTATTTATCGCGTGGGTTTATTTACTCGTTTTATTTTTATTTTATTTTATATATTTTTTGCCCAAGTTTTTATGCATATGTCTTAACAAATTTATAATAATAATCTGTTTACAACTTTCCATTTAATTTACTCGATGTAGCTTCTCTACGTATTCTTATGCGGTGAAAAAGTTCTCAGTTAAACGTTTAGTCTCAAAACTTTTTGAAATTTGATTATTTTGTCAATTTATATCACGAATCTTTTGCAGAAATTGAAAAATAATATGTTCTCTTTAAACAAATAATTTGAATATATAAGAGCTAACGTTCTCTTTATCTCACGTTATTTAAATTGATTTATGAAGCACAAATGTATTTGTTTCGCGATAAGTTCTATAGATTTGCAAAAAATCTATGTAATCAACGGTTTTTTTTTGTTATTGATGACCGCGATGTTAATCGAAGCGCTGGATATATCGCACACGTGATGAAATAAATCGGCGTTACATATCGAAAGAATGGAAGGGAGCCGCGAACCTTTCACGTTCAAGTAAGTTGGCACGAGCGTCGTCATATCCTGGCGATATGTATCGCGATACATATCTCGTTTCCCTTCATTTACACCGTCATCGCCGGTAAACAGACATCTTCGCCGCACGGACAGAGCAAAGATTAACCGCGACTTGTGCAATGGCGTTAAATGTCAGGTCAAGAGACGGGCGATGTCGGCCGAGCTCACGAGAAACGCAGCCTCGCCGCGTTTTATTTCAGCATGAATATAGGTAACATACTCGCAAATGGCACACCTATCTGCCATCGTTCTCTATGGGAGTACATACTCGGCGTGTCGGAATTGTTCATTTAGCGGAGCTTTTTACTGCCTGCTACGCAGTCAAAGGGAATTTTGCATTGCGCGCACGTTGCGAAATATGCCGTGGGAATCTTTACAGCATTTCGCTTACGGCGTTTCTTGTTTATTCTTAATATGCAAAGATATTGCGAGATTCTTAATGTGCAAAGATATTGCGAGATTCTTAATATGCAAAGATATTGGAAATTTAGATAGTTGAATCAAAAGTTTCGTGGAATTAGATGCAATTAAAAATATAAATCTAGAAATATAAAGGTGTAGACGCGTAGATGAATAAGAATTTCTAAACTTAAAATAAATGTAAAAGTATATATAATCGGAATTTGATTTGATAGCATTTTTTCCGAGATTATCGGTTCGATTATAATTGAATTGAATATTTATAAGCGATATGAATAATTTTATTATTATGAGTGAATATCTACATGCAAGATATAAATTATCTGAAATATATGTTTAATTAATTTGAATAATGCGCGAGCATTTTTGCGTACATATAGATTGACAAACTAATTTTTCTCTTCAAAAAAGTAAGGAAAGAATTTTTATATAGTTTAATACTTTCCACTGTGCACGAGATAAACGATGAAAAAACTGATTGCAATATCGATAAAAAATGTGAGAGGCAAGTTGTATCGTTAACAATGGTTATATATCGGAACACGTGTTCAATTATGCTTGTAATATGTTACACTTGCAACCTTTAACTTTTATGGCTCTTCGTTCGGCGAAGTAGATATTTCTATCATGTTTAAAAATAATTCTAAGAACAAAAGACTAAGAAACTTCCATTTTATAATTCACGGAAAGTGTCGAATGTATGTTTATAAATGTATGAATAAGAGTTGCTAAAAAAGAATCAGTAATAAATAAATCTTTTATAAAATACGCTCTATATGGCTGTTTATGGTGCAGAACGAATAATATCAATCCTTTGATATTGAAGTTTTATTTTTCTTCCTGAAAGGATTGTCGGACTTATTGTTAGATATATGCGATACAAAGTTAAAATCTAGAGGGATCAGGAATCTCTCTCATATGCGACATAACACGCGTACCGAGAATGCAATTTCTTTGCATTTTACATCACTGTGAGCAACTTTGCATTTTACATCACTTTGTATCTTTGTAATATTTTTGGTTGATGTACGTTCGAAAGAGGAATTTTTCACAGTTTTCACGAAAGATTGCACGAAAAGCGATTGCACATCTTACTTTTGATATAAAATTCTTTTCTTTTATATCATGTAAATTTTGTTCTTTCTCTATGTAAGTGATTTATATCCTAATATGATTGTTAATTTAAATTATGGACAAACTTAAAAATTCTAAATAAATTATTTCTAAATATATACAGTGCATCTTTTCGTTCTATATCTTATTATTGATTTTGTAAAATTGCCGATATTGAGAATTTATTAATAAAATGAATATTGCATGAAACAAGCTTTGTCGTACGATGTTTGTACAAGCGCGTAGATCATTTTGTGCAAATTTGTTGTAACGTAATATTAGTTTGTAGCGTTGATTAAATTTTCTCGTATGTATAGTCACATTCGCAAAATAGTTCAAAGCAAAGTAACGCGAGTTGTTTCTCGGATTTCTCCGTTTGAAGATGTTGCTCTTAACTTAATTAAAAATTCTCTCTACATAATTGCAAAGCAACGAGATCGCTTGGGGGGGCGTCTTTAGAATTGTTTCTCGCCATTAGAGATTCCTGCGTTTGATGCGTCTCTCCTTTGGTTAATTAAAAATGTCCTGTATACAATCGCGCGAAAGCGAAAGATTCAAGTTTTCTCTATTTCCCTAAATGAAATTTTCCTCTTTCTCTTCGACAGTGTTGTTGCATCTCAATGGAAGTTTATCTTCGAGAGATATTGACGGCTAGAATCGTTCAATCTTTCTCGAAAATTGCGAATATATTTTATTTAAAGCTAGATATATGCCTTTTTCTATCGAGAAAACAGTAAATATTTTCACTCGAGAACCTATTTCTAAAAGTAAATTTTAATATTTTTCCCTGATATCGCTTGTTATATTATATCTTGTGTATTAAAATAATTTTTAATTTTTTAATAATATAAAGTTTAAATAAAAAAATTCTTGATATAGTTATGTTTATCTTTAATATTAATGATGTTTAAATTATTAAATAGGGTGAGCCCAGATCAACTGTATTACTTGTTAATAGCAGATTTCTGAAGTCATTTGGAGACGGAAATCTTTAGGGCGATCGATATCGACTCAGCCCCCCCACGAAAAACATTAAATTCATGCTCAGCATGACGAGCTCAAAAATTTTAATTTGCGGAATATGAAAGCTCATAAATAGCTTATAATTTTGCGCTATTGGTTTTTTTATTTGTGGTGGGGGGGGGGCAGCTCGACAGGGGTGAAATCTTTATATCAAAATACCGCTATACAACAATTTTTTAATGGAATGTGTGTAGTTGACCAATCAGATTGTCAAAAATTCAAGCACGTCGCATATTGATTTTTACATTCTTACCATGTAAGAAACCTAAGAAATGTTATTAACAGGTGATACGATTAGTCTGAGATACCTTGTATACTTTACGCTATTTTTAAATCTATTCTTTTAATTATATTAAAATAAAATGTATTGGATTACTTACCGGCACGATGTGCAGCAGCAGAGTTGTTCACAGAGTTGTTGATCTGTAACATATAAAGTATATAATTTATAGCAATGTTTATTAAAATAATTATTTAGGAAATAATTATTAAGCATATTAAACTTTTACTCATATATTTTTTATGCAAATATCTGTAAAAGAATTGTATATTGATGTCTAATAGCCATAAATATTAAAAATTGCAAATCTTTTACTAAATATTTCAAAATTTCAATGTGTGTTACATTAATATTTTACGTTACGTGCAAATAATAGATAACAAATAAATAATTACTTACTCTAAAGTTGCTCTGCCGGCACCCGATGCTCCTCCTGAGCCTCTTCCTCCTCTCAGTCCTCGCAGTCCTTCAAGGCGCTCACACACGTTCGCGACGCGAATATGAAAATTGTCCGATGTTTTAAACGGCACTATCGACATTCGACAAAGTAAAAAAACTCGATTATCAACGCACGGAATACACGGTCGACACGTTTCACAATAGATAACGACGGAAAATGAGATCGAAAACGGGAAGTAGTAAGAGTAATATTATTGGAGAGGATACGGAACGCGTAATCTACCCCGTACAAGTGCCGCCGTGCGAATGATAAAGGGGCAATAAACATATCAAGGACAAAGTCGCGTCGATTCCGATTTGGAAGAATGCGGAGAAAAAACAACACAAGCGTGCGGATACATAGGACGTGTGAGAGAGACAGAAAAAGAGAGAGAAGGAATATGAAGCGCGCAGACTAAACGCGACGACGTAAACAACCCCACCACACGCTGCGAATCGGTATCGAAACTTTTAACACTAGAGTATTTATCGAATATTTCTTGAAATCGAGTTTAAACTCGATTTTATCTCGACTTCGATAAATGTTCCAGTGTTAAGAGTTTCGAGGCCGATTTGTGGCATTCGATGGGGTTGTTTTCGCCGCCCTTAGTCTGCGTGATTTGTATCCCCTCTTTCTTCTCTCTCTTTCTCTTGTGCTATGTATCGGAATGCACATTGTTACATCTTACTCCTTGCATTCCCCAAATCGGAATCGGCGCCATTTTATCCTTCATATGTTTGCTGTACTTTTATCGTTCGCACGGCGGCACCTCGTACAAGATCAATCGTTCTGTATCGACGCGTTATCTTTTCCAATAGTATTTTTCTTTCTATTTCCTGCAGTTTTTAATCTCACCCTTTTCGTCGTTATTTGTTATGGACGCGGCAGTGTCAAACGTGTAATCCGTGCGATGAAATTCGAGTTTTACCAAATGACCAAATAAAAGTATGTCAAAAGTACCGTTTAAAACATCGTGCGATTTTCGTATTCGCATCGCAAACGCCTGTGAGTCGCTTAAAAGACTGCAAGGAGAAGTGAGAGAAGGAGGAGCCTCAGGAAAGCATCCGGTGCTGGCAGAGCAATTTTAGAGTAAGTAATCATTTTATTTGTTATTTGTAAAATATTGCACGTAAAATGTTATGTAACACATATAGAAACTTTGAAATATGTAGTAAAAATTTTGCAATTTTTAATATTTATGGATATAAATATATAATTCTTTTATTTCATATTTGCATAAAAAAATATATGTGAATAAAAGTTTAATGTGCGTAATAATTATTTCTCAAATAATTATTTTAAACGCTGCTATAATATGAATGTACTTTGTATGTTACAGATCAATTTGTGAACAACTTCGTTACTGCGCATCGTGCAGGTAAATCAATCCAAATTGTTTTAATATCATTAAGAGAATATATTTACAAAGAGCGTAAATTATTCAAGATATTTTAAACTAATCGTATCATCTATTGATACAAATTTTTGAGATTTCTTATATAATAAGAATATAAAAATCAATAAGTGTGCTTGAGCGCGTGAATTTTTGACAATCTGAGATGGATCACCTTTAAATACTTTCCATTTAAAAATTATTGTAGTCTCGACATTTTGGTATAAAGATTTTCGTTATGACCTCAAAAATCTGCTATTAACAAGTGATGCATTTTGTCTGGAACACCAATAAATATATGTAATATTTGCTTTAAAAAATGTTAATATAAACATAAAACATTAATTTTATTCTTTCAGTTTTTTTCCTATTATTTCTCGAAAAAGATGGTTGCGTGTAATATTACGTATTTCTACGTACCCTTTCTCGAGTTGGTTGCAAGTACACATAGGTCATGAGACGATTCTTTTCTTCGTAGAAGCACTGCTATTTCCGGCGGCCTTCTTGAAACCTGTGCAAACCGACACTAGTTTTAAACTCTTTCAGATACTTTGACAGACGTGAGACAATATCAAGTTTCCGATACGGCACGTACAACTATTTTAAAATCACAAATTATCGAGAAAAAAGTAATGACATTTTATTGTATAAAATAAATGCTGCATAATTTGTTCGAATTTTCTGAAGAATTATTTTTCTTAATATTTGTGTACATTTTTCATCAGTTTAATATGTAAAATAGAAAAATTGTGCATTTTTCATGCAACATTCAATTGTTTTTCGATCGGCTCTTAATTAATGTGTCAGGTACAGGAAGAATCGCTGGAAAAAATGTTATTTCCAGCCTTGCCAATTTATTGAGGGATCTGAGTCATCTAGAGGGTCGTTGCACCTTCACTTTACTTGGTTGCACTTTATGAGATTTCGCTACCTAAGAATATGCGTCAAAACGACTAAGATAAGATAAGGCGATGTCGTAAACGACTTTAAGTCACACGTAGCTGCCGATTAGATTGCCGACGAATTGCAACGACTCCACTGATTTTATATTTAATAGCACTGTGATACTGAATTAGTGATACTGCATATAGTGATACTGAATTAGCGTAATTCTCTAATCAGTGGAGAATAAATTCGGGCAACCTAATTATCGATGCTTGCCTAATGCGTATAATTATATAATTAATTTGTCAGAGTCTCTACTTATTTAATTAATGAACGCAATTATTATGCTGATCCCGATTAAACTATGACATTTGATATCGAAAAGTTTCAGTCGATATCTAAAATGTCACATTAAAAGTATTCTTTTTATATATCACGCAATTTTTATTTCAATTTAAAAACTTTATTAAAGCTGACATTTTACGGATGCAAATGGAAAGAAAGCATGCATGACTAGCCATCATTACTCGCACGATTGTCCATCCGTGTTTGATTTCCGCGTTAGTTTCGATTTGAAAGCGACTAGCAAGTCGCCGTGGCACACATTACGTGTTATGGTCGTATGTGTTAAGGAGAAACCGGAAGCGTCTATTTTCAATCGCACGTCAACCACGTCCGGCAATTCTCTATATTAGTACCGTACTATTCGAAAGATTCCATCGTGATTTGTCACGTGAATACATGCGGGCGCGCGCCGCATTAAATCAAACACATTGAAGTGGACGGCTATTTCGCTCGCGGATTAACACGGTAACGTCGCTAGATAATTCTCTTATTAGAGCGTCAATTTGGTGCCCGCCATAGCAAGATGATGGTTGTCGTTGGATCAGGAGTATTAAAGTGAAACAGTTATTTAACGATTCAGGCACAACTCGATATGCATAATGTTAATATAATATATGGCATAATACCTATTGCTTAATAAGAGATTTACATATTATTAAATATTGTTCCTCTTGCTGATACGAATCATTAATGATTACTAATACAATACCAACATGTTATATATTACGGATAAATATTATAAAGCACCATCAATACACATTAGCATGATAAAATCACAGCTTTAATTTGTTCCTAATATAATTTACGATACTATTTTATAATTATAACGAGAATTATTCAAACATTTAAATACTTTGTTATAAAGTTTCAACATATTTTATAATATTTAATATTTTAATTTAGAATAAAAATTATATGTGTGTATCTTTAATTTGTGAATATTTGTAAACAATGTTTTTTTTAATCTTTTCATATTTTTGACGAAGATTGTGTATTGCAAAATAATTATCTGTTACATTATTAAAAATATATTGTTACAGGAAAATGTCGTAATGTTCATTTTTAATGACTAGGTCAAAGAAATTATTTCCATCATGTCGATGTATTGTCTCATGTTTCGCTGCACTCGCTCGAAAAAAGTAGCGATTGACAATGAGGGGATCCCGTTACTAATTACGTCATCGGGTATCACCGCCTATTACTGCCTTTGTCATTGTGATTGTTGGTTTAATTGCAATGGGGAGAAATGAAATCGTGGTGTTAGTTTCATCTATCACAAAGTCGAATTCTTGTGCATTTAGATACCTCGCCATGACGAAATATTCCGCAATTTGTTGGAAACTACGCTATTGTTGCTATTATTGTTCTGTTCGATAGAACTCCTCATCAATGTAATTGAAATGATTTCTCATTGTAATGTTGCCTTTCCTCGATTCTGTTTGCCAGAATGAAGAAGCTCGAATTTATGGCAAAGTGTTTAACCTTTTGGCAAAAGTTTTATACTCTTTCAATCTCACAATAATTTTTTTATTAATATAAGCTTTTATGTACTTTTATATATCTTTTTATAAAAGTGTACATTAAAAAAATAAAATTTACTAAGCAAAGCAAAAATATTAAGTGTTTAAATTTTTAACCAGAAACAGCATCGCACTGCGTGCTTTCGTATTCTCTTTGTTTTGTCGCGTGTAGAAAAATTGACGTCAGTATTTTGAAAGCTTTATTTTCCTATACGCGGTCACAGTAAATAATAAAAGAACTACAGCATAAAACTAATATTTAACATGCCGCAAAAAGTAATGTGCGATCAGAGCGTGCTGATATGAAAAGAATATCCGCCGCGCACGTGCAATTATTGTAACCACCGCTTGTAATTGCTTCTGAAATAATTCTACCAACATAGGTCTATTTTTCTGTAATTAAATTCTTTCCGTTTTATTTTCACCTGTTTATAAACGGGAAGAAAATTTTGATTTGCTCCCATTTTCTTTTTATAAAAGTAAATATTATGTGCTACAAAATAAAAGTAATTATGTGTTTGCAAACTAGAAAGACGGATTTTCGTACCATTTTTATAGTAATATTGGTGTCTCGATATACATATACCCGTTGATGAATTTTAATGACGAGACACACTTAAGAGGAAAGAAAACCAAGCTTTACTTTTCGCAAAATGCTATCAGAAAATGCTTCATTGCTGTTCTCTGTTATCTTAACCCAGCGTATACAAAGTATAATATTATTTCAGTGTCAGAGTATTCATTAACGTACAATAATATTACATGGTATAATATTTATCTACATGATGGATATATTCGTGGGAGATAATTAAGAACAAACCGTCAAATAGAAATCGTTGCCGCAAAAATTTGTTCAACAATACGTTTTTCTGCATCAGTGTTTAATTAAAAAAATTGCAGCTCGTTGATTGCTACACAAGCGTTTTAAAAAAATTATTATGTAAAATAAAATAAAAAATACTGCACAAAATTTACTGATTTTAATAAGTACTATAATATTTTAATGGCAAGTAATATTATATGAACACAAGTAATATTATATGTGCACAATTTTTATATTAAATCTTTTTTGTATTTATAATATTTCTGCAGAATTAAATTTGAGAATGATAGCCATATTAAAAGTATATATCATTATATAAACATATTTGCTATTCAACGGAATAAATACATTATATCATATATTGTATGAAAAATATTATGAAATAAAAATGGGTCATTTTCTCTTAGCTTGTAATGTAAATTTGTCTTCGAAAGCGAACAGAAATACATTCATAGCATTGCAATATGTTTACATTGCAATATTATATATTTATATGTCATATATTAATATGTATTTATATACAATTTATGCACATATGATGGACTTAATGGATGAATGGAACATAATAATTGATAATATAATTTTAATGGACTAGAGAAATTGCGCATGCGAATGATGCGCATTAATTAACTGGCACCAAAAAGTAATAGTGCAGCCAGTGCGTAACAATTATAACAAGTTATTTATTAAATTTTAATGAAACGATGTACCAGAGATCTTAGTAGCGCTGTAGCCGTTGTGTTGCGATTATAATCCTACTTTCACTACTTCATAAAAACGAAACCGCGCTTCCGGACATTGCGTGCACGTTGACTATGCCTCGCTTTCCTTTGCAAGTAATACAGCACACAAATATACAAAAAATTATCTATGTTATTAATACTATTCTAGGAAGTATATTAAAAATTGATTGATAAACAACATGAACATATGTAATTGTTATTTAGAGCAAAATTGGAACATGATTTGGAATATGTACCAGAAACAAAAATTGAATAAATTTTGGAAATTGCATTGAAAATGAAGATTAAATGAATTAAATATCTAGTTTATGTTTTTATATATACTTTGAAATTATAATAATATCGTATATTATTGGCATATGCATGTGTAATATAATATGAGAGAACTATAATTACACTATAACAGCTTATGAAAAATTGTGAAATCATCTCACATTCGAAACATTTATAAATATTCCTTTTAAAAGACTAGACTTAATTAGAACACTAAATTTAACACTCTTTTGTTCAGCATGAATTCTAATTACCGGCCTTTAAATACCCAACGAGCGTAGGCTGCAGATGTGGCAATAAACACGAATGTCAAGCATTATCAAACAAAGGGTATCTAGTGACAATGACGAGACGTGTCACGATTAATCACCCGATTCATGCTTGCGGAAATATCCTGGGAACATTTTCCACGGAGCAACGTTGCTCATCGTGTCGCGCGAACAATGCCCTCCCCGTGCCGGTAATTCGCGGTCCCCATCGCTATTTTGCAATTGCTTTCGCGCGACGCGAGTGACGTTACTCGCCTGTGACACAATGAATATACCAGTCTTATGAGATCGCATTACGCCGTTGCACATCTAATTAGCAACAGTGCCAGAGGCGTAGATGGTGGCAGAGAAAGAGACGTATGGATGCATGTAGCACATTTTGGTGATGTTTATAACTTTTTCTATATTAGTAGTAACATATATGATTTAATTTTTTACATGAAGATGAAATATGTATATATTGATTTATGCAAGTCAAATTTTGAAGATACAAAAATGCAAAAGCTCTTTATCATGAAATAAAACATAAAATAAGTGACAAAAATTCTTGACCAGATACTCGATTTTTTATAACTTCGAAGCTTTTGATTTTTTAACACTTTAAGAATTAATTTTTTATTTAAAATAAATTTAAAAAAAATGATATATATTAACGTCGAAAATGAAACTGAATGACAATGAACGTGGAAAAACATATGTACGCTAGACGTGGCATACTTCTATTATCGTATATAAATATAAATTCCATGAATAAAATCGAAATGTAATCTCACCGATATCAATCCGTGTCGCTACGGGCAACGCAGTACACAAAACTCAGATGCGCCAGATACATTCGCATAGCAAATCTGATACATGTTCCCTATGTGTCGGAAGCAAACATTCTCGTGCGGCATAGCATCCAATCGGCAGCAAACAAACTAAAAGAGTATAATGGGACATCATTGTTCGGCAACGCAAGACAAGGCCGTGACTCGTCATTGGATAATTGGACACTCGTATATTTGCACTGTTATTCGTACCCGTATCTGCGCACGGTGCTGCTGATGCAAGGCTCATCGTGGCGTGATGGCTCTACGAAATGATCCAATCCGCACGGAGCACTTGACAACAGAAACACTAGACAGGAGGAGCGATTTAAAAAAATGGAACAGCCAAGATGTCGTTCGGAGCAAAGTAGGCCATGTGCGCGATTCAAAACGATATCAGAAATTATCTGATAACGCGATTTATCTATCACGAGGATAATAAATATTTTTTAGTCATAAGAGATATTTCCTGTATGTGTGTTTTGTACATAAAATTACAATCTGAACAGCTATTTGCAATTTTGGCAGCAAACGTGCCGCTAAGTTATTATCCTATAGAACTATAAGAGATTACCTTGGATTAATTAGTCATCATCTAATCTAATTACTATACGCGGATAATATTAAACTTTTAAATAAAAATTGCAATTCCGCATTTTATATTCTCATATTGGTAATGATTACATGTGTAAATATACAAAATATTGAAATAAACTTTGCAAATATGTCACTTGAAACGTATTTTGATTAATTAATTAACTCATCAATAAATCAACCTCTTAATTAATTACATTCAATTATTTAAAAAATAATATATTTTATTATTTATTATATTATTAACCGTTATTATTCTTGTCTCGTTATTGATCATTATTTATGTAAAATTAGCAGGATGCAGAACGCAAATAATTTTTCAAATTACAAATTTGATTGGAATGTTATTTGAAGTGTGTGATGAACTGCGCGCAAGTGGTCTCGTTTAACGGAAGGAAAAAGAGCAACATGATAGATTTTTATAAGCTTGGAGCACCTGTTTAAATGCTTTAAACAGTTCAGTCTCAAACTCGATCGGAAACTTTCGGAGCTGTTCGCCAACTGCTCATACTTGGCAATCGAGTTGTGGTTCGACTAACTTTATCGTGGATTTAGCAGTCAAATGGAAACAGTGTGCCGCGGCAGCCGAGCAAATACGAAGGCGGTGTAGGAGCGTTTCTTCGACGGTTCAGCCAATAAAGAGGATAATCATTGCAACGTTTTAGAGAGTGACGCAACGTGTTTCCCTACTGACGTTGCCAAACGAACCAGAAAATAGCGCAATTGCCTCAACCAAAATCAATAGAATTACTTCCAATCGGATAAAAGTTCTTTTAATGAAAGTTGCTTTGCTCTAAACTTGATAAAGAAAAAGATTAAGAAAACTATAAAAAGTTAAAAGCAATAAAATAAAATACAATAAACTCTGTAAATAAACGGAAAATAAATACAAATATGAAGAATATTTCGTTTTTGTACATTTTTTAGATAAAATTTTGATAAAACAGACTGTTTACAAAACAGAGAATGGTGGTAAAAATATGTTTAGAAATATTTTTATAGAAATATTTTAGAAATATTTAATAAAAATATTTTTTACTTAAACCATACAAAAATATTGGTTATTGCTTTCTCTACGTTGTCGATTGTTCTAAAACGACGAATGAAATATATGAATTAAATATATCTCAATTTAAATTTATTTAATATTTAAATAGTGTCATGCATATTGAAATTACTTTGTACAATGATAAAAATTGATAAATGTATTTTATAAATTTAATAAGGCTTTGACATCCTTGAAATTTTATTTGCATTATTACAAGGCAATCTGCGTTCAATTTTTCTGGTTTGCGCGGTGATTTACAATTTCGAGACGTAGATGAATCGACCTGACGTTTCCGCGTAACCATATCCGTAAAATGCCGTGCACGCATAATCGCTCATTAATGCAAATTCGTCGCGACTGGGAGCACAAACGCGGGTGCACACGGCAAAACAATAGAGGCCGACCTCCATGAATCGATACCCGAGTGTCATTCCGTCATTGATTGACATTCACGTTGCATCACATTGAATTCAATTGACGACACTTGCTGGCCACTCCTGCTGCGGCGCGTCGCCTGGTTTCATTTTACGGATGTATCGCGCAGCGCATCGTTGCAACCGTAAGGAGAACGATTCCGTGTTGATCTCAAATGCAACTGATCTCTCTCGATAGCATATTAATCGATACGCGACCCATATTGCTTAATAGAGTAACATATTTAGTGGATTCGTCGATGCGCGCACAATATTTCGCCCGTTGCATATTTTTTTTTATCTCACAATGCTTATCAATTTTTTTCGTAATTGGGTTATGTAAAAAATATTTTCCCCCGGGATTTCTCGTAATTGGATTGCATCCTTCGCCAATTGAAATTAAAATTAACAACGCATTGTGGGCATGATTCAGTCGTATATACGTTCTGGTTTATTTCATGTTTCGTATTGTCCATTCGCTATTTTATAAACGAGATAAATACATTTTTTTAAATAGCTTTTCTGAAAATAAAATAACAAAAGAAATTTCAATTCACGTTCAGTGAATTACTTTTAAGCGTAATTATATTAAAATCGAGACAATGATTAAGAGATGTTGGGAATGAAAATAGTATGCTTTTCATGATTTTTTAATTAACTTGAATTATTCGTGGAAATAAAAAAAGAGGATTACCTCAAATGAAAATCTTTAGCCTATTTAAAATTTGCTTATTGAGTAGTCTTTTTCTGTCATGACATTATATTCGATCTATGTATTTGATACATAGATGTATAATGGTTAGAAGTAAATATAGTAACAAAAATTATTAAAAAATAGATAATTGATTCAGTGTTACGCTTGCAATGATATTTTGAAACACTGATTGGACATAGTTGTTGGTCTTTCATGTAAATTGTATTCCGCTTTAACGCGGATCGTATTTGCAATCGAACTTCGCGAAGCGTATAATTTTATACGACATTAAACACGCGCCTTTGTCTGCTCTTTCCTCATCAAAAGTTTCTCGCAATTCTACCAATCGAAGTCTCGTTTCGGGAAAACTTTCATTCTCAGTAACAATGGATATTAACATCTCATAGAGTAGAGCTTTTTATAACTTTCGTAGTTAGGAAGTAAGATTAAAAGAACGTCGTTCTGAAATACAGTTTGCGTCTTTTTTATTATGTGAGTCGCTCTTTTGAAAAATAGTGAAATAAATCAATTTTGAGCAGAAAATAAAAAATCAAATAACTTTTTAGATCAAATTAATTTTGATACAAACGAAACCGAAGTTTTAAGCTTAAATTTGACTTACGCCTAACATTTAAAATATGTTTTATACATATTTAACATACTGCATTTGCATACAAGATTTAATTAAACAAATACCGATATCAATGCTGCTATTAATCGCTACACTGCGATACATGTGATTGCAAAAACAAGTAATGTTCCGATCAAGGCGAGTATAAAGATACCGCACCAGGAAATAGCTTTTACGCGTTTGCCCAGACATCTGGATATCTTTATCTTGCATTTGCTATACGTCGCAAATTGTTAGTTGCAAAAAACCGTTAGCACCGTTCGACCGAACTGGTTTTCCTTCGCCCTAGCGCCCACGATCCGCGGTCACGAAGCACGAAGACATCGCGACGGATGGTCGAAGTTAGTGGAGCATACAGCCGCATATCCGGCGAAACACCACGAAGCGAATAGCCGCGGCTAACTACAGTCAACAATGAAACACCAAGGGGGAACAGGTGGTCACGCTACGCTGACCCGCCACCCACCATACACTTGAGACTGATGTTTTTTCTCAGAGGCGCTCGGTCAAGTACCCTCCCAGCACGGGAATGTAAATTTACTGAGGAAGTACAACGAGCATCCAAGTGCAATTTCTTCATCGCGTTGCAAAATTGCATTACGTGCTCGCGGACGAGGAAATATTTGCACAAATCCGTTCCTCATATTTCGCGATAATAACTGATCCTAGTTCGCGAAATTATAATGCAACCTGCTTTCCGTGAAAAATTGCGTGATATTTACGGACACCAACCGCGCGCGATGCGTTTCTCCAAACGCGAGAAAGTACGCTGTGGAAATGCGGAAAAATTTGCACGCTCGAGTTACACACAAACTCCTTCGTGCAACAATGAGTCTTTAACTATCCGCGATTCGTCGGTAGTTCTATTAGCATGTAAATGAAGGAAGTTGAGAAACGCGAGTCCACAACGCAGACGGCTTATGTATGCACTTAGAAAACATTGCGCGTGAGAAGTGTATGGAGAAACGAGGGGACGGAGGGTGGTTTTACGTGCTGGATCGCTTTGAAAAATGTATTTTACTTTTCTGTCAGCGACAATGAATCAACTCGCCGATACATATAACGATTTGCGTTCTCGCTAGTAAACGCTGCTGCTTTTCGTAGCGCATCGTTCGTGCTGCTGGGAGAAAGTGCAGCGTTTTTCTTCGCTGCTCTTCTTTTACCGCTGGAAATTTCTACATACATCTAAACCGAAGGGCTTTGAAGGCTTGTTTGCATCGAATACTAAGCTCTAAACGATCACATAGCGCTTTTGAAAGCGCATCGTGATTTAATTCTTTATAATTCGATGGAATTTTTAAGGCTCGTTGTTGTTTTTTTAATAATTACATCTCTATTTCCATTTAATAATTACATTTCTATTTCAATTAGTGAATATAATAAAAATTTTTTGAACTTGGAGAAATTAATAGAGTTGTAGATATGTAATAATATTTTTTATCTCAAGAGTATATACAATACACTCTTGAGATAAAGTAAATATCTTATCGCATATCTTATCGCGTCGAAATCACAATTCATAAATAGGAAATGCTGCAATGGCATCGGAATGTGTTTTTTTTTTCACACAAACAATTTTCCCGATAAGGAGGATATTTTTTGCTAGTTACGATTACAGCTAAACACACGCTTCGGTATGTAAAACCCATATTAAACTTTCTACTATCTCCTGATATGTTTTATGTCGGAGAGATGAGCGCGGTGGCCTAATTCGCGGCGGAAAAAGATTTTCGCGAGGGAAAGCGGAAAAGCGGAAAAGCGGTCCAATCAGCGGAGACAAAGGACGCGAGGTCGGTGCCGGAAAATGCACCCTTTATGTATCTCGCTTTTCACGCAGCGACTGCTATTGGACAGTCACCCATTGGATACCGGTAGCATTGCTTTATGTTACTGCGACAGGTTAATCTGGTACAACGTAAGCCGAAACAGCAACGAAGCATTCACCGTAATGCAACTGACAGAAAACAACAACGCAAGCAGTTTATAGTATTGCGCGTTTAGAAGAAAAGATTTTAATTCCTCTTTTTTTTTTTTAATTCAGAAACATTAACGTTGGACAGAGAAATTGACATTATATCATCAGTCGCAATATTTACTTATCGGAATTAATTATCTTTTCAGAAAATAGTACTTTTAAATATACTTTCTTTTTGATAACATATCATATGTATGCTCGCAAGACTGCGATATTCTTGTGCTTTTTATTAAATTTAAATGAGAATGACAGCCATAATTTTGGAAGCACATCTTTCCAACAATGAGATTGATATTTTGGAAACGTATCAGAGAGGCAGCAATGATTTCACAAATTATTTTCCCAGAGATGAATGTCCGTTAGATTTAAATATTGCACGGTGACTCCTCACACGCCCACATAATATGCAAATAAAATACATTAGCCGATATGCAAACGATGTATCGCGCATCGAGAAACGTTTGGATTACAATAGCCGGACAGCTCTGGATGTCCGATATTTGGTCTATTTGGGTCACAGTAAACAGCGGAAACCGAAGTTTTGGACAAACATTCAGTGCGGCACTCTGTTGCCGTGTGCGCACAAAGACTCAGATTCAATGCACGAATGATAACGTATGAGAATGTTGTGGGACTTGGTTCTCGAGGCAGCCCAACTTGTACTAATCTAATTGACAAGCCTTGAGGCCGATCTCCTACCGCCTGGCTGAATGATCCCCGCGGGCTACATCATAGACGATACGAAACACACACGCATGCATAAGCTTCGTTTGCAGGGCTACGAGAGCGTGTTCGTGTGCTTTGATGCCACTCGCATCTGAGTTGGTTTAACCCCTTCACATGCTAATTAACTGGACAGAAATGTCCAAAATTCTTCATTAGTTTCTTTTCTCGTTTTTTACTTCTGGCAATTTACTTGCAGTGCATGTACGTTTTTTTCCACGAAACAAAGAGCATGCCGACAATTCGATAAAAGATATCATTTTCAAGCTTATTCTAGTCTATTATAGCGAAATACTGTGATTACGCGCGAGCTAATAGCATTACACAAACGATATAATTAAATCGAAGCGCAATTACGCGTAGCATACGCGCATTTCGCTCGCACAACCAAGAATGCGTCTACGTGCTAACGCAATCGTTTTCCCACGCAATATGTACAGTACAATCAATTAAGACGTGAACTTACTCGAAACGAATACGCGAACGAACTTGCCAATCACACGCGCCGTCAATTTCGCGATCATCGCGAGTGATGATCTCATTATAACACCGGGCTGGGTTTATATTACGTCTTCACCCGCTGCGGAATTATGATTTCCGATTGTTTGCTGCGTTTTATGAAGCATTACTTATGCGATCATTCGACACAGCGAACTACCTACAGAATTTAATAGATACTTTGGACACGCTCTCTCCCGGGAATTTCGTGTCGAACTAATAAGGAAACGCGATATGAACGATCGACTGAACCTGCTGCGACACGCTCTGAAATAAGGGTGTTAAAGCGAAGCATGATTCCATGAAGCGAAATAACGGTTGTAAGAGATACAGATAAGTTTATTCCAGTAATTCGGGTCGTTAGGCGAAATAATAGTAAAGTTACGGGACTCACAAACAAGAAAAAAAATGGATAAAAATAGAGTTTGTTCTTCCGTGATTTGAAATTAGTATGATAAAAGCATAACATTTAGAATCCTTGTTGAATCACAGACGAAAAAAAGTAGAATTTTACGTTAAATTTTTCTTGCAAATACTCGAATATTTTAGTTGTATTTGATAAATAATTTTATTTCACGTTTGACTTATGACTTTGTTATATGTTGGACTGCTGACCGATTTCTTTACGGCTCGAACACAATGCAAACTTCTGCGATCGGAGTAGCGTGAAGATCAGCGAATTGATCTTTTGGTAGCTGTAATAGGCGTGCAATCTCTAAATGTATTTGCGGGGAATAGATATTGTACTTTCTACAATTACTTTCTACAATTAAAGCAGAAATGTGAATGATGTTACTCCGCACGCTACTAGTGAACGCGTTCGTGCAGCAAACGAGGCGTTGAACAGTAAAATGTATCAACCTATATATTATGGAAATTGAGTAAGTGCGATTGAACGCGTTTGCGCGACTTTGTTTCATTTATCAGCAACTCGATGCCGAAGCTCTACTTTCGTAAGATTTTGTTGGAATATCTTCAGTTACTCAGTTACTATGTAACTGTACAATTCAGATAATCAATAAACTGGTTTTATATATATATATATATATATATATATTAATTTATAAAATTCTATTATTTTTTTACTTCCAATTATATTAAACTATTTTAGCGTACTATAAAAAAAATGAGAAAAAGATTGCCCAAGGATTTGATTTCAATTCTTGATCGATGTATTGTATTTTCGCACAACGTTGCAAAAGCGGGGTAAAAACTTTTAATAAAGTTCCCGCCCGCTGCACTGCGGACTGGAGTTTTATGTTATACTCCCTAAGGTGAGCAGGCTCGTAAACGAGGTCATCTTTACAATGTTGAAAATTGTGCCTGTGTATATAGATACTGTATGCATTTCCGAGCTCTCGGTCGGCACTTTTTCTTGAATTTTAAACAGTAGCGCATACGTAAACCGCATACTGAGATTGCTAAGGATTGACTAAAAGACTAAATATTGTTCACGGACATTTTTTTATCCATACAACTTTCACATGCACAACACATATTATTGTATTTTTACTAAATATTTATAAATTTTTGGTAATTCCAGATTTTAAAAGAACTATTTTGTCTGTAAATGCAAAAAAAAAGAGCAGACGCGTCATTATTAACCTGTATTGAAAATATTTTATATTTCTTTCGTAATATGCAGCTTTATACGAATTCAATTTAAAAGTTTTTCGAAATTTCGTTTACATGCCACAAAAAATTATTAATATCATTAGTAAAAATAAAATGCTATTTTATTTAACGATTCTATTATATAATAATATAGCAATTATTAGAAAATATCTAAAATAGTTATAATATAGGCTATATATGCTTCAACAAAAAATGTAATACGAGCGCATCGTAAAATAATATTGTATTGCTTGTTGCAGATCGAGCGAGGAGATCTAACGGACAGAAATGACTCGCAGAAGAACGTCTATTCTCATATTGGGAGTATGCATAGGTGAGTTTTAGCTGCAAAAAGGGGGCGTTCTCTTCTATTTTTCATAGTTATACAGAAAATATAGGTTAAATCTTAATGTTGCTCCGCATTGTCTCGAAAGGAAAAGAAAGAACGGCGTTCTAAGCGGATTACGTACGCAACTTTTATTTCGAGCCGTATCGCGCGCGCAGCAGCATTGCCGTCGGAGAGAATGGGCGAACATCTCTCCGGCTGCATCCTGTTGCATTGTGAACTCATGATGTAAAGCCTGCCAATCGAGGTGACTGCACCAAGTACTGTTAGGTTTACTGCAATGCGCCCGCCTGCAAGCTAACTGTATATATAACCCGCAATTTAATAACAAAATTTTCCATCTCACCTCCCTTGATGAGTTTGTCCCTTCCTTCTTATCTTATTTATATTTAAATAATATAATAATTAAATTCAAGCAAAATAAATATTTATTACGAATAACAGAGGCATGTGCTATTTTAGAGTGGATTTTTTAGATTTTTTAAAATTCCATTTTCTATGACATTTTATTAATATCTTTCTCGCGTATATGAATGCGGAAATACAAGAGTCGTGACGCAGTTCACGTGACGGTATTTACTTAACATTATAAGAAATAATGATTGATTGTGTTGACCGACACACATATGTATTTGCGGAGAAAGAGAATTGAGTATTCCTTTAAATAATACTGAACCTAACGATGTAGGAACTTCGCGACTTTACTAAAAATAGAATTGATGTCTGTAAGATAAATGTGTCAAAATCAGTGACACAATAAATAATAAGCGAGCAATTCCTTTAATGATGCTTTCAACATGCGGATAATTAAATATTTGTTAATGATACACGAAGAAACTTAAATAACACGTGTCCCATTCTTTTTTCAAATATCGTATTGCATTAATGAAAATGTTAACAATCACACGCGCGCACATATTATTTTAAAACATTAAAAGCTACCTTACCCTACCTAGTTTATCATTTAGAGATGTTATCGAGTAAGATACTTTGTAATTAGAGAACAATGCGAAAATTCTCAGTAATTATGTTAAAGGAGTTACGCGTAAGCTGATGAGCTAACAAGCGTCTGTTATTTAATTTTGTACGCTACATAAATAAATGCGTATCATTTATACTGATTAAACTGTTACAAAGTAAAAAATAGTTAATAAATAACTGTGTAATTTCAATATGCATCAGGATTCAATAATTTTCAACAATGCAGATACTCGATAATACTTGATCGATAAAATGTCCTTTCAATCATAAACGATGCCTCTATTGTACTTTGTTATATAAATTTTGCGTTACATAATGACTGTTTCCAGAGAAATTGCTCAATGCAATATCTACATGTAAAAAAAGACTATTGACAAGCTAATTTATTGACAGGACAGTAATATTAAAAGATACGTACATATTTACGTCGTTCTGCATCAAATGTTTATTTTATTCATATACTATATAAGCAGAATTTCAATTGTAAATTATATAAATTTAAAAAAAAATAAAGTTAATAAATTATTAATTAAATTTTTATTTTTATTTTATATAGTAAAATATATTGTATAACAAATATTTAAATTTATAAATCTTTTTTTGTTTTTTTTCTTAATAATGAGATTCAAAAAATTTAAAAACACGTTTTAAAAGTCAAGAAATGTAAATCTAGAAGGTAAACGAGTCAAATATGTATTTTAAGAAATGTCTAGGAAGAATAGTTTAAAAAATAAATGAAGGTTTGTCTTTTAAAATAAGTAAAGCATAAGAAATCGATATTGTCATAAAATCTGCAGTATTTGTTAGAAATTAAATAGAGATATTGAGGTAGAACTCAGGTGAAAAATTCTCGCTGCGAATCTACGTCAATAAAATAAATATTTATAATCTATGAATATTTATTTATAAATATTTATATCGGCCCTACGTTCTCGACAAGAGAAAAAGTAGTCGTATCAACGTAGATCAGCAAAACACGAAGACACACTCAAAGTCTGTGCATAATTGCGAGGTCTTCTTAATATTCAGACTCACGCTCTCGCTGCACCGCGCCGTTGCGGCTACGCGCGCTTTCAATTTTCCGTGGAACGCAAACTCTGTACTATGGTATTCACGCGAATAGCTCCGAAGGAGTCCGCCGGTAATTCTACGGATAACCGGTTTTTCGCAGCATTAAACGCCTCATCTACCACATTTATATTGCGTCGCGCTCCTCAATGAAAACCAGTTGTCGTTGTTGTTGACGAATGCGACTTCTGTTTTTTCCTGCGTTATGAAATGCGTTTATTACGAGTTATTATCCATTTTATTGCAAATGCGAGTAATTTGCCATTTTATTGCAATAAAGATTACGTGGAACTATGAAAATAAACAGATCGAAGCCAAATTACTAGAGCCAATGTGGAAATTTTTCTGCAGACTCGATTTACATTTCAGAGGAATAAATGTTTCTCGAAGCTTTCTTGTAATAAAAAATTTATAAAAATGATTATAGAATATTATGAGATAAATAGTTATTATAATATAATATTATGTGTTTAAGATATATAGAATGTATATATCTGTGAAAAATAGAAGACTAGAATAGAGCGATTATTACATTTTCACACAGTGGAAAATAAGCATAGATATAAAGAATGAAATTTGATGATTTCAGGTTTTCTATTCTACGGCAATGTAATCGCGGAGGTTACTGAAGCATCCACTGTGGCATCAGAGAAATCTGATTTCCACAAAGCGTTGACTCCCCAAGGAACCAGCACGACTATCGCAACAAGCATTCCGTCGATCCATCAAAATCAATCAATCGTAGAGAAAGATGAACGAAATATTGATCTGACGAGTCGAAAAGCTCATGAGAGGGAAGATGAATCGCGAGACAGCGGTGACGAAAGCGCGAGTCAGGATGGTGAAAAAGGCAATGTGTCACGTAGCGCGAGTGACACGACACTTGGTGCGAATTCGCACGAAGAATCTGAGAGTTCATCATCGGATGACGGAAGCAGGAGGGTAAAATACGGAGAAATCGCTGCTGAAAGCTCCGGGAAGAGCACCAGCACGAAAGCCGTCTCCGAGGATCCTCTCAGACTCTTTAGGACGAACGAACTAACTATAGCGACCGCGAAGCCGGCTTTGAACGACTCGAAGCAGGACAATAAGAAGAACTTAGAAGATGCCACGCTTCAAGAATCTTCCGACCACGAAGGGATGTCTGATACCACCAAAAGCATTCCAATTACAAACGAGAAAGTCATCAACGCAAAGTTAACCGCGAACATTATGAAAATCTCGGAACCTAAGTATGTAATCGAGGAATCTCTCACCAAACGCGAAGAGAGGAAAAATATGACTGTGAATAAAGAGATAACGACCGTCAAGTCTATCGGAGATTTCTCTTTGACATCTTCAACACCGTCGCTCGAAGACGCCGAGAAGAAAGATAAAATTACCAAGTTCGATTTCAAGGAAGTCGCGTCAAAGAGCGAGTCGAGGAAGGACAAAAATGCAACCTCGGCCGACTTGAAAGAAAATATGGAGGATCATAAACTGGAAAATCGCGATCGGGAATTAACTACGCCGCGCGGTATTCAGTACGAAGATCCTCCAGAGACCAAGAGAGACGCGAACGATCTAGGAACCACGGCGTCCGAAGCGCTCGATCTCGGCAAGATCGATGGAAAGGGACACGAAGGGACCATTTCGCTAATTAACGACACTTACGTGAACTACAATCACTTTTACAAGACTCTTACGGAGAAAGAGCCGAAAGCCGGCTCGAGCAATCACTCGGGCGATCCGAAGAAAGAGGTGGAGGTCGTTGAGAACGTGACTCACCAGCCGATACTGAGGATCGTAACCGCCACGAACGACACCGCAAAAAACGACTCTCACTTCAATGAACTGAATAACCGGGAGCAAAAAATCGACGCCAAAGATGAGAACCGTCGCGAGCAAAGGGTTGACTCTTCAGTAATCAACGCAACCCTCACGAGTGCGGGCGGAGGCGCGGAGGAACGGAAATCGATAGGTGAACCCGAGAGTCAGGTGAAGTTGCCCGAAACGACGACGCGGAGCGTCCGACTTGAAGAGCACACTTCACCTATTTCTCCGGAAGCCACTCCTAGTCCGGTTCCGCAAGGCAGAACTATCGGGTTTTCCGGAGTCAACGAGTTCCCGAATATCGAGGTGAAATCTACAACAAAGGCCGACGGAGGATCCGAAGCGTCGTCGGTCATTCAGAGCTCGCGAAATAATTCTAGCGCGGAAAAAATAGATCAAAGACCTTATCCTTATTTGAAATCCAGCAAGCAACCGTTTCAAGTGACAACGGAAGCCAGTTTAAAGCCAGGCGTTACTGAGGAAACATCAGCTTATGAGAACACGATCGGGAAAGGAGAGTCCGAGAAAAAGTTTATCGTCACGGAACCTTCGGTGGTGATCGAGAACAGCATCCAGCAGCAAAAATCGGATAAAAGGAACATAAAGGAGTCCAGGAATTCCACGACGGGAAATCCATCCTCCTTAACAGCGGCGACAGCGGTCCCGATTGTTTCAGTCGGGCCAACGAACAAAACTTATCCGCAAAAATTTAACGGCACCGCGTTTGCCGCAGTAATAAAAGAATCGAACAAGAATAATGCATCCAATACAAAAGAAAAAGAGAAAGTAATTGCAAGTAGCGAAGCTTACGACGTGACCGGAAATGGAATAACGGAAGTCAGCTTGACTCAAAACGGTAAACAAGTGAAATCACATTCCAGTGAAGCGACAAACGCGTCAACATCGCGTTCCACGGAGATGCCGAAGACGCCTAAGACAGTCGCTTTGAACACAGACATTCAAACGGAACCAGAAGGGGCTATGATGATCCGCTCGACTCTCGTCGTCACCGAATCCACGATGGTTCCCGTAGATGGAGATGTGGCGAAGGAAACGAACAAATCCACAATTTCGACGACATTGGCGGCGGAAGTTAAATCATCAATGAACGCCACGATAATTCTCGAAAATTCCACGAAACCGACGCCGAAGGCGAATGTCACGCAGCAATCTTCGAGCGCTAATCAAACTTCCAAGTCTCCATCTGTCACTTTGAATCCCGACGAATCGTCAATTCCGACAACTACGTCCGTCGAATTCGAATTCGTCAGTCTCACGGAGGCGGTTTCGTCGGGAAATAACGCGACCGAGAGAACTGTCGAAAGACAAACGATGCCATCGAAGACAACTCACGATTCCGCCACGGCGAATAATTCCACAGGGAATGTCACCACAATAAAGCCTGAGAATTTCAGCGAACTTCCAACGACGATCGAAAACGGAACACCGACGACGGATCGAGCAACCGTGTACCGTGCAAGCAACGAAACCACCGTCGCCGATTCTCCGATTACGTCGACCGCTCCCGCGGAGCAAACTAATCGCACGGATTTCACGGGGAACGAAGTTACAATGAGCGTTATCGATTTTACCACCGCTGATAATGCGGGTGCCTCCGGCATTACCGAGGATTCCGCGGAGCCTAAGGATTCGAGTTTTGACGTGAACATCACCGAGACGTCCGCCCCAGGCGCGACGGAGCTTCTGCCGAGTTCGGGCATCACGACGATGCCGTCTACGACTAACGCTACAAGGAGCCCTTCAACGCCGTTCGCCACGAGCACCCCGAAACCGAATATTTTCTGGAGTACACCGAGTTTCACGGATTCGTCTGAGGAGGAAATAACGGAAAGTGTTCAGACTCTATCGTCGGACGAGATTACGTTACTGGTTAAAATAGTCATCGAGGGCACTTTACACGAGGTCTGTCCTCGACTGCAAGATCTGAGAAAGGCGATCGCGGACGCTCTCGCAAAGAGCATTGGCAAGTAAGTGATATAAGATGCTATTCTTTATCTCGAATATTAATTTTCCTAGACTTGTTAAATATATATACTAATTATTGTATAATATATATCGGGTAATGTATCAAATGATATTTTAGTTTGTATAACTTCGCTTATTTTCATAATTTAATTATATTGTTACGGAAAGCTTAATGTTGCAACTTCCATATATTTATATATTTTTGAATGTCTATATGATGAAACGGTCATATTTTAGTAATTTTCTGTTTTAATGAACAATAAATGATTTATTTAATATTATAATTTAAATACTAATAAATTAACATAGCAAGTAGATTCGAAATTATTTCCAATAGAAAAGTTCGTAGAAAGTATAAAATAGAAATTTATTTTAATATAAAAAATTACTTTCTCTTCAATTAAAAAAACGTTACTTTATACCGAATCCTGAAACTATTTACCTGAAAGTGCATTCGTTATATCTATTGTGAAATATACGACACTTCGTTTCCCAGACGTGTATTGCCGAAACAAATCGTCGTCCATCAGAATCCTTGTCTCGAGTCATCAAACTCGTCACCGACACCTACGGACACTTCCCTAACCACGATTTTAGTATACGTCGTCGACGGGGACGGCAAGTTCGACGCGGCCATGACGAAGATTCTACCAAGTTTACACAAGGTGTCTCCCAACTTCCCAGTGAGAGTAAGTTGAAAACGGTAGAGGAGGTCGGACGTGAATTAGAACACAGTAACGGCTTCTCGATCTTGTCGGAGATCAGCAGAAGTCTATTATAACTTTTACCCCCAGCGCGTCTCGTTAAAATTTAACCACTCCGATAATCGACCGGGAATCTTTCATTAACTTCGAATTGATAACCTTTGGTTATCGGAAAAAGACGTTTCTACGAAGCGTCCCTTCTCTGTTAACAAGAATTGATTGACGTTACGTCGTATATTGAAGTAATTGAAAGTACATTCATACCAGTAATATCGCTAGAATATCTCTATTAAATTGTATCAGGCCACCCATTCTTTCCAGATACACAAGTTTCTTCTAATTCCGGAAGCGGATTCCGGAAACGCGATAGCCGTCGTCGTGGTCTCTTCTGTCGCCTTTATTTGTCTGGTTCTTTTGGCCGGTCTTTTGGTAAGCATTTTATTCGCTTATTTAGCAGCTCTATATAAAGATATTTATGTATATATACGGTATCGTGTTTAATTTATGACAAATATTGATGCTCACATTTGGCGTTGAATTATCTTTTATGCGCACGAACACGCAAAATAAAAGATACTTTACGCGAGATACACTGTAGATATCATTCTGCATGTAACATAAGATTGACTCAATTTTCTCGATACTTTTGCGACATAATTGCATAAAACATCTTGGATTCTTTTAAATCCTTATTTGTATCTTAGTTTCAAAATCTTTTAGAATGCGCATCGCATGCAATTTTTTTCGCGTCATGTTTACGCGTCACGTGGCATTCTACTGAAGAGTCGAAACAGGGAAACACTAATGTTTTAAGATACAGTTGCGCAGGTCCGCAAAAATCCATGCTCACTGACGTAGTCTGCTGCGTCGCGCTTGCATGGCGATAAACCTCTGTTCATAAGGTGTACGCGTCGGTGTCTCCATCCGTCCATTCGTCTGTCCACATTCATAATTCTCTTCCAGTGTACGTAATAGCTCATGATAACATGTCTATGTACGTGTCTTTACCTGGGCGGTGAAAGACGATCTCTTTGCGCGGTGACGCGATAATACGCGATGCATGCACACACTATTTCACGACACAAGTAATTTTTTTATTTTTAAAGTAATAACGGCTTCTTATATGATTTCTTTCGGTCACGCTTGTGCTGACATTTCCGTTTATTGGTATAATAATGCATAATATGTATATGTGCGGCTGACGCTGAATACAAATTAATCGTTTCACGAGAAATCGAGAAGACTCCGTGGACATTAATAACAAATTATTTCGTAATTGCGAAAAGAAATAATTGCGCTAATATTTCTCGTATGATATATTTTGTTAGAACGTTTTTTGCCATTATTTCTGTAATAATGTTGCTACAAGATTTGCTGCTTCGCAGCATTTTCTCCGGTCATCAGTAACACTAACACCGTGCTTGCACGGCGTGCAATAATTAAATTTTAATGAACGTGTAATGCAATCATATAATGCCAAGCGGAATATAAGCCAACGAAACTTAACGAATCAATTAATAAGGAAGAGAAAGAAAATTATATAGTGTCGGAGGAAATCTAACGATATTATCTCGTAAAATATTTTAAAACCGCATTCTCGTCGTTAGAAAAGCACTCTTTCGTAATGAATCGACCGGCTAATCCCATTAAACAAACAAGTTTAGCGTGAAAAATGTTTTAACGTCGCGAGGGAATCCGGAGTAAATTACACATTTTTAGAAAATATATAATTTTTACTTGCGTTAATCGCACAATTTAGTGATAAGCGTGAAATGTTAAAAATAACAGCGATTACGGAACATGAATAACGACGATAATACGCTTGGAAGCCGCGAAATATTAAAACGACACGGTTTATCCGGAAAAATCCTCAGTCAAACGCGCAGTCACAGTGGGATTACCCTGCATAAAAAAAAATATTTGCACCAACATGATAAACGACAGATAATTAACGACACGAGGATTGGTGGCGCGTTTTATTTCCGGAAGGAATGAAATATTTGCGCACACGTGGTTTATCCGGCCTTGAATGGCTGATTAGATCGGCCAATAATATCGACGTTCCATGCTTCATCAGCGCTGCGCCGTGTTTCTTATAGCCTTTGTTGCATGCGAATGATGATGTCGAAATGGCCCGCTTGTGCTACGTGTTTCGACCACATTATCTTATATTTCACAGTCCGTCGCGCGATTTCCTCAATCTCTTTTTAGATATGTCGGTCACATGACGTAATTGGTAATACATCTATCGTTGCTTAATTGTAAGCAACGAATTGCGCAATACCGTTTGCTTAAAATGACTGATCTTTTTATTGCAATTATCTTCTGCCGCAAAAAAAAACACGGAAACTAAACAAAAAAGGCATTAATTAGATTAGATAAGATGCGATTAAATTAAACGAGAAAAAAAAGTGAGAATTCTCGAATACACGAATTTGCTTAAATCGAGGATTGCAAGTCGCGATGCATTTTTATCGCTCATAAATATATTTTGCACGCTGGCAAACTGCAGTTTTCGATTCGGTGCATGGCCACTAAGTTAACCGCCACCGCATTTCGGGATATCGTGAGTATTCGTAAATCGGTTATTGTTATAGAGCAGAGTTGCAAAATTGCGAACAGTAAGGCCGCTAGATGGGCTTTTGCATACGTTTTATCGAATGCAAACAACCGTTAATCTTAGCTGTAACTACTTACAGTTTATAATGAGAAAGAGGCAAACGAGGTTCAACTACGGAGAACGGTGCCGACCGGTATCCTTGGACGCTTACAGCCTCGACAGCGTTTCAGCGTACAATAGCGTACGGCGCAAGGGCGCGGCGAGATCCTCCAAGAGAAGTTATGGCAATCCTACTTTCGAAGATTCGGTAAGTTTAAGAAGATTTATTACAGTAGTCTTTAGAAACTGTTCAAATTTCGCATTTTCTCATTTATAGGGATTGAATTTTATGTTTACTTTATGATTTTAATATATTTTAATATATATATTTTGATCTATATTATTAACGTCATTAAAAAATGGATCGTCCAATTGTTCTATGCTCAAGAAAGAATTTTTTTTCTGCATTAAATTTCTTAATGATATATATAATTATTTTCTGTACGCCACTATCAATAATTTTCTTTTCTTTATAGCTACTACGTGTTACGAAAGTATAGATCTAAGTAAACCGTTCAGGTAAAAAAAAAATATACAAAGCGATGTATAATGCTATTCATATCTAGCAAAATAATAGCTGTACATCAATAGTTTGGTAACAGATCAATACATTCGATCAATACATTAAAGCAAATCGGTTATGTCATAGCTTCGATTTCTGCCATTAAGCTGCCCTATCTATTCTGCACTATCAAAGCTTTGTTAGACTCCTGCTAGAATTCTGTCGATGTCATTCGATATGACAAATCCTGGATTAATTCTATCGCTTTTCTATTTGTAGACATTCTACAAACGACTGCTCTCACAAACTTGATCTGTATAGTTGGTATATTTGTACTATCGTGAAGTTCCCCTTTCGTGTACACCAATAAATTATCTTGGAAGAATTTATCTGTGAACTCTTGTAGTGACAGTTAGCTTTTCCCGTTTATTTTGCAAGAAATTATTTCCCAAAAATATTTATCAGAAATATTAATATTATGAGTATAAAATTATACAAGTATAATAATTATTCTAATATTAAAAAAAACTTATTCCTACTTTGAATGTGTGAACACAGATTAATCGACTTAACGCAATTTATCAAAGTTGCTTCATACTTTTTCCGAATCTTTCTATTGAATCAAATTTAGGAAATCGACGTGCCCTAAATATTTTTCGCGATTGATATCCCTCTGTGGTTCTCGATCAAAGGGAACGAGGCAACATTTCACTATGAACAAAGCGTTTCTATGAAAGATATGCCTTATTTCAGAGCGCCATTCCCTCCCATCCCCTGAATTTCGCCGGGCTTTCATCCTTCTGTAACGACGTTAACGCAATCAACGAGGAGTACGCGGGTATACCCCAAGTTTCGGCGAAGATAGACGAGCTGCCCCCAGGAGCGGAGGTGAAGAATAGGTACGCGAATGTGATACCGCTTCCGGAGACGAGGGTGCCGTTACAGAAGCTGAACAATGACGCCTTGACTGAGTACATCAACGCCAGTTACGTGCGGGTAAGTGCGACGTTTTGATCGAACTGATTTCGCGAGCATGTTCCATTGCATGGTTCACAAGGGACACCTTTTTCGCTGCGTGCGGCGCTTCTGTTAAAGATTTTACGCTTCCCCGAGATATTTACGACGCGGAACGTGAGACATAAGCGATAACCGCGCTCGGATTCGAGTATGATTTACGGTTCTATTTTGCTGCAGAATTGCGGGTTACCGGTTCACCGGAGATGCTTCTGAGCGATGTGAGTTAATTAATGTTGAAGCCAACAACGTCGAATAAAAAATACAAGTGTCCCGCGTTTACACGAACTTTTATACAAAGGGAGAGTTCCATACATAATTATTTACGTCACTGGAATAATAGTATTTGCGCGAGGCAGGATTATGTCAGTCATAAGATACAATGAATAAGCTAAAGTGTTAAAGACTTAGCAAAACGTTTTTACAACGAGTATGGGAAAAGAATGTTGCGTAATACATCGCCGGGAAAGTGAGTGCATTGTATCGCGGTAAGCTGGGAACGCAGACGCGGAAGCGTCGGGAATTGTTCGCGGAATAACTAGTTTGCCTTTTAATCATGGTAGTATTATAAAACCGGGTCAAAGAAGTACAAAGGCTAATTGTTTGGATATGTAGGGTCATGTTACGAAAAATGTATTTGCCCGAGAATATATGTATTGCTCGCACCTTTTAAAAGAACCAGAATTATCAAACGAGCGGAAAAGTTACATATGTTTCAAAAATAAATTGTAAAGGAATTGAAAAAACTAGAATGAATTTGATTGCACACGCGTTTATCAATCTTTTAGCACAAAAAATATCAAAAGTTGTTCCGCAAGTTTTAAAGAATTTATAATTTGCATTAGACTTTTTTACAGAAATTAATTTATATTTTTTTACTATGTAACTTTATAAAATGTTTCTTATTTAATTTCTTGCGACGATTCTCTTCAGCTCAAAAATAATATTTTTTATTTTGATATTTTTATCAGTTTTTATTATCATCCATCAGTTTACTGCGAAAAATGCGCGATTATACATACAGCGTAAAAAATTGTGCTTTAACAGCGGTAATCTGTTATAACAGTAATACTCTGAGAAGAGCCTGTGTTCGGAATTTTTTTTCGTTGCACAAACCGCGAAGAGATGTTGCGAATGTGTTACATGCTGTCGTAACGGTTTACATAACAAACAACTTGATCGATTCAAATGAACACATTTCTTGCAATAAATAATTTTTGACTTAATTAACAAGAAACTTTCTTTGTGTTTATAAAAAATAAAATCCTAGAAATTTGAAAAATTATATAAATATATAATACGAGCAAAATAGTCATTTATCTCGTATATTTTTAAATGCAGCGTGAGATTTGATGGAAATAAACGAGGCTTCCATCGGGAAATCAAATCAATCGATCGATAAGCGCATCTAATAACGGCGTTGCTTCCGGCCGGGATTGCTTCATATCGTAGATACAATCGACCCGGCATTCGTAATGCTTCCACCTTACTATAGTGTGTACATCTTGCAATTACGCAGCATGCCGGTATTACCGCGCACCGAACGCAGCCGATGGAACGCAATCTGACGCGCAATTAATTCCGTTCGACACTCGATAAAATCTCGTAATATCTCGAAAACACGATTAAACATTTCGATGGAATGTAATTGATTGTGTTGCGATTCGGCAATTATTCAATAAATAAATCAAAAGCGTTAAAATACTGTCGATAAAAACGAAACAAATACTGCTAAAAGGATGTTTTTAAAATATAATATTATAAATTAAACATTTCACTGTGTTAAAATTAATTGTCACAGCAATTAGTGAATAAAAGTGTTTTATTTTAAAATGTTAAAATAAAAAATGTATCTATGTGTATTATCCAAAAATTTTAAATTTAATTATTAATCGTTTAATTTTTGCAGATTTGTTGTCTTTAAGTTTCTAAACACAATTCAGCGAAATATATAGTGTCATGTTGTAATTACTAAAATTTTACAAATAATGATAATATTCCTAATTATTAAATATTAATAGTATAATTCTAAATTAATTAACAATTGAAATTATACATAATGCCAGAATAAATAATGATATCCACTTTCACATTTGTAAAGTGCTTGGATATAATTACGAATGTGATCTGTATAGTATTCCAATTTGCACAACAGACATATGGATTTAAAAAACACGTCGGTGTTTCAGGGACCTAAGAACGCAACAAAGTATTATATCGCGTGCCAAGCGCCAATCGAGTCGACTGTTACCGACTTCTGGCGAATGATCTGGGAGCAACAGAGCAAAGTAATCATTATGCTGACCGATCTCGTGGAGAACGAAGTGGAAAAATGCACGGAGTACATTCCACCCTCGGAGGTGACCGACTGTCACCGACTTTACGGTGATTTCCAAGTCACCCTGAAGAAGCGGGAAACCAAAGAGAAATACGCTATCTCTACGCTTCACTTGAAGGTAAAGAACATTTCTTACCGCACGGATTACATCGCCTGACGATAACGGAATTGCTCGGAGGCTAATCGTCTTGACAATCGATATTTTTATAAAATCGTCTCAACTATTCTCTATTAATTTTATTCGCTTTAAATTTAGATTAATTAAATATCCATTGCAAAGCAGCGTTCTTTAAGAGGATGCTGAAGTGACGGGCGAACTCCGACGCGAAAGCGCCATCATTTCGATGGTACTAAAAATGAAATGACATTATCGGCGCAGCCTACGGACCTATGCCGCGTAGGTCCGTGTGTACGCATTTGTTTGTAGTGGTGACTCACTACACTGACGTGTGGTCTGTGTACGTGTGTCATCGGAAGTTTGTAAACAAACGATGCTTGCGCTTGTTTCCTCGACTGAAATTTCGTCGCAAAGCTGCAATATAATGTCCGAGAAAACATAAGCGTATACAAGGTGTCAAATAAATACAAACTAAATATGACAAAATAATAAATAAAAAATATACATATAATACTATATATATCATTGAAGAAAAATGTCATATACTTTTCTTACTTTTATCCTTATGTAGTAAATACTAAATAACTAATTAATCAATTAATTAATATATACATATACACATATATTCAATAAATATTTATCTTTATTTTGTATTTTATATGATAATGACTAAAATAATGAAAGTATATATTATTTCAGTTATATAAAATACAAAATAAAGATAACTATATTCAATATGTATATGTATGTATTCAATAATTAATTAACTTATTTATTTATTTTGTATTTATTACATAAGAATAAAAATAGGAAAAGCATATAACATATTTTTCCAATTAGATATATAGTATTATACATACATTTTTCAAATAAAATATTTTATCATATCTAACTTATATCTATTAGACACCTTGTATAAGTCTATTTTGTCTCGTATGTACATCATTCAGCCATACGATAGAATTTCAATTGCGAGAAAAAAGGTTAAATGACCTTATAAATTATCTGATAAAATATAAACAGACCACACGTGCAGTAAATTGCTAACTAAAATAAATACGTATTTCTTCAAATCTGTCAGCTGACGTTAGATCGCCTATGACAATATTTCTTAAAATCTGCCAGTTCACGAATAAATTGTCTTTAGCTCTCTTTTTTCTAAACTGTCAGCTGACGTTAGATCGCCTCTGACTATATTTATTAAAAATTGTCAGCTCACGATAGATCGCCTCTGACAATATTTCTTACAATTTGCCAGTTCACGAATAAATCGCCTTTAGCTCTCTTTCTTCTAAACTGTCAGCTGACGTTAGATCGCCTCTGACTATATTTATTTAAAATTGTCAGCTCACGAAAGATCGCCTCTGGCTTGTCTTATTCTATATTGCCAGTCCACGACAAAGCCGCCTCTGGCTTGAAGACAAGAATAAGAATTTTCTTCTAATGCCAGTCCACGAGAAAACCGCCTCTGGCTTGTCTTATTCTATATTGCCAGTCCACGAGAAAACCGCCTTTGGCTTGTCTTATTCTATATTGCCAGTCCACGAGGAAACCGCCTCTGGCTTGAAGACAAGAATAAGAATTTTCTAATGCCAGTCCACGAGAAAACCGCCTCTGGCTTGTCTTATTCTATATTGCCAGTCCACGAGGAAACCGCCTCTGGCTTGAAGACAAGAATAAGAGTTTTCTAATGCCAGTCCACGAGAAAACCGCCTCTGGCTTGTCTTATTATATATTGCCAGTCCACGAGGAAACCGCCTCTGGCTTGTCTTATTCTTTATTGTAAGATACTTTTATTACGTCATATGCTTTATGTATATATATATATATATATATAATGTATATTATATGCTCCACATTATCTATATTTATATCAAAATATTTTTCTAAGAAATTGACATCATTTTGTATACTCTTTTTACAATAAATGTATATGATATATGCCATATTTTTTATTTCTAAAGTATGAAATATAAAGATATTTTTATTTTTTTGTGTCTATTATTTGTAAAAAAATTTTGATAAAAGAAACAACATTAATTTTGCGACTTGCAATAATCTGTTTCATTATATGCTTCTTTTAAATACTTACACTTAGCCTTATTTTATGTGATTAACTTGGTATTTAAAATACGTATCAAAATCGAAAATGTATTTCTATTACAGTAGAAACGAAACATTCTTGTCTTACAACAGAGAGAAATGGCAAAATATAATATTGTCTAAAGTACAGTCCAATAAAAACTGTTAAAATTGAACATTTTATAAAACCACTGTGATTCATGAAAAATCAGAATTATTATTTCAAAAATATAGATATATTTCGACTGTGTGTTTTAAACTGCACTACACATTCAAAATTCACAGAATAAATTTATTTCTGCAAAGTTGTATAATGTCAGTGGAAAAGTGATTTATTTGTTATTACATATACATGATATTTTACCATTCCTTTCTGGTGTAAGACTACAATGTTTTTTTTCTACTGAACTAGAAATTAATTTTATATTTTGATGTGTATTTTAGATACCAAGGAAAACGCATAAAATAAGGCTAGTTGTAAGTATTTAAAAGAAGTATATATTGAAACAGATAATTGCAAGTCACAAAATTAATGTTTTTTTTATCAAGATTTTTTTACAAATGATACATACAAGAAACTAAAAATACCTTTATATTTCATGCTTTATAAATAAGTTATATGACATATACATTTATTATAAAAATATATACAATATACAAAATGATATTAACTTTTTACATAGATACTTTGATGTGAATATACATAATATGGAGCACATAATATACATAATATATACACATAAAGCACATGAATAAAAGTATTTTGTAGAAATTAGAATATGAATGTATGTAATTAAATAATATAAATGTTTGCAAAAATGTTGCAAAATTTATGTATAATACATACACTTTTTTATCCTTCAGAGTGCCTTCAACCCATTTTTTTCAGCCGGGTTTCGTAGCACATAACACAAACACACACACACACGCACAACTAACACACACATAACTAACCTAAAAGATTCTGTATATGACAGATAGCACTGAGAACTGTATAGCGCCTCTATCCCAAAATCTCGGAACTAATCTATAGCTCTTTTTTACCTTATTCTTTCTATATTGCACCATGCTTTACATAAATCTGGAAAAGGGTGGCGTTTTGAAAATAAGTCTCTAAGCTCTATTTTTTTGGTTTTCCATTATTGTTTCATACGCTCTTCTTCGGCACATGGTCTTGTTTTGCAGATTGAAGCAGTATAATTTTGATATAAAAGATATAATTCTTTGAGGTGACATTGTCGGTAAATTTTCAAAAATTTTTTTTATTTTTTGGTTTAAATTTGACCAACTGCCGAAAGATTAGCATATGTACTTTATTTACACCAAAGAATTTGTAATTCTATTAAAGCAATAAAAAACGCCACCCTTTTTAGAAAATTGAAGTTTCGGTCGGTAACAATATGACTTCAGCATCCTCTTAAGAAATTCAGGATGCAACATCACGAGATACTTACAATGCAGCAACAATACTGCATTGAGTAGTTAATTGAATTGCCTTTGCAGAACCTGGAGAACAATACGTACAGAGAGGTGTTCCATATTTGGTACCTATGGCCGGTGAGTGGCGTCCAATCAGACGGCACAGGCCTAATAGCGGTGCTTCTCGAGGCGAGAGCACTCCAACGAGGCGGTCCCGGACCTATCGTGGTCCACTGCAGTCCTGGTACAGGACGCACCGGCACACTAATAGCACTCGACCTAGGAATTAGGCAATATGAAATTACGCGGACCGTAGACGTGCCGAGGGTCGTTTACACCATTAGAAGAGATCGTGCTGGCGCAGTTCAAACGAAGGAGCAATACGCTTTCATATATAAGGTGATTCATATTCGACCCTGATTCCTTATTCGTGATGCGTGTGAAAACGAATATTTTTATTCAAGTTTTGCAATTTTTTTTTCCATATAAGGATAAACCATAAAGTTACCGATCATTAAAAAGATATATGTTTCTCTTTTTTTATTTTACAAACAAGATAAATTTTTTATAACAAATAATTGGATAATTGGAATAAATCTGATAATTTTTTATTTAATATTATTTACTTTGTAAATATAAAATATAAATTTACGAATAGATAAAATTAAAGTGTCTATTAAAAATTGGGCAGAATATTTCGATTGTACGAAAAGCTAAAATATGTTACATAAAAAAATAGAAAGCTAGAGTGATTATATAAAAAGATTAAAGAAAATTGCCATATCATCATTTGCGAGGATCGACAAAATCGCAAATATCACATGAATTAAAAACTTGTAAATTCAGATAACAATATGATTTATCCGAAGTTAAATATTCTGTAGAATTGATTAGTAGATACACAATTGCTAAAAGATGAATTGATCTACTGACATATATATGGAATTTCTATTCAAAAGCAATGACATCGTTACAATGTTGCGCTAAGCAGTCATCTAAAATAGAACTTTCTTTTTTCAAGGCACTAAACCTGTACGCGACGAAACTCGCCGGCGGCGTTCTGGAGTCAACGTGAAGCGTTTGTGAGGACCCGAGAATAAGACTTCATTTACGGTGATGAGTGAAGACCGAGTGTTTGTTTAGCCGATAGCGTGCGCGTATACGTGAAATTGAAAGACTTTTTGTCTGAAAAAGCAGTCGCGCTTTTTCAAACGAAACAGTGCACGCATCGATCGATTGATTGTCGCCAATAGAAAGGAATTAAAGGAATTAAACAATTCGAAAATGCCAAATGTCGTCAATTTAAAGCCAGACGGATTTTAATATCGGAGTCTCTCAAGAAGAAAGAGAATACTGTTATATGCAGACGAAATGGTGATTATCGAACTGATAAAACAGGGTGCATGTTGTATTTTGTTAGAACACTGAACGTTATGTGACAACAAACTAAAGCTTGCTGGAGAAACTAAATGTTACCTAAAGTAGCGTGGAATTAATTTGTGATATATGAACTTTAGAGTATTCGTAAGTTCGCCAGTGTCGGTGCAGTTTGTTTCATTGCTTCGATCTTGTCGATGCAAGTTTTAGGGATATCTAAAAATATCCTTCTTAATTATTATCGTCATGAATCGATGTGTAATAATTTATTAAATATATTTCAAATATTTTAAAATAATGTTTGTAAAGTTTTGTTACTTTTTAAAGTTTATGAGATTTTAATTAAAATTGGCTTTTATAAAAATAAATAACTCAAGTTGATTGTTTTACTATTCAATGTTCAATCAAAAACTTTTTCAGATCCTTTAAGCAATTATTTTTGGATATCCCTTACGATAAAATATAGGTATTACATTGATATTATCGCTCGATGCGACTCGCAATATCTGCGGAATGTCGAAGACTAAAACTAGAGGAGGGACGAGCTTGATTGAAATTTTAATGTTGACATTAATTATTTGTCTTATTTTTTAGTAATCTTCCATGTAATTGATGTAATGCGATCAAATGTCTTGAGAAAACTTGTTTTGGGAATATTTTCTAACGATATTTGAAAATGAATCGACTTTATGAAATGCATAATTGTTTATGCGATAATCATCCTCGATAACGCAACAATCATTTTTTTTATAATAGTAAACCGGACAGGACGACTGCATTTCTGATTTTTTTCAAATCAATAGCTATTTTATTGTTGTTATTGTTATTGTTGTTGTTATCATTGTATAGAGTATATCTCGATTTCGTGGCGTGTCGCTCTCTATAACTGTAAATATGTAGAGTGTCTACGATCATTCCGACAATTGCGTTGATTAATCCATTTGAGAGATTTTATTTATACATTATATATAAACCGTTAACTATTGATTTTTAAGCCGCGATATACCGGTGTTTTTTTTTGGTGAACGCCTAATTGTACGGACTAAAAGCAAATGTCCGTCCACGAGTGCAATGTATCAGGTGTATTTAAAAGTTAGTATATATGTATAATGATATTAGTTACTCGTTCTTTTTAAAAATATTTTAAAGTCCTGAATTATCATCCGTACTAATAATAATTTAAGTGAGACGAAAGTGGCGAAATCGGCCTTGGTTGCAAAAATTATAGATGAATTATCAGATGATCTAATGAATTTTATTTACTTGATTGTTGCCAAATAATTTTAATTTTATCGACTTTTTGATTATTCTAAAAAATATATTTTAAATAAGTTAAATTTTTATTGTACCAAAATTGTCTATTTCTTTTAATGAACAAGATGTCCTTTATAGGTGTTTAATGCCCGATTCCACCAACGTAGATTAACTTTAATCTCGGTTCAACTTACTCTTCACCTTTTTCTAATTCTTAGAACTAGAAAAAGATGAAGAGTAAGTTGAACCGAGATTAAAGTTAATCTATATTAGTGGAAATGGGCATAAGTATATATGTTCATGATCAATCATTGCATCCTCAAAAAAAAAAAAAAAAAAAAAAAAACAATATCTTTTAGTAACGAAAAAACATCACAGTTAAAATCTTTAGCGTGATTGAGAATGTCATAATAAAACTTGTAAGTTAAATTTATAATGGTACATTTCATGTCTTTCAAACATACAAATTATATGAACAGCATAATCGTACTATCAATTACTATGCGAATAATAATTCCGCGCTATTGCTAATAAGTTTAAGATGGCTGTATCTGCGATCGTGTTATTTGTAATTGCAATTAACGACTGATGTCAAAGTAGAAAACAATAATGTAAAAGCGCCGATAACGTTTCAATCGATAGACTCTTAGGATGGCAGAAACATGAAAACTCGTAGGCTAACATCACGTTACATGTAGAGTTAAAGGACATAAGGTCCACAAGTGATATTTATCCGATAGCCGATCCTCGAGGATACATGTCTTGGACCACGAATATATAATACTGTATTACGTAGAAAAATATCGAAATTTTATGTACTATTTATCGGTATATAACCAAATCAAGCCAAGTCCCAATGTTACAAGGCTTTTATGTCTCCAAATATATAAATTATAATCAATCGATAAGTTTGTAGCGTGAATATAATATCTTATTTAATAATAAAATCTCTAAATAAAAGTAATGTTACATTGTAAGTATATATGCATGTTCGCGCGATACTGTGACGAGATTGTAGAATGTGAAATAGACGCAACATAATTACGTTTTATATGTAAAATTTATACTTTATATTGTTCTGAAAAAAATCAGATTTTTTATAGTTCGCAGCTTAGATTATCAAAAAATATAATAGCATTTTAGCGCTACTGAATGTATTTCTTAAAATTAAAAAATTTCAAACATTTTATTCTAAAATTTAGTTTTTACATTACTCCAAATTATTAGGAATTTATAACTCGATATCAACCGAGAAAGTTCTTAATTGTTTATTCTGCATATATATATATATTTGCAATATGCATAAATAAACATATATATGCAATAAACATACATTTATATGTTTATTAACTATTAAAACATTATATATTATTCGTACTGCTATGCATTCGAAATAAAACTCTGTGGATTGTAGAAACAAGATACCGATCGTAACACAAATAGCAAAGAAAATAAGAAAAATATTGTGAAAGAAACTTCCGTGTTAGAAACTACGGAGTGGATTGTACGAAGAAAAATTTCAAATTTAGAAATGAAGAAGCTAACGAGGATTATAAAGGATGTTATTATTTCTATTTGTTCCGAATGAAAGCGAGCGAATTCAATTCAGAATACTCTATTGATGTATAAAGAGATAAATAAGTCAAGACTGAAAAGAAGTCACATATTATCTAAAGTACTTGATGAATAGTTAATTAAGGTAAGTATTAAACAAAGATGATACGATAATAATAAATTTCAAGAATCTGCTCCCTACATTTAAATTTATTGAATCAAGAAATTTATGTTTCTTTTTGTGGCACTTATATTAATAAAACAGGAAGAGATGAACGAAGTTTTTGATCGATCTAATGTTTACGACATGCTGCTAAGACTTGATTCTCATATTCTTAATGTGCGGAAGTCTGAAAGACGCCCACCTGCAGTAACAATTTTACGCGATCAACGACACGATGTGGTGCACAAACGTTTGCAAAAAGTATTCTTGACAATTGCGTAAGTCAGGTCATACGGATTGGGTTTCGTCTGTTTTATCCCTATGACAAACATTGGTATATCTGAACCACGTGTTGCTCTATCGATCGGCTCTTCGCAGCACTTTGGCCTCATTCAGTATACTCCTGACGTATTTCTTCCGCGCCTTTCTTTTTTATTCTTAAAGGAAATTCCAACAAAAAGCTATGAGACAAAAAGGCACGTGCATAAAACATGAAAACATGTGCCGTGGAACTGAAAAGAGAACTGAATATCAACATTAAAATGACTAATGGAAGCCAAATGCGGTAAATCAAAATAAAAATTTTATTCTCATTTTATAATGTTATATAAACTTAACTGGCATTTACTATATCTTTTTAAAAATATAACTAAAAAAAAATAAAGAATTGTTTTAAACTGAGATAAAAATTAACTGATGATAAAATCGACTTTATTTTCATCTTTGTTTCCGTAAATTGTAAGAAGATTTCGTTGATTACTTTAATTAATAAAAAAGAAGATAAAAATTAATCATAAAATATTACTGTATACATATTTGACGTAAAAAAATTATTATCATTGTCACGTAAATTCTTTGTTCTGCGGTCTCTCGAGGCTAACTTCAGTTCTCTTTTTTTCTCTCATATGTTTCATTATTCTAGATGCATTTAAAGTTATTATCCTTGGTGACTGCATTTCGTACCAAGTGAGAATGAGCGCTTTAGAATCCGAAACAGTGTCACATTCCAGATGGTCTACCAGAATGGTTGGATCCGACTGGCTTTAACTGGATCGTGGCTGTTGAATCCTGAGATGTCCGGGCTTGTTCGCGCCTATACGCGGTTTGCACACATTTGAGAAATAATTATTTACAGAGAACAGGTGGTGACGTGCGAGTTTCTCTAACAAAGATGGAAATTTTTTTCTCATGAGACATGAGACAACATTTGCATAATGAAAAATGGACCGAAATACAAAATCGATCGTCCGACTATTATCGACCATGTGTCTGTTGCGTCAATCGGCGAACTATTCGTTCAACATAGCTGTTTGCTACGATGTTCTAAGACAAAAAGATTGCGCGATCTTTTTCTTAATTGTTCGAACAGAATTAGATTCTTACTTCCTCCTGGAGTTTCTCATGACATTGAAAATTATTATTCGATACAATTTACAGATAAATACGATACTATTTTTAAAATGTATTAAAAAAGAGCTAAAATTAATCTAATAACAGTTCGATAAAATCAGTAACGCTATAATTGCAATCTTTACACGCCCCGAGATTGCGTTGAGATATGTATTATAGACTATCAAGTGTAATAAGATTTTAATTAGATTTATTTCGCGCACGTGAGAGTTGGTCCTTTGAGCGAGGAAGACTACATCAATGGACAATCGCATTATCCTTTCCGGCCAGGCAGCGCAATAAAGACACGGATACTTATTGTCTTCGGAGACACCAATTATAGACAGAAATTCGTGGAATCGATCGCAATATCCATCCACCGCGGTCGAGAGCTAAGCAAGGGGCGGAATAGCACTTGGCCTCATTGAAAAGATTATCTCCTTTGTTATTTAATCGTAGGTGTGTCAATCGATTTTCCGTATCATAAGCTCGAGCCTCAAGCACGTGTATAATTTCTCGAAGGCATCCTCCTGTGTATCTCTAGAGAGCGCAGATTTTCCGGGATATAATAATTCGGATGACTCACGTGCTCGAGGCCAACAATGATAATCCAATTTCTGCTCAATCATACACAGAATCTAACGAATAATATCTAGATGGATTGCGTAACTCACTAGCGGATCCTGATGTCAATAATAGGGGGGGTTTTGACCTGCTTTAATGCATTTTTTACCAAGATTTTTGAAACGGATCCAGCAAAATTGATTTTTTTTAACTTGGAAAGGGGGGGGGGGTTAACACCAAACACCCCCTCCCCCTCCCCAGGATCCGCCAGTAACATAACTATATCTAGTTTTATTTAACATGATAATCTAGCCGAGTTCTTAATGCTGTCACATATTATTTTAATACGTGCGGATAAATTTTGTTTAAATCTTAAATACATAATTCTACTTCTCCAAATGACATTTGAACAAATCAATATACTTTCGTATCTTATCCCAGAGTCTATGGTTCCTCGAAAACACTGCTGACAAACGGGCTTATTCAAGGTAAATGCTGATATTTGCGGCAAACAAACAAACGGACATTGAAAGTCCGCAGCGGCGAAGCTTGATGGCATTTAAATTAAACCAACGTCAATAGCAGGCAATCCGTCTTTGTCATACAAACGCGAAGTGATAATAAAACGACGCGTCGAAATTAAGGAAGGGCGTTATATTAGTGTAATAAAAATCAAGACAATCTAAAGAGATATTTCTCATGAATTACAACCTAAAGAAATACGTCTTATATTGCCGTGAATAAATCTTTTTGTATTTTTGTAGAAAATATTTGTCATGATTTTTGTGAAAAACAATTATGAAAACTATTACGTTTTCTTTTAGAATTAATCAACGTCTATCTTTTTTCTCACTGGATTCAGTATGAGAATAAAAATAAAAATATAAAATTCCATATAAAATATTTAAAAAATTTTTGTAGATAAAAAATTCAATTTTTATCTGATAGTACAATTTTGTGTAACTGATTATTGAAGAGAAAAAAGAAGACAATGTATAAATAAATACTCAAACATATACGCTACAGATATAATCACGCTTGTTTGCAGTTTGTAAATTATGTAGAAATTTTTAACTTAAAAAAATTGTTTTAAAAACATTCTTTTAATCCGCTCTACATGTGTTCACATTGTTACGTCATTGAACCAAACTTATTCATAAAGAGCTATTCTAGAGTACCATATTACAGTGCAGCTTGGCAAGCGAGTCGTCAAATCGGGTGCTAATAGCTTCCATTATCTCTGTTGCATACATGTTTTAGCTACCATATTGCAGCCTCGAGAAACGTGTTATACTGAGAAATATCAAACGCGCCGTTTGGAAATAATCATACACACTTGTGTATGGGGGATAATTAACCTCGAGAGGTGCGCTTCACTGAGCGAGCAAATTAAGAGTGCCATTCACAATCCATTATATGCCAAACAATGATGAACTAGCTACTGAATATGATCGAAGAGAAACATGACTGCAAAGCAAAATTCATCATTTAATCAAAGTTAATTTGATTCAAATTGTTTTCTACTTTATTTTATAATTATTCTATTATTTCTATCATTTGTATATTTTGATTAAATATATTAAATTACTGTTACATGAGAAATTAAGTCTGAGTGTCATAAACATCTTTCGTTTTCAAAATAATATTAAAAAATTACTTATAGGTACGTATCTCTCGATATTCCAATCGATATCAAAATCGATATTATATTTGATTTTCTGATTATATTATTTTATAAAGATAAGACTTTAGACTTTATAAAGAAAAGATAAAGATAAGAGAAGTGAAACACTAGAGTGTTTATGGCTCTTGTTTTTTTTAACATATCTGTAACCAATAGTATCGCAAGAGTGTCCTATTAGTTTACGCTATATGAATGCAACTACTTATCATCAATGTACTATATAAGGAACATCACCATCTGGTAGATCGTGAAGGAAGGAACCTGACCTGATGTGAATTCCGCCTGCTTTATTTAGAATCCCCTCGAAAACACATAAAATACGAGTATATCTCAACGGCCATGTGTACAGTGCAAAACGGGTATAAATCTGAAGAGGTTTGTGAACATTCATCTGTACTTCCTGTCCCAATTGCAATCGTATAATGCATTTTTCGTTTTTATATGATAATAAAAGTTAATGCGTAATGTTTTCGATAGATACGCACCTTGTAAATATTTGCTGTTTTTATATGAGAATGTAGATGTGAAATAAATTACGATGTGCATGTTATGAAATGCTCAAAACCTGCTTAAAGAAAAGATCTTGCTGTTACAGCGCGAAAAATAGTTTATCTATTTAATAACACAATTAATCTTATTCGTAAAATTGCTTTCTTCGTCGAAATTTATTTGAAATTCGAATTCTCCCCATTTGATAATAACAATCATTTACGAGTTATTTATTACATTTTACTAACATGACTGTCACATAAATAATGAAAAAATTATATTCATTATATTAAATTACACGTTTTGAACGCTTCAAAAGCGTTTTCTCATTTTGAGACATAATTTTAGCTTTTGACGTCAAAATATACCTCTATTATTCCATGCTTTTGTTGCGGCAACAAAACTAGTAATTTTTACGGAAAATTGTGAACAGGAAGTAATTAAAATTTACGTGAAGTGATGCATTTTACTCAGAATCGCGTTTGTTACAGTAATGGATTACAATTCCATTATCACAAGAAAACAATCTATAACACACATATAAGAATCAAATAAAAACTCCACGGAAATAACGCAACGTGTTATGAGTTAATTGTTATATATGTGATGTAATACAAAGCGCATATGCTGATTATTCTTGCATGTCTGATACAGCCCATGAAATCCCATGCGACGCTAATACACAGAAGATGTGACGATACGAAAGATAAGCGAAGAATTCACTAAATCATCAACTTCCTATTTGAATTATGATACGTAGCTGACTTTTTTTAAAATATAATCTTGTATATCTTATAATGCATGTATGTTTGCAGTAAGATACTTTATTTATTGCTAGCTACCGATAAATGATAATATAATAATTGATTGATGCAAAGTTTCATTGCACAAAATAATCTTCAACTATTTGGGAGATAATTTCAATTGTTTCATTAATAACACCTTCATCCATTCTCGCGTTGGCTTTGCGGCTCATCGACTTAATAATCGTTACGGTAAATTGCAAATAGGCAATTTAGCTCGGGTTAAGGCAACGCAATTACGGCAATGGGATATAGTGCATGAGACACGATCGATCGATGAACAAACTTCACTCGATTATATGTAATCTCCTTGATGTGTAAGAAATTCCGTTAATCTCGCGCATATTTTCAGGTAGAATCAAGATAACTAATAAATAATATAATAATTCCTACATTTTACATAATCGATAAAACATATTCGTTTTTTTTAACATTTTCGATGTTAAACACAATCGCAGAAGAAGTTTTAATATACTTTTTTACAAATGCTATTTTTTATTAATGATATATTAATTATTTTATATAAGTATAATATATTATAATTGTGTTTTGCAATTTTATGAGAAATTTTTAACAAATGTACCTTATTCTGCAAAATAAAATCTTTTTTTAATAGTTTTAGCAATTAAGGTGCTTTATGTCATCCGTTAGATATATTCTCTCATGATCATGATTTTGCGTGACAAAGTAAGATAATCACTGCAAAAAAATCTTTGATCTCGATACACACATGAGTGTATGCAGTTTCGCAATTGAGTCGTTAATTTGGATTACCGCGCGTTTCTGATGCTACGTGAGCTATAACTGGCCTTCTTGGTAAATTACGTGCCTACTCAAGGCACTTATATTTTAAGTTTTCATATAACTTTGACAAGTAACACCTTGCACGATTCTTCCCTCGCGATAGTGATGCAGAACAGATTATAAAAATTTAAAAAAATTCGGAATTTATTACGATTAAGCATAAAATTGCATAAAATAATTGCTTAATATGCATATATGATCGACTAGATAAAGCTTAAACAATTTGAACATTAACTGTATTAGATTAATTTTCATAGTAAAAGATAATATTAAAATTCTCTTCGTGGAAAAATTTACCTTGTAATATTGATGGTGAGATCAATTTTGACCGAGCGTGATGGATGAATCTAATCATATAGTAGGTACTTCAGCAAATTCCAAATTTCAGAATCTTCTTGTAGATATATATACAACCCACGAAATATATAAAATTAATTTAAGAGAGCTACATATTATAGCCGGCTTCAGAAAATATTGCATAACAAAATTCCTGAGTGACAGAATTTCACCGAATAGCTTGGGGTAATGGACGTCTCGTGAATCATCGTGGCATCTTTTGCCGAATGTAAACCAAATTCCACGCGACCACACAAATAGTCACCAATTTTAGGGCACTTGATTTTAACGAAACATTGCAGTGAATCACCGATACTTTCGAGGTGACATGTAACTTCCACTTATTTGCCACCAAATATTTGCATCGCGCCAGCTGTATGCGAAATTTTAAGTATTGGCAATTTGTCAAACTTATCATTCTCTTTCGATGATACCTCTCAAATTCTCGTGCATGTAACATTTTCGAAGCTACATTACCCGAATCAAATATGCGTCAACTGTTCAAAATTTATTACAAATTTTCCAAGTAATTACAACTAGTCTTCAAAAGATTTTAATAGCTTCTCTAATTTAAGATATTTCTATGTTGCGTTCAACGTTAAAATCAGGAAAAGATTAGAAAGAGTTTATCTGGGAAAATTGTTCATCCCGTAAATATCCTGATAAAAAAATTAAAATTATTCTAAACAATAATAAAAATATTTCCAATATAGTATCTATGATTGCATATGAAGATCTGATACAGGAATGACAACTCCAATTCATGTTAAGTTTCTGTAATGAATAATTTTCAATTTTTTATATCTCAATTTTAAATATTATTTTTATTAATCCTATTTTATTATGTTAATATTTCTATAGTTTTTTTTATTTTTTTACCGTTATTAATAACTTTTTAATTTATTTAAGAAATCCAGCATATAATTTTTTCAGTTTTATAAGCTATAGTTATTTCTTAAAGTAGAACAATTACTTAGCTACGTTGTATTTTCAGTATCAAAAAACAATACAACGGTCTCACCGATATCTGATGCTATCACGAAACGCGGAAGTTGTTATAATTGCATTTGCGACACCAGAGTCAGTGTGGACGCAATTAATGTATATCACAAATATTAAATGACAATTAGATAGGTCGTTTTGATGACCGTTGCATTATTCTCTCACGATTAATATCCGCGATATAAATAAGATTGAGATCAGCCGAGCATAAGAGGATTCAGTTCTTACCCGCGCAGAACCGATGTAGTTTTAACCAGTAACGTACTTGTCAGCATCAGTTTAATCCGGTAAGGTATTTGAGAATGGCGTCATGGTGTCTGACGGCAGTAAAATGATGAATGTATAGCATACTCGATAACTAAACGATACACACCGATGTGAATGCTGATGTAATTATACCCATGCCTCGTACGAGTACACAAAAACGTACGCTTGTACCTATTGTTAATCATTCTTCTCGTTAGCTCGAATTTACGTCAAACTGATGTATGTCGAAGACATGAGAAGATATTGGTTATTGATCAAAGATATGGGATAATTAAAGTGTTAAAACTGGTACAGCTAGGCCACTAAAAATAAAATTTAAAAAAACTGCCACAGTAGAGGTTCAAAATTTTTTGTTATTCAAACAATTCGCACTAAATTTAGATCTCTTACTGCGCTTTTATTAAAATATTTTCATTTTCATGAGAAAGAAAAAAACTCGCGTTTTTGCAGAAACAACAAGTGTCCGCAGATAATGCCCTCTCTTCTATTGGATAAAAATTTCTGCCAACTTTGTGGATACACATACAATATGACGAATCTAATCTCCTATGGGAAAAGAGGGAAAACTGTCGATGAACATGTTTTCCTCGGCCCTGATCTATCACAGCAAAACTTTAAATTGAATTATTATCGACAGATAATAATAAAGTGTCTTGATTCTCTACCTAACGAGATTCGCGTTACTTTCTATAAGAATTTGACCTCGTTTTTGATGTACATATATTCCATACATTGCAGAAATGTAATAAACATGTAAGAGAAGTCTCATTTTTTACAAGCTTTTAGACTTTTAGAATTAACTACTAAGTCAAATGGTATGTGTCATGCGAATTTAACTTTGAAATTACAATGGACTTCTCTTGATAAGGAAAATTTGCACGAAGTCATGTCGCGTCTGTTGCGTTTGTTTTCGTACCAAAAAAATTTTTTTAATTATCTTGCATTGCATTCATGTAATTAATTTATAATAACCTTGACTTCGTTTAATAATTAATTAAAGAGCAAAATTTCATAAATAATAATGCATCCTCCTGCAATTATACCTCATTAAAAGTATTTTTAGCTTTAAACAACATAATTTTCGTATATACATACACAGAATCGTCCACGCTAGCTGCGTAAATATTCAGCAAGTCGATTGTATACTGACAGCCGTCGTACTCTATATTGTTTCTATGACAGATCTATGTCATGCCTGCGAACATCTTCCGACAGAATCTCTAATTACGCGATAATCTACTTCTGCTTACGTAAAAAAAGTTTATTGCATATTCTTCATTTACTTCAAAATATAAAGATATTATTAATTCGGCTAAATAATCGAAAGTTAAATTACATACTTTAATGCAAATTTAGGAAATAAATTTTTAACTAAGTAATATTTGCTTTTAACTAAATGATATTTGTTCAATACACAAGTGATATCGAAAGATTATCAAAAGACATTTCACAATGAATATGGTACATCTGAAATTCATCGCGCAGTGGTATAAACATAAAAATCCGTGCTAGGCTCACCTCTGTTCATATTAACGAAATCAGCACTTCCGTAACATTCGCGTTAATGTAAGCTCGTTAAAAGGATGTTAAAAAAGAAGGCACATCCACCGCTTATATCATTTTGACGCTGCACGACCATGGATTTGATTATCGGTCGCACACGCCTGGCAGTAAACTGTCGTTAGCGTAATACAATGACGTTACTGATACGACCTGTGTGTGTGCGTGTTCTCAGGTATTTTTTTATGTTTTCAGTCGTAGTACCGACGCAATGAATGTATTTATCTATTACTTATAAATTCTTTTATTGCGCATTTTACTATTAAATTCGTTATCAATTATTTTTTTTATTTTTTTTATTAAAAACAGATATTTTGTAAGAACATGAATGTAAATTTTTTACATGTACCAAGTTGAAAATGCAATTATTTGAATAAATTAGTTAGAGAAAATTTTTAATTCTCTCACAAAATGAGACTTCTCTTACATGTTTATAACAAACAAAATATTCTTAATCCGTAACAAATGACGATAGTGTTACTTAACGTATTCCGCATTAAATGTGTTTTCTAGCGGCACTTTTTTATGCTCTTTGCTCTTAAAGTAAAATATGTTACGTATATTCGCGCTTTGAAAAGAGAAAAAAGGATAAAAATGGATTAGATATAAGTCAGAAAAACAAACCTATTATCTGGCATTCGCCACAATAATTTTTGCTTAATGCATGAATTAGTAATTTATAGCCTCTTTGATACATCAAACAAATGATGCGTACAATTGCGCACATAAGACGATTATTGAGCACTTATCATTATTTAATTCATTAACTACTTATTTAGCAGAAAAATTACCATTAATCGACAGATAAGAGGACAGTAATCTCTGGTAATCTCTGATAACATCTGGAATTCCTTTTCCGTTTTGATATCGTATGTTGTACAACAATATTTGAATTAATACAACACCTGCTTCGGAAGTCTCAAGTTCAGAACTAGAACTATCAAACTTATTTTAAAATTTTTATGCATCAAACGTATAAATTTATGAAAAATAGTAGTCTCTATTTTTTCTCCTATATTTAATTAACTCATTAGCTCGATGACAAAATAAACTAAATTATGTTTAAATTCTACATTAAAATATTTATTTAGTCTTACAACTGTTGTCGTTATTAAAGCTACTTGTTTATCTGTATATCGTTACTAAAAAATAACAAAATTAATGTAAATAACAAATCAAATTAATTTTGATAAGAGATAATTAATAAGAAATTTTAATTGGTGATTTATTATCACCTTATCAGAGAAACTAAATGTCTCTTCCACCACCCCTAATGCAATTTCTCTGTTGAGGTTCACTAATGCGGTTTAGTGACTTATTCAATTTTACGACAGAACAATAAAATGTGACACGTTGTAAAACGTTTCGCAAAAGCCACATAAAGGATTCGACCACAGAAAGATCGGTATTGCATCACTTGCTGCCAGCGCAGCTTATTAGTGAGAACAACAGCAAATAATAACTCTGTAAAAAGAACAGTCTAATAATCTTTCCGTGAATCTACTTCCTTCCAGCATAAATTTCGAAGTGTAATAGTTTTTTTTGATAACGTATCTTTTCAAGAGCGCCACTGCCAGTATATAGACGTATATCAGTATAGACGTAAGCGTCAGGCATTGACAGTTCTTTACGTATATATAATGCCGGAACCAGTGAAAAAGTTGGTAGTCGCTCGCGATCACACGGCCGTTCTTTCATGACTCGTGCGATAACAATGTTGACTAAATTGTCTTGCAAATTTATTTTCAGCATAATTTAAAATAAAATTTAGTGCGCATATTTTCGAAAAACTGACGATTTTCGACAGATAGATTTCTAAAGTGCGAAAATTTGACTGATTTAAGTAACGCTATCATTACTGAAGTGATTCTTGTGTAAATTTAAAGTAGTGGCAAGAGAAGTAAGTTTTCTTGGGATTTTCAACAAAAGTTTATCTTTTTTCGTATGCTAAGGTATTTGTGGTTGTATGCATTTAAATGATTTAACTCTCAACGTTTTACTCCTGCTTTACCACGAAATTTCTTTGTTAAGTTTCATTGTTCGTAAGTTTTGTTTTTGCACACATGCATATACTACTAATCCACCCATATGCTCACAAAGTGCTTCTCTCTACACCACTCTGCTGTATTAAGAAGCGTCAAAGAATTTCAAAACGCGAATGAACCACCGTGGTGACCTTGACGTCTTCTCGTCATGAGTGCTCCGCATTTCTGCTCGCTGCATTCTACGAAGCGCGATGAAAATCGCTCGTTTCTCTTGAAAGCGCGTTCCTTTTTTTTCTCTCTCTCTTTTTTCCCCGTTTCTACCAGAGCATGTCGAGGATCGAAGTTTACGAAACGCGCACGCAGCCGCCCACGCAAACTCAAAAGCTCGATGAGCGCACGTTCTTGCGTGCTTACGGACACGCATCGTCAGACGTTATTAATTTGAATAGCTATTAATTTGAATAGCATTACACTAATTAAAAAAATTTTCACACAATTAATTAAAAATTAAAAAAGGTAAGTAGATAGTTTTTTTTCTTAAAGTGAATAAGTTTTTTAATATGAGTATAAAAATTGTTACAAAAATGTCAATATTGATAAAATTTTGACTTATAAATGATTTAAGTTTCTGCAGATTAAATAAAATAAAATAAATAATTAATATTTAATTGTAGTTATCACCAAAATAAAATTAAATATTTAGAATTCTTTAAATAGAATTAAAAATTTTCTTTTTAGATAAAAGAAAAAGTATGTTAGAGAGTGCGTTAAAATCTAATAAAAGTTGTTTCTCCTATAATTTTGTTTTTTACTTTACTTGTTAAATACAATAAAACTTTTGCATAAACCTAATTTTTCTGTTAAGTATTAATATATCGTATAACTTCATAATCATACACAGAGCATGCATGTATGTATGTATGCCGAGCATGTGAGTGCGCGTGGGTGCGCATGTGTGAGCGGCTGAGAGAAGGGAAATTCGACGCATGCTTCCTTCCTTAATGTCCGCACTCGAGGGGTTTTGAACTACGGGGTTCAAGTTTTTGCGACACTCAGTATCTCGCGTTAGATCCTCGCGGATGGTGTCAGTAACGTTTCGCGCATCGCAAATCGCGGGTGATTGTTAAATTTCCATCATCATAAATATTTCAACCGAATCTTCTGTCGTGAGTTTTCATTAAATTTTATTCTTTCTTGTGATTTTAATGTGATTTTATCAACCATTTTATCTTTACATTTATAATAATTTAGTTCACTTAGTGTTTCATAAAACGTGATTAATAAATAAATCAAATTCCATAAATCTTTAATACCGATCGCTCAAATCAATTTATCTTGGAACCTGTGCAGATTAATTTACTCAAGTTTTTCCTACGAAACTGCATAATTAATAAAAAATGCTCGAATCTGCCAATTTTTGTATGCGCGTTATAAATATACTTTTAAATTTCTGAAGCATCTGTTCATATATATTTTATATTCATGTATAAATTCATCTTCTTCAAAGCAACATGTGATATATTTTATAAAATAATTATATGTGTTCAAAACAGTAACTGTAGCAATATATAATATAGAATTTTTCAATATTTTTGTATCATAAAAGAAATTGCATATTATATTTATTGTTTAGACACATTCGAATAAATTTGTTGATTGCAATCGAAATTTTTATCAAATTTTTATCGATTCCAACAATATGATCGTAAATGATAAATTAATCAACCTGACAAGCTGAAATATTTTCGAAATATATGCATTATATGCAGTATTAGTTTTAAATCTATTTAATTATCGATATCTTTATTTATAAGAGAGTTCAATTATTCTGTGCTTGACAACGATACACATCGAAAACACGTTATCGATTGTCTCATTTCGGATAGATTGATCTAAGCATACCGAGAAAAGATGCAAAACTGACATATTATTTTGATTGATTATTCGTTCGCTTGTCGCGTAAGCGAGATAAATCGATGACCGTCTTGTTCCACACAGAATTGATAAGAAGAATAACAGTCAACGATAGACACTGTTCATGGTCATTGTCCTGATGTTGTTTTTATCGAGAAGAAACACAAAAAATCGCGATTGTCAAAAGGCAAAAGCCCCGAAGGCGCCAAAAACTGTGCCTAGATTTATTTATCTTGGCATTGCATGATGCATTTACGGGCCGGAAACGACACAGATGAATCGCGCATATAAATCGCCGCGAGGGTTCATCATTGATTTTGAGTTAATGCATATTGAACGTGTTTTCTATTTCATTGACCCGTAATTAGAAAATAAATAAAGTACAATCTAAATAGTATCAAAAATTAGATGAATTTGAACACTTTGTTAGTTGTATTGGAAACAAAAATATCGGAATTGGAATAATGTAAAATTATACAATATCTTTCTTGCTTTTTTGTCTTGACAATAAAATTAAAAAATTTAAACATTTCCATTTCTAGGAAATATGTAACTTCAACGTTAAAAAGGAGAAAAGAAGTTTTTTTACATCTAATTATTTTTAATTGGACTTTACATCATCAAGAATTCAACTTGTTGTTAAATTATTAAATGTTTTGATGTTAAAGTTTAAAAATTGTTACAAATAAGTATTGCTAGGAAAAAATTAATCTCAATTTCATTAAAATACATGAAAATACGATCTTTATATGAAATATAATGCTAATATATATTAAATGGAAAAATTGCTATTTTTGTTCAACCATTAAAATTATCCAAAGCATGACAAATTTTAATAAATTCAAACACGTACAATTTTATCTTATCAAAATTCTTCTTACGCATTTTTGAATCAGTTCTAGTAATCTTAAAAAAAAAACAGTATTATCTCTTGAGCAATATATTTTCTCAGGTTATCTTATTATATTATTTCACGTTGTTGCGTAGATGAGACGTACATACGACGCCGGCGCGCGGCAAGCAACACGCGGCGCCTACCGTATATGGCGTACAGTCTTAGCCAAAATTGCGAGATTTATCTTAAAGTGGACATTTCTTTTCTAATAAGCCAAAGAATAAACCAATATTACCTAATAATGTTGCTGCTTGGAATGCCCAAATCATTTCACATGGTTGGTTCTCTCTTTGCAGCTCTACCTGGGCATAAAATGACAAATTTTAGCATATCAAAATTTTCTCAATTTTCACCGAAAACGGCCGTGATTCTTCGATGTATTTTAAGCCAAGAAACTAAATTTATATGTTAAGTATTGCTGCTTTTTTTACTAAACAGTCTATTCCTCATATTGATCATCTACTGATTTTGTGTTGAGAAATGTTTTTCGCAAACTTTTGGAAGAGATTGTACAAAATATAAATGTTGTACAATCCTGTAAATGAGTACTCTATCTTAACATATAGGCTTTCCTCCATGTGAACTGAATCCCACTTCCCAATAGATCCATTGAAGTTCGGGCTCGTTGCTGGATGATCAAAAATCATGAAGTCATAATCCTGAAAAATTTTTTTGTCAAGGCAATAAATTATGTACAATTTTATCATTTTATAGATAGAAAAGAAACATTTACCTTCAATTTTTTGCATAAAAGCTACAATTTGTGGAGCAAGAATTGCATTGACGTATCAGACATGGAGAAGAGAATATCACTAAAAGAGTTTGTGCGTTTAACTCCTGCCCGAACAACAGTAATAATAAACAATATGTCATTAATGGAGTACATGACATGGAGTTGTCATGACAACGAATATAGTTACATCACATCGATGCTAGACACGAAAAGACTTCTCTATTGTTAGCAAAAGCGAGAAAATAGCAAATTTTTATTTATTTATTGTGTATTAACGTACCGTCAATTTAATATTTATATGGTTTTTTTGACATTGGTTTCAATGTTGTCGATGTTTAAGTCTTTCTGACCTTTCTGACTTTCTTGCACGTAACTGCTAAATGTTTATTTAAAAAAAAACAATAAAATAACTTTATAAAGTAAATAGATAAACTTATCTGTCGAACTTGGTTCTGAATAGACTGTTTATAATTCTGGATATAATTGACAGCCCATACAGACGATAGCCATATAGGCTACAGTCTATAGACTTTCTACCATCATGTTCGGAGTTTCTATTTAACCCTTAGTCCCGACGGTTCTTTTCGGCACCTTTAATCCCGACTCATGGGTCGTTTGCGTCTTTACGTTATTTGGATCAGTAAAAACGCTTTAAAAAATCTGAAAAAATTCATGGAGCTTCTTTCAACCTTTAACTTGAAGTCCCAATCATAATATTTCGATAAAAATTATTTTTTTATATAGTTTATATGGCGCGTTCCGTACCCGTTTTCAAAAATTACAGCACTTTGAGATTTCGCTTGGGTCGAAAACGACCCATGATCGGGACTAAGGGTTAATATCTACCTAAATTTTGAAACTAGTTCTACCCGACTTCTACCTGGTAGAATGTCTATAGACTGTAGCCTATAGACTATCATCTGTATGGGCTTCCAATTACATTCACAAAACCGAGTTCGACAGATAAGTTTATCTATTTACTTTATAAAGTTATTTTATTGTTTTTTTTTAAATAAACATTTAGCAGTTACGTGCAAGAAAGTCAGAAAGGTCAGAAAGACTTAAACATCGACAACATTGAAACCAATGTCAAAAAAACCATATAAATATTAAATTGACGGTACGTTAATACACAATAAATAAATAAAAATTTGCTATTTTCTCGCTTTTGCTAACAATAGAGAAGTCTTTTCGTGCTAGCATCGATGTGATGTAACCATATTCGTTGTCATGACAACTCCATGTCATGTACTTCATTAATGACATATTGTTTATTATTACTGTTGTTCGGGCAAGAATTAAACGCACAAACTTAGTGATATTCTCTTCTCCATGTCTGACAGCATCCGATACGTCAATGAAATTCTTGCTCCACAAATTGTAGCTTTCATGCAAAAAATTGAAGGTAAATGTTTCTTTTCTATCTATAAAATGATAAAATTGTACATAATTTATTGCCCTGACAAAAAAATTTTTCAGGATTATGACTTCATGATTTTTGATCATCCAGCAACGAGCCCGAACTTCAATGGATCTATTAGGAAGTGAGATTCAGTTCACATGGAGGAAAGCCTATATGTTAAGAATGTATACTCATTTACAGGATGGTACAACATTTATATTTTGTACAATCTCTTCCAAAAGTTTGCGAAAAACATTTCTCAACACAAAATCAGTAGATGATCAATATGAGGAATAGACTGTTTAGTAAAAAAAGCAGCAATACTTAACATATAAATTTAGTTTCTTGGCTTAAAATACATCGAAGAATCACGGCCGTTTTCGGTGAAAATTGAGAAAATTTTGATATGCTAAAATTTGTCATTTTATGCCCAGGTAGAGCTGCAAAGAGAGAACCAACCATGTGAAATGATTTGGGCATTCCAAGCAGCAACATTATTAGGTAATATTGGTTTATTCTTTGGCTTATTAGAAAAGAAATGTTCACTTTAAGATAAATCTCGCAATTTTGGCTAAGACTGTACGCCATATACGGCATGCCATATACGCTTGCCGCGCGCCAGTGCACAGTGGGGCCAAACGACATTTCGTGTTTCAAAAAAGGCTACAGTCCCGAAATGTTAACCGATTTCGATGCTTTTTTTTTTAAATGAAAGCTAACAAAATTTGCAATAACTTTAACAAAAAATATTTACTGTTGAAGAGTTACTTACTGTTCAGTCATTATATTTTACAAATTTAATTTCTTTATGTATAATTTAATAATAAAAAAAAAACAGGAAACAAAAATCTATCTCCACAAAGTTATTGCAAATTTTGTTAGCTTTCATTTAAACAAAAAGCATCGAAATCGGTTAACATTTCGAGACTGTAGCCTTTTTTGAAACACGAAATGTCGTTTGGCCCCACTGTGCGACGTCAGCAAACATTCGAAGGTGCGTCTCTCTTCGATAGATTCTCTCTTAGAAACCTTCCCTTATTAAATTACTCACATCAGCGTAGTACTCGACCTCGTAAAAAGTATCGATCAGGTTGCATCGAGAGCGAGATAAGCGAGTAATTTGTTTCCATGCCTTATAATTAAAAACATGATAGGTCTGTATTCTTTTTTTAAGAATGTGAACTTTTTCGGTAATGTAAAAGACAAAAATGAAAACAATATTTTGATTTCGAAAACATAATTTCATTCGCTTTTTTCTGGATAATACGTCGATCTGATTGTGATTTATAACAAATTTATCCCAAACGCCCACAATAAATATATATCATTTCTCTTATGATAATACATAATAGATAAGTAGCATCATTAATTAAGATGTAATAGCAAAACTCACCATTTAATCGAATATCACTCGATAATAGCTGCATATCGGTGTTGAGTCATATGTCGTGTTCTGAAAATTAAAACATACATAATATTAGTCTCCATAATACTTTATATTATGCATAATGCAAATATACAGTATATTATATAAACACACATACATGTACATACATAAAAATATTTATATAATCGGAGAAGTTATTTATAAACAAATTAACACAATCACGTTACAAATATTGTCGTTCCAGCCACTTACAATTCGATCTGTAATCCAGACAACACCCAAGTCTTAAAGACGTTCAAAAGATAGCATTTTTTTCTTTTGGACGTCTTTCAGCTGCCTTTAAAGCTTGTGGGTTATCTGGGTAACTTAGCACTTAACTGTTCGCTTGAAAAGATAACGCCTTGCATCATGTAAGAGCATTTAAAAAATGAATGAAATATCGTTTATAAATTATGATTTTTAGATACGCCGAAATGGAGAATCGTTCTCAGGGGAAGATATCGGATGACGATGTGATTGGGCAGCACAATAGCAAAAGACCCTCAATGTTAAGTGTGAGTGGATTGTGGGACGTAGTTCCACGACTGGATCATTACAGGTATACATATATTTATAAAATAATTGAACGTAATAATTAAACGTATTATATAATCTATAACATTGATTAAAATAATTTCTTGTTTATACCGAATTTACTAGGATCCATTCTTACAGATTTATGCCATAATCATGATTATTTTGTTTACATTGCTCGAGATAAAACATTATTTCACTCCTGACCACATCTCTCGTATTTTTAAAGAATGCAAACAAACTTTTATTACGATCCAAGTAAACTTGGTATCTATCGTATATTTGGCGATTAACTGATTTAAGAATTAAGAGTTATAATTTATAACAATAATTAAACAGTAATTAATCTTTCTAATTCTGTTATATCTACTTTATTCTTTAAATATTGTGAAATTTTTTGTTTAATTATTCTAATCTTTTTCATGAGATTTCTCATACTTCAATCTGTCATCTTATGCGTTTTTGTATAAAAATATAACGATATTTCCAATATTTGATTCATTTAAAATGCAATATTGAAAAACCATTAACTTTTTCTGCATGACCTAGATATTAGTAAATCATTAACGCATATTTATCTGAAAAAGATTTAGTGAAATTGATAAACGACAAATTTTAATTATTTTATCATCAATCTTTTTTACAGATTAAGTCGTCGCGCGAAAAGACCATCTCTAAGTGCTTTACACGAGGGAAATCTTGTAAAGGTGAGAAAATTAATATGTATTTAAAATATTTTGTCGTGCAAAAAATAAATTAAATATTAAAATTTTATATAACATGTTTAAAAATCTGGAAATATGTTAAAAACAAAATTTATTATCTGATAACTAATAAATACGATCGATCTTTGATTAATACACGCATACTTTTAGATAAACATTGCAGATACTATATTAAGAATCATTTCTGTTCTTTATTTTGTCCTGTTTGATGTAGATTAATCTGCATTATTATATATATATATTATTCTACATTCACTTTCTGTTGAGTATCTTATTCGATATGTCAACATTTTATCCCTCTTTTATTTATTGTTCTGCTTGTATCTTATGTTTTCGCATTTATTTGACACGCAATTTCGTAATAATATAAAGTATGTTCTTTTGTGATAATAACATTCTTCGACCAACCTATCAGATGTTTCACATTTTTTTAATAAATATGATTGATAAAAAAATGCACTGTGTTAAAATACGATAAACAAATATTAGACCTTGTTAATATAAATATTAATAGTAATAGCAGATAAACAATGTTATCACTTGAATTGATAAATGTATTTTTAAATTGCAAGTTTTCTACGGAAATTTTCTCTTATAATTTTTATTTAAAGACGTATATATAGATTCCTTAATCTTAATCGCAATAATCAGCTATGATATAGCTTATCGGTCGTACGTACTTGAATATTTATCGATTTTTGTTTATCAAAGAACATATTTAGAATTTCACGACACGTTTAGAAAGTTCATTTTTTTGATATCTAATTATTAAATGTGCAACATCATTACAAATTATATTTTTATTTTTTCTGGAAGTGTACTAAAATTTATTTTATGTTTTATATGCCTAGAAATTGATTTTTAAATAAAGCTTTTATTGTAGGTAGATAAAAATTGGATTTTTTTATAAGATAATATTTTTAAAAAATATTTTAAGTAATCTATGTAAAATACAATGATTATCTAACTTTTGCGTCATATCAAAGATAAGAGAATCATTACACACTATGATTTCTTCCTTATTTCAAAGAAAATCGAACTTATATTCAAATAACAAAACCAGACAAAAGAAAACTAATTTGTTTAGTGCACATAGCAGTAAACATTTGTCTAATAAAATTTTAAAAATGCCATGTAGATACAATTTTTTAAAACATTTAGAAAATTACAGATCTCAAATATCTTGAATGTATCAAATATTATAGTTCTTTTTTTAATAAAAAAAATATGAGAAAAAATGCAAATAAAAATTTTTTTACACTAAAGAAATATTATACACTTTGTTTCACAATATTCTCTATATAAAAAATCCGATATGCATTTTTCTACATAAAAATTTGGAAATCAAATATTTTTTCATTGTAAACTAATATCAATAGATATGATATAAACAAACATTTAATCACTGTATTTTATCGTCACGGAAATCTGCACTACGACTTTTTCGAGAGTACTTACTACTGATTGAACGATTATATCATTCGATAAAGATAAAGAAATTGAAAAATAGAAGAAAAAAACTTGATAATGTATTTGCTGCATGCGTTATAACCGAAGAGAAATGATTAAATTATAAACATAATGACAATATGAATAAAATATAGACTACAGTAAAAAAACTTTAAAAAATAAAATCAAAATATTAGCTTTTAATCTTCAATTAACGCAAATTAGTCCTGTTGTTAAATATTTCTATGTAATATAGCTACACGATGCTGATAATAAATTTTTTAGTGTTGATATAGTTTTATTTAAAATAATTATCGTAAGTTATTCGTATCTCTAAAATATAGAAAGCATGTTTCATAGCTAAGCTTGTATATAACTAACTAAAATTTGATATTGACTTTTAGAAGCAAGAGACAGAAATTAAATCGCAGTTCTCAGCGAAAATTACAACATAAACATTAAATTAAACTGTCATCAATATTAATCAAACTTGCCTGATGTAGTTTAAAGTAAAGAGTATTAATATTAAATAATAATATAATACAGAGGCTGTTAATTAAAATAATTTTTGTAATTTCTAAATATTTGCAATCAATCGAGTTTCAACAACTACGTCTCTTTGTTGTTATCAAAACTATGTAAATTGATATATTATTTGACATTGCGCTTTGACCGATATCGAATTGCGCTGCGCAGACGGCGTGTAATCGCCTCTAAATAAATACCATTTCAGGAGGCCAACGCTGTCGAGACCGGACAGGTCGGGAGTGCAGTCGGTCAGCAGGGTCACAGCGGAATAAAATTAGGATGGATCCAAGGCGTCCTCATACCGTGCCTGCTAAACATATGGGGCGTAATGCTTTTTCTGCGACTCTCATGGGTAGTCGCGCAGGCCGGCATTCTGATAACCATTGGCATTATCGGAGTATCGGCGATCGTCTGCGTCATTACGACGCTTAGTCTCAGCGCAATTAGCACTAATGGGGAAGTAAAGGGAGGTGTGTTACGGTAACGCATTCTGTAATTCTTTTTTTCCGAAGGAGTGGCATCATGCGCGCCATCGCTTTGTCCCTCAATATACGATTGTCGTTAGACACGTTTTTCTCAGAAGAGTTTCCTCAGGGATGTTTATTCAATTTAATCGTAGCAATTTGTCTTGTCAATCGTGATAGGCGAGCGGGGATGTGTTTATTCAACTTCTAAATTTAGTCCCCTTTTCTTGTTTGTCAAATGGATTACAATTTATGCGACGCAATATCGATGACTCTGATCGGAGATAGAAAAGTTTCATCTAAGCCGTTGAGAATTTTAACATTTGGAAATGTTTAAGGAATAAAATCAATTGATCCACAGGAGGGATATACTTCATTATATCTCGCACTCTTGGACCGGAGTTTGGCGCATCGGTTGGCATTGTGTTTGCATTTGCGAATGCTGTGGCAGCTTCCATGAACACAATCGGTTTTTGTGATTCTTTAAACGACTTGCTGAAGACATACGATTTAAAAATCATAGATAATGGCGTGAATGACGTTCGGATCGTCGGTATAATAGCGCTTATCATTATGATATTAATCTGTGCAGTCGGCATGGAGTGGGAATCAAAGGTATTAAATTTTGTTTGTTTCGAAAAATATATGCATATTAAACTTTTGATGTAAATAGCAAAAGTTTTAAATGTAATATTTATTTTAATTTATCCATATTTATATGTGCGATTTAATACAGTCTATGCTTTTATTATTATTAGGCACAAAATTTTCTTATAGCTGTCATTGTGGGCGCAATTTTTGATTTTCTAATTGGAACCATCATAGGACCATCTAGTGAAGAACAGAAAGCGAAAGGATTTATAGGGTTCTCCAGTAAGTATGATGTGTGTAATTATTACGTGACGATGTTAAAGATTTTTGTCCTATTCGTCAAATAAAAAAAAGACAGATTTGCAGGGTTTCAAATAAATTTTTTTAAACTAAAATAGTCACCACTAACTTCAATACATTTTTTTTACCTGGAAAGTTTTTATACGTCTGAAAAATTCCGAGCTCTTAAAGGGTCTTAGAAATCGATAATTTTATTTATAATAAACTTTCATGAAATGACAAATCTTTTGCATCAACCTAATAAATTGAAAAAAATACATTTATTAAAAATTATTTTAACAAATATAATATTTTTAGTAGATGTATTTAAAAAAAATTTGATGCCAGACTATCGATATTCTGAGGGGAACAATCAAACCACCTTCTCGGTATTTGCTATCTTTTTCCCATCGGTCACTGGAATTCAAGCGGGCGCTAATATATCCGGTGATTTAAAAGATCCAGCGAGCAGCATACCGAAAGGAACTCTACTAGCTCTATTGATCTCCATGCTTAGTTATGTAACTTTCGTTTTTTTTGCTGGCGCCGCGGCTGCCAGAGATGCAGATGGTTTCGTAAACAATACTATCGTAGAATACATCCCCAATATCAATCGCACTTTTGGATTGCACAACAGTTACTCGGTAAGATTTTAAGACACCAATATTTGTAGATATAGTACATTCCGAAACTATTAATCTTCATTTAATTTTAATTAAAACAAATTATTTTGTAACGTTAAAGAACGTAAATAGAATAGATAACAAAACATATGACATTGCATTCTTTAACTAATTAACTAGTATATTTTCAATTAGTAAATTTTATTTTTGCGGAAAATAAAATTTGAAAATTAACTGCTGATTGAAATAAATCCAATATTCACAGCTCATTAAATTTGTATATAGAAAAAAAAATTTTTTAATTTGCAAATTAAAATAAATTAAATTAAATTGTTTTAATTACATTTTATACATTTATTCTTTTTTCAGGTTATGCAATTGATGTCTCTTTGGGGTCCACTAATTTACGCAGGATGTTTCGCGGCTACTCTATCAACAGCGCTGACAAATTTATTGTCAGTGCCGAGACTCATTCAGGCTTTGGGTCAGGATCGAATTTATCCTGGATTAATTTTCTTTAGCAAAGGATATGGGAAGTCTGGAGAACCCTATCGGGGATATTTTCTCACGTTCATCGTTGCGGCTGCATTCCTTTTAATTGGTAAAATGTCAATCTCACATTAAAAGTTAATTAGAAAATATTAAATGTCTGTCGTCATAAATTTATATACGATAAGCTTTCAATCTTTTTTTTCAGCCAATCTCAACGCAGTCGCTCCGCTAATTTCAAACTTCTATTTAGCATCATACGCCTTAATCAACTTCTGTACTTTTCACGCGGCTTTGATTCGGCCACTCGGATGGCGACCCAGTTTTAAAGTAAGCTAGAAATTACTTCATTATTAACTAAATCTTAATTTTAATTCTTAATAAATTTCTTAAATGCTTTTAAAAGTTTTTTCTTAGTATGAGGCTTTATTTAGAGAAAATTTATCAAATTTAAAGGTGATATTTCCCGAGAGTTAAAAGATTTTAAAAAGATAAAGCCTTTTAAACGATTTTTATAAACAAGATAAAAATACAGTTTTATCAATTTCTTCTTTTGTAGTACTATAATACTTGGTTGTCTCTATTCGGATTCATCCTTTGCGTGACAATTATGTTCCTCATCGACTGGACGACTTCACTAATCACTTTCGTCATTATATTCGCGCTATATTTAATAGTAGTGTATCGTAAGCCAGATGTGAATTGGGGAAGCAGTACACAAGCGCAAACTTATAAGACCGCACTTTCTATCGTCTACAGGTATTATCAAAAAAAAAAACGAAATAACGTTTCTTTATACATGGAATCGAATTTCTTGCTTGAAATACTAGATCTAAATTGTTTCTTCAAAGCTGCCATCTTCATATTTTAATTCAAAAATTTTTAAATAAATATGTTTTACATTCTATAATAACTTTCAGATTGAATTCAATTGATGAACATGTGAAGAATTACGCTCCACAAATTTTGGCGCTTACAGGTCCGCCTAATGCGAGACCCGCATTGGTACACTTAGCGAACCTCATTACGAAGAATAACTCTTTGCTTATTTCCGGTGAAATCTTTCCAGTATGTTATCTTGATCTATTTACGATATAATTTTATCTACTGATCGTGATCAATCGTTTATAGAAAATAAAATTTTAATTTCAGGCACAACTACCGTTTCGGTTACGCTCTGTACGTTTAAGGAATGGTTACTCCTGGTTGCATCAGCAACGTATAAAAGCATTCTACCACGTGGTGGAGGATTTGAGTTTGGAACGAGGCGCGGCTGTGTTGATGCAAGCTACCGGAGTAGGTAAACTGGCTCCTAATGTAGTTCTCATGGGTTACAAGACTCATTGGTCGACGTGCAATCATAAAGATTTACAGGAATATTTTAACGTTCTCCAGTAAGTCAACCGATCATTTATCTCTCTTAAAATTGCTTCAAATTATAAACTAAAATTGCAAACATTAAATTAAAAATTTAACATTTTTTTTCTAGTAATGCCTTCGATCATAAGTTGTCCGTGGCAATTTTGAGGATCGCTGATGGTCTAGACAACTCTACTGTCACAAATGCAAATGGAGACGAGGAACATGGAATTTTTGCACAGAGTAGCGATAATTTGGCGGGAAATACTTTGATGCATACCGATAGCAATCTGTCTATGAACATGCAAATTCCCAGAGTACAAAGCGTGCCGACAATAGGTAAAAATTTATATGACATAGAATAAAATTATATCGTTTTTGATCATATCAATTTTCAGTTCTCTAATAATATTTACGCAAAATTGCATCGTTTTATCTTTAAATTACTTTTCAAAGTAATTAATTCTATTTTTGATGAATCTTAATATATTTATTAAACAGAAATTTGTCGTATCACGAATAAATCGTGAAACTATGATTATGTTACAAAATTTTTTAATAAAAATATTCTGCAATATTATTAAGTATGTAATTAAGTATGTAATTTAATATTTTTTCGTAGGTACGACATTTGCCGCACCTATTGATGTGACACATGTGATCAAAGATTCATCGATACATTGGAACGCTCGAGAAAATTTAAAGCAAAAGAAAAAACGTGCTGCTGATAAATTGCTGTAAGTCAAGCAATATAACATAATTTTTACTGCATTAACTATTAATAAAACTTTTTCTTGTCAAATTTTGCAAAGAAACTTTGAGCAGAAGTTATTTCTTATTAAACTTAATTTGTTTTTAATTAACATTAAATATCACTTCAAATTGAAATTAAATTTCTGTCAAAATTTCTTAAAATTAGCTAAGAAATAAAATTAATTTATTTATTAAATTTAAAGTTTTACTCAACACGTCTTTAATTTTTAAAGTTAAATATATTTGCGATTAAATATCTGCTCTTTGTTGAGAAAAAAGATTGATTTCGAAATTGTCAAATTATTCTTCAAACTTGTTGACGATTTATCATTTATTATTTCAGTGAAAAACACAATGGTATGGCTACTATACCAGAGAATTTAACAATTTTCCAACAGAAGCATAAGAAAGGAACAATTGACGTGTGGTGGTTATACGATGATGGAGGTAATTCATAAAAATGTATTTAGGTGGACGATTGGAGTATGTCAACGTAGATATCTTCAATCGTCCACATATAAAACTTGCTGGAATTTCTGGCTCATTTGTAAGTGGAAAAAGTTATTACTCGACAGGTCTGACGATTCTCCTGCCGTATATAATCAGCACGCGCTCTAATTGGGAACACTGTAAAGTGAGGATATTCGCTTTGGCCAACCATAAGCAGGATATCGGTGCGCAAGAAAAAGAGTAAGTAAAGAACAAAATATGAAGTATGTCGCGAAAAGCGTTTAAACATTTTGGTAATTTATCATTTTAAGTGAACGATGCATAAAACTAAATTTTATTCGAAGACTCTATTTTCTATTTATTAATTATTCTATTTATACTAATTTTCGTGCAGAATGGTTGAAATAATGTCAAAGGCTCGAATAAAATACAGTAGTCTAAAAATGGTGGATGACATTAGCGTTGCACCGAAACAAGAAACGCAATCTTTCTTCGACAACTTAATAACAAAATTCCGAAATGATTCTTCTAACAATCCGGGTGAGTTATTAGCATAATCTTGACCCTAATGTTATATACTGATTTAATATTCATGATGATAATTATTATTTCTAGAATCTTGTGTAACTGATCTGGAGCTTAATACTTTACGAGATAAAACAAACCGGCAGTTGCGACTGCGAGAATTATTGTTGGAGAATTCAAGTCAGTCTACCTTGGTAGTTATGTACGTATAATAAATCATTAAGTTCTATAATTATCCCCATTACAAAGCTATATATATATATGTGTGTGTGTAATCATTTTTAATTCTAAATTACATTTGCTTGAAATGAAAGTAATATTTAACATAAAGCCAGAGAACGATCACTTCGCGAGTCTTTTGCATTAGTTTATATTCTTCTTCTTACGTTCTTCTTTGTATTATTCTTCTTATGTCATTATTAATTTTCTTTAAAATACTTTTATAATCCCTAGGTCGTTACCGATGCCAAGAAAGGGTGCAATTTCGGCGCCATTGTACATGGCCTGGTTAGAAGCACTTACGAGGGATATGCCACCAACAATTTTAGTCCGTGGAAACCACATATCCGTATTAACATTCTATTCATAATCTATTTATAGTTAAATAATGTGATGTAATCACGTAAATGTTGACGCGTCACAAAAAAAATCTGTCTTTATTGAGATATACTTTTCTGACACGGACACACAGTATTCAGGATATTTATGCCAAAATTATTATATCTGTACTTATAAAAGCAAACTAATGATATTTAATTCTATCATTTTGCTAAGTTAGAATTAAGAAATTCTTACGGCTTGCTGTGTACAGCAAGATAACTTTGGTACCTGTAGAACAGTGTTTCCCAACTGTCTCGAATTGCTCAACTATTCGATATAAGATTCGTCGCTGTAATTAATTAAATTGATAATTGCAATAAGAATATAAATCGATCAAATTTTAACAACTTTTTAAAAACTGATTTCATTAAATAGAATAAGAAAACTTTTATTAGAAATAAAATTACAGTACTGATCTGATAATATCTTAAAAGAAATTATTCGATTATAAATAAAATCATATTTTCAGAAAAATATTTCATGTTTTTCAAAAAGTAACATGCCTTAATTAAAAGTAACGTGCCCTTTCTGCAAGCAGCGATTAAATTGTAATTATGAAACACGAATAAAAATTCTTTTGTTAGATAAGAATGTACTTAAGATCACAACGTGAAACACATGATCTAAATAAGTGAGACTGTAGCCAACCATAAACAAACATTTTTAACAAAAACAAATATTGAAAAGAAAATATATAGATTGTAATGTTTCTATAATCGTAATATTTTTGAGGAGAGAAATCTTAGTACCTTTTAAAGTGTAAAACTCTTGTTGGTACTACGTTGGGAAATACTGTTATAGAAATCTTGCAAAAAATAAGTGAATTAAATATCAAAAAGATAGATTTCTATAAATTTCTTTTAATTCACTTATTTTTTCACAGATAGTATAGAAAATACAGCATAAAATTTGTTTCCTGCCAAAATATGCGATAGGTTGCAAGCAAATTATCAAGAAAGTGTTTGTCCTACACACTAACTGTTATAGTAATATATAAGTAGAATTATTAATACACTTCTATATATTTAATTGACAAGAAATTTGATTGAGAAGCTATTCAGTATTATATGTGTTATTTGTAATGCACATAATGAATAGAAATTTAATTATTATACAAAAATATAAATTTAAACACAATTAATAATTTCCAATTTACCAATTAAATTCAATGTGCGTGTCACGCAATAGTTTTATAATGTCGAAAAAAGAAATAATGACCAAACCTTTTAAAGCTTTTCATAAATAATTTTCATGTCTATTACAGTCACCGATAATGTTGATCGTTAAAAATGAGTCAAATTTATATAAAATTGCAGGGTATCCAGTGTAATTAAGCAACATTGAACTTTCTACGTAAATTGTCATACAAGTTACATGATATAAAAATTTGTAAGGTATATCAATTTTCAATTATAACTTCGAATTTATCAAAAATACGTACCAATATTAATATATATGAAAAAATAATTTTCAAATATATTCTTAATTTTCCTCTATATTATCGATAACATTATATGTTAATTAATTTCTATATGTATGTATATATAATTTATAATATAATAGAGTCTAATTGCTATTATTTATAAACAGAGTTCAAACTTTAGTAAACTAATTATACAGTAAAATGTAGATTATAATGATAAATATTATGTATATTATAAAAAAATGTGTTTAATTATCTATACATAATTATTCTGCTACTGCAAATGCGTTATGTGTAAATATAACTTCCCATAATAACTTAATCATTTTTACCACATAAAAGTGAAATATATATTTATAAAGCATAATAGGTAATAAGAATTTTAAATATGTATATATTGTATTACTGAACGTAACTTTTAAATAAATACATTCTCACATATATTTATTCACTTTGTTTTATCTGTCTTTTTTTAAAACACAATAAATTTATTATAATATTGATCTTAAAAATCTTTAGATCATCTCTTTTCAAGAAAAATATGAGTATGTATATGTTATTAAATGGTCATAGTCATAAGTCAGTACAATTAGAAAATAATATAAAAATGTTTTATCGAAGAAAGAAATAATGTTAATAAACGATATTATTTTATGAGAATATTTATTTATATAGCAAAAATTGTATGAAAGTTGTATGTAAATTAAGACAAATATAGCAAATATTTATATTTTCTTGAAATTTCTTAAATAGATGTATATTTCAATCCATAGATATGTAATGCATTGTAATCACAAAATATTATATCATATATAATATTATAAGAATATATGTATATACATCTCAGGAATCAATGCTTCGAGTTCGACCTCTTCCACTAAATGAGGAAGTTCTAAAATCCACAATAAAATTGCAACAACAGTCAATGCATTTTCATATATGCATATTTATTTTTTTTTTCTTAACTAATAAAAAATATAATTTTATTCAACAAAAACATGATATTTTACTGTATCTTAATATAATTATAAGTAAATTAAATTAATATTTATATTTTCTTTTTGCATTTTTACATTACTTGTTGCAATAAGTTTCAAAGATCTTGTTAAAAACTGGCTGAATCTGTTCCAACATGTCCGACGTTAACATTCCTCTCTGTTTTAATTTGAAAGCTGATGCATTGCATTCACGAACTAATCTGGATGCAGCATAGCAGGCAATTATTGAGGGCGACAAAGCGCATTCACTAGCTCCTGCGGAGATAGACCACCACCAGAACACAGCTAATGAACCAGACAAGAGATCTCCTTGTCCACCGCATCTCCTTCCAGAACCAGCCAATCCACATGATACAGTTTCAGTACCTTTGTGACCATCCACAATCACATCTTTAGCCCCTTTATGTAGAATTATTACATTTTTTCCAAGAGCCTCTGCTACATGCTTTACATCAGAAACTTTAACTAAGGGAGTAGGTGGGATGGATTTGTCCAATACTGCCTTGACCAAACGACTAAATTCCATTGCATTTGGTGTCAGAATAATTCCTGGATAATCCTTTATAATTTCTGGTTTCTGACAAATCAGGAACAATCCATCTGCATCAATAACCAATGGCTTTCTCATCTCACGACAAATTGATATTAATTCAACAATTGTTTTAAATATCTTTTCATCTCTGCCAAGTCCAGGTCCAATCAGAATAACATGCAGTCGATCGAGCCAAGGTTTTATATACTTTATTGCATCGTACTGATCCAATACTGGATGAACTATTGGTTCTGGGCTAAATGATTTAATAGGAGTGCTGGCATCTCTTGTGCAAAATATATGAACAAGATCAGCACCGGTTCTCAGTGCACTCATACCAGCAAAATATGGTGCTCCTGTATATTCAGTGCTACCACCAAAAATTCCAATTCTACCGTCCTGACCTTTGTATTTGGTATTAACCAGATTTGGTATCACCTTTCTTATTCCTTTCAACATACGCTCATCCATGGATGATGTGGACATTGTGGACATTAACACAAATTTGATATACTTCCTGCAGATTAAATTACAAATAGCAGATACCATACCTCAAGTCAAAAGAAAAATATCTTTTAAAATATACAAGTGTATATTATATAAAAGTTAACTTTTTATAAAGTTGAATAATATTAAATTTTTATAAACTATATTGCTCACCATGTTTTATATATTATTTATATATCTTTTTTTTTGTTACCTGGAATAAGTATCTGCTAGTGTCCTTTTACACAGAAGAGGTCGAACAAGATGTGCAAATATTACAAAACCAAATTTTGTTAATCTTATAATAATTCACAATATACTTTATATCAGAATAAATTTGTTTGTTTTGACCAATATAATTATTATACAATATAATTTATAGCAAATTACAAATTTTGTTCCAAAAAAGTGGCACTTAACATTACTATCGTAATACACAAACACAACTAAAAACAATCGGCGTTTAGAATTGATATATCTCTGTTCAATACGTCCAGCCAATTGGCATAACGATTTGCATTATCGAAAAACTGACGAGTCAGACGTGAAATATCATGCTATCGTGCGTAACCTCAAAACTTGTGCTAGAATCATGTCATGTGCAATAATTTCTGTACACATATTACATTATAATTATCCTTTCTTCGTAAATAATGGTTAAGATATATAATTTCTATTTTATCAGACTGAATACTTCTAATATACTCTTTGTATATATAAATACGAGATATTGTTGGAGGTTACAATGAAACTATCTACATATATAAAACGTGGGCTCTGTAAGCCGGGGGATAATTAAAGAACTTTGATGTATCCGATTATCGGTAACATGATAATTAAAATCATACATATCAATTTCTTTTAACCATATGTAATGTATCACACTCAATTAACTCAACACTTAACACTCAATTAAAATAATTAACACAACAAAAAAGTAAATTATTCATATTAATTAAAAAAATATTTTTAAGAATAACGATTTAATGATTCTGATTTAATAATTTTAGAAGTAAGTGATCAATATTGTAATATTAATTCAAGAATAAATTTGCAATTTTTTCTGCAAAAAATTTCTTGCATGTGATATTTTCTCATAATTATATTAACTTAATTATACTGACATTATTCCAGATAGCATATATAAAACATCCTAAAGACATCTTGGATATCTTCAGAATGTCCTGAGGCAATTCTCAGGATATTGAGATATCCCTAAGATGTCCCTAGTTTTGTGCTATGTGGGATTATACTGGCAAATATTTTATACTTATCCGTTTTAGATTATTACTTTAGTTCAATCTCAAGATAGCAATCATAACGCTTGCAATGAAATACCTATTCATAGCGATAAAAGTAAAATAATTAACAAAAACAGAATTGTAGAAACTATTAAATTTAAAAAAATTCGCTACTCGAAATATGTTTTGTGTTCTAATTTATTTAAATTATGTAATATTTAAATGTTTGCATTATGTAAATTAAACGAATATTTTAATATTATCTTACTTAATTTTTTTTAATTTTATGATATTCCTTCAGTTGAAACCACCCAGTATTTCCAATGTTTAATAAAATGTTTCTGATTATTACAATTATGCTAGACGTAAAAATGCAAATGTATCGATAAATAATATTTAGTTCAAAAATAGAAATAGATGATAAATTTCTTTAAGAAGCTTCAATGTCTTTTCATTCTAATAGATATTATGTATTTTTATACAATAATTTTAATTCTATACCAAATTGTATATTGAATACTGATTTTTACTGATTTCAAAAGATGTAAGGTTCAAATTATATTATTACTAATATTTAAAAAGTTACATTAATTTAGTTTAGCTTAATCATTTTTAAGTATGGATAAATTAATGACAATATATCATAAGAAATTTATAAGAATATCAATCAATATCATAAGAATTTTCAAGGATTTAAATAAAAAAAAGATGCAGTAAAATAAACTCACAGTGATGCAGAAGATGTAGAAGATGCAATAGATGCAGAAGATGCAATAGATGCAACCGTTTGAAATCTTTAAAGATCTGAAAACGTATAAAAGATTCATAAATATAAAAAATATCACAATATATAAAATGTAAATAAAAAAATACCAAAAGAGCTAAATAAAATAAACAAATTTTAAATGCAACAAAAAGATTTATATGCAAAAATTAAATTTATATAAAATACAAAAAAGAAATATTCAAATATTAAAATCAAAATTAAAAAAAAATTATTTAATATAAAAAATACCAAAGAACAGTTATAAATAATTCTAAAAAAATTAATTATATGAATATAATGAAGTCTCTCACCAGTCGTTGTCTACAGCATAACCCCTATAAACAATGAGTCTCCACTAATCCTTGGCACTAAACACTCACTCGCGAAAACCAATTGCGAAAATGCGTTAATGAACGCCACGCGATAATGATTCGACATTCCCGGTATCAAAAATCGTGTAAGAAAAATTCGACACTCCCGATGCATCATACTTGTGGAGCAAAACTTCGGCACTTGCGATATATTAATATTAACATGATAAAAATTCAATATTTTATATAAAGGAATATTAAAAACGCATTCGTTCAACTCGCAAACAAAATTGATGACGATTCTTATTGCAGAACAAACATAAACTGTAAATTAATTTCAAAAGATTTATTCGCGTCGCATGTTCCAACATGCTCCAATCTATAGTATTACGTTATGTATACATAGATATACTATAGATTGGAACATATTGGAGCATGTTAGGGCATGCGACGAAAACTTAAAATAACGATATCGAAGGTACTTTGCTCATGATTCCAAATAAAGAATTATAACCTATTGCTACTAGGCCATCGATCATGGAATCGCACGCGATTTATTACGACGAATACAAACCCTGCACGAATTGTACGATTTATATTTTGATGCGTCTGATAAACGATTGTCTTATGACGTGGATACAGTACGTATTTACTAGTGCACAAACTTTTGAAAAGAGAGAAAGGAAAAAAATATAAACATTGCGCGTAGTCATTTCTCGTACCACCAAGTTCCTGGAATCGCGCCGCCGACTGTATTTGAATGCGCGTGAAGGGCGTACACTATTTGCGGATTCGCAAACAACTTCGGGCGATAAAATATTCTGTGCTATTGAAAATTTTCTTACGACTTTTATCCCGTTACATTCTCTACAAATAAATACATATGTATATCGATAATTGTGTAATTATTATTGTACAAGCATTATTGTAAGCCTAAAAATCTGATAAAGAGTAATAACTATTATTTGAATCTAGAAAAATATTACCCGTAGAAATATCTCTCGTCAGCGAAAATTCACAACCACGAAGACTTGATTTCATAGTAAGATAATAATTAATCAACTCCCTTCTTGACAATAACTAATATAATAAAGATATATAATAATTAATCAATTTTAAGTCGATCAAAATCCGTTTAAACAAAAACGTTATGTGACTCTTGCTAGAAAATAACCGTTATAGAGCTCAATGCGCACGCATCACGTACAACTTTCTAATATTAGGCCGGTTTTACAATACGTTGCAAATGCCCCGTCGCCAGTCGCGCATGCTCCGTCTTACCAAAATAAACGAGAAATAGCGCGTTTCAATTGGTGGTTGCCATCCTTGGCGACTGGCGACTGGTCTTACGGTTATAGCGCACAGATCGTTAAAAATATGAGAGTTCTCTCTTTTGTGTTGAATATACCATGCTCTAATATCGACCAATAGGAACAAAGCAAGAAAGAGCACCTTTTGGAGAAAGATTGGCTCGGCAAGGTGCGTGTTTTTGAGAATTTTACATCAGTAGAACGTAATTTGACTATAAAATTTGTAATAAAATATGAAATATTTGCGCCATATAATGCCTAAAACGTTGTAATACGTAAAACATATAATAATTTTTCCGGATTGCGTATTCACATGTTGATTAAACTAGATTTAGTTCGGCTTCACAATTGTTACACGTATTAAAATGTTGTTTATGTCATGTTGAAAAACAATTTCCAGTATTTGCAGATTCTAGTTTGAAATTAATATTTTTAAAGAGTATTTTGACACAGAATTTTATACAGATATTTACGAAGTTTTTACAAATAATATTCTAACCTTAAAAGTAATAACCTAACCTTATAATCTTTTTAGATGTTAACAACGAATGCAAAGATAATTAAAGGCGGCGGGACTGAGCCCGACCAATTCGAGGTCAGCGTTTCTCAAGCTCTCCTTGAGTTGGAGATGAATAGTGACCTCAAATCGCAGTTGAGAGAACTCTACATCACTAAGGCAAAGGAGATCGAAACAAACAACAAGAAGGTAACATTTGGTTTACCACAGTCTATTGGTTACTTATAGCTATATTTTCTTTTTTATATAACTTGCTTGCTTTGTTATCATATAGAAATTGTAAATCTTAACTTTCTGTGCTTAAACTTAAATTTTTCCTTTTAATAACTTTGTTAATGTACATTTGTACTTTTAGTTAATTTTGCTTGCTACATACATATATTACATATATTATCTCTTGCAAGAATTATATAATCATCTTTTTTACAGTCGATCATCATATATGTGCCCATGCCAAAGTTGAAGGCATTCCAAAAAATTCAGACAAGGCTAGTGCGCGAACTAGAGAAAAAGTTTTCTGGAAAACATGTTATGTTCATTGGTGAACGTAAAATTTTGCCAAAGCCAACAAGGAAAACGCGCACTAAGAACAAGCAGAAACGTCCTAGAAGGTAAGAAAATAAAAATAAATAAATATTTGTTTTTCTTAAAATAATTTTTCTTAAATTTAAAGAAAAAATATAATTATATCAATAGATCCACAATAGAAAATATCAATACAGAATCTTACTAGCATGTACAAACAATTAACATTCCATATTTTTATTTAGTCGTACTTTGACATCTGTTTATGACGCAATATTGGAGGATTTAGTGTACCCTGTTGAAATAGTTGGCAAGCGCATCAGAGTCAAACTTGATGGCTCGCAGCTTATTAAAGTTCATCTTGACAAAAATGAACAGACAAACATTGAACACAAGGTATATTTATTTATTTTTTTGTTTGATATTGATGGTTGTAACAAAGAACTAATTTTCATGTATATTTGGACAGGTTGATACGTTTGCTTCAGTATACAAACAACTGACTGGGCGGGATGTCACATTTGAATTCCCTGAATCTTATGTATGATAAATATGGAATAAAAGTTTGAACCACTAATTGTATTACTTGTTGAACTTTATTTCATGTTATTTTTTAATAGAATTGCAACAGTTATTGATTTGACTATTAGGTTAATATATTAATATAGAAATATATATAAAAATTTCAGATACAATAATAAGAAAGAATCGATTAAAAGTTAGAAAAGCATACCTATTAACAAAAATATGTTAATATATGTATATTACATGGAATTTAACAATGTTACAATCTTTATTTGTCTTGCTTGATTTTAACACTTCTAAAGCACAAGATATTGGTAAATATTCTGATATTTGTGTGTATTATTATTTTAATTAAAATTTTTTAAGTACACATATATGTATATATTGCAATATACATATACACGTATATTGCAATCTTTTTCATGCTTCTGTTATATAAAGTTATGTTAATACATTTATTTATAAATATCAAATTATATATGTTTATATATGTTTTATATATATGTTCAGTATTTTTTAAAAAGAGAATAAATACAAAATGTGACAATTAAAGAACACATTTTCCGTAGGAAATGGTTGGTAACACTAGCCACTAGCCACTAGCATAATAATTCCAGCAACATGGCGTTTACACTGTGGACGCTTTTTGAAGCAACTTTATTATGCTTAAATGCAGTTTGTGTTTTGAACGAGGAAAGATTTCTCGCTAAAGGTAATATAATCATACATTACTTTTATTTATTTTAATTAATCTGCACGAATTATAGAAATTTTAAATTACTATTTTTATAGGTTATGAATGTATGAAGGTTTAATTTCAAAACATAAAATATTGTCTAAATTTATGTTACATTCTCACATTAAAACTAATATGGAACATTTTTTACAGTTGGTTGGGCGTCATGGCAAAATGTACAAGGATTTGGGGAACCTCCAACAGCTAAATCACAAATATTGAATCTTATTAAATCAATACGAACTGTGATGAGGGGTAATATGAAAAACTGATGATACAATATTTAAGATTATAATTACTTCATCTTCTAATCTTTATCTGTAATATTAATTTTCAGTGCCCTTGATATTTTTTAACATCTTAACAGTAATTGTGAAGCTTATACTAGGATAATGAAAAGGAAAAGGAAACAATGTAAATATATCGTAAAATGATGTGTTTAAGATAAAACTATTGAATAATGTACACAAAGAAACTTATTAAATTATATTACTTTTACATTTGTAACAAAGTATAATATGTTGTAATTTCCATCATGTCCATATAACTGTCTACAAGAATAATGAATTAATCACTTTTATATAAAGCAAGCATATATATACACACATTTTAACTTATTTCTAGTTAACAATAATTATTTTTTTATAGAAAAATATACTATTTAATTATTTTTGCACTATTATTTTTTAATTTCTATATTGTTTTAACAAAAGCTTATAATTTTATTATATATGCTATATATTTTTCTGTAGAGTGGAACTACTTTATCTATGATTTTTATCTATGATTTAAACATTATCTTGATAAATTATATCTTTAATAAATTGTGTGAAAACTGTTTTGCATGAGTATCATATTTTTTATAGGAAGTAATGTATAAAAGTGTTGTTAGGAGCAATTGGTGTAGCATGGTTGGTAACGTATAAAAGGTGAAGTTAGCCGCGCGATTTTTGATTTCCTTCATCTTCTATTACTTCCTTTGGACGCCATAAGTCGAGCTGAACGGATCGTAGCTCCGTGTGAGTATGCTTTTCCTCATTATTTTTTCATCGTAATGTAAAATTCGCGTTGAAATTAATATCGGGAGTGTTGCGCAATGTCATTGTGATATAATAAAACAAAGTGTCGAAAGTGTCGTATAATGTTTCGCGCGATAGTCACGATGTAACAAATTTCGTGTCGACAGTATTAATGGCGGGAGTGTCGTTCAAAGTGTCGTGCGTTTTTAACCGTATGATTATGAATAAACTTTATCGTATACTAGAAACATCAGAATGATAGAGGAGTAGCCATAAAGAAACAAGAGAAGAGGAGGAGGAAGAGGAGACGGAGACCCGAGACACATTGACCTACGACGGAGCAACTACGACGGAGGTGAAAAATTTATTTATTGCTTGTTATTTGAGTGATATATTAATCGCAATATTTATGTCCGCAACAAGCGTGGAGAACTCATTTATTTATTTATAATAAATATCTGCTTTGAAAATGGATAAAAGATTTATTAATTTTAATATATTTGTATTTTACAGATCAACGTTATAACTTTACTGCTGCGCATCCTGTGCTGAGTGGTGAGTACTAATTTATCTTTAAACTGCATTTTATATCAAAGCATATGAAGGTAATTCACATAACCAATTTGTATAAAAATTCTGTTCTGATGAGTATATATAAAAGTATATGAGTGTATGCAATCTATGTACGTGCAATGATAGATATTACTATTTGTATATTTATTTTGGAACTATATTTAATTAATATTAAATATTTGTAACATAATTAAATTAAACATTTTTAAACTGTCCTAAATACTTAAGATTGCATAACATAAACACTTGCACAATAACATATTATATTATTATGATAATAAAAAGAAAAATAATAATAAATCTTTATTTTAAATTAAATTTAACATTTTATTAACATTTTTTGAGTAAAAGATATAAAAACTTGATAAATAATTAATTTTGTTTAAAATTAATTAAAAATATAATTTAATTAATTTAATGAACTACTATTTTAATTACTATAATTATTATAGTAATTTAATCCATACACGTGAAGCACAATGCTAACTCAGTTTGTGCCTTTAGTACAGATATGCACCAAACAGCAATGTCGCTTACCAGCAAAGTTAAGAAATATGCAACTGCATGCAACTATACGTTTCTAATCTCTTTTTGTAAATGTAGATAGCGGTAACTGACTCAGCAAATGTTTGGTAAAAATATTGGCATAGTCTTTTAAATTTCAGATTTCTATCTGTTTTTTATTTTTATTTTTTAACATCTATTGATTCACGCAAGCCAAATTAGTTCAATTATTATTCTTTATACAATGTATAATTTTATTGATCACAAACTAATAATATTATTTTATTATAAGTACAGTAATACATAAATTGATTTTTTATATTTTATATTGTCTTATATCATTATATTTTGATTAATTTCAATTTGATTATTGTTTAAAAATTTTATTGAAAGCTATCTTTCTTTAATAATTTTTGAAAATTTAATATTGTATATTATGATAAATAAAACTTAAATTACACTTTTATTTTAATATATACAATTTAAATACTAAATAAATTAAATTATATTTTTAATTAATTTTAATCAAAATTAATTTTTTTTAAGTTTTTATATCTTTCACTAAAAAAAATGTTAATGTTAAATTTAATTTAAAATGAAGATTTACTGTTATTTTTATTCTTATTATCATAACAATATAATATGTTATTGTGCAGTGTTATGTTATGCAATTTTAACTATTTAGGACAGTTTAGAAATGTTTATTTTAATTATGTTGCAAATATTTAATATTAATGACCGATAAGTGAGATTTCTCATATATTACATATATTACATTAAAATCTTTAAACACAACACAAACTTATGAGAATTTTCTTCTATATTTAATCATTATAATTTGACAATTACTTTGTAATTGAAGTCGCGAATAATATGAAAAGATTAACACAACGAATGTATCTTGCATAAGCGTTTCGCGTGTGAGTTGGTGTTATAGGCGCGAGTACTGATATACTTGCAGATAGAACAAACGGTAGCTTAAGTTACGTTACCGTTCATTTCCATTTCAATTACTGCTTCCCGGATCATTTGAAACGTAAATTGACTGGTCAACGGCCAGCGCATAAATAATCGGCGTTCGTTTGCGGAAGATGCGAAGAGCCGGATGAGCCGTCTTCGGCGCCTTCCTTCTTGCGGATTTACGAACAAAGTGATAGGACACTAGGAAGACTCGATGATTTTCCCGTAACTTTCTCCCCTTCCTCGCTTTCTCAGGATGGAAGAAGTGCCTTGCGGGGTAATCAGTGACTATTACACCGGATTCGCTCTTTGTTGTGTGCGTGCATGCATGCGAACACGTAAAGACTTATTAGCTTTATTAAACGTGACTTGCACGAACCTTTGCGCTATTGTCACGTCAGTAATACTTGATTGCTCTATAAAGTTTCATTTTAATTTTCATTCTGTATCATATTTTTTTGTTGCCAGAAACGTTTTAATCAATTTAGAATATTAATTATTTAGAATATTTTGTAGTAAAAAAATGCGATAAAATTTTTTACTACTAATTTACTTAAAATTCAATCGACTAATTTTATTTAAAAACATACAAATATTTCATAGAGAATTAAATAAGACGACAAATATATATTTATTTAGGAATTGCGTTTATTTATCATGTGATTGGATTTACAATCTTTAAATCGATTTTTTTCTTAAAGTTAAAACCAATATCTGCGCAGCATTCAGGTTGTTAGAGAAAGATTGATACTAGATTGGTCAAAGAATTTATGGATGTAAGGAGTGCCGGTTCTGTGCATGAGGTAACGTTATAACGGTGCGGTCGTTTCTGCCGGGAATTACGTATGATCTCCTTCGCGGCGCGCAACGCTACAGGTTGCGAAGATGCAACGTCGATCGACGGTTGTGCAAGCGTCTTGCCCGATTTACTGTATATCGCTCCTTGCCGATGATTCAATCCGCTAGTTTTAGACACGCGCAAAAATTCACCATCGTTTTCTCATTTCAAACTTAATTCTATTATAATGCGCATTTAAAAAAAGATTTATGAAACTTGTTTAGAGATTCTTGGCTCGAAGAAACTCGAAGAGAAATAAAACCGTAGATTAACATAGAGATATATAAAGGATAGAAATAGTGGTCGCTGTTTTCACGATTAGCTATCTATTAGAGACTTTTACTATCTTTCTCCGAGAGAATCGCTTTCGCAGAATAATGATGAGTTTAATCAGCTTCTTGACTTCAAAAGTATAATCTTTATTTATAATTTTTGGTTTTTTTATAATTCGAATTCAGAAATAAAAAGTATTTTATTGCCACTAAATACACGGTTCAAGAATCTTCGAAGGTCTTAAATGTATTATAGGTCAACATTAATATTACAGTTCTTAGAAAGAGATCTTATCTCTCGTATCTCGTTAGTTTCGGTGCATGCAAAATGAAATCACAGTGCGCTAAGAATGAAATGCCGTATCGCGAATTGATTTATCTTGAGCATCGCGCAACCTAGTACCTAATTAAAGTTCATGCAACCTGACGATACGTAATCTGAGGACGCGCGATTCTGCCTTACAGTCGCAATTATGGAAGAAAAAAACCAAGGAGGGAACAATTTGCCTGAATAGAGTAATTCATTGAGGTTGTTTTTGCGATCTCGTCCAGATTAACGTGACAACGTTGTTGAGCAACGCGCGTGTATTCTGTGTACTTTTGTCAAAAGTCCCGAGCAAAAATGGAACTAGCGAAAGTACGAGGACTGACAGAACCATTGTAAATCCGGTGCACGTTTTACACGTCTCGACAAATCTATTTCACATAATTGGTAGCGCGGATGGCATTGTATCCATCGCGCACTTCCTCTCCCGATGCCTCTCTCTTTTTCGCACGCTAGGATTTCCTTAGTGCCTAGGATCGGCACTGATCGGGTTCACTGATTAAGTAGATCTTACGGTATTAAACGATCTACATTCAAACCCTTCAGATAACAATCAGTAGTGTAGCTAGATATTTTTTCGTTCTTTTCGGTTGTAAGGATTACAAAATCAATTTTTTTTGCCCTTTTTTTAATTTCAATAACATCATATTTATATCCATACTTGTATATTATTGTAACGAAATTTGTTTTAAACAATGTAAAATTAATAGCTACATTTTTAAATAGATCTCTTATCAATGCTAATGACGTAAATTCTGAAAAACAATCAGTATCTCTTATCACTGTTGGGAAAACAAATCTCTATTTTAGGCGAACTAGTTCGCTAGTTGTTAAATGAAACTTGGCTTTCGTTCATTTGTATTATTAACTGTTATTTTATATTAGAAATACTTATTTAATAACATTTTTTATTAATTTGTATAAGTAATTTTTCTGAATTCGATCTTTTATTAATTTTGCATAACGTTGACGCAAAAATAATATGAAGACGCAAATTATGACTGTCGCGCGACAACGCGAAGTGAGTCATGTCCTTGTAACTGGAGCGCACATTGCGTCGGTTCGGTAAATGCGTATTTTTCTTTCCTTTCGCACGCCGGCGGTCGAATTCATGCGCGCCTCTCTTGCAAAACTCTATAGAGAATCTCACACAGTGAGTACATGCGCCTCTCCATCTACCTTCTGGCGATCTCACCGTATCCCCTGGCGCGAAGTCGCGCGGCACTTTCCCTGGTAGACGTCGCAGCTATGTACGTAAGTCTTTCGGGACAGATAGCCGGTTGATACCACGCTTTCCTCTGTCTCTCACGAAACCATTTTTAATAGACACTTTGTAGTGGAGTCATCGCCGTGTGTCGCCTTGCCAAGTATTATGAAAGTGCACGCCGACTTCGTATGCACGACATTCCTTCACACGATATTTATGTTATCGTAAACTCTTGGTAAACTGCGGGGAGGGTTTTCAGAATTTAAGAATTATAGCTTTCTGTCGCCTTACGCGTGTTTTGATCTTGTTCTTTATTAGAGTTTCGAATTTAAATTTTGCGTTTTATATTATATTTTGATATTATATAATTAAAATTGTCGTTCATGTATTTTTATTTTTATTTTCTTTGGACTCTGAAGTACTTAACTGCATTTTAAAATTTCTAATTTCCGTAGCAAATAATTTCACTGCTATGAAAATAAATTCTTCACGCTGAGAATAAGTTTCTCTATTTTCAACTGGCACAAACATTATTCCAAACGCGGAATTTCCCATCTTACGTGAAGCATTCATTTTTCTCACTCTTCAATCTTGTTAAACTCGCATTTGGTCTTTATCAATTTGTTTGAAGGTGTTTAACGATACGGAAATAAGATATCAATTTACGCGAAAGATAGCAAATGTCGGACAACACTGTTTGTTATTTACCTTAGAAATATCTGACGGAAAAGTTAGGATATACTTATTTCCTCTTCGTCGAGATAACGCGATAAATCTATCTGAACGTCGTCAATATTATTGACAATATTCATTTTGTCATTAACATCGGCGTTCACCCTCTTACCTAACTGTTTCAAGCTCGTATCTTTTAAACACGGTGTTAACATTTTCTCGTTACATAACTCAGCGCACCTATAATTTATGAAGTTTTTCTTACACGCATAAACGTCATCCTGATGTATCTTGAAGATATATGTAAGGAATGCGGAAATAATTTACCTATTTGAGCATATAAGTATGCATATTACATGGTAAAGCAGCTTAATTCACAACAAAGCAAATAATTCAACTAAATAATTGAGAATAGAATATAAGTTTTCTTTTCATCTTTTAGCTTTATCCTCAAAGCATTTATTTGCATTATGATCTTCCATGTATATACGTATTTGATAATTTTTTATAAATTAAAATTTGGAAAATGTAACTCGTAAAAAAAATATATATATATTAGATTTCTATACTGTTTTCACCTACATATTTTAAAATTTTTTAATTCAAAATTTTGTTTAATAATATAATTTTTAATTAAAATAAGAAATTGATTTATATTTTCTTTGCGACATTTATAGTAAATTAATACTTTTATCACATATCTAATATTATTTGTATCTTTTTTTTCATAATGCATGTTTATGCGTTCTCACTTTACGCAATTTGCACGAATGCAACTGAGTTTCAGAGATACATCAAGATTTTGTGTAATGACTTAATCTCAGACTAATCACACCTCGATTAACTCTTATTTCCATCGTGCCTTAATTATTTTTAGTTTGTGCCTATCCCAGTTACTTCACACACTTTCATATTTAATATTTCTCTCTATTTTTTGAATAATTATTGCGCGTGCACTCATAAATTTGCAACGCGGCAATATATTTTTTGTTGTTTTCGAGACTTAAAATTGACTCGGTTATTCAGATTTCACAAAGAAAATTTGAATAATTATTGTACATGAGAATAATTATTGTCGTCATAAATGTGAGTTATAACACATCTATAAAACCGACGCTGATGAATGTCGTTATAAACGTCTAGTAGCTGCTACCTACCTACAAAACATGTTAAGTGTTTTCGAGATAGCAATAAACGCCTCTTTTCAGTAGGATAATAAGCTTAAATAATGTAATAAAAATGCAGATCGCAAGTTGTTTTCTCAATTTCTTATCTTAATTATAATGTAAAGAAAAGCCTATCATATACAAAGAGAAGAGATTAGTCTTGGATTAAATTTAATTTGATATAAAATAAGTGAATGTTAAATTTAAATAATCATTTACTGATAGTCACTTAATTGCAGTAAAATTTTAAATTTAAAGCCTAAAAGAAAGCAAAAATAACAAGAGATATATGGAGTTGAACAGATATACTCTATATTTGAAGCGAAAAGTCTAGCAGCATACATATCAAGATAAGTTTATATACTCGAACAACTTACGTCATCTCTGCAATTAAGAAACTCAGAGCTCTGATGCTAATCTCGGGTATAACTCGAATGAGAAAGGAGCGCGGGCGTCTCATGATCATGCCGTAAGAAGTTGTTTGAAAGTACGATGAAGAAAAAGTCGAAATCTCCAGTATCCCCCGGACATCCTTTGCCCAAATAAACCGAGGATATTTCACTCGGCTCGCAACGCGAACGCAAAATCAAGCCACTTTCGAATCTTGACCGATGGCCAGGTCTTCTCTCTCCTTCTCCCTTACTCCCGTAACGCGATGCCCTTTTGCGTGCTTGCCGAGAATTTACGTCATGTCCAGGTGGAGAAGCACGGCCTTCCCCTCCTCAGCAGGGATAATGCGAACCCATCGGCACATCGGTTTGCAAGTGAAAGGAGAAAGGCGCCGATCTCTCGAAACGTCGATGAAGAAAAAGAGAAACGATCGGACATCTTTCGAGGATAAGGCGACGCGGAAAAAAAAATGTGGAAAAAAAACCTGTACGAGCCTGAGGACGAGCGTGTCTCTGGCGGCAATCGCTGGGGTCACGCAGAACATAGAACGCGGCGATAATCATGATCGTTGACAGTTGATGAAGGAAAAGTGAAATTAGGAACAACAAGGAAGAGAGCAGAGAACGTTCGCTAAAGGCGAATCGCTCCGTTTCTATCTAGGACAACAAAGAGAAAAAGCACACAGGGTTTTTAACGGTGGCGACGTTTTTTTTATTCTTTTTTCTACAAAAGAAGCCTTTATACAAGTACAAAAAGATGCGTGGTTAAGGAGTAGAGGGTTAAAATGTATAAAAAAATAGTGTGTATTCGTGGTTTCGTGTACGTGTACGTTGCCCGGCGGCGTCCACTCTGTGACTCGGGTCGCTCTCTTCCGACAAGGTGAATTTTCTCGTGTATGACCTCGTGGATAAGTGGAGGCCGATATTCTACGCGGAATCGACTTTACTACGCATACTCTTCGGATATCAGTCCTCGCGATCTTTTCAACTTGTTCGGACAACTCGGTCGAAAAATCTTCCTCCCGCGTTTTATCAGCATTCCATTATCCTGGACCAAGGTCTTCGGTGAGTGCCGATGTGCAGTCACCCGAGCGGAACAGCAGGGGACCGAGTAACGCAATGAACGCCGCGCAGCGGCAGATTTTTATTTACAAGGCGCTGAATCGTGCGCCGATCACGTCTTCGGCTTGTCGGCCTCCTTCTTCTCCTTCCGCTCGTTCTATGAGTGCCCCGACGACGAGTACGATAGCCGCGATCGCCGCGGGGGAGGGGTGTATAAATGTGTGTCTGCAATCAGCGACCACGCCTGCCTCGTTGAGATATCACTGACCCTCAGTTCTCCGCGTGTGGAGACGACTGCGACGACTGATGTGATTTTGGTACGATAGACTCCGGCACCGCGCCGACCGCCTAGAATTGTCTCAGCGATCGATCGTCCGTGGATGGAGGGGGGTGGCGAAGGAAAAGACGAAAAAAACTGGCCACGTTCACTCCCGCGGCGCCCGACTTGTCGAAGCGACGACCGTTGGATCCTCGACAAGTCAAAGGCCCGGAGAGGATACTGCTTGCGCGCGCTCGGCTGCTATTTATCTTTCCGCGAGTCTCGGGAGACCCCCGACTCCGTTGAAGCGACGACTATTTTAATCCCCAACGGACCAGATGCCGTCCCGCAGATTCGTACTTTCGCCTCTCGCGCGCGTTTTTTTCATCATTCGACTTGTCTTCCGGCTGGATCTTGACATTGCGCGTGAGGGATGTATTCGTGCTGATGTCGCGAAGGCGAGCTTTCCCTCGGCGCTCCAACCGATCGGACGATCTTCAGATCTTGATCTTCGTGAATTTATAGTGCAACAATTTGATCTTGGCATCGACGACCTTCCGAGTTTGAAGAATATACCATTTCAGAAGAAACTGATCCGACGATCCATGGACAATCGTGACCTTCTTCCTTCACGTTTGATGTTCTCCATTTCTGTGCGTTTTTGCGTGTCTCAGCTGCGTCTCGGAAAGTGGTCGTTATCGTCGGCCGGTGCCATATTCCACTCTTTCTCTCTTTCTCTCTCTCTCTTTCATTCTCTCGTTCTCTCGTTCTCTTTTTCTCACACTTTCTCTCTCTCTCTTGTTCTCTCTCCTTCTCTCATCATCATCCAATCCAAGATTATTCTTTAAAACGGCGCACCGTAGCTACCAGACGGTGGTCTGCTGGGCGCTCCGTAACTGGAGCTGGGTCCGCTGGGATAGCCTCCGCCCGAGCCTTGGCTCACTTGGTTGAATTGGGCTACTTGGATCGCTTGTCTGATGCCCTCGAGATCGATACCTACGACGCGGGTCTGGTAGCTGGGCGCACCGTATTGTGGGGACGGGGCGCCGTATTGCGACGATGGTGCACCATAGCTGGAGCTAGGATATCCACCACCTCCACCTCCACCACCACCGCCGCCGCCGAATCCGCCGGTGGATTGAGATTGCAACTCCTCTTTCAGAAGGATCTGACGGATTTGTTCAAGGAGTGCGCTATCTACGGAGGCGCCTTCGTTGGTCTGGAATCCGGGTGATACCTGGGTGTATCCACCGCCGCCGCCGCCGCCGCCGCCAAATCCGCCACCGAAACCGCCACCGAAACCACCACCACCGCCGGTTGGTCTGTTGTAGTTATAACCGGAGGACACAGGCGGCTCGGCCAGGGCAAACCCTGCCAGACCGACAACCATACACTGAAATAAGAAAAAAATATATGTTACTTTTTTGTTTCGTGTCCATTATGCATCGATATCATAGGCTTACTTTAATGGATTTATTTCATTAAATTGCACATTGCAAACGTTAGGTGATATAGCGATTTGCTGTCATTTAGCAAAATATTTTCTCATCAAAGAATTAAAAATTCGGATTTTTGGAATAGTTGCTGATCATGAGACGCTGGCTTCTTAGGTTAGATTTAATTATGTTTATGCAATATTTTTTGGGGAATGATATACATATAATTTTAAGAAGTTTTTTTTTTTTAGAAAAATATAAAACTTCAAATTTTGATCTACATTAACTGAAATGTACTTGTTATTTTTTTTTAGTTTCTTGTGTGATTTTTAAATTTTTAAACTCAGATATTTAGCGAATGTTTTCAAACTCAGATATTTGTTAAAAAATTGTGATAAAAATATATACCACACAATTTAAAAAGAATGACGAATTTTAGAAAAATATAAAAAGTACACATCTTTCAAAATATTTTTTTTTATTTAAAAAAAGTAGATTTGGAAACGCAATGTTAAGCTTAAAAATATAAAATTATTCACAGAAATAAAGTTTTTAGATTGAAATTTATAATGAATATTTCTAATAAGTGTAATTTTGGATAGTCGAAAATTCTGCGGCTAACTTTTCTAATACTTTTTATTGTCACGAAATGCAAATTTGATCGCGAGAAATCGAAACGTCGCGAACGAAAAGGAAAACACCTAGATGCTTATCGCCTGCCGCGAGGTGATGTGAAACGCGTATCACGAGAGGTCAGAGGTGACAGTTCCGTTAAAAAAAAAATCAACACTTGCTTTTTGTACTGATCGAAATCTCGATCACTCGATTCTCTCTACACTTTCTCACGATCTCTCCCACTCACACGCATATCCGTGCACTACATTTTCCTACTCGCTTTCTTTTTCTCAACTCCCCTTGTCCTCTCCGCCTTCCACATACCGTTTCTTAGCGTAAGTGGTATGAAAAAAAAGTTTGCTTACCGCGATCAGAGGATTCATGTCGGCTTCTGCGATGCCGCTCTGTTCTGTGACTCCGTGGAAGGTAGACCGGAGTCATTTATACCCCTGGGAGAAGCAGGGGGATATACGTGGGGCCCCCACGAAGAAGAGACGGGGGCCTCTCTCGAGTGAGAGTAATTCAGCTGTGAGACGATTCTCGCCCTCCCCTCCCCCGGCCTTGTGCTTCTCTTTCTTTGTCGAGTCCTTACATCCGTCCGTCCCGTTCGCGAAGATCGTCAATATATATTCGAAATTTGGACGACAAAATCTTGCGAAACGCGGTCTCTTAATGATCAACCGTGAGTCCCTACTTGCGTCCTAGACCTAGACTTCTTGAATCAAATGCTTTGGTGATCCGTAAAAGATTTTACCTTGGCTATCAGCTAATGATTAATATACCTTTTGACAGACAGAAATGGGCAATTATGACAGACAGCCATTGATAGAAACAATTAATATCTTTTGATGTATTCATAGGTCACTAAGTCAGTGTCGTCTATCAGTTCGTAAAAAAAATAGTCTTTATTTCGGGAATTGTCTAAAACAAAGATGCAACATTTCTTTAAAAATATCCTCTATTTATCATAACAGTAACATAATAGCAGCAGTAAAATAATAGATTCTGTTAAGGATTTTGCGCCAGTTATTAATGACGGCTCCTTATTGAAATGGTATTTATTTCTATCAGGATTATGTCATGACGAACAGTTAGCTATTGATAAAATAAGTGGGAACAGTTTAAGAATTTAATGCTATTACCTGCTCTACAGAGCGCGTGTATAACTTGTGGTTGTAAACCGATTTACTAGAAATTGATCTTATTGAGGAAATTGTCTTATTTTCGAGAATATATATTTCGCATTACACATTGAATTTATATCTTATTGCAAGAATCACTTTTTATCTATTAATTTTTGTCTTTTATCGAGTGTTTTATCGTAATCACATATAAGTATTTCCTCAGCTATCTAAAGCTCATATAATTTTATTTTTTTATTGTTACTATATACCGTTATAGATAATTAACTATAAATAGTGTGATAGTTAGTCAAAAATTAATTTTTATCGCAATAATATATATCCACATTACATTGCGTTTACACTTGAGAAACTTTTTTATTTTTCGAAAATATAGTTAGATAAATTTACTAGTGATGCAATGACTATTGAGTAACAACATATTGCAACGTTTTAATAAATGCTGCATGCGCACCGTTTCGCTATATTAATTTTATGTGACAAGAATATCAAATGTTCATTATGAGACGTCCTATTTAGAGTTTTACCTTCTGGAATGGTTGATGGAATATATTCTTTCTTCATTAGATAACAGCCAAATGGATGTCATCATGTGTTCAGAAACCAGATAGATCAATATAAAATGATGCAATTAAAGTCTCGGCGCGAGGTCATGTTTTTCATCGATTTCATCATATTAATATCATAATTACTGATTTTAAAACGTTTTGAAAGTATATGTCTTAAGGATAAAAGTCAAGAGATGATATAAATATTTAATATTTGTCTATATGAGATGTTGTATTTCGTTTGTTTGATGATGTGTTTGTAATGCTGTTGAAAAGCAGATAAATCTGTATAAGAAATTTACATAGAAATCTAAGAAAGTTTTAAAATTTGCAAAAAATTTCGAGTGCGTTCTTTATTACGAGGCATTGCAATCTTTTTAAAGTCCGTAAAAAAAATCTATAAAAAATAGGAACTTTGTTTTTATTCTGATATTTTATGACGCACTAAATCAATCTATCTAAATGAGTTTCTAGTTTGTGTAATATCCATGCAAATGACGCCAAGATTTAAATTATTAGCTATACTGTCGAACTCTTTTACAACATTAACATGTCACTGCAAATTTGCATATTTCTTATGAGAAGCATGTCACGTCGTTTCAAGATTACAAGTAGCTATAATGTGTGCCCATAATCGATATTTTATAATTTTGCCTATTTCATTATTATTTGGATATATTATTGAGGAAAATTATTTCTTTTACGTTTGATTTACAATTAGAAAAATGTTATATTTAAATTTAATAACAGCAATTAACAGACAGAGAGAGCATTTAAATTATATATTATTTGCAATAATTTATATGATGCACGGAATATAATAATAACCTAACCACTTATAAAGGCTTTATTTTAATTTCTATGAGAAATGATTTATTAATTCATAAACTCTTTTATATGAATAATTTTTATCATTTATCGCGAGTTGTCTTTATATCTATCTAGGTTTGCAAATAGAGTGGCATTATATTTTTTATGACATAATATTTTTAATGCGGAAATTTAATAATTATGATCGTAATTTCTTTTCTCATTTAGATACAGATTGAAGTATAAATGTTTGTCATAATAATACGGAAGGTAATTCTAAACACTGATAAAGTCACTTACCTGTCAATTACTGCGATTTTATGCGATTTTGTGTGTTAATAATCTTTCAGTTTATACATATACAGATACATATTTATTCGATATATTAATACGAGAAGCACATTACGTAACAAGACGTAGCTAAACTAAAAGAGAACATTATGTAAAGTTTTCTTTGTTCGCGCAGTCTGTAGCACCGGATGTACACCGAACTATTTCCTTATTGGACATTTCCGTTAATCGCTCGACGCGAAATACATATTTCTCTTTTTGCACTGTTGATAATTGCTTTTCCTCGCAATCACGCGTTTGCAAAATCACCAATTTAACATTTTTATTTATTTTATTAATCTTACTTAAATTATTCCGCTTAGTAGAGAATAATTTGCTCGAATTCTGCGCATTTAAGGTATTAAATAAACTTTATATTATTCCTAATAAATTATTTTATTACCTACATTAAAAAGTAAGCTAGAATGTTTATGCTATATTTCCAATTATTTTAATTTACATTAGTTATTTAAAGATTTTGCAAGAATCACAGTGATCACAGCATGAATAACCTGAGGGGTTTTTATACGCTGAATAGGTCACTTGAAAGAAAGTTAGTAATTTCAGGAGTGAAGTTATTTCCGGTGTAGCGAACATTTCTGATTCAACTAGTAACACATCTGCTAGAGAAAAATAGGACGCATTAATCCTGCGCAAGCATTTTACAATATTGCACAAATTTCGTGAAAATCTACGCGTATCTTAGAGAATAAAAATTAGTTAAGGATATATCGCATTTTAATATACTATTTTGCAAATTTTGACTTTAATCACATTGCTATTTTATTGACATTACATCAGAAACATACGTTCTAATATTTTAGACGAGGAAAGTTAGCTCGTGCGTTAATTTGCTAATTAACGACTGGACCAATTTGCTTATCGAGAAATATCTCCGGCCGCTTAATTGATGTTTGGCGCGTTTGCAGATTTGATACGAGATTAGATACTAACTGTCTTTTGAGAAAGAGAAAGTGATATTTTTTACGATAATGTAAAGAATATTTTATACCAATAGTGTAACACATTTTTTAACAATTTACTTTAAATTATACAGAATACAATAAAAAATTTTCCATCAAAAATAATAAATGAGACATCTCAACAAGTGTTTCACCGTGAATAATGGCGTACAAGAGCTATTGACAAAAATGATTCGCGACCATTCGTACAGATCGCGATCGAATGCATTATCATCCGATAGCATCAGCGAAGTTGCAGAAATAGAGGCAGGCATCAGGAAGAAAAGTACATACTTCGCCGTCATTGTATCACTCGTGCCGTAAAGCTTCCGCGCATTCAAATCGTCGATGTAATCATCATCTTCGTGGTGAGCGCATCTCGCACGCATTAATACGCGCAGCGTTGCCGTATGAAGGTACTTTCAGTGCCATCAATTCTTGCCGATCAAAATTGTGCCAATATTTTCCAGGCAATTTTAAGTGATAATAATTTCTAGATTTTATTATTGTAGATACTTTTATGTTCGTATTTGGCTGATAATGAGTTATATTTTATAATTACATGAAAAACAAGAAACGAGTGGTTTAGTTATCATCTATATTTTATATTCGCAAGCATCTTCACTAGATTCTAATGATGAAGTATGGTTGTTTGATAGAATTAGATAGAGATAAACAGATTGTTCTGCAAGTCAGGAACTTCTGAATCATGATCAATGTGCATTCAAAGCATAATTAAAGGAGAATTCACTGTCAGTCTATGTTAGAAAATTTGAAGGCGACTTGAGGAAATACATTACAGCTGGTCTGGCAACATAGCGGTGGTCGGCCAATATGTCCGGTTCTCATCCTTATTGAAGGCGGGAGAGGGAAGGGTGATGGTACTCGCTAAACGAGAGGGAAAACGCTTTCTTCGGTTGTGGAATTTAATTATCCGGCCTGTGAACTCTCGACCCACTTCCTCACAATCATTATCACTGTGTATCTAGTCCGTTGTTTCTTTTCTCTTGTTTCTTTTTTTTTTACTTCCTGTTTGCTCTAATTTGCTCTATTTTCTTCATTTTTCTTCCACGATTTGTGTCACTCGACTTGTCTCGACAGCGAGAATGAGTGCGCGTGGACGCGCTTTTTGATGATTACTTTCACGTGTCCTTGCTACTCGCTTTGTTAGTAGTACAACTATATAGAGGGAGGACCGATTTCGGTCGCACGCTTAAACCGAGAATTTTTTTACATATGGCAGTCTTGGTTGTACCTCTATTGCATCACTGGCATTATATTTTGTTACGCAAAGATCGCCGGCAGCTGCAATTCTTGACCCGGCCTCTGTTCAGTTTTCATATGGAGAGAAGGGATTTTAAATGTGAGCGCAATTTGCACATCCAGATAATAAGGGTCTCATTGCAACATCCGATGTTTTAATAATTTTAACTATTTTGTAATTTCTATTTTTCAAAGTTGTTTATTATTTTGTGGAATTTCTAAATTTTTATATAATTTGAAAAAAATTTTATGTGATTATGTATTAAAAGTAAAAAAATCTGTAGAATTTACTATTTATTAAACAAACAACTTTAATCGATGATATGTTTGACGCAATATAATTTATCCTTGCGAATTTGAACATTGATCGGAGAAAGCAAATGAATACGTAAATTGCAGAACAAATGAAAAAGCCACAATTTCACCAATGAAAGAGAGATATGATATACCAAGTAGCACAACTAGTATTTTATGAAAGATTAAAAATTATGACACAAAAGAAATTACAATGCCTCACTTTGCAGCGCTTCTGTGTATTCGATGGTTCAGTATGCTATATTTTTAGGTTAATCTCTACTCAGAATTCTTATGGTGATTTAGTGGCGAAGCGTGATGACTGAGGTTGATTTACGTATTTATCAGGATTTTATCAGCAACATGTTGACACTTGTATAAAATCTTTATTTCTCATATCGAGTTATTTCTCAGAACTTCGACAATTCAATAAGATAAAATATTTATTTTACATTTGAAGACATTTATTACTTTTATGTAATTATGTTTATCACAAATATCTTTTTGATACATACCATTAATTTGTCACAAATAGTGAAAAGCACGTATTTTAAAAAAATATCGGTGTCAAATAAAAAATGTACATGTAATAACATTATTTAATATAAAAAAAGTAACATTATTTAACATTAAAAAATAATTAAAAAATTTTTTAATATAAAATTTTAAAAAGATATATTGGAATTATCATATTAATCGCGTATTTTTAATGATCGTGGTTTCATAACGCTTGATATCAATATTTTCTTTCTGCGAATTTATATCTCCAGCCATAACTAATTGAATTTTGATGTAATCGTTCGAAAATAATTTATTCATCCATTGATCTTCTAATGTAGCCGTCAACAGTTTCGAGAGCGTGAAAGCTCTCACTGTCACGACCCGTCGCGTTAGCTACGATTTTGACTTCCTCGATCATAGTCGACGATCGCGATCGTCGATCTCGATGAGTCGAGTAACATTCCCGGGCCCCCGAGTCACGTCTCGCCGTGCTGCATCTGAGTTTCTCGGATATTAATGGAATGGGCTCTCCGTGTCGAGAGACCGGGCTTGACTTTCGCTCTGCCATCCTCGAGCTTCTTTTCTCGCGCACTGATCGTCTTCCTTTTCTCGGCACCGTTCGCATCGCCATTTTCCCTTTTATTCGCACCACGAGGAACTTTCTTTCAAAAATTGATTAGTCAATCAATAAAAATGTTATATCACTTCTGCCGTAATCATTACCGGGTTACACACTTTTGCCGCGCGCGATTTTCTTTTTGAGAGAGAATACATTGAGCTACCGAGTAATTAGCTCCACCGCAAGCACCTGATTAGCCGTTTGTCCGTGCAATTACCGTATAACTATCGCCGCGTAACTATCACCTGACTGACCACGAGTGCCGCGTAGGTTACAGTTCAAACTTTCACAACTTTTTATCTCGAGGAGAATTTCGCCGGTGACGCTTGTACAAAATTCACATACGCGACAAAAAGCGAAAGTTTTAATCGCCTCTTTTACATTTGTGACATTAGTAAAATAACAAAATAAAAGAATACGGGTGTTAGATTCAGTGACTTGCACTGAAACAAATGATATGCAGTTTGGTTTTGTACTGTCATATACAATAATTAGTAACTTAGAATATAAGTGATTTTGGTATTTGGTTGTGTCTCAATTGTAATTATTGATCGAAAGACATACGCGCTTTGACAAAAGTCCTACGTCGTAACTCTTTAGAAAGCGTAATCGTCTACGCGATGTTTATAAGATTAATGGCCAGCGCCTGGCGAGTCACGATCTTCGTCGACGCAATTTTATATAATCCAGTGTTAGGAGCGCGTAACGCTAAATTCCTTATTTGTATATTCTAATTTCTAATGGAAGATAGATTTACGCGCGAAAAGAAGCGACAGACGCAAAGCATCGAAATCTCACGTGTTCTCATAAGGTGAAAGGTTGAGTTCGAAGTGAAAGGCGAGTGGAAAAATAAATTCACGCTTGCACAAAGCAAAGATAAATAATTGCTCTTCGCGATATTAGCATGAATCATCCGCAATGAGCGGTAATGATCCTGAAACACTACGGTTCGCGTACGAGAGATTCGTATAATCGCAGCTGCATCGCATCTTATCGCGCGTGCACGCATCGCTCCAAACAAGCGGCGACTTATCGTCGCATTTACATAGTCGAGGCTGTGTAGCGCGTAAACCAGGCACAGTCGGCACGACACTTGTCACATTAGCGTTCTGACGCGAAGGTGTTTGCGTCAGGCAAATATTTGTACGCGAACTCTTGGATAATCCCTTTCTCTCCGCGATTCAGTTGCACGCTGCACCGATGCACGTTGGTTTCCCGGCCAAACGTTAATTTTTTTTTTCTCTGACGATTAGTATCGCTAGTAAAATTAACTATCTTCCGCTTCGAATTATTCCGACATAATTTTACTCTGACTTTACATAATCGAGTTGTACTTCCGGCATGAATGCGCTCCTAGTTTTCTGCATTATTTATATTCATTTTAAAAATTTGTGTCACGAATGCATACATTTGCATAAATATTGAATGTGAAAACACTAGAAATAAATAAGAAGAAAGAAACTGTTATTACATAACAGTTTTCAAAATAAAAAAAGCATACAAATTATAGCTTTCCGGATATAATTACAATCTTATTATTCAATTATTTTCTATTCTAATTGCCAAAGAAGAAAATATCGCTGAGATAATACAAAACGGAGCATCTGAGGCAAGACACGTTTATTAGAACAGCAGTTAATGGCGTCAGCTACGGCAGGTACTCGCTATGATTACGCAAAATTGCGCACAAGAAACGGAGCAGGTCTGCCTTTAACTGGACTTTCTTGCACAAGAGAGGATGCTCTCCCTCCGCGCAATGGTAATCCGGATTGCAGGAATTGCAATGTCCAGCGGAGGGAGAGAGAAAAAGCACGCCATGTTACAAAACTCGATGCGTAACGGTGCAATGAAGGTTTTATTATGCATTCCGGTGTCCTCTTACCAACTTTTTGGGAGCGTGCAGCAAAACATAAAAATGTTTCATTTGTGCAAAGCGTGCACTTACACGCATGATACTTAATGCATGATAAAAATATTTTACGATGTCTTTTTATTTTTTATTATTGCATCATATTACGTGAGGATATTTACATACGTATTAATTAACGCATTAAAAAATTATCCGGATTGACATGATAGAAGAGATCTATTATTAACCATGAAATTCAGCGTGAATAAGAAAAATGGCGACACAATTTAATCAGAAACATTTTATGATATATGCTGAACCTAATAAATATTCAATGAAATCTCTCGGATTCCAACGGGCCAACTAGGCGCCGACTGTCCCATTTGTTATTCATTTCCGACACAGTTTGCTGAAACTACGCCGAAATTTACATTTATCATTCGTTTCACAAATACATAAAGATAAAAGTAAAAATAGATTTTTCAGAAATTGACGTTCAAGGTAGATTTTAAATTAAACATTTAAATTTTATATTTGAATTATATTAACGTACTAGAAATTGTAACTTTTTACAAATTTGAAATGTATATATAACTACAGAAAATTTTATTGGCTATTATTTTATATAATCTTTTTCAATTCTCTGCATATAAATATTATAATAATTACACTTGAGATCTAATTTATTAAATGACCAAATTTTAATTTGTTAAAATCTTTTTCAATTCTAATCTTAATGGAGAAATATCTCAACTTTAAGTTTAAAATTTTGTTAAATATTGTAATGTAAATTTCAGTCGTAGAAAGCTATCGATGTCTCAAACAATCTTTATTTTTCTTAATGTTTGCTGACGCTAAAACTAATGGCGGAGAAAGTGTACAATTGACATCTGGGACATCTCTAAGAAATAATAACAAGTGACGTAGGAATCTTTTCATCGTAAGACAGTCTGAAATAGTAGCATAACACGTTTCAGCGCAATGACTCGCCCTATTTATCGAATGTGTTCATTTGCAAACCAGACTTGTAAGTACACGGCGCTTGTAAGCGTGGTCTGGTGATACTATATCTACGCTGGTCGTAGAAAAGTGTTATGAATATCTTCCTACGTGGATAATTATCACTGTAGTACGTGAAAAGCGGTGAAACTCTTCCTGTTCGTTTGCATCGTCGACGCGTTGTTACAATAATAAGTGCGGGCCTCACTTTTTGAACGAGCTGTACACCGGATATCATAACCGATTATTACATATTACCGTTTTTTATAAAATGCGGGCAGCGTTCATTCACACTGAAATTCTTTTGGCTTTCACAAAGACAGATTCTATTAAAATTTGAAAAACTCTAATTACTCAATTGTCGCGCTTCCTACTTTCTATGCGGAATGTTACATAGCCGTTCTTGTTATTTTTACATCAATAATTATACTTATTCTTCATTATTCCACGAAGATAAAATATATCTATAGTAATTATTTACGTATGGAGATTAATAAAATTTCAGTTACGTAATTATTGGAAAAGAAACCGAATAACTACAAAGAAAAATATTTATCAATTTATTAAAAATTATATATTGCATAAAGTGGGCACATATTTCTTCAGCATTTCTTTCTTTGTTCGCATCACTGTTGAATATTTAGAAATAATGATTCATCTTTAACAGTAATCAATTTGTCTGAACCAAGAGATTCCTCATTTTCTGCAGGAAGATATCAAAAGGCGGTTATAAAAAAGATGGCATCATATATTTAAAATTTCACACATGTCTGTTCATGCGAGACAGCACGATATATTCGACAGAAACAGGTTGTCTTAGAAGATTTTCCGTAATCGTGTTTAACGACGTGAAATCGAATCAATTGGCCGGCGATTTTCGTTACGTCAACGTCGGTGATTCTGATGCGCGTTTACTTAACGATTGAGCAATTGCTTGATAGCGTAATAATGTCGTCGCATTCGCGATCGTCCGCATTCTGAAGCGATCCCTGACGAGACGATTGCGCTCGGTTTCACCGAAGTCCTCGGCCGAAACTTTCGATGGGTCGCATACGCACAAGTTACCTTGATCTCTGATCAACAAGATTGCGTTGTCACTTTCGCGAATGTCTCAGAATTATCCGCTATTATCAGTTGCAGATATTTCGATAAATTTGGAATTTTCTTTTTCTTAGGAAAACTTTTGTTAGAGAGATGCTTACTTTGCGATTTTGCACCTGTGGCTCTCGAACATTTAAAAGATTTATCGCTATTATTACCAGCTTGTATCTGAGCGCGATCACACAATTACGGTCTCCCATCGCTTCCACTTGCACTTTATCGGGATTCACTTTCCTCGATGCAAAGGAGGCGACCTTTGCAGAGGTCGCCAAGACCGCACTCGAGTTTCACCGGCACCGTTCATCTCGGTCGACGATTCCCTCGGTGCACAGTCGGACGATCAATCTGCTACTTCCTTCTTCCCGCGGTTCAGCTGAATTGACGCTTTAAGCGACGTTTGCACCGGATGAAAATGAGAATCGTGTTTATGGGATTGTAGATTTGTCTTACGAGCGTCGGATGATTTATTCGCGAAACGTGTACATTGTTGTTTCGCAGATATTATCGGTTCTCCAGCTCGCCGTTGTGCAGCTGATGCATAATCTAACGGCAATACAAGCGCGGTTTTGTTCGCCGTTAAAATGAACGATGTAAGCGCAGCCTTCCATCCGGCAAGAAGAGTTTATCTTTGTGAATCTAGGTTCTTCGAGGTTCAATATAGATCGTAATCATACACATATAAATGCACATGTACCTGCGCACAAAGATGTTTGTCTAGATATACAAGCGCCGGGTAATCACTTATGCTCGCGCCGATGCTAGCCGCGGATAAGAACGTTAGCCGAGTGGATGAAGCTTAATTTCCACATTTGAATGTCAGTGCTCGGATAGAATTAATCCTTTCACCGCTACCGTCGGCCACATCTTCCGATGACTTCTGCCGTCGTAAACGTGTCCCTTCGTGGCATCTTCCGAGACGCGATTCCGACTTTTATATACCTCGCGCGAGAGTTTTATTGTGATTGCCGGAAGTGAGTTACGGAAATCTTGAATTGAATTGTTCCTGAAATCAAATTTTTTTCTACGCAAAGATGATTCATTATTTTCGAAGTTCTTTGGTGAAGCGAGAAGTTATAGTGATTCCGGACCGATCAATTTTCGATGCTACAAAAATGTGGTTTTTGTTAGTTGAAAAGTTTAGTGTAAGAAAAAAAGTGAATCCATAATTTGTAATGTTTATTTTATACTATGTAATTTTGTGTACCAATCGTGATTTTTTCTTCTTTTTGCATTAAATTCTATAATTTAAGTGTTTTGTTTCTACTCATTGTTTTAAAAATTAAAGAAAATAATTTTTAAACATCGAGAAAAGTAAAATTATATAGATTTTTCTAAGTTCTTCTAAAGTAGATCAGATCATTATTATATTGAACTTTTCGACTATCATAAAGTTTAGAAGCTGTTTTCATTATCAGTAAATAATCGTTATATCGGAATTCCGTATTTGTGAAATAATAAAAAATGGCAGGAGCTGATTAGTAGCTGATAATAAACAGCTAATATCAAAAGAAAGTCGGTGATAATGATTGTGGAAGTAGCGAAGTTGCGTGGCAAAGTTGCGGCGCTTACAGGTTGAGTCCACATTTACTTCCTATATAATTTTATTCTTCGATAAATCGGCGATGATGATTTTTTCGTCATTAACTGCGTCTTTTCATAGAGGCAAGACTGCCGAACATCTAAACATCAGTAAGAGACTCATTACACTGTACGTATATCCATCTTCGCATGATTGCGCAATCATAAGTCGCTGAGAAAGTGCATCGCGCTTTGCGCGCTATTCATTTACTTCGCACATCGCGTCCGTGTCCGCCGACGCGTTGCATGATTAATTGCTGCTAGGTTGATGCCAGGCGAGATCCTGCCAAAACTGCAATTTTTCCGCCAATACGCGGATTTTCCTCAATACGTTGCTAATTGGCGATTACTATCAACGGCTAACAATAGTGCTTTAATAGTTAATTACCGTCAAGTTTTATCTATTGTTTTTATCAAAATCTGGGAAAGAAATAAATCTCACAATTTCATAAATTGATTAAAAAAATAAAAATTAATACGTGCAGCATAAAATTAGTGGCTTTAAAGAAATTTTGCTTAATTATCATACATTATTTAGATAACAAAATCTGTCGAAAAAATAATTAATTTTTTAATTAATTTTTACACTTATTTTGTTCAGATAATCAAGAAAATAAAAGCAAAACAATGTGTGCTTATTCTTTTATTAGGAGAAATTGTAAAAAATTTGATGAGCTAATGATAAAACAATCGCATCGATAATTGACTGCGATTAACAATCAAATGACAATCAATTCGAGCGAGCGTTTTGTGATGTAGCAGCTCACACGAAGCGGTCGCCCATAACGAACGAATGATGACCTGGGTCGCTCTCACGCGTCTGCCTCTCAGCTATTCACTTCCGCTAGTGAAAGGTGCATGTACTGTAACTGGGGACTACGATAAAATGCACTTACGTGCATCCTCGTGGCGCGCATCATTCGAGCCAAGTACATCAACACTCAGTTAGCAACAAGCAAAGATTTCTTGGATAGATAAGAACTTAGATTGACGCATTGCATTGATTAGAATTCTATTAAAATGTAGTCGCATGTGTGTTGAATTTTTAGAACTGCAACACGGAAATATTATAATTATCGCAAAGTGTAAATTATAGGAAATAGTGACTGAAAAGATTTTTGAGAAAATTACTGAAAAGCTAAAAAAAAATAATCTCAGCTCGATGCATTTTTTTCTATTGGATTTTTACAAAGTATTAGAGAGTAGTATAAGCTTCGAATTTCCTTCACTCGATAAGCAAATACATTGTTATGTAATTAATCGTACGTTCTAGCTCACGCTTCGTATGTATCATAGGCAGAAATCTAAGCAATTGGTTTGTTCAATCGATTTCAAAGAGAGAAAGAGAAACGCGAATAGATCTCTGAATAAAATATTATTGTTCTTGATAGCAACTCATTTCCTGAATCGCAATAAGCGCTTTAAATCACAACGTATCTCATTAAAAGATAATGTTCTTGTTATAATTATCATTTATCAGAATAAATTTTTAATAGAATTATTATTTATCAAAGTTCTTTGTTCTTATTAAAGTTATTTCTTTCATATTATACAAAGTATCTTTATTTGTACAGTTGTCCAAAATTCAATATTTTAAAATATTAAATTTGTTTGCATGCAAACCAGAGTAAATTAGGACATCATAGAGGTGTGACATATATTTACGTACGATCACTTGAGAAACCGGAATCTGCCATTGGCCTTGATATCACATTTTTGAAAGAAGATACCAATTAAAGAATCGCGTAACGACTATTACGCAAAAGCGAGAATTATTCATCGATCTACATATTTTATGGCCTTGGATATTAATATCAAGCTTCTACGAAACTCGAATTTAAAACGCAGCTGTATTTTCTCACTACATATTTCATTTGTATTTAAAGAACTCGTTTGTGGATACAATTGCTTGATTAATTATCGCAACTTAACAACAGTGTTATTACATTATATACCAATAAATTTACGTTATATTAATATAAATGTTATATTAACAATTTAAATACGAAGCAAAAATTTGTTACATTTTCAAACAGTAGAAAAATATACAAATTAAAAATATATAAAAGATATTTAACATATTTAATAACGTACTTAAGCCTTCAAAGATTAGAAGACTTCTAAATGTTTTTGCAAGATTTTTTAGATATTTATGATGTATATAAAGCTTATGTTATTTACCTAGAAATAATTTTTATGGCACAAAATGATTACACTGGCTTAAATTATAGTATTCTTACATTATTCTGTTCTATAGAATTTTTAAAATTATATTTCGCAGCTCTGGCAAACAGACTAGCTCTAATTTATACAAAAAATTAATCTACTTTATTTTTGAATTTTGTAAACATGACGCGAATTAAGAAAAAAGCATCCTTCTGAAATGTTGTATACATAGCATAAGGAAAAAACATAAAACCGGGAAAATATTGGCAAAATCTCATCACGTACGGTTTTGTGACAGTTGTCGCAATTTCTAAATGACTCTATAATTTCTAATGACTAATAATCTCTAATGACTGCGTAAAGTCGCGTGCCAAATCGTGCAACGAAAACTTAAGGTAATCATAATGTAATGTTGCGTCATAACTGGCTTAAATCCAATCGAGATTTATATTTATATTTTTCGTTTACCAGATACGATATTTGTTACTAGTATAATTATAAAAATCAATTTAAAACATTGAAAGTAAAATCGAGTAAAATTGATTACACAGTTTTAGCTGAATTTTGATGTAAAAATTACCAGGATGCAAAATTTTTCACGGAAAGAGTCAAACTTCTGATCTAAAACAAAATCGAGCTTCGTCGCGAATCATCAAATAGAAATTACACAATCACAGGATCAGACTCGGGCTTGATCACCATCCTTCTTCTTCTGCAATTACCAATGATAGGCAGTGCTTTGTTCTTGCATTTCTTTGTCCATCCGTCCCACGCTTTGAATCCGTCTCGGTTGACAATTATTTTAGCGCACTCAATGTCTTCCTGTATATTATCATGCAGGAAATCCTCGCAGCGTTTGTTGCAAATGCCACCTTTACGTCCTCTGGTGCACCACTTGGCGCTGTTAATCTGTAAGATACCGTAGGAGTAGCTGGACGCTGTCTTTGGTCCAGTCACCAGTCGTGTATCCATCCTACTTTCGCTTTGTACCAGACAGACCCAATTGCTAAATAAGCTCCTACTGATTTTACTTCGCTCCAACTCTTTTACAAGCTCGCACTGCGTGAGTATTTTACCATCCACCGACGAATAGACAGTTATGACCATCAGGATGAACAAGATCCACACTTTCCCCATTTTTCAATAGAAAATCGCCAAAATGATGTGGCGATTATAAAATGGCACGAAAAAAGCAATAGTTGCTCGAAAAAAGCAATAGTTGCTCGATCAATTGCTGATAATTCACTTGATTAATGTCTTAATGACTTTCTAAACAAATATTTATGTTGAAAGATATCAAGTGAAGATGAAAATAATTGCTACATCTGATTTGACGCGCAACTTGAAGTTTGTCGAGTGTTTATCGTTGATTCACAATTGCTTTTAGCTCTTAAGTAGGCAGCAGGCACTTAAGTTTTTAATTGTTTCTGAAATTATCTGAACAAATACACCTTTTTATCTGTTTGAAATTGCGATAAATTGACTTCGTGTTTTACTTCGCGGAGCGAAACATTGCGCGAGATGTTGACGACGATCGCACTGACGATTCACGCGAACATTTGTCTTATAAATGCGCCGTCTGTTGCTTATGCCGTGAACGATTACAGGCGACCTTGAAGGTTGTGCGATACGCTATTATCTACTACCGCCGTAGTAAAATGTAAACCGAGAGACTGTCTTCCTACTTCACTTTGCAACTTTGCATTTTTTCTTCTTTTTTCTTGCAAAATGTTGGAAAGGGCGTTTTAAACGCTATAAAATGCAATTACATTTTGCATAAAATCAATTCAGGCAATTGCATATGTTTAACTCATAAAAGGTGCGCGTCATAATCTGTGCATTAATAAACCGTTGCAGAATAATTATTGCGATACTCATACTTTCTTTTCTAGTCGCAATAATAATTTTGCATTAATAAAATGTTTTATAAAAAAATATATGCACTAATATCATCATCAATATTATTAAATGCTACATTATTGAACCTTATTATATGTTTTTAATTTTCAAGCAGTGTAATTGCAGCTGATAAATGTATTCATTATTCAAAGAATTAACAGACGTATTATTCGAGCGCACAATTAACGCTTGAAAGAACATGTTTCATTGATATAATAAAGATAATATTATATAAAAATGCGACAAGCATTATTATATAATATTTATTATTTGCATTATTATAATGATATCTTTAAATCACAATGTCATAATTATCTATAATTCAATTTTACAAAATATAATGTAAATTATAATTATCATTGTTTATTGCAAAACTAATTGTTTTTTGCTTTTTTTTATTTCTTTAAATTCGGAAGTCTCGTAAGTTATCACTTGTGAAAAAAGGAATATAATTTGCGATAATACATTTATAATAATATCTTTACGGATACAAATAACAACAATCTATGATTTATTATTACGCTCTAAATTACAATGTACTCAGTGTGCATAGTACAATGCATCACACAAAGAGATCGCGCTCTTTTCCGAGTAATATTTTGTTAGTATTTATCATTGAAGAAATCATATTTTACAAATTATCATTGTTTACTACGTTTCCAGTTATTTGCTTTTTCTCTGTTTTACTTAAACCCCACTTAAAAACTTGATAAGTTATCACTTAGAATTCGCGCTAACTGATGCAAAATTGATTCTCTTCTCTACGCTGCGTTTCCTATAATGTAGCTATTTCTGATTGAAGTTTGACCCCACGCGCTGGTTACAAAGTTTTCTGAAAACTCTTTCCAATTTTCTAGAAATTTCTTCGAACTTTCTAGAAATCTACGAATTGATGATATTGATTTTTTAATATTATTCTCATTAATTTTAGGACAAAAATTATAAAAAATAGAAGCATATGTAAAAGAAGGATATAATCTATTTTTTGTTTGAAGTATGATCTTCTGTTTATCGCATTTTTATATAACAACAAGAAAGAGAATAGCGAACGATCATCGATAGAGAACGAAAGGTTTCGTTATTTAAGACAATTAAGAAAAAAATACACGAGTTTTTAACGGTGGCGACATTTTTTTTAATTCTTTTTCTACAAAAGAAAGTTTTTATACAAGTATAAAAAGATATATGGTTAAGGAGTAAGTGTCAAAATATATAAAAGATAGTGTGTATATGTGTGTATTTTGTGTACGTGTACGTTGCAGCGGTGTCTATCGTGTTGCGATATCGATTCTTGCGATATTCTCAACTCATTTGACAAACTTGATCGAAAAATTCTTCCCTTGTGTTTTACTATCTTCCAACATTCTGAATCAAGGCTTTTGATTAGTATTGATGTGTAATTATTTCGGCGAAACAAATGAACCAAATGAAGGAGTGGATGTTACGCAGCGATAGAATTTTGTTTACAAAACGCTTGATAGTGCGCCGCTCATGTCTTTGACTCATTGGTCTCGTCTTTTTCCATTCGTATGTTCCATGAATACCTTGGCGATGAGTGCGAGAGAGAGCGTTTGTGCCGCAGCGGGTGTATGTGTGCATATCTGCAACTAAGTAATTACTAATCCTGCCTCATTGAGATATCACCGATCTTCGATTCTCTGAATTCAAAGACGACTATGACGACTGATGTGATTTCGGTACAATAGGTTCTGGCACTGTACCAACTGCCTAGAATAGTTTTGGCGAGTAATCATCCAGCAGAGAAATGATAAAACGAAAAAATTGGTCATGTTTACTCCTGCGGTATCGACTTGTCGAAGCGACGACTGTTGGATCCTCGACAAGTCGCGCACGGCTGCTGGTTTTCCGCGAGTCTCGGGATACTTCGATTACGTTAAAGCGACGACTATTTAATCCTTAACGTATTAGATGCCATCCCGCAAATTTACATTTCTGCCTCTTACGCGTTTTTTCAGCATTTGATTTTTCTACTGGCTGGATTCTGACATTGCACCTGAGGGATGTATTCATCATTTAAGACCGCAAAGGCGAGCATTCTTTCGACGATCGAACGCTATTCGTGAATTTGTAGCGCGATAATCGAATTCTGGCTTCGACGACTTTCCGAACTACGAGCTTAGAGAATGTGTCATTTCGGGAGAAATTGGTCCAATGATTTGTTAACAGTCGTAATCATCTTCTTCAATATACATTTGATCTTTTCTATTTCTATGCGTTTTCGCATGTTTCGGTTGCATTTCGAAAAGTAGTCGTCGCCGGTCATTTTAGATTGTCTTGTTTTCATCTGCTATTTTCCTTGCCGTAACGCGTTGAAAGGATTGTTATTTGCTGCTTGGGGTTGACCGGCTGTCGGCGCACCACCTCCTAACCCTGCTGGAGCTGCTTGCGCGGTCTGTCTGAGTTCAGCTACCTGCTTCCCTTGTTTGATGCTCTCAAACTCTATGCCTACGACGCGGATCTGATAACTGGGCACGCCGGATTGTGGGGACGGGGCACCGTATTGCGGCGACGGGGCACCGTATTGCGGCGACGGGGCACCATAGCTGGAGCTAGGATATCTACCTCCACCTCCACCTCCACCACCACCGCCGAATCCGCCGATAGATTGTGATTGTAGTTCTTCTCTCAAAAGAATTTGTCGGATGTGTTCGAGTAGTGCGCTGTCCACGGAGGCGCCCTCATTGGTTTGGAATCCAGGTGATACGTGGATATAATCGCCGCTGCCTCCGAAACCGCCTCCGAAACCGCCTCCGAAACCGCCTCCGAAACCGCCACCGAAACTGCTTATACCACCACCGCCTGTTGGTCTGCTGTAACTATAACCGGAAAGCTGGGCTAGCACACACCCTGCCAGACCGATAATCATACACTATAATGAGAAAAAATAAGTTTATTACTTTTTAGTTTGAGTTTCCATTAATTAGAAGATAATTTAGATCATTATTGTTTATTATCTTAAATTTGTTGAATCCATTAAAGTAAGCCAATCGTTTAATGCATTGTTCTGATTGGTTTACTTTAATGGATTTAGCAATTTTAAAATAATAAGCAATAATGATCTGAAATATTTTCTAATTAATGGATTAAAAATTCACATTGGAATTATTGCGTGACCGCGAGGCTTTTTAAGTTCCATTTCATTAAAGATATGTATATATTTATGTGATAATTTTTTGGATATAATATATGTATTTGCGACTTATAATTTTGACAAATCTTGTTGTGAAGAATATGAAGCTCTTCAGATTTCTATTTAAATTTGCTGATAAATTCAGTCATTCTTATTTTATTTGATAATCTGATGTTAAAAATGTGTGTTGAAATTTCGTAAGCGATTTCTGTAGATCCAAGGAGAATTTTACTCCGAAATTTCATTGTTCTGTTTCGTTTATCTTGAAATAACTGATGACAACATTGTTATTAGGTCACAGATTATTTCAAAAGCATTGGACAAATATCGTAGCTCCCGCAATCCCCAATTGAGTGAATCGAATAGCTTGGCTTATAGAGAGTGGAAAGGTCAGTCTGCGAGGCGCAAGCCTAACGAGCAAATCGTTACGTAGTCGGATTTTCACCAGTATAAAGTTTAATTTTTTTGTTCAATTATGGGTAACTTCGCTTATGAAATCGTCTTTCATCTGCGCTTGTCTTAAAATCTAGTTGTGACGACTGTTCTTGTGCTGGACCACGTTCACAGTTTAATCTATCTTTTTGTTATTATTTTCGTTTTGTCAGATAAATTATTGTGCAAGTGAAAATTGAATGCATTTGCCGTATCATTTCTATTGTTTAATTTTTTTGAATCACTATTATTGTAGATGGATTTCTAACTAGCCAGAATTGTTTAATGTTTGACATAATCCTCGCAATTTGAGCCTCAAAATTTAAAATAAAACGACAAATTATAGAAATGTATAAAACATAACAGGGTGTCTCAGATCGAACACACCAGAATGGCATATTCCTGAGATTATTTTGTGATAAAAATTTTAATATCAAAATATCGAGGCTATAATAGTTTTTAAATAAAAAGCATTTAAAAGTATCTTTCAGGAATCCATTTATTTATTAAATACAGATGTAAATTTATGTATAACGAAAAATAAAAATAAATTGGTATCTGAAGATACGTTCATTACTGTGCGATGCCTGAGCGCGCGAATTTAAAGCAATTTGATTAATCAACTTTAAATGCTTCCCATTTAAAAACTGTTATAGTCTCGACATTTTGATATTAGGATTTTCATTTCAAAATAATCTCAAGCATGTGTCATTTCAGTACGGTGCGTTCAGTCAGGAATACTCTGTATATTAAAAAAAGCATTTATGAATTATTTGTTATCTTTCAGAGGATTATTTTTTAAAATATTTTTTTTTTAAGAAAAATAGAGATATGATATAGAGATATGATATTAAAATTATAAATTAATGATTAATACAAAAATAAGGTTTTCAAATTTTAATCAATAATGAATGTTTTTGGTAAGTGTAATTAAATAGTCACCGATTTAATTAGCGGTTAATTTCTTTTTAATATTTTTTTCATCAACGCAGAACAAATTCAATTTTGAATCATGATGTTAGATAGCGTTTTCCACATTTTACCTTTTCACTTTCGCATCGTCGTTTCGCATGTCATCGTCGTTCCGCATGTCATCGTCGCATTGCATCACGAAATTCAATTTAATCTCAAAAAATGAGAACGAGAATCAAAAAGAGAACAAAAAAGAAAACGTCATTAGATGCTTGCCATTTCCGCGAGGTAATATGTAACACGTTTCGTGAAAGATCAGAGACGTCAGCTCCATTTTTAAAAAATTAATATTTGCTTTTCGTACTGCTGAAAAATCTCTTACTTCATCCTCCCTTTATGTTTTCTTGTCACCTCTTTCACTCACTCGCGCATCTGTGCACTATATTTTCCTACTCGCTTTTTCTTCAACTTCTTTTTTCTTTTGTTTTGCACGTACCGTTTCTTAGCATAAGTAGTATACAAAAAAAGTTTATTTACCGTAATCAGAAGGTTCATGTCAGCTTCTGCGGTTCTACTTTGTTCTGTGAGTTCGTAAGTAGTAGAGGCTATTTATACCACCTGGAAAAGGCAGGAAGGTGTACAAGAAAGAAGAAGAGACGGGGGTTTCTCTCGAGTGAGAGTGATTCAGTTACTATTTTATACATATATGTATGTATAAATGGATATAAACCCATATCCATATATATATATATATATATATTCATTTATCTTCATATGTCAAAATGAAATTTTACCCACGGGAATCGCTAAGAAGCAGTTTTATCACCAAGCAAGTAAGTTAGATAACTTGGACATATATATATTCGTAGCTGCGTGTAACATCTACTGCAACGCGCAACTCTTCTCTGTGTCTTAAGTGTCTTTGTTGTTAATTTACGATTAGTTTGTTTTTGTTTTTAACCGCTTTTAAGTAGTTACTAACCATTTCAGTTTTTCTAATTGCTCATTAAATTGTCTGAATAAGTAACATTTGTATCTGTATTTGAAATTGTTGTAAATTAAGGATACTGAGGATAAAAATAGAGGATGTAGAGGAAACTCCAATAAAGAAGAGGGTTTCTCTCGAGTGAGAGTAATTTTATTGAAATTTTACACATATATATGTGTATCCATTCATCTTCACTATCTGTCAACATAAAATTTTCCAAATTAAATTCTAAAAGAGGAAGGCTCGTACAATAATCTATCAAATATAATATAATAATGGCTACACAGCCGTCGCGGAGTTGTTAGTCCGAAATAATTTATTTTTTACCTTGAAACTTATTTCGTTTACATGGAGACATTAAAATGTACACCGATCTTAGGTTTGAGATACTTTTAGATTGTGCGAAAATTTAAGTACATTGATCTTACAGCGAAGAGTGAGAATGTACAAATTAAATAAGGAAAATAAAGGAAAGATAAACGAGAAAAAATATCGGGGCATTAACGCTAAACCAAGTCTTGGACTCGGGTTTTCTTTCGCTTACAGGACAAATGTTCTAATCACTAAACTACTTAGACTCCACGCTTTTAACATTCTTTTCTCGCCAGTCAAGAAATAAACAATTCTGTAGAAAATAAGATCTTGAAGCCCGCGTGATTTAAGCAAATTAAATCCTACAAGAGAAAGGCTTGTACGATAATCCATCAAATATAATATAATAATGGCTACGGAGCCGTCGCGGTTGTTGGTGCGAAATAATTTATAATATTTATCATACAAGCATTTCTCTTGTACAATAGGATTTAATTTGTTAGAAGCGTGGAGTCTGATTATGAATAGTTTAGTGATAAGAACAATCGCGCCCGGCAAATGAAAAATCCGAGTTCAAGATTCGATTTAGTTACTCGCACTCTGATATTTTTTCTCGCTTTATTCTTTCTTTCTTCCTATTTTATTTCCCTATTTAATTTGTACATTCTAAATCTCCGTTGTGATATCAATGTACATAATTTTCGTACAGTCTAAAATTCTCTCGACAGGATTTTATGCCTTTTAAGGGGGAAGCCTCGTGTAACCGGTTAAAAAAATTGAAAAATTTTTTTTTGCTTTAATCAATAGCAATCCATGTAGAAAATATATTCCCAAAGTTACAAAACAAAATTCGAAGTTTTAAGGAGTCCACAGCCTATTTCTTGCGCGCAGATATACAAGCGCGCGGCGGGGCGCTTGGTCAACGGTACCATAAGATATAAGATTATAAAATTTGTAACTGTTTTTGGCGCGTTTTCGGAAGTACTTATTTGAGAGTGCAATTTGGAGAGTGCAAGCAAAGTGTGAAATTCGAAGAAGCAGGAAATCGGAGCCTCAGTTTTAAACTTGTTGTTACACTTTTCTTTTTTACTTTTCAATACCGAAAACTTTAAACGCGTTTTTCTCGAAACCAGTTTTTGGCAATTGGCGGGAAAGATTACTCAAAAACTATTCGATCAATCGAGTTGTCCCTGTGTATACATGTAGTTTAATAATATAAATTGTCGATGAACCTATAAAATTAGTAAAATAATTAATTTAAACAATTTTTATTGCATAAATAAGGTGACATTTTGTGGGTCAAAATCGCAATTTTTTTTTAAAGTGTTGCCATTTTTTCAATTTTCAACTTTTTACTTATTTTTTAGGTTCATCGACTAGATAATTTCATAGAAAAGAAAAACTTTTTTTTTTTTTGGTTTTAAACGAGTGCAAAAGACGCTACAACTCCCGCCAATTTACAACTCCAGTGATGAGGCTGCGTCAACATTTGTTTATAGTGGCTCTATAATCAATTATTTTTAAACAAAAAAAATTTTTTTTTACTTTTTAATATATGTTATAAAACACTAAAAAGTTTAAAAAAAATCCGTTGCATTGTTTCTTAAAAAAAAATTCCTAAAAATCACCTTTGTTTTAGCGATTCATACGAGGCTCCCCCCTTAATAGATCAAAAATTTAAGCCTTGTTTAATTCTCAAGAGTTTTATATTTCAAGATGTGTTGTAATAAATCATTAGAAGATAATTAATGTAATCTTCAATCTTTCTTATCCGCGTTAACAAATTCACATTAAGTAAAGTCTCATAAGAAAAGTAAATGCACTGTTAATTTAATTAATATTATTAAACGATTTTTTAATACTATTTCTTTAAATTTTAGGACAAAGTTATAAAAAATAGAAACACATGAAAGAAACATATAACTTATCTTTTTATTTGAAATACATGTTCTTAGTTGGTTGTACTTGTTGTTAGTTAATGTGTTGGTCAATAAATCAGTTTTGCATGTATGCGCAAAGAATAAAGACTTAAAATTTATGAACCGTATTGTGTACAACATGGCGATAATCATGATTGTTGACGATTGACGCAGGAAAAGTAAAATTAAGAACAGCAGAGAAATAACAAAAGATGAAATGAAAGAATTGTTCACTCCCGCGGTTTCCGACTTCTCAAAGCGACGACTTTTGGATTCTCGACAAGTCGCGTACGGCTACTGTCCTTTCGTGAGTCTCAGGAGATTTTGATTCCGTTGAAGCGACGACTATTTAATCCTTAACGGATTAGATACCGTCCCGCAAATTTACATTTCTGTCTCTTGTGTGCGTTTTTTGAGCATTAGATTTTTCTGTCGACTGGATTCTGATATTGCGCTTAAGAGACGTATTCAAGATTTAAGGTCGTAAAAGCGAGCTCTCCTTCGACGGTCGAACGCTATTCGTGAAGTGGATTTGTAGCGCGACAATCGAATTCTGGCATCGACGACATTCCGACGAGCTTAAAGAATATGTCACTTCGGGAGAAATTGGTTCAATGATTTGTGAACAATCGTAATCATCTTCTTCGAAGTACATTTGATCTTCTCTATTTCTATGTGTTTTTGCATGTTTCGGCTGCATTTCGAAAAGTAGTCGTCGCCGGCCGGTGCTATTTTACTTTGTCTCGTTTTCATCTGCCATTTTTATTTTTTAACAGATCGATAGAAGTTTCTGTGCCCTGTACGTTGGGATGGGCGCCTACATATGTAGATGTAGGTACATCAAAGGGAGGTATACGTATAGGTGGACTCAGGCCCTCAGATTTTGGTGTAGATGGTGGCAAGTATGCAGGCGGTCTGTAATTTGACGACCGGACATCATGGATGTTCCTAGGTAGCTTTAAGTTAACATCTTCATCGAATAGAAAATCTTTGATATTGCTTAGGAATTGGGCATGCTGGTGCCCTGTACTTTCACTACCTCCGTCGAAATCGTCACTGAAACTGTTATTGAAACTATCTATGTTATCACCATCGGTTGGTCTGCTGTAGTTGGAAAACGCAGACAGCTCGGCTAGTGCAAATTCTGCACCAATAATCATACACTGTAAAAATAATAAGTGTGTTACTTCTTGTAATTATGTTCCATATTCATAAGGCATTGATACTATTGGCTTACTTTAATGGATTCAGCAAATTTGAAAAATAAGCAATAATGATCTGAAATATTTTTTAATCAAAGGATTAATAATTCACATTCTTGGAATAATTGATATGTATATATTTTTCATGCGATAGTTTTTTGAATATAATATATATGCGACTTAATTATGACAAAAACCTTGCTGTAAAAAATATGAGAGTTTTCAGATTTTTATTTAAATCTACTGATAATTGCCTATTTTTCTTTTATTTGATAACTTTTTGTTGAGATTTTGTAAGCGATTTCTATTGGCCCAAGGTATGTATTTTGCTTCAAAATTTTATTTTCTGTTTCGTTTATCTTGAATAACTGATGAGAATTGTTATTAGATCATGAATCATTCCAAAAGCATTGGACAATTATTGTGGCTTCTTTCGAAACCGCGCATATCCCCAACCGAGTGGATCGAATAGCTTCGCCCGTAGTGAGCGATAGGTCAGTCTGCGAAGTGCAAGCCTAACGAGCAAATCGTTACGTAGCCGGGCTCTTGCCAGTATGAAGTAAAGTTAAATTTTTCGTTCTGTTGCGGGAAATTTCGGTTTTCAAATCGTTCTCGTCTGCGCTGCGTCTTAAAGTCTGGCTAACAATTGTTATTGTGCTGAACTGTGCCCATTTTTTTTTCACTCACTATCATCTTACGAATATAAACAGATTTCTAACCAGCTAGAATTGTTCAACATTTGACGTAATTCTCATAAATTGAGCCGCAAAGTTAAAAAGAAAATATCAAAGTATAGGAAAGTATAAAAGCATATACATTTAAGAAAAAAACATTTATGAATTATTTATTTTACGATCTTTCATAGGAGTTATTTTTCAAAATGTTTTTTTTTTTATTTATGAGAAATGAATTTATATAGATGTAATATTAAACTTATAAATATTAAAGATTATTACAAAATTGAGGTTCTTAAGTCAATAATTAATAATAAAATGTTACCAAATAACCGATTTTAGTAAGTGTAATAAGATAGTTGTAGAAAAACTCAGCGACTAATTTCTTTAATATTTTTCCGATAAATGCAGAACAAATCTAATTATATGAATTACGACGTTAGATAGTGTTTTCTAAATTTTGCTTTTTTAATTGCGCAATATGTCATCATCGCGTTGCATTAGGAAATGCAATTTGATCTCTAAAAGTCAAAATGAAGCGAACGAAAGAGAAAGCGTCATTAGATGTTTGCCATTTGCCGCGAGGTAATTTGAAACACACATCACGGGAGTTCACAGACGTATTCTTAGTTGTATTCTAAAAAAATTAATATTTGGTTTCCGTACTGCTATAAATCTCGATTATTGTATTCTTTTTATACTTTCTTGCGATTTCTGTCACTCACACGCGTATTTGTGCACTACATGTTTCTACTTGTTTCTTTTCAATCCCTGTTTTTTCTCCGTTTTACACGCATTGGTTCTTAGCTTAAGTAATATAAAAAGAAATTTTATTTACCGTGATCAGGAGATTCATGTCAGCTTCTGCGATTCTACTCTGTTCTGTAATTGCGTGGATGGTAGAAGCTATTTATACCTGGAAAAGGCAAGAGGGTATATTCTCACAAAGAAGAGACGGGGGTTTCTCCCGAGTGAAAGTGATTTAATTGAAATTTTACACATATACATATGTCCATCCATTCATTTTCAATATGTCAACATGATATTCTCCAGGAAATCGCAAAAAAGCAGTTTTATCATTTAATTGATCAAGCAACTATTAGATAACTTCGACATATTATACACATATATTCGTCGCTGCATTTGGCATCTACTCCAACGCGCAACTCTTGTTCGTGTCTTAAGTGTGTTTGTTGTTGACTTACCATTAATTCGTTACTGATTTTAACCACTTTTAAGTAGTTACCAACATTTAAGTTTTTTGGAATTGCTCACGTCAAATCGTCCAAATACATTCTTATCTGTATTTGAAATTGCGGTAAATTGGTGATCTCGCTATTTTTATTGCAGAGCGAGATATTGACAATAATTTCACTGACGATTCATGAAATTTGTTTTTACGAAGATCTTGCGATACTATTGTCATAATAAAATGCATGCCGATGATACTACTTTATTTTCCACTTTGTGATTTTATATCTTTTTATAGATAAAAAATTTAAAGTGTTGTAGATGTATGATTCTCAAGAGTTTTATATCTAAATATGTGTTGTAATAAATAATAAATTAGAGGATATTTAATGTTATTTTGCTATTGGGTCTTTCTTATCTGCGCTATCAAATTTACAGTAAATAAATGTATCATAAGAAAAGCATATGCACTCTTAATTTCAATGATATTATTAAACATTATTTAATATTTTCATTCTCAAATTATTTAACAGCTACAAAAAAAATATATTTTTTCATTCTTTCTTGCATATTACATTATAAATTTTCCTGAAAGTTCTAATCTCCAATGAATTTTCCAGAAATCGATGAATGATTGATTTTTTAATTTTATTTCTATAAATTTTGAGAGAAAGTTATAAAAAAATCAAAACATGATAGAAACGTATAACTTATTTTTTTATTTCAAATACATTCTCTTAGTTGGTTATACTTGTCGTTAGTTAGTGTGTTAATCAATAAATCAGTTTTGCATGGTATTCGCAAATCACGTCTTTGTCTTATCGGCCTCGTCTTATTCCTTTCGCTTGTTCTATGAATGCCTTGAGTGCAGGACAGCGTTGTCACAGTGAATTTATTTATGTTTATCTATTTACAACCAACTATCACGGCTGTCTCGATGAGATATCACTGATTTTCAATTTTCTGCATGCAAGGATGATCGACGACTGATGTGATTTTGGTACAATAAGTTTTGACACCGCACCGACTATCTAGAATGGTTTTGGCGATTGATCATCCAGCAGAGAAATGACAAAAGATGAAACGAAAAAATTGTTCACTTCCTCGGTTTTTGACTTCTTGAAGCGACGACTTTTGGATCCTCGACAAGTCGCGGACGGCTGTCCTTTCGTGAGTCTCGAGAGATTTCGATTCCTTTGAACTTTCCGACGACTATTTAATTCTTAACAGATTAGATAGCATCCCGCAAATTTACATTTTTGCTTCTTGCGCGCGTTTTTTGAGCATTTGATTTTTCTATTGGCTGGATTCTGACATTGCTCCTAAGGGATGTATTCATAATTTAACGTCGCAAAGGCGAGCTCTTCTTCGACGATCGAACACTATTCGTGAAATGGATTTGTAGCGCGACAATCGAATTCTGGCGACTTTCCGACGAGCTTAAAGAATATGTCACTTCGGGAGAAATTGGTTCAATGATTTGTAACATCGTAATCATCTTCTTCGACATTTGATTTTCTCTATTTCTATGTGTTTTCGCATGTTTCGGCTGCATTTCGAAAAGTAGTCGTCGCCGGCCGGTGCTATTTTACATTGTCTCGTTTTCATCTGCTATTTTTTTTTGACCGTAACAAATCGAAAGCAGTTTTACTTTCTATATTTGCATTGGGATGGGCGCCAGTAAATTTTCTGGTCATCGGAAGAATTTCAGGTGGAAGTATAGGTGCAGGTGTACTTATTTCTAGAACTGCAAATAAAGGTGTAAATTTAGTTGTAGGTGTAACTGAAGCAGTTGGTGTAACTGAAGTAATTGGTGGCAAATATGGTGGTGGCGTGGTGTAATTTGACGACTGGGCATCATGGATGTAGATAGGCTTTATGTGAACTTCATCGACTGGAAGATATTCTCTGTTATTGCTTAGGAATTGGGCATGCTGGTGCCCTGTACTTTCACTACCTCCGTCGAAATCGCCACCGAAATTGTTACTGAAACTATCTATGTTATCACCATCGATTGGTCTGCTGTAGTTGGAAAACGCAGACAACTCGGCCAGCGCAAATTCTGCACCAATAATCATACACTGTAAAAAGAAAAAAAATAAGTGTGTTACTTCTTGTAATTATGTTCCATATTCATAAGGCATTGATACTATTGGCTTACTTTAATGGATTCAGCAAATTTGAAAAATAAGCAATAATGATCTAAAATATTTTTTAATCAAAAGATTAATAATTTACACTCTTGGAATAATTGATATGTATATATTTTTTAAGCGATAATTTTTTGGATATAATATATATGCGATTTAATTTTGATAAAAATCTTGTAAAGAATAAGAGATTTTTCAGATTTTTATTCAAATTTACTAATAATTGCACCTATTCTTTTTTTATTTGATAACTTTTTGTTGAGATACGTGTTGAGATTTCGTAAGCGATTTCTGTTGGTCCAAGGTGGACTTGGCTCCGTAATTTTATTTTCTGTTTTGTTTATCTTGAATAACTGATGAGAACATTGTTATTAGGTCACGGATCATTTCAAAAGTATTGGACAATTTAATTCTAATCTAATTCTAATTTCTAATTTTTTCAATGTTTTTCTGATAAACGCAGAACAAATCTCATTATATGAATTACGACGTTAGATAGTGTTTTCCAAATTTTGCTATTTGAATTCCGCAATGTGTCATCGTCGCGTTGCATTAGGAAATGCAATTTGATCTCTAAAAGTCGAAATATAGCAAACGAAAGAGAAAGTGTTATTAGATGTTTGCCATTTGCCGCGGGATAATTTGAAGCACGCATCACGGGAGTTCAGAGGCGACAGTTATATTCTTAAAAAATTAATACTTGGTTTTCGTACTGCTCAAAATTATTTTATCTTTTTTATGTTTTTTTGTGATTTCTCTCACTCACATGCATTTGTGCACTACATTGTTTTACTCGTTTCTTTTCACTCTCGATTTTTTCTCCGTTTTACAGGTATTGTTTCTTAGCGTAAGTAATATAAAAAAAAGTTTATTTACCGGTATTAGGAGGTTCATGTCAGCTGTTGCGATTCCACTGTTCTGTGACTCCATGTCTGGTAAGGCCCATTTATATCATGTAGAAAAGGCACGAGAGTATACGGGAAACTACTACTAAGAAAAGTCGAAGGTTTTTTTGATGTGAGAATGACTTAATTGACATTCGACAGACACACACAATCGCGCGCGTGCGTGTGTGTTTGCTAAAAATGTCAATTAAATCGCTCTCACTCTAGAGAAACTCCTAAAATTTCATGGTAACATATTGCTTAATTAAAAATATATATGCACGGTGACCTAGACCGAATGCATCGTACTGAATTAATATTCTTGAGATCATTCTGAGATAAAAATCTTAATACCGTCGAGGCTGTAATAGTTTTTTGAAGCATTTAAAGTTGATTTATTAAGTTAGTCTAAATTCGCGCACTCAGGCATGATACATCATATAGTAATCAGGATACTTTCAGGTATCGATTTGTTTTTAAATACAAACATAATTTTATGTACAATGAAAAATAAAAGCAGATGGAAATCTGGAGATATCTTTATTATTGTCTAATGTTTCATGTTTGTGTGCGCAAATTTATAGCAACCTGGTTGATCAACTTTAAAAGCTTCGTATTTAAAAACTATTACAGTCTCGACATTTTAGTAATAGAATTTTCATCTCAAAATGATCTCAGGAATGTGCCATTACTGTGTAATACAGTTAGTGTGGGACACTTTGTGGGTGGGACACATATACACCGTGTGTATAAAAATGTATGAAAAATGTGATCGTTCGACGAGGACAGAAGTATCATGCAAGCAGCGAGCAGGCAGAAGCTTCATTTTTCGGTACCGTGCGATATTCACAACTAACATGTCTAGACATAAATCTCATAGTCTTGCCACACGAATATCTTGCGAGAAATGCAAAACGATAAAGGACTTTTGCAATAAGTATTGAGATAATAATTTTAAAGGATTGGCAAATAAGCGCGCGATTTATTTAGTAAGACTGTGAAATTTATTACTAGTTGTGCCATCGTTGAGTGTTGCACGGCAAAGTTAAAGGTAAAGGTAAAGTTTCTGCCCGTTTGCTGCTTGCGTGTTATTTCTGTCTTCGCTGAGTGATCATATTTTTCATTATATACAGAGTATATGTCTCACATTAACTGCATCACACAATAATGTCCTGAGATCATTTTGAGATAAACTTTTTCCTTTATTATTTTTTTTTATCTTTAACGTGATAAGCGCTAGAGCTTAGCCCAGTTCCGTGGACCACCCCGTACATATCTGTGTCTTAAGCGTCTTTGTTATTGACTTATGATTAGTTTGTTATTGTTGTCAGCCACTTTTAAGTACTTACCAAGCATTTAAGTTTTTTTAATTGCTTGTCAAATTATCCGAATAAATTCATCTTTATCTATATCAAGAGACACGGTAGTGTCTCGCGCCAAGTTCACGCGCAGCGCGCAATGCAAGCGCAAGACCGCCCGTGTCTCTTTACGCGAGTCCGAAAGTTGAGACGAGCCGAGATTATCGGATCTCAATAACGGCTGGGCCGATTGAGTTGATAATAGGCTCAATCGATAGCACATACCCAAATTACATAAAAAAAGTATGCTTGTTTTTACTGTAGGTGCTGTAGAAAATAAATTATAATAATCCAAAGTCAAAATGTTGACATATTTGTCATTTTTCTAGGATGTCCAGCTAAAATGTCCAGTTTCCGATTTCTGACATTAGGTGCGCTGATGGCGCTTAGAAGCCGCGCGTCGCGCGCTTACGATTTGACATTTTTTACATATACTAGAACAATACAGGCGCGCGCTGCGCGCGCGCACTTATTATAGTAATTTAATAATTAGGAAATCTAAATATTTAGATAAATTTTTTTTATTTTAAATAACCGTCAAAATAACCTTCGCTATCAAGCTATCAAACTATGGCTGCGTTCCCATTTCGTCTCACTCAGTGCAGTATCCAGTGGCCGCCATTTTGCTGAATACTGCACTGGAGAAGCGTTTTGGTAATTGGGACGAAGTGATTTGGTTCCCATTACTAAATATTTGGTAATGGGGACGATGTGATTTGGTAATTATTACCAAATATTTGGTAATGACGACTGAAAAATTTCGTTTTCCATTACCAAATATTTGGTAATGACGACTGAAAAATTTCGTTTTCCATTACCAAATATTTGGTAATGACGACTGAAAAATTTCGTTTTCCATTACCAAATATTTGGTAATGACGACTGAAAAATTTCGTTTTCCATTACCAAATATTTGGTAACGACGACTAAAAAATTTCGTTTTTTATTACCAAATATTTGGTAACGACAACTGAAAAATTTCGTTTTCCATTACCAAATATTTGGTAACGACAACCGAAAAATTTCGTTTTCCATTACCAAATATTTGGTAACGACAACTGAAAAATTTTTATTTTGCAAGTTATTATTCATACATGATTCGAGACTTTAGTAGATGATTTGTCTAAAATAAATAAAATTGAATAGCTCAAAGTTTAATATTTTTGTTCTGAGTATCCTAGATTAGTTTTAACGATATTTATAATTCTCAGTCAATTTTATATTTAAAAAAATATGGCATAAGTAGCCTTCTGTAATTAACGCTATAGTCGACAACAAAATTATCCACATCACAATGTGGGCAGAGAATTAAGTGTAAGAAAATGTTCATATCATATTTTAGGTATATTATTGAATTTTATTTATCCATAGAAAAAAGATTATAAACACAAACTAAACAAAAAATCTTGTAAAACACAAAATGAAATTGACTGGAATTGATAAATATTGTTAGAACTAATTTAGTATACATAGAACAGAAATATTAAACCTTGATATTTAATTTTATTTATTTTAGACAAATCATACACTAAAGTCTCGAATCATGTGCTTTTTTGACAGAATGTATGGTAAAATTAAAATTTATACAATCATACCAATTATCACTATGCCTTATGTGACAATTGTTTAGAGACTTTAGTGTATAATTTGTCTAAAATAAATAAAATTAAATAGCTTAAAGTTTAATATTTCTGTTTTATGTATACTAAATTAGTTCTAACAATATTTATCATTTCCAATCAATTTCATTTTGTGTATTACAAGATTTCTTGTCGAGTTTGTGTTTATTTTTCTATGGATAAATAAAATTTAATAATATATCTAAAATATGATCTGAACATTCTCTTACACTTAATTCTGTACCCACACTACGATGTGGATAATTGTTGTCAACCATAGCGTTAACTACAAAAGGCGACTTATGCTATATTTTTATAAATATAAAATTGACTGGAAATTATAAATATTGTTGAAACTAATTTAGGATATTCAGAACAGAAATATTAAACTTTGAGCTATTTAATTTTATTTATTTTAGACAAATCATACACTAAAGTCTCGAAACATGTACTTTTTTGACAGAATGTATGGTAAAATTTAAATTTATACAATTACACCATTTATCACTATGTTTTATGAGACAATTGTTTAGAGACTTTAGTGTATGGTTTGTCTAAAATAAATAAAATTAAATAGCTCAAAGTTTAATATTTCTGTTCTGAATATCCTAAATTAGTTCCAACAATATTTATAATTTCCAGTCAATTTTATTACAATCAAAACAAAACAGTGTTTTACCTTTCAAAAAAATTGTATATATTAAATTCAAAAAAACTGTCATATATATATTATTAAAAAAAAAGAAATAATATCTATCAAAAAATTACCTTTTTTAAATAAAGGTAAAAAAAAGGCACCAAGTACACGCTCTTGTCATAACTAAAACAAGTATTGTTTTACTTTTCAAAAAAATTGTCGTATATATTAAACCTTTCAAAAAAACCTGTCGTATATATTAAAATTTTCAAAAAAAGCTATTCTATATATTTCTTACAAAAAAATATGATATCAGGAAATGGCACCAAGTGAGACTAAAGAACTATGAAAAAACTTGTACACTATTTCTATAAAACTCTTCTATAAAACTCTTGTATATAAAACAATCTAACACATATAAAGGAACTCTTGTATATAAAGCTGTCGTATATATAATTAATTATATTATATACTATATTTTATCATATTTTACTTATACTATACTATATATACTATATATATTATAAAAAAAAATTAAAAAAATATTTAAAAAATAAAAATATTTATTAAAAAACGCAGAAAAACTTGGCGCTGCTACACCTCAAAGTAATAAAATTAACATGTAGTTTACTGTAGCAGCGTCAAGTTTTTTTGCGTTTTTTAATAAATATTTTTATTTTTTAAATATTTAAAAAATTTTTTTATAATATATATAGTATATATAGTATAGTATATGTAAAATATGATAAAATATAGTATATAATATAATTAATTATATATACGACAGCTTTATAGAAGAGTTTTATAGAAATAGTGTACAAGTTTTTTCATAGTTCTTTAGTTCCACTTGGTGCCATTTCCTGATATTATATTTTTTTGTAAGAAATATATAGAATAGCTTTTTTTGAAATTTTTATTATATACGACAGGTTTTTTTGGAAGGTTTAATATATACGACAATTTTTTTGAAAAGTAAAACAATACTTGTTTTAGTTATGACAAGAGCGTGTACTTGGCGCCTTTTTTTTACCTTTTTTTAAAATACTTTACACTGTAATTCTGTATTTTTTTACAGATAAAAAATTTAAGCCGTTGTAGATGTTTTATTTTTAAGGGTTTTACGTCTTAATATGTGTTGTGATAAATCATTAGAGGGTAATTAATGTGATTTTTAATCTTATCCATTCTAATAAATTTATGTTACTTAAATGTCTCATAAGAAATATATATGCGCTCCTAATTTTAGAGATATTATTAAATAATACATTATTTAAATCATTTTGTAAGTTTTTAGGCTTCAATCTGCGTGACGGCAATTGATAAATATATATTCTTTATGTACAGAATTATTATCAGCTTTATTACTATACGTTATTATCAGATGCATTATTATTTAAATGTTTAATTAACGTTTGGGAAAACGTTATTTATACAATAAACATAATATTATATAAAAATGCAATAAGCATTATTATGTAATATTTGTTATTTGCATTTTTACAATTATATCTCTAAATTATAATATCATCATTAACCAGAATTTTACAAAAATGTCAGCTTTTTTTTTTTACAAATATTTTGTTAATTATCATTATTTATTGCGATACTAATTGTTTTTTTGCTTTTTAAACTCTTCATTTGGAAGCTTCGTAAGTTATGACTTGTGAAAAAACGATTACAATTTGCAATAATACGTTTATAACAATATCTTCATAGATACTAACAATTTATGATTCATAATTACATTTTAAACCAATTTCAATGCACTCAATATTCACGGTACAATGCGCTGCAAGGAGAAGTCGCATCCTTTTTTGAACAACTCATTATTTATTATCGAACAAATCATATCTTGCAAATTATACATTGTACATTTCTAGTTATTCGCTTTTCTTTCGTTTCATCAAATGCTGCTTAAAAGCTTGATAAGTTATCACTTACAATTTGCGTGAGCTAACGCAGAATCAATTTCTTTTTTGCTCTTCGCTTTCTACAGTATAGTTTTTTTTTATCAAAGTTTGACGTCGTGCGCTTTTGATTATTCAAAGCTACTCGGAAGCTCTAATCTCCAGCGAATTTTCTAGAGATCGATAAATGATTGATTTCTTACTCGAATTTTGAACGACAAAGAAAATACAATAATTTGTACAATAGAAATTGATTTTTTTACAAAACAATTTTGAATAAGTCAATTATATATTTATATTTTAATTTTTAGAGGAATAACGAGAATATATTACTGATGTTTTTAATTAACGTATGAAATTTATTCAGTAAAATATGAGCTCCGATTATTACAAGATCTTTTACGTGTGTGTAGATAAAATGCGAAGCTTAAAAGTGACGATTTGGAGGTATCTACATCTACATCGGAGCAATCGTAACGAGTGTTTATATTCGTTACAATTGGCAGTACATACGATTACGAAAAAAGATTTTTATAAAAGGCACGATAATATCACATTTAGAATGTTTAAACTTATTTTCTAGACTAACGAACTTATAAAATATACGTCATTAGGCTTGATGCTTTCCTACAGAAATATTGGCAATTTCAACTGTAAACGCAGTAGTGTTGGTCCGTTTTTATTTTTACTGAAAAGATTATTGGGTGATGGAGAACAATATCATCACATAAACTAACAACAAAATGGAATACTTATTTCTTTGACGTAAGCATAAATAATATATAATATGAACATACTTGCAGTGACTTTGGTGATCATCATCGATCTCCAGATTTACTTTCGAAATTCATTACACATAATACCTTTATAATCACATTTCGCAATTCAAGCCTTGGAAATTGTATTCTCGAGTTAAAACATATATACATCTTACCATGCAATAAAATATCAGTTTGTATCAATTTTTTTGCTCGATTCACACAATCATGCTCCGTATTTACAATGTGTAACTAACGAAATATTCTGGCATTGAAGTGTAGAGTTCGAACAATCCATTTGTCAATATTACACAAAAATACTAAACTATATTGTCTCTTTAGCAATGATCTTCAACAGCCTGTGATTCCCATCTCACAAATATGCCATTAACCGGCAGGATTGGTTTTCTTCTGTCTCCTCTCTTTGGCGAAACGTAGTATGTTCGGGTTGCCGTAGATCATATCGGCTAGGGTCTCGACGCCGGCATACGTGTCGGCCTTGGATCCCATGCACATGGAAAACTGAAGACTAGAGAGCTCTCGGCTACACTCAATATCGTGATATACGTGGACCAGATGTCGGTCCGCGGCCCTGAAAACGTCGAGGCCCGACTTGACCGCCTTCTCGAAGAATTCCACGTCCTCTTTGCCCCATCCCTGAATCGAGAGATCGAGACCGCCTACGGTGCGATAATCCTTCTTGTACAAAGAAACGATTCCAAAGCCATACTGTCGCCAGTGTCCGGAAATCTCGTTTATGGTGAACTTGTCCTGCTTTCCGGCCTCGCCATAGACAATCTTGGGATCGTATTGACTAAAAACGATCGGGAAATACAGTCTTCGGCCCGGCAGTGTGTTCAGGCGTATCCTGTTCAACGCTGAACTCGTGAATACAATGTCAACGTCGATGAACAGCATCAGATCGTCCGCGTGCAACTTCGACGCGCCTAAATCCAGAGCCCGGGCTCTGGAAAAGTCCCCGGATACCGGCAGTATTTCTATGCTGGCGCTGCGATATTTATACTTGAACTTCTCAACTAGATCTATCGTTTTGTTGAAAGAATCTTCGTTTTTCTGTTGATAAAGCACGATGAGCAGAAACGTCTTCTCGCCGCTGCTCAAACAGATATCCTCGTAGTTTTGGAGAAACCTTTGAAAGATTTTGTAGCGACCCGAGAGAGGTAAGATAAAATTGATGATCTTGCTTCGCACCGGATCTTCCTCTTGAGAGTTGAAGTTGAGATTCAGGAAACCGCCGCGAAATAAATTCTGAATGGACTTGTCGTTCGATTCTTGACAAGACTGGACTTCGACACCATTGACCGTCTCGCGTATTTCTAAACCTGCAAAAATATCCAATTGTTAATTCAAGTAACTGAAATAGCTATTTTATTACAAGTCAAGATTTAAATAAATATTTAAAATGTCTATTTTTATAATAGCTATTTTGTTATATTTCTATTATCAATGAAAACATTAGAATTTAATAAAACTTAAGTCTTTAAATAGGACCCTTGTTAAATTATAGTTTACACTGTTTTTTTAGTAATACAGTGAAATTTTAATTCTTAATCGCGAAGATCTTACTTCAATAATTCATTAATTTCGCTTTTTAAATTTTAAATAATTTATCGAATATAAAAAGATATCTTAAAAGTATAAAAAAATTAATTTTTTTTTTAAATTAATAACATATATTATAAAATATTGTAAGAATGATAATTTTATTCATTAACAGTTTATACAATTATAATTGCAATACAAGACACGAAAGATCATACAAATATAAAAAACATACCGGTAAAATGTTGATGGAGATAAAGATGTCGTCTGACAGGAAGAGTGACCTTCCTGCCACGGTATTTCCGGTAGACCAGTAGAAGATCTAGTATTGTGTCAGCTCCGTAAGAATTCACTCTTCTGTATCCGTAAAGAGCCGTTCGTTCTTCGACGACGCGACCGCGCTGCCTCGAATAGGAATTGATGGAGGCCATAACATCCCTGGTGATATCCTCTAAGCCTTCTTTGATGTCGCTATGAATACGTCGCCTTGGATTTGAATCGGTCAAACTATATTCTAGTCGCGAAAGGAAGTCCCAAGGGATCACCTCGTCGCTCGTCGCCGGCTTGAACGAACGGAGGCTCGCCGGCACACCTGCACAAACAAAAGTTATGTTTGATGAATCAATGAATCCGACTGGTTTCCGTAATTAGCATTCTCTTTATCGGAATAATATGTCTTAAAAATACATCGCAAATTCAAGCTCTAAGTCAGGGAATAGTTAAAAATTTTTCATGAAAATGTTTGAGTGGAAATTAAAATATATGAAATTTATATCATTTCATATTTTATTATTACTAATTATTACTTAATTATTGCTACATTTTGTTGCATAATATAAATAAATAAAAATTTTTTTTCTTTACTTATTAAAGGTAAAAAATAGAATGTAATATTTTAATACAAAAATTATTCCTTATTTTTATGTTAATTTTTGAATATGTATACATTTTTGTGGACTCTTTTTAACACATTCTTTGTAAGAACATTGCAAGCTATATTTGTGACTTGAAACTAAAAACATAGCAATTTCAATTTAGCTTGAAGACAGGAAATGGGATATAAAGGTCGTGCTTTATACATCCGACATTTTCAGTTAGTCGTTCTGATATTAAGTCGTGGACACTTATACTATTCTAGTATTTCAAAAATTAATTAAATGTTTCTTTGTATTCAGGTTCTTTGAAAACATGAAAATGACAGAAAATTCATTAGGAAAAGCGAGTAAATGTGGCAATTTCCTTCGCGATCTCGATGTTCTCTGAACCGCGACCTGAACTACAACTTGGCACACTATGCTTGCTTTTTCAGTCAGTTAATTTAGATTTATTGCGGCAGACTCATGTATACGAGCTATGTGGGTTAAAGAGCTAATATGACGATCGCAAAATCTGCGAAAGATATAGAAGATAAAGATTCTTCTAATCGTCATATCATGAGTTTAATTAATTTACAAAACGTTTTGCATAGCCAATACATACTCCCGTGCTATCAATTTTCAATTTGGTTAATCATAAAATTGAATAGATTTATCAATAAAATAGAGTGGCACAAGTATTTTTGAAGTCGTTGATCTGATCGAGTTACAGATATTCCGACGATTGAAATATCGTTACAAAAATTATGATATTTGAATTAAAGTGGAGCGGATTTATTTCTGCAAACTTTAAGTAAATTAAGGAATAATTTTTAACTCTTCGGACATTTGATTTTTTATTCCCGATTATTTAATAATATATTTAAGTATATCAAGTATAGAATAAAAAAATTACTATTAATTTACTATTAATTCCACCTGAGACTTTTAATTTTTCTATTTTTCTTGTGCAGTCGTCTGTGACGAGGCAAAAATAAAATACTCACGGTAAAATGTAACACGAGTAGATGCAACATGATGATAAATACAAAGTCATACATCGCGATTCTCGCCTCTCTGCCAGATTGCGTATCCGGTTTCAAATGGATTTATAATTCCTTTGAAATATGATTTGATGTGATATCCTGATATCTTGTGCGTGTGGTGCAACACTCGTGTTAAGACAGATAACTGTAGTTGTTTATGGACGTAGTAAGTGCTCAAACGTTTATTTAATTTAATGCGATGTGCAGTAAAAGATTTACAATGAGAAATTGTGAGTCACTATCGTTCTAAAGATATTTCGTGCTTTAAAAGGTTGTCGGAATTTTTAAATAGAAGAGAAATGATGATGTGTGATTTATGAATATAACAAAGAAGTTCTACCTGTGTAAACATTTATAAGATAAACGATTGTTATTTTCAAGAGAAGAATTTCTAAAAAATATACGCGAAAATTATTATAAAAAATTAATTTTATAGTCCACAAATTTCGTAATGTAAAAAGCAACTTTAATATTTTTTTTTTTAAATCTTGATGAAAGAAAATGAAATAGCAAAAGCAGAGTTATTTTAGATGTATATATTATAGTAACACAGACGCGACGTACGGTTCGGCTTCTACAGCCGGTTTGCGGTAGCGGAAGTGGGAAATCACCTAGTATATCTGTGTCGCCGGGATAATCTTCGGAATTAGGATCGACCGGAAAAAGACGTACACCTTCCGCTATTTCGTAATTCTTTAAGATTTCAAGGTTCACTCCCAATTGCTGGGCCATCGTATAAATATCTCTGTGCAAATGAATCCTCTCTTGCTGCAGATCTTGTATTCGCAGTCCCTGTTAATGAAACAGATGCATAATTACATTCTAAACTGATTATAACAGAACGTATTATACATTAAAGAACATATATATAATTCCAATATTAACGATAACACTATTAACAGCGACAATGTGGCATTCAAAGTACTAATCAAAAATTACGAAGCGTTTTCTTCCCATATCGTACACGTTAGTTTGCTCTCACTAATGTAACGGCTGTAAAGCTATTTCACAGTTACCGCTAAGTAACGTAGCGACCAGTTTTTCATATGATTATAGAGATTACCGTAATTATCATACTTGATGATACCAACCCTCATGTAATTGTGCAGCCTGTACATGTGAGGTGGACTTTTCACAGGATGCAAAGTAATGGCACGATGAACTTCTTTCTTCTTGAGATTTCCGGTAAATGCCAGCGCCCCGCTACTGTTGTGATAAAGAATGGACTGCATCTGCGGCATCATGATGAGTATATCGTGAGTGTCGTTGAGATATAAGCGTCGATAGTATTTTTAAAATAAATTAATCTGCGATCATCAATAAAAAAAAGTCTTAATAAACAGCAGACAAAACTCTTTGTATCAAAATTTAACATATTAGTATTTGTGCGTCTCTCTTGCTCGACAGTTTTCGATCGGCACATTTTGCTTGCGCGGCCGAAATTAGTTTAAGAAGAATTACGCGACTGAGAATCGCGCACTCGCTTAATCATTGCGACAATGGTATCGCGTCTGTCGATTCTGTGTGAGTCGCGTACAGGCCGCCCCGAATGTCTGAATGCATGCACAAGCGAGCGTCGACAAATGGCAATTAGCATGAGCAGAAGCGAAGTTAAAGTACGAACTTCCTGCCTGCGAACTACAACCTGTAATAATTACTATTAAGAACGTCGTATCACTGTGTCTGAACCGAAACGTGCTAAACCCGCGGTGCAAGTGTTAATCAGTCTGCAGAGAACTGGGTGTGGTGGTTTCTTGTTTCATAGAATTACAGCATCGGGATTTCTTTGTAAATAACAAATATTTTAAAACGTCACCTGCATAGTAGTCTGGCAGTTGTTACAATTTAAAGAAAAGCTTAAAGTTTTATAAACTTTTCAGATTCAGCATACAAGAGTGAAAAATTATTTGAAAAAAGAACATATAATAATAATTATAAAATATTTCTGTGGTTTTTAACATTGTATTTTTTTACGAATTAATCTTACTTTTTTAATTATTTTTTATACATTTAAATTTACATATTATAATTTAATTTAATGATGATAAATACATATTTTCTTGTTGTGTACACCTTTCTATTTTTTTAATTTTGTGAATAATATTTTTTTTAGACAAGAAATTTAAGTAGGATAAATATAAATTTTGCACATATATCTAGTTTCTTTAAATTGTAATTTTGCAAAATAGAATAATCTTATTTAGAATGTCAAAATGATTTAATCTTCCGCTTAGATTAGATAATTTACGATTACGCTATCGTACTAAAGACCACTAATTTCGCAGAGTTAACGCGTACTATCACAGCGCGTTATTGGTTTTGCGATGGACGTAATAGAACGCAGCAAGAGCTGTAACAAAGATGACCCCTATTACGAAGATCGTAAATCCCTTATCGAATCTCGAACGCGTCTCAATCAATCGGTCGTAGCACACATTGAACGCACAAAAATGGCTAGCGCAAATACCGTGCAGGCGTTGCACGTCGTACGAACAATTGTTAAGTGTTTCGACCTTATGTCGAATGTCAAGACGGTCTAAGCCAGTAGGTTAGCAGGGTACGATTTGTTCGGACCTAACAAGTAACATCCTCATCCGCGTGCACTTTACCTTTCGTTCCTATTGCGACAGTAATATCAACGTACGCCATCAGGAGTGCCTTACGCACCCACGCAAGTGCATTAGCAATCTCATCCATATTGCAGTTGGAGCAGAACAATATCGCCGTGTTTCTTCTCGTATGTAATTCCACATGAATAATGAATGACAGATAATAATGAATTGTTAATGAAGGAATTATTAGATGCACCTGGTTAATTTCTGACAAAACTCTTTATCAAGCAGAGTAAAATTGTGCTCTATTATTGTGTATTTTATATTTACACGAGCTTTTCTAAATCTCTCTGCTGTTTTCAATGTTTATTACGATTTTTCTACTGTCATCTACTGATTTATCAAAATTCATGATTCTTTTACATAGATAGTTTATTTCGTTTTATCTTAGAATCTGTTAGATTTCTTTGCCTATAGATTTTGTTTTAAAATATGTGCGACAATTCGATTTGATTATCGCAACACAAGCTTCGAGGATTTAAGCACTTCGTGGCACAAATTACTTAAACGGTGCGACCTAATGCGACCGAGTGTCAAGATGGAGAAGAATGGCTTGATCTGGCCACTAGGTTAGCAGGGTACGATTCACTTTTACTTAACGACTAACATCCTCATCTATGCATTGTACCTTCCGACCTGATCCGTCAATGACGTACCCGGTACATGATATAGATGCGTATCTCGTGTATTGAAATCGGTAATACTATCGCGCCGGGCGTATTATGTGAGTATTACGTCGTGATACTCGATTAAGTTATGCAGGATCACGTAATCTGCGATTTAAATAGTAAAAAAAGTTAACCCTTTAGTGCGAATTTTGGATGCAAATTATAGATGTAGTTTAAATAAATACATGAGCAAATAAACGCATTATCAATTAGTGATAGCAAAATAAATGATTGATTTAAATAATATATTTTCGAGTAAGTATTAATTGCTATGTATTAATATTAAAAACTAAAGCATTTAGAATTTAAAAAAGTGAGTAATAAGGCCTTTTTGTGCAAAAATTTATTTAGTATCCTCTCTTCAAAAAATTACAAATTTCAAATAGTGAAAAAGTCAAGAATTTGTATAGCGACTTGCAGCCTGATGTATACTTGTCATTATAAGATGCGAAGATAATAACTAAGCAAAATTGGGATACGCTGTATGCGTAGAGAATGCATATATATATATATATATATATATATATAATATATAACGTTGAATAAACCAGCATCTAATCTGCTGTACATGTGTGTTAATCAACAAATCGTCATGTCACGCGACGCGTCCTCGCGAGTATGTATGACCGTACACCGCCGACTCTCAGAAGCGAAAAAGAAAAAGGACGACTAAAATAGCTTTCGCATGAAGCGAATGAGAATAAAATGAACAAAATAATCATACATTTCATAGAAGTTCAAAAATAAGAAATGCTCTCGCAGCTTAGTGAGATATTAGTATGATAGCAGAATTATATATTTTACAATATATCGTGAAAGAATTTTAAATAATAAATAAAATTAATTTTCTAAATTATAAATAGCTACGTTGATCTGAATATTTTTTACGCGTCGAAAATTATTTATTAAGACTTCACTAAATTCATGTTATTGCTTTAATCGCCAAATAAAAATAGCGATAACAGGTATGAATGAGATCAAGGTGCAACAACGTTTTGACAAATCCGCACGATAGCATTTAGCATGTATTTTCGTTGGCTTACGATAAGATAAAACGTTCGAGTCACCTATCTGCGTACAACATGACGCACCGCGTTCTTGAGTATAAAACTAATGAATCGATAAATCGCGAAGCGATAATCGCTTTTTGTGTACAAAGAAGAGAAGAACGAGTAAACTTTGCAAATTCCAAGATTTTCCAAATAGATTTGCAAGAATAGATCATGTGTGCGCTTAGTTATATTTATGAATTAAAATCATTTGTTTCTAATTTAACAAATTTATTTTTAAACCGCATTTCAAATTCTTTCAAGACAAACTTTCAAAAAAGTGAACTTTCCAACTTAAAGAATTATTTTTCTACTCCACTTTCGACGAATTTTTTTTTAACGTACTCTCTTCTACATTTTATTTGTTTAAATAAAAATGTTTTTGTAATACGTTAGATATAATAAAATTAGCGTCACACGCGTCGTTTAATAATTAAGAAAAAAATTACCTCATAGCTCCAAGTACAAGGGATCCCCGCATATTTTTTCACGCATCTGCCTAGCTCGACGTCCTCGTGCGTAGTGTACAAATGACGCAGGCAGTACTTGATGTGCGGCACGATTCTTCTCAGCGTCTCTCTGGACAATACCACTCCCGGACCACCCATGCAGAAGTTCTCATCGTACTCGAGCGACAGCAATCCGAACTCTTCTGAATTCCCTCTGCCGGCCTGTCCGATATACATTGCCCTTCTGGAATCGACGGACCTCAATAGCGTCTCCAGCCGATCCGTTCTCACATACACATCGTCGTCCGCCCTCAGGAACCACTCGAAACGATCGCCAAAATTGCTCCACATGTACTGCAGCATCATGAAGGACTTCTTTTGTGGCGGATAAGTGTCGTCCACTCGTGGGAGCGGCACCAGCGGCAAATCCGGACAATTTTCGGGAACCGTCGAGGACTCCGACGAGAAGAAGGCTATCTTGCCGGGCAGCTCTCTGCCCCACGTCTCGTAGACGGCTTTGGCACGCGTGTCCAGATACTTCTGCGCCGTCATTACGCCCACGAACACCAGGCTCGAGGTGGAGCTGTTGATATGCTCGTTGTCCTTCAGCTTCGGCATGTTCTGGGCCGATATTTTCGACGGCGATCGTAAACCGGGCATTGACGTCCAGACGGCGATCTGTTGCTGCTGATTGGAGATGATCAGGCGGTAGCTGAGGATCAGAAAACCCAGGATCAGGCCCACGAAGAGGCCCAAGAAGGCGCTGCCCAATCCACGCCGTTTACGCATCACTGGGTGATACGTCACCTCTCCCATTTGCGCTCTTTAGGCGTCCCTCGATCTTCAGGATTCATCTTCGTCGTGGTACCTGCGATCGCCGGCTTGGGCATAGATGTTCGTTCTGTCAGATGATATCCCATCGCTCTGCCCGTTTAGTTAAAACAAAAGGAAATTTTTTTCGAGAAAGCCTGTGGATGAAATGCATCTTGCATTATTTTTAGATAAAATCTGAAGAACAAAATCTTTTTTTCAAAATTTTTATATTATTTTTAATAGTTTAATTATTTTATATTTTTTATTGTTATGTAATTTCTATTATTTCTTGGAAACAATCGTGAAAACAAATATCTTGAATGTATGTGAGAGAGAGAGGGGGGCGGGAGGGGGGCAAAGAGCAGCAAGATATTTGAGATTTTTAACGAATTCTGCGAAAGACCTTGATGTTCCGTGTTTTTTATAAAATAAACTTTGGTTGTTTAATCTTCGTTTCTTTTTTCGCGGTTTTTTGGTCGATTAGTCATTTGTTTTTTACGCAAGAACCTCAAATTCAATTATTTTTGCGTTGCAATCAGCTATAATTTAAATTTATAATACACAGATAAATGCAAAAGGATTATAACTTACATCAAATTCTTGCTTCAAGATGACAAAGATCGCCATATCGTATTTTGTCGATCTTAGGATGATGGAAAAACATACGATCGCATCTGCGTAATCTGTAAATGACACGAATTATTTAATCCCAAGATAAATCATTGGATTAACAGATAATCGAATCTATAATCGAAATCTAATACACATAGTTACATGCAACTTTGAAGAATGAGATCGCTCAATAAGCAATTGAGAATCAGGCAAGCATCAGCGATTAATATTCAGTTATTTTCCATCAAGCATTGTTTGCGATATATATTAACTTATAGTAAGATTCTCTACGTTTTTAAAAAACGTAAAATTCTACATTAATATCCACCGTATTTTATTTATGATAATTGCATTTTATGATTATATTTGAATATTAAAATAATTTATGATTATGTAGAAAACAAAATTATTTTTGGAAGAATATTTCATTTTTAATAAAGATGCAATTATTTATGTATGAATCATCGTTGCAAACTCAGAAAAAATATTTCTGCATGATTGGTACTGAATGGCCGAGTATGTGATCTGCGATTACTAAAAACAAAGCACGCTCTGTATATACATAGAAAGTCATAGAGAAGTATAATAAGCGAAACGGCGTATCCAGAAATGAGAACCCGTCGCCGTTACAAGTCTTTCCTTGGCGAATTCACTTGGCGCGGTTCTGTTATTTTCACGATCGCGCTTAGGAATGTAACATTCCGTTTATGAATTCGCAGCGGGTTTACGCTACACAAGTATTTTATATAATCAGTCGGATTTCCCAGTAAAAATTTTAGTTTCATCAATTTTTTACAATGAAATATTTGCTGATAATAATTACATATTTTTCATAATTATGTGACCGACATTTTAGTAAATGTTTTTGCCGCAAAATTCTGAACGATTTTCGCAAGTACAGCAAAGTTCTGAATGTTTAAAACGAAGTATAATATATATTTCTTGTGTTCTTCGCTCTGAACGCATTTTCTACGTTGTATCCATATCGTTATGGCTAATTTATCTCCTTCTAAATCGACGTAGACAAAGGCTCGACCCTTGACGAAACCGGTTTCAGGTCGGCTAATAAGCATACATGCGCATATCGACAAAGTTGTCTTGTGAGTAATGAGGTGTTTTTTTAACAAACTTTTGCAATTCTAGTCACGAAGGTTGCACGCAAATTCGCCGATTTTCTTGTCACACGTGTCACCACGAAAAAAACATTTTTAAAGTTTTTACTTGAATGTCTGAATAATTCTTGGATGAATTGCAAACCATAATTTTGCAATTCTATATAACGGTTAATAATGAGACGCGGCGCATTTTCTCGACGCATGACTAATTATTCGATAATATTATATTACAAATATTTCGATGTTCTATTCTGCAAAGTCAAGATAATTCAGCCGGATGGATAATTGAACTTGTGTAATAATACATACTTCACTAATCCATTATTTATAAGATTGCAGTCGATTATTATCATCGATTGTTTCTGAGCAACTTTCGCACACTTGCTTCCGTTCACACATATCACGCGGGATTATTAAGAGGAAATGCAATTGCGTTGAAAAATTCTTTTAAAGGTCAGTTAACTTACAGGTGCGTTATCGCAAATGCGATGAACGACGCAAATTCAACGCTCTATCAGGCCGTGTAGTTATTAAATTACTTGCGGAACACATTTAATCTTCCTCTAATTACTCTCTTATTAAAGCGTATTACACACGTCAACGCGATTTTTATCAAAAATCTTGCGCGTATATTTTACTCAGTGCATCGGTGTGATAAATTACATCATATTCTTGCAAACATTTATATCAGTCGCATTATTTTGTAAAACTTCTCATGAATATTATAATCGAATCATAAATTATCACGTCACATACTTTTTGCAAAAGTAAAAATTTCTACAAAAACATCATCAGTTATTGCACATTTAAATTACCAGCTGATGACGTTGCGAGGACGAGAAACGAGCGACCGGTTCTAATTTGCGGAATCACTCGAAAAAGATAACAAGACAAAGATGCGTACTGAATATCGATTACGTTGCTCTTTCTGCGATTCTTCCGGTACCTCCAGAAAAACAAGTGTGTCGGATGCGAGCACCGTTGCGGTGAAAAAAGAAATCGCACTGTCGTCAACTTGTCGCGTTCGCGAGAAGAGCTTGGCTGAGAGTAGCCGAGACGCGGTGGTAATCGCGATTATACGCACGACTCCACGAATCTACGAAATCCCGGTGTTCGTCCCGTTAAAGGATACGCTCCGGAGTGACGTGCACGAACGAGCGCACGTACGAAAGGCGGGAGAACCGGTTTAAGCCGAAAGTCAGAGCCGGGGAGCGCCGCTAGATCGTGTTCGGAGCGCGGCGTCTAGCCGATTAAAACGGAAGCGACGGAATACCGTGGGGTTTAGGTCAAGGCGGCCCTTTAAAGTGGAATTTACCGTACGAAGCGTACAAGTTGTAAATGCAATAAATATCAATAAAAAAGTCAAAGTCAAATTAAAAAAAGATGATCACTGAAACACTGAAAATTTGCACGGTAGTTGCTCCGAATTTTATACAAAATCGTTAATTAGATCAAATCGTTAGAAAACTTAATGCGCTTAATATATATTATTGTGAGAAAATGAAATAAGTTTTTCTTAAATAAATTGAAGAGTTTAATCTTACGTTGCGAAACGGAATTGCTTCAAGAATACATTTATAATATATGTAAAAATATATCTAAAAATTATTTCGCATTTATTCGCAAGCGTATCTAAAAATTGAAGTTGCATCTAAAAAAATTCGCATTAGGCAATATCGTAGATATTGGAAGATCATGTTTTACTCGTGGAGTTCTCGAAAGCGTCAGTTAGAGGTATCTCTCAACGGAACAATCGTATGTCTGAGAACAGACGTTGCGATTAGTCAGCCACGGAAACGTCGGTTTACATTAGCGTCTGCATGGCTGTGTGCCCTCGAGATCGGGATCCAGCTGTCGTCTTTAGAAGCTTTGGAGCGGAGGAGAGGAGGCTTTCTCGGCGAGGGAACGCTAATTGTTCCCACAGACTATGCGGAATCAACATTGGCTGACCGCTGTGATGGCGAGTGGGACCAGATTGTCGCGGTCATGACTCGAATCAAAGATTCTCGAGAGAGACCGTTCGATCGACCGGTGAACAGGATGACCGTAGAGGAAGAGTCATCGTCTCTTTCGCAGGACGGGACTACGACGAATCGCCTCGCTATTAGTCGAGCAGTTCTATTTCATGCTCCGCTAAAACCTCGTGGGAAAACAGCATTCGGTTCTTACCGAATTTAATCTTATCGTGCGCACGTGTAAGTGGATTTCCTCGCAAATCTTCGTATCTGAGGTGCCATTGATTGGAATTTTATCGTGTGCGTATTTTCTCGTGGATTCAAGCGCGATACGTGACTCTGGCCTTGGACACAGTTCCGGAAATTTTTATGTAATTTATCGCAATTAAAGATGGTTGGACTTTAATATTTTATAGTTTAAATAATGTAATAATTTGGAAAATAGAAATGAGAAAATTTACGTCGGAGTTTGTCGCAAAATTTTAAATTTACAATTAATCGAATAAATATTTTTATAAATATTTCTGTTGCTTATTATTGAAATATATAGCAATTTAAAAAAAAATTTGCCACTAGAATTAAGGATCACTATCGTGAGAAGGTACACTAACCCTTCGGATCATTATATTCGAGATGCCACAAGTGCCAGTTGAATGAGCTGCACCGCACACTAACAATCCGACAACAAGCAGAGAAATCATTATATCAAGAACTTGATTGTAAAAATTCTCGAAAACCAGTTTACATTTTTATGATAGGCTATCTACATAAATTCTGTTCTCTTGAGAAATGTAAAAAACTTAATTTTTTGTTTAATCTACTTGATTACAGAACATTTAAAAAATTTTAGCAGATTACAAAAGCAAAATATTCTGCATATAATTCAATTATTTGTAATAATTATGATAGCGCAATATAATTCTTTACAAAATTTATATGCGAATATTTACTTCACAAATCAGTATAAAATTGGAAGTTAAAATTTATATTATTGTCCATCAAGAAAAAAATTCTTTTACGGGATGTCAGATGCACATGCAATAGCGTTAATCGAGTTAAAACAAAATGCAGCGTTTCACAAGAAGAACGATGGCAATGGAACGAAAAAAAGTAGTTAAACGACGAATACATTATGCTCTTCAATTACGACGTGTCGTCATCTGCGCTTTTCTGCGAAATGTGACCAGAGACAAAAATAAATCTCCCTCTCCAGGAAAAGAAACTTACTTTTCGGAATACCGCCTACCGTTCTTTCGCCACCCACACTGCTTCCGTCCGCACGTGGTGTATCTCGTTTTTCACAAAAAAAAAAGAAAAAAAGTCTTGTGTTACGTTTCAGCTCACATAGAACCATAAACTTCCACAAATTTCCCGCACCATTAAAATCGCATGAGCTCACTTATAGATGATGCTTCGTAAGCACCAGTTTGGGAAGTCTGTTTCTCGAAACGTGTCTAGGTTAGTTTATTGCCAATTAATTATTTGATACCGACTTATCGATCCCCACTATTTTAAGCGAACTCGTGAAATTCCAAAGCAAGATCTCCGTTTTTTTTAAAGAAAAGATATAACAATGTTGTTATTACAAAACAGAGTTTTTATAGATTACTTAATGAATTTTTATAGATTACAATTTTTTAGGAATAATTATTATTGAACGCGACTGTCAATTTTAATACTTAATGAAAAAACTGGAGCAGCGTTTTTTTTTTACTTTTTTTTATTTTTTTTATTTTTTATTTTTTTCCAATTACACTTTTTCGAGGCAATTCACTTCTTTTATACGCACAATAAATACTTTCAATAATTTCAAAGAAAATTATAGGCTTAAATTAATTTTATTCACTGAAGGCGGAACAAAGGAGCAATGTACTGATTACTATCTTTTTTTAATAGTCAATTTTTCATGTTATGCCGCCACTATAAATTGGCAAACGCTCATACGATCGAGTATCAGAGTACCCGCAGGCTTACGAGAGACTTACGGAGATGCGGCGGCTAAACCCTCGCCCACGCCGGAAATGCGATCCGATTAAAAACCGGCGCGGTGGCAAGCAGCGGCGGCGGCGGCGGCCGCTTTTCAAATCGGGCCGAGGCGTGTTGCGAGCAGGATGCCACCGCCGCGACTGAGAGGGACGAGAGCCGGCTGTTACGGCAAGGCGAAACGGAGCCGGCAGCAAGCTGGGAGAACCGATGCGATGGCCAAGAACGATTCGAACGGCCGACAGATCTTCGATTGATGTTCTTTCATGTTCGAGTGTTCTTGAATTTTTTGGCGCAAATTTGCGATTAATTTTTCTTCAGAATTGCGAAGAAGAATGATCGTTATTTTTCAGAAATTTTGTCGTTGTCTTCTCACTGTTATCTTATCTTTGAATCTTGACTCACTATTCTATCTTGATCTTACGCAGTCGCGTCGCTGCTCTTGACCTTAGCAATCTTCGCTGACCCTGCCGAATCTTTCTCCGGCTTCTTCCGATTCTGCCTGCGCAAGAATTCCAATAGTTTTCGAGATGCATCACATACACAGTGATTAAAATGATAAAAAAAAGATTTTGCATAAGCTGGCAAAAGCAAATTTGCACAGCTGCGATATTTTGAAGTTCTGCAGATGTCTGAAAATTTTTGTTGACATAAATTTTAAATTTATGCCAAGAATTCTTTTTTTAGAGAAAAGAATATTAAAAGTCACAGATTTTTCGACTTTGACATCAATATTATAATCCGTTATTATTAATATTGTATTAATCATTAGTTAGTAATTAAGCTTCAAGTTAAAACTTTATTTAAAAAATGAGACTTATGTTTAATTGGATTGTAATTTTATTGAGGAACGCTCATTTACGTTACTATCACTGAATTATTATCTAATTTCATTATTTTTGCTCCATATTACAGGACTGAGAATCCCTGCCGTAAGTGCAACACAATAGCGATCAAAAATTATACGTAATGACAGTTTGCAAAACGCCCAGCAGTCATCGACCACCGCATCCGTGCTCGTATGATGAGTCATTTTCGCTAATCGTAAGTACAAATCCGTAAGCGCATTCCGCGTTTTGAATGACATAGCAAGTTTTGCGTTGTTGATTGGATCATTAGAGCGAGTCATTAACCCCCCCGCGGAAGTAAATGACAACATAGAAATATTTAAATAAATATTCAATTATTCGATCACTGCCCCGTCTATGATCGCCGCGCAATCTTCTATCAGCGATGCTCTATCGATTCATCTTGCATCTGATTGCATCTGAATCTTTAATGAACCGGAAAACCGACGAATTGAAAGATTGGCTAAACGCTTCTAAATAGCTTCAACATCTTGTTTTTCACACCCAACATCGAACAAGCACGATGACGGTGTTTTGATAACTTAACAATGTCTTAACTGATTATGCATTACAATGACTCGTAATTTTTTCAATTAGTCTGATAACCGCGCATTTTATTTTATAAATTACTTTAAGAAATTATTTAGAAAGTAATAAGAATAATTAAAAAAATAATTTAGAAAATATAAAGAAGAAAATTATTTAAAACATAACATTTAATTAGTTTCAATTTTCAGTAACAATTACAGAAATACGAGACATTCGCTAATGAGTGAAGGCAGAACTTGTTTGTAGTTTAAAAGCTTGTTTGTAGCAAATTAGCAAAGGACATAATTGAATAACAAACTCATCTCTACAGTGAGTAGGCATTATGGTCAACTTTGTGTATCAGGAACATGTGCGTGACATCATTGTGAGTACTCGCATCGTTAAACGCGCCCACCCAGTATAGTAAGAACAGCAGAAGCCGTCGTTACGGCCGCTATAGCTGCGTGTCTGTAAAGCAGGAACTTCCGTCGAAATAGAAGCGAATTGAACCTACCTTTACGCTTCGTGAATTTCGCATTATCTCTAATTCGCCGCGCTCGATTCTTGATAGACCGGAACGATCGGATTAAGACACGAAGGAACGACGTGTAAAAGTACACACATGAAACGTGTAGGGCATTTGCGCGCAACGACATGTCATTAAATTATCACGAGGATCTACGTGTTCAGAACAGGCTTGTATTGATCGAAATGACAATGGCAGATCCGAGTAAATCTGACAAGCGAAGCTTATAACAGGGACAGCGTCATTTTTTGCCATTTTTTTGCGTAAGTTCTATTTTTATCTTTATTGATGCGATGATATATTCATGAAATGTATTCAGAATTAATATTTTTCTGAGAGATTTTAACACGAGAATTTTAACACAAACTTTATTCAATTAACATAATTATAACTCACTAAAGAAATTTGCATAAATTATAATATTTATTTTATCCTGCTTTCCCAAAAATAGTGAAAAGATATAACGAAAAATTCTCATCACTTTATAAAAACCCAAAGAAATGCGCAATGCGCGCGAAAGACCGACACAAGTTGCTTTACCGATCAACTGATGCACATAGTGCAATCTGCCGGCTAATAAATGTACAAACATCGATAAGTTGACATTACCGACTTGCTCGCAACATTCCTAACTGAATTTTACAATTTCCATTCGTCAAATTGGCATGACTGACGCGCGACCGTTTTAGACCAACCGTTTCCAACCGCTTTCGTTGAGCGTTTTATTAACTCTAACTGCTTTATTCTCTCTTTGAAAATTGTGTTTTTATTATTTGATCGGACAATTAATATAGCGATACCGCGGTGCATGATAATCGCATGACAATCAGCAATTACTCTAGCTAATGCGGAAGTGTAACATTTAAAATGTAGTTAATGACAAGGTAGATGGGCGGTTAAAGAACTTTGTTTTGCATCCTTTATGTACGTCGACTTCCGAAATTCGTCAGGATGAGCACGTCACAGGATGAAGACGAGCGAAAGAAACGCTCGCTGGAGGCTGGCAGAGAAATGGTGAGAATCTTTCTTTTTTTTGTTACTAATATACTCATTATTCCTATTATGTTTGCACAAGTAAATCAATTTTTATTTATTTACATTGTTAATTTTTGTTTTATGCATCACTTCCTGTTTGATTAATTTTCTTTTGAAGAAACACTATAGAAATTCTGCATTGAGAATGTATTGTTTTGTACTATTAATATTTAACATATTCAAGAATGACAATCTTGATTGTTGCAGTTGGAGAAGTACAAGGCACAGCAATCTGCCAAAGGAAAAAGCACAAATGTGGAGCATATAGAACAGTCTGACGATGAATCATTGGCCATTGATAAATCCATGATGCATGTTAAAGAGTCCAATGTAAGAACAATAAAACTAATAGATTGCATGAATATTTAGGTAATTAATACAAATAGTACACTTTAATCTCTTATTATATGTCTTCTGTTGTTATATTAGATACATGAAGGTATATCCTCAAGAGACATAACGCACAGTAGTGTTAGTATAAGTGAAGGAGAAGCTGATGTTGATTTGGAAGGACTTGCGGGACGAGTCGCAGAGTTGGAAGAGTTATTGCAAGGAAAGGAAGCTATAGTTGGAGCATTAAATGCAGAAATTGATCATTTACGAGCAGAGGCGTCCTCTCCAAATTCATCACAAAGTCGCAGCAGCAGTATACATGGAAGAGATATTATATCCTTGTATCATGTAAAGGTATGCTGCACATTTAAAAGAATACAATTTTTCTGTTAGTATTATAAAGCATAATTTTAAGAAATTTTTATTAATACAATACTTATTCTTTGTGCTTGGTAATCTCTTTTCCTTTCTTTTAAGAAAAGCATTTATAATTTTGAATATCTAAAAATGATAGCTTAAACAATTAGACTCTGCTTTTTATATATATTAAATATATATTACTATAAATTATTATATATTGTTACATCTTGTGTTTTTATAAAACAGCTGCAAGAATTTGAAAAGGCAGTAAATCAACGTGACAATCTAATAGAACACTTGACATCATCTTTAGAACAAGCGTTATCTGCCAGAGATGCTGTTACAAAACAGCTTAATGCCTTAAATACAATGCAGCTAACCAATCCTACTATAAATAATGTGAACTTGCAGCAGAAGGTGAATAGCACACTTCACATTTCTACATTTTGCAATTGTTAAAATTATTATTAAATACTAAACGATTTTATGAACGTTTCAGATTGAGGTTCTGGAAACGACAATGAGCGATCAAGATACATTAATTCGTCAATTAAACGCACAGTTGACAGACATTCGTAAACATGTACAAACATTAGAGATGGAAAGAGAAACACGAAACGCGGAAATCAATGATTACAAAATGCAGATAAATAATCTAAATGAACAAATCCGTCTTGGTGCTGCGGAGAAAAATTTAAATATTGATGAAACTTTAGAGCAGCAAAAACAATACGAAGCACGCGTTGATAAAATCAAACAAGATATGCAGCATATTTTAAACAAGTTTACCACTGTGACAAATGCTAATGCGGTACGTCATCAACAAGAGTTAAAGGTAATTTTATAACACTTTTATCGTAATATTCTTTTGTAAAATTTGGACAGTATTATTCATGTATCATAATTGTAGGATTTAACTTCGAAAAATGAAGCCGAAATGAATATGAAAATCTCGAATATAAAAGCCAAGCATGAAGAATGCATGCAAATTCTGAAGGACGAAAACAAAGTACTAGCAGATCGTTTAAACAAGGAATTACCTGACTTGGAAACCAGGCACGCCAAAGAATTATCCGTTTTTCAAACTCAACTGTCCCATTACAAGAAAACTATCGAGGCGTTAAAGCTCGAGCTGGTAAATCAGGCCGAGTCGCAAAATATTGCTCAATCAGAAGTTCATTTGTACAAAACAAAACTGGATGAATTGAGATTTGAGGCGGAAAACGAACGACGAATGCAAAGTTTGCATTTTCAAAAGGAAAAAGAATTGTTGAACGAGCAAATCAAATTGCATAAAATTCAACTGGAGGAAATTACGTCGAAACACGTCACGTCGATGAGTATTCTGGAGTCCAAGGAGAGTATCGAGCGATCGCTGGAACAGGCTTTGCTTAACGCCGCTACGCTGAAGCAAGAGAACGATACACTCAAATTCAAGTTGGACGATCTATCGTACAGATATTCTGCAGCACAGTCCATGATTGAAAACAGTCAGGTACACGAGAGAACTTTGAGTGGTAAAATATTTGAAATGGAGAGATCCTTGTCGCGGTTTGATGCCACGAGTATCAGTACGATTAGCGAGTTAGGCGAAACCATGTACAAGACTTTCGACGAGAATGTCCAGAACCAAATGACGAAGCAAAAACTCGAAGAGAAAACGGAAATGGAAAAGCTGTTGATCGAAAAGATTCACATTCTCGAAGAAGAGATGCTCAAGACAAATGACGAACTAGAACAAGCCAATCTCGCGAAAAAAGTCTACGAGAAGCAGCTGAAGGACATGAAAAATACTTGCGACAAGCTGCAGCAGGAAGTCAATTCATCGAAACAATCCAATCGTGTAACGTCTGATAATTCTATTCAAGAACATCTACAGAGTTCAACTTCAACTTCTCTGGTGAATGTCGAAAACGAAAACGACCCGACACGGCGAATAGAAAATCAGCAGAGGGAAATTGAGAGCCTAAAGCTACTAATGGAGCAGAAAGAAACAGAGAATATGAGATGCAAGAAGGATTTGGCCGAAATGACGGAGAAAGCGAAGAAGATGGAATCGCAGTGCAACGAATTAAGATGCGGTTTGGCCAACGCATGGGCTCAATGCGCTGAGTTCGAAGAAAAATTAAATCAGACTCTGCTGATGAGCGACAGCAGTAAAATTAATACTTCTCTGAATACTACGTCATCCAAGCAGCATAAAACGAACGAAAGTTTGGATGACAGTGCATCAGACCACAGTGCAGTAGACCAGAAAAAAGTTCTAGAATCACATAACACTAGTGCCAGCACGTTAATAGATAATAGTTATCTGAAAAATGACAACGAGAACTTGTACAAGGAGCTGCAACAGATTCTGGACGAGTCGAGTTTAGATGAAGTCAAATTCAAACTACGTCGTTATTACACGCTGTGCGAGAAAATAGCGGTGGATAAAACGGAGAACACGGACAACACCAGTTTGCAAAAGCAACAGGAGAGCGCAGATTCGTTGCAAAGATCCTTGGATAACTTACGGATGGAAAAGGAGCTGCTTGGCCAGGAAATTGAAGATATGATGAATCGATGTAAAAAGGAGCTGCAATCTGTTAAAACAGATTCTGCCAAAGAGATCGACAGACTTCATTCGCTGCTGCAGAATCTCAAGGCAAGTCAATTTTATCTTTATTTGATTTTTTTAACATAATTTCCTGCAATATTTGTTTCTTTGTAATTATCCTTTTCAAATAGCATTTTTTATTTTTTAAGGATGGCGATGCAAGATTGAACGATTTGAAATCCGAACTTGAGGCACGTCATGCCAAGGAGATGGAGGAGCTAAGGACGTACTTCGAGCGGAAATGTTTACAAATGGAAAAACAGTATTCCGAAGAAATCTTCAGCCAGCAATCAAAACGGATTTCCGACAACGACAGCGAAACTGAGGAGCTGACGGATGATCTATATTTTGGCGGTGCCGGAGATTGCTTGAACGTGTCCAACTCTCGAGCGGCAACGCCCAGCGCCGTTGATGAATCTTTAAAGGGCAAAATTTTAGAAGATAATACACGCCTCGAATCGGAATTCGAAGGTACTCTTCAAACGTTGCGACAAGAATTGGAATATAAAGTGAATGAGATTCAGAATATCAAAGCTAGCTACGAGAAAGCGCTAGAGGAACAAAAGGAGTTGTATGAATGTCAAATTCGCGACACCGAGGCGAAGTTGGAACGTTCGACTATTTTCGCTGTGGATCAGGTAAGGATAAATTCTTCTCTTATTATGAGTTTGTTTTGTAATACTGATTTGTTGACAACAGCAACTTCTCTAATATTTCATGCGTGTCATAAGCTAAAATTGTTTGTTTTTAATAACAATCGAGAATCCTCTCAATAAGGCCCAAATTTCAATGAGTGTATTAATTTTATATTTTAAAATACATTAATTAATAGTTGATTTAAATTTAAATTTAAAATGTAAAAAGTTTAAATTTATTATATTATTTATTAACAAAGTTCTTTTAGAATTTGAATAAATTTATCAAACTACTTACATATTCTTTTGGATTAAAAATTTATGTCATAAAATTCATAGAATGTGTGTGAAAATATAAATGCATGTCAGTGTGCATCATTAATCAGCATTAGACATTTCTTTTATCAGTATGATCTCTTATGATCTTTATAATTTTTTTTATTTATTATAATTAATTCCTGTTGAATTGTGACTAACATGCCCCTGTGTGACTTTGTTGCATGCAGTATTGTCAGACAGAATGGGAAGCATTGGAAAATGGTGAATTATCGAGTTTGCGTGATGCATATAATCATCAATTGGCAGAGCAGATCGCATTAGCTAGACAGGATATTGTCACCGCTCTTCAAGAAAAAATTCAGGTAGATTTAAATTATCTGAAAATGGGCTGATTAAAAGTAAAATATAAAAAATAACATTAGTTAAATTACATTTTGATTACATTTTTTTTTAAATAATTATAAATTTTGGATGTATTACTATGTTGCATTTTTATAAAAATTTTTGTTAATATTTCTTTTAATTTGTTCAATAACTTACTACACGATATTTACTGAGTTTTTTGTGACTGTGCAGACACTATTATCGGTAGAGGGAGACAAAGAAGACAATTGGCCAGCTGAGTTATTAGAATTACGAGATAAATTCACATGTAACGCCAAACAAGAAATCCAAGAGTTGAGAAAAATGCATAGCGCTGAATTAGCTTGTCTGAAAGATGAACACGATTGCCTTATGACGCAAATGCGTGAGCAACATCAAAAGGAAATTGCCGTTCTTAAAACAAATACTCAGAATGGCGATAACAAACAAGAAGTCAGCAGTGTCAGATCTTCAGAAAATAGCATCATGGAAGAAAGGTGATTGATAATTATCGAAGAAAATATTATTTTATGATTGATCAACTAGAAAATTAGATGTTGACTTAAAGCTGTCTGGCATTAAAATATTTAATATTCGAATTTTTTTTAACATTGAATTTTAAAATAAAAATTTTAGATTTTTGGAGTTTATTGTGTAATATACGTATTATTTAACATTATTGCTTAATTATATATCTGATTTTTAACAGGGATAACCTAAGGAAAACATGTATAACTCTCAAGAACTTAATTGGAGAATTAGTCAATTACTTCGTTGTCTGTGAGGAAGAAGTTAACAACACTCTGATCAACGAGGTTTTAAAAAGACAGTTGACAGAATCTGTCTTCACTAATGAAAGAAATCTAAGCAAGGATGATAATATTCTATCTACGACACAGCGGAAGGATTCGTCCAACCAATCGATTAAAAGAGTTCATTTTGCTCCACAATCCAGCAAAATAACTTCCATCGTTAACAGCGATAACAAGACACTGCAGAGTTTAATTGATGAAGACATATACGAAATACTAAGAAAGGAGTTGAAAGCTTCTTTGAGACGCTTGAAGTCGGATAGCACACAAATCCTCAATCTTTCGTTACCAAGTGGCGAATCGCCATCGTCGTCGCCATCGAAGGAAGCTCTCTTAGCAAGGAAAATTAATGAAGAGCTTTCCTTAAAACTGGACCAAGCTGAAACTCTAATAATTACCTATCAAGAAGAAACGGAACAGTTAAGATTGCATATAAGGGAACTGCAGCAAAAGTTGATCAGCGCAGAAAACAAAAAAGAAGTAATTACGGAAGGATATGGCGAAAGTGATCTTTCCAGGGGCGACATTGCTTTACAAGATTTTTCGCAAGTGCAAGAAAAAGGTAAATTCTTATCTCTTTTTATATTCATTAATAACTTACTTATCAAAAGTAGACATGACTTTGTCTTTCAAGCTTATGATTACTAATCAATAATAACTTTTATTTTATGGAAATAAAAATGTTTACTTTTATTATAAATGGTATTGATTATTTTATTTCGTATGTATTTGTACAGTTTAAATATTTGCATATTTTTCATATTTTTATGCAATTTGCAGCTAGACACGTATTGTCAAACGGCGGCGGTGACGCGTCTTATTTGTTACAATTAATAGAGGAGCTTTGCAGACAAAACGATAAACTAATGGATGATGCTAGAAAAGAGAGAGAAGATTTACAGCAACAGGTAAAATTTCATTTATTATTCTCGCTCGAAATGCGTCGTTGCATGATTTCTGATTATTCGATATTGGTATGCCAGTACAGTGATGAATATTGCGATGCATTGTTCACTGAAAACTTGTCTTTATAATTTATTGAATCTATAGACTTCTGTATCTTACAAGCTTCGCGTTTATGTTATTTATTCATACGTGTTTTTTATCACATAGCAACAATTAACACGAACACATTTTTTTGTTACTATCGCACGTTTTTTACACAGTGCAATTGTGGAAAGGTTTTTGTTAATACTTTCTATTATTTTAATATTTTATATGTAATAAGTAGCATAAGGATTAGAAGGAATCATGCTTTATTATGCACACTACATACAGAGTGTCTTAAGAAAGCTGAATATCTACGTCCTTTGATCCTGGAATTTCTGAATTCTACGCGTTACCTCGCAAATCTTTGAATCTGTACACCCTTTTATTTCAAATCTCTAAATTCATCTACATTCTGTGAATTTTAAGCCTCAAATATTTAGATTTATTCTATATTTTAAATGTTCTAGCAATTTATTTCAAAAATAAACTTACATATTTGATATATTCACTTTTCTTCACACACCCTGTACAAAATATTTAGCATTCCTCGAGCAGTTTGTAAAATAGCCACCAATTTAAACATTGTCCACGTATGTGGCAGCCGAAACATATTTTTTTTAAATTCTATTCCAAATCAAAAGTGCAAAGTTCTGCGATGCAGATTTTAAAAGATTGATTGGCGTTCTATTGTCTTGCCAGCAGGTACCTTTAGAACCTACTCCTACCCCATACATTCACAGGGTTTGCTGCAAAAAGGTAAATTATAGAATTACTAATATTATTGTAAACGCTATCCGTAAGTTACTACCAAATTGGCCATAATAAATTAATACAGCAACATTCCACCGCAGTTAAGCTTTCAGAATATTATATTTATCCATTTCTAACTTTTAAACCTAATGCACATATTTATCATAATCAAATAGTATGTGTAATTGTTATATTTGCTGATGTTCGTTGCATGGTGTTGCAAGATATAATAGTGTTTGCATGCTGTATTGCTCTGCATGCCGTATTATAGACATGTTGAAATATTTTTATATATAATATATAAAATATTTACTTCCTTTTATCTCTTTTACAATAACATCTACTTCTCCAAATTTTTAACTCTATTAACATAACTTTTTTACATTTAATAAAAAATGTTTGTATAGCTTTGAAAAATTATTGAATATTTGTAAAAATTTTGGTAGCATATTTAGCTTGAAGACAATAATTAGACTAGAAACATATTTGTGATAAAATTTCATTATTTTTTTTATTTTTTTATAACAATATGTATATATAAATATATAACTTGTGTTATGTACAAACCGTGTGGTTTGAATAGAGCAGTAAATTTGTAAATTCTTTTATTTTGACAGTTATTTAATTTTGCCACGTGTAGTATTGTTAATTGCAATTTTTTTCTAATTGAAGTTACATTTGTTTAGATTGAAGCTGCGGACAAGCAGCTGCGAGCGACACGACGATTTCTGGACGAGCAAGCGAGCGAGCGCGAAATGGAGCGAGATGAAGCCGCGAAACAAATACACTTCTTGCAAGAGCAGCTCAAAGAACGCGAGCGCGAGAAAGAGAGAGATATGCGTATTAATTCAGAGGTAAAATTTTTGTTAAAAAAATTTTTTAATGTAACGAATTTTTTGTTAAGTGCAGAAATGGTAAACACGATGTGCTTCTCGTAATCACTTGCTGGCTAGCTTTAGGATTTCCTTAATTAAGCCTTAATTAGTTGGTGCTATTTAAAATATTTATAAAATACTTTTACGATATTGAACATTATTTTAAATATATGAGAACTTTTTTGCAATACCTATGAGACAATTATTTTTAAGAAAGAAATGTCGTTCTCTTAGATTTAAAAACATTAAGGTATCAGAATCTAAAAGCTTAGAGATCTGTATTATCGGAATTAAAACATAAATATTATACATTAAGTTCAATGGCTAACTAAGGATTAATTAAATTAATTCAGAAATTTCTGAATTCACTATAATAGTTGCTGCACTAACCAGGAAATTTTAACTGGCATAAAGACTGCCATTTTTCAAAACTTAACTATAGGTTTTTGTGGTTTATTTAACGCAATACTTAACTTACAATCAAGATTGCTGGGAAAAGAAAGTATTACACATGTCTGCAAGAAACGAGATCGAATTTAAGATACAAAACTTATAGTGCACAGTATAGAAAATGAGCATCATTTTGTGGAATATGCACTTTGACCAGCAGTCAGTTCTTAATTAATTCTCTTGAAAATAGTGTAATAATTAATATAGAAATTAAGTGTAACTATGAACTGAAAGGGCAATTATATTTCGGAAATTAATTTTATCGCCAGCGATTAGTGTCACGCATCACTACTAATTGTATTAACACAAGTTTTTCTGCACTCTGGTTTGGGTTTTCTGTTTGTCGCACAAAGCAGTCTGAGCTATCATCTGAAGCAACTTCAAACATCCCTGAGCTTCAAGCGATTGACATCGGCGCAGCTGTGAGTGACACTGTATATAAATTGATTTTTTTTATCTTTTCTGGTTTTTTCATTCACATACAGTGGGTAAGAAAGCTACATGCATTTAAGGTTTGCCAAAATCTTATTTAACAAATTACATAACTATGTTGGTTATTTATTTATGTGTATTAAATAATTCATAAAAACTAAATGCTTTTAATGCATTTAAATGTGATGTAATAAAAAAAGTTCAGGCTACTTATATAGATAGACTCATATGTTTTGGTCATTTTATTTCTCAACTTTTTTACATAATTTTGATTTATTTAATAATGACATTATTTTTTTTTATCATCAATTATATAATTTTTCTTTTTTTTACCCACTGTATATTAACATAAAATTATCATAACCAGATATGATACCATACATTATATCTCGACGCTTTACATGTTGGGTCACGCTTGACTGGACATTTAGGTGATATCCTGAAAAATCGATGGATTGATAGCTCGTGCCTATACGCGTATGCAATTTATGATTTAGGTGGAGGCTCTTGAATCTCAGATGAGAGAGATGTCGTCATCAATATCCGACATGGAAGCGAAGAAATCGGAGAAGGAAAGTGAGTTGAAGGCAGCGGTGGACAAAATATGGGTCTTGCGGGACATCATTACCGATTTGGAGCAACAGCTGCAAGTCAAAATTGAACGGGAAGAGTCCTTGCAACTGCAAATCGGCCAATTAGAAACTGTGATAACCGCGCAGACGAAGAATCAACAAGAACTGGTTCAAGAGCTAGATGCTATCAAGTCTGGCAGCGAAAGCAGACATCTGAACGAACAAATCAATCATTTGCAAGTGAGTTGAATGAAATACATAAATAATGTACAAAAGAAAAATGATTGCTAGACTATTATTGTTTACGTTTCAGGAGGAACTGAGCAAACACAAGTTAAGCTCCGAGCACTTCAACGTCAATTCGTCCGTTCTGAAGCAGATTAAAGCGGAGCTTCACGAGATGCAAAATCAGTTGGACAAAAGAATACGAGAGTTGGAATCCGCTCATATGTGCGGCTCGAATTTGAGCTTGAGCCAACCGAGCGAAGATGTTTCGATCAGGGAGCAGATAGACGCGACGAGGTGTTTGACTCCGGACGATCCGTCCTCGCCGCCGATGCTGCCTCTGGATCAAGTGCTCAAGTTAAAAGATAAAATGCTGAAACACGCGCGAGCGGAGGAAGTGGCCTTCAAGAGGATCAAAGATCTAGAGATGCAATTGACAGCGATAAAGAATCAGAATGAGGAATTGTTAGCGGAACAGGAGATTTTACACCAGACGGCGTCCGAGCAGTTGTTCCAAATCGAAGCGATGCGCGGCCGATTGGAGCAACACAAGCAAAGCGCTCCCTTCGCCCAGAAACAAGCAACGTCCCGTTTGGAGTTACAGCTGCACGAAGCTACAACGAAATATCACTCCTTGGAGCAAACCATCGCCGATAGAGAGATGGAGTTGAAGGAACTGAAAGCGCAGCTCGAGAGAGTCAATCAGATGATGACGGAGAAAGAAATGGAAATGGAAAATCTCGTGCGAGCGGAAAATGACGCGTTGCAAAAGCTGAAGGATCAATTGAAGGTCGTTCAGGAGGAAAAGCGGATATTGCAGATAGAACTCGAAGCGCAGGAGCAGCACACGCTATTGGAGTTGCAGTTGCCGCAGCTGATCGACACCATGTTGGGCGACAAGAACGAGGAGATTAATCATCTGAGGGAGCAACTGTCTAAAAAGGAGAAGCAATTAAACGCTTATTCGTCGCTCGCTTTGGACGACATGCAGCTGAGAGAGTTGACGAAACAAGCGGAGGCGAAGAACAGCGCGCGAACGTTGAGCGATATCCTCTCCATTCATTCGGAATGCGAGGAATTCCCCGAAGCTATTCGAACGACTAATGTGACGAACGCAACGTCGCACAATGTCTCCAGCTTCAAAGTTCCTACATCCGTGTCGAAGAACACCTTGAATACGAACAGTTTGAACACTTTGGAAGTGCCTTTGCTCGATATGGACAGGATGGACGTGCAGGTCCCCCCGTTGGAATTAGATATGCTCAGCTTCAGCAATGGCATTCGTCACTCGGACATGGAGTTGCAGCGTGTCGAAGGCGAATCAAAATTATCGTCCCCTAAGAACGACGTCAGCGAAGAATCTCAACAAGCCGAAGAACTGCTCGATGAGAAACTGAAGGAGATCGAAAATCTGTCGTATCAGCTGCAAACTCTGCAACAGGAGCTCGAATTGAAGTCCGATCTCTTGGGCAAATACGAGATAGAGTTGGCTTCCTTGCAGAAGCAGTACAAGAACATAGAAGACGAATTTAAGGAAACTGTTGAAAACTTGATGCGAGATAAGGATTTCTATAAAAATCAGTACGAACTGTCCCAGGCGTCGGAAGGTAAGATAAAGAAGGACTTGGAGGAAGTGGAGAACATCCTGAAACTGAAGACGAACGAGCTTCAGGATCAAAAAGACAGGATGCAGGTGAACGAAAAGATCATCACGGAGTTAAACACGGAGAATACAAAGTTAAAGAAAGAGATGGAAGTTAGAGAAAGGGATCAGACGAAGAGGAGTAACTTCTTGCTGCAGGAGAGGCTGCAAGAATTGCAGAGACTCACCTTGGAAAAGGATATCGCACTTGAAACTCTCCAGACGCGCAACATAGAAATTGAGAACGAGAACAAGCAGCTGTACGACTTCAAGATGAAGGTTCACGCGCGCGAGCGAGAGATCGCCGAGTTGCAGGACGAGATCCAGCGACTGAGGGACGGTCTGAACAATCGGGATCTGGTGATCCGCAAGTTGGAAGAAATGGCGAAGCGGACGAGCGACGTTCAGTCGGGCACGTCGTCGCCGTCGTCGTCTAGCAGCAAGGATCAAGAGATCCATCACCTGCAAGAGTTCTTGAAGGAGAAGGACAAGGTGATCAGGCAGATGAGCGACGACAGCAAGAGTCTGCATCGGGCGCTGGAAACGATTCAAAGTAAGATGAAGGAGTCGGGTAACATTGTGGAACTAAGAAGGAAATTGAAGGATGAGCGCAGGATGAATGAGGAGTTGAGGGACATAGTGCAGAGCCTGCAGAAAGAGTTGGAGCTGAAAGATTCGTCCGCGCAACGCTCTCAAGATGACAGCGACATCGAGGATATGGTTCAACGCGAGCTGAATCTCTCTGCGCGACTGGACAAACAGATTATGGAAGTCATTAAGGATGACGCCGAGGAAGTTGCGGGTGGAACGACGGAGGGACATCAGCAGAAATTGAATGAGCTTCGTAAGGATAATGAGATACTGAAGAGACTTAAAGACGACTTAGAAGTCGAGCGCGACATAATGAAACATCAGATCGCCGAGTACGAAGATCGTATTCTGCAATTGAAAGCGGATTTGGCAGAGGAGACGAAGAAGATCGTCAAACTGGATAGAGAGCTCGCGTCGGAGAGAAATACAGCGAAGTTCTTGAGAATGCAAATAGAGGAGAATCGTCGAATAACGGAAGCGGGACGAGTTCAGGACACCAAGTTAGTCGAGTACCTGCAAAAGAAGCTGCAAGTTTCCCTGGAGAACGAGGAGAAGCTTCGCAATGATCTGGCATTGATGAGACAAGAACAAATTAATCTGGACTCAAAGTTGATATCAATGAGGAAACTGTTGGAAGCTGAAAACAATAGAAACGTGACAAAGGACGAGTTGGAAAGGTACGCATTAATTATTTTTTAATTTATTTAGGTTTTTATCATTTATAGTATATTGTATATTATAAATATAGATTTTTTGCTCGTATTACCTTTATTATTCATAAATCACAATTTATTTAAAGTAGTGAATAAACTAAATAAACACATTGTTCGATATATTTGACAAATATTTATGCTGACAGAATACAGTAGCGGCATAAAGCAGTTAAAAAATTAAAATTAATTTGATAAATAATTTTCTATATCCTATAATCTTTCTTCTTTTTTACATTTCAGAACAAGTGAAAACGTCGAGGAGAATTGCGAGAATAATGCGGAATTGCGAGTGACTTTAAAGAGACTGGAAACTGAGGTGAACAAATGCGAGAAGCGGCTGGAAATCGCGGACGAAGAACGGGAAAGACTGATCAGCGGCCTAGCGTTAGCGAACGGTCTAAAAGAGATTCTGGAGGCTGATTTGCGAAGAACTGCGGATGATTTGAAAGCACGGGAAGAGGAATGCAATTATCTGCAGAAGCAGCTAAAGATGTTTACCGAAGCTGAAGGCAAGAAGCAGGAACAACGAGATGTCGAACTGGAAGAGATCAAAGGACTGCGCAAAGAGATTAGTATCGCTCGGGAGGCTAGGATAGATCTGGAGGCTGATATAAAACTTGCGAAGCAAGAACTCAAGGAATCCTCGGATCGGGAGCTGAAACTTGCGCGCACAGTGGAATCTTGGAAAGAACGGGAAACGGAGCTCATCGCGAAACTGACAACGTCGAAAGAGAAAGAGAGGAAATTGAAGGAATTGATAGAAACACTACAGTCGAACTTAAAGACCGAAAGAGAGGACGATATAAGGCACAAACTGGTGAGCTCTAGCTTTGCGCAGAGGAATAAAGAACTGAACGAGACGGTCGAGAAATACACTGCCGAAAAGAGCTATCTGGAGGACAAACTCGGCAGAGTAAGGGTAGAGAGGGAAATTTTGACGCAACGTATGAAACAGCTCGAAGGACAAGTAAAGGAATTGAAAAGTACACAAGCTTCAAGCCAGCAAACAGCTCCCATTGAGAGGGTATTAAATTTTGTTGAATAATCATAATTTCTAATAATTAGAAATCGTGCGATTTAATTTTTACATTTTAAAACTAAAAGACATCGTCAATAACGGCCTAATACTTTTATTTGATAATGTAGCAATCTGTAAACGTTGAAATTAATTAACTGTAATTATACCTTGGTAACAATATGAAAATTTGCATTTCAGTTGCAAAACTTTTATGGCCAATATCTACGAGTGGACAGCAGACGGAAAGCATTGGCGTATCAGAAAAAATATTTGCTATGCATCCTCGGCACTTATCAATATTGCGAGGAAAATACGCTGTGCGTGCTTGCGCAATTGACTCAAGATCAACGCTCTTACACGCGAATGTCGCATAAGAAAAAAGTGCGTTTCAGGATTGCCGTTCTGGCGATAATCAGTATGCACAGAATGAAGTGGTTAATTCAACGCTGGCGAACGGGAAAACGGGTGGGCGCTAACGCTATCATGGGTAACGTGGGTCAATTGATCGATTTGCCGCCCGTTAGAAAAACAGCGTTAAATCATTCGCCGCCCGTGAGAGAAAGAACCACAAAGTAAGTAAGGCAATTATTGAATTGTCAAATATATTCTCATTAGATCTATAGAAGATATAATTATCAAAAAATTTTAGAGTAAAAATAAGGAAATAACCCAGCGACAAAAACGTATTTTAATTAAATAGATATTATTTTATACTTTGATATGTGCCACAGTTATTAGCACAATTTTTGGGTTTATATTTAGGTGCATCACCGGAACATTTTTCTCACCATCATTGTATGCATTATGTGTCTAAATCAATAATGTCTTTAAATCAATAGTGTTTTCAATTTTATCAGCTTGGTTTTTTTCTCAGCAATATGACATTTGACTCGTCTCGTCTGCTCGATGAAATTCTAAGCACACATTCTGCATATTTTGTCACGCCATCATTATTTTATGTTTTAGTGGAAATAGCGGATTGAGTGGTTTTACACTCGAGCAGTATTACCAGCAAGTAAGAAATTTCCAAGAGATACTCGACTCAGTTATGGAGGAGTCCGAACCTAGTCATATTATCTCAAAATAACATTACATATATATTTTTAGTACATGTGTAGAAGTTTAACTGTACAGTGTTAGCGTTGCAAATATCATATAATCATTCAAAGTGCATCATATAGGTCGTGTTTTTTTAAAACGGTTTATTGATAATTCAATTTTAACAATTCTAATTTTCCAGTTTTTAGATCATGAAGACGTAGACATCGATTCTTAAATTTTGGGATGACGTGGATGACTCTGATCTAAAATTTTTATATTTCTGAATCCATGGATTTTGAGATTTCGAAAGTATCAATGTAAGCGACCATTGAAATTCGTTGTTAAGTCGTAAAATTCATGAAATTTTTTATCACTGATAATCTACAATCTTATCGTTCGCGTTCAATGCACGTGCATTTTTGAGGTCCTTGAATTTTTTATATTCTTGGATCGTTTAATTCTGCTTCGTCGTTTATTAGATCTTTTCTCCCTTTTTAATAAACACGTCCTATGTTTTGTACTAGATTGCAGTCGTCAGTGATCGATCTGCATGGGATTTCTATTTCCGTTCGACTGCACGGTTTACATCGTACTAATTGATCGTTAAACAACTAAATAAAAATGTAAATTTCGTCAGCTTGACCGGAAATAATCGAAACTGGGCATTTATACGGACTCTGTAATAGACTGCCGGTTTTATATGTTTTTATCGTTACCGTCTCGTACGAGACTTTTGATTCACGGTATCTTTCTCTTGTTGATCACGGTGATGTAACTTGAAAATGTCACTTGTGTATTATGAGGCGTCATTTACCAGGCGTAACTTCATTAATAAGTAAGAAGAACGTGTGCATGTAAAGTAGTTTTTAGCATTGTAAGACACATGAGAGGCTTTTATTGATCGTTAGCGGAATAGAAGCAATTTCTGCGATAAACACAATCGTCTGGACATTGCTTTTATTTACGATATATAGTATAAGTTATATATAGATATAGTTGGTAGTACAAATATGTAAACCTGCGTGCCTTGTACGCCGTAAAACGCGTTTCATTATTTATTTACGAACAGATTGTCATAAGCTTTTTATATATCGCGAGTTGCATGTAATGTGAATATTACTTTTCCTGAAATCTGTAATAAAGAATCAATCTTTTAATACACGTGACTGCTGGTTTTTAAACGTACAAATGCCCCACGCATTTGTGGGACGAAACATTATCACTACTTGCTCTGCATTCGCACAAAAATTTTGCTTTATAATCACTGTACAGAAAATTTGCCACTATCTGCACTTTTTTCATTTTTACAAGATTTTACGAAATTCGGAATTTATACCAACAAATATTACAATGCACTTCTTTCGCCGAAAGTAATTCTGCGAAGGAAATTTTGTTTAACATAATTCTTAAACATAAACAGTTTTATTCATAATGTTACGAAATCGATAAATCGATTCAAATATCTAACTTTCAGTTACTTGAGGTAAAGATATAAAAACTCATCAAGATACAAATATTTTGCTCGAAACATGATCAATCTTGCTTAGTATTTTTGTCAGGATCGCGTATATTAATAATCGGAGAAGAAATACGACTGCTGTTTTTAATATGTATATTTCTCTAAGCACTACATGTATTTACATATATACAATAGAGTGTATGATAAAATATAATCGACTAATCGGTTCATTAGCGCTATCGTTTCTCGGTTTATCTAAAGATAAAGATTAAAGTTTTATGAGTTTAAATCTATGAAGATAAGGCTTCTTGCTAAGATGGCGATTTACTCTTTTTTTTTTTTTTTATTTCCTTCGATTTTCTTACAATTTTTGACGATTTTATATTTTCTTTAACCGTGCGTCGACTTATTGTTAGCTAAATGTGAAAAATTCGAGCTGGATATCTTGTTTTGAATATGGCAAAAAGAATAATTTTACATCTGACTATTTCACGATAGAAGATAGAGTACTTTCTTGTTAGGCGGAAAAACTGAATTTTAAGTGATTCACACACCCCGCCACATATATGAAAAATTTATTAGGAAAATTGAGGGATTAGCTCTTCTTAAATTTCTTCGAATGTTAATATTAGTAATTACTTTCACGTCGGTTTATTATTTAGCTCTAACGCATAGTGCAGCTTAAAAACTTGTTCGAAAACAGTCGATAGATAAATTTGTTATGCGAAAAGTAGATGAATTAAAAAGAATTGATAAAAATTTATCAATTTTTTTAGGAGATTGACTTTACATTTCATGTTTCTCTCTACCTTGTCACTTGTTAATTTTTATCCTAAGACGGATATTGGAATTAAGAGTATTAATCTCTTACCTAAAATTATAGAGTATATCACTATTTCTTTTTTTTTTTTTCATATTTAATATTTAATTATATCTATAGCAATAAATAGTGCCATCATAAAAAGAGATAAAAAGGGATCCAAAAGAAAATGTTAAAATCTTAAATCCGGATTTCGAAGATAAGGTGCTCACTACCACCGAAAAGACTTTCTTTCAATTGCTTTTAACTCATCTATTTTCTTACAGGAAATCTGCCCATCACTTTTAACGAATCTTATGACTCGAACAAGCGTCCTTAAAGTTCGTCGCGTTGAACGGTACGAAGTAATCGTCGTGCAACTGCCTGACGATGTTCTCTATCGGGCACAATTTGATGCCCCTTTTGCCGAGCTGTTCTCCATCGTCGCTGACGTAGGTGTTGGCGTTCCTGCAGAACGGGATCCTCGGCGTGAGATCCCGGCCGTTGGCGATGACGCGGAAGTAGAAGTCGCTGGCGAGGCGATTGTCGTTCCGCGGATTGATCTTGTAGACCTCGATGACGAGCCTCGAGGCGTAGTGCGTCGCTACGTCCGAGACTATGCCGAGCGCCGTGGCGAGGTATTCCAGGGTTTTATCGTGGCCGGAATAGAGGACAATCTTTGGCCTGGCCTCGGAGATGATGCGCAGCATGAAAGTAACGATGCCGCGCAGCATCCCGTAGGCCTTCAGCAGCCCGTACTTGTTGCGGCTGCTGCTCTTGGCCGCCTGCTTGGACTCCCAGTCCGTGTAGGCGAACAATCCGGTAACGTGATCGCTCTTCACGCACGTCCGCTGCTGTGCGTCGAGGTCCACGCACGGCAGCGAGGCGCCGTGGCACACGTACGTTAGTAGTGCGTCCCTTAGCGTGTTCGGGTCGCACGTTTGGGCCTGATCCGGAAGCTCGAACACGGCGCTCGCCGCCTGCTTGATCAACTCGCCAACGGCCGGATGAGATTTCAGATGATTGGAAGTCTCCTGGAAAAGATAGAGGTAACATGTAATGCTTGGGCTTGCACAGTCTTGAACTTATCGTTCGATCATTTTCCAAGGCTTAGAGTACACTTTGTCGAGAACACGAAAACTAGATTATTTTCAAAAATAAAAAAAATTATTTTTAGAGTGAATTATTTTTAAAACAGAAATATAGATTACTTTTCAATGTTTGTACATATAAAAAAAAAAGTTATTATTTTAATATGAACAAACTTGGTAATAAAATGAAATGAATTTTAGAAATTGTAACAAATTTTTTGATCAACTTTTCTCGTGTGCTCATTAAAGTTATGTTCAAACAATTCTCATTATTTTTTTTTCAGAATCTTCATTTGAATCTTAATCACCGAGGTGTTTGTAATTATATGCTGAAGCTTGGAACTGGAGTTGCAGTCTCTCCCGCAACTTTAATTTAGAAAAAATCAATACTATCACATGCATCACATGTGATAAATTTCCACGTGCCACATGGAATGCACGATTAGCAAGAGCATTAAAGCGAAACTTATTTTCGTAGCAAGTTATTATCGCTTTCAAGAATTTTATTTAGATAGCGCAATAAAAATTCATGTCACTTCTGAAAGCCTAGAATGACCTACATAATTTTATTGGATTTCTCGAGAGAGCAGGAAGAAGAGCGATGTTGATGCAGATTATTTAATACGTTTCTGAGAAACTGGAATGAGATTTCATTAAAACTCCCTTAAGTAAGACATTTGCAGATTCCGTTTTTAAACCGTCTTTAATAAAGAACAAGATTCCATTTCTTGAACGGTGTATGCATTTCTTATAAAGTGCAAGACATTGATGTTTATCAATCATTTATAAATACAAGTTATTTATATCATTTATAAAACTGTCGTCCATTCAAATTTCATAGAAAACAATCTTTGATTTTATTTCTAGTACGCGCATTATATGTGTGTAACATATAAATCGACGATACGTAGTTAATCACGTTTTAATTAACGATCGTACCTTCAAATGCTGCTTCAAGTATTTCTCAGCGGCGGGACAGGCGCACTCGTTGTTGCAAAACGCATAACTCTGGCTCTCCTGCAGACTGATCCTCGCCAAACTTTGAAAGCCATCGTTCTCGAAGAGCGCGTAGAGCAAGGCGACGGCGCTCTGCACAGTCCTACGATAGGAAGTGCTGTATACAATGACGTCTCTGCCAAAGGTGGTGCCGTTCCCGAAATTCAGCTTCTGGTAATACGCATTCCTCAGTAGAATCCCGGTTTTCAGAAGCTGCAGGATCCCGAGCGTGGTGAGCTGCCCGATCTTGCAATCGCGCGCGTTTGCCGGCAGCACGGGCAGTCCATGAAACGGGCCCAGAAACTGGGCCCACGCGGTCTTCGAGTAGTTGGACACATTTTGCACGAAATTCACGTAATTCTCGTAGATCGTCTCGAGTTCCGTCGCGCCACCGAAATCACCGCCGCAGTTGATGCTGCTTATGTTTCGTATGTGTGTCAAAGGACCTCTGTCACCGTGGCGGATAAAGATCAGGATACCGCCAAGCGTTAAATTGCCCTCGAGCTTTCCTATTCAATAAGAAAACGCGTTAAAGTATGTATAATTATGCACTGTGATAAAGGAAAGATAATTTGCGATTCAAATAAGACACTAAATGGTGTTTTCTTTCTTTAACACTGAATTAAGGCATGCATTTGGAATTAATTCTACGTTTCTTTATCATTTGTTACGATTATTATCTGCAAAGAACTTTAACGATTATTTTTTGTGATATTTAAACCGTTTAATTTGTTATTCTATCGTCGTAATATTCCGTTTTGATGCGCGTTTATAAAAATCTTGTGATAATTGTATAACGTACCTTCGGTCTCTGCGGTTATCTCGTGCGGCAAATTGCAAAAGCGAAAAATTTTTTTCGTTTTTGCATCCGGCTTTAAATTTCTCGGGAATTCCCGAAGTGACAAATCATTGTTTATGATTCTCGTTTGTACCGAAGTTTTCTGATCTACGCCGATGTACTTGTACATACCTGTATGATGGAAAAAAATCGCTTTTAAACAACAATTTAAGTAACAATCTCATTTTATTGATTTTGTTCTTATGATTTATATTAGTTAGCTTTCAACGGGTAAAATATATTGGGCGAAATATAACACGTTTATATCTGTGATAAATCGATTTCAGAAAGATATCGAGGTGCGAAATAGATTCATGACTATCGGATATGATAGGAGATGAAACATTAAGAAGCAATTGACTCGGACTTTCTTTAGATGTAACATAATTCGTTTCGATTCCGAGTGCAAACTACTGTTATACGGTTTTAACGGAAGATATTAAAGATGAATGTTTAATGTATATGTAATGAGTATGTGAAATGTTTAGGAAACAAGATCAGCTAAACGTTCCATGAAATGATGAGTTGGCGAAAATGTGCTGAATTGAAAATTTGATACTATTGAAAAATTTGATATAACCAGGGTTGAATGGTTTGGAGATGACAAGCGATGAAATTAATGAACAAATTAAAAAAAAACCGATAATACATATCAACACTGCAAAAGAAAAAATAATTCAATTTGTAATAAATTTATATTAAACAATTTTATTACTAACAGAAAATTTTTTATTGAATAAGTTTCAATAAATGTTTTATGATCGCTTGATATGCAGCTGAAACAACTGCAATTGAACATTTTCCTCATTTAGAAAAGAAAACAAGACAATCATTGCTCCAATAACATGTGACGACATATAGCCACAGATATTATTGGAAAATTAGATTGTTCTATTATAATAAATCTATTATTAAAGCGGTAAGGAAGAGAAGCGTTTAAGCTATAACACATCTCTACATGCGATTTGCTCTATATTAATAAATAACCGGTAATCGTGTCGGATTTAAATATCCAATCATCTCGAAATACCCGACCGAATATAAAACTTTAAAGATTGTAGAATCCAGCGATTTACAGGAACGCGAGATCATTTTACCGAGTGTTCAAAGATCCGTCTGATTCCGACGAGTTCAATTTCCTACAAGCACGATAAGATGCCAATTGGCACGTTTCTGGCGTTATATAAATAAATTCCGCGTGCCCGCATCGAGATCATCAGTGCTCATTCAGAACGTAAATATCGATCTCCGCGAGTTTCAGCTGTTAAGATTTTTGCATACATTCCGCGAAAACGCGTTCGCCGCAATGCACAAAACTGTCGATCGGACAAGATTGCGTTTTCTTTTTTCTTTACCAGCGACCAGCAGGAAAATCCACACGCTGAGAATCACGTAGCAGTAGAACGCCCTGTGCTGGTAGGACAACCGGACCATTTCCGCGAGCATCCCTCGGCGGTCTCGGGCCCCGCGGTGGGACCGACTCGCAGGGCGGATAGCGTCAACGACGTCCCGTCACGGTGACGACGACGACGGCGAGGAGCGACGAGGCGACGCGGACGCGACTGGATTACCGTCCCGCTCGGTGCCGATCGAAGCTGCATCTTCAGACGCCCGTCGACCACACTTTCCGCATATTCGCCGACGTTCCGCACCTTGATCGACGCGACGATCGACACGAGCGGCCGCAAACAGCCGACGGACAGTGGTTGCGACAGCGGGAGAAATCGCCGACTACCCCGTGCGCGTCCGTCAGCGATGGAACTGCCGGTTCTGCCATGGCGATAACGGCGGATGGATTTGTGGGGGTGCGCCACGGGGCGCAGGCGCCGCCACCCGATATCAACCCTCCACTCTGAAGAGCCGACCAAGTTCCGCGTTACGGGCTAGTCGGTCTGCGGGGTGACTTTCGCACGACGTTTATCGACCCTCCTTTATCGGTGCAGTTATCAGACGGAGAGCCCGGTCAGCAAAAGCCGGTCGGTTATACGCGTCCCGTCGAGAATGGAGTTTCTCGCACAGCGAGATATTAAAAATAGATCCGCGAATGTAATAATGAACTTTCTCCGACGACCGCTGATCGATCTGAAGCGGGGATGACTGACGGATTACTCAGCATTCTCAATCCGGCCGACTTTTGCGCATATCTAGATATCTCTTTCCGCCACACAAATTATAATACAACTCATTTACAATGCAGAATTATAATAATACGAAATTACACGCTCTGCTCTCATGGTCGAAATTTATTGAAAATCTGATATCTCGCAGCAAGAATTTATGGATCTCGCGTTATTTGTTTTGTAACGATATAACGCTGCCTCTTCGCGTACAATAACAATTGCGCATCGATACCATCGTGTATCAAATGTTTTACAATCCGAAAATAAACCGGTCCGATGTTATCTGATTTCGTTCTGATTAATTGAATTTTCGAAATTGCCCAGTTCGGCATCTGATTAGAATTGCCCTTCATTACGATCGCAGCCAGGATCCCCATATATAGCCGTATTTACGTCAACAATGGAACTCACTGTGATTACGCCGATTCTAATTACAGATTGCAACGCAAATCTCTAATTCGGGCAAGGCACCTCAAATGAGTGACCGTGAAAAGCAAAGCCCGCCGACGTGGAAAGCGGATGCTGATGTCACCGGTCGGCTTTGCCGGCCGCGCTCTCTCGGTCCAGCCGTAAATATATTCTGTTTAAGACTGATGGTTAGATTGTTCAGCAGTTGATGGCTAGTCTCGGGTTCTCATATCAGGGCAGTTGACGCGTGTTACATCGGCGCGGTTACACGCGAGTAATCACGCCCGTCTACTAACATAGCACCGCACCGGCCACGCAACTGTCATTGGTAATTGAACGCCCCCGCGACATTGTAAACTTAAACGGTCTACAGACGAGTGATATTCTTTGTTGATAAGGGCCCTTTGAAAACATTGCGAATAAAAGATATCTCAAGTAGACTAAGTGAATTGGTAAACCGATTAGAGAACATTATTCCTTGCTAAATGAGGATGTTATTTCTGTTGTGTATTGATTTTCGTATTAATAAGATGAATTGTCAAAGTGTACATTTATACTGCGTGTTTTATAAGCGTATTATTTACAATTATTAACAAAAATTAAATATCAAGCTGCTTTAACTTACAATTGTATTAATCATTGCAGAAACCAACGATATAAACGACGTTGTCCTTTTATAATAATATAATTATTTAATATTATCTTATATCTTCTCAAAAATAAGTTTTATACCTGTCTCTTTGTGTTACACACGAAAATATTATATAAAAATCACGCAAAGCAACGTAATGATATCCAAAAATAGACGCAAAATTGAACGAATTAGTTAAATGCTTGAAGGGGTATAATCAGTTCGGCAGAACTGCAGTCACACTTCAGTCATCACTTTAGTATACTCATGCATGCCAGTAAATTAATATACAAGAGTATTCGCGTTACTCACGATTTTATCACTAAGTTTATGTAGAAAAATGCCATCGCACTAGAATCGCGCATACGTGTATTAATAAATTCAAAAAATAAATAAATATTTTGATTTCTAATAAATTTTAGAACGATCGTCATAACACAAAGTATTAGCGGAGACCAAATATGCAATTATAAATTGCAATTATAAAATGCAATTATAAAATGCAGTTTAATTCGTCGAAATTATTTAATCAGCCTGTAACTATCGCTGCCTTGGCATTGGAGCAACCGTCATTTCTCTTAGTTTAAGTCCCTTAGTGATCTAATATGACTGAGAGAACATCCGGTAGTGATACAAACTGCAAGCATTATCGTGAGGAACAAACTGCAACAAGCTGTACGGCATTTTTTAGATATATGTTTAGATATGCGATATACATCGCATGTTACTTTGTGTATTACGCTCATTACCCTCGACATTCGCGCAAACTTTAGAACTTTAGAATATGGTTATTGCGTAATTGTTGTAGATCGCCGGATCAAAATCTTTCCCGCAGCTGGCACTTTCAAGGATTGCCGATTGCGCACAAGCGTGGACGGTCCCTTCCCTTCCCGTCCCGTTATCATTATTATCATCGTCTCACCCGCCTGATCTCGCAGCCTTGGCAAGATCATTGCCACCGTCACGATCGTCACGATCGTCATTGCGGTAATGATAATGAGCACCTCCGTTTGCAAAATGCGCAGCAGTCTAGATCTTTGAATTCGTAATATGCTTGCTGCAAGTCGATATTTTGACAGGCATGATATAATTGATACTCGAGTGTTTCGAACCAGTTCTTTGTCTAAGCTAAGCAATTTCCAGAAGATATTTATTCCGAAGATAGATTCTGTTTTAGATAAATTTACGATTAGATTCAGAAAGATTTTGTGCTAATTATTGTAAACAATGTAGTCGCATTAATTATTGCAAAGCAAAGAGAGAGAGAGAGAGAGAGAGAGAATATTATCTAACATTGTATTATTTTAGAAGAATTCATTATTTCAGAATATAGTACCGAATTTAATTATATGAATTCTCTCTCTCTCTCTCTCTCTCTTTGTTCTTCGATCAAAAATCAAACCTGATTTTTCCCAATGAAAAATCTTACCTGAAATAAGAAAAGATCGAACTTTCAAAGAATCCGCAGAAGAAAGAAGCACCAACCAGTTTCCTGGTGCTGACTGCAGCTGACAGATCATTTGTTCCGTGTTCACTATGCGATGGATAATCGGGACTTAAAGATTTTTTACACACTCCTCGCGTGTAAGAAAGTCGCGCTTCTTAGAAATATATATTCAAATTCGTTACCTACTTTCTAATTTCGATGATTTATCTCCGATAAATTATAAGAGGCAAAAAATTGATTCAATTATATTAAAAATCCAAAGTTTATTTGCTCTACATCTCTTCTTAGAGTCCAAAGATTTAAAAGTTCTTATTTCTACAAATTTTTTGTAGCCTTGCTGTATTAAATGTCTTTCTCTCTTTCTTATCAAAATATCTTGCTCTGTTTTAAAAACAAAAGAATTGTGCAAAATATATATACTAACATCCATTATATTTTTATCAAATATAACTATTGTTTCTTTATATACTACAAATATATGTAATATTTCTTATATAGACGGCTTTCCGCTTCTAAAAAGATGTGAATCAATTTATTAAATCATCGTTTTTAGTTTAAATTAAGATGTTTGGACACGAGGATTTTATTTGAAATGTGCTTAACTAATATATTAAAAGATTGCAATCTTCATTATAATCGACGAACACAGGCTTTTACTGGAATTAATAAAATTTAAGTGAGCTAAGGCGAATACGTCTGGAGAAACCAAATTAGATCATGTAAAGTGTCAAATTATTCTCCTCAAGAGCGCGGTCGTGAAAGTGTCAGCGATCCACACACACACACACACACAAGTACGATACTTTTGTAATATTTTAAGATATGTATTTTATGGTATTTTATTATATTAACCCATTTTTCAAACACTTGATATCATTTATATAACCAATTATTTAATCTATATTAGTTATCAGCAAATTAGGTTTCAATTGATACGTGATTAAAAAGAATTTCTTACGTTTCCACTTGAAGGATATACTTTTGTTAGTTTCTCCTTTAATATTAGTAATTCAATTTCGATTATTTATATACAACACTGATATCTAATATTATATATATCCTTTTTTATTTCCATATAATATACAGAATATCTAATAATAAATATAATATACATATAAAGATTTATATATTAAACAGAAACAAGTGCAATGTATCATAAGACTAACGTAACACTTGACAGTCTCATGATGCGCTGCACGTCCCTACTTGCCCTTTGTACTATTCTCAATTATAACTCAAAAACTAAGCTTCAGATAACATTTTGCAAAAGGAAAAATTGTTTTAGAAATCGTTCAAGAATTTGACATTTAAAGAATATAACATTTCAAGTTGTTCTGAATCACTTCTATAAAAAAAACCATGATCATTCTAAATATAGCTGCGCAGACAAAATACCTATTAAAACTCAGCAGGTACCTGCTTACTTTACTATCCAACCAGAACGTTCGTTTTGACATATCACAAATATCCCAGAACATTTAAGTAGCAGCAACCATATTGCTGTACTGCCATAGTGTTGTGGGAAAAAAATTTTCTAACAAGAAAATTCCGTGATGAATATTAGGTTGGCCGGAAAATAATTTTTGATGTCTGTAATTTTATGAAACGTTTTTTTGAAATAAATTACTTCATTATATATTGATTATTAGACATTATTTAAAAGCTTATTTCTACAATCAATACAGCTTATTTTTACAACCGATATATTGGTTCAACAAATCTAATGGAGACGTTAGTCTTGAAGATCGTGAGAATGATTCTAGCCAAACAACATTCTTTATGAATGATGATAAATACAAAATCAACCACATAAACATCAATAATATTGTATTAAACTAAATGTAATTGCAAAATTAACTGGATAAACATCAGTAATATTAAACGCAACTAAATGCAAATAAATTTTTGAAATATAGACGACGATAAATATAAAACTAAAAGTAGACTAGTAGAATATGAATAATATTAAACTAAATGCAAATTTTTAAACCATGCTTAAGATAAATATTTCTCTCTCTCTCTCTCTCTCTCTCTCTCTCTCTCTCTCTCTCTCTCTCTCTCTCTCTCTCTCTCTCTCTCTCTCTCTCTCTCTCTCTCTCTCTCTCTCTCTCTCTCTCTCTCTCTCTCTCTCTCTCTCTCTCTCTCTCTCTCTCTCTCTCTCTCTCTCTCTCTCTCTCTCTCTCTCTCTCTCTCTCTCTCTCTCTCTCTCTCTCTCTCTCTCTCTCTCTCTCTCTCTCTCTCTCTCTCTCTCTCTCTCTCTCTCTCTCTCTCTCTCTCTCTCTCTCTCTCTCTCTCTCTCTCTCTCTCCCCCACCCCTCTTTTTAAATAGTTTCTCTGTAATAAAATAAATTATCAGTGACAAAATGTATAAATTTAATCAACAAAATACATTAAATATTAATAATTCACTAACAAATCGTATTATATTGCAGCGTTAAATATATTTTCGCGAAACTTCCACGGAATAGAAAACCCTCTGATATCATTATCATAGAACGATCGAGTTGATCAAGCATTAGAACGTGACGTAAAAGGAAACGCAGGTCGCGGAGTGCAAAACGCGTGGCTGATTGCTTGCGAGCTTTATCGCTCCCGCTGCAATCTGAAGGGGTGTAAGGTCAGTTGAAGCTTCTTGACGTCTTATGAAGATAATATATTTACGGTGTCAACTTTCCTTTGTTTCAATTCATGCGGACACAATAATCCATTATCATCGCCGCGTGTTCGATATTCGCCAGTTCGTTGGCTTTTACGTCGGAAACTGCGTATTATAGATATCTCGGATGTTTTGCGCTGGGAGAAAAGAATAATTGTAGTAACCACATAATTACATAACCACATAATCTTTTGTGTGGCGCCAACCATATTTTTATAAGTATACGGTTGATTATACGTTTGGCAGTACTACACGGAGAAAATTTTATATGAAAAATTACTATGTATGGCAGTAACCGCGGACTATGAAGCCGCGGGCCAAATATTTTTACTATTTTTCACACGTGAAAAACATAGTAAAAATTTTTATAATTCTTTCATGGTTCGCGACTACTGCCGTACATAGTAATTTTTGATATAAAATTTTCTCCGTGTATACAAGGTTATTATAGCTAACATTATAGTAACAATTCTTATAAAAATGAGTGTTCTGACTATAATTATAGTCCCATGTAACTATAGTTCCAAATATCACATACTTTTCTCTCAGTGTGGACACTTATTTAGCGATATGGTTCAACAATATATGTTACCATACAAAATAAACCGACGATAAGAACATAGTGCTGGTAATCAAACGTTGACTGTAAAGAATGTCAATAATGTATGCTTAAAAATACACATAGATAATGAAATCTTCTCGTTTAACTTTGAACTGAACTTAATAATTTACGCAGAATAAACGCGCAAAAGATATTCAATTATATTATTACAAGATATTAAAGTTTCCTTATATGTAATAATCTCTTATTAAAATTTCTACAAAAAATATAATTAGGGAAATTAATTATAGTTTCTACAATAAATATAATTCAGGAAATCATATAAATCATATGCAATAAATTAAATCTCCTGAATGCTACATTTCTCCAAATATAATTAACATAAATCTCGTTTCTTAAAACAGAGAAGAGATTAAATAACACATTTATAAATTTTTTACGAATCAGAAAATTATAAAATATCACAATTTAAATATGTTGATAAAAAAATAGTACTGTATACTATTCTCTTTGCATAAAGTGACTGCTATAATATTTAACAAATTTCTTGATATGTTTATCAATCTCATCCTTGACTGATTGAACTTGCCATCGCAGAACGCGTTTTCCGGAATCAGAACGCTAATCCAGATTGTGAATGTCGCGAGTTTGTGGCCGGATATTACTTTTCAAGATATCAGGCACTGGTAACGTTGTTTGTTAGAGCGCATTGTGCATTATTAGTGCGCATTGCGCGATTGGCGTAACAAAAAGCGAGAATCGATTACGATCTATTACGTAAATCAATGAAAGCGGATTTTAACCGCTTGGCTTTTTATGGCATTTTCAAAACGACAACCGGTTTATGTAGATGCGTGCGATCTGCCAGCAAGGAAGTGTCAAACTAGATAAGCGCGGCCGCATTCACTGCTTCCGTCTACCACGGATGCGCCACGCTCCATGCATTTGAGTTGCATCGCCGAGAGAAGATCAATTCATCTCCGAGATTATATAGGATGGTTCACCGGCCATCATCCATCTCTTTCTTGCACTTTAGTACATGCGAATACATTGCAATACATGCAAATATTTTTCATTTTTATATTCATTTATTCTCACATTTGTAAAAATCTTTCTCTCAGATTAATATTAAAATTGTTAAATAATTAATCTATCTAGAATTGTCTAGAAATTTATAAAAGAAGAATATTGATTATTAATATCATCTTGCACTGATTTTGCTATAGATATAACAAATATATAGAATAGATTTTGCAATATAATTTTTGTTTCGCGAATGGCACTTCGTGTGTAATAAATTTATAAAGATATTAATTTAAAATTGCGAAACAGCGCTGAAGTTTCTATTGATTTGTGAAAGCTTCCACTTTTCGATTCACGAACTTTCTTTCGAGATACAGAAAAGCTATAGCTCCGAGACAATTTCTCCAAGTTTATGAATTTGCTATTTGTTGTGATACTTCCTTCGAACGCTGATCGGATCTTCCGCGCGCGAATGTCTCGCAGTGAGCGGCAGAGCGGAGGATCGGAACGGACGCGCGGCATGAGTACGAGAGTGCGAGCGGGTACGAGCGGAATCTCGAGCGGCACACCGAACAGTTCGAATCCCGCTTCTCGCCGTGACGACGTTCGGACCCGCGCGCTCCTTCACGCTCGCCTCGCTCGAATTTCGATCCTCGATCATGACACGCGGACGGACGAAGATGTGCAGGTGAAACGTGCTGCGCTTCCTACCTGACGGAGAAAACAAAAGGGACAAGCGACGTAGTGCCGAAAATTATATAAAAAAAAAAAGATCAACATCATTTTGGATATTACCAAGAAGATTTAACTTTGGTGGTGATAATTTATAAAATTTGTGTGGAGAGTTTGTTCGAGGATTTACGGCGCTTCCGATTGAATCAAGAAGTAAGGTAATTGTTATTAGTGAATAATAAATAATTACAAAAAAGCAACACAGTTTAACGATTTTTACATTTTCGCAATTAGAGTGCGTGAGTGAATTTTCTTTCCTCTTTCTTGTTTTCCTTTCAGATCTTTGATCTTCTTGCACAAATTTTTTAAATTACAAAAAAATGCACAGATTTTTGTACAAAATAACAATTTTTATATTTTAATAGACTTTTTGGCAACATTATTAAAATAAATAAGAATAATTGAAAGAAACGGCAAAGTGTCAACAAACTAGTTCAATGTAAAATACGCAATTAATAATTAATATTCAATTGAATATTAATGGGCGAATAATGCATCTGTTCCTTGTAACTTTTTCTTGTTTTTTTTGTATTTAAAATGAGATGAATATACGTTCGCGCCATGAAGAGAGAAAGCAGAATGGAAATAATTGTAGAAAGTGCAGGCGAGGAAAGATGGACGTATTGTAAGATAATTAATAAAATTAAATTAATCTCACAAGCCGTATTGTTCGTAAGTAATGATGTTTATATAAGCCATTAACGTTCATTAAGTCAATCGCAACGTTTATGACAAATTACACAAGGCAGCAGGATTATATTCTTAATACAATCCGAATAAAGATTATCAGATCTAAAACACACTTAACACGCGTAATCGAATTAAAAATAACTGAATCAAGTTTCTGCTTTAAACTTTGCAAAAGTAAAAATGCATTTCAGTCTGCGAGAAAAGAGTTCAGATTTCTAGAGAATACATTTTCCAAGTTTTAGACTAACAAGCAAATGCAGATCACCTTTTCCCGTTAAAGTATCCATTTCGCGGAAGAATGCACTATAAGTGCTCCTCGTGTAAACAGGAAATACTTTTGTTATTGCGATTATGTTATATGCCCACGCAGTTTGGTGCAAGACTTAGTCATCGTTTACGGACGACTGTGTTATAAGCCCTGTCGCCGACTCACTTTCGTGTTAACTCATTGCCTCAAAACCACTTATTATCTTATTAAAGGCCATTGTACCGTTTCTAAACAATAAAGCAATGATGACTGTACAATGGGAATTTGTCACTTTGAGAATCTACAGACGTCAAATTTTGCGAAAGCAAAAATGTGTAATCACGCACGATGCGCAAAACTAAGATTCTGCGGAATCTGAAAGAATGCAAGTAAAGAAATTTTTATAAAATGTTTTATCAAAGTTTTTGGCGAAAGAAACAGATCAAAAAAGTTGATGATAAAAATCTTTTCGGATGCTTTGTAACACAAAATTTCGATTTTTTGTTCATAAGAATAAAATGTAAAAAATGTAGGAATATTGCTCAACAGTAAAGACTCTTTATTATGCTACTTTCAGTTTCAGAGTGCAATTTACAACTGCGTAGTATGTTTTAAAGCCTGTAAAAACTGCACTCATCCGCAAAAATTATTATATCACAGTGCTTATATCACGAACTTAATATAATCCGTTACGCATGTTGCCCGCATATAACAACCAAACATATCCATTTAAATATAAAATGTACACGTGAAGCAATCAATACATGTTATTTGTTACTTAAAACATATATAGTCTATTTTTATACGGTAAATAATATTTACGTCACAGATTATCTTTATTCCGGTCACAATCTGTGTTTTGCAATAACGGAGCGAAGATTTGAGCTGGCAGCGAAAAATATTGCTCTCTAACAACGGGTCAATCAACCGCGCTGTTGATGTATTCCTTGAACATCCCCGTCCCCGTAACAAATTGTTGACCTCGGAGGGTCGGTGGGGAATTGCATATTACTGACGCATCGGCAAATCCGCAGCGAGGGGACGCTGCTGATATTCGCGAGTGCCCTTCCATCGATCATTTTTGTCGAGAAAATCACTAGAGAGGACTCCATAAAATTTCGCTGTGAAATGTTTGTGACGCTTTATTTTAATTCGTTGAAAAGGAATTATTTTCAAAACAAAATCGGACTTTTTGTTAAAGAAAGAATTTTTCGAACGAATTGTTGAAACGTCGGTATATCTGATATTTATATAATATTTCAGAATAATCGTGAGAATTGAAAAGAGTAAAAAGAAAAAGATTTATGCATAAGAAAAGAATTAACGATAAACTTCGAGAAAGTATTATAAAATGACTTCAAGAGAAATGAAGCAAAGTCAAACTAGATACGAGTAATAAGAATGTTGGTAAGAGTTATCGCAGACTTCAACGTTTTATCGAGGAAATATTTTATATATGTAAAATCAGATAACGACTAATCAAAATGTCAAGCAGCAATGCGCTTTTCAATATCAGTTATTGCTCCAAATTTGTTATAATTCACTGTCGAAAAATCAATCGAGTCGAAAATCCCATCAAATGAAGGACACGATGGACTCGAAGCATTGTTACAATATCGATCATCGTTCGAACTACATATCGATAACGTGACTCATTTATAGATAACTGAGCATCGTTTGCATTGTTGAGTATATCAATCGCCCAATAATATCGTATAAACGTATAAAACGAACAACTGATGCAATTAGCGCGGCGTTGCAGACTGTTCTCCGCGAAAGGGGCTCTAGCAACAGGACGTCATAAGCATACGCTCACGAGCTTATATACGCGTGCGGGAATTTATCTCCCGGGCCGGAACTGGCAGATAATATTTTTGAAGACCGGTCGAATGGACCGCGGCACTTACGCAATCTATTTAAATTAGAGAAAAGTAACTGTGGAATTGCGCGCGGAAGGAGAGAGGCCTCGACGGCCGTCCGGCACTATTCCTCCGGGCCCATCGCGCGCCGACGTCGCCGGCCGATTCCCCGTAACCGATAAATTAAACACTCGGATATCTCTTCCGGTTTGAAAGCACGCGACTGCGCACGGTTGAGCCGTGCTGGCCGTTGGCGGTGGCCGTCACTGCATCGGAAGAAATCGAGCGTACAATCTAGAGACCACACTACGCCGCCGTTATGTTTAACTGTCGTTTTGTATCCGACATGAAAAATGTCTCATTGTTCCATCCGATAATGACGATTCAAATCGATGAGTCAAATCGTAAACTTGGTGCGACGATTTCATACTGCATGTGTACAATAGAGTTCTTAATTCCACGAATTTTGTTCTTAAAAAAAAAAAAAAGAAATCGGTACTCAAATGTTCGATTTCGCAAATATTTCTTTAAAAATCGCATTCATAGATTTTTGATTGATAACGTATCCTTGGCCCAATAAAAGTTTTGACCGTCTAGGACGTTGGCTCCATATATTCATTTAATGATTTCATAGATTGATCATACACTGCTTATTATAAATTTATGTCACGGTAATAAAGTTCACCACGCGCTGTAGAGAGCAACATAATTCACGCTCGCGTATGAAGCAACCGAAGCGTCAATTTTTTTCATAGCGAGATGCAAAAGCACCACATAAAGAGTTTCTTTTTGTGTCAAGACACTGAAGATTTATACTGTTATTTATTTCTGAGTGTAACCTACGGTTATAAATTATTCTTCAATTAACCATTTTATTTTTCAATTAAACCAACAGCATGGAAAACGCTTCAGCAAAGAAAAATAATAATTGATATACTAATTAACGCGGAAATTTGTAGTGTAGCTTTGTTAATGTTATATTTTATTATTCATTAAGTTCACGATAAAAAACTGTAATTGACAATTAATAATATTAAAATACACATGACAGCATTTAATGTATTTGATTATAACATGTTGTTATTTAATTTATAATTGTTTTTTTAACACATATCGCTTTTGCCGCCTGTTGTCGCTCGACACTATCGACGATGCTTCTCGAAATAATCGACAATGTCAAAAGGATACGAAGCTATAAGATGACGTTTCAATTCGCGTTCGCGCACACGCGATAACACGCTTATAAATATGCGAGACATACGCGAGTTATAAAAGCTCGATTTACGTACGATGTTTTAAGAAACGCAGCTTAACCTTGTCCCGATTGCCTTTCCGTAGCGATTGCTTGCAACGACGAGACGAGTCACAAGCCATTTCACAATAGTTCGCGGCTTTGAAAAATAGATCCGCCTGTATAACGTTGTCACGCTTAACCCTTTCGCTGTCGAAGATTACTGCAAACGTCGAGAGAGTTGCAACGGCAACGCGTACTGTGTACATTTACGTATGCGGCACGAGTCGACGTAATGTTGCGTCTATTTGTGATTTATCAAAAATTTTGAGACAAAACGTACTTTTTATACCTGTTGTATAAAAAAAAGCACCGAGAACTAAAGTATCGCATTGAGGAATTAAAGAACAAACTATATATCACTTAAATAGCCATTCGATCACATATTTCCTATTTTAAAATGAGTATTTTCAAAGGGTCAATTACTTGCAAACTGGTTTTCTACCAGTTTCGTCCCCCCCCCCCCCTTCCCCCCGCCCCTCTTCCCCATACGCATATACACACATGACCCTTGGTGTGCCTTTGGTCAGTATTTTTCGTAGACACAAACGAGAAGTTCTCAGACAGAAATATTTTTACGTCTTAGGACTATTTCAGATTGTATGGGAGAACAGATTTTTTTAACATAAAGCTTTTCACATATTTCTTTAGTTTTTCTGTTCTATCATAATATTTAAAAATCTATCATGATTTTAAAAAATGCAACTTAAAATAAGTTAAATAAAAACATATTCAGTTCTTGAGTTAACAATCACACAAAATTTTCTCAGAAATTTATCATACCAAGAAATTATATCTTTTAAAAACATCAACAGATTTAGTATTAAAATGTATTTCTATGAAATAAGTAGATTTTATTATAAGTTTCTTAAGTATTTAATCTAAAAATTAAAATTAATATTGAACAGGATGCATATGTAATATTTATACTTAATAAATGTACTATTCATACGTTCACATGGAAAAGGAATCGAACGAGGTCACATATATACTAAAGTTAATAATTTCACATTTGATGAAATAGAATATCGATAAAATTAATATATATATATATTAAAAGCTGGCGAAATTTAAGTATTTAATGTAGAAATGCAAATATTTAATTTGCGATATAACCTACTTATTTTATAAAAAAGTTTGATTAAAAAATGCCTTTTAATATTAAATTTATTAATATATATATTGATTCTGTAAAAACGTTCAGTTTGATTTTCAATAAGCGTTGCTAAAACTGTTTAATAATGGCAAAACTATTGGAAATATTTATGCAGGATGTCTCCTGAGATCTCGAGAAAAAATTCCTTCAGAATTTCTTGATTTTTCAGATATTTTCATTAAAACTTCCAGGCAAAATTATATTTTTTATGTAAATTTAAAATTAATTTAATTATTGTATAGGGTTATTTTTACTCTATTCACAAGTATGTAGTTTTTGTTCATGATCAAAAGAAAATTGAAAGTTATATAAATTTTTAAATAAGAAAAACGACTCTTGCAAAACAGACATTTCATAATATGTAAAATTGTGGCTCTTTTATTTCGAAATAATACAAGAAAGTGAAATTTCGCGCTTTACACAGCACACGTACACGGGTTTTCGATTGGTGCATGTGAACCGTGTCGAATGGAAATTAATTTTTTTCCTCTACGCTTCTCTCTCTGTTATTTTATGTACGAATCACTCGTTTTACTAATCGTGCTACGATTATTCGAAGAGTGTGTGCTGGACACGTTATGTAATCATTTTATCTTTGTTGTTTATAAAATGTCGTACAGATAGAATAATACTTCCGAATATTAGATATCGCTCTACAGATTTATAGGCTTTATGTCACTATATTACTAACTTGGTCGATTGGCTAACTTTTGATTGCTCGCGAAATACAAACAAAATGTTTGGAAACAATTTTCAATAAAAATTCCCTGATAATTCCCTGATTTTTCTAGATGAGAAAGAATTCCCTGAGAATTTCAGGTATTTCAGATTTTTCCAGTAGTAGACGCCCTGCTATGTATTATATACTGTTAGGAAAGTCCTATTTTCAACTGTTATTTGGATGCAAAATTAGTTTGTTTCGATTAGTTTTAATCGTTTACATATCAGGAAAATGAGCGTGGAAAAATTGCATTTGCATTACATTATACAAGTTTCTGAAGGATTTGAATACTTCACCATCAAAAGCATTTATAAAGTGTAATGGAAAAACCGGTGTGACTTTAAACCGGTTAGAAAATGATTCGCAAAATCATAATAATAATAATAAATTTAATGACATTTAATAATAATATGATTATATAATATATAATTATAATAATAACAATAATAATAAATCTTAATAATTTCCATAAAAAACAATGGAAATTATTTGGTTGATTAAATACAGCAGTGTGTTCATTAAGAAAATAGTAAAATTTTATTAAAAAGTCGAGCCATAATGAAATGAACAGACCAAATATATGTCTAAATTTTTATTAATTTTCTATAAAATTAAGTTAAAAAAAATATTGCAAAATTATAAGTTCCTTTCACATTTATTGCGCATAAATAAATAAAAATTAATTTCTAAACACAGATCTTTATCAAAGTCACAAACGTGAAATTATTACTTTAATAAATATCAGTGTGACCTCGTTGAGTTCCTTTTCTACGTGAACGTACCAATACTGCATTTATTAAGTGGCTTGTAAATATTACATAATACATCCCGTTCAATATTAAAATAAATTTATCTTGACACATGTGGCTACCTTAATCGCAAATCAATACAAGACATTTCACAATATAAAACAAAAAAATTTTATTATTGTCGTCGTGATTGCAATAGCATGATTGCCTTCGCTTGCCTTCGATGGAAAAAGAAAAAACGTATTTATCGAGCGAACTAGTTAATATATTGATTTCTTATTCGGAGCACTTTAAGAGTATGTTAATGTCGTAATTTTATTACCGAAGTTGCATCTCTCTCAGCAGTATGAGTTGCACGCCAGCTATTTTTCTCGGATACAAATTACTCAGTGTGTGTCACTCTCACTTTCGTTTTGCGTAAGGTATATCCGGGATATCGACCGAAATGAAGTTGTTTGCTACGAGGAAACGTTCAAGACTTCAACTACTAGAAAAGGGATTATTTTACGTAATCTTTTTATGAAACCTCACTATCATCACGACCAACGATTTTTATGTTTGAAACATTCAAGATCTATAAAAGTCTACAGAGCTTTAACATCCTGAATAATTTTAATACTTCAGAGATTTAAATTCTCCCGAGTATATAAAATTCTAACGCTGTTCTAATGACATATTGAAAATCTAAGATTTAAATTTCAAGATCAATTAAACAATTCTGAAAAATTTGTTTAAAATTTGACGTTATAAAATTCTTGGGAAATTCAGTTTCCGCGGAAACGTCAAACCGCAGCAATAAAACCATAAGACATTTTAAAATAATCATGAAAGTGACGATAATTATCACTATAAATTCATAAAACGAATAAAACCTTTTATTGCGCTTTCTCCGATACGTTCACGGGAAAGGTGTATTCGCGAGGAAAAAAACGCCAAATGCGAGGGTTAAGGACATTTAGAAAGGGCCGGCGCCGAAGCCGCGGCGTGCAAGAAGAACGAAAGTGCCGCGCTTGTAAATAACGAAATGGAAAATTCTCTCCTTAGTCACGGCATACTTTCACATCGACACGCTGCACTTGCTTATCGTTAAGGTAGAAGAATCGCGCGGCCATATGCCCGTTCTTGGACACGTGCGTACGCATTTACACACCTGGGTAATGCGTGAGCCGAGCGCGTGCGTGAAAGGTATTTAAGGAAAGGACAAGGGAGGCCGAGGTTGCTAATTACGCTAGTATTGCGACAGGCAAGAATGCTGCCCGGCGACGTCGTTTATCGTTGGTAATTAATACAACGGTTGTGGACGATAAATTTCAACGATAAATTGCAAAAGTAGCAAAATATTTTGACAAAATTATAAATAATTAAAATATATATATATCAGAAGAGAGAAAGGAAGAGAGAGAATAAGGTAAAGATTGTTAACACATTCGCCATTTGCGAGATTGGATTTCGTGATAATTGATGAATATTTCAAATAGCATAAAAGCATTGCGTGTAGTAGTTCAATACAGTTATATTGAATATATTTATATTGGCTGCAAAAATTGCGACACGTAACGAGCAACGTATATCGAGTACGTGCATCGAATGCAGAGTTATGTTATTGACGTGATATTTGCACAAACTATTATATTTCATATTTTGATAATAGTAATAAAATTTGAAAAAAAAAGGATAAACACGTAGTTTGCGTTAAAATAATAACAAAATAATAGTACAGCAATAGCGAGTAGAATAAAAGAGATGAATTGTATTTGAAATTAAAAACTAGTTCACTTTCAGTCACTTGGACATATTCTACTAACTCTTGTCTCCAGGAAGTAATCACTCGTATGCTTGAATATATACTCATACTTTCCCTGAGTCGCAAGTTTTTATCTGTATAATTTTCTTCCCATCAAACAGATTCATCGACTATTATTATAATATTAGAGAGGAGGACAAAGAAAAGAGTTTTTCTTATTAACTGCAAAGTTGATTACAAAACTGAAGAATAAAATAAATTGTTATTAATATCGTGAATAATGCGAAATTTAACGATAAATAGTACAATTATACGATTTATTTTCGTCATTTCCAGTATTTTATTTTTTTTCTTTATAATCCTATATTTAACGTCATGGGGGAAAGTTATTAACGTCAATGCTTGCTGCTCGGTCTATCTTTTAACAGAAGTAATGTGTGAATTTCACGATACACTGACTTCAAGGATGCGCTCGGTATCGTGAAATTGGACAATTAAAATTCTCTGAGTGAGTTCTGAAGACGTGTTGTGTATGTTTTATTACTATTTGGAATTTTATCGGTATCATTATCTACCATCATTTTAAGAAGCTAATAATTTATGACACAAAAATTCTACAAATATCGCTCTCTATTTATTAAAAATATGGCATATGGTTGCAGTGGAAAAAATGAGGGTGTCATTACCTTGACAATCTTTAAATATTTTTCTATCCATTTTTAAATGTAATTGTTTTGAATTATTACTATATCAATTATATATATTTGATAGATGTTTGTTTTGTTAAAAAGACTAAAAAACTGATATTTAAAGAGACTTTTCGGGACTGTGCATCGATCGTGCATCAATTATTTCTTCGACATCTGTTCCTTGCTGTATATTCCAGATTTATACTATAAATTTAAATTTTGCAATTCTAATTTTAAATTTATAACGTCATAAATTTTTGATATCGCAGAATTTCCATTCAATTCGTTTTATCACTGTTATATATATATCTTTCTCTTTTTTAATCACAGGCACTACATGTGCCAATAATAGGTCACATAAACTTTTTTGACATCATTTTTAGATTCCACATTTTATTTAGTACAGCACAATGATAACTGACACCATTCTTTCGTCTATTATTGAGTTTATCGCGAATCCATTTGGCTTTCCTTATGCGATAGATTTAAAAATTTACTTTTGAATTTTGTCGATCAGATTTATCAAATTTACCTTTCTTTTTGGAAAATTTTTCATGCTTTATGGGTCATGGACATTGCAAGTTTTGAATTCTGCAGATTTTTGTACAGGAAATTATTAAGTGCATACGTTCTTGACAACACATTGATAGTTACGACGATAACTTTCCGGTCGTTTATAATTGCTGATAAATCATTAAGAAGATAGCGGCGAGTGTCCTAGTGGCCTCGCGATAATAATCTATTGCAACAGCATGCACTTCGATCTTCCGCTGTAGCTGAGACTTCTTCGTAAAGAAGGCATGATAATACCAATAACCGTAGATAAAAGCAACTTAATAGTCGATAGCGACATCTCATGCATATGGTAATTTGTTCAATATGTATTCAATATATTATTACAATAAATAAAATTTATTACTGTTTTCCTTGACCTAATAGCAAATAAAATTAGACACGATTTAATGAATTTATAATTTTAAAGAGCAAAAGATTTTCTAAAGGTTTGTTATTCTCGATAAACTGAGTCAGCTGTCCAAACAAAGCCTGCGATTATTTTTCCAGATAGCCAAATATTAACAATATTTTGCTCGCCGGATTACGCTACGCTCTCAATTTTTTTACTTCTGCTTATCCCCCCAACACAATTTGAAAAAAAATCCAATAGAACTATTCTAATTGTTATTTTAAAAAGCAATGGCTTTTCTACTAAAATGCGATCAAAGGATTATCTAAAGATATTATCGGTATAAATACTTTGACCATTGGCTATTAAAGTCCATAAAAAAAAATATTAAATTTAGTAGATTGCAGTTCCTGACCGAAATAAATATAAATAATCTACAAGATCTTTTTTTTCATCGTCGAAATTTCACTTCATTAGATGCACTCGACAATTTGAGATATCTTGTACACCTGTCGATTGGGCAGAGCCGGTGCAACCGGTGATTCCGGCGTGGCAAAAGCGATTGTTACGCGACGTTATTCAATCGTATCTAAATGAGCAGACGGCAATGTGCGGCAGGTCGGGATTACCCAATAGTGGCTTCAATGTGACTTTCTCCGTGAAACTCGTCGCGCACCTTGCATACTGGCCTCTGAACTTCGTCGATCGGCGATACCGTGTCTTTTACTAATGATACGTGCGTGCAACTTGCGCGGAAAATCCGCAGCCAGTGTCGTACGGTTTTAGAAAGTCGCTCGCCGCCGTCCCCTTGCACAAATCTATATTCGCAGCTAATGCCGTTTCGTGTCGCCGGGCTGGTACCAGGCTTTTCCGAGATTTATGAAACTCTTTATTTCGCCGCGAATCGATTTGCACGGAAATTTATAGCGAAATTTATTACGTAACGATTGCAGTAACGATTTCGGAAAAATCGTGGAAATCGTGGAATTCAGCCGTGCGAATGGGCAGGGATTCGGTATTTTACAAGCGCTATTTGAATATCGTGCATTTAGGCAAAAAGGCGAAGAGAGATACTTGCGAAATGAAAAGCCGGTACTTATTCTTGCTAAATGTATCAGATTCTTTTTTTTTTTCTTTATTTCCTCTGTAATCAGTTACGATGATTGAATTAGTAAGTTATCATGTATTCCTGAACTATACGCAAAATAAATTAAAACCTCCTTGGATCTTCAAGGTGAGGATGAAGACGAACGTGCATGAAAATCTGACGAAGGTGATTCATCCTCCTTCATGTGTCATGTAATCCCTTATGAGGGACCATCGTCTCGTGAAAAAGAAGCTTTGTGTCAGTACAAAAGGCACAGGATTCTCGTCTCGATCGAAGGGTCTTTGATTAAAGAGCATTCGAGTGAATATTCACTAACTGAAAGATGAACCTTCTCGATTTATATTATAATGTTGTTTTTTAATTGAAATTATTATATATGCAGTTTGTCGAAAAAGAATTTATTAATTTCAAATTACTCCAACTTTTTCTACTTTATTATTAGCATATAGATAATAATGTGAGATCAATTAACATTTTATTAAATTGCTAATGTGATTCGCGCTATAAATATCAATCAGTTTAAACGAAAATTGATTATGGTTGACTCAGTTACTTCGCAATATTGATTAACGTCACTTATTTTAGTAAAGTACATTAAATCGAATTAAAAAGTCAATTTCAAATTAATTTAAAATATCTATTAATAATAGTAAGATAAAATAATTGTATACATTTCCAATTTTCTATGGCATGCAAGAGTTAAAGTACTAAATCATTTATAATATTGCATTGCTAGAAGCAAGCTTTCTATAAATTATGAAATATATTGATTAATTATCGCAACACTGAAAAGATGTGGAGAGAAAAAGAAGGATGCAAAATTTTGCAAGTAAATTGCGTAGTAAAAATTGAAATTAATAGATGTTGTTGAATGATTTGAATAATTTGCTTCTATAAAGCGCAGTCAAAGATAATCTTATTGAAATTTTATTGTTAGTATGACGAACATGTAATTCCAAACAATGTGGGTCAAGTCTGACGACATTTTTCTACATGATTTCAATGACAATCATCCTAAATGCTTCTGTTGCACAAATCATTCAATGCGTCGATCGCTTATCAGCTTTGATTGCTTCAAAGGATTAAAATTGATATTTTAATTTAGAAGCAACTGCAAAGAACTTGAACTTTGATATTTCAACAATAAAATTCTTTCGAAATTCTAAAAAAATGCGAAAATTTTATATTGATATTTTTTCTGTATAAGTCTTCTTCAGTCTTATATCAACAATTTGATATATAATCTCGTAAATTTCTCATTCCACTGATAATCTACAACATTATATAATTTTTTAATTACTAATTATATAAATTTTTAGTATCTTGTTTTTCGTAAAGTTACTTAAACTTCAGCTTACGTTGGTCGTTTGTTTCTTTAAAACCTCAATTTCGCAAAACCTTGTTTTCACTCCTTGCCACATGGATGACATAGACGTTTCCGCATAATTCTACTTTGAGAAGCATTAAATAAACGTCGCGCTATTATGTTGGTTGCATTCATCGACTAAAGCAAATAATAAATTTACGTAATGACAAAGACGGATGGAAAGAGAGGGAGAGAAGAGACAAAAAAATTACGAGCGTTTTTCGCGTCGCGCGTTTAACGAACCGTACGAGAAATTCAGTCTTGTACCTAACAATTTTCAACTTACATCTTTACATTTAGTAGCAAAAATGTATACGCACAATGCGTTATAGATGCAAATTACTAATTGGATAACTTGGAGTTGTTTGCTTCTCTCTTCTGACAACACAAAAGCGTGCTTTCTACACAATAAACATAAACCTTTACTGTTTGCAAGACACTTTGTAAATTGCAGAAAACGAACGTCTTCATTTCTTCATTCCATAAAACTCTTTCAATGACAGAAATCGATGTAGATTTCTATCTTTTTTATTTTGCGATGCAATATCTAGTGATGCAACAATTTACAACATTATTTTTATTATTATTTTCAATTATTATTTTTGTATCTTTTACTTGTGAACGCAAGACAGTCCGAATCTTGTTTTATAAAAATTGCTTTCTTTTCAGGTTCTTGTTGTTAAAATTTAATTTCATCATTTCGGTCAGCCGGATGTCTATTACATACTAAGTAGAATGATAGTTAAGGATCCTTTACTTTCATTTTCAGATGTGGCATTTGTCGTGCGTCGACGACTTCTTGAACCGCGCGTTTTACAAAGTTGGCCTCGTTGTTGGCCGACATCCCGGTTACTTCATAATCGTGCCAATACTGTTGGCATGCATATGCTTCACCGGCTACCAGAGGATACACTACGAAATCGATCCGGAATACCTTTTCTCGCCTATCAACGGCCCCGGGAAGACCGAGCGAGCGATAGTCGAACAGTACTTCAAAGTCAATTATAGTCAATTCAGTGTCGCTCGTATCACTAGGCCAGGTGAGAGCCTCGTCCATCATTCATACTGTCATTCTCGCGATTTCTTCGCAATACATTCCATGAATCTAATAAACCTAGAATCCTTCTAATCAGAGATGCTAATCTAGAGTTGACACGGATAATATAATGTATTCCCTGTATTTATAAAAGAAAAACACGAGAGAAATAGTGCTATTCTTATAACTTGCTACTTCTGCAGGCCGATTCGGTCATGTAATCGTGATTCCCAAGGATGGCGGGAATAACATGCTGAAGAGCGCAATTTGGCATGAGCTGGAGGAGCTCGATCAAATTATTCGGAACGTCAAAGCGAAATACGAGGATGAAATATTCACATACGAACAAATTTGCGCACGATGGCTTAACAAGTGCTTCAACAACGACATCCTAAATTTAAGTCATATAATAAGGTAAGCAATTATTCTATAATTTATGACACATAAAAAATTGAAAGAAAATATTTACTCTCACATTGAAGAAAGGGACAACGATATTTGTCGATTTTGAAATTGAGTTTTAAACTTTTCAGCCAGGTGGAAAAACGGGAATATAATCTGACGTTCCCGATGTATTTGAATCCAGTCACGTGGGACATTCACTTATTCCCGGTGTACTTCGGCGGAAGCGTCATCAATGATGATCTCACTATAGAATCGGTGCCCTCGGTACAACTCGGCTATTTCGTCACCGTCAACAGTTCACGGCAGGACGCAATGTGAGTTCACCGAACATGTTTGTCGAGTTTGCAAAAATCCCGGAATTTGCTCGTGAAACTAGCCAGTTGTCTTAATTACACGCGCTCACGATTTTGAAAGTAATGTTCACCGTAACTTACAAAAATGATTGGAGCCCCGAGGAGAAGTTTACGATCTACATTAATGCTACGCAGAAAGATACTCGTGCAGAATCATATAAGAAATAAAACCAGAAGCAATTTCAACAAGTTTTGAATTTTTACAAATGTCAAAACTGTGTCTCTAATTAAAATATTGTATAACCGTGTGCATGCGAATTTAAAGAATTTATATGAACGATAGCCTCTTATCTAATTTCGGCTAATATGCCTCTTTTCACTTTTAATATGCCTTGTAAATACTTTGTTAGCAATAATGAGCGAAGATAACAATAAGCGAATAACAAATGAAGCTAATATCTTATTAATTCATAATAGAAAAGCCACGAATTAACTGTCATCAATTGAATTACTATTAATAGTGTCCGTGCGAATCATAAATAACTGATTCATTACAGACCATTGATATTAATTGTCTATTGTTGTCACTAAAGATGATATAGTATAAAGTACGTATTGACAGCCTTCTTTTGTGCATAGAGTATACCAATCATAGACAGCATAAAAAAAAACAACATTACTTTTTATTATTTTGTCAAAATAAAAGAGGCAATAAAATTAGTGGCTTAAAAAAGTATATAATCTTCAAATAGATAATTTGACGAAAATTTAAAATTTAAATTAATTTAATTTAATTTTAAAATCTGAAGGAAACAAATAAAACTTTATTTGTGCGGACAGCCAATATTTCACATGCGCGATTCGTCAATATGCTAATTTGATTTTGATGTCCTTCCGACTCCCGAATTAGCGGAGCCGCCTGGGAGGAGGCTTTTCTGGATGCCGTCGGTAAGGTCGAGGACGAAGGTGCGTTCAAGCACATTAGCATCGCGAGATTTGCCTCGAGGACCCTCGAGCTGGAGCTGGAGGCTAACACCAAGACGGTGGTGCCATATTTCACCAGCACGTTCATTATAATGGCTCTGTTCTCGATCGTGACATGCATGATGACCGATTGGGTGCGTAGCAAGCCTTGGCTCGGGCTTTTGGGCAATCTTTCGGCCGCTATGGCGACAGTAGCTGCCTTCGGTCTATGTATCTATCTAGGGATCGATTTCATTGGCATCAATCTCGCCGCGCCATTCCTTATGATCGGTAAGTCGCTGTTGATTTTTAAGGTCCTTCTTTCATTGTTGATTTGAGCAATACTATTCTTAAAGTTTTAACAATTAGTCTGTATAGCTTTCCCACTCTCGCTATCCTTATTTCGCGGATCTTCGTAACGTCGAAGCTTCAAAGTTCGATGGTTTGTCAATCGATGTTCAGATTAATACTCCGTGTAAGTTAAGTAACGTAAATAACGATAGGGGCGTCGTCTTTTTTGCAATACCGATGCCGTAATCTCCTGTCACGTTTGTAGAAACATGTGTTGCCGATGATAAACATGTTAGTTCGCTTCGTCAGGTGCGTATGAGCGAAATAAACGAACTGTGATTTATGTGAAAAGCGGAAGTTCTCCTTTTCCCTTTCGACGTCGCGCTCGCCTGCATACGATGCCGGTTAAAGGCAGTTTTTACCGATAATAACAGTTCCATTCGACGCAATCGGCTGATCGTTAAGCTCTTAAAGCGATTATGTACTCAAATTTCATTAAAAAAAACTTAATGTTGATTGAAATTGATGGATTATTGAAAGTTTACGTTATTCAATTTAATTTAAATTATTAAATCGAAAACGGATAATTTTTTTTTTTAATAATTAACTGTTTAATAATTTATGACTTGTTTCTATTACGAAACCAAGAAGTTTCTAAAGAATTTCTACTCAAGAATTTCAGTGGTGAGTTTTAAAAAAGTGTAACACTGTATAAGTCATACCGTAAAATTCTGTTATGTATTTCATTATAATTCTATAGATATATATGTGTGAAATAAAGATATTCGCGAAGAAGAGACGTATGATACATTCTCGCTAGTCACGTATTTTTTCGATATGAATATTAATGCGTATGCGAAATGCATTGTCTCGCGGTTTTATCTTAGCGCGAAGAAAACGTTTTTTATTGTTATTTATGCTCTTTAAAAAATTACATGCGACTCGTGTAGACGAACGTAATGTTCTCCGGAAAATTTACGATAAGACATTTTTCAAAGAACAATTGCACAATTCGAAAATATTTCGATTATCTCAAATAATATCATTTTTTTTGGAAAGAAGACTTATTTATATTTCATTATTTTGCAATCTTTTTAGTATTATGCGTATGAATGATACAAAATGCATAATTAAAAAAATTCACAATGCTCACAAAGTAATTTATGTTCTGTTTTTCTTTTTTTTCCAGGAATAGGAATCGATGATACTTTTGTCATGTTGGCGGCTTGGAGAAGGACAAGTATTACCAAACCGGTACCCGAAAGAATGGCAGCAACACTGAGTGAGGCTGCCGTTTCTATTACCATTACATCTTTAACGGACATGATATCTTTCTTCATCGGCATTCTCTCGCCCTTCCCTTCGGTGCAGATTTTCTGCATTTATTCAGGTATCAAAAACTCGAAATAACTCAGATTGCAATTCTTTACACGAAAAAATTACGATAAAAGCTAACGAGAAAAGAAAGCTAGTAAAATAACAATAAAAGAGCGAAGCAAAATTTTACAATATCCTATAAAATTTCTTAAGATACGCGTATTTTGACATAATAACGTGATTTACGTTTTTAATATCAAATATGCGTTAAATCCTAGGTTTTGCGGTAGTTTTCACCTTCCTGTTCCATCTAAGTTTCTTCAGTGGATGCGTCGCGATCAGCGGTTATTGCGAACGAAAAAATCTGCACAGTGTAGTGTGTTGCAAGGTGGAGCCTTTATCTAAATCGAGTAAGTATTGGAGAACTTTATCTATAAACTAATAACACTCTTAATTTGTCTTACCTAACTATTGTACGTTAATTTTTTTACAAGATCAATTTATATATAATAATAATTTTTATACTATATTTAATAATTTATAGTTTATCAATTTCCAGTTGATAAATTTCAATTTACCTGAGTTACTATATAAACTAATTAACTTAGGAATCAATGTTTTCTATTACTACGTTGTTCGTCATGATTCAAATACCACCGTTCGAAATCTCATTATGCCTGCATGACGTATTGAAGTTATATCAACAAACCGACACGCGTTACGTTTGGATACCGTTAATTCGTTAGATCACACACGTTAACGTACACATTACGTAATGGAAAAAGTTTGCTTTCTCCTTATTTCATCTTCCTAAATATTATAACATCAACTATTGCAAAATGCCGATAAGATTCATAAAATTTCTACCTTTTTCACCAGTTATAAAATATTATTCCACAATTACTTGATAAGAATTCAAATAAATCGACAGGAATAGAAATAAGAAAACATATATTGAACAATAGCAGCTCCAATGCTTCATTTTTCATTCTTGAGAACTATTTGCAAAATTAATGTTTCTATTAATTCAATTTAACGTATCTATATTTTGTAAAATGTACTGTTACAAATGTAATGTTGTCGTAATCATATATAATGTGTGACAGTTTTACTCTGCATTTAATGATGTTTTTTAACATGACATTTTAGCTCATCGATCGTGGCTCTACAGAGTATTTTGCTCCGGTGGAATTGATCCTGACGACCCTCACAATCCAATCGACAACCCTGAACACGGATGTATGACTTGGTTCCGCGATTATTTGGCGGCCGCGTTAAATTGTCGCCCAGTGAAAGCAGTTATCATTGTCGTTTTTGTGTGCTACCTTCTCGGCGCCCTTTATGGCCTGACAACCCTTAAGGAAGGCTTGGATCGACGCAAGCTTTCCAAAGAAGATTCCTATTCGATCGCTTTCTACGACCGCGAGGACTTTTACTTCAGAGAGTTTCCTTACAGGATACAGGTGAGTTGCAAATTTTTAATAAAAGAATTTAGGAAATCGCGAAACAATTGAGACACTTTTCAATCTTTTCACGATACGTGAAAATTTTCTAAGCTTTTCAGTCCATTGTCATATTTTATTTACTTAAATAATTAAGAACTTACAGAAATGCTACAAAAAAGAAATAATATGATTTTCAGTATGACGTAAAAGCGCATACATAACAAATAAGTCTTAATTTATGTTCCAACACTTCGAATGTCAGTTATCTTTATTGACTATGCAAACTACTGGCTATGTAAAGTAATACGTTTTTTTTTTTTACGATTGCATCGACATTCCATAGAATTGCGAAAACCCTCTCGATACACACGTTGATTTAGAGTGTTCCGGTTTTCGTTCAAGTAAACTCGATGAAATATTTCTCTGTAAACGGCGTAAAAAAAGAAACATTGAAGTCGGAAGAACGGAGTGCGTTACGCTCGGAACCGCCACGCATAATCCGGTACGCGCAATTATGTCACGTGCTCCCCTCGATACAACGATATCGTGCAAACAACTTTCTCCAGCTGGCCAGCGCGAAAGTAACATCCGTTACATCACGCTCCTCCGAGTCGATCAACTGACAAGAAAGAACAACTAAAAGAAAGATTCTCAGACCGCATGTAAATCCTTAATCGCTCATCTAAGAGCGGTGGCTCTCGACTTCATGTAATTTTCATTCCGACAAACGTCGCATTTCTGAGCGTGTCTTGTTGTCCAATTTTATTTTTAACATATTACGATATTCTCCGTCTCGTTTTTTTTGCAACTTCTGACAGTAGATAATTGCATATTTCGTAACGACTGTATCGTCGCAAGCGAATTCAATGCTGCACGCGTTTCTTTGCGCCGCGCGTTTCTTTGCGCGGCATTGAGGTTTTTCGTCGATGAAGCAAAGTCATAAGCGCAGCGAGATGTGGCCGAAGTGAGAATTTCACTGGGATCTTTTTTCCCCTCTTACCTCAGCCCGATACATTGTAGTGAAAGTACGTTTCTCAAAGATGGTCTCGCACTATCGCGTTTCCTCGCGATATTAATAACATCTCGACGTCACGAATCGTCGTGTACCGATGATTACGCGGAAACGTCATTCATCAAGAAACCACTGTCACGGTGAACTCTTGATGAGTTTAGATCTCGTAATTAGGCCCACATGTGAGATGTTTATGTCAGAATGTCAGCGCGCCGGGATTGAGTAAATTGCATAATCGTGACGAAATGTGACGTTGCGTTTCTTCAATCCGGGAGGAAGCCGGACGTTGAGGTACGCTTTCTCGAAATTACTTTCACAACGATATCGCAGGAATTCCCAAAACGATACTTACGTAATACTTTCTGCTCAGAGTAGGCGGACTTATCATTAAGTTTGAGAAAATTAGAATCATTCTTTGCTAAATTTGCAAAAAATGGTATTAAAAAATAATGCATCGTTTATCCTGAAATATTCTACTTAATTAAAGACATCTTGAAAGATGTTTAAGTTGCTTTACTAAAATTATTCTTTTATGCGCATTATTATAGATTCTCAATTTTAAAATAAAAAAAATTGTGTGATTTTTTAGGTGATTATAAGCGGCGAGTATGACTATAGCAATCCAGTGATTCAAGAGCAAGTGGAGAATCTGATGAAAAGCCTCGAGGCGAGCAAGTACATCAGCGCGCCGGTCTACAGCGAGAGCTGGCTGCGCAGTTTTCTCAGCTATGTGTCGGATAATGAAGATTACTTGAACGTGACTATCGATGATGAGAGTAGCTTCAATGAGGCCCTCAAGGCTTACTGGCTGTACCCGATCACCTCCAACACTTTGGATGTCAAGTTCGACGATGCGAACGAGAAAATTATAGCGAGCCGATTCCTGATACAAGCGGTGAACGTGAGCGGCACGAACCAGGAAAAGGACATGGTGAAAGAGCTGCGCGGCATCTGCAAGGCGTCACCGCTGAACGCGAGCGTGTTTCATCCTTACTTCGTGTTCTTCGACCAATTCGAGCTGGTCCGGCCGACCAGCATCCAGTGCATGATCTTCGGCGCGCTCGTCATGATGCTGATCAGCTTCATCTTCATCCCCAACGTGTTTTGCTGCCTGTGGGTCGCCTTCTGCATCGTGTCGATCGAGCTGGGGGTGGCCGGCTACATGGCGCTGTGGGACGTGAATCTCGACAGCATCTCCATGATCAATCTTATCATGTGCATCGGCTTCAGCGTCGACTTCACGGCGCACATCTGCTACGCGTATATGAGATCGAAGCGATCGCGGCCGGAGGACCGGGTCAAGGACAGCCTGTACAGTTTAGGTCTGCCGATAGTTCAAGGCGCGGCGTCGACAATACTCGGTCTGATGGCGCTCCTGCTGGCCGGCACCTACATTTTCATGGTGTTCTTCAAGATGGTCTTCCTCGTGATCTTCATCGGCGCCATGCACGGTATGTTCTTGCTGCCGGTGTTGCTGTCCCTCTTCGGGCCCGGCGCCTGTAGCGGCGGCCACGACGAGCCGGAGGAGACGGAAAATTCAAAGAACGGCGCGCAGGAGAAGGAGCTGCCGAGCAAGCTTCAGCAGCCCTACGTGATCCCGCATCCCCATCTAGTCTACTACACCGCGAACGCCGTCAAGCCGCTCCAGGACAGTCCGGCGATGAGCATGGCGGCATTCGAGGAGCGGGATCCAGGCCTGGGCACCAGCGAGGACAGCAACTCGACGGAGAGCGGCTCCTCGCAGAGCAGACGGCGCCAGTGCAAGCAGGATCAGCAAGACCAGCCGAGCCAGATCCGTCACGATATGTGGAGGAGGTCCGTCGGTGTTCTGTACGGCCTGTCGCAGTTCCAATCTGCGATCGGCGAACCAGCGCACCCGGCGCCGGATTATCCTGGCGCTGTGGCGCAAGCCCGAGAACCGCTCGGCGAGGACAATAATAATCCGCGAAAAACGGTGCCTTATCTGGGACCTCACGTCGCACGTCACCACTTGAATCACTTTCCGCAGAACTGTAGACGTAGCAAATCCTACCACAATCTGCAGTATTCTGCACCCGCGCGGCATTTAACGGATCCCCGATACCCTTAGAGATGAGATCGCGAAGTATAGCGTGAAAAAAAAAAAAGATTTCGACCCTATGAGCGAGACGAGAAATCCCTCTGTCGATTTCAGCCTCTTGAAACGAGATGATAATAACTGACTTAAGACATTTTTGCGAGAAAAGATCTGTCACTTGAATTTTTCGCGAAAAAGAGTCGAAAGATATGGCATTTCAAAATCTTGATATATGTTTCATTGAAAATATTCTAGTGACAAAAGAAGAACGATAATTTATATCGGCACGTACGACAATTTTAAACCATGACAATACGAAGGAAAGAGAAGCAAGAAGAAAAAACCGTATTTCGCAAGATTAGAATGTCTGAGTTACAATTTATCGGTACGAAGGGGCTGAATTTCAGGTCAGGATCAAGTCAGGAGAGTTAAATCCTCTCAGCGGGACGCTTGACAGTCCCACAGAGGGTGGCAATATAAAATATGACGCTTGGGTCTATTTGGATCTTGTATAGTGAAGTCTTTTTATACATTTATATCAAACTTTTTTTCATAAATTTTAGTTTTATATATATCTTCTTTTTTACTGTCTGTATGATAAAAAAATATGGAAGTAAAGAAATAAACAAGCAAACAAATATCTAACGATTGAATTAGAAATATGAAAAATAAAGTAAAGGATACTTTGGGGCATAAATATACAATATATATATATATTTATGTCTCTAAAATACAAAAAATATTAATCTTATATATAGATTTGGATCCGAACAGACCCATGCGCCGCTAAATAAGGATTAATGATCTTGAAGACTTTTTGTATAGTAATGCTTACTACGAAGTAGTGGTGAATTTCAACGACGTTAAAGTTGTGTGTCGCTACATTTGTAAGTATGTTATGTACGATATCAATGATTCTTGCATATCACTTGCAGAACAGTTATTGTATACAGGGTGTCTCGAGAGAGAGAGAGATGTGTATCAATAGCAGGAACATTTAGCGACTCCGTATTCCCTTCAAAGAAACGTCACTATAGTTAAAGTTATGATTAAAAAAGAAGGAATCTAGATTCTCAAATATTTAGAGATTTATCAGTTTTTTACATTTCTGAGTTCTAATTGTTATGTTTAAATGCTCAAAGCCGTACCGTTATCGCATATTTGGCACAAAGTATAATCATTTGATGATCTTTTATTTATCTAACAAAATAAACACAAAACGACGATTAAATATAATTGAAGATACGGACCTAACACCAAGAGCCACAAATTTGTAAATTGTTTGAAGTCGATTCTTACATCACTAGATCCTAAAGCAATGATTTGCTAAATTGTTTTCCTCCTCTGTCATAGATACCAAATTTTATGTTAGCATATTAGCGAAGTACCCTTCGCAGTCAAAGGGTTAATTGTAGCATTTGTGTTATGCAATGTCCTTTGCGTGAGAACAATGCACTTATTCGAGCTGATAGCGCCTGAATGGCGACTCCTCGTTCGGGTTAATATTAGTCGTTAAGATTAGCTCAAAAAAAATCATATAAGATAATATAATGTGCTCAATATCAATCAAAAGCAAAACGTCCCGCAATATATCAGTTAAGATATTCTGATCGACGTACAAATTATTCACGTCGAACAATACGTGCCTTAAACAAGAGATGCTACAGACGTAGCAGTTTGTCGTACAATTCAATTTGTCAAGTAGAAAAAAAGCTTTTTTCCTACTTTCCAAACTTTCTTCGCTTAAAAAAATGTATGCATTTTTTTTAAATTAAAATACTTAATAAAAAATGATTTATTTCAAGGTTTTCTTAGATTTTAAATTTTAACTATCACTTTGTATAGACAATTTCAACATCACTGTAATTATCATTGGATAATGTGTATTATTTGATCAAAGTCAAAGTGATCTATATAAAGAGTGAGCTAAGTGAAGATAGTTAAACAAGACCTCAAACATTATTAGTGAAGCGAATGCACGCTTCATAATCCGAGCGACAAATCTGTACGGGAATAAATGACCTAATATTTAACAAATTGTTATATTTCCCTCTAAATTTAAAAAATCGATGATAGTGCAAAATTATCATTCCTTGCCGCAACACTTTAAAATCATTGCTATATTTACGAATATAGGAACAAAATTATTGCGACAATCAGTTTGATAGATATAAAAATCAAGAGTGACTCGTAATTTAAGAAATTTTTTAGCTTATACCACGCTTCGTACCACGTGTTGTATGATTTATGGTATTTTTTACGAAGGATTCAAGAACATCTTTCTTATGAATTCATTCGTCAAATAAATTGTTTATCATGTTACGGAAATGTTCGAAAACGAAGTACGACAATATGTGTCTTAAGGCGGAATAATAATAAGTACAGGCGAATATATCTAAAGAAGCGATCATGTGTACAGATGGACTTCCTCACTTTGCGATTTTCAATGCGTGCGTGTGTTTCCATATTTATGAATGCGAGAGAGGATATGAACTAAGCGATATTGTTAGCTGATGGCAGACACGATGTTGCCATTAAAAAGAACAATTAATGTAAGAAATATATTCTAGCAATGATCTTTTAGATCTGTTGATATGTTTCTCTCTCTTTTCAATCTTTCTATCCTTCGAATATAGAATCTATTATTGCACAGTTAAAATTATTATTTATTCATTATTTATAATAACGACCAAAAGTTATTCAAGTATTATGAATTTTAAAGACTCAAATAGTTTTAAAATGCATCTATATATACACAAAAGTATATGCATATAATAATTTTTAACGATAAAAATATTCAACAATATAAAAATCGGAAATTTATGTATTTATACGATAATATATTTAACAATTAAGATATTATATTGAGATTAATTTAAATTTTTACTTATTAACATCATTTTTATCATTTTTTGATTATTTATATTTGTATATTAATATTTTATATTGAAATTTTTATATATTTAACCAGAGAGCATAGAATAATATTAATTAAGATAAAATTCACAATTATGGTACAATTGTACATATTGCAGTGCAGTACAAACCTTAGTAAAAAAACGTGCTCATTTTCCTTGTAATCTCTATTTGTCTCCATTTCAGCAAACTGCAGTTGCAGAATCATCGCCTGCTTTTTCCAACAATTTATACAGGAAATTCGCAACGACGCTAATACCTTCTTTTTTGATCCGCTTACAATTCATAATAACAACTCGGCAAGCTCTCGGTTATCTCGGGTTCATCACTAATAATGATATAATTTTCTGCAAAAATTAAAAAATAATTACTACAAAATGTTATGTTCTATCGTTCCTAAAAAATATAATAAACATAATATTTCCTTTAACTTCCATAAAATATAAATACTCGCTCTTTTAAGACAACTACGCATGTCCAGTAAAAAATACATATATGTTTGTCTAGCTAAAAAAATCTCTCGTCATGTATTACATCTCGTCATATAAATCAGCATTCACCAACTAAATTACAATTTCGCAGATCTACTATTTAGTTTAACATTCTTAGTTAATAATAAATAAAACGTATAACAAAAAATATATTCATACCAGCTGAGAGAAGACTGAGAGTGGACATGCCCGCATTTTACGTGTTTCCGTGGGTTAGCGCCTCTATGTGCACAAAACGTGCACATTGAACTACGTAGCCAATGTCCACGAATCCCGTAGGCAATGTCCACGATCTTTTGGGTCTCTTCCGTGCTACGTCCACGACTTTTTGGTTTCGATATGTGCTATATCTACAAAGTGTCGGTAATGCATACTTGTAAAACATGATCATGTATATCAATCAGATTTAAAATATAAATACACACGTATTGTAAATACATGTATTGTAGCATTTACTTTTGCATTTACAGTTTATTTAGCTAAAGATCAGTTATTTTCAATAACCTGTAATTTGAAAATGTACATTTAAATTATTTTAATAAATTACTTCTATAATTTTGTGTGCGTGTGCGCGCGCGCGCGCGCGTGCATACAAGTGTGCAAATTGTGTACCACACAAAGTTTCATTTAACAATTAAGTTTTAAAATTTAATTCTATATTTTTAACACTACACATACACAAAATTTGGTATGCTTGTTCTGGAAGACTTTAATTTCTTCTAAAACAAATATTGAATATCAATTGAGAAAAACCGTGTCATAAAACTTGAAACTATATTGGTCGCATCGAATACTTGTTTATTTTTTAAAATATGACTGTCCTAAAAATTACCCTTTTTAAAAATTGTGTATTTACCAATCCTTTATAAATCAGATATTGTTAAAAATTATTTTAAGAATATCTTATTTATAAAAGATTGGTAAATAAAAATATGCAACAAAAATGAATGAAATAATGAGACAACAAAGGACTTTTTGAAATTTTTTAATTTGGAAATACATAATTTGCAGTTCAATATAACAGAATCGTAAAAAAAATTTGAAACATTGTGGTTTATAATTACAGAAAAACAGGTCATAACAATTCTTTACACGTTTTCGCGTCACAAAATTATTCGCTCACGTTACCGACAAACCGACTAAAACAAATGCAGTCTACAAACTTCGATGGGTATTTGTTTCTGATTGTTGCTTAAGATAGTCAGTATAACATAGAAAAGCATTCAGTAAGCATCGATTTCCATTTATAACTTCTCGTTTCAATAAACCATTATCATGGGCAGAAAAAGCAAAGAAACAAATCTAGAAGTTAGAAAATTAATTATTTTTTATTGGAAAAATGGTAAATCTTTAAGAGAAATTGAAAGTATTGTTTGCAAAAGTTATTCGACGGTGCAATATGTTATTAAACGATACGACAAATTAAGAAAAATTCGTGGACGTAGCACGGAAGAGATCCAAAAGATCGTGGACATTGCCTACGGGTTTCGTGGACATTGGCTACGTAGTTCAATGTGCACGTTTTGTGCACATAGAGGCGCTAACCCACGGAACACGTAAAATGCGGGCATGTCCACTCTCAGGCCGGTATTCATAGGCCGGTATTCATAGTCCGTTCTTATATTCAAGATCGTCTTAAGCACGAACTTATATTCGCTCTCTTTGTCACACATAGATTGTGTCTGACGAAGAGAGCGAATATAAGTCTGTACTTAAGACAATCTTGAATATAAGAACGGACTATGAATACCGGCCTCAGTCTTCTCTCTGGTAATACGCGGATTTTTTATAGGGTTAATTTCCTTCAGATTGTCAACACTGATCGACAGTGCTGTTTTCATTTTGCTACATTGCTGCCATGCTGCAAAGTATTTCAAGACGAATGTCACGTTATATGGTAATGTCTGATTAATTTAGGTTAATTTAAACATAAACAAAAATTTGGTGAAAGATTTATTTAACATATAAATTATACGATGTCAGCAACTAAGAAGTTATTGTCTAAAAAACAAAAACTCAAACAAATGAGGTAAGTTTAATTTTTTGTATTAAAACAAATATTGTGAATCTTTTTATATAAATAATATTTTTGTTTAAGTAAAATGCAAATACAGCTAAGCATAATCAAGAAAAAACAATGTGATGCAAAGGCTCTTGCAATAGTGGAACAGCTCTTAGAACCAAATGTGAGCATTGACTGGCTTCTCCAAAATGTGAGTATATTGACATATATTTCTGTATATTGATGCAACAATAATTTGTTACTATAATGATGTTTATTAATTTTATAGTTAGGATTTATTAGTAAGAGTCACATGGAAGATGTAATAGAGGAAAGAGCAATAGTAAAGCTATGTGGTTATGTTCTGTGTTCAAAACCATTGACTGTTATTATTCAACAACAATATCACATATCTACACGTAAAAACAAGGTATATGATGTCAGCAAACGGAAAAACTTTTGCAGTTCATCATGTTATGGAGCAGCCAATTACCTTCTTGAACAAATGTTGGAGAGTCCATTGTGGTTGAGAGAGAAAGATGATATACCAGTTTTTCAAATTTTGCCTATAAATCTGAGGTCTACACAAATCATACCTGGAGATGAAATTGATGTTTCTGGAATAAATCTTGTACAAAATAAAAATGCTGATGGTATTGAGGACAATAAAGAATCTGTAGAACATAGCACAGCCAAATACATGAAACAAGATATATCAAATTCTAAGGAAAAGGATATACACAATGATACAATTACAAAAAACAATGTAGAATTGGAAGAGATTTCTATAAATATTGACTCAGATAGATTGTTCAACAATAAAACGCATTCATCAGAACAATCTGAGAAAGAAGAAAATAAAACCTGTGATAATCAAGAATCCATTAATCATAAAAATAGTGATAATATTCAGAAAATAAATGCAAATTTAAAGAATTTAGAAATAGAAGATCAATCTAAAGGTATTCTATATGAAGATAATACAGATGCAAAGAATAAAAATACAAATGCAAGTATCATGTGCAACATTGAAAACAGTAAAATGTTGCAGTCCCGTTCGGATAAATTAGAAAACAATCAAAATAATAGTAGTAAATTATTACAGTCTCAGTTTAATAAAATAACAGATGATCAAAATACTGATAAAAAGTCACAATTAGAAGGAATAAATAACGAAAATAAAAATAAAAAATTAGATAATATTGAAGGAGTAACACAACCCCAGTTAGATGAGATGTGTAGTAGTAATGCTACTTCTTCTGTATCTGGTAAAAAAATTGGAAAAAAGAGAGATGCAAATAGAAGTATTAAAAATAAGTGTCTGACACAGAAAGAATCTGACAATGCAGAAATGCAAGCTAATATCTACCATAAAGTTGCAATGCGTATTGAACAGAGTGTTAAAGAATGGATTACAGAAAATACACTTTGTCTTTTATTGGGTGAGGAGGATGAAAAGTATCAATTATTAGAGAGTCTTACGCGGCATGACAGGTATCAACAGTTGTGTAAAAAATTAAATAGATTGCAATTAGAAGATGAAAAGGAGGATCGTGTCAATTTGGAGAAAAATGTACTCAAACCTTTGCCTCATTTTTCTGTGATCCAAGAAGAAGCCAAGAAAATAGAATTAAAGGTACAAAGAATCTTAATATCAGAAATAAGATGTGTTAACTAATCGATTCTAACTAATCAATGATTGCAGGTGCGTGCATTTTACGAAGGACAAGTAACAATTACACCATCTGAGGATAGTAACAAAGATTCAGAAAATAAAGATGATAGTGATCTTATATTACCATTGACAGATTCTCATGCGCCTAATGCACTTCGTCGTCGAATCTTCTTGGACAAGGTTAATAAAATGTAAGTGCCATCACTTTTAGCAATATAATAATTAAAAATTGGCTATTGAAGAAGTCTTCTAATATTTGAGTCCAAATTATTATTACTTAGCAAATTATTTGTCATTTACAGATTGCCAGATTTGCTGCGAGCTTTAACAGCTGATACGAGTGCTTCTTTAATAGCGCAGTGTACTTATAATAACGAGAGGTATTCGTTAACCAAAATCTTGATTAGCACTTTTAATTTGACTGCTGCAAACATTGTTTTCAAGACTGCCGAATGGACACTCGTAGGACTCATTATTATTAAAATGTAAGTTTAATCGTAAACAAAGTAAACTAATGTAAATATAAGGTTTAAAAGTATACATGATTTCAGGTTAAGCTTAATCGACACACAATTGCAATCATTGCTTCGCTCTAAACAAGCTACAATGTACACATCAATGATTCTCATGTCATACAAATTGGACTCCAATTATTTAGACAGACTTATAATGGAAGTAACAAACAATATGGATGCATGTGATGTAAATAATAAATAATATTAAAATTGTTCAGCGCAATTTTATAAATATATATAAATTATTTGCATAATTCTAACTTTATTATCCGTATTCCCGATATAAAATATTCCAAAGTACAATTAGTTACTGTAATATGTATGTATTAATACATAATAATTCTGATCTTATTACAACAAATTTTATAATTACTTTAGCAATACTTACTTACATCGTATATTTCACTAAAAATAACTAACTTTAAAAATTTGGAAGTCCATATATATATGGACATAAGATAAAAGACTAAAAAATCCAAAAGATTCAGAACGACGATAATTCACATTACAGTGAGACTCTTCCTTGTGCTAAATTAAAGAAGCTCAACTGTTTCCTTTCGATCTCCTCAAGATAGATGTCCCTAGAGTGGGCAAGTGCTTGATGTCGGTGTTCCGGTAAATGTAGGAGAACAATCGAGATCTACGTCCATTGGAGTTGTCGCTACTAATTGGTCTTCGGAAGAATGGCTGCCGACTTTAACGCGTAGAGACTCATATAAAGTGTGTACTGCTTCGTTATGCTGGAAATTTGAAGAATTTTTAATAATTTAATTGTATAAGAGATATATGAGTAATTTTTTACATATAATATAGATTTTAATATTGCAAAATGTTACCTGACTCGTTGGTTGCAAGGCTTTCAGTAAAGAATGTAACCGTGCGGAGGGCAATTTAGGATATATGTACCAAAGTAGTTTCAATAGATGCCGCGTAACATTATCTTTACATAAACCGGCCAAGAAAAATTCGTCAAAGATTACAGTGCAGAAGGACTCGTTGGAGAATTCATCGGCCATGTTTAGTATTAATAATGAAACCTGCAATTAAAAATTAAATTTATTTCATAAAGTTTTGCATCAAATCAATCGCGCGAGATATTAATAAATATGTTGTGGTAAGTGTCTTACCAGTGTGTGTAAAAATGGATCCTCAAAAGCTCGTTGCGCTTGACAATTCGGTAGTGTTGCTAATACTCTCATCAAACCTCTAGCATCTCCTCTGCCTCTCACAAGTCCGCTACCGCCGCTACCTCCAACATGTAACGCATAGTACATAGACAGAACTGCTGCTACTCCAGAAAGCTGAGCGTATGCTTGGCACGCATCCGGAGGTGGTCCGGAATGCTCTATAATTGCAATTGCACTTTCTCTCTCATCAGGCGGAAGTCTACAATTGAGCTGTCTTATTTGATCATCCACCTAAAAAATACAACTCCTATATTACTTATAAATCCACACATCTTTCAACAATATAAAGTTAAATTAATTCTTTAAAGAAACATTTTAATTATTTAGAAATAAAAAAATTACCATAAGTGACATAAGTGCTGGCAGAAACTTTGTAACAACTTGACTGTCCAATTTTGGCTCCTTAAAATCTTGCGAATCGATCATTTGCCAAGCGGACAATCCTAACGCGAGCATCCTCAACAGCAATACGAGTACTGAATTTTCTCTAGGTAACGTCTCACCATTTATCAGATGAAGCGCTATTTTGATCGCACTGCTAGCAAGAAAGTTCACAGCATAGGGATCGCACAAAGTCATGCTTAGATCTCCTAATACCTGCTCTTGGCCTCTCTACAAAAAAAAAGTAGATATTTATTTTCCTAACGCAAATGATCAATTAATTTTATACCTTAATGCTATCCAAAAAGCCTTGCAACTCGCGAGATCTTTTAATATCCACATTTTTTTCTCTTATACATGCATCCAGACACCAAGTAAACTTGTGACAAGGATCTACCGAAATAATATCTTGGACCTGGAAACAAAGATAAAATAATAGCTTGTTGCATATTGCTGCTTTATTAAAGAGGAATAATAAAATTTTGAAATGTACTTATTAAAATATATGTAAAATTTACCTCTAAATCGTGCAATGCCATTAGCAATTCTGCTCTTAGAGTGCAATAGTGAATATTCTTAGTGCGCAGAAACAAAGTCCTCAAAAATTGCAATACCATATCATACAATTTTACACTGTGTCCAATCATATGAGCTAACTTTTGCACAACTTCCCCTTGTCTCCTCACCTATGTAAAGCAGAAAAATTGATTAAGAAATATAGCTGATAAATTTAAATATAACTAATTACACAACCCCACATACCTTAGGAGATGGTGTAAAAAACAGACTGTTTAAATTACAATGATCAAATAAGATCTGTTCTTTTTCAATAATATAACGACTAAATAATGGCGAAACTTCATCCCCGAAAAGACTTTGATTATCTTTCCAGATTTGACGTTTAACTTCTGTATCAGCATCATTATACAGTTCTTTTTCCCTAACTAACACTCGCAAGTATTTGTCATCAATATGTGGAGTATTTCTCAAGATGCACATCACAACAGGTCGCAAGGCAGGGACTCTCACAGCGGAGAAACTTTTGGATAATAATTCTCTCAGTCTTTTATCTCCAGAGGCACCTTTATCTGTTCTTTCCACACCAATTTCATTGATTTGTTTGACCAATTTTTCCCGTAACTCATCAAGAACAGATATATGAAAATCTAGTCTTCCAACTTTATGTAAATCAAGCAGAGGTAACATAGGCCGCAGTGATGGCAATAATATACCATTTTCCAGCTGAAATAAAATAAATATTATCATTGAGATACATCCAAAAAACAAGATAACATCATATCTTCTGTGAATATCTGTGGATATATTTGATGCTATCACATTTTCTTATTGTTCACCTGAAATTCTTCGATAGCTTTCAAGGGATCCGTGCAACTCGTTAAAGCATCTCTTAAAAACACTTGTCCAGGCACGCCAAGATCGTCCAATCCATTATTACTTTGACCATTGCTCTTGACTGAATTCATGGTTTCGTTTTATTACACAACACAAAATTGCATGTGTACTTGCGTCCTGTTATCTATGTTTCATTAGAAATTGAATGTCAACTTCTTACACACATAATAAGTTTCATCATCTATATTTATTAACGAGAATTTACAAATTGCTTTTCTGTATTATAACACTGCACTATTAATCTGTATCAATTAATCTTTTCGCTACAATATAAATCATTGACTCTACTTTTACATTTCGGAATGCTTTATTTAATAATCGGTTTTGTGTAAGTCTATTAATTTATATCAATAAATTTCAATTTTTACACACCACGTTACAGAAATATATTTCTATCACGCTGTTGCACATCGTTTCATGTTTTACGTTATTAAAGCGTAGTTCAAATGTTACTGAATGGTTGAATACATGGATAAACATAGTTAACCTTTACATTCGTATCACAAACACAATATAATATAGTAGTGCAACTCACTAATGTCAGTTTGCATCCAATAAGAGAATGCATTTACTAGGAACTTTTAACCAAAAACGATTTTGTCCTGATATCCCTATTCGTATTATGCATCTGATTGGTAATTTTTTACTCGTCTAATTATACAAATTTGTACATAGCCCTAGAATTACTGAACATTTTCGGTCAAGCAAATTGCATCTAGATGCATTCATGTATTATGACTGATGGCCATATAACCGTTTGACATTTGTAAAAATATGGCCATTTAATGTATATAAAATAATGTTTGGACAATGTATTGTAGAAAATTTATAAAATATACATATAAAAGAAGGTATTTTTATTATGTTCTATTATTATATACAACAATTTTAATTTTACATAATCTTATAACAAAATTTGTTATAATAAGATTCCGTGACAAAATTAGTAGAATAAATATTTCCTTCTATATGTAGAAAAAATATATTATTTCTATAAAATAAATAATAATTTTATAACAAGAAATAATTTCTAAATAATAATTATTTTTACGCAAAATAAATATCTATATAGCGTTTTAATTTTTTTAAATATTTTTTTTTATAATGATAGTGGTTTACAACATTGTTACTTATTCATACATATGATATTCACAATAATTTGAATATAAAATGATAGAATTTGTGCGAAATGCAAAATCGATTTAGGCAGGTCGTTGCCTGTGTCACGAAATCAGGCTAAGGTGATAAAGGTGAAAGGTCAAAGGTAACGGGCTAGCACGGATATCGACTCGGGTGAGATCGAGAGGGCGAGGTAACCCGGTTACAGTTGGGGTGGTGGATAGGCGCGAAAGCAGGTTGTCCTAGAATTCGACTTTGGCGTTTTGCACAAGCGCGTTTAATACCCTTTGCCTAAAGGGACTCTGCCTAAATGATATGAAATGGATCGAATCCAATCTCAAATACAAAGTAAATCTCCTTGAAGATAATAATAAAGATAATGAGAATATTTTTACAGGATGAAATAAACAATTACAATCAAAATTTACATGCAAAATATATTTCAAAGTTTTGTATTATTTTGGAAAACTGTAAATTTCATCAATATATACAATATCGCTATAAAAACATATGTACTAGCATTAATTTTAAGCAATGATATAAAATTACGAATATAATGCTTTTTGTTAATAATAAGACTGTTTCATAAGATGATATTTTCTAAGTAATATAGTATTTCTCTCCTACTCAAATGTCATTTAATATAGCACTCCTTTACAGATATGGTACTTCTGCAGGAGTGCGGTGAAAGTGACAGGTCAGCTGCAGTTATGTTCGCACCTCTCACACCCCTGCCTAGATTCAACCCTGCGCATAGGGTTGCTACTGCGCACGCGACCACCGGAGGGTGAAACAGGACAGGGCGAAAATGGAAGAAGGAAGAAAGAGAAAGGGCGAGAGGGAGCCGCGCGTGCAGTGCGGCTGTCTGCGGCTGTTAGTCGGTGCTCGCGGGTGGTCGCACGCACGCTCGGGGGTGACGGGTGCGCCTACATTCGCGAGGAGGGCGATGGAGGCTACGTGCGCCTCGCTGGCGATTAAAGTGAGACGCGCCATTCGTTGAGTCGCCCTCGCCGTCACCGTCGCGTTCGTGTTCCGCATCGTCCGTGGAAAACTGTGCACGGACAGACGGAGCGGCGCGAAAAGACGGAATTCCTAGCGAACAACGGGGCGACAAAATGTCGACGTACCACTATTTATCGTGAACGAGTGGAGGGAACAAGGGAGAGAGAGAGAGAGAGAGAGAGAGAAAGAGGGAGAGGGAGATAGAGAGAGAAAGAGAAAAGGGGGTTGAACACACGGTGGCGATATCTCTCTTGAATTGTTGGTACGCGCAGTTGTTTTTGGTGTTGTTGGCTGGCTTGATGCCTGTTTCTTGTTTTGTTTGCTACATATATTGCTGTTGCTGCCGCCGTTGAAGCCGCCGTTCGCTGCTGCAGCGGTCGCTAGCGATCGAATTTAAGAAAGAGAAAAGATATGATCGAGCGTAGCCTTTTCGTTGTCTCGTCGTTGTCATCGTTGTCTTCGTTGTCCTTAGATTTCCCCGATACCCATATTTTTTCCTCCACCCTTCCCCCCTAAAAAAAGAGAGGAAAATAATTTACATACCCGTCGTGAGAGAACGATGCGAAAAAGAGTGAATTACATGACGTGCCAGGGGGCCACCAGTCAGCCTGTTAACTTCTTTTTTTTTTATCACAAGTAGATGACGTATCAATCACTTCTCTTCTGATACTTCTTGCGTGTCGTGTTCGTTATGGACTCTCTTGGTCCCGCGAATGTCCGTGGGCTTTCTTGTTTATATATCTTCGCACACGCACGTACCGTCGCATGCATGTTATCTATTCGCTGGGCACTAACGCTTTTCATCCCACTCATCCATCATAGATTTTTGCGGACTGTCGCATCGACAGACGAATTCTTTGGAGAACATTTTTAATTCTTCAAGCCTAAAGAAAGTTGGCCTCCAGTATATATAATTCATGGCCTATTTTATCAACGTCGGTTAACTTCAACCGTGCTATTCATTATTCATTAGAAGGCGGAGCCAGAAGGAAAAAGAAATAATGCATTGATTGTGTCAATTAATGATGTCTCTGGTTTTAGAAATAGAGAAGGAATTCATTGCATTTGGTATTATGATAAGTCTAGACTTCTCATTAAATTAATTTAATAATTAAAAATCTAGATTTTTTTTCTAAGTTATTATTAATACAAAATCTGAAGAGAAGAAGAGATAAAAAATCAGTAAAAGTACTTTTGAAGTTAATGGACGTTGTGTTAGCCATAAGAGATCAAAGTAACTCTGAAGAAAATTCGCATATTTTACACTTGGTCTGTGCAATTTATTTCACCAACACTTTTCTCATTGCCTTTTCCTCGCAATGGACGCTTGCAATGTGTAGTCGAGCACTTTGATATAAACATGCATATATAGAAATTACTTTCAGCTTTTTTCTTATCACAAATTATTAATGACACAACGATTGAATTATCACAACTTTTTAGCTACGCTTGAAAAAAATTGTGACAGATCTATAAACACAAAGTAAAATTAATTTCTTTTAAATAAGCCGTATGTTTTTGATCGCATGGATTAGTGGTTTTGTAAATAAATTAAAGCCAGGTTTAAAAAATAATTTTTATTTCAAGAAGAGAAAATATCGAACTTTTTCGTATTGCGTGATTGCCATTTTATCTTGTCTTAAATAATAATATATGATAATGCAAAATTATCTTCAGATCACTTTTCATGCTAGCGGTAATGTGACACTGCACTGAATTATCACGTCGCTTAAATCGAGCATTTCAAATTACTTTAAATAATTTAATCTAAAATATATCATTAACGCTTATAGAAAATTGAATTAAATTTTCAACTCATGAAAAATTCTTACACACACACATATACACACACACGTGACTGTGTACAGAGAACATTGTTACGTTAGAACTATAGCAATTAGACGTAAATATCGCAACTTTCCTTGCCTTGCTTCTAGAAATTAGGAGAGAATGATAGCAGAGCAAGACATTCCGACGTGCCTTTATACAGAAATTATGTTCGGGAAAATTCGAACCGGTTAGTACTGTTGTTTGTTTACTGTAAAAACATACACTTCACTGATATCTCCGATATCTTTTCAGACTTTTAAATATGTTTTCTCTGATAACACAGAAATGAATTGCTCGCTGCATATATTGTAGTATTCATACTTGCCTTTCGAATATTCAGCGAACGCATAAGCGAAGTGCTTTAGCATTCTGTACGAATCGATACAAAAGTATATGAACTATACGATCTTAATCTTACTTGAATCAAAAGTGAATTTTATTCCAATTGCTTTGCATTTGAAAACCAACTTGGCGACTTGATCCACATTCACAGCGTACGCGAGTAATTAATGCGTTATGCGTTTGCTGATTAGCAACGACTCGGCTCAACGTAAAAACGACTGCAATTGCTTTCGACGTGCTTGCCGCGTAGCGATTTAGAGACGTGGATCATAACGACGGGCGTCACAACGGGTGGAGCTCCGTCACGTTTCTTGCCTTTCCAGAAAGGGGCAAGAGAGAAAGAGTGAAACGCACGAGGGAAAAATAAGGGGGAGAGGGCGGAAGAGAAAGAGAACTCTTTCGGACGAGAGAGCAAAGGGGCGGGCGACATGAAACCGAACGAGCATCAGCACCATGCGACGCGAACGTAACTCGTAACCGGAAGAAAGGCCAGCGGCAGGAGGGGCTGCTTTGAGACGAGCAGAGAAAAGGCCCGGCGAGCCGCGGAGCGATGTATGCCGCGGCGGGTGGTGCTAGCATCGCCAATCGGAGGAAGCAGAAGCGGCTGCAGCTCAACAAGCAGACGCCGGTCAACGTCGTCCCACCAAGACTGAAGGGCGTACCGCCTGGCTCGCGCCAGCAGCAGCAGCAGCACCAGCATCATCACCACCAGCACCAGCACCAGCACCACCACCAGTTCCATCACCATCACCAGCACCAACATAATCATCACCACCATCACCATCATCACCCGACCAAGTTCGCCACCCGTCCGCACCAAGTTGCATCCGCGTCGCAAGCCCCGCGAGCGCATCCGCAGGCGCCGACGTCGACGTCGTCGTCGTCCGCCGCGTTCCACTCGGCCATCGACGATCGGCGCCGTCGCGCCGACCACCGCAAGTCCCAGCAGGTCGTGCCGGTCTCGCCGATCCAGTTCCCGATCTCACCGCCCCCGCTCTCCCTCGAGTCCTCGGCGTCCGCCACCACCTGCCCGCCGGCCAGCAAGCCCAGCAACTTTCCCTTCCCGCCGCCCTCGATCCTCGATCTCCGAGTCTCGCCTCCTACGTCGGAGCTACAGGTGGGTAACATCGTCGAGCGGTCTCTCATCATCACCAGGCCCTCTTCCCGGGCCAACGCTGTTTCTTAGTTCACGCTCTCTCTATCTTTCGCCCAAATCACGCACTTTCCACCTTCGACCTTTCACCTTTTTACTCACGGTGTGTACTTATACACACGCTCAGGTATCACGCAAACGAAGCGAGATAAGTGCGTCACGCAATGCGCGCATTAGGCGGAGAAAACTGTTGCTATCAGTTTATGACATTGCTGATAAACAATATATATAAACTCAACAAATAGAAAAATTATAATATATTCCAGTAGTCGTTGCGAGATCTTCAAAATTGTTGTAGATTAATTTCATTAGTTGAACTAAATATATAATTTATTTAAATTGCTTTTTTCAGTTTCGTCTTCAGAGCGTTTGATGAGTTCTCAGCCTGTGGATTAATCAAACAACAGCGTGTTTTTTTTTTTTTTTTTTTTAATTTTTCAAGCTTCCAACAAGAAGACATTTGATTCACAATTTTGTTTGGATATACGCTGACCGAATTCGATTGCATCATGCATCCGTTTTTCTCTCTGCCAAGTGCGCTCGTTGACAAATTAGACTAACGAGGATTATGAGCTCACTCTATCGCTTTAGCGCGGCTCACCCTCACTCAAGCGTATATGCTCCCTCTGGTTGCACCACATCTCTTTTTGCCGGCACCTCGTACAGCGTATAGTAAAATAGCATCGATCGGCTGTCTGGTGGCGTACAAACACGCGATAAACTTATCGAGCGGCGAAAAGAGGCGACAGATTCTCCACGCCCGAATATTTCCCGGGGCGGCTCCCCAGATCGGCACTAAAGGCTCGCAAATGTAATTTCAGTATAGCGTGTGGAAACATGCATCCGACGATTTCCATCGACGAGCAGCGATCGATGCCGATGGCAGGTAGCGCGATGTTAGATGTAGATCATTACGTCCGGTATCGATCGGTGATGGATCTTTGAAGTGGACTCTTCACGTGATCACGGGGGAAAAAAAAATAAATAAATAAGGAAGGAAAAAAAAAGAATCTAAAAACCGACAATCAGCGAGAGGGGCAAAAAAAAGGCGGGGGATTTCGACGATCGTTTAACATATGTATGAGCGGAATGCAGGCTGCTCTATTGATTAGACGAGAGAAACGACGATACCGATTACGGGGGGGTAAGGTGGTGAATTTTAGAGAATTACCTTCCAACTTCGCCACCAGACTCATTCCGCCGCTTCCACGGTATCCCCCACGATCTTACGCGTACGGGGTAAGTATCAAGAGTCACGGCCGTCGAAAAAAAAAAAAAAAAAAAAAAAAAGCGATCTTAATCTCGTCGCGTGAACGCCGTAAATTAACGTCGCGCGAGTCTACCGCGAAACCAGCACCCCCAAATTACGGATTAGGGCTGACGCGAGAGTATCGATCGACGTACGGACGTCTCGTCGATCGGTATTTTCCTTGAGCGTATTGCGGCGAGACCGATCGACCGGTCTCGAAACGCGACGTGCGCGTTTAATCGCTCTTCAGGTAGACCACACTCCTCTGCTATCATTTCTGTGCCTAAATAATTTAATATCTCGTTCATTCATGTGACACAAAGGTGGACGATCAACGTTCAGAAAAAGCTGTAAAAAAAAAGTCAAGTATTTATGTTGAATTCAGTATATAAAATTTTCTCATGAGAAATTTTTGGTGCAAAATATACATGAACAAATATTTGAACAGACAATAAAATCTGCTGCAAGGGAAAACTGATTCGGTGCGCTGAGCATTATCACATTAGCAGAAAATCACGCGATTTACATTGGGCGTTCACTCATAACGATATGTCTGAGGATTGCGTATTTCAGTGCGGCGGCCAGGGACCTAGCGGTAAGGCAGCGTGGCAAGGATGCAGCAGACCCTCGCCCCTTCCCTTATCACCCATATCGCCTGGATGTCGCGGGGATGCCTACAATGCGAGGACGAAACAATGCGAGGCGCATCGGCGGTGGATGAAAAGAAACAGGGTAACTTTCCAGAAACTCACACGATATTAGAGAATTATTCAGTACGCTTTATATTTCGACGTTGTAGATACATCAGCTGATCTCTTTTGGGTACAAAATTTGTAAGATAGTCCAATAAACGAGTACTGCATCAATACTTATGTCTCTAGATCGAGAGAGCTATATATAATCTTTTTTTATAATTTTAAATGAAACTACGGTTCTGCTACATTTAATTATTGCATAGTTACAAACGAAGGCAAAATAACGCGTTCGAAAGTGAGCAGGAACGTTTTAGAATGTTCCAATCGAATCCTATGCCTAAATAATTTAATATTTCGTTCGTATGACGACAAAGGTGAACGATGAACGTTGGAAAAAGCTGTAAACAAATTTGTGAAATATGAAATGAAGTACAACGCGTTTGCTAGTCGTTGATCAGGAAGCGAGAAGTAACGCCGTACGAAAATGTGTGCTACAGATAAGAGACGCCAGTTACTGCTACGGGAGCAGCGGCGAGGACGACGAGGAAGATGACAGCAGTAACGCCATACGTCAGCGGGGAGAAGTCAGCGCGGCGGTCAACACCGTGCTCTACGTGGGTTTAGGGACCACAGCACTCGGTTTAGTTATCTCGTTCGTCGGCACCGGGGAGAAGGGCTTCCTGAGCCCGCAGCTGAGGCTGGTCGGTCCGTCGCTTTTGTGCGCCGGACTGCTGTGCTGCCTGTTCCGCGTGTTGCTGTGCCTCTGCTTGTGCCGCTGCGGACAGTGTCGCTGGCGATTCTGTCACGTCGCCTCGCAGAAGAAGGAGAAGGCGAGAAAAGCGGACACGCACCCGGGACCGGGAACGCTGCCGACCGCCTCGCTATTATCGCCGATGCAGCAGCAGGAACGACCGTGTGCCGCGCCCACGAGCCGCTCCGTGTCACCAGCGACGAAGGGACACGAGCTCCTGCTCTCACCTGCCCAATTACCAGAATGAAGGGGACGACAACGTGCTGCGCCGAACGAACGTTTTCTACGAAATGAACTCTATATGTACTATATACGCCGATTTACTGCCGGTTCTCGCCCAATTACTCGACTGTAGTTTCCATTGCGGCCTGAACCGCGAGTTCTCGCAGCCTAAAGAGTAGTCTAAAAATGCATCTTTAGAGCTTAAACAATAGAAAAATAAAGGAATCGGCTATGTTTTTCTATCCTTGTTCGAGAAAGTAACCACCACCATCGGCCAGATCTCTTTCGCAAACAATCGCCTGATTTATTTATATGCTCATACCTACAAGTTTTCTCTCCTTTACGAGAAGATCAATTTGATACGTTGCCTCGTAATCTTACAATAATCATGTCTTAATGTTAAAATTTAAGATATTCCGCCGCCCAAAGGCAAAAATCGTTTTTCTTTCTCGCGAGATTTGATCTGTATCGGCAATATGCAATTGTTTTTATCGCCTTGTTTCACAGATCACACACGTGTTTTACAATAAAAATTATATCGACATCACTTTAATTCCCAGTGATCAGGAAAGTTGAAATTGCATCTGCTCGTTGGACGAATAACTGTAGATAACAGAGCTATCGGAGGTGGTCACGCTGGATGCCGTTGCAGTAATAGCAAATAATTGATCTTCATACATGGCACCCTGCGTTTCTGTTTTACCGGCGACCGCGTTAGCGTTAGGAGGATTGTCACCTTTTGTTGTTTCGCGATACTTTTGCAGATACACTTTCAAAGGCTCAACGTAATTGTCGAAACCAAGCGTAGTCATGGCAAATAGAATGTCCTCACCATTGATAGTTTTACGCTTCTCCATGTGACACCTGTCACTCGCTTCCGACGTGATAAATGAAATGAACTCCGACACGCACTCTTGAACACATTCACGCGCATCTTTAGCTATTTTTCCACTCTCCGGAATGGCTCGCTTCATGATCTTGGCAACGTTTGCTATCGGCAGAAAACGATCTTGCTCACGAAGTGGTCCACTGCCAGTGGAAACTCCGGGGCTTTGCAGAGGATCTGCTGCACCATGATTCGAATCATCCGTGTTCTCAGGGTCATCTGTTTAAAAACACTTGTTAAGTTTTATATATTATCTTATTACTCAACAAATTTTATTTGCAATTTACTTCGCAACGATTAACAAAGGAGTAATTATGTAAATATATTACCTAAATATAAATATCAATCTTTTAATAAATATGGTTAATGTTTCTACCTTCAAATTTTAATAGCAAATTATGCAATAGTTCATAACTTTAGTAAAATTTTAGTAGAATCTTATCTCCAAGATTAACAGTTGATGGAAATTATTGATATAAACAATAAACGTAGAGATAAAAATAGAATAGAGTTAAAACGTTCGATCAAGATCATCACAATGGAAGAAACTGGAATGTAAACATGATAATTCAAGAAAATACACGCCTGCATTCGAGAGTTAACACGAAACGTGATTAAAAGCATAGCACTCTGAAATTTTTTAAAATAATATACGAACGTGTAGTAAAAATTGTTTGCTCGATCGCAATTAGCCTCGTTCTTTCGAGAGCACGCTAACCTACCTACCTTCCATATCATCCTGCACGCCAATGTAAGACGTTGGAACGGCGCTTCCTGCCAGGAAGGCCGTCGATCCCAAAGGACCACCGTCGTCTCCACTTTCACCGCTGTTTTCCATTTTCAGTGCAATACGTACTCAAAGGAAATCAAGCCCACTACTCCTTTAACCTTTCCTCAACTTTGTTTTTACGCCGCCGTAAACTATCGCTTGTATATACTCGTAAAAGATTACAACCAGTTGCTAACACTAGGAAATAATGACTGCGTTCAGAAAACTCAAAAATTATGCTCTTGAGTAAGACTTGTCTGTGACTGGTATATACTTTCAGATTTACCAATTGCATCCGTTTCACAAAAGTCTGTCGCACAACCGTTCTGTTTTCTGATTGGTCCATTTTCTTATACAAGTACATATGAATATACCCTAAAAATATGGTTTCATAATTATTGTTTCCTGAACACTATTAAAAAATTTTATTTATCTAATAAATAAATAAATAAATATACAATATATATAATAAGATTAAACGTTAGGTTGAAAAAAAAGAACATTATCAGAGATATGTATTCACATTTATTTCTTGATAAAAAATAAATCTTTATAGTTTTATACATCAAATGCATTGTGAATTGCAATGCATTGTAATACATTGCATTGTGAATAGTTCCAACAATTCAATTTCTTCAATTCCATAATTATGCAAAGAATTTTACAATTCTTTCTGATCGTTATTTTTGAATTGTGTCTCATATATATCGTTTACAGTGTCAACAACCAATTTAAACTGTACAGTTGTGATTTTTATTACATGTTGCAACGAATCTATAGCATGCTTGTGGTAATTTTTCAATGGCAAACCCAATAGCGTTTGTGCATTTTGCAAAAACGTATCCGTTTGTTGTTCGTAATGCCACGAAAGAAATACCAGTGCTACAGTGAGTAACGAGCTAATTACGAAAAACCATACGATCGCACACGTAAGAGATCGGTAAAATCCAGCACCTACATCATCGTCCAAATAAAATATAACATAATATTAAATAAATCACAAGTAAGATTCATACATAAGTCTGGTAAAAATAAAAATTTATTACCTGTAGATTTGTGTGCTTTACGTGTGCACATATTATCAGACTGTAATTCTGTTAATCTTGCATCATCGTGATCTTTATTCTCCGTTTGAGAGTCAATTTTCTTTCCATTTGTCTTGTCTCCTTTTTCTGCATTCTTTTTTCTCTTCTTTTTACTCTCCTTTTTTGTAGTTGTTACCTCTTTTTCTGTTTCATCTATGAACAAGAAAATTATCAAAATTATTGTTTCATCTATAATAGTCTTATGCAATGTATGCAATGTTTAAACAATGATTAACGCACCTGTGACATTATTCAACCTACGTAATCTTTCTTTGTCTATGTCAAGTTTAACATTAGACAGATAAGTAACAATATTGCGAGCACACGCTTGGCATTCCTGCACATTACTACATGGTCCCGCAACACTAGCTACAGCTGGAGTTAGAGGATTTTCTTTCAAGTCCAACCACCTTAAGTTCTTCAATTCACTTAAGCTCAGAGGTAATCTACTAATCTGTATGTGTAATACATATGTAATTTCTTTTGTAACATGTAGTTTCCTTTTTACACAAATGACAGTTAAAAAAATTATTTACCTTGTTAGCATATAAATCCAAATGTTTTAACTTTGTTATTTCACCAAAATTTTCAGGAAGTTCATCCAACATATTTCTGCTAAGATCCAATTTTACAATTTGTTTCAAATTGATAAAAGTAGTCTGCAAAAGACTTTATTTTAACTATGATACACATGTTTAAATGATATAGATTTGGTCAATAATAACGTACAGGTAATGAAGTCAGGAGATTGGTTGATAAATTCAGATTTGTAACTTTCCTAAGAGATGCCTAAAACATAACATTTTCAAAAATTATTTATACTGCAAAATACTCATATCTTTTGACAATCTTTATGTGTAATAATTGAATAATAAAACATTATATACATATAAGTACTATATTTATTTTCAGCCATTTAAAATACAAAAATTATGCAAAAATATTTAAATGTATGAAGATTTTATAAATAAAAATTGACAGATTTCTATTAATACATTCGTTTTATGTATATACAAATAAATAATCACTCACGATTTCTCGCACAGGCACTTCCTTCAATTCGCATAAACTAAGATCCAGAGTATCATCTTTCAGTTTATCTTTCACATCCTTTAGCTTTAATTTATTAGTCATATTTGTTACTTTCGTAAAATGTACAGAGCAAAATATAGATACGTGTTCCACGTGTTTTGTACGTTCATAGAATGTCAGATCACAATTATTGTAATAAGCGGTAACATCTGTGTACGTTGTGCAGGAAATAATTTATCTTCGCACACATATTCCAACTTTGTACACGTAAGCAAGCTACGTTGATGAACACTTGACACATGAGACCCCCAGAAAACACACGTGGGCGATGAACACAAAATATATAGTAGGCGATAGTTGTGCGAACTCTTATTCATTTTGCAGTTCTGGGAAAACTCCGCGATTTGCAATGACTGGTGCCGACAAAGATAAACTGCACGACGTATTGAAGGAGAGAGATACCTAATAGAGAGAGAATTTATTAATTTTTATATTTAATTCACTTTTGTGAATATTGTTCTCTTCAAAGTGGTTTTTTTTTTTTTTTTATTCTCGACACTATTATATTTAGCTTTTCGTTATCTCTTACGTAAAGTTCTTGGAATCGATTGATGCAGCCAATTGAAAACTGGACAGATTGCTTCGTAGACTTTTCCTAAAAGCATCTATCAGTGTATTTCGTGATTGAACATGTAAGTCGAGAGAAACGATATTGAATAAAACTTATTGTGAGTGATAAATTACAGAGTTGGAAAATATTCACATAAAAAAAAAATTTACGAGAGTTGCAATTTTTACTAAACAGCTGGTATCAGTGTGATATCAATATCAATGTTGAAGTATTAATATCGTAATCGTAAAAAGTACTTGCAAACTTATTTTCGATATTTTAAAGAATCGATTACGTGTTCTGTATATTTCTCAATAATACGATATGTCCACACGATATATGAAAAAAGTTTACGGCAGTGATGTGATCCTTGACAAGGATAACGATGGTGCAAGTGACATAGAAATTTCAGTGACCAACGACACCAAGTCCAAGTCTTTTAACGTTTTTAATGTAGTACGTAAACTAAATATTGTTATTACATTTATAATTGTTCTTCGAAATATAATTAACGTTACAAACTTATGTATAATTAACGTTACAAACTTATACAGAATTAACATTACAAACTTATATTTACAGTTAAATCAAAATTCAGACAATGACGAGCAAGAAATCAGTGATAAGCAAGATGAGGAGGATTTGGTTACAAACGACACAAATTGCAACGACATGAAACGTAAAAAAAAGAAGAAGAAGCGTAAGAAGTTGGAGAATATTAAAAGTCAACAGCATCGTGATACAGAATGTAATGAAAATGTAGACGAAATTGAAAGAAGCATATTGGAAGTGAACAAATTACTTGGGGAACCAGTAGCAGGCTGCAGTAATCAAGTTTTAGAACCGCAATGGATTAATAAAAAAACTAAAGAAGACATATTATCTGTACAGCACAAACACTTGAATCCATATAACGAATTGAAGAGAATTTTTGGTAGTAAAACTGTACAAGCTGAACGAAGGTATAATTGCACTTATATGTAACGTACGATCATATGTATTTACAGTATGTTGAAACATATGTGCAATTCATAAGTTCATATTGAAAGAAAAAAAACTATATTCTTATAGCAAAAGCAGAAACAGAGGTCGTACTGGACATTTGAAAAAGACATGGTTGGTTTGCCCGCGGGATAATTGGCCACCGATTGGTAAATCTGGATTATCGATGTCTTTAGATAACAGTATGGAGACTGCAGGGAATGTACAGTATTTTGTATTTGAACATAGCTCTTCGTACAAACAGACGCAAATGAGATTCTTGCAAGCTGTTGAAAGTTTAAATCCAGAGAACATAATTGTAAGTAAATTTATCACAAAAACATATTGGAATGCAATATTAATTTATATGCTATGGAAAATTTGTAAAAATATTTTCTACTTATCTATATAAATATTTGATAACAAAGACTTCATAAAAATTTCATTTTAGAGCATAATAAATATACATTCTTATCATGTGGATGCTCTTCTGCAAGTAGCAGAGCTCTGTAAATTAAGCGAAGATTTACCAATGGCAGCACAATTTGTTGAGCGGGCTCTTTACTGCTTAGAATGTGCATTTCATCCTTCCTTTAATGTAACAACTGCTCAATGTAGGCTAGATTACAGGAAACAACAAAATCGTGCATTGTTCATAACACTTTTTAAACATCTTGGATTTGTTGGAGGACGGGCTTGTTATAGGTAAGTATAACAAGTATATGATTCAAACGAATGTTGAAACAAAAAGTAAAGAAATTTATGTTAAAATTTCAGAACAAGCTTGGAATTTTGTAAATTGCTTCTGTCATTGGATCCTGATGGTGATCCACTAGCGATGGTCTTAGCCATTGATTTCTATGCTTTAAGATCTAAAGAATACGAATGGTTTATAGAATTTTGTGATCTTTGGGAGAGTGCTAGAAATCTAACTCAATTGCCAAACATAGCTTATAGTTTGGCCTTGGCTCACTTCCGTTTGGGAAATAAGTCTGATGCTGATACGCTTCTGCAAAATGCTCTTATCATGTTTCCAGGTGTATTAATGCTATTAATTGAGAAATGTAGCATACAAAGCGACGTTAAGGTATTGATTTAAAAAAATTTTTTTATTAATCACAGTATTTTAAAGCATTTTTTGAAACACAGTTTTAGAATAATAGATAAATGTTACTCAAATATTTTATTTACTAGGTAATGGGTCATGAATTCTTCAACTCCAAAGCACAAGCTAGTACATCACCAGCTTTAGAGAAACTGCAAAATTTATACGTGGTGCGTTGCTTCCACGTATGGAAGGAGGCAGATATTTTACCATGGTTGGAAAAATGTGTGCACGCTGTGCTGAAACGTATTGAGGCTAAAGATGATTATGTCAAGTATTGTCAACTAATGCGTAGCAAACGCTATCAAGGAAGGCTACCAAAAAATATTTTGAGACACATCATATTAGCAGACATGAAAGAAGTTATAATTAACGTTCAAGAAGTAAATATTTTACACGTTGAGATCATAAAATGTATTAGTATGAGATTAATTTATTAAAATGTTTGCTTATTCTAGATCCAGAATGAAGGTCCTGTGTTGTCACATGATCCATTACCGCCGATAGACACTATCGATATCTATAAGAGGCCTACGGCAAATGATAGACTAGCTGAAAGAAATTCAAACGTCTTTTCTCTCTTCTTCACTTCACTATTCACGGATATCAATGGCGAAGTAACAGCTGCTGCTTTAAACGGTTTAAATTTATTGTAAGTACATACAAAAGTAAAAAGTCATGATTACTTTAAAAGACAGAAATATCTTATTTTGTTTTCAATATCTAATTTCGTAAATAACTCATTTAAAATATTAATTGCTATTGTAATTAAAATTTCCTTATTTATATAAATTATATATATGCAACGAACAGATAATATGCTAAGTAAAGAATATTAATTACAATTATTTGTTTTTTCAGCGAGGAAAATGATGACAATGCATAATATTTTCTAAACACGTGGAACTTAATAATAACACAAACTATACAATAAATTGTTCCGTTTTAAATAGTGTATAAATGCATGTAAGAATACGAATACATAATTAGTAAATAATAGTACAATCAAAAAATTTCGAGTATAAAGAAACAAAGTTGCAATTTTGTTAGTTTCTCCAATCAATAAAAAAATTTTTTATTTCCTTTTTTTTGAATATATGTATGTATAATGCTACATTATCATGAAGCATTCAATAATAAATGATTATTACAAATCTGTTATGTACGCGTCTTCTGAACATTTGTAAATATGATAAATATATCTATATATTTTGCAGTAAATAAAATATAAAATAAATTCTATATGCGTCTCATGTACATTGTATACATGTATCTACCGTACATTATAAACAATCATTGTATTAAATATAAGAAAAACAAGAATAAACATTATCATATTAATTTCCAAAGTATAATTATAGACAAATCATAAGTTCAAACATACTGACATGATTGTGTAAAAAAGAAGTATGAGAATTAAGTCTCTTTATCAATCAATTAGAATCTTTGAATTTTTTAAATCTGCATTTAATACTATGTGAAAAAAGAAATCAGAATTTTATAAAATGATCAAAATAATTTGAATCGCGTGTTTATTTCATTTATTTATCTCTTAAACCATACTGTGAAACACGGGATTATAACGACAAATTCCAGGACCATATTCTTGATAAGCCTTCTTTGTGTGACAGACTGTGTAGAATTCTGGATCACTGGCCAGCAACGCGCCACCATACCATACCGCGCAACGCTGCTTGTGATGCGATATCACACGGACGTCTATTGGTTTTGGCTAGAATATAAATTTAATCAAATGAATAAACACGGAAAAAACAGTATTTTGTAAGTAAATTATTGTCACGATGTTTACCGTAATATGGCTGCCGCTTAGTGTCTCACTAAGCTTCAGCCGTGTATCGACAATCTTTTTTATATCGCGTTGCAGTCGTCTACCAAAGTCCTTGAACATAGTAGAGCCCCCCGATAGCACAATGTTACTGTATAATGGTCTTCTAACATCGATGGGGCAGTTTTGAATTACGTCATCAACAATTTCATTGAGCGGCGTTGTAAAATCCGGATTAGAAAACTGTAATTTTTATATATAGAGAAAAAATGTTGAACATCGATTATGTAAAGCATTGTATGTATGTATACAACTTACTTCGGGATGGAAAAATATTTCCGGTCCAAGGAACCTTTCATATCCGACATCCACGACAAATGGTTGTTTGGTGATATTGTTAATACCTTCATATTTCTTAATTTTCGTAGGATCGCTATCGTATTTGGCGAATTCTTTCGATATATCTGGGCATATATAACAATATTTCTCTTTGATTGACTTGGCTGTTTCTAACGACTGCTCAGGCGGTATTCCAATCTCTCGTTCTCTCAGCAGACTTTGTATAAAATAAGTAATATCACGACCAGCAATGGGAATGTGCTTTATACAACTTCCTATAACAAAACCTTGTGCCTGTAAAAATACAACGTGTTGTCAGACTTGATGTGCACGATTTTAAAAGTAAATCTCATACATATTTTTGTGTACGTACTACTGGAATTACGTGAGTTACGCCATCTCCACTATCCACAACGACGCCGGTTAAGGTACGGTCCTCTAAATTCTTGGCTGTCCATGAAGCCGCTAAGGCAAGAACAGCTTGCACAGCTATGTAAAGTCCTGGTACATTAAACGACTCAAACATAATTTCTGCTGTGTATTCTCGATTTTCCGGAGTGTTTAATGGCGGTTCTGTTAACAGGAAGTAATGATCTTCTGGTTCCGACCTGAGGTATTTGAAAATGCATTGTTGTAAGAACTTCTCCATCAAGTCCCAATCCTCCACTAATCCATGCCTCACAGGATACTGCCAAGTTAAAGATCAGAATGTATTTATTAAATATTCATTAATAGCAATCTTGTTTTGAAAGAATACTGTATAGATAAATACTTTAATCGAGTATCCAGTGGCTTCAAAAGCCTCATCTCCGATGTAGGCATCTAAATCTTCGACGCCTTTTGTAATTCTCCTCGCATTATTGTCACCGACCTTAATTGTCTCCTTGATAGCGATCGCTGAAGGTATAGTCAACTGGGGCTCTTTATTGCCAGCAAATCCTAATTTCGTGTATCTGTATGTAAAATAACTCAATTATTAATTATTAATATAGCCAATAATAGCTTGATATTTGATTATTAATATAACTAATAATAGTTCAATATTTAATTATTAATATAGCCAATAATCGTGCTGGAGTAAAAGACATCAAGCATGTAATTTACGCGTGGGCGGCAAATATTCTTACGTCAATATGATTTATCACAGAACGGAACAAATTTTCTACTACAAAAATTGTAAGATGGAATGTGTTTGAATCATCGAAGGGGCACGGTTTACCCTTTCGCAGGTTTATCTGAAGTGTGTCATCGCACTGACAGATTAAAGCGGCTTCTAACCTAATTGACTCCGCCCTAAATCGGCTGTTCCGATTGTTTGTTTTAACGCTCCAGGATCACACTTACCCTGTGCCAACATCGATGACACACGCGGGGAGACGTCCGAGCATGATTCCGGCTCCACCGATGACTTATCCTGGCGAAACACACTCGTGCTGATGACGGTCGCGGCTAACCATTAAACCGCCGTGGAAGCAGCGCTAACCAACACCACGCCTCTCGCGCCGTATCGTACAGCAGCGACACCCGGTACGTGACCTCGGTACCGCAGCGTTTGCAAGAAAAATATATGGTACGCTTTTGCACCTTGTTCTTTTTGTCTTCCTCTCTCTAGACGTAAACGTATACCAATTCTTTTTTAAACATAGAAAGTGCAAGATGGAGCAAATAAAATTTAATTATTTCCTTTTTATCGAAGGAGCGTAAACACGCAACACACGTGTACAGCATGTGTACGTGCCGCTTGTTTGGAGCAACAGAAATGGTGTGTTGTATGCATGTGCACGCCAGTACATGCGCAAGAGGTCAGAACCTTAGAGAGAACTGTCAAAAGCAATAAACGATGGTACGGTTAGTATCGTTACAATATTGAGTAATGTTACATATTCTTGTAAATTTATTTTACGTAGTCTAGAATGTTATACACAGAATTCATTAAATTGCCGCTTAATTGCCATATTTTTAAATTAACAGATACAATGTAGAACGTTGTCGAGTATGTGATCGTCATCATTTACTCCTTGAGAAGTAATGATTTTATCGATGATTAATAAATTCTGAACGACATGGAATTCTGGATGACCGAGAATTTCATCTTTCATCATTCAAGATCAAGTTAAGAGTGTATACCTGAAGTGAAGTGTTGTCTCAATCACACTGTACTGTATAAAATCTGGTCATCATGCGAAGGATGCCTTCTGAAATTTTCCTTGGAAATGGTGGAACTCTTCATCGTTCTTTAATGTTTATATTAAAACTTGGCTGGCAGTCAAGATTCCGTTTACCAGTGCTCTTAGTGATTGTTTTCGTCGCCATGGACTATAGATTACAGTTAGAAATCGAATTTGGGAACAATGCAGACCAGCATAATCACCTGTAACTGAAATTAGAAAAAATATTATGCTATCACATAGTTAATTTATATATTTAAGCATTATATGCTAATAATGTGCAATAGATATTTCGAGAAAAGTAAAGATATGGATTGTATTTAATTATTATAGAATGTCTAAAATGTAATGCATATATGTGTTAATTGTTAACAGTGATAATAATTATATCACATTTTATAAAGTTTTACTCACAAAATATTTTGCTCAGCACTCGTAGATTACTAATATTTGTATCTGATAGATTGATATACCTGATATCTGTCATAATATTGTTTTAAAACTTTCTTGTACCTTGCTATACTAAATTATATTACATTTTATTATATTAATTTATATTGTGCAATATTTAAAATATTCAGTTTATATAATTTTACTATTACAGAAATATTTAGAAGATAAAGAAGTATGCACAAGAAATTGATTTCAAGAAATTTTTTTAAAGTAAATACAGAATTTATAATTTGTTACAAAAGTACATGTAATAAGAACTAAAGAAATTTTGATTGTGATAATTTGTATCTTAAAGTGATTTTGTTTATGATTATTAAACTGAAGATAAGAAGTAAATAAAGCAGAAAGAAAGACTTTCTTTCATAAAGTTTACTTGTTTGCAAGATTTTAAAATAAATTTTGTTAGAATTGATATGACAAATTTTTTTATGAGAAATTAAATATTTAGTAAATACACAAAATAAGTAATTACCAATTATGTAATTAATTCTAGCACATTGTATATTTCACCCATGTATAATGTATATTAAAATTATATTATGAATAAGAAATTATTTTTTTAGAAACTATGCATAATTTTTATTTTTTTAAATAAAAAATATATTTTTTTTATATTTCTAGTTATTAAAAATGCAAGAGATATAATTGAATTGTAAATAAAAAATTTGTTTAAATGTTGAAAAGATTACACTTTTACGTTTTATTTTTGCTAATTAATTTTCTTATATCACTCGATATTTCTCAAAATAATTTATTTTTCTTTAGATCTTAAATTAAACTTTTAATCTTTTAAATATATTTTAAATACTTTTTTTATCAAAAACTAATTAAAAACTATAAATTAAGAAAATTAATTAATTATATCTATAAATGATTACTTATATCTCTATCTTCGATATAGATTATATCTATCGATTATATCTATAAATGATATGATTAGATATTTTTAATCATAATTATACTTACTATTATGTGAAATTAAAGTTTGTAAAAAAAGCAGAAATATCTACGTCATTCCAGAATAAACTCCTTAATTATAAGCTACCATACATAAGATAAATCAATAACTCTCTCAATTCTGTAGAAATAGTAGCGCAGCTGGAAATAGATTGAAATTCTCGTAAATGGTTGGGAAGCCACAATAATTCAACGTGGTCCCACGCAAGATGTTTTTCCTCTCAGGACACGTCTGCCTTATGAAGAAAAAGTGGTTGCTTTTGCACGCGTTTTCCCTACCCGCTTCAGAAACATTGCGCTTTTTCTTCGATGAAGAAAAATCGATTGACGATAAATTTCGCCGACGTTTACTCAATATGCACAGCTGTTCATGGTGGGGAGATTTTCCTTATATAGACTGTGTTAATGGTGTTTATCGGATTTTCTTCGCGTAACCGCTCCGATGGAAGCTAGTATCCCAAGATTTTCCAAGATTGCCTTCGGGATTCTTCTTCTGTTCACATGTTTCTCGTCGCAAACTGAAGCAACATTTAAGCTGGAAAGTTTCCGTGAGTGAATTAATAATAGTGATACGAGTGTGTTAAAAATATAGTTTTGATAAACTTAAAATTTTAATTAAATTTGACCTGCTATATTTCGTATAGAGAGTTTGTGTTTAGTATATGTATTTTAGTTGAGTTTGTATTTCGTCTCGTTTAAATCTTTTCATGGCACCTATAAAAGTATTAGAAATAATCGTCAAAGTATATCAAATGTCAATTATAAGATGATAAAATGTATACTGACTTTTCCAGAGCAAAAATTAGTTGCTTTAAACAAGGTTCTTGACTACATTAACAATAGACCACAGCAGATGAATGCAGATACTATTTTCGGTGTTACATTATGTGAAGGTAAAAAAGTTTTATTAATCTTAACGACAATTATTAAATATAATTATTAAATAAGACTAAATGTGTTGATAAGTAATGATATACTTATTTATATATACTTTTTAAATAAACTTTTTACAAGAAACCTAAACTAAAATTTTAATTAAAATATAAAAATTTTTAATTTACATAAATTAATAAACAAAAAAATGTATTTTTATCTAATCTAATTAAATGTGACAATTAATCTTTTAAAAAATAGCTAATTTGATGACGGCACTTTTGCATGAGAATGTACAATATTTGAACAATACAGTCTTTACTGCTCTTAATGAAGTAACTACATTATCCGATTTGACTAGAAGAAATTTGATGAATATTGTTACTCCGACGAATAAAACAGAGCATTTTCGTAAGTACATACATTTCTCAAAAATTCTTTAGATTATTAATTAGTGTTACCATAATATTTTATGTATCTTAATCAAGATACAAAATTTTTGCAGTTCAATCAGTTTTAAATGATCCCATCATGTGGATAAAACCTCTATTATGGACAAAGCTTTTTCCAAAAGTGAAACTCATTCCAAATCAAAAATTAAACTATTTGAAAGTCATTAAATCGATGTGGTATGGAGCACCTAATGAAACAGAAAGTGATGAATGTTTAGTCAAAATTGCACACAGTGGTTCAAACAAAAAGTGTCAAATTCCTGAAACTTGCATTGAAATATTAATGAGGAATGATGGTACTACAGGATATCCTCTCACGCATAGATTGCTGATTATTCAAATCGCTAGAATGGTAAAATATCATAAAATTAAAATGTTGCTTGAAAGAAGAATTTATAATTTTTCTTAACTTTTAAATTAATTGATTTTTCTGATTATTTTGTTCATATAAACTTGATCTTTTGTTTTGAAATAAATATTTAATTTGAAATTGATATTTAATAATAAGATTTTTCTCAATTATATAATATGCTTATCGTATTCTGTGCGTGTGCACACTTGTTATATATTATATTTAAGAAAAAAAATCTTTTTCTGTACATTTTGATATTTATTTCTATGTAAGTTGAATTAATAAAAGAATAATATTCACACATCCAATGGTTGGCTTTAGTTTGGATGCCAAGAAATTAAATTGGCACAGTTTTCTCATTTGGTACCTACATATTGTGCCAAAATTCTTCAGAATCTTATCGATCTTGAAGCATGGAATTTTCCAATTGTTGCAAGAGACCTTATGATTGAACAAAGTATGTATATATGAGTAATAAAAATATTTTATGTATAATAAATATATAATTATAAATATTTTATGATTAATTGCTTTTGTAACTTTTCAGTCGTTTTATGTGGTATGGAAGGTTACTATGAATTCATCGATAAACACTATGAAGATCTAATATTAAGCTGGCCTCATTCAAGCGGTTGCTTTGGTTTTCAGAAGTAATAACTCATGAATTACAAATATAATTTGACACAGATTTAAATTATATAATCATGGCATAATTATTGTAGTTAGTACTGAGAAACTATGTACATACTTACATTTTACAACAAAAAACGCATCATGTTAAATGTTTCAGATTTGGTAAAGAACACAGAATCACCCGACGATCATCATCGCAAACCGATTTTGGATGTGAAAATCATACAACAGGCGCTGCTGCTGCAGCGCTTGCCTTATTTATTCGAGAAAATATAGAAAATGCATTCAGGCAATCTGAAATTGTTTAAAAATGCGTCTCATGTTGACGATCTGAAAAAGACAATTCCTTTCAGATAAATGTATCATCCATATCTTTTAAGATTTATAAACTATCTTACAATAACATAACCAAGTTCATTGATACTTTCTAATTGTCTATTTCTTCTCCTCCCAGTTATTTACAATAAATATTAAGATTATTCTTCGTTTATCAAATATCTCATTCTAGAAATATAACCTACTTCAATTTACGATCCGGCGGTTAGACAAGCGACAAAACATCATTAACTTGTGAACATCTGTTATAAATAGTACTTTCCAGCAATCGCTTGTTACTTTAATCATGTTTAATCAGTACTTTCGACGAAAATTCACACTTATTTTGCTTTTAACACGAAAACATGATGAACTGCTTAGCATTCGTATTCAGCGTATTAAACCCGGGAAAAATTACGACGACTGCAGCGCTGCGTAGCAGGGCAGCCAACTGCTAGTCACAACAGTTATGTCACATCCATAAGAAAATGCATATAGAAATGGACCAATCCAAATCCTTATGTATATGCTCTTGCGCCTATGCAAATTGATATGAATATACCCTTATTCTATTGGCAGCACTGAGTTTTGCTAAGGTCAATTCGGAATGCGGAGCGCGAACAATTCACAAGTAAGTTGATTAATTATTTTATCCGTTCTAATCGCGTAGTAGAGAGACATAATAATTACAAATTTTTGTCAGGTGTGCCGATTAATGTGACGGGCGATTGTTTGAACGTATTATTTGGATTTGTTCGCGATTATACAGGTGTTTTGTCGATTGTCTAACGATCTATTGGAGGTTATAATCCAAGTAAAATCAAATTCTGGCGATAGATACGCAATATAATCTCTATATTTTCTTCAGAAAATCGAAACGAAATGTATGTACATCAACAACGATGTACATACATTCGTACTACGATCTTTGCATGACCGCCAAGACAATCGTTTTTCCGAGCATAATGCCCGGTCGATCGTTGTCGTGTAATATATATGTTATAAATATGTGAACGCAACGCGGCGTTTTATCTCGGCATTTGTTGTACCGTAATAAATTCGCGACGTAAGTCTATAATTTTCGCCCTAAATAAAATACGCGAGCTGAGTTTTATTCGGTACTGTGTGTAGTTAAGTGCGTGTTTCCGATACTCGTCGATGGAATTGATAGTGCAAAGCAAAATTTACGAGTAGAGCGAATTGCAATATTCTTGCTGGTGAGTACAACTACTTGTTCATTATTTAAAAAATATATGTATGTATGTATAATTATGACACATACATAATTACAGAATTTGTATTTATCGAATATTTATAAAGATCTTTAAAAATATTTATTTACTAACATATTTATTAAATATATATTAAAATTTTTTGCGTTTGTATTGACGCGCCCAGAAAAAATTCAAGTTAAACGACGGTTAAACCGAATAGTTATTTTATTAGCCACCAGGCGCGCTGTATTCAATGTTATTCTACCGACAATGATGAATTCGCGTTATTTTGGAACGCTGAGCGCGAATTGTGGATTATCACGCATTTTATTCGTATTAAAAACAAAATAAGTGCGAACTTTTGTCGGGAGCGTTGGGAGTGCTGATTAAAGTGACTGTTCAAACATGTAATGTACCGTGAATATTCATAATTAACGGTGTTTAGTCGATCTGGCAACCAGATCGTTACAATTCCAATATGTATATATTACATGCTTTTAACGCTACAGATACGCAGTATAATCTCTACATTTATTCAAAAAAATCGAAACACAATGACTATCTATTAGTATAATGTAGCATGTTGAAGATTTAGCTTATCAGACTTGTATCGGGTAAAACATGGTTGTCTTGCGTACATATTTACATCTGACGACCTTCGCGTCACCGCCAAGTTAGTCGTCATTCGTTTCACTTACTATGAATTCGTATATGTATAATACCATGTTGTTTTTGTACAACATTCCGTACATTCTGTTTGTAATATTTCATGTGTGCGGACGCGACGCGGCACATTTTATCTCGCATTTGCATATCGCGATATGAATCCGAAATGTTCGTGTAAAATAAAATATGAAGGAATTGATTTATTTTTGTTTGATAGTGTAAGTGAAGTGCGGATTTTTGATCATTCGTTTGGAACTTCGATGGAACTGATGCGGAGCAGACTATTAATCTGCAGCGGCTGGAGCAGACTTCAATATCTTAGCTGGTGAGTACAACTATCTATTTATTATTCAAAAATATATATGCATAACTGTGGTAAGGCACACATACACAATTACAAAATTAAAATTTTTATGATTGCTAACGCATATTATATAGTAATCTATAATAATCTTACTTATAATAATCAAAATATATTAAAATATATATAAAATAACTAAAATATATTAATATTTTCGCAGGTACAGCTGACAGCGTACTTAGCTAAGGTACAACGACCGGTGAGTGAATTCATTCTATATAATTATGTGTCGTATGACAAAATACTGATATCATTCTCTGTGTTTGCCAATATTTATTATATAATTGTTACGAATCGTGACAATCATATTTTCGTCTGCAACTTATATTTCTACAAATAAATAATAAAGTACAAAATTATTTTCTTTCTATCTTAATTGAGGAAAATTTATAATTACGCAAATTATATATGCTATTTTATTATTCTTAAATTATAAAATTTTGAAAGTATAAATTATATGAACATATATACAAATGAAAATTTTATAGAGACACATTATAAAAAGTTTAAAACATAAACTATAAAAAATTTAGAAACTAAAATTTTTAAGATATAAATTTTGAGCATATAATATTTGATTTAATTTCCAAATATATATGAGAGAGAATATATTTCTTATTTAATTTTTTAAATAAGTTTAATTGTATAACATGTTTGCCAAAGAATGAATTGTTAAAGTACAGTTTCGGATGCGTAGAAAAATCGTGATACAATTGCTTATATTATAATAATAGATTAATCGATTCGCTTTTATGGCACGTGTTTCACCAAGTGATTTTTTTTCCGGATATCATAAAATTCAGTAGTCCTTTAAATCAGGTTTTCAAACTTTGTAAAAGGAGCTCAATTGTTAAAGAAATATCGATATATTATACTTCTTCTCATTACAGTAGCTTTTGTTATATTAGTCCAAACAATTTTTAGCTATTATTTGTTGTTATTTTTAGCTCAATTTACAATCTAGGCGGCACAAAATTCGTTTTATTTAATTGATAATAACGTGGAAATAATAGAACAAGGACAAATTTTTCATGAATTTTACTGTATAAGATATATTATTCATTATATCTTATATACTTTTTCTCGATGTCGTCTTGACAATATTATAGGGAAAATATTTTAGTATACAATTTATTGACAATAATTTTTGCTTGCCTTTTTTCTTGCATTTTCCTTTATATAATAAAGCGAAGACAATTCAAACAACTTTTATGAAAATTTGATAAGCGTATATTATTAAATGTGCATGAGATGCACAAATATGATTGTGCAATTCGTGCACAATCATATTTGTGAAAGAGTATAAACGTATGTGTGTATCTTAATAAAAAATTAAATAATATAATAATAAATATGTATTTCACGCGCCATTTTCTGTATGATAAATTGTAATTGTAAAAAACTCGTTTTGATTGATCTAAGACAACCTTGCTGCTGCATGGTATATCATTCAACATTGTTCAGTGTAGATTGATACGTATTAGTAGCGAAAGTAGCCGTGTACCATTGCAATCGATTGGACTATTGCAAGAGCATATCGCGGACCGATATAGGCTCACGTGGGCTCATTTGAATGATAGCAATATTGTTGTGGACATTACACTGTTCTCCAACCTCGATCGCTTCGTGAATGGTCTGGGCACGGGTCCTGCAATTGTATCTACGTATTCAATCTTGCTCTCATGGTCGTCGGTAATTGTATGGTTTTCCATAGGGACCCATTCTTTTGCTCAGCTTCTCAATTTTCAATTGTTGGAAGTAACTGTATACTACCAGCCACATGTATACATATATCACTGCAAAAAGATAATTAATATTAAATTGATCATCATTATTATGAAAATTAATCAATGTTTTTATTGTTATTAATATATCAAATTTTATGACATTTTTTAAAATCTCATTCTACAGTAAGAAGAGAAATACTTTCATTAAAAAAAAGATTTATTCTTTTTAATAATTAAATGTCTGATGTTTATTTAAAGCGCGATTGATGTTAAGTACGTACCGACAGCAACTAGACCGAAAATAAGCCACAGAACACCGTTGAGAACTTCGTGGTTTATGAAGAACATAATCGCGGTGTAAAGAACGCTCACCAGAAGAGCTACGGCTAACATGATGCCCAGGACCACCCATGGAAGCATCATAAACGTATTTTTCTGCAAATACAGACCGGTCGAGGTCATGTTACCCGTTCAATCGAGGTTACATTTTACGTAAATTGATTTCATATAATAAATATATGTATATTAAGATACACACATACGTCAGTATACATTTAACATATATATTTAAAATATTTTTATAAGAAAAAATAGTTTAAAATTTTTCCGCATATTCGTGATCAATGATGGAAAATGTACAATTTTTATACAACGTATATATTTACATACATTAATTCACAAATATTCTGAAGAACTTAAAACCATTTTTTCTTATAAAAAAATTTTAAATTATCAGTGACTTTATATATCTTGCAGCTTAAAATATTTAAGACACTTCTGTTTGAGTATTCTTCGGTGACATTTTACTGTCGAAATTATGATGAAAATATTTTCTTACCCTTAAAGCGCCGATTATGAGTAGTGTAGAAATTAGAATGGTCATACAGAGATTGATCGCGAAGATGATCTTTACAGCTGTTTTGTCTAGAATGTCGATAATTATCGTTTTCCATTCTACGTTTGCTGTGAAAATCAGAATCAGGGAGATCACAGCGAGTATCTACAAAAAGCATCGCATTTAATAACTTTAATAAGTCGAACGTCGAATATTAAATTATGCAAATTAGGAAATATGAAAATACTTACGATTCCACATACTCCGCTAAAAATTGTCCCCGTTTTAAGGGAAAAACACCTACAACACGATGTCAGCTGCATTCTAAAACGCAAAGAAAGAATGAGATTATTTTTTGCCAAATATTATTTACTGATAATATAGATTACATTGCTAATTTTGCTGACTTGTTAAAATTACAACTTTATCACATTTTTAACGAAAATATTATTGTGCGCAATTAAATCATGATCTTTTAGTAAATATGACAACTTATAACGTATAACAATAGTTGCAAAATTAATGAAACCAATTCTAGAAAAAACGCGAATAACTGAAGAATGGAAATGTGACAATGATTCTCTAATTATATGCTTCAATAGTGTCTGAATTGAAGGAAAAAGAAATCTTTGCTTTTAAAATAGCGGTATTGGGTGACATTCTTGAAGATTGTCGTGCTCGGAATAGATTCGAATACGATTTACATAATTACATCATAGAAATCCGACACACCCGTGTTTTATTCACCGATTCTGAAGGATGACGTAGTAACACAATATTGGGCGATGATGCGATGGGATCCGTTTACATCGCGGTATATCGCAACATTGCACGCAAAGTTAATTTGTGTCGAGAATACGGGAAATTTAGGTCATTGGCATGTGCGCTGCGCGCTGGCATCTATTTTAGATACATGTTGGATTTGCCGTCGCTGACCTTTCTTCCGGAGTTTGTTATTTCTCCAGAACTTAGGGAACGATATCCGGCGATAGAGGATAGACACATTCGTGTAGAACAAACATACATTTTGCATATAAAAAATATATAAAATTTTGCGAAATTTACTGCGCAAAAATACGTGGCTTTTTCTTTAAATAAAATAAAGAAATAAGAACGAAAGCAATATCAGAATCTAAAATTCGAATTTATATATAAATTTGTTTCTGGAAAACATCACATTAAGCGTGAAATATATCTATCTAATTTTAATAAAACTCAAACATTAGGTTCTCACAATCTATCTCACAAATAATTTGGTTCAAAAATGATTGCAAGTATTTAAAAATTATTTATTTTGATTTACTTAAAAAAATTTTTGATAATCTTAAAGCTCTTAAATTTTTTAAATTGTTTTTTTTATCTAAAATAGCACTGACGCTTTTTTCAAAATTGAAAATTTCAGAGTTATCATACAATATCGGCACTTTATTTATCGAATCAGATAGCAACGAATGCTGTATATGTCACAGGCATAGGCTTATGTGCATATTTGGTATAGTATATCGAATTATATATGCGATCGTGCGCGATCGAAGGTCCGATACTTCCTTGCGTTCGTCTGCGGAGATCGGCCAAGGCGCAAGATCACTATAGAATCGTGTACATGCGGCCGCGACAACGCCGACGAAGTTCGCTCGAGGTCTTTCGGTCCCCATAAGGAAAAACACGTCTCATGGCCCTACGCCGTTCTCGCGAACTCACCCGTTTACTCCGTACAAAAAGCTATCACGTCACAGCCGCGAGTGATGACCGAACAATTAAGATTACCTTGCGGTTCACGGTGAATTGATGACTGTACTTGACCGACACTTGAGTGGGATCAAAAAAAGTTTCGGATATTAAGAGTTCTCAATATCCTTGGACCATTTTAGTTTGTGATGTCAAAAGAGAGAGAAATTGGAAAACGCTTCTTGTAACTTTTGTTTATGCAAATAATTGTTGAAAGTTCAAAACATATTTATCAAATAGCATGAAAAATTGTGACAATTTAGGACATTAAGTGAAAAAATCGTAGAGTGATTGAATGATATAGTTAATGCTGGAAATCAATGAGGAGAAAAGAATAAAATTGTTGCAGTACGTAGATGCATCCCGGAAGAGCGCATTATGCACTGCTGAAACGCGCGATTCTATCCGACTCGTGCAAAAAGAGATTGCGTCATCGCATAAAAGAGTACTGTGAGGCTCGGCCGATCTTTTTTCGACAAGAGAACGAGCCCTTTAAATGCCAATATTGTAATCTATTTTGAGCAATAAGCAAATATTTTACACGTGGCATAATTTCTTCAAAGATATTTGCTGTGAATAACGAGGAAATTATGCAATACGTTTTTCTTAAATTAGTAATCATTAATGAATTAATATATACATATATAATAAAGTAAATTTTAAGTTAAAAAAAAATAGCTTTAAAAAATTTACATTTAAAAGTAAAAATTTACGTTTTAATTTTGAGATTTATATATTTTATTTAAAAAAAATAACTAGCACAAGTGCGACGTCTAATGACGTTGACTTTCATTTATATTTTCAAATGCGATAAGCAGATGATAAGCAAATGACAGTGAATATTTATTCTACGCGGAATACATGCTTGTGTTATATGTCATTAGCGACGATAACAAAAAATTCCTATAGAAAACGACATTGCGATAGACGCGGGGTCGATTGGCGTGTTGCACACGGAATTGACGTTAAATTTAGGTTGTGAGTAAGCTACGCGCAAAAAAAACGTTGGTTAAAAATACACAATACTATTCGATAGACGCGTTAAATGAGACAATATCTGTTTTCTTGGCCTATATATGATGATTAATCAGGAATAAAAGGAAAGAGACGACACCCCATAGAGACATTTCGCGTGCGTTCCATTCGATTGTCTTAATATAAGAAAGGGGTGCGGTTTTAGGGGAAATAAAGAATGAAGATCAATATTGTTCAATAAGAGAAACTAGGTCATCTTAAGAATTCTCGTATTAATCAGTAGTCTTGAATATTTTGCAAAAGTAGTTGAATTATAATTTTCAAATTACTGTTTTTAATACCGGAAAGCCGCTCAGTTTGAAAAGAAAATACGATGATAGATTATTTTTATCAAAGCCAAATTTTGTTTCACATGTCGTATTCTAAATATTAATTAATTATTTATTATATACAAGTTTTTTTATACATATATTATGATATATCGATTTTATGAATTTTTTATCAGATTGTCTCGAGTCATCAGTTTTGATGTCATCAATGTTGTCATGCTAATTGTGCCAATAAGTCATCGCAATTCCGTAAGATGCATGAAAGATTGTCTCACGTCAGTGTTTATGGAAGAATATCAATGTTGAATGATTTCTAAGAACGCAATGAAAATGCGTTCATCGTGATCCATATGATAAGTTATGTGTATATTTTACGAGGCGCAATACGAGCTTAAACTATGCAAAATCAAGCGTATATTTTTATACTTTAGTCACGATCAACGTGCGGCCTCCTTTTACTTCTCATGCTAAAACGCGTTTTCTTGTATCTTACGAAATTTACGAAACATTTTTGAAGGTCAACCTCGATTTTGTAGCAGATTTTGTAGCATTTGAAGGATGTTTTCTCTTCAAAATACATTTATGATTATTTTTTTAAAATTAAGATATATTTTTCCTTAGCTAGTTACCTGTGATTGTAATATATTATCAAATTGATAATACTACATAAATGTATAAATTATTTAGAAACGTATGCTTATAACAGAAAAAGAAAAAGAATTGAAATCTTCAAGAACGTGATTGGTGAATCGCGCCGTCACGACGGATTATAAATGACACTGTAAAAACGCTATCCGCTACAAAGCGAAGTTCGATTACATCACTTCAAGGCACCGACTTGTTTACAAGTCACTGTTTGCATTCTGCTACTTATGTCATTAAAAATTTAACAATTCACTTTTGATTAATTATTCAATTGCCTAAACCGTCGCGTATCACCGTATGCGAACGTATGAAACACTTCTTGCCTGCCGATAAAACTACGAAACGCCAATATCGCCGATCCGCGAAAGAAGATTCTGCGACTCGCGATCGTTCGTGTACTCACTTTTTTCTCGAAGCGCTCTCTTTCCAAGATCGATTGCGCAGGTGTACGGTACGTGCCGATTAGGGGAAACGGACGCGGATGCTGCACGAACGAGACGAGATGAGACGAGACGCGGAGGAAATCGCACGCAGGTCCAGCTCGCGCGCGTTCCGCTCGCAATAGGAGATGACCAGAAACTGTGCCAAGAACAGTGCGCGGCCGCCGCGCCAAACCGCGATGGTATACACCTACGACGCGTACACCTACATCGGTGCCTGGGTATACACCAACACTGGCGAGCCTACACTTGTGTCCATGTATGTGTGCCTCGTGTGCGCTACCGCGACTTACGCGAATGGCATATATCGCGCGCGATGCGAGAGGAAAGCGGGGGCCTCGCCACGATCGTGCTTTTTGTATGAATCGTTTGTAAGATCTTACGAGCGCGCTGGCTCGTAATAAGCGGACCGCAACCGTCGTTCATCAGCTTCTTCGTGTTTGATCTTCATCCGTCGCATGTTTAACTCGCCGGGAAAGTCGCATTTTACGTCGCAGATGCGCGACTTTCCTTGCATTTGCTTTTAGAGATCCGCGCGTTTCTCGGTCGTTAACTCAACAGAGCAGACGGAGACTAATGGCTACTTTGAATTAATAAAATCTTATGTAAGTTTCTTCACACAGATTTTGAAAAAAAATGATATAATTTTTGAAAAATTATATCTATTTTTTTGGATATTTTGAATTATTTCGAAAATTATATTTATTTTATTATGTACAAAAATAGTACAGCGTGTCATAAAATCTCAATTCTACTTTTTGGATCTAAACATTAGAATCTAAAACATTTCAAGATACTTTTAATTTCTACTTTTATTTATTTTTTTTTAAAAAAGTTAAAAAAATTGACATGGTTGAAAAGGTTATTTCTGATTATCATTACGTTTTAGCAAAATAGCATAATCCTAAGATTTGCGCAATATCAGCATGATTCTACGGGGTCAAGAGCAGAGTAAATATCTCTAGTTTCTTAGAAATATCTCTAGTTTCTTAGAAATGATTGAATTTCTCTTTTTTTTTTTATATAAATGATTGTATGAATGATACATGAGATTAATAGCACGTATCTTGTATCTGTCATCAGTTACAAAGCAAGTTATAGAGTCATAATTATGTGTATCATTCTTATACAACAGTATAATTTCCGTGATAGGTTCTCCAAGAAAAAGGCTGAGACAGCTGACTGTTCTAACGCGTTTGTTAGTTTGCATATATGTTGAGTGACCTCGAGATAACATCACGATGAACTGACTGACATTGCAGTTATATTTGCACGTATAGGTAATGAATGATTTCACACACGAGCTTGACGATTTCATATCTCTAAAATAAAAGCATTCGCTCTATGTTTGATAATGTGCAGTGCAAACTTTCGCGGTGTAAATAAACTTTCCCCATGCGCAAACATGTATATTTTTTTATCAGTTAAACGTGTATATCTAGCGCGTGAAAGTAGAGCTGCTCCTGCAAAACATTCGTTTCGGAATAAAGAATAATAATTACTATAATAGAATTTAATAATAGCAGCTCACCTAATCTTGCTATATTTAATGAGGTTTGTCGTAACAATTAATTCGTCGCGATTGTGAAACAGTTATTTGAATGATGATCTCACGTTGGAAAACATATAACTCAGAAAATTGAAATTTTCTATTTTTTTAAACGTTATAGAATACATATATAATTTAGAGAAGAGTATATCTTTAACAATAAAATTATTAGTATGCAATTAAAAATCATGATTTTAATTAATAGCATTTTTTTTGCAAGATTGTTCTTTGATATTTAGCATAACATTTTTTAATGTTATTTTATGTGATAGATCACAATAATTTACACGACTTTTATACATTATTTTTTCAAATCTCTTTGAAATAAAGACGAAGAAGATACTTGGATTATTTTATTTGAGATAATTTCAACACAGAAACGTTAAAAGAGTTGCAGGATTTTAGGCGCAAATTATATTTGTTATACAAACATGAAAAATATATTTTTTAAATTGCTCTGAATTTTTTATATATTTATTTTTAATGTTGAATATATATCAAGTATTTAAGATATTAATTTAATATTAGATTTTAATGCAATATTGCATTAAGGTAAAGAAAACAAAACATCGAAACATATCCATTGATGGCGAGTAAATGTGCAGCTGTCTATTTAACCTCTCAAGTTAAATAGGCTACTCTTATTACAAAATTTTTGTTAAATTACAAAAACTTAAAATTGAAAAGTTTAAGCCGAGAATGATTGTAAGAACGAAAAATAAGCTCGCGATCGAATTACTTTCGGAGCTCTGGTTACACAATGTCTGGCATTACGAAATATCTAACCCTTGAAGTGCAAATATTATTCATCAATGTTTTAGGTTTGGTAAATATCTCAGTGTATTGTTGTAATAGTATCTTGTAAAGTAAAAATTAAGTTTAAGTGAAAATTATTATTAAGAAAGTGAATTTTTTTATAATAATTCTAAAATCGCAAGTTGTAAAGGTTATTTTAATTGGTACATATTTCAATTATAAAAAGCAAATTTGTCAATTACTTTACACACAATTATATATTTTCACATTATTTAAAGTATCTATCGATACTCTTTATTAATTATTTAAAATATCTATCGCGATTATATAAATTATGAAAGTTTCGTAAAGTATAAATCATAATTATGGATTTGATTTTTCCACATTGGAATTCCAACACTTGTTTCATTCAAGTTAAGTATGTTGCATCACTTTGTCAAGGCCTTCGGTACTTTGAACTGGAGCTGGTTCAAGTGGGATCAGCAGTTACAGAAAATCTGGAACTTATCAGTTTTGCAATCCAATGAACTAGACGTGAATAATGTCAACTGGCTGAAGATCCGTTAGTACTCTGTCTTAAACATTTGATATAAATATATAGTCGGTTATTATATTTTACCGATAATTAAAAAAAATTTTTTACAACGTTAAAGTAGAAATTAAAGATAAAAAATCTCTTAAGCTCTATCATGGATCGTCGGGGCTCGATTTGTCATCGGTCGTGTCTCGCTTCTCGCGTACGGGGCTAACATCTACACAATAATATCACGAAGGCGGCAGAACTTGCTCGTATTTTGGATGGTGCTCAGCGTTTTTAAAGATATTATTTTGGAAGTTATCGTTATTGTCATTACTTTCCTACTGTGGTACAAGGGAAACGTTCCAACGTCGCACTTCGTCGGGTTTATCTTAGAGAAGACGGCATGGCTATGTAAGTAAGAGAAAACAGAACTAATCAAAAAGAAAAAAAACAACCATTCACAATAAAGAATAATTTCTCTTTATATTTAAACGATGAGTCTTGCAAAAGCGTTTAATCATTTCAGTTTTCTTGACTTACAAATGGTGCACGACTCTCAAATGGCACACGCAGCTGCGAAAAGTAGAGAAAATTCGTAGATTCACTTTAATCGCGCGGAGAAGCATTGCGAATATCGTTCACGCTCCCGGAAAAGTCAGAATTTCTCTGCAGGATGAGTATCTCAGTCCAGCGATAGCCAGACGGAATAAGTACGCGAGTCTTCTGAATCTGGACATGTTTTCAGACGAATCGTTCAATAGAGTAAATTTCGATTTGAGAGCTTCTAAATCCTTGACGACTTTGGCGACCAACGATAGTGACGACTCGAACGATACGAACAATCATGATCCGATCGCTAACGACTTGAGTGTGGCCGAAAAATCGATGAAGATGCTGAATGTAACGGCGGAGGACGTGATGGACGCGCGTGCCAGGATACAGGAGCGATCTTATTGGAACGAACAAAACGTACCATCTGACGCAATGGAAGAACTAGTGACACAGTTCACCCTGGAAAAAGTAGAAGACAAAAAGGATAACGTGGATCACACTTTGAAAGAGGAGGATACTGTACGAGATCATCCGACAGAGAAAGAGAGAAAGAAAGACGATAGCAAAAATTCTTTGACGGACAGTAAAGATGAAATTTTGAGTAGAAAGCAGGAAGAGAATATTTTATTAGTGAAAAATGTAACGCCAGAAAAGACGAAAAAAGAAGTGAAGAGAGCAGTAAAAATCGTGCAATGCCCATCGAATAAAGAAAACATGGAGGCCAAGCCATGCGCTTCTTTTGTAAGGAAACTGGAAGCGAAACTTTGCTCTATTTCTGCAAACCAGAAGGAAAAGAAGGTCGATCAGAAAATGCATCCTTGTCAAGTTAAGACAAAATCAACGTCAGCCAGTACAAGTTTAAATAAGGAAGAATTTGATAAAAATTCGGAAACACTATGCGCGTGTCGTCGTGTTTCGCGCAACATTTATACATCAAAAAACGGAAAATATGCGCAATCAATCAATATCAATGATAAAAGTGTTAAACATGATGTAGATAAGAAAGAATTTAAGCGTTTTGTTTCTACCGGCATTACACAGAAAGGTAAAGTCAACGAATACAATTCGACGTCGAAATATTCAGAAATATACCGTTTAAAAAAACAAATTAAAAAATCCGAGGACTCTTTCAGAAAGCAGTCGGCTACTTGGGAAAGTATGTCTTTAGCGCGAACAGCACATGTCTCGGGATACGCAAAGAATGTCGTCGCGACTGATAAAATATCTATTTCTCCGACTGAAACTTTTAACGAATCGAACGATTCTCTGAATGCGCGACGCAGATTAAAATACATCGAGCAGATGCGAAGTGGACCATCGGTCGATGTGCGCTCTATTTTCAAAATAGCATCGTTAAGAAGAAAGAATTATGCGGAATTTGAAGCTTATAATCTTACCTTACTGGAAGATAAGAAAGGGGCGAAAATGAGGAAAAGTTCGAATCGCAAATTATCGATCGAGAAACGTGAAGCGATAGAACGGAGTGCTCTAAGGATTTGTAACGAGTCTACTTTGTTGGAGAATAAGAAAGAACTGGAAGCGGAAAAGAAACACAATTTATCTTCAAATCATAAACAACCAATAAAGATGTCAAAGATGAAAGTTTTAGGAGCCGATGATCTAACGTTGAGAAATAAAAAAAATGTAGAAACAACAAGAAGACTTAATTTGTCGCCAAGTTACAAACAGTCAATTGAAGAATCGAACACTTCGAAAACTCGTAATAAATTGGCGGAAGATACAAGAGAGTTGCAAGCTAGAAAAATACACAATCCAATGAAATATGAAACGTCAAAATACGAAGATGTTGAAACTTCGAGCGTCTCGAATTTTTCAGAGGCTAACTACGAGAATACTACGATTTCTCTATCCGAAACACATCGAAACGCAAACGCGCGTACGTTGCTGAATCTCAGAGAAATCACGAGGAATATCGAATGGACTATTCATCCGCGAGGAATCACATTAATCAATAAAAATTTATACAGCCAATTTTTGGAGAACGGAAGATTTCACGAGAGCCGACAGCGCGATATCGTCGACGACAATATCGCCAATGCACTGCACGGCGCTTTGTTTTTCAAGCCTGAGATTACAACAGGAATCTTTCGGCGCGCCTCAACGAGGATCGGCGAATCCTTCCCGAATATCCCGACATTCCTACGGCAGGATTTTAATACAGAATTCACCTGTCGCGTGAACAATGAGATGATCGTACGAGACCATTTTTCATTCTTCGACCTTGATTTCGAACGGATGATGGGAGATCAAAATCTGGAAAGCTCACATGATAGTGAAAATCATGTTGTTGAGGAGGAGGAGAATCATGACTTGTGCCCAATATTTGTTGATCCTGTTCCGGATCAACAAATATTTACTGTTCCGGATCAACAAATATTTACTGAACCAGAAACCGGAATCGAAAATTCGACGGAGATTATCAGACCGCAAGAAGACGCGCGTTCGAGCACGGGAAATGTTCAAGCGATAAATATTTTGACATTTGATGAAAATCACAAACAGGTAGATAATGGAACCAGCGATAATTTGCCAGTTCAATCTGTCATTGAAGGATCAAAAAGCTTTTACATTGAAGTGCCAGAAGAAAGCTTATATAATGCTACATTGCCGGTCGAACAGCTTGAAGAACAGGGAAATATGAGCCATGCGATTGGAGATAATGGCTTTCAAGCTCAAAAGCTTAATAAAAGTAATACAAGCTTTGATGAAAATAATAATGAACATTATAGAATTTTAGATCATAGTGCGGATAAAACGATCAATGATCAAAGCGAACAAGCTTTTGACGACAGTGCAACTTCAAGCTTATCAGATGATAATCATCAATTTAACATGTTAATTAATAAACCAAAAAAAATTAGAATTAATTATATTATTGAGAATTCTTCGAAATTATCTCTTCCCGGCCCATCATCGTTTATTGAATCAGATAATTATGATATATCAATATTAAACTCAAGCGAGGAAAAGTTTCAGAAATTGACGCAATTTTCGGATAGCGAAACTACGTTGGACAATCGAAGAAGCAAGTCAATATTGAATTTAAAAATTACGGATGATGATACAATTTTACAATTTGAAGATGTTGAAATCTTAAAGTCGAAAGCCATGCAAAATAGCGCTAGAAACGAAGACGAGGACAGAGAAATGATTTACGAGAAGGCGAATGAATTTTCGACAGGTCGATTTTTCAGAATGAGTTCAGTCGAGAAGCTACAACAAGATGATAGTTATTATTCCACATACGAAAGAAATGATAACAGATCAAATACACCGGTTTCATTGGAAAATGGTAGTTTAATGGAGGAATTTTCAAATGATATTCCGCCAGAACAATCGTCAGACTCTTCTGCCAATAATTCTAGACATTCTCAGTAGCGAAAATTCACTGAAAATCAATCTGCATATAATAATTACAATTTGCAATTTTAAACGCTACAGGGATATATTATTTTTATTTGACAAAGTAATTTTACATTTCTAACAAAAATTTTATACAAAAATACGATTTATGTACATACAAAATATATTCACGCTAGAAATTTCACATACGATAGTCTAGTCATTGGTAACTGGAAAGGCTGCACTGCTTACAGTAGTAGAAATATTTAAACAACATGTTGCATATTTATTTACATAAAACTATCGTTCAAATTATGATTATTATTTTATAATTAGTGATAATTATAAGTGTAATAAATATACTGAATATTTTTAACAAAGGGAGATGGATAAAGATTTTTCTAAAATTAGTACTAGATTACAATGTTTAGACTTAAAAAAGTGGAAGACATTTTGCTATCGAGAAATCATTTAATTAGTAGTCAGAATATTAATTTAACGCGGCAGGGTGTATCGATGGTATTGTCAGCAAGTATCGTCGAGGCCCGGATCCGAGTCAGGAACTACGTAATTAGGGTCGCATACGGTATCCCTGGCAGCCTCTTTGACATCCGCCTTAAATACTCTGTAATTGAGGCTTCCGCTGTTTAGAGACCCGTACAAATACATCGGCAAGCGATTCGAGATCAGCCACACACTTTGATTCGGTTCGTGATCCACTTTAATGTCATTCGGGAACACCAAGGACACATTGCTAGTTCCAATCACACCCAGATTTTGCGGTATGTATTCCTTCCTGGTGTCCCAGCACCACACGGAGTCCCGCGTGACCATGTTGAAGAACATAACGCCGTTCTTGTCGACGACGGACGCCGAAGCGTGGCCGTAATCCTTGGCTCTAGGCTTCCCAACGGGCATAAATTTCTCCGTGCTCTGATCCGCGGTTCTCTTGTCTCTGAATACCGACGTGGACACCGCAAACTCCCGAAAACTGGACATTGGATGGAAGAATAACGTTCTGTCGCCGTAAATATCTATGGGACTGAGCGCTATTCCGAATACTCCGTCGGTCCATTGGAATTTTATGCCATGCAACTCGTATCTGGCCGCCAGAGGATCGGGATAGAAAAAGTGATGCTCGACCCTAAAACTCGAGTCCTTGAAGAAATCGTACACGACGATGCCGAAACGCCAGACGTCGCTTAAATACGCCACCGCGGAGCCGCAGTCGTTGTTTCTGATATCCACCGCGATGTTGGTGTACAACGAGTCCTGTTTGATCTGCTCGTCCGGCAAAGTGTACTTTCTGATGAGAGTGTCGGTGCGCAAATCGAAAATGAATATCGCGGGCGGGCAGACCTGCTTAGACCTTCTAGCGAGCTCCGTCTTACCGGAATCGAGAACCCACAATCGATCGCATTCGTCCACTTGAACTCGAAAGACTGATGTGAAACCTTCGCAGCTTTCTAAAATTTATGGAAACAAATAAAATGAACAATTAGTATCGTCATAGGTCTATATTATTACAATATCGAGATTTTGCAAAAAATTCTTGTGTTTTTAGTTAAAAAGCAATACATTTTTTTTTTTTAAACTGATTTAGATACTTTTTAAATTTCTTTTTGATCGATTATTATTTGCTCGCTTGTTTAAATGACGTCACGGGTTAGATAACTCTACGTTAACGATTACGTTTGTTTCATTGAATCGGTGAACGGAAAATAGCAAGATGAGACGGGACATTTTCACGAGACAGTTCGTGTGAGACAATTGATGGGAAATTCCTTTCTTCACTTTCCCAATTGCGAGAAAATAACACATAGCGCGCTACTGTTTCTGACATTCTCAGGCTCTTCGCTAGTTTTGCACAAGTTTGACATGGTTTTAATTTACTTTATTCTTCGAGAAAATTGTCATTGACGTTTTCATCACGTCTATTGTCTTCAAGTTTCAGCTTCAGAACTTTACGAAATCAACGATGTATTTTGCAATTATTACAAAAATCTTTTCTAAATTTTTCACGTACATTTTCAGCCACTTTTCGGCTAATAAATTTATAATTGTATAGTATGAATTTTTGCAACGTATATTCGATATGTGTTCAGTATTGCATTTGTCTTGATTAATTTTAATTAAAAAACAATAGGATTTTTTGCAAGATACAATAATTAATGTGATTATATAACCTGGCTGATTCCAATGCCAATTAGGATAGGGCTTTAGTTTGGGGCTCTTCGTCTTAGAATGTCTCGGCACAGTAGCTAGAGTCGCCGGTATGCCAGATTTCCATTTCGGCAGAGTAATGAAAACTTTATCGCGCCAAACATCCAGGCCAAGGGGCAAATTATTTTCTGCGACATAATCGCCCTCAAATATAGCGTGATCTCGGGCCTCGATGTTATCGAATTCAAAATCAATAGTTGACCACGCGTAAACCTGTTAAAAACGATCGTAAACACGAGGCTTATTAAAATATCTAGAATATTTATATCAGCCATCTCGAGTTGTAACTACATTTAAATAATTTTAATTCTATTTAAATGCGTGTATAAGAAAGTTTCTTTAAAGTGCTAATAAGTAAAGTATAAAATAGATCGCAATGATGATATGCTATTGATTAATTATTTTTGTACAAATTATTACAAAATAACATTACGAAAAGTCTTAATCACTTATTTATTTAAATTTTTTGTTTTTTAAAGTGGTAAAAATAAAATGCTAAAATGATGTAAATTTAAGAAAAAAATATGATATTAGCAATTATACTACATTGCCAATTAATAAGAAAGTTTGTAGTGCGTTTTAAATAAATAATATATGCAAAAATTATACGAGCGACTTTAGACGTCACAATCCGAGATCGATGATACAGATATTGAGAAACTTTGGGCACTTTCGTTTAAATTTGCAACAAAAAACGTGCTACGTACTAATTCCATAGCGGGACCGACGTAGTCATTCGCAATGTGTCCTGGTTCAAAACCGTCGTCGAATTCTTGAAAGTCCAATTGATTGACTGAGTGAGGATCTGTGTGAAATAAATCAATGATTCTTCCTGGTTTCGAAAAGTCCTTTTTTCCCAGGTTGGGCGTAACGTGATGCCGTGATTGCGGTGTAGATCCGTAAAGATTGCGCACGCTCGTGGATACCGCTGGCTTTTTCTCCAACGGGTTTCCGTGAGAATCGCAATTTCGCGAGCCAGCATGTTCATCATAAGCCGAAACGGAGCCTTTGTAATTGATGTTCTGTTGAGGCGTGATAAAATATACTATTAGTTCAGAAGTTATATAATTTAGACGGAAATGCAAATAACAGCTTACAATAAGATTATAAATAACTTGATCGAATTACTCCATTTATATTACACATTTTTTAGAAGTGCAGATATTTCTTAAGCTTTTAAGAGATTAATACTACATTTTTCTTACATGCGTTGAAGAAAATGAAGTAGGAAAAGACGGAGTTAATGGCAGCGCGGGTGCCTGAAGCTCCCTGGATAAAATACTAGGACCCGTGTGAGCCGCAAATTTCGGGGCAGTCAATAGTGACATTGACAGCAGCCATGGCATCATACTCGCCATATCTGTGAATAATTTTGCATCATTAGAAATTGATAGATTAATTGAATGAAAATGAGTAAAAGAAAGAGTATTAATGTTCTCCGTATGATTAGAAATTCAATGAAATTTTCGCAACGTCATACAGTCATCGCGGTAAATGTTATCTCCTCTCTATTGAGGTAAGTGTGCTTTCTCATTCGCAAGGTGATCATCGATGTTCGATGAGCACCGCATGCTCGATTAAATATTAATCATCAGTCAATGACATATTATGATCATGTGTGAAAGTGGCGTGTTCGCCGAGAAATATTGGAGCAAAAGCGATTTGCGAGAATGAGTCTGCATCGTTCCTTACTTACTTCGAGCAGCGATTACGGAGTCGCTCTTCGACGTGTATTAATTCGGGAGGTCCTGAGACTCGAAAGCAGCGTTAAATCCTCCCGAGCTAATCGATTGTGCTCTAACAACGAACTGTCGGAGGTGTGTAGCGCGAGGAGGATGAGTGCTCGAGATGGCACCATGGATGTTACGCGACTACCATATTCACTATCCGGGTCGTAAGTGTGTCTTAGATCCTACGAAAGGAGAGAATGGCGAATCCCTTCTCTCGAAGATGATTTTCCCTCTCGTTCGTCTTACGGCTCCGGGCTCTGTACTGCGGTATAGGTCATTGGCGGATGGGTTCATGGGAAATCGCGCATCTGATCCATCACGAATGAGGATCGAGGACTTCGAACAAACGGAGCGCAATACTTTTCATTCACGATTTAGAAGAAAATGATCGCTTTATTCTTGAAAGTACTCGCTGAAATGCTTGGCGTTTTCGAAAATTCTTGCTATCGGTTTGACTTTAACATTTTAGAAAAAATTACAAAGTGTTTTCAATGAGAAAAATACACAAAAGTGCTTCCTTTTTAACATGTTAATATTTTTGAAATTTTTAAACAAATATTAATTTTCTATACATTTATTATGCGATTATCTTTGATTATCTATTTTAAGATCTAGTTTGTGTTTATCTTTTTGCAATATCATTCTTTAGCATACAATTGTTCCATTTTAGTGTCATGTCATTGTCGCAAAAATATAAGATAAAGTTTCGACACTTCTAACATGTTAAAAAGATGAAAACTATCTTGATGATTGCGCGATTATTTTGTGTGGAAGGCGGTCTACTTTACGACGCCAGCAAGCATAATTGCGTTTTTACGAGGTGACACCCGGCGTTTCTTTTTTGTTACCATACCGAGTGAAACTCATTTGAATTTAATAGCGTTGTAACAACACCGATTCTACGTCGGTTCGCAATTCATAGATATTGCATGCATATTTGCACGAAATGCAACGCTGTATGATTTTAAGACTAGTTTCTGAATTTAATTATCTTGATGAAAATATTAATGAATTTTTACTTTATACTTTCGATTCTTGCCAATTTAGAACTATTTTTTGCTATAAAATGCTTATAAAGATAATTATATAAAAATACAATTTACGAAAATAATGAATTATTAATATTATTATAAGGGAAATGTATATAGCAAATGAATATTAATGAAATATTGAATCACGCTGCATAAATTTCGGACGTAATTATTAGTCTTGATTAGTTTATCTCTTGTTTTATTAATTTAAAATTAAGTATTAAATTATAAGCTAAACACATAGTTACTGTAACTTTTTACAGAAATAATTATAAATTGTATGATGACATTTGCGTAAACTTACAACCTTTGCGCGACAAATCATGCTGTTGAAATGTTCTGTACTCCCGGAAGTCACGATAATACTTCGAGATAGAATCATCCCTAGTATTGCTGAGAGTATAATCAGGGGAGGCATAGAAATAGCCACTGGGTTGGCTCGTTCTCCTCGGAAGCATCCACAGTCGTCGGAATGATAACTCTCCGGCTCTCTCCACATCGATGCTTCTCTTCTTTCTCGTCATGGCATTTTACTCTTTCTCGTCTACAAATAAGGCACAAGCATAATGCTATAAGCCGATTATGCGGAGATGATAATTAAGCTGTTAGGAAAGTCGCGATCGTTGATCTAACGGATCGGATAATCGTATTATAGTTATAGACGGATTATAAACGCTGTCTTCGGAACGTTACATAAATGCAGAAAAAGCGAACAATTAATATTGTTACGTCAACATCGATTAATCTTGCAATTAATTTAGAGATAGTTACGAATATACGGGAGATATGCATGTGATAAATGTCGAATAATTTATTATACGAACGACAATTATTTTTGGGTAATGAAAATTGTTTTTCGAAATTTTTATATAAATCACATATTAATTGAATAGAATTATATTTAATATAATCAATAATATAATATTGTTATTTACTAAAAAGTTTTTTTTTTAATATAGTAATAATACATATACATAAATGTGGCGCAAGTTATAATTTCTAGAACTCTAACACGACCAACCGTTGGCCTCTGTTTTTTCGTTCAGCAAAATATCGTGGTAATTGCGTCAATGTCTCAATAATTTCATGGCTACGCATGCGGAATGTTACTTGATACAAAAACACACTTTGTCGACAAAACCATAATTTGTTTTTATGTACAGCAGGGAAAATAGGGAAGGTAAATCTGTACGCAATTATAAAATACATTTGTTATAAGTTGCTTTAGTAATTGTGAAATTAAAAGAAAGCTTTAAAAATCTATAAAAATTATCAGGAAATTAATTTCTAAATGACGGTTTTTATTAGTGATTTTAGAAATAATATCAATCTATTAAATAAAACTTTCTATATACGTATAATTTTTTTCACAATATATGTATATTTATAATTATTACAAGATTAAAATTTTTTAAACATTTACTTGTACCAATTCCGACATAAAAAAAATTCCGTTTGTGCAATTCACCTAAATTACAATAAGAATTGAAATTTATAACAGTTGTAGCAAGCGCGTAAATGTGAGTTTAATGATGTCTGCGATACAATTATGATCATTAGTTCCATACGGCGTTTGCACATTTCTTCGATGACGCGACATTTCACGACTCAAGCTCACGGTCGTCGGTCGATACGCGCGCGTGTTCCTTCTCTCGCCGCTCACAACACGAGCGAATTCACGCTACCTGAAGTAGTATCGGCGCTTCGTTCCGATGACTCGTTCGGCAAGCGAAGCGAAACGCTCTTTTCGATTTTAGCATAAATGCCACTTTCCACCGGAGATTAGGAATACTTTCCGCTTTCGCACTTGCTTCCTCCAACGGCCGGCGCCGAGCATTTCATAAGCGACGGCAGCGTTAATACCTCGGATACCGAAACTGTAATTAACAGTTTGTTAGATTTACAAACGATATGCAAATTCACAGGAATTTACGCGTTAAAGCTTCGATCATCTTCGTAATTGTTTATTATTACTGTTATTATAAATTCACGATAAAAATTATCAATTTCGTTTAAGTAAACGTGTTATTAACGCATCACTCCTTTATATCGCACTGCGATATAATTATGCGCGAAATTAGTATAATTACTTAAAAACGCGATTACAGCAACCTGGTCAGAGCAACGCGCACTTGCTTCGGTACTCTTGCAACGCGCACTGTGTCTATTTACTAAAGTTTCACGATATTTGTGCCCTTTACCGCACACCATCTCCATTTAAGCCCCCTCTCCGCCGATTCATTATTTCCTTCCGATTTAATCTTCAGCCATTCACCAACGAGTTATTAAGTACTAAAGATAGATGACTTATATGATTACCTTCGTCATATTTTGAAGATGCTATCGCCGATTGCGATACATAATTTTGGAAAAAAGCTGATTTGCCAAGAATTTCTTTTATACGTACTTTATTAGATGTAACGTTATTTGCTGTATCTCTTGTTACATCTTGAACATCGCTCACTCGTAACGCTCGTTACGTGTGGACGCATGTTCTGCGAATAGTCTTATCGCCACATGCGAAAAGCATTGGAGAAACGTGTGTTTTTTTATGGTTTGAAGGCAAAGACCGCGAAGAAAACCAATTTATTTTATTCTAGATAATTATATGTGTGGGACCTATTTTTGAAAAATCCATTCTTTATATTATTAATTGTGCACATTATTCATATAATAGCTATAGTATTTAAATATTGCGATAAATTAGCGGATATTTCTACATATGTTTCAAACAAAATATATGTTTAACTGAACAGGATAATTACTAATCTAATCTGATCTTTAACTTATTATACATTCGTCACGTCATTTTTTAAGTTGTTTGCTATTATTTACAGATATATGCGTTTGAAACAGTTAGGCCGTAACGCAATTTCCGCATCGTGTTACTTTTTCTTGTGAGTAACTTTCTTTTGAAACGCATTTGTGCATTAAGCGCTATTACACAAATGATCGGAGTCTTGTAAGTTATCATATGTAAACATTGAGTGACGTTTTCATATTTTAATTTTAAATTATTATTCTTTTAATTCAAATATTTGAGAAAATATCTAACAAGAAGATAGCAAAAAATATAAAAAAACATTTTCAGCATATTAAACTATTGACACTTTGCATTTTTAAAACCAGAATTTTACTATTAATATAAAGCAACTTTAATAATGCATAACTTTTTTTTTAAGTTTTTATTATGTAGAATAATTAATATTTAATTACTAGAATTATTAAAATTTTTTCAAAGAGTGATCGTATGTTGCATTATATATTAATGTTTCCAGTATTAATTCACGATCTTTAGAAAATTAAATAAATCATATCAATCATCTAATCTCTCGTTTCGATTTTAATTAATAAATTTGATTTTTATCACTTTCTTAACTTACTGTGTGCAGCTCGCGCACAGTAACAGCTGTTAATTGAGCGATATTTGCTTTCATAATTCAGAAATTTACTTCTGTGAAATTTAAAGTACCGGTCATAACTTTTTACATATGATCGAATATCACTCAAAGTTCTTGCTTCTGCTAGTGATTTCCCTTGATATTATTTTGACGTCACTGGCAAATTGCAATCTTTTAGGATTGTAAACAATTCTTTGCAATCCAAAGTAAAACATTTTGATTTTCTTACATTAAATGTTTTTATTGACAATATTTAAGAGAAAGAATGCAATTGACAAAAATTTATTATATAGAAAACTTTAATTTAGAAAATTTTCTTAAATAATTAATATATAAAAACATTAGAGTTTAAGACAAAGAAAAATAATTTAATTACTTAATTTTTTTTTATAAAAGTAGTGTAAAATTTTAATAATCAGCTTATAATTTTAAATTAACTTACCGCGATTTTGTAAACGTGATATCATTGCAGTCATCTTTTTTGGTTCACTCCCAATTAGGATATGGTTGCAAAACAGAACCATCTGGACCAGTTTGTTTACTAACCACATTTAAATTTGATGGCATTCCGTCAGCTCTTATAATAGTCACAAATGTTCCCGTCTGACAACAATAAGTACATATATAGAATTATTGCATATTAATACAGATACAGATTAATACAAATACAGATGATTTTGATTTTTAACAAGTTATATAAAAATCTCCCTTTTCGCTTCAAGAGAAAAGTCTTTTAAGATTTGCAGCGCAAAAATCAAATAATGATAGCAACCGCGTATTTAAAATTTCAATTCTTGTTTAAGTCTCTTTTCGATATTCACTATCAAAAAATTATAAAATATATATTTTTTAAAGAGTTTTAACGTAATGATAAAATTACTCAAAGCTTGAACAATGATAGTGTTGATAACATATTCACTTCAGAGCTTGTCATTTGATAAATAAGTTTATTGCTTAGTGTTTATAGACAAGTGAATAAAACAAGTTTATAGGCAAATTGAGTATTAATGAAATAAAATTCATGTGTTTGCAATGAATTTATAATGGCGCGTTTCGTAAGAAAAATATACGCATTGAATTATTAGCATCTATATGAATATTTTTGCTCGTAAGAGCTGTAACAAAACTTCCTCGTAATAACTTAAACAGAGTCCAATAGGTAAAAATTGAACCCCTCCAAAAAAACATGTATACATTATTTATATATACATATAACTCTTTATGTTAATGATCTAATATTTACAATAGTTTATACTGAAGTATATTTGAAGGATTACAAACAGTACTGAAGTGTCAAATATTTGATCTTGGCTATAATGTTATAGGCCATAGAGTTGCATTCTCTTTCGATCGTTAGTTTGTATTACGTCATCGTGACATATATAGATATTTAATTTTTTTTTACAATAGGAAGAAATATGCAATTTTTTCACATACCATTCCTTTGAGAAACTCTTCTCTTACTATTGAAATATTTGATTAGAAAGTGATTTTATTCTTTCTTTCTCATTCTACTCAGATTTATTCAGATGTCATCGTAACATTCGTTGAAGCTTTCACAACTGATTGACGCACAAACAATATTTTTTTAAGCAAATTATAATATTTGAGAAAAGAAATTTTACTCTGAAGTAATAGGCGAATTTTTACTAATGTAAGTTTTCTTTTTTTTTTTGTCTTTTTATATGATCTAAGAAGAAAAATGTCAGAAATACAATTAATAAGACTAAAAAAAAGATACGGTTTGTCTAATAACATTTATAAAAATGGATGGATGATAATTTAAAATAAATTTTTATTTATCACACACACAATAGTCAAATTTATTAAATATGAAATTACCGATTTCAGTATTTGCAATTGGTATTATTTTATATTATTTTTAAATCATAAATAATTCATCAATTATTTTTTATTAATAGCAACATTTATTATACAGAGATGTAGATACATGAAATGTATTATACAATAGTCGAGTCAAAAACGCATGCATACTGTGATACATATTGTTCATTATTTGCAACAACAATAAGAAAATATTTATTATGAACGGTAAATATTTTTGTCCCGTGGTAGTGGCTGTCTTCAGCCACATGTGCTAATTAATTATTCTTAATGTAATTAATAAATATTCTTATTTATATATACCACGGCACTAGGATGAATAATTGTAAATTAAAAAGCTTGCTGGCACCGCTGAGTAGTACGCTCGAACTGGTTTTTCGAGCTGATAAATTTTATTAAATTTTACGAACATTACGAGCGGGCTATTCGTTCTTTACACGTATCAGAGAATCAGAGTACACGTAGTCTCGCGCATTTCTTTAATCGCGATTGATAAAGATAATGTAATCGACCGGTCTGAAACTGTAAACAGACTTTACGATTGAAGGAAAAAAGGATGGCCTGCTGAAAAATCTTGGGAATGAATACGATGAATACGGTGAGAAATAATACTCTGCGAAGAAATTCGGATATTTGTACCACCAATCGGTAGACGTCGCTGTGCGGAAACGCGGAACGTCGAACTCCCCGCGGTGCCACGATCTTCATTTAGCGAACAGCGGCGGCCCGAAATTGCGATTGTGATCAAGATTGACCCCGCTGTTACCGTTACACTTGGTACCGCGAATCAACTCGTCCACGTAACCGGCTTGTATCCGGAAATTCGTTTCGTTCGCACTCATGGTGCCGGCCATGAGCTTTTGGAATGACGATGTGAGAACCCATAACTCTTGACGGCCATTCTTCGCGGTGATGATCTGCAATTTAGTTGATTGATGTGTTGATTACGCACTACCATTTAGAAATCTTAGTACCAAATGCGGAAATAGATGAAAAGAAAAGATTATTCTTCAATACTTAAATGAAAGGTCATGGCGCACCTTCATTCCAGACGGAAATTGCAGGGTGTCGGGATTGATGACAACAACTTCGGTATTGGTACCACCGTATTCAGGATGCGTGAGACTGTTCCAACATCCAATAGCTAGATCTGATAAAAGACCGAAGAAGAGAACCCCGTTTTGATCCATAGCTTGAGCGGCCGACTGCGATGACCTTTCCATAACGAATGGACGGAACGACCTTGGCACAGCATCGGAGTGCTCTCGAAAGAGGCTATAATTCCTATATATAACAAAGAGATGTCATTAAAATGATTTAAGAAACGCGACAAGAAAAGAATACGTTGCACAACGTTCAATTCATAGAAGTTTATTATTATTATACAATAAAAAGCGTTTATGCTTATTCAGAATCTATTAAAAAACATAAATCTATACTAATACAATTTAAAACAAAACATTTATAAATTCAAAGCACATAATCAGCATACATTACAATTTCTTTTCATTCTTTTGAATAAATACGTATTTAAAATGTCACGTATTTTCAGTAGAAACCACTCAGCACATATTCAGTTAACTTCAGTTTATCCTTAAATAAATATTTATTTTCTCACCTGATGATGGAAGTGGGTACCCAACTTTCAACTTTGCTAGCCAAAGAGTGGAAATATAAGATTTTGTCGCCGTCCTGTTTCAACGGACTCAAGGCGAGTCCCAGAATACCGTCCATTAGATCGAATGTGTCCCCCTTGATGTTGAACGTTCCATGGGGTGGATAAGGATGAAACAAATTGTTAGTGATCCTCCAAGAGCGGGAATTACGATGATCGTAGACAAGCAATCCATATCCGGTTACATCTGCGATGTAGACAAATGTATCGTGACATCGGTTGCCGGTATCGCGGTTATCAACTACGAGTGTAACGAATAGAGAATCGTCCTTGAACTGCTCCTTGGGAAACTTGTACTGACTCAAGACCTTATTTGTTCGCAGCGAGAATGACAGCAGTTGAGGCCGGCAGATCTGCCGATCCTCGACTTTGCCAGTGTCAAGAACCCATAATCTGTCGCATGAATCCACCTGCGATCATATATTTTTTCTGTATTTTAGTCTTTTTTTCTTTATTGAGTAGAAATCTTTGGTTTATAGGAAATCAACTTATCTCAAGTTTTACAACAAAAAATAATAATTGAAGTTCTACCTGATATTCAGAGACAATTAAATTTTTAATTTGACTGGAATTTTATAGTTTAATTAATTATATATTTTATATTAATATATTTATTAATATTGTAACGTAACATTAAATTTTTTAAAAATTTTTTACGACAAATTATTCACAGTATAAAGACGGTGTTACTTTCTTGAATTTCTTTATGTTTTTAAAATTTGTTGATTTAAACGATAATACTCTAATTTTGCATAAAATTAATATACAAATATTTTCAGATTTTATAGCTCACACATTTTTTGTAATAATCTACAAATTCTTTGTTAAATTTGAAGTTGGTTTTTATCTTTCAATCAACGATTTGCAATATGCAGTTTTTTATTTTTACTTCACTGGAGATAGAGAGTTAATTAATCTCTATCTTCTTATCTACATATTTTTCATGTTTATTCACATAGGAAGAATATCGTTGCAAATCAAGATCAATTATAGAACATGATACTAATGAATGGCTTTTGTATGCGCGTTGTTCGCGAAAAACTTTCTAAATACCGGATGTTTTGAAATACAATGTGCTCCGCTATGCATTACATATGTACTTTTGTGACTGACTTAATCCAATATTTCAACAAAAATAAATTTTTTTTAAATGATAAAAATGATTTTTTACGAGAAATTAACATTTATTACGAATTTATATTTTTTAATGTGTAAAACTTTAGAAATTACGTTTTTCTATAAGCAATTAATTAAAAAAAATGATTTTGTTTTATTTTTTATGAGAAATTACTTTTTATCGTTACTTACATCACGTTGATCATTATCACATGTATGCTATAATGATCAACATACATAAATGCTATTATATATTTTGTGTTATAAATGTCGCGTAAATAAGAGAACTCTTGACAGTAAGTACGTGTCAAAACTAAATTTATATTTTTACTTAGTCTTTATCAGTACGGAATAGTGATAACTATTGTTTTAAGAGCATCGTAAATAATGATAAGTTGGATAGTTAAGTAAACACGTCATATTAAAAAATCTCAAAATACGCGTCTTTCGTAATGTTAACCTCTTGTAGTCAATGTTAACAATTATCGCAATTAATGTTGTATCACTTGCAAGAAATTCCTCGTATTTGTGTCTTTGGAATAATAATGACGTTATTTTCATTCTGTGTCATACTCTTACGCGGCGCGCATTTATCTTCGAATAAACATAGTGCGATTTTCGAGATAATAAAATAGTCAGGAAGACTTTTAGCTTTAAGATTTATAGATCCGGTTGTAACAATAATTGTAGATGTAGTGACGTCTTATGTAGGTGTGATTTTACATTTGTCAATTTTTTCATTGATTTATTTCCAAGTTTAAAACTTTTTATTACCTGCATTCTCCATACACTGGTGATTCCATCGCAGTGTCCGAATGTCCTCACTATGTTCCATTCCCAGTTTGGATAGGGTGCAATTATCGGATTTCCCTCGGCAGAAACGTTATCCGTGACATAACCGAGAGTCACTGGAACTCCGTTTTGAAATCTTGGTATCGAAACAAAGATCACAGATCCTTGTTTAGCTGCGTATTTATTAAATGGATTAAATATTAAAAGGTTGAAATTAATTTACTTACAAAGCTATTTAAAAACTTTAAATTAAAAGCAGTTATTAGCTTTGCATATTTTTTATGATAAATTATAGTATTTTATTTTCTTTTATTTTCTCTGTTTTTAGATATTTTTTTCGAATAAAAAATATATTTACGTTTTTTAAAAAATATTATGGATGAAAACTAAATATAAAACCTACATTTGAATAAATTTTTATCTGAAAACAATTACATCAATCATTTATCAAGGCACACAAATTACATCAGTAATAAATCATAACATATAGTGTTAGAATTACTAGTCTTTTCGTATAATCATAGTTAATGCGTAGAAACTATGCAAACATGCATTATCACAAAGAATTTTTATTACTCAAGAGGTTTCGTTACTCTTAAATTGCATAAATAAGGAAGAGAATGACGTTCCGGCAATTGTTAAGGCCATAATCTGCCAATTATGTGATCTCGTATACTCTTCCATTGTAAGTTTTAATTATACGAATACATAAATTAATTAATTTTTTTCAGAAAATAAGCGAATAATTGATATTTTCAATTAAATTTATGCATATTTTATAATGTTAATACGAAATAACAAATCAATCAAATAATGAATTAGTAAAAATAAAAGAAATATCGAAACATTTTTATTAATGACGATAGCAATAGATTTGTTTAACGATGAAGAACGGTTTGTCACTTCAAACGCTTTTATAATTTAAGAATAAAAGATGTGTTTAAAACCTTTGTGATAAAAATCCACGTCGAGTGGTAGCGGTGCGCCCGGAATGAAACGGCCCTCTAGTATAGCAAGATCTCTCGCATGCTTATTCGGGAAGGCAAACTCCAGTGCCTTCCAGGAATGTATACCCTTTAATTTTTCAATGCTGGCGCATCCCCCAAGAAGCAGGAACGGTATAATAATACGTAACAACCGGGTTGGTTCAGACTTCATCGTAAATCTGTAACAAGACGCAACGTTTGCACTTTAAGATGCGCAGAAATTTTTGGGATATCTGCATTAAAGACACGCGAAAATTTTTGAGCTCTGCATTAAAAATACATGGACACGTTTTGGGAAAAATGGCTAACTTTAATAACTATTAATATATTATCATTATCAAAACATATTAAATGCAGCACTTTAAAATCATTATGACATGTGAAAACGATTATGATTGAAATTGATTAGAAATCTGTTTAACTTATGATTAATTACAATGTTTGGATTTTCAAAATATGGTGCAATCGAGAATTAAATGTTTATATCTTATATATGTTCTACGTATGAGCTCAATGTAGCAATCAAATTAGCTAAAGCATTGCACTTTCTAACACTTTTATAGACTTTCACAAGAGAAATTGCATAATAAAATTTGATGAAGATGAAATAAATAAGTGTCGCGTTGTAAAAAAAAAAAAAAAAAAACAAAGATCCGAAACTTTTATGGTTTGATTTATCTTTCGGTTCATCCACTTTTATATTTGACATCTTATCTTTTGTATAAACATTCACAAACAAAAGTGCAGATGTGACCTTCACTGCATATCTTTACATGATATCAAAAACATAAAAAAGTAATTTCTTATCAATAAGCGTTTTATTATCTTTGAAATTATGTAGCCTTATTTTCCGCGGCAAAATTATGTTTCTTCTACATTTTTTCGTAGGCACTAAACACTTAATAATAACACATTGTGATGCAACCTTACACGTGTCTACGTTTTCTCGTGAAAATCGACGAAAGAGTTCCGACTTTTGCAACGGCGTCCTTCTTACTCGTTCTTTCGTAAACACGTAGTATCGTTAAAGAGATAGCCAGTTTTATTTCTTCTTTCTTCCACACTTTCACTGTCACGGAAAGAAAAGTTCAGAACTGATTGTTATGCTCGCCAACGTTAACGATTACATACAAAGCTAGATTAGTTTTCCCGCGCGGCTTGTGTCTCCGCTTTTCCGAACGCCAAGCTTTCGATCTTGTAATAATCAGGCCAAAGTATCTTCTTTCGCGTTCACCCTCCGCTGATCATCCGTCACACGTCTGTTTTTCTAGCAGTTTTCTCCTTCCGAGACATTCTCCAATATTTTTTACACCTAACGACGATTAACGATGTGGTCTCGCTGATGTCACTGTCGATTCGTATGGTGATTCAAAATAAATGATAATTTGGAAAGGACAAGAAGGCCTTCTAGTCAAACGCTCCGGACTAGCAGGCGATCGAGAAACGACTGCGAGATTTCTCAAGCCGGCGCGTAACTTTTCAACGTGTTCGAACATCTCCGTTCCACCGGAGCATAAACTAAGAAGGGAGGTAGATACTTTGCTATCTATCTTAAGTTTTTAAGATAAGGTTATCGTTTCGGGTCATGGTACGCAAGTAAAGTGCGTACGCAAGTATATTTTTTGTGCATAAATTATGCATATGAATAGTAAAAATGGATAAATGACGAAAGTATCTAAACTACTATAGCTTTGGAGAAAAAAGTAAAACTTGTTGTACATACGATTATTTATCACTGCGTCACAATGATAAAAACTATCTATTTACGAGAGGAGGAATTGCATAAGGTTTCCATTTCCTGCGTCTTTCGACGCAGTCGATCAGCAAGCATCTTAATTCCAGTTTTAAATTTATTTAGCATTTCACAAAATTATCAGACGCATTCGCAAGATTTATATTTTAAATAAAACTTGGCAAGTTTATTCATTCTAAAACATAATGCGACATTTTATAAGACTAATCTTAATATCTTATTTTCATGACACAAACAGATAAACAAAAAATATTATTCCTAAATACAAGTTAAAATTTTTTATTTACATAATACATTTTTTGTTATAACATAAAGCCATTATTTTTTTTCATATTTTTTTATATCCAAAACTGATGATAAGTTTAATGACAAATTATCAAATTAATAATTTTTAGAAAAATTGTGTCTTAACAATTTTTTTTTATTGTTTCATTATTTCGCTTTATGTTTCTGCCGATATCTAACAGGTTTAAAACGGAAAAAACGATCAAGCAAACGATGATGTCATTCAAATAATGAATACTACTATTTTGCATGAATGTTTTTCCCAATGATATGACTTGTCAGTGTTTTTTGAAATCAATAGGAAAGTTTATAGGGGACATACGTACAATTATTGTATAATAAACTATATAACAATAACGTACATATGTTTTATGCGTCAGACGGTTTGCATCCCACTTATTCATTATTATAAAAGAATAATAGCCATTCTAATAGCAATTATCCCATTGCTCGATAAGATCGATATAAGAATGATTGTAACTCGGAATAACATGACGCAAGTGGAAATAATGTATGAGTATACGAATATAAATAATTTTAAATGTATAATGTATTAAAAAAATGAAAATTGATTTAACTATAGATGCAAGTTCTTTAGCTAGAAATATTAGCAAAAATTTGATCAATATTTAAATGTTAAAATTTTTTATATAAAATATCAATATAAAATCAATCATAAAATAATATTAAAGTTTGACGTTTAAGAATTAATTAGTAATCTATGTTAAAAAAATTATCGCGCGTTGGTGTGAAATGTTTTATTTATGCAACTAATTATATATTTTTTATTTTTTTTAAATATTTTATCTCATTGTTCCAATAAGATAAAAACGCCTCAAGCAATAATAAAATTAAACCAGACAGTTTTACGGACCATCTATCGTTACAACTTTACAAATCAAAGAATTTGATTTTACATGCGAAATATACTGTACATATAGATAACCTATTTAAGTTTCCAAAATCTAGGTCATCTGAACTTATAATCATATAATCACGCATAACTAAAAATAACTTATTTAAATGATAATAGGGTAAACTTGTTGTACGGTATTAAATATACGAGGTATTGTATACACGTAGATGTATATGAATTGATAAAACAAAATCGATGTTTGTTTATAGGAAAACAAAAAGAACGTAATGGGTGAATTAATAGATTAATTTTATTATTTTTTATATAAAGCCATTTATTTGTTATATTATCTTTAATTTCTCACACAATTTATATTTATTTATAAATGTTTACATAAATTATGTACATTAAATTAACTTTGATAAAAAATTTATAGGAAAACATATTTATATACTTTGGAAAAGTGTTCAAAATTAATATTAATAAGAATCACAAAAATATCTTTTACAAATGTAAATTATTCGATATTGCGCTGAATGAATTGCGAAAGAATACGAAATGTCGTTACGTACAAAAGAATTTGCAAACTCGGCAATATCGAGTTGAACCTAGTTTTTTAAAAAAACTTAAATAACTCTTGAAAAAATAGTATTTTGATTAACTGAAGCTAAAATAGCGAGAGATATATTGCTTTAAATATTTAATATTAAGATAATACTAAAAAAAATACTACGTATAGGTATATATACACTCTAAATCTATTGCAGATATTTTTAAAATAAAAAATGCTTTTTACATAGCATTTTTATATGTCGCAGATATTTTTTCCTTTATTGATAATTTCTTTCTAAGAACATCAATGTTGTCTGCTGGCACAATTTTTCTGATTTAATGCTTTTGCGTAAATATTTCCCTTTAGAATCCAAGAGTATTATTATAGAATTGCAATGGGAAGTACGGATCAATTTGTTGATTAAGAGATTGAGCCAGCACGCGATTGTTCGTTTGGATTCTCATAATGCGGATGTTAATCTGACGAGTATCAACTTGTCTCATGAAAAACTTGTGGAATCTCGACGACATCACCCACACATTATTGTTGTCGTATTGTGCCACTAAGATCTCGGCGATAAATTGTAAGTCCTCTGGACTATAAGCAAGAATGCTGAAAAAAGAATGAAAGAAAGAAAAGATAGCAATTGAAATCATATATAATTATAATTTAAACGTGAACAAACAATCATATCACAACCTAATAAACGTAAACTATCATTAAAACTAGAGAATGACATTGTTTATCTTTTATATGCGTTTGACATTAATAAAATTGGGATTTTTTAGAGATTTAATATGTATATTTTTCATAAATTAATATATTATTAAATCGCTAAACACGCGAGAAAATGAGAATATCTAAAATGTTTCGATTGATATTTAGGTTTTTGACATCCCGTTTTTTAACATACTTAGAATAACAGAAGAATGAATAAAAACTGTAAAGTAAAAGGAGCTGATTTCATAGCAGCATCACTTTTTTTATGGACATTCCTAACGACTTAACACTATTTTGCCCAGAATTTATTCGATACATTCCCTTATTTCTTGCAATCATTCGTTGAAAAAAAAAAACTGATTTGTATGACGCAAAATGCGATCACTTTATTATTTTTTTAAAGTATGACTTAGTGATTAAAATTTAAAAAAATGTTTTTTATAATTTATTTCTAAAATTGTTAATTATATTAAATGTTGATAATAATAATTTTTTAATTCTCACTAACTTTGAAGTCTATATGCATTAGACCAATTTTGATAAAAATTTATGATAAAAAATTTGAATCAAATTTTTTAGAGTTATTTATGCGTGTGATATTTCGGAAAAATATCTTATTCAAAATTTTATACCTTTGTCGATTCGTTCGTGGCTGCCACGATGCGACTGCGGTCTCGGTAAAAGGGGCGAATAAGATAGTGTCATCTCGAGGATCCACTGCCAGTGCCAGACCTTGACTCGACTTTCTACCGACCAAGGTCACAGGTAACTGTTCACCAAGCGGAAGTGGTCCGGCTTGTAACGCAGAAGTAGGCACGCTGAAGATACGATCGGTCGCTAAAGGTTGATAATAAACGGTCCTAAGCCTCGGTGAAAATGTTATGCCCACTATGCCGTCCAGAAACTCGAAAGTGTCTTTTCCGATCTAGAAAAATGTTTATTTAATTTTAAACGCGATATTTATAATTGATAAAACACATTTAGTTTTAAAAATGTATCATATGCAATGAAGAAAAGTATTTAGGAATTAATGATCCTTATTACGATTATTAGATACATTAAAAAGAAATTTTTTCCAACATAGCGGAAGAATGATAAAACGATAAACTCATTTGTAATTCTAGTCATTTCTCTTTGCTACCTTATAAGGCGGGAAATATCACATAGATAAAATCACACTGAATTGATGTAACAAGTTTTTTTACTAATTAGATTCCTAATTAGATAAAGCGTACGCTGCTTCTCTATTGCAGCGTATATAAGCTTACACGTTAGAATGTACGATTACTGTTAATTTTCGTAAAGTTTGTGACTGTGCTTGCCTTTCTCATATTTTTGTTTTTATTATAATTACGTGGAATACTAAACTCACTCTGTATGTTGCTTGATCTGGGTGGGGAAACATGGATGCGTGAAGCAATCTCCAACTTCTATCATTAGTACCATCGAAAACAAGAAGTCCTAAAAAAATATTACAATTATTTTAAAATCTACTTGAAGAAATTCCTCTTTGGAAATTTTTAAAGAAAATTATTTTTATTTGAGATTTTTAAAAAGAAATATTAACGATTTTAAATCTTCGAAAAAGAATTATTTTAAAAAGATTATATTCGTTCTTCGGATTCTAAATCGTGTTACACACATTTTTATATTCAAAATAAATATTCCAGTTTCTTAATGATTTTTCTCATATACAATCATATGTTAGTAACGCCAAGACAAAACATAAAAAATGTACTTAGTCATTTGTTATTTTTCAAAGAAAATCAACAAAAAATAATTATATTAAAAATATGATATTTTTTCACAATATTTATTGAGTTTAATTAAAAAGTGTATAACCTGGTCCAAGAGTATCGGTTATGTAGAGATATACATCATCGCACGTTCTCGCCGAGGTGTCGTCGATGACAAGGTTGGTTAGCAAAGTATTCGGTCTCAACACCTAAAAAAATCCACACAATAATAATTGCTCAAAAATTATTTTTACATAATTCAATGCGAAAGTATCTTAAACGTAAGATTGTTTTGCAGATTGTAACAGGTACATAGTAAATAATCACTGATTCTATGTTTATTTTTATAATTAAAGTAACAAAACCGGTTTTAATTATTCTACACTTGTAAAATAAAGTGATTATATTGATTGTTCACAAACAATTTCGCTACTTCTCCTTTCAATAATGATTTTTTACTCTCTCTAATATCTTTTTATATAAAATAAACAGCACATTGGAAAATTTAAATATCATAATTGATACACATAAAATGTAAGCATCTAGTAATATTTTTACTCAATTAAAAATTTTTTTTTCTAGAAATTATATAAATTATTTTCTTTCTGACTATCTAACTTTATTCACGATTATCTTTTTTTTTAATTTACTATTTATTTTATATTTTTATATTTTAATTTTTTATATATTTACATTATTCTCTGCTTGCATTTACGAATTAATCGTTCGTGATACACGAACAGTCATACAACGCGTGCAGTCATACACACATTTTAATCTTTATCACAACACAACACAACACAACAGCGCAACACTGCTCACCTGACGTGGAAAAATGACGTGACGAACTACTTGGTCGGTTTTCAAATCAAAGACTATAACTTTCGGTGGGCAAACGGCCATAAAATCGTCGATCGATGTCATGACACCGGAATCTACAACCCATAATCTGTTGCACTTATCCAATCTGGTACGATACACTGAGATTAGCTTGGTACAGTTGATTTCTCCTTTTCCGGCATTATGCCAATCCCACGAAGGATACGCCTGAAGTTGCGGGCTGCTTCCGAAGGGTATCTTTCTGGGGAAGAAACTCAAAGTGGCCGGTACACCTGCGCGTAACCTGGGTGTGCCGACAAAGATTCGGTCCCAAGTTATCGTGACACCAGTCAGCACTATATTTTCCGGTTGATATTGATTGAGAAAACCACGGTCATATGGTAGCGCGAAATCAAGCAGTGACCATTGCGCGACGGTTTCTAGCCTTTGCGCCTCCGTCCTGATGCACAGTATCGTTACGAAAAATACGACGTATCTAAAGAAAATCAAAGAATTAATTTTTGCGTATAAGAAAATCATTTAAATTACGTATCAAATATTTACTTCTTGGAGCTTTTTGCAAAAAGCAGAGAAATTATTAAATTTCTATTTTTTTTAAATATGAAAGGAATAAAATTATAACGAGCCAAGTTTATTTGTAAGCAAATGTGGATATTAGTTTGTTTAATTATTGATCAAATATTGAACTATTTTATTTTGTAACAAAAATACATTACCGTAGCGTTAGGATACTTAAATAAATATTTGAAAAATAAGTAAAAAAATTGTTATTTAAAAAATCACACTTATGCTAACTCTAAATTGTATACATTATAATTTTTTATATTTATTACCTCATATTTTAAAAGTTCAAATCTACAATTCGGCAAATTCAAGCTTCACCACTGTTTCAACAATACTCTCATGAAATGAATGGGGTAACGATAGATATTGAACTGAATAAAGTCGTGCTAATAGTGTTAACTATCACAAAGAGAAGTACATCGGGCGTGTACCGCAAGTCCTACCGTCTGAGCACCGACTGATCCAATTTTCTAGCATCGACTTGTTAGAACTTGGCTCCTTAAGAGACAGGACACCACAAGTTGAATGCATTGTGTAACGAGAGGTGTATGTACTTTTACTCGTACGCACGATCACTTTATCCAGCAACACACCTACACCATTCGTCCAATGAACTATTCGAATTTTAGAGTTTAAACAACAGCCAGTTTCGTGCTAATCTGTTCTTGCAAGACGAGAAAGTGGCTCGTGATATGGCTATACGATATCCACGCCCTCGCATTTTTCTAACTTCTGTAACTGAATATTCTTATCGCAATTATCTATGAAAAGCAATAAAAATTCTTTTAATTCCTTGTTATGAGGAATTTTTTATAGCAATTTTTAATATTACAATATTAACTAGCTTCTAAATACTGCCAAAAGAGAATCTATTTTCTCGAATAAAAAGTAAATAATAAGAGCAACGTTTTGCCATATTATATTTTTTTCTGTCATACAGATTATATTGATTGAAATATGCATAATTAATATTTAAATAAATAATAAATATAATATACGAAAATTTCAAAGCGCTTGAAAAAAAACATTCAAAGGGTGAATGCTTTTACTACTGACATAAATTACTATGGTTATGAAATATCATAAAAAATAGCATTAAATGGCACTTGTACTCGTACTATACAATTATAACCATTACACGTATACGTCCTTGACTGATCTGGATTGAAAGTCCCCCGGAACTAAAGACCGCACCCATTATTATATATATAATTTGATTTGGATGCATATGTGCGACCAGAGAACATAATGAACTTTCTTGATATTGAACTTATGATTATTGTTTCGCAATTTTTCTTTTTGACACATTTATTTCACCCCATTTTGATGGATATTTTGACTACAAAAGTAAACACATGTGAAGAATTAAACTTATCTTACTTTACGAGATCTTTTCATTAAAACATTTTATGAAATAAAATGTTCAAAAATGATGGGATTGTCGAATTCCATTCGAAATTCCATTTAAAATTCTTTATTTCTCCAATGGAAAATAATCTTTTCCTATTTTTCAGAAATATTAAGATATGCAAAATTTTCTTACAAATCACAAGAAAGTTACGATAATATTTTTATTTAAATTTTTCTCGCAAATTACATGTATCTCTCGCATTGTATGCTTTGCATTTGAATTCTGACTATCAATTTCTGGCCAATAAATCACTTTCTCTCCGCGACATAGAACTCTTGTGTGTATACCATTTATTCTTTGTACTCTAACGACTTTCGTATTCCGCTGAGTCCGTGATTAAATCATGATATTGTATACTGTATATTTTGCGGCAATAGATTTATATGATTCTTTGAAAATTAGTATAATTGTAATACAAATTCTTCTATAATGTCAGAGAGGTTTTTTGAATTATCGCAAAATGATGATATCTATTCGTGTTGAATATAATTTTTAATTTAAAATGTTTTAAAATGTCATTTTATAATGTTTTTAATTCCTTTTTTAATTTTTTATTTTTGGTAAGCTAAACTCTATTCAAATAAAAATTGTTTTGAAAATACGCATTGAGAGGTTCAAACTTCCTATAGTATTATAATACAACTGTTGATCAAAGAGCTGGCTAATATGATCTTTAAATGCATAATTCTTAACTTGCGACTATATAATTTTTAGCGTGAAATTAGGAATGGTAAGGAAATAAGATAGGAAGATATGGAATTATTCCCGCGAGTCTATCCCAAGTGTATCCGAGTGTGCAACGATAGTTCGCTGTTGCTCAATATCGCACGTGAAATACTACGGGAAATACCATGGAGCGATCACGATTGCCCTCCATTCCCACGACGAAACGGAAACGGTTCACTATCGACTTGCAACGACGACTTGCGGATCGACAATCTGTAAATTCTCCAACGCGTTCGCGTGGACAAGACCGAATAAATATTTATGAACAATATTTGCATAAAGATAATAATTTGACGTGATAATACCGCATTATGTGCTCTATAAAATGCTTAATGTAAAGTGGAAACGACACGCAGTAAAACTCATCCCGATATTTTTAACTTTTTTTTGTTACAATCCACAAATTTACTTAGCGGAATATATTTTGTTTTATATAAATTTTCTGCATAATTACTTTACATCGCTTATAGCTTTATAATTTTTGTTTTAATGTCATTATCTTTCGCATCTTATTAAATGATATTTCCTGTGGAATAATATTAGATTGGCAATATCCACTTTTAGACATGCGTTTTTCTTAATTGCTGAAGTGTAACCGAGTGTAACATGTAATTATAAGTATTAGTCCCAATTTAATTGCATGTATTATTAACCTGCAGATATATAATTACAATTTATAGATATGTGATTAACGAGTACATTTACAACGGAGACTTTATTTTTCACTAGTTTAACCAATCATAATAAAATTAATTGCAAGTACTTTGCTTGAGTTTACGAAATAGATCGGAAAATGACACAAGAAACAAGATTCGAATAGCTTTCCTTCTTTCATCGAATTGTATAATAGTGTCGACCTTTTTTTCGTTATCCTGAGGCGTTTTGCGCCATCGACTGGCCAATCGTAAGTCTAATTTCGACTATTTTAAGATCTAGCACACTTTTCGTGTAATACCAGAATAAAATGAGCTTATTAATGCTAACGGTTTATGTTCATTGAATTGTAAATGTTACGATTGATCACGCTGAGTGAATTCGTTGATTATAGTTTGATCAATTGTAATGAAAGTGATCTGTAATTTAAAGAACACTGTTATTAATGCGGAAATATCAATTCACATTAATTAATGAAATTTTTAAATTAGAGTTCAGATATGTGATTAAAAAATTAAAACATTACTCAATTTGTAATTAAATACATTTGAAGTTCCGGTTATTGCATAAAACCAGAAAAATAATTTGATCTTGAATATCAGCTTTCATCGAAAGTTCAACGTATCCAATTACCTCTGATCCAATTGCCTCCGATGAAGAATGTCCAAGTGTTAGAAGATATAAAAAGCAGAAAGTTTAAACGCTCATTAGATATTTATTGTAAAAAGTTGCTAGTGAATTGGATATAAGAATTTGAAAGGAAAATGCCGTAGTAAAACTCAAACTCTTTGTCCTCGGCAAGCTACGAGTATCAATTATGTCGAAAACGAGCATTCATTACAAGAAAAAAATAGAATTACATTGTTTGAAGAAATGGCGTTGGCGAATTGCATGTCGGCCTAGTTATAAAACACGCGAAACAATTTAATTTTTTTACGCATAATGCGCAGTTCGATTTTTTTTTGCTTTCAAACACGCAAATGCCATTTTTCTTTAGAGCAAAGTTCTTTATAATTTTGTGTAATTCCACAAAAATAAAACAATATTCAATTTATGAAAAAAAGTGCGTAAAATTCTGATATTTTCGATAAATTTAAAGAGGAATGGCATACGACATATAGACATCTAATTAAGTGTTAAATAGATGAATTATTTAATTAACTAGAAAAAATAAACTCCAAATAATTTTAGTTTTGATTTAGATTTATTTAAAGCGCATCAAGCGCAAATTAGGAATACATTTTGCATCCGCAAGGGAGAAGTCAAAAAACCGCTGAATTTTCATAGTATTTATTTCTCCATCCGTCGAATGTCAGCAATTGACATTTTGCTTACCGTTGGAGTTTTTGCGTTGTCGGTGCAAAGGCCGCTCATTGCAGCCGCTATAATTTGAAGCGAGCTCGGATTTCGACGCTACAGACGCGCAAGAAAAAAAAAATGATCCGTAAACTATAATCTTTATGGCAATGGAAATACGACGATTGACATAAGGTACATTAATTCCGCATGCATAGCGTGGAAAGGTAAACTCGTCGAGTTGCAATTGTACCGGTGTTCCCGACTATGAAGTAGCCGAAAGACCTGTCGCTGTTAACCCGCGCGCTCGTAACAGCACTCCTCCTTGACTGTTCGCGTTCGACGAAGCGAGAACGTCTCGCTCTACATAAGGTTTAACGCGTGATTGGCGCCGCAGCCGACGGTGCCCTGCATGTAATCCGGGAAGTTGCTCTCCAGCACGCGCATTCGTCCCCTCTTGTAATCGGGCACGATGTGAGTGGCCAGGGCGCACTCCTCGCTCTTGTAGACGGGCTGGAAGTTGGCCTCCACGAAAGGCGTCATGCTGTCCCACCTGTAGACCTCGGCGTCGCCCTCGTATCGGAAGAAGAGCGCGCTGCCGTTGTCCGTGCCCAGGATAACCAGTCGCCTGGGTTTCAACCCGAGATCGTGTATCTTGCCCTGAGCGTTGCCGCTCCGCAGGTGGTTCGTGTTGATGGAGAACACGCGGCTGCTGCCCAGATACGTGAAGATCAGGCAGGTGCTACCGTCCTGGCGGCGCATAAGTGCGAGGTAGAGCACGTCTCTGCGGTTGCTGTTTATGGTCACGGCCTGCGGAAGGACGACACGGTATCCGCGACCGGAGGTCACGTCGTAGACCAGAATCGCTCTCGCGGCTGCGTCCGACACGTAGATGAAGACGCGGCCGTCCGAATTGTAGTCCGCTACGACGTATTGCAATCGCGACGAAGAGCCTGCTAAGCCAGACAGATCAACGGTTTTCACCACCTAAAAGAGAAATATCCGTTGCATCACACTGATCTACATCATCTTTTACGTCGCACACTCAAGGGATTAATCGGAAAAAGAAAATTTATAAAGTATACCAATTATTGCGATTTTATTTCTTTCAAATTTATTCTTAGGTTTTTTCGGTTCTTTCTTTCTCTTCTTCTTAGGTTTCTTTTTAGGTTTTTTATATTCTATAATTTTCTTTTCAAAAATAACTTAATTTTTTTTTTCAAAATATTGATACAGAATTGATTGCAATTTTTTTGACGAATGTATACATATATTTGTATATGATGCAAGAATAAAAATAGCTTTTTAACTGAATATTTCGCGGTAATTTGTTACGGTAGAAAGACGCTTAACATTCTTGTTGTATAATGCTTACGAAAGAAAAAAGAAAAAGCGATACGGATGAGTAACATGCATGCGTGCACAAACGATGTGACTAACAAGGGATTATACATATCGAATAAATAGAGCAAGTTCTCTTTCTATTTTTTATCAAAGCTACAAAATATTTAAAAAAATTTCTAAAAACTGAAATTTTATGGAAACATATGAGTAACAAATAACAATCACGTTCTCAAAGCAATTGCTTTTCTGCGTTTCAATCTTTAATTAAAAGAACGCGCCTGGCACTTATTTTTCAAGCTTTATTCAAGCTGCGAGAAAGGAACCGATTTCTCATTTTACACATAGCGAGTAGAAACAGATTATCTCACCTTGCCGGTTTTCACGTTGAGAGCGACAACCTTTGGCGGGCATTTGCGTTCGGCTTGTTCGAGAGAGTTAACGACTCCCGTATCTAACAACCACAGGATGTCATCAGGGTCCAAATAAATGTCGACAACGTTTTGCAACGCAGAGCATGTTCCTTCCTCTTGAAGCGACCAGCAAGGGAAGGGCAAGAGACTAGCTTGACAGTTCTTATCTTTCAGGCTAACCTTAGCCAAAGTCACTGGCACACCAGACTTCAATCTAAATAAATTTTTCAAAGAAATTGATATTATTTCTGTAGACATTAGTTGTTTTTATCGATTTCTCATACTTTAATCAGAAAATATTGCGTATAAAATAAGATAATAGTAATTTCAATTATTCATATATATCTCATTAACTTTTTCTTATTTTACAATTAATATAAAAAAACGCGTGCATATTCTACATGCCATAGGCATGTACAATATTCAATAAATTAAAGAAAAGATTTTATTCAATATGCTTTTATGAATAATTCAGGTTACATCTTATTTTACATGCAACAATTAATCAGCTTTAATCATTATGTAAATAATGGAGGCGCGATTTGTTGATATTTAGCTCACTGATATTAATCCAGTAATATCGCACGTTAACTCTATAAGATCGTCGACGGTTAAGATTAATGATTTACGCCTAGTAGATGCACGGTGAAAGGAAGTATGATGAAGATATCGCTATTTAATGCTTTTATCGCCGAGTGAAACACGCATCAGCTATTCATTACACATTACTTATGGATGCAAATTCCGTGCGTCCTTCACGATTCGAGGCAGATACGGTCACCCCATGTAATGTCGTAACATTATACGCGCACGAATGTGAGCATTCAGAGACCTTTGACAAGGCCTACAATTGTGCATACTTCAATTGCCGTGTTCAAAGCGAGAACCGTTAGCTTCTTAAAATGATCGACCGCTGCGCTTCGTCTTTCCGCATTGGAAACCGCGCGTAACGATCGACTTACATACAAGTATCTCGTTAACGATTTCTGAGACCGACCGATGCGTGTATCGACTGCTACTGACGTAACATGATTCGCAACAAGCGCACTTTTCTCTTGCGAAGTCTAAATCAGCAAACCGGTCGAAGAACGCGACTGCCCTTTTATCCCGGATTCGGGTGCAATTAGAGCAAAATCTCTTGCGTTAAAACTACAGATATAGTCGAGTCTGTCTCTTTACATGTATAATTACTTGGCACAGAAATTCTTAACATTGACGTTACTTAAGCTTGGTTGACATTGCCTTATACGCTTTGTCTTCGGTAATTTTATTACATTGAAAGATCAACAAGAGATCACGCGCCAATATATTTATATTGGAAATAATTCTAGCAATTATGTATTATAAATTTACATATTATGTATTTCGTACCTGGGTAAAGCAAGGATAGCGTCGTCCTTGTAGATCGCAGCCCTGGTCGCGAGGACATTCTTCGAGATGTAACGACCGCTGTTCTTAAACATGCTCTTCGTGGTCGGGCAAGGCCATTCGAAGGCCCCTCCGGTCCACAGAATGTTCCTCTCTTCCTTTAGTTGTACGTCATTAGCACCGACGAAAACGACGGCGACGATGAACGTCACCGCCCGTACAAAAAGCATTCTTATTATTCTTTTCGCAAGTTTCGAATATGCACCTCAATCGCGTCTCTTTGACGATCGAATCCAACCGCAAACTGTAAGATTCTCCTTATTGCGCCAGTTTTATAATACTGTTATGTCGGAGACTCATTGCGAAATGTCTTGGTTTGAAAAATATTTAATTACGATGTGCAAACGGTTTTTGATATGAATACGTTTATTCAAAGAGTTCCGTATAGAGTTGATTGCGATCGGTGTTAAATGTGAACCGGAAGTGCCATACAATGCGCAGTTAATTTGTAAATATTTACGAAGAATTATAAAAAATTATTAATAAAAAGCGGTTTATATGATTTGATATAAAATCACATGATGAATTAATTAATGTTTTACAACGATATGTTTTTTTAATCTGAATATGAAGTATATATATCATAAATTTATAATAACAAATTTATAATAATTGATTATTTTGGTAATTAAATAATTTAATATTACTAAATTATTTTTTAGATAATACACGCCATTTAATTTTACTTTGATGCAAGAAAATTACAATATATTTATTATAAATATAACAATAACAGTAAAAACAAAATTAAAAATTTTTATTTTATTTATTATATTATTTTTTATTATGTAACAAAATCAAATATTTTCAGACAAAAATTAAAAAGTAAACGTGGTATTAAAAAATTATGTGTGAAATAGAAATAGAAATCGCAAATACAATGAATTGATAATGTAAGAAAGATAATTTCCTGGTTGATTGTATTTCCTGTTTTATGAAATACTAAAAAATTTCACTTTTTATGTCTTCCTGAATTTATTATGATTTACAAACAGTATTTGAAAATACATGTCTTAAGTATTTCCTTTTCACGAACCTTGAGCGAAGAAAGTCGTCACAAAATATTGAGTAAGAGGCAGGAGTATATGATAAAAATGTAAGCAATCTTTGTCAGTTCATAACGCCAACGCGTATATATAAGTATAAAGCTGTATAAATAATTCGCACATTCAAAGATTTTCGTCCAACTGATATTACACGGGAAAACCTGTAAGTTTTTCATATCTCTTTGCCGCGCATTCAGCATTTCAGTTACTTTTACTTATGCAATTATTTGCAGTAATTTAATTTTTACCAACTTCCAGAAACTATCTTTCTGTTAAAAAAATTTCAAAAATTTACGTAAAGGAGAACGTTTCTTTCAGAGTAATCTAATAGTAATCAAATTTCTATTTTATGAATTTGGACATCAGAACACCGGAACATATTACTGCACCGTGTTAAAAGAGCGCAGGATGAGAATCCCGACGAGCGCTCTGTGCCTGGCGATCCTGGCGAACGGCCTGTCGCTGGTGTTGTGCGACAAGCAGTTGCTGCCAGAACTGTCTTTCACCTTGTCGGGCTACAGCCTGGACTGGCCGTGTCAAAGCACAAGGAACATCTATCAGACGAGCGGACGTTACATCGCCAGAAATGTCATTGGCACGAGGATGCAGGTCTACAAGGACGATGCCATAATAGCGATGCCGCGGTACAGACCGGGCGTGCCGTTCACCCTCGGTGTCATGTCACTGAAGACAAAGGACTGTACACCGAAGGTGACACCGTTCCCTTGCTGGGCGATCCAAGAGGAGGGCAACTGCCAGGCCCTGCAGAGCGCGGTGGACATAGTTCTGGACTATCAGGACATCCTGTGGGTATTGGACGTTGGTATCGTAAATACTTTGGAGCAACCAGTGCGCAGATGTCCTCCAAAAGTCGTTGGAATTGACGTGAAGAGCGGAAAGGTATGAGTAATTGATAGTTATAGACGTTAAAAAGATAATTCGAATCGCATACGAAGGACTCGCGCTAAGAAAAGGTTAACTGCGATCTTGCAGGTCGTCAAGGTGATCGACTTGAGCCCTCTGGTGGACCCGACGTCCCGTCTGCAATACCTGGCGGTCGATTACGCGGAAGACGGTCAAGTGTATATATACGTAACCGACGCCTCTTCCAAGGTTATTATCGTTTACAACGCCGTCGCGGATAAAGGATACCGAGTGGTCCTTCCAAATGCCGTTGCCGCCGGCAGCGAGCAAAAAGACGTTTTATACACCGCGCTGGTGAAGAAGAGCTGCGGCACGTCGGTGCTGTACTTCACTTACTTGGGCAGTAACAAGATCTACGCGATCAAGGCGGAGAATCTGAGGAAAGGTCACACCCAGGGGTCAGTCGTAGATATCGGATTGAAGCATGAAAAGAGTGTTCTCCTCGGAACTGATAACGGCTCCGCTATCTTCTTCAGGAAGAAGGGTAAGTTTGTCTTTTTCAATCTAACGTAATATAATCAGTTAATGTAGACGGAATAATGATATTAATTACTAAAACAATTGAGATTATATATAATATATTTTATATATTTCACGCATAATATTCTTCTTTTTATAGAATTATAAAAATAAATTTACGATAAAATGTTTGAGATTTACATTAGGTTTTGTAATTTTTTTAATATTTTGTAAGTTAATCTTGTGTTTCTCAAAATGAAGGAAATAATCTAATCTTTTGCACAACTTTTAGAATTCTCTTTTAAGCTCACAACGTATAACGAAATCATGGCTTGCTTTTTTTTTAGGTGATTCCGATGTCTACATGTGGAACACCGAGACGTCCTTCAGACCGGAGAACTTCCTTTTAGTGCAACACGGCAACGATTGCCGACTGCCAACTCAAGTGGTTCCTGGTTACAAGAGACTCATGTGGGTAATCGAGAGCAACTTCCAAGATTATATACAGAACACACAAAGTTGTTCGGGTGCTTCCGTGTCTGTTCATCCTTTGGTCAATTCTTGCGATGACTAAAAACTACTTGACGGGCCAGGCTTCTTCAGACTTACGACTGCCATTACGCGGTTGTATCCATTATACAATTCAGTCTTGTAAGCAAAATTTTAATTAATAGATTTAGAGTTTAGATTTTGATGCGCGCGCGTTAAACGCATGAAAACAATCGTCTATATTTATTTATGGCAATGGAGATACGACAGCTAACGTAAGGTACATTTTTCCATATTTGCTACATCGCGAAACGAATTCAGCAAAATTATATTGGTTTAAGTTCCTACATATATAAATAAAATAAGCAATCTTATTATGTTTCTTTTTCGCGATGAAAGGATAATTATTCTTTGACGTTTTAATAACATTAGTTGTTTCAAGAATTAAAATGTTTAATTAAGTTTAGAAAAATAGAAAATCAAGTTCTATTTTGTCGCTGATCTAGTCATGTAATCGGCAGCATTCTGCGCCTTGATTCTCGTACATATCAGGTAAATATTATTTCAATTGATATAAATGTTGTTTTTTTTTTTTGTCGTAATTAGTATAACCATGTTGATTAGTAGAGAACTCTCTCGAAATACATATTACTGCGCCACGATTGCGTACCAGACGAATTTACCAGTGTAAAAATTACTTGTATCGTCGATACCCTAAGTCGACGTCGGCAAATAGCCGCCAGTTTTCAATCATAAATCTTAAGAATCCAATTTCCGACTACTTACCTACCGTATGATATCTCATCGAAGAAAGTGATTTACAATTTGTATTAGCATGGTTGACTGTAACACCGTGTAATTGTTGTTATGTAACACGATGCAAACGGCAAATAAACGTCAGCTTATGTAAACGCATATACATGGAGGTACATTGGGGTGCCACTTTACGCAACCTATATACAAAAATACGTAAACTCGTATTGCTTTTGATGATATTTGTATAGAAGGTGTCCGAAACCGTTGAATATTTTATTTATCGAGGATTCTCTTTAACCGATTTGTAATTAGGCTATCTTGAATTAGAATGTGGAGGCATCTATTTTTGTCCATTGATTAACGATTAAAAATATAGCAAGAAACTAATCTTTTAAGACAGAAAATCAATAATGCAATACTATTACATTCTCTCTCAAAATTTGTTTAGTAAAATTTTAATATAAAATTTAAAAAGGTAAAGGAATAATAACGTTTTTACTTTAAAAAATTGTCTTTTTATATATATATTGATATAAAAATTGTAGTTTAAAGAGTATTTTGAACGTAAACAAATGGAAAAATACTGCAAAACGTAAAAGATCGTAAGCAAAAAAGAATAATTGAGTAACAATGAATTCCAATTAATGACAGATACTTCAAGCTGTGAATTGTGAAACCAAGATTCTGCAGAAGTGAATTACGGATGAAAGAAAATCAAAGGTTGAAAATTACATAATTGTCGACGATGAATATTACTTTTAAACTAATTTTTACGATTTCTTGGTTTAACACTAAAAAATGCTTGAAATAAAATAAAGAATTCTTAGATTTAACTTTATTTATTGTAAAATTATAAATTTGAAATATTAATTCAAACGAGAAATTATATAATGCCTTAGGACAAACATAATTCTTCAAAAAATTTCTAGTCAGATGTTATGCAAAAATTGGAAATACAGTTACTGCACTTATCATATGAATGAGTACTTTACAATGTTTACTGTTCTAAATTTAAGTATTGATTTGTTCGCAATGTTTTTCTTCATTATATCAGAGCATTCTGAATTCACTAAACCCCATACATTTCTCCGTGCATCCATTTTGTAATCTGTTATACATGGAACATTATCGTTTTGCATCAGGACCGAATGACTCTCCGCCTGGAAGAGAAATCAAGTTATTATTTCATATCGCAATTATTTGACTTCTAAATAATTAAGTTGAATAATGTACATCTAAAGGAAATTTCGTATCCCATCGCACGCTGGCTTTCTCTGACGTCATAAAATAGTGCAGTCCGTCTTTTAAGTCGCAGAACAGGCCCGTGGATAAACCCAATTTTTTTCCAAGCCAAGTCACTGTTATATTCTGTATTCCCTGAAACAATATTATGTGAGACGATTACAAAAAAATTATTTTACAGATTATATTTAAAAGTACAGATGATATAATTTTTCCGTTGTTTGTACTTTAGTTTTCTTAAAATTTCTGTAAAGAAATTGCAAATGCAATTTGACTCAACGCACAGAAGATTCTTTCCACGGTATTTCATCCGTTCTGACTTTCTCCAAGTTTATACTAAATAGATTATGCGTATTTTGCCCTGTCATGTATAAAATTGAATTTTTCCGAGAAATAGCGAGGTCGGTGGCTTGCACGCGAGGAATTTCGGGTCCGTGTAACATTCTCAGTTTCCACCATTTGTCTTGTCCTGGAATTCGTACGTAATTAATGTGTAAAAAGATAATGGCGTTCCCTATTTCCATGTAACTCTTGTCTGTAGAAACACGTAGATTACCCAGGCTATAAATAATGATTGTCTCGTCACCGGCATCCGCAATGTATGCACGAAATCCCCATTGATCTTCAAACGGATCAATCACGAGAGATTTTAAACGTTTTGCAGATACATTAATCAGTTCGGTGGACGATACCTTCGAACGTTTAAAAAAATAAGATTATTATCATCAGAATTAACGACAACTAATGTAATTTACGTAAGATATTGTTATAAAATTAAAAACATGCTTAGACAATACATAGTTTAATAGATACCAATCGATCGTTCCGTTTTAAATCATAAATGACGATCCGAGGCCAGCGATTGTATTCTTCGGGTGCGTCCAGAACCCATAATCGCCCACGAGCATCCGTGTCTAATCCAGTTACAGATACAAGAGCTTCATAATTGCGCTTTGATGGTCCACTCTTAGAGAAAGGCACAATTGCTGCATTTGCAACGCTAATTGGCAAATTAGAATTAAGTTCAGGCCAAGGAACTTCCACTAAGGTTGGCCTGTACGCCTTTTTCTCTTCATCTGTCGACCTAAGAAATATTTAAAAAATGTTTTTAATTTTAAATTGTATTTATTTTAATTTTATAATAATTTTAATTTACTCAGTAAAACACTTTAAAGGATATCTTATATTGATTGTTTTCTTTTTTCTGTTTGCAGATTGTTCTTTGGAATTCATTGACCTACCTGGGAATTGCCAGAAAAGCGCGATTTTTCCACACAGCAAATCTCCAAATTAGAACATCATCCCATATGTTTAGTGATGTTAAATTCCAGGAGCACGAAACATCAGGTAAGAGAAAGTAAAAGACACTAATTCCTAGAACAAAGCGAATCTTTCCTGAGGTGATCATAACGAAAACGAACAGTAGAAACGGACACAAATGTGACTCCGATTGATTTAACGATATTAAGTTTTACTGGAACGCATCATCAGCAAAGGAAATACATTGCTGACAATGACTTTCTGATCAAGCATAATTAAAAGTGATTTATTCGCAAGTATTTATCAGCTTGCTATATGATTATTTTATCTTGCAGCTATAATAACTAGAACATATTTAATTGTGCATAAAAACATTTAATGAAATATATCATGAATAATATTTATTAAATGTTAACGTTTATTATTAATAGTTATCTGTGCGATAACCGCTTTCGTGATTTTTAAATAAGTACAATAACAATTAATTAATGCCATAAGAAAAGTTTATTCAATTTGTCACATACAGTAATTATTATACAATAATTATTAATATTATGTGATTATTAGTTATATGTATAATGTTGAACATATTTTTTAACAATTCTTTAATTAATTTTTTTCCAGAAAAAATATCAAAGCAACAATAATATTGTTTAAACATAGAAATCTATGTTTCCGACGTTAGGTATGTTGAACTTTGGCGCCGTGAGTAATGTTGCGTCTTGTCTCTTACGAGATGTCGCGACGATCAACTTGAGTGTTTGTAGTTTATGGCTGAGGAGTCGAGTGAAATCGTGGAAGTTCGTGATACGCGGCAAATGGCTGCCGATGGCTGCCGTGGTGCAGTTTCCATGCGAAGTGTTGCGCGTACGACGTTTGACTGCGGGTCCGCGTAGGCGCATACGAGACGTACAGGTGCCGTGTGTACGTCGGTGCCGATTAGCATCGTCGTCGCGCGGCAATCACCACGTCGTCGTCGTCGTCGCCGTCGTTCCTGTCGCGGTTAAGGTAACGATACGTGATGTGAGCGTTGGCGGGCGGCGAACCGCGACCGCCTATTCGCCGAGGAGAATCGCGCCCGCGGCAGCCAGCAGGGGCTGGCGATGAACGCCGCGAGAACGGAACGCAGCACGTCGGTGATGAAATCGGTGTCCGAGGGTGAGCTGGGTGTGGAGGAAGAGATTAAACTTGCGGAGCCGCGCGGCGCCACGCGGCTCAAGCGTACCTTTACACTGCCGAGAAACCCGTTTCAAAGTGCCAGCAGCAGGATGTCGCGGCGACGTCCGAAGCAGCAACAGCAACAGCAGACCCACGGCGACTCGAGGGACGCCAATAACAGCGCGCCGTGCGCCAAGGAGAACATGAGGAACGCGCGGCATGCGGAAGGTATGCAGCAACCGCCGCAGCGGCAGAATGTAACGGGTAGATTGCATGGCGGTCAGCAGACCGGCCAGATCCAAGAGTGTCAGGAGCGACCGTGCGGCAAGAAGGTGTTCCGCCGGCCCTCCTGGAGGAAGTTCATCAACAAGATGGTGCGACACATGTCGAACGTGGGCGCGCAGAGCCACAAGGCTGCCGCCGCCGCGGCTGCGGCGGTGTCGCACCATCAACGCGGGGACGATCTCGGGTCGAGCGCGGGCGACATCAGGGTCCCACCGCCGCCGCGACCGGCGCATATACCGCCCGATCGAGTGCCGGGTGTCATAGGCCTACGCAATCACGGCAACACGTGCTTCATGAACGCGGTGCTGCAATGCCTGTCGCACACCGACATCCTTGCCGAGTACTTCGTGCTTGATCAGTACAAGGTCGACCTGTCCCGCCGCAACAAGCTCAACTCGAAGAAGTACGGCACCAAGGGCGAGATCACCGAGCAACTCGCGCTGCTGCTCAAGGCCATCTGGAGCTGTCAGTACGATCCGGAAATGAGCACCGCATTCAAGAGCGTCGTCGACAAGTACGGTAGCCAGTATCGCGGTAATCTGCAGCACGATGCTCAGGAATTTCTGCTGTGGTTGCTCGATAAAGTGCACGAAGATCTCAATCAGGCGACCAAGAAAAAATACAAGATCATAAAGGTGAGTGACAAGGACACTCGAGTCGTGATCTGTCAGAGTGAATATACGGAATGCAAGTTATCGTCAAAATTAAACTATCGTAAAAGAGAAATACCTTCCTAAACGATCGTAAAAGAGAAATATCTTCCTAAACTATCGTAAAAGAGAAATATCTTCCTAAAAGTCGCAGAGAGAGATGGTTATCATTTTTTATTTGGTACTTGCTCTACATATTAAATTTATATCTATCTTAGAGATTAGCTATTTAAAATTATTATTTGCGATATATAATTCGTAATTCAATCTTTGTATTTAATATTAATTTAAACCAAAAAAATACAAATTTTAAATGTTAAATTTTTTATGTACAGAAACCTAATTCTTTGAGTTTTATCAAAAAATTGCAGTAGTTTCCATCTAATTCAGTGACTAGTTTTTATTTTAATACTATTTTTGACTCAGATTTATTTGTTGGTTACACATTTTTTTGGGGTACAGGAAGGTATTATTGCTCTTTTCTATTTTTAGGCGCCGCTAGTCGCGTCGTCGGATATATTTTTAGTAATGCCGAAGAGATCGTACGCGCGTGTAAACGAAAATGACGATGTATGTACCACGTGCGCAATGCGCTATTCAAAAATGCTCAACGCGTCTTGACCTCGGACAGAAACTGTGCCAATGGTGTTTCCATAAACGATAATATGACAAGAGGAGATTACATTTAAAAACAGAGTACCTATTTTTTATTCATTTAACGCAATATTTAAAAACATGACAAACACTATTTAAAAATGATTATGAAGTATTATTTAATAATTATTTAGTGAATTAGAAATATTATAACAAAAATTAATATAGAATTTTATTTTGAAACTATTTGTCACAACCAAAAATAACAAAGAAATAATTTCTTAATTATAAATAACGAAAAACTATTATAAATTAACAATAGAATTTATTTTTAACAAAGATTTTTGCAAGATTCAGAAGATAGAAAGAGAATTGCACTACAATATTAATACAATCATTTATCAATAATATTTAAATAATATATTTTTAATATTTATATATTTTAATATAAAAATATATTAAGTATAAGTAAGTATCGCTGATCAAATATTACAAGAAAAGAATCATATCGATACTCTCCGTTCCCAGCAGCTCTGAGGAGCTCGACAAAACGAATAATTAAAAAGAATATGCAGTAGCCATTTAAAAACATAGCAGGCAATTACACACATTCTTCAGTGGTCGTTTAATCGCCAAGCTTCTCGCGACGAACGAAACTTTCTCTTTGGATCGTCGTGACCAGCAGTGCGAGAGACGCTCGACGAAAGCTCGCAATCTCTATCTTTCTCCTCTCTCTTTCTCTCGGAACGTGTGTACAGAATCGGGCACGCATACGGTGCGTAGGCACGACTGCACACGAACATACCATATATTCTAGCGCGACAATCTCTCGCGTGCGTGACGACTGGCGGAAAGCCGTGAGCACGCGAGGCGTGCGCGGCGTTCTTTTTCGGTTCATCTCGTCTGACACATTCGCCGTGAATGGGTGAGCCGAGAATAACCGGCAGCCTATCTTAAGTTAAACACACGTGTCCGGAAACCGTGATAAACGAAACGAATGCCAAATTAATACAAATCCCTGTCGAAGTAGACTTGTCAATCTTATCTTAATTGAAAGGTGACTCCGGTGGCCGATGGCTTTTGTCCGGATGGCTTCTATCTGAGATTCTTTTCGGATTTTATCTAATCTTTGCCCGCACACATTTCAGCACGTTCCCTTTTGAAAATATACCACAAATTCACAAGTTTTTACAATAAGATTGTGCTACCCTTCTTTTTGGATTTACGATTGATAGAAAGTTGACAGTAGAATATTGAACGAGGGGAAAAGGAAGAAAGCGTGACATGTCCCAAAAGGGACGCAGGTGACCATAAAAAAGAAAAAAAGAAAGTATTGCGTATGGAAGACTTTTAATATATTAGTGGATTTAAAATATATTTAAAAAATAGTCTCTAAGAAGGAATGCAATCATATGTGATTTAAAAAATAAAGGTGTGAAGGTATGAAATTCTAACTTTACAGAAATGTAAATATTATGAAAACTAACCAGGCGTGAAAAACAAAGATAAAAGCTATCACCAGAAATATAAAAACTATTATCATCGGGAATGCAGGTTATCTTAGTTATCTCATCCAAAATATTAGTATAAAAGATTTGTTATTAGTTCGATACAATTCTTTTCGTGATTTTAGTACGTTCAAAAATAGTTCAGTAATTATAAGCGAATGGCGATAGGCTTTGTTTTCCATTTTTTTTATTTATTGCTTCGCGAAACGAGGCGGTCGACAAACGGCCAATACGTCGAGACCTTAACCCAAATTTGTTTCACGTTTGAAAATACGTGCTACGGTTTTCAACGTCGAGGTCCTCGGGTGACGGCGTGAAAATGAAATGTCGGATACAAAAAAAGAAATCAGAAGTAGCCCAAAAATATATATCACAGCAAAATTGATTTTCGTTCCAAATAATTAATTAGAATCGAGATAATTGGGATGCAGCGCTAAACGCAATACAGGAATAATGAATCTACATAACAATCCGTATGCAATTTTAAAATTGATAATTGCTTATTTAAAACGTGTTATGAAACCATTTAGATTAAACGTCACGATTATCGATATTTATCATTATTGATTTACTAAATGTGTTATGTAAATGTCATAATTATCAATCATGATTACTTGTATCATTGAAAAATATCAGCGCCACATCACGATGTCATTCTTTGCAATATTACGCTTAGCATAACTGTATAAAGTGACCGAAAGGCAAATAAAAGGATTTAAAAAGAACTTGATTGAATAAGAGAAGAAGAATATTATAAATTTAATTTTCAAAGTTTCTCTGTTTATTAAAATAATATATCCGTGCAACTTTAAAAATACGTAGCTTTTTTAATAAATATTGCCGTATTTTATTGATACTCGATTCGAATTATCGGTATGTTCGACTGAGGAATGCTGGTCTTATCTCTCTCTTTCGTTAGCTTTCAGCGTACGATTTGAACGCAACCGAGAAACGAATGATAAGATAACAGTGAAGATGAATAATCGCGTCAAGATGAAACATGAGGATTGTAGAATGCACCGCGTTAAAAATATGCGTTTGTTCACACATATTTTACAGAATATATTTTTAGTTCTTTATAATTTGAAATAATTTTAATAAAATTTTACGAGGAAAAGATTCAATCTACAATTTGTCACATAAATGTTTTTCTTCTTTTCACATTTTCTTTTTACAAATTAAACTTTGTTTCTTAATTACAATATTATCATACATTTTTAATATATATATATATTTAATTATTTTTTATAAAATAATACTTAATTTTACATAGCTGGGGAAATAAACAGAATCAATGTACACTTTACTGACATATGTACATTTCATCTTCGAAAACAAACATAAAATGAAGTAAATAGACTAAACAGTGACATTAAGTGGACGCGTCATTTTTATCTCGTTGTTTTCTCACGAAAAAGATACGCACACACGTCGAATGGACGTTGGCGGTGGGAATTTTATCTTCATGGTTTCGAGTGAAGAGTATACCTTGCATATTTTCTCCAAGAGTCTCTTGAGAAATCCATGTGTGTGTGCATGCGACATACACTCGCAAAAAAAATCACCATCGACGCGCGAATGCGTCTTCGTAAAGTCGAGCGCGGCGCGACGCGAAGAAACCGGAGTCAAACGGTAGACGAGTGCCGGCACCGTAACGAGGACCGGCCTTGAACGGGGCCACGGAGATCCAGTTATCAGTTTGCACTACCCGAGTGCTTTTGCGAATTACGGCGTGTATGTGGGCTAACTACTGTCATCCGGCGCCAATATGTGCGTACGGGTCGCGCAGAGTGCAATGCATCTCGCATACTCGCCATGTAGCTAAGCTGCCGATTTTAATAAGTAAATTCTATCATTGTGAAACACATTATTGAAATATATGGAAACACCATTAAAATATATTTTCTTTCTATTATGCACATATTCAATGCGATGAATTACAATTGTGCACAAATAACGTGGCTAATAACATGAATTTATATTGATGGTTTTATGATAAGTTTATTCTGCAATTATGAAATTTATTGAGGGAAAATGGAAAAGGAGAGAGAACATTTGTTTCTCGTATAGGGGGGAGGAATTAATATAATTGTTACCGAAATGCTTATGTAACGTTATTTATATAGCGACACATTTGGGAGCAATACGGATGCAAAAAAACATCACGCCCATCGTCCTTCGTACACGCGACGCATTCCTTTCATCTCCCGTTTCGCATGCAAACAAGAGGGAACGGAAAAATTGCGCTGGTTTTGCGCATATTTCGGATTTCATGCATCGTTCATCACGTACTCGAGTACGATGCACGCATTTAAAGGTGAAAAATATTGCATCATTAAAACTGCATCGTTATGAATCACGTGAAACTGACAGTTGTAAAGCGTTGTAAGCGTTCTACAAACATTTCGTGGCAAACGTTCATTCTTTTGTGCGATCAAATAGGAAATCGTGTATCGCAAACTGATCGCATTGTAGTATGAAAGTTATATTTTATTTGTTGATTTCAGGATTGCAGGAAAACAAAACGCCCGTGATAAAACGGATTCGATCTTTTCATATTTTGCTTGTATTTTAATAAGATCGATTTTATGTCCCGAGAAAATTGTTGAAATACATTTTATTTTACCAGTAATTGTAGACACAATGATTATCATAAATCACACTTTTCTCGGTCAATAAATTTAACGAGGAAAATAAGCTATGAAAAAGTAGGAGCAGACGCTCTCGTTTCTATTTATGGAAGCAACTATGAATGAAGATGTAAAAATATTTCTTTAAATTCGAGGTTAAAATATTCCTTTCCATGAATAAGACGTTGATAGTATCGAAATATGAATATATGAATATAAAATACACGTGCCGTTTGTTGAACGTGAATTTGATTAAATCAGTGACTCTTCAAATATAATGAGATCTATTTATTTTGTAATCTTTTAAAATTAGTAGGTGTATATCGTATTTTTACATATATAAAACGTTTGCCTGGCAGAATTCTCGATATCTGCCGACATTAGCAAGTGTTTTAAAAATATAAATATTTCATAAGAACGGAGTAATTATTTAGAAAAAAAATAAAAGCTGCATTGGCGTTGAATTTTTATTTTAAAACAAGTATTATCTACTAAGAATATTCGATTTTATTTTTATTCGTATGATTCATTGACACATCGACAAAAAGTGACAGAGCTTATGACACGCGACTCGTCGATATTTTTAATCTTTTGAGAACGTAATACAGTGAAATCATACGATTAGCTTTATAAACGAGATAATAAACTTCTCAAGTACTGTACAAAGAAATTTCACCACGAAGTTTTCACATGCTGTTCAAGTACTAAGTTGTTCTATATAGAACGTCGGATTCCTGTTAACAAGTTGTTCGTCTTTATGAAATGTTTTTATGAAGTAAACATTTTTTATATTTAATCGAGTATTACATTTTGAAACGTGAACCATGTACTGTTTATTATATACGAATAAAATTAGCAATTCCTTTGATGAAATAATTATGTCGAGTCAAAATTGTCGACGTAAAATTATTTTGTATGCGATCATCTAATATTTATCAAACATGATTGTCATGAATATATAATTAATTATCAAGGAATATTTAGCATTTAGAGTTGTGCTAGATAAATTAAAACGTGTTTCCAATCCACTTTAGCTGATCTTTCAGCGTTATCCTTTTAAGAAGATCAACAGCGGGGTCGAATATTCGTAAGGTTACCGACACAAATATATACATACAATAAGTGTAACGTAATATTAAATCTAGTACAGGTGCACTGACGTGACATTGACCAATTGTAAGCTCACCGAATCGTTCCAAGCCGTACGCATCGGAAATTACTTCCGGCAACCGGATCGCTGATACATCCTGTGTGTCGACTGCGACGATTATCCCATTCCGCGGTTTTTCATCGCGTGTTACAAATTACACGGCTTCGGAAAAGGATATCGCGAGCATTCGAACGAATATCGCGTGGCATTGCAAAGCTATCGATTACAGTTAATTTTACGCGTTAACAACGATTGCCGGTTATTATTTAAAGATCCTTTATTATTAAAAGAATGTTGCTCGAGATGTTACGTAAGCATTTCAATATAATTCTGCATTTATTGCAACTTATAAACAAGTTTTTATACTAAGTTTTCTTATATATTAGCATAAAATCACACACTGTAATTATACAAAGAAAAACGCAAGCGTTTATTTAAGAAATTGAAATATAACTGAAGATTGAGCCTATAGACAGGAATTTCAAATAAATAGTGCAATTAAGGAAGTTCATACAATTAAAAATAAAATTTTATTTTCTTATATGTATATAAATAATGTAAATAATGTCTAATTAAAAGGTAAAGGTATTTTATATTGATATTGCAATTACGACAAGTTTTTATATTATCTTACTATTATAAAAAGACGCGATAAAATTCAACGGAACTTTAAATACACGAAGACAATTTTATATAAAAAATTACTATGATACGGCAGTAGCCGCAGATCGTAAAAAAGAATTATAAGTTTAAATACTGTGGCCATTATATGAAAAACGTGGAAAACATTTTTATAATTCCTTTATAGTTCGCGGCTATATATAGTAATTTTTTATATTAAATTAATTTAATATTATATTAATTTTTTATATAAAATTTCTCCGTGTAGTAATTCTATTATAAATCTGGAAACTAATTTTTCTTTAATGAAAATTGTTTTATTGAAAATCATAGTTTTTAATGTAATTATTTTTTTTTAATTATTTGATTTATTAGAAAATCAAGATAGATATCTTGTCCGTAAACTTGACATTTATTGATTTACCTTGTCAAGGATTGTCGTATCTCATTTATAGCCACGAAACAAGTTTATACAATGTACGAATGGTTGGTCAATAATGTCGTGTAACTTTCGCAGTGCACTACTTTCAGCAGAACGGAATAATTGTAGATAAAGTTTTATTATATGTGTTAAATACCGCTAACTCGTGCATTCGTTGTTTTCGTAGTTTTCTATGAAATAGCATCCACGACAGTTATACGAGCTATTCGAAGACTATGAAAGCGCAACCTCGATACTTATTATTCTATTGAGATAAGCTTTCGCGTAGTCATATCTGTGCTGCGCTGAAACTAGGCGAAACGGAATACAAAAAAGTTATACAATAAAGTCATACGATATTTTGTGAAAATAATAGACTGTCTCTTTCATGTTAATGCGATTGACATCGATTTATTTGACATTATTTGAAATATAAATATTTACAAGTTATAAATTTCTATCATAAGATGAAGTTCTTGAAATATTTAACATACATAATTTTTTGTAATATTGTAGATCATTTTAGAATTAATTTTCTGCAGAGGTGATGTAAATCGTTTTTGTAATAGAACGTTGGATATTAGATTACTTATCGTGTGGTAATCGTGCACCAAATCTTAACGTTACGTTGTTAAATGCAACAGCTTACGTTAATGAGTGCATAATTTTAGCATATCAGCGACAATTGTGTCGAAACAGAGTTCATTAGCGCTTAGAGTCGGCTCTTTTCTCCAACATCCCGCATCTTCTCCCCAGCAAGGAAATCGAGAGAGCGGGCGGAGGCGTGCCGACACGGAAAAAGGAGCTGTCAAGCGGCGGCGATCTATTAATAGCACGGACGCGTAACGAATGATTGTCGTTATGTACTTTGAGCGATAACCGAGTTTCGCACTAAGATCGAACGACGTGGCCGGAAACAGTTCGCAAAAAGAACGCGTTGCTACTGACGCATGTACGGCTTCCTACTGACGACAGCTTTACCGCAAAGCTACTCTATTAGATTACGTAAACTGCTAAAGTTGCTAAAAAAATTCACTTTGTTACGTTGATGCGTAAAATTATCCTGTTTATCGCGTTAAAATTACATCAAGTTACGTAGTTTAGAAATAGCTTTTATTAATTAAAATTATCATAATTAACTTTCATGTATTTTTTATCGTCTAAAAATAGTTTTCTATTTTCTTCTTTATAAAGTTTAGAACAATAAAAATATTAAATTGCTGTTTGTAAAAATAAAATTACACAGCTTAGAGATATTTTTATTCATTCAAATAGTAATTTTTATTAATTTTTATAAATCAAATTTATAATCTGTACATTTTAATTAGTCAACACATTTTCTATTGCAGAACTCATTCGGCAGACCAGACGACATCGTCGCCGCCGAGACGCTAGCGAATCACGTACGATGTAACAACTCCTTCGTACACGCCGTGTTCCAAGCACAGTTCCGGTCTAGTCTAACTTGTCCAAGATGTCATCGGCAATCGAACACCTTTGACCCCTTTCTGTGCGTGTCAGTGCCAGTGCCGCAGAATCATCGCCAGATGAATCTCTATGTAAATGTCCTCTACACATCCCAACAACCGCGGCAAGTCAAAATCGGCGTCAGCGTAAATCAAGCGGCCAATGTGAGAGAGCTGAGAGAAATTCTGGCTAGCGACACCGGTGTAGATGAAAATCATATGCTACTGACCGAAATTCATGACGAAGGATTTCATAGGTAAATTACAATTAAAAAAAAAAAAAACATTGTAACAATGATAAAAAAAGTAAGTGTTAAAAAAAGTACTATCTCCACGTCGAGATAATTGACATAAGGCGTTTAGCAGGCAAAGTGACTAAAAATATAATGGAATCTGAAAATATACATATTTTCATTGCAATTTATAACTGCGCTATTTTTCCAATTATTCCTATATTTATAATCGTAATTTTACGTAAATTAAAGTACCAAATCTCTAAATCTTTCTTAAATTTCAAATACATATATTACGATTATAAATGTAGGAATAATTGTATAACAATTTCATTATATCTTTAGTCACTTTGCCTGCTTAACGTCTTATGTCAATTATCTTGACAGAGATAGTACTTTAATAGTAAAGCAAAAGATATAATAGTAAAACAAAGAAGATAAACTATTTCCATGTTTTTTGTAGAACCTTCTCCGACTGTCAACCTCTATCCGTAATCATGGAGAACGATCCGCTTTATTGCATCGAGTTGCCGCAGCTGAAGGAACCTACCGAACAAGCGTACATCTTGTTAGTGTGGATCAACGTCCTCGTAAAGGGCGATCTGAGACAACGTTTTGGCAGCCCGTACACGATGCAGGTGTCGCGCGAGACATCCTACGAGGATCTACAGAAACTTTTGCTGAAGGAGATGCACAGCACGCTGGCGGACGACGTTCTCACGACCAGCCAGAGCCCAGGGCTCTTCAATATTCGCGTAGCGGATCCAGCGGCGACGCCGATCCAAGATGAACATCCTTGCATCGATCCTTGCGTGGAGCATCCGCTTTACACGGAGCAGATTGAGCAGGCGTTGGCCCTTTGCGCCGACGACTCGGGTCCGCAGCATGTAAAGTTGATTCTCGAGTGGGACGAAGCCACGAAGCGAAACATTATACAGGACGACAGCGATCAGATCGAGGAGCACGCCAGTGTGAAACAATTGAAGACCAATTCCGAACTGGGCGGCGCTGTCACTCTGGAGGAGTGTTTCGATCTGTACACGCGAGCGGAGATACTGGGCGCGGAGGATGCGTGGCATTGTCCCTACTGCAACAAAAAGCAGGAGGTTGTGAAAAAATTAGGCCTCTGGTCGCTGCCCGATATATTGGTCATACATTTGAAAAGGTTTCGTCAGCAGTCTAAGCAGCGGTCAACGTCCAAGCTAACTATGCTGGTGGACTTCCCTTTGTACGGCTTCGACATGACACCGCACCTCGCTCACAATGGCGTCCAGACGGCGCATAACAATGTTACTAGCTTAGGCGGTCTGGGCTGGTCGCCTTGGAAAAAGCCGCGGCCGCGGCAACACAATTTTCCCAAGTACGACGAGAATGTTTATGATCTCTACGCGATATGCAACCATCACGGGCAGGATCTTCAGGGCGGGCATTACACGGCGTTTTGCAGGAATCCGTACGACACGCAATGGTACTGCTTCGACGACACGCGTGTCGAAGCGGTCAACGACACGAATCTTATTACGAATTCGGCGTACATGTTGTTTTATCAGCGGAGAGGCTTGTGCAATAACTCCACAGGAAATTCGTCCGCGGCGTCTACGAGCTCAGCTGGTTCCGGTCTGGATCACTGGGTGTCGAAGATGCCACCGTTTTATTTCAACAATAAAAGCGCCAGTGACATGACGAACAACAAGCAAAGTAAATCGCAAGAGATACTGTGTCAGGAGAAGATCGTCGAGGAGAAGAACATGACTAATTTCACTCGAGGTTGTGGCAATTACGCGACTCTGCAGCCAAAGAAGAGGAACGCGGCGACGGAAACCGATATCGGGCAGATCGATCACTATTCGGACGACGAGGCACCTTGTAGAAGAGAATGGGTATGTCATTTGCATCTATTGTTATTGAACTTCAAATATATTTATAAAGGAAATCGTTACTCTTTGTTTGCAATAAAAAAAAAACAGCAGTTAATTTATTAGTCGGCTAATGAAATAATCTTTGTTATATATCAATTTCAGGCTTCTCCGAAACCCGTACGGAAAACCTCATCCATCACGTTGACGCCACACATACCGCCAGCTATAATCCAGAATGCTAGCAGCGATCCAAATACAACAGTGATACACGAATCTACGTTGTAACACACGATATAAGCCAGACTGAGAAGTCTGGCTCGAGCGATGCTCAATGTACAGTGCCTGGTGTGCCGTGATGTTTGACCAACATCGAGTGGCGAGATAAAACAAGAACAATTCTGGTAGAATACAAATCTGTTATTTTTCGATTACCCGATAGGGACGATATATACTTAGAGACAAGGGGAAAAAAAAAATCGTTCCTTCGAATTTATATAGGAATGCTTTTTCGTACTACGGATGCCGAAACGGATAACGAATTTTAGCAACGTGCTTGTCTCTCCGCGTGTTATTTCGGGAAGTGTGATAAATTTACACACCGGCGACTTTTTCAGGACGATAGAAATACGAGGCATTAGTAATTTTTGTAATTGTAATACCATGTTTGTATACAGCTCGCGTGGATTGTATATGATAGCTGCTAAGATAGCTTTTTAAAAGAAGACAAATCTTATACTCAGTATATGAAGAATCGCGTATTCTTAAGAAAAAAAACCTCTAGTGTTTATTAATAATAATAATATCTAATTAGACCTTCTCTCTCGATGCAATAGACAACTAAATTCTACATATGTCCAGAGGGAAAGGAAGCTATTTCCAGAGCTACAATTTGTGCAATTACAATTTGTCTATAATGTCGTTATGTCAACGTGGTTCGCATTGTGTCAATTCTTTCTTACAATGAAAGTATATGACAATAACGAGAAATTTTTATGTTACAGATTTTACATCGACGCGTCTCGTTTTTGTTTTTTTTCTTTTTTTTTCTTTTTCAGAATCGGTCGTTTCTGGACATACTTTGTAGCTATAAACGATTGCTTTGAATCTATGCTTAATTGTAATATTTATATTATACCTGTATCATCCACTAGTGGCCTTATCTAAATAATTAATACTGATACACGTCATTACTAAGCATATTAATCACACTTATTACTTAGAGCATTTTATTTTAGATATCGAGATTGTTTTGCAATAATTTTGCAAAGCCGGGCTATAATATTAGTTTTGCAATCCTTGTCTGATCTACATTATTTAGGAAGCACTGTAAGTGTTACATCATTTGAATTCTTCCAAGGTCTCTGTGGATACAATACTCCACTAACGCTAAAAAGAATGATTTGTTTTAGTACAGAAGAGCTTTTTCTATATAGAATGATCCATGTAAAGTGTTGCGCAAGCTGTTTTCTCGGAAACTATTAAAATTAGCAACAAATTTTTTTCTTCTAGGATACTCTAGTAACTTTTGGGAAAACAGCTCGCAAAACACTTGTGTGCGTGAAACACTCTTGCAATGAGTGTATGAATATACACCAATTAGGGGAAAGGGTGGCGTAAGACGGACCCTCTAAGCGAAAATGGCCATATTTTTTATATTAATGACAAAAAATAACTGAAATTTAGTATGAAGAAACAGTAGAATGTTTATTATAAGATCATAATGTAAATTTTCAAAACTTGCAAAAGTTTGAATTATTATTAAGATTGTAAAAAATTTAATTTTGGTCCGTTTTACCCCATAGATGGGGTAAAACGGACCATCCCATGGGGTAAAATGGACCAAGCCGAGATAATATGGACCAAGAAATAATTTAACTGATCAACTCAAAATCAAAACTATATATTATTTATTAAATATTTTTGAATAAGAATAGAAATTAATTTAACATTAATCATTTTATCTTCTTGCAGCTTCTCGTTTACCAATGTTTTCTTCTAACATGACTTCTAAGGCTCCGTATAAATTTTCCTCATTTCATTTACATCGATTCGATTTTCTTTTATAATTTCTAGGCATCTTTAGCAACTAGAAAAATGGTTAAAAAACAAAAAGTTGTTAAAAAAGAAAATGAGATGTAAAATATTTCTCAAATCAGAGCAAATATATAAGCAGAAAACTATAAGTAGAAGGTATAAGTAGAAAATATGAGTAGAACAAATATATAAATTGGTCTCTTTTACCTCACATAACAACATTAATATTATCTTATTTTTATTTACCTGTATCAAAATTATTTTTTAAATGTAACTGATGAAATATTACTTCTAAATAACCAGAAATATGGAACTTGTAGAAAAATTTAAAAATATTAAGTTTTGCAATCTTAGTCACTTAAAATGTAATACTAAGAAATTAGATCACGAGATCTATTTGCAAGAATTTGACGTTTCTTTATAAATAACTCACGATAGTCTTATGATAGTCTTATATAATGATGTAATTTTTAAACAGTTCAAAAGCATCAAAAAGGAAATTAATTTTATGTTTATCCAGCAGATAGAGGTACTTACTAATAAGATCTAGCAAATGGACCATTTTACCCCGCGGTCCGTCTTACCCCACCTTCCCCCATAGCTTATTTCTTATCATGATTGAATGTTTCACAATCTCAGTTTTAATAATCATTCCAATCGAATGTTGAATAGTGCGCGAACGAGAACAAACGAGTGAAAGCGAGAATTTATAAATATATACATATATGATTTTATAGTGAGTGAAAGACATTTAAGTTATTCTATTAACATTTATATTACTAGTCACACGCGTATCGTGGACACGAGTAGGAAGGACGATGATTGGAATGAGGACGGATTTATGAGTCACGAGTTATTATCCGCTATTATAATGATTTTTCGAAGTTGCGATAATCGACTGAATATACACATTATTACTTGTCCTTTCGTTGAAATAGAGAATGTATATACCAAGGAAAACGTCATTCCACTTTATGCACGTTGCGTATGTAATTTCGTCGTTTTCGATTTACAGCTCTCGTGCCACTTGTCGTGCGTTGCATTTTGTTACACGTTTACAAAAAGAAAGAGAGACACCGTGATACCCTTACGATTCGTTACAAAGATGTATGCATACTTTTATCTTTTTTGAATATCTTTTTAGAATAAGTGCTAAAACTTGTGCGAACCTCTTTACTTGTCGACCAAATGAAATGGGACTTGAGTAACCGAGACGCTGCAACTCTGATATCTTATCGACACGATGTGGCAGGAATCATGAATAATTCGACGAAAAATTGAAAAATAAACACAATGAGACAAAATATGAGATGCCTTTCTTTCTATCTGGATGGTTAGTCTTAGTGCAACTCTTTTTGTAAGTATTTCTTGAGCGAACAATTAAAAGATAAACATTCCTAGCATTCCTGACATTTTCCTAACGAGTATAATTCTTGAATAATTTTAATAGAATTTTAATTTTAGGTTTAATTATGCTAACATTGCAAGCTGCGATAGGATTGCTGTTCTCTTTTGTTGGAAGAAAACCACTTCAGTTTGATTCTAGAGTCTGTTATTAAAATAAAGATCGCCAGCTGCGAGACAGTTGAAAGGAGCATAGTAAATGAATTCGGCTCGTTTGTGCACTACTTCACACACACACACGCACACAAAGGTATTCATTTATTTCATTTGCAAATTCTGCATTTTGTTCTTTTTTTGTTCTCCTCGTCCGTTCAAAGCCTAAGCACGCATCTATCTCGTTTGAAATGCAAAGAAAGTTCAGCTGGAAAAGCTACGGCTTGGCGTAAAGCCTTCGCGGAATTGCGCGCGAGCGATATGACGCGATTGGTTGCGACGTCGCCCCACCTCGTCGCTGATCAGTCGGGCTCAGTCGGTCTCGGACCTTCGTCGAGTGCGTGTTGCGTATTGTTACTCGTGCCTGCGTACGCGAGCGTACGGATTTTGTCACTGAAAAAAAATCGAGGTAAGAACTGCCATTAATTTTATTGCATCACTCGTGCGCAATCTTGCCGCCGCGAAACGATAATCCCGATACCACGAGGCTCCTCGTCGTCGCGCATCTCGTTGAAGGACTCGCCGTCGCGCTTCTGTCACGCGAGGCATCGCCGGTGAGACATGGTCTCGGACTCGCCCCTAATGATATATATACCGTCGCAATGTGTTCAGCGTAATCGCGGTGCGTTTTTCTCGGACAACGCAACAAAGAAGGCGGCGCTACTCCGGCCGCGAGATAAGCCAGAATGCGGGAGAGCGAGACGAACGATGTGTATGCACGGAGAAAGAAAGGGAAAGAGCGAGGAAGGTGGAAGGAAATAGAGGAGCCTGATGGCGCTCACAGTCGCCTTCGTGTGTACTCTCGGGGATCGATATACGGTACACACCCGGAGCGACGATGTGTGGGTGCAAGAATACATTACGCGAGCTCCTCGTGAACGCTGCTGCGTATGTATGTGTGTGTGTGCGTGTGTATGAGAACGTGAGAAAGAGAGCGCGAGGGAGTGACAGGGGTAGGGAGAGCAAGGGACCGTTGGATAGAGTGCATTGGTCTGGATTTCGTTACAGGCCCCCAGAATCAAAGAGATCCTACCAGATGTTGTGCGAAGCGAGGCTCGAGAGAAGCGCGTAAAAACGGCCGGGCGACTCGCAAAGTCATTTCGGAGCCGGCTAAGAGCAGGCCGAAAATCGTCTTTTTTTTTCCCCACGCGAGGAAAGCTTTGTCGCGCGCGCGAAATACCGGACGCGGATACCGTATTTCTACGGTCGGATGGTATCGACCCATTTTCGACGGACCCATTTTCCTCGCGCATGCAAAACGCAAGACGACGAGGAACGTCGTCGTCGTCGGCGTCGGCGTCGTCGCGCGACGCGACGCGACGCGACGCGGCGCGATGACGAGCGTGAAGCGGCGATATGATCGAAGGGTGGCGGACGTTTACGGAGCAGGCCACCACGATTACGACAGGTCGATGACTTTTTATATGCGATAGCGTGCGCCGACCAGGCCCGCGGAATCGCAAACATCGGGTTTAGGACTGCATCTCGTTTCGGCGAAAAATTTCGTCAATCGGCAAATATCGCGCGCCCACTCGTCGAACTCTAACTGCGAGCTGTGAAAATATTATTAGAGACGCGTGGCGGGTTGTTATTTTTCTGAAAAACGTAGAGTAATAAAATATTAGGATAATCGTCAGACTAAACATTTCTTCTGTTAAACATACTGAATGATATATTAAAAAATTATTTGTAATACAATATTCAATAAAAATCACAATTTCGTATATTTTGGCGACTTGAAAAATTTATATATCTCAAAATAATCGTTCGAATATTTTGCGACGCAAATTTTCTAGAACATAATTTTTTATTCGTTAAAACTGATCTCTAGAAAATTTCAAAGAAAATACGATACTAGCGGAATAAAAACACTGTACATTATGAACGATGAACATAAAATACGGCTGAGTCTAGAAAAATGTGTGTATGAAACATTAGAAAGACGGTTCTTTAAATATTTCAACGTAACAAGCGTAGCGCGCGATAGACGAAACGAGGAAGGAAAAATAAAAGCGTCGAAGAGTCCGAAAAGAATGTATGACGTGAACATACATACAGTTTTTTTTTTCGTTTTATATTTATATGTCTGTTCTCCTTAGTTCTGCTGTTTTACATTTTGCTACACTTTGCTACATTTTGATGCTATCTTTTTCCTTCCCGCTTCTCAGGTCGTTACGTAGATTTCTCTGAATGCATAAGAATGTAGAGAAGTGTATCTCTAAAAGAAACATTTCATATTCCTTTTTCGTGTCTCTTCAAAATGCGATTACATACTTTCTCGCCTCTTTTCTTCTTTAAAGTCTTATGACGATTAGATTTCAAATTCCGAAAGTGTAAAAAAGAATATTAAATTAAGACGAGAAAAATTTCTTGCTTTATTTTTGATGTTGATATGACTGTAAAAATTAATTAAAAGATATGAAATTAACTAATTTATTTAATTTAACTGAAAAATAACGGTCTTTATTGTATTAATATTAGAAATTGTAGAATTCCATGCTGCTCTCAGAAATCTTAGTCAATTTTAAACATTAATAAGGAAAGCAAAATAACATTCGTGATCTTCGAACTATGCTCGAGGGAATATGTAGAATGAGCCTTGACTTGTCTCATTATCGCTCAATATATATTCTATGATTTTCTAATATTAGAAGATACAAACAACAGCTTATTCTCTGAGAGTCGCGTAGACTCTATCGCAGAGAATTTCAAGAATTTCAAAAATCTCGTTATCAGTCGCTCTTAACATTTGTCGTCACTTAAGATGAATACGTGATTAATTTGAAATTGCTGACGAAGGCGGAATTCGTTACATTTTGTGATCGCACTTTGAACGTGACGAAAATCGGGACGGAAAACACGTGATAGAAACGCCTCGCGTTGACGGATTAATCTTTCTAGTGAAACGAGACTGTGTATTCGTCTTGACTGCCGAAGTCTCTGTCGGAGTCATCGTACGGCTTTACACAGGCGACGTTATAGTCATGTTATAGTGGTGTTATAGTCGATCGATCGCAGCGGTTGCATGTTACGATACCAACCGGCTGTGTGAGATCGGTCGATGACTTTTTACGACGGCGCGCGCGATTCGCAATTCGTGATACGCTCGAGTCGGCAGCAGCCAGTTGGTTATCGTTTTAACGTCAAAATTTAGTTGCTGCTTCCTTTCTACGTCAAAACGTCGTATTGTATTTAGGGTAGACTGAGGCAGGTGCAAAAATAAGAGTTCCGCTTGATAAATCTACTATTTATAAATTCAGCATAAATTCTCACAAAAATACGTTGAAATTTGCAAGATTTTAAATAGTCTGCGAAATAATAATCTGCTTTTATTGTTTATTTAAGTCAGAACTCTTAGCTGTTTACGACGGTTCCAATCTATTAAATTTATTAATACGAATTAATCAATTTATGAATAATCGTCTCGCATATAAGACATATATTTCCTAAATGGAAAAATAACGCATCTCGCTAAAAGTTTGCTAATAAATTAAGCGATAATAAAGACAGTATTTCTCTTTAGACGTAGAAAACTTAATAGTTTCTTCTTGCTCGCTTTAGAACTTCAAAAATTCGTTTTCTGAAAAGTTAGTCTTTTGTAACAAAGCAGGTTTTATCCTTCACTCGATATTGCCGGAAAGAGCCATAAGCATCGTTCGCGTTATATGCACATTTTACATTATATGCATTTAAAACGAAGCAGTAATTCGAGCGAAGGGGAAAAGAATAAAAATGCAGAAAAAGTACGGAAAGTAATACAAAAAGTACACACGATGCGGCTGGACCTATAATAGTAAATTTAGTTCGCTTCTTCATTCTAAAGTTAGTCTTAAACCTAAACTCAGTAACTTGGTATTCCGTTTTTTTTTTTTTTTTTTATAGTCTGAGCTCATTTTTCTTAACGACATGCTTTTAAGTGCTTTAGATTGCTGCAAATTAGATTCATGTAGCTATTAAAATATATTACCATAATTATCGCTCTTTATGTAAATATTCTTTATCTTTTAATGTTATTCAAATAAGTATAAAGAAGTAAAGTAGGTGTTACAACAAAGAGATGTAATAGATTCCGATACAAATTTAAAGTTAGGACATTTTACAAATATCTTAACTTATCTATTACAAATTTTGTAGAACTTTTTTAACGAAGATGATTTAATGCATATTTCTATTTTGGTTTTTTTCTTTATTTTATTCGAATTTTTCGTTAAACTTAACTTCCGCAAGTTGTTAACGGTTAATTATAATTTTAATTAAACTTCTTAGTTATGAAACTATGATATTAACCTTTCGAGTTAATGACTCTATAAATTCGTATGTTGGAAACTATTCATACTAAGTTAGGATTAGTTACGTTCAATTAATTACGTGTAATTAAGTATCAGACAGCTAATTAAATTTAAAAGAACTTGGGCGCTTGTGCTGTTTATCCAGCTTATCAAGCTTTTGGGGATGAAATTAAATAAATGCATTTCGTGCTTGAAAACGAAAAGGAATAGCACACGTCACTGCATGTTGTTAAAATGGCCAGGACTAAAAGAACGATGATATAAGCCAGCGTGACAGCACAGGTGGATGGTCTCATACTAATGTCAGCTAATAAACTTCATTTAAAACCGTGACACGATTGGCGGTGACTTTATTTGTCACTCGTATAGCGAGAAAGGTATGCGACGAGTTGATAAGATCCACACGCATATTCTATTCTATCTCCATTGCGGGATGCATAATATTGTTTCTTCTGGTACATGCAACGATAAGATAGTTGTTTTTATCGAACAAATAGCCGCTTACGCTTGATGTAAATGCGTAATAAAAAATATCCATCGAATATTATTTGCAATAAACTCGTCAGCGAGTGACGCAATTGATTTTTGTATAATTTAGGATAATAACGATAATAATTCATTTGCATTATCGATTCGACGAACAGCGCTTCAGTGTTTTATTATATTATATAATGAATCACAGATAATAAAATATGAAGTATTTTTCAACTAATTTTTAACGTTTACGAAAATTAACGTTTTCTTATTTTTACCGTTATTAGTAATTTAAATGATTGAAAGCGATAATAAAAATTATTTTTTTCGAATTTTTACTCGAGATATTTATCGCGAGATATTAAATAGTTGCAATGAATAAAGAAGATCGATTACGATTATTTTGCATTTGCAAATATTTAAATTTACATATTGCGTGATACGAATCATAAAATTCACTATTTCAATATTTGCCTTCAGTCATTTAATTCAGTTCTCGCAGAAATCAGGAAGCGAATATTTTCTTTGCGTCCCTGAGAAATATGGAGACTTTTTATCGGATTGTATATGTTACGGAATAAGGAAACGTTTGTAACATTATAAGCCGTTGTTGAAATCAAAGAACACGTATTACTGTGGGTTTCCTCTCTCCGGTTCGAATGTATCGAGTATATTGAAGTGCTTTGTGCGGTGGCGATGTACGCTTCAAGGATGGAATGGAATCAGAAAAGTAGGTTAATAAACCGTACGTGTACGTTGCACTTTATCGATCCGCGATATATTTATTACACAGATAGGTATTTGTTGCTCGCGCTGGCGTAAGGAGCTTAATATAGAATGTGGTGCATATAAAACGTTGTTAATTGACTGAGATCGTTATATCACGTATTTATATGCTGTAATACCTAAACATGTTGATATAGTAAATTAATTTTCATTACATCATTAGAGGAGAATCCCGTCGAGATTTAATTTTCCTCGAGCGCAATTGTTTTATTTAATCAACCGAAATTGGACGCATTCGACATTTCCGATGTTAAATTATCAACAAACTTTGATGCGAGAAATGTAGAGCATATCCTCTTTATAGACATTTTATGTCAATCGTAAATTTAACGATCTTTTCTATAAAAGAAACTTTTAGTTTTTTATTATTAAATTTGTGAAACATTATAGTGCAATTTTTATTTCTATAGAAATATATATTCTAGTTGTGTACTTTAATGTTAATACTTATCATATTTTTTTTTTTTTTTTTTTTTTAAGTTACACTTTATTATATCTTTTTTGTTGTAATATCAATCCCAACGTTATTCTCTTAATTTGGTGTAAGCATAGGATTAAAACGAACTGCGCGTTTCAATTGCCTAGATTCTTCAAAAGTTTTAACGATGAGATAATGTGGCCATTGCGCCCATTAAACCTATTTCAGTCGATTTGATACTAAAAAGCATCTCGGAAATCCTTTCGGCGCGTTTTAGTGATGTCAATGAAGCGAGAGAGATGGAGAGCTAGCTGGCACAGACTTCATTAATTAAGCGCGCGTTGATTTCACTACGGAAGAGTTGAATCACTACGGTAAAACGTTTTGCGACACTGAGTGACGTCGGCGTATTTAGTCAAGATTGAATTGTAACTCACAATGGATGAGCGCATGAGAAATCACAATATGCAGATAGAGCGATAATCGCATTAAAGCTACCGATGAGTCTTTTTGGAAAATTGCATATTTAATCAGCGAGTAATTCTCTTTAATAAACTACTGAAATATTGAGAGAAATTGATTCGTGGAAAAAATAAACGCGAATTGATTTTATTTTAATTTAATTTCCTAGTTTAATTGCTAAAATTCGATCATCTGAAAAATTAATATTTGAATACTCTCTTTTAATTGTATAAAAAAATCGAAATTTGTATTAAATAAACACGAATTACAGTAAATATATAAAATGTAGTTTTTTTCTATTGGAACATTGAGTTGATGATATATTTGTTAAAAGAAGATAAGTGTAGCATAAAATTTTTACATGCCTTTGAGAGAGAGAAAAAGTTTATTTATTTAAATTTATTATAATATTAAATAGTCTATTTTTCTTTGTTTTCGATATTTATGTGCGGAGAAAGTTTTATAGCCGCGAACCATAAGAGAAATTATAAGTTTAAATATGACCACTATGTGAAAAACATGGTAAAAATTTTTATATAATTTCTTCGTAGAAAAGAACAAACTAATTAGAGTTATGTTTTGAACCTGCATTCTATTGCAGTGCACAACTAAAAGTTTGCGCTACATAATTATGTTTAATAAATGCTTAATACGTTTTATATCAAAGAGAAACGAATAATTGCATAATCCATAGTGTTTTTTTGACGTTATATGATTAATTATACGATTGGCAGTATTATACGTATAAGATTATTATTGCTAACATTATAGTAACAATTCCTATAAAAATGAGTCTTCTCACTATAATTATAGTCCCATGCAATTCCAAATATCGCATGCTTTTATCTCAATGCAAATATTGAACAAAAGTTCAGGTAAATGAATCGTGGAACTAATTAATTGCGTAAATATCAGACTTCAAAATATTTGCATTTATATAAATTCTCGTTTAATTGACCGCAGCAAAATTCGAACCCGATTTATTTACAGTGTCGAATTTATATCAAATTATTTGTATCAAATTCAATACAACATTCGCACCTCGGATAATTGTTGAAAGTGCTAATTGATGATTATTTTCTGATTGCAGCGCTCGCGCGTAGCATGTCTTGACGAGTAGGAGAGACGCTTCAACAGAGTTTTCGGCAGATAAGGGTTCTCCAAAATGGCGGGTGGTCAACAGCTTCCGGAACAGTACACGGTACCACAGTACGCGAGGATCTTCCACAGTCTGCCGCATCTGAACGTCTCTCTACATTCGGTCAATAATACCTTCAATCCCCACTCCGAAATCTATTTGGAGGTAGGTCGTTCGGGTAAAATTCGTCGATTTGATCTTCTTGCCCAATTATTGGAATCTTTCCCGGAGCTCGTTCTTCATCCCCCCGTTTCGTCTACCCGCTCGAATCGCCATCGCGGGCAAATCGATCTCCTTGATTTAAAACAAAGTGCGTCCGATTAATCGGCCGTGCGCGGCTCAAGCCTTTAACCCTCGCGCGGATCGATAAGCGAATTGCTCGGCAAAAGAATCTGGATTTCAAGCGACCCCGTGAGTTGCCAGAGAGTTTCAAGATAAATATTTTATTCGTACCGGTATGTGTACTTTGTTTCAAACGTCCCCGTGAGAACATCGGCATGCTCGATTTATTTTCAATCCGGACCGGATGACGATTTCAGGAACATGTAATTGATGTAAATATTGGAGGTACAAAATCGTTCTTACATACTCCAAATATTTATGATATCGAATTTCGTGACGCAAATTCTCGATCTTCGATTTTTACGGCGCTTTGTAATCTGCGTTTGTCGCGTTTTGCATTTTGTGTTTAAGTTCCAATATGAATATTGCATAAGGGGGGACATCAGTGCATTAATTAAGCACCTCGTTCGAATAATACGCGCTAATTCCTACCAATACCCCGATCTTGTACGTCAGAATTCTGCGGTCGGCTGTTTCGCGAGATATCCTCTTAGCGACCACGGGCACCGAGGAGCACTTTAGATTATCGTTTCGGTCAGACGTACGTAGATCCCGATGGCAAGTGCTGATTCGAATCGATACACACGGCGTGAAAATTCAGGAAGCGAGCATCTGGAGACGAAAACAGACCGGCGAAGAGAAACCGTGCACCCGCGAATCGTCCTTTTGCGGCGCGCAAAACCGAGAGAAGAAGAGGAAGAAAAGAAAAGAAACAATTCACGTGTTCACGGAAAGCAGCGGGACGCGGGACGTGCCGTAGCACGCGGCGAGGACACAAAAAAAAAAAAGAAGAAGAGTGAAAGAAAGGGAAAAAAAAAGAGAACAAGAAGCCGGCGAAAGAAAAAAAGAATACCAGAACACGACGAGCGGGCAGGTGGATGCCGCGAGCGTGAGCGCGCAAGAATCCGGGCCGTGTGTAACTGGAAAGCACAATGCCTGGGAAAGCTCAAACAATGCACAAAAGGCTTTTCGCATAATGCGCCCCGGGGCAACTCGCGAGCGGGTCTTCAACGCACTCGGGAACGTCGGACCGCGGATATCCCCTTTCCGCCCCGTCGCCCTTCCCGTCGTCAGCCAGTGTCTCGCTCCCGTCTTTCTCGCCCGCTTGCCTCAACGAAGTCGAAGTGGGCGAGCTCTCGGACGACGAGGACTGCGCGAAACTTGGTCCCGCCGCGCGCTTTTCGTCACGCATATGATCTCGCGGGGTGAACCGGCGGAGTTGAGACCGCCGAGAAATAAGATAAAAGCCCCTTGTCGGAGTAGGAAGAGGAAGATGGGATACGGTAAAAGTTACGAGGCGGCCCGTAAGAGTTCGCGTATTACAGAGTAAATATACGTAATGCGTCTGCGATAACGTTTCAACGCGGCCCTCGGCGTTACGCGCACTATTCGCCATCGGCATCTTACGAGGCAATGGCAGCGAGAAGATCCTGGCAAGATTCCAATTTTTCGACGCTGTTTGTTTAGGCGGTGCGCTCGTAATTGAAAGCTTCTTGCTTGATTAAATTTCAAACAAGCCTTTATTTTCAGAAAAGGATCACTTCGCTAAAGAGGGGGCTAACAATTCATTATTAACGAAATTTGTAGAAGAGCGCGTCCTTACGTTTAAAACATAATAATGGGGGGATTTTTTTTTTTTTTTTACAAAAATATATGCGAAGTTATACGAAGGTAGGAATAAAAGGATCATGGCTGGGTGTAATTTTTGCAGAGCCTTGGAATACTGGGAAGTATTCCTGCAGCTTGGTTGATCTTAACGTTGCTGGTGTTGTTGGTTTATTTGGTAACAAGATGTTGCGACCGGAGGCCGCGCCCCAAGAAGTCGATAACCGCGCTGAAGTGTTCACTGGCCGTCCTGGCGTTGCTCTGCAGCGGTGCGGTCGCCGTCGGTCTTTATGGCAACGACGACGTGCACAACGGCTTGGTGCAACTTGTGGCAGCGGCGAAAAACGTCGACGGGATTCTCATGGGCGTCAGAAATCAGGTATTTCTTATGTCTATGAAACTAGCGCCGTCATCGTAAAAAATTTAAATGGAATTTGTTTCAAAATTTAGTTAAAACCCTTTAGATATTAGTTTAGTGCTCAATTTTAGCGCTCCGACAATTTTGTTTATCATAATGTCGTAATAAAAGATCTTGATGCAAAAAATGTGGATGCCAAATACAACAATGTGCTTGTGCGAGAACAAAAAAAGAGATAAATTTGCGAATAATTATGAATTTTCTATTTTTCAACAATACAATACTATCTGTGTGTCGTTTCTATACTTCTCTGCAGACCGATACCATAGAAGTGACTTTGAAGAAAAAAGTGCAGCCGCAGCTGACTGCCCTCGGAGACGAATTCGACGCTCCGGTCAGCAATAAGACTGTATTAGGCTGGCTGTTGGTGGCATTAAACGGCATGAAACAGAACACGAGCATCGCTGTAAATCGGAGTTTCGAGATTCGAAAGCCTCTGAGCGGCATCAGTCTCGCCGGCGCTATCGGGATGGGCGAGAAGATCGAACAGCTGCGATGGCCCATCACTATGGCGGTCCTGAGCGCTCTACTCGTGCTGTGCGTCGTCCTGGTGGTTGGTGTCGCACGACACTCCAGATGCGTTCTTATAACGTACGTTTCTTTGAAAATGAAAGTGAATCCTTCGATTGTACTCTCTCGGACGGTTCTGCATTTCTATTGAAAACTCTGACAAAATTGAAGAAATAGAAATTCGTCTTTTGCGAGCGTCGTAATTACGGCGGAAGTCGCAACGAAATCATTCTGACAGAAATTTCCTTTCAGATTCTCCGTATTCGGCTTGTTTGCGGTAATCGTCTCTTGGCTCATGGCGTCCTTATACCTGGCCACTTCCGTAGCTCTAGGTGATCTCTGCGTATCGCCCGACGGCTATTTAAGCAGAGCCGTACCGTCGACCCTAGCCTCCGAGGTGCTCTCGTACTACACGCATTGCGAGAACACGCGCAGCAATCCGTTCACGCAGAGATTGCGGGACGGGCAGCGCGCGGTGAGCAACATGAGGCAAAATTTTAACGTCGTGTCGAAATTAGCAGTGGACCTGTTCAAAGACCAGCAACTCCAACCGAAACTCAGCAGTCTGTCCACGGATGTTAACAATATTGACAGACTCTTGTCGGGTTTGGCCACGTTATTGGACTGTAAGCCGCTGCACAAGCAATACGTTCACGCCGCTAAGAGTTTGTGCCACTTGGGATTGTAAGTTGATACACTTTGTGTTTAACCTCATGACTCTCTATTCAATTGAAGTAACTTTACGCGCAGTGTGACATTCCATTTCTAATATTATTTCGTGATGCGTTTTAGATACGGATTGACTTTCATGCTACTGGCTAGTTTAGCCGCAGGTCTCTTGTTCACTGTACTGGTTTGGGTAGATTCTCATACATGGATATACATACGAAAACGGTAAGCGCATCGGTGTTTGTACGATTTATCCGAGATTCAAACCAGATTTTATTTTTATATTATATTTGACAATAAGAAAAATTTGTTTAATTCTAGTTAATATTTTTCGTACTTGAGCAGGCACCGTGAAAGCATTTATATTCCCTTTGGGAAAAACTCTATGGTACCTGCTGAAAGTGAAACATCACCGGGAATAATTTGTTTCAGAAGGGATTATCATCAAGTTGACGAGCAAGATCCTTACCTACCACCATCGGCGGCCTCGCAGGCAATTGCAGCGCGGACCCTTCGAGGCCAAGGGTCGTACCCGCCTACAGCCCCTACGCTTAATTCGAATGCTCTTGGCACTCATAATACGATTAAGCAGCCTCTCTTGCTAACGCCGCCCCCACCGTCCTACGCTACTGCGACTGCTCGAGCACGTCAACTGCACGAGAGCATGCTAAAGTTTGTGCATGAAGTTTTCAGTTTTATTCTTCTTAATTTAGCTACATTGAATTGAAGGAATCGATTAATAACATCGCGTTCAAATGCCGTGTTAGATTCAGTGCAGTTTTCTCCTTTGAATGTTGCTTTAATCATATAGTTTTTTACCATCATCAAAACTAAAAGTTTACACTAGTATATGCTTTTTGACGGATATATTATATCAAATATGTAATTGCATCATATGAATAATTGTGCCAGTCTTGGTTTTATATTTGATGTTCTAATTATTTGAATCTTTCAGTGTTTTTTCTGCGACATAAATATTTCAAACCAAACTTCATATATTCTGTTTGAAAGTTCTTAGCAGTCTTGACATCGCTTTTACATTATTGTTAGGAAGATAGTATTAGCGCAATTTTGATTCTATCTTATCAATATAACATAATAGACGGTTTTGCAGACGTGATTAAACTTGAATCTATGTTTAGATAAGATACAATCGATACCGGTCAATGTGTAAAACAAAGATAATGCTGCAACTTGGTTTCTTCTTCCTCACCATTTACAGAGGTGGGGGTGTTAACGGGAGCGGAGGGGCCGGGGATCACAAATCATCTCAGCATAATCAGCAATCAACGGGTGGGCACCGAGCTGAGCACCGTTCTGGACTCGGAGATCAACCTGGCCAGTACGCGACTCTGAGCAAGCAGTGCAAGACTCTGGAATCTAGTGACTTTTACTGAGGGCACGCCCCCGCAGGGCCCGGTAAAATACTTTGAAACTGCTTGTAACAATAATAATACATTTAATTTGCATTTCTGATGATTTAAAACAACTTAAATTTCATTACATTCTCCCTTTTCGTTATTTTTGTGACTCTTTGAAGTAATTACTATATTTTATTTCATTATTGTAGGTAGAGAACCACCTTGGACGCCGAGCGTGGCGTCCTTCACCGGTACCCTGTCTCACAATTCGCATGGACCCGCGCATCTCGCCACTTTCCAAGATTCCCGGAAGACGCAAACGCTGGATCCGAAGAATCTGGCCAGTCTGAAGCGGGGCCCCACCCCGGCCTGGAATCAAAATCGACCGCTGCCGCCGAATCCGGCGAGTCAGCAGCCGACGTGGGAATTCGAGTCGCGCTCGCAGACCAACATGAATCAGTTTAGATCGTTAGTGCGAAACAAGGCACCTAACATTCGCATTCAGGATCAGATGCAGGATCAGGTCAGAACTTTAGACAGAAATTTCTCGCGTAGTCAGTTTAACGGCGCCGCCCCGCCGAACAGCACGGTGCCGAATATGTACGGTACGTATAATCGGGCGCAGGGCAGGCAGGAGAAACCGACGGTGGCTACGCTGAGTCAGGTACAGGGTAGTGATCCTAATCTGTATGCTGTAACGGAACTCTAATCACAGAAGCCGTAGACGGGATGCGATATTAAATCGATCAGTCGCGAGTATTCGCAGAGTAAAAATGTCATCCTTTTTACCTAAAAGAGTTTCGTCTTCATAAAGAAGTTTAAATCGTGCGATACGGAGTTCCTATAAAACAAAGAGAATAATGGCAAACTGATTTCGGGGGATCTGCGATAAAAAGTGAGAGAAATATGAGGGGGCGAAAAAGTTTTAGAGAACTAGCAAACCTAGCAAAACCTAGGAACCTTGTGCGAGGCATACTTTATATCCGAGATTTTGTACTTGTATATCATGTACAGTGATTGTGGTACGTCCTTCTACGTTATCTTTTCCCCTTATTACCGCGTTCTTGATCGGATCGCGCGTGTGGTATCCAGGAATAGGCGGAATGCATACTTAAAGCGGCAACGTACGTATTTATCGCTTGTTGATTGATCAAATGGGAAGCTGCACAAATGAATAAGCACAAAAAATCTTGACACCAAGTTTTACATTGACATCGTTTACAGAGATGTTACTCGTTCGTTCATTCTAAATTGGACGTTAATTTTGCACAATGCAAGTATTGCGCAAATAGACGCGAGAGTGGCGGTGACAACGTTCCCTTTTTTTTTTTTTTTTTTTTTAATTTGTTACATGCTTCTTTGAGAATTGGAAACATCTAACAGATTGAAAAAGATGTGGGTGCGGCTGACTGCCGAATTGCCACTCCCTCGGAGATCTTATGGACGCATCCCGGGACACCAGCGATCAAACGTGTACTGGAGAAAATGAAAGAGATTTTATTGTTTGAAATTGAGTTTCAGGACTCTTGAAGGATAGAAAAGGGTGCAATTAGTTCACCAGTTAAACCAAGCGTAGTACGCCATTTGTTTGTTCGTTTGCGGCGCGTGTAGATATGATACAGTAAAAACACTGCGTTTTATGCTGACACCGGTGTGTCTCCAATTCGTTATCAACTGCCCACTGCTCTCTCTCATAGCTATTCTTCTGGTGCCGGGATGTTCCGGAGGATCTCTCTTAACGAAGAGACAGAAAGACTGATAATTTTTTTTTCAGTTTTTATATGCAGAAAAAAGAAGGCTAAAAACGAGCACCTAATGTGACGATGAACAATGGGGGTATGTTGGAAGGGTACTTCCGCAGGCGGTACTAGTTGAAATACGACGTACTTTTTTTACCACGCCTTTAAAATACGACGTTTTTAGGGGCAGCGGAAAGGTGAATCTGTCGCAAAAGTTGAATCTTATTATACTCTGTAAGGATCGAGGATGAATTTTCTGCGGAATGCAGTCTTCCTGAAATAATTCTAAACATTAGAGATATACCGGGTATCCGGCGATTATTCGGCACTGAAAGCCGGTAATAAGTCAACGCAAGCATGAATCGATAATAATAAGATGTTTAATCTTACAATAAGATGTATTTGCATACGGATAAAAAAGCGGATTTTCTAAGGTTTTTAATATAACTGAATAATTCCGCTTCCAAGATGTAATCGCTGTTTCAAACGTGGACAAAGTTCGAGTGTCGAGGGGAGTAACTTTGTGCCTGAATAATAACCGAAAAGTATTGTTTACTTTGATATCCAATTTGCATTTCGTCTTGGCGCTTGTCACGGACGACGGATGCTTGGTGCGACAGTATCCGGTACATCTCTAACTGAAACTATCCGAAAATTTGTAAGGATTGATAGACTTTCAGCAGTTGCAAATGACTTTGTACTCGCATCCGCACATAATTCAGTAAGTCTGTATATAAACGATAACACTTAAGATTATCGAGTAAACGTGAAAGTGTGATAAATCGAATTTAGACGTTATAACGAATTCGAACGGAAGCATTTTGTCGTTTTTTGGTTAACGATTCGACTGCGGTTCCGATTGCGTAACAAGGAAAATCGTGCCATTCCAGGAACATTTGCATTTATCCTAACTACTTTCCAGAATTTCCTTAGGACTTGCGTTTAGTCGAATAATGATTAATATATAATCGCAATACACTGAGCATTAAAAAAGGAGCGTGACTAGCAAAAGGACTTGACCCAATGTAAATAATTGTAATATTTATTACAGAGCGATAACTCATAGATTAGCGTATAGTTTAGTTAAATGCTAATTTACGTTTCGATGGTAAATATTAAATATATGCACGCGGCCTGGTACGCCGCGTGCGCGTAATACGAGATGGACGAATATTGTTTTGTTCACTTTGAAAGCAGAGAAGCACCCTAGTCAGTATATAAAGTTGCGTACATTTCAATAACAAGTGAAGATCTCTTGCCAAATTCTTAACACGGCTCAATTTAAGAAAAGAAAAAAAAAAAGAAAAACGTAAAGAGGACTGCTCTTTTTTCTCAAATATTTGTATCGTATTAATACGTATGGAAGCTATATTAGTGCGTCATCGCCCCGATACATGTTCTAGATTTTAAGAGAAAAATTATGTATTAAGAAATTATGCAAACGTGATCCATCTTCAGTGTTTTAAAGGAAACATAAGTACAGATACGCGCTGTATTCATAATTACAGCTATTTGTTATATGTCATGTTTACTGTTTCTACTTTGCAACAAATGTTTGCTTTTCCATTTTTGTGCGATGTTAATTTGCAAGTCAAATTTTCTTTCTCTTAAAATTAACAAAAATATATTTTTTTGTTTTTCTTTTTATATCTTTTGTTAATGACTTCCGAAACACTGGAAGTGGATGTCTTCAGACAGTCGAAACAAAACATAATAATAGTAATTTTTATTCGTCGAAATTTTACAGTAAAGCAAACGGGATCAACATATAGTATTGTTCAGATTAAAAAAAACTGCATGATCATTTGCTAGTCTGTGGAAATTTAGGAATATTGTTCCGTGAGGAAATATTCGATCAATGCTCAATAATCCGAACGAAAGAGACTACACATAAAGAACCCGTTTAACATGTCTATTGAAGAGTAATCTAGAACAGAAAACCAAGTTCTTGATATATGAATTAATCTAGACGATTGATGAAACTTTTGATTCTAATTATTTGTAACAATTTTTAACGAGAAGCTCAGGCGTACACTTCACGAAACAGTTTGTTCAATGAATAAACACGGCAATTTAAGTTTTCCATAAGTTTTTCATACGATAAATATAATATGGTGTAAGAAAGCGAGAGCATCTGCGTTACAAACACGAGCAAAAGAGAAAGGCGGAATGAGAGACCGAGAGAATGTGTGCATATGCTACTATTACATATATGTGTGTGTGTGTGTGTGTGTGTGTGTGTGTGTGTGTGTGTGTGTGTGTGTGTGTGTATGTGTGTATGTATGCATGAGAGAGAGAGAACGGAAATTTATTATTTTCAAAGTATAGAAGTGATATAATGATACAACGTTCAAAAACTCATTTTGAATCAGTGCATTTTCTTGGCCTACGGCAATTTTTTTCATCGCAAAAAAAAATAGTTAATAAATGATGAAAATCAAAAAGACTTCGGAGAATCGGAATGCTATGACACATCGACAGGTACGAATACGCGACAAACAGGAACGGAAGACCTAAGCTTTTGTGCATCATTTAAGACTGATACTGGATATACCGAAGGATCCAGGGCTCTAAACGTTTCTCCGTATATTCGTATATTATATAAGTATGTAATCTTTTACACGTGTTCGGTATGGGATGCAGAGACAGGACGTTTTCGACGGTATCTTCTTTTTGATATTTTTCTCGATTTACATTGCGTTTGTATACTTCGCTATATATATTTACGAAAATATAGGTAATATATTCTATTTTTTGCGCACTTCTCTCTCACCGCGCGAAAGAGATTTATTTACAAAGTATGTAGAGGCTATTCCAGAATTTACGTAAGTAATATTCGATTTGCGTCTTTCTTTGTATGTGCGACTTTTGATGTAATATAAAGAGACTTGTCTCAGAAGTGTATAAGGAAGTGTAGAAGCAAGACAATGAAGAACGAACGAAGCTCGTTAATCGATACCACTTTTGTATATTACGATTGTGTCTAATTGCCATATTTCAGATTTAATTCCTCTTGTAACGGAACATGAATATTATAAAAAGAGAAATAAAAACCTAAGATCCACAACAGTCGCATTATATCACGATAAAAAAAATGGATGAATAGTAAGTATGGCGCAAAGGATTTTTTAATATATATTTCTATTTCATATTATTTATTCATTAGCAATATTTTATATTACAATAAGTTTGGTACATAAATATACATATTGCTCGTTTCCTTTCTTCAGCTTCTTTTTTTTTTCAACAATTTACGAATATTTCCTAATGTAGTATTTAATTTATTTATCAATCTTAATCACTGAACTATTTTATCTTGATTTTATGGATTACATAATACAGGAGCAATAATACAGATTATCTTCATTCATTTACATGCAAATATAAGTTTCTTTGGCGGTTCATTGCTTACACCTTTCGAATGCCATCGAATACCTTTCTATGGAATATTTTCGCTCGAATGTCTATTCTTCAAAAAGTTCTTTGTAAAAGAATTTAAAAAGTAAAATGGACACACATAATAGTTTATATGTATAGTATAATACATAAAATAATCACATAATGTAATGTTCTTTTTTTAACATTTTGCTTGATGTGTTGTATTTATGGATAAAAACATAAAATATCTATAGAGTGCAAAAGATAAATTAAAATATTAGCAAGTAAGTTAGAGAGAGAGAGAGGGAGAGGGAAAGAGAGAATTAGCGAGTAAAAAAGTTTTATCTAACGACGAAAAAATGCTGTTCTAAAATAAGCATATTTCGGAATAACATAGCTGAAGCGTATAATATTAAATACGAAACTTGTTTACTAATAAATAATTTCATTGCGACATGTTCTCATGAAGTATTATCAAATGTTTTAAATTAGTGCGCTAAGTATGAAAAGAAGAAAACTTGCTGAGAGAAATTGAGGTGATTCCGTTCTAACTATTGTGCCGTAAGAAGTATTCAATGTGAAATTGGTACGTATAAACTTGACATAAGAGCGACATTCGTATACGTATCAGTCCAATAAGTACATGGGCCACCCCATGATTGATTAAGTCAAGATCACTTGAAAATAGCAGCGAAATTTTGCGCAGTTTACAAAAGAGGCCGCGTTGACGCTAAGTTCAACGATTCGTAAATGTGAAAAATATTTTCTACGAGAAACAGGCATTAAGAATGTTAACGGAATAAGGTGAAATAAAATCATGGCGCAAGCTTTTATCCAATTCAGTCGACAAGTTACTTAAAGAGTGTACCTCCTGTAGGAAACCTTTCAGCGTTTAAAACATTGTTTTTATCCCAAGTACTTAATGACTCGGGAAGAATGCACCTTCGATTTATATACAATATTCACTACGACTTTGTCTGCCTGGATTCTTCCTTCACTTGAGGCTGGGAACTGGCACTGTTTATTACGGGCATGCTCTTACCGCTCTGTAGGCTAGAATGACTGGACGATCGGCTGTGGCTCTGACTCTGATTGCTAGCACCGACTGGCGTTTGGACCAGAGGCTGCGGCGGAGTTCTCGCGCCAGAGCCATTACTATTCGTGAAATTGGGTTGCAACTGCATGTGATACTTGTAGATATTTTCCGTACTCTCCACAACACCTGTTTTTAACAAATATGTGTTACTACAAGGTACTCCAAGTGTCACGATTATTTCGAATGTCTCGGTTGCTTTCAGAAATTTGAAGAAAATACGGATCATAAAAATTAATATTTATTGTATAATAATTGTATAGTTAAAATTATACCTGCTTGCAAGTTTAGACTACGACCGCGGACGCCCGTCTCTTTCGAAATGGGACTCCACCAATTAACGAAAGTCCCTACTACGGGAACGTGCCTGAGAATACCCTCTTGCCACAGCTTTTCCGCGTTTTCCCTTTCCAGATCCGTTTGCGCTGTCTCGATGCCTCTCTTAACCACTTCAGAGATAGTATCCATCATTTTGGAATTAGCTTCGACCTCCTGACCCACTCGCAAAACTAGGGATAATAGTTCGGCCAAGTCTGGAAACAATGTCAGCAGTGTTGTGAATACGTATTTGACGCTGAAAGCATGTTTTTACTTACCAGTGTCTTGTGTGACCATGCCGAATCGCACGCAAGCTAGACCGTCCGCGCCTTCGCCAAGGGAAAACGCGGCATCCGTGCTGCGCAGACTGTCGACCAATTGTATATTTAGTTTGTTCAACTCTTCCCTTGCCTGATCGGTCATAACGTGAATCCAAGTAGGTGGAGCGTAACGTACGCCTCCCAAACCCGCCCATTCCGGCAATTCCACTAAATGTAAAGAATCATTCTCTGAGACTAAACGTACGAAGGTGTCTTTGTGTTCCACTGTCGCAAGTAATATTTCCTATTCAATGAAATTGTGATAACGTTACTAACGAGTTTACGATCGTGTTAATGATAATTGTGACAATGTACTCTACATTCCTACCACATTTTCAGATGTGACGAGAAAATTTATTAATTATTCATATCAAAAAAAGCATCATCACATCTATTGGCATCGGTAGAAATGTAGATGGACATGAATCTGTGACATTCTTACTATTTGTTGTTCAAGACAGGTCACTAAATTGTCTATATCTTCGGTCGTGAACGGCTGCTCGAGATTCTCCAACGGACAGATACGAATCGCGACACCACACTGCTCTATATCACATAATTCGATTTGTATATTGTCAATGTCTCTCTGAAGAATCTGTCCCAACCAGGAGTTCAACTTGTCGTAATGAGGTAACACACGTTCCGTCGTTTGAATGTCCTTGTTGGCAGGTACGAATTGAAAGACTAACGCACTTGCTACCACCTCAAATAACTGTAAATTATTCACAGGGTTCATAAGATAGTCGTTTAAAGTATATGATTCCGTTTCACCACCTGGCGATTGACTCTGAAAGAAAGCGACACTGAATAAAATCTGGTATTTCGCATAGATCTTTGATACAAACTTACCAATATTCTAATGCAAGAGAACCCTTTAAGTTTATTGTACAGCTCTTCCACAGCCAAGAAGCACCTTTTCAATCTGTTGTGCACGCCGTCTCGGCCTAAAGCCTGCAAAACGGCCCACAAGGGTAAAGTCGGCAGTCGTCGCGATAGCGAGTCTGCCATCAGTCCTGATACTAGCGACAGAGTAGTATCTCTCGGAGTAGGTCTTCCTCCTTTGTTATCTGCTAATCTATACAATGTCTATTGGCAAATATTAAGAAAAATCGACATAAAAAATCCTGTAATAAATTATAGCAGTCATGAATGAGAGATATATAATCCCTTTCTAACATTCTTGTCTCATTTTAAATACTAATATTTATTAAAATTGAATATTATTTGTTTTAACTTATGTTACAGATAATTGAATTCAAAGCACTAAAAAGGATACAACCACTGGAAGCGAAGGTATTCCTAGCCATGTGCCAAGTGGCAACGTGATGCTGTCCGCTATTTTTGACGGCTATAAAATATACATAAAAAATTTAGAGAAATTCTTCAAATACATTTGACAATGACAAAGTATGTAAAATTTTCTTAACGACAAAATGTGCAACAATTACCAAATCTTTCGCCGAGTTGTTCAGCGCAAGAGCGGCTAGTGAATGTCCACTGAGATGCAGCCAGACATTATATTTGTCGCATATCGCTCGTAATCGTGTAATATTGTCACAGTGGCCCGTTAACACCGATCCAGCCTCGGCCAAGACCAGTAATGGCGTTACGTTGTTTAACTGCGTGTCTTCCGCTAATCGTCGTTCCAACGCCGAAACATCCATAGTATGCCTCGAGCCGAACATAGTATTATGTGAGATTGGTCTTATGCAGTGAAGCGGTAAGGAAAGCTGCAGAAGTGTAATAAACCTTTAATATGTTGTTCACAAACTCTTTCTATTTTGCAAAACAGTAATTCTTTACTATAAAAAAATAAAATATATCTACATCGATTGTCTTTTATCTGTGTCTTTGACGCGCATCCAAAGTTTTGTGAAATGTATGGAATATTTTTTTAGAAATTTGCCAAGAAAAAAGAATCAAGAAATATCTCACCTGTCTGCACAAGTGCTGAACAACGGCAAGGGGTGCGGCAACGGAGCTGTAAATCAAAGGGGGTTGAGAAGCGAGTGCAGTGAAGCCCTCCTCCATGTATCGGGGATATTTCCGGTGCAGGGCAAGTCGAGTCACTCTGACTAGTCCTTCCAGGTGATCCTCGTGGAAGGACGATGCACAGTCGACGAAGCGGAAGATGTGACTGAGCCATCTCGTCGTATCAGCTGCGAGACGACCGGCGAGCTTTTGCGCGTGTGACTTCGGTAGCGCTATTGCGTAAGCTGAAACGGTGTGCGTGACTAAGGCTAATTTTGCCGCCTCGGTCAGAGTCGGTAGAACCGCGATCTGGCTGACTGCTGCGTCCGTGGAGCCTGCTTCAGCTAGTTGCGACACGTCTTCGTGAACCACCAAATCCTGTACAACAAAAATTTCCAATAAATATTTTTTGTAACAACTGTTAATCACTATCAGCTGCATAGTTGCATTTTTTTAAATTAAAATAAATAGATAAATACGACGAATAATAATAATATAAAAAATGTGTTAAGACATAAAACAGTAAAAAAATGCGACGCACAAAGAAAATATTGTGCGTTTTGTTATGATAAAAGGCATCTTTTAAGTTTACACATTGTTTAAACTTATAATTCTCAATGCTTTTTATTTTTAGCTCTTCGAATTATTTATGAAAAACTTTTATACACAGGAATAAAATAACACAAATTTCTAGGAGATATGACGTCTAAAAATAGTAATCTATATTACAGTTTGCTGATAAAGTTATCAAAATTATTGATAAGCGAAGAGAAATGTAAATGTGTAACGCGTAAAATTATATCGCAGAGATAATTAAAAAACAAACTATATATTCAAATTCATATTTATTCCGCTGCACCTCGCGTTGCAGCGTGTCACACAAATGTAGAGCACAAACACAGCCACGTGATAAGCAATTATCAGAGCTATCGTGCTACCGGCGCGGCCAATTGCGCGCGCCCAATGGCTTCTGCTAGCGTAGGCGAACCATCGCGTTAGCGCTCACCTGTATCAACGCCAATATTTCGTCCGGTTTCTTCGGCTGCGACAGGAATCCCAAGGGATTATTCCACGTGGTGCCGCCGCCGTCGGTCGGCCGTTCCACCGCCTGCTCCAGCCGCGCGATTATCTGCGACGCCTGAAACTGCAATGCGCCCGCCTCGTTCGCCGCAGACGTCGGACCACCATCTCCGGCACTGACCTGTCAAAATCGAAGAGAAACGCACTCGGGTTAACCTATGGTCGCACCCTGTCGAGCGATCGCGGTCACTCGCGTTGCCGATCATCGCTACAGCGCGACGCGATCGCGCCGTTAATTGTCGCCGAATACGCACCTCCAGTAAGTTTTGCGCTATACTTTCCATCGCCGCGTTATCGTTTGTGTCAGCCTCCTCGGCCATCGTGGCAGTAGTCGTGGCTAGCAGTAGCGTCGCATCGTGCCGCCGACGCTGATTCAATTTCGGCGACGATCGATCGATCTCGTATTCGGAACATCACTTTTTCTAAATATTTCTGTACAATAAAAATCCGTTTAAAGCGTAATAAGTAACTTTATTTAAAACTTGTCCGGATTTTTGAGAAAAATTATAGATGCGAGAAAGAACAGGGTCAGATCAGCGCTTGGGACTGTACTTATTTTATCGATATGGCCGTCGCAGCGCCAATTCATAAGTACTTGGAGTATCTTGATTGAGCTATCAAACTTCATCAAAGAAATGTAGAAAATGAAAGCTTTACATAATTGTGTTAACATTTGAATTTAGTTTATTGACATAATATATTTATTACATAAATTGGATAAATTGCATGTTTAAAAATATTTATTATATATATTTTTTTAATAGCTTACTAATCTTAATTGTTTGTCTTTCAGTCAATATTTTCTTTATAAAGCAAACGATAATCGCGATACAGTATGTAAAAATTAACAAAGTTTAGTACTAAAAAAAAAATTTTCCAAAAATTTACAAAGTAATGTGATATATTAAATGACTAATAAAATTATTTTGCATTGAGCATATATGAACAAAATTAGCAGAAATATCTAAATAAAAGACGTGTTTCATTGAGATAATTCAATGCTTGTAAAATATACATAATACAAAAATATTTATAGTAATTTGATTGTTAAGATTTTACAATAATCAAATATGTGCTACAAAAAATGGAATACCATATAATTTCTTTTAATATAGGAATAGTGAAAAGCGGTGTTTTATGAATGAATATAAATTTTTACTATATAACATAATACATACATATATGTAATCACATAAGATTTATACAATTTCAACTGTAGCACCAACCTTTGTAAGAGCATCTTTCAATTTCTCTGCTTCATCTTTTGCTATGTCTGCCTTTACTACTACCGGAGCACTTTCGACAAACTTTTTGGCCTATTTTTATAAAATACAAGATGATTAATTTAATTAAAGTTAATTTTCCGCAACATTATACTTAATATCTAAAAATTTGATAATTTAGTACCTGGACAAGATTTGTATCAGGTAACAGACTCTTAATTTCTTTGATCAGAGCAACTTTCTGTTTGTTATCAAATTCTGTTAGCCTAACAGTGAATGCTGTTTGCACTCGTTTTTGTATCTGCTCTTCTTCTTCCTAAACAAGCAAAAAATTAATCATTTAAATCCTATCTTTAAAAATTTAATATATGTAATAGAAAAACTTAATTTTATTTTGTATTAATTATCTTCTATAATCTAATTAAGCAGAATAAAAATATGATATCCTTAAGATGTTTTTCAAAATGTTATTTGTACAGTACAAAATATATATATATCGAGTTACCACAGCTTGAGGAGCAGCAACAAATCCTCCTATAGGCATAACAGGTGCGTCTGGCAAATTTAGTCGTTTCTTTAACAGATCACTGAGCTCTGCTACTTCTATTAAATTCAAAGCAGTAATGTCGTTAGCTATTTTGTCAATTTTTGGATTCACTGGTTTGTCAACATCCGATATGGGAGGTGGTAGAGATGGTGCAACTTGTGTCGCTGTTGCTGCGATTGATTCCGCTCGCCGGGCAATGCTAAAAGCAACAAATACAGGATTGTTTGAAATAATCCTTTAAAATGGTAAAAATGAGTTATGTAATTATCCTTATTTGTGAGCGTATTAATGCATTTGAAATATTTCAGACTCACCATTTATGAAATTGGCGAAATTGATGAAGATTCTGTTGAAATACGAAACGACATGTATTAATCATTTTGAATGATTGTGAATACATTTGCTATAACGTAATAAAAATCCAGCTACTACACAACGTGAGTAACTTTTTATTGACTATCTTCAGAAAACACCAGATCACATTTAATTCCGTTTTTTGTCACTTGCAGTTATCGCACAGCATCTATATTATAACTAGATCGCTGACTCCCATTGATCTTGTATATACACGCACCAGCACTATAGACGTAGTAAGTATAAACTACGTTTACACGTCAATCTTAATCGGGTTTAGTAACATTCGTAGTTACTACATGAAACTGGCCAATCACAGCTATTCCCCTAAAAAATGGAATGGCTATGATTGGCCAGTTTCATAACTACGGATGTTACTAAACCCGATTAAGGGCCTATGCTCAGTTCCACCAACGTAGATTAACTTTAATCTCGGTTCAACTTATTCTTCATCTTTTTCTAGTTCTAAGAATTAGAAAAAGGTAAAGAGTAAGTTGAACCGGGATTAAAGTTAATCTACGTTGGTGGAACTGGGCACTATCTAGACAAACTTGCATAGTCGCATAAACATATGCATAAGGAAATTGATTGGTCCATTTCTTTATGCATTTGCTTATGGACCAATCAATTTTCGTAAGCATATGTTTATGCAACTATGCAAGTTTGTCTGGATAGGCTCTAAGGTTGACGTACAAACGTAGTCATAGGCCGGTATTCATAGTCCGTTCTTATATTTAAGATTGTCTTAAGTTTTGTTTTAAAATGCTACGAACTAATCAAAAAGCCATATTAGTATCTTAAGACGACGATGACGACTTATGACGACGACTTAAGACGATTTCAAATATAAGAAATGACTATGAATCCGGCCATAGGGCGGTATTCATAGTCCCTTCTTATATTCAAAATCGTCTTAAGCACGGACTTATATTCGCTCTCTTCGTCAAACATAGATTGTGTCTGACGAAGAGAGCGAATATAAGTTCGTGCTTAAGACGATCTTGAATATAAGAACGGACTATGAATACCGGCCATAGACTACGTTTACACGACTCCGATTTACGCCGAAGTTATAGGGCGGTATTCATAGTCCGTTCTTATATTCAAGATCGTCTTAAGCACGAACTTATATTCGCTCTCTTCGTCAGACACAATCTATGTGTGACGAAGAGAGCGAATATAAGTCCGTGCTTAAGACGATTTTAAATATAAGAACGGACTATGAATACCGCCCATAATATCGATGTTATAGGCCGGTATTCATAGTTCGTTCTTAGGACGGTATTCATAGTCATTTCTTATATTTAAGATCGTCTTAAGTCATCGTCATCGTCGTTTTAAGATACTAATATGGCTTTTTGATTGGTTCGTAGCATTTTAAAACAATATTTAAGACAATCTTAAATATAAGAACGGACTATGAATACCGGCCTTATATTCAAGATTATCTTAAGTAGAGACTTCTATTCGCTCTTTTCGTCAGACACAATCTGTGTGTGACGAAGAGAGCAAATATAAGTCCGCACTTAAGACGATCTTGAATATAAGAACGGACTATGAATACCGCCCATAACTACTGATGTTAGATGCCGTGTAAACGCTATTTTACGACGAAGTAACTACATCGATGTAATAACTTTGTCATAAAATAGCGTTTACACGGCATCTAACGTTAGTAGTTATAACATCGATGTTATAACTTCGGCGTAAATCGGGCCGTGTAAACGTAATCATAGATACGGTACCTAAAGACAAGCTGCCCCGAAATCTTCTCCCTCCGGCACGCTTTACTCTTCCAGTATCTTTCTATATTTCAGTGGTGTACGTCCTATAGTGTAGTAATAGCGTGTAGTGAAACGAACATATCATCCGATCAAACTGTAGGATTTTTCTAACGTGGTAACGCTCGATAAGGCATATAAATATGAGCTCTTTTAGTGTGAGTATTTTTCCAGAGGAGATACTGCTAGAAATGTTCAAGTTTTGTGATGTATATACTTTAATACAACTTTGTGAAGTATGCAAACAATTTAAACGTTTATCAATTGAGATCTTAATTAAAAAAGCTAGCAATTTACTTATTACGAATGAGGTGTCGCTAAATTTTCGTACACGGTAAGTTAAAGCTTAATCTTTATTTGTATTTCAATTAATTCTAGAATTTTTTTAATACGTTTGCTGACGAAACCGATTTACGTCACGTATATCATATAAATCCCACATGTCGAAACATTTTATTTATACAGAATCTCAGAATGATGGGACAATTGCAAGTATGGGTACTTTGATACGTTTCAAAAAATGAAGTGTTTACGGAATATGATTTTAATATGACTTATATAACACTGTTTACATGATGAATGTTACTTAACTTTAACAGTCAAAATCTATTGAAATGAAAATATTCAAACGAAATGAAAACATTTGCCATTGGATAAAAATTGGAGTGTAGAGTTATGTAATAACAATAACTCAATTTTCGTAAAAATGTGACTTAACACAGTTTACTTCTAAGGCGCTCATATACAGAGTGTTTGATAATGTTCGTTCAACCGCTCGTGTACAGGTAGAGCGCGGTAACTGAATAGAAAAGTCCTTTATCGTTTTGCAATTTTCGCAATAATAACGGAGATATTAATTAAAAGGGATCGACGATGTAGGGGTCGGGATGACGTGGGTCAGCGACGTATCATACAGCGACGAAAAATAACAGCGGAGATCCAGCCTCACGCGCCGTTTCCGCCCGCTCGCTGCTCGCGTGTTACTTCTCTCGCTATGCGCAGTTGTTTTTCATTGCCCTGCGACACACTACTAACCCACCTAGATCGTACAGCTCACGATCTAATCGCGCGCAACGCGCTATCATTAGTCGATCCTTTTTAATTAATATCTCCATTATTATTGCGAAAATTGCAAAACGGAAAAGGATTTTTTATTCAGTTTACCGCGCTCTATCTGTACACGAGCGGTTGGACGAACATTATCAAACATCCTGTATATTGTTGTGCCCGCGTTGAAATATCGTCGTCTGATATTGCGCTCGAACGGGTTACCGCGTGTCCCGTGAAACGATCAAGAAACATTGCCTGGTTACGGTATCAACAGATTGACAAGAAAAGAGTTACGCTTGCTCCTTGGCGTCGTGAGGACGTGTCACGAGCGCTCTCTTACTTTAATTAAAAATTGCTGTAGTTCTGTGTTTTTAATATTGTGTTCAATTAAAGCGGAGTTTCTTATAATCTATGTTCTCATTTCACGCGTGCGCGCTTTCGCGAGTGTTCTGCGAGTGTAACAATATATACAGGACGAGTCTGATAAAAAGCTCACTTTGAATAACTTGTTAATTATACGTTGTATGCAACAATTTTTTATACAACGCATAGTTTACAAGTTATTACAGAGTGAACTTTTTATCAGATTTATCCTGTATACATAGAAGAAATAAGGATAGGTAACCGTTATAATAAAAACTGTTTAGTGATGAGATTTGGTATACAAAAGACTACACTCTCACTCGCTCGCCCATTCTCGATTGACTTGCTTGTCGTTTCTGCGTTTTTCTTTTGTCGTCTCTACGCTTCTCTTATGGTTTAATCTCGCTCTTGCTCAGCCTCGCACGCATTCACGCTTCACCGTTCGCACGTATGTACACACGGGGACAGGAATGCCTTCTCACATGAAGTTACATGTGCTCGTCGGACATGTCAGGCATACCGGATATGCGTGCTTCACCTCTCAATATTCGTGCATTATAACTGTAGATATTCGAAAAACGACAACACCGTCTCAGAGCGGGAAAATGTAATTGACAGTTCATAGTTTGACGTATCCGTTTTTCGAATATCTACAGTTATAATGCACGAATATTGAGAGGTGAAGCACGCATGGTCCGGTATGCCTGACATGTCCGACGAGACGTGTGTAACTTCATGTGAGAAGGCATTCCTGGCTCCGTGTGTACATACATACTATCACGCTTTTGTTATGCTGAAAAGACACTACCCAGTAAACACAAACTAACATAAGTAACATAACATTAATGTTATAATTTTATTTTATTTTATTTTATTTTTTTTTTTAGTTTTTTTTTTTTTTTTTGTTTTTTTTTTGGAAAGGTTTAAAGTTCACCAATCAGCTTGTTAAAATTTCGCGCGCTCAGAGTATATCAAGAAAGCTTTTCCACAACACTTTGCTTGATAGAAATAATAATACTTGACATATTGTTCATTTTATTTATTTATGCACTGTTGGCTAGATTGACGAATTTCGGGATGATAATGGTAATTGTCGTATGGAAACGCGATGCGCGTCAAATTGTCAAAGCATTCGTATGAAATGTGCCATTGACAAATGACATTTTTCATGTGAAAGAATGAAAGAGAAAATTAATACAGTTGGTATGAAGTATGGTCTGCTGTATGAAAAAAAGACGAATATATTGTTTATGTTCCTTCAAATAAGCAAATAAAAATATATTTTCAAACATGTTAGTATTTTCTTCTCTTACCAACTTTATCTTTTTTATTGACATTTCATGCAGCAGACCATAAGTCACAGCTTTTTGTTGTGTGTTTAGTTGTGCATAACTTGATTTAATTTAATAGCCATGTTTTTTTAAAATACATTTCAATATTTATATATTTTTAGAAGATAAAATATTCGCAATTTTACATAAGATCACATTGAAGAACATATCTCTTATTTTCTTTTCCACAGATGTAAACCACTATTATCTTTGCCTAATAAGTTTATAACGTATTACAACTGGATAAATAGAAATTATAATTCAAGTTTGGTATGTGAATTGTCTAACAGTTATTACAAATCGCGTAGTAAATGCATGCGTATGACTGAAAGTATGATTTGGCATACTTATAATTCTCGTCTTCATGCTCATAACCGCGGAAGAAACGGCACTCTTACAAAATCCAAGAATGTTGGATTTAGCGACTCTGACATCCTTGATATTGTTTATTGCAATGATGAAATTATAAGTTGCCACCTGTGAGTATTTATTTATAAACTTTGTTTTACGTTTATTTATTTATTTTTATTTTACTCAAAAATTCTTGCAGAGATGGTAGTATTAGGCATTGGAAAATTGTATTACAGGATACAAATAAATCTCTTCGACAATTAAAAATTCATGATGATGTATATGATACCTCGGTCAAGAACATTGATGCAACAACACAATATATTATTTCAAGTTCTTTAGATTCAATAAAGGTAAAAAGAATTGCAATAATGCTATGCAGTAGGATGTAAAAAGCCCGTTTTTTAGATACAGAAAAATACACATGAAGAAGATGATTCTGCAAAAGAAAACCAAATACTTTATAGCACCGAACATAATGTGAGTGCAATTTCAATTGACCCTACAGAAACCAAATTTGCTGCTAGTACCAATTTACCAGCCATTTTGATTTATGATATTGATAAAAGGTAAGTTATATTTTAGCGAATTAATCGTTTTCTAGAAATGTTCGATTATACAGACACTTATTATATAATTCAATTTAGTAATATTTGTAATTATAACTTAAAAAGTTATGCCTAGTCAGGAGGTAAAAAAAAAAGAATTTTTGTAAATTTTTTTTTAAAAAGTATAGTTGTGTAAGGGCCACTGCACAAACTTCTCCGTAACGCGTTACGTTGCGTTAAGTACTGGTAAACTTATAGCGTTTTCGATTATATGGATTTTGATCTACTCAAGGTTGATTAATGACGACATTGCATCATCTCCACCAATAATAGACATGAATTTATAGTGAAATAGTGATTGATCAACTTGGGTCGATGAAAAACGCTATAAGTTTACGGCCAGTGCTTAACGCAACGTAACGCGTTACACAGAAGCTTGTGCAGTGACCCTTACACAACTCTCCAGTATTTGACACTGTGTCTATTTGTGTAAAACTACCATAATTACTTATAATATTTATACATGGACGTAAGAATATATGGACGGAACGATAGCGTGAAAAGTTGAAGCCAGAGAGGCAAGGGGAAAACTAGCCAATCAAGATAGCGGCTACGGATAACTGACGAGCGTGGAATTTATATATAAATATATATATATATATATATATATATATATATATAAATCTTCGTTTACCCAGAAAATCTGAGCGCGTCACGCGTCGCGTCATCCATCGCGTCACGAATTAACCAATCAAAACATCCCATTTTATTGCATTATTTGCCGCACGACTCCTTGCGCGACGCATCGGTTAGGTTGCTCGACATTCTAAAGACAAAAGATTCTTCCTTTGTATGAGATCCCAGATTGCGCGCATTTGTTATGAGGCAAATTACAGAAAATGTAACATTATTCATAAGTTTCAAATTATTGTCTAATACTATTATTAGATAATTATTATTCTCTACTATTATCTCTCGTCTCCTTGCGGCGACGCGTTCATTGTCAGTGTGAATAAGAACGACGCTATTCTTCAGTTACCTCGCGTCGCGTGACTCGTTCTGTAACATGCTGGAGAGAGCCTTCCCATAAAAGTCAATGTGTAGTTTTCCGGCCAAGGAGAGCAGTAGTAACCAGGAGGATATCTATACTCCTTTCATATTTATACCGCGAGGATGAGACAGATACCTCCCGGCAATATTAAATTCTCTCTTTCCACAATGATTTATCCCCACTGTTTTAAGGTTTACTCATGTACGTAAGGGCTGTGTTCCGAAATACACTACCAATACTGAAAAGCTGCAGTTTACGTTACGTATATTATAGATTTTCAGTACTGGCAGTGAATTTCGGAACGCAGCCAAGAATATATGGACGGAGCGATAGCAAGCGGGGTTGAAGCCAGAGGGACAAGGGGAAAACTAGCCGACCAAGATGGCGGCTATGCGTAATCCGGGCAACTAAACGAGCGCGGAATTTATAATATATAAATATTATTATATATATAATATTATATATATATATATATATATATATATATAATATATAAATATTATTTATTACGCAAGCGCCAAGCCAAGGTTAGGTTAGGTTAATAACACTGTTTTTTTTAGCCGACCAACTTGACCGCTGCATGATTTTTTCTTGCCGCTCAGGCTTTAACCCCCTCGCCTATAAGACCACTTATCACTCCATCCAGGTATTCATACATCTATGGGTTCACTCCAATATGTTATAGAGCCAGTGAACGCTATATATATATTGGAATGAGCACCGCCGTTGAGGTCAGTGTCCTTCGTAACAATCAAAAGCTCTATTAAATGTACATGATGTCAGAAAATTGCATTCTATTCAGTAAACTTTTATTGTTAATAACTTTTTAAGAAGCAACGAGTGACGGCTAAAATCTTTTGATTGATACTCAGGACACTGACTTCGACAACATATGTCAAGATTATTAAAGAAGCCTCCCCTAAACGGGAGTTTTATCATTTGGAATAATATACAACAAACTAATGTAATGAAATTTAAGTTCTCCAGTGATAAATAAAGACTTTGATGTTTGTCTCCGACTACTATGGGAAGATCCTTACACTATTCTCATGTGTTGTAATCGTAATATTAAAAAAATGGATATAAGGTAATAAATCTTATTGTTAACATTAATTGGATCATTCAATTTAGTTATATTTACTATTGTGATTTCAGAACATCCGAATTTGTACGTACATGGGAGGTTCCTACTTATCTAAATCACATTTTGGAATTAACATGTTTTTCATCAGATAATTTGCATACTATTATGACGGGGACGAATTATAATAAGGTCATTCTATGGGATCAAAGACGAAGTAGTTTGATTCAAGTTTGTATTACTGTCAAATTTTATGTATCTTATACTTTATGTAATCTATTATTAACTGTCTTAAAAATTTTTAGAAGTATAATGTAAGTCAAAATATGAACCATCATATATATTCTGTACAATTTGATAGCTCTCATATGTATACTACTACAGAGTACGGTTTATTTGAATTTGACTTCCAAGGAAACAAAAGCTACTTTAACCACACAGAAATGAAAACATTTTTTACTGATTTTTTTTAAATAAAAGAATCACTTATTTTACAAAAATGACATTATTAACAAGCATTACAGTATAGTATGAGGTCGACGCTTAAAATTTAGACATAGGATTTTATAATTATCAACTATTATTGAAAGATATAAAGAAATAACATATATATATAATACACATATTAGAGAAATACATAAATTTTTAAATCATTGGACTAAAGATCTTAAACAAAAGAGAATGACGTGGATCACCAAAAAACAACGTTTATAACCAGCTTCGATAAAAAAACATGAATTGCGGAATTTACGGAAATTCGGTTTAGATGGCTGTTCCAACGTATGGAAATACCATAGATTGACAATTGTGTAGTACAATCATGGATCTAGGAATATATGGACGATAGCTAGCGGGGTTGAAGCCAGAGGGGCAGGGAGAAAACTAACCGATCAAGATGGCGGCCACGGGTAACTCGTGTAACTAAACGAGCACGGAAATTATAATATATGAATATTATTCATTACGCAAGCGCCAAGCCAAGATTAGATTAACAACACCACCATTTTTCTAGCCGACCAACATGCCGCTGCTTGATTTCCTCCTGCCGCTCAGGCTTAACCCCCCTCGCCAATAAAACCACTTATTGCTCTATCCATATATTTCTAGGTCCATGGGTACAATTTTTAACTTTAATAAAATTCATTTTGAATTTTAGATATCAATCGGCTCAACATAGATGGTTTTCCACCAAAGAACACAGGTGACACAAATCACACAGTGTATGTCATAATACTCTTCTACAACGACACAACTCGACACAAAGAGTGCATTCGTTTACGCAGTAGTTAGCGCATCTATTGCGTCTCTTATCTGCTAGTCACGTGACCTAATTTACCGAATGGACATCTACGTGAATAACTGCTCGGATCATATCTTCCAATAGGAAATCTAGGCAAAACTTCAATATAAGTAAAGAGAAGATTTTAAAACAAACGTAATATTCAAACAATTAAAATGTAATAAAATTTTTAGATTAGGTAAAATTTTTAGATTGAATCATATTTTTATGGAGATATTGATCTATTAATTTATTATTTATTATTATGATTATATTTAAAGGTTAGGTGTTAATTTTTTGTGAATTATATCTTTAAGCACATTTTATTTAAAAAAATTCAATCTTCAAGAATAATGGAAAGAGTATTGGATAATGTTATTCATTATGCTGTAAAAGTAATCAAAAGCAATAGTAGCTCAGATTCTGACCTGTGGTCAGATAGTTCTGATGAAGAATTACTATTGCTGGATGATACGATATTATTTATTTCATTTTTTAGTTTATTTAACATTTTAAAAGATTATAAAAATAATAATGTATATGTTAAAAAAGTTGTAGGGTGCATTCGTTTATGCAGTACCACGCAGTATTGCGAGCAGAATATCTAGAACAGAACGCAACACCTCCAAGGTACCCGTCAAAAACAGTACGTGAAATCCACGTTATTGCCATGTGAGCACTAAAAATGTGAAACTTTAATTTGTTATATCTCTTAAACCCTTTGACTATGAAAATGTGGACTACTAAAGCCAACTTGACTTAGTATCCAAGATCTGTGGCGACACCGTGTGGCAACGGGACCGGGAATAACTAATCCATACAATAGTGTACGTGTCAAAGGTGCGTGGTGTTTAGTGCATGATGTCGGCTTGAATCTTTGACAATAATTTAAATATATAAAAATGGTGTTATATTGTTTTGTGGAAGGCTGCGAATCAAGGAAATATAAGAAGGGGAAATAAATGACTCCAGTCTGCAGTTTAAAGGTACATTTTCATGCAGCGAAGTTTCGCTGGCGAAGTTTCCTTGTTACTTAATAACAATCGAACGTGATTGGCTCTTACTTTTAGAGCGTCATTCAGCGGAAAATCTAGTTACTTTGCCCAACTGTTGAGTCCGCTGAATGCGGCCAATTATCGTCCGCTGTTATCGGCTCGGTGGAAGCGAGACAAAAGACTCTTATATCTTTTCTCTTCTACAAACCGGCGACTGAATTTCGGAACACAGCCTCGGACGCGTGAATAAAAGAAGTGGATACGGTACATGCTTGACGTTTATTTATTATAACAGTGTATACCTCATGTCATTTTAAACAAACTTAAAAACAAGTTGCTGATATCAATTTTAACCTGTTCACTAAAGTCATCAACGTGTCGTGTTATGCTGAGATTGTCAATCTGCTTTGCTAGTTGGATTTGGATTTTGATGGATTTACTACTTTTTGACCTGACCGTATCAAAAAATGAAATATATCCAAGTATCTCTGTCGTTTGCAATCATCATAATTATTATTAAATTTATTCGCTATTAATATAATTACTTAATTTATTAATTAATTTATTTAAATATTAAAATATATTTGATTAATCTATTCTTTTTGAAATTTAAACAGACTTGTGAAAACAATAAATACAATATTGAGCTGCAGAAATAAATAATAAATCTTAAAATATATAATAATTGTAATCATTCTTAAGATAAACGCAAAAAAGATATCAACATTTTATATATATATATTCACCGCTTATATTTTTTTTCAGAACAAAATATTTCCTTTTTGGATTTTCAAGAAGAAAAGTTGGCACATGATTCCTCCAAAAATTTTTGGAAAAGAAAATTGCTTTGTAAAAATGATTTGATTAAAACTACTAAATTAAGACTCTCAAACAAGATCATCTATTCTAATAGCAATCAAATTGTTAAAAACACAAATGCTAAAGAAAAATATAAAAATGCTATGGATAGTATAAATAAAAAAACTTTAGTGGATTATAATGGTCCAGCAATAATAGAGGATCTTCAGAATAGGAATGATCAGGATTTCACAAACCATATTCGCGTTAAGAGAAACGTACTGATGAATGATTCGATCATTAATCACCAATGGAATTATTCTATGAATTTAATAAATTCTTTTCCACTTGTTTCTACAAATTTCTGGAACAAGTCTGATGCTATAAATTTATTTAACAAAGGATCAAACTTGAACACGGATGGCAGGATTCAATATTCTGATGTCTTTTATAGAACTACAATAAGTATGCCATATTTGCGACATAAAAGAAGAGTTTTGTCTAGAAGTAAACGACATAAGAAACATGCGAAAGAAAATACTAAACACACTAAAATCGGCAACAAGAAGCATAGTACTTCAAAATTTTCCCAAAAATCTATTATGAAAAAGGCAAATAGTACAAGTATGTTTAATAATAATAATAATAGCATTTTAATAATAGCATATTAAATATAATTGTGGATTTGTGTTTTTAATTCAGAATATACAATTTTTTTCAATTTATTTCACTTATAGAAAAAAGAATTAAAAAGGCAGGAATTGAAATACCCGTCAAAACGATCGACGAATCACAGATGGGATCTAAAATAGAAAAAAGAGAATCCGGACATAGCAGTTTAAGAACTGAGTAAATATGCATTTTAGGTTACACAGCACCGATTTTGTTGCGCTTTAGATATGTTGTAGGGGAAGTTATTCTGAATAATTCCCCGCAAAAATTAAGTAACGGACGACATTGGTTTAGGAGATATAATAAATAAAAGTTTCACAATTTTAATGCTCTACTTTAGGTGTTATAAGTTGATATTACGAGCAGTGAAGTTTGTGTACGTTGTACTAATCTGTTGAAGAATGTAAACAAGCTACATGGTCATATTTTGTCAACAGTCGGCTTTACCTATTTCTCGCATTTTATTATTTTTCTTTACTTCTCATTCTGGTGAAAATATGCACGGAATACGTGGGCGCGGGAGGAGCTCCGCCCCTCCCCGCCCACGCGTGAAAGTTATAAACAGATTTTTGAAAATAATAAATTAAATAATCGATTATTACGGTGTACACGATCTATATTGTGAAACTTTAAATTTGTTATATCTCTTAAACCAATGCCGTCCGCCACTTAATTTTTGCGGGGAATTATTCGGAACAATCTCCCCTACAACATATCTAACAACAAAATACAACAAAATCTGCGCTGTGTAACCTAAAATGCATATTTATCAATTAATAAAAGTTCTAGTGAACAGCAAAATGCCGTCATACTACCTTTCGTACATACTGGAAAAGCGGAGTTGCGTGTTCGTATCGAAAAAATTCCCACAAATGTATCTTCATTTACTGTTAACTGGACGGATTGTTCCGTTGGAACTCATCCTTATTCAACTATATCACCAAAATATGGGGCAAAAATTGACAAAATTTCCAATTTCAATATTACAAATCTTGAAATCACTCCGAACTTCGATTCCACTGAGAAAACAGATGAAAAAGAGATTCTTCTACCGAGAAGAGATGATAACTTGATGATAGAATTTACGTTGAAGAAGTCAGATTATGGAAGCAATACCTCCAATCAAGAAACAAATAATTCTGGAAATAGATTATATAATTCAGAATCTTATTCGACTAAATTTAATTCGCTGGGAATAAAAGATGATTCAAAAAATGGAAAATATAATCACGTGAACAAAATATCTGTGGAATTGTCGAATGGGAATATGAAATCGCGCGCAAAGAGAAACCAAGAAATTACTTCTGAGTGTTATTTACGAAATAATATAAACACGAGATCGAAGCAGTTCAGGAACGCTGAACAAAGAACGTCGATCGGAAATATGAAGCATAAGACAAAGCATAGAAGAATTCGCGGTAATCGCGCTGTGAGGTCGATCGGAGAAATTAAGGAACTTGCTGAAAAATTAATCGTCAAAGTAAGAGATCGTTGAGATAAAATCAATTTTTCATTAATTGTATCAGAATTTGCAAAACATTTCTGGTCACATTTCAGGTAAGCGAATTGGAAATCTATGTCAACGACCGTAACGAAACTCTTTACGTAACGGATTCTTGCACTAGTAAAAACGCGGATCGCACAGCCGTCGAAAGAACACCACGGATTGTTTTGGAGAAACAAGGTGTTTCGAGTTCCAAGACCGTCGGCAATATTGACAACCGTCAACACTTTGCAAAAAACAGTGGACAGGTGGCTTTGGCAGGGAAAAAAACATTCCAAATGCCTTCCGGCAGCTCGAGATTTGTGCGAGGAGAGAACCATACGAGAAGAAAACCGCGCCGTAAGTGGAGCAGATGGATGGACTGGAGCAGCTGTAGTGTAACCTGCGGCAAGGGCCGGCAAATCAGATGGAGGCATTGTCTGCGAGATTGCAACGATGCGGAAACCGAGATGGAGGAGAAAGCATGTCAATTGCCAGCTTGTCCCCCGGGAAAGTTCCTTGGAATATTCTGAAAAATCTTCCGCTGAATAAACAAATGACGATCGATGCAAGTATTATGTGCGGTGACAGCGACACGTTATTAGTCACAATTAAAAAATAATATGATAATGACGAGTTAAAATAAATAAATCTTTCGATCATTGCATAAACTCTTCTCTCTTGTTAGTGTAATTATTCTCAGCTATATTTTTCAATAATTTGAGATACCAACAAATGTTGCTTAATAAAAAGTATTGGGATTCAATTAAAGATTTAACGAGATTCGAATTAATCTGTAAATGTCATGTCATCGTATCAACGCAACTTGTAATTACAAATTGAATTAAAAAAGATACCAGAGCATTTGATATAATGCTATCACTCGCTTTAGCAATAGAATTTTTCAAAAATTTTATTGACTTAAGATAAATAAAAGCATGATATAGTATATCCGAAAAACATTGATATACTTCAATAATAAAACAGAATTTACTTTTCGATAAAGAAAGTTCGCGGAGTATCAAATTTTTTAACATTATTTTATTTATTTTTTTTTTTTTTATGGATAACAGTTTTTGTACAAATCTATTTTTACTTCTTGACGCAGAACTTTTAAAATTCATATAATGAGAAGACTAGAGATCAATGATTATTTATTTGGGAAGATAATTTGAGCAAGATACGATAAAATCATTGAAAGTTTATAATACAAATATTATCGCCGTATGAAACTTCTTTATTATATAGTATGCGAATGAAATTTTTACAGTCTCGAAAAACTTTCCTCGTTCATTATTCCATGTATAACACGGTTGTCGCAAAACTCTAACAAGTCATTTGATGTACATTTTTCATTCTCCCATTATCAAACACATAATATATTATACAGAGCATTTTAAACAATACTTCCTTCTTCGTCAATATTCACAAATAACGGGAGCGCTTGCCGCTCAATTAGTCTGTCGCAGCTCAATCATCGTATTCCCATCATTTTTAAAATGAACGGACATATCCGCCCCTGGCAACAATCATGTCACAAAATGTTAACGAACGCTGCATAACAAATGCTTTCTGTGCAAGTAGCTTTGAGTCTATACAATTCAATTTTTTTTTTTTTTTAGCGACGTCGCGCTTTCATTAGTAATTTACGCGTTTTTGTGTATTATAAAATCTGGATATTGTACAATATTTATAAAGTGTCCTACAATACATCTTCACGTTTGTTTATTATCGTATCGATTGTTAAAAAAAAAAAAGATCGTGATAAAATTCAGTCACGGACCAACATTTTTATCTCAATTTATTAGGCATAAAGTAAAAATTGAAATATATTGTGAGCAAATACAAATTTGCATTTCATTAGCGAATAAGATAGATAACAGTACTTTTCGTAGAGAGCGCAAACGATTTGCAAATATTTCTATACATGGCACGTGCCTAAATGCTGCTAAATTTGGATAAAATGTGCCTCATAGATTTACATTTTGATGCTATGCCGCGTCTCTCTCGATTAAGTGCATAATAAAAATGCTACAAAATTATGATGCGCAATGTGTAGTACCGAACGATTACATAATCGAACATTTGTGAAATAAATCAAGCAAATGAGAAATCGAGTCGAGTAAACACTGTCCTTCAGTTATAATGCAATAATCATTTTACTCAAAAGAGCGTTACATCTACAAATTGATCACAATGGTAAACGTACATTTTTCGTACTGTTATACATACACACACGTATTCCTACACTCATACGTTGTTACATATTCGCAAGGTATGCGATCATGATACAACTCAGTCCTAGATTAAAGGACGCAAATGCGAATCACTCATCTTTGTAAATGACTATTACTTGTCTATTTAAATCGTGAACATTATACTTGAGCTCGCTCTTAACATTATCGGTTTGCCTGTAATTGCAACTATCCGATAGATCTGGTACGTATCGGTTTGTGATCGAAGCTTGATGTTCGCATACTAGTTGCACAAGTTTAGTTTATCATTTACAAAAACTAGTCACAGTGTGGAAGAACCAAGACGTATCTTGTGATATTTCTATATATATAAAGTGACTGCATTTTTATATAAGAGGAAAACAAATTTTATATACACGCCATACGTAACAAAAACTTCGTTTTCCTTTCGATAAAACCGCAGTGACTCCGCCGTGATCATGAGATCAGAATAGACCGCTATTAAAATAGTATATTTCTTGCTTGTTCGACTTGGTTATTCTCGTCGGAGGAACAATAAGCCAGTATGACTATTTCTTCCTCACCTCCGGCCAATACTCGCACATCTCGGTCGGCGTCGACCCGCATTTTGGTGAGTATTCTTTCCACTTCTTCCATCGCTTCCACGCCCAAGTTGTCCACTAAAAATATTTAAGAAATATAGAATCACAACGTGTCGAATCAGCGTGATGTATCGTAACAGCAATATGATACTCACAGCCCATCGCACTAACATCCGTCGCTAAAGTTCTCGCTACGGCCAGTCTTATGTTTGGTACTCTGTCGCACGACAAACTTATCAAACATGGTAACATCTCCTTAGTAAATTTACTACCCGTGATCGCGTCATTGCGTATCAAGTGCGCGCACAAGAGTGCGTAAGTTTGTCGGTGTATCCATCTCTTAGCGCTTAAAACTAGAGTCTCTCGAAGTTCGTAAATGAGAGACGTAACGAGAATGTCTTCGGTGGACAAGTAGATCATGATTCGCGTGATCTGCAAAAAAAAAATCGGATAGTTAATTTACAGGCAGCATGATCAGGAAGTGTACGATATGTGCAAAATCCAAAATTTATTACCAGTTCAAGCGCGACGTTTCTAACGGCGGCAACCTTGTCTACGAGCAATTGAAGAGACAGCGGCGCGATGCTTTGCGCTACATCGTTTGGGCTGTACAGGGTTACAATGTCAAGCAACTGCTTAGCCAGTTCCTCCCTGAACCTCCAATTCCACTCGTTGTCCGTAGCGAGGAAATCACTTAACCTCGGCAAATATTGGCAGCGATCGGCGGGCTTGAGTATTTGTAGAAAGGTCGCGAGGTGTTTGAGCACACCTATTCGGACCTCGTCCAGATCCTTGATGAAGCCGTCGTAGATCGGCACGAGGTCGGTGGCAGTGAGTTCTTCGCCCAGAATCATGGCGATCTCATGGATGCTGGATGCCAGTGTACGCCTGACTTTCCAGTGCTTCGCGCTGGACAACGACTGATAAGCTTCCTTCAAGTAATGCCAGTTCTCCTTGCCCAGCGTAAGCGCGACCGCGGGAAAACTGAAGGCACAATGATGCGGAATTTCCGCGCCCATGTCCACGCATTGCTCTGGATCGGCCATCGACACGTAATAATTGATTAGCTCCTGAGGCACGATTTCCTGCCCATTGTTCTTCATATCGAAGTCCTTGCTCAAGTTACGAGGCTTATTACTTTTGTTCGCGGAGAAATTATACATTTCGATCATTTTCGTCCATCTTTTTTGTCGATTCAAGATATCAGAATCCCAATTCAATAAGGAATACTCCTTGCGTCCTCTATTATTCAGCGCGCCTGTTATGCGATGTGATGAGGGATGGTCGTCATCATCATCGTCGTCGTCGTCATCATCTTCGTCATCATCTTCTTCATCGTCATCTTCATCGTTGTCTTCCTCCTCTTTTTGATTATCGATCATTATTCGGCTTGAATTGAGTTGATCGAAATGTTCATCCGTATTTGAGTCTTCCTCATCACTTAAATTCGCAATGGGAATGGAGATTCCGGAAGAGCTGGACGAGCTATTCACTTCGATCGCGGAATCCTGTTCCGTTGCTTTCTGTGCGTTATTACGATTCATCGCCGACTGCCTCGCAGCATGAGTGAGTTCGTCATCCAACGGTACATCCGGAGGGATGTAATAATATAAAAACGGATTGTATTTTTCCGTATCGTCCGCGTCTTTGAAATGACCATGTCTCTTTTTCGCTTTTTGCATAATCTGAAAATTAAATATAGAATATGGTTAATGTATGTATACACACTGAGAAACACATAAAATCATAGCTTATTTCATATGAGCACTTCAAAGGTATATTATGTTAAGTCACATTTTTTCGAAAATTTTGTGTGTGCGCGTGTGTGTTGTCATTATCAAAACTGTATACTCCAATTTTTACCTAATGGCAAATGTTTTCAATGAAAATAGAGATGTTGACTGTACAAAATTAAGTCATAATGCGATAACACATTCACCAGATAAATAGTAAGTCACATTAAAATTATATTCACACAACTTCTGAAACATCAAAGTTTGATATATCTACGAACAAAATATAAAAAAATCTACAAAACATTACAAGTATTTTACTGAAAGCATATTAAAAACGAAAAATCTCTTTAGATTCATGAATTATGTTCATGTGACTTAACATAGTATACCTCTGAGGTGCTCATATAGATAATAAAATGATTTTAAAAAATATCGATTATTTATCAAGAATAAATTATAAATTATTTTTTATGGTGCTTCAAAATAAAAAAAAAACTAAATTAAAAATAGATTAATTTCTGTTGTGCTGTTTAGAAGAATAATTTCAATAAACATTGAAAGATAATTTCAATGTTTAAACATACCTTACTTACGTAATTCTTACTTAATTCTTCACACAAATCTTCCATTTGAGGAGTGATGCATTTTGGAGCATTAGCGCATGCACGTACTTGTCTCACAGGCAGATAAAAAGAGCTTTTCGTATTTTCGTCCATATCAGATATCTGATTTTTGAATGCGCCTTTCATAGGGAAGATTCCGTCGTACGAGTAACGTATGCTATAAAAACACATATTTCATTTAGATTAATATATACAATGCAAACTGCAACATAACTAAAAAATAAGAAAGTGCTTTGTCATACCTGAGATGATTATCCTGTTTGCTATTGTACACTAACTCGCCGTTTTTATTATAGGTGACTTCGGTGAACTGCTTGGCGAAGGTCGATATAAACGGTCCGAGTATTTGAAAAGCTGATATTCGTACCCACTTTGAATCATCGTTCAAATGCTTAGCCAATATGTCTGCTAGTAACAATCGACGGAACTCAGGTGTCGAACAGCAAGAAACTGGCATCATCACCTCGACACATGCTTTTCGTACACCCCACACTCCATCGCCGCACAAATCGACAAACGTAGGAATCTAAGAACAATTTAAATAATGTGTAAATTTAGCATTAAATTGATAGTATTATTTATAATTTTTGAGCTATTTTTATAATTAGAACTTACCAATTCGTTAAACAGTTTTCCTTTCCCTACAGCGGTGCACATTTCCCCAAAATGTGTAGCGCAAGTTCTTCTCACCATCATGTCATTGTCCTCGCATAGGTCTAAGTATCGTCTCAAAAAGACCTTTTCTGTAATTTCGCTACCAATCAGCGGTGCCAGTCTACACATGAGCTGCGAATCGATATAAAATATGGAAATAAATTGTTATAAGCGTTGAAAAATTTAATATGAAAAATATATTCGCGCGTGCTATCTAATACATTCACTTGTCACTTAGAATATCTATAATTATGTAATATAAAAAATATAGGCTCTAATTAAAATTAAGCAATCGTATATACATTAGATAATATTTTTATATTTATAAGAATAACATTTATAAGTTTTAATATCAGATGAAATACATCATTCCGTTCCGCTCATCAAAGCTGGCTGTGATATGAATTAATAGCACCACATCACAACCACTCTGATGGGAGGAACAGTCGATTTTATGCAATCAGCCTTGCGTTCTGCAAGAAATATATTAATTAATGGATATTAGCGCTTATTGTCATAACGAAATATTTACATTTGACGAAATATCACATAATACAGAATAATATATCTTCATTGCATGAAGATAAATAAAATATTCGAATTACGACTATTGCGCAATAGAACTATATCACCGCTCAAAAGCCAAACTGATTAATTTCACTTTTTGCAATTTTCCCAATTTTAGTACCAACGCACATGATTGGTGCTTAACTTTTCAGACATAAAATAAATTGATGGAGTTAGTCGGTTTGGCTTTTGAACGGTTCAAAATAATAATTTTCCTTATTTATAGTATTTCTAATCGATTCCGACTTGTTAAATATCAAAATACAGAAAAAAATTGCTAAATTTCTTGCGTCCAAAACTTGCTGAATTGTGAATGCCGCAACGCTCATCAAAGCTGGCTGTGATATGGACATTACATCAGCATATTACAACCACTTTGTGAGCAACGCGAGCACACGCTTTCTTGTAGCCGAAGACGCAGCCTCCAGGATGCCTCCGCATGACGATCCTATCTATTATATCCTTCTCCATTTCCGCGCTAAGAGGAGAAGGCGATGCGTAAAACGGCAATCCAAATCGTCAAAAATGGCTGTGATATGAAATTTAGAAAAGCAACACGCCACAACCAATTTGACGATTGGATCGCGTTTCTCCTGTATGTAAAATGCTGTTCGTCGGACGGAGCTTTGCTTAGTGATTTTTAAGAAGTATACGAAAATGATTCCTCGCGCAACGTATATGCGAAAAGAACGCCGAAGTTAACTTCTCTTGGTCTTCCTTATTATCCGTTCGTCCACACGTCCGTGATATCGATTCAACAGGTAGAGAGCGGAATCTTCTCGACGATCGATTCTGCGGGCCAGCTCAACAAAATGGCTGTGATATGACTCGAAACATTCCACAACCAATTTGTTGTATCGGACCGCAAAAGGTATATTCCCGACGTATCTTCTCTCTTCACCGCCTCTCCCGCGCTACGTGTTTCCCCGCATCTTCCGGTTTCTGTCACTCGACTTTCACGACTCCGTTCTTTTAACCAGCGGAGCGCGTTGAGAACGGACACAATTTTGATCATCAAAGCTGGCTGTGATAGTCGAACTCTATGACAAACCAACTTTGATGGTAAAAGTATGTCCTGTCTTTCGTGTGGGATGCCGATATTTGCATTTTCCACAAACACTTTCCGCTCCTTTTCTCTGCTTTTTTTTTGTTTATGGAAATCTTCGAGCGATGAGACGGCTAAGTATTCCCTCGTTCTTTTAATCTTGCTCCTAAAGTGTGTTTACCTCATCTCTTCCGAACTTCTCTCTTTCTCCTTTCATATCATTACTCGTTTCTCGCCTCGATTCGTTTCCTACTGGCACAATAGATCATAATTGTAATTTTCATCGCGTCATTTTCATACCTTTGTGCAACATCGTCGGAGCGAACGGACGCCGCATGAAAGACAAGATAGTGAGACGCGATTGTGATCGAGAACATCTCACTACCCATGTCTTTCAGGAGGAATCCGTAGATGCGAAGAACCGTTTTTTCTCAAGATGCATACGAAGAAAAGATGCGACGATCGCATATGTATTTCTAATCGCGAGCGCAACAAATTCCAATATTTTTTGTCGCGCGCCAATGACAAAATTCTACATAAAATAAGCTATAAATGACAAAGAGAAAAATTTCAAAGTATTATCTTTATATAATATTAATATATATATAAATTTATAAACGCCGAAGATAAAAATTTCAGAGCAAATTACTCTTTTTACATAAAATGTTTAATTAATTATTAAATTAATTGATTTTTAATTAATTGTGTTAGTTAATATTAACTTGGAAACAAAAAGAAACGGTAAAATAATTCTTTTCATTCGTCTTAAGCGCCATAATTATTTTCTTAAACGGCAGCTAATGATTTTATGCAGCGTTCATTCTTGGCACATAGAGCTTTTCTTTAAGACGACAATGCGACTTTAAAAGTATTATCGTCATTTACAGCTTTTTTATGTCAAGTCTTCGATCGCCCATAATAAAGAAATTAAAAAAAGGGAACAAAACGCGAGAAACTTACGGAGATGTTAGCGTTTCGAAGATGTTCATCGGCCGACATATAAGACAAATGTTCTATCGTGGGACAAATTTCATTCTCGATTGTGTTGTTGTCAAGAAGTTCCCGCTTCACAACAGTAATTAGCGCGCTTTGAGCCATTTGTCGTACCTATAAGGTGAAAAACATCTCATATCAATATTTATGCCGGCAAGGAATTTCAGTTTTTGCCTTACGTTAAATTCAAAATAAGAATCATGTGATCACTTGCCTGGTTGTCCGTATCGCTCAAATATTTCACGATAATACCGAGAAAATGATTGCGAAAAACATCCCCGAAGATATGTGGTGCCTCGTGACAGATAATGGCTATATTCGGAATCTGCTCCACTAAGTCTGATCGAACCAAAGCATCTGTAACAAAAATGACACATCAGATATCAGAATGTTGAATGTTCAGAAATGTAGTAAATCATGTGCTATCATTTTCACCTTGATTTTAAATAATACGAAAAGCTTACAGAAGAATTATTGCGTCTAATATAATTTAATAATCGATTATAGATGAATTCTAGATGTTTTTACTATATTTCAGAAAGTAATCTGTTTTCTAAATGAGCAATTATATTTTCTTCTGAAAAAAGATCGCACTATATAAAATATGTAATATTAAATATACAAATTTTTATACAAATAAGAAAAACCTTTCAAAGCGTAGCAAACATTAATAATCATGTTAATTTAAATAATTTTAATTGGATTTTGCACGGTAAACATTTTAAAATCTCATAGAAATAGTGTGACAAAGGTGTTATAATAATCGAGTTAATTAAAATCAGTGATTTAAAGTGTTTAATAGAAAAAAAATTAAACTTTGTGAACATTATCGAATCTGACAAAGAAATTTGTTTTAGATAGAAATATTATTAAATAAAATTTTATAAGAAATCCGGCAATGCTCAAATATATTACCTCATCTTGTTACTATTATTTCACTACAATACCATGCATTAATCATGAAATATTCCCGTGATCTAAGTAGCAAATACGAAGTCCGTGAAAAGAATTCTGGCCTCGCCAGAACTCGACTACCAAATTCTTGCGCGACGTCAACCTTACTGAAGGGTAACTTGAATGGTGCAAAAGCTCTCTGCGCGAGAAACTGAGAAATAACTAAATGGAGGGGAGCGTAAAATACTAAGAACCAGGGACGGATTTCGGTTTCTGCCGCTCCTAGGCTGAATCAAATTTGCCGCCCCTTAATGACAGTGCAATTTTTAATATTAACAAAACTCAAAGAAAAAATTTCAGCAAAATCCAAAAAAAGGTTGAGAATTGGAGGGAAAAAACGGGAAATAAGTTTTGCCAAAAACGCCGGAAAAAATAGCACTTTATACGTTCTTTAACAGTAATGATCACGAACATATTTATATTATGACTCTTTTGATGAAAATCAGAATGTATTTCGAATATAAATCGAGCGTTAATAAATTTTTTTTTAATTCAAAAATTGAAAATTTGCCGCCCCCTAAAATCTGCCGCCCTAGGCTGTAGCCTACTAATGGGAAATCCGCACCTGCTAAGAACATCCATAGAGGGAAAAATAAAGAAGAATAAAAGATGTAAGGACTAACTATGTAGCGAAAAGGGCAGACATGGAATATTGTAAGACTACAATTCCAAAAAAAGGGATCCAAGATACAAAAATTCCTTTGATGAATATTCTTAGTATATTCAGTTCTCACTGGGTACATTTGAAGAACGTTCAACTTTTCGGGACCGTTCTAAACTCTCTCTTTTGATATGGTTATCCTTTTTCAACATTTCTGACCATTTCCGACCATTTTTGACCATTAATCAAAGATTCTCTATTGTCCTAAGGACATTTTGTCTAAGATTTAACAGGATGTTAAATCTTGGGCAAAATTCACGCTGAGTAACATCTTTAAAGAAAAATATTATCAGGCTAATTTTCTCCTTGAAAAATCTTAACAAGTTTATTTAGAGCGAATTTCATCTTTTCAAGCATTGTCATCGTCTATTTAGAAATTTGGTAACTGTGATTGGTTTTATATCCACCGGTAACATTTATAATTTTACATTTTCTTACATGGAGCGACTTCTTAAAGAAAGTTTATGAAAATTTCAATAATTGTAAACAAATTTAATCTTCCGGGAAATAAAGTAGTGGTTTCTTAAATAAATGAATGCTTATTTCCTAAACAAATCTAATACAATAAATATAGATTTTGGAATTGATGTACTGGAGAAAATAAAAAAGTACAGAGACATTTAAGAAATCAAATTCTTTAAAAAAGTCCCTCATGCCAATTGTCGCACCTCCATTATCATTAGTAAAGATAATAATTATTTTCGCGTATCCGTTATGTTGGGACTTGAACTCCGCGAGATGTTATATTAGTTTCGAATTCTCCCTTTTCAAACTATGAGGTCAATGCTCTCGCTAAAAATCGAGGGGTTCCTTCCCTTCATGCTCAGCCGCGTATTTCGTGTTATCCAAAAATACGTAAACGCCGAGGATGCACGCGTGTCGCGTGCCCCGGGTCGTGAACCGGTGCTGCATCGCGGACCCTTCCGCATGTCCCCCCACGGAAAAACATCGATGCTGACACGTGTTATGAGGCAAGATGCTCCGCGGCTTGTCCCTAAAAATAGTGGGCTAGAAAGCACCTTTTGGGGTGCTGCATCAAGATACATTCCTTGTGCCAACACGTGTCGGCACAAGGAATGCATTTCACGACTCCGGATGCGCACCATATATTCGTAATCTACAGAATTTTCGAAACCTTTTTTTAGATGTTTTAGATCAGGTTAGAGATTTTATAAGTTTGAAATAAATTTTAACAGAAACACTGTAATCACTTGTATAATTATACAATGTATAATAATAATATAATCACCTGTAAAATTTATTTATAATTATTATATTATATAAATATTTTTAATATTGTTTTTTCATGATTAAACGTTAAATGGCTTTCTTTTAATAAAATCCACTTTAAATTTATTTATTTATTTTATTAATTTAAATCAGTATATACAAAAACAAGCGGATCGATAAAGGATCAATTGCTTATTACATTTTTCTGCTAATTTGATTATAATTTTATAATTGTATCGTATTTTCTATACAATTTTTATACGTGTAAAATTCTTTCCGTAAAATCTGTAGCTCTTTAATGTTCTTGAAGTAGTTGGAATGCACTTTTTCATTATTTTATTAGGTAGATAATAATTAACGTGTAACATTGTTCTTCGTGAATAAATAAAAAAATAGAATACCCCTTAATTTATTGCAGAACATTTACGCAAGACATTTATGAAAGAAGAAAATGTATTGTATGACATTTATGGAACGGTACAAAAAAAAAAGATGCCTGAACGAAATCGGCGTTTTTTCAGTAAGCGAAATTTGTAGACTTATATATTTTCTTTAGAAAAAGGTGGACAAAAAGGAAACAGTCTTTTGTCTAAAATTCTTTGTCACTGTTGGAATCTGACATCTATAGAAGTCCATCCGACTTAGATCCCTTTTAAGAACAAAAACTTCACATAAATAAACAATTTTATTTTTCTTCATTTATGATCTTGTATATAATACTTTAAAAGTTGCAGTTTATTCAATTTTTTAAGTTCTCATTAAGTCTGATTCGTATTCTCATGCGTTTAACGCTAAATGTATCCGTATAATCATAAGTTTTACTTCACCCGACGTAGAAATACATTGAATATTAAATATTCAATATAAAGAATTTAATATAAAAATAGTTTTCTTTAACACTATATGTTTATTTCTCCGTTAAGAAATTGAAAATTCTCCGAAATCTAATAATGCTATAGAATTTCTATTATGTACAAAATAATGCGTGCACCGGATTGATAGACCACCACACGGCTGTCAGAAAGAGGCCAGAAGGATGTGAATCCTGGTACCAGCATCGGTACGCCGGCTTTTACGCGTGCATCTTTGTAGCCAGATATGGCGATGTTTAAATTAAGAACGGAGTGGGTTTGCTTCTGAGACCGGGGGGAGCTGCGCCCTCGCGTATAAATATCACGGCAGCTTAATACCGTATTCTCGAATCCATGAGCGACTTCCGGTACTGCGGCGCGTGCCATACCGGAAGCGAGGGCGCGTCTTTCGTCGTTGCCTCTAACGAAGGTACTTACTTTTCGCCGCATCCTCTTGCCTCCCCCCTCATCGAAAATGAGCCACCCCGCCTTTTCCCGAAAGAAACAGCTCCAGCTGCTGATGTACGTTTCCTATAGCGTTCTACTCGAGCAATCTCCATTTCAAGTAGACATATCCAATTTTGTAACGAATATAAGATATTATTCTGGTTAAAAAGGAAGAATTGCGCGCGACAAGCATTAAAACGTGCAGTTCGAAGCACGGTGCGAGTACTACTATTTTTTTTTAAATATTCCTTCAAAGTTTGCGCATTGATGTTTATATATTTTTAATGTGTTTCCTCTGACGCACAATTAACTTCTCATGAAATAAACGACGCAATTTTTGCGAAAAGCAAAATAAATTGCGACAAATTTCAAGACGTTCATTCAATTATCTTTATACATTTCGTTAAAAGTCGGTCAAGAGCGACGCTGGTATTGCTGATATTAATATTTCTCATGTCGGACGCATTATTTAAACAAACAGCGCTCAAAGAAAATCCAATTTCTATCAAAGCGGATGATGTTATTTTGATAAAAAAGATTTACATTGCGAGATCTGAAATGTACAGTCGGCTGTGCTTGCACTTTTTGTGCAGCATCGATTACGAGTTTTGACCAGAGATTAAAAGAAGAATAGTAGTAGAATAATTTTGGTAGAAACTATCTTGGTGAACGGCCTTTTTTTGTCTATAGCAATAGAAAAGAAATTTGAGAATTTTTGTACATTTCCATTTGTGAAAATAGATACTTCACTAACACGGGAATTGCCGAGTAAGCATGTTTTTTCGGTCGCAGTCAGCGTAAGATTATATTCTATAACAGTTTATATTTAACAATCGCAAAAATTCTGAAAATGTCTAATAAATTACGTGTATCATTGAGCGAACTTGTATCAGCGTAAAAAAAAAGCAGCACATAATCAAGATGCAAACGCGCAAGCCAGATTGTCCCTTTTACAAAATAATTAGAAAAAGATGATATACAATTAAAATAAAAATTTTAGGAACCAATCATATTTATGCTTAAACAACATGCGTGAATGCTGCGAAGGATTTGACTCAGAAATGAACATTTTCATCAATCCTTTCACATTAACAAAAGCTTACAAAAGTACGAAAAATTGTATGACATTGAATTTTATTTAATATATCATTTTTTATCGCCTGTCTACACGCATAAAATATATGCTACGCATATAAAAGTTTTAAAAAAATATATAAAAGTTTGCTTTACGTGCACATTGAAGACTTTGCATGGAAGAAATATCCACATTATATGCTACAAAATTATGAATGTTGCGTGCAATGTAGAAGAAAAGAAGAGTGCATAAAATATTCCTTAGAGATTATATAAAGAGATTGCAACCGTTTTTATTGAATGGTTAATAAACAAACTAAAATATCTTTCATTTTTGTACATGATGATGCAGAACGATTCTTATTAAAGGTCGTCATATTATTTAGAATTATTTAGAAATCATCACATCGCTGCAGCGTCTAAACGACGATACGCAACTTAGGAGCAATGCAAAAATATGCATTTCAAAAGTAGTGTTCAATTAATAATGGAAAATGACTTACCGTTATCGTCGATGATAAGTTGTACTTGCTGCATAACAAGCTCGATAACCAATGTTATTTTATTGTTGACAGCCGCGCGAAACATTTCCACCAATATACGTCCGACCATTTGCCTGTAACAGAAAATAAGAACGGCACATTAATAATACGTTATTTTATATATATTAATGGTTGATTCAAGTGACTCTTATCTCAAAGTGTAAAATTATTCAGAATAAATTTTTTAATACGGCTATTTATCAAAATTATAATCTTCAATACTTTTTTGATATTTTTGCGTAGACAATTTAATTAAGTTACTTAATATAAATTATTGTGTTGTTGTTTTTAACCGCAACTGAACTAATAAGATTTTTCAACATAAATTGATTAACGATATGTTTAAAATTAGCATATACGCGTTTCAAGATACATTTTTATTTCATTCATACATTATTTTGATTTTCCTTCAGAATATTCCTTTAGAATGCCCCAAAACAGCTTATCGCTGTTTGTTGAGCAAAGAATTTTGCATATTTGGTATTTTTTTAAATTTTATTTTAGACATTAATTCACTTCTGTTCTCCAGACTTTTAACTTCATAAAATTTCGTTGAACTTGGTTCGATAATTGAACATATGAATGTAAGTATGGCTTAACCACCGCGTCTTCGAACTTCGAATTGGCAGAAAGAAGATAAAAGAGGCTGCAAAGATGTTAAAGCGAGATACTGAGGAGCAACATGTGTCCACCTTAACGACCATGCACATGATATCGCGTCGAAGCGCTAAAAGGAAAATATAAGAGCAAACGCCGCGAATTCCAAGGCGGCAGATTATCTTCATCAATTATTCATACTCGCCGTTCGCGCATCTCGGCGTATTCGGCTCTGTGAAATTCCAACGCGAACTCGAATAAGTTCGATAATTAAATACATAAACCGAGTTAGGCTTTAACACGACCGTCCCTCGAAACTTCAAGCTGTAAAAGGAAAAAAAAAGGGGGGAAAACGGGAAGAAGAAAACGAAGTATCGAGAGGCAAACAAGCGGCAGGACGAGTACGACGAGGAAGAGAAGACGAGACGACGTTTGCGGGCAACACACTATCATCGGAGGCCATGAAGGCGGCGGCCGCCCTCCTCGGCGAGTGGAATCGAAGACGAAGAGCAGGAAGTGGAAGACGAAGTATCGCCGCCGCTGTAGTTCGATCACGTCGCTACCCTTCCCCTCGGATTGCTGCTGCTATCCCGCCCGGCGCAACTTCCCCCCACCATAACAACAGGGCACCCTACTCTCTCGCAGCAGAGATGCGAGGAGGCAGCCGAGTGGGGTCAAGCGACGACGCGGTGTAGGAGGTGGCGGGAAGAGGGCGGCGGAGCGTCGGCGGTGGTGGAAGAGACACCAACGGAACACCGTTGATGATGCCCCACCAGAAACGCGACGGCGCGCCGGCGAGTGGGGTGAAAGCGTTCTCCAAAGTCGTTGGAGAACGCGCGGCGAGATGGTACCGCCCTTGAACGCCTACCATACTGGCGCAAACATGGCCGCCGACCGCGGCGGCGGCGGCGGCGGCGACGACGACGGCGGAATCAACGACGGCGGCACCGAAGACGCGGGCGAATGAAGACAAAGTCTTCCCTCCGGAATTTTGGGAGCAGGCGCGCGCGCAAAAGAGAGAAGTTCTCGGGTTCGGTGCGAGCCAAGTACCGCGCGCGCCTGCTCCCAAGCGCCTTCTGCCCACCTGCATCCGTAAGGGCGACGACTCGGGATTTCACCCGGACCCAAACATCCCCCTGGCCCAAAATTGAAGTACGAGCGCCAACACTTCCCTACGGCCTACTACGCGCATGATCGCTGTAGTTCGCGAAGATCGATAAAGAACACGGCGTTTTCTTCCCCCCTCTCGAGCGACGTCGATATATATATATATATGTATGTACATATATATATATATATATATATATATAAATATAAATACATACATACATACATACATATGTATGTATGTATTGTACATACATACAAGAAAGGGTTGATTTTAGGTTGCCACGACCGACGTGGATTCTCCGCGGTATCGTAATATCGATAAGTTGTGCCACAGAGCGATAAAGTCAAAAAACTTGAATAAAAAAAATACGATATTCGTATAATTTGTCGAAATCGAAGATCTTCGAATTTTCATTGAAAATGTCGCAAATTGCCGATGAAAAATGATCTTTTTATTTTATTCGTATCATTTAATCTTTCTATTAGTACATAGTCCATAAAAATATGTTAGAACAATTCTTTAAATGTCAAGGAAATAATTTTTATTACTAGCGTATTGGTCTCAAATAATTTCAATCAATACGAACATAAAAATTATTTTAACAAGATTAAATATAGTGGAAGCTTTAACAATAATTTTATTACCTACTCTAGCAGTAATATCAATTAAAAGTAAAAGTTACACCGATTCCCCGATAAAAAAGTTCTGTCTACAGAATCGCCATTTTGTAGTTAGCTGTGTCGCAAATATTTAGAGTGAGTATCTTCCGCAATAAAAAAATTTAAGCATTTAAGTGTTCTTTTAAATATTTATAACAAATACATCATCTAAAATAATATATTTTTTTCTTTTTAATTGTGATTCTAAAAATAATTTTTAAAATTATTAATTTCTACCAATAAAGTATTTTGAACAATGTCCAAAAATACGTTTTATTTTTTTCAAAAATGTGAAATAATAGTAATAAAAATTTACAAAAATTAATTTAATTTTATAATAAAATTGCTTGTCTAATTTAATACCAATAAAACGTGTATAATCCGTTGTAAATAATAATAAATAAAATCTTTACCGTCACTTACCTTGATGCTTTAAAATATTGACAAAAATATATACAATTTCTAAAAATTTTGATTTAAAAGTTTTTTAATAAAAGTATTATAATTTATAATAAAAGTCGACTAAAAAGAATAAAAAAATTATTTTTTCAGTTTCATAAATCCGTTTCAAAAGTCGCTTATTACCTGTTACTCTTCCTAAAATTCAAACTAATTGAGTCAAATTATTTTGTAATACAAAATTTTCTGCATATGTTCTATTTCCCTTTTATCTTGTAGATTTGTTTAAGTCCCTTTAGTATATTCGGATATTTTTTTTCCTCTCACTAATCCGAACGACACATCGAAATCTAAATGAAGGCACGAACGGAGGAGGACGACAAAGCAAATCGAAAGAAAGCCTGAACAAGAGAACTTTTATTTCAAAATAAAAATATGCTTTCGTTCATCATACTAATAAAATTAGTAAATATATGGATGTTTCAACTACCTGTACGTATTCAAAAAAAGCAAATTAAAAAAGAAAAATGTAAAATTTAAAAATTAATATCGATGAATAGTCTAGAAATCATCGAAACTCATCGATTTCGGAACACATTTTGGAACGTAAAACATTGTTTTAAACATTATTGTAATATATACCATTTAGATAACAAATCATAAATAATAAATAAAATATTTCTAGTAGCAACTTAGAAATAATTTTCCGCGTGACAAGTAATTTTCTTTACCTGATATCACGACAGCACGAGATATTACGAGTAAAACTAAAGTTCAGCGTCCATTTACATTAACAAAAATTATAAAACAATAAAATAATGTAAAAAATTTATTTTTAACGCTCGTTTGATACCGAAAAAAGTATGTTAACATGTATCTAATAAGTATGTTAAAAGATCGTTAAAAATTATTTTTTAAAACTATTTTATTGTTTTATAATTTTATAATCATTAAGAAATGGACGCTAAATTTTAGTTGCAAAACTTTTGTGTGTAATAATCATTTAAAAAATAATCATCTAATAATTTAAACTTTATAATATAAAATAAAAATGATTAGTTTTTATAATTTCTGCAAAAATTGAAATAGAATTAGCAAGACAACATTTTTTATGTTTAAGAATAAAAGTTTATAAAGGAGCACTAATGTCTAACAATTGACGAAAATCTATACTAGGTGAAAGAAAAGTGCATATTATTAGTTAAAATTTAAAGATTGCAAAAAATAGCAAATTTGCAACAGGGCCAAAAGAAAGAAAGATATGTCGCACTTTCTTTATTAAAGGAAGGACAAATATTTTAGGAACTGATCACGGTCTCTTGGGTTTCTTGCTGAGTTTTTGTTAGAATGTGCCGACACCTGTCCTAAGCACGTACTCACACAAAAACATTCCGCAGGTTTAAGTCTTGTATATAGTTCGATAAGATCGCGCTGTCCCTCTCTTTGAATTCCCGACTAGTAGAAAGTTGAGCAGGTGCGCTTGCAACGCGTGGAAGAATTTTTTCTGGCTGCCGGCAGAAAGATAACGCACGACCGATGACAATAAAATCCGTTAATTAATTGACGGAGGACTTTGATCCCTAATCAGAATGCGACCACTCCTTAATTGAAGTTGTTTTCACGTGACAGTAATAATCCGAGATGTCAAGCAACAAGCATAACGCGTGCACGATCTTTGAAACTCGACATAACAGTCATGTAAAAAAATAGGTATTTCCATAAAATTCTTATTGGCTTTTATTTTGTGAAAAGATAGATAAAGAGAGAGGAAAGGCTTCTGTCACTTTTTATTAAAAGTATTATTTAGAAAAATCTTTCAAATTGTAACGTTTATTGATAATTATTTCAATAAATTTCAATGCTTCCGTTTGTGAACTTTTTTTCAAGAACAAAATTTTTTTTATCTAATTTTTTTATTTTATGATAATAAAATTTTAGTTATATAAATTATTAATATTAGGCTTTTTTGATTTAGTCAATTTTTTATTTAGTCATATTAACAAACACGATTGAAAGAGATAAAAGCCGCCGATTTTTGCTCCAATTTTTCTGTGCAAGACTGCAATGCCGGAAAGAAAAAAGATCGAACGGGATACCGCGGGCATCGAACGAGATGCAATATACGTAGCGAAACTATGCGGCGATGTCCGATGGGCATCAGGTCGATCGGACGGACATGCGATTCGCGGGCGACCAGTTTTGCGGAGCCGTTCAACAACGCGTCTTTCCGTCTCTTCCTTTCACCCGCGCGGAGACGCCGAGGCAGAAGAAGAAGATAAAGCAGAAGAGACGACAAGAAGAAAGAGAAAGAGAGAGAGGGAAAGAGAGAGACGTTGAGTCTGGTAGCGGAGTCTCCGTGCTACGAAGGGGCTATAGAGAGAAGGAATGTTGTTGTTGTGCCGGGAAGCGTTTGCACCGACGAAGGGGAAGGGTGGGGCGCGGTGGTATGACCGGCGGCGTGGAAGAACCCGACGCGGAGAGGAAGAGAAAGAGAGAGAGAGAGAGAGAGAGAGAGAGAGAGAAAGAGCGAGAGAGACCCCGTACAAGGGAGGCAGAGGAAGAAGGAGACAGAGCGAGAAGGGAGAAGAAAGGAGGGCTGGTGGAATGAGATCGAGGGAGAGGGAAGACGAAGAGGGTGGCGGTGAGCTGGCCGAAGCGCTGGAGGGGAGGTGAAGTCAATGCACCGCGGGGGAATGCAACGCGCGCGCTGCGCGCCGCGCCAAGCGGGGCCCTACGTCAGAGAGTACATTCTACCGCACTTTACGACCACATCGTTCTTTCTCTGTCCCCCTTGTGTTCTTGCCCTCTTGTCAGGGCTACTACTGCACGCACGCACACGTCGGCGTTGTTGTTTCGGCCCGGTCGAATCCGTCGATGCGCGAAGTTGTTGTGTGCGGCGCGTCGGCGGATTGCATTGTCGATGTGCACCTTGAGATTCGATCGGGAGCAATTTCGCAACAAAAAAAAATTGATCTGTGTAATAATTATTGCGCTAAATGTTTATTAATCGTAAATGATCTGCACAACTTTGTTTTTTTTTTTTTTTTTAATTTAGCAAAATACATTTTTTTATTGAATAATTTTTTAACGGCATATTTTAATGATAAAATTGCGAAGCTGGATTTGTAGACAATTCGGGCTAACGTGATATAATGAAAATCTCAAATAGAAACATAGGAAAAAAAAAAACGTGCTTTCAACAATTTGAGGAAATCGCGAATTCAGATCGACTTTTACTCTTCAAGATCTTTCATCTAGCGGTACCTCGCGTAATTAATTCTCTTACACTTGCTGATTCACACGTCTGTTTTTGTATACTCGTCTATCTTGATTGCTTACATTACGAACTGTGAAGTCTACGCGCGTGCTTATCGTATCACGTGGCGCGTACTTGCTCGAGTATTATAGTATAAATTTAATTAACCGAGTTTCGAGTATGAGTTGGATTTCTTAAGTGAGGATTTCTTACGCTTGGTATTTATTTATGGTGTTACTTATTATATCTTCACCGTTCTACTTACCATAGTTATAATTAATCCGAACTAAGTTAGTTTGCCTACCATCGTGAATACAGACAATTTTTCGAAACCACCGTAAGACATCAAGAAGCACATCGAATGCATGAAACTTTCTTTTGATTGAAAATTGGTTTGTGTCTAATTTTGATTAATTCAAACGGCCTTGGTTGTGCTTTTATCGGAATCTCGTAAAACTTCGTACGTCTTATCTTACATGTTTGCTGCATGATTTCAGGTGTCGGTTTTGCAATATTAAAACTTAAGTAAATAGATATTTCTTTCTGGATACGAAAAAGGAACACGGTGTTGTAATAAGATAAGAGTCTAAGCTTATCGGATTGTTTCTGGGTCATTAATACTACTACTATTATTACTACTGTTATTTCTCGTATCATCCTAAATGAATCATTCCGATAAAACTTCATTATAAGCTTTTATATTACAGATAATACCGGAGTAATTAACAGATTTTCGAATTTTATTCGTGCAGCGCACACGATTGCTACTATCGCGGTAAAAGAGCAAGCCTCAAAATAAACACGCGATATCTTAAAAATACGCGCGTCTTCGCGCAACATGCGACCACGCGATGCAAACAATACAGCGCCGGCGACGGCGTGTGGTCCTCCTCGCGGATCCAGTCACCCGGACTTGGCTTCCTTATCTCGCGCGCGCATTCAATCTCTTTTGTAATGCTCGTTCTTCTTTCGCACGCAAAGAAGTAAACGAAGAAAGATACTATGCGAGCGAGCGGCCACGCTACCACGCGCGTTATTCGCGATTCTCGCGTGTATTCGTCTGTAAATGCAGGGGTACAAGGTTCCGCGTACGTGTGTGTATTTCCGTGCGTACGTGTGAGGGAACGCCGTTGTCGGAGTGGGAAGGGAGTCAGCGTGAGTAGCGTGTGTACGCGCGACCAGCGAGAGCATGCGCCTAACAGTGAGCGAGAGGCGCACTGAATGAAGTCTCCCACCACCTTCGCCAGAGACGTCGCCGCCGCAAACGCACACACATACTACTCGCGCGTATCGGATAAGCGGCGAATGCGTCGCGTCGCGTCGAGGGCGCGGTTACACGATGCGGTGCGGAAATGCACCGATTCTCGTAACGTCAAACTAAAATTTCGCAAATTAAACTAACGAAACACGCGAATCACGTTTAATTATTTATTTATATACTGACAAAAAGATCTTAGATTTGTTATTTGAGATGTGTTTTAGAAAAAATGTATATGCCAAAGTATGGTAATAAAATAAAACTAAGAGTTGTGAACAAATATAAAAATATATAAAATTAAATATCTTTGGATATTTAGTTACATAAATATTATAAATATTTATTAAAAGATTATTTAAATATAACAGCAAGAGAAGACAACGCCTGATTTGCATAAAATAAAAATTTTTTTATATTCTTTTATATAATGTTCATTTCAATTTAAAATTGATTTTGTTTGGATGCTCGAATGTGCTTTTTTCGCTTTCTTTTTCTTTACTATTTAACAAAAAATTAACTCAGAATTTATCGACGTATGTCTACTTTGTAAAAGTAAATTATTCGTTCGTAATACGGCAAAATACCGGATGCTCGAGATCGTCATTCTCGTTACGGTTACCGTCACCGTTGCCGTCATCGCCGTCATTGTCGACCTCGATGCGTGTTACGAAAGCAAATTAGAAATTTAGCGAAAGACTCGGCGTTACCATCGTCACTACACTCGAGTTCTTAGAAGAAACAATCAACTTGTTGAAAACAAGCAAAGAAAAATTCGGGAGCGAAGTAAAAAAAAGTACACTTAATAAATCTGGAGATTAGTTGTGCCGAAAGAAATTATTTTATATAAACATATAATACTGAATGTAATATATAAATACATTAAATGTTAATGTGAATTATTACTGCATCGTTTATATAAATTATTTTATATCTATGAATGCTAAATGTCCAAACAACTGATCATTGGAGTCAGTTAGATCATATGACAAGAGAATAAAAGAAAAATTTGTTGCAAAAAATTGTTTACTACATCGCGACCGCTGTGAACTTATAGCTTACAGCTGTAAAAAGGGATCTAAGATTTGGCACGGCCCGCTAGACGTACAACGACATATGCCGGGCTATACTGGCAGCTGCTATATCGTCCATGGGGTTTGGGTCGGTGGGTGACACGTTTCGTGCGTTGTGCACGGCTGGTACACACGCGGGATCCAGTAGGTATTGATTTGTAGAACGCACCCCCTCCGACACTCGTCCCGCCACGCCACTCTCTCTTTCTCTCTCTCTCTCTTTCGCTCTCTTCACACACGGCATGCGTTTATACACGCGTGTATACACGAACACGATGCCACGTCGTGTGCACCGCCTTTCGTCCCCCCTTCGCGTCGCATATGCGTGTGTGTGCATGCGTTCCTCTCTTTTCCTCCTAGTTACGGACGCGGTTCGGAGACTCCCCTCCGTGCGCATCCCGTCGGCCATACGCGGGGTGACTGCATCCTTTGGGTGGGTCAGGGCCAAAGAGACAGACGAGAATAGAGCGGGGATGTGCGAGACGAGGTCGAAGGAAAGGGGGGAGGAGTTTGTCAAATCTCTACCGAGGTCTCTGCACCCTGTGATTTCGCGTCAGCTGGCTCTGCCGGATTCTTATTCGCAGCCTGTATTCGCGCGGCGCAGAACTTGAGATTCCTTTAAATTTTTGCACTTATCGATTTTCACGAGACGTTAATTAATAGTGCAATAATTATTTACTATAACTTTGTGCTTATTTATTTTTGAATGGCAGGTTAAACAAATAGCATTTCTAAGAGAACAGATATTATAAAAAAAAAAAAAAAGATTATTTATTTGCTGCAAAGTAAATCTGTATGTATATTCTATTCAAATACTATATAATATTTAATGTAAATTTTGAAAAACTGTAGAATTTCGTGATAAAACAAAGCATGTTTTTTTATATTCTGAAAATTAAGCTGTTTATGTTCAACGGTAAATAAATTCTAGCTATGATAAAATTCTATTTCGTCGCAAAAATATGTAAAAAAATTATTTAGTTTTATATAAATCTTCAATTATCTTGTTAAAAATAAAAATTTCTGTTAAATTAGCAAGAGCATCTACAGAAAAAATTACCATCGATAACACCACTAGCTGCTATTAATCTCACCATCGGCGTCGATCGGTAATCGATACTGTTGGATCCGCGTTCCCATGAGCGGGAATCATCCAGGACCGGGGCGTAAAAGGAAGCGCGATCGAAGGACACGGAGAAGAGATCTCAAAAAGAAGAGAGAAAGAGAAAGCGCGGCGGGAGGGCGCGAGAACGAACGTAGTGAGAACGCGTCGCGATGTACGACCCGGTATATATCCTCGACAACGACAACATGCTTCTTCTGCGTATCGGTCAGCACGCAGTATACGTGCGTGCGTGCTCGATCGTACGTACGATCGTACGATCGAGGGCGTGGAGAGAAGAGACGCACCACCACACGGTGGTAGAAAAGCGGACCGTTCCCGGGAGTGGCAGCGACGGCGGCGGCGACGGCGGCGGCGGCGGCGGCGGCGGCGGCGGCAAAACGATGTAAAGGATGCGAGAGTGGCCCGCGGAGGCGGAGTAGCCGACCAGGGAAAAAAAGAAACGAAGGCCTGCGAAAGGAGAGAGACTGAGAGAGAAAAAGGGAGAAGAACGAAGAGAGGCAAACGGCCGAAGTAAATAAGTGGAAGCGGTGGAACGGGGACGAGCATCGGTCAGCGCGGTGCATTTGGTGCATTCCTGAAGTCTGCGCCGCGCCGCGGGGTCCGAGAGCGGCGAGAGAAGAAGTGAGATAGAGACGAACGGACGGATGAGGAGGAGGAGGAGGGGGTGGCGGCATCTGAGAGGGCAGGAAGGCGAAGGGAGCGAAAGAGCGAGGGAAAGATAGAACGAGAGAAAGAGAAGAGCTCTGCAACGCGGCACGCCACTTTGGACCGACGGACGTAAACCGCATTCCCGGCCGTGACCTTCGCTAGGACATCGCCACTGCCCCCACCCCCGACGCCTTCTCCCGCCCTGCCCTCTCCGTCATCCCCGTTCCACGACGTTCGTAGCCCTCCGTTCCCTCTCTCGCCCTTCCAGCCGCGCGCGCTTCGGATGTTCGCCTCTCACTCTCTCTCCCCCTCTCTCTTTCTTTCTCTCTCACTCTTTTGCACGACTACGAGACGCTGTGTGATCCACGCAGCATCGTAGGAGCCGCACTCGGCCACTTGGCGTCTTCCCGCCCTCTCTTTCATCTCGCAACCCCCATACGCGCACCATGCTTGTGAAAAAGTATGGCGTTTTGACGAGGCGGCCGACGAAATACAAATTTTGAGCCTGGAATTTTCATCGCCTAGCGGAAAATTCTTTTCTCGGTCAATCGGATTCTCCGGATGCAATTGCAAATATCTCGAACCCTTCAATCTTCTTCGACATTAAAGAGTATGACTAATAACGACGCTGAAAAAACAGTCGGATGTTAACAGGAAGGCAATTTGTTACTATCTTTTTTTAATATCTCCGATCGTAATTGTAAACAAGTAATTTTCTATCATTAAACTTGCTTACTCACAGACTTCGTGCAAAGCTGATAATGACGAAACGAGTAAACAAGTTATTTCTTACTACGCGACTATCTGCCGATTTCGTATAAATTTGAACGGATGACGTGTGTGAAGATAATCGCGTCGAAAATAATCGTCGGCTTCGAAAACTTCGTACCTCATTGCTCATCGGCTAGTTAACTTCTAATCTCGCCGATTAGGTCCGCTCCGGGCGCTATCGCGGCCGTCAATCTGCGTACTTTCGGACGGAATCTAATAACTCGGAGAACGATCATGATTCAACGCGATGATTCAGGGGGTCGAGCGAATTTCGGCGAACGCACGACGAGTCACGCATCGTGAGCAAAAGCGACGTACCCGGCGCGATTGATGCCGGACTCCGAGCCCTGGCTTCGGCGAGAAAGAGTGAGAAGGAAGGAGCCGTTTTAATTTTCTGCCGAGGCCAAAGACTTTTCGAGACCAAAAGAGCGGCACGAGAAGCGCGAAGAAGAGAGCGAGGGTAATGGAGGGGCGATGGAGGGGGCAACAAGGGACTTAGGGGCCAACCAGGGCACGGCCCTAAAGAATTTCAAAGTGTGCCCTCTCCTCACTCTTTCTCTAATTTACGAGCGGTCGCTCTGAATTCGTGCAAATATTTGTCGAGCGTCCGACTAACGGACGTACGTAGCACGAAGGGGAAGGAGAGAAAACGGGAAGGAGAGACGGCGGAGAAGAGAGACGGGGAGGGGGGAAGAGAGCGCGAGAGACGAGCGGGAGGAAAAAAAGTGGGACGAAGATATCGGGGCGTCATTCATAGTTTCTTCAAGAGTCCTTTTTCTCTACACGATTTTTCCCGCGCAAACCACGTGTACAGCGCGCTCCTCCTCTCTTCCCGTCCGAAACAGCGTGTTCCGGTTCCAAAAGGCTTCTCTTTGATGGAAGCCGGCGTCTAGCCGGAAGCACCTACTGGAAGGTATTCGTTCGCGAGGGCTACGGAGGAGAAGGCGAGAGAGAGAGAGAAAGAGAGAGGCAAAGAAGACGCGCGGAGTACCTGGAAGTCGTGTTAACACGCGCTGCTGGACGCTACAAGTCGCTCCAATTAGCATCTTCTTTTTCTCCATCGACTTCTCCTCCTCCTCCTCCTCCTCTCAGCCTCCTCGCACCTCTTTCTCTACCGCGGTATTCTTTTCGACCGACACACAGTGTCCGAGCGAGCACCTGTTGAACGGTCTTCCGCGCGCGCGGGCCAGCTAGTAGAAAAGTATTGATTCACGCCGCCCAAAGAGGGGCAGTCGGGATTTTTAGAGAACCGAACGAGATGCGCTCTGCCCTCACGTAGCTCCGTCGAGCAATTTATCTTCCGAATAGAATGTCAGATTTAACACATTAAATGCTAGATGTAACATATCAAAGTCACCATCAAAATTGCAATTGCGATGAAATAAAGTTTCGATATTACAGATATATACGTTATACATTTTTCATCTTTCTGCAGTCCGCAGAATATAAATATATTAATAAAATTAATAAAGTTAAATAGAGTGAAACTTCCGTGCTTATATATATATATATATATATATATATATATATATATATATACGGATGCACAATCTGTCGCCAAATCAAGGAATGTCTATGCGCAATAAAATGAGCGCTGCGCCTGTGGTAAAATGCCATCAAGTACTAGCGTCATTCTTGTTGATACGTCTATCTCAGCAGCAAGTTCAAAGAGTCAAGTGTAGGCATTAGTGGTTTATAGCTCCAATGACGCCGAATGCTATACTAGTGCACTTCATAAATTATTAGGCGACCAAGAACAGTATAACAAGATACGAGGAAAACCTTACACAATTAGTATATATTGATCATTTTAACGCGCGGTTCCTTTTGCATTCTTTTAATCGGACAAAGTCGAGCAGATATTCTAATTCTTTTTTTTTTTTAACAGAGAAAACAATATATTAATTAAATTGAAATTTGCATCGATTTGCAACAATCAAGTATTAATTGCGAATTCGCAATAATTTATAAAAATATGATACACAACGCTAATTGCTATCATATGAACGCGTAAGCTCTCGCGACGGGACGCGCCGGCATCTTAATAATTCGGGAGATGCTCGCGGGAAAGATATGAATGGGAGAAGTAGGAATGGCGTGGCGTTGTTTACCGTCTAGCAGGAACGAAGAAGTATCCGCGTGCACGCCGACAGAAAAACGACGGGGGGAAGAGCGAGGACGTAGAAGGGTACGGCACAGGAAGGATAGAGAGAAAGAGAAAAGAGAAGAGGGGACCCCGCTCAGCACAGGGACGGCTTTAGCGGAGTCGAGAGAACGAGGAGCAAGCACCAGAGAGAGGATCTGGTACAAGAGACTGGGGCCCCCAGGATTCGAAGAAAGAAGAAACATAGAGTCAACGACCCAACGAGGAGAGCCGTCGCGCGGTATTAAGTCGCGCTCGGAACTTTATTGCACGCTCTCACACCGACTTCCCTCCGGTATTAACGATGTAGCCGATGGCGGTTTATGCGCGATTAACGAGAATTTTTTGACTTCATTATCGGACATCGCGCTTGAGGTAGGAAGTCGCGAACGTCCGTGTAAACATCAATATCAGAATAATTTTATCGTGCGTGTCCATTAATAAAACTGCGTAAAACTTAGATCTTTAATATCCCAACCCTTTTCCAAGATGGTGATTACAAGTAAAAGGAATGAGTGAAAAGAATAATAAGCGAAAAAAAAAGAAGTGGCTCCATCGACCGAATATTATCAAGGGACCGAAATTTATATATCACTACAATTTTATGAAAATTAAAAGAATTTAATTCACCGAAATTATAGTGATGCCAAGCCATTTTGTCGCGATCCTACAGTAGGACGAGGTGTCGCGTAGAGATTGTCTATCGTATGTAAGTCAATACTGATTTTTTTCGCGAACTGACACGGCGCGCGCGCGCGCGCGCGGGCATGCGACTATTTCCTGTCGCATTCCTCGCCTCGGATTCCAACGCGCGGGTCTCGCATCGAGTCGTATGAATGACCGTCGCGGCGACGTGGATACACGGTCGTCGATCTCCTGACGTCATGTCGGCGGCGACAGCGACACGGCGGTCGTGTTACGACCGTGCGACCGTTATGTGACCGATTGGCACACGACAACTACCGACAGAAAACGTCCAATGTGTGCACCTGTATCTGCGTCGCGAGTATTCAGTATCAGTCGTGGTAGACACTCGGTGTCCATTTGCCTCTCATCTCGCTTAATTTTATAGAGTGGCGATGTCTCACGAGAGATTCGCTGCTTCCCGTCTCTGCGTTTCGCGACCTTTGGCATCTCGACAACCTTTGACACCTGTGCAACGCATTCTCACGAAAGACTTGATGCGACGTTCAATCGCGAACGAAATTACGGACTACGTTCAAATTTCACTATCAAAGTCTATGTCTTTATGTATCGGTATAAGCATTAAACGTCTGAATAATATGAATTTGGAAAGATTTATGTACGAAAAATGTTTCGCGTGTAAAAAAAATTGCGGAGAATTTTTCAGTGTTTATCAGGCGTATATCGGAGAATAACACATCTCGCGCCTCGATCTATCTCTCCTTATCTCCGGCGATGCGTATGCGCGTTACGGCCCGTACGAGTCAATTATGTGCGCGCTCGGTCGAATTAACGATACGGGAGGAGGGAGAGTAAGACGCGCGTCAAAAGACCGCGCACTCGTATCGCGACGCGACGAGTATAGCCCTGGAGAACGAGCGCTGTCGGGATAATTCCGAATCGGTGCGCGATTAAAAGCCCGCCGCGCGGTTTCGGCGAGCGAGATTGATATGGAGATTAAAAAGAGGTGAACTCTTCACCAGCTACACGCGAGAGCGAGACAAAAAGAAATAAGAAGAGGGGGGGAGGGAAGAGGGTCTTTTCGAGGGGTTACGAAGCGTACGAGAGAACGAGACATAGAGAGGCATATAGAAGAGGAGATGGCGGGGGGGAGCGAGGGGGAGAGGGTCAGTAGCTTCGCGTTCTCATGCATTCCGCTCTGTCATGGCGGTCGGACCGCTCAGACGCTCTTCGTCCGTCCTCGTCGTGTGCACATGCAACACACCGGAGGCACTGCGCTGGGCCGCGCAGGGCCCGGCCTCGTTGCCCTCGCTGAAAGAGGAGAGAAAGAGCGACCGAGGAAGACGGAGAGGAACGACGCTCCTCTTATGTGTACGCGGTGTTTGAGTATTCGGGGACACGAGTCCCCTAAGAATACCGAGCTTTGTGATCATTTGCGCAACACGCCTCATTGTAGTGGATTCCTGCGCGCGTTTGTTACGGACGGCCGCCAACGTTCCGATACCGGCATGGCATCGCGCGCCGCCTTTCCCTCGGCATCTCGGCGTCATTCATCAGATGTCGATATTCTGCCGATATATTTTTTGTCTAAGCTGCTGCTGCTGCGACGACATCTTCACGTTTACGAGAGTTCATTAATACTTTCAATCGTCATAATAAATTACAAAAAAAAAGATAATTATCTTATTTTTAATTTTTTTCGTGCAATATATTTTTGCAGCTACCTCTAATGTTATTGTTTATGGGATCGAAATTTTCTATACGATCCATTCTATAGGCCGACCGATACGTAAACAAACGAATAAAAGTATTGACGTTTTGTTTTTATAGCGATATAATATTAGGAAACACAATAAGACGAAATATCACAAAAGGAAGAAAAAAAAAATCGAATTCGCCGCACGATAAATTACTCGGGAGTGAGAGAGCGACAGTGGTGGTGCGCGAGAGAGAAAGGGAAAGAGACCCGGGGAAGGGCAGAAAGAGCGAGACGAAGGTGAGACGGGGAAAGGGGGCCGGCGAGGAGCGCCCACCGCGCTAAATGCTCCGCGGCGAAGGCGCCCGCTCTCACGCTGCCCGGACCCCTTACGCCTCGGGCCCCGGAGGCCCTTCTGTACGGCGACGTAAACAAGGCACGGACCGTGGCCCCGAAACGATATGTGCGCACCTATATAACGCGGTCTCCTTTATTCCCTCGCGTTTGGCAATTTAGGCAGTAAATGAGCGAGTTTCGCACGAATACATTTTTGTTTTCTCAAATATATTTAAAAACAAATAAAATTATTTAAATTTATTTAAAAAATTCATCACCAACTTATTTTGCGATAATCAACGTGAAGATTTTCGTCGAGCTTTGAACGAGGAAAAATTTTTAAATATTTGCAAACCAAAATGTTTCAATAATATCTTATTAATGATAAAGCGTATTCATTTTCAACATTTTTTTTTAATAGATTTTGCCATTTTTAATAAATTTAATAAATTTCAGCACACACTGATTGGTGCAATTTGATTTACCCTCATGCCAGAAATATCCAATAGTTCATAAAAGTAATGCGTTGTTTGTAACATACATGATACATTCCACAGATTAATGAACTAATTAATAATTTGCAAATTCCTTTGCATGATATGCGAAGAATTATTAAATTTATTTTATCAAAATGTTATGCCATTTGCCACTTTTTTACATTAAACTGAATTTGTGATTCTCGCGAGCAATACCCCCTTCCGCTTGTTGTTATTCATAAAGGTACGAGGCGGTGTGCTCGCGCGCGCGCGGCACGCTACGAGAGTGTTTGGATTGCATCGAGGAGAGGCACACGGAACACGGAGGTCGAGACTCTCAGGCGGTCGGTCCGAAGACGGCATTCCACTGGTACCTGTCCTTAACTCAGCCTCCTACAGTTCGCATTCACGGCTCGGCAGTGAGAGAGAGAGAGGGAGAGATATCGGCCCACCTAACCATAATACAACATACGCATAAGAATCTGGAGGATCTCAACGTGCGAGCTCGAGCCGCCGAGCTTTACGAACGGAGCAGGCGAGAACGAACGTCCAAGGTAATAAGGTCCGTAGAAGAGAGTTGGGACTTTATGCGAAACAAAGGGCTCTTACGAGTCACGTGTTTGCTCCCACTTGTTAAAAAGGAGCCGCGGCTCGTTTCCAATTACGGAAATTAAGTGGAATTCGAAGAGCATCGGCATAAATGCCGGAACAATTGTACATGCAATGCTAATTAGTTCGATATATGATCACGACGAGCTTTAATATTACGAATAAAAGCAAGGAAAAAGATAACGCGCATGACGGACACAATATATACTGTCAGATAAAAAATATTTCTCTCACTGCTAAGCGACAGAAAGAGATGAAAAACAGATGACATAGTTATTTTATCTTGTAAGAGTAGAAATCGATGACTGCATCGACGAATTCAATTTTTGATGCCGGATGTACGACGTGGAAAAAATAAAGATTATTTCCGCGCTCCGTTAAAATTGGAATTCACCGAAATTATACAGGTTCCGAGCCCTCGTGTAAAAACGGAAAAGAGAGAGAGAGGTAGTACTTACGCGGAGCGAACGCGAAAAAATGCACGGCAATGATATTCAGGAATGCGATGAGCATGATAAGAGAAACACCGCTGAGTCGCCGCGCGCGTTTACAAGCGCGCGACTAACGTTACGAGCGCGGATTCTTGTTTACGAATGCACCGAAATAGTGTATTATTCAGATATTTTATATCCACTGAAACTAAAACGATCACAAACATCACTTATTACACGCGATACCATTAATCCTAAAGATCTATTTCTTATAATAATTCAGGCAAGCAGTGCAGAGAAACATAGTTAATATTTTCTGATACTCTTGCCTTTAATTTTTCTCAAAGCATTATTATTATAATTATGCTGCAAATTGCAAGAATAAATAAAATAAACTTTGAAGTTGAACTTTGTAAATTCTGATCTCATCAGAAGAAAATAAAGTTTTAAAAGTTTCTGCAATTTTAAACAGGTAAACTCTGTGTATCAATTCAGAGGTAAATTTATTTAGATTTCATATTTCAGTGTAAATTGAAGTGTCTATTGTCTGACAGTTCGAATGAGGGAGAGAACAACACGATTGAGCACCTCTGCACCGCGGGTGTACGGCCGCATCGGGAAATATGAATGTAACGTCGAAAACTCATTCATAACGTGGGCGCACAGAAAAAAAATATATTTCAATCAATTAAACGAAACGCAATCCGAGCACAAGGACAAAAGCTTTCCCAGTCGTGAGAAATACAAATATCGGAAATTCATTCATAACACGGTCGCAGGAACATTATATTTCGAATATGGAAACATTTAATGGAAGGCAATTCAATAATAAGGATAAAGTTTTTCCTCGATCGCGAAGAATGTTCATTCATGATACAATCACATTTTACGCAATTAGGCAGCTACTCTAAAGACAATTTAATTAATTTTTTCTTGATTGCGAAAAATGTAATCGTTGCTGCTGAAATCCATGTAAATTCAATATATTCAAAAATATATATAAGAAAAATTTGTATTATTTTACAGAATTATAGAAAATTATGCACGGTTCAAAGATTTCCAATTTGTTCACTCCAACATATCAATTAAAATAGAAATATAATGCTTTATAATTAAAGTATATTTAAAAAAAGAAAAAAGACTAATTGTCATTTCATAAATTGAGCTTAGAAAAATTTCTTTGACTATTTTACATTCTGTTTACATATTTTATACATGTTTAGTTTCTAAAAAAATCTACAGTAGGACGAATTAACTTTTAGTTAATTAAAGATAATCGTGAAATTCTTAATTAATTGGACGTTCAAAAATTAAAATAAAGTTTCAGTAACTCTTACAAGTTTGTAATTAAATCCTTTTACATTTAGATAATTTTTTGAAATAAATATTTTAATTGCGATATTTATTAATCATAAAAAAAAAAAAGAAAAAAAAGCTTTGTTCATTTATGCATAAATCCTCTTTACGCATATATTCTCTTTCCGTTTTCAGAAAAGAAACATGTAGTTAGAGAAATCGTTAAAGATTTAGCATAAAGATAATGAGAATCATTATATATACGTACTCGTCCTGATGTTATCTTATTAGCGGCAGTGGTTTTTCGTTCGTGGTCGCGTTTCACTTTTCTTCATGCGCATTTCGACGAACGGAACGAACGAGCGGACGAACCGAATGAAAACGATACGCGCATATCATATATTCACAATGCGCTCGCATTTTTTTCCCCCCGAGAAGGCCGTCGAATATGGAGCGCACTGTAGAGCAAGAACTGGCGGGAAGAAGGGGGATGAGGTCAGAGGGGGGGAACGGGGGTAGGGGAACAGATCGTATTATGGGAACACACACGCCCGAACACGTGTGTCTCGCTTCCTGTGGCGGACCGGAAGTCTCCGCGGCACACTATGGCGCACTGTAGTGTAGCGTGACCGCACTACGAGGGCCATTAGTACCTCAATGGCAGAAGGAACGGAATCCGCTTATCGGTCAAAAAACTACGCCACGGTGTTTTTATTTTCCTCGCGTTATTTCGCTGCTGCGTCTCTCGTCGTCGTCGAATCGCGAATCGGCGCTCATCCACCTACGCCGGCTTTATTTCAGTTTCGCCGATGAGTGAGAGCGGATTTCCCTCCATCGTGGCCGAGAAATGCGACGGCCGGATAGTAATACGGCAGTCCCATTGAATATACACAATTCTCTTTCGGCGGGCCGCGGAATGTATAAACGTACGTACGGACGGACGGACAGACGGACGGACGGACGGACGGATGAACGGACGGACGCGCGCGCGTCGTTTCGTCACCCGCATGATGGTCGCGTAACGATATCCGATCCGATTTAGCACTCGACCGATAAGCTACGTGGGAGTGTGAGGCCTGAGAAACGGCTTCCGTGAGAGCTTTCCACGTCGCGCTCCGTACTCTCGCGCTTCCGTTTTCTCGTAGCTCCGAGCTCGTATTCGCGTCGCGCTTCTCTTCCACGCGGCTCACCGACGTCGATTTTATTCTCTAACTCGGAATTTGACTCTTCGATGATCCTGTGCATCCGGTTATTCCAAAAATACGCAAGCGCGTGGACCATTAACGGAGACAAGGTTCCCTCTTCCGGTTCCTTAGCCAATCAATCCATTGCTCATAAGGAGACATGTTTTTCTTCCGTTTCCTTTGTCGATTAATCCGTCGATTACGACTTTTCACTGATACCATCATCTTCGTATCGCTTATCGGTGCTTTTTTTCTACAAACAGTCCACTTCGCGGCGTCGCACATTTATCCGAATCTTCGAGATAAATAATAAAAGATGGGAAAGATGTCACACGTGCGTCACGTTTCCGTATTACTACACTAATAACCGACGACACAACCAACTCGCACGACGGCCCGTACCGCACTGAGAATGACCGCTGGCGCGTCACGCTCATGCAAAAGCGCAAACGCCAGATGCGCTCAACGCGGCAAAGCGGCGCGGCGTTCGCTCGCTCACTCGCTCGCTCGCGCGCAAAGCGGGCAAGCAGGCAACGCGCTAACGCAGGCGCAATGCCACATAACAGAGGGGGATGAAGAGGACGGACGTGAGCAGAGGGGAGAGTATGTGATACGTTGCTGCGAATGGTGGGATGGTGGGCCGCAGGGGAAAGGGGCAGGACCCGTTAGTTCTCAGAAGCGGACTGCCGCCAAACAGAGCTGCAACCGCGTACCGGCCTGGTGGTGGCTGATTCTCTCTCACTCTCTCACTCTCTCTCTTTTTCCATCTCTCTTCTTCTCTTTCTCGAGCTGGTATCGGCATGCTTTGGGCCTGCTGGCACCGATACCTCTCTCTCGTAGCACAGAGGATCGAAAGAAAATATGTGAAGCTTACGAATAATGAGCATATAAGATTTTTATATTCAGCGAATGTCTATGTCAAATTTTACGAAATATGTAACATGATAGCTAATGTATGACACTTGCAGACAACCAATAGTTATCGTCGGAAAAAAAAGCAATTTGTTTAAAATAAATTAACTAATTAATTTTCATAGATCAAAGCTGAAAAACAAAACAGTAATCGAATGGGAACGAAATTGATACTTCATGTTCACTAAAATCTTCGACTAATTACGATTTTTATGTTATCCTCGATCCATTCATTAATTAGTAAAAGAAAGCCGCGATATATTAATATTACTTCGAATTCCGAAATTCGAAATTACAGACGGAGAGAGAGAGAGAGAGAAAAGGTAGTCAAAAGAAATCACGCATGATTTGTATGCCCGACGTACGCGTTCCGCTCGGCATACGCGACGAGCCTCGCGCTCTTTTCTCTTAATCCGAGAAAGAGGATCTCTACAACTCGGTTCCGTTCCGGTCAGCCCGTCTTCCGTCATCCCGTCGCCCTTCCCCCTTTCACGCCGGCGATGTCCGACAACACACGGGCGGTCTAAGAAAACTGCAAGATTCATTAACGGTTCCTCAACACGAACCTGCGCCAAGTACGAGTGTATGTGTGTTTATGCGAGCGTGTGCTGCGACGCCGGTGCATTCCATCGCTCGTGCCCGTGTGAACGACCGCAAAGCATATACAGTATATACACGGGGAACCCATCACGGGGAAGAAGGATCGCGCCGAAGTAGGGAATAAGACAACGAGACGGCGACAAAGATAGCCATACCTTGTACTTGATATGCGCACTTGGACGTCAGACGATAAGCTATCTAGTTCTTGTCTGTCGTCATCAGCGAGATACGCGAAAGCCGAGCCGGGATTACTAACCCTGGAGTACCGCGCTGGAGGGATGTCTGTCGGATGCATCTTGCGAACAGATTTTAAACACTATGCAATAAAGATTATGCGACTGTTTTCCGATTTTTTTTTTTTTTTCCGTATATAATGCGTTATTGACAGTGTAGCATATTCATTCGTAAGTATTGTGCATTGGAAGACAATGTGTGTTGTGTATAGTAATATCACAATTATTTTATTCATTAAAATGTCAAAACCATCACAATTCTTTATTTCTCCTAATTCTCTTTTCCTTTTTACTTCTGATCAGATTATTCTGTGTTGCAATTTTCTTTTTAATGCAAGATTCCAACTCTTTAAATTCAGCTTTCTTCTGTCCTAAATGTCATGGGGTGCGTTTTTTTTTTTTTTTTTTTTTTTAGGTCGAACTCCTCAATTACGGAAAAAGAGCCGTGACTTTTATCCGTGGCGCCTTAATAGGTATTCGCGCGCTCGCGCGTGGCTTGAGCTTAAGAGGCTGGGGCAGATGCATCCGAAGACGTTCACAACAGGAAATTCTCTCCTCTCGCATCTCGACCCCCTCCGCGCTGCGTTCTTTGTAGTAGTACTCACACGTACGCACGAGAGAGAGAGAGAGAGAGAGAGAGAGAGAGAGAGAGAGAGAGAGAGAGAGAAGGAAAGATAATTCTCCTCTTTACTCTTCTTCGGCTCCGTCGCGCTTCTACGGTGTTGTTTCTCCCGACAGAATCGTGTCCCCCTCCGTGCACACACGCATACACGTCGTCGGTACACAAACGTATGGAATGCGCAAATAGATACCCGAGGTGGTGCGTTATTCGGTCGGCGGGACCGGTGAATGGACCGCGGCGACGGCGCGGAGAAGTAGGGTGAAAAAAAAGGAGTCAATGAGCCGCGTTACATGAACGTAATTATTGTACACGATCGAGAATCGCGCACCGTGCTCGTACAGGCGTATTAACATTATTCAAACATTAGTAAATGAATGTTCGCATGTTTGTGGTAGAAGCGTTTACATGGCTGCGAACCAATTTGTCCGTCGTTCAGGTTCCAAGTTATGGCTGTGTTTGATTTGAATATTGAATTGATGATTGACATTCATAGTATTATGCATAAACTGCGAAAGAGGTAAAAGATATGATAGGCAAACTCACTGTTTAAATATAAATTTAAAGAGGCCGCAGTTGCACACACAGATTATGCTAATTTTATGATTACCATGAATTTAATTGCCCTTAAAGTATGAGAAATCCGAAATCTAAATTTATTAGGAAAGGAAGATATTTTCTGCTTCAATTATCGTACGTTCTCCCATTAGGAAAAAAAAAAAAAATTACCCCATCGAAATTTAAACTGCATGAAAGATTATACTACTAAATTTAAGATATAACTTTTTAGCTGGAAGAACTATCGTCTATTCTACACTTTCTAACCAGTCGACACGATAAACGAGGGTGTTTCCTTGCGTGAGCGGTTATGCGAATTTGCGAATATACGTGTGCGTGCTGTACAGAATATGTACTTTGTAAACTAAAGTCAAGTGACTTCAGCGCGACGAAGGGGTCGGTATATAATCAAGCGTAAAGAATGAAACAGAAGTGAACGTAAAGCTAGTGTATGAATATTTGATTAAGTTATCCCGATATAAACCCTCTGCTTTTCGAACAATATTCCAGCGTCATGAATATAACAGATATTAGTAAAGATATAAATACAAACGCGTGGAATTTATAATCGATGACAAAGAATGAAGTGCAAGCTAGCGTGACTGATTTAAATACACTTATTATAAGCATTTGTATAAAAATAACACATTGAATGCTTTATGTTTATAAATTTAACTGGTGCTTAAATAAAGCCTTGTTTCATGCGTGTTTCTCCATTAAACGATATTAAAAATATCATTTGTTACATCATCGAGTAAAAGCATGCTTCTTCGCGATCTTCTTCTTTTTTAAATCCAACTCGGTAATTAGGGCAATTAAATGCAGCGCTATTTTCGTATACTGTAAAATATCGAAGCCATTTACGTGTCTATTGTAAAAGGCATGCATGCGTTCGTGTTTAAACGTCGTACATGGCATGTGTTCTAATAAAGCACGTGAGATCGACGAGGTGCGGCAAGCGGCACACCCGCCTTCTGACTCGTCGGGTTAACCCTGATGAATGAACCGGAAAAAAATGTCAATGAGCGTAATTATTATTGCACGAAGCGCATGCGTGGAAGGCGTTCGACCGCGTTATATGATAGGGAGAAGGACGCCGTAAGGTATCACGGTGCATTAATGTCAGAATATGAAATGATACTCCAAACGAAGTTTAAAATATGCAAAAAGCTTTACGGATTGCTGCCAGACTAGATCTAGCTCGACAATAAAGTACGTCGATTCCTTAAATTCACGTTTGTGTCAATATAATGGCGAATATGTATAAAATAAAATAATTACACGCTTATCTAATCGTAATAAAAGAACTTTTTTCTGCATTATTGAGCCTTAAATATTTTTCAACCTAGATTTAAATGTCAAAATTTAGTCTTCAGTTAATACCACAGCTTTAGAATCTTAATTGTTTGTGAAATGTGGATTTAAGAGGTGAATTTGGCACAATAAACTCTTCGATCATTTAAATTAGAGATTGATTACATCTAATCCGCCGGAGATTAGATCATACCCTTTCCGACGAAAATAAAATAAGATGAATCTTGGATGACGTAATACAACTGTAGTGTAATCTAAAGTTACAGAGTAACGATATACCTTAAATCTTTATGCATATCGATCTCGCGTGCTTTCCGCGCTGCGAATATCGCATAGTAAGCGCCAGAGACCGTGCCCGCAGGCGCAAAGCTCGTCTCGTTTTAACGATTTCTGCGAGGCAACGATATTCTAAGTACATTCATCGGGCCCTCCATTTATCGCGCACGCACGCGTATGGGTACTTTACTACGCGCGCTACGCGACAAATACGCTCGCCGGCTCCGCATGAATGTACCGTCGACCGTCACCGCCGCGTACGTAGTACGGCGCGTATATACGCACGCACGCACGCACGCACGCACACACGCCGCCGCGGCCGTGCATTCATAAAGTGCCGGACATACAGCGGACGCGTGCGTACGAGCGCGCGGTTCTCCGCCGTCGCCGTCACTTTTCCTCGACGTCGCCACCCTTCTTGGCTTGTAACACTCACCTACCCCTCTATCTGTAAAGTCTATTCTTTTTCGCTACACACCCCTCCGCAAACTTTTTATACTTACAATGAAACGAACATCCTTCGCAGAAAGAAAGAAGAGGAATATAAAAAGAGATAAACGAATCCTTTATCTTCTCAAGACTCATTAATCGGTGAATACCGCGTGTAAACGCCGAGTTCGAAATAAGTATCATTTTTTCTTCCGCGCGGAAACAATGTGAAATTTTTAATGTTGATTAACACACTCCGTTACACACGGCTGATCGTTGCTAGTAGAATAACCATCAATGATAATTTTAGCACAATGTTTGCATTCGTTATTTATGAATGAATTTCAAGCCGTTTCAAGTACCGTTTTTATTTTCCATCTATATAATTGCAATATAATTCGTAATTACTCGCGCATCGGCTACAAATAGTTCCTTGCGATAAAAATTAATGCAAATTTGCTTTCTGTAATGAGACGATGCTTGCGCGAGGTCGATCGCTTGACTGCGTTCCTGCGTGTAAGGCTCGCAATCGGAATGCGCGTTTGCGTATAAATCGAAGGTATCGCGTGCGTGGACGTCCCACCTCCATTTTCAACACCTCCGCCTCTGATTCTCATTGAACATGTTGCATCATACCGTATTACCGTCGCCAATACTGCGACGGTGTTTTATTTCATCGAAAATAATTTCAACTTCGAAACGAGTAATATTCATCAGTATGAAATTTGATCTATAAATTTCAAGTCTGGAAGACATTTCATTAATTTTTAGCATTAAGTATTTGAATAATTAAATTGAAATATATAAATTTGTATTAAAATAAGATCGAACATGATCTTTGAGACTAAATTGTTAAAATTCTCTCTTCATTATCTGTGCTGAATGTTTCCCAAATATCGACAATATTATCATTATATTTAGTTCATTCTCTAGCATTGGGAGAGTTTTCCATTAAATTCTGTATAGAGTTATAAATGAAACATTTAAAAGATCCATCTTTATAAATTAGATTCTCTGAAAAGAACGGCGACGTTTTTCAGTTGAATTAAGGTGATACTTCATCCGATGCGCATTCAGCAGAGCTCTCCATTCTCGGTTCGAGATCACAAGACGCTTCTCCGAGGGGAGGGATCGCGGATCGTCCCTCCGCGAATACATACGTCCGTTCCTTCTGCGTCGCAGAAGTCGGCGGCGGTACCGACGAACTTTTGCCGCGGGGTCAACGGAACCGCCGGAAGTCGTCGCCGATTCTCGAATTGCTAGTGCGCCCCGCTACTCCTCTCCTTATACGACGCACCCGCGACGCACCTCCCTACTTCCTCGCGTGGCGTGAACTTTTAACCACTCGAGGCCGCGTAAACCTTCACATATCCACTTTTTCCTGTCGTAGGTCTAATTTTGTCTCATCGAAAGATCCACGCGGCGCCCGAAACTCCGGACGGAAACTCGCGTCGTTAATTTGTTTCCTTGCTCGTAATGAGCCTTTCATATCCCATCTTTCGCGTTAGAATAGTAATTAGGAGATATTCAGTCAAATAGAGGAAAAAAAAAAGGAAAAAACTACATATGTTTCCAAGCAACTAAATTTTTTTCAAAGAAAAAGAAATCAGAAACAGAAAACTTCATAAGCAAAAAATATTATTTTTGTTTAAATGAAAATGAAAATTCTTTCAACGCCGAAAGTAAAATATTAAACCGAAAAGATTACTTAATATGATATAATAATAAAGAGTGATAGAGTAATAGTATAACATTTGACGAAAATATTTTTTTATCCTGCACAATGAGAAACGATTTTTCTCCAAATATCTCGAAATCGCTAAAAACACAGTCTCAGATCCGAGAAGGGTACGGAATGGAGAACGAGTGACTCGCGGATCGTGTGGGTGTATATATACGCGCGCGTAGGGTGCCGACAGTGTGACGTCATTGTACCAACACCGTCGCCGCTGCCGCCGTCGCGCCATAGGAAGAGAACATAAGTCGCGTGTGTGACGTACGGTATTGTCTTTCGGTGTGTGTCATGCGCGCGCGAGCCCGTCGTATATATACGCACACGCTAATCTCGCTCTCGCGCGAAGCAAAGGAGAACGCCCCGGCCGGCGGCCCATGTGTAGGACCGGAAGTGTGAGTATCCGGCCAGACTCGTGTGGGCTTCTCTACGCGTCGCAAGTACTCTCCTTTCTCCCCCTTTTCCCGCAGTCCCCCCCCTCGCACCCTATTCCAGCTCGCTCGTTCTTTCTTTCGCTCGCTCGCTCGATCTCTCGCGCTTTGTGCCTAAGCGCGGCGCGTATGAACGCCGCTTCTCTCGTTTCTCTTTCGCCCGCGTGTGAGTTCATTTCGATATTAATCTACTGTTATGTTATTTATATTTTTTGTCGTTGCTACGATGTTTACCGTGCGTTATTGTTTGTCCAATTGTTTTCCTTCGTATATTATAATTTTGATTTGATTTGAGAGATACGTGCTTGAATCTCTTGTATAACTCAATAGCGACAAATAAAATGTAAATACACTGAAAATTTAAATTAAGAGAGATATTTATTATTACATGTTCTATGAGCTCCAAGCTTTCATTAATCATCCGCCGGTTTAATGAATTGATTTTGATTTTTATGCTGCTCAATTTCGACCTTTGATTATTTTACGTTTTGCCACACGAATGCGTTGCAATCAAGTAACATCTTATTTTTGATAATGTTATCACCGGTTTACAATTGTCGTTGTACTCCATTACATTTATTTGTTTATTCAATTCGCGAAATAACAGCAAATCGATTCTTTTCTCTCTTTGGTTTCTTTTCGTCGCAACAGTATCCATCCTCTCTCGTACTATGTGTCCCCCTACGTCGTAACGATAGATACAACACGGAAGGTATGTATGTTTATAAATATACAGATAAGCGACTGATCGCGAGAGTATCTGGCGCGATATACGATGCAGTTGGGACTATCAAGCAGTTACAACGTGCTACGATCTTGTAAACACGATTCGATACATAAGCTTGTTCCGATAATGGAGGAACTCGATTACGTGCATTAATGGCTATTTCAGAGTCCAAAGGGCATTGACTGGAAATCATATATTGAAACCGGTACAATCTTACTGTGTTCAATTCTCAACGTCGTAAATACAGAAAAATCCACTTTACGTCAATCATCGTGTTCTTACTGCCACTCCTAAATGTGGAAATTAATTATGTATGTTTATAGCATCGAAATGTGTTAATTAAGTAATATCAGTTTTAATTCCGTGAGAATATATGTAAAAATAATGATTGCAATTTGTAAGTTAAAAAAAAAAAAAAGATTTATCTTGTGGCTGAATAATGGTTCTCTCATAATTAAGATTTAATATTTGATTTTCACAAGAATCATTAAACAAAAGTCTATCGATATTCCTGTGAAAATTCAAAATTTTTGCATCGATAAAAATACTAAAATGTTAAGCACTCGAGAAGAAATTATTTACAACAATTGCAATAGCATTTCTATGCGCTCGTAAACTTCTAAGCCCAAGTTGCCGATAGCGAAATTGGATGAGTCAAAGCGGTACGAAAGAAAGGGAAACGCTGGGCAAAGAGTACTATATGGTCTCTCTCTTTCTCTCTCCGGAGTGAATCGATCGACGGCGGCGCCCATCGTAAGCGATGGCCCTTTCTTCCAGGAAACCGCGGAAGTTCGATCAATGCGGAGCGTATAAATTTGTTCGATCATGCTATTCGATCGATCAAAATGATATTGAATTATGCTACCACGTTTATTATGCTATTAAAGTTTGAAAGTTCTCTTCGTTTCCCACGTATTTTTTATATTTATATAATTCATGTACCAAAATAATTCTCTGCATTTGAATCGATTCAATTTAAGAGATATTTTAGATTTTTTTTTAAATATTCTCGCAATTTTTTACTATTTATACGAAAATGAAGAACATAATAAATATTTATTTTTCTGAAATAACAAACGTTTCATATTAAAACTTTTTCAATATATCCGAAATAAATATAGTCAAAAGATTAAGATTCATAAAATATATTGACTTGATGTGTTATTTTCCACAGTACACCGAGTCGAGACTTCCGAAGATAATCTCACGTCGGAAACGATCAGAAGCGAGCGAACGATAAGAAAACCCGACGACAGAAGGGCGCCGAAGCTGGAAGTTGGGAGACGCCGGAAAAGATATATTCCAATATTCGAGCGCATAGATAAATAAATACATATGTGAGTTCCCTTCAGCTGGCCTAAGGTACGCTCCTACGGCCGGTGTGTCCCTCGCCACCCCACCGCGGTCATACCAGCGATCTAGAATCCCCATTCAAGAATCTAATTTATATTGAAGAATTCCGAAGAGGCCAGACCGAGGCGTCGATCTTTGAGGCGCCGCCGTTTAAGATGCATTATGCTGGCAGGCGGTCGACAATAGGCAGAAAAGACGGGCGAGAGCAAAGAGGGGAGAGAGAGAGAGAGAGAGAGAGAGAGAGAGAGAGAGAGAGAGAGAGAGGAAGAGGGATAGGAAGAGAGAAAAAGAGACGGCGGACTCGAGGTGGAGAAAGGCGGGATGATCTTGGAGAACGCGAGAGAAACACGACGAACGAAAACGAACGGAGTGGAAAAGGCAGAGGAAAGAGAGAGATAGTGTTTCTTAGCCCGGAAAGAAGAACAGCGAGACGGATGTCGCGGGGTTACAGAGAGACAGAGGAAACTGGTCTCAGACTCAATATGATAATTGAGCATGGGGAGCGATGTGAGCGTAGCACCTTGTAGGCATCCGTGAGGCTATAGTTACCTCCCACTATATTATAGACCGCAAAAAGCTCGCGTTGACTTCGTACCGCCGTTCATCGAACCACTTTTCCGATGTCGATATGTTATACAGATCTATAGATAATAGCACTTATCCCGATACTTGCCAAAGTTCTCATGTACACGTCGTAAATTTATGGAGACTACCTTTGACTTTTAACATTTTGACGGAATTTATTAGTTTAATTAATGATCTGTATTTTTTTTTTTTTTGCGATCCTATAGATATAATAAGGTATATCTGTTTCTTAAAGATTTTATATAATTTAATTTCTAATTATTATATAATCATAAAGAAAGTTACTGTTTACCGGAGTTAAGAGCGTTCTTTTCAATACTTTCTAATAATGTATTATTTATATGCGTAATAACGTTTTGTTATTATAATTTACAAGTATATTCCTTGGGAACCAGTTGAATACAGCAAAACGGGTTTTTATAAAAAAAGAAAAGAGAATATTTATATCTACCATATACGTCCTTGCATTTCACCTAGAGACGGTCGTGTCGCGTATATAACTTCGCAGGTTGTTGTGCAAACTTAACCGACAGCGCTCTCCTACCTCCTACAATTGCTCAATGTTGCGTTGAGTAATCGTCGCCGTTTCACCCGCCATCGTCGCCGCGAGGACGGCAATAATCGCATTGGCATTTCTATTTCTACCCGTTACGCTCCCCGCGCTATACATTTCCAATCGTCTTCGCGCCGCGGCATGTTTATTACTAGGTCGACGGTTTTGCCCGTTTTATATATACCCTCGCGTCGAAGTAGCGCGCGATCCGCCGCGTCGTCCGCTCATCACCGAAGCGGATATATACAGATACAAGAAAACGGCTGCGATTAGCGTATCGCGCGCGTCGCTGCGCGCGATTACCATGAACTCGTTTCTCTTGAACGCAAATCCGCGTTAAACCGCTGGCATATTTCAATAATTGTTCGTACAATGCCTCTTATTGTAATTACAATCATCGCACAATTGAAAGAAGAATGCTGCAATGAAAGTTTTTCACTTTTAAAATAAGCTTTTTCACGTAAATTCAACGTTAAGAAAGAGAAAAATTGATTTGATAAAGTGAAAAGATAATTTAATTAATTATAATTCATTGATGCATATCAATGATATGCTAACCCCAATAATAATGCATCAACAACGGGCGTTTCTGTCGTGCTTTCTGTCCCTCTCGGTCGTCAATGACGGAAAGCGCATTTGTGGAATGCATAGTTGTTGCTTAATCGCTGCCACTTCCCTTTGTGCCGGGAATTCGTATATCGACTCGCGTGATGCTGCAGCGCGTGCAATCTCGAAACCGTGTCGCGCCTCGATGTGTGCGCCGGATGTAGCTTGATACGGTGTCTCCATCGGCGGATTAACGCGCGACTATCATCGACGCATTGCCGTCTTGTGTCAATATCCTTGGTGAATGGAAACCGCCGATGCGGTGCCGCTCAAATTATACATAATTTCAACGAGGTAAATAAACACTTTGCGAATTTAGATATTGTTTCAGTCAAATTCGGAACAAACAAAAAAAATTAATACATGTATTAATCAGTTTTACGATCTAATCCTCATCGCAAAGTCAACAATATTTTACTAAAATCCTCTTCGCATAGAAGATTATTATTCAAAGTTTATTCGAATATTGAATAAATATTTGAAAACATTTTTATTACTTTCTGATTAATGTAATTTAGTTTAGATTTGTTTAGAATTTTTTTGGAAAAATATAAATATATTAATATATATTTCAACTATTACAACTTTATTGTCTCTCTTCTCTTCAATTAATTTTATGAGCAAAATGTCGTGTGTGTTCGTAAATGATTTTTTCATATATCCCAAAATATATAATAATCATTAAATATCTCCTCACGCTATAAAATAAAAAAGACTAAATGAACTGCAATAATAGAGATAACCAGAATACGAGGTTCAAGTGGCGATTAAATTCTTTAATCATGAAACATATTGTTTATTCGTGCTATTGACCTACCGCGCGGTGCGCCGATTGCAACGAGAAAGGCAGCAGCGATGAGCGCGGCGCGAACACCGCGGCGTTGCACCGATGTGCACGATGCAGTCGGCACCGGTGTGTTTGCTCCGAGAGGTTAGCGCCGCCACTTTATCATATCGCCTCAGCGCCGACAGCCGTCCCTTTACCTGCATCCTTCCCCTCTCATTACGTCCTCCCCCGCCATTCCCGACCTGTCAGAACATTATTATCGTCGCCGGGACGAAGATCGCTTAGGTTCTCGACGCGCTTCGCGGCGCCGTTATTTAAACAATTATGCGGATTTTAATTCTAATGTTTGCACGATAAAAATTGAACAGTAATGCAACGATAAAATTGAATTAACGTTATGTTGTTGAATAGGAATGCAAGAAATTGCTACGCGATGAAAAATGCGAATAGAGAAATTGGCAGGATTACTACGTTGATTTTGCAATTGATTTCAATAAAGTTTCGACTTCCGTAGCAAAGATAAATAACAATAAAAATTGCGTCAATCAACTATACGTGGTTACGCTCCTGTGCTTTCGCGCTGTGCTTCGATATCGAGTAATTCAGCTGCGCAATACGTGATTAAACAGAATTGAGATGGACGAGAGTGGGACGTCTTTCGTTACAAGGAGGTCGCCTTTGTGCTGATACGACGCGTGCAACGTTTTTACGTCACAAATAAGCATTGCAAAGGCCAATAACGGTCATGAGTAAATAAATAGATGATATCGATCCGCGAAATCATTGCATTTGTTCGAATGAAAATACTTAATGAGCAATCTCTTTACCAACTTTCATAATATTTCAATTCTTGCCGAAAAAATCGCGACTCTCTCGTCGCTTTAGGTCGCAAGAAAGCTGGTTTCGCATCGGTCCCGTGAAATGAATGATTCATATTACGAACCGATGCGGAAAGTTCATAAGTCAATGTAGCAAATACTGTAAGGACGTCAAGGTAACAGCGAACGAAAATGGCGATTCAAGAATTTGCAGAGTTGCAGCTGAAAGCTGCAGCCATGTGTCTTGCGTTGGTTCGACGTAGAGCGAGCGAAGGCGGAAGACCGCGATAAAAACGGAAAGGGTTAAGAAGAGGAGCGGAATATACCTTCGAGAATCCATATACGGTTTCTTCAGCTATCCATTCTACGTACTCTGGCGAAAGAAGATCAGCGAATGGATCGTGAGGGGAATAAAACTCAAGACGATCGCTTAAGCCCCTTCATGTACTTAGGGATCTGATGTCTCTTAGAAATCAACTCCTTCGACTTTAACGGTCGATCGATATCTTTTCTCCTGGTTGAATTCAACGAAATTATTTTCACAGAATGCTACCAGATACGATCATTTAATATCCTTTGAGCTAATGGACTTTGCTTCTTGAAATACGTAATGCGCTTGCGAAAGAAAATTCTACGCGTTACAAATAAAATAAGAATATACGTAATTAACAAAATAAGCCAATATTGAAAGACAATTATTTATAGTTTGAATAACTTTAACTATCTCACCCCTCCCCCGCTTATAATCGCGGCTACCATATTCGGTTTTCCGAACGGCGCGTATGGATGCTTTTACGCACGCGTGAGGACGTATCGAGAGGCGTGCATCCGACAGTGTCGCGAACCCTCGGCTCTTAGGTCAAGGCGGGGCTCCCTTTACCGCACGATTTCATCGCACAGCCCCTCGTCGCAAGGTAAATCGAATTAACCGGCAGATCCGAACTTATTGGTAGGGACAGGCGGAATCGGCTTTTACGCGACGCTACGGGCGTATACGGTGACGAGTCGCGTGTTGACGTGCGCAAATGCAACAGAAACACAAGGTCGCGAAACTCAAACGCGTTCATTGTCCTTAGAATTCGCAGCTTTACGCAAAGCGGCTTATCGTCCTGCGCGAGCGTTACTAATTTAACTTTTCAGATTAAATAAACGGATTAATTTAAGTCGACAAATTCGAAGTAAAACATTGTAATTTTAAATACAAAAATAATTTTTTTTTTTTCGTCGCATCTAGATTAAAAATTGGTAAAGTACGTTTTTTATCTATATAATAAAATATTCATAGTATGTGAAAACAGTATTGCGTGTATTTATTGAAATTATATTTACCTTTAATCTTTCTAATGCAACAATCGAGAAAATGATATCAATAATTCATAGTTTGCTTGAAAAACCTTACTGAATATACCGGAGATTTACGCGCAGCAAGTAATCTCTTCCTAATAGCATTTTCGCACAATCCTGTCAATTTCTCGAAATCTCTTGTTACAGGCTCTCTCTTTCTCGTGAAAGAGAAAGCAGGATGGCGGATCAAGAGCGCGGAGAGACGCGGCGGGCGAGGGCTGTTGTGAGAGGAGAACGAGAAAGAGGTGGCGAGAGGGGGCAGAGATCTTTGGTTAGAGAAGCATTACAGCGGCGCCCTGGGGCCATCCATCATCCCAATAATTGCTTCCCTTCCCATCATATAATTCCTATAGAACCCCACTCACCCCTCGCGCCGCGCTACGACGTTCTATACAGAATATTATCGCAAAAACATTTCTTATTCCGCGCGACCGTGCTCCAGAATGCTCCACTCCAAGCTAACCTACGCAAAGCGGAAACATTAGCAATTCTTAAGCATCGTTTATACGCGTGCGTGCTATTCAGCACTCGCTAAAGTGTAACGGCGGTTTCACCTGTTTCGCACTTTTTATCCTTACGATGGAATTCGTCGTCTCTTGGTGTTCGGCGAACGTTAAAGCACCGCGTACCGTATGTCGTGAACAACATAAACCAACAATAAGCATTCTTTTTCACCCATCTCTGTATTTCTCCGCTCAATTTTTGTGTAAATTAACAATAAAACGCGCCATCAAGATCGCCCAGCTCGCTTTTATCGTGCAATTTTTCCTGCTAAAACGTTCCACTACAACCATCGTGAAGAACGTCAAGCCGTATCAGCAAAAACCAATCAAAGAACGAAAATCGATACTATTGGCAAACCCTCTTTATGATGCATCCCTTATATATTGCGCATGCAAAAGACAAATAGCGTGCCGATTGTAACGAAGGCGAGCGCATCGAAAGAAACATTACATTGCCAAAAGCAGTGGTTGTTGGAAGTCGAAATTATTCCTAACGACGCGCGGAAGCTATAAGAAAATCATACGTTGCGGGTGAACGACCGTGTCGCGTGGGTGGAACTGCGCAATTTCGCGGCGTTTACGTAGCTCATAAAACGCGAACCCTCGTTTTAACGTTCCTTCTTGCGTTCGAACTTCCGTTTCTTTCTCAGAATTGATATTTACCGGTTACACGTCACCGCGTTAATTATCGCGCACACGCGTTCAACAAAATCGGCAAGAGCATCATTCGTTATAAACGAGAAGCTATTACGACTATGATTTTCTAATATTTTATGCAACAGTTGCACAGTTGCTTATAATTTTCTTGATTAACTATATATTTCTTTAATGATATTATTTCGCAATGGTCGATTGCACACGACGATCGCAGATTATAAATTTTAAAACGGAATGACGACAGTCGATATTGGAAAAACCGTCATTTTTAAAACTGTCGTTTCTTAATCTTTTTGCCTTTTAATTGTCAATTATAATTTTCTTGCATGCAACTAAACGTTCGCAATATAAAAAAAAAAAAAAAAAAAAAACATAAAATTATTCCTAGAAACTAGAAATCGATGACTAAGCTGGAAATACCACGTCGCGCATGAATAGTTAGAAAAATCATGAATGACGATGACGTACGCAGCTTAGCTATGCTGATACTCTACAGGCTGGTTTGACAATCAGAATTTTGCGGAAGAGGTCGATTAAACCTACCGGACATGGAAGTGGTCCAGCGATGATAAACGTGCGGCCTTGTAAAAAGACGGTTTCTCAATGAAATTTTATGCGTTGCAAAAGCAAATAAAAAGTTACTAGAAATATAATTAAATTAAATTCATCTTACATTCATATCGCTCTAATTACTCTATTATAACCCAAAACGTTCATTCGATTGTATTTTATCATAGTTCACATTAAAATAAAATATATTAACTAATCTTATTTTTTCATTCTCAAAGAATTGCTATATCAAAATATATTTATGTTTAGCATTATTCGTAGTAACTTCTTCAAAAAGTTCTGTTTTGATATTCGTTCTTCCCAAAACTCTATGATCAATAATTATGCCGTTCCACAAATCCGAGCTCTGCCCGAATACTCAGAGCCGCGGAGCGTCGTCTCTCATCAGAATTTCTAAAAAGGAAAGAAGAAAACGAGTCTCGGAGGCTCGTCACGCGCGGCGCGAGTTAACCAAGGAGATTTTTGTTCGCTACTCTACGAAAATCCTGAAAATTCCCGCGGGAGTTGGCCCTGGTGTGTCTAAGGGAGGAAAGGAGAGTTTTCTTTTCTTTTCGCCGCGAGCAACGGCCGATCTTAAACGGGACCACTCACGATGAGAGTTTCTTGAATCAACTTGTCGAGGTTCGAGAACTCCGAAAACGAGTTCCCCGCTACGCCCGCCGTCCGCTTCGCGCGCGCGTTCGCCAAGTCGTCCCGAGTTTGCTCTTCGACGACGACACGGTCGAGCGGAGCTATCAGAGCGGCGACTCGTCTTGAATTTCGTCATGGGAATAGGTTGGAATGCGCGCGTGGAATCGTGAAGGTGGTGTGAAATGTACGTATACGAGAGTACACGGAGGCACGTTACCGTTCTCTCTTTGTGAGCGATGTGTACTGAAGCTGCGCGCGGCGTGTGCACCGGTGTGCGTGAACGCTGTTCACGAAAGAATCCCATTCATAGACGTAGAAACGGGGAGAGCGAGCGAGCGAGAGGCCGGCCTAACGAGAGTGAGAGAGAGAGAGAGAGAGAGAGAGAGAGAGAGAGAGAGAGAGAGATACGATCGAGAAGAGGAGGAGGAAGAGAGTAGGAGGCAAAAGGAAGAGGGGAAGCGGTGGGAGCCATTTGGATTAGGCGCAGGCGCCAGATAGGAGAGAAAGGCTTAATGAAAAAATTTTCCACGGTAAGGGAGGCTCCGCGGTGGGCCTTCGCATTCGTCTTTTCTAGGTCGTCGTTGTCGTGCCAGCGCGCGGCCCTGGAATTCGATCTTTGAATGATCGATCCACAGGACTGTCAAGGAAAAAGACGGACGTGTGTACCAGATACATCCCGGGGGCCGTCAACGTTCCTATGGCATCTATGAAAAATTCGGAGTTGGTTTCAAAAGGCAAGATTTTTTTTTCATTCCTGCTATTCGCTGTTGCTGTATTTTAACAACTTGATTGTAATTTATATCTTCAATTTTTAATATTGCTTAAATTAATTTGAATTTAAATTAAACAATTTTTAATTAAATTGAAAAATACAGTTTTTTATTTATCCATATAGCCTTCAAGTTGGAAGTTTTTATCGTTGAACGACTAATTATTTTAATATGCCACTTTTATTGGTTTGCATTTGTAGCAAAAAGACACCCTGTAAAAAGCAGGAAATACTGCGAAGTCAAAAAAAGTGTTGATTGCACTCGATCTATAGAAGCGCCCATAATCCAAGCGGACTAGCGACCTATCGACCTCGTACGTTCATTCTCGAAAGAGGATGACGTCGATATACGCTCCGAGAGAAATATTTAGTTCAGTGCCGTTGAACGCGATATTGGCAGGGTCAAGAGGGAGTCTTGCGGCCATTCAAAAATACGTTTTAATAAAAGCGTCAAATCGGACGCGATCGATTGTTTAAAAAAATTAAAGTCTTGTCTTCTTCAAAATTTATTAGGAACCAAAGACGGATTCAGTTGCAAATAAATAAAATAACGTTCTAAATAACAAAAATAGAAAACACGAGGAAAAATTCATAGTCTCTCTTCTTTGTAAAATAAAACAGATGTGAGAAAAAGCACAGTAATATGCATGGGAGAAAATTCTTAAATGATGTGTAATAGTGACGAAATGATAATGATACTGTACGGTTCTTCTCAACGATGGAAAGTACAGACGCCTGCTGCTTATCGGTCTGAGAATATTAGGCGACCGCGACCATTGATCGCTCTCATGAATCGAGCAACAGTCACAATACGAAAAAAAAAAGAGCGACGTCGTGCCACGATCATGAATGAAAACAGATTGTTTCGAAATCAGACGACGTGGTGTTCCCGTTCTCTCGATTGTCGAGTCGTAAAGGAGACGAAGACAGAACGTGGAAAAACCGAATGAAATGTTGGCAGACAGAAATGGGGAGATAAATGGAGAGACTAGAATAGAAGCAGAGTACTTCTCAGAATACTTCTCCACGTTTTTCTTCGAGCGTGGATAAAAGTTAATTTTCAAGAAATTTTCACAACTTTGTTTCAAGTCCAAGTAGAAAGAGAAACAACCATGTAATTAGCGAGATCATTTTATTATCGTGGGTGATATAACGAAAATGAGGGAAAGAACCCTGTAAAGATTGACAGTATAAATTTGCGTACGGCACGATTGTGCTAGTTATCGCGGAACCTTGGTCGCCATTATATCGCATTCAATGGAAGGAGCTTTGAACGTGGCAATGAAGTATCGCGTGCGCCTTTTTCTCGCTTCCGAGGGAGGCGGAAAAACAACAGCGAGAGAGGAATAATTATGCGCGATGCAAAGTCCGATACTCACGACATCTTAATCTTATGCAAAAAAAAAAAAAAAAAATCAGGAATTCAGTCGGTATAATTTTAGTAATTTCAATTTTCGATGTTATAAATACAAAAGAAATTCTATTTTTGTTCGCTGATGAAATTTGGATTCGCGCCAGTCTCAATCTTGGAAAAAGATTATGTTGAAATGCGACGTGTGCACGCTTATTATCTACGTTACTGTTTTTATACACTTCCGTTCGTAGAGCCAGTATCGACTGCCGGCGTACAATTGGGCATTACATTTTTCTATGTAAGTAATATCGTAGTCTAGCGTTTTTTTTTCGTATAACGCGACCGCTTATCAGTCGGTGACCCAGTGCGTGGAGAGCGATAGCCCTCGACGTTCGTATCTGTTGCTCTCTTCGTGGTCACGTGCAACTCGAACGTTTCGACGGTGACGAGATGCTTTCAGAGATTCTTCGTTTCCGAAAAGATTCGCAAGGGTGCGAGGCGAAAAATATTTGCGCGATACTCCGCTTTTCGCGCCTGAGCTACGGTGATTCGCGTCAATAAATATGTATATAGGACACTTCTGTGAACTGTCGTTGATTTCATTTGCATGTGCTGCATAGTCGATCTTCCTGACGATTTTGAGATTCTATTTGATTTGAAATCTTGCGAAATTGATTACTCCCGATGTTAATTGGAGAGAACGATAATAAATAAAAATAAATCGTTCGCGATTGCACAATGCGAAGGAATCTTATCGCGTTGTCGCGCGCAGTCGGAGTTTCTTCACGCTATCGCGGAAGAATGCGTTGATTAAAGGAAACTCATGTACTCGCGCCTTTTATTCAAATGCTCTGCGCTCGCCGTTCTTTCTCTCATCGTCTCTCATTCTCTCTCTCTCTCTCTCTCTCTCTCTCCCCACCCCCCTCTCTCGCTCACTTGTATCCATCGTCGAAGGATCGCTTCGTGGGATGAGGTTGGAATATAGCCGTTAATTATCGTGGTAACGTGGAATGCGCCTCGGTTTCCCTTTCTCCGTCTCTCTCACGCTCTCCCGATATGTCTCTCCGTCTCGCCAACGCGCGAGCCCGCCTCTCCTCTCTCCTCCTCCGCCCGCTCGCTCCCTCTCTCTCTCTCTTTCACGTGCTACTCCGCATCCATCGACAGTGGCACGGACCACCTCATTCATCCTATCTGCATTCCTTTAATGCTACCTGTGGGCCATGGAATGTCCGCGCCAACCCGTCGACCTGCGCTCTCTCAGTGCCGGACCTACGGTATCGTTTATCCCCGTTCCCGTTTCACTCGACGCCGCTCGTTGAATTTCCACAAAAGCGTTCCACTGACTCTTCACGGCAAGCAGCGCCTAATCCGCGCGCGATGTATCCCCGGCGCGTTTCGTTTTCGATGATCAGAATACCGGTATAACAGGTAAGCGCGCTCCGGACCTACCCAGCCATCAATTATGCGCGGATTTTTCGACCAATTTGGAAGCAATTTTTTTTCTCACAACGATGGTTCCCAAGTTACGGTAAATAATGACATTTTCGACAAAAAAAAATTTGAGTCTAATTTAACCAAAGAATTTGTGACGTAACCGTGCGAATCGGCAAAAGAATACCATCTCCGCGCAGAAATTTTTGTATTTTTCTCTATTGCGCCCTGATTTCTTTTAATTCCGAAGATTTCGACATTGATTAAACTGCTTCATGTGTTCTTAGACAGATTTTCATCTTGACAGGTGGAAATAATGACAGATGCTTCGAACCACAGACAGGACCTGCCCAAAACCCTCGTGAGATAAAAGGTCTTTCCACGATGGGCGGACATTTTTTAACTGAACAGCCCGTGGATTTTCCAGAAAACGTTCGCGCGGGATTTCTTTGAGCTTCGTCGCTCATTCGATATGCTAATGTCCGGAGTCGAGGATATTCGAGGTAGACTAGGCGTCGCCTACCGAGCCCTCCGGTGCTTCTTCTTGTCGCTTATTTCATTCTTTCGTTTTTTTTTTTCCCTCTTCTTTTCTTCATCACTACGACGCACGTGCGTCCCGCTCTCTCTTACTGTAAGTCCATATAGAAATGCCCGATCACCAATTATCGCGGACGAGCGGCATTAAGAGAGCGAAGAAACCCGGTTTACCTTGCCGGTCTACAGGATCGTAGATCGTCATCTCGCGGGAGAGAGACACGCGATTGCAAAAAAATGTATACGTATACACACGACGATGGGAATGCCGCTTGAGAAAACGGAGTGCTTAGGGATAACACCGTCTGCTTATATATAGTGGCCACGCGACTCGTCTTTTAAAATCTCGTCGATGCGGGACAAAATAAATCAACTCTTACGAATAAAAAAATCATTTTTCTCCGGAAAAAATACTGCACCGAATTAGAAATATTAAAAGAATTTCTGCGAAATAAGTAATTTAACAATTGCGAGATATTTTACGATTATTATTTTTTTATCGTTCTCTAATTTTTGCATGAGAAGCAAAATCGTCACTTGTTTAATGCGGTAGTTTTCTCATTTTTAGCGGATCTTTTTTTTTTTCTTTTTACTAAGAGTGCAATGCAAAGTACTTGGCGTAACTTGTCATTAGCAGGATTATGAATGAATTTCTGCCCGATCCTATCTTTTTCGTTCGAGAGACCGGCCGATTTTCGGGCCCGAGGTGCTTCTTTCGCGACAAGGCCCGTAACGGGTCTGAAGATAACGGAGAAGAGGCGAAGGGGTGGCGCGGGGAGAGGCGAAAGTACGGAGCCGCCTCTCATTATCGGCATCTCACGGTCGTTAGGAGCGTATCATAACATGATGTATAACTAGAGGTAGATTCGACGGAACGGAGTCCCGTGTTTCACCTTCGGACCCTCTAGGCCGATATAACACAATAAGGCCCCGAAGCTCGGCGATCGTGGCCGAGATACCGAGGGGTTTAGACCGCACGGTTCGCCCTCTCCTTTTTCTCGCTCTCTTCGCTCTTCTCTCGCATTTCCTCCTTCGTCTCCCCCAATCCGTCCCTCTTTCTCTTTCCTTCCCACCATCCACGTACGTTTCCTCTTCCCTCTGTCTTCGTCGTATATATTCTCCTCCTCCTTATAATTTTTTTGCTTTTCCATGCACGATGCCGACCCTCTTTCTTTCTCCCTCTCTGCTTCTGCTTGTTGAGGGAGGAGAGGCCTCTTACAGCTTCTACTCTTTGGTCGTGCCGCCGCCTCGTATCCCTTTATCTTCACCTCCCAATCGGCCTCTCTTTCGTCCCCTCGATCTCTTCGCCATCCCTTATGATCCTCCTCTCTTCTTTCATTCTCTCGTCCCCCTCTCCAATAGCTAGGTTAACGCTCCGCATGGGGCAAACGCAGCCAAATTTCTTTAATGCTTAAAATATCACGTAATAAATTATTGCACAAAATCGATAAAGACGAAAAATAAAGATGCAAATTCTATATGCATTGTCGCACGTTTTTATGCTATAAATTTAATTATTAAATTCACCGAAATTCACTTTCAGCCTCGTCAGGATTAAAATAAATTTTTATGATGGAGCGCGCGATATTTCATATCGCACGACAGTCTTGCCGAATCAGAAAATAGCAGGATCTTATTAGACCTTGATGTGCATTCCTGAAGCTGAGAGAACGTCGGTCATGCCGTTTTATTCGTAGAAGTTCGCAGTTTCTCAACGGGCCCCGAGCCGCCAAAGATCGTCGCGGCTTAGCGGCAGCTAGCGGTCGATTCCTTGCCTCGGCTCTCGGGCTCCTCCCTTGACGAAGGTCAAGACATATCTCCATTTGCCCGAGGTCGCAGCGGCACCTTCGAATTTCGTGGCGGACCTTCCGAGAAACGCCGAGTGTCGGAGCCCTCGATCGGAAACGACCAGACTCTCGAGTTTCTCACTTTTTTATGACGGCCGCTCGCGTATGGCGCTAACAAGATACCGCAACTGTTTTCGGAACTCGCGTTTGTGAGCGGCGTGTTTAACAAATCGAAGTATTCCAGACAAGAAAAGACCTTTCGTTTCTTCAAAACGAAGGAGAGTCAGTAAACTCAAGCGGTATAATTTGACTATAAAAACCGTGGAAAATGTTTAACATTGTAAGATATACGGTATCGTGTGAAAGTGTAAAAATTATTTAAGTCTACTAAATCCTATTTGTTTTTATTCAGTAAATATGTGTCTCGCGTGTTTAAAGTATTTAATTTGAAGTTTAAATCCTGGTTTAAAAGCCGACGCGCGCATCTCGTTTCCTCGAGAGAAGTCTCACGCGGATTAAAAAATTGAGCGAACTTGCGACTAAAATCTCCCTCCTTTCGTCCTATCCTTTCAAATCTATCCGCCTTTCTCACGCATCGATGTTTCCGCGTCCATGACCAGTATCGCGCCATCGTAGGATGGTTAAAAAATAGCGGCGGGCGAGACGAAACGAATCGTCCGCATACATATGAGGATCGACAATGAATTTCCGAGAAACGCGGACTTTAACATAAATTGTCAAGCGCCGTTTCATTTCGACAGCTTTCTCTGACCTTCTCTTCTTTTTTTTTCGGACATTGCCACAACCCCCCCCCCCCCTGTCCATCCCTCGTTTTTCGTTTTCTCGATGCATTTCCTTTTCTCACTCCCAGTTGAGAAAATGTCTCATGATGCGTTCCCTTTTCCCAGGCTCCGATGCACGCTTTATGAACGCATTTTTTCCTAAAAGGACCTACCCCACGGTTCCCGGAATCGATGGGTCCCTCACAAGGGTCCGCCTTCCCCGCAACTCCTCCCTCTCCATCTCCTCTTCCTTCTACTCTTTCTCTCTCCACCGAGTTTCAGATCTCTCCTCTTGCCGTACTCACGAGGCGCGGCAGAAACGCTGACGAAATTCTTACTACGACGTAATATGAAGCACCCCTATGGGTAAAATTATACCGAAGTCAACGAGTAGCATTGAAGACGATGGCCAATTCTCAAGATTTCCCAAGATATTCGTACTATTTGTTCAAAAATTATTAAAAAATGTATTCGCGCGAATTTTTGATGACACATAAAAGATGGTAAAAGACAAAAATAATGTAAAAATTATAGCATATTATAATAACATAAAGATATAATAAAAAGAGATTATAATGCAGCACATTAAAGTATTAATGAATATTATACGAGTACAAAAAGAACTGGGAAAATAATGAAGAATACGTACAATGGTACAAATGATGCAAAGAATCATGATATCAGCCTTGTGCGAGAGAAGAATTGGTGCCTTTTAGTTGCCGCTCGTTACGATCTTCAAATACGACGTGAGAAACTCGGAATAGTCTACCGGGTCGATCGCGAGGGTAAGAAAGAAGCAAAGCGCCATCCATTTTCCCACGCGGCGGCACCCCGCTTCGTTTCGCGTAGGCGCGATGCGCGATATAGTCACAATATTTAAGATTATCCGAAAAAAGGTAGCAGGATCGCCCTTCGATTTTATTCCGTATAAAAAAAGAAAGGACTTCATACGGACTTTCCCACGGATTAATCCAACAGTAAATAAGTCAATTTTACGATTGCCTATTAATGCCAAATTACCGCATTGTAATCCCGCATTATGGAGCCTAAAATTATTATTTCTTGATTTCCGTTATAAATTTTAATACCTAGATAGAAACCTGTTAATATTGCCGGAAGTAAAAGATATTGCCTAGTATCTGATGTTAGATAACATTCTGTGAAAGAATGGCGACAGACACAATAGTACCGAGAAAATATCGACGGCACGTTAACGATGCTTATAAGTTCCTTATCGCTTTTAAAACGATCAGATTATGAACGACATGTATTCTATCTTTCAAGCGTTTTAACGGACATAGTCGTTTGCGACACGACTTTTACAATTAGCCTCGTCCGTTTTTCTAGGTATTCACGGACGAAAAAAATTAACCTGATATTTCCGAAAAGGCATATCTTTTTTGCTACAGCAAAAGACTATGACTTTTACGAACTATGAGAATTTATGGCTTAACCAGCGGCGATGCAGACAATCAATGGAACGTAATAAAATCTTGTTAAACATTTTTTCCCTTTTTCGACATATTGCTGCGTCTACCTACGATGGGCAAGGATGTTTGCCGGTTGTAAAATTCATTAAGAGCTAGGCTAAAAATACATAAAGATAAATAAAGACACATATAAAGTATAGCTAACAAATGTTAGAACACAATAACGAAAGGTAATTAGCGACTGTTATAGTGCAACAATAAATGAAAATTAGCAAGAAAATCGTTGATATCACTATATTCTTCCCCGATCGCGTCAAGATACCAACGCTTCGGAGTCAGCTCGGTATGATGATAAGCAATCGAAAAATCTTCACGATGGACCGCGATCACAAAGATTCGATCTGCGTCGAGCGATGAGCGAGCGACCGGGAGAAGTGTGGCGAAAAAAAGGAAGAGAAGAAGATATCTGTCAAGGAATCGAGACCGCGCAGAATTATCCTCGGGAATTCCAATCCTGGTTTGGTCCCGAGAGAGGCCAAGGAACGCGCGCGGCTCCATGTTCGAAACGATGCTGCGCGCTCGTCCTCAGCTCTCTTCCCCTCTCCCTTCCTTCTTCCTCTCTGTCTTTCCTCCGGATTGGTCCGCGAGCCCAGTCATTCACAGAAAACACAGAATGCAGACGGTCACGTGAGTCGTAGGCACCGAAGTGCTGCCGGGAAGGGCCCCGAGGAATGAGGGGGAAGGAAGCAGAGATATGTGTGTGTATGTGTGTGCGTCTAGTGGCGCCAGGCGGTTCACCGCTTACTATATTCTTCGCCGCTCTTCGTCGCGCAGAGGGATGGAGACGCGGAGATTTCGTTCGACACTGAGCGCCACTTTCCTAGCCGAGTGCAATCGCGTAGAGAGATTGAATCGCAGGCAAATAAAATTTACAATGGCGTTAAAACTAAAAATATAAAATTCTATTTTCTGTCACGCAGCTTGAAATTTATATCGCACGCAAAGACATTACTGTTTCGCGGTCAGGATGATTATTCTCGTCGAGAACCGGTCGCGATAAAATTGTACATTTATGCTATTTTCGCGAGGGAGAAATAGCAAACGCGCTTATCCGTACGAATCATTAAGCAAATCAGCGATCCTCGCAACTAAGATATCGCGCGAAGCACGCGCTGTATCTCCAAGTATAAAAAAGAAGTAAGAGGAGGTGTAAAAGAATTAACACCGGAATGCGATCCCGACGAATTTCACGAGCAATTTACCCACGCGGAAAGAGAGAGATGCGAATACGGGAAGAAGGAATGAGAGGAACGGAAAAAAAATCAACCAAAAAAAGTAGAAAACGATCGTCGATCGTTCGTAGTCATCGCGCACCAGAAAACTGACCAGGGTAGTTCTCACCCCTCGCGCGCGCGCGTTTCGGGCACTGTATCGGTGGCCCGATTCTCGGAAGGATCTCATTCGTTGCTCGATGCTATATATCTCCTTCGGGGGGGCCCTCGCTCCGTCTCCCTTTTATCCGCTCTTTCGTCCTCCTCTCCCTTCGCGGTGTGTTGTGCCGAAACCCGGAATGCTGGGAATAACTGCATACTCTTACGGAAACGTGAACATACACGCGCTTAAAAATATGTCTGTGTATTTATGAGTGCAGTCGCTAATCGTATGTGTTACTAGCGCGGCGCCCGAACGACATAAACGTCGACCGAAACGTAATATTTCCTTTTTCAAAAACCAGGCGTGAGAACGGAGATAAAAGCGCTTAGCAGTCGAGTCTGATAAAACGAAAGGACCTTCTCTGTGTCGCGCGATTATGGAGCGATTAGGTACGTGAAGAAGAAAGATGGAGCGGTATATCTTTTACCTACAATTTCAATTGTTTTTCAGAATTATGATATACCGCTGTACAAATACATTTTCCAATAAAAGAATAAGAATTTTTTCCGATTATATGGACCACTTTTGATATTTTTCCAAAAAGAAATTATTTATAAGAAAAATCGACAAATGTAATGTTTTAGGTAAATAATTTTTCTTCTTCCACTATAAATTTTTAAAAAATTTCAATTCTTTTAACGCGCAATAAAAAAAAACAATGATCAAAGTTGTCCCAAATTGAATTTTTTATCCCACTTTTAAAAACATCTGCAGACTAAACAAAGAAAAAATAAAAAGAAAAATAGCACAAGCCGAAAATAGCGAAAGCAATTCGGGCGAACTATCGACTTTCATTGTAGATTTCAAAAAGTTCGTGGTTTCTTAGAGAGCGAAGAGAGGGAGAGAAAATGGGCGGGAAAGCGGTCAGTAGAATTCAAAGAACCGAGAGAGGTAAACAAAATATTCTCGCTCGCTCTGCGTATAGAGGCCTCCATGTACGCACATTGAAGCGAGTCCAGTGGGTAAAAGGACGAGACCGAAGAAAACGAAGTAATTGAGAAGAACGCGAAGATGTGAAATGAAGACGAAAAAGAGATGTAGAACGAGAAGAAGAAATAGCAGCGACAGACAACAAGAAGGCCGAAGAAAAGGAAAGATAATGAAGGATATAATACGGAACGTGAAGGCGCGGATACAGGAGGATGCAGAACGAAGGGGAGAAAGAGAAGTAAAGATAAATAAAGAGAAATAAAAGTGCCTAACGATATAAAACGACGGGGAGAGAAAGGATGCAGCAGAACGGAATGGAGAAGGATAATCGAATGAAGAGAAATATCAAAGTCGAAGCTGGAGCACGGAACGAGGAGGAAGCCAGGGACATAGAATGCGAAGAGAAGGAGATCGCGAGGGAGAACGAGGAAGAGGCCATCAACGGGGGCCCCGGGTGAAAAAGGGACGAACGATCTACGAAAGCATCCGGTGGCGCCGTGCACGAAGGGCGAGGGAGTCCCGATGGGGAAAGGGAAACGGAGGCTTGCCCGCCCGATCGAAGTGGGACGCGCGGGACCGCGGGGGACGGCGCGGGAAGAGGGGGTGGGCACGGCAGAGGGATCTTTGGAGGCCCCGCAAGAGGTAAAGAGTCCCGAAGATGGGCCTTGCCCGCCGCGCGCGGTAGTGTCGGTGGTGATACAGGAGGGTAGGGTGAACGAGCGAAAGAGACGCGGCAAGGAGAGGCCGGTAGTGCGGCGCGAGGGGAAAGGGGGGGAAAAAGGGGGCGGGTGTCGTGGAATGCGGCCGTGGTCCCGGTATATACGCGCGCCGGTCCCGGCCTATGCCAGGGTATTTGTGTATTTATGTGGAACACCGGAGAACCCCGCCGATGAGAGAAAGAAAGAAAACGAGAGAGAGAGAGAGGGGGGAGGGGGAGGGGGAGAGAGCGCAAAGAGAGCGAGAGAGGGGCCTTCTCCCGTGAAAGGGAAGGACGAGGACGGAGGGAAGAGCCAATGGCCAGCCAAGGTGTGCTGCCCTTTCGTTACGAGGGAGCGAGTAGGTAGGTAGGTAGGTACACTCGAGAGAGCATCCGACTATGCAGCAAGAACACCAGGAAACAAACGACAGCCACCCCACCATCATCACCACCACACCGCCACACCGCCCATCGGACGTTTCTCTCCATCTAGCGCTTCCTTCTCTTTTTCTCGCGCCGCGCCAGTCACGCTGGTCTCTCCTCTCCTCTCCTCTCCTCTCCGCTCCTCTCTCTCTCTCTCTCTCTCTCTCTCTCTCTCTCTCCCGCGTTCTCGCTCCGTTCTTCGAAATTCCACCGCGGAGTACCGCGTCCCTGAGACTGCTTCCTTTTGGAAGTCTTGGAGACACCGCGAGGTCAAAACACGCGCTAGACTGTTGGAATTTCTGCGTAAGTAGTCGCTGGGATCTCCGGGATCAATCGTTTCGCTGGCGATGTTTTCTCTCGGCGTGAGCGGATTACAGGTGGGTGAACTTATTATAGCTTCAAATAACTGAAGCGGAAGATATCTCAATACTGAATTTTTTCTATTTCAGGAAAAAATGTTCTATCATTTAATTTCATACATAAAATCAATCCTCAAAGTTAATATAAAATTTAAATAAAAATACTTCGATGTACCTGCATAGAATAAAGTTCGGACAAAAATAACTCAATAGTTTTGTTTACATCGCTGATAAACGGTGCAGCTAATATTCCGGAGGAAACAACATTTATATATAGATCAAAAGATCTTGAAATGAAATCCGATGCAACGTCATCGCACAGAAATATAGTAACATTGTATATGTGAATTTTAATTTAAAAAGTGTAGAATTTTGTTTTGGAGAAAAGCCTTCTAAATAGATATTTTTTGGGACGTATAATTGGTAGTTCATTGCTAATTGCTCGTCGACTTAATTGTTGAATCTATGTGGAATGGCAGCAACCCCTTTCGGTCAAACGAATAACGAACGCGATCGAATTGTGCTTAAAATTGGATAAATCCTCGGAAAGTGGTATTTTTATCGAAAACCAAGTCTTCCATTCTTTTCTTCCTTTCACTCTCTTCTCTCTCTCTTTCTCTTATCTTTCTCTCGTTACTCAGAACGACGAGCGTAACGCGAGCAACCGGTACGTGAGAGAATGCCGTCAATGCGACGGCGGTGATTTCGGAAGGGAGCGAATGAGCCGCGCGTGGAGGGCGGGGAAGGGGGAGATAGGCGCGAGCGGGAAGGGAAATGTCTGGCGCGGGACCCTATCGCGGATACTGTACGCGTCGAGGAGTACGAATCCCGAATACCGCGCCGCGAACCAGTCTCGGAGAGACTGCAACGCCGGTATTCGAACCACGTGGCTTCGTCCGCCGTCCGCAGCGACTGCGACCCGTCTCGGTCGCTCGATCTCGTGATCGCGTTGACAGAAGGCAGGGTCACAACCACGTACCTCGACGACGATGGGAGCACGCACTTGCTTCGTGCGCGTAATGCGCGATCCGGGGGAGAGCTGGTTTCTGCACGAGACCGCGTTCTTTCGCGAATACGCACCGTCGCATGCCTTTCTAATTACCTTAATAGCGTAAATAGTTCCCCCGAGAGATAAACACGCGTTAATATCGAAACACGAGACGCCGATAAACGATGATTACGATATATTAAAATGACGCTAATACACTTTCAATTCGTAAGATTGCTGCAGAGAACTGGTTCTTTCTTTATCTTCTATGTAATTTAGTTTCTCGTAAGTGACGTCAAGTTGGAGTAAATATATAATTTACGATTAGTTAAGATATTCGGGTGTGTGTGTGTGTGCGCGCGCGCGCGCGCGTGTGTGTGTGTGTGTGAAGATAGAGGAATTCCTTAATCTTATCATAGAATATCTACATGTTATCTTATTGATTTAAAATTAATTTGATCTGCCAAGAATCGGGAGATACGGGATTTTTCAATGCGCGGCACTCTCGAATGAGAAAGGAGGAAAATATTTCGACAGGACATTCCTCGCGCGACGCAGTCTCGTCCGCGATGTGAGAGATTCCGATATGTCGTCGGTGGATGCGCGTTTACCGCGGGAGGAAGAAGGAAGCGGTAAGAATCTTCTCCTTGTCTCGCACAACCTCGCTCGCTCGCATGTAAGTCGTATACGAAAAGACACAGAGGTCGCGCCGTCTCTATCTCCTCGAGAGGCTTACGGCGCGCAGCGTCTCGGGCGGTCCATCGGCGACGGTGGCCCTCTCCACTCCGTGACACTTGAGCTTTCGGTGGAGGGACATATAGCGTGCGTATATACGGACGCATATATATATACACACACGCGTACGCGCGAGTATGTACGGCGCGGCGGCGCGAGAAACAGCGAGAGAGGGCAAGTAAGGAAAGAGTGAGAGAGGCGTCGTGCGCGCCGTGGGAACCGAGGAAAACGTTTCCCGCATACCACCCCCCTTGCTCCTTCACGTTCAACTTGGCTCACTCATTCTCTCTCTCTCTCTCTCTCTCTCTCTCTCTCTCTCTCTCTCTCTCTCTCTCTCTCTCTCTCTCCGTCTCTCTCGCCTCCTTCGCCACCAATGACGCGCGTGGGGCAGATACACGCATACGTACGAGGATGCGGGCGAATGTGTGCGTCTGTGTTCACAAGGAGATACGCGAGCGAGAACGAACGTAAAGACCACGTGACCGGCCCGTAACTTTCACAGACGCGCGCGACTCGTTTCGTCTCGCTCCCCTCGCGCCCATCCCGCTCCTCTTCCCTCTCGGCCTACTCCGCCCTCCCGCACACCCCGCCCCGTCTCTCCCGCTTCCTCTTATACTTATTCGAACGACGCAGTTGCTCCCGCGGTAGGTACGCGCAACTGCGTCGTAGGCCTCTCCGCCGAGAACGAGATCTGCGTACGGTGCCCGCTTCCTTATTCGACGCGCACCGCGCCGAAGAGGATCGTTTCGGTCGCTCTTCTCTCCCGCGAATGTCTGAATGCTTCGTCTTCTCGTGCGGACGTGACACGTCGGAAGACGTCAATGAACGTAGAAGCCCTTCTCGTTGTCCGCACGGTACGATAACCGAGTGATGATCGGCGGACAAATAGCATTCGCGAACCTCGAATCACGTTTAAACCGTTTAACCCTCTTTCCCGACAAATAATCCAATTTGCACCTTATCACCAAGTTGCCGCGTAACAAATGTTGAAAAATAATTATCTAAATCTTCATACGCGACAGATAGGGATAAATGTAAACCGCGTCGGATCGATGCGGTTGATCGGAGCGTCGGCGTTGTGCACGCGCGTTTTGCAATAGGAAAACAAATCGGAAATGTACCGTTAGAGAGAAGTTTTAAAACTCATGCATAAATAAGATAACATTGGTTGCAGAACTCACCGCGTGTTGCGAGGCGTACAGCCGCAGATAAATTACGCATGTTGAGACTTACCTAGAACAAAAACAACAACAATGTCATAAGAAACACAATAGTGAAATATTTATTAAGCAAAAAGTGTTATTTAAAATTTCAATATGCCGCGTGTCTCACACAATATTAATTGAATACTTTATGTATATATATATATATATATATATATATATATATAATTTTTTAATACAATTTAAAAAAAAAAATTTTTTTTTTACTTACATTTTATTTCATTAATATTTGCGATACAATTTTAGCGCTCCAAAGTCACTTAACGCTTTTGCGTAAAAAAATAATAAAAGTGGAAGAGAAACAGTTCATGCAAAATTAAATTTCACTTTGTATCTTTTTTTTAAACGTATTTTTTATCCTAATAAGCTTGTAGAGTTTTCTCTCTTTTCAAGGAAAGGAAGACGAGGGATGACGACGTTCTAAAACGAAGGGAGAGACGAGACGAGAAGGCGAGAGAAAGAGAAAAGCGAAGACGCGAGATCCGAGAAGCAGCAAAGGAAGAAAGAGAATAAACGAGAGGAATCGCGGGGAGGGAGTCGGAGAAGGCCGCGGTCCGGATGAAAGGGGACTGAGGGAGGTCGCCGCCCTTCCAGGAACCCTTATAAACTTGGACCCGATCTTCGGGCCTTTTTCTCCCTGTTCCTACTACACGCTCGCTCGCGCGGCGCAATCCACTAGAGTGATCCCTGTGCGGGCACGAACGGACGCGCACGCAAACACGGCCGCAAGCAAGCGGCCGTGTGTGCGCGTATTCTCCTCTCGTCGCTTTTTCATAGATCTCGAGATTTTTCCGCCGATTAGCCGAGCTTTCGTGGTCCATCGCGTGGGAAGCCACGGCGATCAACATTCGCACGTACATATATCGTCGCGTACAACGCGCCGTTTTTAAAAAAATATTTACGCTTTTTTTTCAGAAGTGCTACAAATCTAAAAACTCGTGGAAACCAAATAAAACGGAGGGAATCAAAAAAGTTTTAAAATATCATAGAAATAAGTTGAATTAATTTTTAGCAATGTGTAGCTATATGTTTTATTGTATGGAAGCCGCCGTTAAACATTATATTTGTAAGAAAATATGTTAATAAAAAGTAATAATAAAGCTATTTCTTCAGATCTATAATTGACATTTTACTTTCCGTTTGCTCATCGATTTTTAGTTGATTTCTAGTTCATTAATCTCAGCGAAAAAAATTTATTAGTCGATAAAACTGGGACAAATCTAAGAATATGTAACTTTCATCTATCTGTAACTGTTGACTTGAGTCTACATTAAATGCCTTTTTGTAGCAAATAATGATTTTCTTGATAAAAAAATTTAAACTCACGAGTTGTATATATAAACATATATTTCTATTTCTTTTTTAGTGTTTGTGCAAATAATTAACATCGTAATCTAATCGGATAAATGGCAAAAAACATATGCTAAAAGCTTATGCTATCTTCCTAAAAAAATTGATTCTTGCAACGCATACTTCGCGATGATTACAACGCAGGATGAGAATAGAGAATATTTTCCGACGCCTATAAATAACGTATACTAGATATACTAGAATAACGCTTTTGTAAGATATTTAGGGGGAAAAATTACATCTCCAATAACAGTGGATGTTCCATCGTTGACGCAAGCACTGTGGGGTTAATCGTTTGACGCGAGCGCGCGTAGGAGGATCTTTTCTCGAAGCGGATTTCTCGGGTCCGCTCGCGCGCCGGCGTGCCGCGCGGCGTTAAGAACGCGGAGTTAAGAACGCGAGGAAAACACCTACTGCTCGACGACGACGCTCGGCGCTGCGTGCGCCCCCGGGGGCGGACGAGAGAGCAGCGAGTAAAGTAATCACCGGCAAAATTGGTTGACGAGATAGTCAGATTGGCCGCTGGCCACTTGGCTGCTCGATTGTCCAGACACGCCTCCGGCGAAATGAAATTTGATTTTGTCGGGCAATTTCGCGCCCAAATCAACCACCCTCCGACTCCTCCAACCTTCCTCCCGCCCAGAGAAGCGGCCGTCGGGCCCATACCGTACCGGAACCAAGGGGGGTCAGAAGCGCGATGAGAGGCAGAGGGAACGACAGAGAGAGTCGTATCCCGTAACCTCGTTAAGAGCCGCACTCTCGCGGTATTGGCCTCATTGAGCGTTCGGGAGCATCTTTCCGAGCGTCGAGTGCACCCTTAAGAGTTCAAAGGGTGGGTAGCGAGGGTTAGGTTAGGTTCTCTTTACGCATGGGGGTGAAAGGTGGAGAAAGTGGCGGGCGAACATGGCGCATAAAGAGTCTCGCATCTGGAAAACTGTCGCAGCCATCGAGCGATAGAATACACGCGAACGGTGAAAGATATTTAACATATTTAAACTTTCGTGAAAATTTATACTTTTATATTTCTAAAGAAGCAAAAATGTGAAAGAATATAATAAAACAAAAGTGTATTTGCAGAATTTCTGATACCATTAACGATTACTTTCTTTAAAAAAAAGCGCGAACAAATTTTAAGATTTAAGAGAATGTTTTATATCACTCGAAAAAAATTGAAGAACAATGCTCTAAATATACGCATTTGACGAATAAAACCGCGAAACATTTTGCCAAATCGCCTGCGCCAAAAATCGAATGATGCGTGAGAGACAAAGAGGGTTTTCCGCCTCTTCGCGCTTTTCCATCCCCATTCGCGAATGTACGTTTCGGACGTGTGTTTCTCGATTAGGCGCCGGAGACTGCTGAAAATTCGATTACACGAAGAGGCGCGAGTGCGCTTTAAGGGGGTGGCGGCCCAGGCATTGTGCCGTGCGTTTGGATAATTCAATTTCTTTAAAGTAATTACTTGTTGCTTCCACTGTGAAAGTTTGTTTCCATTTCAAAGCACGAGTGACGCGCCGATAACTCGCTTCCTTACTAGTATAGCTTCATATCAAATTTTCTCTTTTTCTTACAATAAAATTAGTAAAAAATTTATTATAAATATAAGAACCAACTTTAATTGTTGCTAAATTATTTTGTATTAATTATCAACATTTTTTGGAGCAATTGCATTCCTGAATGATGACAAAATGTAGCTGTTAGCAATATCTATATCTATTATGAGATCTATCATTCACGGAATTGTTCACAATAGTGATAAGCTAATTTTAAGAATAACATAAACTATAAATTTTAAATATTTTTAAATTATATTGATCATATTTCAAGCTAATTGTAGCCGCACAATGCTATGTGTCTCCCAATTATATTTATTTTTAGTTTAATTATTATATTTTAATAATTATTTATTTATAAAAATATTAGCAATTTAGAAGTATTTTATTTTATTATTTGCATGTAATTTTATAGTTTACGATATTGAAACATTGCGAGAGAAAGGAGCAAAGGCCGTACAGCATAGAGTCGCGCGGTCGCCATTAATACGCTGCGCTAGTATAAGACGCCCCAAATACCAAAATAAGATAAAAAAGATCATCCATAAAGATCAGGCTGAAATTAGAATAATTTGTATGCATACATTTATAGAGATGGTTTATAACTTCGTGATTATTACTGAAGTCGCTTAATCACCGATTGTATTCCAACAATCTAATTACCGTAGTGTTGCGCAGAAATATAATACCGCTATAAAACGTACAACGTATTGTATGCAAATCATGTTTACCTAAAGCAAGATGTTAATAAAGACAAAGTTAATAGAAATAAAATTTCTTCAAATCAATATTTCGCAGTTTAACTCCACATTTCAAATTTATTAGATTAGAAATATGTAAATATCTCGAAATTGAACTTATGCCACTTTTTAAAACAAGCGTATGTTTTGTAATTTTCCTTCCGTTTTTCAAATACGTTTCTTTCACAAACTATCGCTTTATTCATATTTCCCTTTTAACATAAAATTTTTGATTGCTCGTCGCGTGCGATCTTTCGGGTATTTCTGGAGGAACTTTGTTATGCCGATACGATAATCGTATCGGCATCCCTATCGATGGTATCTTTGGTAGCAAAAACATGGAGAATGACGACGACCGAGCAACGGTGGAAAGCAGAAAGCGAGCAGGAAACGAGCCCTCGTGATCTCGGTTGCCTATTTTTGGCCAGACTTCGTAGAATCGTACAATTTCTCAGCCGAGTTTATGGCGCCGCCATCGCTCGTTCCATCGTTGCTCGATAACGCCGAATGATGGCTGATAACGTAACGATATTACGAGCAGGCGCGAATAATTTTTCACGGAAACTTTCTCCAAAATTTAAACTGCACGAAATTAACTGAAAAATTTAAGATCGAAAAATTTTAATACCCCTTTCATTATGCTAAGTAAGTTAAACTAGAGATCAATTTCAATTTCTCATTTTTCAAATATCTTTCTAATTCTTGAAAGATTTTATAATTTTATAAAGACCTAATAATAAAAAGAAGCAGCCAGTGAAAACTGTATAAATGTATTCCATATCTAAAGGCAAGTTCGGTTTATCGATTGGATAAAAAATTTTTTAACATATCAAGATATGAAACATGGTGATATATCATTCGTAAATAACATATAAATACTTTTAAAATATTTTTAAAACGGCAAAATGTGTGTGCGATATGAATCAATGCTGCATCATTTGTGAATAACGAAACGGTGAAAATATGCGGTAAAAATGTTTGATTAATGACTCATGATTTACCCAGTCGCGCAAATTTGTTTTAATTATACTAAAACTTCTTTTTTTTTCTCGAACTAATTAAGAAATAATTCATCGATTGCACTTAAAATATGCATTAAAGTACAACACTTTGGATGAACAAAAACGACGAATAAAATAGACATTCAAATAGACACAAAGTCATTCGAACAAATTACACAGTTAACGCAATAAATACATAATCCAACAATCACGCTACAACTACAACTATAGCGACAAAATTTACTGATGCATCAACATGTAGGTAATTTACGCGCTTCATATCGATTTTAACCTTTGTTAATTTTGTTCAATCAAACAGCTATTTTCCCTATGGAGTTGCGACACAAAATTCTTTAAAAATTTCAGAGAAAGAAATGCAAGGAAAAAATGTTCATTAAGTTGAATGATTACTATGCATTTGGGGAGGAGGGGCTGGGTCGACGAACCCTTGTTTCTGAATCGCGGCGCCATAGCGACCCCTAAATCACGACTGGCCAGAACGTGGACGTGGGGCTATCGGTACTCTATCTTTCGTATAGAGTACATACGCAGGTGGGCCGCGTATTTTGCGCACACGTACGTAGTACGTACGCACGATTGCGTGCCTGGCACGAAGCGCGAGAGTGCAAGCCACGCGTGCCCTATGCGGGAGTCACGCATCAAAACAAACCCTCTCCCTTCTTGCCCGCCCCTCGCATAATCGTCAGAATTTCTTGATCGCTCCGATGAATTTATGGTATTTGAAAGAATATTAATCCGTTTAATAAGAAATATTGATGAAGTATTGATATTTTTATAATATAAAATATTATTCTGCAATGTAGTTATCGATTACGGCGATATAAGTTTCGGGAAAACCGAAATGGAAAAAAAGAAAATAAAAAATAGAGAAAGTAATATTGCATTCTAAAAAATGACATCTATGAGAAAATAATTATGCGTTTTTAATGATAAAATCTGGAGTCATAAAAATAATATCGCTTTCAATAATATTTCGGATAATAAAACTCATATTTTTGCAAACACTAATTCTAAAATTTGCTAATAATTAAATAATAAAATATCAAGTAAAAATTCTGAGAGCAAAAATAAAATCTACCGGAATCGCAATCCTTTTCCGAGTCCAATGTTTTATTCGCAGGGCAATCACCCTAAGCCTACACACGCACGTGGAAAATGACAGGACAATAATCATGATTGGAATGCACATTACGAATCAACTGCGTCGAGATAATTGTGGTATTAGTAATGAGAGCCAAATGCGATCTCCGCTTATTCGAACACGCGCTACGCTTGGTCGATCGCTGGCTCGCACGATGCCAATGCAATTAAACGATTGGCATCGAGATTCTCGTTAGTAACAGCGACTAAATGATTTTTGGAATCGTTCAGCTCGTTATTATCAAATTGACGTATTCCATAATACAATGTGCGTGGAAACGCAAACCGCAGATGTAAGGCGTAAAAGGTAGAGCTTATTTCGTCCCGACAAATCTTGCGCATAAAAATGCTTAAAATCTTGCGTCCAATGCAATAAATGTGACAATATATTACGTATTTTATATCTTAAAGCGTGTCGCACTTTTACACCGGATGTTCCGAAGTACCAAATATCTTTTCAACCGCAAATATAGAGTGCGCACCAAGTAAAATGGTTGTTTCAATATTGGAGCACTACAAGATAATTCAATATTAGCAATTAAATTTTGACAATTTAAATCTAAAAAATAGAAAACAGTTTTAGTAAGTTTTAATACAGGTTTCTCTTTTGGCAGAAACTTAATTTTACATTTTATTAAAAATATATTCAACATTTAAAATCGAAAACTAGTAACAAATATCAAAATCTATGATTTTGAGATTTGCATCAGATTGTGTTACTGTAATATTTTTAATAATTTTTAAAGTGTTAAAACTAAAATGCTGACAATAATTGCTGCTTAAAGACAATCATAAGAGACAAAATCAACTATATTTGCTAGTAGAAAAAATTTTACTTGTCTAAGAAAATTGTCAGTTTGTAGTCGAAAAGACATTCGGTACTTGTCAAGCATCTTGCGTATTCCGCGTTACATTTCGCTCAAATCTAGTGACTTAAATACGATAATGAAACGTTTGCCTGATCGAAGAAATCGCGATAGAGTCGTTAGAGGCGATAGGGCGGCCTGTTCGATGGCATATTACAATTTTAGTCCCTCCGCCGGGTGCTAATTTACTTTAGCCGCATCGACTTTTCCGCGAAAGCATCCATCAAGTTCCATTACAGTTTCCGACGTCCACCGCTCTCGGACACACCCCTTTCGCATTCTCCCTTAAGCACATAATATCGTTACCCTTCCCCGCGCGTCCGACAACGGGTTACTAGAGAGTTACCCAAGAATGAAGCGACCAGTTCCGGTCGAACGGCGTCTGGAGAAATTCGCCGCTATTGTAAGATTGCGATTTTATTTTATTATACATATGTACATCGCGGATTAAATCACATGTGTATAGATTATGACCGCTATTAAATTAATCGGAGATAAACGTAGTTAAGTAACGTTGTCGCTATTATCTCCCATTTGATCTAATAGATGAGCAAGCATATTCATTACTATACGCATATCATTTTTACGATGTAATTCGATTTTTCTATTGTGCAAATTTTGAATATTTACAAGTTCATTATTGTAATATTAAATATATAGAGTCCAAATTTTGCCATATTTTTATTATAAATTTAAATTTATTATCCGTTATGTTAAATATTGGGCATTTTTAACACCTTTAACAACTTTCTTTTGGAAAAAAAGAGTAAATATTTGACGATATAAAATTTTGTTATCAAGTAGATTTCTTTAAAATTTCGTAGTAAAATAAGTAGTCTCTTTATATTCTTGAAACTGTTAAATTATTACTACTTAAAAATGCCAGCTTACTAACAATTCGGAAGTTTCGAGACTTCGAGAAGCGTCTGGAACTTTGAAATAAAAATCGATAGAACTTCGCACGCTAACGGTCGCGTACCAGTTTTCTTTAAACCCTCCGACCGGTCGATGCACGTTGTAAAAACATGCACGTACGTGTTTGCAACATGTATACGCCAATCAAAAAAAGAGTCGCAAAATTTGCTTCGAATTCTGTCTGTAATTTAGAAGAAAAAATCAAGAATTTTGCAATATTATTCGATATTTTGCTATCATTTAAGTCGTCACATAATTCACTCAAAAACTATATTTCGTTGCAAGATATATCTAAATACATTTGGTATACTTGTAATAAATATTTTACAACTTGTTAAAAAAACTCTTAAAACACGTAAAAGATTAAAAACAAATAATTTAGTATTAAAAAAAGTAATATTATTTATAGAAAGTAATATAAATTTTCTATAATTTTTTTTGTTTGTGAATTCATTTCAAATGTGACAAAATCTTACGGCATAAGATATTTTTACTTCAAAACTTCGATATCTTGACGATATTATTCAAAATTACATCGCCCTTTCGGCTCTGTGCATTTTCTTTCACAGACCGGGTTTATTAAATAATATCTATTGAACAATTTTTAGTTTTATGCAATAATTATTGAAATTATAATGTAACGAAACAGTTGGGCACAAGATTTATAGAATAATCGGCTCGAAAATCGCGAATAATCGCTGACGCTTCTTGAAATCGCCGACATTTCAAGATCACTCACGTGTCTTCAACCGGGCCGCCATTTTGCCCGCTGCCGCCATGCCAAGCCCGGATCCCCACCGCGAACATCCGTCTCTCTTGCGAACATTTCGTTTCTGATGACGAGAGAAGCTTCCGGATTCGCGACTCGAGATAACGCGGGCGAATGAAAAATTCGCAAACCGATTTCGCAATCGCGAAACACGAGCAATGCTTACGGCGCCGTCGTTGCACGTAATTCTCCCGCGAAGGCTAGCATCGCGCCGCGGCGCAATGAATCTCGGCGTCACGCCGAGAGAGTGATTCGTTCTCACGTCGCGTCGCAACTCGATGAGTCACGGTCCGTTTTCGAGCACGTTATCGAGGTTCGAGCCGATTTTCGTGACTTGCCACGGCGACGACGGCTCGATTCAGTCTCGTCAAAACGTCAAAGCATTTCGGATGAAAAAGAAATTAAAAAGAATGTAAAAATATAAGTCTACGATTTCATTAAAGCGTATAATCTTTTCTAAATTGAATTTTTTAAAAACTTTTAAAGCAATTAGATGTTTGACAATCTACATAAATCGAACTTGTGTCACTGAAACATAAATTAAATTTAAGGATTTAAAATTAGATTGCAAACAATTAGAGTAGGATAAATTTATACAAGCGATTTATCATATCTACAATAAAGCTAAGAATGAAATTATAACAAAATTATCACTAAACTATCATTGAATTCGATAAATTTGCGAACCAGGACTCTTCTCATTCTAGAAAAACATTTTTTAATTCCTTTTATAAGGTACTATCAAAGGATTTCTATTTTATTTAACATGAAATCGACAAATCTTTTGCCACAACCAAATATTTTGCACCTAAACGTGATAGATGAATTGAATGGATGTAAATCGATTAAACGTCCAATATTTTATATTGAGAATATAATAGATATCTCATATCTTGACCTTCTCTACAAACGTTACGAAGCATTCTGCGGATTTCGGAACGAGTAGCGAGGGAGGTAGAGAAAAATAGACGGAGTAAGGGGAATAGAGATCGATGGTCCCCGTCCCATTCGTCAAGGAGAACTCCGTTATTTCGCAAACGCGACCTTACCTTCCTGGAACGCCTGAACCGCGTCCTTGGACGACGGAGGTCATCGGCTCGCAGAGGAACTCTTGTTCGTCCGCCGTTACCCCGCCGTCGTCGCTTCACCTTGGTGAACGTCGACGATCGATACAAACCGTCAAATCTCGCGTCCGCAGTCTCGCGGTGCTGGCAAGGACGACGACGGCGTCGGCATCGGCATCGGACCGGTGGCAGCTAGACGACGTGCGGTCAGAACGACCGATTTTCGAATACCATGCATACCGACAAGCGAGCCAGCAAGCCGGCGACAAGCTAGTAGACCGCTCTATTTAACTGTACCTTCTACAATTGTCTAGGTTCTCTAACCCCTTGCGATCCGAGCTCCATGCATGCTGCTTCGTTACTACCGGTTTGCATCCATTTCGCTCAATACTGTATCGTTTTTCTTCATCATAATGTTCAAAGTTTTACATAATGTAACATTTATGGAAATATATCAGCGTTTTGTTAAAATATTAATAAATAAAAAATACCATCATTTATTTAGCACAGAAATTATTGTGTCTTATACAACTCTTTCGCAAAAGATTAGATGGATTAGCGACAAAATTTCAAAAGTACAAGTAAATAGCAAAACCTTAATAAAGGATTTTAAAGGATTTTTCTAATTTCAAATAGACTTTAGCGGACTTCAGTTTGAAGATGAGTTTCAATGATGTATTTTATTAGAATAATTAATCTCTAACATCGAATTAACTCCGAGCAATTTTTTGAAATCTAAACTTTGCAAAATCATTTCAATTTAAAATGTAGAAATTTTTCTTTCAGAACTATGCATTTCCAACAAAACAAGTATGTGTCTACACTTTGATGAACGGAAAACAAAGAGAACATATACAAGAAGCGCATCTACCCAAATATCACAGAAGCGTAAAAAAACGTCTAAAAGACATAGCGATAATTTAAAACGTCTCAAAGACATCTTTGCGACATCTTTCGGACGTACGCGTCGTCTAGATAAAGGAGCCAGAGATCTATTAGCAAACGTCGCGTGAAACGGCGGCGGCGGCGGCCGCCTGCCTATTTTCACGACTGATCGAGAAGCGCGCGTTCGGTCGCGCGGTCGACCGACTCGTTACCTCGTGACATTTTTATCGGTCCGACAGCATTTTCGGACGCGCGGCGTCGCGCCGTGACGCGGCGGTGGACTACAATGAGTGTGTGACTCGCACGTTCGAAAATAGAGAGGCGCCGCTTGCCCGCTCGAAACCGTGCGCGCTTGAGGACGGCGGCGGCAACGACAACGACGGCGACGACGACGACGACGAAGACGCTTGTCGCGTTATCCGTCTTATCGGTCGGGCATTACGTAAGCGTCACCACGTCGCCCATGTCATTCGCGGTGGTAAGAGGCTTCGTGGGCGCGCGCGAAAAGAAAGAGAGAGAACGATCAGGAGAACGCGGAGGGCACTCGTAACATGATTTGCATGCCTTCGGAATTGCATATAAGTGTCTAGAAGAGTTTAAAATATTGAAATGGAATGAGAATGTCCTCCCGAATGGGAGTGTCGGACAGATCTGTGATCAATCATTCGGGATATCTCCAAATAAAAAAACAGTAAGAGGAAATCGCTATGCTCCAAGAGCGCAACAAAGAGTGCGGAATAGATAGCATTTGATCCTACTAGCAATTATATTAGATTTTCATGAACGCTTGATTCATGCAAATATTTGCAGTACCTACTACAAATTTTAAATTTTAAAGTAAAATGGCACATGTACTTAACAGTCGCTCTTTACATATTATATACCAAATACACTTTTAATTACACATTATTTTATGAAAATTTGATAATTATTGTATTACTGCAATATAATTTAGAGAACATTAAGAGCTGATTCTTTCAAAATCAATTAATTTTACTTAGGATTTTCTGCGTTTCTTCGTGAATTCTATCTTTCAAAATAAAATAGTAGTTGAATAGTAATTAAAATATAATTAGAGTATAACCTATTTTTAATTTGTAATTTTTCTGTTTTCCTTTGTTGAAAAAAATTCTTTTTCTTATTCCAAATCTTGAAAATATATTTATACCTTGTACAATTAAAATGCAAAACAACACAACGCAATTAAAAAGAACGAACTTAAAATTTCTGTAACGTCGCAGAAATCGGCGATATCTCATATTCTATTAAATTTGTACTTGAGTCCGCGATTTTTTAAGCTATGTAGAAGCTCCAGTTTCACATACGTTTCTCTTCGTCGACGGCGCTTGTCTGCGTCGTTGACGACGTTCGGGCACCGCGGGGTTTCGCGGCGTACCTACTGCGCAGATTCCGTATCACGCGGTCGCCTTACGCCGCGCGGAAAACTTCGCAATCCGCGGTCGTTCGCTTTCGCGCTCTTTTGTCGCGCAGAGTCCCGGCGGACTGTGTCGCGTTTCATGCAAATTTGATCGCCGATGCGCAAGCGAACCGCAGTTTCCTTTCTTTCGCGATCACATTTTCAGATAGGCCGCATTTTTTTCCTCTCACCTTTATATCGCCTTCTCCGCTTTGTCTCCCGCTTTCCGCCGCTTTCTCGTAGATGACGATTCCCTTGCTCCATACTTCATGAGTCAGTGCTGTCATCGTGCGTCACACTCTGATGCGATCACACTCCGCGTCGCGATTAACATCGTCTCACGCACGGCGCGTGTCCTCTAACTACGCGTATCACATCGCGAAATCGTAGTAATAGTCGAAACCGATAACCTCTTGTTTTCGCGGTGAAATGCGATTTCCTTCGACGGATGACAACAAAGTCCATCGATCGATCCATGCCGCGTGATTTTCCTCGTCTCTTTCGCGTCACCGAGCAATCCTCACTTGTTCCGCGATTTAACGAACGCAAACGAGCGATCGGCGAAAAGACGCAAAACGACATGCGGCTAATGCGCGATACGGGGACTGACTCGCGTGCGCAGATGCGAAGCACGCAGCCGACAGACGCAGTTCGAGTAGACTAGAGATCGGCTACGACGACGGCGACGGCGACGACGGGGACGACGACGACGGCAGTGGCGGCAGCGCTGGCACGCACACAATCTACCATGGCCTCTCTCGTATTACACACTGGGTGGCCCGGCTTAGCGCACTGCCGCGCGGTTAAAATGGCCGCGAGTGTGTATCTTGTTTTCTCTCTCTCTCTCCCTCTTTTCCGCCGCGCGCGTACACCTATCCTCGCTCGGGCCAACGACTCGTTACCGTCGCACGTCGTCATCTTCGTCGTTGCGCGTGTTCGCGGAACCACGTCGCGAACTGGCGCGGTACAAACGCGAGACATTAAAGAAAAGAGGAAAAAAAAAAAAAAAGAAGGCGTGCGCGAGACACCGTAGTACGCAACGAGTAAGTAGTAGACACGCGCGAGAAGCCGCGTGGGACTGCGCCGCGAGAGCGGACGCCGCGCGCGTCGACAGAACGGAGATGCGACACAAACGTGCCGCTAACGCCGCGACTGGCCATCGCCGGAACTACGAGAGTAAATAGCGGGCCGACGACGGTGGGCCGCGCGACGCGGCGAGAGGGGAGAGAGAGCGTTCTCGAGCCGCTCCGGCCGAACGAGGAACGCGAAAGGAGGCAGCGGGACGGAGGGGTAGGAGAGACATCTCGAGAGTGCGTCGGGCCAAGTGCGCGAGTGTCGTCACATCCGGTATTCGGGGTGGCGCTGTACCGGGACCGACGCGAGACGCGGTGTGCGTATGAATGCGTGTGCGTAACTTATACGTGCAAAGCGTTACACACGCATGTGTGCGTGCCGCGATAAAAGCGGCCGTGGTGCACACGTAACCGACGCCCGTGCGTGTCTACGGACTGCAGCGGGTAGGGTGGAGAGCAAGTACGGCGTAATACGGCGACAATGCGACGACTACCACGACGACGACGAAGACGAGTCCCGTGCGGACGAAAAGTTATGTTTTACGAAGCGCGAGATTTTTGCTGTAACGAGCGTTCCGTATCGGAAAACAGTTCGTTTCTCCTCCCCTTCGCTTATACTGTCCCATTTTGCTGTAAATCTTGCTTCATAACGAATAAAAAAAAAAAAAAAAAAAAACCGTGGTACTTACAATCAAGAGAACATTGACGGAATTCATTACCCCCGCGCGGAGCTTCGCTCCAAAGGCGTGTGTGAATGTGCGCACAAATATTACAATCACGTCTTTATAGAACTGCATGAATAAAAGGGATGCATCAGCGTTCTCTTCTGAATCACATATTGCAGAATTACTATATACTTGAAACTTTGAACGCGGTGCTTCATAAACTTTTGTATTTCCTTTTCGGAACGGTCGCGCTTGTCGAGTGCTCCGAAAAGGAAAGCTTGAAGATGCGGTTTCTTTCTCCAAGACAGATAAACAAAACTTTTTTTTCAGTCAAAAATCATTGATATTTATCGATAATTGAGTCGTTTCAGAAATTGTTGTAAGTTTATGATAAGGATATTTTTTAATAATTAGTATAATTGAATACTATTAGCAAAATTGAAAAATAAGTGCGCGAAAACCTAGCTCGATTATCACACCCAGTCATTTTGTTGTTCGAATTAACGTGGGTTATTGCCAATGAAAGACCTTGAACGTTTCGAGTTTATAGTCTATATGCAGTCACGTGGTTAGCGACATCGCGGGCACGCGGCAGTTTGTGAGAATCGATTCGATTACAGCGAAATGTTAAACTTTTTTCACCTCGGCGAAACCTTTCAATTTAGGATGACTATCAATGCTTCCGTCATGTAAAGGTATATCGATACTTTTTTCAGACTTCGATGAAACATTTTTTCTTAAGAGAATTTTATATATACTTATTATTTTATACGTATTATAAATTATACTTATATATCTCTCACGTGAAAAAATAATAATGAAGTTAATTATATTGTTTTGTTAAATCTTAAATTTTCCCTCTCAAACTTCAAATTTTTTATTGTAACATTCGTAAAAATTTTGTCAAATTTTGAATCAAAATATTTAACTCTATTAAATAGCTATTAAATATCTAGTATAGATGTCTTAAAATTTTTCGTATAATTTTGTCGCTCCTTGACATTTCTCGATGACGTTCGTCGTCAAGATGCCTGCCATTGACGTCTGGACAATTGTAAGATTCGTTTCCTCATCGATGCCGCTAGTTATTATTATTCTCGATGAACGACCTCGGTGCTCGCGGCTTCTACGTAGATAGGTAACGTGACGCGTGACGTAGACCCGCTCGCGAGTTGCGTCGATAGACGTCACGCGTCGTCGTGGCGACAAAAGTGATTCTCGATAATTTAACTTTTTAACAAACTTTATCGGCGTAATTTAAAAATTGCACTGTTGCAACTGGTATGCCGAAAAGTAAATGTCGCAAATGCATCAATGAATGATCGATTGAAAGATATTGTTAGATAATTTAACTATTTGCTGAGTCGAAAATATTATATATTTTTCTCGTAGATTTGTCTATCGAGTATCGATCAAGTTTTATATAAATTATTAAAAATTATTAGAAATACAGCATTATTTATATTATGATAAAGATAACAAATAAAACCAATAAATATATATAATAGTTTCGTTGTACAAATATTTTTAACTATTAATCTTGGAGAATTAACTTTTCATGAATAACGAGTAAACTTATGAATAATTAATAAACTATATATACGCAGAAGAGTTAAAACCTCTGCATGTGTGACGCAAATAATTTTTACTTAATCAAAAGAAACTATCATTTAATATCCGTATATCTCCTTATCCGTTCCTTAATTAAACGTTCACTAAATGCATCTTACGCACATACTTTTTCATCTAAAGCTGCTACGCGCGTGACATGACGTTTGCGCCGTGACGATTTGCGTATACGATGTTAATCGCAACTGACACGTCTGCGCGCTGATTAGACGAAAAGTTCTTTCAACTTTTTTTAATAGCATGACTTCACTTTCTCGTCACGTTTTCGGTGTTCATTTTCAGCATTTATTGGAACTTTCACGTAAGCACATTTCGAATAAAACTATCGATGAAATTATGAATAAGAAATATTTAACGATTGAGACAATAAAATTGTTGGAAATAATACCGATATTTGTTTCGATGCCATTATTTTTATTTCATGATATCATCGTTTTTCCAAGGAATATTTTTGTGTGTGTGTGTGTGCAAGTTTGATATTGGTGTGCAGAGAATTCGCAAAAGTTCTTCTAGATCATCGTGGATAAAAACGACAATCTTTTACAATAGAAATAAAACTGATCTCGTTACTCACTATGAGTGAATCACAAATTTCTTAAAAACTCGAGTGACTTAATTTCGGTAAACTTGAAAATAGTATTGTAGACCTCGCAAATCTATAGTACGAAAACTACGTCACGAAAGAATGACTATGCGTGTGATATAATGTCGCAAGATTGCGCTCTGCGAGTAATAAATAAGTGAATGGCGCTTCCAAGTATTTCAGTGATTCAAGAAACTTCTCGCGTACGTATAGAACTTGACAGAATTCCTTTTGAATGACGAGTAGATGACTAGCAGAAAAATTGATGCATATGTTAGCAATTTTATCTTACAAATGGTTGTATGAATGAAACGCGAATGGTGTTTTGAATGAGACATAATGCGCTCTTAATATATATAATATATATATATATATATATATATATATATATATATATAAAATTGAAGCTTTAAATTAAATTCTTTACAATCTTTTTGACGTAACTAACAATAAGCAATATATAATACGAGAACAATAATAACAGATAATAATATGCTATTCATCATCAAGTTTAGTTCAATGTATATGAACTATAATTTATAAAACTATAATTTATAAAAATTAAAGAATGTTTCATAAATGACAATACAGTTATCAAGTAATGCGACCAAAATTTGAAGATATCTACTTTAGTCTAGTGTCTCTTCAAATTTTAAAACGCTTCACAACGATTGAATGCACGCTATATTTTGCAAATTAAAGCAGAGATAACCGAGTGGAGTGGAGTAATATAAGAATAATTCTTTTCGAGATATTGCACAAACTTTCAGAGTGAAAACGAATCAGTTTCAGGACAATTAAATTTCAGCAATTGCGGTAGGTTGAGAATCTAAGAAATAATCCGTAAAGCTGGATCATTTTAAGTAATGCCGAGTCATCAGAAAAAATTTCAAAGATGTTATTTTTACAATTGAGGATTACAGCCGCAGGTCTCGACGTTGTTGTTCGTCGTAATCAGCTGTACGGTCCAGAACGGATTCGTTCGTTGGTAATGCGAAAGCGGAGGGAGACGAGACAGAAGAAAGACGAAAAGTCATGAACGGCCGTACAGAGGAGGACGACCGAGCGGAAAGGAAGAGAGTATTTTTAGCGGTTACACATTGTTGTTGACTGCTTCGGGCGACATTGAATCGCACACTCCCGCTGGGGAGCGCATACAGTTAACGCAGCGATCCCGTATGCGTATGCGTTACAAACGCGGCACTCGTAATCTCACGAGAGACCTCGATAGGCTCGTCGAATAAGATTCCTCTGTAGAGGCGAAACAGATAGAGCTCGAGAAGATTGGGTAAGTTTGTACCACGTCGTATTTATCACTGTTTCGTTTTCTAATGCCAGGATTAATGAGCTAATAAAGTTAACTTGAGTGTAATAACTTTCTTTCCTCTGAAAATAATTCTTATTACGATAATCATAAATACAAGTCTAACGAATAAATTATTGAACTGGTAAGTGAAAAAAAATGATTAAAAAGATTTAAAAAAGAAAACTGAAATTTTGATACTTTAAAAAAGGATTTGACCTTTCAAATTTTTCTTATTTCGCAGGCATATTTTTAATGCAGCCGTATGATTACAATCGCAAATATGTAACCAGTGGCATGACTGCCGTTTACAGAATAATACAAGAAATTATTGAAAGGATATGAATATATGTATATATACACGCGTAGCGTATTTCTGAGCATTCTGCCTGTTTCTCCACACCCTTGCATTTCGTGCCTCGTGACGCGGCTGACCCCACGACGTACGGTTCATAGCACCGCGAGGCGGGTCGCGACCGTTTTCTCAGATAACGAATTCATTCACAACGGGCGACGGCGACGATTCAAGCTCAACCGAGCGGCACGCGCGACCTTACCGCACGAACAAACCTGCGAACCAAGAATAGACGCTTCGATACTTGATAGAAAGTATCGATGCTCTTCTTAAGATATCATGGCAATAGCAACATCAGAAATACTCTGTACAGCCGTACGTGACATTAAGAATTTATTAAAGGAATTTTAAACCACTTCATTTTCTTCTACTTTTGTATCAACTTGGGTTTTTTAATCGCAAGTTTATACCGCACGGCATACATGCGCTATGCGCGAAAGTAGTAAAGATAAGCAGACGATAAATAGAAAAAAGGAAAGTAGACAAAAGTGAGAGCAGCATTCTCCGTCTGTACGGTGGCGGAACAGGAAGAAAAGGAAAGAAAGATAGAGAGAGGGAGAGAGCAGTCGATGCGACCCAAATAACGCAAACTCCCACGTATAAACAGCGACTAATGCATTCACTTTCAACGTCAGTGAATAACTGCACCGAGATTGTCGTCTGTAGATCGCCAAGTAAAACTAAGTCCAATGAAAGTTCATAGGAACGAAAAGTGTAAAAATTAGAAATAAATAGGGATATGAAAAATATATAAAAAAGATTAAACTATGTAACTTTCTGATGACTCATCAACATTGTTGTTATAGTAATTAAGTAAGAATGCTATGGAATAATATAGATATTATCAACGAATAGAAATTCGTTTATCAATATAAATAATTAATGTCATATTTTGTGCAAATTTTGCATAAGACAGAGTGGACATAAGAAATAGAACGTATTTTTCTGCTTATTATTACTCACGTTTCTCACAAGACGAAGCCGCATTTCCGACAAATTCAAAAATCCAAAAAATTGTTCTAGTTTGAAAGACTTACCTGCAACAAAAAAAATATCAATTTTAGTTACGTAAAACAAAAGATACATGTCGGGAAATAAAAGTTTCGCGATATTCTCTTATTCATCGTTTGATTAGAAAAAAGAAAGGAAAGTATACAAATTCTCGTCGAATTCATTGTGAGAAATAATAAATCTCTATATGGAGAAACACATAGGGAAATTATTCAACCGTTATTAATATCAGTGGCTATTCGTAAGACTTTTTTTTCCAACATTCTCGGCCGTATTTGCGGAAGGCCAATTTGGCAGGAGGAGTCTTTGGCATCGACGTTGCAGCCGGCGTGCCAGCTTGTCGCGATCAGGACAATGATCTCATGTCGTTGCCCGATAGCCCAGCGTACTCCGATCTCTTCGATAAATTCGCAATACTCGAAAACATTACGATCCCGCTGCGATACGCTGTCGCATGTGAATCGATTTTGGATCAATCTTCACTTGACCTCACCCTGATTTCCGAGCAAATAAAACGCGCTGCGGTGTGTTGCTGCAAATGGATTAAGTGATATATCTTTAATGCCATCCATATCAATTATCTCGGATTATGCCATAAATGGCGAGAGAACAGATGTGAATAGTTCTTGCAATTCACTGCGGTGTAATAAAGCCGAATAGTAATTAAATGTAGCGGCGATTGACAAAATCTGCGAAAATCCAGATGTGATTTTGACAAAAGTCCGCTTGATTAAAAGTGCGATGTGATTGATGAACAATTACGCGCGTACACGTATAGATCGCAAAAACAAATCACGTGTTTTTTTCGTTTCCGTAATTATAATTACAAGATGGATGGATATGGAATACCTTCAATTGCTAATGACAAATTTGATTAAATATCGGTGGAAATTTTTTCCCGTTATCGTTCCGATAGCCCGTGCGTGTTACGGATGGATTCGCTCATTAAGGACACCCTGTAACTATACAGGAAAGCATCCGAAGGCTCGCGCATCTGTCACCTGGCGCCGCATGCTTCCCTCAACGCACGTCCTGACTCATTCGATAATTGCGCAACACACGCCGTCATCTTCATTATGAGTCATCGTCATCGTCCTACAAGGAGCTCAGTCATCTTTGTAGCCCGGCTAATTATGTGCTGGGTAGAAAAATTTGTATCGCACTAATTTAGCATCGTGCCCTTCAAGATGTTACAAAAATGTGTGAAGGATCGTTTAGCCCTGCGTGGCATCTCTCAGACTCTTACCCGGAAATGAATGTAATTTATTTTCGCTATATGATACCGTAATTTAAAAAGACTTCTTCATAAATTTTTTCTTCATTAAATCACATTCAATATTAACATTCAAAAATTTGTTCTTTTTTTTTTATCGATATGAATAAATGGTCATAAATGATCATAAATGGAAAATTAACAAAGGAACTTTTTGATAAACTTGATAATTATAATAAATATAATAAAAGTGTCTCCTTTCTACAGGAAATTATTTTAACATGTAAGTGATTATAAATTAATATTCGCCAGTTAACGAACCCGCTTTTAAATTGACATTATTTTCAGGTAAATTAGAAAATTAAATATTTCATTAAATTTTAAATTAAATCTCTATCAAGTTAAAAATATAAATAACTATTTATCGACAAATTGGTGCTTGGATATTTCTTATCTTTCAAAGAAATTAAAATTTTTAATGTTTAATAGTTTCCAGATCAACATTTGGATTTTGGAGTGTGACTATCAATCATTATTTTAAAGCATCTACCACGTTACGCGTTCGTATGTAGGTGAATGTGCATCATTAAACATAATGTGCAAAGTGCATTGCATCAGCTACTTAATATTACTCGCCATTCGAGGGGGAGGGGGAGGGGGGCAGCAGAATGGTTCGCAAGAAAAGCTCAACACGCCGAAGGGTTGGGCAGAGTCGAAGGTGGTGGAGTGAGAGGCCGGAGAGAACGAGGATAGACGTGGAGGAGGAGGAGAACGGCGACGGAGAGGAGGAAGATGGAGACAGGGAGGCTTAAGCAGGGGGCAGCAGGTGATGCGCCAGGTGGAGGACGACGGCGCGTGCGCCGTTTTGCCCCCCGCCTTCCGGTCACGTGCCTGGGCTCCACAACCCCTCGCCCCATCTCTCTTCCTCTCTTTCGTTGCGGCACTCTTTTTCGTTCGGTTTCCTCCTTTTTTTCCCAAAGCCGTCGACTAAGATACTTCGGCACTTTCGTTCGGCCCCGACATAATAAGTGGCAATACATAAAAGATGTAAATGCCCTACGTATCGAACGGGCACGCGACTCTTAACGATCGTGCTTAAATTCGCGGCAAACTCGCCGACCGTCCCAACAATAATTTATTCATCCATTACATATAACGTTATAAAAAAATATTATTCCTCAACTAAATATAAAAACCTGTATATTACTTTTGGGCGAAAGAAGATTAAAAAATTATCTTTCACGGTGATTAAAATTTATACGCACTTTTTTGTAACATTTTGCTCGCAATCCCATCGATTTACCGTAATAAACGCGCCGGGTGGCGAAACGAGAGGCTTGTTTTCCTGTTGCGCCGCGGCTTTTGGCGGCAATATGCGTTTCTTGCTTCGCCGGAGACTTAGCAGAACCGACAGATGCCAGTCGGACGGAAAAAGTAAAAAAAGAGCAACGTAGATGGGGGATGAGCCTCCGTTGCTCGCACGACTGTCTGCGCGGTGTCGATTATCTTTTGTATTTATTTGGTCGGGCTTTTATTGCTCTTACTCGTCCGCCTCCTCCTCCTCTTTCTCCCGCTCGTCTCTCGCTCTCTTTCGTTCGACCGCGAAGGCACGCAGGGCGTACGAACGGACAGGAAGTCAGATAACCATCGACCCTTGCGCCTGGCGTCTTCGAGAAACGAGCCCTTCGTTCGAAGGAGATTCCTTCTCGCACTCTCGAACTCGTGGCACTCACATAAACGTATGCTCGCGGCATCAAAAATATTTATCGGACATGCGCTATATAGTAAGTAATCCCCTCGAAGGTCGACAGAGGATTTTAACATTACGACGACCGCCTTGTATTTACATGTAAAGGCAACCTGTTCTCTTAGCATATACATCGATATCAAAACAAGCTATCATTGCATTACTGTTATCTATCGGTTTGAATTTATTTCGAGCAAAATCTTCGAAGACAGTTTAGATACGCTGTTGGGAATAAAATCATCCAGCGTAATTCTTGATAAATAAAAATAAATATAAATTAAAATCTAAATCTTTTTTTAAAAATCAGGATCAACTTAGAATCAATATTTTTCAAGAAATAAAATTAAGCAAAATAATTAAACTGTTTCAATAAAAATCATTTAAAATTGACACATTCGCATATAGCAAATAATAATGATAGAAAGATTCACGCAGATATGTAAACATTCCACTTCATCTCTTGTCAGCAACTTTATGAAACTACGCACTACTATTGCGCAATATGTAACATGTAATTATATTAATTAACATAAACGATCATGGACGTTTCATCGAGAAACTATATGTAATCCGTCGATAATGAGTTAATCAAACGTTGATTCCAAAATAAATGATAGTAAATGGCTTTCAATGTTCAAATATATTTAAATTTAGACGATCAAAAATCGTGAGAGAACATGACGTGCTATGAAATTTTGGCCAAGATCTAAATTGCTCCAAATTGCTCGAAGATGATCCGCTTTGTAGTAGATCAAATGAAAATGCGGAGAGAGAGAGCCGGGACACCCTGTATACATACATACATACGATGCACGCGCGCGGTGCCTGCTGAATAACCACGTGGCGCGTGCGTGTCAGCTGCGATACGAACGACGCTAACCCGGCGTCCTGTCAATGCCGTTTGTACGCGCGTAAAGGAAGCTGCTCGAGCGGCTGCTCCGTCGTCAATTTCTTCGCCAGGAAAGAGAAGGAGGGGAAGAGAAGTGCGCGATGAAAAACCAATGGTGCGCGCGTCATAGAAGAGGGTAGAGAAGATCTTGCTACCCAGCGCAAGATGGAGAGAAGACAGGGAAGTAAGTGTACTGGCGGCGCGTACACAACCTGGCTACCTGCACCTAATCTAAATTTCTCGGTTCCACCCATCGGGCCCATCGGGGCCAGCACCCCGGAGCGGTGCACGCGCTGCTGCGAGGAAAAGAGAGAAGAGAGAGGGAGAGTGAAGTAGGGAAAAGGTGCGCGGCACTAAGAAATCACTTCATCGAAGACGCGGCAGATGCTACCGCGAGGTGGAAAGAAGGAGGGCGGAAGGGGAAGTTGAAGAGAAAGGTACCTCGGTCTTTATTTTTTCTCCTTCTCGTGACACGCTCGCGCGAAGCCCGGCGAACGTCGAGAAAAAGTGCATTAATTTTCCTGTGGCCCGTACCAGATGTCCGTGAAGGGAGGAACGAACTCTATCCCTCCAAAAATTAGAGCTGTATAGAAACATTTCGACCAAGGTGGTGTGTAAGTGGCACGAGGAATCACGTGCCAGCCTTTGCCATTTTTAACTTTCAGCTTTTCAACTTAAATATTTCACAACCAAATTTCGAGCCAAAAATAAAAATGCAAAAAGTTTTTAATTTACATTATCTTTTTGCATTGCTAAAATTTGGCTCGTAAAAATTCCGTTATTTGCAATCGTCCATAAAATATATATCGTATTCCGATATTTTAGTTTAGAAAAAAATTGCATGTTGGTCGTAGATTTTATCGTCAAATTAAAATTGGCAGATTTGGAACACCCTCTGTAGTCGTATATGACGAGTTTGATTCCGGCGATATGCATTCGACAATTCATTCGTCATAGAATTTCTTGTACCGATCGCGATGCAGCTGTCAGGTAGGTCGAGTTGGGTGATAGTTCGAGTCGATATCGACGACGGAGTGTACTCGAGTTTCGCAACGGTGCAGCAACGCGCAGAAAACCGACTTCTCATGGATACCCTCATCGTACCCTCATCGTTATCAACAGAAATCATTAGCTACGCACGAAGGTGGTCGCGTGCTCGATACCAATAACCGCGATGGCGTACAAGGTGCTCTCGAGAAGGCTACGAGGACACCACCGGTCCGACTATTCCTGAAAGAAGCATTTAAACGATACCCTTCGCATACAGGAAGAAGAGAGCTAGTACAACATAATTACTATATTTAAGAAACTGTCTCGGCGGCAATAAAATGTGTAACATGCAATCATCAACGTCCGATACGAATCATACTTTGTTAATTAAATAAAGTACTAACAGAGAAACAGATGTACGTGAATAGATGTAACATGCGATTGATACGATAAAAAGCATAGAATTCATTCAATGAGCCGATTCAATCAGCCTTACAATTTTCGCAATGAAGTGTCCATTTTTTTCGCACATCGCGATCTCATCAACGATATGTTCCGAATGTACAAATTGTGATGGGTTTTTGCATATTCTGATGAACCTAATAGAGTAATTCCGAACAGATAGCTGTACCGAGAGATACAGATCTACTTCCGTTCATTTAGCTGCAATACAAGTTGGATAAAAAATTACAGTAGCGAATTGAAAGAGAAAAAATTGATATAATTGTTTATCAGCATGCATCACAAAAACACTGATTGAATATTTTAATTAGTTTTTATAATGGAACGTTCTAATTGTGGGAGTCACATTTGCGAGGCGCCAGAAGATATAAAAAAAAAAAAACCCCGTACTCTGTTCATTTACCTCAAATTAATCCTATGCATTTAAGAAAGACTACAATCAACAGCGATGAGCGAGAAAGATGAAGGGGAAGAAGACAGGCGGAAACGTGGGAGGGGATAGTAAAATGCAAGAGGAAGAGACGCGAGAGGGAACGAGGAGGAAGCCGAAGGAAACACATGCCGTGAAGGCTCGTGCCACGACGATCTAAACCGTATCTCGCGAACAGCAGTTGCAGCTGCCTCTTCGCGCGCGCGGCACAGCCGCAGCACAAACCGCCCTGCGAGAGAGCCCCCTCCCCCCCTCGCCCGCCGGCACGTCTCGTCGTGTTTCTCGACCTACGGGGCACGCGGCGGCACCGGAGGGGCCCACTGCGTCCTTAAAACGAGCCGTCGTCCCCGGGCACCTTTCCTCGTCGCCGCGTCCGAGTTCTTTCCGTGGTCTCTCTCTCCCCCAAAAACTTCGCTACCGATCGCGCCGCACGAAGTGCCGGTCGAAAGGTGGTTAGACGCTTCGAGGGGGAGAGGGTGGGACGCACTTCGCACCTGGACTCTTCCTTCGTGGCGCGTGCAGAAACATGAGTGTACAGGATGACGGCGGCGATGACCGGCCTCTCTCTACCGCAGTCTCGCCGTGCCAGCGGCAATTAAGAACCTGCCGCGCGATTGTCTTCCCTCGGGTGAGACAGACTGACTCGCACCACTGTAACTTCGCAGTGATGCAACCAACGGTCACACAGACGGACATTAAACTTTTTTTAACGTAAAAGAATTCGTCTAAAGTGAATATTTACAAAACCGTTTGTTCTTAACAAAAAATAAAATCTAAGAAAGAGGAAAACAGATGTCTAATTTTTTTCAAAGCCACTCCTCCAGACGTTCTTTCAAAAATCAAGCTAAAAAGAAGGGCGGAGTTTTAATTCCTAAAATCAGTTTTTATATGTTTGCACAATCGGTTCGAGGCAAAATGGATATGCAATCGAGTTGAGAACCCGTTCTACCGATATATTTTGGCAGCAGAGTGGCAAACCGAGAAAGCGAGAGAAGACAGGGGTGAAAGGGAGAGAGAGAGAGAGAGAGCGCCAGAAGCGGTATGCCCGGCTGGACAAATTCGATCGTTGTCGGGCGTTTGACGGCTATTGGGCAGAGAGATATTCAGTTACTGGGTTTTAACGCGAGCCTGGCGTCGTAACACGATAACCAATTGCCTTGCCTGTGTTCTTCTCCGGAGAAGAACCGGCTGTGGCGTAGATCACCTCATTGATCACCGACTCTTACTATTCGAAAACTTCTTCGAGCATTTCGAGGAAATGTTAAGTAAAATCCGTCTTATAAGCTATAAAAATAAAGAAGAGAGGTAACTTTCTAAATCGATCGACAATATTTATAAGCCAAGTTAAAACTTCATCTTGTTAAATCAAATTGTATGCCAAACTTTCAAAGTATCCTATTTCTAATATATTTTCTTCAATAATATCTATTGAATATAACAATTAAAAATATTTAGCACAACTAATGTACAAATATTGTGATGGTGATTTAAATTTACTGTAATCATTGTCCAACATCCAGATATTTCACTATGCAAATTTTCAGCGGTTTCACCCCTCGGGTAAGGATAAACCGTGCGAATTTACTTATTAGCGACTTGACGCTTCTCTTTGTATTACGTGGCACCTCTCAGGAGTTCTAACAAGTGATACTCAAAATAACCACCCAAAGTTTCTTCCGTCCTGGTTTCAAAACTTCTTTTATCTCTGAGAGCGCCTCTCAAATGGTACTCTTATCCACCGTTCCTCAGAATGGCCGTTGATAAAAGATTCGGTTCCCGAGCTTCTCGGAGAATGAAGTAGCCCGGGAGTTTTGTCACCGAAAGAGAGAGAGGAAGAGAGAGGAACGCGGTAAGAAGAGAAACACTGTGGAGAAACACTTAGTTGCCGTCGTGTTTAATGCACGTCAAAAAGCTTTCGTCGTCGTCGTACTTCGCCACGGAGAAGTTCTTTAACGTTGTCCCAATCTATGGAACGTCCGCGACGAGATAACTGATGAAGGATGTTGATTCTAGTATCGCGAGGTTGACGAGAAAAAAATATTGCGAATTCGTCAATGTCGGTTTAACCTGAGAAAGACAGAGAGAGAGAGAGAGAAAGAACAAGATATCTTTCAGGTAAAATCGTTTATTTTTTGCCGTATTATTATATTATTTTATATCGTTATAGCAATAATTATAGAATAGGGAACTATTTATCAGCGGCTGATCATTAATTGGCTCGCTTTCGTAAATCACTTTGGCCGGAATGACAGTAATAAGGTGCTTTTGATTGAACAATATACCTTGATTTATTACAAATATGTTGCAAACAAAAATGGAGAGTTTCGCATAATTATATGCACGTATTAATGAACAAAATCACTTAGATTAAAATCACTCGCTTCTTTCTTTTTTATTTTTATTCTCAACTTCGAATAAAAGCTTGCGTTCGATAAGTAGCGTGGAATCGAGAGGAAAATCGGCAACATCGTTGCAAGAACGCCTTTCGTAGAGATCGTTATTGAGGGTCACGTAGATTACTCCGGGGCGGGTGTCATTTCCGCGTGGGCGTGTGTCACTTCAAGGGGGGTGAATGGGGGAAACGATGAGAAGAACGACGAAGGGAAGCGCGATTATCTCCCTCGCGCGCTGCTCTAGGATTAGACTCGATCGCGCCAGACACGACAGCTGGAGTGGATTTTTGAAATTCCAGGTGGTGTGGTTATTTCCTGTGATGTTCCGGCAAAATTACAGAACAGCGCGCCGTTCCTCGCCGTTATGCTCTCGAACAATACAGCGCTATATAATTATCAGTCGATAAAAGTTCTCACTTACGCATTCTTTATACACCAATTAAAATTGATATTCATAGCGTTCATTTCGTGACAAATATCTACTTTCAAATTGACTACACATGTGCAAGTCGCACATCGTTTTTCATTCATATTAATTTTCTGCTTTATGTATATAAATACATTTGTACAATTTCGGTACGATAACAAATGCTTCTACTTCACTCAATTTTCAATATTAGTACACGTTGTTCGAATTTATTCACGCGAAATCATTTCGCAACAAATTGAAATAATTCTAGCCGGTGGCGCGCCGTATAAATCTGGGGAACGCACGCGATGTGCCTTGCAAATCTACATAGATTACGAATTAAACATTATGATTTAAGTGGGGAGAGTGAAGAGACGGCACGATGGCACGGGGCCATCGTTCGCGCGCGTCAGTTTGCGAGGGGCGCAGTGTGTAAATTCGTATCTCGAAGCCAATGTTCCGAAGGAACGCTGGTCGTCGAACGCTGCAACTTTTTTCCTCTCTTTCTCCACACGTTCTCTCTCTCTCTCTTTCTCTTTCTCGTTTTCCCCGCACACTCGCGCGTCGACCGAAGGGCGCCCCAGAAGCGGCGAGACCCAGAGGGTGCATCGGAATCGTAGAGGTCCGAGGGTAACAAACGCGAGTAAAATGGATAAAGGCTACACCTGGCCTCCGGATGGTCGACGGCGGCACGCGCTACTCCTCCTCCCCCCCTCTTTCTCCCCCCCCCCCCTCTCCCTCTCTCACCCTTTTTCGCTCTCTCTCTCTCTCTCTCTCTCTCTCTCTCTCTCTCTCTCTCTCACCTTCATCGCCCCTCTCTCTCCCCATGGATAAGTCTCGTTTCTACCCGAGTGTACACACCTGCCCCTCACCGACACGCATGCACGTTGTTACGGCCGTGCGCGTAGCGAGGGTCGTAAATGCACACGGATTACTCCCGGCGATGCCGGTGGTGCGGAGGATGTGAGGAAAGAGACAGACAACCACTGCCGTAACCGGAGTGTCGAGTACCCTAAACCTTCGTCTCGAAGATAGGGGTGACCACCGATACCGGAAAGCACTGACGCGTCTTTAGATTGTCTCTCTGGATAAAAACTTTCTTCATAATCGCCGAATTAATTTTTATATATATGTTAAATCTTTAGAAAATAACGGTATTGTTTTCAATTGTTATTCGTATTTTTCGCGACCGTCCAAAAATATCTATTCAATATTTCTCCATGATGTTTCTCTTATAATATCATACTATATCATTTCTGAAAGAGATAAAAATAATAACTTCACTTTAAAATAAAATAGTTTCGCGTAAATCTAGCATTTGCACGAGTTCAAGTTAAAATGGTTGTCGATACGCTAGAGCAAATTGAATAGTCGTATGGAATTTGCAATAGAATCAGCTCAACGTATTGACTGCCGATAACTTTTCGTCCTTGCATACGGAACCTATATTAGTCCTTTGTTGCAGTCTTATGAAAAATAAAACGGAAAAAAACGTGTAATTCGCTTGAAAAAGATTTAACGGACGGATATCAGCTTTGTTCGAGGCACAAAAACTCCGTCAAATATTAAAACGAGTAATCGTCGCAGTACTTAATGCATTCAAAATACGGTGACACGACAAACAAAGAATTTGTTATTTTATTTGTGCAAAAGCAATATTCACGTCTCGATAAATTTGTTTGTTCCATTCGTTGCCGTTAGCGTGAATGTAGGTAATTTCCTTGTTATGAAGCACGAATGTTTTAATCGACATTTGAAAAAACACCCGGCCCTGCCGGCAGTGGAGACGAACGGGACAGACACAAAGCGAGAACTTGCACGAGAGAGCAAAGACCTAAAGCCGGCTGCTGCCGGTGACGCGACTGTTTTCGTAGCTGTTTCCGTTGGCGCTACCCTCGTCGCAGCTTCCTCTTCGTTAGCCTCGTCGATCTCTTAAACCCTCCTTAGTGCGTCACATCGAAGAAGTCGTCGCGGGCATTTTTTTTAAGACTTTGCCGTTGAAACGCGACATTTTACAACGCGACTTCGCGGTAACCCTCGCGGTATTCAGGTCACGTAAAATAAAAAATGTGGTAACATTTAAAGATTCGTCTATATTTTGAAGCAAGATATTTTTAGTAAACATTATATTAAAAATTTAATAAAGGTTTCAAGTTTTAAGAAATCTAAATTTCTCGTTGAAATAAATTTCTAGTTTTATAAGATTCTACATAATTTTAGAACATATAACAGTTTTACATTTTCTAAATAAAACATGGATGAAACTCGTTGAAAAAGTAACTAGCCTGAATAAGAGTTAAACGTGCGCGTAAACGTATGTGTTAAAATTTCCACGGAAGGACGCAGATCGAGCAATACGCGAGCGAGTAATAATCTACGAGGACGAGTATATTATTAAAAGTTTACCAGCTTGCGTTTTCTGCGTTATCGCGACACCGCTAATGAGGCAAGGGGCTCTTAATGATTATTTTCCGTGGCAGATGTAAGGATATATCCTCATATTGAACGACGTTGCTCGTCTCGCGACAGTTTCGTGTTATTAACGTGCGATGGTTACGCCTCCGAATAGAAGCAAACGCACGAACATAAGAACGTGGCTAGGAAGGTAAAGCGAAACGACGACCAGGAAGAGCAAGATCGGCAGATGGCCCTAGGGCGCGTGCCTTGGTTGGTTTTACGATTTCTTTTGAGGTCCTTTGAATAGGAATAATTACGGATAATACTGGCGCTTCGTAATGTCGGCATAAACTATTATTTTCTAATCTTTATATGTAATTTTTATCTATATTTTTCTCATTTTTCAATGAATTTTTCAATAATCTAAAATAAATCTTTTCCTTTTTCTAACTGCGATTTCTGAAAAAACAATCCTTCGCAGTTATGTGACATTTTCTGCTGTAGACATGCGTTATTGGCAAATTGCCACGCATCATAGTCCACGGTAAATATGTCTTATTTGTGCATGCAACATATTGATATAGTACGTAACGTTTACTGTGTCAAAAAATTCGCATCGACCAATAAACTCCGTTTCGTTGCTTTACTTCGCGCAATATCATGCAATCGTGCCGCCATTAAAGGTGACGTTACTAAGTCGTAACCTCCCGAATCTCTGTCCTTAAAAGCGAGTTAAAATTTTATCGAAGCAAAATCGCGCCCATAAACATGCTAAAATATTAATCTAATATTGATTTACAATTATTACAGACACCCTATATCTAAGCGACAGCTAAATGGTTAGTTTTGCTTCATAAAAGTTAGATCCCAATATTATAAATAATAAGCAGTGAAATTGCACAAATAACAAAACGACTTCTTAAGAGCTGTAGATAATATTCGCGTTTTATATTTTTGTTTTCGCCTTTTCTATAAAATTAATCGTATTTCCATCATAATAAAGCAGATCTCAAATAATAATATAATAAACAAATAAATAAATTACGTATATTAATAAATTCTCCATCTCTTATCGGATAACAATTTTGCCAATGAAAAACAGGAACGAACGATTAGCAGCGGGCGAAAAAAAGCGGAGTAACGATCGGAAAATCGTGCCATCTGGCCGAAAGCTGTGTTCACACTGAACAATGTCCGTATTATCTATCTCCACAGCGGCAACAGAAGCACGACATGGCAAATATTCGACGACCGGGATCGCTCAGTCATCGTCGAACCAAATTTCGTTGCTTCTGGCTCACTAACAGCGCAAATCGAATTCATGGCATGCACGTTAGAGGGTTTATAATCCGTGATAAAGGACTTTCGTGGCGTACGTGGCTACGACCGCTTGTAATAAAATTAAAATTCGGCTTTGTAACAGTGGCTTTGTAACGGCGGATAAAGTGCGGCAGTGTTTCTTGATATATCGATTTAGAACAATTTTATGGAGAAATTACTTCAACATAAGGCTTCGTAAACTGATTAATGGATATGGACAAAAAGTTTAATAAATAAAGAGTGCCCCGTCGATTAAATTTACATAAGTGACTTTTACGTAACTTATGGATTCATAGGGGATGAGACTCTAAAGCTCTCTGGCGAAGTATTGAATTTCAACAACTGAAGGGCGGAAATAAGTTTCGCTTCACCTCTAATGGTGCCATTAAAATAAAATTGTGTAAAAAAACGTATTATTTGAAAGGTCAGAGGATAAGAGAAAGACCGAAATTAGGATGCGAGAATAATATTTGATCACTGCATATGAAATGTCGCAATATATTTTTAACTTTAATCTTTCTACCTTTAACTTTCCACATTTGATCGAAATGCCATTATAAAACCGATTCTTTTTATTCCAAGAAACATGAAAAACATTAATAAAAATTTTTTTACGATTACATACATTTTTTTCTCCAAATCACATCCAAAAGATCGTTAATGTAAAAATAATATTCCATATAAAACAACCAAATAATAATGTCAAAATCATGAAAATTTGCTGACTTAAAATCTCCTAATTCTTTCAATGAGAAAGACAATTCTCCAATTTATTGTCCGTTCTCCAGACAAGCGACACTCTTGATGGAAAGGAAAGGAGGAGACAACGTTGCGATAAATATATCGGAAAGGTAGGCGCAGACGACGGTGCACGGGGGAACATAGCAGGAAGTCGGAAACGTGTCGAAATACCAGAACTCGTTAAAGTATTGCGCCCACACGCTTCGGTCCACTTTCGGCGGCGAGTCGCGTCGTCCTCGTCGTCGTCTAGACTCCTTGCAGACGTGACCTAAGGCCCGGATTAATTTTAGCAGTATTTTGTTTCGTCTGCCGGTCGGTGTCGTACACACACTGATGGCGTACCCATCCGGACAAACCCGTCGTGTCGGCTCGTCGTCGCGCCCCTCTAACCCGTTCGGTATTCCGAAATATTTCCCATGCACGCATGACGCGCACGCATTTCACGGAACTGCGTCGCGACGCCGAAAGTATTAGTGCCTCGCCTAGAACGGTCGCCGATGATGATTCCACTTGCTCGTCAACGATTCTCGCTTCTCGGAATAGACAACCGTCAGATTCCCGACATCGCATGTTGCGGTTCGACGAATGTAGTGTGATGCATTCACGGTATTTAAGAAGAAAAAATCTATTCCACGTCGCACATTTAGAGAAAAATTTAGCCGAGTAAAATTCTGAATTTCATTCCTGTCACCTGATATATGTATATGTATATCCGAGGTAAACACAGGATTAAAGTCAAGCGATTGCGTTTAACGTTAAGCGATGCGAATAAAGATCAAAATGTCAGGAAGACCTTTGCCTCCGCGCTAAAATGTTTTCAGGATAAAGCGAGAGTACGCCACGGAGTTTAATATTAGCTCGTTTTACCATGTATTAATTTTTTACGTGGGAAAGTAATTTTAATACCGTGAGTTCTACGATATATGAAAGAAAAAAAAAAAAGAAAAAACGTATACACAATCTTGTTCACGATATTCTTTGTTCCTCGAGAATGTCTTGGCTCGTACGTTCATCCGGGCTCGTTTACACCGGCAAAAGCTACGTAGAGTCCTGTGAGCACGTAATTCGCGTACGTTGTCCCTAAGCGTGGGTAATCGGAAACCGTCGAAGAACGCGTGAGCGGTTACGAAACACGCCTTTAATTACATGCTGCGCAGTATTGGAGCAAGCAGCGACACGCAACTGCAATTCAAGAGAAATATCTTCTTTCTATCAATAGAAAGATAAATCGTTCATTTTATGTCGGAAAATGCTACAAAAAAAATCTATAATATACTTGTTTATTAAATTTTGTAAACGTTGGGGGAGATTAAGATGAAACTTTGAACAGCATGAACTGGAATCAGATATTTCTTCAAATATATTACAGATCCGTTCACGAAAGGCTCGATTATATTCGATCGTGTATGCTAATTCTTAGTACGATCTCGTGCATCGACAATTTACAAAAGAAGCAATCGCGGTTTTACTGGCGACTCAGGCAGCACGCTATTTCCGCTTTTTGCCTAGGTCCACTTAACCGCGAGGCGAATCGAAAATCCATCTACCGTAGAAGATTTATATATCTCGTGCAGTTACGCGTAATAATTCCTTTTTAATAAGAATTTTTAATAAGATCATGGAGATTTTTCCCGCGATAATCTAGCCGGTGAAGCAATCGAGGATTTAAGCTAAAACACGGTAGAAATTATTTAATCTAAAATTTACTTTTATATTAAAAATATTGTCATCCAACTTATACCTTCTGCAATATCGAATGCAATAGTCATTCTTTTATCGGTTGTTTCTAAAAAAAAAGCACTGCAAAAAACGATATAAAAGACCGATGAAAAAAATATGCTATTTATAAGATTGTTTTTGCGAAACAAATACGAGAAGCGTATATCGTTTTTATGCCTTTAACAAAAATGTGATTTAGAAAAGCGACTTCTTATTTTTGACACCTGCAGCCTTCTTTACGTCAACTTCTCAATTTTGCAATGCTAACGTCCTCGATGACCTCGTGTCTGCGGGCATATAGGAGCATAACCGCGCGTATGCTTGCTTCAAAGTTCGCTCATCCGAGACGCATCCGAGTGCTCTGAACGAGAGAACGAAGACAAATGAAGAAAACGAGGGAGCGAGAAAGGGAAAGAGACAGACAGGGGAAGGGACGGTATAAAGGATACCGCAAAGAGAAGGAAGGGGGACGGTCGCGCGTACGGAAAAGAGAGCGAAAGAGGCCGGATGACGTTGACCTCAAACGAGGCGCCCGGCGGTTGAAAACGGTGCAGGAAGGGAGGACGCGACGCCGCGCGCCGCGACGCTGACGCACCGCGTATATTTGGCCAGCCTGCGCTCGCAACGTCCGAATCGCACATAGCAGCCTCTTCTTCTCGTAGTAGGTAATACGTCGACTGAGTTCTGTCCGCGCGATATGAGCTGCCGTCGGGCGAAAGAGTAAGTACGGCAAAGTACGAAATTAAAAATAAGCATTTGAGAAAATTTTCGAGGAAAACACAGTGTTTCCAATCAAGGAAGTTCGTTAAACTCACTTGGGCATTGAGACTTGAAAAAGAACAAAACAATTTCTCAGTATCGAGTTTGATTTTGTTCCCCTACAAAGAGATTGTTACACTTCGTTTTCATTTATTCACTATGGAGCAAACCGTTGGGAAATGTAGCTTGCTACTAGTAGAAAAATATTGCGAATTGTAAAATATGTTTTAAAAGTATTTTTTAATCGATGTATTTTCTAATTAATTTTAAGAAAAAAATATATAGAATAATCTGCAAAAACCTTAGGAACTATTTAAAAGTGCTACTTACAAGTTTCACTAATTTAAATAATTCGATAAATAAAATTATTATATTGCGTACTAATACTATGTAATATGTAATAATTCTGCAGATTTTTTGCTAGTAATCTATCTACTTATGCATGGAATTATTTTGGATCAATGTTCACCTATTTCGCATAATTGCACTCGCTGTAATTATATTATAAATATAATTGTACTCTTTTATATCTTCAGTCATGAAAAGAACTACTAACTACTGCAGCATCGAGTTGTATATCGTCACACGTAGGCTACTTCATCATTATAGAATCGAGTGAATCATACAATCGATAATCGTGAGGCTGAATAAGATCGCGGCGAAGCGCAAAATAATAAACGGGCAAAGCGAAAAGATATAGGTGCTGCATAGCGACATTTTGGCGCAAATCTGCGCTATGCGTTTTGCCACTAATCGACAGCGATCTCTCGCATACGTCGTTGCACCTTCGGGTCTTTCCATGCGAACACCACGATCGCTGAGAGGTAGTTCCGTGTGTGTATTTGTCTTAGCTCAGTTATACGGCCAACACTTGCATTTTTCCGTATATATCGTACAGGATTTTGCCAAAGCGAGAGAAATATATGACATATAGACGATGAACTTTCGGAGGACAACGACAACAAAAATGAGCAACTCACCGGTTGAAGCTCGTCTCGGAGGTGGCGTGTTGCTGCAGCCGGCTGATTTGGAAGAGCTGTTCGTCTCCTCCGCCTTCGTCACCCCCGCCCCCGCCCCCGACACCGTCCCAAACATCGGTTCTGGATTCGTCGGATTTCTCATTACTGTCGTTGACCTCTTCGTCGTCTTCCGCTTCCATTGCTGCACATACGAAATATTGAGAATTAGTGAAATTGCGTGGTAAAATATCTTATCGAGTAAAAATGAACGAGAAATTATTACTGGCGAGATTTGGAGCAGCAGTATGTTAAATATCTGTAAGGAAATCTACAAATATCTTCTTGGTTATATTGAGAACATTGAGAACATTGTATATAATAAACTAAACAGCACAGACTAACCGCCTTAAATTCGTTATCAAATTAAGAACTGAGTTATTAACATGAATGCAAAAATAAATGGCGCATCTTAGATTTCTGTGTCGCGAATGCATGAAAATAATCTGTATGCTTACTCGCAACAATGCAAACGCGACAATATAGCACCTTCTCCCCTATTTATAGCATCCTAAGTTAAACTCACAAACGAAATTATACCGCTCCCGTTTCTTGAAATATCTAAGCGTACGGATTTTGCGACAATTCCTCGAGGTAGTGAAATCATCTGTCGAGAGAACTACGTCGTAACAAATCGTCCGCACTGGCCTCGGAAGAATGACCGAATCGATCGTAGACAAATCGCGCGCCTTCCGCCCGTAATTCGATTTCTTTTTGTCCGCCACGAAGAGTGAAGCCACCGGCACGGCGGCGGGAAGTACGGTCGACGAATGTAACGAGTACGATGGCAGCGACAGGTGGTGCGATAGCAGTGAGGAAACGATTCAAAGGAGAAGATATTACGGACATCCCCGAGACTTTGAACGAGCTCGCCCCTACTTAGATCTTCGCTTTTCCTCGCTATCCTCCATCTCGCCCGCTCCGCAATGCCCTATCTGATTTTCCTTACCGCCCTTTACGTCCCTGTTTAGTATCGATTCCTATTGATTTTCTTTTTCGGCTACTTTCTATTGCATTATGCTTACAGAAATGCAATAAACAGTTATTGAATAGCATACAGTCACTGATTACGTGAATTCGTGATTAGAGTAATTCTTACGCGACGTCAAATGTTCAATTTTTAAACGACAGTGCACTCCTTATTTTGTCAAAGCTAATAACAAAGAAATAATAAATATTTATTTCTCTGCGCATAAAATAATTATCCAATTAATTTTTAAGTAAAATATGACTTTGATTATTTCCAAATTCTGCTTGTATCTCACATATCTTGAATAAAGCTAATGATATAAGAAAAATATCTTGTAAAAAAATGTAATGTGCCAATGAGTGAAATACTTGTCAATCACAATTTGAGAATAATTTTGATAAGTTCATATTTCGTATACTATAAACGTAAAAGAAAATGATATCTGTATTACAATAGCAACGCAACAACTGGCATAAAGTATATATTTACGTATCTATAGCATCAAAGAATAAATTCCCTTAAAATTATGTAGGTTTCATTAATCTTTGCACAATGTAGACAAACGTTCTAAATGACTAATAACTATACTTTGTACTTTACTTTGTACTTTATAATTTTACTTTTCGTGCATCCCACCGAATTATTATACTTTTACATAGCAATTGAAGTAACGTCTTCCTTCTGTGGTGTCTTTAAACGGCATAACAAAAGCGACATGACTCGCTTCGGTCAATCTTCAATACAAGAGAAAAAAATGTAAACGAAAAAAAAGTATAATACGTAAATACACCCGACGAAAAATCGCAAATCGGTTTCTCATCTGAAATTTTGTCTATTCGATTCTAGGTTCTCTATTATCGCAAAACTTGATCGAACAAACCGTGTTCTCTATTGGATTTTCTAAAACGAGTATCCACTCTCTTCGAGACTATCTTCATCGTACGGTATATTTTCCGAGATATTGACTGTCTCGATGTAATGAACACTACCGATCGAAAGATAGAGGCCGGCTTAAAACATTCATTTAAATCACGCGCACAATGCATTTTATACTCACATATATTTTGTCCGCTGCATACACGAGTAATTATAAGTTTTCTGAGCATTTGCCTTATTTTTTATTAAGTTAATCTATTTATCCACTATTATCGGATTTCATCGAATAAAGTACTTTTGTCAATGATCTTGTAAGATGTTTAGTAAATCGTGATACATATAACAAGAAGATGTCATCTATATCCTGTAAAGAAACAAGTAAAAAATACAAAATAAATTTTAATTGCGTAGTTTGCGAACAGAAAAATTTCCAAAATCCAAAAGTAACACGTTTATTTTATTGTAGAAATAAATATATAAGAGATTTGTACGCTGAGAAAAAGAGAAATTAGAAAGCAATAATAATTGATTGCAAATGAATTACCGTTAGCAGTTTTGAAGAATTTCCGAATTTTACCTATCTCTGTAGATGCCTATGTCTTTCCGTTTGGAAGATTCAGTATAAACTGAAAACGATATGCTCGGTATCCTAATAAGTACGCAATGTCACGTAAACAAAATATCATATGAAATTTTCCACGGTCAAGAGACGCGTGTAACGTAAATATCAATAAACAGTCAAACATACGCGCAAAACGTTACCTTCATATTCCAAATTATTTTTCAGAAAAACTCTACACTCAATCGAGAGGAATTTATTCCATATATTTTAATTGTTCTTTCACGAGGAATTATTTTTTTCGGATGTACCATGATTTACCAGGCAATCTGTGCTACCATTTAACAACTGTATCACTTGTGTAATCGAATTTTTTTAGTGTTACGATATAAATGTATAGCACGTGTATACACAATTGCAAAATTAAAACTTATTACATGTATAATTTAATGCTGCATATAATAAATTTATTTTTTGCAAACAATATCTATTCATTCTTGATTGGGAAAAACAATGTATTAAAAATGGATTTAAATATAATAGATTGCGTTTTCTGTTGTCCAAATTTTTATCAATCTTTTCTGAATGTCCTCAAATTAATAATCCCCTCAGTGTTACATAAACTGATCTCAGACAGGCGTGTTTTTAGCTGTAAGTTTAATGGATTCTGACGCTAATTGCAGGGTTAAAATAGTATTACTTTGCAATGACGTGCATTGTCATCCACGAATAATTAACACAAGTTCAAGTATCTGGCGCAGGGGTCTAAGAAATCGTCATTTTCCCATGAAACCGCGCATAGTCAGCGCGTAGGAAACCGGAGCCACCACCTTGTGCGCTATCACGTTCTCTCTCTAGATTTCCCTCTCTCCCGCGACCTTCGGAAAGTTCTCTCCCCTTTGCTCCATTCGTATTAGGCGCCACGATTGGGCGCCAAATGACGGCGACCACGACTGTGAGGGGTGCTGCTGCTAGAGGGATGAAGATCGCGGCACGCAGAGGGTGAGGAAAGGGGAGACGAGAGACAGACAGAGCGAGAGAGAGAGAGGGAGAGAGAGAGAGAGAGAGAGAGAGAAAGAGAGGAGAGAGAGAAAGAGGAGAGAGAGAGCGACAGGGAAAAGGGGATGAACGAAAGGGAACGAGAAAGACGGGGAATGTGTGGAGAGAGCAGAGGGGCGTGGCAAGATGAATGATCGCAAGACGCGGGAGTATTGATCTCGGGAACTGTACTCTCTCTCCACGGTGGAGTCTCTATCTTTCTCTTTCTCTCTCTCTCCCTCTCTCTCTTCCGTTCCTCTCTTCTTCGTATATACGATATATCTCCCCTTGCTCGTCGTAGTCTCCTCTCTTCCGCCCTTGCTTCGTTCGTTCTATCTCGAGTTCTCTCTCCCGAGGCTTCGCACCCCTGTACCGGGGTTGGGTGCCACGGCGGTTGGGTTCAGGGTCATGCGTGCACCCCCCCCCTCTCTCTCTCTCTCTCTCTCTCTCTCTCTCTCTCTCTCTCTTTCTCTCTCGCCTCTATCTCGGTTCTTTCCGTCCGTCCTTCCTTCCTTCCTCCGGCGAGGGAGAGGTCGTCCCCGTCTGGATCGAAGCCGAAGAACCTGAGGAAGACCCTTCTCTCGCGCCTCGATATATCCAGACTGCCTACCGACGACCAGTTCCACGACCACCGAGATCTACGACACCTTCTTCGCCGTTCGGCGCCCAAGTACATGGGGCTTTCGCTTAAACGTTCTTATAATCGCAAAATAGTGACTTCCGCTAATATCGGAAATTACGAGAGAAATCACTTCTTTTATCACGGTCACGAGTCGTCAATATAAGTATTCATGTTCACCGTAAATTTCACAACACACAGATTGCATAATGAAACAAAAATATCTATTCAACTTAATTTGTTATTCAAATGTAAATAATTAATAATTATAATTAAACCCATTTTAATTAAATTCTTTATACCTTTTCGCACGATATAGTAATAAAATGAATGTAATTTAGTTATTTAATATATTATAGAGAATATGAATTTTAAAATTCCATTAAGCCTGGTATCCATCGTCGTGAATACTACTGTTGTTATTACGGCGAATATAACCATCCCCGAACATTATTGTCTACGAAATGTCGTGTACCATGAATTGTCATAAGAAGGGTTAATACGGTCACTGCTATTCGTCGTTAGTAATAACCAAAGCACGGAATAGACGGAGAAGCGAGCCCGACAAACGTGACAGTCTCACGAAAAGTAATTTTACTGCCCTCTTATTCCACAGTTATTACGAATGAAACAGCGTCCGAAAGGAAGCCATCCCGCCGAGCACCTTCATTATTTTTATAAAACGTAGAAACGCTCAAAGATATAGATTAATATTTTCTCCGTAGTCGTCCGCTTTGTAATGGAGATGGCATTTTATCGAACTGGTAATTACCATTTTAATTACGATCTTGTCATGTTATGCGACGCGAGCGATGATCGGACTTGTACTTCCGAGCATTGTGCGAGAAAATAAACTCTCGTGAATGTATCGTAAAAAAGTTTTTCATAATTTATTTCAATATAAAGATTAAAGCTAGTTTGATTTCGAGCTGTTTGATGCGGAAAAACGCATCTTGTTCCAACAATCGCGCTTTCGTTAATATTAATAAAAATAAAGATCATTTTCAGCATGCAAATTTGCGGCTTTGCCAGAATTTTACTTAGTATAATAGTAGCTTTAATATTAGTTTTAATTCCTGCTTATACGGAATTTAGAAAAGATAAAGTCCGTAAACAAATTTAAGTTCTCGTTAATTACGTTGAATTTTAGGTATGCCAAATGTTGCGACGTTATTACAGTGTGCGTACCTGATCGAGTATTCGAGCGTATTTACGGGGAAATTGTTAAAAGAGTGAAAAGAAGTAGCTTGGCATTATGTTACAATATGGGCATTGCTTCCTCGCATGATTCGTGATTATCCGAGAAGATATATAATCAGGAAGTGCGCGGTAAATATTTTCCTTCCGCAGCGGTGCGCGGAACTCGATGGGTGTCGCCACAATGTATCGTAATGACAGGTGGACATCAAGTCCGGGATAATCATAGGTTGAAGGAAGAACGGACAGTTGGCGAGCGAAAGTCTTTTCTCGCGAGCAGCATGCCTTACGTTTGATTTTATATTGCGTTTCGCTGAAAACTGAGTCAAGCTCATACGTGGGTATCGATGCCGGTGGCCCGTGCCGGTGGAAAAACATTTATTATTCAAACGATGTAACGTAGCGTCTCTCTTTCTCGCTGCGTCGGCAAATAATACAATGAATGTCGCGTCTGCCGCTGCACCCGTGGATATCGACGACTGCGAGTCGTCATCGACAACGAGCTCGCGTCGACTTGCGTCGATTTAGAAAAGAAGGTTTTTAGATCGCGGCGCTGCATGACTTATTCACACGTGGCGTCGTAGAGCTCGTTGGTTATACTACTAGATACTTAAAGTCTTTACACTAACTAACTATAAGAGACGTATATTTTACGAGTCGCACAAAGATATGTAGAAACATCAATAAGAAACGACATATTAGACGACACGTATCCAAATGTTTCTCACGGCAAGTAAAACTTTCCGCGAGTAAATTGCGCTGTGACGACAGGAATTGTGCTAATTGATGCAAGTTCGCGAGGTGGTTTCATTTATGCAATATTAATTGCATTCCAACGGTAGAGTCGTGACGTCAATCATCGACGCTCTGCTTGATCGAATTTCACAGTAGTCTATACATATGTACATATATGCAATATTAATATCATTCCCAAAGACATGCTCAATTTTTTACGCAGAAAATATATTGCGCCGCGGAAGGAACGGACTGGGAAAATCCGAAATAACATGCATTGATTTTATGCCAAAATAAAGGAAAAAGATGTAAAAGTGATCTCGCACAAATATTTGCTGTAATTATCACAAAAAATCTGATATTACAGCTTCAAATATAAGTGAAAATAAAAACTTTTAATAAGTATATACAAGAAATTGAATTCGGTAAAAAGTAATGCATATTATTCGATATATCATATCTTGAAAGACCTTAGACAGATTCTTTTGTCAGCAAGTTTGTCAATTTCTTGTATTTATGTTCATAAATAATATGTAATACTAATATGTAACGAATAACTGCAATTTTTCGTCAAATTAAAAATGTCTGAAAATACTGTAGATATTATAATAATATTTGCGAACAAAAAGAGTTGGAGCTTCGCTTAATTCATAAAAAAAACATTCTTCTTCATATCGAGCTCTGTGACCACGAAATATTTCACAGTGGCTCTTTTCTCTTTCGCTCTCTCTCTTTCTCTCCCTCTCTTTCTCTCTCTCTCCCAGAAAGTTTTCGCGAGATTCTCGAAAAAAAAAAAAAAAAAAAAAAGATAGGGGTAAGAGGGTGTTTTTTCTTTCAGAGCTTCAGGAATCCGCGCGGTGCGCGGGGTACGCGGAATTCCTGCGTGGGACTGCCGTGCTCTCCCACCGCGTCCTCCCGATCCCCCGTGTACCACCCAACGTCGTCAGCATGGACGAAGGCAGCAGGACGAAGGACGAAAGGAAGAAGAAAAGTGTAAGGAAGGCGCGCGGAGATAGATCAATAACAAACCATTATGGACCCTCCGGGACTGCGAAGCGAACGTCGACGACGATTCGACGCATGTTTCTGTTTCGTAACGCCCGACTTTAGCCGCGAGATATCTCGCCACGCTAATTACATAATGTATTTTCGCCAATCAGATCAACTCGTGTAAGTGTAGAGCGAAAAGAGAAACTGGCTAATTAGATTAAACGGTTAATAATGAATAAGAAGATGAATTTATGATGAATGAACGATGGTGGTCTACGCATTTTTTTCTTTTAGTACTACATCGCCGACTGATTTTTAACCTCGTATCAAGAGATACGTGTCTTTCAGTTTCTAATGTATCTAATCTAATTCACCATATCTAAACTAAACTAGCTCTATCACTACTATCTAATCTAAACCAATAACACATTTTTTTTATCGTGAAAAAATGTAAAAACCTCACGAAATCAGCCCTGCAATAAATCCATTTCGATTATCAACGTCTTCAAGTTGTAGCAATAGTGGTGGAATGCACAGCTTGATAAATAATCGATTAGCATCGTATCATAAAAGAATACCAGTTATTCGGTTGCGAATATCAATACTGTTTTTCTGCGAAACAAGTGATCAATTGTGTATTCTAGATCAGATTGCGTTCCGTTCGACGAATCGCCCCCCAGTCGCAATTATCGTAACTATATCCAAGTAAAAGCGAAAGGTCTTACTACGAATGGACTATCTCCTCGCGTCGCTTCACGTCGAGAGCAGTGGAAGGAGCTCCTTCGAGTATATCCACATAACGGCGAGCGACTGAAGCACCATAAAACATATCTACGTCGTATTTCGCGACAAGGGCGCGCACTCGGAATCACGCACACATCACATTTTCCGCGAATCGATTCGCACGCATCGCACGACCGAGGATCACACATTTAATCCGAAGGACAGCCGAACGATCTCACTTTAGCCGGCGAGGAGCGGCGACGCGGCAACTGTACGCGAAATTCCATCGAAGGTCGCGCGATCAATGACATTTAAAATCTACTTCCAAAGGTGGCCCAGTTCCCTAATGAGGCGAACTTGTTGATGGTTGACGGCAAATTCATCGAGAAACTCGTTCCGCCGCTTTTCCCAGCCGTCCGATAATGAAATCCGGTGCTCCGGTGCGGTGGAAGGTGTCGGAGAAACCGGATGCTGGAACGGGCTCCCGAGGCCGGCATTTTCCGACATCATTTGGCCGAAACGGCCATGCGTGGGCCGGTCAAACACATCTCGTCGCTTTTCACCGTGCCGCGCAAGCCTTCGTGAGAACGTAAAACGAGATATCCGCTTTCTTCGAGCAGATCACTCCGAAATATTGCTGGCACTAATATAGTAGAAGAATCCATCTCTACGATGCCGCGGCGTCAGCCATGCTGAACCGAAATTTTCCTCGGCGAATGCCGTCCGTAATCTTGAGATTCGCTCCGCGATTCAGTGATAAAAAGATCCTCGAGGACATCCTTTGGAATGTCGTGGATGAGGAATTTATTGTTGTTTGTGAGCTTTGCATCACGTTTCCCCCCCCCCCCCGATACGCAACGCGACGGTGAAAGCCGGTATTTCCAGCCGGGATCACGCGTACTCCCGTCACTATCATTCGTCATCGGAATTCTCGCCGTGTCCTACCCAACACGGCACTTTTCCACTTATCCTCGAACGTTCTCCCGATGACGACGACAACGACCACAAAGGCGATGATGAGTGCCGTGTCGGCTAAATTTCCACGAACACTTCGCGGATGCCAGTCGCGGTACAGCAGTAGGATGAGTATACTCGACGAAGATGAGGTTCGCAACTCGCACGTACCGCACGTCCTTCGCCGTCCCGGTGCGTGAGGAGAAAAAAAAAGAGGCAATCCCCGCGACCGTCGCACTTCTCGCGCGCACTTTGCCGATTTTCGCGATTCGGTCCTGCTCTCTCTTCCGGCGACTCGTCATTCCGCGACCAGACAACGACGATGACGACGGCGACGAAGATGACGACAAAGACGGCGAAGCGGACATTTTACGGTACAAAAGAACGCGGTCCTACCGGCTAATAAATCCGCTTTTAACGTGGCGACCCGACGTACACGCCGGGTTCTTGCCGGCTCCACCAAAGGCACGATCGCTCTCTGCGTGTCGATGCCCCCCACCGCACTCCCCCTCCATCCCCCTCCGCCCCCCAGGGGCGGATGGCAGCGACGCAGAGCGCCGTCGCCGCCGTCCTGAGCTGACGGGGGCGCCACCGAGCGGCACCGACGCCGACGCCCGCGACCGATCGATAGCTGCGACCGACGACGACGGCGACGGCGACGACGAAGAAGAGGACGACGTAGAACTCCTGATATACATTTTCCGTATTCCTGAATTCCAGGATGAATTTCTGATGCGATGTTTCAAGAGTAAAGGGATAAGAAAGATCATTTCAAAAAATTTACCACAATTTTGACTCTGTATTCACTGACGATTTAGTCAAAAAAAAGTCGCACGTGAAGTCGGAGAACACGCGAAAAATTCGATTTTAGCGTTTCCTTTGAAAGTCGATTTTCAAACTCATTTACGCTTTATATTTCGTGCAGAACAGAACAAAAGACAGGTTTTATTAATAATTATATGTATCTCCCAGAATAACGGAGAGAAAGAAAAAGAGTGATTAAAAAGAATATATATAAATATAATACTAACAGAAATTTTCTCTATGTGAATATAGTATAATTTTCTTTCTAAAACTTTCCGCAATGTTTTTCATTCTCTCGCAAGTTCTGTTCTTGAAATAAAAGATTCTGCATTAAAAAATTACCAATATCGTGGCATCGTAAATTTTTATATTGGAACGTTTATGTTCCGCAGAGAATTTTCTAAATATAACTGTCTAGATCCATAAATAAAATATCCATAATGTATGAACTATTTTCAAATTACTTTAACGAGCATGAAATACATATTTCTTTAAAATTTTAAGCAATCTATTTAAATCGTTAATGCATCTATTATTTTATCACGCGGCAGGTTAACAATATGTCGTCTGCGCATATATTATTGTAAGAGAATATCCCGGAAAACCTCTAAACCCGATTTCGCTGATCAGACAGGACGCGTTACTCATCGAGCCGTCCCTGCCGAGACTTCCTCCTTGCATTCGCTCTGTACTCGACGGCATACGCATTGCGAGTAATGCGAACCGGACGAAGGAAGTAGGGAGGGTTATGCAGAAGGAGACAGAAGGAGGGGGAGAAAGGAGTCAAGGGAGCGCGAAAATGCGAGGGCGTGCGTGCGTGCGTATGAAGTAAAAGAAAAAAAACGTACTACGAGAACGGAAAGACGGCGGTGAACGGAAAGAGGAAGAAAGAGAGAGAGGAGAACGTTAGATAAGAAAAGTCATCACGGTCACTGCGCGTGCCGCACTATGCCGTCATTCATTGATTGCATCGTACGAGAGAGCGCACGGCGCTCTCGTACGCTCTACGCCGTTAATGTTCGCCGGATAGCGGAGCGTGCGAGAAACGGATAGAAGCGGCGTAGAACGAGCAAACGAAATGGAGAACTGCTTGGATGGGCGCGAGAGGAAAGGAAAACGAACCGGATGAAAGAGACGGCGGCGGCGGGCGAAAAGTATGAGGAAAGTACGGCCGGTCACGATTACATACGTTTGCCTCGTTCGATTCTCCATCCCGCCTTTTTCCGTTCCCGTTTTTTTTTTTTTTTTTTTTTCGTCGTATTCGTTCGTTGCTCCGTCAAATGGGAGTCCGCTTACCGAACGACCGTATTTTGCTTTCGTGACGATGATTGATCGTGGATATATTATCACGTGCAGTAACAATGGTTAACCATAGGGACTGTATCAGATGTAGCAATAATAATAACGTGTGATGGTACCAATCGCGATCACGCTGAGATTTGGTTTAACGTTTTAATTATTGTTAAAACTATGCCGTCGCGTAATCTTAATTTTTTAATAAATATATAAAAAAAAAATTTCACACTAATTTTAATATGCAAGTAATTCCTCACGATTAACGAACTGTAGTAAGATTAAGTGCAAGTGGAAAATATACGTGCATAAAAAATTAAAATATTTTATATTCCACACTTGTAATCATCAAATCCTATAAAATATTGAGAGAGTAATTGTATTCAAAATTTTTACTGGTTATAAAAATCTTTACGAATGCAAATACATCGATATCCAATATTTTTTACAGAACCTTGATATACTTGTAACAAATAAGAGAAACAACGCGATGTGAGAGAAAAGAAGATAAATTTGAGATAATTTTTTTTTTGAGAAGCAATCTTCTTGTTATATCAAGAATATGCGCCTGTGCGAGAAAGAATTAGAAAAAACATGCTTGTCGCGTGCTTGCGTAACGTGCCTGCAAACATTCAGGAAAGTATAAAAAGAGAGAGAGAGCGAGAGAGAGAGAGAGAGAGAGAGAGAGAGAGAGAGAACGAAGGGGAGAGGAGAGAGAGGAGTGGGAGATAAGTCATTATGGTCAATGTGCGTGGCCACGTCACACACGCCAGACAGTCAGTCATTCATTGATAGTATCATAGTATGGCCTGAGCGTATACGTTGCGCAGCTCGCGGCACGGTACGCACGTAAACTCGCGTGGTAGTCACGGGCAGAGGCAGAGCCGTGGCGACTACAACCGTGTGCAAATGGAAGGGAAGCACGGGAACGATCGAAGACAAAAGAGAAAGTACTTGGTGCGTACGGCAAGAATGAATACCGTATGCGAGACGTAGGTGCCGGCGATACCCCGAACGCAATATCGTTGTAGTAAGAAGGGGCTAGCACGAGGGGGGCAAGAGGAAATTCGAGAGACAGGCCGAAAAGACGTATGCGCGGGGTGGATGTAAATAACGTTCTAAAAGTAGCCGCCGCGTAACTAGTCCCAAGTCGCGAGAAACGTATAACGAAATAGCGTAATGAAATGCTATTAGCAGCGCTTTGATCTCACGGAGAATACTAATTCAAAGCTGGTATCTGTCACAACATTGCGCTTATCAAGACCGAATAGATTTTCCAATTTAAACTTGGGCTAAGTATTTGCTAAAAGATCAAACATACAGGGTATCTAGAGATAACGCAGATAGAATTATCGAATACCTTTGATATTCCTTCAATCGCAGAGAATAAACTTGTCGGGGAATGAATTTGAAATAAAATTGTAGCTTGTTTGTGAGCGGGATAATAATAGTTGCAAAATGAGACAATATTAAATGAATGGAATAAATTAAGCGTCGAGAATGTAAAGCAGTAACAAAGTTCTATTTTTGTAATTAATTTTAACTGAATTTAATCAATCGATATAATTTTATGTAGATTTAATTTGCAAAGATATTTAATACTGAAAATAAAAGGATTTTCACAAAAACTTTCGCTGAGAGAGAAAAATCGATTTTAAATTTAATACATTCAGCAGATGTAAAATGACTGCAATGTTATGGCTTGCATTCGAGTGTTCCCATACACGTTATGTTTAGATAAAATGATTAAAATATCCGATAAAAATTTTTGATCGAAGTTTTATACGCTAGTTAAGAGTATGATTTCTCGATTCGCAATCGTTCGTCGATTCATCGCATAAAAATACGTAGCAAGCAATACGGTACTTCAACGAAGTACGTACTACCTCGCGTTATGGCAAGCCGGGCGGAAGAGAAGCGGAAACTGAAAGGCAAAGGCAGAGGATACGGGTCGTGCGACTTCGATGCGCGTATTAGTACACGCGAGTACACAAGGAACGAGCGGAAAAAGCAGAAAAATCGCAACTCATGCAACCAGCTATGTATTACCCACGATGCACGAACGCGTATCAGCGAAACATTATGTTCGCGGAACAAAAATATTTTCACCGTGAATAATCGTGTTAATTTCTTTTCATCCAACGATCTAAAATTAGCCGATGATGCGCTCAATGTGCACATCCCAGTCCCTATTTTTAAATTGCCATGCGGTGTGTTTATCGCTATTAAATTATAACTTTGTTGATCAAGGTTCGACTCAAATTTTGCAAATTATTATTCCGCTATGATGCACGAAACGTTATAAATAAACAGATACAATAATTAACATTTTGTATTAATTATATTATGGTATTATTATAATGTTATTCTGCTTAATTTATTATTCTGTCAGAAATTACATATTATACAAACTGAATCCAAAATACTAATTATTCTATTTGTGGCTATATATTCATTTTTGTACATTAAAAATTATGATAGAGAAGAATTAAATGGATTAAAGAGCATGGAAGTTTTCGTTATAAGTGCGTTCGATTGTAATCGCAAAATTTGGGGAATACGAATGTAAGTCGGTTAAAAGACGGATGAAAACGCAAGCGAAGACGAGTTAGGAGAAATGTTGCTCTAATTAAGCGACGTAAGTTTATTAAACTCCGAGCTTAAAATAGCGGACGACGCATTACTCGGGAATGTAAGGGCAGCCCAGTTTTATTGCCGGTCGAGCCCTAAGATTAACTTATACGAGCCGTTTTGCTCGAGTCTTGCTTGGAGAATCGTTTGCGTTATTCGCCAGAAACAATGTATTCACATTGATGCGCCGGGAAACGACGCGAAATCGAGGCCGTGGTCTTTGTCTCTTGTGTGAAAGGCTAAAAATTAGAACTGAAACGATCGATCGGCGTGGTCGCGGGCGAGCGCCGTTATTCGGCGGCGGAACATGAACGTATATATATTCGCGAGAAAATGAGGGTAGAGCCTAAGAAACGATCGATTACCAGTCGTGTCTGAAATTAGGTTGACCGAAGAACCACTAGAAATATCAGGACGGAGACTTTCTCGAAGCGTGAGAAAAGAAGCACAACGCGATAAGAGCATAGTTCGACAATGCGTGGTCGATAGATATTTCGAACGAGCATACTCGCTCCGTTGAGAGATTAATACTTTTGAGATATCGTGCCGATGTCGTAATCCCGTTAGTCTTTCGGTTGACACAGTCCTTAATGTAAAGTGATCTACTGAACGTTATCGTAAATATCGTCATCTCATTTCACGCAATATATTCAAAGGTTTTTTTTTATTTAAAGATTATCTCATTTTTTAATATAAGAAGCTATTATATAAAACAAATGAATGATAAATTGCATCTACCAATTCTTTGATCAATTTAGAATAAATTTCCTCTCAATGAGTTATCGAAATGTTTTCAGTTTTACGGGCAATTAAAATTAAATGACCATTTTTCGCAAATTAATTTTCAGCAATGCAAACAGATAATTCAATTTTGTTCTTCGCTCAACTTCCAGTGGACTTTGCAACAGAATTTTTGTTTGATATTTAAGTATCGAGATATTTAATATTAAAGATTAAAATGATGTTCAATCCAATTATCGTTAAGAGAACATCGATTACAAATTGTTGCAAAAGTACGAGAGATAAAATACGTAACGCGCATTCCCAAACACTCCGGAAATAAATATGAAAATAAAAACTTTAGGGTATCCTGTGCCAATTCACCCACAGGTAAATGGAAGTAAAAAGTTTTAGTCTTTTGACCCAATTTTTTCGTGCCGCGCCTTTTTCGGAACGGTAAAAACATGAACGAATATCGCGTTGAGAGATTACACCGGTATATTACATACTGGCTTCTAACATAAAGTCCCGAATCGACGTTGACGACGCGAAGCGGAGAGGTATCAACGTGGAAGCTGCGATCGCGAGGGTCAGGATTAAATATAACCGTGGCTCGGGCTATTTATAAAGATTAACTTGTTAGCGAGATAACGAAGGAGGAGATGGAGACAACGGCGCTAAATTGTCGCAACAATTGCGCGGGAACCGACGGATTCCGGGGCGGCCGTTCCTCGTACCGCTTTGAGCTTCGACCTCGTTCTCGTCTCAGCGTATACGTCGTCGATCGTACAGACCGAGCGAAAACAAATGATAATGTACAATGCGAACTATTGAATATTACTGCCGTTCAACATACATATGTAAATTGTGATTGAGCATGCCTTCCATGTCTTCGCGTGACTTACAATTTTTGAAAAATATTGATTTTAAGATTTTGAAAAATCAATCAATATCATCTTGTTACAACGTCAGTGTGTTTAAATAATTTATTTGCATTATTTGAAAGTTATATTCTCGTAAATCTTTCCTAGGAATATCATTTATAGATTATAATCATTCTTTTTCCCTTCCCCTCTCCCTCTCTCTCTCTCCGTTTCAAGTATTTAAAAGGATAGAATTGATGGGAGCTTTTACATATATTGTATTCCCACTTTCTCTCTTTCTCTCTCTCTCTCTCTCTTGACACAGGATGATATTAGCTCGCGTATTTAAATTTTAAATCACATTTTAATATATTCGTCTCTCACACACAACAGCAACGCTTTTCCACGATTATCGAAAAAGTAAGAATACGTTATACGTAAGAAATCCCCTATCGTAAATGTAAATAAATTGCGATCTTAAGTTCGCTGTGCACATAGTTTTGACGTTTAAAAGTGATAAATGGGTGAAATATCAACTGAGGAGTGTATGAGGGTTGAAAGAAAACATCGAAATGTTTGTCGATAAGCACCGTTTCCCCGGCACACTCGGGGAATATTTGATAGCAGAGAGGAGTACGATAACGGAAGTTCGTGCACCTGGAGAGCGCGGTCGTTCCGTGGCGACACACGGCAGAGCAGAGTGCAGTCTGGAATTTTATTTACACTACGCATTCATACACGTGGAACGTTTGCGGCGTACAGGCGGAGTCCACGTGCGTGTTTCGAAAAAAACGAAAAGAATGTCCGACTCGATTATTGAAAAGAGCTCCGGTTACCGCGGTGTTTACGCGCGATGCCTAATCGACCGATCAGCTCGAAAATAGAAAAACGGATGAAAACAAAGAGATTTATTTCCGCAGAAGGGAAATATTAAATAAGCTTAAATTATTCTGATGCATAGAAGTGTGGTTTTAACTTTTTTCCATGGAATGTATTAATTTTATCGAAATTATTCGAAAAATATACACAATGTTCAATATATATCTACGTAATACTCATTTATATCAATGGAATACGCATAAAATTCTCCTCTCCGATTTGACGTTTAATTTTATGGATTACATTCATTCCGAAGCATTTTAAAATAAAAAAAAAAAGCATAACGGGTATTTTACGTCGCCTCTTTTTTCTATACATCGGTATGCTCGCACGCATGAGAAAGAAAAAAGGGGCTATACGAAGGGAGTAAAGATATGTTACGACATATTCCGACATTATCTCGTTCCCCCCTGAGAGCACCTGATAACACACCGGTCATGCACGCTCCCGTCTACGACGCGTTCGCTTCTTATTCAGATCAGAAGAGCCGTGCCGTTTGTTCCCTATCTCCATTTCTTCGAGATTTGATTAATGGGACTATCGGCCGTCTCGAACAAACCTGCCGCTATCTACGCAACTCGAATCTGTCTGCGTGTCTCTCGAGATTATCGTGGATACGTGTTGCATCAAATCGCTATAAAAGTTTTTATGCCCAAGGTTCATTTCAATTTATAATATTAAAAAATAACGAAATAATAAATCTGTATCAATTTTCAATAAAGATTTCTACATACTTTTACATGTTGCCATTAAAATAATTTAGTAAAGAAAGAAGATTAAATTGAGTAAAAAATATTTTCTTTAATATATTATCTGATTTATCGTCTTGTGTTTATCTAAAATTGCACAGCACGTACGCGATGCGCTTCACCTGATCAGGTGACGAGTTCTGCAATTTTGTGGAGCAAATTTGCCGAATAGGTGAGACTGAATCCGTGTCGATCGAAAAGGAATGCTGCCAATCGTAAATTATCCACGAGGGAATGCCATTGGAACTCCATGGAGTATACGCGGCTCGACGATTTTAGCCCGATAAATGTTGAGGCGCATCTTTGATCCGGTGTCCGCTTTGAAGTTGCAAGCGAGCGACTGAATACTCGAAGGTAGGGGAAACACATCGGTTTCACAGAGCAGTTGTCCCAGTGCCCTTGTACGCGATGGAAAATTAGCGAGATTGTTTTTTTTTCTCTCTCTTCCCGACCCCCGACCGAAAAAGGGAGGAAAGGACACCATGCTGGTGGTTTTTCATCGAACGTTGCGCCAAGGCCACGCGAACGAGAAAAAGAGCGAGAGAAAGAAAGAGAGAAACAGCGGGATGGTAGGGTCGGTGAGCGCGGAAGATGCGTTTACATCGAGCTTTTCCGTTTCCGGGATATCCATCGATCCCTCTGTCAGCGGTCCTCGTAACCCAATCAAAACTTTCCCCTTCGAGGCTTACCTATCCTATTCCATCCGATCAGGTGAAGCACGTCGCATACAGACCGTGCGATTTCGATATAGATGCTTTATTCTGTAAAAATATACGCGCAGTTTTTCGAATTCTATGAATTTATAATGTGATCGACAAAAATGTCTCCTCTATACAATAAAAGTAATATTCTGCGAACTATCAGAAAAATATTTCTTTTAATGTCTAACGATTTTTTTAATCATTTTCTATTAGCTATCAATTTTTACTGTTGAAAAATTTTTATCGTAATCTATTCATTTTGTAATTGCAATTACTTTCTCCGATCAAATTTATTTTCCTCAAAATAATTTCATATAATTAATTTATATGAGTAAATATTTATACGAATGGAAAGAAAAGATTAGACAAGTTATGACTTTTAAAACTGTCCTTCGCTGGAAAGCAAGCCACATGATTTCCACGATATCGCAAGTAGCTCGAGACAATGACATGATTCCTAAACGGACGCTTCTGGAGAGACAAACAGTAGGAGAGACACGTTGTCATCGGCGATGTCGCGTTCTTCCCGGAGATCGGTTCGCGCGACAGAACGCGGAAGCGTTCTACTAGAAAGGACGCCGTTTACTGTTCACCGTTGCTTGTCATCGCTCTCGTACCGACCGACCGCGGATTGTATCATTTTTTTGTTCATGATCTTTCTTACGGAAAATTACTCGAAAAGAATAGGATACTTTCAAGAAGAAGACAAATGCTACTCATACTAAATACGTTCCGATGTGCGAATTCTCACAAATGACAAAAGTGGAAAATACATCTCTTAAATTGATTACGAATTTCACTCAAAGATTTTTCAATTAATTTGAATCTTACTGAGAATTTAAGTAAATGTTATTTCTCTGTTTGCAACAGTTTATAATTTCTCTTCTGTATATCTATTTTAATCCTGAAGTTGAATAATTTCAAAATATAATTTTAATAAGTTTCAATACTTCTCGCACTATAGATAGAGAAAATTGTACTTTCCGCACAACATCGCGTTTCTATTGTGCGAATAAATGTAGGAATTATTTTCGCATATTCTATAGCATCAAAATCCAAAGTTACCCAAAATAATAGTGGTTTCACGCAGTTTCATACAAATGAAAATTCTGTGAAAGTTTATTAAAATTAATCTTCAATGTAAATTCTTATTTTTTCGATTACAATCCTACAATTTTTTCTCATTACATTTTTTTACATTCTGTCGATTAAGAAGAAAAGTATTGAAAAGTACGCGGCGCAACGGACGAACGAAAGAAAGTATCGTTCGACTGACTATCGTATAACATAATGGTAAAATAACTGGATTGAGTAGGAAAAAAAGAAAAATACGAGCGGAGGTGGACGAAGGGAGGATGTGGAGGACAGAAAGGGATGGACGGGAGCCGAGTTCACGCCTGTTTCTCCTTGCTCGTTAGTCACGCCTTCGTCTTTATGAATGGGTTCGCTCTCGTGGCTTTACGAGAAATCGTACTATTTTCACTACCGATGGCTTCTATCCTTTCTCTCCGTCCCTACCTCCGCAATAGAGTATCGGGCAGCGTCCTCCATCGAGGGGCTCGTGTCGCATTATTACAGTCAGAATGGAAGACGGCCGCGAATCGATATTTCTCACAGTGCTCGTCATCGACCCCAGCTACCCTCGAGAGAACTGAATTCGGGATGCTGCCGATAATATCTCGCGAAAAATTGGGCGAAATGAATGCGGAGCGTGGAATATGGCATAAAATAATTAATTCGATAACAAACAAATAGTTTTTGAATCATTTAGCGTTTTTTTTGCGTATTATACCTTTGTATTTCCTAGGATAAAGCAAATTACGATCGTTCAGCGTATAATCTACCATTAAATTCTCATACTAATGATGAATATTAGAGAAACCTTCATATCGAGGAAACTAATTTAATATCAGATGGTCAATTTCAGTACTATATGTGAAAATACGATGTTATCTATTTTTCTGAAAATAGATTAAAGTTACGAAGCACGTGGCACAAAGGTCATGTACAAATTTTTGTCAAATCGATTTCTACGTCTTCGAAAATATCTTGTATTTCTGTCGCAAGGGCGCGGTCAATTCTGAACTTCGCTTCATCGCGGCAAAACGGGAAGGAAATGCGAACATGTGCATAATTACGATTACGAGAATCTAGAGACTGAGAAGGCTGAGAAAATATTTCTTATATAAAAAAATGTACATATATTAGCCACATCGATTATCTCTCTTTCGGGTAGATTTCATATAAAATACTTAAAATTCTAGAAAATTCAACGACATATAAAACATACACTTGAGAAGTTTTCTCCTGTATTCTTTTTTATAAAATTATTAAAAAAATATAAATAAAAGTAAAGTCGCTCGGATTAAATCGACATGACACGGATGCTCAGAAGTTAATATAAAATTCAAGAAAGGAAGAAAGACGAAGTGTTTATTCGTATTGCCTCCTTCGTTGAAGCCTCTTGCCTGCTGAGAAGCTTCGCTTCTCTATAACGAAAAAATATAGAAAGGGTGAGCCCGAAAGAAAGAGAGGGAAAGTGAATCGGGGAAGAGAAACGGAGAAGAAGAGAGGGTGGAAGGCTCCGGTCGGGCAGTGGGAGGAGATGAGGGAGAGATTGGAATGGTATTCAAGGAATGTCATGTAATAATCGGTCGCCGTTCGATCGTTTCGACGAGAGACGGCGCCACTTCTCAGCTGAGCGTGCCTCCGCTCGACTGGACCGTAACGAAGACGCAGAAACGGATCAAATGTTGACATATCCTAGTTTTTATCTCGTTCGAAATCATTGCTGTTTACTTAGTTCCGAGAAAACGTGCATGTATCTGTATGTATCGCATAATTGAATATAATTTGCAAACGTTTCCATATTTATAATAACATTTATCTTTTATTTAAATCATTCAACACGATTTTTTAATATAATGAATATAATGTTAAATATTTTAACGTTAAATATAATTTTATATCGTTGAAGACATAATTTAATAAAGCTGTGGAAACATTAGTTCAAATTAACTCAAAATTTGATTAATGTTATAAGCTCTTGTTTTTGAAAAAAAAAGCAGAAGTTAAAAGCCTCAATTAGCTTTAATTAATGCACAGACGGATTTCAAATAAATTAGAATTAACTGGTTTTTTTTTACATACATTTACAATTAAAAAATAGTTTTGAAGAGGCAAGAACAGGTGTCGTCTACGACAACGAGCTACCGCGAGACGGTAAGAGTAATAAATAAAAAGCGAGGGAAAAAAGAAGTGTACAAACGCGTCGCGAAGTTCGCCGTCTCGAAAGGGTGGTGGATTCCGGTTTTGCGATTCGGTGGGATGTCTACTCCGCGTACTTAGCTAGTCTCGAATGCGAATTTAATAAGGTGAATAAATCATTTTAATGTAACGCGCCCATACGTGGGTATAGGAAGGGCGACAGCCGACGAAAGAATAGAAAAGGCTGACGCGCACGGGAAAAAAAAGAGAGAGAAAGAAGGAAAGAGCGAGGAAGAGGGTAGAAAACTGGTATTTTTGCGTTCGAGCACGTTAAGGGGTGCGTTTCGTGTTGCGATCATAAAAGCCGAGGTAACCCTCTGGCTGCGTCTAGACGACGGCGTAGTCTTCCTATCAAAAACAGACCACCGAACCGAAAAGGCTGAAAGGGCAAGGAACTTCACGCAATGCCAAGAAATTAAAGTTTCTTTATACATCCGCCTATACTCGTTCTATACCCCGTGTACTTCCCTTTCCTTCCTCCCCTCATCGCGTCCGCCGCCCCTCTTATCCATTCTCGTGTCCGGTCGGATAAAGTCGACGTTACGCGGCGGAAAGAAAAAGATACCCCGTCCAACGAGACGTCTGAAAGAGGAGCTTACAAAAAACTTCATGAATCATATTAAGAAATGGCAAGCAAATTAAAATTATGCCGAAACGAACAGAATAATGGAAAATCCTGCGTTCCCTCACCGTCGTACAAAGTGACGACAAAGTGATTCCCAATTCATTATCTGTTTTGTGATATTTTCGATTATTTCCAACTATTTTCTAGAAAGAAAAGCTTCAGGCTTTCAGACGAGACAAAGTTCAGTACGTCGTTGATTCATAAAATCGCTTACATTTCTGGGAATAACTATAATACATTTTTTTCTTGTTATCCGTAAATCGTTCGAATATTTCAAGACAAAATAAACTTAAATATTAAAAAAAGCGTAAAATTTAATCGCGACGATTTCGTTAGACAGATGAAAAGCAGGAATCATCGATGCCCGAGAAACGTCTAATGCAGTAGCTGTCACGGCCAGTCACCAAATAATTTGCATAATCGCGATCGATTACCGGCAGTTACCATGGCTGCCATGGTCATTGCCGCACGGCACCGTGTAGCACCCTCGAAAAATCTCATAAATTTCCGTCAATGATCTATTACAGATGGCAATGCAGTCAATAAAGCTGTAGAATAACTATCGATGAACAGCTAGTTAAGAGATTATTAACAATCAATTTATTTTTACTAAATAGCAAAGTAAATTTTTGTTTGTCATATATTTTCAGATGTCAATCAAGATATAAATTTTAAATAGCGTTAGTTTCACGTGTATATTTTGTGCTACGTAAAATCAACATATAATAGTATCATATTCATTTATGAAAACAATATAATTATGATTTGATATATAATAGCTTACGGTTAAACAAGACATTTGCTTTATACAATAAATATCACTTATATTCTCTCGTTTCAGTCTAGATCTGGGTGTGTTCGGGCATCGAAAAGTTCTGTTCTGAATACTTCTCTCTATCTAGACACGCTTAGAAATATAAGCGGAGCGGAGCGGAGCTGATAAACGGTCTGTGGAATGTAAGATAAAGGCACCCAGGACCAGCTTGTGGTTGTCGGCGACGGAGAAGATACCCGCGAGAATGAAACGGAGAAGGAAGATCGGAGAAGAGAGCGGAGATAAATACGCGTGCGTGTCTCGAGTGGAACAAATTGGAGTAATTGTCATCCGTTATTTGCATTACGCGTAATCATAAAATCAATTAATCGCGCTGTCCGCAAAAAACTACTGAGATTTGCTCGAACATTTTCAACGTTTTCGTAAGTGAGGAAATTCTCAGGCGATTTTCTGCAACCACCGGGAGAACCGGCGACCTGATACGGCCCTAGTTACAACAGATGGTACTCGCAAATAGACGATGGAAAAGAAAGATCCAAGATCAGTAACCTCGATAGATTAAGAAATCGCGCGTGCTAACTACGTTGTTTTCTGTATTTCCAAAGATGCCACTACTCTTTTGCTTGAGCTCAACAAATATAATGTTTTTAACAAGTATTAAAACCGCTAGCATTTCCGTAAATTTACATTTTGGTGCTATTACACGAAAACGACTTTTATGTTTAACTTTAAATACAGAAATTGATATAAATTGTGTCCCATAGCTTGCATGATTAAACATTTAACTTTTTGGAATTGTATATGTAATTGTTATTTTCTATATATACCTTATCATTAAATTATATACATATTTAAACAATGAGCAATTGTACTCACTAGCTGGGGAACTGCAGAACGATTTGTTTTGCTCGCTATGGATTCCGTCTTATTGTTAGACCGCTTCATATCAACTCCATCGAAGATGAATATCGAAAATTCGCATTTATGTGGATGATCGAACGAAAGGCAATGCTCTTCACTTACACAAAAGTCACGAATTTACTTCGCGAATTAGCCGTGGCATCCGAAACTTTGTGCTGCAACGCGTCTACGCGCATAATTGTACTCGATTATTATCACCTTACGCATTCCACCATCCATTCGATACGCATTCCGAGCAAGCGAGACGAACGACGACTGCTTGGTGGTTATGTGAGGTTATCACGCACGGACACGCACACAACTATCATGTTTTACCGTTTTACATCTAATGAACACCGCGCGCCCATAGCGCTTCGATTCTCAGGACGTACTCGTATGTTATCGTTATGCCGTTACGCAGATATTATATGATGCGTCATGCTTACACAACGACACGTAAAGATAGCGGCATTGTCGTTAGAAAGTTACAGAAAGTTAGACATACTGTACCGATCTCGTAATACGACGAAATGCGAACATCCGCGATAAATAATATACCTCTGGCAATCGCTCGTCATTTTCGGGCGATAAATCAGCATTAATTCGAACTTGATATGCACTTCTGATGGAAAAAATACACGATTAATTGCGAAACATCTCTGTTGTGTTCTTCGAGCCGATGCAGGGGTAAAAATTGTTATGGCGGCCGGAGAGTGACGCGCGCAGCGCATCAGAAATATATCGATATATCAATATTTCGAGTTGATACGGAACAACTTAAGACGGAATCTGTAGCGAGTGAAATAAGCTACAATAACCTAGCTTACGAGTACGACTGTTTATTATTTAAATATACGTATAATTATGACACAGACGCACAATTACAATTGTTTCCAGATTAATTTTCATAAATCTAATTGCACATCAATGCGCAAATCTCAAATTCAAAGCAACGGCGCGACGTTTCGTGCGTCATAATCGTCATGCAATGTTAATTTCTTCGATAACGCTGTCGGTCTGGAATATTCCATCGGTATTCGACAATTAATACGCGCCGAATGTCGCTACATAAAATCTTTCGCGATCATTATCGATTTAATGCCATCGCAACCGATGCATCATTTGCGACGCGAATCGCAGGTGGTTGCTGCGAAAGCGTCGCGCCGTTGTTCAAAAAAATGATTCACGATTTTCGTTAGCACAATGATGGCAAAGGAGCAATACTTACGCGACATAAACGCGTGTCTTCTCTCATCACCGCTGTCGTTCTTCCGTTTTTTCTTTTTTTATCCTCTCGCGCCGCGGTCGAGATAAACACGGCGGTGCGGCGTGGCGTTCTGTGGCGCCCCCTCTTGACCGATAGAACCGCCCCGTGATCTCACGGAACGCGGTCCCCACGCGCGGCGACACATCTCAGCCGCACGTACGACAGTATTCATCTTACATGACACTCGCTTCATAAGCACAAAGATTCTCACGACGTCTTTCACGGCGCACCCGGTATCGCGCGCGGCGACGTATCAACCTAACCTCGAAATCCGCGGCAAGAAGCCGCATTGGGACGCCGTGCGCCGCGATTATTCCGCATACCACGCATCGCGCAATATCTACGCATGCACGCATGTACTCTCAAACGCCGGAACGATGTATACTCTGGTAGTGGGGTCGCCAAGCGTGCAACTAAACCGAGCTATCGTTGCGCGCGTGCGACGACACTAACCGCTTTCGTAAAATATGCGTATATTTGCGCTCAGAGTACTCACCCTCGTCCGGGTCCTCTAGATCTTCTGTCTGGATGAAGGATATATCTGAAACCCACAAACACCACAGGTTAGCGGAAAATCCCATGTTTTTGAAGAAGTCTCGTCCCGTCCACAGGCACTCACTCACCCGCCATCTTGTAACAAACTGCGGCGCGCTCCCGCGGCTATGTTCTGAATTGACGCTAATCGAGAGATAGTTTTTCGATTCTCGCGCTCGCACTTATCGCAATAGCGCGAAATTTAATATTTGCATCGCATGCTTATTAGGTAATTTATTTTTATTTATTAAAATTGCATAAATCATATCGGATAATATTCAAACCAGATAAATAGAAGGTAATAAAGAATTCGAGCATCTTCTATTTTGTTATCTAAAATTATTGGTCATGTAACCCATATATCAATGTTGCCCCCTTTTTGCACATACGAGCTACGATCGGTAGATCGCGATCGACCGATAGATTTCGGTGGGCACCCCTGTGTTAGAATAACGGGAGAGGTAATTCATAACGAAAATAAGACTTTATAAAAAAATGTTTGCAAAATACATATATATGATAAAACATTAAATTTCTTATTATATCATCTCAAGAATATAATATATATGTATGTGAATGTGTGTATGTAAAGTAATATACACTATATTATCGGTATTTCACAGTTTCTTAAAGATATGTTTACATTAAATCACTAATTATGTCCATATGCACAAACTAATTAAAATTATCAAAATTTAAAAAGTTTGTAAATAATCTGAACTTTTATAATTTTAATAGAAGAATTTTTTTAAAAAATAAATAACTTTTTGAATTTTATCAGTCATAAGTTTCAATGCGAGTATCATTAGGCACAACCGATAAAAGAATGACGATTGCATCTGATATCACGAAAACAATTAATAATTTAAAAATAAATTATATTTACATGTAAAATAAAAAAAAAAAATAATATTACAATAAACATTATTACTTTTTTATCAATTTGGTTACTTTTACAGTTCAGATCTTAGGTTTGTATATCTCATAATTCTGATTTTTATCTGTTATGTTCTTTTGATAACAAATATACCCAGGTAGCACATGTTCGTTTCATATACATTTCCTCTCTAAACGTATATGAATACATTAGACATAACTGCCTACCTGAAATACTTAAGTTGCTCCCATGGAGAATACCTATAAGCAAAACTTTTTTACACGGAACAAGTAAAATGAGCTTTCTTGGCATTTCTAATTTATACTTTTCTCCTGATTTGATTTCTTTCTATTTTTACTTCTCTATTGATATTTATTTTATACATATTCGTCTTATACATCATTTTAATCTCTTGAAATTAATGTTTATGATCTATTAAATCACAAACAGTATTTTTCTAGAAATCTATATAGTAGAAAAAGTATGGGGAGAAAAGTATGGAAAAATTTCAAGAAGAATGTTCTGTTTTTTCATAAAACCTCTATTTGCGCTCCAATTAACGCTTTTGACTTTTAAACCACAGAATTGTTTAAATCTTTATAACGTACCATCATGAAATTCCTTTGTCTATAGCCTTTAATTCCTTTTTATCTTTTAATGCATTGTATTGTAAGAAAAATGCCACAGAACATGTGATAACTGTATATAATATACAGCGCAAATAACTATCTATCATAATCATGATTATCTTGTGACGTTCCCATGAAAATTGTACGATATAAGAGAAGTGATAAAAGAATTGGTAAATGTTGATGTGATATGATCGATGTCATATGTTATCAGAGCATATGTTATCATATGCTTGTCCTTCGATAGTAGCTCTACACATTGGGCACTCAGTCAGTAGATCCGAACACGTTTTGCAAAATCCTCTGCAAAAATAAATTGATTATTGTATTGCATTCTTGTATAAATTTGCTGCTTTACAATTCAAATTTAAATCATATTACCTATGGTTACATGGTAGTAACCTTCTTGATGCTTTCTGGTCAAAACATAATGTACAAGAATCTTCTCTAACGCTAAGTCTTCGTAATTGATCGAGATATATGTGTCTAGGAAGTATGATTTTGTCTTCTGGTTTCAATATAGCATAGTCGTTAAATTTTTGAAATTCTCGATCGGTGGGTGGATATTTAAAAGGTACATTCCCAAAGTTAAAAAGGCATTGCTGAAATGACATAAAACTAGCCGCTGCAAAGAATCCAGACCTAAACATATCCGTAAAAATTATCGATTAATTATTTGATATTTAAAAAGTTTAATTTTATTCGTAACATAAAAACAGATGCATACCTTACTGTTTTAAATACTTGAATACATGGTTTAAGTGGTACACCATTGATAGAGAATATTATCTCTAATTTATTTAAATCTAATAAGCAGCCCAGAATATCACCAGATTTCCAGCATGGTCTATCGTGAAATTTTTCACTTCGTGCATTATACCAAATCAGTCTGCGACAGCCATCATAGGCCAAAGAAAATATATCATCTCCTATGCCATATCCCTCCTAATATTGGAATAAACGAAAAATAATGTAGTATTATGCACGATTAACAACTGTGTAATAATTGTAAATGTTTTGAAATATAGGTATAAATAGTTTACATGATTCAGAAACGTGCTATCCTTCGTGGCCCATCCAATTTGCATCACTCCTGTAGTTATTATCAGCGTTTCATAATACCATATGCCGGAATCTACTTGAAATGTACATCGTACACTTTCAAAAGAGTATGCATCACATCGTGCCTAAAATGAATATCATTAGATTAAAATAATGGACTATCCAGTAATAAAAAAGCAAAGAAATGTAGTATTAGTATAAGAATATATATATTTACCTCCAAACCATTAGGTGATATTTTCAGGTACTCGCTTACATCTTTCGTATTTAACATCACATTAATACCCGTTACATCAACCGAGTCGTGGGAATACTTTCTACCTTCCATTAAAACTAAAAAGAAGCAAAAATTATGTTATTGCTATTATATTATAACATCTCGTAAAATTATTATACTTACATAAGTTATCTAAACACCATTGTGCACAGAAACCAACTTGACGGCGTACATAATGTGTTTCCATAACAGCCCATTTTTCTAGTTCTAGCAATGGATTTTGCTTTTCTGCCATAAGACGTTTCTTAATAGTTACCTTATTCTCACCTATTTACATACAAGTATATATTAGTATATATTAAAATTTAAAAAAATACAAATTTTTATTAACTTGCTTACTTGTCTGTGCAAACTTCTCTAATGCTATTAAAGAATATAACATTACATAAGGCTCGACATCACCTCGCTAGAAAAAGAAAATCGTGTTAAGATATACTTTATAAAATATACTGGTACAAATACTTGTAGACACTTCAACATTAATTAAATAAAATAACTTACTAGATTTGAAACCAAATAATCTAAAGTAGCATCGGATAATATTGCTATACTACTAGGACCAGCAAGTTTCTCTGCAATACAACCAAGTACTACACATATATTACGTTGCTGTGTAGTTGTAATTTGTATTTGCCCAAGTTTTTGTGACAATTGAAACATATGCGATAATCGTAGCACAGAATCCTAGTTATCAAAAAATAATATTATTGTTTTTGTCATGATTTGTTTTTACAATATAACAAATGCCAACCTTTGAAGGTAAAGGGCAATCGTCTAATAGTAATATTATAACAGAAGGACCCAATGGATTGTGCATTGGAATAACATTGACCATAGAACTAACTACTTGTATCCAACCATCTTCCTTGTCCGCAATAGCATTTAATTTTAACATTGCTGGTGGTGGTTCATGATCACTAAATATATAAAAATAAACAGATGTTAGAAGAAATTTTTATGTATTTATATATATAATAACATCAATTATTATACTCACTTATCTACTAAAGTATCAAGACTTCCAAGTGTTTCTAATACAAGTTTGTCAATATTTGCTGATGTGGGAAATTTAAAAGAAGGAGATGCTGAATCACTAGGTGAGACTATACATATGTTTGGTTCTGGTATTATGGTATTTTGAGTTTCCGCATGACTGTTATTGCCACATGTCTCAAGTTCTGGACTGTCTTTACACAAACAATTGCCCATTCCCACAAATTTGTTATAATTCTTTCGGTAGATTATTGCTGGCTATCATTTAGGTTACATTTACAGAGCAGTGATACAAGCGTGCTATCAAATCTTGCATTTGACTAGGCTGAAAAACAAACTTGGATAATAATATGTGTTATAAAATGTGCAGTTAAAAAATAATTTTACTTACCGAAAAAGTGATATCATGATAAGTCATATCCTTTTACCATATATAGATTGTTATAAGCGTTTTATCTGCTTATCTGCTTCATCTCACTTTACACTTCGTGATTAAATGCAAATTAAACGCAGTGTTTCTTCTTAAGTCTTATTTATTAAAACTTGCATTTCAGCTTGTAACTATATTCAATCATGCATATTTCCCTCGAGCCAATCTATCAATAAAATTTAAAAAGATTAGAAAAATATAGTAAAATTTTATAAAACAGTATACGTAACATATTCACTGTTCTACTTGTATCTTTATATTTTAAAAAATATAAAGATTTATCAAGTTTTGATTTATTTAAAAAATAATTAATAATTAATCAAAACTTAGTGTTTCAAATTCGTAAAATCACAGTATCCTTCAATATTCGATCGAAAATTAGAATCGGATTGCGATTTCTCATTTTTAAGGTTATGTTACTGTTACTTTGCGCGACAAATTTTATCACACAGTAATAAGCGTAATATATATATAGATATGTATATATATATACATATATATATATATACTTTATTCCATTTGATATTACTTTGTCACTCTCACACTATACAACAGTAAGTAGTTCTCGCTCATACTTTGTAGGTTTTGCGAATTGTTGCGAATAACTCTGCCAATTTCTACATGACACGTTATCGAATTGTTGAGCAGTCGTGCAAATTGTGCCGTGTTGCATTTTATGTTCATATGGTGAGACGCACGCGTACGTGATCAACGAAACCTGTAAATTCGTGTAAATTCACATCTTTTCAATGATCTTTTGTTCAATTTTTACTTATTACTATTAACAAATAAATTGATTTCGCCCATTGAGAAAAATAACCAACTTTTCTTATCGTGCTCAAAGAGGAGATAAAACTGCTCCTGTTTACATGTGCAAAGTTGCTGAAATTTGCAAAAGAAGTAGCTATAAATCTCTTTAGCTATAAATAAATGATTCCTTGCAAATAATTCATCCGTATTTAAAGTTATTGTTCACATTTATCAAGTGATTGTTTTCATTTGCACATATTTGCGGCATTACGGATTACAGTGATAATAAACATTCTTATAAATATATCTGAATATGACGCATACATGTGACGTGAGTAATATATATAGAAATGCATGACGATGAATTGCCGTAAAATATTTCGGTTTTAGTGAAATATACATATGACACATATATACTCATGCAAATGTGCTGACATTTAACGTTTACATTTTACGTTTAAAGTTTGCGCGGTTTGTCACTTGCGATAATTCACTTCGATTATCGAAATCGCGCCAAATACTCGCGGTCCGTGTGGCACTGTTCAAGACAAACTACGCGAACGGAGCGAAGACGTTTCGTTTTTGAACCTCGTAAGGATAACAAGAAAATAAAACGCCGGCAGTGCGAAAAATCGAAAGTTCTTCACCAACACATATTTACCGCCACACGTCATCGGAATATTCTTTTCCACGATTTCAGGATGTGTAATGTTATCACATGGTGAAGACAGCTTGCGAATGTCAACGATCAATAGCATCGCGAAAATGATTTGGTGACTCATATGTCAAAAGTTTCGCATGAACCATGGTGTCGGGGGATAACGAGAGGCTACTGCCCGAACCCGAAAATTACGCCAAGTGTTTTTACGATCTCTTCAAGAACGTCGCTGAGGCGCAAAGGTGCGACAAAAGTGTGGCATATAACCTCTTTCACGATTTGTTTACTCGACGCTGTCGGCGGTGACTTCACCGCTAATCAATTTCTGCTGTACCGGTTTACAATTCAGCGGAAAAAATAATTCGGCTTCTGATTAAATAAAATTTTTAATTTAAATCTAACGGCGTTAATTAAATACGGGTCATGATGTATTTTATCGGCTTAAAACGTAACCTTAAATTTTTTGTTTATTAATCATTAATTTCCTTATTTATTCTTAATTTCGATATTTTAAATGTTTTTCATTAATCTCTTTACTATAAATTATCTTACTGTTTCATTATTTTGTACATAACATATTGAAATTTTCACATAATTCATAATAAAACAAATAATTTTATTATATTTACAATATTTATAATAAATTGTGATTATATTTATAATAAAATTATATAATTATTGCTATAGTATAGATAAAATACATTTTGACATTTGTGATATATATATAAATAGATTTAACAAATTGATTAAATACGGATGTTATAATAATATTTTTTCTAGAAGCAAGGGAGAATGGAGGAAGTGTAAAAAAAATAAAACCATTCGTAAACGAGACAAGAAAAAGGTATTATTCATTATAATAATGTTTTTATTTTTTAGTGAAATATATTTTGACATTTCTCATGTATGTGCAGATTGGAGAATTAAACGGAGAATTAAATTATAATAATCCACCTGAGATAGAAACATCTTGTAATGCCTCAGCATTTGCCGTGTTTGCTAGTGTGAGAAATGCTATTTTAGAAAAATATGCAAAATTGTCGAGTGAGGTTTATAGAGCATCAAACTGTAATTCTCCACCGCCCGAGCTTAGCGATACTATAGATACAGAAAGTGATGATGAAGATAGGATATCAACTATACAAAATTTACCAAAGGTGAAAGCAGTTCATAATAGTGTACTTTTATTTGTTATATACTTGTGCTCATGTACTCATGTATGTGTATTATATATAACTAAAACAAATCTTTTTCTTAATAAAGATTGTAGGTATCGGTTTAAGAAGCGTTTTCACATTGATGCGAGAAAGTAGAACAGTTGATCCAATTTTATGTACAAAAGCATTGTCGGCTTTATTGGATGTTTTGCAAGGGCAACTACCTGAAGGCCTTAAATCCGAACCAGATGATGTCATTGGTTTGTATCTTTGAGTTATCATTCTTTGTAAGCACAATTCACAAATTATGTATCTTAATAATATACTTTTTTAGATCCATTATTCGATCTGTTACTGGATCTTGCGACATCTCATGGTCCTGAGTCAGCTGCTGCCAATGATGGCAGTCACTTGACAGCTGTTGCTTGCGCGTGTTTGTTGAGTCTTGTTGTGGTCAGAGGAGATACTGGACGATTGTTGGCAGCAATAGCGGCTTTGCTCATGTCTCCAAGAGCATTAGCAGTACAAAATATTCAGGTACTTTCGCACAAATGGTGTATATAATCTATCACTGCTTTGCATGTGATAAATTACAGTATATTATAAAATGTAATTCTGTATTGTAGATGCCATGTGTGTTAACGTCTCTGCAGAGAAGTATTCACGCTGTTTTATTAGGTAAACTCGTTAGACCAGATTGGATTACATATGGAGTTCCTAAATGTTCCAAGATATATACTTCTACGCTTAAGTTACCAAATGAAATGAACAATATGGTGCTGAATGAGCGCAGCTTTGTAAGCGATGGAAAGTACTTATATTTGCACACATCTCGTGGATTATTGAAAATTGGAAGCGGCCACGGTGGTACAATATGGGGGCATATATACGTACATAAGGCAGATTTTTATCCAACAGAAATAGGATGGCTCGGCTATGCTAATGTTAGTTGCATATATTTGTGATTATACGATAGTAAATAATTTGTCACTTATACCAAGTTCTTGCAGAATTCATTATATTTCAAATGTGCACCGAGAAAGCAGAGTGAATTATTAATTATCAATGCAGAAACGCTTATAGTGACAGGAATTGCTGTATTAGAGGGAAAAGATTGGTCATCCTCTGTCATGTTCTCCGATGGCGAAAATTTAGGAATGATAACGGCGGGAAAAGATGTAAGTTTGTAATTGTGTATAAATATTTTTATTTAAAATATTTATAGAATTAATTCTCTCATCTTTTCTTAATAGGATGGCTTTGTGGTGCGTACAATAAATACATTGAGTAATCCTGTAACAGTTGCTTCTGAACTGCCACTGAAATTGGCAAGGAAATGTGTAGATATATTCGGATATGCGTCATTTGATGAAGAACAAGCGATACATACTTTAAATCCAGGATGTGACGACGAAATTGCAATGGTTACGGCAGGAAAAGAATTTGGTTTACTTAAAACAGTATCTGGAAAAGTAAGTATATGTGAGAAATATTTTTAACAATTTTTTAATTGCTCAATTTGATATATGTTATATAATATATCTAGTTTATTTTATTTTATATATAAATCTGTACTATTTATAGTTGTTGTATAGCGGAAAAGGAACTTGCCTAGGAATGAAGAGCAATACAAGGCCTAATAGGTGGCTGGAACTTACCTTTGGCAAAGGTCCGAGGATTGCGCATTTCGCGGCAGGTCACGATGGTCAACATGTTATTATGGTAATGGAGGATGGCTCTGTATTATTTGCCGGTACCGCTAGACGTGGGGAAGATGGAGATAGTAGTAAGTTTACTGTGGATAATAGCTATTTTTTAATTTATAACAACAAAAATAATACAAATTATTTATCTTATTCTAGATAAAGCTCGTAGGCAACCAAAACCTGTGAAACCAAAGAAAATGGCGAAAGTGGAAGGTCAGTTTATCGTAGATGCCGCGTGCAATAATGGATCTACTGCTTTAGTGACGAAAGACGGCTCTCTGTTAATGTTCGGCAAGGATACATTACATAGTGATCCAGTGACAGGATTAGTTACCGATTTAAGGGACGTGCTTATAGTTCGCGTGTCATTAGGAAAGGCTCATGCCGCTGCTTTAACCAATAAAGGGCATTTGTACACATTCGGCATCAATAATAAAGGACAGTGCGGTCGTGATTCTGCTACAGTGCATACCGTGAATAAAGAGATGGCTGTAGTTGCGATGGAAATGGGCACAGGAGAGGACGAACTGATAATAGCGGAAGAGGAGAGTGTGGATCCCGTGGAAGATTGGGAGGAAACGAGAGGAATGTGTCCGCCGGGGCAACATCAGTGGAGGCATCGCGTTTGCATGGTTTGCACGATATGCAGAGAATGCACTGGCTATAGTATATCGTGTTTGAGTAGTATACGTCCCGATCGGAATCCTGGCCAGGAGTGCGGCTGCGGCGAAGGAGACAGCGGATGCGCCGAGTGCGGATGCTGTCGCACCTGTGCGAGAAAGAGTTGCAGCAACGGTATATCGGGCTCCAACTTCCGAGAGTACCTGCAAAGACGACTGGGCGAAATAAAGCAGCGGCAAAGGAGCAAGGCAGGGCCAAGTGTCACTACTGTCAAATATGGAGTGAAGATCAAAGGGGTGAACAATCAACGCGTGGCCGGCCCCAGTATCTCGCAGAAGGGATTTCCGGAAAAAGTGGCATTAGGATTGGGCGGTAATCTTGCGGCCGAAGAAGCCGTTGGCGGCAGCGACGTGGAGAGAGGAGACGCGGCGAGGATCGCTAGTATATCACCGGCCAGAGTTCCCATACCTAGCGAAAGTCCCGTGATTCAAGTGTCCTGCGGTTTGCATCACACGGTATTACTTTTGCAAAACGGAGAAGTGTATACATTCGGTAGTAATATATACGGCCAGCTAGGCGTCGGGGATTTAGTGACGCACGCGGGACCGGTTCAAGTTAAATTACCGACCATTGCCACTCAGGTGGCCGCGGGGAGCAATCATACCGTCGTACTCACGTCAAAGGGCGAAGTGTATACGTTTGGCGCGTATCAGAAGGGACAACTTGGTATGAATTGGTGGAACGGTCAGAACGAATCTACGAACACCTCCCAAGCGAACCGTCGTGCCGATCGATCGCAACCGTGGCACAGTTTTCCGAATGTGGTTCCGAACATCGGACCGCGATGGGGCAGACGAGCGACGTGGATCGGCGCCGCTGGTGATCAAACTTACGTTAAGATAGACGAAATAAATTCCATCAGTTTAACGAGAAGCACCGTTATGGCAAACAAGAATTGCATCATTTTAATACCGCATCAGAACGAGCACGCAAATTCTTTTAAAAGTCTAGTGATAAGCAAACGTGACGGAACGTGCAACAGTTACAGCGGCGCGGATCAGGTCGACTTCAGCAATTGCGCAGCGTGTTTGGATCCTCTCTACAATGTTATCTGGACATTCAATTCAGCGAATAATGAGATAAGCTTGTACAATATAATATCAACGGAAGCTCGGACGATACCCGGTTTAGAAGCTTCCATACTCAATCCAGGCCTGGCGCTTCCGGTTGTCCCAACTTGCTTCGTGACTCGTTCTCAAGCCGCGATGCATTTATTAGCTTGTTTGGACACCTTGACGCAGGCTCAAGATGAAAATCTATCGATAGTCGAAGAGAACGAATGCAATCCATCGACGCACGGCAAGGTCTACAGTCGCGAAGACTTTGCCACCGTCAGCAGGTTTGAGAGTCACGGCGGAGGATGGGGCTATTCCGCTCATTCGATCGAAGCGATTCGATTTATGCCCGACACGGACATTTTGTTGGGAGGATATGGATTGTTCGGTGGCCGCGGTGAATACACCGCAAAGATAAAGCTCTTCGACATCGGGATCGATGGCGGGGACCAAGAGAACGACGGAGAACTTCTCGCGGAAACGGAAGAGATCCCGTACGAATGTGGACCGAGGCAGAAGTATTCGATTCTGTTTGATGAGCCTATTTCTCTGCAAGCGAACAGGTGGTACGTAGCGTGGGCCAAAGTCGGTGGACCGTCCAGCGATTGCGGCTCCGGCGGGCAAGGAATGGTCACGGCCGAAGATCAGGTGATGTTTTACTTTAAATCTTCTAAAAGATCCAACAATGGTACCGACGTCAACGCCGGTCAGATTCCGCAATTATTGTACCGCGTGATCACACCTGAAAATCAGACGTCGAACAGGCAGCGAGACCAAATTGAGCCGGTTTACGTGCTAAAGAGGGAATTCAGTAGGACCGTGACGAAGGAGTGCTTCCAATCCTTGATATCTCTTCTTCAGTGGAGCTGGAACACGTTGAAAGCGGCACTGGCCGACGCGGCCGTTCATATCGCGTCGTCGACTCACGCGATGCTCGAGATGGAACGGCTGGTTTACATAAGTAAAGCTAGTTTAAGATTGCTCAGAACGTATACCAATGAAATTTATCCTAATCACATCATAAAAAAGACACCGCCCGAATCGGTGCGTCTGGCGGAATGCATAGGCGAAGTGCGGGCGTTGTTGCGCCAAATTCTGTCTGATTCTTTGCCGATCACTCTGAAAAGCAAAGGAAAGACACGCTCTAATAAAAGTTCCGGCAGTACTTTGGGAAACAAGATGACCAACAGCATACTGGACGAATGCCACAAGACGTTCGTAGCTTGTTATCATGCTTTTTATCCCACCGCGTATCTGAAATGGACATCCTTGTGTGAGTTGTTATCGGAAATCGATAAGGAACAAGGTACAACCACAAAGGACCGTCTTCTTTCCGCCGTTCTGGCTTCGTTGTGCAATTCTGCAATACGACTCAGATGTACGTTTCCTATACTGAGCAATATCATGGAAAGCAGCGACAGTGTGAAACGACAGCTCAGTCCATCCGACAATGCTGGTCTTCTTATGATGAACTCCACGGAAACTCATCAGTATCCGATTTTGGTGGAACAGATCAGTTACAAGTCGCAAGTGGAGAGCTCTGGCAAGGAGATCTTGAATTGGTCGTTTCGCGAGGTGCTCGACAGATTATTGGATCTAATATTGATACCGATCAAGAGGAACCTTTGTAGAGAAAAGACTCATTCACTGTCCGAATTGGTTCTTCATTGCTGTTATTTGCTGGCACGAGTTATCGCCGAATTGGCTGCGCAATCGAGCGGAAACGAGGACGAGCTACAGGCAGCATGCGGCAGACTCATGTATACGACGCCTTCGAGATTCACAAGGACAAATCAATCGAGATCGTGGAACACGGGTAACGGTTCTCCGGATGCTATTTGCTTTTCCGTCGACAGACCAGGCATACTTATAGCCGGTGTCGGTATCTACGGAGGCGCAGGAATATATGACTATGAATTGGAATTGTTGGATGATGTGAGTAATGTATTTACATTTCTATAAATTTGAATTCTACAGTGCTAATTTTTTTTTTTTTGCAGCAAAATAATACCGGTAACGATCCGTCGCATACTCAGCGCTGGAGCAGCTTGGACTTTACGAGAGGATCTTTCGGACCAGATGATTGTATCAATGATGTGGTAGAATTGAAATTTGACAAACCAGTGCTTATAAAAGAGAATGTTAAGTATGCCATTAGATTGCGAAATCGTGGAGGACGTACCAGTAACGGCGACGGCGGCTTAAGCGTTGTGAAAGGAGCAGATGGCACGACGTTTACCTTTACGGCTTGTTCCCTAAGTTTTAATGGTGCGTTGAAAATTTGCACGTACTTGAGGAAGATATTATGCAGATATATGGATATTAATGTGCCATGTTGTTGCAGGTACAACGCAAACTAGAGGACAAATACCGCATATTTTATACTATTCGAATCCACAAGATTCCGACGGGCAACACACGAATAAAGCCATGGCGGAAGTGCAAGCGAGAAAGTGTACACTTGCCATGACCGCAACAATCATTCAGCGATCGAACGAGATTTTCTCCCTGGCGCGAGAAAGAGCTGAAGAAGTAATAGCGAATGAAGTTCTCGGTAACGCGACTTTTGTAACAACTCTCCTGCCGCTAGTGATGGCTCATATTAGTCCTCTAGCTACTTCAGATCCCAGAGTAAGTGATTCTGAACATTTCTTAAAATTATTTTAGATGGCAGCAGTATTTTTAATATCAAAATTGTTTTTATTTCTTTCAGAGCAGCGTACAAATACTCACTCTGATACAGGAGATGTTACCGCACGTCGCTGCTTTGAACTTATTGTCTGCGATGGGAACTTCTCAAATATCTCAAGATAGTGAAACTCAATCACACTTTGCTCCTCCAATTACTACTAGTCATCATTATACTTGGTTAGAAAGCGAACATCCTTATAAACCCGCGACAGTGTCGTATTACAAAGTCACTTTTCCGGAAACGGTGAAGTGGCTAACTGTTGAATTTACTCCGGAGTGCGGAACGTCGCAACCAGAGGACTATCTACAACTTTATATACCAAATATAATTTCCAACTCCTCCGCTGGGTAAATATATAATATTTTCGTACATAATATATTGCATATGCATATCTTATACCTAGATTTTTACCTTTACAGGACAGCTCTGAATACTTTAAGTGAAGATGCTCCTCTATATTGGCCGGTATTGCATAAATTGAGCAATGTTCAGAGTCAATGGCCACAAAATGCTGTTGTATTATCAGGTAAATATCAGGTATTAGCGAAAAATAGATAATATTATATAATTGCACAAAATACGCTCAGTAAATTGTTTGCTCTTGTTTAGGAAATGAAGTGATATTTTCTCTGGAAACCGCGTCTGATTATATGAAGAATGAAAGTTCCATCACGTACGGTTTCAAATGCTTGGTTATTGGTTACGATTGGATAACGTCTGGCCATGGTCTGAAAAATTTGGAAATTGAGTTGTCCTTCCTCGGAGGAGCGTGCGCTGCAAGTCTCATGAAGAAAAATTTATCGTTACCTCCAGTATCCTGTAAGTACAACACTTCTTTCATTTTATATTAATAAACCAATAAATATGAATATGTTCATGAATGCTAGTATGTTTTAAAATATTTCAAACGTTACTGTGAGACGGTAAGTTCTTCTAGTTTGCGAGAAGATATCTCAAGAAGATTCCTTGTTATTTCAATCGTGTAAAAAATAATAATTTCTTAGATTAATTTGATGCTATAATACTATGGTATTATAATGACATCATTATTTTTAGCGGAAGAAGTTGAAGAAGACTTGGAATCGATGCAGGAAACAGCAAAGAGGATTTTCTCCGTACATTCGGCATTACTTGGACGAGGATTTGCACTCGCGTCGTCTCCTACCGTTTCACAGGCTCTCGACGGCGTGCTTCCGTACAGGTAAGTACTCGAAACATCAATTTTACTATTTTAAAATTAAAAAAGAAACTGTATCGATAGAGTATATAACAATTATTATTACGATTTATGAGAGAGAGAATATTCTATACATTATATATATCTAGAAAACTTAATGTCTTTTACTTGCAATCAACATATGTAAGACATATGGTTTCTTTTTTAAAAAATCCAATTGAACCAGTATTTTATTTGTCTGCGTGGCGATAAATTATCTCGAACAAGGCCACAGCAAATAGGTCATAAATACACATAAATATCTGATGATACTTAATCAATTGCGTGACGTGATACATGAATCGCGTATTTCAGCAATTTAAACGTAAACACATAAAAAAATCATATAATTTTTAAACTCATAGTGTTTTACGCGATACTACGTTTTTAGTTGATAATTATATAACTGGGTTTTCGTCATTATCTGTAAAATACAGATAACATAAATTAACATTTATTTTCGCGAATGTATTAAATGATATATAGACTCCTTAATGAAATATATTAGCTAAAGGACTATTAGCACGTGTATCTCCTTGAATGAATCGAACAATCTTAATGCGATTAGCAAGTACGTAATTGGTATCATCTTTATTGTATCATCAATCGTTCAATGCGAAACAAATTATACAGTCGGCGGCTGTCGTTATATCACAGTCTCACGATAATTATAGCTACATATGACATTACAAACTGATTTTGTTCACCACAACGATATAATTACATCATGTATACACGCATACATACCTGCACATACAGTTTGCACATACGCTGCGGCGTATTAGACTCTGATCTTTTGGTACGCGAATGCTAATAAGACCTACCTTGACGAGGTTCAAGGTACCAAGTGTAAGAGGCACAAAAAGTTTCCGTGGCTTCAATTCGGTTCTTTCATGCGCTTGAGACGTTGCTTATCTCCGTGCTTCGAATGCTTGGGCTTTCTGTTTAATAAATCAACTCTGTCGTGCGATATATTATAGTTTCCGACAAGTTTTATTTTACTTCTTTTTTTTCGTAATTGGCGAGAAGTATATCTTTCTTTATAATTATCAAAATATTAATTTAATGCCGCGAATACGTCTTCTTTAATTGTAGGGAAAGGGATTCAACGTTTATTTATTTTCATCGTTTATAAGGATCTACGGTTAGGTTCGCTCTTAATCAGGTCTTTTTAAACGGTTTCATTACACGCTGATTAAATGCGTCATAGAATATTGCTACATGACGGGATGTACATTTAAAGTAATTTTCGTTTGATTCTACAAAATCATCTGTTTCGCTGACATTTTTTCCAGCGTTACATTACTAACATACGGCGGAACGATAATAACATTTTGATTACTAATATTTACTTAAGATTAAATTTAAATTATAACAGTAACAACAGTTTATTGCCAAGTTCAATAGCAAGCGCATAAATAAATACATCGGCATTAATAGAATAACGAAATGATAAAGGAATTTATAGCGCAACGCAAGTAAAAATTAGCTTATCGGATTTCGTTTTTCTCGGCAGTATAGCGACGAATCTACATTTTTGGCGACTTAAATCTAATATTTTTGGAACTTCTAAGCAAAAATATACACACATTTGGTTTAAAGCACATAACAAATCCTTAATTATTAACAAGGTTGACGTAAAAGGCACTTTTATGCCAAAAATTATATTTTCAAAAATACGACAACATTAATTTTATTTCTATAACGTAAAATTATTATTTACAACAAAATAATTAAAATAAATTTTAAAGTTGGAGAAACAATATTGGAGAAAGCGAAGTCGATATATATCGTTAATTTATTAGTAGATTCGCCACTGATAAAAAGTATGGTATTTTATTTTAATACATTGATCTTGCCGGTTTTTTATTTCCGCCCATTAATGCGTTACATTACTGTGTCAATTTTTTTTTCTATAAAAACGACAATTTTGGAACGATTTTGATATGAAAGCATAGCGAGGAGGTCCGTTTCTGTTCGTTCACTCGTTTACTCGTTCGAGAGATCAGAATTTTTTCGGAGTGGACCATATGCGAAGTCACTCCAGGAATGGCACAGCTGTTCGAGCGAGAGCGGTTGTCCTATTTTTTGTTTGGTCCTTCCGTACCGTAATTTTCGCTCGAAACACTCACTAATACGTAATGTCACGTCGATAATTGCGCTATCGATCGATGAATTTAAAGCAACGGGAGTGCGAAAGGTCGATTCAATCGTATATCTTACGCAAGACAGCGAGTTTAGGATTTTTTCTACATGAGTTACGCTCTCTCTTCTGCATTCCAAGTCGCGTCTCGATGGGATCGCTTTATTTTCTACGACACTGGCTCTCTATCTCTTTCTCTCTCCCTTTTTCTCTCTCGAAAGTTATTTAATAATAACTAATAGAGGCAATTGATTACCCGAATCCGCAGTTCGTTCTGGAAAACTTTAGTCGCCATAGAGGGACGTGGCCGCGTTCGAAAGAGAAGGCGGTTCGAGGAATGCAAAGCTCGCGCGATGGATAATCAATCGCCTCCCGTGATATGTGAATGGAAGCTTATGAACTGGGTTGTACTAGGAGTGATAATAGATTAAACGAAAAAGAGAGAACGGGACACGTTCGGGGTTGCGTACGCTTCGCGTTCTATTATTTTCCAAGCAGCAACGATTTACACGCAGTCTATGTACTCGTTCGCGATTAATGTCCGAGAAATTTCTCTATCGCGAGAGAGTTCGTCTCGTGTTCTTTGAATACCGATCGTCACTGTTCTTCATTAGTGCCGGTCTCGCGCGGCGTCTCTCACAGCTTATACACTCGAAAGCGACTCGACGTTTCCGCCCACTCGAGTTCCTCTTCAACGGGAGCGACGATCGTGGGCCTCCGCGTCGAGCCGCCCGGGGCGTCTCGTTACAACTCGGTCGTGAGCGGCTCGGCCTTCTCGACGATCACGTGGAACTCCGTTTCTCGGTACAGCCTACCGTCCGGCACCACCATGGTTATCCGACTGTCGACCGGCGTGCCGGACGTCGCCGCCTCCCTGCCGATCACGCCGTTTTTCTTCGAGACCACGTCTGGCGCGTTGGTGGGCACGCTGATCCACTTCTTCCGGTTATTTCGTCGGCGTCTCCGGCAGCACCAGACGATCAGACACACGCACACTGTCAGGGCGAGAACGGCACCTACGATAATTAGAATAAAAACGAGCATGGAACCGCCGAGCGAGCAGTGACGCGTCTCGTAGTCGCCGAAGCTCGTTGGCGCACCGTTTATTCCGCCGTCGAGACACAGAAAAGTTTCCGGGGTCTCGTTAATAGGCTCCTGGGGTTGCGACTGCGGCGGCACGAGGGTGTTCTGCCGCGTGTAGAACCGCCAGTACACGTTCGTATAGTTGAGCACGTTGTTCTTCCACACGGGCAACGTTTGGCAGTCGCAAGACTGCGTGATGAGGAGATTATCGAGCTCCGGCCGAAAGCTCGCGCGGTCGAACATTAGCGAACCCTCCTCGAAGTTGTTCACGCTGTTGTTTTTGAAGATGAGATCGTGCGTCTGCGACGACGACGACGACGATGACGGCCTGTTCTCGCGATCCGCGCGAATTCCCAGAAACGCGCCCACACTGATGCTGCCGAAGGTGTTATTTTTTACGATAACGGCGCCGCGCGCGGTCACGTCGAACGCCTCGGTCTCCAGACTGTCGATCGCGCAATTTTGTATCGCCACCGTGCGCGGACTCTTCACGATGAAAGCGTTGCTCCTCACGACGCCCAGCTTCACGCCGTCCAGCATGAATTTATGGTAGACCTCGATGTCGTTCATCGTGCGGCTGGGCAGCTGATCGCCGAAGCTGCCGCCGATTACGTGGAAATAGCCGACGTCGAACTTCTTGAAGGCCTGCGCCTCCGTTATCTCGATGCGACAGTTGTCCAGTCGCAGGGTATCCGTGTGAATCAGATTGGCGAACGAGAAGGCACTCAGCTGACCGATCCGCACGTTCTCGAATATGATCGCCTCGACGTCGCCGCGGAACACGAAGCTCGGCATCACGTCGATGCTGCTGTTCCGCACGGTGATACGCGTACGCGTGCTTTGCGTCGATAGCTCGAAGCTCTGTTTGACTAGAGTTAGATTCGCCACGTTCACGAGATCCACCGATCGCAGCCCGGTCATCGTGGCCAGGCTCGAGTTCGCGAGTATCACAGATGAGCAGTTGCTCACCATTATCCTGCTGGTGTGCGGACTCAGCTGTCTGTCACCGTCCGTGGTCAAAATCAATTCCTGCGGGTTGAAATCATTTTTTTATTAGAATTTCCTGTACCTAAACATTTATACTTATCTGTGTTTAACAAATATTTTCAAAAAGATATAAGGAAAATCATCCAAAAGAACGCGGACATGATTGTCTACATAAATTGTTATACATAAAAGAGGAAGTGGACTATTGACTATTGGTTCAAATTATTTCAATTTAAAGATATAGATATCAGAAATAAAAATGTATTTCTAAAACAAGGATGTAGTTTGAGCAAGTCTGGGTAATAATATTTTCTCGCTGATAAACTAAGCTTTGTTGTTTTCAAGCGGAATTGTAGCGTTTGAATGCAGTTTGGTACAATGCAATGTGCTGGGGGAGGGGAGGGCCTAATAGGGGTCGAATAGCCATAATTGTAGGTCTAACTATCCTAATTATTCGCGACGTGCGCACTCAGTCCCGCTAATTACCGCGAATAATGTCATTATAATCCCGAAGCAAGGGCCGACAGCTTAATTTCGTGACGTATCGCAATCGTCATTTCCGTTCGTCGAAAGATACGTCGCGGAGATTACGGACTCGAACGAAAGTCACGTTCTCTTGTTCCAATCAGGTTCTTTTTTTCCCCCTATCAGCTGTTTACGCGAATTTACATCGAACAGCCATCGTTTCTGTTGGATTTTCCGCTCTGGCGCGCGCTAATACGTGTTTGCCTCTGCATACGAATTAGATGACTGCGCGGGATTATCTGCCCCACGTGAACTCGTCACGTGTCGCGCACGTAAACGATGCTCTACGATATCGAACGTTAGACTGTTGTATTCGGTCGCGCGGAGGGTGGAATCGAAGATAAAAGCGACACCGATAACTTTGCGGAGCCTAGTTCTCGCGTCGCGACGTATTTGTCGTCTCATTTATTCGCGCCCGCTGCAACTTTCGTTGCGACGTCGGAATGTCGACCGATAACGTTTGTCGACACATAGTGTATCGGACAGTTGATCGTGGAATGCACGTCTGCGGCTTTGATTGCTACAAAGAGGCCGCATGGAATATCTTGTATGCATCGCTCGAGGTCACGCTATTCTCATTAATTATCACACTCTTTCGTCTAATCGATTCCGCTTAAACGTTGAATTCCGAGGGGGGACGTCTGTCAATTTAAACGATACGATTTAAATAAATTCTCAAACGATTTTAAGATCAGGTTTCAAGAACATTCGTCATCTTTACCCTTTAAACTATTTTATTATATCAAAATGAATGTTTGCTGCAGGATTGTGTTCCGCTAATGAAGATAAAAATAAAAGAACGATCTGTGTCGTGGGATTGCAGTGAAACAATGCGGAGTGATATGTGAGACTGAGTGTCTCTCCGCGCGCGTCGTACGGTCAAAATGAAGACAAAAAAGCGCGCCGATAAAAGAGAAGGGCCTTTATGCTATTCTTTTTCAGGCACTGTCGTTCTTACGCATTAACGTCTTGCCTCATTCGTCCTTTCCTGCTTCTGTTTAAACTTCCCCTTTTGTTCTTGTTCCATTGTCCACGGCTACTTTTGGACGCGCGATTTCGAGCGGAGATTATCAAACAACGTATTGTACCTGTCTCTACTGCGAACTGAAATCTACCTTTATCGCTCGCATCTCTGTCTGGGAAATTTACGGGGCCGGAGATTTATACGAAAAGTACCGAGACTCCCAGGTCCGACTTCAAGAATAATATTGTTCGGAAATATTCAACCTTTTTCAATCGTATTTTACGCAAACTAGAAGGACGGGCAGCCAGAAATTATTAGCTTTAGATCCCGAAAAATCACAAAAGTACAATTGGCCGCTCGTGACGGTTTGTCTATCCAACGATTTCCAGCATATAAAATTTTCAAGGTGAGTAGGTTTACCGTAGACCGAATCATTGTTGTAACTCTGCAGGATCCCGAAGGAGACTTGAGTTTTCTTTCACGAGAATTTTGCACGCCCGTGCGGAACGCGAAAGGCATGTAAAAAGTAGCGGCGCCGACGACGCTTTCCTTCGACCTTCAAACAACGCGCCTTTATTCCGTTCATACTTTCTGCTTTAGTCACACTCAACTTCTCGAAGGATGTAGACTTCCTGTACTCCCCGGACATTTTCGCGCCGTCACGTCTGAGCCCCGTATTCTTTTTCTCGCGCCGAGCTTGTGCGCTTGTCGATTACTAGCGGGAGCGCGATTCCCGGCGGGAATTAAACTCGAGCGCGCGTGTTAGTTCACCTCGAACTAGGTTTTCGACTTTTTGCATGTACGCCGTGCGATGTTTTCCCGAGTTACGAATTTGCGACGGAAATCTGCGGCGAAGCACCCGATTACGTCGAGAGATAAATTGAGAGAAATTGCGAGCGATCTAATGCCGATTATGATTGTAATCGAAGGCGCCGTACGTTTCCTAACCGAAAAGCCTCGAAAACTCATCGTTATGAAGATATGAATGAAAATGAAAACGATAATGGTTTAACGATAATGGTGGGATTAAGTTTATCTAGGAGACATGCGGTTGTCGAATCCTGCGCACGCGAGAAAGAAAGGGACGGGAGAGAACCAATCGAAAGCGGAAACGAGACGACGAACAGAAAGTGGCTGAAACGAAATCAAAAGCCCTTTTACGGTTTATAAAGATTTTACCCTCAACAATTCTGCCGCAGCGATGCCGAATTTGTTCGCAGAAAGTTTTCGCGCTGTCCGAATTCTCCATTCGCGTAATTCCATTCGCGTTTAATAATTTCAAGTAGAGGAGAATGATCAGCGCCATTAGTTTCAACTAATTATTTAGCGCTGGTGCTAATTATGACAAATCCATCGGTGACACACGATTATCGCATTTCTGCTTTAATCAGCGCGACGACAGTGATTCGATTTGTTGAAAATACTGAATTTGAATTTTTACACGCACAATGCTTTATTAATTTCTCTCACAATTTAATTTCTATTATATTATCACCAACAAAGTAATGACGGTGTTATTTTGGAGAACGAGTGTCGTTTTAGTTCAACTCGATCGTGCATTTTTCATTCACGTTGATTTTCTTTATAACAATTGTACGGCACACCAGCTCGCGACATTACCATCGTTTTTCCATTTTCCGAGCATTTTCATAACCGCGCACATCTCTTCTCAGTAAATGACACTCTTACGACCGTTACTTTTACATCCCTGACCGGGGGCGTTCTTTCTTTCGTCGTTCCGTGTCTTATTCCAACGTCTCTCTTGTTACGGCCAGGCGAGTAAGTTTAAGGTCGGGTTCGCTAAAAGGCTCGTTTAATTATTTACGTTCTCCGTCAATTATTCAATGCGCGACCAAGGACTTCGTACCAGTTTGCCAAAGGATCCGTCGATGGTTTCTCGTTGTTATAAGCGACCTTAAAGCGTTTCTGATTACTCTTAAATCAAGCTTTTTTTTATTAGTAGTCTCGGCTCAAACTGTCTTCGCAACTTTAGCAACACGAAATTTAGTCGCGAACATAAATTTGACAAACGAGTGCACTTCTATTTTTTGCTGTTTAAATTGTTATTTTCAATCCGTACTCTAGCTCATATTTTTCGCAAGATTTTTTAAGATGTTATGGACTATGCAAAAATAGTTTCAAAAAATATATGAATTAATTTATTAAATCTAAATTTTTTGGCACACACTTGTCCTCCAAAACATATATTTCGATTTTATATTATCCAGATCAATTAAGATATTTTTTCCTTAAATTCCTTAAGACTTCATGTATATTATATTCAGTTTTTAATTTCTTACCATAATTATTTTGCATTTAAAAAAGCAGCGTTTACTCAAAGAGACTAAGTTTTAATTTTGGATATTATTTCAAGATATCAATATTAATATTAAAATATATTTATTTATATTAGAATTTTGTTTCCGTTATATTTTCTTCGTACTCTCCATTGCAATGTGATTATGATTTCACTTCACACATGTGATATGTCATCGATGATGAATGGGAAACGTTTTTGACCAATTAGCCGCGCAACAGAATTTCGAGCTATTTATATTTCTTATCGTTAGCGCTTTCTTGTAATTCTCTCATTATTATATCTTCCGCCCGGCGATAAAACTATCATGCGCGATTTATTTTTTGCTCGTATCTACGCACAAGTACAAGGTCAAAATTGTCTGCGTGTAAGGAACGTCTTTATAGATAGCTCGCTCGTCTTCTTTCGCTGGTTGTTTTGCAATGCGTACGCGAATTTGATCGGATGGGTATTACGGTATTTTACCGGCGGAATCGCCGCCAGTGCGGCGGTATTCTCGTGCGCACGACGGGCACAAAGAACGCTTTATCGCGGACAACAATGACAGCGGGAGACGCTCGCTCGCGAGAACACGATGGTAACACTATCTCCTTCGTCCGGAGTTCGCGCGCGGTTAAAACAACGTCGTTGCACCGCGAAATATTTGCCTGTGCCGCGCTCAGAGCGGCGTTCCGATTAAATTTCCGTGGCGTACTCTACCCTCTTCGCGCGATGAATACGAGACTCGTTTACGTTAGACCGCGTACCGCGGTGCCGGAATTATTCCCGTGTGAAATTGATAAAATCTCGGAATTTTAAATCAAATAACGCGAGGGACTTTAATTGTAGTAACAAGGGTTGATTGTTTTATCTCGTCGTGTAATCGTGAAGCGCGATATATATTCGCGCGGCCATCTCCCCCGAACCGCATTCATTACTTCCTTATCGCGCTACTTCAACCCCGTACCACGCGCGTTGCTGCATTCTTTATCGCGGCAGTAAAAGGCGGAAGTCGGATAGGGTAACGTTCGCGGTAGGAGAGAGAGACGCAGAAACGGAGGCGGAAACTTTTGCCAAGTCGAATTTCAAACTCTCATCACCGCGAGCGAGTTTCGAAATTTATTCAATAAATTCCGGTAGCAGAAAAAGCGATGATACTCGCGTTACCCCGCCGTTCCGCTCCGTCAGCCGGGCGCGTACGGTTCGATTTAACGAAAACCGACAGCTTCCGCTCGCGGCGCGTGACGAAGGAAGTCGCCTCGCGCGGGGCGCGCGATTTCTCAACTCCGGCGGTGCTCGTTTATCGCGATATCGCGTTGTGATTATGAGTCATTCGTGCCGCCGGCACAGGTAGATGCCTCGTTCCTGATCGTGCTCCTTTAATATCGCGGATGGCCGGAAGCGCACCACGGGAGAAACGGACGAACGGTTGGACGGACGAACAGCTCGCGTGATCGTAGATCGCCGAGGGATCGGCCGCCATTTTTTTCCCGCCCGAGCGAATAGGGTGCGTGGTCGCCGGGGGATAAAAACGAAACATTTACGAGGGGTTGGAGAAGGATCGGATCCATCCTTTCTCGCGCACCTATCTACCTGCCTCGCTTGCCTGCCTTTCTCGCCCGCGCGACCCCACCGATTTGCGTAAACACGCTCTAATTTATGGGGGTTTCCACCCCTCCGTCGCGGTTGGCAACCCCGCGATTTACGAGAACCTCCGCGTAACCGAGAGATTAGGCTCGTCCTGGCTGATCGCCTCTCCTTCTCTGTGTCTCTCTCTCTCTCTCTCTCTCTCTCTCTCTCTCTCTCTATCTATCTATCTATCTATCTATCTTTCTCTCCGACATCCCCGGTGTCCTTGCTCTGTCGTAACTAGGAACGGCAGAACGAGTCTCCGAGCGTGATTATTACTTTATCTCAATCTTTGTTGCCATCGCAACCTCGGGCGATACGCGGCGCCGAAGACGTCATTGAGATCCCGAGGAAACATTTTCTCTTTCCTTCGTATTTTTTTCTTCCTATCCTTTTTTCCCCTCGCGACCGGCGGCGGAGATCGGGCTTTACGATTTTGCCATCGCACGAAACTACCCGCCCCCTTTATCTCCCCGTCGGGTAATTCGCAAATGGAATAACGTCCCCCGCGGAACAAAGAATGGGCAGACTGAGCCCGGTGTCGCATTGTCTGAGATTTTTCGGGCGATAGCGATAGCGTTCCCCGCCCGCGGTTTCCGCACGAATTCGCCGCTGCGAGATCTCGCCTGTCGTCGGATCGTTCTGATCGTTTGAGGTGGAAGGGCAGCGAGAAAGATCGTAGACGCAGATCGGACGAGTCTCACCCGACCGGGCAAGGAAACCATTGGAATAAAAAGAATCGAGTTAACCCTAAAACCCGACCCCAGGTTGAACGGTTCTACCGGAGAATAGACGCTTATAACATTTTACATGAACATCGCGATAAAATATCTAAAAAAAAACCATTAATATAGTCGATTTCTACGTGAAAGAAGAATATATGAAATATGAGAATAATGAATGAAAACGAAAGACATTAACTACTACTTTTTTAAGAGTTTAAAGAGTTGTCATATCATTCTGCCACTGAAACATATCAATTACACTCTCGGAATGTATGAGGTCACTGTATAAATTCAGAATCGGGTTACATATTTTCGTTCACGTTCAGAATTAGACTCCGAGTTAAACACGATGAGATTTCTCGGGAATACGAGAAGGGAAAATGCACTTCCTTGTCTCGGAGTCTCGGATGATACGTGCCTAGATCTACGCTACTGATAACGAGGTATCTTTTCGCTCGCTATCTCCCTCGTGTATCCCGTCCGTCTCTCCGCGCGCGAGTTTCGTTGGAAGTGTTTGCCGACTTCTCGCGGTATCAAATAGGGGTTCAATCGAAAATCGATTCTCGCGCAAATACTTATCGGAGATAAGCTTGTGTCGAACCTACCTCGCCTTCCTCCTTGCAGTCGCAGGTCAATCTGCCATAGAGGTCGCAGGAGCAGGGCGGATAGTCGCACCTGTTGGTGGAATTGGTCAGGGCGCCCTTGAACAAGCCGCTCCAAAAGAGTCCTAAGATCGCGCTGCCTAACACATATTTCGTTGCTCCCATTTTGCGCCTCTCACTTGCTCCCTCGTCCCCTCGTCTTCTGCCATACGCTCAAAGGGTACCCTCTTCCTCCTCCCGTCGCTTCTTTATCACCGGCCGCCTTATGCCGAGCCGGCGCCAGGCAGCTCTGCGCCGAGCCGACCGCGGGGTCGCCTCGACATGTCTGTGCTGGAAATCTGCGCCGCCGAATCTGATGCTTTCAATTTTCGCAGCGATCGCCTTGACGTGCGATTAAATACTGATCGCGCTCGCGATTAATCCGCGTTCGCACCGCGAAAAGTTATCTCGAGCTGCGAGCGGTACGCCACGCGACGTTACGTGATTCGGTCATAATCCGCGCTCCACCTCTCGCTGAATTCATGTCTCTCGTTGACGACGACGATCGTCCGGCATGAGCGTTCCCGGAACTCATTCGAACTCGAACAGTCTTCTTCTATTACCTATAACATTCGTCTGACGCCTCGCTTCCTCGCTGAAACGCTAGCGCGATCCAATTTTATCGGTGACAGCGTGCTGCAACGTTCTTGAACATCGCCACTTCGCCGTCAGAATCCTTCCTATCCTTCGATTTTATTCCTTCGGAAGCGCGCGATCTATCTGCAAGGATAAAAAAATTAGGAAATTTTGTGGCTATCTTTAGCATAAATTTTTTTATTATATTAATATATTGATGAATACGTATAATTTTTATCTTCGGTGCATCTCATTTATGATTTTGTTCTAAATTTTTAAGTAAATTTTTCCAGTAAATTTTTTGTGAAATTTCCTTTGTGAAAATTGTTTCGTGGTTTTATTGAAAAGATGTCGTTCGACGATATCGAATGGTAACGTTTTTTGTTCTCTCTTTCAAAGTGATAAGTACCACGCGGCGTTATCGTGCTGAATCGTACAGTAACGAACGAACTGTTGAAAGTGTCCACGATACCTCTGAATCTAACGACAGCGTCGCAATATCCGATGATGATAATCCGCGATCTGCCACTCGGCTACTCTCTCTGTATACCGTTGCGTGACTAATCATGCCTACATTCCTGTGTTATCAAACTGCTCTCGCTCGACATGACGTGGTTCTGTTTATCGTGCAAATATGTCAACTATGCCGTTATTGTAAACTTTTCGCGTTAGCTTCCCGCGAACGTTCTTCTCGGTTGCTCACGATCGTTTCGCAACGTCACGACAAAGCTATCTTATTTCCTGGCTTTTAACACTAAAATTAGCAAATCAAAAAAGCAAATATCATAAAAAAAAAAAAATTTTTTTTTTTTAATTATGAGAAATTTAGAGCTAATATAAGTTTTGGAGACACATTGAAGTAAATAAAAAAATAATTGTGTTAATAAATTGAAAAAGAAGTATATAAATGACGTAAATCTGAAGAATTTCAAATTGCATTTTAACAGCAGATAAAATACAATACAGCGAAAGCGCATGTTACAGATAATATTATCAAGTTTAGAATCAATCGTCAAATATTAGACTTTGCTTCAACGGGAATCCCCGCATTGCGATGGTAACAAATACAATATTATTCCATCTCGAAGTTACACCTTGAAGTTACACAGTAAATAATACTTATAACTCGGGAAACTACCGCCATAGATAGCCAATGAAATGTATCTTTGATATCTTCGTTCTTTGGTGAAATAAAGTTTGGTCTATTTGGTCAGTAACAAAAAAGTGAAATGGCACGGTGGAAGCGAGCGGGATCGATAGACGTGAAAAGAGCATCGTGAATGAAAGGCAGTCTTGCTCAAAGGATTCGAGAAGAATTTCCCTTTACGGTCGAATCCTTCCACCGACGACCGCTCGAAATTTCTTCCGGTCCGTTTTTCAGCTCTTCGGCTTTTCGCTCTACTTTTAGGAGGAGATACCTCTCGCTATTAACACGGTGCTTTTGCTAAGCTAATTGCTCGTTAGATTAATCGGAATAGTTACGAAGAATTAAGCAATTTCGTCAGATTAAAAAAAAAAATAGAATTCTGTTTTTTCAATTAATTGTTAAAAGCGCAACTTTTTTAAGTTCTTAAGATTTGTGTCAATTATATTTGTACATCTAACACTTTCAAATTGAATTACTGCTAAGAATTAATAAGTTCTAGGTCGATTGACATATTTTTGAATTATATAACATTTCTATTTTTCATGAGAATTTCCGTATTATTTTCTTAATTTCTTAACCTTTCATTTTTTGGAATTAATTAATTTTCCTCTTGCTATTTATCCTTCTTATTGTTATCGTCGTTTGTTTTCAATAAGGGAGATAATATCGCGTGAGAAAATTCATGCAATTCTGCACCGAGCTGTAGATCATTCTCAATTAACGAAAATTCGTTGCTCCTCGGCGTAACCGATGGCGAGATAGCAGGTGCGCGCGATTGTTCGTGCGCGATTAATTGACTGGCGGCGGGTCACATTGGACATCGGTGCTCGCGGCAACTATAACGAACAAGTAAAGCAGAGCGGAGAAATACAGTCAAACGGTGCATACAGTCAAAAAAAAAAGAGAGAAGAAATGCGAAAACGAATAGTTCGCTAACGTAATCGATGCGCGCAGGACAAACGAATGAGGTGGATCTCCGCGCGGTCTGACGATTAAATGTTTCGGCCCGTCTGATTTATACCTTCGTTAATGGATATTCATATATATTCGAGACTCGAGACCGGACAATCGGAACGGCTCGCGTATTTATCGCTCTACGAAACACAGCCGAATGGATAGATAGCGCTATATTCCCGTCCTCCTCCCCCGCATCTTCGACACGCGACAAGATGATAAGATACGAGGTGAGGGTGTGTGTAGGAGTAAATCGTTTCCGATTACGTGACTCTTCCTCCCGTTCGTAATGCCCCGTCGATTCACCGACGACGTATATACACACGCGGCAAGTCGTTCGACTTCTCGCACTCCGCTCCGGCTGGGCGCGACTCCCTTGGAATACCGTATGCGATTCCTCGCGGCTGCATGCAATTTGAGGAGAGAGAAAGAGCGACGACCATCTTCCGCGAGCCCCCCCCCCCCCCACCCGCCTCGTTCCGAGGTATTCGCTTTTATTCCTTCGGCAACGTCTTATCTTCCCATCCACTTTATCGCCGCGACTTGTAAGAATTGTCCACACCCTCTCGGGAAAGCGTTCGCAGTTTGCAGACGACGATAACGATAAACGAGAACGGGAGAGGAATGGTGGTAAGGAATCTTTCGATTCAACCCTCGCTGCTTCACGAGGATCCTGCGGGGAATAATTTTTTTCTTACTCGCGGATTAAGATCGGATTTCTGGAGCGCGATCCCCTTGACCGCGAGATGAGAGTTAATCCGGCGACAATTTGACAAAGATTGTCTTTTCCGACATCTTTAATTTATATATTAAACATATCGTAATATATTAGTAATTAAAAATTTTTTTAAATTAATCACAAATAATTTTATATACGATTATTGATCGTGTAATGATCGCAATATTGCGTGTGGCATGTGCTAAATAGTTCAAAAGCTATACACAACAGAATAACAGAATGCACATCTCAATGTAATGAGGAAGCGGTTGATCGAGTTTCATTGATGGTCGTGACCCGCTTCGATCATTTACGTATTAAAACGATTTGAATAAAGTCATCAGAGACGCGCATGAGGCTGACGAATTAATACGATATTATAAGAGGAGGGGAGTATACATATAACACTCTCATATATGTATCGATTATTGATAAACTCTCCTCCGGTGTCGGATTTAGCTAATTCAACCGAAGCTGTGGAGTATATTTCGATCGTTTGGCGTGACCGCGTTTTAGTCGCAATTTCGGTTGTGCAACACCGGCTGCATTTTGAAGTTTTATCGAAACTCCGGGGGTCGCCGACCCACTTCACTGCACTTTCATTCCGACGAGCGACATGCCTGTTTTTTTCGCGATTTTTTTCCGTAATCGCAAATAAAATAGCTGCTCCGGAAAATGTCAATTAATTGCACTTTTCATTTCCGTATGAAAATTGCGTGCAACAAAGATATGAGTTTTTCAGAAATTGGCTGGCACGATATTGCCAGAATTTTTATTTATCGAAATTGTTACGCGTTGGTGACTTCGTTGACTTGTATATTTTTGTTTCATTACTGATTTTAAATAATCAATTGAAAATCATTTTTGTTTAATAATAGAGATGAATTAAACGACAATATTTCTTAACCGTTGACGTGTTTAACCGCGCAGGCTGTTTTCGTATGCAGTTGTAGATCTCGCGGCTCGTACCAGCCAAACATTTACAATGACGAGCCGTACGCGTCAGGATCGAACTGTCGGTTTGCGTGCATGAAAAATAAAATCACGAGTGTCAAGCGATACGGTGCGTTGTAACGGTCCGATGGCTCTGTTTGAATAGAACGTAGGTTCCAACAGAGGCGCGTCCACCGCGTCTCGCGCAACTTGCTCATTTCCATGTTTGTTACGATAACGAATGGCGGTGCTTTGGAACGCGAACGCAAAATATTGGTTTTGTTCGTTATCGATATCACGTTTTTAATACGACATACGTCTGGTATCGGGCACAGAGTTGACGATAACCTACATTAGAGAGAACGCGCTCGACCGCCTTTTCTAAACGACACATTTTTCCTCGTGCCTCCCGAATAGTCCGTCGTGCAAGGAAAAAGGATTTACGCTTGTCAACCTTGGAAGATAAATTCTTGTTCAATTACCGATTTCGTGTCGGTGCGAGAATTGCTATTTTAAAAATGGATTTTTATTTATTGGAATCTCTGCAGCAACCGATATGTTGTACTGCAATTTTTCATTTTTTTCTTATAATCAAACAGAATAACAAATTTATCTCGAGTGTGTTTAATGATGGATTTTTAAAGACTTGGAAAGAAATGATTGGAGAAACATATATTTTTGAGAATAATTTTTTTGTTTTTTTTCTCAATCGCGATATCTGTGCAAGCAACTCTTAACGATTGAACTTTTCCGTGGGAGGCGCAATATCTTTCAATGCAATATATCTCGGTTTAATCCAGATGTGGTGCATAACTTGCACCGCTGCGGCCCTGCATCCCGTAACTCAAGTAACGTTATGCATGCAACGTAGAGAGCAACACCGGGCGGAATGTTTAGTCTCGCGGCATTGTTTTCAATTTCGAGATAACAGTAGGCGAGAAGGGCAAGCCCAGCCGAGAGTACTCCAACGTTGTTATATCATGCGGTTTTAAAGGCCTTCATAAATTCCCTTTTTCTACAATTTTGCGGTGCAATTTAGAAGATCCGTCTCAAATAACAAACGTCTAGAATGCGATGCGGACGTGTATTCAATTGTTGAAAACAGTTTTCAGCGCGTAATTTTCACAGTTAAACCGACATTATATTTGTTGTGTAAGTGTGACGTATGAGAAATTTATAACAAATTTACAAAGCTCTACAAATTATGCAAACACACTCCACGGATATTCTGTATGTATTGGTCTGGAATTTTCATAGGCAATCAACGCATCTGATATGCTTGTATGACAAATGTAAGTCTCATTCGCGTGACGCGACAATTGTGTCTTCTGCGCGGCGGGCGGCGACGGCGGTGATTCTTTTCTCGAGCGCAGGGCAAGGTTTAGGTGGTGAGAAACAAGCAATTAATTGACCCTACAGCTGGCGCGGTTATAAGAGATAGCGCGCCCGCACCATGCCACGTGGGAAATCAAGTATTACGCTCTCGCAATGATCCATTCGACCGAGCCGCTCTCGAGCGATCGCATGGAATAAACTGAGACGGCCGCGGCAGCCGTCGCGACGGCTGAACGTAATTTCCCTTCTCGTCGTCTGCGACGACGATGGTGGTCGTCGTCGAGCGACGGCCGATCGACGCCACAGTTCAATGCCGCCGGTTCGACCCGCGTTTTTACGATCCAGACGCATTATATATGTGGTCTCGGCGAAAAGATTGCAAGCTACGTATATTTCGTATGCGTGATGCAGCTGCCGCGTGATTGAAACGATTATGCAACGTATTGTGAAAGAACGCGGTTCGTGTGCCACGCCGATGATTCTTCATGCGAAACAAACCCGGCGTTTAAAAATCAAGGATTTTATTTCTGCATATATTATCTTTAGGAGTATATATATGCTCGTGTTAAATAAATCGCTATTGCGTTTTATACGAGCGTGCGCATTATCGATCGACAGTAAAAGCGATATCGCTACTGGTATTGGGTGTTATGTATTTCAAGATTCTTTTTTTTTTATCATGTTGAAATCTTCACTCGCGGAAATGCCACGTTGATATACGGACACAAGAACACTTTTCTTGTCAAACCGGTCAATCGCTCTCTCACGAACACTTATAAAGAGATGCAACGCGAGAAACGCATTGTGTGCGTATGCAGGAACGGGTTCGATTTTACCTCAATTCCGTGCCCGAAGTGAACCCGCGACGCGTCGTCGCCGACGCGCGAACAGCGACTGGCCGCCTTTCGAATTCGCGGCTGGTTTGCACCTCGGCGATGGTTATCGCACGACACGAGTACCCTCTCTCTCTCTCTCTCTCTCTCTCTCTCTTCTTCCTCCCTTCTCCTACGCCACCCGCGTCCTCCCGCCAGAGTAAACGCATCCCCACCGAGCTCGACAAACTTCCCTCCCTCAGCTGGCCTCAGTGCGTTCTCCGCTGCGTTACGGCGCATCTCGTTCCCGTACTTTTTATCTCGTCTCTCCGTCCCTTTGCGAAAATCTTAAAGCTTTTTCAACCAAAGTCTTTAATTTTTCAATTTTGCCTCTTATAAATGCGCATCACACGTTGAGTCTACATAATTCTTTAAAAGATTTTATAATTATTTGTCATGTGACACATCTTTTCAAATGTTTTAATATTATTCATACTCTAATGAATAATGTCACTCTTATTATTTTGTCATATTTTTTATCGGATTAATATCTTCTGTTCTTTGTCTCTCATTTTATCTCTGCACATTATTTTGCTTATGTTCTCACAAAGTATATTATATTATTTGTTTCTGCTGCAATACTGTTATACGATATTCCTTTAAGTGCAAGCGCTGTATACACATTCAACAGCGTGCTTTGAAATATCCGCAATAACAACAAATAAAGTTTTAATTGAATAATCGATTAACACTGAAGTTGTTTTATGTTGATTTAATATGGACATAATTAAGCAATAATACATTGTAACTGTGGTATGTTTTAATTTTTTTATCGGAAATTTTAAGAAAGCTGTTTTGCATATTATAGCTAGAAGGTTAAGAGGATTTATGTTTTAAAATATACAGTAGAGTTCTACTTCTTTTTCTCGGAAGATGATAGCGAGAAATTGATTTTCTCGACCTAGTAACCAAGACTCTTTAACACGTGCCAATTATCTTTTATGAATATTTGAATTAAACGATATTTATCGTTTTTATTTTATCATGCCTTCGTCGGCATGTCGATGCATTAATGAAACAGTGAATTAATTAATAAAAACAATTGTGAACCGCTGTTTTATTTGCGCTTATCTTCCACCTTATCTCACTGGCTATCTGCTATACGACCCTATTTGACTTTTTCGCCGTCTTACGGTTGCAAGCTCTTTATCAGTCACGACGGATAAAGCGCGGCTGATAAGGCCGTGAGTCTCGGCGTTTTAGCTACTACGATCGCATCTTTCGTAATGACAAAGAATTTATTTTTATTAACAGTTTTTACGGAGAGAGAACGTGACAATTTTTAATATAATGCAGATTATCTATTATATGTAAATATTTTTGTATTATAAAGAGAAACAGTGTGTTCTTCTTGATCTAAGTCGTTTTTTACATTACTGCGCGTTCGCGTTTTACGCGAAAATGTACTTGAATGTATTATCAGTTCACACTTTCATACTTTTTAGCAGTATCAGATTGGAAGTGAGATATTTAAATGAAGCCAGAAACCGAGTTTGAGAAGCTAATAACTACTTTGAATTATCCAGGTTGACAAGCCATGATAAATTGCTCCTGATAAATGTGTACCGTCATTTCGTGTTTTGATGTCCATTTCCTCTTGCACTTCGTAAATCATTAATAATGCTTAAGAACTCATGCGAGCCAAGAACGCCACGATTAGCGGATAAATTTTTAATGATACAGTTCTAGAGTCAAAATTCAAATTGCATCTACTATTAATTCTCTTATAAATTTCAGTTATCTCTGATATATTATTCTACATGAAGTAAAACGATCGTATTTTCTCGTAGATATAAATCGGAGCACAAAACTTCAGCGGCAGACATACCAACGTTGTTGCAAAACGTTGTCTCGCTCTTTAGTTGGCCGCATCTGAAAATTGATTTCGCCATTTACTTTTCTGACAAGATGTCACGGATGACATTGTGACGCTCTCAAATCCGTACGACGGCCCCCAACGAACGTTACTGCTCCCGTTACATCGCAATATTTTGACAGCCATGAATTTTTGGGACATCGGATTTCCGTCTGGCATTGACTCGCTTCGAAAAATCTCAAGCGAGGATTTTACAAAGAAAAATACAGGCAAATTTCCCCATTTGCGAGAAATAAAATTTTATGCATGAAAAATAGTGAGACAATAACGTTCGTAATAATTCAAGTCACTTTAAAATTGAGATTGAAATCGGTATAATTTTGAATTCAGATTCTGATACATAATTGCTATATCTGCGTTTGTTCGTAATTCGCTAAAAAAACGCAACAATGACTGATTACAATATGAAAAATTGATTCTGTGTGATATACCGTTTCTTGCAACGCCGCTGCTCACGCGGTATAAAGTTTCATTGAATTATGCGTGTTTGAATTTTGTTTGGCAGCAGGTATGCTTACTCACCTCCCCATTCATAGCTCGCAAGTCATCGCTTATCGTTTGCTAATGTGACCGCACGCGGCCTTACACTTGTACCAGTTCCGTTTCTGTGCGCGGAACATGTCGTAACGTAATGTTGCGTTGAAACCTCGGGCCGAAATCTCACGCGAAGGATCGCGCGGGTCAACTTTTCACCTTCAAGTTTGCGGAGACCCTGGCGAAGGACCCGATAAGAAACGTATTTCGATGATCGATTTGTCGCAATGCCGTCTCGCTCGTTCGTTCCGCCGACGGTGCTCTCTCGGTACGGCCAAATGTCATATCGCACGAGTAAAATATCGAGAAGCTTGCGATCTGACTGCCGCCGAAGATTAATCGTAACCGTGGCTACTCTCGATAGATTTTCCAATTTCGATATGACGTTGAAAAAGTAGCGTGACCTCGGCGCCGGCGATCGGCTAGACGGAAATGCACGCTCGAACGGAGGGTATTAAGTATTCTAAATTGATACCCACTCACCGATAGCAATCTCAATTGATTATCAGCCTGTCGTTTCATATGACGTATTACTAGTACTGCGCGATCGCACTGCTAATTTTTTGTTTGATCCAAACAGGTGATTAATTGCCGGTAGATATACAGGCCTGACCTACTTAGAACGATGATTTTGATAAGCCAACACCCAAAGCCAATACATTCGTTTCTGTAAATTGTATTCTCTGTGAATGCAGAATGTAACTGTGCATTCTAATTGTTTAATTAAATAATATTCGTTTTCCATAAATTTGTTAACAAATGCTTGCCTTAGCTTTTCTCTTTAACGTCTGAATGTCGATATTTATAAATTTGCTATTTCAAGCACAATGGTCCGTTGACCATTAATTTTGTGTTCTTGTTATAAAAATAGAGCTTTATGACGTATTTATGCCACGGAATCATTAAAAATAGATTCAGCTAGCTGGCGTTTATATTTTTAACGAATTTCATTCAATCGATATATAATTTTGCTTTTTCCAACATTTATACTAACAACTTTTTCCTAAGCTTCAAACATTTATGCGTTCTATATGGGAAAAAAGTGAGTCTATCTTATACCATTGTTACGAATTCGACGAAAAGATCATTTTTCGCAAGTGCATCTTGCAAGAGGAGAGAACGCGGCGGCGAAATGCATCTCGTCAAATGGAGCTCGTTCGTGAGAACACTCGCTCGCTTGTTCGTTCGCTCAGTGCTTCGAAATGCACCTGGAAATTTGTTTCGCCGCACGGTGAAAACAAAAGTGTACATACCTCGTGAAATGGGAAAACTTTGTGGTCCGACGACGAAAGGGATTACGCGTGAACGTTACATCGCTACGTGTGTACCAACGTCGAATATAGACACAAGAACTCACTGGAAATTAAAGTAGCGCAGAATTTTATTTTGTCCAACAAATAAGGAATTAATGGAACGAATAAAGTTTTACTCGCGAATAATTATTTAAGGATTTCTCTGAATCATTATTAACAAATTATATTACAACTTCTCTCATTATTATTATTATCATTCGATCGGAAATAGATCGCGGAAAAAGCATGAGAGATTCGAAATTAAATTCCTAACTCTCGGAGCTCAAAACCTATCTGATCATCATTGAACATTGTTATTTCAGTGCGGCTAGCATGAGGAATGCAAATGTTAATTATTCGCGTATCAGTAGCTTGAGTAAAAATAGCGACTTCGAGCTGACGTGAAACAAGAAATCCCACTAACAATGCAAAAGGTCAGGAGAAATGATATTTCTATGAAGACCACCGTTAGTGGTATAGCCAGATGAGGAGGAATCCGAGCGAATGTGCCGGGGGACGGATCGAATCGCGCGCAGCGCTAAGAAAGGTAATCGTTGTCGAGGGTGGCGGTCGACCGCAACCGGTCGCGGCGCAACTGGAAATTTCGAAACCAGAAATTCAGAGCTCGATAACACCAACGGGACCATAAATGTAACGTTTCGGAACGACGTGCGCCGGCAGCTCCGCGGCGATATATACCGCTGTTTCCCACCGGAAGTTATAATTGTTTGCCGAGTTTCTCCCGGTACCCAATGCCTCGGGGAGCGCAGCGTTGTATCTGATTCCACTCTTCCTAGTGTTTTCGACGGAAGGAGAGAGACGAGTGCAGACTCCGTTACACGCGCGTGGCCGCGGGACTTTGTTACAAGCATGATATTTTCGTCCGTATGCAACCTCGCGCAATTTCGCTGTCTAAGCTTTCGTAACATGCGCGAGATATAAATTAAAGGATCAGCGAAACCTGTTTCGCCCGTTAAAGCGCAAGCACCTGTGCGTTGATGGCTCTCGATAGAAATGAAATTTCACGGCGAGGCAAACGGATGACACTTTGTGAACTTTTCAGAGGTCGGAATGCACGCATCGATAACCGGGCTCCGTATGACTAACGAGATATCGAGATGCGTAAATTTGATGCGAAACGAGAGACGGCGATCTCGAAGGTGAAACGAGATTTTATCAGTGCTTTTGTTCGCGTTTGTCACATGTATCGGCGTAAATTGTAATTTTTTGTTCATCTATATTTTCCGACGACTTTCATTACGATATCGCGATCTGCTTCGAGAAAGAAAAAATATTGAAACAACATTCTCTTTCATGGGAAACCAAGATTCCACACACTTGCACGCGCTCGAAAATTATTAACGATAAATTTGTTTTTTCTCCGCGCCTTCGCGCTCACGCTACTTTTTATCCTTGCGCTATTTTAAACTATATCTTCGTGGGGAAGCTAATATCCTTTATCATCTTTTAGACAATGTTTCGCGATCCGGGTGGTAATCGGAAAGGGGCATCGTCGTAGAAATATGGTTAGGTAAACTCGCATGATTAATCAGAGAATTACTACTTTATAACTTCGGATAACTTTGATAATTAGTTTTGATTTTCTGCACTACGTCGCGAATAGGAGACTGTAAGTGGCAGTGTGCCCACGATCGTACGTAATATATTCGCATCGCGAATAAGGGATCTCTTTTAAAAAATGATGTCCCACGCGTCAAAGCAAACGCGTAAAATCCCGCCGCCGCGCTTCTCGCGCGAAAAGTGAATCCCTTTTTTTCACGTCGATGAAAGAGACGTGCCTATATACACTGGTGCGTATGACGTCGACGCGTGAGTGCACATATAAATATTTATCCGCGGGTATGGTACCGCGGTGCGTGCAATCGACCCTCTTGACTCTGACACGCGCGCGCGTGGCATATATTTTTTTTACCTCCCTCGTCTGAAATCAACTTTACAACGAGTTTACAAGGAAAAAAAGTTTTTTCGTCGCGCCATGGCCGGTGCCGCATAAATTTGTATTCACACCGCAACCCCGCATAACTTTGCGCTCCGTAAATTTGCGGCGTATTTATGGATAATAATCAGCGCCCGAAATTGTTTATGTCGCTCGCTTCAGGAAAGCGACGGAATCTCGACGTAGCGAGATCCCTTCCTTTTTACATTAATGTCCTCCAGCGAGTCTTTTTGCTCGAGGTCGGTGGTATCTGTCACTGTCGCCCGATCGTCCCTATCGTGACTTACGTCGTGTTCCTGTAAGAAATTGCGGATCGTAGGAATTGCGATCGAACGCGGTAGTTGCGCCCGCTAATGGCGTACTCGTATATTACAAGCTCAGGCATAATCTTTTTTGATGATTTGATTAATTAATGTTATCTAAAATAATCTTCGTAAGATTTATGAATTTATTCGGATCAATAAGATATTTTTATCGAAAATATATTTTTGAGCAATTTATTTTTTTTTATTGTTAATTATTCGTTACATATTAAATATTTATGGAATCCTCGTTTTGCATGTAGCGTGATGAATTAACAAGAAAAACAGGTTATTTTATTGTTCAGTACAACCCAAATACATAAATCATATTCATTTGTATGCATCTATAGTTTTTATTTTACTTATCGTTTAGTTTTTCGTTTTTTACTGTTATCGACACGTTTGTGCATTTTGCTATCTAGCGCACTGTACGTAGCGCAAATCTTAAGTAGCTACGCGTGTTCGTAAATGCTTTTAATGATTTTTTTAAAAAGAAAAAATTACATTGTGAGGGAAACAGAAGCAAAAGTAAGAACACAATCACTAGGAAATGTATACCTTTGCGTTAGTGTTTTAATAAGCAAAATGCGAGCGCGGCGAGTAAAGTCGGTCATTTAACAGAAGCGGGAAATGAAATTTGCGTTTAATAATTTCTTCAAAAAGAATTTCATTTGTTAATTTCTACCGTAAAATTAACTTATTACCAAATTCCATTTAATGAAAGCAATAACAAGAAATATAAGCGATTAAATGTTTTAAAAATTCTATAAATTGTTTAATAGGAAATATGTATGAAAAAAGAGTTAAATTTATAAAAACCAATTTTTGGCTAGTGTATTATTAAAAAAATACAAATAATATATTTTTAAAGTAATACATTTCTAAATAATTTTAGAACATTTTAGAAATATTTGACTATTTTCATGAACCAATGTAGCTCTAATCAAGATTTAGTACGCGTCGGTAGAACGCAACGTCACGGAACGCCCTTTCGTATCAGAGCTGAAGATCTTTCGTAAAATTGAAACAGCACCTCGACATGATAGCGGAAACGTAAACGAGGGCGAGGAATGGTAGAGGAAGAGAGACAGCATCGCTCGCACGGAGTAATTAAAACTCTGAAAGTCTCTAAGTCGCTTCAGACTCCACGTAATTTGCAAACACCTTCGTTCCTTCCTTCCCTCGATAGTACGCGGCCAAGAAGGACGAACTGCCCGACTTTCCGCTCGAGTACTTTTCCGGTATCTCTCGCGCTATTGACGTAGCCCGCTATTTTCCGGTGTCGATCGCGCGCGCGGCTTTTGCTTGTTTCCCGTCGGTTTTCTCCGCTTTTAGCAGTGATTATAATCTCCGTTCCTTAGCAGCGGACGTCTCACTACTTCCTCCCGGTCGCTTATTTCTTTTAATGCCTGCGATCCGTTTGATGTTCCACGACGCGATGCTGAATTAGGCTCCGTGAAAGCGGACGATAGACTATGCATGCATTTCGGATGGTTTTGCGGAGTAAAAAATAAACTATGGCCAGAAAGAGAGGAAAGAGAAAGGAGGAAAAGGGATGGGTGCTCTATCGCAGATTTTGAGGGATGGAAGCCATTCAGTGGGAGTGGCAAGTTGTGTCGTTGCGGTGTGGATGGTGGTGGGCCAGGGTGGGCTTTTAAAAAACCGGATATAGCCGGAGTGTTGGCTATTGAAAGACCGACGTGTGGATGCGACCCTTTGAAGCTCGATATACCGTATACCGATATATCGTAGATGCGTTTACGTGCCCTTCTCCGACTATCCTGCGAAAGTTCGATCTACCAACCAGCGAGCGCCGAGTTGGATCGTCCACAGCGTGCAATCATCAACAATTCGCGCAACTTTATTACGGCTTTGAAGTAGCGGATCGGAGACGGATGGAACCGTGAGCAGAATAAATAAATTCGAAAATCTGTACGCAAATTTTTAGACGAAAAATCTGACGTGAAAACAGTACGTCGTGATTTATGATTATTTTAATTTTTTGTCGAAATTATCTTTTGTGAGTTTAAAAAAAAATTTAATATACATAAAAATAAGTTGGATAAGTCAAATGCCAAGTCCATAGTTTTTCTTCTCAAGACGCGAAGTCTAGAAATGAGTTTTTCTACGATGGAAAACTTTAGCGTCCTAGATTTATTCTTAGATGGGTTATTTTTAATGTAGTAGTACATCGCGAATGTCGACAAATAGAGTGAAAAGTAACGCGTTGGTACCGAAAGAGAATCGCATCGGAAAACTCGTGACTGCATCAGTCACAGACCGATATGTCGTCGATAAGTCTCGTCTAATTAAAGTTATCCAGTGGCCAATGAATGGCAAAGAACCGCGTGCTGCAGCATGGGTCATCGGACGCGCGTCCTACGCGCGCGCGTGCCGATGTATAAATGAAAGATACAAAAAAGAGGCGCAAAAAATATCTACGTTGTCGTCAAAGCTAAATCTCTCGATACGCGGATTATCGATGCGCGCAGCTAGAAGGGTGCGCTCTACCGGCACACGATGGATGTTTTTTTTTCGTCTTGTCTCCGCGCCACGCAGCGTGACGATGATTCGCATGCGTGCTAGTTTATATATATATTTTTTCAGTACCGTCGCTGCTGTATTCGCAGCGTTGAAAATTTAGCCAACGTCCGCGCGCGAAGTACGAAGAAATGTATTACCGGGGCAGGTGCGAGTAAAGCGACATTTCCGGGTTATACGACGCTCGATGCTTTTGCCGAGAACAATAGGAAATGAATTTGTCTCTTGTTCCACGTATGGAAATTTTGAACTTACTGCGATGCGGCATTGTACAATAGTAGGTACATTGTTGCAAAACGCCAAAAGAGAGAGTAAATAATGTACACTATTCTTTTACGAGAGGATGCATTTATGCATCTTTGTATTACACAGGCGTGTTGCAAATACATTTCAAAAATAGCTAATTGGATTTGAGAGATATTATTGATCATTATGTGTTGGTGACTCGTTTATTAATATATTATTCTCTATTAATACGTATTTTATTTCGATAATATATATTTTATCGCTATCACATTTCACGGTAATTCTGTCATTATTGTTTATGATTATTATATTAAATGATTAAATATCATTATTAATAAAATATTACTCGGAGATAAGATTTAATTTTGTTTTATCTGCATTCATTTTGCAGCATTAAAATAATATTAAATAGAATATATTTATTTCAAAGATTTAGCAATTGTGTCTGTTGGATCCTTTACGAAAGCATACTTTGCGAAACGTTTACAATTTTTTAAAATGTAATAAAAATTTATGAAAATATGGAAAAGTTTTATAATATTATTCTATGATTTTAAAGCCGGATGTGAGGATCGTTATTAAGTCGTGACATTACATAGGAATTGTTGATATAAAACTTTCATTTGCAACAATTCAATATGATGTACGAATCGGATCAGTAATTTCTACAAAGTATATACATAAAATACTTTTTTCTGCATATTACGCCAGCGTTGAATTTTTATTTTATTTGTGTGACTAAAAATTATTTTTTCAGTAACGTTATATTTATCTATAATGTTATTCGAAAGATGGTTCGTCCGAAATAAGTTCGTTCAATACGCAATATATATAGTATTATATAGTAAAATATTTGGCCTAATCTATTATGTAGTCCTCTCAAATTCCGCAATAAACCAGAATTGATACCGACGCGGGTTTACTCGCTGGCAAGATTCGACGACGGTCATTTCACGAAGGCCGGAAATTCTTATAAAAAGGAGCTTTCTTCCGATATCACGTCGCTTACGCATCTTTCGGATCGGCGTTAATGGTCCCTTTCGCTCGATTCCGCTGCTACATCAGCCGTCAGTGCACCACCACACTGCTTTTTTGCACATTTCGTTTTTGCAATCCCTCGGCTTTGCAGTCTCGCCCGATTTCGCCCGCAGGGGCGGTTATAATAGACGATGTCGATATGATAACGGCGCGCCGTGAGATGTCGATGGCTGAGAAGAATACGGATGTTATACGTGCGAATGCGGGTAACGCGTTATCGTGGACTTACATTTTGCGATTTTGCGCGCCGCTACAAAGTTTGCCAAGTTTGCGCGAGCTCTCGTTGTCATAGGAATTTTGCACATTTATTAGATCGTTACGGAAGTTTTATCACTTTTTATGATCGCGGCTTTATTTTCTGTGTATGGAATAATGTGTGAAAATTTCTGTTCTCTCAGGCTTAAAGCCCTTGAACTTCTTGGATGCTTGCATCTTTGAACACTCGCACTGTAGTATCTCGAAAGTTTTATAGTCTCTGAAACCTTGAATCTCTCGGCTCTTGCTTGAATTTTTTGGTTTTCAAACTTTTATCTTTAGATCCATTGAACTCGAAATTGTTATATAAATTGCGGCAACGCTTATTTGATACCATAATGCTAGCTTATTATTTAAAAAATATAATTTTAAATATTCTGTGATTTTTAAAATCCTAGAATGTTTATGTAGGATTATCACATATGAGTTAATTTATGTTGCTCCACTTATAAGAACTTGAATCAATTTTGAACTCTATTTTGTTTCCCCATGCAACTGTATTATATTCTCTTCGACGAGGTCGGGTTATCAAACGATCTTTCGAAGCGCGAAATCGCTAGTTTGAAATTTATCGAGCGGCACAATAGCAATATCCGTAAGGAATATCTCCGGAAAATACACTTTAAGGATATTCGTAATTAAATATTGAATAGCACATATACAGTATTACAGAAACTATTGGCTTTAAAGCTATCAGTGAATCGAGTTTATCTGAAAAATTTCTTTTTTTATATACACTATTTCGATTCGAGATATCGCTCGTAAGCGCAAGTACACAGTATGCGGTGTACGAATTTTGGTGCGCTCGTTTGAATTTACGAGTGACACGGGATTTCGGATTTCGATAAAAACTTAATCACGCGTTGCCAACGAGAATCGATCGCGGAATGCTAATAAATTGAGAAACGAAACGACTGCCCTGCGCGAATAATATTTCAACAACGGTGCAAGATTTTATGAAATAATTTTTTTTCTATGTTCCCGAGAGTCACGCTGTCGCTTCATCATGACGCGAATGTTCTATAATTCTCTGCCCGATTTTCGCGCATCGAAGAACGCGTCGGATGTTATTTATTTTCGCGGCAAGACAGCGGCGAACGAAGAATTATAGGCGTCGCCTGTTGGCTCGTAAACGGAATTTATTAATATATACGGTCAACCGTAATAAACTGCGTAACGCTGCAACGGCCGGCGTTATCTGCATCGGCATGGCAATCTCGGATTCGTTTGGCATTCGTTATGAATCAATTGCTCGTTGTTTGTCAGTGACAACACTTCAGTTTTTATGAGGCACAAATATTTTCAACGCCAGACACGGAGATAACATCGCGCATTATTTATTCCGACCGCGACGAATTTACGGTTGCCTTCTTTACGGTCAATATTCTTTGACCGATATATGAGAAAATTTTGTTCGAGTTTTACCGACGACTGCCGGACGTCATGATTGAGTTACTAATAACGCGACTTTTTACTCGACTTTCTGAAAACCCGGCAGCTCGAAGTACACACCAGCGATTTCTTTACCGTCGTGAAATTACGAGCATAGGCACCGCTAACATTGCCAGTACGTAGTTTCGAAAGAGCGCCTAACAAGCTTACGAAATTGATAAGTTTGAGAAAGTATTCTGCAGATTAAATTGAAGATTTAATATACAAAACACGAGAAGCGCGAGAAGTTTGAAATCAAAATATTATTTTTCTATAAATAATATTTATGTATTTGCAAAATAAAAAAACCGGAGCACAATTATATTTAATACAGTAAACAGCAGTTTAACAATTTTTTACAATTTTTTAGGTTTTGGTCAAAATAATTTTGAGAATGTAATTTTTATGGATTTTCACATGAATTTTATATTTGAATTTAATTAAATACTTTATTAAGCAATGAAACATCTGTCTATCATCAACTCTTCTAGATCAACTTGTTATCACGATCCATCTTGATTTGATTGGTTCGATAATAATTCTAGAAATTGCATAGTGATTCAAAATCGGAGACGGATAAGAAAAGTGATGAAATTAGAAACTATGCGGTAATTCGATCGGGAATACTTGAGGGTTCGTCGACCGTTAGTTACGCCATTGGTGCCGATCGATAACGAGACTTCCGTTTTACAATTAAGGTCGGCCACTTTCGCGCCCTATACTTTATCGAAGTGCAAGTACATGAATATCCGGACCGTTGAATATACGTTAAGATGGATAGCAATAATTTTGGCACGGGCTATCATTTGCCTATCGCAAAGAGAAGCAAAGTGGTCTCCATTTTCTGTAGCGAACGATGGAAGGTTTAAGATAACGATTTCGAGCGCGTCGAGTTCGCGTAAAACGGCGCTGTTTGGTTTACGGGTCTTTTCAGCTCTCTGCCAACATAGCAGATGGATGGAAAAAGTTTAGTCGCGTTTTAATGTTTGATATTTCCATGTTCATATCAGCGTACCGTACAGCGTACAGTTTTAACTTATGCAAAAAAGAGTACAATAGTTTCTATGTGTTCTAGGTGTTATTCAGAAATCTTATAAAAATATGGATATTTATTCATGAGTGATTTATCGATGATGCTATCTGAATTCTAATTCGCATAAATCATATGTTTTAGAAATATATCATAATCAACACGTAAAATTCCATCCATCGAACATTATTCACACATACACAAATCATGAATATCGACTGTTTTACAATTTTTTTTTATGCGATGGATATGTACAAGAGAATCAGATTTATTATGTCCAACGCGATAGAGTAATATTTAAAATCGGAATAATATCGATAGCTACGTAATTTTTTACAGATACGTGTGATGCGATGAATCAATTTTATTACGTTCGATAGGTCATTCACGATAAAGGACATCGTGCGTTATGTCCACTTTCCAGACTAACGGCCATTTCTATTACATTCTTGATGGAATCCGTATTGCTAGAAGTACACCGCCACGCGAAAAATCCTTGTAACCGTTTTTCGCGAGACTTATGGTCGCCGTTCGCGGCGATAAATATTACCTTCCGACAACAATGTGCCCTCGAACGTCTATTACTTGCATGTGAAAGAAAGGATTTATCGGCGATATCGTCCCGACTGAGAATTCTACCGTCTTTTATTGTGACAAGATACGTTCTTGGCGATGAGAAGAGCGTGCTCGTCTGCATGACAATATTTACTCGGTCGTCAGTCGTTCACCTGTCTCTGTGACACGCTCGCTAAGAAATATCGCATATGATTTTCTTTCATTTCGAAATACAGAATGCAGCACCTCGTTACACGCGTTTCTGGTTTATGCACAGTACTATAATATTTATTTCAAAATGTGTACTATGTTACTAGTATTTGTATATTACTCTTGTTATCATTAAAAGTAAAATAATTTTATTTTGCTTGTAATTGAGAAAGAAAATGGAAATATGGGGCATACATTATGTTTGTATTTTGATTTTTGTTCTAATAATTTTTTAGGAGAATTTTTTACGTGAACATAATTATTTACCGATTATAATTCCATTGCAAGTAGAGCTCTGACAAACGATTCGAACATTTCGTATGTTCGAATTGTTCAACTAGTTTGAAGCAAAAAAAGAAATGAGCGGTCGAGTTCGGACATTTCGGACAGTTTGAACATACTTTCAGTTTGAAAGGTCCGAACTATTTTATGTTTGATTTCGAGGTCCAAACTGTCTGAATTGCTCGACCACCTGAAATATCCGCGAGCATTACAAATAATAAATGAATGATAAATTACTTACCTTAAAGTTGTTTTTCTGATGTTCCATGTCTCGGGATGCTTTCCCTTTCTCTTTCTCTCAGTAGTATTGATTGCTGCTTTTTCAGGGCACTTATTCGCGAAATATAATTAATTACAATCACATGAGCAATAATTATCATGATTCGACAATCGTATGGCCTTGTGGCATCGGTATTACGACAAAAAAATTACTCGCAAAAGCACGGAGTTAAGATTCGTTCGCGGTGTCGGAAGTAGATAACGACGGCGAAAGGAAATTGAAAATTGCGCAGCTAACTTTAGATGCGAAGCGATTTCCATTGCATCTTGTTTATTCGAGTGTCCTCGTGCGAATGATAGCAGACAACAACGCATGCACATGTTATGTAAATCACAAAAAAAAAAAAAAAACATTGGTACCAGCCATCAAAATACATAAGGTGCCGTAACGTGCACATGTCGTGTTGTATGTCACGAAAAAACATCCAGCGTTAAAAATCACAAATACTAAACATCGCGAGCCAGCATTTGAAACTATACACATTTAATACGCGAGAAACTGTATATTCTAATCTTTGTGTTTCTTATAAATTATCTGTAAATTTATTAGATGTCAAAAGGAATCAGCTACAATTTGTAAGCGGTATTTCTTGATTTTCAAAATATTATGTTGGCAGATAAATTCATAGATCTTTCCGGTCACGTATTTAACATTTCGTAATCGAATAGCGCACAAATCCACGGGCGTCTACCGTCTAAACAGATGTTCGTGCATAATTTGTGTGTGCGTGGAGTGCATACGCGTTTCAGGTTCAAAGGGCGCACGTAAGCCGCGCGTGCGATCGATGAGATCCATCGATCTGGAGAGAAGGCGAGTTGGAAGGAATCGTACCGTGTCGTACCGCGTGCACCGGGTGCTCGGACAGTACGAATTATGCACCACGCGCGAATGTAAAGTGCATGCGGAACAAACCTCGCGCTCGAATGCCTCCGAATGGACGAAATTGCGCGCTTCTCCTCTTGTACGGCGCATCCCGTCGGCTGTCTGCATATGTGTGCACCGAGTACTCAAAGGTACTCGGGCGAGTACAAAGTATCGGTACCGTGCCGGCGGCGAACGCGCGCGCGAGTTAACGTCCCACGAGGAAGTCTGGTTTCTTTTCTTACCCTCTTCCATGCCCTCCGCCGGTCTCTTTCTCACCCAGAGGATTTCCTCGCTCTATCATCGTACCTCACCCTCGTTCAGGGTTTTCTCTTTCTCTTCCCCTCTTACCGTGCATTATTCCAGTCACTCGTCCTAGCGGTATATGTACAGGAATACACGCTATTCTCTTTGAGCCTTTTGCATAAAAGAAGCTCGGTACTCGCAAGAATCAGGAAAGTAACGGGAGATCAAACGCCGCGAGGACTTTGCGTACTGTGTGCATTGGGCTTTTACCGTGTGTACAAAACGGAATTTTTCCGCGACGTAACGAGGACGAAAGAGAAAAGGAAAGCGGCCAAGGTTTTCAAACGCGATAAAATAACGGAGTTCACGATGGCATCTCTCACAACTACCATTTAACTTGTCATTTTACATGATGTGTAAAATACACACCAGTCCTTAAAATTTGGTAAATTAATTGGGTAAATATTTTTCGTGGAACGAGCATTTTTGTGTATTTTTAAATTATACGTTGTCCCAGCTAACTTATGCGAGAAACGTGTATTTCGCCGTGATAATCAATGCAGGTACAACCGAAAAAGCGTCTGTCGACTTTGCCGTATTATTGTTTACGCGACGAATGTTTTTGTGCCCGGCTTTCCTAGAAGAAGGATTCTCGGTAGAAACAGCGCCGTGAATTCCCCCCCTTTTCGCTCCATACACTCCCAGTCACGTAGTATTACCGTGGATCCAAAAGCCGATTTACGCCCGCTACGATTTTTACGTCTTTTTACTTGAAAGAATTTTGTGTGCTCCTAAATAACCGAAATGTCGAATTGAATGATGAGCGATCGTTTATTAATGCATAAGATCGCGATTAACGCGTTTTTCGGTAAAAGAAAATTTTTTCGGAAGAATCTATCTGGAACCCTTTATATGTACATTATCTAATTCGCGGCCGCCATGACACTTCAGATCTTTGGCGCAGGTCAGTTCACGCCGAACTTGCCTAGGAACATGACTGCTAAGTCGTTTCATTTTTTCGCGTCGTTTCGATCCGTTTTAAGTACATTTCGTGCACGGATGAGTGTCGGATGAGTGTCGGATGTGCCGAATCTAGAGACAGGTGAAGGTTGGATGAGACATTCGTCGCGTAGTGTCGTGAAAATGGCGCAGGTGTGACATTGGTTAACGACCAGTTGATTTCGCGCTAATGTTGCAATCGGATCGTGATTATTTGCGTGTTCTCAAATCCGTTTACTCGTCTCGGATGAATTCCGCGTGCGAATGAATAACGGGAGTGCCGAATTCAGTAACGGGCGATTGTATTGAAGTATTTATCGACCCGTCGATCAGTGCAATTTCTAGCGTTCGAAGTCATAGTTTATCACCTCGCGAGACTTTTGTTTTGGTGCTTGTCTAACCGTTGTGCTATTTGTTCATTCAACAAGTATTATGAGTTTCATTCTATATCAGCAATATCGACAGATTGCCGCGGCGGGTTCATATAGACGCCGGATTAGAGGTAACGCCATTTGCTTGTGATATTGAGGTATTCGCTGCGTAATGGCATGAAACTAGGCGCATGAACTTGGCGTCATAAATCTGTTTAATGATTGGCCAGTTTACGTCGAACGTTCCGGTGTCGCGGTTAAATCCCGATTGCTCCGTGTTCTCGCGTCTTTTTTTATCTGTTTCAAACCGTTTTCCACGTGTAAACGAGTGTCAGATGTGCTAAATCTAACGACGGGCTATCGCCTCAGAATATTTATTGACCTGTACGATCGCAATCGGTGCATTTTCAGCGTTTGAAATCCATCTCGTCGTTCCGTCGTGGAGCTCTATTTTCCGATACGCATCTTACGAGTATTTTACGGCATTGCTTCTCGGACGAGTGTTGCAAGTGCCATTCAATTTTGGTAGCGTCGAAGAGCGTCGAAGAGCATCGAAAGATTATCGTGATGAACACTTATCGAGACAGATGACGTCACTTGGGTGAGATATTGAGATATTCGTCGCGTAATGGCGCGAAATTAGACGCACAATATAGTATTATGAATTAGTTAATGTTTTGGACACTAATGCTCTGGTGTCGCACTTGAATTGCGACTACTTCGCGTTTTTTTTTGCCAGTCTGGGGTGGACTTTGCGTGCGAACGAATGTCGAGGGCGCCGAATCTAGCGACGCGCGATTATCTCAGATTATTTATCGGTCCGTTTGATCGCGAGCAACGCGTTTCTCATTTCAAAATCCGAAATTGTCGCTTTGCGTTTTGTGCCGGGACTCTATTTTCCGATATGCGACCTTCGCACATATATTTCACGCTGTTTGCTCTTCGGACGAGCATCGCGAGTACCATTCAATTTCACAAGCATTGTAAAGGTATCGAGGGATTGCTACGATGGTTTTATCGAGACAAGCGATGTCGCTTACTCAAGATATCGAGATAGTCGCAGTGAAACTAGACGCATAAATGTTAATAATTTACGTCAAATGTCCCCAATGTCACGGTCGAATCGTTTTGTATTGTATCTCGTGTTTTTTATTCATCGAAAATAAAATGTGTTGTGATCAAAAATATCATGTGAGAACGTTCCCCGAAAATAATCATCTGGAGTGAAGGAAGGAGTAACTTGGAATAAAGAAAGATAAAATATGCAGCGGCAACGCATGTACAGCGGCAACGCATGTACAGCGGCAACGCATCGACTTGTGAGTAACAATTATTGCTTAATTTATTAATTTATTGAAACTGTGAAAACATCTGATTACAGATTTATTTTCTTATTACGGATTTATAATTTAATTGTATCCGATGATTATTTGTTCTGATTATTATTAGTCATGATTATTTAGTAATCATCATTTAATAATTGTTAATTATTAAATTGATTACATTTTGTTCAACTATCATTACAATATGACGCGATAGTATATATTTTTAGTGCTATTTTTAGAAAGGGATGGATTTAAAGTTGACAGTTATTGCGCGAGATTTATTTTCGGCTATCCTCCTTTCCTCTTTTTCTTGTGTGCGCGAGCGAGTTGAGTATAAGTCATCGTGTAGTTTGTTTTTCAACGTTTATAGCGAAAACCCGCTGTCCGACTCATCTCGTTTATTCGACGCTCCCGTGAGTAGCCTCCCCGGATATTCCTTACGGACGAGATTAATCGCTGATCACCTCCTATCCTATCCGCTCGTGTACGCGTCCGTGTTTATGTTCGCGCCTGAAGCTCGCCTGATTACACGCGAGCCTCATAATAGATCACCTCCTGCCCCGTTCACGCTCGCACCAAGTAATATCTCTGACGCTTGTACGCCGACAAGGGCGGCTGCTGTGGCTCCTGACGTTCCCCGAGTGAGCCGATTCGAAGGTGGCCGCTATCGGAGGAAACCGATTTTATCGTTATCGCACTCTCATCCTTCACCGAATAAATCCACCCTGTTATAGCAAATCATGGATTCGAGACTATATGGATTTCACCAACAGCGGTTAATTTTAATCTAAAATTATTTGATTTTTATTTTTGCTAAAATTAGAATTAGAAAAAAGATTAAACGTTAGTTAAAGTTAATTTGATAAATCTAAAGATTAATTCTGATATTTATTTAAATTAATGTGAAATTTTTGATTGTAAAGAAAATGAGATTTTTTTAATTTAACTTTATTCAGTAGTGCAACAGAACGTGATGCAAACGAGATGGATTTATTTTTATATATCCAAAAATAAATTGAAAAGGAGAGTACAATTTTTTACATACAGTTACCTTGACAGTTTCCAAAGAAATTAATTTAAAATTTAACTTGTGAGCTTAAAAAAGTACATAAATATTAATTTTTTAACTTCAAAAGTTTCCAAAAAGTTGATTATTTTTATCTGTTTTATCAAAATTATTATTATTTAAATAGTATAGTATATAGCTTATTTAAATAGTAATGCGTTATATTTGTTTTTTACATAAAATAATTCGGATTTTTACTCGTTTTAGATAAAATAATATAGAATATTCATTAGGTAAAAATAAACATCCCAGTTTAGTTTTAAGCACGGAACAGATCCAAAAATTCAATTCTCCGGGAATAATTTCTTCCAGCGTTACGCTCGGCTTAATACTCCTTGCGTCGAAACTTTCGAAAAGTGGTTCGGCAATTCGTTTGGAAATGGATTGGCTCTCCGCGGCTTTCACTCCACGTACTAATACAATCCAGTAAAACTTTAAGTAATTGCTCGCTATTGGAAACTTGTGACCGGGATATCGATGTCGCTTCCCTATGCCTTTTATGAGATATACAATAGACGTCGTTAGAATTTCTAGAGATTCCGCCGCGGAAAATTAGGGGTAGAGATCTCGAAATGCTTCGAGATTCCTCCCGGGCATGCGATATCGATGAGCCATCTCGAGGAGATTAACCCGCCGTTATAGGATTAAGCTCTCTCCGGAAGGAATTGCGTTGAGAGACCGCGATCATGTTCAGGTCGATAGGGATGATGCTCGGCGAGCGGCCGACTTGTCGCGGGTTTCCGGGTGCTTGTACATAGACCTTGACAGTGTATATTGTAATTACACGAGGAGACAAACCTCTTCCCTGTCTCAACCCTCCCTCGATTCCTCTCTCTGTCGTCTCCGTTTATTCGCGTCCCGCTTTACACGGCAGTCAATGGGCATCGATGTATCGACTGTTTGTTCGTGACAGTCCGAAGCACTTAATTACGCAGAATGACAGAACGCATGGCAGTTTCTCTTCGGTTAAGAGAAGACATTTTGCCGTTAAAACGTTCATACGATTATGTCGAAAGCAGAAATTTTTTTTGTATGGAAATTATATTACACGCTTTGTTGTATAATTCGATGATTTCCGCTTATATAATCCAATCGATCAGTTTATAAATAATAATAATAATATCTATTGTAATATAACAGCTTTTTTTCATTTTTTATTAATTAGCTAAAAATAAAACTTAATATTAAAAATAAAAATTAAAACTTAAAAATAAAATTAATTTGTCTATAAATGATACATGGAAAGTTAGAATTAATGAATATTGGCCGGAGCACAGACTTTTGCATAAAGCATAACGCATAAGCATAAGGAAATTGATTGGTCCATTTCCTTATGCATTTGCTTATGCTTATATATAGACCAATCAATTTCTTTATGCTTATGCGTTATGCTTTATGTAAAAGCTTGTGCTCTCGGCTTAAGTCTTGATCAAATTCTAATTATTTTAAATGTTACCTCCAGTAATCAAGCCAGATCTGGCTCATTTGACAGATTCATTATACATAATTCACTCAGATTATCTCTTAGATTGCAGCTCTTAGAACCTGAGAATATAGATATTAGTGAGTAGAAATTGGTGTTTTGTCTTCTATTTTTTTTTCAGTCACATATAATACGTACGCGGAGATGCGACGCGCAGAATTAGTCAGGAAGTTAATTGCTTTGCCGCTTCGTTTTAATTCCATTATACCGGTTGAGTCGTGTAGATGCAAATTTCTCGCTTTTCCTCCCGCACTCCCGTTTCTTTCTCTCTCTTTCTCTCTCTCTCTCTCTCTCTCTCTCTCTCCTCCTTATCCTCTTCCTCTTTCCTCATTCTCAATATGATCTATTTCTTGTCGTTGTCCCTCCTCGTTTAAACTCCGGTTCCAGTCGCCGCCTCGTTTACTGAGGGAACTTTCCGAATTATCTTGTCATGCGAGACGGCGCACACCTACATCTTATGAACGAACGTACGCGTGTAAAAGACGTACACACCGTCGCTTTATCAACGCTTATATATTCGTCGAATCAAGCAAAACTTAAATACTCGCGCGCAGAGAACATACGAAAATTGAAATCCCCGGCCGTACGCGCGCTGGTTCGAATTTAATTAAAGGAAAATCTACATGTTATAGATGTCCGCTAATTCAGGCGGAAGTATGAAACTTAATACTATTAACGCGCATTAAACTTCTGTGAACTAATCTAATATTAAGAATCCCATTTTTACTTGATATTCATAAGTTGCAATCCTAGCTTTCACAGGTACGTGGAATGTTATGGCTAATTTAACTAACGAGAAAACTTTTTGATCCTTGCGACATAGACTGAGTCAGTCAATCCGTTTTATTTGTGATGAAATAACTTTAACGCGAGATAATTCATATATTTGCGAACGTTTTATTTTACTGTAGTATTCTATTCTGGTAGAATTGTAAATGACGTAACAAAAGAATGTCTAGTATGCACGAGCAGAAAGCTCCTAATCCCTCAAAGTAAACGGAAGTCTCTCCGAAGCGGTTGTTGACACGAAGCCGGCGGACTCGTCAGAGCCGTTGTGTAATTGTTTAACGATGCGAATACCAAGTAGCGCGATTTACGCAATGTTTGACTTGTCCGTCCAGAGTCGTTACGAATCGTAAGTTAATTATTGCTAGACGGCTAGTAATTTTCGAAGTGCAGGTTCGTTTCAAAGCGTCCGCCGCAAGTAAATACGCTCTGTATTTACCCGCTCAAGTCCTTGGCTACTACTCTCGTTGTATCCCCATCGTTGGCTGTCTTTTTCGAAGACGCTAGTATAACTGTAAAAAATATACTCTTATATATTTTATTTTCGATTATTATCGAAAGCACATCTGCAGAAATTGTAGTACACGATTTTTAAACAATATATCTAATAGAGTAATACATATATAAGATAAGAAAAATAAAAAAATATAATTATATATTTTTTATAATTACACAATATATATGAAATTATATTTTTTTCCATATTTGCGAGTTTCGCATTTAAATTTTGCACAAAGTAATTTTAGCGAATATGAAACTTTTGCTATACAAGCAACAATATAAACGATGTGTGACTGTAATACAAATTCAATCTAAGATTATTTTAAGAGGTATTTCCTTACAATGTGCCCAGTGATTTACAACCTACTTTATAAGCACAGATTCTGGACTAATGACTATAGTTGCCGATGGTATACGTACATGTGAGAAACGTGTGATCACGCAAGAAACGCGTTAGCTCTATTACCGAAGTTTAATATCGAAAATAAGTTCGTATCGCGCTGGTTATTTATTTCTTTATTCTATTTTTCGATTATAGTGCCTTATTCTCTGATTACTGCGATGAATTACATCGCAACAATCCTAGTATAACGAATTGATATTTTGATAAACGAATGTCAATAACCGAAATTTCCGTCTACATTTTCATATACAATTTGCAGAATAAATATATCAATAAATAATTAATCGCTTCATCGATTATAAATAAAATAAAATATTTTTTCCGTATATATTATACATATTTTGAACATATGTTCTCGTATTTTTATTCATTCTCTTATGTAATATTAACAGCATTTAAAAATGTAGGTCTTAATTTATACTTGAAAGGGATCAATATGTGCATTATCTATTGGAAAGATGAATTATTCAACAATGTTACTTAATCATTATTGATGCATTTATATTAATTTTGAACGCGATTTACGTCCGATCTGCCTCATTTAAAGCCACTTCTCGGCTTACCTAATGGCGCGGAATTCTTTTCAACCCTTCACTAGGAGAAAGCGAGGAAAATGATACGCGTACCCCCTGGTCGCCGGTGAAAATCTAATGACCGCGCTATCTATGTACATATTTCTTACGTAATTACCCCGTCGGGCATGCTTCTCGGAACGCACCACGCGGCCGACGGTCGCTTGCGTTTACGCCATCAACGCGAGATATTTATGCGCATTAATCTCGTCTTTTCATCGGATTTCATTAATGCAACTACGAGTAACCGGTGATAACACGCGGTTTAATACACACGTTTCGGCTTAAGTGCAACCTTCGCGGCGGGCAACAAGGAAGCGGTGATTTTTGTAACGAGGTGCTTGAGTACCACGAAGAGCGAGCATGGATTTGCTATTGCGTGTCGTTTCCGCAATGATTGACGAGCTCTCTCTCTCTCTCTCTTTCCTTTCTCCTCTCTCCCTTCCTTCTCTCTCTCTCTCTCTCTCTCTCTCTCTCTCTCTCTCTCTTTCTCTTAGATTAGAACGACAGCTAGAAAAAATTGTCGATTTGCGCGATGGGAGAAGTTTGCGGAAAGTAATTTCAATTCGCGCTCCACCGCAGAAATTCGATTTGACATTCGACGGTGAAACGTACGTAACGAGTCTACGAACTATCCGAGGAAGCTCGCGACACCCCTGGTATTTCTCTCCCTGTCTGTCGTTCAACTTCTTCCCCGCCTTTGCGTTTCGCGCAATTCGGACTATTCCATTAATGACGTAATTCATCGAATAATTAGTGTACGCGCTCTCCAATTCTTCCGGAAGTGGAATTGAATTTTGTCGGGTTTTCTTTTTTTTTTTTATTAGCGTTTGCCGCCTTTTCGAAAGAACGCGCTAGGTCCCCTTATAGTATTACCCCTGATCCATCGATCGCGTCGACCCTCATCGCGTTATGCAGATCTCGTGATTGACGCTTGTTTCGTGCTCGACAGGGTACGCAGGTAACTGCGGCACCTGTTTGTGTGACGCAAACAAATGCGACGCACGCTCACGCCTGGTGTGTATGCAGACTGAACGCGTTTCGGCCGCGTACCAGGTTTCGGCAATGAGCGAGAGACGGCGATTAAATGACCTGTACATGTGCTACGCAAAACCGTGAATTTAATTAATTTTTTTGATGCGAATTTTGAACGATGTGAAGAAGCGACGTTAGCTTTGTAATATTTGAAAGAGTATTAATAGAGAGATATTCAATAATTTTGCAAAAATTTTTACATATATTATTAAATATTGAAAGATAATAAATGCGTGATCATTAAATTTAAATTAATTTCTGTAACGTATAAAATAATACAATTTATTTTTTAGATTGCAAATATTGCAATACATGATAATTATATCAATAATTAATTAAAATTTTTTATTGGATTTAAAGATTATTGATGATTTCATTATTGTAATATTTTAATTATATTTATATATTTAATATGTTCTCTTTACCCAGTTTAATATGAAAATAATAATTCTCTTTAGCAAGAAATTCTATCTATTTAACAATTATATCTCTGCCGGCATTTCGTCAACCACGGTTTATCTATACTCTAACACTCTCGTGTCAGATATCAAGGATAAGCGAGATGACCGGAAATTGTTTTGAACGCTCTTGGGCCCTTATTTAAAGTTCCTTGTGGCGCGATCATTTAATTCAAAGCGCTCGTTTCGTTTGACGCAAGTGCGCATCGATAGCATCGCATAGACCGCGACCGCAAAGTGGTCCGTTTCACAAGAGCCAGGACATCGAGATTCCTTTGATTATCGTCGACTAAATAACGGCACCCTCATTCGTGGACTATGCTGCGGCCGTAGTTTGCGTGGAAAATCGACCATTTTTCTGGCACTGAAAACTACGGAAAGCGGAGAATATAACATATAGCTTGTTACATATTTGAAAAATTGTGAAAACTGAGACACGTCAGGGTAACGAGAATCGTTATAAAATATATGAAAAATCAAGGAAATCACGAAATTTTTTAGAATTTTCCGTACCGATAGTTAGAAGTAAAACAAAAAATAATATCTGTAAATTTATTGACGTTTATTGTTATGTCAATCAAGTATCATATTTATAAAAAAATTTGATAATAAAACGTCTGGGTTTTTTATTTTGGATTTTTTGAGAAATATTTTGGTTAGAAATCAAGCAAACGGGAGAGAGTTTATTGATTGTCGAAATTACGGGGAATAAAAAAATTTTCTAATTCCATTTAACACCATTGTGGAAACATGTCAAGATTCGCGTCATCTCAACGCAACATGGGCAATGCATGCGCTTCGATAAACCTTTGTTGTTCTGCCCCAGAAACCGGCGTTCCGCGTCAACGGAGATTTTCGTGGTGTTATGACGGCGGCGGATACGTAATGCCTTCCGACACGAGGCATCGTCCTCTCGTCACGGTACGTATACCGTAACACCGGTCGGTCTATAACCCTTATTATGCACCGTCGCTCATCCACCCTCTCTCGGCGCAATGTTAAGCAGGAAATTTGCAATTCGTACCATCTCGAAGGCACTTTTGATCCTGTCGTCTCTCATTGGCCGGGATATCCGCTTCAAAGTGGCATCCGGCGCCCTCGCCGACGGAGGGCGGTTTCTCTCGGGGGAGCGTATTTATCGTACGTGAGAGACAACGGGGCGGGAGGGAGGAAGGGTTGACGGGGGTTAACTTTGACCGTGGACCCGTGCAGAAGGAAGTGGCTGTACGGCGCGGTATGTTATGCGCGTGAGAGAGGAGATTTATGCTGATCAGGAATTATAGGCTCGGCCCGCGGTCGGTTTGGCCCGCAGCCCCCTTTGTGCCGCATTAACCAACCAAACCCTTCCAGTTTGGTCCCTCGCCATTCGCCAATGTTCGCCACTTTATTTAAAGCGCGAACCCGTCCGTTTAATGTCCCGAAAAGCCGTATTTTCGCGATTATAATTTACGATCGTGGCAAAGGGAGAATAAAAGGGAGAGAGAGAGAGAGAGAGAGAGGAGAAGGAAAGCGCATCGTTCTGGAAAGCACCGGCGACCGGATGAAATCCTCGATCGCCCACCGGTAATGACAGCAGCATCGTCGCTTCGTTCGTTAAATCGAGCCGCAAACATACGCGAGAAGTTCGATGAAGTTTTCTCGTTTGTTTCTCTTTTCTCTCTCTCTCTCTCTCTCTCTCTCTCTCTCTCTCTCTTTCTCTCTTGTTCTCTTCGTCTGCTGGTACCTCGTTAACCGCGGTCGCACGATAGATTTTACGATGTGTTCGCGACAGAGAGTCAGCAACCCTACGTATATATTCCGCGAGGTTATCGGGAATCGGTCGAAAGATTGAAACTCTCCGTGCGCGAATGACGGCAGTAGGTCGTCAAGCCGATAAACGTCATCGAGCGGCACTCGACGAGGGGGGAGTGTCGTTTATTAGTTTTATGATGTCGTCGGAGTCTATCTAAGCTTTCCATATTTCTCAAATAATGCGACCGGAGAAAAGTGAAACTCCCGAACCGAGATTCACTGGCGATGATAACATCTATATGCGCGTCCGTTCCTCGTCTCTCTCGATTAAACGTAACTCAACCGAGACGAACTGTCGAGCGCGAAACGAGAGTAGTAATATCGATGGTCGTGATCGCTCATGGAATTCGAACGAGTAGAACAACTGGATGAACAAAAGCGCATTGATTGAGGGATACGGACAACCATTCCTCTCGATTTACATGGAGAATTTTTTGTGAGATTTAGCGACTGAAAATCTTAATATTTCTCGAATAGTGCTTTTCCTTAATTGTTTCTTTAATTGATATTTTTTGAAAATTTTAAATTCTTGGAAAGATTAAATAAAATTTTTGTCAATTTAATTTTTGATATTATAGAATACGAAAAAAGCTCTACATATTTCTCTTGCACGTCTATAATATCGAAATTTGAACTTGCTAAAATTACATCTCGGGATATTTGATCTGAAGTAGTGTATAAGACATGAGATGAATGAAAGATGAGTGTACTTTTCGCCAATTTATCATGCGCTAAGATGATAGGCTGAATATTAAAATGATATTACCGTTTATGTAGGCAGGCCTTCTTGTACAAAATTATCACAGAGTAAGCGCTTGCGATTACCGAGTAATCGATACAAGATTGCCCACGTGAATCGCGGTAGCCTCGGTGTTCTAATTCAGGAAAGCCATTATTTTGACATCGCGACTCGAACGGATAATGTAAATGCGGGAGCATGTTATTTTCTCAACTTTCGATTATGCTTTCGATCAGGAGCATTACCGGTTTAAGTAATCCGGTGCCGCGCTCCGCTCCACAACGCCACGCTCGATTCAATCAGCCGATTCAGTCACACAGGCAAGTGCACTAATACTCGTACGAGCTACTCAAAGCTGCCCGAATGACGTAGTTGTCTAAAAATAGAGTGAAGTAATGCGCCGGCGGTGCGACTCGCACGAAGCCCAGGAGCGCCAAGGGATATAGGAAAGCGAGGCATACAGGGTGTCTCAGGAGGCAAGCTCGGTACTTCGGCATTGTATCGGTCATCATTTTGAATAAGAAACTTTGAACCGAACAGGAACAGTTGTTCAATTCTATGTAGTTTGCCAGTTACAGTCGTTTGAATCGAAATTTACGCAAACATCGTAAGTGCTAGTACTGGAAAGAGGAGAAACAAAAATTATTGTGTAACGTTTTGAATACCAACATTTTGAATAATAAAATGATATTCTTTTCTAAAACTTATGATAAATCGTTGGAAATTTAACGTTTAACTTTAATAAAGTATATTAGATTTGTAGTAATGCATAATGTTCACATCTTAACACGAGATTCGAATTTTGATATATGTTTGAAAAAAATTTTTCGCTCGCCAATGACTGATTACTTGCTGAAGTATTGACCTTTTCTCTTGGAGCACCCTGTGCAACGCTGCAGAGGGTGGAAAGAGAAAGCGGGGGAATGGAAATGGGTGTACAAGAGGGACGAGAGGGATGGAATAGAAGCGTGAAAGATAGAGAGAGAGAAGTAGAGGGAGAGATCGAGAGGGACGGAAAGCGAATATGACATAAGCCATTGTGCGGAGAGGGTCGGCCTTGTATCTCTGCGTTTGCATACGAAATCGCGCATAGTACCGGAACGTTGTTCGGAACCTGTTTTCTCCCCTATTCCCATCGGCGCGGTGGGAGAGGAGAGGAGAGGAGAGAGAGAGGAGAAGAGCGGCGCGACGCGACGTCACGGGTCAACGAGATTTCTCGATGATGACTTTGACCTAAGGGAATTGGGCTCCGCGAATATAATTATCACTCGTATTACGCCGAGCACGCGATCGACTTGGATAGATTCTCGTTAACGCGGTAGACTGCGATATTCTGCGCTTCGCATCGAATTTTCCCGGTGAATGTCGAACATCGGAACCTCGGGGTATCGCGCAGAGAAATGTTGGACGTACCGAAATGCAAATGAGCGCGGAAGGCAGAACATATCGATTGTATTAATGAAAAGGTACTTTTTTAACGTATCTCTACGGTATCTCTACGGTATCGGTTGAACGGTTTGCAATTTTCAGTTACATTTACTTAAACGCACACGAAAAGCACACATAAAACACCGTTAAAAAAACATTTTAACTTTAACTGTGCAGTTTGCTGTTGTTTTATTAAGACTCTTACCACTAAAAATAATGCAAAAAATTTTTTACATTTTTGTTTATTATAAATACATAGAAATTCTCAATTTTAAAGTTGACTTTGTCATTTCTAAAAACAAATTTTTATCGCCAAGTGTCACGTTAATTTTAAATTAAGATACATTTTTTAATCAACTTTTTTTTAAAACTAATAAAGAATAAGATTTTTTGATTTGAATATTTATACAGAGTCACAGAAACAAAAGAAATCTAAAATTGCCGCTTTTTTAATCATTTTCAAAGTAGATTCTTTCGTGATTTTTAAATATTTAGATATATCTAAATATATTTACGTATATTTAGAATATTTTAGACCGATCGGTCATGAGATTATTTTGAGACGATAATCTTTATATCAAAATATCGAGGATACAGTAATTTTTAAATACAAAGTAATAAAAGTTGATCAATCAGATTGTCAAAAATTCACGCACTCAGGCATTGCACACACACATATTGCTTTTTATATATTTTATATATTTTTACTATATACGAAATCTCAGAAATCTGCTATTAATGGGTGACACGATTAAAGTACAAAGTGTCTGGGACACTTTATGTATTTTACATTAGTTTTATATTTATTCCCTTAATGATGTTAATAAAACCAATTGGATTGACTTACTGGCACGATACACAACAGCGAAGTTGTTTTGTAACATATAAAATACATTTAAATTAAAGCAGCGTTTAAAATAATTATATTTGAAAAATTGTTATTACGCATATTAAACTTTCACTCATCTCTTTTATGCAAATATCTAATAAAAGAATTACATTATTTACATAACCATAAATATTAAAAATTGCAAATCTTTTACTGAATATTTCGAAGTTTTTATATACGTTACATTTTTACATTATATTTTACGTGCAATATTTTGCAAATAACAGATGACAAATAAATGATTACCTACTCTAAAGTTGCTCCGCCGGCGCCTGATATTCTTTCTGAGCTTCCACCACCTCTCAGTCTTTGCAGTTTTTCAAAACACTCATACGCGTTCGCGACGCGAATACAAAAATCGCACGATGTTTTAAACGGCACTCCCGACGTGTATTTTGTCATTCGGACAAAGTAAAACTCGAATATCATCGCACGGATTACATGTTTGACACTTTGCCGCGTCCGTAACAAGTAACGATGGAAAAGATGAGGAAAACTATAGAAAATAATAAGGATAGTACTTTTTGAAGAGGATAACGTGTCGATACGGAATGATTTGCTTTGCAAAGTGTTGCCGTCTGCATGATAAAAATGCAATAGACATATCAAGAATAAGGTCGCGTTGATTTTGATTTTGAAGCGACTTCGTCTTTGACATGTTTATTGCATCCTTATTACGCGCATGGCAACATCTCGTTCAAGGAAGATCATTCCGTATCAGCGCGTTATTCTCTGGCAAAAAGAAAAACTGGCAATTTTAGAATTTTTTGTTTTTTTGACACATATATATATTTATCAATTATTACATAAAATACTTTCTATAACGTTATACTATTCTTAAACCGAGTAAAAAGTTTCATGGTATTGTGTTTTCCGGATGCTTGATCGCGACGTATAGCGCGTTACACCCGTGAACTATCGGTAAGCAGCGACAAGAACGTACATGCGCTCGTTTTTGAGAAAACGATGTTGCGTATCGTGTTTTCCTGCGCTATCGAGTCGATCGTAAAGGACGAAAATCAGCTTTCACACGAAACGGTCTTAGATTTTGTACTTACCGCTTCGCGAATTCGTGCTGCATCAGCGAAATCGGATACAATTGACTTTACGTTTCGCAGCGTCGTCGTGTTCAATCGTCTACTTCTCCGCGCGCTTGCCGTTCCGCTTTACGTTTATAACTTGCCAAAATCGCGCGGAAAACATTTGTTATGTAACAGATGCGCACTATGCACGGTAATTCTGTTACATGGTTGTTTCGGGAAACTCCCTGTTATCAGGCTAACGAAGCGTTAACACTCGTGGCGTTAACCCTATGTTGCTGTATAGTTTCGTCTATACTGTTGATTGAATTAAATAGTTTTACTTCACCAGTAAGCACCGTTATTTAATAATTAAGTGATAATTAAATTAGAAAATATATTTAATATTAAACCAGGAAATATTTGATAATGTGATAAAATACATAAATAATAGAATAATGTGATTCCGAAATTTGAACTGATAAAAATAAATACTACTTGTTTAATAGAATATTATTGTGTAATTGTACACGTATATAATTATGTATACAGATTAGGAAATAATTGAAAAGCACATATTGTTTTATAATACTTTTATGATGTTTAGTAAATATTTAATAAAATATGAAAGTGTTATGGAATAATAATGCTTTCCAATTATTTTAATTGTATAATTATGCACATGTAGCATAATTTATATTATTTTTATTAATTATTAATTATAGTATTAATAAATTACTGAAAAATATTGCGAAAAATTTCTTATTGCAAAGTTATGTTACATTTATATGAAAATTGTTATTATCTTGATTATAATCATAATTTATAAACGACTGACGACGCGCGTTCATAAAGTCTATCCGGGAAAAACCATAAAAGCCGTCGTCGTCCGGGAAAATAACGAGTCGCGAAATCGATAAGTGCGGTTCTTGCTCATCGCCCGTCCTCCTTCCTTCATGGCACGAAACGAGCTCCCGGCCGCATTACAGCTAAATAATTTCACCCGTATCCCCTCGTTACTTACGAGCGCGCTTCGAGGGGTCCCTTCTAAATTTCGCGTACTGGTGCATAAATCTTGGGAGGTCGCGTCGATGGCTAACGTAGGATTTCGAAGTGTTCGTTCTGGGATGCGCGCGGGAGGGCCTCGGTAGTCTAATTCAGAAAGGCTATTATTTCCACGTCAGACCGCGGTGAGTACCGGGCCAGAGAGAAGCCTGAGAGAATGGTCGTCCTGCCGTTTTTCACGCTTACCGTCCCCTGTTTAGTACCGCTATTTGAATTTACTTTAAAATTAAGATTACGTAACTACATCTATTTTTCAACCGTTTAATACGTGTCTGCGCGACATGATGCAAATAAATAAGACATACAATTTTGTAAATTAAAAAAAAGGAAGACTATTGTTAAAAATGACAGGCATTTATCGGTGCACGGATAAAAATTAATCGTCCAATCAAATGAGCATCTGCAGTCGGTATATTTAATACGTGCTCGAATATGCGCACCTCTGATTCATACTTTGCGAATCCATAATTTGTGAATATAGCACGGCTTGTGAATAGTGCACGCGAAAGGCAATGTCGAAAAATGCATGTAGCTATGTAGTTCTGACTGTAAAATGAATTCAGATAGCGGTACTGAACAGGGGGAAAGCGTCCCACGAAAAACGCCCAGGATGGCCGGCTCTCAGGCTTTTGTCTGGCATGGCCAATGGGACCCTCTGCAGATACTTTAGCGCGGTCGCTGTTGCCTCAGCCGCAACGGGACCATTACCGCATGATATATACTATGGTCCCGAAGCTCTCGAGCCGAGCCTTGCTTCGCGCAGCCCGTTACTACCTGTTACCCCATTACGTCGTATATACTCCCGCATTCCACTTTATTCCCAATTTCTTTTTCCCCCTTCACGGCAACTCGTCGTCCACTCGCGACGGATGGAAGAAAATTTATGCGCGTTATTAATTGTTAAGAAGCCGGAAGAAAAGACGATATGTGCAGAGGGATATTTAATCATCTTTTTCGTGTTTCATCGCTTACGGGTTACGCGTCGACTCTCGAGTAAAAATTCTATCAATTAACTGCTAATTATTGACAGCTGTATAGTTTTACATCAATATTAATAGGTAATTAAATTAATTACATCAATATTGACATCAATATTAATAGCTAATTAAATTAATAGCTATATTTATTTCATACTTTTAGTACGAAGAAAGGTAAATAAACATATGAAGTAGTAATGTAATATTCATGCATTAACATCTTTGAAACTTATTGAGATAAAAGCGTAACTGACTTCTCATATTCTTAGTTTTTATCTACGGTAATACCTGCAGAGGTGCTTTTGAATTTGTGTATTTAGATTCGATGCAAACTAGCAATGCGTTTAGCGGTGCGAGAAGAAATTAAGTTGCCGCACGTTCTCGAAAGACGATGTCTCTTTCCGCGTCCTGCGTTATTTTCTGAGTCCCGTCGCATTTTCCGGATGATACGACTGAAGTATACGAAACGAGTCCGGCTACTTCCGCTAGATATACAAGAGGATCTCCTGAGATTCTCCAGGGACCAACTGGCTCGTTCTGTAGCAACGTTCCGTACCGTGCACCGTCGGGCTTTAGGATGGGGTGCTTGCTTATGGACCGGTCGTAGGAGCACGAAGGAAACCAGGAATGTAATATTAAGGCATCCAAAGTCCGCCGAAGTCTCGGTATTCCCTCTTGACGCACGCGCACGGTGGTTTCAACCGACTTCTCGCATCTCCAACGCTCGCAAATTTACAGGAACGATGCGGCGCATCGCATATCTAAACAGCTCGAGCACGATAAGTGGTCTCGTCCGTCCGCCCAGGCGGATGCATTGAGTTCTCAATGGATTCGTGACTTTCGATTTCCTCCCATGCATATATAAACGGCGCTTAACGTAAGATGCGCACCGACGTTCTCTTGCTAAAATATTAATTTGCAGTAATTAATAATGCCGCAGAAAATAAGGCAAACTTAATTAAAACTAATAATTATGATTAATTAATTTTTTTATAGTCAAAAATTTTTTTTATCGTAATCTTATTACGAAGAGAATGAAAAGAAAGAATGTCCGTTTTTCACAAGGCATCGAAGATTATTAATTCCACGATGATAACAAGCTTGTTAAATAGTTTGTTGAGAATTCATCGTTGGAAGATTCTCTCGGGGATAAAACACTTTAGCAGAAAAGTACATTGGACCTATCTATAATCCGACCATTGTAATCGTCTTGAATTCTTTTAACAAAGCAACTGAAGAAAGAAAAAAGCACGAAGTATTATGAATATTAACAAATTCCAATATTATGTAAAATAATTATGATTCGCTTTAGTGAAAAAAACTTTATGCAAACATTCGTCTACTGATAAGACAGAAGGGCACAGTGTATCGAAAAAGAGGAAAGTTAACGTAATAATAACTTGGCGAAATCAGGCGATTTAAATGCACTCTAAAAAGTCTCTTTAATTAAGAACTTTTAATTTCTCATGGTCGCGCGAGAATACTTACTTATTCATACTAATGATCGAGCAGTCGAGTAATTCATACGGTATGCTTTCTGTTTATAGCGATATACCAATGTAATATTTAAAACAAAAAATAACGTTACAGAAAGAATATTTTCTATTTGTTACTCTCATGAATACTTTAGGCGACGAAGAAAATCCTTGCCCGAAATCCGATTATGTCATGTATACAAATAAGGATTTGTGCATGGGAGGAGTGGGGGGGGGGGGTGGGGAGGATTCCCCTCGGCCGTGTTTTCTGTTTTGGTTCGTCTACCGTGCCGGTTCTTCCAAGATGTTACGTCTGAACTGTGATCCCAATGCGTATAGCGAGGGGGGAGGTGGCTTTGTTACGTGGAACAATATAGTTTTCCTCGGAGCCGTACTTCGCCGCGACTCAGAGCTGCGTCTGAATAAGGTTTACGCCATTCAGACATTCTATGTCGTTTCCTGGGCACTTCCTTTACGACCTAGCGATTCAGTTTCGACATTGAGAGGAGAAATTAAAAGCAATTCGCTAGACAGGTCTGTTGCGGTCTGTACACAATATCTAGTTTTGTGGCACGGTGACGGAATTATTGCGCGCTTTCACAAGACAGATTACGAAATCTTGAATTTTATTGTTTATATTTTCTCCCAAGCCTTTGAGGATACATTTTGTTAGCGGAATGTCATTTTCAGATACTGCAGTCTGCGTTAATGCCGAATAACATAAACGGCGCTTTGATGAAATTCTGTTTAATAGTATAAAATAGATCTAATTCGGAACATGAATTCAATGAGAAAATCTTCTTATTTAAAGCAATCAAGGCACGGTTAGGTAGATTATAGGAATACAATTTATAGTAGTGCTAAGATTATAGTGATATAGAGTAAAAATTGTGTGTGAATAAATTAAAGTGCACTTGTATCTTAATTTCACTAATAATTGTGAATTTCGTATTATTATTATTTATTAATTTTATAGTATCTTGAAATATTTCTTGATAATTATTGCGATACTAAAAAGAAAACTAAGAAACATTTTCAAAGATTTGTTACAACATATAGTTATATTAGATTTGTTATAATAGCAATTAATAACTTTGGTAGCAGATCGGTATAGTCGATTTGTCCGCATGGTCGACGGAACGAGAATGCGGTTTCGGAGACGTAGGTTAGTGTACCATCAGTGGTTTTGAAACGATCCCGGGTTGGCTGGCTGCTGCGATTGGGTCGATGGGTGTCCGTGGTTCGTCTCAGCGAAAGAGGGGTCTCGTAAATACAGAAACGTGACCGTTGGAAGTGATTCTAGACCTTGCTAGCCCCATTTAGATGCACCTGGTACCGTGCTATGTTGTACGTCTTTAGGTTGCTCTCGCGGTGGACGTGTCTAGTAGATATATGAGTCGCTCATTAAAATTAGTTACTTTTTTTTTTTTTTTTTTTAAAGAGAGGGACATTATATTTTTTTGAAAAGATTACTTTATGTGATACAAATGCAAATTGTTACTTAGTGTAAAAGGTTGTACAACGCTTTTTTTTAAATTAAAAGAAATATAATTATATATTATTTTTTTCAAAAATAAAATCTTCAAACTAAAAATGTAATTTGGACACATTATCACTACTATTTTTTAATTGTGACTTTTAGAAACTAACTTTCAATAATTACAATCTTCCATCTATGACAGTGCGATGTGGTTTTTAATAATCACGTATATTGGTTAGGACGATGTTATTCTGAAAAAAGTTGCCTCAGTGACAAATATCAGAGCGTGCTATCTTCGTTCGTCGTCGAAGCGGTGGCGGCTGGTCATTTTTCTATCCAATTACGTTGCGGATTTAATCCCCCGAGGCGACGGTGCTTATCGTGACTGGTAGAAGGTTCATCGATCGAACGACCGATTCCTCTATCAATCTTACCGCCTCACCGATAGCGGCGTGCCCTCTCGTCGTCCCTTTTTTTTGTCGCCGACACATCGATCGCGACCAAGAGAGCACGTCGTAGTCGAGTATGGGAAAATAGCGCGTAAACATTCCTATTTCAACAGTTGCGAGACACATGTCCCACGCGTTTGAAAGATCCACTTCGCCGAAAGGGAGAACTCCGAGTGGAAGAGTTAAATCGTTGGTCGGAACCGAGATTGAATTCGCGACCGCTACCTCGTTACGGTGCTCCCGGAGTGATCGACTTTAGTTTGAGTTTCGACGAATTTTCATCAGACGATCGACCGCTGCCGCGCTATTTGAGAGTCCTTCAGTGTATCGTCGGTGATCATCGGTTATTCCACGAACAAAAAAGTCGTCAGGGTTTTCGAGGGAGTTTTCTTTTCGGGCGAAATACGCCGGTCTATCGAAGAACAGTAAAGACCTTCCTATGGCGTCATAAAAGTTAAATAGATTCTTCGGTCTTCTTCCGCTGAGGAGAAATGGAAAGATATCTGAGCGTTCGCTCGTGGAATAGTTTCACGAAGTGCGGAGTCTGAAAGCGGAGAGCTTTCTTGCTTTCCCGAGATTTAGTAATTCGACGAGACTTTTGCGGTCTGCGTGGACGAAAGATTTAATGGCTCGTGTTCGATAGTGAAAATTTTATGATTATAACTGCATCGTTATAATTTTACGAACGCACGTGCGGCAACAACAATTTATCGGCCTTACTATGCAAAAGGTCATACTGTATATTTTAACTATAAATAATTGTACGTTGTACACCGCAATAGAATTCACGTTTCGGCGTTTTTTAAGCGACTTCTGAACAAATATTTTAAATTTGAATTTTTTATTATGTCAGAGATAATTAGAAATATTTATTCAAGTAATTTTTGCTATTAAGATTATTTGAAAATGTGTAATTATCATTCACAAGAAACGAGACAAAAATGAAGTACAAGTTTAAACACGTTTGATTAAATATTACACTTATTAATATTATTATGCATTAATATATAGAGAAAACAGTGCGTTAATGTATCACCGTTAAAGAGTTTTGTACACTTATAGATATCTCGTGCAATATATCAAGTAAATATATTTCTCCAGAGAAAAGTTTGGAAAGCTCAACCTTTTTACGAGTACAGTTTTTCACACGGATGATAGTGAATTTTTTATCTCCGAGTTTTTCGCAATGCGCGAGGAAACGCCGGGCTGAAAAGGGGCGAGTTTAATGCGATGCAATTATTCCGCGTTGCTCGACGCGCCATGCGGAAGCGCAGTCAGAGTAATTTCGAAACTATCCAGAATGCCGAGGTTACTCGAGTAGGCGTTACTTGCCGCGCGCGCGGGGGCGCTCACTTCGTAGCAGGCAAATACTTCTTGATTTGGTAGTTTCACCCGATTACTCGGTGAGAACATGTTTGCAACTTTGCCGCAGCTACGAGCTTTGTTATTGTCTGTGAACGTAAAGTCAGATAGAAATCAACAGATATTAGCGTCCATCCAAACAATAAATTCTCTGTGAGATCTTAGCGACGATGAACGATATGTGTATAGAATAGTTTCTTTTTCTTTTTAATAATATTTATATATTTTTATATTAATATCTATTAATAAAAATTGTAATCTTACATTTTTCTATATTTTTTAATTTTTAGTTACGTTTCATTGTTCTGATCTTTTTCTCTGGTTGTAAACTTGTGGAAGGAATATTCGACTTGATGCTAATGTCTGTTGAGTTCTACTTTCTGGTCGGACGTAATTTTAGCAGCTATTTTATTACCTGTTTCATTATCTTATCAACTCTTTATTCGATATAAATCTAACGTTATGAGGAAGTTGTTGCAATAGTTTGAGCTTCTTCTTTCTTGCTTGCGGCTGCTGTGGAAAGTTGTCCGCACGCTTTTCAACCGCCTAGAGACCGTTCGCCACCGCGCTGGGAGAGAAGCTCGCAAAAGATAGCGCAATTTCGCGAGTCTGACTATATCGCGGTAAGAAGCAACGCGCGCGGACCTAACCAAATTACAACGACGGAAGAGAGTCAGAACTTCCGGCCGCGGGGCTTTGCGCCCGTTAAAGTAACTCGGTTTACGAAGTTTACGAACGAGAGAAGCCGAAGTTTCGACCGTGTCTGCCGCGCTGTGACGATGCGACCATATACGAAACATTTGCACGCATTGCATGTTTTACGCGTGTGACAAATGATCTCCATACTGTTAGATTTAAATCGCAAACGGAGAAGCCGGATGAAACGGAATTGCAGCATGAATGCACCAATAAATGTTCAATAAATTCGATATTTATCTGATCTCACATTTCATATTTCTATGATTTTTTTCTATCTTATTTCCATGATTATCTCAAGTAGTGTATAATAGCATGACATTAATTTACCACAAATTATTAACACGAGTTAATTTATTACAAATAATTTACTACAAATATTGATTATTTGCTAGAGATTTGTTGTTTTCATATTGTTATTAATAATTCTTATTAAACTATTATTAAATATGAATACATATTTAAATGTCAGGAACATACATGAGAAAAATTAAATTTGAATTAATAGTACTACGGGATCAATATATGTGGAAAACAAGAGATTATTTTTCACCGATGTATTTATTCTACAAAACTGAATTGAATTTTTAGTGTATTTTCTCTTATTTAATATCTATTATACTATTTATTTAAAAGAAATATTTTTTATGCGAATTACATGTTACACACATTTGGATATTTAATATCGCATTTTTTAAAAGAACTTATAAAACAGAACAGCGCAAGTTTGGTGAATTTTGGTGAAAAATAGGAGAGTGAGGAGAACAAGCCGTCATTCGCCGGTCGGCTAGCTGCGAGAAAAAACTCCACCGAAAATTTCCACTGACTGAAACTCGCAGGTCCAATTTTTACCAAAGTGGCGAAACACGGTATGGTTTATTCACGGATACACGTGTGCGCGGGTTCGGTTATCGGAAATCAAACGCAATGCTTTCGATGTTGCGTTTGTACTTGTTTTAATCGTAGATGCTGTCCCATTGCGGAATGGCAAAGAAGACATGAATTGAATTGAATTGAGTTGTAGCAGATTTTTGTATCGTACTGCGAACGAAAGAATAACAAAGCAATCGCAGACGCAAGTTGAAAGAATGGACGAATCAATAGTTCGTTTAACAACTATTTTTTGTCTTGATCAAATTTAAATTCTTGCTAGTTTCCGCATGAATCAAATGTCATTTGCTAAATACTTTTTATTCATTTTATACATTCATTTATCATTTCTTTTTAATTATTGAAATATGCGTTATTTTTACTTTAGCTTTTTGCAATATTATATTTACATCTCTTGCATATGGATTATGGATATGTTTATTTTTAATTTATCTAATATTAAAATATATTTTAAATATATAGAAAACATTATTTAATTTGTTTACAAAAATTTCATCAACTTTTCTGTTTTTTATTTCATTAAAAATTATTTTACTGTGAGTTGATTGAATTACATTTGTCGCAATTTTAATACGTATTTTGTTACATAAACTCTTAGATCTCTAAAAAGTATGTATTCGCGTCTTTTACAAGATTTCGTAAGATAATCCTGTGCTTGGTCATGGTCGGCAAAAACCGTGTGTCTTTCACTGCGTCTCTCGTGCAGCTTAATATATACGAACATAGCCCCAGTACATTAAAGAACGTTGCGGCGAAGCAATGAAAGAATATTGCATCGCGCCGCCATCCTCCGACGACGTTTCTGTCTCTCTCGCGCGATTATGCTCGGTCTTAGGTAGCTTTTCTCCTTGCGTTGGCTAACACGACGGGCACTTTGTGGGACGCTTTTTTAACGAGCGGATACTTTTTTTTTAGCGGAGGGTATTAAGGCGAGTTTAATTTGCCGTTCAAGGAGCTTGCTTTACTGCCGCGGACATCATTACTTAGCCCGTAATGCATAGAAGGCAAAATGTAATATTATACGAATATATAAACTAATTTCTATGAGAATTATTTATACACACGAAGATTTAAATATTCAGGCGCCAGAAATAAAGAGCTATCTATAACAGATGAGATTATTAGTTATGTATGAATTTTGAAACAGAACTTTATACGAAGTTTATACTAAAATTAGATTGGAAATTTAGAAATCGAATTTTTACTAACTTTATTTAGTTAATTTTATTACAGAAGTTTTTAAAAGTCACAGATATTTGTAGAATATGGTATAAATAAAAAATGTGGTTTTATTTTTTGATACATATATGTATATAATTGTGATTTTATTGTAAATTTATATATGTCAAAAGTACAATATATTTATACAAGATAATTTGTATGTGGCATTCTTTTTCAGTATATTATAGAATATTAAAACACTAATTATAAATTTGAATAATAACACACACGCACATAGACGAGTATGTGTGCATAAATTATTTACTATATTATGGTTGTTTAAATACTTATACATACTATACAAACTATTTCTAAAGATCTCGGGCGGCATTGACGCAGTTTCTATCGCAGAATTTGGATTAAGAAGCGAAGCACCTTTCTGTCCGCGCGTAGACGGAAGAGTAAGGAGAAAGCGAGCTCACCGTACAAATCATTCCAAGTTTTCGAGCGAGTTCAGTGAGCTTTGAAACGGTTCGTTCGGTCGGGCGTAAAATTGCTATGATATAGAGGCGAGAGGGAGGATCGACGGCGGTACACCAACGAACGGTTCGTCGCCGAAGTCGTAGATTCCGTCCCGCCAATAGCCACCGTTTGAAATCTCTAAGAACGCGCTTTCCGAAACTTTCGATCGTTCCGACTCGCGAAGATTGAATTATTCCTCGAGGAGTTCTCCGGCTAGTAGAAGAGGCGCGTGCCACTGGCACCACACGATGAGTTATTCGTTTCCTCTCTTATGTCCGCTATTCTCGGCACAGGATAATAAAATTGAACGTAGTTGATTTAACAGCATTGTACTTTACCGATAATACTACATTATATAAATGAACGATTCTTATTTCTCTTTTTATCAATAGACGAAAATTTGATTGTTTATTTTTGACATTAAAATAATTCAGTCATATTTTGTTTTATACGTAGGTAACTTTTATGAATTTATTATTATATTTTGTGTAAATCAAAATTTTCATAGGAATAGTTATTAAAACGTTAATATAATATGATATTTTTGTTGAATATATTAATACACGTAATATATTTATATCAGCTTTTATTTAAATAACAATTTTTTTACAGTATTATAGGAGTTGCTAAATAAAAGTTGTTACAAGCATGTTGATTATACATTATTTATGATTTTTTATTTTTAATATCAAGCATTTTATAACAAGTTTGAATTTGAAAATTTTTATTTATTTATTTTACTATTATGTCATACTACTATAACGGTATTAAATTACAAATAATTTAAAGTTATTTATTCGCGTGGTTGATATTTTAATTTACAAAAAGCTCATTGCTTTTGTATATTTAGGTTTGTCCTAATATGATAATATCTTATAGTTTTTACAATTTTCATGAAATTGTCCATTTGTAAAGAGACTTTCCCACTAAAAAACGTAAAAGCTTCGTTAAAGATTCAACGCACTTGGCATGGCTCGAAGCAAACGAGATAGGGGTCTTTTTATAGACTCATTCTTCATGTATATGTATAAGAACACTTTTTAAAAAACGGCGTTACGTTACATTCGAGAAAATTCGTGCATCTCGTATGCTATTCAATGGAATAATTTCGCGACGAAACTGCACGACGTTTTGCCGCGAGTTACCTCGCGATTTTGCAAAGATACACCAACGAAATTCGAGATACGTCAAATCGACGACGGTATCTTCATTACTCATACATACGGCTGTTTTGCAAATTACATAATTCCGCGAAATATATTACCAGGCGGGGGCTATAAAACGCGAAGAATGAACCAGCCGGTGTTGTAGAGAGAGGAAAGTACATAAAATGAAAAAGACATCATTCAGGTCGTATTTGCACTGAGGAGTATTTCCCTCCCTGTCGGCGCATTATTTCACTCCAGTTCCTCGTCCCGCTTTGACGTGAATCCCGGGGTCCTATTTTAATTTACCCCTGTGCGCTTGCTCGGTCCGGCGATCCGAACTGAACTCGAACCGATGCGAGAAGTGTTTACGGTCCGTGTATGTACACGCGCCTGATACGCTTTGGCATATTTTTGCGAGCGATTCCGTTCGATCGATTCCGAGCGTGCATTAAAAGAATTTTCCTTCTCCATGGAGAGTCCTATATTGCTTTCCCGAGCTTTATATTTTCCGATAGGTAGTTTCGTTTAACTGCAGATTGTAGCATTACTTTGACGTACGAAGGTTTAAATGTTTCGAATGTCTATTCAATTGAATAATATAAAAGATCCGTTTATATATATATTGCGAAGAATAAGCGGAAACACTTTCCATTAGAATAAAGTACGATGGAATGCAGGAGAACGGCATTATGTTCCAACAAGTATCAATTTTTAGCACTATCTCTTTTATGCGATTATTTTGCCACACAACGAGAATATTTTGTTTGAAAAGTGACGCTCATTTATTTTGCACATATTACCCTCGTACCGCCGTACAGAGTTACGTGGAACGTTGCATATTTTGGGTAGAGTAGTTTTTTCATATTAAAACGTTGGTCTGTTCTTGCAGGGGCAAGTTGGTCAATTTTCTCTTTAATATTGCCTGGTGCAGTGTAAATGCGCTAGCTACGACGGTATATTTTTCAAGCTTTGGATAAACGTATCATATTGTTGTTATACATGCGTTGTTGTCATTTTTACCTTTTTTTCCTTTTCTTTTTTAATAAATGTAACGAGAGCAAGCGAATGTAATGTTGAAAATATCTGCTTAGCAAAAATATTTTATCGTCGGACCTTTTCAAACAAAATATTTAATCTGCACACATGCCAGGAACATGAAAAGTTAATTTTACAAAGATAAATAATTCAAAAATATTAATTTTATGAAATGTTTGATGATACTTTAGAGGCATAGATATTTTAATTGACAGCTTCAAGAGTTCTCAAGTACGGTAAAAAAACACTACTTGAATCAAGATATAAGCGTAGTGCTATTCCACTATGAAGAATGTTGATTTAGCTGAGTCATACTCGAATTTAAATAAATTTTATCTACAGAATTTAATTGCCAGGGCAATATATAAAAAGAAAATATATTCATTCGTTTTTCAAGCAGTGTAATAGCGCGAATTCCCGGTCGCAAAATCGAGGTCGAGACCCATTTTTGCGAGAAAGCGAGAGGACCGACATTGGGAAGCTTGCGACGGACATGACGCGAAGCATTCTTTCGAAGAATTTAATTCCGGCAGCAGCAGGCATCGCTACGACGGACACGAGTGTCGACGCCTCCGTCCGTTGTCCGTGATCCTTTCTTCCTTTACGTTTTGCCACCTTTATCCTCTCGCTTTTTACGTTTCTCGCACCGCTGACTGCCCGCGTTCCATTCGAGAATGTAATTTCCGCGCGGTCGAAGAATCCAGCCCGATGGGACTCGGCACGTCCGACACCGATACAATTCACCCGATAAAACTGCGAGGCTGTTCGCCGGCTTTTGAACTTTGGCGCGTACGTTGCGACCTTATTCCACACACTCTTCGTTCTCCTTCTAGATTGATCTATCTGTCTAGTCAGACGTTCCAGAGGTCTGTCTTTGAATCCCGAAGGAACACTTCATTGAGATAATATTGCGTGAAAAGGATTAAGTTCCGCGGCGAATGTGAAAGGGCTGCGACAGCGAGCTTGTGTAAGATAGCGAAACGTGTATTTTCAGCGAGTGGTGAAGCGCTGACTAAACATTTATGTTCTGATTTTGTAATCTCTTTTTAGTACATGTTGAAATTAAATTATTTATATATATGATACTTATAAAAATATTAAAATTTTCTGATTTATATTCTCGTATGCAAATTATAAACTGTTGATTAAAAAATTAATTACCCCACACAGTGATAATTGGTAATTTTTATTAATATTAATCTTGCATGTTAATTCAAGAATTCTGTGTAACTTACGTCTGGATTTTTAGTATTTTCTAGTACAAAAATTTCGTAAGAGTAAATCCAAGATGTAAATTATCACATTTGTTCAGCGCACGATAACACACAATGAAGGAGAACGCGAAATTAGACGGCACAAGAATAATGTATCCTGTAAAGCTTTCGATCGTCTTTCGAGACGTAGCGCAGACTTCGCTCGCCGATAAGCAAGCTTCGCGTCTTTAGTCTCGGGAGCGAGCGAGCAAGTAAACGTGAATCTTGAGGAGAGGAATCACATCGTATAGCGGCGGCAACAGTAACGCGGCGCGCTCCTGGATCCTCAATCGAAATCCCTTGTTTCTCTTCGTACGCGTACACACTATAAAATCGTCTCAAGAGCAGAATTTCAAAAGCCAGAGCACGTCGATCCGGTATCGTCGTCGCTCCACTCCACTGGGTGGGCGAACTCGATAAGACCTTTCTCCGCCTGCGCCCGCCGGTGCTTTCAAGAAATCCGATACGGAAGGCAGGCGGGATGCATCAACTTGTCAAGCTAAGATACCTGACCCGCCCCCTATCCCCTTTGGGGGCTAACCTACCTCTCGTCAGTTACGATATTATCCTTCCGTTTGCTGCGCGAGATCCAAACTTCGGCCCGTGACAAAGATTCCGATCCCTCGTCCGCGACTCCTCCCGTCCAGAACATGGACCGGGAAGTACTTGACCCTGTTTCGCCCTCGTCACCATTATTTTACGATATTTACCGGACTTGCCTTCTTGCTAGTTCTGCGAGAAATCTCTCGAGTACGCGCACCGCTTTCTTACATTTTCTCAGCGATGTCCGAAGGGATGTGCTGTCTTTATCCTGTTTCCTTAAAAAAAAAAAAAAAAAAAAAAGAATCTTCAGCTTTTTCGCCACTCTTTTCATTTTATATATCTTCGGGATATTTTTCTCTCTCGCGTGTTCGAAAGACACTACGTTGCGTATTTTTGCAATTCCATTTCCATTCGTAAATTTTCATAGACGTACGCTCGCGAATTATTTTTTTTTTTTTGCACGACAGGTTCGACTTTACGTCTGGCTTAACGTTTGGCAAACATATTTCAGCGTGTCAGTCATACGGTGTTAGCCACTTGTTGCTGTCACGGCTTAGTACACAAACATTTGTTCTTGATTAAATTCCGATAGTCATGCCGGACTTTGTCAAGCCGCGACAGAATCGTTTCTCAGCACGTCGTGTATGCACACATCGCAAACTGACACGTGCTGTCGGCGATGCAATCGAATAGGGGCGAAATTCTCGAACTGTATGTTGTCCGTAAGATTTCAGTTGTTAATAAGATAATTATATAGAGCATTTCTCTCTCTCTCTCTCTCTCTCTCTCTCTCTCTCTCGTAGTACATTATACTAGGTATCAGCTTGTCACGTAGAGGATACTTCCTACGACCTGCCAACTTCGTGCCGGTGAGATCTTCCCGTTCTCCTTGTAAGTCCCCGGGCGACGTTTCCGGGAGTACATCGGTTGAGGGCTGGCAAGTTCCAAGTTTGTTTCTGTCTTCCTCACCCCGCACCGCTCTCGGGGGCCGGGATAGCAGTTTCTTCATCGCAAAGTTAGGTTGGATACTACTCGATAGCCAGGTTAGAACTACGGCCGACCGTGGCCCTTATTGGTATCGATAAAGCGTATATCGGTAAGAGAACGGAGAGCGTTGAGTTCCGCCGCGGACGAGGCAATATAATGGCCTTCGGGCATCTGGTGGCCCTCGGTGGCAAAAAATAGCGGGAAGGGGGCGAGCCGGGGGAGGGAAAATGTACTTCGTGCTTCTATCGTCTTCCTCCATCGGCGGAAAAAGACGGAGGTGTTGGTCGAATCGAGTTGGACCCTTGGCAGCTACCCTTGATTGGTCGTACAACGTGAAACACGTGCGGCATCTTCGGGCGTTCCTTCGTGTACAAGCGTCGAGAGAGGCTGTTTAATTGTACTCGGCGCGATATTCCTCGAAGAAATTATTATATTTTCTAGTATAAGAGTATATTCTTAAATTATCTGAACTGAAAATTATAAACTCAAATGTTACAAAAATTTAGTAATACATTTATATATAATTTTAGAGAGTATAATTTTTAAAATACATAATTTGATATAATTATGAATTAATATTATTATCAATAGTATTGTAGTTTATAATCGGTTTAATGTGATTTAAGATATAGAATTTTTAGAAATATATTTTGCATTTAAAGTACATTTTTATGATATTTCACGCAGTCTGATAATCAGACATTTTTTCCTGAACGCGGCTATTGACATTGAGAAACACGCCGGTTTGATTATTCAATACTTTTCATCGTGTTCTTTCGAGCGTAGTACCCACATTGCTGGAGAAAAGAGTAATCGAGGTGGCGGAAGAACGGCAGAAGGAGATGATGATAATTTAATTGCACAATGCTCGTCCCTCTCGCCGTGGCGAGAGAGACGAGCCGCAGCTGGCGAAGACGCGTTCATTCCTGCTTCAACCCTCGGGCTGTCGTTGTTTTTATTGCCAAGTCAAAGACTAAGTTCGAGCATCCCCGCAGGCTCTGTTTTGTCATCTCGTTAGGACTTTCATCGATGGAAAAGGGCGCGGGCAAAAAAAAAACGAAATTTCCTGGGGTGACATTCGCTCTTGAACGAAAGCAGTGCGTCCCCATTTTTGATAATTCGCGAACGCTATATTGTATTTTTCATTTTTTCTCCCGGCGGCGATGCGTACATTGTTCTCGCGTTTTAGATTTTATCGATAAATCCACCTAGTTTTGCCCTTCTCTCTCTGTCTGTCGTTCTATCGCGAGAAATGGATTCGCGGCACAGCTACTGGCAGGAAAAATACGTATTGTCAAGCACGCGAGTGGAAAGTTTTTGAAGCGAAACGACGCGTATGAAAGGGAACAAACGAGCTTTCTGCACGTGTCGCGCAAAGTCACACCGTATACCGATACTTCCGCGGGAATAAAGATTCTCGATGCCGGACGAGATTTGTGCTCGAAAACGCAAAAACTTCCTACCGCGACTATAACACCTCGCGTTTAACACGAGAACGTTAAACGCGCTTTTTTCGTTTTTCAGTCTAATTAACGAGATCGATCGTTTAAAAGCGGGGCTACTGCACGTTCCATCTGTCGATTCGCATGTGGTGTTTCTTTTAACGCGGCAACTGCAAATTACAGTAAGGCAGTGCGTTCGCGTTGCGCCGGTCTTCTATCAACGCAATTTAGAGAACGGAAACTGGAGTGAGCAATTTCGAACGGACGTTGATGTATTTGTAGCATCTATGTGTAGGTGGTAGCAGTCGGTAGTAGTTGGTCCGCGCGAAGCGTGCCCGAAAAACCCGATGGCGTTGTAAAATACGTAAAACGTACCGTTAAACTTTCACGGCGGTTACCAGTTGTTGCGGATAATGTTTCACGCGTCCTGCGCTTGTGTCATTTTTCATTTTTACTTACAATCGCGCGCGCGTGTAGTTGCGCTGTGAAACAAGAGTTTTTTTTATGTCTATCAAATTTTCAGCTAGAATAATTTCGAGTGTGAAAGTTCGGTGATTTTTCGCGAACAGTGTCCAATATTCATCCATCGACGGCGTTCCGTTATAACGGAAATTGCTTGCATGTGATTTTTGGGTTGGATTATTGCGCGATTGAAGCAGTTTCGCGGCACTTCGAGAATAGCGCTCTTTTCCTGACGCGAGAGAGAAATTCACCACGAACATCTTTGTGCGGCTCTCCATAGTGGCTTCGTCGAATCTGTGTCACGGATTCTTGACGCGATCAGCGGGGATTTTGCGTCATCTCGGCGCGGAAACGCGTACGCGGTGACATTTGATCGAAATATCGCCCGGGGACGGCGAAGACCGAGTAATATTCGATCGATCGATGCCGAAAGAGGCTTACCGAAGACTCACGCGCTTCGAACATAAGGAAGATGACATATAGAGCGAGCGAGGAGCGCAGTTGGTTGTGAGGATATAGAGAAAGACGGGAGAGCTGTCAGAATGGTCCGGAATACGAAGTTAAATATTTACCCGGCGCAAACAGAAAATTCCGATGTAGCAGTCTCTTGTGAGCGCTTCCGTAAAATTCGGTGCGAACGACGCAATGAAGGAAGGAAATATTCGCGGGTGTTTGTAGGCATCCCCGCATTCGTGCAGCCGCGAAATTGTTCCCGGTGTGCAACGCAATGTTTCTCACTTTTCCACTGACTGCCCCGTTTTTCATTGTTTTTTACTGGTCGAAGTGGAAAGCGCGTTTTCGTTCTACTGTGCTCTTCTGTAAAAAGCTTTGATTATTGTAAACGCCTTGATAGCAAAACACATCTTGCGTAATGATTTTTCTAACGAATAGTTTCCTCCATTTGGAGATCATAAAATACATGTAGTTCTACGAGATAAAGAAATGGAAAATGTATTTAAAGTAAATAAAAGGAAAATATTTGTATGTATTTTGGCATTTATGGTACATTACATTGAGATCAGTTTTATTAAAAAATATTTTTATTGCCTCTTTAAAAATTATAACAGATTTTACGGTACAAAAATCTTGAATATATATTTAATTCTGACTATGAAAAAGATGGAAACTTTTTTAGAAGATATTTTATTTAAAAATCTTTGATAATTGTTAATAACTGTTCGTTATTGAAACTAATAAAAGAAAAAAAACAGTATTGAATGGATTATCATATTAACAGAAGGTTTGATTAAAAAATAAAATAAAATAACGTTTAAATAAAGTTACTCTCGTTTGCGATTGCTCGCAGCTTTCGTTAATCAATATCCAGCATTTCCTAGATGGCATTTTTGTAACATCGAAAGAGAAACACGAACGGAGAAACGTGATAAAAAACATACTACTCTTGCGGGTGAGAATCGGTGAATGTTTTTAGCGGTAGCTGCGAGACCGAGGCGGAATGCGCGCGAAAGGAAGCCACAAATGAGCAAACGAGTGAAATCGTTCCGGTTTGTACAGAAAAATAAATAATAATCGCGCGTCATTGGACCGCGCGAAAAACATTTATGGATACGCGTACTGTCTCGGTTTTTTCGTAAATAAAGGTTTGCGTTGCGTGGGACAATACCGAAGCTTTTCCGACGGCAACATAAAAATCTGATACGACGTAAATCCATCCGCTATCGCGGAAAAAGATAAATCGTGACATTTACAATAGGACGTCTCGTCGATAAAATTACTATCCTTCTATCTATAAGTATTTGTACGGCGTTCAATAAATAACATCATGAATGAAAACTTCTTCCATCTCTTGACAGAAAGTAAGCGATCCGTCTCATGATTCGAAGATGACAGTTGATCCCAGAGAAAAAGTAAGCAATAAACTTTTATCGCTCCGCGATAGACCTCGTTAACGTAATGGATTAATAATAACATTGATAAGCTTAATGTTTGAAGATTATAGAAATAGTCATAATTTATCATAATTTATGTGCATTTACGTATGTTTGTGGCGAGCGAAGAACTAATACATAGACAAGATTTACACGCGTGTTACGCGGATTTACATCGGGTGTTTGCTTTGCGGGTATTTGTAAATTATAATTCGGTTTATTTCACAATAGATATTACCTTAATGATTACATGTATAAACACACAAATTATAGATATTCCGCGGCATAATTCTCTCTATTTAGATTTTAGTATGTTCTAATACAGTACTGATTATTATTCTACTACATATATTTAAGATCCATTTACGCTGAAAAATTTTTTGAAGAAATTATATTTTATTTGCTTAATGTGTTATAAAGTTTTGATGATAAATTACGTTTTTATAGGGCATCCATCATATCACGAAAACTCTCCCCTTCCCCAACACACATAGCATTTCCCCTGTACGATTACACGAGGCTCGTAAAGCGCGCCTAGATGACGATCGTAGTAAAAGTCGGATAAAACGTTTATCGATCCGTCCAGAGCTATCGACGGGCGTCAAGCCGCAGAAAAATATGGAGATCGATTTCCTTCAGCGAGACGACGCGATAGCGAAAATGAGATTCGACGTGCGATATATACGAACTTTCGTTCGTTGACCGCGCAAATCCGCACGGGACGGATATTTGCCCGAATTATGCAAATAAACGAACCATGGCGAGATGTAATTAAACTAATTGCAAGGAAATATGTGCACGGTTTGTCAGGAACAAAAGATACCAGATGACACGCTGCGTGAACAATATATTCTACGGCTTCGTCTCCAATGTGAGCAATTTGCAAAATATTTTCGTCGTTGATATACATAATTTCTGGCATGAGCGATCAAGCTGTAACAAAGTAGAGCTCATAAAATTGCAATTACTGTTCTGGAAACATTTACATGTACGTTCCGCGCGATAAAAATAATTACGCTTCAACGAAGCTTGATTAAATAAACCACCCTTGTATCAAATACCTTGATTTACGTTAATTCGCTTATTGAATTCGCTGTAATCATCGTTATCTCCGTTTTGTTGGCACAAGCTAACGCTATTTACGAGCAATCGTATTACGAATAAAATGTAACGAAATTTGCGAACATTATTCAAAGTGTTCATCACGATGGGGATCCAAACGGGATCTCTGACTGGTGGATGAAACGGGGATCAGTGAAATTTGATGGATGTCCTGGAAAGAGAGCGTGGTTGTCGGGACCTGGCGCGCGTAACATATAGCTCCGATAGTAATTTTCATTCTTCTCAATTCATTTTGTTCGGCGCAAATAGTGGCAGCATGAGTCCGGCGTGCTCCTCTACTCGGGTTCATCGAGCCGTGGAGCCTTTTGAGGTTTACCGCCGATAGCGCACGGCCGTGATTTATGAAATTTTAACGTGGGATTGTAGCTGGCAGTTCGTCCGGTTACGAAATTCCCCTTCTCTCGCCATTCCGCTCGCGGTATGCTTCACAGTCGTTTAACATAATCGATTCAACCTTCTCGATATGCTCGTCGTTCGGTTCGATCGAGCCCACTTTTAATCTCTTCCGATTAACTGGCCGCAATTCAATCGGCGGGCAAACGCCAATCAGACCGCAAACATTCGACCGTTTAAACGCTGGACGTCCGATTGAATCTTTGGGCCTTCATTACCCGGGCGTAGAGGAACATCGTTTGATTCGTTCTACTTTTTTTTTAAACACCAGTATGACAGATTTAGTTATATAGAGCTTGGATTTTGTATTTATCGGTGATTTTCAGATTGCTCTATTTTGAGATGTGAATTGGATAATATTTAGTCACGTGAAATCATTTCATGTGATTTTTATTTATATAGAGTTATCCGTAAAATATTTAATATCTTTCTGTTTGTAATATTGATTTATTAAACAGATCAATAATTGCTTCCATATTATTGCGTTTTCATATGTACGCACACATAAGAAAAATATCGAAAATGAATATGGAAGACAAAAATTTAATAGTAATTATTCTGTTTCAATTTTTATTATTATCAATTATTATGAAAAATTACTTTAAATTTTTTATTACGATTATCAAATTTGTCAACAAAAGGCTCAAAAACAATGATAAACAAAATAACGTTACAATTGAAAATGAACAAAATTAGCTGCGAAGTATTTCTATTATCTTTGACATGGGCAAATTTTTAATAACATTTGGAAGTTGAAATTTTATTCGTGCATTTTTTGCGTACACTTTAGCTGAACACACTCGATGCTCGTCATCTCGTCTTGTTAGTAAACTAAGAGTGGTCAACGGAGAGAGTCACTCCCGATGGAAGTTCGAGTAGAGCACCCCGACAAAAGCTGTTTGTAGTAAACAGCTCCGAGCTCTTGATTGTACCTCGGTGAACCATTGTTGTTTCATCGTTATGCCGCATACGAATCACGAAGTGACTCGCCGGCTGAATAAGGAAACTAAGCTATTTGTATAAATTCTGTGGGGTGCCACGCAAAATACGACGAGCGGTTTTCAGTGCTGCGTCGAATTCTCACGCCCGCCGCTGTTTCAATTTTTGGCCGTTTGTTTAATTTGAACTCACTGCCGAGCTGTAGAGAGAGAGTCACTTGAGAGTGGTTGTGTAGCATCGCGTACATTCCCCCGTGTGCCGTGTATGAATTATACAGGATGTCTCGGGCTTGATACGCTTTGTATATAATTATGTCCTACTTTAAGGCACTTTAAAATATTCCTGGATATTTTCTAACTCGACGAGTAGCTTTACACTGACTTTTTTCCAATTTCTAACAAAATATTCATTTTCTCTTCGTGAGTAAAAACCATCTGGAAATGCAACCGGTAGATTTCTTCATTTTGGTTTGCGTGTTTCGAATTGCGGTAATTTTGCGAGTCACGCTTTGAACGAAGGTTTGCGATCGCAAAATATGCAATAATATGCAGAAAGCTACGGGAAACCGGTTCAAATGCCGAACTGTTCAAACTCGAAATTGATAAACTCGCGAACTTCAACGATCGTTTTTTCCCCCGCGGCGCGAATTTTTTCCAGACGAATACGAAATAGATACATCGTTCCCGTTCTCTCTCGATGGCGTAAAGAACGCGCCGAATCGCACCCCCCTTTCGGGTCAAACGTTCCTCTACGAACGAGCACTCGGGTGCAAACTCGTTTCCACGCGAGCGACGTCGACCTCGTTGCACGTTCGGTGGAGCGCGAGCCACGTTACATCCGGCAGAGAGTTTGAGGCTAGCTTTTCCGACTCGAATCGTGTTGAGAGTGAGTTACTAAAACCGAGTTACCAATCCGGCTCTTCTCCGGCTCTGCTACCGAATCTTTCAAACCAATAGAAGGTGCTGTCTTTTTCTCCTTATTCTTCTGAGTTATCACCTTTTGATTTTTACACTTTTCAGACTGTTTTTTTATTTAACGGCTTTGATTACTTGTATACGTTAATTGAAGAGTTCTTTTTTTACATTACAATTAGAAATAAAAGTTTTCTGGAATATATTGAGTAGTGTTATGATGAGGGATTTTATTTATTTATTATTTTGAATTGACAACATTAATTTAATAGCAATAAATGATAGATAATAATTCTGCGATTACTTTTATATTACAAAAATCTCTCTGATTATCTTCTTATCGTTTTTCTTTTATAACATCTCTCATAAGAAAGCATTTCGCTCGCTGCTCTTTAAGGCATGAAAAGACCTTCTTTGTTCCTGGGAGTTTTCTCTCTCGCGTGACGAGCTCCGCTGGTTTTCGAACCAACGTAGAAATGAGTTTCGCAGCAGCATCCATCAAAAGCGAATTATGAGACGCCGGATTTTCTGGGAGGACGAACGAACGGAGATTCGACTTCTTTTTTCGACGTCTGTGCGAATGAGAGTTTCGCCTGTCGCTTTCCTCTCCGACCTCATCTTCATCGTCCTTCCTCTCGCGATGTGCGACTGGACCCGATCAAAAACCACTCCGCCATGTAGAACAGAGGGAGGTCGGGATAACCCTTTAAACTTCAAACGACGCCGACAAGACCGAGTTTTATCTCGCCGGTAACTTTGTGTTGGTAAGCGCAGAAGGACGTAAACGAGGGTCTCGCGTCTCTGTGCAAAGGGGAAAAACGTGTTCACCGTAATTAGTCGCGCTTCCGCGTATTATTAATTACACAAACGACGGGATTTGCGTTCCTCTTAATAAAGCTCGTTACGTGGCTACGCCATCGACGAACATGTTAATGGTATATTCTAAGAAAAAATAATCACGTAAAGAGAGAGAGAAAAAGAGAGAAGACGCGAGTCTTTAGAAAAGTACTTTTCGAGCTTCCGCGATATTGTCTGGAAAATCGTCGACGGAGAAGAAAGTGCGAAGATTAAAGCTGGCTGTGCTTTTTACATTCGCACCGTCTTTTTTAGCCTTCGACACAATAGACCAACTCCCGCGTGCTGCGACACGAAAATTGCTCTGCAAAGATTCGTTATAATCATTATCAAACAGCACGAAGTGAAACAGATTTCTTTCATATGAGTCGAGAAAGGGGGGGTGGGGGCGAGAGAGAGAGAGAGAGAGAGAGAGAGAGTACCGCGGGGAATCCTTCCGGCAGTGCGTACTTTTTTCTGCTTTCACTTTGAAGATACTTTATCGTATCATCTAGGGAGAGGTTTGCGCATGACTTCTTTCTGGAGTGCATTCCTTGCGAGAAGTTTCAACTTTGATACACCCAGTAATATCGCTTACGTACCAGATACTGCAAGCACGCTATAGATTAAAAAGCATCAGCGTTAAAGAAACGGCGGAAAATTATGTTATCTATATTGCATTTTTAACTTTTATTTCGTTTCGCCGGCTGCCTTCCGCTTTTACGGAATTCACGAGCGAAGGTCGTGAAAGCGCCGCGACTTTTCCTCCCGTTTCGCGCGATTTTACGCAGATCGAAGGGGGAATCACGGATATTCGCGGAGGCGAATGTCCTGACAAAACGGTACGTGTCCTTGGGAACAAACGGGCGATGCATTTATGAGATTTAAATCGCCTAAGCGGTCCATTTCCTCGGTTATGCATTATTCACCGGTACCTCGCGGCCCCTGAATGTTTTATGTGCTCGCTCTTCTTCTCCGCCGCACCTTCTTCCCGTTCATTCTTTTTCTTCTGCCTCTCGTGCCTGTCCTTCTCCACTCGACAAAGTTCCAGACGCGTAAGCTTCCAGAGGCCTGCACGTAGAAAGCGATGAGAAAGGTATAGCATGCGCTTTTTGCCATTTCGTATATCTACGATCGCGCCATATATTACCATCTTCCGTGCAATGAAAATCTCGATGAATAGCGCGACACGTGGGCTTCTTAATATTTGCATATATTACGTTGCGTTGCGTTTTTTTTTTCGACGTGCATTCTATTCCACGTTGTTAACGGACTGCCTGGAGGATCTTACGTAACGATCTCTGTGAAAACACGCGGCGTTTACGTAGATAAGAATGGATTTAAATTTGGTTACGTTTATGTTCGAGCTAACTCAAATCTCCTTGTTTCTCTTGAAAATTTCTTCCGCGAAGTGTAATTTGATTGCAAAAATAATTAAAGTAGTAAAAATGTTATTATTTAGAAAAGTAATTTTTTTTAACTCTGTTAAATGTTAACTTTCATTAACATCGTAATACAAATATAATATTTTTTAATATGAGATAAAAATAAGATTGTTAAATCGTACAATGCAATTTATTTCCGTACTTTATGAACGAAACTTATTTTTTTGCCTTTTTCTTCTCTTTGCGCAAATAAAAGTCTTGGTAGTTTCATTTCTCGGTTTCTCTTGTTACTTGCGGAAATGTAAAATTCGTTGGCATGCAGCGCGGGCGTCTTGCTGGATCGCGCGATCCAGTGCATCGCGTCTTGACGCAACTTTAGTATTCGAGTCGCTCGCCAGCGAATTTACTCCGCCATCCAGGAGGAATTTCTGTGCTGCTGGTCTTCCTGAGTGGAGATGGCCAATGTCCAGCTTTCGTCCTGCTTGGGTTAGCCTCTTTAATTATCCGTCTTCGCCCTTCTGTCCTTTTCTGACGAGAGGTTATTTGCTGTTGAAATGCATCACGTCCGTCTTTCGCGTGTGATGCAAGGCACGAAATCCGTTCAAGCATTTCTATTATCCTTCAATTCTTAATTGAATAACAGTCTACTGTCTCAATAAACGTTTAGTTACTGCCGTATAGAATAGTATTCTGTAATTTATTTTATTACATAAGAGATGTGTTCACACACAAAGTAAAATGCAACATATTTCAAATACAAATTAGTGCAATAACAACCCTAGTTTTTTATACAAAAGACATTTTTTTTATAAACGATATTAAATAAAATTGCATGTACGATTTTGATCGTTTTTCTTTTGCTTTTGCAACAATATCTTGATTCACTCATATCTTATCAATATAATCGAATTAATAGTAAGCTCGTCAGAGCGATTCTAAAGGAATCGTGATTGAATTCTTATATACGTAGAGTTACAACAAATACGACTTACGCTAGTGTTCCGCTTATATCGTTCGACTGTTCAATTCTTACGTCTTCGGGGTCTTTACCGCGCGTCCCGGTTTACTTCGAGACCTAAAATTCTTACTCCAGCAGGAACAGCTATTCGCGCTTTTACGACGATGGCAGTGAGCGCGGCCATAGGACGGCGATAAAAATCGGTCATGAAACGGAAGGAGTTTGTCCTTCCTACGCGAGCGTTACTCTCCCCACCGTGTCGACCCTCGGTTCTTACACCTTCGATTCCGTCGTTTTTCTCGTCGTGGTTCGTGCGTTTCGATTTTACGGTCGTGCTACCGCCGAGTGCGTTGCCTACGTCTCTGCCTTCGTTCCCTTCGCACGTTCGGATCATCAAGGTATTATGTGACTGTATGACTTACCGTGATTCAGGTTGTAAAATTTCATACTGATTTCTGCCTCTTCTGTCACTTGCTTTAACTCGAGACTTTATTCGAGCTTCTAGATGGAATAATGATTTATGTCATTATGAAAAACAAAGAAAATGCTGTGAAAATGAATAAAATAGAAAGGTTTTTTTGATATAAAAATGGAATGATAAGAAAAAATCTAATAAAATCTAATGAAAGTTTTTTAGAATCGCGAAGAAGAATTTTTGACGTGGAATAAAATATATAGTATTTGTTCTTTTTATACATTTTAAATTTCTTTTGGCATGACTCCTAATTAATAAAACTAATTTTACGTTCATAATTGCGCTTTGTTTCCTATTGATCTTCCTTTCATCATCGTTATTTCAAAGAACCTTTTTTGATGTAAAAATAATAACGTAAAATTCAACTATGCGGCAGTTTTATGGTTCCATAAAGAGGAAAATATCGAACAGTAATAATTCTATAATAATTGCGCAGAGAGATGGAATATGATGTTACTTTAAATGTGTTTTGTTTGATATATTTATTTACAATAAATTAATTGATATTTTTACTTATAACTTCAATAAAATAATACGTTTTTTAATTCTCTGAAATATTTAACATTGAATTACAAAAAATAGATTTAATTGGATATTAATTGTCTTTTTAAGACGCGTAAGTAAAGACTCAAATAATTGTAAATGTTAGATAGAATTATATCTATTAAATGTCAGCACAGTCGATTGAAAATTCGTATATATTGAACGCATTTTAATTTCAATGCTATGTGATGCGTAATGCACATCCAATAAATTTGTTTGTTTTATTCTCACTAATTTATACTGCAGAAATATCTGCGAATATATTATATTATAAAATGCAGAATAAACAATTGAAAAATAACGATAAATATTCGCCGAAGAAATGCCTTTGATCTATTTTTCTGCTTGTCGCAAAAGGAATAACGGTTAAATTACAGATAACGTAGCGAAGAAGAAAGAGAAAAGGAATAGAAGCGGGAAGTACTATCGAATTCTCGCCGGCTTGAAACTATCTCACCAGAGTTTTCCATCGTGACGAGATAGAGGATGTACGGAACGCGGAAGCGGACGATTAACGAGAGTTTCCGCGGACCGACCGACCAATCGATCGATCATTTAACTCGAACCCTGCCATCGTTTCTATCTCCGCGATTATTCGCCGCATAGGACTAGAAAGTTGCGCGTTCAAATTGCACTCTCTGTTTTCCCGCACAGCTCCGACAGAGCGTATTCCGCTTGTTCGCACACAGTCGGCAAATGTTTTTGTCCCGAAATCGGAAAATGCAGGTTACGCACGCATTGTTCGCACTCCCGTATTTACTCTTTGGTTTTCTCCAAAGAGTGTCACAGAGTTACGCGTGTGCAGCGTGTGCACAATTGATCCAATTAATACGGAGTTTAGTGGACGATATTTATATCGTGCAATTAAACGCGTCGGAATTCCTTATATGTATCGCGCAGTGATTGAATTTTCGCGAAAATCCAGGCTAAATTAATTAGAAAGAAGATCGCGTTACTGCGTTTGCAACTGCCGCAATTTTAATTTGCCACAGTGTTTAATTTTGTCGATACCGAATAGCTCGTTGATTAAAATTCAGACGAAATTTTTGAACGCAAATTATTTTAATTAATTAACGTTCGTCGATGCGGCGTTGTAAGCTCGTTCGAGAAGGATATATAGATGTACGCGTCGTACGCAACGATCGAAACGGGCGAAATACCATCATTCTAACTTTACGAACTCCATTATGTTTTTAAATGTCCGGCATAGCTCGCGCTGTCCAGCTTATCAAACTTTCGCGGAGCTTCGTTTCGCCGTCCGAGAGTATTAATTAACGTCGCTGATACGTTTTACATCCTTACGACGGGATTAATTAACGCAAGGGTGGGGGGGAAGGATCTTTCTTCGTCGCGCGAGTTGAGGAAAATCGGTTTCGCGAAAGTTTTACCGGGGTAAGCGAACTGTGTCGTCGTTTCCCCTGGCACGGCTCCGATTCGAACCGACCGACCGGCCGATCGAACTTCGCTGGAGCGTGAAACAAAGGTGTCGAGTGATCTCGTTCAGGGAGCCAAGGGAAAACGGACAAGTCCTCTGCGCGTCGTATTCAGATTAAGCCGTAATTTCGCGGTGTAATTGGAACGCCGGACGACGCCAGTGGAGGGAGGTTTATACTCGGACTGTGCGCGCGACCACTTTAAATTCACTTTTAAGCCGCCGCGCTTCGCACGAACGACTGCTAATTAGATTTCCGGCGACGACTACGTGAGCGACAGGTGCGACGTGTAAACGCGTTTATGAAGGAAAAGGGGGGGAGAGGGGGGAAAAAGAGGGAAAATTCCATCGACTCTCTTCTTTAATCCGGCGTTTGCGATTTTTCTCCCAACTTTTCACGATAAGACGGATTTCCCTCTTACGACGCGTAATCGAATTAAATCGAGTGCACCAGGCGGCCGGACGATCGCTCTTGATCGCGTCCTCTCGACTGAAGTGCAATTAATTATCGTTAAATTGGATCAACGATATTTCATCAGGAGACAGGAGCACGGGGGAGCGGGAGGAGGGACGTTTCCACGGATCATTAACTTGTGCGGAAATGGACCGCCAAAGAGTGGCACTTACAGCAAATACGCCTAATTATTTTGCGTACGGGGATGGCGGTTTGCTCATTTGCCGACAACGGTCGTTCGCTTTGCAGTTTTAGGGGGAGAGGGCATTAAAAGTGTGATTCAAGTACTTTGATTTCCGCACGATGGGAAAGGGCGTAATCCTATAACCGTTCTAATTATTGGAAGCGTCAGAGTCCTTCGTGGCTACCGATAACTATGCTCGCCCGTTTGCGCTGCTTTAGTCGACGACCGGAGGTTAATGCCACAGTGGTTTTATGCAATATTCCATTAAGAGGGTGCCCTACTATCCTTCTATTAAGTCGCCTCTCCGATAGCCTACGACGGGAAATATCCGTGGTTACCTCGCCGCGGCGTTTATTCCGCCTGAGATGAAGCAGATATTGTGGTTGGCAGGCCGTCGATTCGAATTTAAATCTATATTCCGCACATGGTTTTCATCGCGCTTCTCAGACGTTTACTAACGTGGATTTTCTCTTTTTTTTCCGATCCGCCAACGTTAATGAACCCAAGAAACGATTTCAAGCTTTGTACAATTAAAACGTATTAATTCCGAATTCATATTATGCACGTGGTCTACTTTTTTTAACACGATTACAAACTACATTATTTTAATATTTTTTGCCTATGCAATCAAAACTATTCCATAAATTACTTAATAATTTTATAAATATTATAAACTATTTTATATGCCATAATAATTTTACACGAAAATTTGTGCCAGTTATGTTTTGGTTAGGTTACACCACTATTCCGACCAACATGCTAGATGGAATAGTTCAAATTTAAATATTTGAATGTGTGCAACTTTAAACCGGGCCAGCCGTGTAACAATGTTTACCAATGCTTTTTACCAACCTCTGCAACTGTTGTGATTTTATATCTAAAAATAATATTCAATTATTCCGCGATTTCATACAGAGTTTTTCAAAGTTCAAAATTATTTAAGTTTTTATCTGCACGACACAACACAAAACTCTATTTGGCACGGTGATACAAATAAGTGCTTACCGAGTTCGAGCCTAACAACGTCAACGCAAAAATTAAAGGGACAGACAATCGTTATCCGGACGTCGACCCGTAAAATAGGAAGAGTTACGCGAGACGATGTAAAGTTTAAGAAGCACAAGCGGAAAGGAGAAAAAAGAAATAGAGACAAAGGCGGATCGCGTTGAAATCGACACCACGAAGAAAACTGACTCCTCGAGTGCTACCGGCTCTCTTAAGTCTTTAAATACGGTTACGCCCTACTGCGTTTCGTAGGCAAGAAGTTGAAACTTAACCGCGTTGGAAGGAAACGCATCGAGTAACTTTAGACTCTAACGAAGTCAGGCCGACTAAAATTGCGTCTCACGTGGGACACAAATCTTGTTTTTAATTAGTCGCTGACGTAATTGATCTCTTCGTGTTTGTCAGGCATTTTGTATCGTCTACTTCGCATTATCCCGGGATTACGTTGAAGGGACGCATCGTTGAGCGTTATAATGTGATACGTCAATGAGGTCGCGTACAGGTGAGTGCATGCCGATCAAGTAGAAGTATGTCGAATCATCGATAGTAATTAATTGAATCTTTGATAAGAAATTAAATTAAGAGTGTCGGGTAATTATTGTTTAAATTTATTCCCGAGCGTGTTTAAACTTATTCCGCTAACGATCGTTAATTCGCTATCTGATTTAATGCAATAATTTATTTATATTGTTTATTCACAAAGCAATCCGCTAAAAAAAAGCTGGTAATTAAAAGCGATGTGACATCGAAGTTATTACGAGCTTAAAAAATCATAAAAATTGGAGAAAATCAAGGATATTTAAAACCGTCACGGAGTACCGGAAAAGTTAGAGAATATCACAAAAAAATTCTCAATAAAGAGTTGTTTAATTCGTAACATTTATTGATATTGCAATATTTTAATTATTATCATGTATATTATAAAATGTACTTATAAAAATATAATAATAGAAGTAATAATAGCAATAACAGTAGAAAATACTATAGTTTTTGTTTTTTTATGCATATATCGTGGTTTTTCGTATTTTTTTATTTATTGCGTTTGCTAGTTTTTCTTGTTTGTTTTTGTTAAAACATTGTAGTTATAAAAAACCTTTAAGAGTATGTTACAAATAAATTTACTAATTCAGAAAATCGAGAAAAAAAAGTAACAATTTTACTTTATGATCGATGGTCATAATACGAAATCGAAAGGAAAAACCGACATGCTGGCGGATCATCGCGAATGCAAATCGACGAGAGACGCGATTTAACGACTTGCTCGCCAACTCCAAGACGGTCCGCGTTCCCTTATCGAAGATTAGCCTAAGGGTCGTCGTCGTCGTTCCAGTTGGAATTTCGATGAGTTGAGATTGCCGCCAACGTTCTCGGTCACTATTGACAACTCGCCTTAATCTCAAGTCGGTTGTTCCGGTCGGACGGCTGTGCCAACCAGAGTTCGCGAATAAATCTGAGAGAGGAAAGCTGACTACGAATCAATCTCAGCACAGCAAAGGTTAAGACAACCGCCGAATTGAGGCGAATAAAGAATGAAAATGAGAATCGAGAAGCATGAATAATGCACTCTTGGCGATTTCGTAACTTAATCGCGTGTATGCTTACAGAACGATTATAATTCTCGCTAATACTTTAATCGTGCAATTTCCAGCGCGATTTATTTCTTGATAAAAACTAAATAATACGACATCGCGCGACATATTAAAAAGCAATTATTATACAAAGACATGTCTTTATATATTAAGCGTCGTATAAAAACGAGTCTAAAATCGACTATAGTTAATCAGAGAGACGCGCGAACAATTCTCTCACAGACATGCTGCATTATCGGAGAGGACAACGACATTTTCGGTCGCTTTCTCTCTCTCTTTCTTTCTCTCTCCCTACATTCCTGTAGGCACATTCAGGTACGCACGCGCGTGCACTATTTATCTCCCGCACACCGCCCTCAAACCATCACCTGCTTCTCTTCCACCTCTTCATTCTCCTCCCGTTTCCCCCTTCTACCCTTTTATCTCTCTCATCGTGCCAACATCCTGTCCCAATGCAATCAAATTACTCGATGCTCGACGCGCCAATAGGGAAACGTCGTTAACCGTGGTGGTTATCGTCGGTGCGTGTCGCGTGTCGCGCTGTAAATCGAGTTTGTGCCTTCCGTAACGGCAGCGATCGGCAGAGCGCATCGTGCCGGGGCAAACCCGATTTTTGTTTTTGGCCCCGAAAAATTCCCCTGCGGCCGCCGCCACGAACCTTTCGACCGTTTCATTTCGCTATCCCGCTCGTCGAAATCCCGAGCGTGAGTGCGGCCATTCATGTCTGCGATGATTTTTAGGCTATTAAAACGTAAATCTCGCCCGACGTTGAAGGAGAGTTAACTATTGCGTGAGACGAGATTCCGAGAGTAATTTCGCACAAGATATAAGATCGACGATTTAACATCAAAACTTTATAATGCATCTTGCAATTAATATTATTATTTTATTTAATTAATAGAAACTAATTCTTTTTTTATTAAAATTGGATTATTGATCGTGAAATAATCTTATGTGAATGATGAATATTAGAGTGTAAATTAAAAACTTAATTTTTATTACATCGCGCGCGTTGCAGTGTGCACACACATATGGGGATATTAATAATCATTTATATCAATTATTATTTACGAGTACGTTTTTCAAGTTTATCGCGGATTATATAGAAAGCGCACATAGCTTCAGTTTTGGAAAAATTCGTAGATTTGGTTTGCTTCCATTAATCTCCGTTTGTTCTTTGATGGTCTAGAGGGCGAAATTGCTATTTGCGTTTTTATTGGAAACGCCAGCGGCGACTTTCGATTCATAACGTAAAAGAAACCCGACACACCGATCGAATGTTGAGGAAAAGTTATATCTAATATTGTAGAAATTGATTCATCATAGTTTATCTTAAAATTCGCTGACAAACGAAATATTTATTCACTTTATGCCGATCTGAAATTGGATTATTTCTTATATTGGTCTCATTTTGCGGTTATCCATAAATTTAACTTTCAAAACTCGCTAGTTTAATTATGTCTTGACGTTGAATAATTCTGACAATTACATTTTAAAACGTGCGACTAGAAAGTGGGACAAAAAGGATCTGCAAGACCTGCAAGGTTCTTTCATTAGTTTTACTAACCCAGTTATATATTTCAACGTAACTTGTCGTATTCTTTTTGTATTTCTAAAATTTGAGAGGATATTTTCATATTTCAAATTGTTCCAAAACTTATGAATTTTCGTAAAATTTCTCTCACCAAATTTAGAATATTGATTGTTTAAGTTTTTTATAACTTTACAAGATTTAAATCATAAATATGAGATCATGAGATTATTCATTAAATTAAATAATGATAGTGATATTTCATAATATTTTCATAAGATAAAATCCTTTTACTTTATTTTAATTTTCCTTTTTAATTTTCTCTTATAAATTCGAAATCTCGAAATCTTTATTTATAAATTTTTCAGAGATAACGAAAATAGTCACAGATATAGGACGATGTGCCCTTAGGCAAGAAAATAAAATATGAAAGAGAAGATACGTTTCTTTGAAATTGTGATTTGACGACAAATCGATTAAAATGTGAAATTAAAATGGAATTAAAATACAGAAAAATATGGTTCGGCACATTGATTGATATTAACAAGAACGACAATGAATTTTTAAGATAGCATTTTATTCGCAGACTACAGCTTGTCATCGCGTTTAATATTTCGCTATGTACTTTCGTCGATCCGTTCTTATTTTCACATTTGTCCCAACTGCGATAGGACGCGCTCTTATCGGAAAAGTTGCATCGCGCGATTTCTGTGCCTCAATCGCACGCAGAACTTTTGTCCGCCGCGTCGCCGTCGTGTCGTCGTCATGTCGTCACCGTTGAAGCGTCACAGTTTTGAGGCTTAGCCGCACACGGCGCTTTATCAACGTTGTAACGAGCTGTCGGCGTTATTGCCGAGGTGTCTCCGTTACCGCGGAAGCTGACGCGGCGTTTCTAATAAAACGATTGCACACCCGCTTGTGTGTGTGTGTGCGCTCGCGCGCGCGCGCGCGCGCGGCTGCCAAGGTAGCCTGCATTGTGTCAGGATCTAAAGGGGCGGCCGGAGAATGTTGGTACAGGGTTGGTGTTAACGACCTAACCAGGCTGCTACTCTTGCGGCGAAGCCATCCGGCGGTCCGGAGGAGAGATCCCGAGCAGCGCGTTTTATAATAGTACAGTCGCCCTCTCTTATGCTTTTAATTGAATAGCCTTCTCGTTGTCTCTATACACAATTTTAAGATTTATTAGCGGAGGAACGTAGAAACAAAATTCTTCATAATATTTTGTAACATTTATTTATTTATTTTTATTAATTGAATGAACGATCCAAATTTTACTAGTAAAAATGTTGAAAGTTATTTATCAAAGAATAGTGAAATAAAAAATAATATTCACAGAAAAATGATACTATTTTTTATTATTATATATTTGCGTCGTACGTTTACGCAAGATTAATGAACATACGAGACAAATAGGAATACAAGACGAAAATACATCATATGTGTCTGTGAAAAATTAGATCAATCGATTAGGGAAATGTTTAATTTATATTGGTAATAAATAAATTTTGTACGCTGACATTCATGTTTGAATTATTGCTGTACATAGTCAGTAGAATTACGGTAATATGTTAAGCAAATATATTTACTCATGCGTTCATCTCGAATTTTAATTGTTAGCTTTGAGCAAAACGAGGGTATTGTTGATATTCCACTGTAAGCATTATTGTGGACGGCTACAGTTTACCGGATGTAACTAGCAATGGAGACACGTTGACGGCAATTTTCAAATCTCGTTACGGGTTAGAGAATAGAATAATGAAGCTAATATATTAATCATCCTAATAAAACTCGAGTACTTTGATCGTTGATCCGCGTCTAATTTCGCGTAACAGGAATCTTTGTTATTCGAGCCTGGTTCCTATTCTCGCGTCGCTTTATGCTCGTATTTGCATTATCTTCTCATGCAGCGTACAACGCGCGCGCTTCTACTTGTCGCATACGTTCCGCGAGGGACTTTAATAATTGACTCATGCGTAACGAGCAAAGCCGCAATCAGAAAGCTTTAATGTACAAAAAATATTACAATATTGATCTTATTACCACGACTGCAAAACTCAGTCGGGATGCTATTAAAATTTACAGTTTATTGAGTTATTTTATGAACTACAGAAACGTAAATACATTGCTAAATGTTTGATTACCAGTGCATTAGCGTTGATCTTTTTTGATGCTTGTTGTCTACAAAACAATATAATTTTTCATAGAAATGAGGACATAATACTATTTTTTTTTAATTATTATATAATTATGAATGAAATTGATTATTTGCTGGAATTAACAATCGCACATTGCTGAACATCACTAATATTTCAATATTCTTTTTTATTTTATATACATTTTTGAAGTGTAGAATTAGCAGTACTTAAAAATGTTAACTTTAATTAATATTGAAAAGGCAAATGCATAATGAAGATAACATTCTATGTGGTAAATATATTAAATTATTCAACGATATTTTTTAAGCTGTGATCATCTATTCCATTTCAATATTTATGAATATTGCTATCGAAATACCGAAAGGAGCATTTATGAATTATCGATTATTGACTGCCAGCTGTGTGCTATCTAATTTCGCCGGGCAATTAATTTCACATATGGCGCTTTCTCCGGACTTGTATTCCGCCACGGGTGTAACTTTATGCCCGTAGTATTTGTGTTCGCCTCGCATGCAACGTGCGAGGAAGGCGCGCAAGTTGTCACATATGGCGCGCCGTGCCACTGGCGCGAAACAATGGCGCAACTCGCAAACCTCTGCAGAGACAAGAAACCCGGCGGCCGACATTAGAGACGCGTCGCGGCTGATGTCGTCTGGCGCGCGCGTTTCCGCGTCCACGCGGTACGTATACGTTCATTAACATCCTGCACAGTTATGTGCGGCGTGGGCGCGCATATTTACGCGCGGGATACACCGAGGCTGTGTGTTTGGCGAGTACCACGGAACACACTTACTTATCTCACTTTGCTCAACCTAAGTACCTTTCGTGACATTCAACGTTTTACCGACGGGAGTCATATTACGGGCTGCGCTCATGATTCTCTCAACTTGGCTTTTATTCTTAATTACGACATATTACCGTTTATAATTATAATTAATGAAGTTCATTTTGTTGTGAAATATTTGGAATATTATAAAACTGGAATATTATAAACTGTGACAAACAGAAATAGAATAAAATATATAACAGAAATAAAAATATACATATTAATTTTTTAAGCATATCTATAATTAATTATCTTTTATGTGATGTAAATTGTAATAATTATTTAACTAATAGAATTTTTTTAAATATTTTGACATACTAGATTAATTATTTTGAAAATAGAGACTTAAAAGATTTCTTATTTTTCCTAATATTTAGCGAACAAAGCTAATCCTCAAAATGCACAGTAAATGTACTTCTTCGTTAACATACGTTTCGTCTTATACGGGCTAGACGATGGTGAAACTTGGCAAGAACGCGGGTGTTGTGCGACATGTACGTGTCGTGAGTCGCGGTAGCTTTTCGGGGTAGAAGCTTAATTTATGATCACAAACCATCCATCATCGAAAACCCCAAAGCCTGTCTGCCGACTTCTATATCCTACGAGAACTTTTGCTGCGGTGGGAGCCTGCCTCTGGTTTTCCCTTGCTTAATCTTGATGTAGATACGCTGACGTGTAACAAGAAACAATAAGTGAACAATGACTCGTATCAATAATGGAGTTTCAACATGGGGTCTCAAAATTTCAACATTATATATTTATGCGCGCTGTGTGCAAAAAAATACGTATACGTGCTTTATATAAGTTTATTCTATTAATAGCTGCGCTTGCTATATTTTACTAGTCCAAAATAAAATTTTTAAAATTTATTTTTTAACGTGAAAATTAATTTGCTCACAAATTTAACAAATGGAATGCGCGAAGTTAATTCTTTGAACAAGCGATGTGAATTAATTTCCCGTAATTACATTTATGCGATATTTCTCTTTGCCTCACTAATGCTTCTCGTGACGAGATAAATATTCTCATCAAAAATTATATCATAACGTTTTTATAAATGGATGATGGGTTTCTCGATCGAGCAAGCAGCGATAATGCGATTTCCAACCTAAAGTCCGAACGAAATGATAATTACGTATCACTTCGTCTCATGTCACAGTCAATAATTGGATCTGTCAAGCATTACATAGATTGCAGTTTTTTTTGGACAACGGCATTGTAACTTTGAAACAGATGTCTGTATATTCGTCATACTAAACACGTTCCGATTCGACGTTGCAATTACGGTATTGCGTATTTAATCGGCTATCCAGCAAGCCCAGCATGTGCCATTTTCCATCAATGAAGCATTACATTTGCTTGTCGGATCACATGAGAGCCGTACGTTCAAATATTTTGAACGTTTGTAACATGACATTCGTTGCGATAAGCATTCACATGTTTCGCTACTAAACGATAAATAATATTATATTAAAAAATAATTTAAAAAAAAATAAAAATGAATATAATTGAATTTTATCTCGGTTTTAAATAATAACTTTTTAAAACTACATAATATTTTACAAAATAAGCGCGATTTTATAGTATTTTGATAATACTAGATTTTTTCAATATTATTTCTATACTTTAATGCGAGAAGGATGCGATTTAAAATTTATAACTAAAAAGGGAATGAAAGCTGTGATGTGATTATTTTATGTGACTATAGAAACAAATACTAGAGAGATTTAATAACTTTTATATTTAATTTGAATTGAGCAATACTGATTAACATCTTTGATCTGCACGAACTTGGAATGCATTTTTAAGAACGACAATGGTACGGCAAAAGAAATGCGCAGAATGGAGAAGGCGGATGAAGAAAAGTAGGAAAGAAATATCGAAGGAGAAATACAGAGGTGCAGAGATAGAAAAATACGTTTTTCCATCCGGTCCGCGGCGTTCGCGGGGATGATAAATCGCCGTTCTTTCTTCGAGCGCGCGCGCGCGCATCCGTGCGGACTCGAGTATCTTTAATGTCTCGGGAAGTCCTTTTACGAATGCGGCAGGGAAGAAGCCAGGAAGACGAACTTTACGTCAAGATAATCCCGCTTCGGTGAGGGACCAATAGAAGGACCCGTCGTCCTTCCTACAGAGTAGCCTCGAGACTTCGTAACTATCAAAGTCGTGAACTATCATGCGCTCTTTTTTCCCCTCGCTTATCCTTCGTGATTGCGCATAGCCAGCAAGTAGCTTATATTAAAAGATGCCGTAATATCTCTCGTCAAGTGTATTCTTCAAAGATCTACCGTGTATTTTTTTTCAGAACAAATTTTTTAAGCGAGATCTCAGAAAGAGTTTTATACTTTAAGATTCGTGAATAAAGCCCCTGTATATTTTTTTCTCCGGTTTTTAAGCTACATGCAAGAACATAAAAAGCTTTATATTTGCACGCGTGTGCGTGATGGTGTAAATTGTGAAGACAGTGTCAGGGTAAGCTATATATTTTAATATAAACTAAAATATGAGAAGGGTAAACATGTAGACGCTCCGCGGTAAGCATAGATTCAGTTTGTGGCCGTTTACTGATGCATCTAAACTAAACGTTGATAAACGCGCAACTGACGGACAGATGAACATGTCTAACAGTTAAATTATTTGCGTAAATTTACACGTTTGGAAGTTATGTCGGGGTTAGACCTTTAGTAGATTCTGACCGCGATTTGGTTACGCGATCAATTCCAGATGGTTTACAGTTACAACTACTAGCTATTCTAGTAACTATATAAAGCGGTCGCCACGACGTCCATTTGAATATGATATTCCGTCCGGCTGAGCACTCAGGATTAGCACCGTTGTTTGAAATAATCGAGCAATGAAATAATAATAGTGACAATTACATTGGAATAATGGTATTGAATAAATAATTTTTACTGCGTAACATTCGGAAAAGACAAATTCTAGCTGGTAGGTTTATACGCAACTGCGTATTTGTTCAGGATAAATGTAACTTATTGTTAGAGATATACTTTAATATCTGTTTTCCATTTATATTGTATATTTTTTCATATATGTACAACATGTATTTGTGCTATGAGTATGTTTTGTGTCATGAATATACATTTTCAGTGTTCATTAGTAACCGCATTTTCCATCGTGAAAAGTTGTTGCTTTCGGAATTTTAATAACCCCTCGCGCTTACGTTAATATTCTTAGTGCGAGTCTCGTTGTGTTTTAAGGCGTTTCTTTTGAAAATTTATTACATGCATGAAACATTATGTACAAATGTTCTCGTTTATTTTCGTCCAGTTTGTGGGTCTCGTATTTGCGGCGATTTTCTGAAACGCATCCTCTCGCATAAACCCCGCTCTCCACCCTGCATAAAACGCAGCGAGCATTTCGATTCATTTTGCTCCTCGATTTCCGGTCAATTATCAGGACTGCTCGGGTTGGACCGACACGCGGGTAGGTCGCGCTCGCGGATTGAATTGGATTTTCAAAGCGGTCGGCGTGTATTACCGCTCGCCTCTGTCCCCTATCACCTCGAAGTCCCGATGGGTATCCGGGTACGAATAGGAGTAGAGGGGGGGCGAACATTGGGTAGCAGCTATCGTTCCCATTTGTTATAGCCGGATCTAATTGCCAGGACGAAATGACGCCGCGACCAGAAATTACAGCATATATCCGCTACGTACCTTTGGTGATTGCTTTACACCGTCGAGCTCGCCAGCTCGGCCGAGCGTTGCGTGTACATTCGATAAAATTAGAGCATATACATTCGCATTTACGGAGATCCATAATTTTGAACGAGCTTTGCTTCGACGAGCGGCGTAGCAATTTCCTCTCGCGCGCAGATCGGCACAGATGTGGCGATTGATGCTCGGAATTTAGGACATTAGAATCAGTATCGGACAGGACTAATGTCGATGAACGCAGCATGTGTTGTAGCTATTTAGGCGTCTTGATTTGTGTTATATATCAACGTTTGTGAGATTTAGAGGAAGGCAGAATTAATTTTATCCGTAATTTATGAAATTATGAGCTTACTAAAAATAAAGTAAATTGAAAATAATTGCTATATTGGAATTGATTGATTTTAAATGGAAAACAACAAAAGTTCGAAAATAAGATAGAATATACGTTAATTTGAAATACAATTCTCTCTTTCTCCCTTTAAAATCAAATATCGGCAAAAATCAAACTAGAAGTTATTTTTGTTTTTTCAAGAAATTTTTAAAATTTTTTATCAAAATTGAAGAGAAAGATTTATTATATTTAGATCTAGAATGTAAGATGTTTTTTCACCTTATTCAATTTTCTTTTATTTTCGATTGATAAAATTCAAGATTGTAATTATTTAAGGCGAACGTACTCTCACTGCATAAATTCTGTGAAAATTCGGGGCACCGAAATGCACACGGATTTGTATGTAACGACATAACGTGCGACTGTTGCGATAGCCATGGAGAAAATTGGCACAGGCGGGCAAGGTATTTCGTACTGCGCGCATATTCGAGATTTGCATAAACATTGACAGTGTTCACTGAGTGGTTTGCAAGCTCATGCAAAGTAGATGGATACTGTGTCCTGCCCAGACTAGTTAAATCAGAGAGACATTTTAGTACAAGAACATCGGCACTATGGTCACACACTTCCTGTGTGTAAGGCGTTGTACGTAGGGGCGACTCTTTATTGCATTACACGTTAAAAATCATTGAAACTCGACTTTACTTAAAAATAATTTAACGTGTCAAAGTAATTTGAGAAATATATATAACTGTTAAATATTTGACGTAATAATATTTCATAAATTAAAAAATATGTTAAGAAAAAATAATTATAAAATTGTTGCTTTTTTTTAAATTTCAACAATAACGTATAAAAATCATTTTTTGAGAAATTCCGCGAATTATTCTTAGATATTTTATAATATTATATTTATATATATTCTCTATATAGAAATCTCGTCAGAATTTAATCAGACATGAATGATATGCCAATGCGTCGCTGTCTGTGTAATATATTAGACATCTGTCACGGGAATTGGCTGGAAATCATAATTGACATATTTCTGCCAGTTTGGCAGAGACGGACCAGATTTGTACGTATATTAGGTACTAATACGGATGCTCACGAGTGCATTATCCGCGAAGGGACGGTGGCTACACACAGCGAACGCGCGAAAGGGGAAGGGCCGTCTGGCTCTAGAATCATCGTGGAAGCAAACGTGACCTCAAAATCAGCATGCAAATTCGTCGAATAATTATTCCGACTGTCCGTCCCGCTCCAGGGTCCTACGGAGCTCTCTTGATTTAGGGTACGGCGTAACATCGTATATCGCATTCGGTGTTACTGTGTACGATATACGGTATGCGCTGTGGGGCACGGGGCCGTCTTACGAGCTCACAGAAGCGTATCCAAACGGGCGGAATCCAAAGAGCCGCAGGGTGTCTTTATAGCGAATACGAGGAGACATTTAACGTCGTTAAATATGGACTAGAGCAGTCATGACTATCCGCCGTAGTTTGCATGAGATACGTGCGCCAGCTAAAACAGTTGCCATTATACTCGTGCCTGTGTTCAGATAGATGAGATTGGATACGCTTGTCGATGATATTTGCTGTAGCGAAACGAGTATATAATAGAACGGGATTTGTATCTCGCGTAAATAAAAAAAAAAGTAATAAAAATTTTGTGTGCTCATACAATCGTATTGCAATCGTTTGAAAAAGCAATGTAAATAAAAATGTTATCAAAACATTTAATTCTGCGGCTCATGGTATTTTATTTTACTCTATATTGCTTATTGGTCGAGGTGTAAGCTGACAACCTTTTTTGCACGTGATGTATTTCGAGTGTAAATAATTTAAAGAAATGTAGTTATTTGCCGAAAACAAATATTGTTTTTAATTAATTTGCAACAAAAAATTGTGATTATATATAGACATACGAGTGGATTAGATTGGAGTTTCGTTGTCGATATTTGTCGTAATGAAGCTAGCAAAAACAGGATTTATCGATCGGTTCATGTCGGTGCACGTTGTCGAGCAGGAAGAAAAACGTTTGGAGGATCGCCAAATCGTGCTTAATTAATCGGCAGCCATTAGCGGCTACAGTGATTGTTGTATTGTCTTTTAGGTGGTCAACTATACCACATTGCATAGAAAATGTGTCGTTTTAGTATTGTTAGAATAAACAAGATTAAAGTTTTCTTTTTAATGTAACAGCTTATTGTATGAAATCCATTATATATCGATTAATTGATAATGTTTTTCTCAAGCTGCAGTAGTATTTATAATAGTGAGTCGATTTCATTTAAAAGAATGTCAATAATTTAAAAATCTTGGGAAAATAATTTTAAAGGAAACATTTTTTTTTTTCCATCATTGTATTTGCTTTTTTGAATTATATTATTTTTTATTTGGGGAATTTTTAAATATTTTTAAAAATATCGGAAATATATGTCAACTGCAATTTTTAACCATGTCACGGATGCAAATTCTTTTTTGTATTAAAAGAATTTTTTATAGTGAAAAAAATTGACATTGGCTATGAGATAGTGAATTTTTGGTAGAATTAATTTTATGCACGTTATTAATTGCACATTGATTGACAGTAAACTATTAGATCGATAAATATTAGCATTTTTGATTAATCGAAAGCTTTATTAAGTCGTTAGTAGTGAAGAAAATACATTATTGTAGTTTGCAACAAAGACACCGTGCGAAGCAAGAAATCAACTTTCGAAACGTTTGCAAAAAGCAATGAATAGTGTTCGCTCTAAGGGGTCGAAAGTTTTTCGTGGTAACAGCTTACCTTTTCGCCCCGAAGGGGTGACCCTTACTCGAGAGAATGCTTGCGAGCGTCGATCACGTACTGCCTGCCAGTCATTGAAAGAGGATTTCTTTCTATTTGTGAGTGAACATGTATCGACAGATACCTTTTTTTTTCTCAGTATTTTAACAAACTATTTTAAACAGTCTTCTTTGAAGAAGTTTAGTTATCTAGATTAGTTATTTAGAGTTGAAATAACTTTGATTGCATGACATTATTCAATTTCATAATATAATCATGTGCTATTATGTAACATCATCAAGTTTATAAAATATTTTCATATTAAACATTTGTACCAAAACACATGGTAAGCATTACATCAACATGTCTGTTTAATAATTCTATGTTTAACTTCAATAATCTAATTAATTTTATTTTGATGTTTCTCGTTGGTTTTATTTTTCTAATGGTCGTCGTTGAAAAGAAGAGCTGAGATTGGCTCTGAGTAAGGAAGGTTCGACGAATAACGTCGAATCCTCGCTACTCTTGAAAAATGAATATAGCGAACGAACACGAATAGTAAGGGTGCTGAGCGGTAGAAATATGTGATGGTAAATCCCTGTTTATGAGGGCGATAAGGACCGTCATTAGAGGCACCACAAAGGGGAAAGAACGCTTTGGCGAATACTGAGAAGAGATGGTTTATCGACCATGGGATACATAAATATTTGAGCGTCGATATTCGACGTTCAATAAGCAAAGAAAATCCGGTTTTAAGTTACACTTGGTCAATGCAATTTAACGTAAAAAAATTCTTATTTTTCTACATATAATATTAATTTTTAATCATAAATCTTACAATTTATACGTGGTCTTTGCTTATAAAAGTTTTATTTTTATACATTTTTAGAAAAGAAATATTTCCGATAATCAAATATTGTTTATTACACTAAACATAATTTTTTATGCTTCAATTTTTATATTACAGTAAGAATTTCATGGTAGAGTAAAATATAACGTCTGGTAATATAATGCTAAAAGTATATCTTTTATTTTTAGACTTCATACATATCTGTTTAATAAAAAGTTGTAAAAATAATTTTTTATTGTAGGAAATGTGAAAACATTACTGAACAGTTTTTATTATACATATATTTTATCGGAAATTAGCTGAACATTGTTTATATGGAACCAACATTTTACATACATACATTCGACAATTATGATCTTTATTTATCTATTTTTGATTTGTTTTTTATATATTTAATTTTAGACGTTGCGTATATATAAATTTCTCGCGTAGTCTCTTAATATTTAAGGAAATATACGCTTTCTTGTGTTGCTAGATTATGTCCCGGGCGCGGGGCGATAATCCCCGTGTCAGAAAAGTCTCGCACCTTATATCTTCTCGAGATGACAAACGGCAATTGTGCGGCTGCGTTCTCTCCTTTTCATGGTTTCCTCGCCGTTCGTTTTTCCGCAAGTCCGTAGGTCCGGGTGGGTTAGGGCGTTGAGCTTAGCCGTAAATTTATTTTCCGGCGAGCCCGTCGGAAGTCTCGTCCTTCTCTTCTTCTCGACGAGCTACGCCGAGGATAGCCGGACACTCCGGGTTTCATTGTTTACCGTTGGCCGGGGCTTGACGCCACAGGCCGGTAGTGGCGTCTGAGAAGGAGTTAGTTTGACCAATACTCTTTTCCCAACTGTGTGCGTCGGGACTCGACCTCATTTCGCGTACTTTTCTAGCCACTCTTCGTACAACATGAAGCACGGCTACGTATCTCGACTCTGTAATCCTCCTTGTCTACCTAACGTCTTAAAAGGATTAGCGATTAACCTAAGAAAATCTTAAGGACGCAATCGGGACGAGTGCAACTTATGATTCTTATCGAAAAATATATTTTAGAATATTGGAAACGAATGTTTTAAAAATGTTTTTTTTATCTTTAAGTTTTTATCGTTAAAGCGGGTTATTTTTTTCTATTCGAAGTTAAATTACAATTTGTTTATCTCATTGTCAGAGTAAAAATACTATTGACAACTGAAATTTAGTAGCACGATTATAGCATGAAGGGTGCAGGGGAAAAGTAGACTATGTCCTTTTTAAATCCGCAAAATTAGAAAAAACTGAACAGTTTTTGCGGAATGATTTAAAAGTGAGTGCAAATGTAATTTTAGTTAAAATTGAAAGAAACTATAGCACCTATGTACATGTTGCATACAATTAATACAATTTTAACTTTAGAACTAATTTTTTAACAAAAATAGACTTGATCCACTTTTCCTCTGAACTCCTTATATATGAACACTAGATAGAACTGTCAAATTACAAAGTTATTATTATTTGATTCTGCTCTACAATGTCGTGACAGATCCTTTCACATTGTGTATTCTCGGAATATCTTATTTTAATCTCAGTCAATCTTGGCGTTCTCAAATATTTAGTTGGCAAAGTAGCTATGTTTAATAATCTTTCATGCGGGTTCTTTGCCCTAAAGGGTCTCGTAATTTCGTCAGGCTTAAAAAGAAAACATCGATGGCCCCGTTTTCCTCTGACAACAATGGCCCGGGGCGTCGCTACTCTGGGGAGAATTTCATACGTCCACTTTATATCGTGGAAGTATCTCCTCCTCGTACATACTACGTTACCCTTCGCGCGAGACAGAAGAAAAATATCCCGGGATCTCTCGGGAAACTTACGCGCCCCTTGTTTCGAGGTGAAAGTTTTCGCGAAAACGGAGAAAAATTGACGTCGTGCATTCAGAGTAAAGCGGTCGTTGCAGCGCACTCGATCTTCGTCGAGCGGATATGTTTCGTCTCTCGCTGAATTCTTGCTTTCCCGTGGTCGGTGGCGATTTTTTGGCATACAAAATGCTGATGAACAGCGTCATAACCGAAAATTACTAATTTTCTACTGTATTATGCAAATTTACGCGATTAATTCTTTTATTTTTTAATAAATATAGCTGATTAATATATTTCTATTTTATGATAATTATTTGTTTGTTAATAAATGCAAATAAATTGTTGATTGCGCACTCAGCGAACTTAACAAATTTACAAATAATATGGTTTTGGTGAGAAAATTTACTCCTATAAACCGGCTTATAGATCGCAATGAGGAATTGCCGAGTTTGCGGCTGCGCAATAATCAAACACTTTGTGCGTTTAATCGCGGAAAGACGTCTGTCGATTGCGGTATCGTGCAACAACGGAATCATGCCCATAGAATTCCCGGGATTCAGCGGGAACGCTGGCCGGAAATCACGGACTATGATTTCTATGCTCGGCAACGATCCACGTTGATCCACGGCCAGGTCTGACGAGATAATGGAATCGTTTAGCGCCGGCATTTGGGCGATACTCGAGACAGCCTTCTCATTCTCTGCCTCCGTTCCTGACTCATTCCCCTAACCTTCGGCCCACCCTCGATTCGAGCCGAGTCCCAGTTGGGCCACGCGCGTTGCAGAAAGCCCCGGTCAATCTATTGGAACGCGCGTTCGGCTTTGTTCGCGTGCCAATTGCAGCCGTTAATTGGCTATAGGCAATAAAGCCCTGATTAGCAGCCCGGCAGATCCGTAGATCCACTGTCTATCCATCTGGATGCGTACGTTAAGCCCTATGCATCACCAAAATGGTATCCGCCTCATCAGTGGCGCGCCGCCGTTATCACCGACAATGAACGTCTAGCATCTATTAAATAGGTATCGCGGTAATCCCTTCCTCTTAACTTATGCGGACGAAACGCTTCAATGCAGATAGTATCTCATTGATGATAACGCAATGCCGTGAGTATTAATCAATGCATCGTCGTTTCAATTACAATTTGAATGCCACTGGTACTGCGATAGTATTATACTTTATGAAATAAATTACGCTACGATTGCATAATATGTTAAGAGATTTGCAACGTCGACTTCCGCGGTTATAAACATTTGCGGCTTTAAGGATCGGGATTTCCGAAGATCCTGGGATTCTTGCGGTAGTGATAAATGTCGCAGTCTGTTGTTGGATGTCACGATCTGTTTTTGCTTAACTTTCATCATGCGGAAATATCATGTTGAATAACACAACATTATATGTTCTATTTTATTATACGGTGATTTGAAAGAACTTAAAAATTTGAAAAATTGTAAAGCATTAGAGAAGAAGCGAAGCAAAGACAAAAATCTCAAATTTATAAAATAAAAAATTCATAAAAATAGAAAAAGAACGTGAAATAAACATCCGTCAAGATTGAGTCGCAGATCTGCGCTACTTCAACATTTTGTTCATTTTTGCGTTATATACACTTTTAAAATTTTTTACCCTCTTTTTATATTACTCCACATTGCGTGTTCTTTTGAAACATATATCTCTGAAATTTTAATCACACTGGAAAATAATTGCTCTATGGCTAGAGATGTATTTTACTTCTAAAAATATTTATTGCCGGATGCGACAGACTTTCATATGGCGCATTTACCATGGAATATCTCTGCCGAGCGGACAAATTTTTTTTCATCCGTACGTGATGCCGGTCGCGTATTCCGGCATCCACGAAAGACAGAAAGGTGTGCGTGATCGCCATGAGAACGATCCTCACCGAGTGCATCCGCTAGCTGACCTCCGCTATCATATGGTATTGCGCCACCTCCAGCTCGAGCGGGAAATCGACGTGGAAAATATTTCCCCTTTCAACACCTCTCTCTTCGCTCTGCCAGCGCCACGTCTCCCCTCTTCCCTTTCCCCCCTCTCTCCACCCTACACACACACACACACATTTTCAGTTACGCCGTACATGTGAACGTACATACGGATGTGTACAGCAGCCGGCACTTTGCTCACGTTCTTTTTTCACTTTACGCGCAGCGACATGAGAAAGGGCTTACGCCTTGTTCACGCGAACTCTTAGCGAAAGACTTTACTCGGCAATGCCCATTCATTTGCGCGGATTTTTTTCATTTTTCGCATGCATTCGCATACGCTTCGCCATAGCCGATGTCTTCATGCACGCGCGCAGGCTGTATTTTATTTTCTAAATAAGGTGTTGCAGTCACGCGCGCTTTTCCCGCGCAGATTATCATGAAATATCTATACGAATGCGGACACATTTTGTATCGTGATGTTTTCAAAATACAGCATTTATATGTTAAAAACACGGAGCATTAAGAACGTTGTTTGTCTTCGTCATTGTGTTGATGTATCTTATTACAATTGTAATCTGAATTAATTATTAATCCGAAATGTATCCGCGAATACACAATAAAATAAATGTTGGAAAATGGTAAACAAACCAGCCATTAGCACGAATGAGGTAACTGATTACAAAACGAGTGAAACATATCGTGCTAATTGCACAGGGAGTCCTTAATTAATTCCGGGCTTGCGTTTCTTTCCAACGAGAATTCGGATTGTTGCGTGAATTTTTGCGACATTCTGAGCCCGGATAGAACGCCGTTTTTATTTTTCTTTTTTTTAGCGAAAAGGCGGATGGAGAAACATAGGAAGGAGAGATAAAGGGAATGAAATAGAGAAAAGGGTGATTCGCACGACAAGTTCTGCAAGCGAACCAAACGAAAATGAGATCGCCCAAGAGCCGAGGCACGCTAAGACGACGTGTTTAATGGTTTCATTAGTAAGAAAAAAGGGCAAACACGGCCGCACGGAGAGTGGAGTTCTTTCTGATAGGATTTTTCCACCCTCTACGGCTCTTCCTGAATTTTCTTTTACCGTGCCATTAAAACTAGCGTATATCCTTTTTCGTCTCGGAACCGGCGGCTCTTTTATCATCCTCGCATTGCGCGGAAAGCGATTTGTTCTAGTGAGTTGTCCGATTTATCGTTTCGAGCCTTGACTTTAAAAGATTCTTATTTAAATTACAAGTCTATTATGCACTCGAGAGATATGCAAACTATTTATTTGGAAATTAGTGCACGTCTTATTTTAAGACATTATTATTAATTTAAATTCTGTAGAAATATGTATAACGCGTGACGCAGTGTATTGAATTTAATAAAACTTTTGAAATGGGTTTTATCAATTTTCGAATAAGCGATTCATATGTGACGCGTAATCAATATTTTGATGCTATTAAATTCGAGAAAATTGTTAATTTATCGCAGTCGCGTAAAACGTAACTTATGCAAAAAAAAAAACTACGTCACCGTACACGTATGGTAGTAACAAGTGCATTTAACGAGGCGATTGCGTTAGGGAAAAAAAAAAGAGGAACACACTGTTCCATGAGTAAAACACATTTTCTCGTTTACGGATTGAAAACATCGCGCTTGATTGTTCAGGCGTTGATTCAATTTTGTATGCTGATTGTAATTTTACGTACGCGCCAGATCGTTAGTATGGTCGCAATATTTCGTCCGTTTGATTTTATAACAGGGGCTAGGATTTCCGATGACGCGGTATAATATAGTTCGGAAAATGTGGATCGTTTCGAGGATCAATGCGTTGACATTTTGTGAATTGGTCGATCGTATATCATTTAAACAATATGCGCTTTGTGCACAGCGCATCGCGTATGCTATCGCGGAGTGTGCATTGTGCGCATCTATGTTTGGGACGAATAAAAAATCACTTTCCTGCATTAATCTCCAATGTCGATGCACCGGGATTTACGAGAGCTTTACCATAACGGAACAGTTGTGTGTCCTGATTAAAAAAAAAAAAAAAAGGCAGAGAAAGAAATATTCGCGAAACATCGAGTTCGATATCGAGTATATTTCAATCAAGTTGCGAGCTCTTATCATTGACACAAATAAAAGCGCGAATGGGGAAGCATCTTGATTTGAGTAAGAGACTGAAACTACACGATCTCGCGTGTGCAAAGGCCATCTGCTACCTAAATGCGTGCGGAACGAGTAAATTTCCTCTTGTACGCAATTAAAATAGTTTTGGAATATCTCCTTCCTCTTTCCGCGGCCAAAGTTCTCTTTGTAGTTGTCTGGTATGCCGCTCGTGCGAGTAATTTCGCGAAAAGCTTCCGCAGCAGCATTTAGAGACATTCCAGCGGCTATCGGGGGCTATAAGAAGCGAGAAAGAAGAAATTGCGCGATGCAATTTGGGACAACGGGTTTAAGCGTCGGCAGTTGTCGCAACGAGTTTTGGCGGCGATTAAGGCCGACAAACTTTTCCGGTTCGAGTAGAAAGAGGAAGAGTCCTTCGCAACGGAAAAAAAGAACAATCTAACGAGATACGATTAAACTCCTCGCGCGCGGACAACTTTTCAGGGGCGCGGACTCGTTCCGGAAACTCGTGCGGAAATTCACATGGTGAAACCGATATTCTTCCCCCCCCCCCTCCTCCTCCCCCCCCCCAGTATGTGTGTGGAGCTTTTCTTTTAAAAGACTTTCTTCTCTCGTCTGTTTCAGGTAAGAGACATAGCGATGACTAGCCTCGAGCTTGCGCTTCCTTTTACGGGTGAGTGTACAACTTTGGAGAATATATATCTCTCTGGTGTTTCGCGCGACTGAGAACGTGCATTTGCGGTTCACTTTAACAGCGAATCGCATCGATGCACATATACGTACATATCGTATGTTTCGATTATCGGAAAGTAGTTTGATTCCGAGTGCATCAACGCAAACGTCATTATTTCGAATTTGGTACACGAATTGAGTTTGAATGAATTTCGCGGCTTTCGCCGTCCGGGAAAATTCATGTTGCGGCGAGGATATTGCGTTATAGAACGACCTATACAGCACGAGTATGCGGAAACAGCTAAAAAGGTATAATGCGTGGTGAGCGAAAAAAAAATAAACAAGAGCTGGCAAAAACCTGCGTGGCTCGCGCGCTGTACATAAAACAGCGTTAATTACTTTCTGCAAAATTAATTATTCGTCCGTGGCGTACTTTTCTCGAGAAACGCTGGAATATAAACGGGGAAAACTAAGAAAACACGAGGAGTGTTCAGTAGAAATCTAGAAAGTGTGAGAAAGAAAAGTTACGCCCTTTCGCTGTTTATCGTCGGTGTGCGCGGTGGTTGTATTTTTTCGTCCCCCCGCGACAATCTTTCTGCCTTTTCGCTACACAACCCATAAATTCGTCCTTCGTACTGGTTCGTTGTCTTCGCGACTGTGCGCATTAATTTACATATTGTACTTTGTATGTCTTCATAATTGTTTGCCGTGGGCGCGCATGCCATGGAATTAATATTAGGTTTCAATAAAATGACGCCAGAAGCGACGAAGTTACTAATTAGCATTCGCTTTTCATGCGAAGATTTAGGTCGTAGTTTTTCCACGGAGTTACAACGTGGAAATATTTCCGCAATTGTTCTCAGTCTTCCACGCGGTATTTCCATTTCTTTCCGCTTTTTTTATAATCTTCTTTTACTTCAACTCCACTCATTTTCCATCCTCGGTTCTGCGAGAAGCTTTCGAAATTCTTTGTTTTTTTTCAAGGATTATTGTTATAAGAATGGTTTATGTGTATATATAACGGTGTGCATTTGAACGCGAATTTACAGACCTTTTTCAAAATTATCTGATGTCTTTTTCATTGTCCACATATTTTTTAACTGATTTGGAATTGATTTTTTCTGAGAGAAAATATATCGTCTTTGTGCAATTAATTGTTAAAAATAAAGAGTTTAATTTTGACGAATTAAACGTTAAAAAAGTTAAATGTAAATTAAATTGTGTTCTTTAGTAAAATCTAATGTGGATTTTAACAGAATATTAAAATAGCGAGTCAATAATTTTTCGATATTGCTAAGAAAAAATTAGTCGAAGTTAGTTAAAACATGGGATGATTTTGGAACAGCTTGTATATTATACGTACGAACCGCGGTGTAGTCGAGTAATTTCCGCAATTACTTCTGCTTTTACGCAAACGGTCTCTTACTCATCCTTTCTCGCACATTGTTTTGTTCTCATCTTACAATTTATATCTGGAATTTATATTTCAAATTTCATATTTCTCACTTTATTTGTTTTTATTAATATTGAAACACTTTCCTATATATCTGTCATGATTACACTTGCTAGCTCTCAATTAAGCTATATTAAATTGCTCGGATCTGCTTTTATTATAATATTAATAATGTATTATTGGGTAATATAAATGTAACAGTATCGTTCTTTGCGAGAGACGCAGCATGTCAATTAATATCGGGCGGGGTGCAGGTGCACCAGATGTGTATGCTAATACCGTTGAAAATCATATCCGCACTACGCCAGGATTGTGATTACTGGAAAATGTAAATTACCGCGGGCGGGATGTGAGTGCGATGCGGATTGTCTGACTAATATTTACGCGCTTGCGCCCATCGTACAATTTATTATCGCGACCGCACGTTGCTCTTATAAATTAGAGAGTTTGCCAATATGGTCGCGCAAGCATCGTTAATCATGTTCTTTCGGATTTCTCCATCGGTTAATTCCTGACGAAAAGGTAATGGATTATGTTTATAAAATGAAGCAAGTACTCTGAAAATAATCCGCGAAGATACTAAAACATTTATTCTATTAGTAGCGTGATTGATAGGTAAAACATATTGCAAAAAGAAATGAAAACGAAAATGTGTGGATTCAATATAACTTTAAATACGTTCGGTACTGTTAGATAAATAGAACTCTACAACAAATATTGCCGATGCTTTAAACGATAAATCGAATAGCCATTATTTTTTAATAATCCCACGATGTGGAATTATATCCATTACACGAATTCATTATATGAATAGGTCATTATTTTGAATGATTTTATAATATCTATTAATTTTGTCGTTGGAAAATTATAGCATCATGTCCTGTGCACTCGACAGCTTGGATTATCTGGCTGGATGATAATAATAATAGCATTAACAATAGTATCAGCAATAATGATAAAACGCTCGACCGCAACGATTCCTGCTCGCGACTTTCAATGGAACGGTTCCATCGCGGTCGAAATCACCGTGCCATTCCGTCCATTCGCATTTCGGTCGTATTACGATCACGATTGCGTAAACATTGCGTCGTTCATTTGCAAACGGATCTGAGTCCGCGTCGTTCGGATTTGTCGCAGGTTTGTATAGATTTACGTTAATCGAATTGTGCTCGCGTTTCGACGTGCTCGTCGAAATACTTTAGCGCCATTCCGCTGCTGCTCCGGTTAGATCGCGGTCAGGCCCGTTCATCCCACTCAAGTACCCCAAGTACTCGAGGTGTTTCGAGGAGAGCCGGGTTATCGGACCGGAGTATCTTGGCCGTGCGAAAGGGAGTGAGTTTCCTGGGGATGAGAAGGGGGAGCGAAGGGTGACCGGCCGCAGGGTGTTATTTGCGTTATTTATACGTCCCGCGAGCATCGCCGTGTTTATAATCGGGCGTGCCCGCTCTCGACAGCCGTGATTACACATCGTTATCCTAGTTAACCCGCCGGAAATGACGGGCCTTGGAACCGCTCCCGAGCGCCCACGGGCCGCGATACGACGAAGAGACGTGAGAGACAGAGAGGGAGATTCACCGTTCCCTTGCGGTATTTCTGATATTATCCGAGGAGTCTGCGCTCGGATCTTCGCCATTTCTATCTCTCTTTTATCAGCGGCATGATTCGGCGACGAGAGTTTACGCTGCTACAACGATTGGCAGCGAGCCGGGGGGTCGCGATTCCTCATTCGGTTCGAGCACGCATCCGTCCGATACGCGTATTATTGCAAATTGACGTAATTTCGCGCATTTATTCGCTAACGATGCGCAATATCGCGGTGCTATTGTTTCAGTTTTATTTCTCGAGCCCGCCTGTATTATCGTAAAAAAGAGAATCCTTGCAGTATTTGCGCGACGGTATTTGCTCCAAACATCTCTAATTATTACTTCACGTTAATACACTGATGACGCCATTTTAGTTTGCGCGATGGTAATAACGGCCAGTCTGTTTATTCGCGATTGTAATCATTACATTTTAGAAGAAAAAAATAGCTTAATAATGTGTAATTATACCGAGGCGGAACGAGCTTGCAACGGGTTATGGCTTGTGTACGCGCTCGGATATTTATATTCGCAATTTCCTTTAATTGTTTTTTGTCTTTTCGCGTGCAACAACAATTTTCAGCATCCGAGCAACAATTTTTTTTGCCGCAACGACCCGTTCACACTGCGTGATTTTTGTGCTTATGGCATTGTTAAAGTGGCCGTTTATAATTGCTTTTTTATCTGCAAAGTATATTGTCTCGTGAAATATGACGGACAACGCGATTTTATTTCTTTAAAAAAGGCTTGTAAACGCTTTTACGCGATATATCGCCAAAAATAAAAAACATGTGTTGCATAAGCTTAACGATAAGTCGGCATGATAAATTGCCGTTCTAAATATCACGGCGGCCTACGAACGATTACACGTAAATGGTCGAGTATGCGCGGGCGATATTTAATTCATGGGTTAATCACCTCGATTAATATTCCACCATCGCCCGGGGCCAGAAACGGACGCGCGTGTGCGTTGCATTTTCCATAATGCATAGCGATAAACAGCCCTCTCGAGTTTTGGCCAGAAGGTCGAGATCAGAGGTGACAGAGATTCCGTCCACTCGTTAGTTGTTTGTTACACGCGGTAGGCGCTAATTTGCTCGGAAAATGTCGGATTGGCGCCGAGCAGCAACGTTCATACGACATCCCGATCCACTCATGCTAACGAACCCAGAAATCCAACGCTGGAGACGCTTTGTTTTACTCAGTCGGCTTTGTGACGCATAGGCATAATTCTTCCGAATGAACCCTCTATCATCCTTGTTTACCGCGAGTGCTCTTGGTTCTTGCAAAGATGCGTAATTTAAGACGCGACGTTCTCTCTAAGCGCTGCAAGGAATTTCGATGAAATATTGTTGTAATGTCTGATGCTGTAAACTGTAAAATATGCTTGTTAATTTCGTAAAATATTTACCTGGTTTTTTTTTTTAATTATTTATATAAATCTCATACTGTCTAATAGAACGAGGGAGAAATATATAACAAAGGTAATTAAAATAAGTTATTGTTTCAAATAAATAAAAATAGAAATAGTAAGAGTAAAATAATATAAAATATGTATTAAAATATTCTTTGATATATTACAAGTGTGCGTCACAAAAAAAAAACAAAAAAAAAACAAAAATAGGTTGCATCAGATTTGATATTTAACTATTCATGGCGTATATACGAACGAATGACATTTTGGATCGCTGTTTCAAGCTTTTTCTATGCAGAGATATTGCACAGCAATATCTCGGTATATCGGATAATATATTCAACGAAGAAACGAAGAAACAAATTTATTCTTCGGACGAGTTTATTTGCCGAGCGAGGCAATTTGAGCAAACCGAGATTTATTTTCATAGCTGGCGGTTTACGACTCACAACCGCCGCAAAAGGCAGCGCACTCCTCCTTTATATGGCGTGTCGAATCACGCGCATATCCGCGCATAGCGGCTTCGATATCCGATTAGTAGCGCGCGATCGATATATCTCTGCATTCCGCTCGCGCACTACCAAAGTATATTGGGAATTTCACGATTAGAATGCCTAAAATTCCACGAGTTGAACCGTCATTGGCATTATTCGTTCGCCAGATGCGAGCCGGCTTTCTCCCACGAGATCGTCGAGCATTCGCTCGGATGCAAATCGGTCGCGTTCGATCATCTTCATTAAATCCATTCGCTGTGCTTTACAGTGGATAGTTGAAATTACTCAGAGAACAGTAATGCAATACAGATAGGTAAACGTCGTTACAATTTTCCTTTTGTTCAGTGTTTGCGCGATACATCTAATTAATGTCTTTTTATTGGATTGTGTGCTGTATAATCGGAGATCCGACATTCACATTCTTTTCCTCATTTTTACCGGGAGTTTTGAGAGTCTACCGGCGGTTAATCCGAGCGCGCAACGTAAATTTTGTCGTTTTCAGGCCAGATTCTCTCAAATACCCAGCCTTTCGAAAGCCGTCGCGTTATTGGATTTCGTGCCATGCCAATCAACAAGTGTCCACTTAATTAACGCCAATGTATTCCCGCCGGCGTTGTCATCGATTTGCTAGTCAGTCTGATTTAACGATTACGGCATATGGCTATTCGCGATATATATATGCCAGCATGATCATCAGGTCATCAGATTTTTACATTAAGAGAAACATACATGGTCGTTATTCAATCTATAATGAATATTGCAGGAAAATATACAATTATTGTGAGATTATCATGAGATTAACATGACATTATTTGATTGTTTTGCAATTAAATATCGAATTTCGAAAGTTTCAGTTTTGTAAAACACTCATACAGAATGCACATATCTTCCAGTAATCCAATATTACACATTAAAAATAGTATTTCACATTAAAATAATACGATTCTTGTATAAATATATATTATTTTTTGCAAAATAAACATTACCGAACTTTTCCGATACATGTTTTTCAAAAAGGTTGTTATAAAAGAGACATTTGAAACTCAACGATATAATTTTATCTTCTGGACGTTACGCGTTATGGCTCAATTACGGCTTACTACTGTGCAATTATATTCCCGTTGCATTCTCATCGATAGTAAATCGAACCTGTCAATTCTTTCGTCGTTTGTATTACGCGTTATGCCCACGAAGAAATCGTATCTTCTCTGACTCCACCGTCTCGCGTTATTGTGCAATTAGTGCACTCGGGGATTCCCTCAAGAGAGATGTAGAGTTTCCTCTGTGTTGGAAGCTGCATTTCTCCATCCCGCCTGGCCGTGCCTGCTCTTTGCTCGTTCGCCTACCCTGTCGCTTTCCGTTTCGCAATTGAATAACGCGAACAATAGTTTACTTCTGCTTGAATATCCGGCCTCGTCCCTAGTGCGGTTGCCTCGCTAATGCCGAAAGCTATCCAAGGTTCTTAGACGATTGCGTTCCTTGTACAGAAACAAATTCCACGACAATGCACTGCGATCGTATGTATGTTAATAGCAACCTTAATCGAATTATGTCTTTAAATATAATGTAGTGGTTTTGTAATTTGTGGTTTATCTAAAATTTGCATAGTCCAGCTAGGAATTTATTAGTTTGTGTGCATTAGAAAATTTAAGTACATATTGTTTATAATATATTATTAAATTTTAAATTATGGAGTTTAATTGTATATTTTTATGATTTATAGCAAGCTAGAACTTTAAAAGGTTAGAGATGTATCAAAAATATATATCAAAAAACTTAGTATTTTTATATATTGATTATGAAAATAATTTATATGGTAAATAATTTATAATGAGAATAATTCTAAAAGTACTTTGTTGTGATCATTTAATTTTATTCTTTTTCGAGCAATAATATCGGAACATTTTTCAATATCTTGACAACGAAATCTTGTCAAGGGGAAATACGTTCTGAGCCGAGCAATATGTGACGCTGTTTGCAGTCTTTTTTCCCCCACAAATAGCTAATACGACAGACTACCAGATGAATAACACACGACAGATATCTTCTCACCGTATCTTTTATTCACCTTTCGTGTGAGTGTCTGTACGCCCACTCGCGTTTATACGGCTAGTCACATATTTGGCGGAACAAAATGTAATGCGCGTGAATACGTGTAGAGAGGGGGAGATGGGTGAAATTCTCTCTGCGAGGAAAGCTGCGGCAATGTCGCTCCGACGGTTTCCTGTTCCTATTGGAAATAAGGATAAAAGAAAGGTAGTCAAAATGCAGGAGCGATCTTTTCCAGCAGAGAGAACACGAAGGAAGATTGCGTCACTAGTAGAACGACTGGGGTGATGGGCCGGGCGAAACCGGGCAGGAGCATTTTCTTTTCGAAAGAGAAAAATCCACTTCTCGACGCACTTGCTTGTCTGGGAAGATGCGCGAGCGATAAAATTAGTAATCCGACAATAAACACGTCCGAGATGCTAATCCCGCATGCCAGTATAAGTAGGCGATTACGCGCTGCAGCACTTGGAATAATTCGCGACGGTTGCTTTGTGTCTAGAGCGCTGCCTTATACAATAATACTACATAGCGGTGCCTCGGGCGCGCCGCTTAATTCAGAATTTTACTTATCGCTATGCACCGTACGTGCATTCAATAAAACGCGGAGAGTCAGACGAATGCTCGAGCCATTTTGTTCTTTTCGAAAATACAAAGTTGGTTGCGGAGCATCTAATATAAAATTCAATTACTTCGTTCGCTTTAATGATTCCATATAAAGGCAATTGTAACACCTGTATCGCGCCGGAAGATAACTACACACTGCAGTCACGCCGCTGTTTTTTCTTATTAATACCGGTATATATATGTATATCACTCAGTGAGTTTCTTCCATCTCGGTGCAATTGCAACGCGCGGTCGTCGGTTGTCTACCCCGCCGCGGACCTGTTCTTGCAGCGCTGCGGAGATATCGCGCGCGCGAACCGATAAGGATTTCATTTCGCCCGGGAGTTTCATTAAGCGGTAATTAAGTTTCGCGTCGTGCGCTCGAAAGCCCCGCGGAGAAACAGCAGCGCCGTTTTTGCGGCAGCGCCGTATCATTATAAACCGATGCATCTTAATCATTCTTCGCCCCGACGCGTATCTGCTTCCTACGACGCCTTCTATTCGCTTTCCCTTTTCGTTCCGCTTCGCTTCCTCCTCGTCTCTTCGCGTTCTTCCTGCTTCGCTCTCCTCCTTCTCGCCACGTCCCCTTTTCGGGACCACTTGACTCCCCGGGTTCACTCCACGTCTCTTCGTTTACAGCCTTATTACGTAGGATTAGATTAACTTTCGAGCGCAACCCACCTTGTTTATCCTGCTACTCGGCAGGTACTCTCCGCCCGTACTCCTGAAAACCGGGGATGATCTCCGGTAATAGCCTTAAAGGGTAGGTAGATCCGCCTCCTCTCGGCCGAGTCCTTGTTCCTTTTAGACACGGATTTAGGAGGATGGTAGACGCCGGAATTCGATCTTCGAAAGTTAGCGTTATTTAATACTTGAGAAGAGGTTTCTGCCCTTCCAAATGCTACTCGGGATGGGCGTGGGTTGTTTTCTTATTCGCGTGCGATATCGTTGGAAATTTGATTTTTCGCCTTTGCGAATAGCAGTAATGCTTAGTCGGAATACAATTTGCATAAGTATTATCGAGAATAACGTAGAAATTTTCAGCTTAATTAATTTGATTATAAACTTAATAAAATTAATTATATGAAACTGATATTGTCGCGAATGTATGCGCACAAATTTATACATGATAGAAAAGTGTTTTTTTTTTTATTAAATATGATATCTTTCTAATAATTCCATCAACCATTTGTGTTTAGATTTAATAATACTTGAGCGAAAGATTGTTCGAAGCACGTTTATTAGTGCTTGGCGACGTTTCTAAATACATAGCGCACTTTTCGAATTCCGGACACGAGTTTCGTCGGAAGAAATTGCATCGGCATTAATGTCGCGTACGATATAGCGGGCATTGTTTTCGCGCCGGGTGTACCCTGGGTTAATATTCAGCGGCAAGTTTGCCGCGCGCGGGTTGCAGCGATCGAGACGGTAACGGAAAATTTAACGACTCGAAACTAGAGCCGGACGTGATCGGCGCAGGATGCCAAAGAGCGGAGGCGATGCGTGGAGGATGGGAACCGCATTACAGTTAATGGGTAATCTTTAATAAACTAATAAGTCGCCGTCGCGACGGAGCCTTAAAAGTTCGCGAGAGTTCGCATCTCTCGCTCTTTTCCGCTCACTCTCTTTACACTCGTTCATTTCTTAACTTCCTCCCTGACGCTTCTTCCGCTCGACCTCTTTCTAGATGTCTGCGAATAGCTCATAACTTTGCGGTTCTAGCCGCATTCATCTCTCTTACTTCCATCTCTCGTCCCTGTTCAGCCTATCGTTTTCTCCTCCCGGCGCCCTCGCTCTGTCTCTCTTCCTTTTTACGCCGCTCGTTCTTACCTCGGGTATTCTTATCCTGGAGACTCCTTTATATCGTAATTACCATTTTTATCCTTTCTCTCGCCCCTTCTTCTTCACTCCTACCAGCGACCCATCCCCCCGCGCCGTTTGGTCCTCCCATCGGAATTCATTAAAGTCTCGGGAGTATTCTCGCGTAACTAGGGGACTTCTCTTCTCTCGCGAAGGAGAAGACTCTTTCTTCCATCCGGCGAGGAGGAAGAAAAAAATTCAAAGAAGAGACCGGGTCACGTTCTCCGACGTGGGAGAAAATCTCTCGCCAGTTTCCGATAGACGACGGCGACAAAGTAGACGAAGTAATCTCGTGGAAGTTACTTTGCGTCGAGGAGTTTCTGGCGTAATAGGCGCGATTGGTACCGATTTCGTTAGGAGTACATTTAATTTAATAAAAGTAGTCGCCGCGAGACAGCCGAGACGGTGATGCGCCGTTTCCTTTTTCCCCTCTGTAAGCTAATTACAGATAATACGTAATTGATTTATCGATGCGATTCTATTTACATCTCAGAGGTAGTCAATGCAAAGGAGTTCCTTCAGATGCATTTTACTCTAAGGATAAAAATAATTCTCAGTTTAATTTTTACAAGAAGAGTCAACTTTTCTGCCGACTACGACTACTTGTGTCCTTATATAAATCTTGTTTTAATATTAAATTGCATTTTTCACAACTCAAATATGTAAATGTTTAATCCCAGTGAAAATGTGAGATATTAAATTTTTCAGATCTCTTTATTTTATAAAAATATATATTCTAAGAGAATTACTTGAAAAGGAATAAAATTTTATCATTTTTATCATTTTAATGAATTCTATCATTATATTAAATTTTTATATTCTTTAATATAATATGCTTTCTAAACGTATTTCTATAATTGTTAAATTGTTAAATGTGCACTTGCTTTTAGTATTCACCGCAAAATATTTAATTGTAATACGGCGAAGACATTTGAACTTGAAATAAATAAAATTTCGCAATTTAATTAATGCATTTTGCCGCAAAACACGATAACGAGAACTTCTTACATCGTGAGATCCAAGAATCACAAACCAATAGTTGCCATAGTAGCAGTATCGAAAGAAGGGACTGATTGTTGCTCAATAAGACTAGTTTCTGCGATGGTAATTGAGTCGAGAAATAACGAGAATCGATCGCTCGGAAACGGGTTAACGGATAAGGCGAAAGGGGAACGCGCATCAATGAATTTTCTAACGACGGCGCAGGAAGGAGGAATACGATGTCAGGATATGATGCGGCGATGAAACATCCGCGTTTACGTTCATATACGCTCGCGTCGTAGCTTCTCATCTCGGGGCCACTATAAATGCATCTTTTGTTGGGTGACAGTATGCGACGGAGTTATGCGCTATGTTATCGCGAATTCGCGCAAGCGCGCGCTCGCGCGAGCAAAGCGATAAAGCGGCGAAACTTATGGCGCGCGGTAAACCGAAGGCTCTTTGTACGGAAGATCCATTCTCAGCATTATGCGTTTCGTCATGCTGCAGCTGGAGGAAGATTATCGAATCAGTTGATAAAAGTGCGGATTTCCGTTCCGTGTTGTCCGTGCTGTCCGCGTGAAGTTTTGTTCGCGAAAAATGAAAATCGCAGCGGCATCGGTTGTGTCGCACAAAAGTACATTTACATTTTATTTGTCAGACGACCACCGGCAGCGGGGCAAGACGGTGACGAAGTGGATGCGGAAAACTTGCTCGCTTCGTCTCGCCGTTTCGTCTTCGTCCGCGTTGCGTGGACGCGGCCTGTGTGATCAATCTCTGCGAGAAGAATAATCTCCTCCTTCCTAACGGAACACGAATCAAGGCGTGGCGCCCGCGAATCTCCGACGGGAATCTTCGCCCTACGATATCACGCGGCTGTTCCGCACGAGAGATATTTCTTCCCCCCTAATGGTAGGTTGCTCCCTCACGCGGTTCCCTTCTTTAATACGCGCATGCTGCCGTGTTAAAGAAGGTCGTTTGCGCGTGATGCACTCACCGCGTGAGGGATGACGATGAGCCCCTAAATACACGCATTACACGCACATTTCGCCGTTCGATGCGAGGGAGGCGTAATACGATCGTTTCAGTATAACGGAATTAAATTGGATAAGACATATGTTTTTAACATTTATAGAATTTTAAACTTGGATCTCATTCTTCTTCAGTTTAAGATAACTTTTCCATTATTTTATGCATTAACATTATAACGATCTATTTCTTTGGGTTAAAAACGAATTTCCTATCAACGACGATAAATTCTTGAATATATACATTATACATACAATTTTAACTTGAGAGAGAGAATTTTTTCAATAACGGAATAGAATCAAGTAAAGTTTATTTATCCGTAACACTTCTTTCATAAATTTTCAATTTTGTTTCCGTCAATTTAGATATATTTTCTGCTGCTCTGCGTATAAATACAAGAGTGACTGATGTAACTCTCGTGATTAAAAGCTGGAAATCTCTATCGGCACGAATTTATTCGGACAAGAACTTAAAACCGGTGCGAATGTCTTTTTTTTTTTACTCTTTCTCTTTCTTTTTTCGTGCGAGCAGCCGACGGGTTTGCGAGAGAGGCGTGCTTGTAATGGATTAACGTCTCGTGCCCTCGTTTACTTTATTTGCCGTTGCTTTACCAGGAACGCAGGATGCTTTTAGAAGTTTGCCCGAGTTAACTGGAATGCTTAACTGGAATAACTTTGTAGATAATTCTGAAACCGAAGTTGGTCTCAGGTCAGTAGCGTAAAAGCGATATATCGGATCGATTTATCAGACCTTGCGTAGCGGTCCCTGTCCCTTCGATGAAAATTTTGACGCACAGTGCAATCGCCGATGATCACGTGTACGGTTGTCGCTTTCACTCTCGTAAACAAAGTGATAAAACTCGTGGACGAGAATATGTTACCAATAAAATACTATCGCGTACAAAAGAATTATGTGTATGTCTAGTTTCAATCATTTTAACGATCGTTATTGACGTCGCCGGCAATAAAAAAAAAAAGAAAGATTGAGTCGCATGCACCATCGGGTCGATACATCTGGCTTTGAGGACTCGCCATTGTGCACTCGATTATTCTTTCAGCGTTCACCTCTCGCAATGATCAGTGATTTCGAGTGCGTATGTTAGCGTTGTTAAATTTCTGCTGAAATGGGTTTTAATAACATTATTTAACGAGCTTTCCAGATAAAATGAGAATTAAAAAAAAATGTCAGTCACCTCCTGCGGGACTTTACGGCATCGATTGCGGCAATCTAGCGATGAAATTAATACGCTGTTAATAATTAATTTAATCATGTGTACGTGGATACAGTCGCGTCGATGCTCAAATTATCCGCACTGCTTTGTAGCGTTCCACGTTTATAAATCTGTATTGAATTTGTCGATTGAGAATATTTATGAGAAATGTAACAGATAAATTCATTATTTGAAACGCACAAAAATCTCCTCTCAACGGCCTTTTGGCAGCCTGACTGTGATAACGCTGGAGGGTACGCTCTGAATTCATCTCGTAAACCATGACGTGACTTACAACGGTTCGGTCGACTATAAACTCGAGCGTGTCAAGCTCGGAATGCAGAACGCGTGTTTACGTTCATTCCAAAACCTGGTGTCTTACCTGGCGCTCCTTCGTTCTGTGTCGCGTCTCTTAGGACGATCCTTCGTCCTTTTCCGCTCCGTCAACGTCACCGCGACGTATTCGTTAACCGTGGAACAGGGATCGATGCTGCAACTCGGATTTAGAGCGAATATTTGGCTCGGCAAAAGCAAGCGACGTGCGTTTGCTCGCTCGGCGCATCTCTACGGAAGGCTGATTTCTTTTATCGCGAAATTGGGTTTTTATATGAGACTCGCGACCGGAAAAATAAGCATTTTCCTTCCTTATATTCACTTGATCTACATCGCTGCATTTCTAAAAATAGCAGAATTATCTTTCGACATGAAGGAGATATATATAAGTGATATATGAGTGATCTGTCAAATAGGAATTATTAAATAAGTGAACTCGTTAAATTAAAATACTTGTGTCATATTCTTAAATATCTCAATTAAAATATTTAATGTTACTAATAATTTATAAGAATTTTGAAATTAAATATTATTAATTATAAGTGCTTTGAATAATTGTTTCAATCAATAAGTGCTTTAACTATATATATTTCTATCATTATATTATTCGAATGTAATTTATATTTAATACAGTAAAATTATGATATTCGATCTCTTATATTTAAAGTAAATATTATCTCTAAAGAATTGCTTGGTAGATTATTCGAAAATGACGTTTATGATTGGCAAGTTTAGTTGTTTCACTTCAAGCATATCCGAGCATTGGTTTCTTCACACTCGGAGCATTACCATTAGGCTTTCAAACTTCAGACGATTACGTTGGAGCCCGGCGGTTCAAGTCAAAGATATTAAACGATTTCGTTTCGCGGTTAAATACTTGCGGGTGTAGTCGGGCTTGCTCCGAACTCGATTAAAATGTTCGGAAACTTTGCTTTAGCCGGCAGGGTTTAGCTCTCCGCCCACATGCCTGTGGGGCTCGATTCGAATCGGGCGCGGCGCAACCGTGTAGGAAATTCACGAAGATGGTCGCGAGCGAGCGGGTATCCTCGGGTCCGCGAAGAGTTCCTGTTCGCCGCGGGCCGAGAGCTGGGCGGCCAACTTGGCTTTTATAATGAAACTCTTCCCGGATGGCGGAAGCCGCCACAAGTAGTTCGCAGCGTGCCAAGATTTAGAGCGATAGTTGTTACGACCAAGTTCCTCTCCTTCCGGCCCTCCGCAATCGCGCAGCGGACTCGCAGCGTTTTCTCTCAGAATCCGCGTCCGTCTCTCTCAGTGTCTCCCTCTGTCCTGCCACCGTAACTTCCCTCCGCGATCTCCAGCATCGAATCCGACGTCGCACAAAGAGCCACTCTCTGGAAACATTCGTATACGCCCTCCGGGAAGGAAACGTAAGTCCTTCGGCATACTTGAAAGCGGGTTAACTGTTGCTTGCCTTCAATTGTTGTTCTGTAATTGAATGCTAATAGAATCCTGCCTAAACGATTTAAGTTTTGCTAACTAAATCGTTACAATCGTGTGCATTTTTAAGAAATAAATTGTAATTCTAAAATCGATATTCCTCAATTAGAATGTTCACAAACATTTTCATGTTTTTGACTTTTTGATTCGAGAAGTTATTTTGACTTATCTCTTCGTTTATAATTTATTTTACTTTAAAAAAAAATTTTAATTAGTCTTTTAATATTTTTCCCTCATTTTTTTTTACTTAATTATAAATTCTTGAAATAACACGCGGTAAAAAAAGACATGATTTAATAGAATTAAATCGTTTGACGTAACGAAGTAAGTTTGGTCGAAAGAGAAGTCACGCGAGGAAACTTTAACCTCTCAGCCCTCCGTCACGAGTGTCCAATAATTAATCCAGAAAAAACGAGCAACATGTAAGATACGTCGCTCTTAACGGTCGATAAACGTTGAAATAAATTCCCAAGCAGCCATTGCGCACATGTTGTTACGTGTCTTTTGGTCGTACTCACGTGCCGTGATAAAAATACTTTATGCGATGAGACGCGCAAGGCGAAAGTATAGTAAAGACCGCACGTTTAATTAGGCGCGCGATACACAATCAGAATTACGCGGTGGCCGACGGCGCGACGTGTAAACATGTGTTCGCATAAATCAGAACGCTAAAGAGATTAACCACGTGTCGGGTCACGCACGTCCACGAAAGATACGTGGCACCTCTGGCCTTCGGTCTCCGGTCGGAAAAGCTACAGCCACCGCCATTCCGGCAAAATGACCCGCCACCGCGCCGGTGGCTTTCCGCTGCCGTGTCACACGGACCTTCGTCGTTACAGCTTCTCGCTACATAACTTTTGGATTTTGCGGCATGCGAAATCTGGTGGAAGCCGCGAATTGTCTCACCGTAACGTTGTCGACAGACGTTGCCATTACTCGAACTTCGGATATTCCAGGACATACTTCCTGCGAGATATGTCCTGCGATCTGATTTGCGGTTCGTCGTACGCGAGTTTGCGAAATCAGCGTGTTCTCGCCACACTAGTTTGTTTGACCCGGATTGTCACATTATAGACGATGTATCACTCTTTTTGCATTACTTTTTAATGATGGATTCTCTGATTTATTTGGAATCAATCTTTTCTTAATAAAGATATCGGATTTTACCGTTAAATTTCTTGAAGAATTGGTAAGTCTTAAATTTTTTGCTCGTTTTACGAAGTCTTTTAAAATTTAATGTTAAATATCTTTTTTATTAACGCTTCTATTAAATTTTTAACGGAGCAAAAAATTGTTTAAAAATTTAAAGAATCTCACTTATGGTTTTATATAAAAACGATATAGCCTGTATTTCGCGACTGGTTAATTTCGCGGGAAAATGGCCGCTTATTAATCTTCGGAAATATTTGACGGCGGTAAAGTTCTGATCGAAGAAACACCGTCGGCGGCGCAGCGGTGACGCTGGCGGTCTGAAATGCGCGCGTGTCGTGTATTCCACGGGTAATACTGATTGGCACTTAACTACGCACGAGTTCGTCTCGCCGTCGCTCCTGCCGGGAAAGACTCGACGAGTGTCTGCGCGACAAGTTTGGCGCTTCGACGAGACGAGACGCGGAGAAGTTCGATCGAAACTTCTGGGGAGCAGCTAAGAACGCGTCTTGGCTTTCGCCGAATTCACGACGCGGGTTCTATCGAGGGTATCTTACTCCACAACGAGACGCGAGGAGAGGAGATTGACAGGGAAAGAGGAAAGACATAGCGTACATACACCACTGATGAAGTAGCGCGTAATTTTCGCGTGTTGCGAGAGTCTCATCCTGTCGAAGACTGTCTTCGCCGCAATTGTCGGTAATATGGTTTCACCGAGAATTGGAAATATTTTCGTTTAAAACTTGTATCAAAGTGAGCTTATACTGCTATATTATTGCAGATTGCTCTACACGTTTATATTTTGTTTTACTAAATCAAGAAAAAAAATATACCACAGTACAGATAATTTTGAATAATTTATTGCTGTGTAATTATATAGTCTCTCCCTCTCTCTCTCTTCTCTCTCGATGCGGCGAACTGTTTTAATAATTCTGCGGCTGCAGATTTATTCTTATTTTTTTTTATTATGTGTACCAAAAAGCTATCTCTTGTGTTTTCAAATATAAATAATTAAACAAAATTTTTTTCGTGGACAGTACGCATTTACTTTTTTGTTGCGGTATATTCGTTGTCAAACGCCTCTGAGGTGCCTTTGAAGTCATCCTTGCAGGTAAATTTTAATGAGCGAGCGTGCAATTATGCCTCGCACTGCTGCGCGCGTCTCCTTAACGCTTCGAACTTTACGCGCATTTACCGAGCACGGAAAAATAAGCTAAAAACCTTCACGTCAGGATTATTATTTATCGAGAATTTCTCGAAACAGATGAATATTATTTCTTATAATATAGCGGAAAAACAATAAGTTTATATAAAATTGTAATACAGATTGCATTTAACCGAGCGTTTTTGCAGCGTTTGATGTCTCTTCGTCGCTTCCATAAAAAGCAAATGCGTGCATGTTTCATCGCTCCTAATGGGCAAAGTTTTTCGCTTTAAATTGTCGTCAACAGCTTCCGACTTCAAAGATGCAAGGACATAAGAGTGAACGTGACGAGGTAGCTCGCAAAAAATCACGTCTAAGTGAGAGAGCTGCGTTCGGTCCAGCGTAGAACTTGCGTTATCTGCGAACTTCATAGAATCATCCGTAGATTGTCGACATCATTACCGTCCGCGGGAGTACATTAGGATGGAGAGAGTACATTTCGAGATGCGACGAAACGTTTGTACATATCTTGGTGGTTGTTAACTTTTCGAGTTAGCGAGCGAGATAAGAGCCGGTAGGGTATGGTCGAATGGCACTTAGATTCGAGTCGTCTCACAATGGGCGTCGTTGCAAATGCCTCTCGTCTCTATGACGATCGCTTCCCATTAACGCATACTTAGGAAAATAGCGACGTTACGGGAGCGGCAAGAAGTAACCCGTGCTATATTATAAAGCATTAAAGTTTGCGGCGATCGTGCAGATCCTATAATCGTAAAATCGGCTTATTATGCAATTTCTGATTTAGTAACTAACGTATGCGGGACGCTATTTATTGCGCAATTGCGGTGCGACATTGTAATAAAATGATGATTAATAGATCCATTGTGGAGAAACGTGCGCGTGTACCGCATACGGATTCGATTAATAATTCATTATTTGTGTACGTATCAACTGATACTGTAATTACTGGGCAAATAGTAAAACGCAAATATACACCGATTACCCACTCGATAGAAACTTCGCTATGCATTCGGACGACCTGCAATTATTCGGTCAACCGGTGAGATAAATTATTCAGTGCGCGCGAAAGAGTCCTTATCATGCGAAACCATTTGTCAAATACACAATGAGTAACGTAGCATAAAATTCGTTAAATCTATGTTCTGCAAACATATATATATATATATATATATATATATATATATATATAACTCATGTCATGTAATAATTCCAAATTGATGTTGCTAAAGTGTCGGACTTTTCACTCCATGTGAATTATCTTGTTTATTTACGACTTTCTGCACGTTATGTAAAATAAATTTTGACATATGCATGAATATTTATGGAAGTACATACAAATAATGTTTTTAAAATTCCGAAGAAAATAATTTTATGAATAAAATAACTTCATATTACAGTTGAAAATACATTTAATCCTTTGTACATAAAAATACCTTGTACATAAATGCATTTATATTATTTTACTTATTTATGTATGTTTTGAAAATTTATATCACTTTTGCTACACATATAAATGCAAACTTAGCCATTGCAGTTACAGCAGACATATGTATATAAAATCGGTCATGAATGGTTGATATGAGGAATGAGAATGTCTGAAAAGCTGCGATATTGATCGTGATTTCTCTTTGAATTTTGTTCTGCTGAAAATGCAGCTTATCGTGCTCGTCGGCATCTCGAATCCATTAAGGGTATTTCACATGATGGAGGCTCTTTGAAGAATAATTGTGTCAAGTGAGTTACATAACTTTCCGTCCCCTATGCGGACTCAGACCGGTGAATCGAGATCAAAATTGTGTTCACGTATAGTCGAACTTAATGCTAGGAGGGTTAGTTTTAATCCTTCCGGCCTTCGTGATATTATTATTCTATCGTAATATATATAAAGCAAGCTTTTGCATTTAAATGAGATGACGGGGATGTGTCATTTTGTAGTTCAATTATATCTTACGAGAATTATTTCCATCTTGATTGAGGAAGGACGTAATAATTTTTTTTTCTTCAGAAATTAAATTAGTAATGAAAACTTGAAATAATTACATTTTTGTAATTTTATGTTTATGTACTTAATTTGAAATGAGAATTTTTCTTCGATTTGCACTTTTGTCGAGATTATTTAACTAAACGCGAAATCGAGAAAAACGATATAAAAATCCACCTAATCCGGCACACAGAGCGATCACGGCTGAATTTACGTAGGACCAATTAATTACCCTACATAAATAAGAGTTGGGCGATTAAGCCTCCTAGCAAGAAGCGTACCTCCCGGCATGTTTATCCCGTCCGGAAGATTGCAATTTGCAAACCGGGCGCGGTTGAGACTTAGGTGGATCGCGGTGAATTAATTTTAACGTCGTGCAAGTCCCGAGCTACGTAATAATTAAAAACAATCTGCTAATGAATTCATTGCCTTCGGTACGGCCTTCGCAATGGTAGATACGTTCGGAGATTATCTCGGCTAGTCTGTAATTTTCGTGAGCTTTGAAGTCGACAATCATCTGCGTTTGCTACAGGACTTTCGTGAGAATAATAATTAAGAATATCTCAGTGGTTTGCTAATCGGTAAATCACTACTGTGTAGTCAGAGAAGAATGTTTTCATCGTCTTGTACATATTAAGCATATATTTATTTAACAGAATAGATAAATTTTTTATTAACTTTTAACAATATTTTATTAAATAACTCATAAAAAAAGTAATGACTGAAAATGTAAAACAAGAGTACAGTTTTGCATGAAATTATAAATTGATCAAAATTTGCAAGAGAAACTGTTGTTTAAATAAAAACTAAATTTTCATACGGATAATTTCGGTTCAACCACATTATTGATCCTCTTCTGAGGCATGTCGACGTTTCAGCGTTATATGACAGTTACGTGACAATATGAATATATAACGAGACTTATTTCACGCGTTCAACGCTTTTAAAATTAAACCTGTATTCAGCCTGCTAAAGCGCGCGCGGGGGGCAATCATTCGCGGCAGGAAAAAGGAAAGTTCCCATTAAGCTGACTTTGTTAAAGCCGAAACGAAATTAGCCTGTTAAAACAACGGGATTCTATCGTCGATAAACCTTTTTCCGCGCTCCTCCGCACCGCGGTTCCATCGTATTTTTATTCCGTCTTTAAACTTGTAACTAGCAAGACTGCCGAAAGAGAGAGAGAGAGAGAGAGAGAGAGAGAGAGAGAGAGAGAGAGAGAGAATCGGGAGTGAAAAAAGGGAAACATCCGGCGTGCCCATCGGTCGCCGTTTTCAAAGCATCGGCTATGCCAAAGAACGTTCGTTAATTTTAACAAGATCCCAGACGAATGAATGGCGCTCGTTAAACAACGGCTGTAATTTAACTTAAGAAGCCGAGCGTGCACGCGCCCGCGCGTTGTAATGCAGATACCAATGGTATCTGCATTACAACGAATCTACGTGCGCGTTTCAAGCGACTATTTGTAATTAAACGCCGCGGACAAACGGCGGTGCGCGCCGATCGATCGGCGCGCACCGTACCGCGAGACTAATTAGAAAATTAATCGGTAACTTTCATGGATACCGATTTATCAGGCGTGAGCGTCGCAGTGTAACGCAGTGTAACCGGGGAGGGGAGAGGGGACCGAATTCACGTTTAGTCTACCTACCTACGGCTAATATACCCTACGTGGAAAATTATCGGCCTCGAGCGTGCTGGAGTTTATTCGATTTAAACACCCGCCTCGCAAAAGCCCGTAAAACATCCGCGGCTCGACGCGAGTAATTAGAGCGGTAATTAATATGGTTTTTCCTTGCGCTTCGCGCGAGAAGCTTCTCTTACGGAGGCGAACTTTGGAGCGCGCCGGCGAAATAAGGAAAAAGGAACAAAAGCGAGCGAGACGCGCGAAGCGGCGAGCTGTGAAGACAATATGAGGAAGAAATATAAATTTTGTGTTTGCGAATAATTTCCCCATTCCGCGAAAAGCTGCTAGTGATGCATGACACGCGAGCGTAATTGTTTTGCTAACGAACGCATAAATAAACCGGCACGATTGCGTTGTTTCTTCGATAAATTTGAAAAGGACAAAAAATTATATATATTTTATAACGCAAAAGAAACGTATAAGAACGTAGGAGAGAGATAAGAGATTACCGCGTATCTTATCGCGTTTCCAGTACATTTTACTTATACCTTTCATCTAATTGTTTCACATTGCCAGCGAGAAAGATTACGTTGAGCCATGTAACTGATTCGCTCGTTTTAACGTAACGTGTGAATCGATGTGATGCATAAATAGAAAAGGAGCTATTGAATGTAGCAAATGCAAGCTTAAAGGGAAAAAATAGGCCGTTATCGCCGTTAATAATCTAGCATCGAGATTCAATGTTGAAAATGGCCGATGCAAGCGGCGGTATATGTCGCCTTTCATATTCTCCGGGATAACGAGATCGCCATTTTTATCGAGTATTTATTTCTCTCTTTTTCCCCCCCTCCCTCCCTTCTCCAGCGATGTACGCTTCTGTGAGCCGTGTTTTCGGTCGTGCTTTTGCGCGATTCGCTTAAGCGAATTGTATTCAACGACGAAACGATCGTCACTGACGTTATCATCGCGCTCTCGTTGTTGTTGACATTATTCTTTTTAACTAATACGAGAGGGGGCCATCGAGTTGGGCTCGAGAGCGACAGAGGTTAATAGTTGGCGATGATATCGCCTCATCCTCCCACTTCTATATATTTTTCTGTCCACATTTTTTCCGCCTGCCATAGACAAGCGATCGTACGTTAATAAAAAACTACGCACGAATGAACGAACGAACGAATCGACGCAATAATTAATGGTCGAAATAAAGAGCGAGAGCGAATTTTTATTCGAAAAATGTTCACGATTGCCGAACGTTATTACCTGCGTGGTGATGTACGAGCTATGTATAATTTAACGATGGCGCATAGCATCGCGTCGCTGTGGAACAGCATTAATTCTGTGACTGTGCATATTATGCGGCGATATTTTCCGCGCGAACGGTGATTTTGGAATTTTACTTCGCGACGCGCGGCCGCAGTATATTATTTATGACGCTATATTACATGACTGGTTTAATCATTATGACGTTAATAATGAATGATTTTTTGGTCGAGCGACTGTAGCTTACGGAATATTACGGCAATATAAACGGATGCCGTGCGCGGCCGAAAACGCTTGTGCTTAAATGTTTATCGCGTATGTTGTTCTTTTGATTGTGGCGCCGCCACAATCATATATCGGCGCGGACGATGAACCGACGAATGCATTTTACGCGCGCGCTCGCCGCCGTCCGAAGATTAATATTATATCCAAACATCCGATGCAGAATGAATTTACAGAATTCAATGTCCGTCAGATACGATAGTTGGAACGTACTGCTCGGTATTAAATTTGTATCGCTCTCGTTACCGGCGTACTTCTGCAAAATTCTATTGTATATTTCATTTGTAATAAATGATCTGCACTGTGACGATAAATACGGCCCGCGTTATTCGCGTTATAAATATGTCCGTTTGTTTAAAGATAACATCGTCTGTCGTATACACGTTTTACAACGAAGTGCTGTTGTAATGATGCATATCTAAAATTGAATATGAAAATTTACAAGCGGCGTCAATCAAATCTAACAATTCTAAATGCTGACGTATACTGTGCAAGGAAGAGAACAAAACGTATTCTTTCATGCCGCGCTGAAAATTGAAACATTGAAAAGTTGATAATACCACATTTTGCAATATTGCGCTCACGGCTGTCGCCGGGAAAGCTTTTGATCCCGTCGGAAAAAATCGAGACAGCTTGATAAAAGATTCTCGGTCAATTACGCGGATTCGATGGGGGGATCTGCGTCCCTTTGAACGGATAATTAGTACGATGATAACCCGGTGAAGCATGGTATAATGAAACGAAAACAGCGGCGCCTGGGGTGCGCGCAGGCCGGGCGTCGCCCGCGGCTACAGAATTACACGGCCACCCGATATAATATTCCCTCTTTCGGCCACGTTGGGATTGATTGTGTTTATCTTTCATTAGGAACACCGGCGAAACGGGGGCTAAAGCTGTGAATAATGAATCACGTGATTCTCTTCCCTACAACGGACGTATATCGCTGCAAAATCGTAGACAAGAGAGCGATCTTTATTCGAATCTTTTGGACATTTCATTATTCCATCATTATGTATATTTTAAGCGAAAATAGCATCTAACAATGATGTATATATTGCAATATAACGACTAATGTCTTTTCTGATTTGCGCGTTATTAAAAATGGTGAAAGTTGCTTTTGCATTAAAAAATATATACGCCGTCTTCAAATTTACATTAATAGGATTAATATTCATATTAGTGAGAGCTTTTCACATTTTTTACAAAACAATTTATTAGTTTAATATGTAATTCAGAATTTTATTTTGGTATGTTAATTAACTCACTAGATTAGCATTTATTCAGTATAATATTCTTATTTGCTCTGAGATAATTACATTATTTTCTCCTCATTTTTTTTTTAAGTTTTCAGTAACACGATGAGTATGTTAAAACTCATAAATAATACATTATATTATTCTGATTCAATAATTTTTTCAGAATATTATTGGAGTACTCAAAGTGTGAATTATAAAGAGAGACATTCGAGTCGTGATTTTATGGAAATATGCAACAGGAATAATAGCCGTCGAATTTCAGCTTTAGTGTCAAGCCGGATTTGTTTTACGAGGCAAATATTTTTTGATATTTGAGCCCTCGCATGGTTTTCATTTCCATTTCTATCGTGATTATTTTGATACGGTATTTGCCGCTGGCCCGGAATGTAACTTATTATTTGTTGCTACTTTTATATTTGGTTAAAATTCGACGTTCGAATTTCTTCTCTTCAAATTTTAATTAAATCAGTATTGTAATTCAGCTACGTTATATTAAATGGCGCAGAGAACCGATTATTTATTTACGTTTTGTTTACTGCTATCGCAAAGCTTTCAGTTTTGTTTGAACGAATATATACAACGAGAATAACAAATAAAAGATTAAACTATTATATCTTAATAAAGGAATTCATTGATACGACGAATTAGAAATTCCGTGCTCTCCACTTTAACGCATTTTGTGATCTCTTTTTCATTAAAAAATAGTATGCCACGGTCACGTTAGTCGAGTTAAAATTCATAAATTCTAAGCTGCGAGATCTTTGATATTATATCGGGCAAGTGATGGTTTTCACTTATACGTTTCATTAAACTAGAATTCCTATATCGCTAACGTTTCCGTGCGCGTTGAAAACTTGGGAAACAGATTTAGTACGATGGGCAGAAAATTGCGTCTCATCCAATTTTCCGTACGTGTAACCGAACACAGAGCGTTCGATCTATTTCAGCGTGTCCGCGCACCAAAAATTTCATTTCGATTTTATTATTCGCTTTTTTAAACTCACAAGAGGGGAACGGCATCAAAATCGATCCGCCTTGGGCGATGTTGAAATATATAGAGAAACATTTCAACAGTCAAACTACAATTTCAGCATCAATTCCAACAATTTGGATGACAACATAAATGCATTATTCAAATCAAATATTAGTGTAAATTCACTTTTGACAATAAGGGAAAGAGTTTGAGATATTTAGTCTGGTTTTTTAATCAGTTTTCGATCAAAGTGCGTTATAAAGGAGTGTAATTATCATTATTATTTTAAATTGCGGTATGCAAATGCAAGTTTTTTGGTTTTTGGTCTTTTGAGCAGGAAAACCAATTTTGCACTTCAACTATCGCCCATTAATTACCGATTAATCGGCTTGCTGCTTCCGCAACAGTTAGCCAGTTAACGAGCTTTCTCGTTAATTAATCGTAAAACAGAATCGATGAAATGTTGCAGCTTCTTTGCGTTGGAGCACACGTGAAACATCGTCGGAAAGGGTGTGACATGTAAAGCGCACAAAGTGCACTTACGTTGCATTTACGCTACCGTTACTGGCACAGTTGACTCGAATTCTTCAGCGGTCGCGCGCGAATTCTTTATGAGGACCTGCCGCTCGAGTTTATCGGATGACCTAGTGGCCCTTTGACCCCGAATGCCCGGCGTGCATACGACGTGATGCATTGCCGACCTCGTGGAAACCCGTGCAGCGTGCAGCCATCTAGGACGAGAGGTATCAAGCTGCGGGCGTGAACTTTTCTCGACGAGAAGAGCTCGACTGGTACGCTGATGCTCTCTCCGTGGGTGATAAATCTTCGTGTCATCCTCGTGACGTCAGCCGAGGCGCGGTCATCACATAATTGAGAACGTCTCAATAGATTCGTCTTTCAATGCGACCAATAAAATTTAATTTTGATATTTTTAACATAGCCAGCATGACACAATTTCCTAAATAAATCATAAATTATATTGCTGCATAAAAGTGAAGAGACGAAAATAATTTCTATCGTGAAATTGTTTTCAAATTATTTTTTTTTTTTTTCACCAAAAATATTTTTGTGTGAAAATTTGAGAACGAAACTTTTATCTAAAAGTTTTCCATCAGTAAATAAAGAAAAAATGCAATCTAGTAGAAAAATGATTTATAATTTAATTTTCATAAATCTTAACATAATAAAATACTTGTACCATTTTTATGAGTAAGTGTAACCACAAAATATTTATCACCATAATTTTATTGAAAATTAACAATAGAAAATGTAATACATCTAAAAGGCCAAAGTTTGATACGTAAAATTCTTTTATCAAAAACGTTTCTCTTTTATAGGACATAAAATAAAACCTTTGAAACGTTATGTTCTCAAAATATGGCTTCTCGGCTTATGGGTTTTTTTTGCGGCTGCTACGGTTGTTTTTTAAAGTTTACTTGTACAGTGAAATTTCCTGCGGGCCTTTCTATTTTAATATTCCGTTATATGTTTAAACGGTAAATGTAACAAATTTATTATAATTAAAAATTTTAATATAGTCTCTTATCGCTAATATATTTTTTTTGCAAGTATATAAGGCTTTTTTACATTATGGAAGATTATCGGGATATAACTATTTTAAGTTTGCCCAGAGATTAAGCTTAAAAAACGCCCGTTCCACCGACATTGAGATGATTCGAGACGTCGTCTCTTCTCGAAATATTTGATAATCGTCGTTCATCGTAATGCATTTTACTTTTAATCGCGTCCTTCTGCGAGCGAGTACGCTTCTCGTGGCGTTTAATCCGACGAAATTGCCACTTTGTCCGCCCGTAATGAGTTCTCACGTCGCGACGGGGCATTATGATCGACGAGGGCGGCGGCGGCGGCGGCGGCGGCGGCGGCGGCGGTGGCGACGACGAAAAGGAGAGAGAGATAAAGAATACCGAGAGCGAGACGAATTAAGTTCTCAACTCCATTCAAACATCACTTCCGCCCCGATGATCTCACCGCGTTCCTTCTACAGTTTGATCGACGCGCACGTTATTATTATAAGGAGTTATTCCTCTTACTCTTGGAGTTCCTGCACTCTTTTTCCTTCATTGAAGCACGCGCCCGTGTTATACTAATCGCTAACGCATTTTTCGCGACGCGCGACGTAATCGATGATATCGAGTAAGTAGGAAATGAATAATTGCAGCGGGGCGCGGAGGGACGCCACACCGCGGCGGTCGAAAGGTTTCTAGTGGAAATCGAGCGGTACGATAACTCTTCTAGACTGAACTGAGCGCTCGATAACTCTTCCGGATGACCGGACGATCAATCAGTGCAAAATATAGGCATCCATAGCTCACGCGTTATCGATATCAAGAGAAGAAGACGCGTTATTGACCTCCGCCTGGCATTTCGTTTTTCAGGCGCCATCATTAGTAATATTATTCCGCATAAGTCAACGACATTGCTCGACAAGGCTATCGATTGTTAAATATACAAATCACATATGAGCCATTTGTAGAATTTTAATTTACGAGATGCATAAGCGAAACCATCTTTAATTTTATTTGAATTAAAATGCAAAATATCAAACATACATTTTATTTATTTCTCTGTATACAATTTCAAAGATTTATTTTTTAATTTTTATTTTTGTACCACCATGCATATTTTGTACAGCGTTTTAAATGATTAGATCTCCCTTTTTTTATACGCTCTTTTTGGAGTGGACCACTCAATTATGGAGGTGGTTCGAACAATCGTTGCACTTGACGCATACATTGCGCTTTCACAGAACTCGCAGAATCGCATTGTTGGCCGGTTTGCACATAGCTTCGGCAGAATGCGCTCTTTTCGGCACTGAGGACCGGCATCATGGGCGTATGAAACGATTCCTTCTGCCACCGCCGCACCATACGCTATTAATATCATGGGGTATATTTAGATTTCAATGGGGAAGAGAAACGCGAGACTACCAGACTACGAAGCTGCTTGCGCGATATGCTGTGTGCAAAGTGCAACCGCTTGCAGCAAATTGCAATGAAGAAATCTTTATATGAAGTTTTTCTATGCGTTATCTTAGAATTGAAGAATCGTTCACATCGATGAAATTCGATTGCTCGTCACTTTTAACTAAGAGCGCTTTTACTTTGCTAGAACATTTCGATACATTTAACAATTGATGAATAAAGTAAAAGAAGCTTTTTTATGATTTATAATAAATTGCAAATATAATGATTTCTTCATATATTTATATCACACAGTTGTCGATCATCTTTATGTCTTTATTCAAATCCAAAAGGATCTTAAATTTGTATATCACCGTCTCTGGAGTAGCAGCGCAATATTATTCTTCGTTTCTTAAGCAATATCTTGACGCGAATTTACGCGCGGCCAGTGGATCGCATTATTTCCAGAGCACGAAGCGCTTCGAACGGAATGCACTTTCTGGTTCATATTTATAATTATCGCGACGATGGTTTTCGCGCGGGGCGCCGCGCGCGAGTATATGCATTCACAGCGTCTAACGCGACATCCTGTTTCTTGTCTTTGCTGTTTTCGTTTTTCTCGCTTATGCACGGGAGACCTCGAGATTCAACACGTGACTAGCAAACCTTCACGGCTTCACGGATGCACTCTGTTCGGCTGGTCGTATCGAAACTGTTCGGGTCGCGGGGCAACGCCTGGAAAAGCTTCTTAGAATGATAAGTATGCGTCCATGGTTTTCCAGTAAATCCTTAAAATATTTAAGGATTTATTCGACGTTCCATGAATATCCGAAAGGGGCGAAAACAGCCCTCTGTGCGCCACCGATCCTCTTTCGATGCCGCCATTCAATAGGGATTGGCCGCGGATAATCGTCTAATAATTTTTCAAAAAATGAAAAATGACAATATCATATTATGTAAGTTATATTTTTATATTTTACTCGAATCGTTACAAGTGACTTTACGACATACATTTTTTTCTATACAAAAATACATTTGATGTAAAGAAGTATGAAGATACATACATACATACGATATCGAGAAAGACGATTGTGAAGGCAAATATTTTTATTTTTGCGCGGAATTATTAGATATTAATTTCGCAAATTTACAACAGTCCATATTTCACAATTTATTTTGTTTCTGTATTAAATTACCTCGTTTTCTGCGAAAAATTTGTTCGAGAAATATCTCGTTCTCGAGGAGAGGTCGATGACACGGGTTAGCTTATGTAGAGAGAGACGTTTGGTTTAAAGGTCCATTAGATCTCCGGACGCAATATCGTTGCGACAGGTGACACACCGGATCGTAAGAAGCAGACGGCGTATATTAGGGACACGCCACCCGGTATATCGTCACAGCAAAACATGGACGAAGCACGGTTCCTTTCGATCGATCAAAAGGGAGTAATATTATTTTACATGCGCATTTGGAAATATATCTCTGTTGCAACATGTCAGTAATATCCAAATAAACAAAGCGTGTTTCACATTTAAACGATGTGTTTAAACGACACGCTAACGTACATATTGACTCATTCAGCCCGTATTTATTCGTTTTAATCGAAGAAGAAAATTTTTCTCCGTTTGCAGCTGCGATAAATAATCGCAACTAGGTTGCAATGTCGTCTGCTAATTAACGCCGGCGAATTTCCGGCTGTACACTTAGAGCGAGATTTAACATTATGTCATTGATAAATTTAATACGAACGTCACTGACAAATACGAGTTCGGATTGCTTCTCCTGCCGCATGTGCTGACCGGTATCATTCCTTCTAATTTGCGTTGCGGAGTTTCGTGGTAATTACAATAGTTTGACACGTTATACCGTAAGCGTAAGCTGTTTTCGTCGACTCCGTCGACTAGGGAGAGTCGCGAGATGGAAAATCCATTTACGATCTAAGCTCCGGCTTAGGGTAAGCCCCAGATCGGCCCATGATTTTGGTACTTCGATAACCCAGTCGTGCCAGCCGCCAAGCGAGATGTCCGCGGGCGATCCTCGATCGATTTTCCCGGTATCTCGACAAGGGATTAGGTCAGGGGCCAGAGAAACGGGTTAGAGCATGGCGAATCGGATGCTAGTACGGCCATCCGAGTGATGAGATGATTGGCCCGCTGATGAAACCTGATAGAGCTGCCTGCTGCTTGGCCGGTCTGGCTTGGCGGATTATGTTCTCCCGCGCGAGAGCACGTTGGATCACAGCAGCCGTGATCTCATCCACTTCCGCCTCGGACACCTATTCTACTCTTCGACGCTTCGAGACAATCTATCGTTATCTACGAGGTCCGAATTCGATTTTGAGAAAATAAAAAATTACAAGCTCTATAATTCTCGACGAACTCAATTTTTATCGCCACGAATACGTAGAGATATACTTTGAGCTCTCGATTAATATATTTTTATAGTACAACATACTATTGTGCGGTTATTTAGGTGTGTCGATTAAATCTTTTAAAAAAAATTGCATTTTGAACGAAATTAGTTGTAATAATTTTGAATGAAGTTCAGAGATAAATTTTGCATTATTTTTTTTATATTTTGTCGAAGCAGCTCTTATATGTCTACATTTCCAGAGATATTTGTCAGCACGTTTGTGTATTTTCTCCGGGACGAATACGGTTATTTACATACATGTACGGCCATAAATTAAATAATATATAAGTATCCATAAATTCGTGCCTGACATTGTCTGCTCGAAGCGGGTCGAAGTTGGAAGAGAAAGCAACAAATTGCATCTAGTTGAAAACTCGTTCGGCCATCTCTCTTGACTTTCCACGACGAGCAGCCAGTCTCGAGAAAAATGACACTCTTATCTGAAAAATGCTCGCCCATAAACAATCCTACGAATCGGTGCACGATAGCGGGCGGGCCGCTCTGCTTCGTATAGCACACGCCTTGATATCGCTCTTTAACCTGTCGACAAAGTACCGTGTGATAAAACGCGCGAAAAATCGTGACTTCGGTAAAAGACTTAAAATAGACGTAAAAAAATTTTATTCTTTGTGTGTGTGTGTTCGCTCAGATAAGATAATATTCAACTATTCGCAAATATTCGCGCGTATCGGATATTTACGTGTATTAAATATTACTTTTTTTTGTTTTATTTTAATTGTTAAAATTTTTGATTGTTTTTTTTTACTTTTAATTATAATAGATTTTAAGATTTTTTTCAATATTTAGAAATTTTGTCATGCTTTGTCTGCATGTCATAATGAAAAATACAGTGACGCAATCGTGTACAAATATTAGCACGAAGTATATTGTTCTTTATCTTAACAGAAATGTTAAAAATTCTCAGAATTAGGTATGATTTATGTGGCTTATCACAGCTGCAATAGATAATTTAGTATAACGTGTATTCTCAGAAAAATGCACATCGACGAAAAGAATTTATTCTAGAAAGCATATATAAATTATTAAATAAGAATATAATTGATCTATTTAATCAAAAACTATTTATTAGCGTATTGTTTAATATTTAATTACTCAGCAACTTGTAGTAAATTGAATTTTTACCGAGGTAAAACATATAGTTCTAAGTTAATTGAAAAGTAAGATCCCATCATTCATTTTATGCTCTTGACGTTTAATTTGCCGGTGCGCTTTAATTTTCAACGTTAAATAGCATTATAATTAGGTCTTAGATTAAATTCGCGCTAGAAGAAAAATCTACTACGAATTAGCGAGAAGAGCGGGAATGCACTCTATAAGTTTACACCTCGGTTGAGATACGTCAAAGAATACAAAAGAAAAGAGAGCATCGAGTGAGGCGCGAAATTAAGAAAATTGATTGTCGTCACAGAGAAACGTATTCCATCGACAACCCTTTTACGCGGACTTTTTCTATCATGTCTGAGCGTCTTTGTTGCTCGACTCCCTTGCTCGCCGACCGGAGTATTCTCTGGGTTTTACCGTCCGTAGAAGCGGCGGCCGTTTAGACGTCAACAGCTGCGTCGCAGCCCGCCCCGTCCGCTAGTCGCGTCTATTTGTTCCTCTTACATTCTTCATGAAATAGTTTGGTCTCGCCGTGGATATACATCGACTGACTGCGCGCTCCGAGAGGGATTAAGAATATCTTTTCGCTTTCGTCGGAACGTTTCGAAGCGAATCGCCGGGTTTGCGGTCCCAGGATGGTGTACTTCCTTCGACGAGAAGCACCACTGCACACTCGTTTGGCGAAAAAAAGAACGAGTAACCGTGACGACCCCTGAACCCGAAAGCGTACTCGAGAAGTGAGCGGGAGGTCGCGTTTAGAGGGAAGTACTTGAATCGTAAAATTCTGCGAGATAAGACAACGACGGTATGGAGCGCTTTGAACATGAGAGATTTAGATAGGAGAAATCGATACGCTCGGTGAACTTACAAATAAGTGCTCCGTGAATTGGAATACGCTCTCCTCGGACATCGGCGCGCGTTATCTGAAGTGAGAGATACTTGTTGGAGAGCAGCCGGAGGGAGATCTGATTATTGGACCTGTACGGTGTTTTATTGCCCATTCAAACGGATTGATTGCGGAAACGGAAAGAAATACTCTATGTTTCTGTGTCAACTTTTTTTATTGCTTGAAACAAGTCGATCGCTGTAGGAAATATGTATACATTTGTATAAATTTCTTATGAATATTGGAAAAATAAAATTGCGTCAATGGAAAATTTTTTAATAATTTAATCAAGATTTAATTATTAAATTATTAAAAAATTAGTTTAAAAAATATATGAAAGAAACAGGCTTCGAATTTGTATATTTCGGCACGTCGAATTCTAAATCACTAAAACTTTAAAACGGAATTGTGGTATTGATTAATTTCTCGTATGTCGGATGTAAAATACTTATTTTAATACTTGACAAAGCAAATGCATATAGGTCCACTTTTCGCAAATAATCATAAATAAATCCTTTCTCTCGCGGTATTTTTCGATGATTCAGACGTGTGGATAGATAGATCCGTTGAATCATTGTTGCATTACGAGCGCGAATGTACAGTCGTATACGCGAAATACACTAATTTTGGCACACTCGTTGCGGTACCTTCGCGTAAGCGTAGCTTTGGTCGTTTTTCGACGCGACTCGTTCTATCGCGAAAAACGAAATCGTTCGAATGACACCATTGGCCGTGTGCGCGATTGTTCTAACAACGGTTCATTCATACACCCGCAATTTGAAAGTAAGGACACTTCGTTCCGCGACACCTAGCTCAGCCGAGCCTTGTATACGCATGAATTGCACTAATTTCCGACGTATTTCCTCTGCTATTATGGCACAGGCATACACGGTCTCTCACCCCCACGTGACTCGCCTGACGCAAACTCTCTTACGCAATCGTTCCGGCGACACACACGCACATGTAGCGCGGACACTTTCTTCATACAGCCAGCGAGAAGAAAAGGACACTTTAGTCTTTCACTCTCGACAACACGCAATCACTTATATCACAGATAATGGAGCGCTGCTACGCCTTGGCGACGGAATCCTGATCGGGCTTGGTGGGCAGTGGCCGGTTCGCCATCTTGCTGCCGGACGCGGACGTTTGCTGGGGTTCCGAATACAAATGGGCGGTCACGTCGGACGGTTCAGCGTATTCACACAGCAGCGAGTTCGGCCTCTTGTTATTCGTCTTTCCGCTCGCGCCCAGGATGCTCCCATTAAGAAATTCCTTAAAGAAATTCATCGGCTTGGCGGATTGATTTCTGCAGTTTGAATCGAGCTTCGGACTCTGCGACGATTTGTAATTTTCGGGGTAACTGTAGCCGTTCCTCGGCGAGCGATCGTTGCCGTTGACCAGATGATCGTTCACCACGTCTGGCGGCAACGGCTGCGGCGCTCTTCCGATCAGGCTCTCCAAGATTGGTTGCGACAGTCGACTTGTGCTGGGCATCGTCTCGTCGCCCGGCAATTCGGCGTACAGATGGTTCTGATCGCTCGTCCGTTGATCGCGCGGTTGCGTGTATTCGGTAATTGGCGGTCTGATTCGTATCCCGCTCGCCAGCAGGTCCTCCAAGGACGGCGCTTTGGTACCGATGCTGACGGACGGCTTCGTCGCGCCGCGCGACTTCTTCACTCGCGGCCGGATCACGTCGTACGCGTTCTCCTCGCGATCGCTCGCCGGTTGCCGGTCGTTGTTGTTGTTGCAGCTCTCCTCGACTTTAATCAGATCGTACAAATGCTCGATCATGTCCCTCGCTTGGCTGTAGTTGTCAGGATCGTTCAGCTGCTCTCGGAGATCTCTCAGGTATTCCTCCGTCAATTCCTCCGGCAGCGTTTGCGTCGCTTTGTCCTCAATATACATATTACCGTCTTCGTCGTCATCCGTGCCATCCACCTGCGGTTCCACATCGAGAATTCTGGTCTCCGAATGAAGACCGGCGTACTCGTGAACGCTCAGCCTCGATATCGATCTGGCCGACGTCGCGGCGGTCATGCCGTTGCTGGATGACAGCCAACTCGTCAGATTCATCATCGGGCTGGATGTCAGTTTAGGACACACGCCACGACGGCGCATGTAAAGAATCCCCGAAGTTAAGATCACCACGACGACGACGAACACCGCCACGACGCAGACGATTACGATGATTCTCTTCTCGCGCTCCAGCTGCTCCGATTCGTTTTCGATGTCGAAGTAGCCCTTCGGTCTTGGATAGATGTGAGGACCCACGCTGGGCGGATTGACACTTGGTTCCGGTTTCGGCGATGGTTTTTCGCAATTAATATGATGCCGCTGCGAGCAGATGAGCTCCGTGAAATTTCGCATGGCTATGAAACCCTCGCGCAGATTCAAGCACTTCTTCAGGAACTCGTCGACCTCGCAGTAGCTGGAATCCATCATCCACGAGACGGAGCTGTTACGTCCCGTCAATTCGCGCACCCAGTCCTCGAGGTTACAGCTGCACTTCTCCTGGAAGTAATTATTGCCGACGCGCGCCGAGTTTACGCTCTGCGAAATCGCCGCGAACTTGAGCGAACCTGGCCGGGCCTTTTGTATTCGATTGCCCGTGAAGGAGAACTCGAAGTTCGGCGCCGAAGCGACGCCGACTTCCGCTTTAATAGCGTCGCTCTCTAGATCCACAAAGAGATTTTCATCGATCGCAATGTGATTCCACTGGTGCAGCACAATGGAACCCTGGCTCAAGTGTTGGAACACGTTCTTGGTGAAGGTGACGGTCGCGGCTGATGTGTTGATGGCACCAGTGTTCACTTTGGAGAAACTAAACGAGGAAAAGAGATGCAACAAAACAAAAAAACATTAAAACACGCAATTAAAATACACTAAAGAAATATTAGAAATTGAAGAATAAAATCTAAGATTTTTTTTCAAAGATAAAGAAATAAAAAAAAAAAAAAACACTAGGAAATTGTTTTTAAGCAATTTAATATAGTTTTATCTTTGCATTTATAAAAGCAATAAAAGAAACATTCGTGATTCTCTCTGTATCAACTGTGAATATATGTACTGTAATTGCAGTGAGAATTGTTTGAAATAAGTTCGTATCAAACCTTGAATACTGAATGGTTAGATTGTCGTGACCGGCTCTGAACGCCGCTGTGTTGATGTTATTAAGTTGCACATCGACGAACTCGAGACTGTGGATGAGAGCTCTGTCGCTAAATGCGCCGGATTGGATCTCATTAATAGTTGTGTTGCTGATAATCACGCTGTAAATGGTCATGGCGCAGAAGGCGTCCTTGCGTATGATCTTCATAATGATGTCGTCCATACGAATTTCCGCGACAGCCGAAGGAAATACCCCCTCGGGTAGCTCCGTGATCTTCACGTTTTGGAACGTTATCTGTATCAAGAAACATGGTTTCGAAACTGATTAAATTTGTCGGACTCTATTGAACATTAATCTATTGAACTTTGAAATTTAATCGAATAACAATATGTACTCCCATGAGTACAAATTGGTCTTTGAGTTGTTTAGCGACATTCGAAACATAGAATATTGCGTTGCGCGAAATAATATCGCGAATTTATCCGTATTGATTATCAGATATTAATAGCGCAATGCAACTGGAATGTGAATATCGTAGATATTAATATTAATCAGTATTAGGTGTAATTTTTAATTTAAATGTACGCGATCATCGTTTAACAATACGACGCGCAATGACGAACTATCGAGAATAATTCATGATATCCGCACCTTGGTCGCTGGTCCATGGTGCCCGTGTTGAGGGGGGTCAAATTTAAAGGCGTTACTGGACAGTTCCAAGGACGGCACTTCCTTTATCATGATCCACAGCAACCAGGAAAAGGTGCACGGCTTTATCTCCACGTGTTTGCATCGCGATATCGAGACGCTCAGCGAGCCGCGCATGTTCTGGAAGGCGTGACTTTCCAGAAACACGCTGTTGCACTCCGACACCTCGAGATGCGTGTTATGTGCGCTGAGATTCTGAAAGGCTTGCCTTTTGGCGACCACGCTGTAGATTCCCGAAACATGCACGCGTTTTAGGGGCGCGCCGCTGCCGAACGCGCCCGCTTGTATTCTCAGCTCGCGACAGTGAGAAACCTCGAGTTCCATCGCATCCGGCGGAATGGTTCCTTCTTGCAACTCCACATTCTGGAAGATAAACAAAACGGAATAAAACATGACGTTGTTGAATACCTTATTGTTTGTAGTTTGCGGACCGACAGGTGCAATTAAAGAAGGCGGCAATGCCACACGATCGACATCTTGCACCAAGGCCGTGTGCCTCATTTGCCTCTCTATTCAGATTTATATCTTGGTTGCGTAACGCGTACCATAACAAGACGAGTGACTAAGACTGCTTTCTGAAATCAACAAGCTCGCGAACGCCTCTTTGCTAAAAGCTTCGCACAATTTATGATATTTGTCGAGAATTATTCTCAAAAATTAGAATTTGTAATTTCAAAATGTATGAAATAGAGAGAAAAATATTGAAAAATATTTTTTGGCTGTAAATTAATCTAATAGAGTTGATTTCGTTTGATTGAATCGTTAAAAAGCAAGAAAGATTTTACGTGTTTAAAATTTAAAAATTTACCATGTATCTTATTTAAAATATACTGATAACATATAAATTAAATTATTAATTAAAAAACGATAATTTAATTTTATGAAATATAACGTTCCATTAAATTCGACATATTTCCACCGAACTCAACGTCAACATCCTGGCTGCTATTTATAGGTATATCTCAACTCGCCAATATTTCGCTATATTGCTTGCGCTTCTCCGATCATATGTGTCACTTCTTAACGTCTCTTTCAGCTGTACGCTATGCTAGACTTTATATCAGGTAGGCGGATTACCGCTCCACGATAAGCTTTCTAGATGGAGATGCTTTAATCCCTCAATACTTTCACGCGGCTACAAAACAGCCGTGAAAATCGTTGGAGATTGTTGCAAAATACAAAAGGCAAAAATATTCAGCAGCAAATCTGCGAACGAATCTTCAATATCATCCCGCAGTCGTCCGCGAAATCTGACTTCGAAAAATCCGATTCTCCTGAGAATACGAATTTTCGACGATTCGTAAATAAGCGCCGGTGATTCTGATTTTTCCATTCTTATTAGGAAGGTGTCTCGTATCACGGTTTAAAAAAAAATTATTTATCCCATCTATTTTCGGAATGTGAGTTTGCTTTTCGTGGTGCAAGCAAACGCATCCGGTTCCTTCAGATATCTTTGACATAACTAAATCCGTTATCTGCCGATGTATTTTTGTCACCGAGATATCTCAACATTGTTTACACACGGTAACAGTGCTTAGGAAATACGATGCGTTAAGCGTGTTAACTATACGATGACTTGATTTATTACGTGGCACAGGAAAAAGAATAGCTAAAATGCAAACATTCAACGATAAAATTATTTTGTACACATCACTTTGTGCGAGCATTAACTAATTAATTTTTCTTTATTCTTGACTAATACTTATTAGTTTGTTAAAAAACTTTGTGATATTAAAAATGAGTGCTCCACTTTCAAAATTATATTTTCATTAAAAACATTTCATTTGTCACAGTTGATTTTATCACAGTTAATAAAATTGTAAAAATTCATAAGCGCGTTATTGACAAAATATTTATGATATTTTTGAAAACGATATAAATTAGTTATTTTATGTTTGTTAATAAATAATGATTTTCACAGATAGCCTGTTTCTAATTCTAAATTTCTGCAAGTTATCGAATACTTGAAAGAGACAAAATTATTACTCTTTTCCTGTTTGGATTTCTTCCAGGTTCCAATATACGATGTTTATCTTTCGCAGAAAATTATTTTTCCATGTATCGCGGTTTATTTTTACGTTTGACTTCACGGTCCACGCGAAAAAACTCTACAGACATAATGCGGCGCCCAAGCCATGCTGGTTCCTTCAAAGCACCGGAAAATCATTTCAAGAGTTCATTAGAACGCCGATGAGTCATTCTACTGTTCGCATTCGTCGCGTCGAGTAATGCGTGCGGTTCGACTTTCGTATAGCGTATCTCGGTTACATTACAGTAACCGGAAACTTCGGTTCGTTCTTCGTTTTCTTGTTTTGCCGTCTCATCGCGATCGATATACATAAATCACGATTGGATTTCAACAGGCGAGTTACCCTTGAATGCTTATCATTGGACAAAGAAAGACAAAAGATATTCCCCGTATTGTTTTACGTCGAGTATGCAAAATTAATGTAAATATCAAGCGAAGTAAGGTAATCGACGAGATAGATCGCGATGACAAGAGTATGGGAGCAGCTGTGTCAGACGATCTTGTTGGAGTACGGTGACTGCAGCTTCATTACGACTCAGATCACCCGGACAGGTACGCTCCCCGATAATATGGAGAGTTCAGTTTCATAGTAGCGTCGTATAACACATATACGAAGTCCAGAAACTTATAATATATGCGACATAAAGGTGGATTTTTGCTCTTTTCCTCGCCTGATTTACTCGGTTCTGTCCTATTTTATACAACGATTATTAATTTGATTATAATGTAATTTATTTCTCATTATATTCCAAGCTTTTACAAAGTCGTATTATTTTCCGATATTCATTCTTTACTAATAGCGGGAATTTCCTGCGTGTTAACTCTGCCATGAGATATACGCTGCTTCGGTTGATAACGCTGCGGACAAAGTAAATGCAACTGCGGCGGTGCAGCGAGCGTAGTTCGCGTTTCAACCCTAATTAAAAATATGCTCGACTTCCTTGTAATTCAACGCGAAAATTCCGCGTACAAGCAGTTAATTAACGAAATAGAGACACGGGAAAAACCGCGATGTCGAGAGCCAGCGAAATGAGTGCGTTGCGTTGTCAACGGTTGCAGTTGTATTAGATCTGCTTTCGTCGTGTGAGATTGGTGACGTCACCGCGGACGCGTCGCGCGGCGAAACAGCTGTTACAGTTCGACGGTTCTCCTCAAAATAAAGAGGAACGCGACTAGGCGCGGCGGAGGGAAGTCGCATGTAGCTTCTTCCTGCACTGTGCGACATTAGTCGAAAAATGCGTCGCTCCTCTCCCTTCGCTCTCTTCTTCTGATGAATGACTAAGATCGTTCTTAAGAATCATGCCACTTCGGTGTGACTCAAGGGCTGGGATAACACCGGTTATTTCTGCGTCGTCGGGCCTCGGGCACAAAGAGAATCTCTCGAGGCCTTGCTAGTTACGAACGGCATTAAGCCGCCGGTGCGAAATTAATTTTGCGACACTGGGAACACGGTTGGCGAGAAGCCATCGTAGAAATTTCTATGATCGTTGCAATGTATTCTAGATGGCAATTTAATTTCCATATTCGCTCGCTCGTTCGTGTACAGTACGATACGATCGATAGTCTAACAGGCGCTATTAAAGTGGAAGATATTTCATAATATCAATTTATGTCAATAAATGCGCCGGAATCGTTGCTGGATTTACAACCATCAAAGATTCGTTCGTTTTTTCTATCGCTTCTCTGAGTGAGCACTATTTGAGGGAGTCTTAGGAAAACAATTTTCGACTGTTACAGATAAAAAAAAGCGTAATGAAAACATTTGAAACCTCTAAAACAGTTCGCCAGCTGCGGTTATTTGAGAACCCAATTCATTTCGAACTACCATAAAATATTAAAGTAGATTTTTTTAAGCGGTGTTTTATCTCGGTTTACTTTGTTCCGCAACGGAGCGTATCGAATCGTTTCCGTTATCGTTTCGGTTGAATTCAATTCCATATGTTCGGAAAAAGATTTTCGTAAGGGAAAAACTTTCTAGTTTTTCAGGCTACGCTACTTTCACGATACATTTAACACTAAATGTGGCAGTGTGCTTTTAGTATTATTCGTTTAATACAAAGATCGCATTAAATTTGTACATGAAAATCAGCTAATAATATTTATTGCAAAAAAATATTTCGGCATTCGACTTATTTTATTTCAGCTGTGTATAGCACATCAATCTTCAATAAAAATATTTTAATATTTATATCTGGTTTTTAAATATTTTTATCGAAGATTGATGTGTTATACACAGCTGAAATAAAATAAGTCGAATGTCGGAATATTTTTTGCGTTAATTAACGGCGTCGCGATCAAGTTGCGCTATTTGATCGGTTATCCAAGCATCCATGGCAAATACGACAACGGAAGCTTATAGTATCGAGAGAGCCTCGCACAAGAGAGAAGCTACTGTAATGTGAATTGCAACGCGGAGGTTGCAGTACGTATACCGTTAGCTAAGGGAATCTCAAGAAAGCTGAGACTGTCTGGAATATCGATGAATTGCAAGGGTCATGTTGACGACGTCGCACACGCGAGCAAACATTATTTCCACTTATACAATGCGACCGGTGGTTGGTCGGAATGCGTTGAAGCGGAAATAAAGAGAACAGACCACTTTAGTCGGATTGCGCGAATACCATCGGACCGTGGATCGTGGCCGACTTCGCGATTCGTCTTGCGGCATTGCGAAAACTGATAGTTTTGGCCAGGCGCCACGACGAACAGAACGATCGCGGAAACCCTGTTTATTACAATAGCCTAATAGAACTCGTAGGAGTTTATGCCGACTTTAAAATATTTTTGCTGATTTTACTAGCGCGAATACGAGAAAGAACGATGCTGAAAAAAATGAAAGAACAATGCTCGATGGAAAAGATTTTTTGTATAAAATATCAAGTTTTTGCAGTCTGAATTAATTTTGAAAAATGTTTTTTTCTGATTTTAATTGGATTTTAATTTATTTTAATTTTAATGTTATTAATACAATTTTAGCGTAATTTAATAATCCTTGTTAATTATTTCAAGAATTTTATAGAGAGAGGGAGAGAGATTTAAAAAATATAGTTTGCTAATTATAATCGTGGATTGTATTTTAAATATTAGGAAAGCTATATCTGTTATTTTCGCATTAATAAAAATAAAGATAAATTGCGAATCCTTCCATGATGCAATTTATATTATTCAGTATTACGATGTACGATCTGATTTTGCTCCAAAATTTATGGAAAAAACGTAGAGAGCGGTGGTGGTAATTATGCTAACGCATTATGGCTGACACGGATGACGGATGAATGAAAATAAAACGCGGTGAACGAGAAGTTACGTAAGATGAATTATGCGCGAAAATAAGTGAACGTCTTTCCATTAAATTTCCCGGCGTGGCCTTTGTGGTCCTCCGCTATTATCGGTTACGACCGACCCCCAAATTATGCGATAAGAAGCACAACGTCGAATGGACGTAAATAATTAAGCAGCTTGGAATACGCGTCGCGCATGCCGATTTCGCCGCATCGTTCGGGTTTACGATAACCAAGTCACGTAGGTCGTCTGAATTGAGAGTCGCCGTCTGAATTGGAGAATCGAAGAGGAATTGACGGCCGTACATCATCAGTCACCGTATTAAGTTCTAATAGAAACGCTAATCGAAACGCTAGGATGACGTTTCCGCCGACGTCGCCGCAACAATTCCCGTCATCTAGACGAGTAAATCCGTTTATCGCCGGCGAGACATGATCGCGAGATGAATGAACCGGATAAGCGCAGGTGCCGAGCCTATGTGGAAAGTTTCGAGTTTCTGTTTTCATGACTGACGAAGTTGTGTCGCCGTCTAATTGACGCAGTCGGGGAAACAGCCGGGCGTCTGCGACGTATAAAAATAGTACAATTCACTGCCTAGTTCTAGTTCGAGGTGAACGAGAGGAAGACAATCGAGTTATTCTAAACTCCGGCTTGCCGAGAGATCCCTCAGGCGCCGTCTGCTCTCTTCTTCGAAATTAACCGGCTGTGACGAGTCTCGGTCTTTAATTTGCAGGAAAAAAGCAGAATGATCGCTATTGTATCTCGGCGGGCCGATTCCGGATAACAACGTCTCTGCGCTCTTAAATATAAAATCAAATTAAAACTGCAGAATGCGAAATTAGATTTCAAGTGTACGATTAAAATAAAATAACGTTACATTATCCGATATAATATTACGACCATCGATATACTGCGGATTATTCCGTGCAATGAGGCTGAATATTTAATACTGCATTATTCGCTCGATATAAATATATATATATATATGCACACACATAATGAAATTTACAATTATGCGTTTTCCTCGTTTGCTGCAGCAGCGGCTGGTAAACAAAATTCAATTTAATTATCCGACTCGTTAGCGCATTATTATAAATTTTAAATATTGCGTCTGATAAGAGACACGTCGTCGTTGCAATAGCAAAGTGGCGAAACTGGGTTAAGTGAAATTATATATAATTTCGGTTGTTTCTATAATCGCGACGCGTCGTCCATTGAAACCACCGAACATAATTTAAATTATTAAATTGCCGAATCTCCGAGATACACAGAAATTTATTACTCGAGAAACAGAGTGACTGAAAGAAGGATGAAACTATTCTTTTCTGAACATTTGCCGTTATTGAAATTCGCAATTCGACTGTTACATAGTTAATTCGGTACAGCGGCAAGACTGAAAATGCGTAGCAAGCGTGATATTCGCGATATGCGCGCTAGTTAAATTTCTGTCTTTCAGGCCGACGTTATTTGCTAATATTTAGCCGCGTTCCACCGCGCCATAAAGCAGCGGACATACGCCCACGTAGGCGCTTCGTGCGAAGTACCGGCGCATATCTGCCGTCATGATGTCTCGTCCCCGCGAAATTCGCGAGGCTCGAAACGGCGTTATGGTGATTGCCACGGGAAATGCCGGAAGTTAATTCGCGGAATGGCGACGCATCCGCCTGACACTCGCCTTCACTCGCCGCGCGCCGCGCAGGATGAAATTACTACTCGCTTCTCGCATACGTAGCCCCGGTAGGATACGCTTGCTTTTGCCGATGTACGAGCGGGCGAGCGAGCGCCATTATGCCACCGGGGGCCTCGACCGGGTCGCGTCAAGGGATAATTCGGTTAATTGCCGCAGCACACTCGGGTACTAGATAGCCTGTGATCTGCTAAGTGCGACGAGCTAGCAAGCTAGCCGCGCGCCGCAGTCGCTCTTGTTTCATTTCTATCGCTTTAATCTCCTGCGATCTATATATCCTATCTTGGCTTTTTTACCACTTTATTACATCGAGAAAATGCTTTAATCGTATCTTTTTTAGAAGATAGATGTCCTACTTTGCAGCATTAAATTAATATATATAGAATCGTGCGCGCGCGCGCGGGAAAAGAATATAATGTATTGTGTTCTTTCAAATATTGAATCTTCCACCCGGATCTCTTCTCTACAAGGTTATTCTAAATTTGAACGCAAAGCGAGAGAAAGACATTTCTAATGTTAATTATACTTGCGTACAGTCATGGGGGAGTACAGATTGCCCCACGATTTCGTTACGAGCGACTGCGACGCGGAAGACACACAGTACGGTAAACGATTCGAGTTGAGCGGGCATAAATACACGCGTATTTACGGATATTCGGCCTCCGCTGTACATATATGCGTGATATACGTAGAGACGTGTTCGCGCGAGATAGGCGAGGCACTTCGCACGTGTGGTTAATCGCGATAACTCGCGGGGGGGAGGGGGAGAAGCATTAGAGAGAGCGAGAGAGAAAGCGAGAGTTATCGTTGCGAATGAACGAAGCAGGATGTCGAGCTATATCTACGCCCCCGGAGCAAATTCTCCAGACAAAGCCGGCAAACCGCAATCGGCTCTCGGATGCGCGTACACGTATTGTGCAGCGGCGGACCGTCCTAAAATAATTTATCATCCCGCAGGGATGCGCGAGCCGTGGGGGGAGGCCGAGAGTGATAATAGCGCGTTCCGCGATCGAGATCGCGCCGGGTTTCCCCCTCCCTCGAGCCATTTATTGGGTTATCAAAGTTATCGGGGCCGGTAGTGTGCCGGCGAGAGGAGCGCGGCTCTGAGATTCGCGAGTATGATAAAAGATCCTTCTCTCTCTCTCTCTCTCTCTCTCTCCGCGGGCAAACGAAACTAGGGAATTGTTTTCGAATCGGTGCTCGCGGCTGCATGTCGCCCGCTGGCCGCTGTTAATTGTGAAATATTGCGCTGGGAAATGCGAAAATAGGTCGGAGCAATAGTAGATAACATATCACGGTGACTTATGAATAGTGGTCTTCGTGGAAAAGTTTTGTCCGATCAAAATCAACGGACTCCAATTTCAATCTTAGGTCGCTATCGAGCGGTATGAATTAATGGATAAATATAAATAGATGGATGAACATACGGTAATTGTTTTCTCATAAAAATGCATAGTATTGTAGATGTGGCACCACTCAAACATTTAAACGACGATACAATAAATGATAATAGTTTTATAGAAAAATTTCAGATAATTTGTACCGTTGATATGCGCAATTAATCCACAATACTCCGTACGTCGTCATTCTAAGCAACGCGTTAATCTGACATTAATGTCGTAAAGATATGTTGAAGTCTTCTTTTTAATGGAAATGTAATTATTTATGCGTTCCAGCCTCCATTCTGCGCATACCTCTATTCAACCTACTTTGCCCTCTCTTTCGTATTATATAAATTCTAATACATTTACACGGCGTGGCGCAGTAAAATATAATTTTCTATTCGCTCATGTGAGAGGAAACCACTTATAGACTCGATTTACGTAAGATTATCCCGAACACTTCTCGCCTCCCGCTGATGACCAGCCCGCATGATCATGCAGGCTCCCTCGCGTCAACGCCCCGACCGGAGAGACGCACCGTCGTGGACCGGATTGTAATTCGTTGAAAGGGCCTATTGTGAATAAATTGAGCCGAGGCGAGGATCGGCCCGGCATTCGTTCCATCGCGGCGCGGTTTTGTGCGCACGAAATTCCCACCGCTATACGCCCCTCCCTCGTCCCTTCCCGTTCACCCCTGCGTCGAGCCCCTAGTAGAAAACCACGTGAGCCGTCAATTTATTATTATTAATCCAGCGGCAGCTGGAGTAGGCGATGCGTGTAAAAGGTCGACGGAGGTGCGACCGTCCTCGAGGATGACGCGCGTCGTTATCGTTGATCACGATTTCGTAAAGCTTTACGCGACATCTCGTTTTCCCGTTTAATAGGCAGTTTCGGAGATGCGGCGTTATTTTCCCGTTGAGTATAACGATAATTGCATGTAGGATAAGTTATGTTTCCACGGCGAGGTCGTCGAACGTATCGCGGACGCACACACGCGTGTATCTGGTGGCATCGTTTCCGTCCTAAGTGCTGCTATCGTTCTCGTGCGATTTCGCGCGACGTGTTATTTTCCAGTTCCGATTGTTAGCTTTATTCGCTCCACTCGAGATGATTGCGGTGACGAGAGAAAGGGAGCGGGGGAATAAAGCCAGAGAGAGAGAGAGAGAGAGAGAGAGAGAGAGAGAGAGAGAGAGAGAGAGAGAGAGAGACAGCGAGAGAAAGAGAGGAGCAGCGTTGCGAGACCATTGCAGAAAGCTTTGCACGCAACCGTGCTTTAATCGGCCGTGTATTGTTTTCGCCAGGTTTGCATTAACAGATTTGCCCGCCGCCTCCCTTTAATCGCGATCGGTTTGTAATCGAGTTAGTCGGGAAAAGCCGCCGCTTATTAACAGATCCGTGAGCGTTAAATCACACGCCTAAACTGCCGCCCCGCGAAATTGTTTCGGCGCGGCGGCCAGCACGTGGCGCGCCAACGTTAATTGTTGTTTCCACGTGTAATTTCAGGTCGGCGACCGCGGATAACGGTGATGCGAAGCGTTCGAATTAAATCTCGATGCCGGCGCGATGCACTTGAAGGCGCATCCGAAAATTAGCCGCGCGGAACTAGCAGCGAAACGAATTGTTCGCCGAGCGGGGATTCAATTAGAGATCGGTATTATTAATGCTGCTTAATTTTCATTCGACTGTAACGAATTCGCCGTTTCGTTTTACATTAAGACTGAAACCAGTTCAGAGGAAGTGTCCTCTGTAAAATATTCAACTATAGGAAACTGGAACTAGAACGGAGCGAGGAAACGATTACATTACAGTTGAATTTAAGCGGCGATAGTGAAATAGGTCCCGAGTTTTCGAACGAGCGAACGCGAGAAAATATTCGTGAAGCAGCTGGCTCGGACAATGCATCGTACCTCTCCACTTCAGTCGTGGTGAACCCCCCGGCCGGAAATTGCATGCGGCGGAAGTCGCCTAGGTTCAACCGAATGCATGAGGACGAATTCGAGAGACCTATCGGAACGATCTACTCGCCAAGTGCTTGAGCGAGTCGACTATTGTTGGAAATCTTTCCACATATCTAAGTCGCGCGTACACGTGGTCATTGCGGAAAATTACATTTGTAAGTTGTAATTGAATTTAACGACGCGGTGCAGCACGCCGATGCATTGCCCCGAATATTTTAGAGTCGAGCTTCTAGATTCATTGAAATATACTGCATATTTCCGGTGACTCGAATTAGATTTGATAGGCTAAAATATCGACCCGACATTAATACACGACATAAGATAAGATGTTGGATAAATGAAGATAAATGCGTGGAGCGCGCGCATAAAATTATCTCTCTTATTTCAGCAAACATAATTGTACTCTGAGGTAGCAAGAAATTATTAATAATGTAACGTGATAAGATCGAAGAAGAATAATATTTTATTATCCATTTATGGATTTTTTCTTGCACAATCATTTGTGATTATCGAATAAGCGAAGGGAAATCTCGCATTATTTCTCTGTAAGAGAGATCCGCGTATTTCTACATTCTTCTCCGCTCATTGCGATTTCAGTATTTGATTATCGCTTGATTCGCTATTTCCGCCGATCAAATTAGAGTGTCCTTGTTTCGATACAAGTGAACTTGTACGAGGCAGCAAGGAGTGCGGCTAGTTACTGAGCGGCAATGCTGGCTGCACGGTAAATGGAATTAATGGCGTTGGAATGATAAGTGTCGCCGTGACTGAATCTGATTTGATTACCAAGTATGTATTTGCCGTCCGGTAGTATAATAGTGATCTAACGCTGCCAATTATTGTTTCTGTAGACGCCGTTAAGCAAACAAAACGCTGTCACAATTCGCCTGGTCAATGCACTCGCCCGTTTCGATTATATCTTTAAAAGAAGTGATTATGCATCTGAGTTTTTACACTTGAAGCGTTTTCATGCATCGCGCTCATTGCTTTATTCTTAGTTGGAGATGAGACTGATGATATTATCGACTTTATTCATCGACACCAGTCACTTTACTGTCTGTCAATTGTTAAGGACACCGATGTATTACGCATCACGCCTACGCTTAATACGACAGGCGTTTATCAGATGGGCAAAAATCGCTCTCAATGATCTGAAAATTATTTAGACTTACGTCAAAAGTTATGAAAATATTATAATATACATCGATAATATTTTAGAAATTCAAGTTGCTATAATCAATAAATTTTAATATTTTTATTACAAAATGTTATCAGTAAGTTCTAAATTTCTTTGAATAACTATGCACAAGAGTTTTTGTATTTCTTTTTCGAAATACATATTAATTTGAACGATTTGTGTTAATTTAAAATCTTTTATTCATACCTTTGGACATCTAATAAATAGTTTAAATCAGCTTATTCATATTTAATTAGAGAATTTAATTCATTTAATAAGGAAAAAGATTCATTGTAAATATATTATAATCGTATCTTTAAATAGTTTTTTATCAGTATTTTAATTACAATTAGTATTCCAATTTAAAATATAATTTTAGTTGGTTTTAATTTATTATTTAATAAAGAAATTAAAGATAAATAAAACATTTTACGATTATTGTGCATATACATTTAAGACAATATGGAGCAATTTGAAAATTGCAGTAATAAATGGCGACAAAGCAATAAAATAAGACGACATGATAAGACTTTAGACAGTAAAGTGTCTGGTTACTGTAAAGGAGAACGCAACGCTGTGAGCGTCGCTTAAAACTGGTTTCTGTTGCGTTTCTATGCGAGTGGTTGATTGGAGCGTAGATAGAGAATAGGCTTACTCCAGTTTGCGGTCAAGAAGCGTAGCAGAAACTCAATCTGGCCGTAGAAGGATTACAGATTATCAGCCCACGCGTTACGTGTGATCAATATGTAATTCGATCACTCTTATTATGTAAACTAAAATATAATCCCTTTTTCTTTTTTTATTGAAGTTTCTTCGCAAGATATTCTTCGCTCTCTGCAGAGTATGATTATTAATCTTTCATAATAAAAACAATGTTCCATCATAAGTTAATGTATTAACGGAACGCGGCGTCGAATTTATTCTCGCAGCTAAGTCAACCGTAACGCGCCGCAACGTATATCATGGAAATTTCTGCAGTACTCGACATACATTGCATGCTGAAATTTTAAAACCCTAAATCAGCGAGATCTTGTTGTGTGTCTTACGACCGATGTTACTCGAACAAGTTATCGCGACTGACAGTCGCACGTGATAGTTTTATCGTGTTTTCTACTCGAGTCCCTCCTGTCGAAAAGTTCGCGATGTGCATCACTGTGATATACCGCTGCATCGATTGTGGATGGTATCCAGCTGAGTGCAGCTGACAACGAGAGCGGCAAGTGGAGTCGTGGCTGCTGCACGTTGCACCGTGCAGAAACGTGGCTATACGAGTTACAGCTTGTCCGTGTTTACGCAGGGACGGACTCGAGCAAAAGTTTTACATTTTCTCATTCATTTGGTAATGCTTCTGTTCTTTAAAATGTCTATCTTTTATTTTTAACACAATGCTATTATAATAAGAAAGAGGATTCGTTTAATGGGAATTTTTTCTGAGAAATAATATCACAATTATATTAATAATCTTTTATCTCTTGTTGCGAGTAAATTATGAACAAGTTATTCATTTAAAAAATGTAATAATAATTTTGATTGAGCAAATTTTATTTAGCAGCAAATCTTTTATCCATTGGAGAGGTTTGTTATTTTAACTCGGTTGTTGTTTCAGAAGTTAAGATCTCTTACAAGCCTAATACAACTAATTCCACCGCTACGCCTACGAACGCGTGCACTTGTACGAGCGTGCGCATGCATGCATGCGATTCCCACCGTATTTACGGGCCAATGATTTATATGTTAATCCCGCGTGGAAGGCAATCCCGAGTCTCTCCAGGACTCAAGTAAACTTTCACCGTCGCGCATTAACGACTTCTCGTTCGGTACAGCAGATGCGGCGTGCCGAGATAAACGATTTCGCGCAATCCGCGAACGTGAAAAGCCGCATATCATTAACGCAACAGTGTGCGAAAAGCAGACCGCGCCTTTGACAGATGAAAAAAATTTGCTGCCAAGAGTCGCTTGCTACGTAACTGTATTGTTTCAAAGATAATTTTATCAATATTGATAATAGATATCTCACGATATCTTTTTTTAACACGAGAAGAATAAGACTCGAGTTTTCCGAAACCGGTATAGCAATCTGTAATTCTTTAGTATGTCAAACGCATTTTAAAAGAAAATGAATCATATCGATCGATAACACATCGATAAAATTTCGTAAACTCTTACATTATTAGTTAGAAATCTTTGCAACAAAAGATCAAAGTTACGGTGCGTAATATAGGTTTGATTTACGCCTTCCTGTCGCTTCGATATATTTTTAGAATGTATCAAGGCGCCCATCAAGGTTGCAACAAGTTACAGTCAGACATGTTGTTATATTCACCTGTTCTCTGGAGAAGACGCACTTGACGTTAATCCAGCGGTGCGCCTTAACGGTGCAGTTGCAGCCGCTCATGGCGCATATCCCCGGTTTATTGGCCTCGACGATGCACGAACGATGCAGGAACGCGAGATACCATAGGAACATGGAGCATACGATAACACGATCACACTTAATGAGCCCGTCAAGGGCACCGAGCGCTCTTCCCTTGGAACTCATCGCGACGATCTCCGATCGAACGGCCGAATCGTCAGATCACCAACAATCGATCACCGTCGATCGCCTCTTTCATAACGATTCGATCATTCGCGTTACACGGCGGTGCGTCCGCGCGTTGCGGATACCCGTGCCATTATCGATCCGCCGATCGATCGCGTGGATCCATCGAAGGAACTTCACTCACAAATACCACTGTATCCTCGCAGCTTCTTCCGCCGATCGATTCTGCGTTGCGCGTTCGAACGGAGGTACATTTCCCCTTTTATCGATCTTTAACGATCGACATTTCGCGAACGGGAGTTAACGACTGACTGTCTCGGGTGCGCGCGCGCGCGCGCGCGGTCTGCTCGTTGACGAAGAAGAGAAAGATAAAGAAGAAGAGGCGGTAGGCGTCTAAAGGCCAGCTGACGCGATCATGACGGAGGTTGCTTTTAAACTGTAGTCGGTGGCATACACGATCGTGTCTTCTCCCCACCTAGATTCATGTGGCTCGCCTGCCACTCTCTCGCTCTCTCGCTACAAGGTTCTCCCTCTTCAGCCTTTCGAGAGATGAACGTGTCGAGCCAACGGTGTTGGGTCCAAAGGTATGGGACTGGCATCGGTGCCCTCTCCAGGATCCCATCGGCGCGTCGCCGAAGGGACCGACGTTGACTTCCGCGAGAGTGCGGCCGTCGATTTTCGTACGCTACATCGACAATACCACGGTGGACGCGCATCCACAGCACCTGCGAGGGCGACCTTGACCAACTTACGGTTCAAAGAGCCCTCGGTTACATTGGTGACCGACGTTCATCACGGATGCTAATTGCGCAAGCCGTGTTGTAACCCGGGTCACTCGATTTCAATCGCGTGTCGCTCTTACAAAGGATGAAACCGTTTGAATGTATAAAGAATGCAACTTTTGAACCTGTAAGATATTTGTCGCATTCACGTGGAAATTTTTTTCGAGAAACTCAGAACTTCTGAGTGCAACTCCCATAAATAAAATTGATAAAACATCTTTATCTGGAAGTATAAATATTTGCACGCATCTTTCTGTGCAACATCTGTATTTTTCTAAACCGACAAGCGTTAAAAATAATTTCCGTAATTACGCGTAAGAACAATAAACACCGACAATAAAGAAAAGTACGCCGCGTGTAATAAAACCGTGAATTACCGTCTTTGACGTATCGCACCGGAACCGGAAACACGCGACATGGGGAGTGTAGTTGCCATAAAAACGAGACAGTCCGATCTGGAAAGCACTCGTCGCTTTTCATACTGGTAGATATGTCTGCTAGCATTTCTCGAAAGCGTGCTACGCTGTCGTAGCTCCTCGCTTTATGAGCGGAAACCTGCCCATTTAATTTCCCATGAGAAATTGCGCGCGTCCCCGGCCTCTCCGTCGCATTTTCTGGCGCACACGCGTGAAGTGTCGTCCGTTCATTCAAACGCGTTTCTCAAACAGCAGCGCATGTTCCTTCCTCGCGAAGTGCCCATATCCAAAATGGTCACGTACAGACTCTACGTCACGCGGATACCGATCTTTAAAGCCGCACGCTCCCGAATCCAGCCGGTCCCGCCGGCGCGATCTTGCCGTATTATGCACCGACTCGTCCCGGCGTCTATTATCTTCGGCGTGCCGCTCGTTCATCTTTTCCTCCCGTGACTATGATCGATGGCGAGAGCGCCGCTAGCTCCTCGGCGCTTATATCTGACTCGCGAAAATTACATTCGTTACACGACTCGATACGCGCGCGATACCGCAGATACCCTGGATCGAGGCTCCGGCTGTAACTCGTCGTTCGAGTTTTTATCAGAGTTCAACTCCTTTATTCAGAGATTCTGTTGAAATAATTCTTACGATCGTGTAAATTAATTTAATAAACCAAATCGTGCCGTTGAATAAAGTAGATTTATCGGCGATGAAATCACCGAGGATAATATTGAGTTCTCTTTTTCTTTCTCCATCGCCGTTGATTTTCATCAGGTTCTTATTATTTCTACGGAAATATCGCAGTGATCGATACACGCGAACTCTTGCAAGATTCCTCTCTCGCGTGATTTTCCCAGCATACCGGTTTCTCCGCGGTGGAAAAATGCGGACTCGGCTCTCCGCCGGTGTGTACAGGCGATGAAGCGCGGATCGCGTTGACGAGGAAGAGAACTGCGATGTGATTGCGCCTTATTAGGGATGAGTCCGTCGAGTCCGAGCAGGGGAAGCGACGATTGTCTGGCTGGCAGAGGAGCATCGTCCTCTATTCGCGATTTACCCAAGCGGGATTCGCGGTACGCGGCGGTAACCAATTAGGGGCATCGCGACTCTCAAACTCGTTCTAATGAACCGCGCTCTGGCTACCTGCACTCCTAATGAACTTAGCTCGAGATTTCGTAATAAAGAAGCACTACCGTAACCGCGAACTTTCGCGACGTTCATATTCCGGTACATTTTATCGCCACGGTGATTTTATATTCCCGACGTTGCGGCGCGCGCTCTCTCTCTCCGACGCAACTAACGAAGGATTAAAAGTTTCAGGAATTTTCCACTTATATTTCTGTAAGCAGTTTTATATCATGCCATGTTAACCCGAATATACGATTAGTTCCACGCTGCAATTTCTATACTCGTGAAAGACTCTTCAATTTTTTTACGAGATTTTTTTCCAACTTTTGCGAAGCGAGCGTAAAGCGCGTAAATTTTACTCGCAAGTAAATTCTAAATCACAATAGAGGTTGACGAAATTAGAGTTTAAATAGAATTAGTAATTTAATTCTACAATTACGCAATAACAATAATTTAAGAAATAAACGAACGCGGAACATCGACACGCAAAATCTCTCTGATCTTCTTTAAATCCCGGATTTACATTTTTTTCCAGTTGCCACTCGAACGAACGTCTATTCCTTCGTGATTTCGTCTCCTGTTCGGCGGGCACCAGCGGTGGCAGACTCGCGCGATGGCTGCAGCCAGACAGCTTCGTCGATCCTTCTCAATGCGAAGCGCTTTACTCGCGGGAAGAAATGAGATGCGGATGGCCGGCCATCGTCACGGTGCTGACGAGAGATCAATACGGCGAAGTCGTGCACGTTCCCGGATTGAAGGTATTTCTTTCTCTGAGAGCGACATACCAATTTCCGAGTCGCGAGGTATCGAGACGCAAATTATTCTTACAGATCGAAGTCAAAGCTGTGCCGATCGATAAGACCGACATCACGGAGTCCGATCAGAGCAGGAAGATCCGTCGTGTCTCTCAACCGGACCCCATGACTTTCGGTGGTCATCCGCAGCCGTCTCTGGACGTTCCGTACGAGGTGACCATCAATAACAAGATGTGCTTCTACGCCATTACCATCATGAAGGCCTATCAGAATTACTCGTTCGAGGAGCTGAGGTTCATGTCGCCCGCCGTCAAGCGATTGAGCGAGAGTATGCTGGTGAGGCCTAACGGCGACGGCAGTTACAGCGCCACGTGGACACCGTCCTCCGTCGGCTGGTACTCGTTGATGATCACGGTAGACGGCTACAACATGGAGGATGTGCGTAAATCATTTATCTCGAGAAACTTAGGATGTTCGGGATAAAATTGCATTCGATACGATCCATTTCGTTCTTGCGTTGCGCGGCCGAAAATAAATTCAAATAGGTTTCAAGTAGGCTAATCTAATTCCGCTTTATTTAGAATTACAAAGTAGAGGTGAAGGAACCTCCGCAAGGTATGCAACCGCCCACTCAGAACATTGTCAAAAAACCGCAGCTTCAGCCAAGCAGACTCAGGAAGTTTGTGGCGAAGAATAGCGCCGGCTTGAGAATACGAGCCCACCCGTCGCTGCAGAGCGAACAAATCGGATTCGTCTCGGTTAACGGCACTATAGCTTTCGTCGATGAGGTATTATCTAAAGCTGTTTAACCGTTGACGCTTTGATTAAATTAATTTTGAGCTTCCTGTAAAATAAACTAATATAATACACATTTCCGCAAAATGTTGAGACATCGAAAAATATTTTTGTTATTATTATCGTCGCATTATTTTATTCCAAATTATTTCTACATTTCCTTTTTTATTTTTTTTCTAATTATTTTAAAGATGAAAATGGCGGAATAAATTTCTCTTTCCGTTTAATCAGATCCATAACGACGACGGTGTCTGGCTACGGTTAAACGCGGAGACGATCAAGGAATATTGTCACAGCAGTCATCTCGAGGCCTGGTGTTTGCAGTACAATCAACATTTGGGAAAAACTCTGCTCCTTCCTGTCGAGGAGCCAAAATCTATTTTAGATCAAGTTATCAAGGAGACTATCCTGCGAAAACGCCCTGATACTAGTGACGAGTATGTAAAAATTGTTATTTCTGTCATTTTTTTTTTTTTTTTGGCAACTTCCTACTTTAATGCGGTCGCTTACAGAAAAAGGAAGACGGTAACCTTCGACGCCGGAAGAAGCATGATAGTCGTGAAATGCGGTGCTTCCGGGCACAATATTAGAAGCAAACCGAGCTTGAAGGGCGCGCCAATCGGTATGCTAGCACTTGGAAATACTGTGACTGTCGAGGAATACGTAAGTTGATCTATTATTTTACTAAATGCCCGCATTTCCTTTTACATATCACGGAACTTCATGATTTATTTAGTGTGTGAATCACGAAGGAACTTGGGTGCGCATCGATGACGATTCGGTGACGAAATATTGCTTTGACAAAGGCCGAGAAGCATGGTCGCTCGCGATTAACAAGCAAACCGGCGTGATTTATATGAAACTTGAGCAAGATTTAGAGAACGATCCGATCGAGAAAAAGCCGATGATTCCGGACCCGGCCGTCTCGCCGAGCAATAAAGGTTTCGATTTTTCGATTCCTTCCGTCAGTCACGAAGGCTTCAACTTCACCGCACAAAATTACACACCGGACACGGTGGAGTCCATTGAAAGCTGCAACACGAATCCCTTCATTTTCGGCTCGTACAATCAACATGACTCGCCAGGTATAAAATCGCAAGACAAAATTCGGTCGATTTGCTATACGTAAATATTTTGCTAAATATGTTTTCAGGGAGTGAGCGTTTCACACCGGAAAAAGCCGATGGAACTCCAAAGTTCTCCAAACCTCATTCTAAGGAAAGAGTAGCGAAAGAGCGCGAGAGGGAAGGCGGCGGAGGAAAGTTCAGCGTTCTTCAAAAATGGCTGAGAGGAGATGACAAATGTCATGGGGAGAAAAAAAGTTCTCCGGGCAGGTATGGAAATATATTCGCACATAATATTCTTCTGATAAATTTTTAATATTCTAATGAGGCACAACTTTGTCAATCTAGAACTTATTTTTTTTTTTTTTTTTTATTAATACGTGAACTTTAAAACTATCGATTTTTTCAATATAAAAATAATCTCGATATTGATGTCATTTTTTTCATAACATTATAAATTCTTAAAAGTTGTAGTTCTCTATGTTAATATGCAAGTGTACTGATTATTAATAATTTTCAGAGATTTCTCTGAATTCGTGGGCGTGTCTGTGAAGGAGTTGGTAAAAGCGATGGGCGAGAGTCGCGCGAACGGCAACGGGGCGACACCACCGGAAACCCCGCGGCGAATGTCAAGAAGTTCCTCGCCAAAGAATCCCCAAGGTGGGTCACCAAGATTTCACAGCCCGTCTTCTAGTCCGGTTCCGATACCCGGTACGTATGCGGCTTTTGCATCTATTAAATACATTTAAACGTCATTTCCCTACTGAACGGATTCATTTTCTAATTCATTTTTAATACTCTTATATCATGTGTGACAATTTGGCACTGCAATTGCTTTGAAAATGAAATCATTTCAGAAGCTGTGAAAACGGACGCTGATACTCTTTGTAAGGCTGTACAACATTTCTTGTATATTTATATATTATATATATATATATGTTTTCTCTTTTTTTTTTTTATCGCGTATTAGAACACAAAATTCGACACAGTGATATTACAGTGAGAAATATTGATAGATGATAGAAAAATGTTTTAGACAATTATTCTAATTACTAAGTACACTATTTGGTTAGTTATAACAAATTAGTCATGTTGATCTTAGCTGGGTCCAGTCGACAGCCAGCCGTGTCTGGCAATTGTCTCTTCCCTCCTGCTGCTAACGCACCAGGTACTCGCTCCTATCCTATTGGATTATTGAAGCTGTAAGATAGCGAATCAGAATGCTCGGAATCTGTATCTTTGAGAGGAATCTGTTTTTAATCATCACTTATTTTATATATAGGATTTGATGGCACAGTAGAATCCACTTCGTATTGATCAGTGAATATTACGATATTGTATTATGCATGCGAGATAGCGTGTAGTTGCAATGGCACGCGATATATTGTTTCGTTCTTTAGACACGCATGATTGATCACATCATACGCACCGAGTAGACTACGCGGTCCGGAAACGGAAAGCTTGGTAGAGCTTCATCACTAAGACATGACACACCATATAAATATACTACAATTAATCAAAATTATTAGGTGGGAGAAGCGCGATAGGAGGGGGAGAAAGTATGAGTAGCAGCCCTGTGCTCTGCGGCTCCCCCCGAAGTGTCGGCCTCTCCCCTTTAGGTAAGATCACTACACAGTAATACACCCTATCCTAGTTTACATTGAGTCGAGATCTTATACCACAAACAGTTGATCATAGGATTCTTACACTTCAAAAATAGAATACAAAAGTGCATACTATATGTACGTTTTTTTTAGAAATCTTGATTTACAATATAAAGTCGCACGAAGTAATCTGCACGATTCGAACTTTCTGAATGAATTATGTAAGCGAATGTTATAAATGTCTCGTACTATATCACTTTCCATGCGTAATAAGGTGAGAACTCGATATCCTTGTCGGAATTGAATATCCAAATGTATTTTCTTGATGTGCGCTACGCAGCTCGATTTTTAGTATATTGTTACTTTATTTTCTTTTAAAGTGTCAGGAGGGATGGTCGACAGCGTGACGTCGCAGCGTCGCGGCTCGACGCAGAGCGATACAAGTGCCGTGGCGAGCAGCCTGACGCGAGATCCATCTCAGTCCCCAAGCGGTATTAGCACCACTGCCAATACGCGTGATCTATCACCGAGTCCGAGTTGCAGTTCTCTACAAATGAGATCCGAAGGCAGCATAGCTAGTCCACCCGATACTCCCAAGAAGGAGTGTGCTGTAAGTAATTTAGCGTAAAAGCCTTCTTTCTATTTTAATCGCTTTTCTCGGTACTTTCTTTCTGCTTACTTTCCTCGGTATTAAACATGAGAAAACTTTTCATGATAATCTAATATTGTGCAAAGAGCAATAACGTGAAATTGCATTGCTTCTTGCAGGATACCCAGGAGAGTCCGCGTAAAGTGTCTCAAGCGCAAACACAAACGAGCCCTGAGAGCGCCACCACGGCTATGAAAGGTCACTTCAGCATTGGTTCGTCTGGAGTAAAGGACGAGCGACATTCGCCGAAAATGAGCAGAAGGGATCATATAAAAGCTGTGAAAACGAGAGTGAAGCGCGCCATGTCACCCGCTAACGCGCATCAGAGTCCTAATCCTAATCGCACTCTGAATTTGAGTAAGGACAAAGTGAAGGAAGCTATTAGTCCTTCTGTGGCGGAATGTTTGCGAGCCGTTTTCGCCGCGTTCTTGTGGCACGAGGGGATCGTGCACGACGCCATGGCGTGCGCGAGTTTTCTCAAATTTCACCCGAGTCTACCGAAGCAGGGTGCGCTGGTCGTAACGCGACAAGCCGTCGTGCAATCCAGCGACAAGCAGCAACAAGAGCAAAAGGCACGGCAACGACACTCCGTCGAAGTGACGAACGCCGGCAATTACTTGCACATTCAACCCAGTACATTGGAGACTCTCACGCGTTCAGCGGCGAACGCTAACGCAAATAGAAGCAGGAAGAAACAGGAGAATACGATCAAGGAAGAGATTCAGGCAAACTCGGGCAAGCTCAGCTCTCTGCCCGAGTTTCACACGGTCGCAGTGCTACCGCCCGCATTGAAGAGCCTGGTTTTCCTCTGGGAGGAACTCAGCACCAATTGCCTGCAAGCCATCGAGCAACAATCGATTCTAGCCAGTCCTATATCGCAGATACAAACGATGAAGCTGGCAAAACGGCCGATACCGGAGAAACGTCCCAGGGAAGACAAAGTGAAGGAACGCGAGAAGAAAGGTAGCCGGAAGAAAAAGGAATGGAAGCCGATCGGAAGAGCGAACACGTCCGAGGTTTTAATCGAACGTGAAACCATCTGCGAACTCTGCGGTTTGATGTTCCCGCATCCGGTCACTTATCATATGAAGATGATGCATCCAGGTTGCGGTTGGCACGCGGGTGGCAAGGGATACAACAGCGGCGGGAACTACTGCGTAGGATGGGCGGGCAACTGCGGCGACGGCGGTGTCGGTGGCAGTTCGTGGTACTTAATCTGCGACACGTGCAGAGACAAGTATCTAAAGGCCAGAAAGAGCAAGTTTGCGAAGAAATTCGTGAGCGGAATTTCCAAAAGAAAGAACGGCACGAGCAAGATTTTATCCCCGATTAATAGTCCCAGCGGAAACGAAACTCATATCATTATGAAAAACAACGCGATGTTTCTACTGGATCTGGCTAGTGCTTCTGGCTTTAATATTCCGAAACAGCAGAGACGCCCTTCGCAGACTTTATCATCCGTCGCTGAGAATTATAGTCCCCCGGAGGCCACTGGGCCATTCCCGCCGACTGGACCATTCCAATGTTTGCAAGCCTTAGGTGTTCATCACTCACAGAGTCACGACGAGAGATATTACGAAGAAACACTGAGACGTGAAAATGGACAACAAAATAATTACGAGGGAAGCGGCGGCGTGTTCAACAATGCGAATGGCAGAGTAAGACATTCTTTGTTTTTCTTTTTCCAACATTTAACATTTGTTTTAATTATTGCTTTATTTGCAGCCACTGTCGGAGTATCCCATGAGCGACAGTGATAATGAAAGCGGCAAGAATCGTAGCATGTTCCATAGATCAGTGTCTATGTCTACCGGTGCACCTTGGGCTAGGAATAGTAACGACGGTAGAGTTGTTATGATGAGAAAACGGAATAACAGCAGTGGCGAAATGAATAACGGTATAATTTTTAATATTTCTTAAACAGTTTATAATAATATAAGGCCCAAAAATGAATAAAATGTATATTTTAAGATTAATGTGCATTTTATTTAATTTTTTTGCTTTAGAATCTTATATCATATCATTTGGCAGGCCTAGAACTTTATTGCGATACATTTAAATGTTATAATTTAAAGAAAGAAATGGTTTAGAATGTTAAAATGCATATTTTATACATTATTATGCCGTATAATGTTATATCACAACATTTTTTAGGTTAGAACTTTAGATGTAAATTTTCTTTACTGCATGAAATCTTATATTTTAAACAAAGAAATGATTTAGAATTCTAGAATATAAGATTTTGATGCATTGTAATAAAGTTCTAAGCCTACCAAACGGTATAATATAAGATTCTAAGGCAGAAAAATGAATGAAATGTACATTTTAACATTAATGTACATTTTATTCATTTTTGTGCCTTAGAATCTTAAATTATATTATTTGTTGGATCTAGAACTTTTAAATCTTGAGTTTTTTTTAAATATTAAGTTTTTTTAATAAATACTAATAACGATTAATACATTTTATTGTTCTTCCAGAAGCGGGCTCCTCACTTTTGTGTTATCCATCTGCAGCGCTGCAGAAATTAGTGCCATCAATGGATCAATCTGCGATAGTATCTGCGAGTCAAAATGAAGTGGCGAGTAACGATCGAATAGAGATTCTTATGAGACCTGTGATGTTGTTCGTTCTTCAACAACACAACTTGCAGCATCTGCAGCTCGCGATGAAGCAAGCGTTGCGCCGCGCCGCTTGTCGAGTTTACGCGATGCAGGCGTTAAATTGGCTTTTAAGAAGCGTAACGCAACCAATTTGTTTGCACGACTTGCTCTGGTGGTTTGTTTCGTCTCTTACACCGGTCATTCCTTCTGATAGCACGGATGCGAATGATGATGATAATAAAACAGAAAAGAAAGAAGATCATGTAAGTATTTTTAATAAAAATCTATTTGCTAATGTTAATGAATATAATTTGAATATCGTCTCTTTAATTTCCAGGATATCATCGGTGTCAGTGAGCATCCTTTGAGCGATTTGGTAATAGCTGGAGAATCCGTCAATCCGTTACCCACTGTGTTTCACACCTTATTGCAATCAATTGCGGATTTAATGCTGTTACCGCCACTTGGTAAGTGGCTCGCAATAAATCGGAATAAACATTTTATGGATATAGTAAGATAACATTGATTTATATATCTATATACAGGTTCTCCATTGCAACAAGCCGCGATCCGATGCTGGGGCATTCGATTCACGCCGGCGGATCACATGTTCCTGCATAGAAGTCACGTATTCAGTAATATCAGTAAAATTCTGTCGCGATCCGAGGAGGAGGAAGATGTAACGATGAGTATGCACGAGAGCCATCAATCGACAGTTTCGCAACAGATCAGTGGCTGCGTGGAAGCTTTGAAAGACTTAACATCCAGCATCGAAATTAAAGCTTCCAGCAGGCAAGCTATGATCGGTAGTCTCACGGACAACTCGACCGAAACATTTTGGGAATCTGGAGACGAGGATCGTAATAAAACTAAAGTGATTACTATCGTCTGTGGTGCTCATGCCTTGCCTAGAATGGTATACGTGCACATTGATAACTGCCGCGATTTAACAGTAAGTTAAATTTCGTAAAACTGAATCATTTTTGTATCAAGCAATATTTCTAATATGAAATTTGTTTAGCACAAGGTTTCCAGCGTGACTTTCCTGTCTGGTGTTAACTCTGATGAGATGATGAAACTGAGATCTGTAGAAATCGAAAGTAGATCAGCCGGATGGATTAACTGCCCAATCACTGGTAAAATAAGAACATTTTTTTCTCAGGATATAAAATATAATTTAAAGAAAATGTACAGCTGTACGAAATGATAATGTAATCTGTTCAGAATATTATATACAATTCTTTGCAGATCAACGTCATGTTGTTGTGGGCATGGAACTAAAGGGTCCTGATAATTCTTTGAGAGTTCGTCAAATCAGAATGCTAGGCGAGATTGAAGGAGGATCTTTGAAAGTGGGAAAGCAGTTAAGCGCGCAGACAATTCAACAGAGAAATTGCGAGGCAGAAACCTTGAAAGTATTCCGCCTAATCACTTCTCAGGTAAATTAGGCTCAATTTTTTACAATTAATCTTTTTGCCTTAACATTTTCCACAATACCTTGATTTTATTACAGGTATTTGGGAAACTTATACAAGGAGAGAAGCAGCAACAGACTGAACCAACGGAAGGTGTTAATGATGATCTGGAAGACAGTAACGATTTACGAGAACATATGGTTGGAATATTATTCAGCAGAAGCAATTTGACACACTTGCAGAAACAAGTATGCACTCATATTGTACAAGCGATTAGGAAGGAAACTGTACGCTTGAGAGAGGAATGGGAGACGCTTCTATGTTCCCCGACACCCGCTAACAGTGTACTGAGCGACAACAGCGATCTACCAAAAGCGGCCGACACTTATTGCTTCGAAATGCTTTCTATGGTTCTCGCTTTGAGCGGTAGTTCTGTAGGACAATATTACTTATCACACCAGACTGGATTACTGAAAGATTTATTAAGTTTGTTGCACACTGGATCGGCCAGAGTACAGCGACAGGTATGTTCTTCGTGTTAGCACTATAAAAAAAAAAACGATGTAGAGTTTGAAACATTTCTGATCGCAAATTTTATTTTTCAGGTAACATCTCTTTTAAGACGGATACTGCCTGAAATTAAACCTGAAACACTAGCGAGTGTTATAAACGTCGAACGATTGCCACCCACCGATTTCAGTATTGTATCCGCCGCAAACAGCGGATTCACCCACGTTTCAGGCTTCGACGAACATTCCGCCGGAATTCTCGACGTATTTCTTAGTTGTATCGCAAAATCATTGACTGTGCAAGTTAAAGTAAAGGGAAAAGAAAACAACGGCAAAGCGCTACAGACTGTTTCGTTGGCTACCAGCATCCATCCGAAGAGTGACGTTGGATCGAGATGGTGGCTGAGGGGTTGCATGACGCGTAAGCTAGCGGAAGTGATAATTCAGTTGTTGAAGGACATGGCATCGGTAAGTGTAACAAAAATCTAGTTGATTTTTCTTATATAGCACTTTAACTGACGTATTTTTTATGTCAGGGCAAATTGTCGGAGGAATGGGCATCTGTGACGAAAGCGGCCATAGCTGAAAATATCTTGAATTTGACTAGACTCGACGAGAAGAGTCGCGATCCCACGGAGTGCCTTCGATCTCCAACATTGTGGTTGGCACTTGCATCTTTGTGCGTTCTAGATTCGGATCATGTGGAAAGACTGTCATCCGGCCAATGGAGCGGTTCAGAAGGACAACCATTACCGCCTAGAGTGAGATCATTTTATTGGATGTCTAAATTACTATTGTCTAAATTTACTATTGGCCAGTGAAATTAATTAATCTTGTTTTTCTCTCGTTTATTCAGCCAACGTGTAGTAATCACGACGACGACGAGACCACGGCTATTATTCAATGCAACGTTTGCGGTAATCTGTGCGCGGAATGCGATAGAATTCTCCATCTTCATAGAAGAACTAGAACGCATCTAAGACAAGTGTGCAAGGAGGAGGAGGAAGCGATACGGGTGGACCTGCACGAAGGTTGTGGTAGAACGAAACTCTTCTGGATCTTGGCTTTGGCGGACAGCAGAACGTTGAAGGCGCTCGTAGAATTTCGTGACGGTTCGCCAAGAAAGCCGGTTGGCGTCACCACCGGTATTTGTCGATTTTGCGGTACGACGGGGAATACGGGCTTGCTAGCGATAGGCAATATTTGCGCCGATCACGATTGCCAGGAACATGTTAAGAACGCTTGTAACAAGGTTCACTCTTGCGGCCATATTTGCGGGGGTGTTAGAAACGAGAGAACCTGCTTACCTTGTCTGCATCGTTGCTTACCGGGGACCGATTTAAAACAGGATGCAGATGACATGTGCATGATTTGCTTCACCGAGGCCTTGTCCTGTGCACCGGCGATTCAGTTGCAGTGCGGCCATGTGTTCCATTTGCATTGCTGCCGGCACGTACTGATGAAGCGTTGGGTGGGACCGCGGATCACCTTCGGTTTCTCCCTGTGCCCAATCTGCAAGGTACCGATGGATCATCCGACCTTGGCCGAGCAGTTGGCAAGTGTGAAGGAACTCTACGAGGATGTACGAAGGAAGGCTTTAATGCGTTTGGAATACGAAGGCTTGCACAAGTAATAATTCTTTTTTTTTTTTTTCAAATACTGCTAAAATATTCGGTGCGTATAATCGAAACTTCTGCCTTTTCCACAGAGCGGAAGGAACTTTTGCTCCCGGCGGTCGCTATCAGGACGCCGCCGCTTACGCGATGGAACGGTATGCGTACTACGTGTGCTACAAGTGTCAGAAGGCTTACTACGGTGGTGAGGCGCGTTGCGACGCACAACTAGGCGGGGAAGCGTTTGATCCTGCGGAACTAGTGTGCGGCGGTTGTAGCGACGTGGCAAGAGCACAGATGTGTCCGAAGCACGGGGCAGACTTCCTCGAGTATAAATGCCGATACTGCTGTTCGGTGGCAGTCTTCTTCTGCTTCGGAACCACGCACTTCTGCAAACCCTGCCACGACGACTTTCAGCGTGTGACCACCATTCCCAAAGGCGAACTGCCTATGTGCCCTGCTGGTAAGTGAACGTTTTTTTCTTTTTTCTTTTTTTTTACTTGATCAATATCTCACTGATCTGGGAATTTTGTCGTAGGTCCCAAGGCTAAGCAATTGGACGGAGATGAATGTCCACTACACGTAAAACATCCACCTACGGGAGAAGAGTTTGCTCTGGGTTGCGGCATTTGCCGCAACGCGCATACGTTCTAAGCTTCCAGTGCTTTCTTGTGATTTTCATGAAATTGGAATTGAACATAATTTATAGTAGATTATGAGAATGGATGGCATAGCTTTGATCCGGTGAAGGTGTATTTGTTAAGTAATGGATAAGTCGTTTTTATCCGCAAATTTAGTCATTATCTATCGATGAGAGACAAGCGCATAAGCTTGCCTATCAAACTTCCACAAGTGAATCAAGAGGAAGCTTTGTATTGGACGCAGAATTAATAGATATTCGTAATTATACTTAAGCATTTTATCATAAAATTATAAAATTCTCTCTATTATTTGAGAAATAATTGATTTTGAATATATCAGTAAGTAATATACTGACAGATTATGGGATAGATGAAGATTGTGCATATTTAAGAGTATGCAGTAAATTATCGCAAATTCACTTAAACAGAACGGATAAAAAAGATGAAATAAGAATCAGATTGTGTGTTTAATTGAAATGTCAACACAGATATATTGAAATCTATAATAGATTATCTATTATATAAATATAATTATAAAACTAGCTATAAAACACAATATAATTATATTTATATTATATATTTATGTAGGCATTTCAATATATATATAAATAATAGACTCTTTATGTCTATACATTTCGAATGAAATAAGTAAGTCCCTTGAACGTTGCATTTCACATGTTAGATTTTTATTTGTTTTTATACTTTTCCAGGCGAGCGTATAAACCGATCTATAAACCACTCTTAATATTATTCTTCCTACTGTTTACATATTTGTAATGTCTATTATTGTATATGTTATTTACGCAGTTGACAGTATCGTCATTTTGTGGCATCGTGTCGTATATGAATGTTGCGTGTGAATGATATTGCGCTGAACACACGTCGATTGTTATTATTTATTTTCTATGCTTGTGAGAATTAAAAATCTAGTTGCGGATGTTGTATTGATGACCTGTTCTAATGTACACTATTTATTTATTAATCTATAGACACACTACAACTTGGAAACCTCGCCATTTTATGTTTTGCCAATGATCTATCGAACACAATTCCATAACGCATATTACACGCATCAATTGTTATTATTTATGTTCTCAATATGTAAGAATTAAAAGGCAAAGAATCAAACGAGTCATTTTATTTCATGAAATTTTCATATTATATTTTACATTATTCCACATATATTATTCCACACATTATAGCGAAGTTAAATAGTTTCAGAAAATATGCTACATCAAGATTTTAGATTTGATTAATCAGGAAAATTGTACTGCTTATGCTGCAGCCCTACTAAATTTTTGCGCTATACATATTTTGTAGAGAATTTAAAATTCCCGCGTTTATATCGTCACCGTTCGTTGGCGTTCGGCGCCAGGGGTGCCACCAAGCGGCAGTTGACCACAAACAGTCTCCCTGGAACATAACGTGTGTGTGTGCCCGCGCGATCCTGACGTTTTTCGCCTCGATCAGCGGTAAGTAGCCTTTATTTACATGTCGTATAACAATAGTTACATAATTCCCGAGGCACGCTACACGCGTGTAACCGCGCGTCGCACGCCAGCCGGCGGCAAATATGAGTTTTCCGCGCGCGACAAGACGTCTGCTCGAGAATGAGAGAGACATGAGCTCCTACGCGTGTTCGTGCCACCCCGCTGTAGTACCGCTGTCAACTGGGCACTGTGTTTATTTTTATCACGAATTGCAGTCAATTGCGGCGAGCCGGGCGCCGTTTCAATTGAGTGGAATTACGCGCGTTCGCCGTCGTTCGCGCGATTCATGAATCTAGACTCGTGCGAGAAAACTCGCGATTCGTGCGGGAAAGGGTGTGAAAAACGGGGACTTTCGATTTTGCGATTTTCGAAAGGTCAGTTTCGTCGGGTCGCAAAAACGATGAACACTTCCGGTCGACTGCCTGCAGCGATTACTTCACGTCATGTTTTCTTTGCGACGGCCCTTAACCTCACTTCCACAAGCGTTCTGTCACTTCGGAAGATGCGCGCGACATCGCCTCATCCTTGATTCCTGTAAGTGACATTATACTAGTTCATTCATAACAATCTCTTAATTGAGCCTCAATTCCGTCGTGTACAAGACGTGCTAATAACTCGTTAATTCTCCCTTCATTCTTTGTTATTTAGAATTTTTACATGAATCGTGATGCTTCTCTAAGCCTTGGATTCTTGCTTGACAACATATGTTTAATTAACTATATTTTTGTCTATTAAGTATACTCTCATATACACTTTTTAAAAATGATGAATAACTAAATGTATTATGGAATAATCTCTATTTATTTATTATATTTTCAAGGGAAGAATTATTTTAGTTTAATATTGTGCACAGTTTTTGAACTAATTTCGTTTTTATAATAATTTGTAACATTAATCTAACCCATGCAATATACTTATTCTTTTATATATTTCTTTGATATTTATCCTTTTAATTGTTTTTTAGGCAATGTCGGCAGAAAAAACTGCATAAAGTATAAAAATTTATTATTGATGAAACTGGATGTAAAAAAGAAATTGGTTCAAATTTTGCGTTAATTAATCCATAAAAAGATTTATTTAAAAAGAAATAAGCATGCACGAAACATTTGGGCGTAAAACGTGGTTTAATATGAGAAAAGTGAACACTTGTAGTATTTATACACGTGTTTATGATTATATTAGTTACATCTGCACGATGAACTCATAATTAATATTAATGACCTGATACCAATCAACCTCTGAGGACCGCGATATTTCACAGAAATTTTTCGCCGGTGTTTCTTTTTATGCTCGGTGCAGACGAACGGTAAATTGTACATGAGCGCCGTCTCGAGATTTAAATCGATTTTACTTATGGTCCAGCTGCGTATCGCGATCTAGCTTAACTTGTATAAAATGGAATGTTTTTATTACGACTGTAATCGACACTAAAATTACCGAGAAGTGTTACAATTTTTACAGAAAATTATCATTGTAGAGACCCAACGATTCAATCGTCCTATTCATTTAATATTTTATTTGATAATGAAACATTTCTGCTTCGAATGGAATTAAATCATCAAAATCGAATTAGTCTCGGGATTTTTTAATCTACTAATGGCGCATATGAAAGAGTACCTAAATGGAAGAAATAAGATCATTATCAACTTAAAGAAAATTTACGATAACTGTAACCTCGAGAGCCTGTTCGGGAGAGACATCGCATTTCGCGAAAACTGGTTTCGGACACGTGTGTAGCACGCGTCGCGCCGTCGAGCACGCGCCTGTCGTTCATCCGAACGGAGAGCTAGGTGCGCATAATGCACCTATCTCTTGCTTGTATAAGCGAGAGCACTTGCTATTTGTTTTCGGCGTAAGTTACGTGTCGTGGGGAAGTCCATGAGTAACGCGATGTATATTATCTAAATTATGCAGGGCGCATCGTCTTATTCGCATAATAATGACGGAGGCGCTTCTACGGAACGTTAGCGATCTTACGCCAGTTGCGGTTATTTTAACGCCATATGAACCGCCCCTTAATCGAAGTTTCATCGGAGTGTACTCGGGGAACCAGTTTCGGCGATGAGAGATCACCCGTACCGTTATTTTTCTTTATACATATATGTTGCTAAAACACGTGTTGCATATCAATGTTGTATAGTCTGCCCCGATAATTTGGCTGATGGAAATATTTGGACTGGAAAATATTATTTTTATGGCAACATTATAGGGAATATTATAGCGTCGTTTAAAATTGTTTATGACGCACAAAGTGTGATAGATACATATCTGATGATTCATTTTTTAATTTAATATTTTATTTACATAAGTAATGAAGCGTAATATTTTGAAAATATATTGAAAGAATATGTTTTCGTATTTTAGATTTTATCGTGAAATTAATATGCAACTAAAGATGCTTTATTATAGATTTAACGTGATTATCGCAACCATGAAGGAATAATTGAGCTAATGCGTTCTTTATATTCTTACAAAACGCCATTGTCGTTACTTAACATGTGATACGCATAAGCGAGTTCAACCTTCGTGTCTTCGTCATTGAGCGCGGAAGATGTCCTCGTGACGCTCTAAATTAGCACAGACAGTTTTCACCGTTGATTCAATGTCAACATTAATTAACGATCGTATGCAAAGGATTGAGTCAGTTGCATTGTGTGCGCATATACAATTCGTATACGCTTGAAAGCGCGAAGCGTCTGAAAATTTTATGTTTTCTCCTCGTGCGGCACGGGTTTTTTTTCCTCTTTTGACCGTTGTTAGGGTAGAAAGTTGAAAACACGTCAAACTTGTCGCATCAGTGGGTACGCGAGATGTATTAATTAGGCAAATGTGCCTGGAAAAGCATTTCGCGCGCGTCTCTTCATCAAAGATCCGGTTAACTGACGACAACCAATCGATTGAAATGGATTCTTCGACGAAAAACTGTTATAAGTCATTTCCTCCATTTATTAACAGGAAAAGGAAAGTTTATGACAGTAGTGTAAAATGCATAATGTAATGGCTTTGCCGTTCTGCTTTTTTATGGTTTTTTAAGTCTAAAAACTCTTTAGAAATCTAAAAAGTTCATCTCAAAGTTGATAAAAATTGATATATGTAGAATTTTTATTCTTGCTCTCATGCAAGATATGTGATTCAAGTCTTGCGTCTTACATCCGTTATTGAATATTGATTTAATAATCTAGTTATAGTATGCAATTTCCTTTTCAAGATGTAGAGTAGAAACTCACCGACGTTAAATGTATGCAACTTACGATGGGATGTTTCTGCAACAGGAAATTCTTTTCACGCGGATTTTCTTGTCGTCCGTAATCATCCAGTAGAGCGACTCGCGATATTTAAATGTCGTTTCATCGTATTCAGAGTGTGACTACGGTACGTTGTGCGTACGGTGTATTCTAAACGTACCGTCAAAGCGTGTGCTTATTAGCCGGATTAACGGCATTGTAATTGGTCTTAAGTAATCACAGGCCGACTAAGACTCGCGCGTACTTCTGCTTCCTATTCATTTTTCAGTTACAAAACTCGATCTGCCTTTTAACGATCTCTCCTTCGGAAGCCGAGAACAAAGATCTCGGGGCCCTTTCAATAGCGAACTTGTAATTGCCGACTGGTTAGGTTCTAATAGAGGCCTTCTTCATCTAATTGCTTCTTGACGTATGAAACGAAGCGCACCATGGCTTCTTATCTGTGATCTTTTTGACGCCTCGTGTGCCAATTTACATTTGATTTTCATTCGTTTCCATCAGATCAGAAATTTTGTCAGATTAAGTACGTATAACGTAATGTTTGTTATAAAATTAAACTTGCTAATTATTGTACACTTTATATATTAATTTACTTATATAAAGAACAAATTTTCTGGATTCTGAGTTTTAAACATTAATGGTGCAATATTTAATTTCTTTACGAGATTAGAAGTAGGCATTATAAAATAATTCAACTTCGTACGAGTCGCATTAAAAGTATACTAAATAATACAGTGCTAATTGATCATTTTGACGTCAGAACATGGACCTATCACAACATGATTATTTTTGACCGCCGTTCCGAAAAGATGAAACGTAATGTTTGTTTTATAAAAGATACCTACGTGAATGAATTGAGACTAAACGATTTTTTTTTTTCTATAGCAGTTACGAACAAAGATTCTCTTTCAGCGTTGATTTTGGCTATAACAACCGGTTCCTAGTCGACGGTTCGCGTCGTGCGCTATAACTGTATCGGTCGAAGCGACGCTTCGTGACGTAGCGAGATCGTCAAGATCAAGGTTGTGGAAGCCCGGCGCTTTTGCATCGTGACGGAGAAACTCGTCAGTCGCGAGAAACTCGTTTACGCGAAGATAAATCGCGTGTAATGGTACGAACCTACCCGCGTACAGGGGTCCGATATGTGCATCTACGTGAACACAGCGACCGGCCGGCCGGTCGAGGCAATAACACGGACCCGTTTACGCGTGCACACAGGTGCGTGGAGCCTGGGAAGGTGAATGTGCCGCGGAACAGCGGCGGACACCTTCAGTCGGACCTTCTTCCTCTTCTCCTCAACATTGCGGACGGTGCATCGGCTGCTTCTCCGCGATCTCGCGTGCACTGCTGCAGTCCGCTGCCGCTCGCCGAAACCTCAGCCGCCGATGACGTTCTCTTTCTCGCGTGGAATACATTTATACGATACAAACACTATACGCGCGATACAAATCTTTCTCACATCCGATGATCGACATTTAATGTTCTGAGATATCAATCAGGATTAAAAGTGAAACGCGTGTGTCAGATGTATCTAAGAAAGCTTTGTTAAGAAAGCTCATTGGAATTCATCTGATTGATAGAGCGGATTGAATAAGTTACGAGTAGATTCGCGAACAAGGTCGTTAACTCACGAAACGCGGTGTGTCGTGCGACTCTGAATTTAGAAAACAATTCATCGCGTGTGTAGTAGTCGATTTACGTGACTAACGTGCTGTACGGAGCTGTCGTATTATGCGGCATCGCCGAGTGCATCGCTGATTCTTGTTCGCCGGTTGTTCGTGACGCGTGCCAGCCGGTGCAACGCGCATCTCACGCCGCCTTCGTCTTCCGGCGAATTGTGTCCGAGCGTTGTTAAATCATAACTGACCTAAGATCACAGACTCGATGAATATTGAGAGATTTCGAGGCAGTCGGCCACCGGATAATTTGCAGTCATTTGCATTTTATTAATAAATTATCGCGCACCGCGTGTTTCAATCGGTAATTTTTTGGCGAATATATGATTGAGCCTTCTGACATTTTTCCTGAGGTAAAATAACGAATTCAAATTTTATAGCGAGATTGTGAGGTTGATAAACTTTGTAAACGTGTGAATCGAACCGTTAGTGTGGTGATTATACTTAATAAGCACTATCGAATTTTTTTAATCACGACGAGATATGGGATACGAGTTTTACCATGGTCGTCGCGACATCATCGGCGATCTCTTTGATTGAGGATTTCTCGAAGGATACACTAGGAAGGTACGAAAAACACTAAAACTGTGTTTTTACTTCACTTTTTTGCATAGTTGATTGTTGCAATTAGGATTTGTTCATTGATCCCGGTATTTATAGCTATTTAAAATTGCAATGCATATAGATACATTATTATGTTGTTAAAATAGTAGGTTTAAAATATTATTTCAATTGAGGAATGATTGGCTTTCAAGACATTACATCATGCGAATTCGGTCAGAACGCACAACGGTAATAAATTTGGAGCCGTTACGCATTCAAGTTCTGCACTGACCGAACGTAATTTAAATTATTCTAAATGGCTTCACGTCGAGTTCCGTAAGATCTCCGCGATAATGTGCGATTTTATTTTTCGAGTGATTTCAGATTATTTATTTATTTTTTTTTTTTTTTTTTTTTTGCGTCAGACTGAATCGCGGTGATAAAACGCGAGCGCTCGGTTCCGATTCATCGCGCGCTTTAAGTATTTGTAGTAAAAAATTTTATGAGAGGAAAAAGTTTGCAAATTCGCGTATTAAATGTTGTTTTTTGGGTCGGTGAAATCTTCCCGATCGTTTCTCTCTTTTTGATGGCCCGCGACACGTTATACCGAAACACGCTGACAGATCGAAAGTATATTATTTAGTTGCGGATCGTGACGACCTGTCACGTGGCCAGACATTACTATTCGACCTCAATCGTTCGATAAACTCTTTTCAGCACTCGATAGAAAATATACCACATAATCACAAAATTACAAAATTATATTTTGTAATATAAATTTAAAAATTAAGATAAAAAATAACAAATTGACGTGTATGTGAGATTTATGTATATTTAAACGGCATATATGCGTGTTTTTTTCAATATTCCTCGGTATATCTACATACTGTTTACGTAAATCATCGTTATTACATAAGTATCGGATTGCGTCCAGAATTTTTTCCCAATACCAGTTAGAGAAATGAGAAAACTGCGAATTATTCAACAAGTTAACTCGACCTTGTGGCTTATAAAAAAATCAGGATAGAAACCTGCGATGAATCATTAATAAACCGGTCTACTCCGAGATTACGTGATGTGTACGATGCCGCTTCGGCAATATTTGTGCTGATACGTGCTGATTGTAGCCTTATATCGTATCATTGCGGTATAAATTACGTCGAAAATAATATCTGAATCATCTCTTGATGGAAATGTCACATTTGATCGTATGCATGATAAACAACTCTTAACGTGACTTGCACCTTCGATTTTAGGCGGATTGCGCTGATTTTTAGACAATCGAGTAGGTTACGCGAATGACGACATTGACAAATGAGTTTTTAGATAGTTACACTTGGGGTGAATATCGCGCATCGATTGCTCGTGCTAACACAGCGCGTGTTTCATAGATTACCTTGAACTTAAGCTTTCTATAAATCTTTTCGCACGATCGTTAAGTAGATAAGCTCTATAATGATTTAACATTTAGTTTTTTCTCGATTAAAATACGTTCACGTTCAATTGGATCGATTTAATTGAAATTGAATCGATTGAATTGAACTGATTTAATCGATTTAGTTGAACCTTTTGATTTTTCCATTTTGATTTTCTAAATCTTTGACAGTTTCGTGAAGAACAATTAATAGTGATATTAATTTTTCTAAGAATCTCTTTTTCTTTAATATACATCTTAGCAGTTTCATCGAAAAGGAAAAAAGAATATACGAATCTCTCTTACTATATTTTACAAGCTTGCTTCATTAAGCAGAGTATTGATTTCACGAGAAAAAGTTAGTGTAGGTGTAAGGCGCGAGAATTATTCAGATCTCCATGCTTTTGACCTTGTAATCCGAGATAGTGCGATATCTATTAAGAAGCTTTAACCTTTCGTGCTCTCTCGACACGACAAAACCGAAATTGGCGTTTTAATCAAGAGTTACACTGAATTACACGGTCTTAATCGCATTCTTCACGGTCGCTCTTCCGTCTTAAGACACCGTCAGCAATACGGTTTTCCCAAAGTGCACGACTCCAATTTATTACGCGCGTACGTGAGCACGATTTAATGCCGGGATGGCAAGAAAGGACGGCGAAGAAGAATCGTCTGACTCGAAGTGGACGCACGCTCAATTAAGGCGCGACCACACGTAGGAAACCGCCGCGCCGCGTAGCCCCCACGACCGACGACGAAGGAAAGGAGGATTAGTGTACGCTCAATTAAGGGGAGCACGCAGCCCGGAACGGACGTTGCTCCAGAACGTTCCGTCGCGCTGCGCCGACTTCGTCGGGTCCATTCTTATATCCTTCGCTCGACACATTCGTTGAGGCGCACAGGCGCGGCTGCGTTTTTCAGAGAACATTTAACTTCATTTTGTCGATCCACTTTTTACACGTGATGTTAATACAACAGTTTTGCAGCTTCATATTAATTATTTATATTTTATCGGTAACATTTTATAAATAACTTTTAATTTTTTACTTTTTTCGGGAAAAGATTTTTATTAACGAAGCCGATCACTCTTCGGGGTCAAAACTTACATATTAATTTTCAATTATTTCTTCCGGAATTCGAGTTTCAATTCGAAACGGTACATGCAGGTATAGTAAATTAATTTCAGCATAATAACCCCTTGCACACGTATCTTTTGAAACACTCTACGCAGTGAACGATGTAGTCAATTAGCTTTACATTGCATTCGGCGAGTAGCAACATTAACTCGTTGCTAATTGCAATCGCACAAGCGGCTCGCGAAGTATTCGCCTGCAGTTTTTTTTAGTGAGATTGCCCGATACGCTCGCGAGAATTCGTCCTGTGAATTCGCCGTTATTCGCTTCGTCCACCGTTTCTCGACCGTCGCGATTCTGCAAAAACAACTTATGGGTGAATACGAGCCTTCGGTGATGAGGTAACTGCGAGCACTCGCGGTCAACGATATGTTTCTTCGATGCGGAAGTTCTTCGATCTGACCGTAGGTATTCCGGAGAAGGTTGCTGCGTAGGTGAAGGTCCGGTGAAAGGTCACGGGAGACTGGTACCTCGCGATTAGCTTCGCAAAGACGTCGATGCGGCGAGATTTATCGAGAAGTTGCTCGTTAAAACTTCTCGCCTTAATTCAACGCTCGATATTCGAGAACTCCTTGTCGCAAACCACTTGTCTTTGGCTGTAATTGTATTTAATTGGAGATTCGATTAAAACGCTCATCAAGGGAGAGCGTTCACGTTTTATTTTCTTTACTTTATACAAGGTGAAGGTTGATTTAATTAACGTAACCGGTAAAGGTTAATTCAATTAATTTAACCGGTGAACCAAAGTAATCGGTGAAGTATGAACTGAAATACTGAAAAAATTTTCACCATAGCATTTGCTGTCATAAAACTTTTTTATTTTAATTTGATTTTTATAATATTAAATCGTACGCCGCGATGGATAAATTGCGCTAAAGATTTTGCATTCTAATTTCAATATTGGGCAACGATTCGCAACACTTCTATTCACATCTTGATATTTCCGGGTAATTTATTTTGCCTAACGGATATTACGTTCGAATGTTCATCAGTGATATCATTGTCTTCCTTTACACCTCGTGACTGTATGAGATTACTCACCCGAGACTCTCACAGGATCGATTTTCTCGCATGGGGACTTTTGCACGTATGACGCGATATATACCGGTGCGCGTCGCTCTTGTCTGCAAACCGTAATCGCGAGGGTGCTCTTTTCGGGCGATACGTCGGCGCCGTCGCAGCGGCGTCTCGATGTCCGGCAACGCCGAGTCAGTGCGTCGCGCGACGTCACTCGACCACGTGCTCCGTTGATTGTGTTCTCGCATCCTTTGCATCGCGCGCGTGTGTGTGTGTGTGTGATGTACACTGCCACGAAATTCACGGCTTATCTTCATTCCGCGTGAATGTCCAGGACGTATAAACGCGCGGTCCAGAAAAAGTAAATATATTATTTGCTTTTAGTATATTTTTATATGTAGAACTCGACAATAATATAAACGTAATATTTATAACATAAATATATATATTTTTCTGTCAATGTTTATGCTGAATGATAAAATTTCTATTTATAGATTAGATCGTGCTAAAATAGTTTTTATTTTAATCTTTGATTTTATTTGAATCAATCAATTTTTAGTCGTTTAAATATGAATAAAAATTCTATGGTTCATATTCTTTCAAATAATTTGCATTAGATATTGTAGAAGCAATTATCGTTTTTTATCTAGCAAATCTAGTTTATTTTGCATTAAGTATTCTATCTACAATTTTTCTTCACTTTCATGTTTTTTCTTCTCTTTATCATTATAATATTTTCTGCGAAAGATAAGAACCTACTTCAAGTCAAGTGACTCACGCAGTGATATGATCATCCAGTTTAAATTACAACGCTTTCGTCGATAAGTGTAATAGGAGGTGTTGCGACTCCTTATCTCAATTTCTCGTTTACAATTTACATGATCAAATGGCTCAATGCTCCACATTTCAGAGGTAACCATTGATAGCAAAAATCTTAATAGTCTAGTTTCACTTTTTTTTATAATGCGATTCGAGGATGATACGACAAGGATGCTCGTCAACACTTGTAAATTTCTCTCCACTTTTACATGTTCGATATATCGCGCGTTCTAATAGCTAAAGACAGTTTCATCATGTATATAGTGACAAACGCCATCAATGATTATCTATAATCGGAGACACATCGTCGGCAATTTTGTTTCTGCACGCGAAACTAGGCGCACCGATGAGTCATCGTGAAATACAGCAAGGTTTAGTCTCGTGTGAAGGATGACACAATTAACGATGCTTTTACTCTGATTATAGGTAATCACTGTACGCGACGTTTATTGTAATTGCTCGCAATTTGCCAATCATGCGGAAATACCGCGAGAGAAAACATTTATTGTACACGTGCTGCAAATTTTCTAAATTTAGAATTCAGCGGTGGCAAGTTTAATGTAGCGAAATTTAGCGTTGAGAGGTTTAATTTGGCGCTGAGAAATTTTATTTAATTTAGCCAGGAACTTAGCGTTGACGAATTTAATTTAGTGGCAGATTTAGCGTTGATTTCATCTCACGACGCATTTAGCGTTAATTCTTGCAATAGCGTGATATTAAAGTCGGCAGAGCGTTTAATGCTTAGCGATGGAGGCAAGCGTTTCGTGAAAGCAAGCTTCCTACTTCCTTTTTCATCAAGCGGACGCAAGATTTCTAGAGGGTTTTCTTCGCGGTGGATGCCGTGTAAAAGAACCATTAACCATCCTGTAATAGAGGTATTCAGCGGGTCAGCTTTGACCCCGTGAGTCGGGTCCGGTACCGGTATTCGACGCTTGATTTACCCACGGAGATAGGCACCACGCGACAATATTCCCCGGCTTTTTCCTGCGGGCAAAGTAAATTCTTCGGCGGATTCGTGCCTCCGGTTTCCCCGAGAAAAACTATCCACACAGTGTACTAATGTAGGTCACATTTCCGTTATCTCAAAATACGAAGTGGTTTTCGCGGATATTTAACATGTCGCTGCCTTATTAAAATACTACGATGTAAAATGATTTTATGTCATGAGATAATAAGTGCGAGTATCAGTATGTAGATCAATAGAAGATGACATGGAATTTTGTTCACGATTTACACCATCGTTGTCGTATAATTTCAACGACTATAATTAATGTCTCCAAACTTCTTGTTTACGAAGTTCGTGTTGGAATAATCGCGGGATTATAAGCCCGTAGCTTTTTAGTCATGCATGGCTTCGGCCAATAACATACCATATCAGCATTAATGCAAGGCGTATGATAGAAGTAGCATATCAACTTCGCAGTACTTATAAATATTAAAGCGAATGAGAGATCATAGAGCTCACATATCCGCACTTCCTGCGATTACGGAACTTTTATCGTCTAGTTAGCTGGAGAAATCGATTGGTGCGTAGAGTGACCTGTGAAAGTAATACACTGCCTCGTCTCTCTCGTTTGCATATCCGATTAATTCTGTGGAAGGATGCGTCGTTATATTGGATTTCCTCAAAGGCCGCGGTATAAATTAACGAACGATCCTTGTCGTTTGTGTGCATATAATGCCGCGAATAGGCGTGTGAATGGCGAAGAGCTGGAATTATGAACGATGGGAAACGTGGATAAAGAACGGGCAAAGAGTCAAGGAGATGCTAAAGTCGGGGGCAGCGAAACGCACTTCAGTGACAAGCTCGAGCACTATAACTTTGCAAGCGTTCCCTTTGAAATTCACTCGGCGATGACGGTTTTTACGTTGAAGTTTTTTCGCTTTTGTGAACTGAAGTCCAAATCGTACTTCCTGTACGATGAGAAGAGACCGCTTCGTTTATCGAGAAACAAAGAATTACTGAAATATTCAAAGATTTCTATGCTTAATAATGACCAACGATAAGTAAAATATTGAGGAAGACTCGAAAATCCAAAGTATTAATTGCGTTAAAAGCTTTTTAAGCTTTTAAAGTAAGAACTTTTTTTAAGAACTGGAAAATTACAGATTAAAGTGAAGATCTAGATATTAAAAATCGCAGATAGATTAAAGACATAAATTAAATTCTATTTTTTATTTTATACTTTCTAATTTTATTTATGAGAATATAACATATCAAGAGTCTTTAATCTTGAAAAACAAAATGCAAAATCTATATTTACATTATTTAGACATAAAGTGATAATAAGCCAATGTGCACATTTTGGCAAACAATTAGGATTCTTCATTAACCGGTTAATTAAATGCTTAATTATAGGGTTAACTCGCCTGTTACGAACAGCACAACCGATTCCTGTTATTCCGGTAAACCTAGTGGAACGACTCGTTAACAGTTCCGTAACTTCCGCCTGGTGAATATATTTCCTCCTAAATTTCGAATCAATCAACCGTATCGTATCGCGCCGTTATAGAACTAAAACGACTATCAATATGTTTTCAATCTATTATTAAAACTTTTATTGCAAATTTTTATCTCGATTAAGGAAGGGAAAAATAACGGCGTTAGATTGAAAGGAAGTCTCTGAATTTACATACAAAAGAACGAAATTTCCAGCGCGATAGGGCTGACGCAGCAGCGATAATTAAATCGTTGTAAACATACGGCGCACACCTTTTATGTCTCGTTTCATAACTTTCAACGTACTTTAAACGCTTCACTGCTCCGTTACCTCCGTGCGTTATTATACGACGAGTTTACGACCCATTGCAACCGGCAGTCGCCAGTCATTGCATCCATTTGAAGAAATCGACGATGCGTCTCGATCAATGGGCATCGCGATCGCCGTCGATTGACTCCGTAAAACGTTTTGCCAAGGATTATTATTTATTCTGTCTGGTGTGTCACGTCATCTGTATCGACGATAGTTTGCCGATGCCTGTCATTTAACTCCATTCGAGAAAATACGATAAATATAATCCCACGATCAGCTCCTTCGCGTTTCGCACCGCGCGATGTTTACTCTCGGTGTAACGAAAGATAAACATTCGCGCATCCTCCAGCGAGAACTTTCCGCGGAATCGAAGAAATTGTATTTCATCACAGGGAGATGCGTCCCGAGGGCGAATCAGAAATTGCTCGATCAGTGTTTGCCCTCCTTTTCCGGCGGGCATTCGCACATTTAGCAGACGGACGACGCCTCGATATATCTCCCCGCATTCGGCTCAATTAACTCTCCCGGCAAATTGTCCGAAATTGAATTCTCGTTTCATCACTGCGTATACCTACCAGCTACAATCAAAGTCTGGTTTTTTAGTGAAAGTATTTTCAGTTTATCCCCCTTGATGAAAATTCATGATTTTGAACATAGGATCCGGATATTATTGGTCTTTGCTTAATCGCTTTCGCTTAATCTCGAAAATATCTTTTCATTAATTAATTACATTTTTAAAAGGAAAGAATGCGCATAAAATGATAGAATAAACATAGAATTATGATGCTGCATTATAGTTTATTAATTATTAAGACACTATTACATACATAAAACTTCAACTTCTAACAATAAGTGGACGGAATTAATAAGAGACGCACGCTCGCATAAAATGCTGCGTACGAGAGTAATTATAACAAATAGATCATGAAAAATAATTACGGTCAATCGACTCGCTACTCCAAGGTGACGCGATGTAAATCGATAATAACATCGTATCTATAACAGTACCTTACTAATAATAAGCCTGGGACGAAATCGTGCGGTAAAACGGGTGCATTGTAAGTCGCGGTAGGAGTGAGGCAGTAATACATATAAAAGTTACGCGACAGAATTAGCGTAACATAAAATATGAGTTACCTCACCAATAACGCTCATCATCAACAAAATGGTCAACCTTTTGTACAGGTCCAGAGTCTTTAGGAGGCCAGCTATATTGGCTTCGAATATGTTTTCTTAAGAGAGGATTGGAAGGATTGGAGGATTGGAGAGGATTGGAAGGATTGGAGGATTGGAGAGGATTGGAAGGATTGGAGGATTGGAGAGGATTGGATGTTAAGTCGGACAATCTAGCGCCTATCGCTCTTTGCATCCAGTCACCCAGAGTCATAATCGTATATGGCATCTTTGAGACGGACTCATCACTTGTCAAACTTGTCAGGGATGATAGATCGGCCTGTCTCTTTTTCTGCAATTAGAATGCATTTTAATTATTATTTGTTTCTTTCTCCGAAAATATTACGTATTATTTCCTGCATCGTAAAGACTACATGAATATATTATATTTCATCATAAAAGATCGTATTTTATATCCAAAATCAAATATCTATCGGTGACGTAGTAATATGTTATGTGACAGAATAGTAAAATATAGAATATGGGTAAGAATATATTTTTTTCTCGTATTTGTGTCGTAATTGTTCTTTGAATCGTCGTCTAAATCTAAATTGTCTAAATTGTAGTCTAAATAATCTTTCGGAAAATTCTTGATTACCAGACTTCTCCTCCATCGCATTGTGTCGCTACTATACTCTTGGAGAGGATTGTAACTTCTCTGGAGGTTGCTGGATGGTTGCGCTCTTCGTAGAATTACATTCGTATATGATCTTAAGAGGGGGTTGCCAGTTGGATGTTCATATGCCTCTATATTATCTGGTGACCTGGTTGTAATGACATGTCTCTTTTCCTGCAATTAGAGTGCATTTTAATCATTATTTGTATCTTTCTCTAAAAATATTACGTATTATTTCCTGCATCGTAAAGACTGCATGAATATTTTATATTTTATCACAAAAGATCGTATTTTATATCCAAAATCAAATATCTATCGGTAACGTAGTAATATGTTATGTGGCAGAATAGTAAAATATAGAATATAGGTAAAAGAATATATTTTTTCCTCGTATTTGTGTCGTAATTGTTCTCTGAATCGTCGTCTAAATCTAAATTGTCTAAATTGTAGTCTAAGTAATCTTTCGGAAAATTCTTGATTACCAGATTCAGATTCGGTATATAATATTCTGTATATTGTCTTCTCGATCTTAAAAGGGGATGGTTGGCACTTGGATATGTATATGTTTCTACGTATTGTGATGACCTTCCAATGGCACATCTCTTTTTCTGCAGTTAGAATGTATTTTAATCATTATTTGTATGAGAATATCTACTATATTTTATATTGTAAAGACTGTGAAAATATACACTACATTTTATCATAAATCACAAAAAATCGTACTTTATATCTAAAATCAAATATCTCTAAAAGTTTTTATTCGTTCTAAAGCAAAAATTGCACCAATTAAAACTTAATAAAATTACAGTATTAACAACAATGTATTAAAATTATTAATATATTTTATAAATCTGTAATATATATTCTTATATTCTTTTATTTCAATTTAAAACATTAATTTTTTATTTAAACTTATATTTTTACGATTTCCAGAAATAATTTGTTCTTTTTACACAAGAAAAATTTACATTATTTTTTACTCGAGATTGCAGATAATGAATTGTATGAATTGGAACTTGAGAGATTTTTTTCCGTAAAGAAAGATTTATATCAACGGTATAATTAATAAAATTGCTATAAATCAAAGAAAAATTTTATAGATATAAATTAAGCAAATATGTGTTAGAATATTTACCTTATTGCTATCGGATTGTGCATTTTGTGAATCTTGATAAAGTGCTTCCTGATCCAGTTGTTCTTTTCCAATTGCGGCGTCGTCATTGGTGAGCTGATGGCTTGTCACATGCTTATCTGTAATTTATATTCAAGGCGGATTTATTTTAAGATCAATATACCGCAGTATGTTACAGAATTCGCGATTTACTGGAATTTCTAATATTTTAAAACGAGTTATTTTTAAGAAATATGATATATTAGTTATTTTATCAAGGTGTGTAACGTTCATTAAGTATTTACTATTAGTATCGGTGAGCTGGTTTTTTGGAAGTAAAGAGCCATTGAACTGAAGAAGCTTACCGCCGACTAAGGCCGACTCCTCGGCCACATCATTGGCATACGTAGTGCTCGCAGGCTCGCTGGATTCATTGCTTGTAGTTTCGGTTGATCTTCTATATCGGCGATGCGCTGACTAAGTAAATATTGCACTTAAGAAAACTTCAATAGAATTCAGAGACATTATTTGTCTAAAAATGATACAATGTATATATGGCTTTACTACATAATATAAATTGATGTCATGTATGCCACACATATTAATATAAAATATGAAGAATCATAAAATTATAATAATACGAAATAAATATTATTTTATTAATTATAAAATTAACTATAATAATAATTGTTCTATGTTTGAATGTTGCGATTAGCATCGAATCTTCTCTTTTGTTACGAATAATTGAGTGGAATAAATATTTACCAACCTTAGGGTATTTAATAATCACCGTGGGTCGCGTGTATCCGCGGCCTCCTATCTTTGTGTAACTTCCGTGACTTCTAGAAACATGAGAGGACCAATAACTCGGCTCTGCTAATTGTATAAATTCTACAGTTTGCAAATTTGAATTATCAGGATGTTCTTGAAGCTGCTGCGGCTCTATTTGAAGCTGCTGCGGCTCTGTTTGAAGCTGCTGGAACGCTATTCGAAACTGTTGCGGCTCTGTTTGAAACTGCTGCGGCTCTGTTTGAAGCTGCTGCGGCTCTGCTTGAAGCTGCTGCGGCTCTGCTATTGCTACGTATTGATCTGGTTGTGCATACGATTCTTCCATCGGCACAAGGCAAATATAATCTGAATCAGGTTGCACATTATTTGGCTGGTCACTGTATGTAACAGGTTGAACGAGGATGTCGGCAAATACGACGCTGACTGCTGATATTAGCGTCGCTAAGAACTGAAATAATCCAACAAACTTTATGCAAATTGTTCTAAAAAAAGTAAAAATTTACTTCATAAATTCTTTATAAATAATTCCAAATTGTTGGTTAATGATTTATTCATTTATTAGAGAAATATTTAAATATACAAATTTTAATAAAAAATATAGATAACGAATAAAATAATTATTTTATTGTAAACTTATTAATTTTGTTAAAATTGCTACTCAACATTAATTTAACTTAATAACTTGCATATTCTATTTTTCTATGGAAATAAATTCCGGAAATTAAATGCAAGACAAATAAATATAAAGTACTCATGAGAAATTTTTACTCACTAATCCTCGATGTAGAAGCATCTCGATTTCTTCCCTTCTGTTTTCACTGTTGTTACTGTTCTTCCTGTTCGTCTGCGACTGATACGACACTTCAACCTCTCGTTAAGTATAAATAGCTTATAAAATCGCTGATGTTCGCAACGAGTTTTGCTTGCGTTGCAATTTGACTAATCTGTATATGTTGCGCCTATTGTAAAATCGTTTAAGAAAGAAATGCGAACGTATCCTTAAATGTTTTCTAAAAAATATTATTCAATTGGGTAATTATTATTGATTTAAACGGTTGCATTGTTTTGACCAACACAATACATGATTGCGTTGCATCGTAAGCGTTTCAGTGGGTGTTTGGACATTTTCTCGCGAACATAACAATCATCATGTGAATTTCCGTTTGTTATAAAATGCACGATTGCAAAAGCAATCTAGTAAACGATATGCATATATGGAATGCGCGAAAATGCACTTCCTTGCGAGAGTTCATTGCACTTCGGGGCCAGTGCTTCCGCAGACGTGCTCTAATTATCGCGTAAGTGGGTGGCTAGAAGCCCAGACGTTGATCTAGACTTCTTTCTCGTTGCCGACCACTCTTCGAATGCACATATCGTTAAGAAATCTTTTGCGCCGCTTTCGTCATCGTTATTGCGTACAACACGCGGAGATCGACAGCGAAAGATAAATCGCGCAAAAATTTAAGCTACAATTTCAGAATTCCTACATTTTACACAGTAATGTCTTTTAACGTGTTATTAAATTGCTCATAATAATCGCGGTAATAATTTTGATATTTTCCTCATTTCACGGAGTGAGTGAAAAATTACATCAACAGCGTTTTACGCAACAACTCAATTCGATACCGACATTTCTCAATAGTTATTTACTCCTCAATAAATGTCTTTTTCGCAAAATATCTCGGAGATTGTGCGATCCGTGACGAATGCATCGAGGCATAATAACATGCCGATTTGTTCTGGAAATTGTCCAGGTTGCGTATTCGGTACGTGATGCCGGCGGCGCACCTGACGCTGCGCGAGGAGGACGTGGTGCGACTGACCTTGGAGTTCCTCCACAGCCGTGACCTTCACATCTCGCAGCTCTCGCTCGAACGCGAGACCGGCGTGATAAACGGCCAGTACAGCGACGACGTGCTCTTCCTGCGCCAATTGATCCTCGACGGGCAATGGGACGACGTGCTCGAGTTCATCCAGCCCCTGGAGGCGCTCTCGGACTTCGATATGAGGAAGTTCACGTACTCGATCCTGCGCCACAAGTACGTCGAATTGCTGTGCATCAAGTCCGAGGCGAACGTCATCGCCGCCGGCACGAACGGCAGCGTCGACAACGCCGTGGAGGAGGTCGTCAAGGTATTGAGCGATCTTGAAAAGGTCGCGCCCTCCAAGGAGGAGTACAGCAGCCTGTGTCTGTTGCTCACCCTGCCGCGGCTGACGGACCACCTGCAGTACAAGGACTGGAATCCCAGCAACGCCAGGGTGCAATGCTTTCGCGAGGTGCATCCCTTAGTCGAGAAATTCCTGCCGGGCGACAGGAAGGGCTCCGATTCCGCGCATCCTGTCACCTCGGCGAAGAACGACCGGCTCATTCAACTCATCATCAAGGGCATCTTGTACGAGTCCTGCGTAAATTACTGCCAAGCGAAAGCCACCGGATCGAAAGAGAGCGAACAGGTGATTTTTTTCATCTTTTGTATTATTATTATTATTTTTTTAATTTATTAGAAATTTGGTCTAATATTTTTTTTTGCATAATAATAATAATTTAAATACATGTTACGTCTATTGAAATTTCACAATTATTTATGTATTTGAACGTGGATTAGATAATTAGCTGATAAATTCTAGTAGTTGATTTAAAATTTATTTTCTACATTTAATTTAATTTTAATTATATACTTAATTTTTTTCTATGCTTTTATGTTACAGGTGGAGATGAGTTTTTCGAGGCTACTGGACGGATCCGTGGGTTTTAGCGATTCGGATTTAAGTTTGCTCTCGTGGCTTCAAAGTATACCTCCCGAAACATTTGCTGTACCCTTCGCACAAAGAACCCTGAATGTCGACGTGGAACGTCTGGAGAGGCCCTCCTTAGAGACCTCGTGGACCGAGCATATGCTGATAACCCCAATCAAGCCGAAGACTTTTCCGCACAGCGCCATGCCGTTTACCAGGCCGAGATCCGCCGCGGACATGATGTCCCGTAGTTTAGTACCGGCTCTGGAAGCTGGCCTCGGACCCAGAAGTCCCGGATCCAAGAACACATCCATACCATCGGCGGCGCTCATGGCGCTGTCCATCGGCGACGTCAATCCGATGTCGCGGTCGTCCTTCGCCAGTTTTCATTTGACCGGTTTCAAGAACAACAAGCTGATGAACACCAGCGTCGACAGGCTCTTCGAGAACGAGGGCGACGTCTTCCTTAGCTCAAATTACGCCGAGTTCCAGCAGCTACCTTCGATACAAGAGACCATGACGAATGCTCAACCTAAGGCTCCGCCGAGGACGAGAGGACACTCAAAGAGTCCCGAAGGTGAACTTGCATCACCAATTTTCAACTCTAATTTTATATAATTTCAATCACATATTTTTAATAATATAATTTCTGCATAATTGATAAAAAATTTAATTTATTTTAAGTAATTTCTATTATTTAATGTATACTTAACTTTAATTTTATTAATTTTACAACTAACAAATTATTCCAATTAAATGAAGTTCTGCCACATCGAGAACTTCTATATTATTTCGAAATAATCTGTAATTTTCGTAATAGGTGTGGAAGGAGATCCTTCAGTGACCTCCACTCCAGAACGTAGAGTGGCTGGGAGGGAATCACCGGCGCCCTCGACCGCCAGGAGTTCTAGGAGAGACTCTTTGTCGGAAAAACCTACGGGAGTCGCTGCCAAAATTACGGAACCGACCGCGATTCCGGTTAGAGCAGCCGTAGCTCCTGGCGAGCACCTCGAGCAGAGCTACAACGGTGGTCTGTTTAAGGAGTATCAAAAGCAGAAACAGAGGCTGCAAGAGACCATTCAACAAAAGGAAAGAGAGAGAGACGAATTAGTCAGGCAGCTAACGGCACCATTACCCGTGCAAGTAGCCGATAATAGACTTCAGGGGGAAGGGTAAGTGATTTCTCCAATATTTTCACATTGCGAAATTATAGCGAAAGCGTTATAGCTAAGCGATAAAAAATTACAGTATCAATTACTGAATAGATTCAATAATGATTTTTATCCAGACGGCATTTCTAAAAGAGAATTAAAAAAATTTTACACTTATAATTTTCAGTGTCAGAGAAGTAGATACATTTTTTTAATTAACAAGACATTAAAAAATATGTAGTTTGAGAAATTGTGAGATATATTTGGAGAGGTATCTTAGGAAAATTATTACAGTACAGATGACAATTTGCACAACATATTTTTATCGCATAGTTTATATGTACACACAATCAGTATAGTCTATATAGTCTATGAAGAAATAGCTCTGTTGCTCCGAGAGCATTCAATCAGAAGACGTAGCCCGTTGCATTCTCCAAGAGATGGCGATAGCGGGAAGCCTTTGTCGAGTTTATTGTGGTAAAACATGTGCCGAGAATAGCAGCACAGATTTAGACACCCATGTGGCATCGATCGAAATAACGCGTTACCCTCCTGCTTCTATATTATTTCGAACCCTCCTGCGAGAATTGTTTAAAAAAGCTGATTATTTTGACTGCTTAGCATTGACTTTCAAACTGCTTCTTGGAGTAAGAAATTTTATTTCAGTTTCAATAGCTTTTTTTTATTAAATAATGCATGTGAATCTTAATATCAAATCGTATGAAAAATTAAACATAAAAAATGTAACATATTTGAAATCAAAAATATTATTCAAGAAACTATTAAATTTTGATAAATATTTATTAAAATATTTAGATTTAATAATTGTATAGAATTAACGTAGCATAAAATTTAGAAAGCTTTGAGTATAGTTTTATAAATTTATTATCTGACATTGCATACAACGCGCATCAACCTTAAAAAGTGAGTTTAATGAATATTCATTGATATGTAACCTTCGAGAAAGCGAACGTTATTTACTGAGAGATGGACGTCACAATTGAAGTTGGAATTTGATCACGGTTCATTGGCACCGGCCGCTGATTGTGCTTCAACCGGAAACCGGATACATTTTAAATAGAATATAAAGCAAAATCGTGACCATACAATTTCCGTCAATAGTTTTATCCTATTAGTGATTCACGCGTATGCAACATACATATTTATACTCACATTGTTTCATTCATATGCGTGATTATATCCTGCAAAGTGCGTATAAATATGTAAACTTCACATATTTACGCCTGACCTAAATTTTTATATTCGACCATGATTCGGATATTATGCATTTATGTAAAATGAAAAAATTGATTTGTTTAGTAAAATCGCGTTTTTTAAGAGAAATATTTTACAATTAACCACGATAAAATCACGATACCGCGACGATATAAAAATTCAGAAATAAAGTAGGGTAGCCTAGATTGGGAAAAAGTGGTATAATTGAAATCACTATTTATTTACGACTATAATTATATTATTTTAATTAATACTTTAAAGGCAGTATTTTAGATTAAAATTTTAACACACACATGATAGTAACAAAATTATTATTAGCTGTTATTCATCTTTGGCAAATATTTAGCTAGCATTGAGTATATTTAAGTAGCGTAATTACTTCAAGAGGTGTTTTCCTTAATAACTATTTCATCGCGTCTAGTTAAATAGTATTTTCATTGGTAGTTATGTACGTTTTCATGAACGCACTAACGAGTCTGGTTAGCAGTCACGTTGACGTTTTCGAGGAATGAGTCGAGGAATTAACTCGGTCCAAAGGAGGCTCGAGTGTCTGACAGTTCGTTAGCAGCGAAATACGGTGTATTTAGCGGCGAGACGGTGATGTTTCGCGGTCGATGAGATAGAGGCCAAACGAGAGCCCTTGATCCTTCGGGTTCAACAAACGTGGTTATTCTTGATGATTTGCTAGATTTATCAGATGGTGCGTTCCATTTTCAGTGACATTATAAAGCTACCTTTTGAAGTATTTTGTTTTTTTTAAACGTTATAATTAAAGTTCTCTCTTTTGCACAAGTTGATTTTTAAAATTGTTTGGAACTGTTGTATGAATTTGAAAAGTAAAAAAACTCCCTTTCACTCTCTGCATTCTTAAATTCTATTTAGAAATTTATGAGATTTTTAATTATAAAACTAAAAGAATGACATTTGCTATTGTTCAAATTATTTTATTCTTATTATTATTTGTAACTAAGCGGGAATATGTAAAGATAAATGCACTTTTACTGTCGATTGTTCAAGGTGTAACGCACTGAATTTCCATAACAAGTAGAAAATTACCTTGACTCGACAGCATGTTGATACCAAAGATGGATCCTCGGATTCTTTCGACATCGATGCTGCTCGTAACGCATCCACCTACTTGCGCGTATACGGCGAGATGCAATGCGTAATTAGAACGCGCGAGCGGTCGTCATCGGTAACAATCGAGGCTTTGTTGAAACATCATCGGAATACGAAGTAATCGCGAAATCGTCTCTTTTTTTTTTCGCGAATCAAAGCGCCTCGTTAATATTGAACATTCCAGGTGCTGTAGACGAATAAAAAACCATTTGAAGAATTGTTCCACATCGATGAGTTTGTTTATTGCAGTAATTTTCAAGCGGTTAGAAAATGAAAAGTACATAATTGTGTTACATAATTGTATTACGCATAATTGTGTAACGCGTTTCTTTTAATTTGATATTTTCGCCTGCTAGCTTATATAATAAATATACTTATCGATATGAAATAATTATTACAGTTTGTGATAAAATACACTCAAAAAAATATTTCGCTGATGTAGTTAGATTTCTAGATATCGCAACAAGAATGTATTGCTATTTTTCGTATCTGTGAAAACATTGTTTGTCACATATAGAATTTATAGCAGTAATGTTCTAGCAATAGCTTCTGAAAAATTTAGGTACCATTGCTAAATGTTATTCATTGCATGATCTAACACGTGATTGATCTTATATAGATAGGCGCTTTAGAGAAACTTTCTTTTTAAAGTTCACAAACAATACAGATATATATTCTGTTTCTGTCATCTAAACTGATTAAGTAATTACATATGCAATATCACAACAGTTGCTAATTATTTATCTGTTTTAGTTAATTTTTTACACCTAGAAAATTTTAGCTATTATTGCAAGATCATTTTTTTGAGTGTAGAAACAAACTTTAAATAAATAGAATAATTTTCCGAGCAGAGAATAATTGAATAATTATAAAATTATTAAAATTTGATAAATTATTTAGTAATTTTCAAAAAATAGTTGATAATTTTATCGTAGAATTTTATCGAAAAATTTGTTACACTATATATTTATGTAAAGATCTCTCTTAATTCTATGATAACGCGATTATTTCTTAGAGAATACGTTCGCTGAATTTTTTTTCAAGACACTTTGTAGGTGCATAGGCAATGCACCATGTTCGTGAATATTCACGTAGTGGCGCAATTGCATATTGCGAATTCCATATCCACGTAAGCGTGCCTAGCTACATTCCGAAACGGAGTGAGTCGTGAAAGTTTGTCGATGCAAGCAAATGCAAAACTAAAGTGACGCGCAAGCATCGAAAATTATTTAGCACGTTGACACTTTGTTAGACATTCGAAAAAATTTCGCGTTTCGAATGTAAAATTCCAAATGCGGGCACAATTTAAGAAAGCAGAACGGAGAATTTCATTGCCGATGAGCGAGATCGTTTGTTGAGCGCCGTTTGAAAATTTATTGGGCTCCGCATTCATTTTGTTGATGTAAGGCAGAAAGTGTGGCGATACATGCAAGCTGTTGTGAAATTAAGTATAACTCGCGTGATGATTCTCGCGTGTATCACTTTAACTGCGAGAAATAACTGTGAGGCGCTTATAGCTTCTGTCTTTCGAAGCAGGACATCTGCCAGATGTTCCACGCGCGATTCTCCCGAAAGCGATTGTTCGCGTACTCTTTCACTCGATGTTCTTTCACTCGAAAGTTGTTTGAATCAGCTGGAGGCCAAATTTATTTAGGTCGATCAAAAAATTTATTCGCTCTCTTTTTCTTTATTTCTTTTGTATTAGTAGAGCAAAGAAACGGAGGAATTTTTTCAACAAAATTAACGTCAAATTGACATTAATGAAGTTAAAAAAATGACAACTTAGACCTTTAATGTCGAGAAATATTTATAGTCCCTTTTTATTGCCATATTAAGGTTACTTTTTTGCTCTCCCTCGTATTTATCATACATAATTTTATACAATTATTTTCAGTGTTATTATTTTATTTATTGATATTCTTCTGGATGCTAATTAAGCAATTCCTGAAGTATTTGTCACTTGTCATCTGTCGTTTAATGCCGCCTCGATTCAGAAATAATATTTTTACGATTTATCATAACTCCAACGGAAAAATTGTCAGATATTGGAAGCTATTGTTGTCATATTTCATCGAATCGTTCTCGATATTTCCCTTTAACTTTCTATTTATCAAAATGCACAAAGGAGAGCGAGACTTACTCGACACGCTGTTCACTCCGTTAAAAGAGCGCTTTTCCCGCGTGTTTTTCCCTCTTATCCAGTCTATCTTTACATTTACATTCGAACTTCCCAAGAACTCGTAAAACTTTCTACGCCCCTCGTGATGTATCTGTGTGCATCACGGTTGCACGCTCATTGTCAGTGACAGCTGATTGCAGTGGATGCGCCGCGTGCGTGTATGGACGGCCGGAGGGAGCTGCTGCGAATCAAAGCAGCCTCTGATAGGTTCGCGATACGCTTTGTTATTACGAGCGGAGCTGGAGCCGACGGGCGAGCTCAGTCGAGCCTAATGCCGCTGCCAGGCGGAATCGTAGTCGCCACCGCCGCAGTCGCCGCCGCTCTTGCTCCATCGCGATACTCCACGTCGGACTTCCTCGCCGACAGTATCGGTTCGGTACCGCCCGCAGCTGTGACGGCCACACGGCGACATACCGTTGCTGCGTGACCGCTCTCGCACGCCAGTCTCGCGCGCAAATAAAACGAAACGTGAATTCCGCGGCTTCTTCAGCGGTCAGGCGATCGACGTCGAGAACTCGCCTCGTCGCGTTTCGGAGTTGTTTCGTTCGCGTGAAGAATTCGTGAGACATTTCTTCCTCGATATTTCATCAAGCAGTGGAGTTGCTCGCGCGGAAGAAGCCTCGTGTATCTGGTAGCCTGGCGATGAAAACGTGAAGACGCGGGATTCGACGGCGAGAAACGTGCAGGAAGCATGATTTATCACAAACCGACGACGCCGCGATTTCGCATCGCCGAGCGGATGTGCGTGCAGCCTCCGAACAATCGGCCGACTTACACTAAACAGAATAGTCACAGCAGCACGTGCAGTCTTAGGAGCGTCGGTTCCACGCCGCCGTGCATAAGCCGGTAAATACTACTCGCTTGGCCACTCGATGACATTTGCAGTATTGCCTCTGGCAGAGCTAGACATTCTCCCGAAGTACCGAATAGATAATCTCAACTTAAATCTTTGTTCCAAACAGTTTCATCCTAAAAGTTCATTGAAGCTATCGTTGAAATAAAAAACAGTGCCTCTTAGTTTCAACGAACATTTAACGGATTTCTCAAAAACATTTCTTAAAAAGATATTTCTTGCAGATAAATTCAGAGCTTTTTTTTTTCAGAAAATATTTTAGATTTTGATTAATTGACGATATTCAATAATAATATGAAATATAGGGTGCTGATTTTTAAATTGATTCATAATAGACATTATTTACGATAAGTCGCTTTATAATTCGTGCGTTTTTTTTTATATGCTTATCCGCGTCGACGAATGTGCTATAACGGGAAATAATTAGTAGTTCCGCATACTAATTGGCTACCAGAATGATTTCTGGAAATCTAATTCAATCGCATCTGTTATAATGTTATAACTTATAAGCCGTGCTTAGCAAAGACGCAGTTTGCTGTCGGAGCTGCATCGGGAGCTCATGTCGCATCGGAAAACGTTACCTCGATTGAGAACACAGCACGCGCCGTGATGCAGCGCGATTTTGTATAACGGTAACGAAAACTGAGCCGTGATGATCGGCTGAAGATTGTTTCAGCGATTTAGAGAATGTCATCTGTACAATCGAACCGTTACGTCCAAAAATTCGCAACTCGTTTTACGCTAGAATGAAAACACTGACGAAGGCGAACAGATCCGATCTGCGTTCGGACGACGTTCGAATGATTCTGTCGATTTACAATTCATAGGTAGTCCGAAATTTTGAGGAAGGTAAGGTGTCAATTTTCGAAATTTTACGTACGCCAAGGATCAAGTCTCACATGAATAATGTATTGTGTGTCGCATGCTGTTTAAGCGCACTACGTATGCACACTACGTCGTTTAAAAAAATGCTACATAATCCGTCGTACATGCATCGCCAGCAGGCGCGAGTCTAAGTTCGAGAAGGTCAAGATACCCCGGTGTCTCGTTTCCCCGCCGTGTTAAAATTCGAAGAATGACAACGAATCTCGATAAATCACGTCTTGCTTGAACAGCTAGACTTGAGAAATTTCATGACTCTTCTCAGACTTCTTCATTTCCGTTTAATGTTCGAAAATCACGGTCACAGCTAATTCCCAGGCTTTCTTACATTGAATTAGTTTCCTTATGCGAAAAAGATGATTGAATAGAATATATATATAATATATTTTTTTGTAATTATTTGAAAACAATCTTTGTATCTGGGAAGCAAAGGGGAATAAATTATTTGCTTTATTTTTATATTGTTATAATCATTAAAGAAAAGTTGTATAAATCAAAGAATAAAAGTGAGATCTACATTTAAAAAGACTACTACTTTTAAAAAGAAATACAACTTTATTTTCCTTACATCTGTTTGCTTCTCAGGTATATTTTATTGCGGCAATTACACGCAGTTATTGCGTGTAACGTGCGAGCGCAAGCTGGATTTACGTCGGCTTAGTAGTAAGATTGCCGGCTGGAATGTCAACAAAGACACGAGATTAATAAGTGTCAGACGATCGTAACATTTTCAGCCATAAATTGTTCGTACTTTTAAGAGAATTTATGATTGCGCGTGACGAAACCTGACCGCCGCTGAGAATTATCGTTCGCATCCATTCTGCCGTTTACAGGATAAAACAGCCTTTGGGGAGCAAAGGACCTTCGCCCGTTCACACGAGTGCACCTGTCCGGTCTGGAATCCAGTCGCCGAAGCCCACGATCAATGGATCGGATCCAGTCGCGTAAGTTCTCATGCTGCATCGCGTAAAAGTCCCCGATAGTCCCGCTGCATAAGCGTTCACACATGCGAAAATTTATGGCTCTGTCAGAGGCATTGCGTCATTTAATATCGGTACTTTAACACCGGAGAGTGGCTTTCTTTTCATCTCGGCGCTAAATCTTTTTACAAACTCCGCCATAAATTGTGTCTTTTAATTTACGAACATTTTATTTTTATTTTTCTTTTTGTTTTATTTTTATACTTTTATTTATTTATGTAAAATCTATGTTTTTTTTCATGAGGCAGAGTTTGAATCAATTGTGTATTTTGTTGTTGCAGGAGGCAAAACTCGATGCCAGGTGGCGTTTACGATTCGAGGATGCCGGAAGTACACTACGACGTCATCAAGCCGAAGGTGAGTCAATTGTTAAATATCCCATGTGTGGGTGTGTTACTTTCGTATCACTATCAACTTAATATCTGTACTTTCGTTTTTATTATGGTTGCGATATTACATTTATAACGTTAGATTATTTAATATGATTTATCATCCGGTACCTCGTTATCGCGTAACGATCAGTGACTCGTGAGCACACTGATACTATTACGCGTCATATAGTTATTTTATTACCACATCTATGATAATATATGCGCTGCGTCGTTAAAACAATTGCACGTTGCCACCAACGTGTATAATTCGTGAACGTGTACTTTCTATCCGCCTTTCCTTATTTCCATAAACTTTGACGTAAAACACCATAACCCGTTTATAGCGTCGTCTGTATATGCGCCGGAGAAACCGGCTTTGCCACATTTTCCGTGAATCGATCGAGATATCAGGCATAATCGATCTACGACTTTGTATCGCTTCCGGCATAATTTATAAGAAAGCTCGTTACCACATCGTTTTTACGCCGTGCGGAAGTATGATGTTCAATTAATAAAAGATAGGCGCACCAAAAATGCAACACGATGTGTTCATACAGATAAGTGTGATTAGAAAAAGCCCAAACACATAAAATTATCATACTTAAAAATTTGATTGAATATATTCAAGCAAAAGCTACACTTCATATATTATTTATGTGATTATGAACGACTTGAATAATTCTTAGAAAGAAAATAGTAAATTTTGTATTTCTTAGTTTGTTTTTATTTAATTATTTTGTTCAATTTTTTAATGCAAAAATATCGATTTAATATTGATATTATTTATAATCTGATAAAAAAGAGTTAAGTTTTGCCATCTATCTTTAGCATTTTTTATCAAATATGAGCAAATTATTAAAATATAATATTCTATTAAGCATGTTATTAAAATATAATATTTATTTTGCAATATAATTACATTTTTATCATAAATTTAATTTCTTGCAAGAAGATATATAGGTCTCCCATCGTCGTCAATTAATCTTTCTTAATCGATCTACTTTCGGCTTAACTCTCTTTGCTATTGATTAGTCATGGCTATTAAGAAATTGTCAATTAAACGCTCTAATTGGCTGAACTGCCAATTAACTATAGGATAATCTTCTGTGTGCCCTTTTGCTTCACACGATCGATTTTATTTTTCGTACTCTTTATTACAATCTGCTTGACTATTTATTTTCTTCAAAAGAATATTTTTATATGAAGTATACTTTAATAATTTTTTAAAATTAATTACACATTAAATACACATTTTTTATCTCCGCAATATTTTTTTACGTGATTTAAAATGCACATACGTTACAGTATCGGTCTTGTATATTTTTTTTCTTAACACTGCAATTTATTGCGTGGAATTTTTTGGAAGTCTGAATACACGATACGTACTTGAAATGTTCCTGCAATATGAAATTACACGTTTCCGTATCAAGTGATACAATAGCATTCGGCGCTGTTAAATTTGCATGTCAATTGCTGTTTTTGTCCTCAATAGCGGAAATGTAGGGATTTAAAAAAAGAGCCGAATAACGGCTCATTTACCACGAACAGAAGTGACAAATGAACGAGTGAGCTAGCGTACATGCGAAATGCGATCGGTAACTGTCCACACGTACGTGCTTTTTAAGGAAAATAATAATGATTTTGCAGTCTCCCATTTATTAACAAATTTATTCTGTTCTTATACCATATTATTTCTGCTGTCGCGTATTTCGTGCCTGCCTACTTAAATCTGAAAACTGACGAACGCGTATGCAGAGCACGACTGGAGAATTTATCTGAAAAACTGATCTGAAAATATTCATACTCAATAATCTCATTTATTAAGAAGGAAATTTTTTTCCTTATCGGAAATAGTTTCATATAAATAAAACGCGCGCAATTTAATTCAAATGTATGAAATAAGTTAGCTCTTAATTTTATTATTAATTATTAATCATTGAAAGCGATGTCGCATAAAATGATACAGTGATAATTGATAAAATCGAAGAGTTTACCTAAAAAAATATCGCTGCTCCAGATTCGACGACCTCGATAGTGCGATTGCGTTACGCAATGCAATAAATTCGCGGAAGTGCTATGATGTCAGGCTAGGTGTGGATAATGATGGCTGATGAACGCATTTTATGATTCTCGATGCACCGTGTCGACTTCCTAAACGTAGAAGGCGACTTATTATGATTCCCGCTGCGTTTAATGCTGTATTTACCGATTTCACCGTTGCCTTAGGTCGCTTATTTGTCATTTATATTATGAGCGGTCTTGGCACATCTTGCCAAGCTTTTTTCTCTCATTCGCGCAGAACATCGTTGATACATCGTTGGCAACAACGGTGCGATATATCAAACTGTCGGAGCTGCGGAAACTACCGACAACTGTAACGAAGATTGAAACCTCCATGCGCCTCTGTAAGTGTGTCGCTGAAGGCTGCGGCTAACTTACCGGCTTCTCAGTCTCCCCGTTTGTCTTCGTACAATCAATTCTAACGAATTGTGGATCGGCTATGAAAGTTTATGTTGACATTTCTCGTAAATACCCATTCGCGTTCTACATTCGCGCATCTAGTATGCATCCAAGATCTTCTCATGGTAAACGCGATGACAGTAGGTATTCTCTTATTAATAAAATCAATTTCTGCAGGCAGTTTCTCTCTAGTGAAAATCCGACGATGAAATTATTCTTATTTATTACAATGACAAAATATTCAATATTATAGATGTTTGTGTTAAAATTCCTTAATTATTTTAATAATTATTTTAAATAAGTGTAGTGTAATTAAATTTATTTTCCTTAATTATTAGAATAACGTCGTTTGTTAATTAAATGGCAAATGAGATCTTGTGATCTACGATTAAGAGATAAATTACAACAGCCACTGCGGTAATCCGACGAGACCTCCGAGCACCTACACTCGAAATTCTAATGCCCATTCTTGCTTGACATTAGATAATGTCATGCCGCGGCGCTGTTGGGAAATGCAAATGTATTACACGTAAGAGCGCTGATATTATCATCGCGCCGTCGCTCACAATTAAAAGATGCATCATCTTATTGACTAAAACGGCGCTACTGCGTGGGCGCTTTTCCGAGATTTTTTGACGCATTATGCTCGATCGTCATCACGTAGAGGCTATTTCATGGTCGCCGTTAGTTGTACAGCAGATAGAGTTAGACGAGTTTAAAGGAGTAGTTTAATCAAATCTCTTAAGTTTTCCTCCGAAACTGGTTTACAAGCGCTTTGATAGATACAACAATTGACACTTAAACTCGCGAATGTAACGCGACACCGTGTTTGCCAGCGTATCACTTTTTCAAAAGGGTGTATCCTTTCTTGCTGAGTGAAGTCGCTATTTGCCTTCAGTTGTCAAGGTGAACCGGAATAGACTACCACTTCTTCGTGTAGGTGTCAAATAGAAGCCGGGTAACTCGATAACCCGCAAATACACACGCATTTCCTTCTAACAATACATGACTCGTAACTGAGCGACAGTTGCAATTTGCGCGATAAAATTTTATGATCGTGGCGCCACTTCGCGAGATTCTGCTTGTAAGAGAATAAATACACATCAGATACTTTTATATTAAATCGCGTGACGTTTCTATATATCAAATTATATTTGTTACGTTTCATCGTTAAAATATAATTGCGATAAGATTAATTTATTTACATTAATTGCAATTAATAAAACATTCTTGCATTAATGTTAATTAATGCAATTGTTGTTACATTCAATTATCTCATGTTCACTTTCGAGCAAATTGTGTAGTCATAAACTAACTCGCGTAGTGTTCAAAATATCGTTTAATCTCGGGAGGGTTGTTCGAATTGAATTTACGACGCGGCTTTAATTCGCAGAAATTATATTTGCGTGACCGTGCGGTATGCAAATGCACTTGCAATCTCTGTTGCCTCTGTCGAGTGTAACGCAATTGCAGCTCCATCTCGTTGGCTATATGAAAGAACGTTTCCATTCGCTGGATACCATACCCGCAAATGCTCGGTCTGCCTTCCCGTTAATCAGGAGTAGATGCCGTCAGCCGATTATGGTCGGCAATAAAAACATTCTACGATGAGCATATTAATCATCATATTTGATGGATCCAATGTGAAAGGATCTTTTTTTTTTGTATTTTAATTTTACTCGACGAAAGAGTTACGAAAATTTTTAAATATATATGTATTACGTAAGTAGTTTATTTAGGAAGTGAGCAATAATACAAAAACATATTTTACATTTTTTATGCTAATAGTTCACTCGTCTTAATTTAGTCCGAATTTAGTTCTTATTTAGTCCGAATTTTGTCCTAATTTAGTTATGATAATTTTTGTTTCAATAAGCAATTTACTTAATTCCGAATTTGCTAATTTCTGAATGTGTTTTGTGTAAAAATATAGCATTCTTCCGGAAAGGTATAAAGCGCACGGATGTTTGCATGAGTTGAGGATGAGTCATTCTAGTTCGCGACACTCTGCAACACAAATGTTTTTTCCTTGTACATTGAAACATTCGGCGCTGTGACTAAAATCATGTCTAAAAAAATATTTATTCGAGTGGAGTATTTCGTCAAAATTGTGAAATTGTAATTCGTATTTTATTTCCGCCTATATTCTAGTTGCACTACATTTATGAATTTGTTCCAACGATTCAGCGCGGGGAATAATTACCGACACTTAATTTTAATTGCACTGCATTTAGTGCAAATTTTTTCTTTCGAATTCTACTTATACTACTTTTTATTTATTTTACCTTGCTCCAAACGTTTCTAAAGGTTACTTAAACGTTTAGCGTAATTGCTCTATAATTTGTTTTCCACTCAACTGATTATAAGAATTGATTGAGGATTAAAAAAGTTGCATAAAACAGATGATTTATATACGAACGTAAAAAGATTTAAAAAAAATTTATTATACGATGTTTAACATACTGCGATCTTTTTAAATCGTACTTGTGATACAATGAGCATTTTTGTGCGTGAAATAGATCAAAGAATATTTGACAAAATAAAATTTATAAAAATCTTGTTTGGTTTCTAAACGGAGAAAATTTTATATAAAAAATTACTATGTACGGTAGTATCCATGAAGGAATTATAAAAATTTTTACTATGTTTTTCACATGTGAAACATATTAAAATTTTCGGTCCGCAGCTTCATGGTCCGCGGTTAATGCTGTACATAATAATTTTTGATATAAAATTTTCTCAGTGTACGTTGCCGATGGCAAAAAAGTACAAATTGTAAAAGTACAAATTGTAAATTTTCTCAGTGTATTGCCGATGGCAAAAAAGAAAATTGCATTTACATGATGATGCATCATGCGGTGTTTGCCAATGACGTATGGTGTATCGGGCACTAACATTTATCTCCGACTGGGTCCCATAAACGCGCAGCGCACTTTGGCGACCTGATTCGGCGACACGCCAGGGTCATATCGATGGTTCTCTCGCAGTTTTGCGCGACAAACCTATAAGGTTTGACCTAATATGGATACTTCGCCTCTTTGAAACGAATGGCACACCGGCCTGGTGGGGATCTCCGCATGGCTCCTTCGAGGCACCGGATCTCTCACGTATCGCGGTACTCCAGTACCTCATCGGACGTGTGTTACGACGCACATGCGTTTTCATATAGTCACGATCGCGCTCCCACCACGCCGCGAGGCATGCCGGTCGTTTAATGAACCGCGAAGGTAGGACCGAAAATCAGTCAGTCTCTTCGCACAGTCTTGAATCGTGAGTATGAAGCAGTATTGAACGGACACTGGCACTGTGAAGTAAAATTATCTTGCGACGTTTTAACGCCACGGGCTTGTTAGCGGTTTTTTATAAAATTTATCGCCGACAAATTTATCGTCGCGATAAGCGTATGTAAATGTTAACAATTGCTGAAATATAAGACCGTTTGGTTGAAACTGGATGTGATTTGAGAAATTTCGAAAACTCGCACGATAACGAATAGACGGACGTTTCTTCTCTTATCGAATAATGTTCTGAAGCACTCAAAAGCTTATTGCCATTATGCTAATGCAGAAGCATTATCATATTACGACGGAGTACGGTCGATGAACATTAAGATCAAGACGAAATATCTCCCGTCCTGGCTTATCGGGGTCGAGAGGTGTTTTTGCGTGGTAATTAGCATCCTGGTAGCCGTAAAAGTCACCGGGCGAGACAATTCGAGCGAATTCCTACATAAGCGTCTGGGGCAATTATGTGGTGCATGAGCGAATCGCGGAACCCGCGTACTTGCAAGGTCGAGCAGTAGACACTTCACGCCGGGAAGATCCGCGTGAAAGATTCCAACGACTCTGCGTTCTTCGACTGATTGCACACGGAGAGCGCATCTCGCCACGCAAAATCGCCACGATGTCGGCGTCGACGCACCAGCAAGCGGCTATACGGCGCCTCGAGGAGCTCTTCAGGGACGTCAAGTTGGAGCAACTGCACAACAATCCCGAGCTAATCAAACACGAGATCAAGATCGATAAATGCTGCGAAGTGCACGGCAAGCACGCGAAGGAGAACTGCTGGAACCGCAGGGGTTCTCTCAGCAACGTGGCGCATGCGGTCAGAAAAGATTCTTTCAGCCGTTACGATTCTTACAATTATGGCACCACGTCTCCTACTAGAAGAGGATCCCTGGGCATACCGCTGTCGCCTCCGAAGAGGGAACTGCACCCCTCAACCTTTCCCAGTACCCTGAGGAAGAGTCCTTTGGGATCGTCTATGAGCGCCATCAACAATGCCCGGAAGGATTTGTTTTCCAACACCATCGGCGGATTGTCTCTGCGCAGAGATCCCATCGGCCGCTCCATGGGTTGTCTGAGAAAAGATACCATATCGAGCTACAACTCGCCGCTGAGACGGGACTACGTAGCAAAGTCGATGACGAATCTTCAGCGACCGGCGACGACGACGCGGCGCGACGGCGCTCCGAATTTGGCCAGCCTCTTCGCCACCGCGAACTCCCCCACGAATTTGAAGATCGATTTGAGTTCTTCTTCGAACGGAGATCTCAAGGCGCGCTCCAACGGCAATCTGAAGAGCTGCCTCGCCGGTTCCAGCGGAAATCTGAGGAGTAACCTGAACGTAACATTGAGCGGCGATCGGGCGTCGTCGACGAGCCCGATCTCGAGCAGTCTGAGGAAGCCCGACGGCAAGTCGGCGACGCCGCTTTCTAGCGGCAGAAGGGGCTCGTACGACCGGAGGAGGCTCTCTACGGATTCTTTGGATAACCTGAAGAGAAACTCGTGGGATCCAGGTCGCAGAGGCTCCTCGGGCTCCTCGGGCGGATGGGACGATCCGATTTGGGAGGAAGGAAGCTCCGACCAGGTAATAATGAGTTCTGTTTATCCCCGAGTAAGAGAAATAGAAAGAGACGGATCATGTGAAAGGCCGAGATGATGATGATGATGCCATCGATAAGTAGACGAGCTATGAGTAAGCTATGCGGTAATATTGCTTTTATATAGATACGGTTATGAAAGTTGATCGGCCACATCGGCCACGCGACGTGATTTGTCGTGTAACTATTATTCCGGCGATAGGAATCTCTTTACCGGAGCAGGATATGAAATACGTTTCCTATCATTTTCTATAATGCTGCTGTTAACAATTTATGCATTGTCTCCGGTTCCCATACGCGACGAAGGAAAAGTCGGCTTGCGAGCTGGAGAAATCCGGTTCGGATTGTCGCGAAATAAAAATTTATCAATCCTTGTTAGGCGATTCTATGTACGCGAGTGATTTGCGCGTGGGAAATCTCGAGACCCGTTAATATGTAAGCTAATATTAGATTACCGTTGAAACATAGAATGTATCTACCGGAACAGTTACGTCGTAACATGCTCTTCATTGTTGTAACGAGAGTAGAAAGTGGAAAAAAATCTGTCGAACTTTGCAGATTGATTTCATCAAATATGGTACGGTTGAAACCGCTGTAATTCAATCCATAAATTTAATTTGCATTTTTATGCAATGAAAAAAAATCCACCACGCCATTGCCGTGAATAAATATTGTGAGATCATTTGTGTATATTCACGATATTGAACTCTGCACTTATCGAAATTTTTAATTTTAGCTGAGATTTTAATTCTCTTGCTTATTCTCAATTAAAACTATATTGCATTTTCTAAATAGCTCTCTTTATCTCATAAAATTGTTTCCACGTAACGCTAAGGAGGGCGAACATTTCTGGTACGTGCTTACGTCATCGGCATACCTTGCATGGTATGAGAGTGTCATGCAGTGTTAGTCATCAAATGTTACGATAGTGTCTTGCTAACAAATGCGGAAAATACATACAGTCAATCCATTCGTTTACGTTTCAATACATTTAAAATGATTGTTGTCAAGAATTGTCAATTAATCGTTTTATCATTATACGATTATCACCTATCGCTAAATGATAAATCGTTTTTTAAAGATAAGTTAAAATTGCCGCATTGAACAAACATGTGATATTTTATATGATGCACAATTTTTTGCAGTATAAATACAAACTATTCAGTAATTCAGATAGGAATACATAAATATAGGAAAAAATAATTTTTTTTAATTATCTCATATTTTCTGAAGTGCAAAAATGAGGGGAATAAGCCTGCAAAGTTTTATTAAAACGGTACGTTTCACGACATGAACTATAGGTAAAAAATTTTGTAGCTGTCAGATACATGCCGTTATTTCATCTTTATTCGGTCTTTGTTGATTCTTTTTTTACATTGTTACGGTTGTTTGTCCTGTAGGCTGTAGGATAGATCCGCGTATTTCCTGAAACAAGTTCCCCGCAGGTGTAACCTACGCATGACATTCAGCCGTGAGCGGTGGCCTACGCGTTCGCTTTAGCGAGATTGATAATTCATATTTTTGCGGACGGACCTCTCCGTTCCCACTTCCTCTCTCGTCCACACGGTTTTTCACGGTATAACGCGAGAGTTACGCGTGCACACACAATCCGCGCTCGATATGGTCGTTTCCGAACACACAAGAGTTTAAAAGCAACTCATTGCGTCACTAAATTAATTCATCACAAATATATCCATCAGGCAACAGGCGCTGTAATAGATTTTTTTTTGCTTATTGTACTTGAACTTTTTTAACGATGACACTAAAAAAGTGATGCCAGTCTTTTAGAGAGTTTTTATAGAATCCATAGCTAATGTAAATTTCCAGATGAATATTTATATTTACCTTATATGAAATTTATAAAAATAATTTCGAGTTTTTAATTTATCCGATGCATATTTTTATCGTCCTTTTAGTCGTAGCAATGCAAAGTTGTTATTTTAAGCATTAGGTAACGTTGATTGATTTTTTAAAATAGTCTATTAATTTTTAAAAATATTCTTTGATATAGCGCACAAAATGTTGCGAATTAATATTTGCATGTTAAATTTATGAGGAATTTATGAGGTTTGTATTTTATTAGTCAGATGCATATTTTTATCGCTTTCTTAATCACGAAAAATGCAGAGCTGTTATTCCACGCGGGGTGCCGAAATTCCTCAATCCGGTCTGCGGCTTCGTGCGCAATGCGCTTTACCTACATGCAACTTCACGGTCGGCGAGCACCCGCGATTTTCCGCGTGTCACACGGCTCCGGAACCGTTCCGTCTCACGGTACGACGACAACCGAGATGATTGACCGATCGCCGTCGGTACCGTTAGGAAAAATTGATGTTTATTGGCACAAAAACCGGCCAAAATTGACTCGCGGGAGGATACTTCACATGTCATCTTCGACGTTGCAGTAGTTCCTCCCACGCCAAACGATTACTGGCCGGAAGTGAGTATCTAGACGGACCGTAATAATTTCGTAATAAACTCGATGCAACTGAATACAAAAATTGTGTTCTATTTTAGATATCAATTTTCAACTTTGATGATTCAGATACTTACGTATCGTGCAACGCTGACAGCAAAGAGTCCAATAAAAACAGGCGAGTGCACTTTAAATTATCTGCGGAGAAGAGTATCAATGTAGAGTACCTAACTTGTTTTTTCGCATGAAGTGGAGATTAGGTGGTCAAACGGTTTGGAATTCTTGAACTGATTGTTGAAGCATATAACTGGTACCGACAATAATTTATAACAATGACATTTTAAACAGATTTATGTGATGACTTGTTTAAAAAATTATTTAAACCAATAATTATATTGATAATAATATAGTTATTAAAAGTACTAGGAGATTTCTTTACATAGATATTGATCTTAGGATCGATTTGCAGGATTTTGTATTACTTCCTCCGAAATTATAAATCCAAAATTGCCACATGTTATAATTTTTCAAATTTAAATTTCGTTTGTCTTAATAATATAAACATCCCGAACAGATTGATTTAACGCAGGAGTGCAGGTTTTCGGAAATATTTTCGGAGCAATCCGATTGGTTATTTATAGAAATGGAAAGTCGTCTTCTTGATTGCACCGCCTGGAGTATCCGGGGGGATTACGTTCAGAGACTTCTTAAGACCGAAGACTTGGATCGTGTCCCACTCGGTTCAAGTAGGTAGGGTCATTCACTCGGTTATCCAGACAGGTAGCCAGTCGGTTAAACGCGATCTATTCGTCGCGAGTGCAAAATTTCCGAAAATTTCGACTGTGATCTCACATTTCCCGATCTTGAACAGTGTCGTTTAAGCATCATGCGAGGATTACCGTATTTCGAGAAAAAATTGCTCCCGTATCTCACGCAGAATAGTCAAATCGCCTATGAAACTCTTTCGAATGCACCACCGGATTCTTTGGAGCTTCAGGTTAGAAACTTATTTGAAAACATTTACATATATATATTTTTTTAGGAATTAGTTGAAAAATTAAGAAATAGGGACTCTTTAATAATAAAATTAATTGTTATTGTAAAATCATTAAAAAATAATGCGTGTGATATTGAGTGAATGGAAAGAATATCGAGTTCCTTGTATTCATACTTTAATTCTTTTAAATAGTGGTAGTCCTTGATATTTATCTTACTGTAATGTTTAATCATTAACGGCGGATTTAACAACGGGATGAAGATGATGAATAAATGGCGCGTTGAGAGTCCACTAAACACTCGTTTAAACCTGCAATAATTGACGCTACTAATTGAATCGGTGAAAAGATTTTGCATGGCTAGCGAGACTGTCTACTGTTCTTGATAAAAACATTTTACTACGAGTTATTAGCGTGCAAATTAGGTTTATTAAATTATCATCTATTTATTATGTTGAGTAAAATTTCATGGTGCAAATTAAATTCGTTTTGCTGAAAGTTTCTAAATTTTTTTTTCAATATTAATGCAATTTATTGAAAAGCATTCTAATTGGCATACTTGAAGCTAAATTGCATATAAAATAGTGTATCTCAAGATACATAAATTTATCTTTAACGTATGATTTATGATCTAAATGATCATAATCTTATAATACAATCTTGCGTACAAATGTTTCAAGAAAGCTCGTTAAGATCTCGAGCTGGCGTCATGTATAGTCTTCGAGATTTTTCGAAACACAATGAAGACTCGCGCGACGCAAAATGTTTGCCAATTTGGAGAAAGTCTATGTGATGACTATGTTTCCGCATTTTGCATTTTAGTGAAATCGATTGTTTTTCTTTCTTCGCTTCTATTGTGTCGTCTGACTTTTTTTGCTGGCAGCAGAAGTTGCGGCTTGCCATGGCCGTGATCCATGATAGACATTTTCTTTGCCAAGTGAAATGAATCGGGCGGCATGTACGATTTTTACGATAAAATGTTGTTCAATCGTCTGGAACGAACATGTCTATCGTTTTTATTTGGAAAGTAGAGATACGCGCTTGATCTCAATAAATTTTTAATATAATATATTTCTCCGTTTGGTAGCTTAAACTATTGCGAACGATATGTTTTTCTTCGCAAGTGTTAATGAAACATGAAAACTTTTTACGAGAATTATAGATTTATATGATTAAACGTCAAATAGCTTCCGAGCTGGAGATGCAAATAACAAGTAATAATTAACTTAACACGAGAACTTAACAGAGCAAACATGTTTTTATAATGATCGGTATTTTTCCTGTGCTCTAAAGTTAGACGCGTAGCTTATCCTCTTTCGTCATCAGTAATAACTTGGCGGTCAGTCGGATTTCCATGTATGGTATGATCCGTGTAGGTCGTTGTTGCAGTTTCGCTCGCCAACGTCTGTAGATATTTTTTTCCATTTTTTTTACCTCCTCAAATGTCTTTTTTAAATTTCTTTATATTTTTATTTATCAATCGTAGCAATGTTCTAGCTGTTTTAAATGTGTCTGAGAAGAAAACACAAACCTACATCAATTCTGCAAATTTATTTCGAAGTAAAGATTACAATAGTCAAAATATTGTAATTAAATATCTTTAATTAAAATTAAGATCACGAGCTGCAGAACATATCCAGATTGTTTTCTTTTTATTTATTATGTTTCTACGTATTTTATGTTTAGATTGTATGTTTAGATTGCATGCATTAATTACGCAAATTGAAAGCCGCTTCTCTTTAGTGCATTACGTACGCTGAAAATGAGATGATTTACATTGCTAATAATACTGATAGTTGATCATCCGCTTGTTGCTGCTGAAACGATTATAACTTTGTCCGATCATTGTGGGCGGCATCAAAACAGTTATACAGCCATCATTATTAATTTGAATAATGACGTTCTGGTTATTCTCTACTATAGCAAGTATCCGAGGATAATAACAACGTCTGTGAAAATTTCAAGTTTATAGAAACACAATATCGCGCAAGTATTAAAAAATATTTATATATTTATCCAGACAGCCAACATTGCTAACATTTTACTAAGTAATAACGTCCTTCAAATGTTCAAAAAAATATATACATGCATTTTAAAAGTATGTATTATTTATAGAGAATTACATTTTCTTTACAAGTTAAATTTTCATCTTTATCGATTTCGAAATTATTCAATTTTGTGTCAAACTATCTTTTAAACTACAAGAAAAATATATTAAATTTTCCTAATTTTATTACTTATCTCGATTTTTTTTAAATATCAAAATAACTTTACTATTACTCTGACATTACTATTTTCTTCCCCAATTATTCCCCAATTAATTGTAAAAGTGATAGTATTTAAAATACGAGTGACTGCGTACTATTAAATTCCAGTTTTGACGTGAACATCCCTCGTAAGTTTATAAAAAATAATATAGATATGATAATTTATGCAGACATTTTTAAATGTACTATTTAAATGTATTATAAAAAAAAAACACGTAAAACATACCGCGCGTGATATATGAAGGCAGATAAAACAGAAGTCTACGTTAGCGTAGTGATTGTACCAAATGTTGATGTGGTAAACGATCTCACCAGTCTCTACTTCGTCGATTCTTGGTCAGAGCCTCTCTCTTCAAGTATCTTACTGAAGAATTCTGTGTTATCGGCATCCTTGTTCTTGCATTTTACTTTTTTTGATCCGCGATAATTCACAATTTATAGTTTTTCTTACAATTTATGCAAAAAAAGTAGCGAATAAATATTCATCGAAGATGCAACTTAAAGCGTGGTCAAATACTATAGCAGAATTTATCGTCGAGAAAATGTGGGTCACGATCTTCGTACTGGACGCAAGCTTGACCAGGCGCATCTAATGGTCATCCACTTTCTTGTAAATTCCTTATGATTGCCGCAGACCGGCTGCGATATTTTCTCTCAATCGAGCCTTGTGATGTTCGTAATTTCTGAAGACGTGACGTACCGTAGTACTTGTACGTCGTGGATTATCAATTAGTTCACTCGACATGATTGACATATAACGGATGATTTTTTAAATTTAAGCGACAAAAGAGAAGATAAAAAAATAACAATTTTAGCAATTACATTGATTTATCTGATATCAAAATTAAATTATTTTATTCCCCAATTAATTGTAAAAGTGATAGTATTTAAAATACGAGTGACTGCGTACTATTAAATTCCAGTTTTGACGTGAACATCCCTCGTAAGTTTATAAAAAATAATATAGATATGATAATTTATGCAGACAGTAACGGTGTATAAAAATAATTTGTACTGTTACATCATTAACCGTTATTGAATTGGTAACATTTTATTTTGAGTCATCGCGACCGTGTGAAATCTCTGTTTCTCCGCCTTCCACGTCGAGGTATTATACTTGACATTTTTTTTGGCATACTCTATCAGCAGCGGTTTGAGTTATGGTCCATGTACCCAGCATGTCGGCCGTATGTTAATTATGGTACGGCGCGTGCATACTCGGTAATGCACGGTTTACATTTTGTTACGCCGGTTATCGCACGCCGTTCGTTTTCGTGACATGCGATCAGTCAGCCTGTTATTAGTATTTTTTAACGGTACACGATGCCAGCAATCCGGTTATTCGATGCTACATTTTTCGTTTCCGCTTCGAATTCAGTTTCCAACTTCAGAAAAGAGTTCTCGGTTGATGAATTACATAAGCGGAACAAGCGGTTTTTCGAAGTAAACTGGTTACACTTTTTATTGTTTTTTTTTTTCTTTTTCCCGTGCACCTTGCCGATTGGGCAAATCAGATGGTAGCGCGTTAAATTCCACCTGTGGAGCGTATCTGATTAGAGTGTCGATATCCTTATTTCTTAATCGTAATTGTTAGCCGTCGATAGATTTTCAAAAAGATTACTTGGATTGATCTGGAAAAGGTAAGATTGAGTAATCGCCATTCGCGCTTGCAGTAGTCATTAGATCGATTACCGGTTCACAACACGCTTATTTACTTCTAGTATGAATTTTTCACGATCGACGCTATAAATTAAATTCGGTGAATGGGAAAAAGGTACAAATGTGGAGCGTGTGAAAGAATAACATATGTATATTTCCTGTATGACTGGACACTTTGTCGTGCAGAATCATTGTACAAACTGAAGTAGGAATTTGGCGGCCGGTAATTCCGGTACGAAAACTCGGTCAACGGGTGTTTGATCTGCGACAACTTTGACCTCGGCAATGCTCATCGTAGTTGCAAGTCATGGCGTTTTCTTGCGGAGGAAGAAATCGTATTGAATCGGACGGACATATGTAATGATGCTGTTACTACCGTGCATCATCGATTAACCACTGACCCCATCTACTTATCTCTTTAACTACATCAATATTTGTTTAATAAGGAGATTATACCGGTTCTTAATTGTGCAACTAAATTTTTATCCGATCAGATAAACCTTCTGCGGTACGCGAATCACCCTCGATTTCGTCGTACAACAGTTTGCTCTTGTTATTGTCTCCGCTCGCTCCAGATTTCGTTTTCTCGCGATCCACATCCACATAGAAAGCCATCGTATTTTAATAGCGGCGCGCGATGGTTTGCCATCGACACTCGCACGCGACTCAAACGTCACTCGAACATAGTGGAACGAACCCAGCCACCGACCACGATAATCATCCGAAGATCCACGCGATGACAAGAACATGTACAAAAGATCCATCTGTTTTTTTTTCTGTTGCCTTGAGATAAGTCGCGTGCGGGCAAACTGTTGGATCACGGCAATTTACTTTTTGTGTCGCACTGTACTTTCTCTAAAACGCAGATGATCGCGAAGGGGGGTGAGACACGTCGACAGCGACGTGTCGATTATATGCTTCGCGTCCTATTTTCTGTCATTTTCGAATTAGTCGACTGTCTGTTCAGTCTGTTCGTCTATCCGGGGAGAAATCTAGCTTCCACGTGTGATGTCTTTATCCCACCATTGTTCAACGAACTTATCTTGATCCGGAATTAAAACAGACCGAACTATCTCGATTGGAAAACATTATATAATGGCACATTATATCACGTAGGCGAAACGGTCAATGTCGACTTAATCTAGAAAGTTTCGCAACGCGTATTGCGATTAATCAGCATTCTATTATTCGTTAATCGAAAATAGGTTGCTTATTAGTGCCGATTCAGCTTCATCCGATTTATCAAGATGTTAACAGGTGTGACTTATCTGCTGCATTAATCGATCTTACTCGAAGTGACTTTTGGAGCGCGGCGAAAGGGTTGAACCGCTTTCATTCTCGGGCACATACAACCTAGTATTATGCACTCATAGTTTTGCTGGGAACACATTAATACAAGACTGAGTAGTGAAATTAATGTGGCACGCAAAACGCGGTGTTAATAATCGGTCGACCATCATCCGATCGGTTTACGAGCACGTGCGTCGTTATCGCGGCGAAAGGAAATTTCGCTTGTACGGGCAACCAATAATTTCGCGGCGCGAAAAAGGAAGAGAGACCGGAAAGGAAAAAAAAATGGAGGAGGATTGCCACATATCCCGGCGAATTATTAACGGAGCGTATCGGAGAAAGCAGCGATGGAAAATTGAATTGGCGTGATCGCGCGCCAGGGCGGCGCCCCGCGATAAAGAAAACTGCGACTCTTTTTTTTCTTAGAACATTCATCAAGTGTGGATTTATACGAACATTAGCAAAACTAAAGCCAGCGGCAATACGGCACGTTTTTGCTTACTGGATTGATTGCGAGCTAGTAAAATACTAGAAATGCACCATACAGCATACAGTATTTTTAGTAATTTACTAGCTCGCAATCAATCCAATAAGCAAAAACGTATTGTGTGCCGCTGGCTTAAGATTTCACATTGCTAAGAGACGCAATAATTTTCAGACAATTTTGCTATTTTCTTAATTACAGATTGCGTTGAATAAAATATATTCGTTTTATTAATTCAAAGCTTGATTGTGTTATCGATAAAAATTATTATGCATGAAATAAATCATGTATAAGTGATAAATCAATCTATAAATAAAACATAAAAATAGAATAAAAATAAATATGTATGAAAATATAAGAATATATAAGAATATATAAGAATAGATATAAAAATTAAAGAAAATATATATGCATAAGTAAAATTAACTGAACTTCAAAAACTTTACAATTTACACCTGAGATTCACACTGTATGCATTAAACTCTTACTTGCATTTACCTGTCAGACTTTTTACGCGCCTAGTGATATAGTAATTTATGGTGCAGTGAAATACATTTTGCTCGGATCGATTGCTGGAATGAATTCGATCGCGCGATTCACAGAGAGCATATATAAAACCAACTGACCGAAGAAATTTATAAGACACGCAGCGTAATATTAATAGAACTCTTGGCAGTTAGCGCATTAACGACATCGATCATATTGCAGGAAAGTGCAACGGACCATACATAGTGTTGTAAAGTGAGAACTGCTATGATTCATCAAAACGTTTCGTAAATAAATAGTGCATATCTGTGTTGTTTTCATATTATGTGAAATGTATGTTTATGCTAATTGTCTTGAAGGCATTCGTGCGTGAATATAAAAATTTTCTGATTATTAATCGAATCAATACTCTTTCACATGAAGATGTAATTATAAAACATAATAATACTAATAAAAAAATATCTATGAACGGATAAAGAATCTTTAAATTCAAAGTAAAGCTGTGCAAAATTAATTGAGTGCTAGTTAAAATATTCCATATTAACAATTAGTCATGTTACTAAGTCATATTACTAATTAAAGGGAACGCGAAAATAAAGAGGAAAGGCAGTATAAGTAATCAATCTATACATATAGGCACATCCTGTGCTCTATCTTGTACATATCTTGATTGAAGCGAATTCTGACTTCAATCGAAGTGCATTTTCAATTTCGTTGCAATGCATTACGAGTTGCAACAGAATTAGCGATTGAATCCCCGAAGGCAGCATCTTTTGCGATCTAAACACGATCGAGCCGACAAGCTGCTTCTCGACGCCCACCTTCATTCTCACTTCCTGCGAATAATGACGCGATTTCTATCTCGAAAGAAGATTAATACGAGTGGATGGGCCTGGTGGTTGTCGCTGGAAAAGATGATCGCGCAGTGAAAGCGAGAGAGGATGGAAAATGAATGTTACTGCTGCTCCCTTTTTTTTTCTTCATCCGCTATGTACATCATCGAACTCTCTCGATAATTTATGTCTCTTCTCGTTTCGCAAGATTCGACGATAATTCGAAAATCTAGTTTGCCGCGCGAGAAGATAAATTTTCATGCAAAAATCTCTCGTTTCGTTCATTCGGAAGAAACTTCTGAAAAAACTGCCTTCTGAATATTAATATTTTCATAATAATATGCCTAGCGTGCGATTTTTTCCTGATCTTATTTCTGTTGCAAGATATTGTAGCATTTCCAACAAAGATATCCCTTGCTGGTTCCGCCTTCTTTTAAATGAGATCACGTAAATTGCGGGTTTATCATGAAATCGCCATTGTTCTTTCCAGCATAATCGACTTAATACAGTTATTTTACATGTTATTTAGCACTGTAATTCTATTTTTCTATTTTTATCGCATTGATAACATGCAAATTAGATTTCACTTATGAAGCTGCTCCGCTGACTTTTCGAGTGTTATTTTCTTCTATTTATCACTAAATTTTTTTCTTTTTACGTTGTTTCAAGAGTGTCGCACTACTTTTCTATAATTTCACTTTTGTAATAAAATTGTATATTTGAATTAATCAAATGTGTTCTTTATATTCAAAAATGGAAGAAAATTGTAAAATTACCGTAGACAAACAAGGTTTAAAAAATTTTTAAACTCACGCAAAACCTTATTCATTTTCTGAGTTTCATAGTTGATAGAAGCGATTCGTTTGCGCATTGTTGCGAACGCTATAAATTTGTTTCTTTGCCAGGCCTTTTGTCTACTTTGAAATTGTGTTATGTTTTACACAATGGGAGTGACTATGAAATACATAAATCAACGCTATTTGACAATAATAGCACTCCGACGGAACCGCGAACTACTCTCGCTTCGCACGATACGCGTGAAGAAAGGGGGATGAGTTTCCCGGTGGTAGGGAGACGAAGTCTTTCGCGTTCAGACGAGGAGAAGTGGGTCGTTTCTCAACAGATAGTAGCTCGGCGAGAACGTAGTCTACGCACTCCTTCGTCGTACACAGCTGAGCGCGGGCCGCGATAACTCGGGATCCGCGAGATCGTCTCAAGTGTTTCTCGAGTGTGGAAAAGATCACAGTGTGCTTCGATGAATCCTCGAGTAGAAAAGAGCGAGGACTGACAATTCAGAGCAACGATCGAAACGACCGCACGATGACGAAGCCGAAACGATAAATTCAATTATCGGTGACGGAAGTTAACAAATCCCGTTCGTTTAGAAAGTGAAGTGTGTTATACGAAATTGGGAAACGTTCGAAAGTGATTTTTCCGAGGCCACTGGAGAGTGATGACAATTAACCGAAATCTTTCGTCACGCATGATCGAAGTTTTCTCTCGGTTCGTCTGAGTTTAAGTCATCCAAATCGTCCCAGGAGAGACGTTTCTAATCTAGAATCTCCCTATTACTCGATCGAGCGTGCCAAACTCTCTAAACGCGCAATCATCAAACGTTATTAAGAGTTTTCATCGATATCGATCTTTCACGACTTTATTATCAATTTTGTCTAAGACTTTTACGATCGATCGCGAGTTTGCTAATAACTGTCTTTATTATTTGTATTATACTGTTTGTTTATTGAGTTATTATCGATATCTGATCGATAAAGCTATATACATATATCTATCGTGTCGTGTAAAAAAATCGGCTGAAATAATATGCCAACGTGAGGAATTCGCTGCAAGATCTTGTACAAGGAGGAGCAGATCGTGATCCACCATGGGCGACATCCGAGTGCTGGATCCGCGCTTCGAACTGAAGCAGCATCGACCTTGGCCGCCGATGTACCGGAATCATCCGAACAGCCGAGCGCCGTCTTACTGTTACCGGCCGGTGCCGTTGGACACTCTGGCCCAATGGATAACCCCTCACGTTCCCGATTACAATTACATACCGGCGCCTAGGATGACGGCGAATCCGAATAAATCACGGGACTACTACTACCTGGCTCCGTTGTACAGAAACGCCATGCCGCCGCCGCCGCAGGCGATGTCACCGCTTCAAGTGTCGCCGATTACGATGCCACCGCCCGGCATGATGATGATGGAACGGCCGAGAGGCCGGGCCAAGAGCTCGGGCGGCCTCGCCAGGAACAGCATGCCGCCCTGCACGTGCGCCGTCGGTCGTACCAGGTCCTTGGAGGACGTCAGGAGCGAGATGAGCGAGTGGGACGATTATCACGATGAGAACGGCAATCATCTGCAGAGAAACAGCCCCAAAGGCGCGAACGCGTGCCGGCAGATTCGCAGATCCATGGAGAACCTGCTGGACGTTGACACGGAGGAACGTGCGCTGAACACGTTTGAAAGGATCAGTAAAATCTGCAGAAGATCCGAGGAGAGGAGGAACGATAAGCCGGGCAGACGACGCGGTAGCTATATGGTGTGTTGAGATTTTTATGGGTTGGGATTTTTGCTAAGGATATAAAGGAATTGTATTATTCTTCGGATCATGAGAGGTCTTTCGTATTTGTTTGCATTGCGAAAAGATTTCATTTATACATATGAAACAAAAACTTCACGCTCTTTTATTTTGAAGTATTTTATGTTTCATAAATATTTCATACATTTTTTTTTACATGCACTTATTCACTTATATATGAATTAAAATGATTTATATGCTGGATTATAAACTATAATATTTTTGAAGATAATATCGAATCTCTTATATATACTTTATCAAGCGATTACATTAATCTTGCCTTTGCGATTGCTTAGCTTGTCGTATTTCCCGATTCAATCTGTGTAGTACCACTTTAATCTCTATTGCATACGTAACGCTAATAACAGTATTATTTCGTAGAGTAATTTATAAAGATAATTTTGTACTTACGTCACCGAGTGTCAGAATATTCATTCTCGATACGGAATTTTTCGCGCAAGTTATCGCAATCGTATCTCGTTGTAGTGTGATAAACTGCGTGACTAACGTGCAGTTTCGTACACACGTAAATTGCTAGAATGACTTTCAGCTGAGATTTACAGATCAGTGAGTTTGTTAACTTAATTCAGTGTCCGGTTGGCCGCCGTTGCACGATACGCGCCTTACATTCTTGATTCCGGAACTACATCGGAACTGGTCGACTTAAATGTCTCTAGTCGCAAAGAATCAAGCCTTTTTTTAATTGTGTATCTCGTTTATGAGCAAAAACTGCGAAAACTCGTTAGCTGCAAGTGATCTTTTAATGTCACTAGAATTCCACACTATCTCAAAATTAATATAATAACGTGACACTTTTTCTTTTACAAACTTGCTTCAACTTTTTAAGAACGTGTTTTTCGCTCGAATTTGCTACAATGTTTCCTTGCTACGATTCTTCTCGCACCGCCTTGTAAATTCAATACGCCGAATTAACTCGATCATCCGGCGCGCAATGATCGAATTATGAACATCTCCTTAAAACTCTCGTCTTAAGGAGAAACCAACGTCGCGGTGTTCATCCCGCACTTGCTCCGTCGTAATTATACAATCCGGAATTTCACGCCTCGATTCGGAACGTGGGGATAATCAGTCTTCCTTTCGTCTGTTGCGACTCGCAAATGTCGGTCGAAGAAAGTGTCTCGCGGAATTCGGGATTCTTTCTTTATTCGCGCGGAATTGAAATAAATACATTGTTTATCGCTCTAGGATACAATAATCTCTGTCCTTCCGCTTGAAAGCTGTACTACAGATTGTGCGATAAGCCAAGCCTATATAGATCACCGATGTAGATACGATGCCTATAGAAATTATATGTCTACGCTATGTAGACACCAAGAACAACCGGATATTGTTCACATTTGCCTCGTAATTATATTCGGCGAGAAAAATGGTGAGATATCGATATAATTATAGGCCCGTTAAAAACCTCCAATTAATTTTGAAATAATTTAACTCAACTTTCTTCTATTTCTTTTTTTTTATTACAGTTTTTTAATTTACAATATATCTGAATTGTTTTATTTGCGTCTATAAAAATGCATCAGACAACTTTCTTGCGTTATTGTGTTATATTGGTGGCACGATTCGGTCCATATATTTTCCTCAATTATGCATCTTTAATGATCCGCAATTTCAACTAACTCGGGGTAGAAAGTGTTCCTGATTGGTATCGGGTTAATCAACCGTTACTTTGTTATTAGGAAAGTTAATTCGCCCCATCGAAATAATCGCTAATCAACGCAAATAATCCCTACTTGTTATTCCACGCTTCACGAGGAGATCTTCGCTTGATGATCGCGATTATATTTCTCACGATCGGTGCATCTATCGCGATCTAGTATACATCATGTTCGCTGCTAAGAGGTGTCGTTAACCAGCTGTCGGCCATTAAATCGTTACGTCGCTAATTAGATATACCGCGTTGACGGATCGGTAGATCGGCGGACAGATCGATCAAAAGCGAGATGTGCATCTACCATCGGTCGTCGCGCTATCGATAAATCTCAATCACGCACACGCGTGGAAAGACAGATTGTTCTGCCTGATCGATGATGCCGATTAGTTTTTCATTGTCTGTCTATCGCGTTTCGATTTCCTACTCCTTTCGACATGGCACAATCTATTGCGAAAAACAATCGTTCAGGAAATTGAATTGATTACAGGACTTATCGCGACGAATGATCGGCGCGCACTGTAATCAACGGCTGTCTCTTCAGTGAAAGCGAAGTATTCTTCGCGTTGCGCAATTAATCGGTGTGACGGGATGCATTAACCGGCGACAGGGGAGAAAATGTGATGGCGGGTGGATTTTGTTCCCGCTGAATGGACACGAATTGCGTGTATGTCGAAAGTACAAACGACATAATTTTCGAGTTCCTCTCCAGATCCGGTGACGACGGTCGGCTATTAAGCCGAGCACGGTTTACGCCACATCTGTAATCGACCGCTTAATTATAATCTCTGTCGCGTGCGTTTCGTACATACGGTAGAAAGTTGCGAAGACTTCCTCGAACCGAAATCGCCACTTCGTAAGAAAATTAATGCGTCGCTCGTAATTCAAGATGAGATATCGCACGCTATACTCAATTCGTTCGAGACAAAAATGGCGCTTTAATGACGGTTGGATAATAACAGTCGTGTTAATAATTAGGATTGCGATAATTGTGGGATTTATTTTGATCAGAATTACGCAAACATTTGCTTAGGCAAAATTACGCCGGCCAGTAACTAGTCGACTTAAATGTCTCTAGTCGCAAAAAATTAAACCTTTTTTGAATTGTGTATCTCGTTTATGAGCAAAAACTGCGAAAACTCGTTAGCTGCAAGTGATCTTTTAATGTCACCAGAATTCTACACTGTATCTCAAAATTAATGTAATAACGTGACACTTTTTCTTTTACGAACTTGCTTCAATTTTTTAAGAATGTGTTTTTCGCTCGAATTTGCTACAATGTTTCCTTGCTACAATTCTTCAACGATGTTATCGAGAATGCTTTACTCAATATCCGGGATACTTAATTCATTTCCGCGTTTGTTTAGCATGTTGTATAAATTACTCGGTAGTTTCTTCTCATTAATATAAGAGAAATGATTTCTTAACAATTTCATATTTTGTATCTTCGTGAAGAATACAACATTAAAAAAAATGTAACGATAATTAATTATATTAATTGAACGTAACGCGCTAAGAAGTTGAACACATTAATTATACGTAATACGCTTTTAGAGCAAAAAGAGCGCGGTGCGTGCTGTGAATGTTTTTTTTTCCGGTTTGCAAGACGTTTATAACTTCACATAAAGATCTTATGATGAAATTACGTAGCGAAACTCATAAATTGAAATCTCAAGCGCCCTTAAGCGTCCACGCACCTTCGATTTCTGTCTGAGCATCGGCGACGAAAAAGTATGTCGTAACCCAGATATAAGAAATGACTGGGGTTTCACCGACTGGGTTTTATTGTCTGCGTTTAATATATTTCTGCATATAAATTCTGCACATGATATTCGTATCGACAGCATCGAATTATTCATTTTCGTAATTATGTATGTCGAACTGTGATCTGTCCTATTGGTGTCTAGGTAAGAGATTAAATTTCATCGTCGATCCGGTCCAACCGGTTTTTCAGAGAAGAGTAAAAATTTCGACGGAGATCACACAGAAATCGTTTAATCTTGTTGACGACGTTAAACGAGCCGTTGCGATTTGCTTCGGAAATTCGTTGATTACACGCCGTATCTGGAATAATTACCACTGTCGCAGATTTACGAGCTTAGTAACAAATTCCCGTACGCGTCGCATATTCTGAGGATGTGAGCATGAAGGAAAGTAAAAAGCCAGAGTCGACAATCAGGTCAAGGCTCATTTATTAGTTGTTTTTCATCGTGCTACGCGTTGTTGGATCCGTCCCGCCAATTCTTGATCGGAGATGCGTGTCGGAAGACCTTCGGGGTATCCGGCAGATTCTTCGCGGACCATCCTTTCCTTCTCTAGGAAAACGAAGGAAATGACCGTTCACAAAGAAATTAAGGCCGCGAATATCAATTATGATCAACTACTATTAGCTTTAGACACATCGCTTTTACTTAATTTCTATTTTGTGTTTACATTATCGCTTTGCGTTCAACATGTTGGCACAATAATAAATCCTTGTATAAATCTAGAAAAATAATTTTATTATTAAATTATTAATATACATTACAATATATTAAATTCATTATTTTACCATTATTATTATTTTGTTAGAAATTAATGTCAAGCTCTCTTGTTTGAAATTTCATTGCAATATTTGCGTCTAATTTCCGTAAGATAGGAATTTTGTTTATTGATGAAACTATTTATACAAAATGAAAAATAGTGCTCGTAGCTGTGTTTGCGTCATCTCCGTCCCGCTTTCGTACGGGATCTTAGAATATCTGTCTATGTATTATGACGTTCCTGTGCACCGCCACGGTAGCAAAGGCTTTCGCAAGGCTGTAGAGAGCTATTAAGACTAAACGTCTGTAACGATGACCGACGGGTTGATTGACCGCGATCAGTAAAACTAGGCTTCAGTTATCTCTCCCGATGGTTCATCCGCTTTTCCTAACAGACTTACGATCGAGCGTCCTTTCCAGTTCGTTAAATTCGCCTGACAGGCCGCCGCACGGAGAATTCCAGAATTTCCGCGGAATTGGGCATCTCTCGCGGATCTACGATCGATTCTCCTTCACGGTCCCGATCTCACTCGTAAACCACCAGCGGTCTGCTCGTAAAAAAAAAAGCCGATCGTATAAGCGCGCGATTATTCGCAGTTTCCCTTTTCACGGCACAATAATGATGTAGCGATGACCGACTGAATAGGAATGTAAGATGAGTCGGATTAAAATTGGATCTTTAAGAGAAAGTGTAGTGATCGGATATAAAAATAACTGTTTCCTAGCAAACAGAAGATTAAAGGAATGTGGAGGTGAAAGGAAGTGATTTAGCAAGACAGATTATAATTAAAAATCTTGTTTGGGGTTCACTCTTCAACTACGTTCACTTGAATCTATTGTTCAGGCAATGATTCATTGAGGCTAAAAAATCCTACTGTAAGAAATCAATGAATCATATAAAGGTATTATTCGATATTCCTATAAAAATATAGCCTGTGAAACAAGTGGCATTTGAAAATTTTTGCTCTTACAATTTCTTTAAATTTTTTCCTTTGTATGCTACTTTCTCGTTTAAACTTGGAGCCATTTCTACATGGATTCGTGACTAAAAAAGTTTTGTTCTATTAACAATGTTATTCTCTCGCAACAATTAAACTTGAAATTATTTTCATGGTCTCGTGATTTATGGCAAGTTACATAAATTCATAAACTAAAATTCTTGTTTAATTATATCAATAATCGTGCATGAAGTAATTTTTACATCGGTTTATGGCTGCTTGTATATCTTTTATCTCTCCGTGAAAATCTGATGCGCGAACCGTACATACACATCCGAGATTTAATTGCGCGTGTGTAGCTCATATCAATTGGCAAGTAGCAGCGTTCGCCAAGAAGCCGGCTCCAGCACCGTTAGGCGTGTACGGCGGCGCGTGAAAATGCACGCGAGCGCTCATAATTCCGCTCGTGCTGCACGGTTTGCCGAGAAGAGAACAACGACGAACACACATTTGCTTTGCTAATTTATCCATCAAGATAAACGATCGCCGCCAATCTCGGCTTAAAAGTAAAAGCGTGGCGAAGTGCGCCGTTGTGCAAACGCGAATCGCGAAACGATTCCGGGCGCAGCTTCAGAAAAAAAGCAGTAAGCGTACAGCGAGCTTTTTTTGACAGCGCACTGTGCATTCGGCAATACCTGTTCAAGGTAATTCCTTAACAGTTGCTTAACTACCGTTAGAGTAAAATTATAGATAATTATTTCTTTGCATGTGTGTAAAACATTGATCGCGCCAAATAATCTAGTGGATTTAATTTTACTTTATCTATTTTTTAAAAAAGAACCTTTCAAAGTCGATCTTTAATGTATTTATAATAGTGTCGATATTTTATGTATTTGCTTCATTTAACATCGCAGAAGAGAAAAACCAATCTCGATTTACAAGTTTGAAGATTATAGCATGAATAAATAAATTAAATTAAAATCAATAAATTGTGGACAAGCTAGACATGTAGAAAAGCTAGACGAAATAGAAATTTATCCAGGATCCAACTTTCTAGTGCTTTTAAATTTTTCGCCTTTCGTTCAATTCGTTGCGTCCGAGCTGGTTTGGCAAGTTTGGCGTAATAAACTGACTATTAAGGAGCGCATCTTTTCATCTTGTGCGAGGCGAGAAAGTGAAACTTCACAATACATGAAGCATTTTTACACTTGTACATTTCCCACACAAAGGATATTAATTTATGTAAAAGAAATCTTATAGCATCAAAAAGATTAAATGAAAGTGTTTTTATAAAATTATTAAAGTGGCTGTAATTATTGCTTTATAATTGTTTACGATTTTTCGAAAAAGCGCGAAATTATGTTCTTAATTTGATCATTATCTGAAGAATCCTGAATCTTTTTATTTGCTTCTACTCCTGCTGGTCTCGCACCTCGCGTACGATTAAGCCTCTACTATTTTTACGATACTATCCGAAGATTTCAGATTCTTGTGATTATTCTTAATTACACAACATAAGTGAATTGTATTCCGTCATCGCATACATAATTTCGGCGTTTGTAATTCGTAAATGGGTGGAAAATAATGCGAAAAGCATACAGACATTAAATGTAATGGAATCATACGGGTATTATGGAATCTGGAATGGATATTACGCTCATCTCACCGCAACGTTTCCATATTCATCGGCAGCCGGACGCAAAAGTAACATCCGGCAACTCGCAGCGATATTTGTCCCTTCCACGAATAAAAACAATTGCTTTATGCCGGCGGGCATTCATTATATCTCGTTAAAACAGTATCTCGCCATGACGTATATCTTTTCCGCGTGCATTCCACCTGTAACGGCTGCAATGGCGTGGCTCCTAATCGGCCGCGCTACGACGAGCGTATTATTAGTTGCGTGCGCTTGCTCGCTCGCACGCGCGATGATAATTGCATATTAATACCAAATCGAGTAACGATCCCCGCGTCTTGTTCTGCAGCAGGAGCCGAGGCCGGAACTCGATACCAGCAACGGAAGCAGCAACGGCGGCGGCAGACCGCGATTCGTTCCCGTCACCGCCCTGGAGGACGTACAGGCGGTACGCTGCGCCGAATTTCATCCGCATGGGAAGCTGTACGCCGTGGGATCGAACTCGAAGACGCTCCGAATATGCGCCTACCCGAAACTGCACGATGTCAGGTAAAAAAAAAAAAAAATGTTTGTTCTGCGCCCATTCATCGTGAAATTTTACGTTGAAAAATGTCTGTCATTATTTTCAATTATCTTTGAAAGCTAACAAGCTCCTTTAAAAGCTGTGGATTTTTTATAACAAAACTTGAATAAATTTTTCCTTATTTTATTCTTATTCTACTGCGAGAAATCGCTAAATTGCAATCGCGACTGAATCGGACCGTGAAAGTAACGCGATTATATCGCCATAAAGGTTTCAATATCATGTGAAGCCATTTCGATAAAGTGTGTACGCGACGGCTAATGATAGTCTTCGACATGCGTTTTTCGACGAATGCATTATCCGGTATCACTGTACCGTTACCGTCTTACGCAAATATAACAAGTGGGTCACATTATGATAGCCGAAAAACGCAGTGTCCTCTTGTCGTCCAGCCGGGAGAAATCGGATAAATTTTATTCACGCTTCCGCGAAAAGCACGGAGAGAGAGTCGTGATACATTTAGCGGCGCTGGCGAAAATAATCGTAAATTATAACAAGGCCGACTCGATCGCTATTAAGAATTGCAGGTGGACTTCCCGGCGACAAAATCATTCCACGATAAGCGGGTTTCGCGAATAGAATTCACGGCTCGTTGAAGCGACAATAAATTCTGCTTAGCCAAGCTTAGCGCCGCTTTTTATTCACGGTGGACACGTTTTGGATCTTGCAAGATAGCTCTACGAAAAATGACTGTACGAGAGGCGCGAGAGAAATCACGACTCTTACAACGGAACGCGTCACGCTATTCAATAAGCCGGGACTTATCTATCATCTTAGAGCGATGATATCAGCGCAACTTCACTTCTCGGTATAATTAGACCAGAGATTGTGATTAATCGAATGCGTTCTCCCACGTTGCAATTGATATTTCTGATCGCCAGAGAAGGATTCATTTTTCTTGTCGCGAGAGAAGGATTGATATCATCAATATCATCGTTTTCGACGAGTAATAACATTGATTTTAAGTACAGAAATATTATTGTTATGAATTATTTATATGAAACAATAAAATCAAATTTCAAATTTCAAATTAAAATTTAAAAATATTTTTGGATATATCTTTTGATTATAATCGACATGGACTTTTCATTATTCCTCTACGTCGTCTGTAACTTTGAGATGGCTCAAATATAAATGTGCATTGGCTAAACTAATTTTACGCAAACGTGCTGGCCTAACGAGCGGCAGAGGCCTTCATGCCAAACGGAGCATCCCCACATGTTCAGCGAATGTAGATTACCAGTACGGTTTTTTTTTTTTCCATTACCCACCGGCTGTGTGCTTTCATGCTATAACACGTCGTTTCCATTTGCATCATCTTGAACGCGATATTTAATCTTCCTTGCCAAACGTACTTACGACAGCTGTGTAAAATAAATTCGTAACAATTATAACTTTACGGTTTTTCTTTTAGTTATAAATTCGAAATAGTTTCAAGAGAAATTTTTGAAGTTTAGTGTCATTTAAATAATTTAAAAAAATTCTTATTACACACGGTGAAATGCTTTAAGAACGCGGAGCGTGGAAATGTTTATGGAATAGAAAGTACAATTACAGTTCATAATAATAACAATTGGATGTACAGCAATTGAGCACGAACAAATATAAAATAAAACTGTTATAGCTCATGATTGTTTGCTTTGTATTACAAAATGAGCAACAAACAATCCCCTTTCACTTGCAGAATTCACACTGCTCATTCAACTCTATATTATGGTGTTCTAGTAAGTTCAACGAGCTGTAATTTGTGTCCAAAGACAATAATGCGCAGTAATTCCCATTCCAATTTGTAAGCAATCTCGTACTCCACACGAGCTGTTATTTTACGCGCGAAACGGCTCCCGTTAGCGTCGAGAAAGTTCGAACGCGTACATTACTGCTGTTCTGCAAAAAATTTATATCCGAATTACCAGAAAGTGTAAAGCGCGACACAAACGTATCTTGCGTAACTGTTGCGTACTTTAGAAATTACTGTTCGGATAATTATCGCATATACGGAATGCCTCGCGGATATCTCAGTTTAATCTGACGGCTACAACAATGAGACGTGCGAATAAATAGCTCGTAAAATTTGCTTAATATTCCTGGAAGACCACAACTATGCTATTTGACGATGTCGTAATTATAGCGTTAATAGCACGCATGACGCTCGTAATTATGTAAAATTTCCAGGCACTAGGAAATCGGTCTTCATGTCGTGATATTAATGTTGCGATACGAGCAAAAGTCAACGCTAATATAAACGATAGAAAGTTTATGGGAACGTAATTATTAAGAAATTCCATAATCCTTACTCTGTTATTAGATAGAATTCAAAATGTCGTGAATTTAACGCAAGTATCGCTGATTTGATATTTCAATCGTGCAAAATTGGTAAATTTGTGATTTTACTTCTGTTCAGAAAACAAAAAATTTTTTGCGGTATATTGCTATTTTTTGTGTCGAGTTATAGTGTTTTAAAAATCCAACACGCGCGTATCGACATTGAATAAATGCGATACGCGTGTATACATAATGCGTAATATCATAATGTTGCATAACTATTGTTATTACATAAATACACGACAATCAATTGGCCAGCTGACCAGCAGTAGCAGGCCACTGACTTATGTAAAATATGTGGTTGCATCGTCCTTCAGCTTCGGCCTTGATCAGAATTATTCGGGATAAATATAATCGATATCGTAGAGGAAAAACTTACTCATTATATAAAAAAAAACTACTCATTATATAAAATTGATTGTAAGCTTAACTTTTTCATCTCTCTAATTTTATAAATGACTATAATTAATAAATAATTGATTTTAAATTATTCAATTATTTGCTTAATTTTAGAGTTTTAACAAGTTTTAGATTTTTGCACTTTGGCATTTGTAGACTTTTAATCAATTTTATTAGAATTTAAAATTGAGAAAAAATTTTCCAACATTTATCACGTATAATTGATTCTTCTCTTGAATAATTGCGCGCTGTAATTCGCTTATTCCATTGCTCTGATCACTTAATACAAACATCTGTAATTATGTTGTTATTATCCAGAGAAACCGCCTCTGCGAATCGTATCGTCACTTTCGAAAGTCGTTCCTCTCCAGCGCTTGCTGAAAATTACGGCGAACAGAAGTGACGTTAATTTCACGTATCATGTTCAAGTCGATAGACTCAAGGGGGCAAATAATAATTAATTATGGGGAAGATTTTACGAATGAGTACACACTTCGATCGGCAGACACGGAGGGAGGCGAGATCTCGTGCGCACTGAGTGTGCGTACGGTGGGAAAGAGCTGTGCTTAATTAAAATCTACATAAAAACCGGCGTTGTGAAAGCGGCGATGCATCTTCTCTTTAAAATCATCGAGCCTCTCCCTCGTTTCCACGGCCGAAATGCAGCCGACGTGCATAATATGCGGCGATATCGGCTTCAATTAGAGAGACGTGCTTGACGAGGGCTGGGAACGAGGAAGAAAAACGGTTCGATGAAAGTGACGCCTGCGAGAACTCGAGCACTCTTTCTTCTCCTCGGATAGATTAATGACTTGGCTGAAATAGAATCTCCTTTTTCGACGATTTACGGCATGATTGATGCCGCCGCGAGTTGTCAAAATGTTTAGCGTTTATTATCTATGTGCTAATTGCTAATGACGGCAAGAGTAATGATGCATAATTATGCATTTTTCAGGGAGGATCATCAGACGTATCAACCCACCGTTCTCTTCAAGAGAACGAAGCATCACAAAGGCTCTATATATTGCCTCGCGTGGACACCGGATGGCCGGCTGATGGCAACCGGAAGCAACGATAAGACCGTGAAATTAATGCGCTTTAACGCTGATACTTCGAATCTTGAAGGTATTGTTTTATGATCACAGATCGTCTATACACATATATTTCAAAAATTCTTAAAATAAGCTTTATAAATTATAAACTCAGTTAAAAATAAAAATTATCAATGATTTAGAAACTTATCGTAAAAATTGAGTTTAAAGAGTTTTACTAATCATCGCGCATTGCAATAAGATTGATTTTACCTTTTTCGTTCCAGGACAAGAAGTCGAACTGACCATGCATGACGGTACCGTGCGCGATCTGTGCTTCCTCGAAGACACGTCGAACAAATCGAGTCTTCTGATCAGCGGTGGTGCCGGCGATTGTAAGATTTACGTTACCGATTGCGCGACCGGTACACCTTTCCAAGCCTTGAGCGGCCACAGCGGCCACGTGCTGACGCTTTACAACTGGGGCGGTGCGATGTTCGTCAGCGGATCGCAGGATAAAACAGTCAGATTCTGGGATCTGAGAACGAGGGGCTGCGTCAACATGGTCACACCGGCGACGGTACCTGGAAGCAGGGTTAGTTGGATTCCTCATTAATGTTTATCGATTCTCCAGCATCTTCTCTTCACCAATGGTCACAATGGAGAACGAAATATTTTTTTAAGAGAAAAAAGTTTATTAAGAATAAAATCACCGAAAGAAATATATTTATTTCGTCCTCCGTCCACGCACTCAAAATTTACTAGGGTAAGTCAGAAATTATCCACAATGTCCGAATTATGTTTCACTTGAAAAAATTGCGAATAATTTTTGACTCACCCTCGTATATGTATCAATCACAGATCCAAAGCGATAGTAAAACGAAAGCTAGAATGAGTAGAAATAGAAAAGAGATGTCCCTATCGTTACTTAGAATCCGGCATGCGTCGCCAACATCTTTGCGTTTCGTTTTTAGTTTTATGTTGAGTTCCACGTCCGATAAAGATTTGATCTAAGGTTTTAAATCGCATCACCATTTCTCCCATTAGCAAAATGCTAATCATCTCCTTTCCACGATCGAATTTTTATCGGACGTTTTCACAATGAGCACCGGGAGTGGAAACAGTATTGTTTGTCTGATCAGCATTTGATTCCATTGCAGGTCGGCAGTCCCGTGGCCGCGCTATGCGTGGATCCATCTGGTCGGCTCTTGGTGTCCGGCCACGAAGACAGCAGTTGCGTTCTTTTTGACATCCGTGGCGGCAGAACGGTTCAATGCTTCAAACCACACGCGGCGGATATCAGGAGCATACGATTCTCACCATCGGCGTATTACTTATTGACGGCGGGATACGACAACAAACTGGTGCTCACTGATTTACAAGGCGAGTCTCTCATTATATTTTAGTTTCTAATCGCAACGTGATACAAAAGTCATATGACAATAGAATTTAATTAACGATATAAAAAAATATTGTATTTTATGTAATGGGAAATAATGGGATATATTGCAGGTGATCTGACGATGCCTCTACCTAGCGTCGTGGTCGCTCAACATCAAGACAAAGTCATCTCCGGACGTTGGCATCCGACAGAGTTCTCGTTCCTCAGCACTTCCGCTGATAAAACGGCAACTCTATGGGCCTTACCGCCCGTTTAAATCTCCGAAATGACAACGCGTCGTTATTTATTTCTCTCTGTTCTTTTAAGAACATCCTTAACACAATGATTCGTCTTCAACAGCGTTTTAATTTACAAATAACTTGATAGATATTGTAACCGCGCAGGGAAAAGCGAAACAGTTTCGATCGACATTAATATTCTAACGTATCTGTGTATTTGCTGCACATAGTTTAATTATGACCAATTAAAATCTTCTTTATCCGTACGATTACGTCGTACATATGTAACGCGTAATGTGATTAACTCGCGATATAATGCATTGCATGAAATTAAGCATTTAAAATGTAACACGCTTTGAAGACTCGGGTTAGAAGGGAGTAAAAAACAAATTCATCAGAGGACATGAAACGAGAGTATCGGTAAGATTGTTTTTAACTACGATTTGATACCGGGAATCACAAGACTGCGGATGAATAATCCCTCGCTTCGACGCTTTACAGCTATGCGAAGCTGAATCGTACATGAGTTTTAAATATTTTCTTTTTGCACAACATGGGGAAGAGGGGGGGTCGACTTTTGGATTTTAATGGACTTTCTTTCATGAATAACGCACGCGTACTTACCGAAATCGCGATGCGATACATCCCCTCTGTCCCTCTTTTTTTTAAATATAATTTTGTTATAATCAGAAATGCCTGTATTGTAAATATGTTATAAGATAGTGAGTTAAGAAAATTTCAGGAATACAATACTCGCGCTCCTGTACAAAAGGAGTACGTAGTAATTTGTAGATTCTAAATGCTCTCTTATCTTCACTCAGTATCGCATCATTGTATCGTTTCGTAACATTTAAATAGGAACATTTGATAGATTGTTGCAGGACATCTTATTTTATTTTTTATTTGTATCAAGAGACGCAAAAGAAAACCGCGTTGTTGCAATTGTTGTGTGCTTGCACGCACGCGCGCGCGCGCGTCTAATTCACATAGGATGCTCCTACTTCCATCTCCATGTTATCGACTCACAAGCCAAATACACACGCGTTCTAGTTATACATAGGTATATATATCTGTATTCGGAGAAATATACGTATGCTCATACTAATCGCTATTTTTTACGGACTAAGATAATTAATATAAATCAAGAGAGTTTATGCGGATGTCGAGCAATTACGCGGTTTGTCGCGATACGTGACTAAATTTACGCGAATCGAAGAAGAAGATAGTATTCTTTAGTAATATAAAATCGTAAGGACTAACAATTAGATTTAATTTGCTTGTTGCAACGCTCGTAATAGCAGCAAAACTGAAAGAGAGAGAATGACATGTCATCTCGCGCTGTCGAAAGCGATTTCTTTTCTCATCGAGCGATTTGATGGTTGAACATGGGACGAAGCTTTTGTAAATACACATTTCATCGGCAATCGAACTTGGCAACCCTTTGATTTGATCAGCAATCTGTCGGGTGACGAAGTTCGCAATCCATATCATTGTTTGTTTTATCCCTACTTCGACGTCGACGCTCTTAAGAGCGAATTTCACTTTGTCCTGTTAGCATATCCTTTTAGCGAATGGACAAATCGTATTTTAAGATCGCGAATTTATTCGAAGAGAATGGAAAAGCGTACAAGAGATATCAAAAGCAGAATAGTAAAGAACGGGTGAACAATAGGGAAGTTAAAGTTAACCACTTGCTAAATAAATCCGTGATCCTTCACATTCAGTCATTTACAAGCATTCCAATCGCATGAAATAATACTAGAATTATTAAATATTCAATATTTCTTTCCTCTGCAATTTTTGTATAAGATTGCAAATGCTTCACTATTGTTTTAAAATACTTTTTCATGTTATGCAGTCCGTAAATTTTTAAAATGATTTTTCCAAAAGTTTTTAGAGTTCCACGAATATACTTAGATAATCAAGTAACTAGGCATTCGTGGAAACAATTTTTGAAAGCGATTTTATGTATTTCGTGACTCATATCTTGCGGTTCAATGACTGTCTCCCTGTTTCATGCATTTTGTGATGATTGACAGAAGAGATCAGGATAGCGATGGCGTGCAAACGGAATGCGACGAGAGCGATTATTTGTAATAGCGACTCAATGCAAGCATCTGCTTCCATGTAGCAATTTATCGTGCCTTCTGTCGTGGCTGCTTTCGGCAATTCACATTTATTTTTGTATGTTTGGTGAGCTCCTATCCTCCTCCCACCCCCGCACTCCTCATCCCGCAACGGTAATCTCCTCCTCTCATCTTAACAGTGTGTCCAAACGAGTTCGTAAACGTTTGAAGTAAAAACAAAAAAAAATCTCACTCGTACTCTATCTCGTACTCGAGTATTACCGCATAACATATTATATACATATAGCATAACTTATAACTTTGTACTTTTCTTGTAGATACGATATAATATGTCACGTCTAATTTAAACAATAAAATTTACGTTATTAAAACGGCTGTATTGATACTAACCCGCTCGGAGAACCCATCAAAGTTTCATCAGAAGACCGCCGCCGCCGCCGCCGCCGCTAATCTCATTCGGGCAAGTTTTTCAGAAGTCCCGGTAATCGAGTCGATTAGGCCCCCGTAAGAGAGGAATTACGTCGGCGTGTGGGTCCGTACCAAGGTGTATATACGCGCCACAAAGTTCGATCGACTTTTTACAAATTTCCCTTAATGACTGTAATCATGCAATCTTCCACCCGCATGTATTACCTATGGCGCCGAATTCGACGCTCCTCGGGTTGGGATTCCGTGAAACGGTGGTGCACCGATCGCGAATGAAATTCTTCTAGACTCGAAAAATTTAATGAATTTAATGGGGAACCAGCAATTTCGGCGCTTGGAACCAGCTTGTTTTCGTTGATTATGGAAAAACTGCCGCCGTAATATATCACGTCTAGAGATTGCACCAGAACAGGTAAAAATTTCTTGTGTGCGATCAAACGGTTTTCGCAGAATTGTACAATCAAGTTCGCTCTAATAGGAAGTATAAATAATGATTGCATCATTTAGAAAAAAAATGAATATAAAAGTTTGAAGCGTTTTACAAAGAAAGCGTTATAAATTTAAGAAAACTGGTAGTAGAAAAAGATAATAGCGAAAAATCGTATTGTAAAAATATTTTACAATAAATCATACGCGTTCTTTCTTCGATGAAATTTCTATTGCTAAGCGAACCTCGTCAAAGTCGGCGAGAAGAATGAAAAGTAACGGTCGCGACGAACCGAATTCGTGATCTACGGAGCTCCGGCCCCGAGAAGTGTCCCCGGGGCGAGGATCCACCCACGGCATTCCTGTGCGTCTGTCGGGGGCCATCTGTCGATTCGACGAATTCGGTTTGTGCTTCGGGATTTTTCGAAATCCTCACCGCGGGCCAAATTGTAGCCCTAATTACCACGAGTGCGCGATGATCCCGAGACGAGCACGGACACGTTGTCGGGTCCCCGGGGATAAATTGTAGTTTCTATGTTCTGTCGAACCCACCTACAAAATCGGGCGGCGCGCACTGCACGTTACACAGTCCTCAGAAATGCCCCCCGAGGTGCGAGGATTCTTCGCTAATTCTATGTTCTTATTGCGGTTTGCCCAATGATATTTGGCAACGGAATCTAACGCGAATTTTTAGAATTCACGCGAGATGCCTCCCCGTCGTTATATTATTTAACTAAAAAGAAAACGTACTTCAATTTTGTTACCTTGTATTTTTGAAGATACGCATATATTGTATCGTACGTCAATTTTGAGTAGTTTATAAGATCAAAATGACTGCAGAAAAAGAGTGCAATCATTATACAGCAGTAATATGTAGTTTATTCATGAGATCGATTATTCACGGTACTTTTCACAAATTATAAAAATCGAGCAAATTTAGCAGGATTTAAATAGAATACAAAGAAAACATGATTATAGATTTTATGCTGGACTATGATTTCCCTCGATTGTCTATGCGGAACAAGCGACACGACTATAGTCGGAGACATAATAACAATGATTAAGGAAATATTATTCCAAGAAAATCTTGGTGTTTGTGTCGCTATCCTCGCTAAATCGCGCAATTAAAAGAATGAGCCGCTTAGAGATGGGTAGGGATTAGTCCTCGAGATCACGAACAAGTGATCTTGCGATTATGAGCAAGAAACAAGGAACTTAGAAGAGACGCGCGATGATGCATTAGGCTAATCGCGCCGTTAAATAATTCATCACGCACGAAGTATTCAAATTAATAACGTATTACGAGAATCACCTCCAATCGAGAGCTCGAGCGCACGAATTGCTTTGTATACTCTATCATTTCTACAGTGGTTCTCATACACTTTTTCTACTTTAGATTTTTTGACACCAATCTACAAAGTTTGATATTAAAAGCAGTCGAAACAAAATACAGCTTTCTGCAATTAATTTAAATGTTTATTTTTAATGATCTTTTGATAAATCTGACATCAAATCTAGGATCATTTGAAGTGGACATTACTTATAATAATTGTCATTTCAAGAGCTAGAAAGATTGAAATCTTTGTTTTCTTATCGTTTGATCCTGCTAGAGCTTCCAGTTCATCGGCAAGATTTCTTCTTTCAGAGTTGCAGTTTTCGGAATGATATAGCAAGAAGCAGTGCGCACCGCTGGCAGTCCAAATCACATTCAAATGAGGAAAGGAGGGACGGCTCTCGTCGTAAGGCCCCCAAAAGCGAGACGATTCGTGCCGCATACACGCGGCGGTCAGAAACGCGCTGCGTGTAATCATTCTCGGAAGGGCAATTCCCGTGGCGAGAGATGATAATAATAATTTGAATCGCGGCCACTTAGCATACGTGCAATTTGGCGCTTAAGACGATTCCGTCCTCCCCCTCGCCTGGCGCGGCGTGGCGCACAGCCGTCGTCGTCCTGACAGAGGATGGCACGTCCACACAGGGACGTCCCTAAAGTCGCCTCGGCCGTCCACGCCGCCCCGAACGCAGAAATCCGTAATCACCGACCCGGAATTTGAACCCGGGGGCCTGCCCAGAGACACGACCCAAGTCGCGGCACCGGAATAAAATGCGACGAAACGCGCGTAATTTGTGGGGCCCTTTCGTCCAGGCATTCCTCCTTTCGAGAGAGAGTCGCCCGGCGCTCTTTCTCGCTTCTCGCATAAAAGCGCCTCGCGGTACTTTAGTTCGTCGTAAATTATTGCGTTAGACAACGTTGTTATCCCTGTGGCTGTTTAAGGATATTTTGTGGTAGGTGGACGACGCACACCGACGCGCTTATTAAGTACGCGAGTAAATAGAATATCAAAGCAGAATCGGCCGAAAAATGTGGCGAACAAAAATAACTGTAAAAATGCGGAGTTTCGTAAAACAGTCAAGCTCAAATTGTAATTAAAAATATTTAGTGGCGTATATTGTTATACAACAAGTGAGATGTTAAAGTTTTCCTAGAAAATGCTAATTTATTTTTTCTCTAGACACAGTCTTCAAAAATGCATAGCCCGCAGCGTGAATTCAACTTTGCGTGACGGAAAATGTCGAAAGCAATGTAATTTTGCAGAAAAAAGGTCGCCAGTAATTATATAGTGAACAAATTTCTCTAACCGAAGATTATTATAGACATTTGCTCAAAAATATTTGCATGAATCTGGATGGCATGTGACTAATAGGTAGGCGTCGTAAAACGAAGACGAAAGATTGAAAAACTAGACGATAAAACTCAGTTCTTCTTCAAAATCATTTGCTACTTAATTAAATATAAGTAAAATAAAAAAATTCGCAATTGTTGAATTTTTGCGGAAATTCAATCAATATATCGTGCACACATCAAATATGACACACATCAATTTGTACATCAATTATATTGATGTTTTCTACCGACAGAACTTATAACAGGTACTTTGCAAAATTTACTCACGACAGACTCTGCTATTTGGAATCATTCGCGACTTCATAGCTAGCGGGTGGAGATCGGTCGCGTATCCTCGCTATAACTCCACGTAATGGCTAATATCTCACAAGAGTCGTACAAACGCGAATCGGTTACTAGTTACTACTTACGTGAGTTAACATGATTTATCGCCCAGCGTTAGCCGCGTACGAGGCCGGCACGAAGAAACGAGCAGGGTAGAGATGAAGAAAGAAGCGGGGACAAGAAAAGAGCGAGGGAGACGGACGCGCGAAGAGGGATGAAGAGTGCAAATCTCTCTCAGGAGGCTTCACTACGGCCAATTAAGGCCCTGTTTTAATCGTTCGCGCCTAATTGCAGACCCATTACTTTGTCTCTCGAGGGTAAATACGTCCAGTTAAATACCCACGTCAAAATAAAGAATACGCGAAGTCTCGAAAATCATCAGCGAGCAGTAGAAGAGATCTTTAAGATAGGAGAGAATCTGAAGAAAGCAGGAATATACGAAGTATGTTTATTTTTTTCGATTATTGAAAAGAATTATTCATTATTAACTTATTATTATTTAAGAAGAAAAAATTATAGATTACTATATCTATGCATACTTATTTGTCAAAAATTCTACATTATAATTCCATCGAAAATAAAAGAAAAATAAACAAAAAAATGAATTTCATCACAAAAAATCCTTTAAAATTGACACCGTAACAGTTTTACTTAATGCAAGATGCAAAAAGAAGTTTGAGAGAAAAGAACGCTCAATAGCATAGCATGGTTCTAGCCAGTCGATTCTTCCCGACTCTCTTCCTCAACCCGCAATCACATAGTATCGAAAATACATCACGCTGCCGTCAGCGATGCGTCTCTCGAAACCGAAGGGTTTCGCGCTCTCTAAACCCGGTCGCTGTTCGAGATGAAACCGGTCGCTCTTAATAACCACCCTCGCATGGCCTAAGGATCAACGGCACGACCTGCAATCACGCCATAGACAACTCGCAGCGACTCGATCATTATCACAGCCAATAATCACTGGGACGTATTCCGCTAAGTGCTCCCCTCCGTTGAAATGCACTTCGGGGCCGCCGGGACCCCGAGGTTCACCACCGGCGGTTTCTCGACGGGCAAGAAAGCGGACCCGAACACGCTGTTCTGCCCCCGCTCCCCTCCATATTTGCCCGTCTCGGGCGCTCTTTATCTCACTGTTATTTGCCCCCGACGACCGGCGATAATCAAGGACCGCGGCCCGTCGGTGGATGGACGGCATCTCTAATCCGCGGCAATTACGACGAGCGATTAAAAAGATTTAATTGTCCGGCGCGCCGGACTTCGCTCTAGGAGAAACGTCCCTTCGTCCGCGCGAGGGAGGCGGAGTGATTCTTCGCGAAGTGGCGATAGAGCCCGCTCCAATTTTTCACCGTCATTATGACTCGACAGGGCACATCGGAGCGACGCAAAAACCCGGAGAGATAAAAAGTTCGCGATACTCTATTCGGCGATGGCTTACGCGGGGGGGAAAAATAGACAAAAAGGATTAATAATGATGGCTTATGAGTGATTAGCAACGCGAAGAGTAACTGAAGGATATGCAAAGCAGCACAGATTAAGGAATAATTTCCGAGAAAGCAATTACTACGTACGATAAAGAGATTTAAATGGTAACTCTACGAGAAATCAAGCTTAACGACGATAAATAATGATGATAATTCGCAATGAGCGGCAGGCAGAGAATTTATAAAGAAGCACACGCGGACCGAGAAAATTCATGCAAAGATGTTTCAGGAAAGCAATTATTCAAGTCATGCGAGACAGAGGTGTAATTAATTACGGATGGCATAATGGTGTTTTAATTATATTTGCGCAACCATAGATACCAAACGTATCGTCAGAAACATATCTATGAACCGCAGAAAGGTACACGGATACACCAAGTAACGACAACGACGCTCAACAAGAACCGTGCGACAAATAACGATCCTCTCAGCCTCTCCGACCGAGCAGAGAAGCGTTCTATCGCACCGAAATCGGATATCCCCCCGCGATCGAACGGCCGATATCCCTTTATCTTATCCGCCATTTCTATTCTGTGAGCTTGTGATGCTTATCGCGATCGGCCGAAAATCAGGATTTTAATAGCGTCAATAATTTCATCGACTTTAACTCCCACAGAAGGCGCGCGCGCGCGCGCGCGTTTTATCGCTGCCGGCCAAATTAGAGGAATTAGAGAGTTCGCCGCGGGACGCTCCGCGGCTCTAATCGGGACACTCTCTCCGGAATCCGGACGCCGTTTCCGCGGCGGAGCGGGGGATCAGATATCATCGCGGAGAGTCGAAGATTCAGCCAGGGGGTGGCCGCCGGGCATCTCGCGAGATCTCGTCTCGTCTCGCATTCTCCCCGGAGAACGACGTGTTCTCCGCGGGACTTCTTATTCGCGGGATACGCAAGCGGCCGGCGCGGTCGTTTATAATCAGGATCGGGCCCCGTCGCACTCGGTCCTTTTCGCGTTACTTCCCGCGGCAGGAGGACCCCCCCTTTCCGGCGGATGGACATCCCGCTGCTCCCGTGGATGCCCGCGTCCTCGTGGGATACCGTATAAAGAGGCCGGGCATCCGCGGCAACTTCTAATTAAAATTAACGACAATAAGAACGCGCCCCGGTAGTGCGCGACCCCGCTTAACTCCGTCGCGCGCTACTGTCAATTAAGCGGCGAGAGAATAACCGTAGGATCACTCGAGGCTCTAGAGATGGGCTAGGCTACTCTCAACATTGTAGATAATTTTTTGAACTTTGCGAGATGTGCAGCGGAGATGGCGTAAAGTTTAGAGTAGGTGCTGAAACAGTAATTGCTTAGGAACGTCGACACTCACTCAGTTCAAGTTTACGATTGCTCGTACATTTGGAAACATAAATTTCCTTTTAAATCCAACTGGTATTTTATTTTATAATATTTATGATATGAAACTATTCACATTTATAAAATAGATTCGAAAGAAGTTGCATGTTGATTTTATTTCATAAATTATAGTGGCGTGAAATAATTGTTTTTACTGTTGAGAAAATTCAATGATTAAACACGCAATTATATTTAATTATATTCTTAAGATTGACTTATTCTTTATTGTATTAATAAGCGAGAGAAATCCCTGAGCGTCATCGAAGCCCAATACTGATCGCAGCCGCCACATGGTGGCAGTGACTCGAATCTTGGCACAACAGGTGCCTTCGCGCTAGACAAGGACGGAGGACTCGGTCGAAAGAGGCCGACAGCCAAAGTGGGAGGACGAGTGGTACTTCAAGAGTGAATGGACGATTGCTCTCGTCTCTGTCCCCTTCATCTCGTCCTTTTTCTTTCGGTGTCACAGCCGTTGATTCTATGTCATTCAAGTCTACAAGTTTCGTCAGCAAAGGCGACAGTTTTGATAAAGAGAATATTGTATTCGCTAATATCGTTTTCAGAATTTCAGCAGAAATTTGACGCTGCTAACAAAGCATGAGCAGCAAATTGACAGAAATCAAGCTGCGATTACAATCTAACACAGTTGACGTTCATTCTGATAAAATTTGTTGATACGTTATAAACATTTTATATGCTGAATCTCTTTTTTTCCGCGAAGCGGCTGGAAATTGATTAGTGTATCGCGATATCGGAGGAAATATCCTTCGAAAGAATGAAAGCGCATGCCTCTAGATCTGAAGAAATTTAAGCTTTATTAATAAAGATAGGGACTTATACATATTATCGTCGCATTCCTGGTACGCCATTCGTTCGTATTATCCTGACGCTGACTCAACGAGTGCACGCATTTTTGCTCGTTCTCCTCAAGTTACTCTAATTGCGAGACCATAGAAGCGCCAAGGACTACGAACAAGCACGAACTGTTACGAGCCACTCCCCGCGGCGCGAAGCAGTCCTACTTATTACATTGTATTATGCACGGACGTGCTGATAATGTTTCGTAGCGCGAGGTGGACATCGCGCGTATCGTAAATCGTTCTTAAATTTCTGTCGGGACGTTTAGCGCTAGGCCAAGCTGCGAGATAACGAGAGAACGAAAAGACGATCCGACGAAGAGGCAGGAAGGAAAGAATCTCGCGAAAAACAAAAGCGAGGAGCGACGAAATCCTCCGTAACGGCCGAAGATCACGTAAAGTCATTTATTTACTAGAAACATATTTGTCGCCTGCGATTCGTAAACGAGCCTGCCGACAGATCTGCCACGCATCCCATATCCGCCGCATAAACTTCGCAGCTAAGGGCCCGCCGAAGCTGAACGAAGGAAGGTGATGGTGCGAGAACGGTGAAAAAATAAAAACCCGTGGCTCGTGAGCGCGTACGAGACTTCCTGTCTTCAGATCGGACTATTAGGAATGCCGATCCTATTTGCATTTTCGAAGACCAGACTTCAATCGATGAAGATCCGATAGCAATGCAAACGGTACGGACAAAAGGTTGTACTAAATTTAAGAAAACTAGCCAACTGTTTAGAATCTTCAAAAAGTAACAAAAAATAATGATTGCCGAAGACAAAAGAAGTTGCAAAAATAAAGTTTACAAGAAATAAATCTCGCATTTGGAAAGCATTACAGGTTTTACTATTTTAAACAATGTTTGCTAAATCGATGACGAATAATATATTAAACGTTTAAATAATAGTAAGCTTTTTTTTCACTAAGTAAATGATTTTAATAATTAAAAGTTCTAAATGATTGAAGTGAGATATTTAATCTTTCTGCCACAGAATTGACGACGACATTTGAGTGGCAGGTAAACAGAAGACGAAGTGCGATCGTTATCGTCGACGTCCTTTCCGAGGTCGTCCTCGCGATCCAGGTTTCCTCTTATGCGCGTGGATCATAATCTCGCTAGTCGATCGCTATGCAAACTACCCGCGTATTTATAGACTCGTGTCAAGCGCCCGATACAAGGTGTCCGCGATAAGAAGGTGGCCATTTCTTTCGCGCGACCAGCTTGACGACGATGACGAGGAGTCTGCACGGCTCTGACGTAGAATGATCGTCCTCATATGTTATCGTCATCCCACGAGAGCGAGCGGGAATCACGCCGATGAGATGGAATTATCCGCTGGCGCCGCGGAAGCGAGCGTCGCAAAATCGTAGGTTTCACCGTGCTCACGCGAACTGCAATTGCGATAAGCAAGGAGTGACGAGCGGATAATGCGACAAATTGCCTCTGCACAGACTAGCTGTTTCAGGAGCGTATTGATAATTCTGCGTTTCTGATAATTCTAAAGTTAAATGCGATAAAATTAAGTTAATCTACGATCATCGCTGCAACTTTTAAACGTTAAATGTCAAATTTGAGACTTGTTAAAATATGACATAAATTTGCAAATAATATTTTGCTCTAATTACAAATTAATTTGTCAGATAATTATACTCTGTTAACATTTACTTAAAATTTATTAAGAAGTGCAATTTTATATAAAATGACTGGAAATATCTATTAGAGATATTTTTTTGCATTTATGCAATAATCAGCAGTATTAATTCTAACGACGAGTCCTCTCATACTTGCTCTATTTGAATTAAGTAGTTTTGCAAGACGATCAGGTAGACTCGTGATAGCGGAAAATGGTACATGCGTTATACAAGAGGGAAGGCGGTCTTGCAGACTGCGTAAGTGGCGTAGTAAGTTGCTTTGAAATTAATAGGACACGTTCTGTGTGGGCTTCTGTACGCACAGATATACCGAACGATGTCCTTAATTTCGCTTTCCGCAGAAAGCCCTGTAATACACGATACCGCGATTGCGAAGATCTGAGAAAGCGCGCGCGTGACCGTCGAGAGCGTATCGCTTGGAATCTGCGCGCGATAACCGCGCACAACGCGCATCGTAAATACCCTTAATCTTTATATTAATTTTAATTACCGGCCGAATATATGTCTCGATGTCGGGACACATAAGAATTCCGATGCGGCACGACGGGACACGAGCCGCAAAAAAGAGGGAACCGATCGTTATTACACACAAAGTTGCGCGGTTGCCGAAAGAGGAGAGAAACGGTGAGCAAAAACAGTCCGCAAAAGTTGCCCACTTAATATTAATTAACCACTCTCGAAGGTCGGCCAAACATTACTCCCGCTGTTCATCTCTCTGACTCGTATTCTCTCATTTTCTGCCTTCCGCATGCCAGGATTATAAAAATTTCCACTCTCAAAATATCGTAAAAATTTTTTTATACTCATCAAACATAGAGAAAAAATCTTGAAAACTTTTTAAAACTTCGTTTAAAAGATGAACAACATATAAAATGAACATTCTTCCTTATAATCGTGACTTATTTACAATTTCAAGTTCGTTTTCGTGTAAATATAAAAAAATCTGTATGATGAATAATGGTGATATGATTTAAAGCTGTCCTCATTTTGTGAATCGCAAGTATAAAATATTGTTGCATTGCGGAGAAATCTAACAACGCTGGGTTCGAAGCTGGCATTCCAGCGAGGCGATATATCGTGCAGCGGCGAACGCGCGGCGCCGGAAAGCAACAGGTTGTTGAACGGAGCGCAGAGACTGTCGGACTGGCTGGCTGAGCTGGTCGATTAGACTGCCGGTAGTCCTAGCAAGGCCGGTCGGGGCGACGCGCTACGCTAGAAAGTCCCACACTGCAGCAGCGACGGTATGCGATTGTTCGGTACGATTGTGTCTTATTTAGATGCTGGCCGCATTCTTCCCGGCGACCGACTGGATCGAATTGATCCGGCTGCTAGAATTATCGGAAGTGACCCCGTTCATCGACGTACGTGTCGGTTTCTATTCTTTATAGCTTCGTAATGGATGCCCTAATCGTTACGATTGGTCATAGTGTTTTCGAACATGATCACCGCGAATGATTGAAAGACATTTCGCGAGATTACTCGGTAAAATTACCGTTTACGTATCGATAGTTACAATCGTACGATCAACAGCATGACTCGGGTATTCATGATGATTGCGTACAACATTTTGAAGAATCATTGCAGCAGTTAGATACAGCTTATATAATTATATAAGATTTAATTTTGTTTTATCAAAACATGCGTTGGGATATTATTTGATGTAATGTAAATTAGCAGAAAATATATGGTAAAAACATCCATTAATTGGGTTATTTATGCCTACTATAATTACGTTTTACATAATATTTATTATTATATATTTATGAAGATATATATTATGAAGATATAAAAGATGTTCGCATTTGTTCTGATATTTATTTTCTTGTAAACCGGTGGCACCGGTTTCAGATCGTAAGAGTTAATATAATAAATTATTATTCTACTCTATTTGATTTTTCATAGAGAAGCGTGACACTCCAAAAAATTTCGAAACAAAATTTGAATGAAATCTACTAAACCAGAAATTTTAGAATTGTTTTATGGCGCAATATGAATCGAAGAATGCGGAGCTGAATTCTAGAAAACGCAGACACAATCTAGATTGCAAAAGAAATTTTTTTTTCTGACAAAAGTTCTGTTGCTTCTATTAGCGTAAGGGTAGCCAATCGCCGGAAAGTTTTCCGTAACGACTTCTATTCAACCGCGCTACTTGATTCTAACTCTTAAGCTACAGTTCGCGTTGCTCGTGTGCGCTCATTCTCGTTACAGCGAAACCGAGACTGCCGGCGTCCAGTTGTGGTCGATCGTTCTTTTTATTTCCTTTATATATCGGCGATGATGAAGCACCAACCGAGTTACCTAATGCTAGCACAATGGCGACAACGACGCGTTCCATGCGCCGTACATAAATCTCCGACGAGGGTTGCCGCGGAGTGTGCATGTATCCATACGTGCCCGCGAAACGTGCGACGTTATCTCGCTGTTGTATCGCGGCACTAGTCACTAAATATGTTATAAATTCTGCCGTGAAACATTAGGGAACGCTTTGAATGCGCCTAATGTCTAGTAGGCGATATTCCTTCTGGCAGAGCATTGCGGATATGAAAAGGAAAAATGTTGTCGTATCGGTATTTTCATTTAATAATGTGCACAACTATTATTTCGATAAGTTTTCTAAATATTATTACTAAATTTTAATATTAAATGGTTAAAATATTATTCAGACTTTATATTTAAATCAGATCTTTATATTGAAGTATGTAACAACTCATACTTAATTTTTAATAAATTTATATAGCTTAGCATTTCCAGATTCAAAAAAAATAATATTAAAATTTAGCAAAAGTTTTTTTAAAAATTTGTCAAAAATTAAAATAATTACTTTATCTTATTATTACACACGTAAAATTTCTATTCAACATTAAGAACATTGCATTGTTAAGTTTGATGAATAAATCAATAAAATTTAATTGAATTTTCAACCCCTTCTGCGGACAATCCAGAGAGCTACGCGTACATTCCATTGCATCATTCGACTTGCGTCATGCATTCGTATAAGATAGATTATAATCGAACACATAAATAAACGAACAGCCATGCGTCACGTATATTTGCATTTACTTACACTGCGTAATAGTTGCAACTTTCTCAATATGCGAATTCAGATATTGTAGAGGATTGCGTTGCTCACCCATGTAATAGCCAGTCGCATTGACGTATTTTCTTTGAGATCTAAGCGTGATGCATTACGGCACGCCACAAAACGATCTACGGGTTGATGGATCGTGCGTGTCTATTTTCAAACAAAGTTCTATGGAATATGCATGCTGGCGGATCGACTCGAGAAAAGTCCCTCTAACTGCTGGTTCCAGATGCTAAACTGTCAAGTCGCAACGCGAGGCGAGTAGCCTCGTGAATGAGAGGCCCCGCGACGTCGTCGACGATTTATTTACGACACTTCGCGAGGGATCATTTTATTCATTACTTTCGCCGGATTTAAAACTTTCTAGCGGCGCGCGGAATTTATAATCCTGCGGCGCGCGGTACCAAAATAATGGGGAGATTAGCGTAAATCATCGCCTCCCGCGAACTAATGGCATTTCATTATTTTTCGCGCGATGGTTTTTCTCCCTGCGTAGAATTAATTATACGCTGACAATATATAGCGCCTGCATTTTAAGCTCGCAAATTCTTAAAGACGAATTTATGTGGTTCAGATATTATTAAATGTAATTTTTAAGAAAGGATATAGAAATTTTATGATTGAAAAATATTGTCGACACTTTTGCATGAGAATAAACTCGATAAAAAATCAATATATATCAACAATTAACGTCAAGTCACGGATATTTTGTAGATGATACGTTTTGTAAATGTAATTATTAAAATAATGCAATAACAATGCAATTTATTTTCTATTTTTATGTATACTGTCGTAAAATCCTGCACGCTATATGCCGCCTGATCCTTCGGAATTCCTCTCCTCTCGACTTGTCTACGACGCGTGTCGCGAGAAGCGGTTCGCGTGCGTTATGCGCCTTCCTCGCTCTTCGGTTGTCCCTCGACTATAATGGGCTGTAAATAACCGTTTTCTCGGGCTCGAATGCTGCGGAATATTGTTTGCGATGGTAATTGTAATGTTTCCCGGATCTCATTTGCTGGCTTTCAGCCGCTAATATACGGCGGCTCCATAGCACGGGGCCGCGGTCCGCTCATAAATTCACTGAAACGCACAAACAGTTCATCTGATCTGGTGGTCGCGTGGGTGCTTGAAACATTTCACTTCGCTGCTTTCTATTCTCGGTCCCTTTTCACGCACTTCCGCTCGCACGTTCGTATAAACATTCGCAAATCTTTCCCTTTCGATGGAATCCGGACAGATAAAAATAACTTTTTCTTTTAATTTGTGCGCATATTAAAATTGTAGAGCTATCAAATTTCTAATATAAAATGTCACCGTTCTTATTAAGATACGTCAGTTTTATCCCGCCCTCAATCAATATACATAATCGGGCGTTTACCATAGTTTATCGATTAGATGAAAAACGCGTGAAAGCTGCTCCCGCTACCGTCATTGCGCTACCCGTTCTTCGTAATTTACGATCGCACGGAACGAAGTCAATTAAGCGGCAAAGTTTGTTAATATTAAAACAAATCGCGGATCGATGGCATCTTTATTGCCTGAAACCGGCGCTCGCACGCTCGCTCGCTCGCGCTTAATATTCCTTCCGCGTAATCCGCCTCGGCGAGTCGCGCGCGCTCGTCCCATTCGTTTCTTCCATCTCCGTGTCCGCGTGGTGATTGCAATCGTGTTTTCCAATCCGCCGATGGTTGTTGAATTAACCACCGAGTTACGCGCACATCCGCCCGGAGGGCACTCGAGGAAGGCGCGAGCATAGAGAGAGGCGTAGTCCCTTAGACTTCTTTAGGATCCGCGCGCGCATCACAATTATCCGCGTCATTACCGGCATGAATATTCATGACCCAAGCTCGGCGAGCGAGACAGCCGCGGGGGGAAAGCAATATTTACATTGTGGATTCTCCTCGAGCTATGCTGGAGAAAATCGATCGCGAGTGTCTGTTCGGATTTCTTTTCGCAACAATCGCGCGAAATCTCGCGACAAAGATATGCAGGTGCGGCGCCGTTTAAATACAGGCGAACGAAAGAGCTATTGATAGCACGAAAAATTCACCTTTGTTTTTGGCAATACTTTGGAATATCAAACGCCGCATCAGTTTTTGCGGTGAAACTTCAAGTCATTACGCCGAGAAGATTGTAGCTCGCGATTTTACGATCCCGAAATTCGCCGGCGTTTAATAGTGAAGATCATTAAGATAGCGCAATTAAAGTAGCGGAGTGGCATAATTTATGTCGTTAATTATTCCTCAGTGACTTCGCTGTCACGGAGAGGACGAAACTGCCACGAAAGTTGACACTCGCCGCAATGTGCTCCGATGTTATCGAGATTATATAATCCTGTAAAAAAAGGCATACGCTCTCGCGGCACGCGTCATTATCGTTGAAACGCGGGCGACTCACGAAAAGCTATAAATATGTGTATGAAAAAAAAATTACAGGTTCATGCTGCCGTTGCGAGACGTTAATTACAATTAGAGCGATAATCGCCGGTCTCTCGTTCTTTTTTTCAGGACAACGGCCGTAAATTTCCCAACTGAGGGCAAGACGTTAGCATTTATGACTTTCGTCGGGCAAAAGATTCGAGGACAGGCGAATGCCAAAGGCGATGCAGGCTTCGTGTCGATTAAAATTTAGTATGTTAATGTCTAGTTTCTCTGAGAGAGCGTAAAACGGCTTGCTGTATACAGCAAATTGAAATACATTGAATGTAATTCTGAAACAATGCAAATGTTATCAATCTATTAATGGCGTTGACTCTATTTTTTTGAGTACATTCAAAAAAATATTTCGCTGATGTAGTTAGATATCGCAACAAAAATGTATCGCTATTTTTCGTATCTGTGAAAACATTGTTTGTCACATACAGAATTTATAGCAGTAATGTTCTAGCAATAGCTTCTAAAAAATTTAGGTACCATTGCTAAATGTTATTCATTGCATGATCTAACACGTGATTGATCTTATATAGATAGGCGCTTTAGAGAAACTTTCTTTTTAAAGTTCACAAACAATACAGATATATATTCTGTTTCTGTCATCTAAACTGATTAAGTAATTACATATGCAATATCACAACAGTTGCTAATCATTTATCTGTTTTAGTTAATTTTTTACACCTAGAAAATTTTAGCTATTATTGCAAGATCATTTTTTTGAGTGTAAAATTAACAACTTTATTCTTTCCGAAATTCACCTGATGGGTTTATCACGCATAATACTTAATTTACTGTTTCTTTATGAAACATATTGCGGCAAGACAAATGCCCTGCGCGTAATAAAACGCGTCGTAATAAATGACTATCGGCGCATTCCATTAGTTTCCATTAGTTTCAGGCGGCTCACATTTGCGAGCGTAATCATTTAATTATTCCATTAACGAGTCCCGAATCGGAGACGCGTACTAAGTATCGCTTTTATCGCAAATATTTTTACGCCGACAGAGATTACGGACGGATCGACGGCCGAAGGGATTTAACTCACGGATCGGCCGCTTTCCTGCGCAAATGACGCTCATTAAAATCTCATACTAATAAACCGGAAAGCGCGCGCACACACCAAGGACGGATGCGACGACGGATTTATTATTCGTTCGTGCGTTCCATTGCCGCCGCGCGCTATCTCACGACCTTAAAAGCGGCTAAACGATTCAATTTGTAGTAATTATAATGCAACTGTCCGGGGACCCCGGACTTGGGCGTGCGCTTTTTTTCATTGGAACCACTTAAGACGCGACGCAGCGCGTTACGCGTGTGGGCGTCGTTCCTCGACCGACCGCGATCGAGAGTGCGGTGCCCGAGCCGGACAATTTCGAGCTAATCTAAATGATATTGGACACGTCTGACACTAATAACTCTACGGAGAGACCACAACTATGATTTATTGAATTAACGATCGACACAAATCTGTCGCAAGTAACAAATGGTTTCTGTGACATACCTGAAATTCTCAATTGACGGTTTATTATTATGTCGACTTTATTAGCTGGTATACACATATATTTATTATCAGATCTGACATGCAAATTCTATGGATCTGCTACGAGTGATTAGGATGTGAAATGTGCATGAAATTAGCCATGCAGCAATTACGGTTACTGATTATAGTATTTCAATTTATAATCAATAAAAAAGAAGTTTGAACTTATTTATTATTCGCACGTTCATTATACTGATATATCAATTTTAATTATTTATCAAGTTTTGTATTATATTACTAAGTTATTTTCAAATATCGATTCGGTTTTATGTACAGTAAATTCGGAGTAAATTTGACGTGGAAAATGTAGAATTCGGATCACGCGCAATGAGACGGCTGTGAGACGCGGCTGCGAAATATCGCAAATAGAAGAAACCTACATATCGATGCACGTCATCGTCCACCCCTCGTTTCCTTGGACTTGGCGAATTGTCGTAGATACGTCTCTTAAAATAGCCTTCCCGGAATAGCGAAGAATTTAGACCACCAACGCGCGGCTCTTGTCTCAATTAACGCTTAAAGACTCGTCCACACGAAACCACCACCCACTACGCCATTTATGTACTGTATTTGCGCAGAACGAGACCGGCTCGTTATCTTATAAGACAGTCTGTGATAACAATCTTAATTTTTGCGTGACGTCAGTCGGGACGAATTTAATGTCGAGAAATTACGCGCAATGTCGTAAACAAGAAAGTGCCTTCGTTACTGAACTTTCGTTTAGCGTGTCATAGAATAAATCAGACCGTTGCCCGATTACCTTATACGATATGAATAAAAGAAAGTGATATTTACTCCTAAATGAGTTATAAGACACATTAAATCCAAAATTATGATTATGAATAGCAAATATGTGAATTATCCTGGCACACACTTCGCACAAGTTATGTCTCATTTTATTCTCAATGTTTTTATATTGTAAAATGTTTTTATATTATATTATAATTAAATAATTTTTGTTAATTATTTCTTTCAAAATTCTACATTAATATAAATAGTAGGTAATTGCTCGTCTTGTTGTTGCTCTCATTTATGTGAACATAAGATGCTATGCCTGCGCAATACACGAGTAAAAATCAGATTATAATAATTAATTAAAAATTCTGCGATTTGCATAAGATTACGATTTGCGTAAAGATTGTAAAATCTTTGACTCGTCTGATAATAAATCCTCGAATCTTCCCGCAGGCGTAATCTAAGTGAAACGACCGTCAGTGATAACCCATCTTGCCATATAACTGGCGGTAAATGAATTTCTTGGAATCGCCTCGCGGATATAATTTTCATCTGCGTTAACCCTAAACTTGGCAATGCGTGCTGTAAGATGCGTGCTTGTTTTCCACTAAACTTGCAGCTTCTTACTTTCAAATAAACAGACGTTTTTACTATTTTTTCCAACGTTATAATTAAATTTTATGAACAGCACATCCTAAAAAATTACGTCAAAATAAGAAAGAAAACTTGTCGTATTTTTAACTTCTATTTTCTTTGTGGCGAGCTTAGTATTAAGCAGGCGGAGAATCTCTCTAACCGGCGCGATTTGCGGTGGCCGGTGGTTCACCTGCGAGAGAGACTCGCGCGTAATCTGTGAAAATCTAGGCATGCGCCCGCGTATACGTACTGAAATCTGCCCGCGTAGTCACTTGAGTTTCGCAGCAAAGTGGGGTCAATTGGAGACGAGGACCTCGACCGCCTCGCTCCCACACTCCGCAGAAATTTATTCCGTAGGCTTAATCGAGGCCGACCGCTCTGACGACGTGACGGACTGACGACTACTCTCTCGCAAGGAATTGCTTTCTTCACCAAGATAACGCGACACCTTATTACGAGAGAGATATTCCTCGATTAGAAAATAAAGTTGTTTACCGATGCGTTTTAGCGACGTTCATTAAGTGTCGACTAACTGTGTTTGGGAAACATGGATAATAGAAGCGCTTTTTACATTTTGGTCGTTTCGTTGGCTCTTTAAATTTTAATAATAATGTAAATGTCACTTATAATTATAAAGCGTGTTTAAATGTTAACTTATTTTAATTACATCTCTACTCAGTTATTTTCACAAAAAATAAATTATTAGTTCAAGTGCGAGAATTTTTCATTATTTAATTTTTTTGCTTTTTAACACAAAATATGATTCTTTGGTTTGGACACAAATGCAAGAAGACTAGCTACATGTTATTGATATATATATAACTCACAATCAGATAGACGTCACACTTCAAAAGTAGCAGACGAAAATTGTGACATTTTATGACAATATATTTTTGCATCAGGCAGAATTAACTTTTTTTTCTTTCAAGATACGATACGATTTAGTAAGATCCACGCAGAGTTCTCTTGTCGCGCAGACAATGTGTTCATGTTCGTTTTTGTTTTACGACAGAGTGCCTTATCTGCTTGTTTCGAGTGCATACCGATGTGACGCGCGTATGACGTGTAAGGAGGCATGTGGGAGAGTCGCCCACGCCAACACTATTCTTGGAGTTAATGCTGCTTATGCACAACGAATGCGAAATATGCTTTTGTTGACCTGCTAGCGCATTGCTTGTTCTTCTCAAGCTGCGTCCACACGATAGCGTCTTAATGTGAAAGAAGCTAATTTCTGGAAGCCATTGAAGCTTTTGACTGATAGCTCTATTATGCAAGAAGTACAATGTAACTACCGAAATATATTGTTAAAATATGTATTTTTTTAAATAAAAATTGATTAAATTCATCGAAACTAGATTCTTATTTGAAGAGAGAATTTCTCGATCCGTTTAAACTGATAAAAACTATTCTCTTCATTTTCTTCTTTCATACATTTTCAAATAATTTTTGTTTAATTAATTCTGATCCAATCCAAAATATGCATATTACGCAGTTATCGTCGATCTCGACGATAGATCGCGAACGCTGAGTCAAGATAACAAAAGCCTCGGTTTAATCGTCGGTGCGATCGGTATAAGTCCATACGTGCGTGTAACGTTCGATGGAAAACAACCTGCAACTGTTCAGTCGCGGTATGCCATCGCTCATGCTGATCGAAGCATTTCGCGCGCGCAATTAATTGGGGGAGCGAGCGAGCGAGCGAGCGAGAGATTTTAACGACGATGGGAATCGAGCCGCGTCCGACAAAGGAACAGATGTCGTTCGGACGTAAGCGCGTCGTGTTGCACAAAGCGCATCGCATCGTCGGCGAAATCTCGCCACGGTAGAGGCGGAAAAAAGACAGCGGTCGTTAACGATCGCGTTATAAATGATTAACAAGCGTATTATTCGCGTAGCGCGGACGATGAAGAAGGCGTTTACGGGCCGTGAACAAGAGAGTACACGATCGCTGCCACTGTGCTGTGTTGATCGCGGCAGCTTTGCCTTCGCGAGTGATTTAATCGCGTGCGTGGATGCACACAGGGTGTCACTTTCGAAGTAGTTCAATTGAAGATGGTATCGCGATGATGCGCTCGCAAGTGCTTGATATCGAAGATCGCGTGATGCGCTTGGCGCGTATGTAGGGCACATGTGTCTACGAATAATCGATCAGCAGTAAATAATCATACTGTATCTATGTTAATTCTTGTGATCATATAATTAAAACGTCGACAATACAAATTATGTAAGCGACATAATGGAAAAATTCCAATTAAGTGGTCGTAATTGCAACAGAGAGTTTTAATTTAATAAACAGTTCTTATCTTACATTTTTACGGGCAATATAATTTTTGTTACTTATCTATTTTTTATTCTCAGCGTCTTAATTTTGTTCAAAATGAAAGAAATTTGATATTATATTATTATTTCACTATTTTAAACTTTAAATCTGATAAACAAGTGTGATTATATAAATAAAAATAATTCCTTTTTTGTTTATCAAAAAGACAAAATTACCTAACAGTATGTATTTCTTGATCGATTGTTCGTTGCGGCGTCTGTCGTGGCGCAATCATTAGCACGCTTTTAATGTTAACATCGTTATTTCGTTTCATAAATCGTCTATGCCCGAAAGTAGAAAGATATAAATGAGCTGACGTTTCCTCGATGGGCCTAAATGGACGATACACACTGTAGAAAGTGCAATAAAGATATTTAAAATGTCATTCTTATCCGACGGTAGAATCGTTAGGCGGTGATTGACCGCGTTAATTTTCGGCGCGGCAGCTTGACTGATCGGCCTTATCGTCGGGCCCGGACTTCTCATGTTCGCTTCTAACAACAGCCGAGGAGCTGAGGAGCACCCTGTATAACGTAACATTGCTCATGGGCCTTGCACGATGCGCGGCGGCCATTAACGCTTTTTGCTGGCGGCCGTGCCGTGTGTCATTGACGGTGCTTTTATTAGCCGGGCGCATAACTTCCTTTAGCGTCGCTCGTTTATGAGCGCGTAATTGCACAACGATTTCGGTGCCGGTGTGCGTCTCACTCACGGCGTCGGGGGCGGCGGAGGAAGGCAGAAAAATATGGAGCACCGATGTAATGGGCGCGTGTGAGCTGATTACTGCAGCTGAGCTGCCGCCATTAAACCGATCCAGAAATTTCTCTCCAATTGCGGGAATATTAAACTCGAATTACTCGTCGTTCGCGATCGTAATTTCGTTAGCCGTTAAAGAGGATCGCCGGATGAAGACGGCGTTCCATGGCTACCGATGTTTTCCCAACTAGCTGGCGAATGAGTCATTGTGCGTAGATTTAGAAGAAGCTTGCGCAAATGCAGCCGAGATACGCAATAATCATCTTTTTTATACTTCTCTTTTTATTGTTATCACAACGCGAAATCGCTGTTGGTAAAGTTTAATGACTTCGACAATTGTGTGCGATAAGAATGTGCATTGTACGTCAGAGGCGTGCAGCTAGACGGTCATAAATGAAGGACGTGAGTGGGTGTTGTCATTCGCCGGACGATCAAAAGATAAATAAATTTCCATGGAACTCCCGTCGACGTCGTAGATCGATATGAATAGATGACGAGACGGGATCGACTCGTTCTTGCTGCGTCATCGTCCTTCGGTTTAGCATGCACGATCTCTACGTTAAATTATCCCTATCTATCTAAACGCATGACAGACAGCTTCAAAAACCTTTTCATAGACTACAAAATATCTTTAGTTTTTTTACTGCAAAAGTTCTATCGATTAATATTTGAATAATTATGTAACTTTGAAATGCTTTTAGCTTCGATAAAGTTCTTATTTTCAATATATTATTTGGCATATGGAAATAAAATATGAAAATTTAAGTAAAAGATGTATAATAAAATTATTTGTAACGAATTTTTTAAATGTCTGCACTTATCAACAATCATATTTTCACATATCTTTCTATCACAAGAATCGAAAAAATGGAAGATTTAATGTTTGTTGTCTAGCGCTTTCTTGGCATGAAACATTCGCTTGTTGCGTTTTAGTCATCGATAAATTTTCAATGTGTTATCTTCCAACTTGACCGCAAACAAGAAAGGAGGAAGCAAGAAAAGAGGAGGACAACTAAGACCACGTGTTATAAGCTGAACTTAAATTATGTTGCGTGTAAAACGGTATACCAGCGAAAACTAAACACGGCGAAAATGGATTTCACAAAGTTGGAAACGCCGCTTCTCCTTAAATATGACTCATCCCTTTTATTACACAATATTTACGGTATATATTCAAAAATATTTCGGGAAGACTAATATTACGCGAATTGTAAGTAGAAAAAATAAAAAACTGTTCAGAAATACTAAATTATTTTATACCGGTCAAAACTTGATTATTGGAAATACTATAGTTCAAAGTAAAAAATAGCAATCTTGTAATTATAATCGCTTATGATTAAAAGTTTGCTATTTCACAGTTCTTCTTTTTAAGTAATTTCTTATACAAATCTTACAAATTGTGTGGATACGAAAAATGTGTGAAAATAACAGTAAACCTCGGAATCTCCAGGCAAATAAGCCGCGTTTAGGAAGGGCTTATTTCGGGATCTCTGAGAATGACGCACCCTGTAGTTGCATCGGTGGTGGGTGTCGTTATTTCGGACGTGAAACCATGATAGGGACTCCAGCTGGAGCAACCATAACATCGGCCTCGTTATTCGGTGCTAATGACGCTACGCGGTCTGGATTTATGGTGTTGAGAGTTAAGGGTCTCTCGCGATTTCACGCGGACTTCTCGCCAGCGAATGTTCTCCGAGAGAGTGCAAATCGAGCTTTCGCGGAAGCTTTCGGCGCGCACCCGATAAATAGTCTTGCGTTCAGACACGTGAAAGATACCGTGAAAAATCAGTTTCTTAACAGAAACTTGCGACAAACACGACACTGCGGGATATGTCAAACATGCGATGTGCCACGAACGGTGGTCGGGAGAGAAAACTATGTGACAGGAATGAATCGCTTATATTGACCACTAGTAGTCCGCGGCGCTAATTTATGGTAGCGCTAATGGGCTTATTTCGTGCTCGACCATAACGTCATAAGAGCGTAATGACAAGGAATAAGATCTAATAACGTTATAAATGCGAGGGAGACAGCCGTAACAACGTGATTATTATGACTAGATTATGCGTGTGCATGTATGTGTGTGTGTGGGTTGCATAAAATCGTAATATTACTATGTAGCACCTTCTTGTCGCACATGCATATTAAAATCGCAGATTGAAAGATATATAATTTCAAAAAATTTAGATTTGCATTTTATAAGCCTATTAGATTACCGTGTGTAATATATTTCCTATTTATGAATCATTCATGATATGTACTTGAGAAAAACAAAATAATTTTTATTATACAATCTTTTGTTGACAACGCAGTTAGCTAAAACTCATATTGCAATAAAAATAGCGATTTATATTACATTAATTGTTTTAATAAAATATGAAAATACTAATATTGTGCACAGTAATTGTGAAAATCGCAAATCTTGAATTTCATGAAAATTTATGAAGAAGATACGACAAAAAGGAAAGATATCTGATGTCACCCACATCGTGCATGCATTCCTGAGTGGATCCGGTGCGTGCGTTGCAACAAAATTAACATTCCGAAGGTTCGCGGTTCTCCGTCGAGTCCGTTTAACGATGACACGATACTAATATGTTGTCGTGCTACAAAGTCGGGCGGTGTCTTTGAGAGCTTTGGCGTAATAAATTAATCTATTAGCGCCGTGGTCGCCCGCGTTCCGACGGAGAAAAAGGGACCGGAAAGACGGGACTCGGGGACACCGCGAGCGGTTCATCGTAATCCCCAATTAGGCCCAAATTGATTAGCTTGAATTAATGCGGTCAACATCACTTGAGCAGGCATCGTAATGCACCGAGTCGAAAAAAGTCTGTAAGGAATAGGCCTCTCTGTTCTGTTCGTTTCCTCGCCGGACGGCTATTTTTCTCGTCGATACGCAGAATCGACTCGCATTAGAGACGGAACACGCGCTACTAAACGTGACTTCAAATACCACAACTGATATGATTTAGTAAGCGATGTTAAGGACAGCATTTTTCATTTCATTTAATCAATCTATTTCGTTATCACAAGTGTTGATAATTAACCGTCCGATTGAATAATTAATCGGTGTGCGTGTGAATGGAAAATAAATGCATCATGATAAACATATCCGTGAACTTTTTTTTATCGTGCACGAATGTCGATGTATTTTATAATTATACGACGAGCAAATTCTTTTCTTTAGCCGCAGGGTTGCAGGAGTCACCGACGTCGCTAAACTTTTGCCGATAAATCTAAATTTACGCCGGCATTCAACGCCGACTTTCACTGGTGTTTATTTATTACGGCGTATATCATTGGCTGTCCCGTACAATGATTGACCATTCTTGTACATTAAAAAATTCCTTCGAAAACACCAAGACTGCGTCATCTCGCGGTTAAAACATTTAGAAATACATTTAAACGCGACGATTTATTACTGTAAAAAAACATCTTATAATATTGCCAAATCATTGATAACAATGTCACGTAAAAAAGGTTTCCAACTCCAAAACATTATGTCTTTATAATCAACGATCAACGATCAAAAACTATTTCTCAGCCGCATGCATCGGACACACAGTTTCCACGGCATTTGTGAAGTGCGCACTTTCGAAGCGCGGCGATAATTCCTTTTCAATCCGAGCCGGCGGTACTGCCGGTCTGCAGCAAATGAAACATCATCCAAACACGCACCGAAGTCTTAAATCGTCACGTCGCTCGAGGGCTGTTCGAAGGTGCCGACAAGAACGACGGTACGCCGCGATATCAAGCGCGACGAGTACTCGCGCTGTGGAACCGATGAAGAAGAGAGAAGGAGGAAGCAAGAGAAAGAGAGAGAGAGAGAGAGAGAGAGAGAGAGAGAAAGAGCAAAATACTGAGGAGGGTAACAAGAGGGGGGTCGAAGCGAAGGCGTATTACACACGGGGCCAGGAGGGCCCCCGGTATTCCAGACTTTCAGGTCCGCGTCGAGTCAGGTGAGCCGAGGCGCCCGGAGCGCCGCTGATCACTTTGACCTACGACCCCATCAATCATCGCCAAATCATACACCACTTATCTTGGCGAGGCACGAAAGCCGGCGCACGTTCTCTCGTAACGGGCGAGGGCGCGTATGCTCGCCTCCACCTCCCTCCCCCTCCTCCCCCCCCCCCACCTCGCCCCGTCAGCCGCTCGTTTCTTTCGTACACCCACGATTTCCCTCGACCGTGAAAATGAGTGTTTACGACGACTTTCTCGAGAAAGATTGATTATTTTTTCATTGATCACCGCTTGTAGGAGAGTTGTTCGTGAGAACGAACACGACGTACGATGGTAATACATTTGCTTTGTGCGCGATACAAAACTGTGTGTGAAAGTTAAAAAGATTCAAAGTGCCCAAAAAAAAGTGGACTCAATTTTAAGAGAAAGTAGATTGCTCTTCTTGGATTTGCAATTAATTTCTTGACATGTTATTGTCAATATTGATCTGATTTTTACTGTTTACATTAGTCTAATTAAGACGCGGCTTACAACGTGATGATTGCGGAAAGCCCAACTGCTCGAATAACTTGTCTTCGCGATGCTATGACACAAATCAAGTGAAACATGTGCGCTCTATCCTCGTGCGACAGTTACTAATCTGAAATTAGGTCAACGTCATTCTTCACCGCTACTTCGCTCTTCCACCGCGTATATAACCGATATTTATATTCATACCGATATTTATGCCAAGCTTTACCGCAGCTTCTTGGAGATTCTGTGCGGATTACTGGTTGTTTCTCAAAAATTATTTATTAAATAGCTTTTGCAAAATATTCCCATCGAAAATAATCTAGGAAGAAAAAATTGTGCTTATTAAAACATTAGTCAATTTTATAAAATATTTTTTTTTACTTTAATATGTTATGAAATAAATTTCGAAATAAGAAAAAATAAATAATGTCTTCTTTAGCTCACATCGCGAGATTATTTTAAATTGTATTTTATCTGCGAAATCAAAGTGCGTAGATTTATTTACAATATTCGGAAAGGCAATAGTGAACAGAAGAATTTTATGTAAATGTATGCGATGCAATTAATTACGCCAAACGTTACATCACACGACATTTTTCACTCATTTCTGTAATCACGCCGAGATCGATTCGTAGCTATTTTCTATCGCAATAATAATAACACCATATAAATAATTGTCGACTTTACAGAATAAATAAAAAATAAAATAATGTACGACCGACACGCGGCATGAAGAAGTTCCGGTCAAAGTTCAGGTGCTCAGTTGCCTCCCACCGTCGCCTCCTCTCGTTCTCGTTGTTTCCCGAGGCCGTAACTGCGGTCGGGCGCATATCGTGACCTTCGCGGTGTGAAGCAAGAGGCGAGGAAGACGTACGGGAAGAACCATAGAGGGAAGCAGCTTCTCTCGTAATTGGTGGGCATGAGTGCCCCTCGGGAATGGGGCAAACGTGATTCAGGAATTCTCAATGAACTCGCTTTAATCCCATACCCGGTCGTTTAGATGAAAAGGATTCGTCGGGAGAGAGAGACGACTTCCTTGATATTTTATTAAGTCGCGACTCGACGAAATTAATACCTTCGCTCGCGGTCGACGTTACTATCGCTTTCGTATCGTAATTTTTCAAGCACTGCGCAGTTTGGCAGCGGACTCCAGCCAAACTGTAATTAGCAATAACGTGAAATACAAAAAAAAAAAAAAGCATGCGTATACAATGTGTACGCACATAAATGAGACTGCTCTCTAAGATTTTATGATAAAAATGAGTATTAATGAATAATATTATTAGATTGTTATTATCGAAATGCAGTTGCACACAAGAAGAATGAGCCAAACACAAAGGTGTTAAAACCAGCTGCTGCTTCGCGATCATACACATCGCGTTCAGTGATGCAATTGGCTTCGATACCGAGATACTAAACAAGAAAAAAACGGAAACGCAAGCTGAAGACCTAAAATATTCGCGCAGATCGCGATCGGGCTTCCGCGCGCTACTAACAGAGAAAGAATAAATCGTTCATAACGAGAAACGCATTACACCTGCAATTACTGGCTCTCTCGTTTTCTCTCTTTCTCTCTCTCTCTCTCTCTCTCGCACGCGCGCGCGCGCGCACGCGAGGCACCAATAATGACGTCGATTTAATGAAAGAAAATACGAAATTGCCGTCAAACCATACGAGAAGCGCGGACGGCATGCTGCGCTTTATTTGGAAATACGGGGAGAATAAATAATGAGAACTCGAAAAAATTTTTTTTAACAATGTGAATTACGTTGCGAATTAAGTGCCGCTCCGTTATAGCGATATTTGTACGTCCGAGAGGTGCGCGAACGGAAATTGTTCGCGCGGCTACATTGTGCCGCTCTAATGAAACGTCGACGATTACGTCTCAAGATTGATAGCGTGTGGGTTCACCGAACCTCGATATATGCGCGGTGTAGAGAGGCGATTTAATGCGGTGACCTTACTGTAGGTAATTAGAGTCCGATTTCGGCGAGTGTTAATCTTTATCCTTGACCGCTATTCCCTACGCGATTATTAAGCTACCGATATTATTCTCAACGCAACAAAATGTTTTCATTTACTGAGACTTAATGAAACATTAAAGGAACAAAAAAACTAAATTCACATTTTACGCGAGGAAAGACGATTACAAATTCTCGCGTGGAATTCCGCGAATGGAAATTTTTTCAAGTATCTATATAACAAGTCTCGCACACATGGTGTCATGCTGAAAAAGATCCAAGCCAAATTGGAAGCCGTTCAACTTAACCGGCATTGGTGCAGGTATAATAACACATTTAGCATTACTCAAAGCTATCCTCGAGTACCGAATGCAATAAATTGTTTTTCGCAACGGCGCATGGAATCTTAGATAATTACAAACCGCCTCGGTGACTTTCAGTAGAAACGGGACGACGCGATCGGACAGATCGAGTGACAATGGAGCTGCGAGCAAGTATTTTAATTCATACGCACCCTTCTGAACTCGTACTCAACGTCGGGATCTTCCTCGTCTCGTCTTCTTTTTTTTTTTTCTTTTCAAGCAGAAACTTGCTTGCGCATCTTAACGTACGTCAGGCTCGTCTTGCACGCTTGTTTCCAATTGTTTATTTCTCTTAGTGGTGCTTGATTTACATGTGAATGCCTGGCGCTAACAGATGCTTCTTCGGCTACTAACTACCAACCCTCCCACCACTAAAGCTGTCGCGAGAGGGTTCTTCGACCGTCTTTTGATAGACCATTGACCTCCTCTTTCCCGCGAGATATAACCTTCGTCTCTCATTTAATCGCGAGGAATTGATCATCATTCCGATAAATACCTGACCAACCGCTTTAATAATGTAAAGAAACGTATACAATGCTTGAGCTTCACATTTAGTTAAGAAGTATGATTCCCCTCTTTTAGCAGAAATATGATGTGCGTAGATGTATACTGTATTTTAAATTAAATAGCTCGGTCTTCAAGTGTCTGATTAAATTCTCAAAATTTTATTTCGAATAGTAAATATAATTTTAATAAATATCCATAATATATAATAGTTATGTTACTCATGAAAGAGAGAAATCTCTTATACGTATGAATATCTTTTGGATGTTCGTACACATGTTTTGTTTGATTTTATGTCGGAAATTGGCAGAGTTCAGTTAAAAGTTATCAAGCCCGATATACCGGGAAGCTGCGCGAGAGATCTACAGTTTCCAATTATCGAGTAAAACATTATCCCCCCGCGATAAAACCAGCCAGGGATGACTTGGATTCGCGCCAAAAATGTATATTTAGGCGCGGGATACCTACCGCGTAGTATTAATAACTTGATATCACTTAAAATATCGTGCAACGAGACTCCGTCTGTAGTCTGGCTACTATTTCCGTCGAGATTGCGGCAGATGCACTCTTATTTCCTCAACCGCCGACCAGCGGCGTCGAGACGCCACCGTAGACGACTTTTCGAGCGTGCTCGCACGTCGTTGATCCTGTTCGCGCGATTTCTTCGTCTCTCCCCGCAACTCTTCCGTGACTAATGACTAAACGACACCACTGGAAAACTGCATGGATTACCTTTCACGCTCTACTACGCGCGTATATTTACGATAACGTGCGAAACTACAATAAAATTTAATGACAATCATCGTTATGCAATTATTTTTAGATGTTCAACAGGATACTTTTTGCACACAAAAATTTATAAAAAGCTTATACTTATATCTATATATGTACTATATATGTAATTCAAAATTTTCGAATAACTATTTAAAATAGCATTTATCTTAAATATAATTCAAATGTGTAAAATCTATGTAATTTGAATTGATGTACTTTAAAACAATTTTACTTTCGAAAAATTGGACAAATTAAAAAAAATTAGGCAAATTTTTAAAACTTTATGTTGTGGTGTCGAAGATATTTCAGGCACTAGGCAAGCTCTTCAATGGTGGCGTGTATTTACGAGGAGACTGTGGCGCCGTTATTTCTTAATGCCATTTTGGCGACGCAATGCCGGTACATTGTGGGGTCTAAAGAGAGTCAACGAGCACGCCGGCCAGAGCGGGCACAGAGAGGGGAAACTCGGGCGGAGGTCCCTTCTGAAATTTCCGCATTGCATTCCCGAGTGAGATCCATCCTCGTCACGCAATATATTTTCAATAAGCAGTGCGTGAAATCACGCTAATTTCGTACCGCGGCACTATAATGGACGAAGCAAATAAAATTGTGAAATCATGTAATGTGAAGGAAAACATTAATCTATTAATGAATCATTGTAAGCCTTATTTTAGCACAAAAAGGCATCTTGCGAACCCAAGTTTCGTATTACATAGATTTATATAGCGTTATTACGTAATGTTGATTTTGGATAATCGTCGGACATAAATTGAGCGAGAACAACAAGAGTCCTTTTATTATCACGGAACTTTGTGGATATTTTCTTGGCTTCTCAGTTTAACTCTCGGTCTCCTGCTTCTCCTTCTTTCTCTTTTCATTTCTGGTTCCGACAGTCACTTCAGGGTGTCAGGAATGCTTGACTCGAGGCATGGCATCCCGCGGAGTTGGCAGGGTCTGACGGTTAAAGGTGCGTCCACAGTGATCGTTAATTCCAGAGACGTAATGTCTTTAATTTCAACTCTATTATATTGAAAAAAAATCTTGAATAAACTGTGCTCATGAGGATATCGTCATAGCTCAAGTCAATTCAGTCGTAAGCACATAGTCATTGATCATATCTTCCAATTATTATATTGATAATCTCTGTAATCATTTTGATGATGTATCCAGTAATCGATGATTGCCGCGATATTAGTTGTCTTCGCGAACAATCACATCGTAATATGAAATTTTTTTTATGATTCTCAAAAGCATTTTTCTCTAGCGTGAAAGTATTGAAAATTCTGCGTTTTTAGTTTAAAAGAAAACAACAACGTAAATCATTTCCACAGAAGCATGAACAGCAAGTTCAGAATAAACAAATAGATATTAATCTCAGATTTTGAAGCTATACTTCGAAATACTTTCCAAAAATAATAGCAGACCTAAATATCCATTCTGCTCGTAATTTGAAGGCGATTTAAAAGTTCTGAATGCCACTTAAACGATTGATCTCGACGGGAGGTCTATCAAGGTGCTCGCGCGCGTCAGTAAACAAATTGGAGCACTCGAAGACAGTCGAGTGCCATTCAGATAGTCATCGACATGTATTGCCGACTTTCCACCGGCAACGGTGAGGATGAAGCGATCGGTACCGCCACGCACTACATATCGTTGTTATCTCGCGACGTTAAAATATCATCATGACTAAGATCGATGTATAGGTGTAATGTGTGTAAACAGCACGAGAGCCACGGATCGATAAAATCAGAAGAAACGATCAGAGGCTCGATGGACCACTTAACAGTATTAAAGAGTATATCAAAATAGGAAAAGAACATTTGTAAAAGGATATTTGACGTAGAGATCGTATGACTGAGAAAATGTATGGTAATTTAAAGCAGCACGATCGCACATATGTAATTATCATGCCATTGCTTCCTTATCATCTTGAAAAACGTGACGAATTGCGCAGCTTCTCTTTGCCTCTCTTGTACACCGAACTTTTAAGTCATTTTTCAAATTTGTCAAAATCACTTATCTTCTTGCATCAATTTTTGCAGTTATTCATTACAAAGTCATGCGATCGAGGGTTAATATGATCCTTTCTCCTTCTGATAAATTCTTGCCGTCTTGAAAAATGGCGTGCGCTGCGTCACGAAGTCCTCCGGACGATATCCGTGTTCAAAACGAGCGCTAATAGCCGAGGACCACAGGAAGAGGGATTACTTATTCATGCGAAACTTTCGGCGTAGAAATTGATTAAGATCAATAAATCAATCACTCCCGGGGAGATGGCGACCGATTTCTGTGTCAAAATTAATAAATCGATTTAATTGATTTAATAACTCGATCGATTTATGGACGCAATCAATGTCGGCCCAGCAGATTTATGGCCGTTTCTTCGCGTAACGGTCATGAAATCCGCACCAGAACGCACCACCGATGCGGACATTTCGTCGGCCGGACTCCGAAAAAAAGACACTAAGATCGATCTATTATAGCGCAGGATATAACTCCCAATTTGGGGCGCGCCATAATTACGATACCTATCTATGTAACCACCGAGGAACTCTTGAACGGACGCGCCTGACTTAATTTTTTATCGTTTTTGCTTATGTGAAAAAAATACATCCTGCTCGTTTATCATATATTAATTAGTTTACGTTTAAAGGTTTCATTGATTTATGATTCGAAAATTTATATTTTCCCACCAGTATTCGTTGTGATACTCATCTTTCGGTTGTGATATGTAAATCTTACAACATTCATTCAAAATGCGAAGAATTCATATATTTTCGCGATAAATAAAGACTCAGAACGGAGACAGTTAATCATCAGATAATGCGAGAAGTAACGCAATAAATGTCACTGGCTTCAGCAAGTTGATCCGTGACGCAAACGCGGTGTCTAAAAGGAAAGCTCTCGAAAACGCGCGAAACGCTACGTCAAGTCATGCGACGCGCGATTGTATGCAAATCGTTGCATTCGCGGTGGTGCAAGGCGCGTTGCGCACGGCTCGTAACTCGATCGGGCCGATTATTAGACGAACGATACGTGACTGGAAACGGGTACGCCGCCGAGTCCACGCTATGGAATCCTGATAAATTTATTGCACAGATAAACTAAAAACACGCGCAAACTTCCAAAGGAAAAAAAAACCACGATTTTTATTTTACACTTATTCGTTCGTGTGTTTTTTAATGTGTGTTAATTAATGCTACCGTTAATCCTCATATGCATTCCATACGATTTTATGTGTTATTATCTAACTTTTTAATTTTCACAAAGAGCATTAAAAACGCACAACTAGTTCTGTATCTATTTAATCGCAAAAATCGCACTTCACATGTCTATCATCAAAGGCAAAAAAAGCCGCGACTGTTGTTTCTTTGATTATACGTCAATGGAGACTGTCGGAATACTAAACATCCGTTGCAAATTTCGTTGAAAATTCCCGATCTTGCTTCAACACGTCACCTGTCCGTACAATTATCTGGCTGTTCAATATTTCAAAACGGATTAACGTTACGCACTTAGATCGCAGTCCAGTTGCGATCGTTATTATCGGAAATGCTACAATCTCTATTTGATACGGTGCTGGTTTGCGCGCCGACATAACCGGCTCTTTAATCTTATTAGAAATCACCTGCGAAAAAAGAACGCGTTATATCGATAGGATAGCGAGTGCTTGTCGGCTTCTTCGCTACTAGCAGCCGGAAGCGCGGCGGGATCTAATTTGCGAAGTTCGATATCGATCTTGGATCGCGCGTTTTCCGCACAACGATATCCTTTCTCCTCGTTCTTCCGTAAATTACTCGTCTCGATCTTCTCTCTCCGAGATATTCCGTGTACACTTTCAACCGTTCGACATAATCGCACCGCGCCGCCTTTCGTTTTCTGGCGCCCGTTCAATTTTGACGAGGAGAATACTTTCGCCCGCCGATGACGGGCCGGCCGCGATTGGCCACGATCCAATTATGTCCAATGAAAGTTTCCAGGAACAATTTATGTCACTCGCTCTCGTGTGCCCTACCTTTCGCCTCTACCGCAAAAACATTGATCCATGAATCCTGCTCCGACCTTCCACCCACGCGAATATACCGTGGCGTGCAAGCGAGTTCCTTTTCGGAATGTTGTTTTCGACTATGCCATTGTGAAAGAAACTTGAGAAAGAAAAATAATTATATTAATCAGTAAAAACGAATAGTTATAATTTGTTTAAATCGATCATTAAAGATTATGATGTCTTTGAATTCAATGACAATTTAACGATTGTTACAATTCTGAATCATAGTGCAGTATAATCTACTGTTACTTTGCGCGTTCTGTATGATAGTTCTGTAATATAGAATAACTTGAATGACAATCGAATTATTTTAAGTAAAAGAGTCTCAAGTCTCTTCTACGTCCTCAAGTACCAGTATTATTCGCCAAGTGTGCCATTCGCTCGTATCTCAATTGCACGCGTGGGCGCAACACACCAAGGCTGTCCGCGACAAGTAAAAATTTATTCGACGAACGCGAGCTACGCAAACGAAAACAGAGCGGAAGAATTATGGGTGGCATCGCTATGCGGTGCATCGCAAGAAAGAAAATAAATTTATCGGAAGGTGAAACGGTCCGTGGCCGTAGCCGATTGTCCGATGCCAATTAGGTTAAGTTCTGCATAGCGTAAAACCGTTGGCGCCGCGCCTAATAATCGCGTTATTAATGAGCACTAAGTGAACTCATTTTGAGCTCCTTGACGCGAGAATACAAGAGCGGAAATATTTATCGTAAAAGTAACAATTGTAAAACGATAGATCCGTCATGGATAAAATCAATTTTTTTTTTAATTAAAATCTAAAATTCTGTATTATTTTATACACAGGATTTAAATACTGATATTAATGCGAATATTACGTTGCTAGCTCTGTAATCATTCCTATAATTAGCTTAATCCATCAAATATAATGATATATATTATAAAAATAGTAACACAAGATCACTGACACAAAACAGATCTTTGTTCGATAGTAGACGTTATCAATTCTGACAACATGAGCATTATGTTCGACGTACTGCTGTACTTTATTATCTCGTTACGCGATATATTATTGTTATTATTGACAGGGACGTTAATGAATCTGCGATTAAAATTATCATATAACTTTCAAATTGGATGATTTCATCTGGCTAAATATAGAGCGCGCACGCTCGCTCGGTCATGCTTCTGCAAAAATGAATTTTATTGCTTGTTCGCTCGACATAAAATTACAACACTGTCGTTTAAATTGGATTCCCTTATCGCGCGACGGTGCGCGCGATGCGTGCAAGGAGAGCAGGTGCGCTGCCGTGCGTGGCCTCATGCACATTGGGGGATAATTTCCGTTGCAACTTTGTCAAGACTAGGAATCACTCTCGTGTCCCTATTTATAATAATTTATGAGACCAATTCAAATTTTCATATGCACCGCCTTGATCTCGATGTCCGTTTAATGGCTATCATTATTTTATCATTTATCAAGCGAACACGGCACGGTTTTCGCCTGTACAGATAAGAAAAACGAAACCTGCGCATCAATTCTCAAAATTACTCCGTACACCTGATTTAACATTTTATCGTCGAATTATAACTTAACAATTTTTTAATGTTTCTATAAAAAAATAACATTAAAATGTTTGATTCTTTGTTCGACAAATTTTAAATTAAAAAATCCTTGTATTATAAAAAATTCTACATTTTTACTTGTTGCCTTTGTCTTCCAAATATTTCCGATTAAAGTAAGTTAATTAAATCGACGAAGAAAAATATGAAATTATAGATGCGCTCACCTCGATACACATACACACACCTCAATTTGTTGTTTTCGCCTAGGTTGCAACGCGCGCATCACATTTTTCTTCCGCCGACAAGCGCGCGCGGCTGCAATTATCGGCGCTAATAGGAATGCGCTCTAGGGCGAACGCCAGTACCGCGCCAAGCATCTCTCGGCGCTATCGGCCGCTTTTAATTGGACGAAATTACAAGGTGCGTAATGCGCGGGGAGCGGCGCACGCGTGAGAGAGAGATTGCACTCGGATACAATGTATGACGATGCTGTACCGATTCCGAGCGCCGTCGCTCCGACCTGAAATATCGTGCTTTACCGTTAAGGGGGCAGAGACGGTTAATTATCCCGTTTAAAGCGGAGATGAAAAGCCGCAGTCACCTTATTCGGCGCGGCGTTTAACTGAGAAAAACTGCTCACGGATCTAGTAAACAACGGTGTCAGAAATTGAATCGACAGTTCAATAAATTCAAAGATTAAAAAATTTATCCTGAAATTGCGATATCAGAAAGGATTCCAATCTAGAGATGTTTCAAGTTGAATAGAGAAGATATCCGTCTATAATTCTACATGTCTGTAAATTGCACAATACCTCTGGCTGCCATAAACTCGAAAAGAGAAGAAGGAAGCGAAAGAAAGGAGCTATTCGCTTCGTAATACGGAAAAATCAACGCTGTTTGCTTCCTCTAAGTTACTGCATTCGCGCAATTTCATTGAATCACAGATTACGAGAAGGGCAACACAATAGCATCAGTATAGCAGCACCTACTGCGTTTCAATTGAATCGCGCAAAGCCGAGCTTATCGCTATTCTTTGCCTTCCCACGCGTATCTTTCGATAATACGCGAGAACGCATAAATGCATGATTCTTATGATAATGAGAAGGACGCATATACATTTGATCCTTACGAATTAAGGGCGCCCAACAGAATTTGTGTTTTAAGATAGAGTAACTAATCGCCAATTGTTATATAATTCGTGAGCATATAAATTAGAGGTGCCAGGTGCAATTTTATATAAATATTGCATTAATTCAAATAATAATACAAGTTGTATAAAAAGCAAAAACTTTTTGTAGAAAGTTGAGTTTAACATCTTTCTTGCTCATTTCGGATACGGAATCAGCGACGACAGCGAGAGATCGGTTACAGAAACGCCGAGAAATGGCAAAATGACGAGGAGTCGACATCGAGTCGAGGATTTATCGATCGTACGCGCGCGAGAGTATCGGTTACATCCTTGTGGGTGCAGCCGAACGAAGGAGCCGTCACGGCGCCCATTCTTGCGTCAGATTAAGACGTTTTTGCGTCCCATTTGAAATAAGAAAAAGCGCGAGAAAGCGACAACGCGGACCCCGTCGTCCGCTCCGGACGATCGGGCCGACTGCCGGATTAGTATCACACTCGCGAAGCTTGACGGGAATTAACGGTGACGACGATCGTATCGCGTTGAATCGATTCGCACGAAACGCAGTCTTCGACTCTTCATCCTTTAGTCTCGGTCCCGCGATCGCGGGAGATAACGCTTATACATATTCCGATGTGTGACAAAGTAATTAAGCATTCGGACGAAAGGTTGATATATTGAAGAAAAGACTTTGCGCCTCGTCAACCGCGTGGATTCTCTTTCAAATTTAATACAATCTTACTAGAAATAAATTGGAATTGTAGGGATTGGACGTCCCAAAGTCTGATTCAATCTTGTCTGTAATAAATTTACACCAAAAAAAAAAAACGTATTGCAAGAAAATTGTTTTAGCATATATACAACATTTCGCTACTTTTGCTAAATTCAACGTAAAATATCAGCAGTTATTGAGACAAGCACAAGATAAATAGAAGAATTGGAGCTTTAATTGATAGAAAACTCTGTGAAAAAGACACTTTTACGAGAAATATAGTATTTTTACAATGAAATAAAATATCTCTCTCAACTTCTCACGTCGAGCTGAGAATCTAAATTATTTCATGCCTATTGAGAAATTCGCAGAATCGATGCATGTCAGTTGGATACGAAAATCAGCAAGTCAGCGAAATTCGCCGCGCTCCGACCGATTTCGCTAGTCGTGCGTAAGGGCGTAGGTGTTATTCCGGATTTCTTGACCGGTTTCGAAATGTTGGTGCTCGAGGCACGGTTTTCCATTGAATCCACGCCGCGCGTATCCCGGCAGCAGGGGGAGTTGCTGCGAGGGGAGTGACTATCGACTTTCCTTGACGTCGGTCGTGTCGTGCCTATTACGCGTATAAACCCGACATAACTACGCAACGCCAATCGGCGTGACAATACACGTAATCTCGATATGTATAGTAGGGTGCGGCAAAATCTATCATTCGCCGTCGGGTTGCGATACTTGAGGAGGAGACCTGACTGCCGATTGGTAAATAAACTTTTCGCAGAAAGCACACTTTCGAGGAGCAGATGTGCTTTTATCGCGCATTAATCCATACAATAATTATAACATCTCATAAACTTCTCATAAACTTCATATAAAGTCATATTTTCTTACAAGATTAAAATGATAAAACCGCGAAGTGGCGGTAAAAGAAAAAAAATAATAATATTTGACGTGACCTCATAACCACCTGTTCAGATTGACAGGTGATATGGCTGACAGTGTTTATCAATCTCGTGCCAGCCGCGCCGAGAACTTTTTCACGCTTCAATCTGTTTTTAATTAAAATTACGACACTTTCGAGCGCGCAACTCGTGTTTGCATGACATTTGGCACACGGAACAAAACTGGCGACGCATAAAGCCGTCGTGTGTGCCTATATACTCGCGCGGTAACACAGCAGGCCGCCACCGGCTGCGATAGTACGTAAATCAGTACGCAAATCAGTGGCGGAATTAAACGACGTGCTTTTGACGCACACACGCGTAACGCGCACGTTTATCCGCCCTTTCGCGTAGCCGAGCCCACGTAGACAAGCGACTCGCGAAGTGAGTCTTAGCCGCGAGCGAGCCGAGTTATTTTCATTTTTGCCGCGAGCGATCTAGGCGCAAAAAAGAGACACGCCAGACAATCGCTGGCGCCCACGCATGTCGGCGAGCGCGAGCGTTAGCTAGCGCGAATTGCGAATCGCTGTAGCCGGATCGGCACGACGCACATTCGCGCGTCCTTTATGCGAGTTATGCAAATAATGATCAACTATCGGTCATTATTTCGAGTATTCAACTTAAGCAAAAAAAGCATTAATCGTAGAAAGAGTATGAATAGCAACGCTAAGCAAACTCGCGATCGCGCATCAAAGAGCTGCGTAGTAAAAATATTATCACTCGCCACGTATGTAAAATATGTAAACAGCCAGGAACTTCCGTGTACATCCACTAGTCATTTTCGCTATCAGACTGAAACTTTCACGCGACACCTTTCGAGCGAGTCAGTTTGCGATATACTTTCGTGCCGGGCAAACAAAAAATGTGTAACCATATGGGGACGCATGCACGCTCGGGGTCCAGAATAATTTGCGATTATGGCCGGTGGCGTGTTACCTGTTCGCGAAAAGGCACGGGCTCGCACTGAAATAGCGTCCCGATGGTACCGGGTGTCGGAAGACAGGCTGTATCGTGCCGCGGAACACGTGTTTAGCGGCATTTTATTGTTGTAACACGGCTGGGCGTTGAATATGCAAATAAGTACTCACCACGGTCCGCTTCTTCGTTTATCTCGCGCTGGTCGTGCGCGATCTTCGATTTTATTTCGGCCCTATTGTAATGTCGTCCGGTGCCCGCAGGATGCTCTGAAACACGCAAATTTGCACTTAATAAGAAACAGGTCAAATTAAAAAATAAGAAATTTGTTATTCGAGTATGCTGCAGCATTGAGTCTTCGTATTTGAACTTTGTGTAAATATGTATATAATTTAAAACTCAATTATTCACAGAAAAAATAATATCGATAAATACAACATCAAGTAAGATGAATAATATTAGTCATTTTATAAAGCTATCATTAAACAATTATTAAAAAATTGTAACTATCAATTTTATTGACGGAAATTTATTGCATTATTCCATTCGCTCAAACACCTGGATTATCTTATCAATCTTATTTATTTTCGAATCAATCCGATTTGTTCTTTTCCGATCGAGTTTAACTTGGAAAATCATTGCTTTCACATCGCTATCGAGATCACGTTCCGCATCTCTTGCATACGCGATCACACGCGATCGCCGCATGAAACGATAACACAATAACGACATGATTGATTCGCTGCTCAAGCGAGCAGACCGAGAACACGGCGCCAGAACGATGTCGTAAAAGACTGTTAGCCGCACAATACTCATTTTTCTTTACGCGCGTGTACGTGATTATTATCCTCCTTTTTCAACGTCATCGTGCGAGAACTATCATTTAGTGCAATAATCGATTAACATTATTATTATTATATCGCTTTTATATATACGCGCGATATGACGGCGATATCAAGAACGTTTTGTAAAGGTTATTAAACGCAATAGCAATACATTGCTCCAAGCAGGTGGTGAGTTTCTCCCGTAAATTATATGCGCAATGAAAATACGCCATTTAGGCTATTCGATAGTTCTCGATTAACCGGGATCATAAATAATGCGTCGAACGGAAGGAAAGGTGGACTAACAAGGGTTGCTCGCTCGCTAAAAAAATGTGGAAACCGCAGGCAAGACCGGCTTCTTATCTTTCGTAATCGAAACAAAGAGACGTTCGTGCTCTCGGATTCAATGAAAATTATATAATTGTGATATATATGTTACTACAGATGCAATTTTAGTAGATCCTAAAAATTATCAGCAAAATTTATGATACAATTAAGAACAAAACACAGTACGCGTACGATGCTAAATAAAACGCCGAGTAATCTTGTAAGTTTCTCCGCATAATCCGATATAATGCACTTGTTGCGGAATAAATTAGACGAGAAACTCGCGAATAAGCGCGCTCCCGCGGGTTATGCGTAAAAAAGAACGATAAATCCGAATTTAAATGTAGCCAGTGAAATCTGCCAAATTGCGGCCAAGCTTGTAGCGGTCGCATTAAGGACACTGCTCCCCGACGAATTAAACGAGAAAATTGCGAATAATTAATATTGCAAAATTCGATAAGTACCGCCGACCGGGAGGACGAGCATCTCGGGAGAAAATAATATATCAGAAGCGCGCGGCTACCGGGCCTCGATCTCGGCTACGGCGCCCCAGGGGTATCGGGAGTGGTTCGGTACGGAGAGATAGGTGCGCATCATTGGGCGAGGTATCATCAGCCGGTACTACAAGCTAGTGTACGAGCGACCTTCGTTGTATACCAGGTGCGCTCCTGCTCATCCCACGCGCAATGCATTGCAATATGCATGCTTAAGTCCAATATATTATATCCGATATCAATCTTTGTTTACGTAATACTTACGAGTTCGTTGCGCCATTTACCGAGAACAAGAGATTTACCAAGAACAATTCTGTCGAAAGAAGTGAAATTCTTTCGAACCGTGAACTTTTCACAAGTATCAAAGGTTCAATGTAAAGATAGCCGACACAATGACAGTCGCCCGTTCCTGCTCAAAGTAAACGCATTACGAAGAGAGCGCGTGAGATTCTCGATAAATAAGCCCGAGAATGATGAAATAGGGGCGAATAAAAACGCCAGTTAAAATTATCCCGAAAGGAATTACAGCGCCGAAGAGCTCGGGAGCTGCTAAAGAGGAAGAATCCACGGGTGTCGGGGACGGAAGGGAGAGAGGCGGCGAGATACGAGAGAGGGGGGGTCGCAGGAGGGTGAGCGGGGGTGAGAGGGAGGAAGGCTTACGCTGATAAACACGTGTAGCTTTTAGCGAGGCATCCTGAAGATTGTATCTGCCGTAAAATATGCCCCCAGGAGACAATATTAACTGCTTCGTGCTTCTGCAGCTATCTTTGCCTTTCGCGCGCGCTTCTCCCCGTTCCTCCACCCGCTCCCCCGCCGGCGTTGCTGCCCGGCCGAAAAGGATCCACCCTAATGAACTGCGCACGCTCGCAACACAACGCGCAATATCCTACCAAATGCTCCGCCGGCCATTCTCCCGCCGCTGATGCCCGCGCTGAGTTATCGCCCGTCCGAATCCTTCGCGGCAACTCGCCAGTAATTAAGCGCGTTTAATTATTATTATTTCTTACACGCGGGTGGCAAACCGCGTCCGCTTTACGGCCCGCGCATGCCTTTGACCTTCTGTCCCCGAAGACGAACGTGGGTAGCTTTGATTCAGGGGGATGCGCGACGCTGCTAGATGCGAGATACACACGAATGCCATAAAATATCCCGAATGGATCGTTTGCGGTGCAATTGCTAAAAATAAATTTGAAAGAATTTTCGGCTGTCTTAACATTGTGAAATTTTAAAACTAAGTTTCGTCAATTAGAGTGATAAAAGCTAGCTATTTAAATAATTTTAGATTTTCCGCTGAAAGGTATCGATTTAAGGCTACAATGTTGACGTATTTCACATCCAAGACTAAAAAAGTTTGCAAGCGGCATCCTTTAAACAATCAATCTGAAATATTCTCATACTATAATTAGAATAATATTCAATGATCGTATCAGAATCTTCTACATAATACGCTACCGAGTAATAGGTTCCATTTTCGAAAATCATTTGTAATATCGGTGTAAAACTTAAGCAATTTTGTGGAGCACAATCTTCTCATGCACTACCTTGTCTTCTCCGGCACGAAATTTATTTATGTTAATTTGTAGATATTATCTATGCTTATAAGAATATCGCGGATTAAAGATGGTCGTTTAGAGTTTGAATTTCCTTATCGCCACCATTGACAACGTATACCTTGAAGCATGAGGTGCATGATAATCGGAGGAAGAAGAAAAAGAATCAAAACAAGGCAGCATCGAAAGAGCGCATAAGAGATAAGAGCGCTGCCACATCGCAATGAGAAGTTAACCCGACAGCGGTGTGCCGATGTCCTGCCGATTCTCACTGGCGATTACGCGCGAAAGTGAGACCTCATCGACTTCACGACGTTCACTTCCTAACAAAGTTGTTACTGAAAGAGAGGACAGCTCGCTCGACATCGTTCTCTTTTATAGGACAGTAAATTAATGCAAGATGCTAAGCAAGATAAAGCACTCTTCAAGCGCTCAACTTTTCACATCAAATTATATGTCAAAATGAAAATTGCTCTATTACAACTACACTTTTTTTTTTAAAGAAAAATATGAATGAAATTAAATAGACATATACATCTAAAATATACGAAAAAAGTGCTTTTTCTTTAATATATTAATTGTAATAAAATCCACCAAATAATTAAAGCAAGAGAGATTATTTTCAATAAACAAATAAATTCAGTTTTCCAGTCGCTATGTATGTATATATTGAGTAATGAATTAAAGTTCGGTTAAAGTCTTGAATGCAGCCGACAAAACAAACTGCACGTTGTGCCGAGATAAGCAGCGTTGCATTAATAAAAGCGTATCAACGGCTCATCTATGGAATCTCCGGTGCCTACCAATGAGGTACGGACTCGTCCCGTTTTACTGATGTCATTACAGCGCGCTGCCATAAGTTTCAGTGTCCTTTCCCGCCGTTCCCGTGTGAACACCGATTGTACGTCCTGATACGAAGGTCCGGTAGCGCGGCGCCGCAGGACTCTCTGGTCCCGAAAGAGTATTCGTCGTCCTGCGCGAGCGGGTCGAGTGAAAAATAATCGCGTCGGAGTCGCCACCTCGAACGAGCCAGGATCAGAATCTTAACGGTCTTTAACCGTTACGACGCGATTTTTTGCATCTCGGGAATGGCGATTCGTACATTTTATCGTCGACCAGTGGCGTAACTCCCTCGCTCGAGAGGCTTAAAATTACTGGAACTCGCTGGCATGCCCACGCGCGGAATAAAAAAGTCAATTAAAATGTTAATATAAAATCATAATACTATCTAACAGTTGATAGATATTGGTGAAAAAATACCTTGTCCGTATAATAATTTTATACGCGTTCGGTGGTTAAGTAGTTGCCGTGTTAAAGAATCGCTTTAACGCAATAAACAAGAGACGATATTTTCGAGACACATCGAAGTAATGTTGTCTCTTTCGAATTGATACAAGTGGTTGTAATGGTTCGAGAGTGTTCTCGTCGAAGACACATCGTAGGCGACATTACCAGCTTTGCAGCTGAAGGTATATAAGAGACACCCACCCTTTCTGCTACCCACTCGCTCTTCATCTACGCTACATTGTGCAACCACGAGGAAACAGTAGTATCATAAATATCTTTGGTGGTTTAAAGCGAGCATAGACATTCTGCTGTAACGAATTATACACAGTGCGACAAGAGACATCGAACTTTCGGAATAGATCATAAACGCTAAGAATACGAAATAAACTGGTATTATAATAAATTGTACTTCTCTCGTAATTACTACTTCATTCATTCAATCAACTTTTCCTCTTAAATACCAAAGCTCAGTACATAAATAAAGACATTGTTCCAATTAAGCATATTTATAATATTTAGACCAGTTATTTACTCTCTCTTGAAAATTTCTCATCCTCAATTTTTGACACGGAAAGGGTGATATTTTATCTTTGCTCGAATTCATTCGATGTTCTTATCCTTCGCTTCATCGACTTGTAGTTACGTATAGGCAAGGTAAGAGAGGCGAGGCAGCTGCCTTCAGAGATGCGTCGTGGCTCCTGTAGATGCAGTCAACCAGCAACTCTCATTCAGATCCCGAGAAACAAGAAGTCCCAGGAAACCACGGCTATACTAGCGATTAACGTCAATAGCACGCGTAGCATATACGGTAGAACGCAACGAATGAAAGCGCACACACCTGATTGCGGAAGTAAAAAAAGTCCTCGTAAATCATCGGGAGCACAATCTTCAATATCATCTTCGTTAGCAATCTTCCGAGGAATTTCCGAAGTGGCACGTGAATAAATGGAGTATACATCTTATTCGTAGCTCAAAGATAATTTGAAAAATTTTGTTACGCGTTACCGTGAACGGGTAGAGAAGCTTAGAGATGCATCGGTTCAGCGCAAGTGATAAAGCAATAAACAAGTTTTCTGGAAAAGAGACAGTTTCTATATGAAGTGAAAAACACTTGCAAATATCGCCTATATGTTATTATATCGCGATTTATTCCGTTCAGGACTCGTTTTTATGTATAAACTAGTAAAAGACTTCTTTAATTTGTTGTAATTCCACAGGTTACAAGAATCTTCCGTTCACGCAACCTGTCACGTTCACGCTGATTTACAGGATCTTGGCAGGTGTACCGTGAAAATCACGATGATTGGGTCCAATTATGCCTGATCGTGAAGTGCTTAGAATGCCTTGTGCTAAGATAACGACACTCATTCAGCTGTAAAATATTTTTTGTGCCACATATCTTGGCTATCGCACAGCAATTGACTTACAATCGACGAGTTGGAATTAATTTTACAATTTCTAATCACCTAATTACATCGTATTTGTCAACGTCTTGTTATCGTTGCATGAATGTAAAGATATGTTTCTAGTATGTACATGCGACATCTGTCACAACTGCCAATACAATATTTCAATAGTTACATTAATCCGTTTATATTCACGTATCTGTGAAATGAAACAAAAAGATATTTAAAAGATTTTGCTACAATACTTTAACAAAATCAATCATAAAATACAACAGAATAATGTATTATCGAAAAAACTAATTAAATATATATATATATTGTTCTTTCATATTCCTCAACAAGATAAAATCTTCAAAAATTTCCCATCGATTTTACATAACCGAACATAAAGTTTCGTCCGGCTCGTCGTTCGCACAATTTCCTAGCGAGAGCTCGCATGAGAACCACGATGATTGGACCCAATTACAGGTGGTGCGGGCGTGCTCAGGACGTTCTTGTGTCCCCGTCCAGGCGCGACTCGCGCTCAGCCATCCTCTCGTCCCTTTTCGCTCTCCAACCTTCCTTCCCTCGCTTCCCTTTCTGACCGCGACGGTTCGCACAAGGTCCGCCTATGTTGTGTACAAGCCTGCGTGTTTCTTGGCAGGTGTATACACGCATTTTCCTCCCTGCTCCCGCCACCTCGCCGCACCGCCGCCACTCTCGATCGCGTCTCTCTCCACCCGCCCGCGCCCAAAGGAAATTAAACCCCACTTAACTCGCTGATTATCGTTGTCACGTACGACCGTCGTGTTACGCGGCGAGCGCTCGTGGAACGAACCGCGCGCTCGCTCTCTCGAGCGCGGCGCAAAAACCCCGCCCGGAGAGAGAAGGGATGCGAAAAAACGAGGAAGATGATGGTGGGGGAGGCAGATAGGTTCGCGAAGTGGAGAACGAGCGATGAGGATGACCGAAGGTTCGTTCTCCGTGTGCGCAATTGAATTTCAATTTCGCGCTCGACATCGGCGATGCCATGCTGCAATCTCAAAGTCAATGCATTCTGCGCGAGAACGCTTCCGGTGATATCAATACTATTTCAGCCAGTCTTGTATAACATAAATATAAAAAACGTTCAGTTTCTTCATTAAAAAGAAATTATTGAATGAAGTGCATGCGATTTTTCTTATATCTCGTACATCACGTTTTTTACGATGTGTCAAAAAAATACCGTTCCAAAAGAAAAAACTAAAAATTATTACTTAAAAATTGTTACACATTTAGAAAGATATTTGCCAAACTTTTTACGAAAGAGATTCGTAAAATAATGATTCTTTATATCATTCTAAATTCCATCATCACTATTCTAGATTCAACATTTCGGTTTTTAAATCACAATACAGAATTATATAACACGTCACATAGATGTTACGTTGCTTTCAAGTCTGCTTGCAGAAGTCAGCTTTGTAAGATTAAATCATAAACGCATGCGAAATTATCCAGGTAGCCCGTAAATTAGATATTAGATCGTACTCCGCGGAAATTATTTGAAGCCGTGGCGTGTAAATTATACGATTATATCGTTTCGTACGGGCGTTTTCTTGTTCCGGAACGTGTCCGTTGGCCGAACGTGTTCCGCGCGTAGACAGCGTCGGGCGGTAAATGCGCCAATTACCGCCGGATAAGTCGACACACGCTGGAATTGAAATTCAACTTTGTAGAAAGGAAGACAGATTGCGGGGTTTCAGCCGCGAGGTCACGTCTCTCGGCCGCGCTCGGCTTCGACTTGACTGGCTCGAAGGTTCCACCATTGCCGTACGGCCCCGGCTAACGAGATGTGACAGAATAATTTAATATTGGAAAAAAATGCAATTTATGTAAAAAAGATGCGGCGATAATATGTGAACATCCGTATTCTCGCCGTCCACCTCCTACGCAACTCGACAAAATTAAGGCTCCCTTCAAATTAGAAAAAAAAAAAATACGAATAAGTAGAGAAATTTGTAAATTATTTTAAATTATTTAAAAACAGTACCATCTCTCTCTCTCTCTCTCTCTCTGAATATCAAAAATAATATAACTATTTGTTATAGTATAGAATTGTGTTATAAACTCGCGCTCGCGCAAAAAGATCTCAGCGCGCCGAAGAAAACACTATCCGTGCAATTATCTTGTAATTAAAGTTTCCTCCTCTTTACAGGGGGGAGGGAGGGGGGGAGGGAGAGGTGAAGCAGAAAAGCCGATATACGGCACACGGCGAACAAAAGAGTAGACGCAGAAAAAGGCGAGTGTATCAAAGTGGATTTCGCCATAATGAATTCCACCCTCAATGGGTAATCACGGGCCTCGCTCGATTACCCGTCTCTCCCTCGCGATAGCGGCAACGGCGGAGAGGTAGCGGAGGAACAACCGAAGGGTGGCACTGGTGGTTCGGGGGCCCCGGAATAGCACTTAGGGCCCTCCATACGTGCCTCGGATGATACCCTACAAGGTAGCGAAGCTACGACGGCAGTCGACGCTGCCGGCGTGGTAATGTTTTAGTGCACGGAGGCGGAGGCGTGCTCTGGTAGTTAGGTTCGCCTTCACCGACCGTCGTGTTCCCTCGCCTGTATATATTCCGGCGTCGAAGCTGGATGCTGCTGCCGTCGGTTACTGCCGCCGCCGCCGCTGCTGCTGTTGTTGTGTTGTTGTTGCCGGCGCGGTGCATCGAAGGGGGCAACGTTGCACGCTATCATTAGGAGAAGCAAGAACGAGGGGACGGTAGAAGGATGGATGAGATGGACGTCCCCCTCTCTGCCCTCCGCCGCCGTCCGCTCCTCCGTCATCATTTCTCCTCCTCTCTTTCCCTCCCGTTCGCTTCGAGCCGCTCTTCCTCTTCTTCGAGCCCCCTTCGAGTCTTGCGCGCAGAGAGCGTCGGTAGCCGAGTCGCGCCTCGGGCTACGGCTCTCTTATATGTAGAGCAACCCTCTCCTCCCTCGCCGCCCCTTCCATCGCCTCGTCCTTCGCGAGTCGTTCTTCTTTCTTCGACCCGGTCCTCCCCCGAGGCTCCGGTGTGCTTCTTCTACGTTAGCTTTTACGCGAGCCCGCTAACGGAATCTCCTTCCAAATAGATAACAAACTGTGACGCTGCGGGATTGTCGGCTTTTCTTAGGAGAGCGATATATAGTTTTAGAAGTCATTAATATTTTAATCTTACATCAATTTTCTTTTCCAGTTCAAGCAGAAAGATTGAAATAAATAAAACACTTTATGTATATCGCAATGAACGTCGATCCATTTTCTAACTGTCGAGAAAATCTTGTCACAGATTATTGCAGGTACAAGTCTTTACATTTACGTCAATTGACGTGGAAAATTTCTCGTCAAGCTTTTAAACTGTCACTTGTTCCGTCTCACGTTCTTTAAAATATTTTATAGGCATTCAGAAAGACCCAGATGTGTAAGCCTAATGTATCGTCCGTTTTGTTGGGCATGCCGCTGTAGCACATGGTGAAAACAGTAAAATCGAGGTAATATCAGCGGATCGACGACGGCACGGAGCGCAGATATCCCGTTTTAAAGCGTCGTTTGCATATTGCGCCTCGGGGCGGCGCGTTTTTGGCCGCGCCGGTAACGGTGGCCTGCCACTTTCCACTTGGCTATTTCTTTCTCCTTTTCGTCCCTCTCGGTGGCTGTTCTCCGCCTCCCCTTGCCTCCTTACCTTCCCCCTCCCCCCCTCCAAACGTGTACGTATGCGCCGCGAAGAGTGGATTATTCCTCATCTCCGATCCCCCTGGAGCGAGCGACCTATAGGAATCGCGTGGAGCTCGGTTCATGAGACTCGCTCGATCATTCTCGATCACGCATACCGGATCGCCGCCGCTCATTCTGCCTCTCCCGATCACCCGAGGGCGATCCTCGGTCATTCACGCGATTTCCATTCATCCGGCGAGAGATCTGCTCTCGTGCGCCGAGAACCTCGAGAAGCTGGATACCGTAGCGCCGATCGTGTATCCGCGAATATACAAACTGCGAATACGCTCGGTAGTCTAGCGAAATGTCGAAAGTAACATTTCTGACGCATCTAACCAATTTCAGTTTCGAAACAATATGAAGTAAAATTATTAACACTGAAACGCAAATTGCAAACTTGATACTAATTTTTATAAAATACATGTCTGTTTTTCTTTGCCTGAATTTTTAATGTTTTCATACTCTGATTTCAAGTTCTTTTTACTTACTTTTTTAATTGTTTTTACAAACATTAAGAGTATAATTTCTAAATTAATTCGAGAGCTCGCATCTCGTAAAGTACTCTACATCATCCTTAAATGTTATCTCCGCAACGTTACTTTTTTTGTTCTTTTTAGTTTCCGCCGCTAGTTGATGGGGGTTTAAACGTTGAAATGCGAACGGAAGAACAGCGCAAGAAAAATCGACCGTTTCTTAACGACCGTCAACCCCTCTCGATGTCCAAAACGTACGAGCGGGCGTGGCGCAAAGCAATTTGGGAAAAACATAATTTAGCGGGCGTGGCAACCACCGCGCGCAAGGTGCAACGAAAATGAGATTTTTTATCATACGTCATCGTGATGCACGCGAGTATCCACCCCCTCCTTGCGTGTCGATCTTCGCACAGCTTCTTCTCTCTCTCGTGTGCGATTCTCTTTAATCGCTTAAGCATATTTCGAGTCGGATATAATTATTGATACTCCGTATTTTACACCACACGTTGGACATAAATTTTTAAATCCTTATCAAACAGTTTGATCGGCTTTCCACAAATTGCAATGATAGATGCATTGTGTGATAACTTCATATATTTCATACAACGTAATAAAACACGAGAGACATGCGATATCTCTCGCGAAGGCCGCGCATCGTCTATTACAGCTGCCACGTGAAATAATTGCAGAGTGTAATATCAAATAAACTTCGCTTTTCCGCGTCTTTATCGTGCGGTCTCTTCGTATGCACGTCTGAACGCTGAACGTATAACGCGCGAGTGACCACGCGACTCCTTTTCGCAGTCGGATCGGCGAGATGCGAAAGAAGGTGAAAGAAGCTCCAACAGGCCGAGCGCGCGCGGGAGGAGAGACTGAGCGGATTCGCGCTCGCCGGAGATATATCAATCCGAGTCCATATGAATCTCGTTGACAGGCTTAAGGCTCGCGGCACGAACGGGTCTCAGACAGGTGCGATTCCCGTGACAGAGGCGCGATGCGTATGTATGTATCTGCGCGCATTATTTGAGGCCCGCAGCGCGTGTGTGTCGGTTGAATTAGGTGGAAAGGCAAACAAGACATACGCCTCCTTTAGCGCGCTCGAACGATGGCTCGAGCAATGGCCATTAATAAATCGAGCTGTGAATCAAGACTTTTTTTTCAATTCTGCTTTGCGCATCGAGAGAAAGAGAGAGAGAGAGAGAGAGAGTATGCTCGTGTTCATCTTGCGCACAACTCGCCGATGCTGTTCTATTCTTTCGACGGTGCAAAAGTAAAACGAGTGCAAATTGTTAATAAAAGTGATCCCGCTTTTTCATTCTTATTTAATATGAATGTTGCAAGTACAAAGCCAGATTTTATGGAAATCTTGTTGTATTCGGAAAATAATGATAGAGTTACAAAATCTTAATTTAGAAATTATTGTTGTTTAAAAAATGTCTGTTATTTATATTAAAATATTTTTGTAATGCATAACAGCATATTGTTATTTTCCAATTGAGACGCGCGCGATTGACCGCCGACATTTATCGCCGGACACACGCACGCACACATACGCGTGTAAGACGTACGAATCGTTTTTGCGGCGTGTACAAACTTTTACACGCCCGTGCACTGTAACGCGACCCGCTTCGACGACGTTGACGCTAATTAATGCCGAGTCGCTCATTTGCATGCATGGAAATGATTTTTTGCCGCGCCCGCGCGCGTTTACATCGCGCCGATATTAATTGCGGGCGCTACGAATATATTAATCGATCGAGAAAGACATACGGCGGGGAGATCCGCGGCGCAGAACGAGTCATCATCGTCGTAAAGACGACCGCGTCAATCAGGATCGATCGATAGTCCCGATCCCCCCGGTCGATTCATCGCCAGATCGCGGATCGTTGAAGCGTGAACGACATCGCGTTAGGATCTGCCGAGCGATACTTTGTCCGATCCTTCGCGAGATCGCGGCGTCGATCGCGCTTAGATTTCGGCGTCTCTTCGCGGTCATCATCGTCATCGAGCGATCGTCTGATAGACGACCGGCCCGGCCTAGCGAAAGGAATTTAATTGGTAAGAGTTAATCGGCGATGCACACGAATCTTAAAACGTGCAATATCACCGCGACATTATATCGGTGCGCGATTTATCACTGTCATCGTGGCGCATTTAATTAATCTTCGTTAAAGACGTCAGATGTCGCGGTCCGTGCAACGACTTACGAGCACTTAGGCGTCTAATGGCCAAGAATTGAAAATCGTCCTTACGACGGCGACCATATGCGGCTTATATGCAGAACCGATTAATTATTCGACGTTTTATTCTTTTCTCTAGATAAAATAATTAATAATATTCTATAATAACATATGGATATAAAATGCAATATATGTCCATTTAGATATGAATATTCTAATATAATCGAAACACTACGATCACGATTCAATGTTAACATCATATGTTAGAGAAATGTAATTTGAAATGCCTGTTGCATTTATTCAGACAGTAGACAAGGATGGAAAGATATCCAGTGGATGATGTATGACTTCGAAGCAAGGTCGAGGTTCCAACAATATTTGGAACGTACAAGCGGGGGTGTTGCTATTTTCGTTGCAACGTGTCACCGTCTAATAATACTTACTTTGATGTACTACGCATCATTCAGCATTTAATAAATCCACATGTAGCCGCTCCCTTTTCAAAGTTACTTGGTTTGAAGGCGAGTCGACTGGTTCGTCCGGCGTGCGTTCTTGTTGACGTTCCGTTTCAAACAGGCATCAAAAGTTTTGGAGATGTGTGTTTGAAGAAATTTCACGATGAAATATTAGCTGAGCAAACTCTGTTTACAGCGTAGATCAGTGTTCCTTGAGCTTGGCACATGATATCCTGTTTTGCTATTCTCTCCACAGTTCGTTATTTCTTTCTTTTAACAAATCAACTTCTTTGCAAAAGATTAATATTATTATTGCAAATGCGAATTTAAACATTTTTTTCCTGCGATATGTAATAAATAATTACATATTGCTTTCATTAAATTCTCAAGTGCAAAATTTTCGCCATGTTGTATTCAATTCCAGTCGATGTGGTGTAATAAGATCACGCACACTATCGCGATATGAGAAATCGTGTAACTATAAAGGCGGCACAGCGTCAAAGGACTGGTATGTCCGAATAATTTGATCGCCTTAATTGCCTTTTAGACCTTGACATGCGGGCGTGATTTTGTAATCGTAAAAGCGAAGAACGATGACGGATGACTACACGATAAGAAGGTATCATTTCTCAGGGAGAAAACAAGATAAACAAGGACAAGAACGTTTTCTGATACAAGTTTTGCTTACGTTTCGAAAAGTGCTCGTTATATTTACGTGATGGATAAGAAAGCGATGATGTAAACAATCGTGTATATTTTTATCGCGAATATTGCTGCGCTAATTAATTTATCGAAATATTTTTATTATAAAGATTGTGAAATTAATATGTCGCAGATAGATTTGCCGAATAATATAAATAAAACCGTAATTGATGACATAATCTCGAATCGATCAAACGCGGATAACGTGCGAAGAAATCTTGCGACGTATACAAACGATTAATCCACCGCAATTTCGGTACGCAAGTCGCCTTCTCGCGGCAGAATCTCTCAATTTATTATTTCGCGTTCGTCTATTAACTTCCTCTCGATTCTTCCTGTTCGCGATACTACGAGCAACGCTCATAGCCGGCCAAGTCTTCCTGTCTCGGTCTTGGCCTCGCACCCAATGAGATACGCCACGAGAGAGAGAGATTTTTTCCCGAAGAGGCAATTTACGGTAAAATTGCTCGGCGAGGCGTGAAGAATTTTGAGAGGCGTGCAACAAGTGGTTGGGTGCAACAAGTTATTGCCGGCGACGTCTGGCTCTTTCCATACCTCGTCGTGCCTCCTCTGTTCGTACGACTCTCTACACGCTTTTGTGCATCGGGATGCGCGCGTTCTCGGATTCAGCAAACGTTCCACAACATTTCGCGACAATCTCGTTGAGATCGCCCTTTGACGCCCTTATAAAAGATCTATTCTGCGTACAAGCGATCGGCGGACGGCAATATCCAATGCAGAAAAGCTCGGTCCCTTATCGGCGCGAAAGATACTTGAATACAAATGCTATTCATCACTTTTCAATTTGCCATATACGATTCGTTTTGCGACTTAGATATAAAACGATGATGCTGTGCGTGCAAAAATTTCAGTTATCACATAACCGAGTACCTTCTATCTTCTCAAAACTATTAAACACATTGACTCAAGTTTGACGGAAAGAATTAGATTAATTACTTTTTGATTTCCAATTTCCTTAAAATTTAAATGAAATCTGTGCTCGTAATAACATTCAATATTAAGCGTCACGTGATCTGGCGATTGAGATATCGAAATTCGATATTTCTCATAATAAATCGTTCCTTTCGAATCATTTAACTTACTTAACAATTTGTACTTGTTACATCACTGGCGTCGCGAAATCGATATCCAGCGACAATCGGGCAACTACGTGTTCGTGCTAATAATCTCCGCGGGCGATTGGACGATCGCCCTGGACAAGGTCCAACGCGACGCGCGTAGACTCGCCCGTGGGCTCGCTTCCGCGGCTCGCTTGAAATAGTAGCAAAGAATCGTCAGCCGCGTACGTGGCCGTGGTTCGTGCGTCTAACGCGAGCAGACGGCAAAGTGAGGGGGGAAGAGGGACGGACACGGTCGGCCGTAGGGCGGCCGTACCGCGGAATGAGCGATGATTGTAACGTTTCGCACGGTCCGTGCCGCTGCCGCGAAGCGACATATACGTCGTCGACGACAAGGGAATAGAGGCGCGCGTCGGTCATGCCGTTCTGCGATTGGCAAGACGGACGACAGGGCGGATAGACAAATGGAGAACGCCGCTGCGCTGGCCGACTCGCGTGGGTGGCAAGTCCGTCGCGTCGCGTCGCCCGTCTGAGCGGCCGTCTCGTCGCGTGACACGCGCAGAAATATTGTGCCCCTCTCGCGCGAGCACGGGCGCTTACGTAAGTCACAATCGAGTTGTACAAAGTACACCGCGGACTACTTACACGATCGTATCCGACGTATAAATGCTGATCTCTCGCCGATTCCCTCCCCTCCCAAGTATTCTTCGATTCGCATTGGCGAACGGATAATTATCAATCTCAATCGAAGAAGAAATAATATGTGAGAGAATATGAGAAAAATCATATATAAAAGAGAGCAAAACAGTTTTTTTATATCGTATCATAATTAACTTTTTTTTATAAAAATAATTGTAGCCATTTGGAGTTTGTTTTTTAAAGCAATCATCATCGGAAAGAAAACTGATGACAAATAAAATTTTGCAACTGACCAAGAGATTACTGCTCTCTAGTGTCTGATTGAGATACTACGATTAGTAGTTATTTGATTATCCGTTTAGTAAAAGATAAATCTTTCAGTATATTGTAATTTATATTACATGGATCAGTCGCAAGCTATCATATTTGATTCTTCACAAAATAATTTTTTATATTTCTTATTTATTTAATGTGCAACAACGACATTAATCCAGCTAGGATGTTTAGCGATCGTGAAATCGGAATCAAGTGTTCACGTTAGCGGCACGACAACTTTGCTTTCAACACCACACCTATTCTCAGATGACGGTGGCTCGTCTCAGTCAGCGATCGCGTTAACCGGGCGGCAATATTGCCGTCATCGGCGTGGCAGCTCGGGTTGCGGCTTGGTCGCGCGACGGGTATCGTGGAATTACGCGAGGTGTCTTGCCAGAGGAATGCAACGGAGGCGCATTACGCGAAGCTGCATCGGCGAGGCGCCGCGGAATGCTCGAGAGCGCGAATTCTAGGCTGAAATGTAACGAGCTAGAACCGAAAGGGAAAACATTTAAGACGGGAAAGAGACGAGAGGCGTTTGCTTATATTTAGCGGACAAGTCGGCGAAGGGAAGAGTGTGGCTGTACCGGCGCCTCGAATGTAATCCTTACGACGCTCGCATTGTTCCGTTCACGTGGAATATAATTTATGAGTTATGACATTTATCCCGCGAGCGCGTTACTCGCTTTCTCCCGCTCGCCTGCTCGCCTAAATAAAGTAGTCAAATGAAACGAGTTTCGTGTCGGACATTGTCTCGCGACAAGTCGCGTTAGCGAGAGTGGGTAATAAGCAGCCGACGGGGATCACCGAAATCATCGTTCCGCCTGACAAGTTGCATGATGGGCGAGTCACACACACGCACACACACGCACGGAGCTGCGTTGTCCAACGATAAAGTGTCAGGTAGCGCGTAATGTGTGCGTACAAAATGCGTGCAAACAACTCGCGAAACATCGCGTCGCAGAAATCCATCGAGATTCTCGGAGAGTCACGAGAAACTCCTAACAAAACAATAGATATTCCCGACGACGGCAAGACGCTGACGACCGTGGAATCGTCGGTGACGTTAAAGCATCGGGCAGTATAATTGTCCGCTGCGACATCGCGATAAAACATCCACAGTGTTTACAGCTTGGCATGTGCGTCAGCACGCTCGAGTCCAGAAACGTTGAGCCTCGTGCTCGACAAACATAATATTATCGCGTCAATTTGGTGCAATGTCGTAGCTTATACTTACGCCGAGAGAACAAACACATGACATCTCGCGAATGTAGTTTATCGTGTAGAAAATCTGAAGTACAATGTTAGACCATTGTGCATAATATTTCTTGATTAACGCGTTGTTCTTCTTGGATGTCGCATAACATGAAGCGTAACATTGTGTTTTCTGGCAACAGATCCACCAGTAAAGAACTATGTTTGTGTTAATAGCTCTATATAACTGCATATACCATAAAATAGCAATGGTATATTTTTAAAAGGCAATAAAAAATGTGAAAAATACGATATGGAAAATACGTGCCAATTTTCAATTATTATGCAGTTGTAAATTGCAGAAAATTTTATTTTAAACTTTGTAACAACTCGTTACGGTGAGTCTGTTATTATAACATTCCACTTTCGTTATTAATTTTGTGCAATATTTTCTATATAAAGTGAATAGCGAAAATTTAAGTGTATTCTAAGTAAAAATAGCATTACATCAAACAAGTTGATTTATTTAATATTTCTTCATCGATGCATTTACTGGTGCATCCATCATCTAACTATAGATACTCCTTAGCCGTGTTCCGACAGATGGAAATGCACGGAATGCATGTACGACGAATCCTTCTAATCACTCAATTTGATCTGACGTGGATTGAGAACCATCGCGTACCTTATTAATAATTGCGGAATGTCGCGAGCGCTCGCCGTGACTCCATCACGGTTGCTGAAGAGGCGAGTGTACAGGCGAAGCATAGCGGAAAGAGAGACAGAGAGAAAAGAACTGTCTGTCATACTGTCCGTCAAGAGGGATGTTGAGGGTGGCGAAGGAGTAATAATAGTGAAGATAATACACGGCTCGACTCTGAGGATCCGGACGCGCGAAATCGCCGAACGACGAACGGACCACTCCGTCGTCTTCCTTCATCTCGCGGCAGACACCTCGCTCTTTCCTCAAGTTTTCTCTCTCTTGTGGCCCTTTCTCTCTCCCTCTCTCTTTCTCTCTCTCTCTTTCCCTTCGTCTCTTCGATCTCTGTTCCGTTATTCAGCTCGCTCTCGTGTGTGTGTAACACGTCTGAGGTGGGTGGCCTGGGATTGAACGAACAATACTACACGTGTAGCCGTCATGCCAAACTGTCGTGTTAGCTCAAATGAGACAACGAAATGCAGCCCGACGCCTCCCGCTACCTCCTATTCGTTGTAACTGAAGATCATTATTTGCGATTAATCTAATCAATAGGTGTCTCGCGGATAATCGGACGTCCGATACGAACGTCGAGTCATTCGCAAGAAAATTTTATTCTATCATTTCTTTAGCTTTTGGATAAATAATTATTATACAGAAATTAAATGATTTAAAAGGAGTGATGAGATTATGATTCATTTTCAAGAACGTCATGAAATGATTGTACGAAAATGAATGTACTTGCCCTTTTTTGGCGTCTCATATATATTCGAACTAATAATCGTGAGCATCATTGATGATATTTTTGCAGTGCGAATCATACACGTGAAATCTTCTCGTTAATTTACGAGAGAAGTATAGACCGCAGATTGTGTCCTACTAAAGAAAAATTCCTGCCTCATATCGTCCATTCCCTTCATTAATTCTGGAAATCACGGTTCCACGCTTTTGATCATCAATTTCCGTTACAACACGTGAAGGCGATAGACGTATCGCGCCTATCATAAACGTTTTTATACTGACCTCCATAAACGACAACGATCGACGTCTCGATTAGACGGATCTTCGAGGTCATCGATTAACAATACCGCGTTTTGCCGCTAACGAACATGCCGTAATCAAAATTCTCATCATCAGCTATAAAGGGGAATTCACGGATGGCATCTATCGAAGAACCGGCGGAGCAAAGAGCACTGCTAAGGTCATCGTATGATGCCGCATGCGTATTCCTGGGAGACACGACGACGCCAGCAGAATGCAAATGCGGCAAACCATAGACGACGACGACGACGACGACGGCGACAACGACAACGACGACGACGACGACGACGACGACGACGACGACGACGACGACGACAACGACAACGACAACGACAACGAAGCCGAAGACGACGGCAAGGCAACGACGTCGACGACGACGAGGACGAGGCGGTAGACGACGACGAAGACCACGTCGACGCCTCGTCCGCGGCGACAGCGCCTGACGTCGGGTATGCGAAGAGCCGAAGAACTCTCATGCGTGGTTATGTAACCGCGCATGAAACTAATATATCAGAGTTGTCCGGCGTTTGTGGCAAACTTAGACCGCGCGTCTCGAGCCAAACTCTCTGTCTCTCTCTCGACGTTTCACTTCTCGATGCGGATGACGGATGTCCGATCTGAGAAAAGTTCGACAGCGCTTATCTGTCAGCTCTGTCCCACGTCTGCATCTATAATTGATAATTATCTATATTTGCAGCGTGCTTCTTTATGAGCGAAATCGATTATGTGACGCAGAATCTACTTTCGCGCGTGATAAACAAAAGTTTTTAAATATTCACAAAATTGTTGAAAATTGTTCATCAATTAAATCGGGAACGCATTTTATTTAAGTGGATCAGCGCGTAAAATTCGCCGGCGTATTCGGTCGCCAGACGAAGGGCTGTGCGAGACACCAATAAATAAAGTCCTTTTCTCCCGGACAATTTTGACAGAAGTCCCGAAAGAAGAAGAATTTTTTCGCGCCCAGACCGACGAAAAAGAGCGAGCATCTGTTGCCCCCAAAAAATCCCGAGTGCTCCAGACGCGACTTCTTTCTTTCTCTCTCTCTCTTCTCTTGATGCGCATCTTTCCTACCATTCTTGTACTTTTTCCTTCTTCCGCCTCGCACCATCCGATACTATTCGCACGAAAGAGTGCGCCATTCTTTTTCTGTACCGGCTGGTATAAGATGTTTAGTCTGACGGAGTAGTGGATTCGCGAAAAATAAAGAAAAAAGAGAGAGAAGAAAGAAACCAGTAAAGGCGGATGCATTGTCATTTAAGAATTATTACTATCCACAGGATGATAAAAATTATATTAAATACGTATATAATTTCAAAAATTTGATCTCTCATATCTCAATCTCAGATTAAACTTTAGATAAATAATATTTTTGAAAGTGAAAAATTTGTTTCAATATTACGCGGTATTCAATATAAAGTAGTCAAACAAAATTAATAAATGTGTTGACCTACGCAATTGTAATGATGGTTAAGTCAAAAGAGACTTTAATTCTCTACTTAATCATACGCATGAGGTTTATATTATGTTACCTAAGAATGGAAAACTTCATGTGGTCACCAGACTACATTATGTAACAGACTATATAGCAGACTGTAGCTTTACAGATTACATAATTCAATATTGTACGTCCGTGAGACGTTCGCACGCGGATAGCAAGCAGCGTCGTAATGTCTCGCGTGACAACTTCCGCGCAAGTATATTTCGAACGGGGACTGCTTTGGCCGACTGTCATATAGCACGCCGACGAATTCAGAGAAGCAACATTAAGTATCGCCGTGGAACGACGAGTTGGCTCTCCTTTCTCGATTTTAGGGTGCGCCCGATGGTGACAGCCGATGCGTGGCTGTTGCGCTCTCGCAACGCGCGACGCGTTATACCCACATGTACGCACAGCCCGAGGCGTGCAACGTCACTTCCATTGTCAACGGGACGCACGCGTGACACAGGCGTGTGACATATTACGCGCGCAAGATTTACCGGCGACACCTACACGGCAGATGGACTGAATGATACGATTGTCGGATTGTCGAATGCAGTCGCATTTCCGGCTACGCTCTCTTAAAATTTGAGCAATAAAAAAAAAGATATATTTATAATATATCAGAATTCTGATATCAATCTTTCTTTTTAGTAAAAATGCAAGCTGAAAAAGATGATTTGTGACTATTTCTGACAGAAACGTGTGTAACACGAAATTCCTAAGCCACCAGCAAGCTATATAAACGTGAAACTTGGATATTATACATTGGCGCAATCGTGGATTTAATTGTCGAATGCAACAAAATCCAACTCCAATGGATGATCAAAGGGACATAACAAGATTGCAGTGATGTGCAGTTGTTAGCATCCTCAATGATTAGAAACCGCATGATAATTAATATGTTCCTATATGCAACAAACGTATGTCCGTGATTGAAAATGATGAAACCATATTCCCCATAGTGCGTGGAAACTCGACGATCAAATGAGCATATCCTCGTAATTGCATCGCGAGTTCAACCGCAGTAGACAAGCGACACGTCGCGCTCGCCCGCGAAAAGTGTCGCGACGCATCGGTCACTTCACGGGCACAATGAAACTGAGATGTAATATAATTAACATTACATGACGCAGCGATACAATGTGGGGAATCGTCAAAATTAGTAAACAGTCGAGAATTTACCGGCGGCAACACCCACATGGCAGACGCGCTCAACAGCGCGGAGCGCGCCGCACCATCCCGAAATAGACTACGTTAAATGGATCGTGGCTGTTTGGACAATGAGAACGCGAAGTCAATTAACTTGGGTGTCGCTGAAATCTTTGTAACAATTTACGCTAAATGTGTTCGATGTGAGCCAATGTAGATTGACATAGATCGATTAAAATGTCAGAACGGTCAATATTTTGTCAAAAAATATAAAATTCGCATTTAATTATTATTACAGATCATCATCTACACGTTATAATCAAATATTTTCAAATGTTAAAATTTCACGTTACTCATTATTTCTATAATATTATATCTGACTTACTGAATAATGCTGAATAATATACGAATTTCGTTCTGTTATAAAACTTTCGGATTTTGATATTTTACACGAAATGAGATCCTTCCTATATACCTTTTAAATATTTATTGTGCATATAATATACATTTTACGTATTTTATGAAAGCATGCATCACATAAGATGTACATAAAACTCATAATAAAACCTTTGCCGCGAGATATGAGCGTATTATCCGCTTAGCGAGAGGGAAGAGTCGAAGACGCGTCGAAGGTAATATCGAAAATTAGCGTTGTAATAATGGCGAAGCGTTTAGCGTAATTACCGACTCATCAGCGCAATAATATATCGGCGCGTTGCCGTTAAAGTGTTAACGCTACGTGGTAGAAAAGTGTCCGTTATGTGACGTGGTTTATCGTAAAAAAAAAGAAGACAGAGCACGAGCACTCAGATGAAACAGTGAATTATGCAGAATATCTATCTCGTTTAATTGGCGGATCGTTACGCCGCGGTTAAATTTAGGCAAATCTGCGAAATTATAGATAAGCATTATTCTTGCAAATGGAACGTTCCCCCGGTCTGCTTTTTTTAGCGCTACCATTTTGTCAGATCCGCGTAAATATATTGCGAGCGGCATTTAAAATCCGATTTGCCGTGCAAAAAATAAACTTAAGTATAAATTAATCTGGAAGTCACGCGTGGTTTATAGCCGCTAAAACTTCCTCGACAGCTTTCTTATACCGATTCGGGTTAATCGTCGACAGGAATAAACGACACTAAATGGAATAAAATATATGTTTTTTAAATAACTAGTCACGGGTCAACGACGAATGGCGCGATTAAGCGATTTCGCGTTAGCGAAACGTGTACAAAGAGTATTCGCGCTATATAAAAGTCGAATCGCGGAACCTGTTTCAAAACTGGGCTATCACTATTCGATCGGAAAAATAATCTCGCGAACGCGAGACTCACCGGCAAACGACGGTCGCTGGAAGTTGACAAATGCGCGTTAAAACCGCGATCACACACACGTTGTAATTATGAGATATAAGGAAACTCACGAAACGACCGTTCGTAATGGGATTATAATCGCTCGGCGTGGATTTTCAACCCCGGCATCGATGGGTTAAATACAGGCTCCGGCGCGCTCAATGATACACATTAGTACGAACATCATTTAGACGCCGACTGTTAAAGAAGAAACAGTTGTCACGTCGTATGCGCGTTAGATACGTTTACGTTATTAAGTTGATCGACGCAAGCGAAAACGATGCGTACCATTATTTCGCGAAACGCGTTAACTCCTCCCGAAGACGCCTTTTGAATGCCTCAATCTACATTTTTCCCCGCAGCCGATTCAATGTACATCACGTAAGAATGCTCGTTTTAATGCGATTGGACAATAAATTACCATATAAAACGCGTAAAAGTAGAACAGGCCGGCCATTATTTGGTCTAATTAGCAAGAACCGTCACGCGACGTAGAATCGACGAAGAATATTAGGTTTCCGTCTCTATCGTATTACTTTCTCGTATTAGGGTGACAGAGTAAACACTTTTATGGCGCAATAACCATATTTTAATAACATAATATAATATTATTAAAATATTAAAGTAAGAATATTCCGCTATTGATAAGATATATTTATATAACATAGACGGGATATTAAAGTAAGACTATTTCCCCGCTTCAAAACATATTTTCATGCATTATTAACGAGACTGCGGCACTGCGAATAAAAGTAATCTTCCTGTTATAAAATTTAGCATTAAAAATGCAATGACGTAAGCACTTGCCAGTCATCCGTCTGTGTTGAGATTCTTTCAATTGTGCCATTTTATTTTTAGGTAGATTGGAAGTTAATTGCGAAGAATTAATTTACTAACTGAACGATAAATTCAATCTGCTGCTACTTTTATTAGCGTAGCGGAAAAATGACAAAACGGTAAGTCATATTCCTACGTTATTAAGTTGTTCGTTTCACGCGACGTTGATGACAGACATCACTTTTTACTCGGTCTCACATTTTATTTTGACGCTGCGTATTTCTTTTTTCTCATTCGAGTTAACCCCACGCGCCTGTAGTTAAGCGACGTTTAAAAAATTGCTTTTCAAACATTGATTTTTGGCACGATATAAACACGATTTATGTGGCACGCCGCGCCTTGATGTATCACATGTTGCAAATCGGTCTGATCCTTTCGTTCGTTTTCGAGCGTTTGATTTATGACCGTCTCTTATGTGCACTCGTAAACGTTATATTGGCTTGCCGCGGTACGACTTCGAGAACTAATTAACGCCGTACCGAGTTTGTTAAAAAAAAAAGGTTCGAACAACACAGATGACTACTACGCATCCAAACAAAAAGGCTCTTTTGCACTGAATAATAATATGTAATGTGCAATACTGTATTAAAAGAAAAAAATCTATTTGTAATTAAAGTGAATATTCGGTAAAGCCGAATATTTTATAAAAATTTTACTATAATAAATAAAAAGTCTGCCAATCGCTTGAATAAGCGTTGTAAATTTCTAAGCTAAAAATTATATAATAATAAAAACAATAATTTTTTTTATTTGTGTAAATTGCCGACCGTATTTGGATTATGTGGCGAATGTGAGACATGTATTTTTTTGAGTATCATCATGCGAGACAGAGCTGAGATGAGGACAGACTTTGTCTGTTGGCACTTTTTGCTAGCACCTAGACGCTGGTAGCTCGAGCGAGGGCGTGCTGACGCGAGACGCCATGACGCTGAGTGCGTTCCAAAAATACGACGGCACTTTGGCACAGTGTACTGCGCCCAGTGAGTTTAGCGGTTGTTTACATCGATAAAGAAGCTGTTGCAAGTGCCATTCCGCGCCATTAGTGATCTCTTACGTTGTCCATAACTCTGACGGAATCTTCGAACTCGTTTACGTCTGTTATGTACGTTTGAGTCATTTGTCTTCAGTGTTTTCAATCACTACATCACTTTAATGTCTTGCGCGGACGAGAGCAAGCTGCAAACTTTTATGCATCGATATTTCTTGTCTTTTTAAATAATTTTATAAGTGCGCATTTTTAAAACAGAATTTAGCAAAAGTTTTTATCGCAAACGCAATAAATTTTCAAGCATACAGAATTTCATATATGTATTTATTATGATGTTTCATATTCTCTGACATCTCTTAAACCTCGAATTTCTCAGCAAAATTTATCATCTTTATTTTATTCTCCTTTGAATATTTATGTAATCGCGTATGACATTAATATTAATGATATTACAACCTTGATTAGTTAAAGGAGACCGCGCGTTGATTTATCGCAATTTCCAAGACAATTCGGCAAGATTTCCTCGTGGAGCAAGCCACAAGACGACCATTCGCACCGGCTATTATTGTCATCGGCGTCACAATACGAGAGCGACGACGAATTCTTGCGCGGCAGAGACACGCGCGAGTACATTCATATGCGTTCGCAGGCCGTCAGCGGACTTTCGGCCCGTTCAGAGGCGCGGATCCACCATGGCCACGATTCATGGTCTCGCGGGTGTACCATTAATGAGAAGTTCCTGCTTGCGGCAACTGGCCACTGTTATTATAGCTGCTCATAACAGTCAAGCATCGCGCCGGCATCGCCGGCAGTCGCGTTGGCAGCCGCCGTCTCACGACTGCGAGACATTGAGCGTCTATTTTCACACGCGCCGCGCGTCGCGAACAGTCTCACTCCTTGTTGCATGTGATTCCAAGTGAATGTCCAGCCGTGGACCACCTCCCTCTCTCTTTCTCACCCTCCCCCTACCTGTGCTTGTCCGGTCAATTAAAATCGACGAGCCGGAAAGACTTGGAGCTGGAACGGCCGACATACTTGGAACGAAGTCAATTGTTAGATTGAAAAACAAATGACAAAAATATGAAAATTTTTCCATTCCCTCGAAAAACTTTTGAAATTTCTCGAGAAAGATAAATGGAATTGTGCATAAGAAAGCAACTTTTATATTAATTGCATTTTAATTTTAAGTAAATAATTCTTTACCTAAAAGTTTTCGCATAAAAGGACATGTAAAAATGTAAGAAATGAAAATGAGTATTTGCAGAACTTTATGAATATTGAGAAAAATTCTATTTCATATCACGCAGCTCTTTCCTGTAAAAAGGACGCACGACTGGATAGAGAAAGATATCGATTCTACCGGTGTAGCTCTCGTCCACGTTATTAAAATTAATAAAACAATAATTAATAAAAACAGCGGACAAACGCAGGACGGCCATAAAAGGGAGACCGGGCTCTCTCACGTGTCGTCAATTCGTTATGAGCTCGGGAGACGTTTTCCACAAGCCACTTTGCCGCTCACGGAGCGACCGAGACGCACTTCTTCGATGCCCCTTAAGTAGAGCCGGCTGTCATAAATGTCATTAAACTGATCGCCAGCATTTACAGGCTGAAAGCTGGTTGTCATTTCTTCAGAGCGGTGCATCTTCAGAGCGCGCGCGAGTATGATAACTACACCGCCGGTAATTATCCTTCATAAGTACATCGATTATCGTTTCATTACATGACACTGTCGGTCGCCCGCGTATTCTAATTTTCTTCAACGCGAGAGAGCGGCGCGTATATAGAATTAAAGCAAATTTAAATCGTTATTATGTCTTAAGCTCGACATCGTGCAATCTATTTGCTCAATGAATGTCTCACGAGTATGCAGAGCTGCATCTAATGTTTTGTAAATATCTAATTTAATTTGATTTTTTTCACAGCGCAAGATGATGTCGCTGCGAAGAAAATAAATTAATTTTCTTTTAAAAGAAAAAAGTGAAAGAGAGGTTCCGCAGATTTGTGAGCGAGTGTTGGGAAGAGTACAAAAAGAGAAATCCGGCCAGACAGTGGAGGGGGGCGTGGGAGATACATTTATAAACTTGCATCTGTTAGCTTAGAATCGCGTGATTTACTGGCTACGGAAGGAGATCGTCGCGTCTGCTTTAAGCGGTTCTTCAGCCGCCCTCGTTCGCGAGAAATGGCGTTTCGCCGAGTTAAAACGAGTAACATCCCATCGATCATAAGCAAAATGGATTGCGGGATTATCAGACAGGCGGTCAAGCTCTTTTAACCTTTTCTTAATTTAATACTGGAACTTATTAAAGCTTTTAGATATAATCTCTCCGGTCAGTCACTGAAATAATTTCGCATAGATTCATATCAAATATTATGCAGGATATTTAAAAATCAACTTTCTATATACAAATTATCAAATAAATTAAAAAGTAATTTTATTTTAATAATATGAATTAATTATTAAACATTATTTCTGTAATCTAAAGATCATTATTTGACACTATAAATTATAGCCTTTTAATTAATTAAGACTTAACGATACAAATTTATGTAACAAAATCCCGTTTTACGAGATTATTAATTTTTATTGAACTTTGCTTAACAGAATTTTAATTCAAGCCTTAAATGTCGAAATATTTCTAATAAGAAAAAATTGTTTGAAAATTTATGACAAGACATCATAAACATAAAAAACATAAAAATGTCGATATTAATTAATTATTTACAATTAGACAACAATTAGAAATTAGTATTCGATTCGCATATCACATATTTCGTTCGCACAGAATTGGATTTTGAGGCGCATTCCAACTGACGAGTTCCATTATTTCATGCATTGTATTAGTCACACAGATTCCATTACCCTAACAAATGTCTGCGTATATAATCCGCCAAGAGGGAATCGCATGTGTTAACGTGCATCTCATGCCACATTTCTCAACCGATACGCCATCCTAAACTCGGTGCACTCTGGTCGATTGTTTCGTCTGCGCGATTTTACGTGATACAGATCTTTCATGTCAGCTGTATGTCAAATTTAAGTGCCGGTTTATGTCGTACCGAATAATATCTCGGCAATCAATTATGCCGTAATATATGCATTTCTAACCAAGTTGACTTGGAATTCCAATATTTCTAATGTGTTTTAAATGCACCTTTTTATTTCTTAAAATGTGACATTTTGTATATTTTGCTAGAGAAAAAATTTTATTTAATTATAATTGTGATAAAAAATATCACAATTAGAGAATATTTCGTTTAAATTTTTTTAAAATAGATAAAGTATTTTTTAAATGAGACAAACACTATCAACATAATTAACAGAGTAATTTTGAGTGTGTTTTCTTTCCAATTTGATTACATCTCGACACACGTACTTCCAACCAAATTAGCTAAGCTTTAGTTACCCGGCGGTATTCTCGACTTCGGTCGATACTCTGCGATCTCCTACGTCACCGAGAGCATGCAAACACACTAAATTTAGATCGCTATCGTCCGTACGCGATCCGTTCTGCATTGTCGGCAACGCCAACGATCTCTTTTTCCGTATTATTAATTATCGTCGGGCCGCACGATTTGTAAGAGCGCGACTAATTGGAGGCGATCGGCGCCGTCGAGCTACGAATACCAACGATGATGACTAGACCATGGACGCGGATTTTGACTGAAATCACGAACGCTTTGCTCGCATTACGGAATAGCGCGAGGTTAGCCACGCGGTAACACACGTCTGACACGAGCGAGCGTCGCGAATAACCGAAATAGCTAGAACGCATCCGAGAAAACCATGTTCCGTAAAATGTGTCGTTATGTTACGTTGTCGAAGGTGCTTTTACGACTTTCGGGATTCTTCGGGATTCCGATGTCGCATCCGCTTAAGCCCAGATTTACGGTAACTCTGTTGGAATCTACGCAGGTGCAACGTATCCGATTGCGTCACATTTTTCAATTACCGTTTTATAGCGATAGTTTTCAATATAATTAATAGGCGAAATCGGAGTCACGGAATATGCTAGCATTAATTTTCCAAACGATTCAGCGTTCGACAGACTAAGAGTTACGAGAACATGAAAGCAGGCGCGTAAGATATTCTCAAGTTACATGAAACTGTTGAAACTTTCTTCAATAAATTCCTAGGAAAATTCTTTAACAAATTGGATTATTATCTTTCGCGAAAATATTAACGTTCTGTTTATCCAATCGTTGTATAGTTTGTTAATTTTGATTTATAAAATAATTTAAAATAACCGTCTATATATATCAGTTTTCCGGAGAAGAAAAAGGACAAGACAAAATTGATGTGCAGTCCGATTTTGACAGAATTCGTTGTTAATATGTAACGAAATCCCCTACAAATGTTTCCTACGCATAATAATGTGCGAACCTGACAGCCGTAGATAATATTCCCGACGATTTCTAGCCAGACGGAACATTCTTGGAATCATCGGTAACGCCTAACCAGGCGCGAGCCGCTCAACCTCGTTATTACATCTCTCGCCGAATTCCTTTCCGCGTTCAGGGGACGTCTCGTCTCTCTCGGGAACATTGCACGTTGATACTCGCTTAGTTGCCACGGTGTTCGTAAATCTTTCGCCGTGGTTACAGCCGCCGGGCATTACGTTGATGCACTATTTATAAACACGTGACATCGAGACGAGTGGTAGGTGCGGGTGGGCCAAGAAAACCTACGTCGCTACCGCAGTCGAGTAGTTTCGTGTTCTCGCCTCTTCTCGTCCACCTGCTCTCATGTCAAGCATCCCCCCTCCCCCTCGCTACCTCATTCTTACCTTCTACCTGTTTCTCTCTTTCCCGCTCTTTCGCTCTCCCAATTCACCTCTCATGCGTCTGCACTGTCCACTTCATGCACTCTCGCTCGTGTTAAAATCCGCATGAGAACCGAGACTCTCCGATTGTTTTTAATTTTGCTCCGCGAAAATTATTATTAAAATTATAAATAATTTCTGTCGAGCGATACAAATTATACTTGCGTGAAAGATTAAAACCCGAGTATTTGAATAAAAGGATTTGATACAATCGAATAAAAATTATGTTTAAGAAGGAACACTATGATTAGAAAAGTATTTGAATTATAAAGATACAACATCCATTATATAATAAATTCTAAATGGAAAAAGATTAAGCATAATTTATCGCTGAATTAACGTAACATCGAGTATATGTAAATTAGTTCACTTTTAACGGTATATTGTCAACCAGTATGTCCACTCCTCGAACGATTTCACGCACGACATTTATCACGGTTGTCTTTGCTGTACGTTTCGCCCTAATTAAGCCGACATTTAAAAAATTCGCTTTATTACGCGTCGCTTTCGAATCGCATCCGACTTGCACTCGAACTTTAGCCTTTCGACACGCAAAAATGATGGTTGGTCGCGGTCGTAATTATATTAAAGCTACCGCGATGCAGTGGTGCCCACACTGCGTAGATCATATTTCTTGTCAGCTCCTGCCTTTCCTCGTACGCGCACTCGGTGTGGCGCTCGCGAGGAGTGAGACGTTCAGAGCCGCGAGTGCATTAATCTCCGACGACGGTTGCGTTAATATAATCGTTTAATAAGTCCGGTTTATTAATTGTGTCCGTTCTCATTGGCATTAATTCACCCTTTCGCCGCGAATCCCTTGCGAACCGAAAATCCGGCACGCGAAAAGATGTAAGCGAACGAAGAAAGAAGAGAAAAAGAAGAGAAAGAAGCGCATCCCGGACGGCCCAGGCTTCCTCGCGTGTGCACTTAAACTCGGCGCATCGCCGTAGCGCGTCGGAGCATCAAAGGTCCGATGACCAAAGGATGTGCGTGATTCGAGGAAGAACGAAACAGGTTCATTGCGCAGAAATTATTTCTACGCGACCAAGAAGAAGCGCATCTCTGCAGCAGTTATAGACGTTAGAATATTTCACAATCTGACATTTCAATAGCATTTTTGTTGTCCAAAAAAAAGAAAAATAAATACATAAACTGAGAGATAAATTATATTAGAATAAGTAAGTAAATGTGTATACATTTGCAGTAAGTATCGTGTATGTACAGAAAATATATGACACGTGATAAAAACGTGAATTAAACCATTTGTACCAATTAAGCTGAGAGTTTGCTCTCTGAAAGCGATGCTCTCATTAAGTTATACCATTACAGAAGTGCTCACATCCGACAAGTACGAAAAATTATGCCGTTTAATGAGTGACTGTGGGTAATATTCACTTTCTAAAGCGTAAACGGCGCGACGGCGTAAGCAGCGAGATTATATCTTTGCTTGGCAGTAATTAAAACCTGGTTGCTACACAGTTCGCGCTGATAGATGCGCGAACAGGACAAATTACGATAATAAAATTGTCAACGCGTTTCAGCTCTCTCCGTTCCGAGAATACTAATTATTTATTACGCGCGCAATGCAATTCATGCGCGATCGTACTGCGCTGCGAGCGAGAATTCGATGATTGCTTGATCGAATAATTTGTATATTGCGCCACGGGGGAAACGCTAATGTGACGTGCGCCCGGTCGGCCGATAATTAATCCAAAATGGCGATCTGCGGCAAAAACGCGCTTGCGATGGATAATGAACCGCGTCGGGCGCCGCCGGTCAAGTATGCAAAGCGAATAACACGGTCGACTTATGGGCGACTGTCGATTGCGGAAGGCAGAAAGGTGCCCGGTCGACCAATCGTAAACGTCGCGGCTACAATGCGTCGACGAACACGTCGATTGGCCGATCCAATATCGCGGTGTCGCGAGGGCCGTGTCTTTCCACGTGCAAACACTACCGTCGTTTAATGAACGTCCTCCGGGTATACTTCGAAGCGCAATCGAGTCACGTCCTCGAACCTCGTGACACTTATAAGATCGTTGTCGCAGCCTTAGGTCTTTTGATCTTTGCAGGTAGCAATTAACCCTTTCACAATTGCTTAAAAAAATATACAATTTCTACACAGGATGTATTGAAAACGTTTCTCAATCCTAGCTTTAATGAGAAACATATAAAGTGGTCAATATTTTAACATTAATATTTTACAAGTTATAAATTTAAAAAGAAATAAAGATCAAGGAAGTTAAGTAACATGATTGGGACCCCGTAGACCACCATATGTACTTGTAACGAACTTGTGATAAAATAACTGAAATGTAATTGAGAAACGGCGCATTTTCTCGGCGAAGATTTTCTAAAATATATTCTGCAATAGCACATTGCGATCGTGAAAGGTGCAAAACCTGTGACGATTGTCGGGTCCTGATCTTCTTGCGAGCGGTGTGCTCCGCTAACAACGCCCTAACGACTTTCCGTGCAACAAGAAGCAGACCGCGCCGAGTAAAATCGCGAGCGTGCGCGTACGCGCTCCGGGAAGCCCCGGCATTGTTTTAAAAGAAGAGAGTCCGCTGCGAAGTCACGGTGATTAGACGCCGCGAGGTGTGGAGGATCGGGATCGATGGATTCCTGGAAAGAGCGAGCGTAGGTGTAAAAATGCCGCGGTGGGCAATCGTCACGCTCGGTTTACCGCATTCTGTCCGGCCGGACATCCCGCGGCGAGGGGGTGATGGCTCCCACACACACACGCGCGCGCACTCTCGTACAAACGCAGGAGCGTGGAATCTCTGCGGTTCTGTCGGCATCAGGAGCGTGTGGCGTGAGGAACCGTGCCCGAGCCGCCTCGCTCGTCGTTCTCCCGCGGCGTCAGGAGCAACGCGCTCGTCGTGGGAGCGGCAAATTCCGCGCGCAATTATCGTGACGCGCGACATTTGTTAAGGTCCCGCCGCCCGGTCGGAGTCCCGGGCGATGGGGCGGATAAAAGTCCCGGCACAAAGCCCGATTTCGTCTCGAATGAACGTTACGGAGTTGCGTTCCTAGAGTTGCCCGAGAATCGGCTTTTTGCCGATGTCCTCCCGACACGAAGAATCGATGAAGCAATATCTCGCGACATCGGCTCGGATAATGCGCCACGGTGGTTTTGTCGGCTGGAATGCGGCGAGCGGTATCGAGCCGCGCCGGCACCGAGGCAGGTATCGAATGCGATATAATTACGGTAAGACTTTAATTTAGAGGGGCAGCCGATGCAGACTCAATCCGGATACGACGCAACTGCGCAGTAAAATCATCGTTTTACCGCCGCTATTAATATGTCGCAGATTATGTTCGCACGGCACGTCGATTGAATTTAATTACGGAAACGCAACGGGTCTCTCGCGCGGCTTAATGCGCGCGTTGCGAGGAAGAAATACTGCGGATAGAAAGCGAGGAGGCCTACTAACCGGCGTCGTCGACGTCGCCGGGAATAATAAAACGGCCGAACGAATGTCGAACGGAGTGCCCCGACTCGTGCCCCCCCCCCCCCCGCTCTCAATGCGACATTGATAAATAATTATTGGTGTATAGACGTGGGCATTTACAAGCAGGTGCGCAGGTTCGAAGGAGAGGCGGCACTCCGCGTCACCTGGTGCTGATTAACGAACGAATCGCCGGCGCGAGCGAACGCGCGCGTAGCGGCTTAAGCGGCCGGCTAAATTGCCACGTTATTCTTGTAAACCGCGGCATCCCCGCGACTGTCCAATTACTGGACGAGGTGGCAAGTCGTTTCGTCCGAGCAAACACGCGTTCCACGCGCACGGCGGCTTGGAATCGCGTCTTTTTTTTTTGTTTGTCTTGTCTCTCGACACCGACGACGGCACCGTTAAGGACGGATAATGAGACGATCGGCGCGCGAGTCGAGAAAGGGAGAAACTTTCTGCGAGAGAGCGCGTGTTGTCCGCGTATTACCGCAAGCGGTATTTACACGCGGGTAGCATAATTTTCTATACAAAACCTGTGAACCGACGAGGTGACCCCGAACCTTTATCAGATTTATGCAGTGTTGCACGTTGCGCACCGTCGCGATTCCGAGATACACGGGGTTGCGCATCCCGAAGCGCATTTGCATTCAACGAGAGAGAGAGAAAGAGAGAGAGACGACTGCGAGGCACGACTCTTATCTTGAGCGACGAACATTTTGTTTCATTAATATTACTTATATTACATTCATCACGATGATAAATTCTCGTAGTAAAGGATTGGCGAGTGGCATTAATCGACGTCGCGTGCGAACGATCGATCGACGCATCCCTGATCGCCAATCAAGTCGTATATTTTTTCTGCAGTCTTAATTATCGCGTGCGATCGTCTTGTGCTGATTATTATGAAAATGAATGTATTAAAGCGACTTCAATGGGAGCGGTGCATCCCGATTACGCGACACGTTATTTACTCGACTGCCTATACTTATGCATTACCTGCAATGTACACGCGGCGACGAAGTAAATTATACGAGGATACTGCATAAAAAAGGATACTGCGCGGCACCTGAGGAATACAGAATGAGCGATGAAGAACAAGAAACGAGGCTATTCAATGATCACCATTGACAATCGCGTAACTTATCATGCACGTCTTCTTATCTCCTGCTATTGATGCCGATATATTCTTGTAATTTATTGATCGAATCGTGAAAATGCGTATAAATCTACTTCGAGCCTTTTCGAGTTGCTGATAATATTTTTTTTGTTTTTATAATTATACCTTTATATATTAATATATTTTGTAGTTATTAACATCTGTGCGTTGTATATAAATCAATATAGTAAATATTCAGAATTTTATATCAATAAAATTTAAAAATGGAAAGGAATAAAAATTAAAAACATACTTCGCAATCCGGATTTAAAATTGTGATTTAACAAACGAAGTAGTTACGATTCAAATAATTTTGATCTTGCCACCTGGTATGGTCTGTTGATCTTCATTTTTCCAACAACGCGAATTTAGATTTCGCTGCTTTCTTAGCAACGCGTATCTAACAAAACACGCACCGATAACAACAGCTCAGTTATCTCCGGACACGCCATCGACGAACAACACGTTTCAATCTCTCCGTTAAAATCCTATTCGGCTCACCGATACGACCGATTTTGATCGGTTATTAAATCTTCTCAGTGATTGCTTAAGCACGCCGACTTAAATGCGCGGTTTTCAAGTGTACGGATCCACCGAGTCCAAGTTATTTTAGCATCGTCGCACATTTCGGGAAGTCGCGAAGGAACCATCGCGAATTATTCGGATTGCACCAGATTGATAAGCGGATTGGGCGAAATTTCCTCGACTTCTCCGATTTCTTCCGAGATCCTCGCATCTCAACTGACCCCCTAAATCCTGGCGATCGAGGACTGCCCATGAGACGACATACAAGGACATCACTTCGGGAAATCTTTGAAGGACATAGAAGACAAGAGAGGCTGCAATATGACGAGACCGAAGATGTCGGCCCTCGTGGCCTCCGCTATTCGCAATCTGCGGGAAATCCGCGGTTCCACGTCGAAGGAAATCATGAGTTACATTAAATCCCAATACAGTAACGGGTCGGACTCGACTATACAGAAACAGGTATGTGATTTTTCTGAATATATTTTAGATGAATAAAATTCTCTCGCAAAGCTTATGACGTTATGCGCCTTATTTTTCTCCTCTCAATATTAATTTCCTATTAATTATAAAATCAATACAATATTAATAAATTAATGATTAATTAATAATTAATATTTCAAAAAAAATAAATTTGTTTTTCAATTTTATCAAATTTCTAAAAATGCATTCATTAAAATTTTTTTATGAAATGTGCTGTTTAATAAAAAATTGTGTTAAAAATTTTAGGTTAATAAATGCAATAAAGTCATACAAGGAATGTTTCCTCTTAGATATACACTGCCTTAAAACGCGGCTTGGACTACGGTATCCTGAAGAGGGACCGCGGTTATTACAGCCTGAATACGGATCCTGACATGCTGTACAAAGCGCACACCGTGGCTCCTTTGGAGCAAGGCAGGAGACGAAGGAGGCGAAGGAGGCGACGACGTGGCCGTGGAGTATCGGGAAGGCGAGGTCGCGGTAGGAGAGCTGGGAGGGGCAGGGGAAGGGGCAGAGGAAGAGGAAGAGGAAGAGGAAGAGGAAGGAGGAGGAGGAGGAGGAGGAGAGGGAGCAGAGGAAGGAGCACAGGGAGAGGTTCGCCACCTAGAACGCCTAGAACGAGGTCTCTTGCAACAACCAAATGCAGGATATGTTCGTCGAAGAAGCGCACGGAGGACACCTTAAAGAAGATCCCGATGGAAAGCCTTCAGAAGAACATGACTTATTTGTATAATAAGGACACCAACAATCAGCCGCTGTCCAGACACCAGAGTCGCAGCCGGGATCGAAGTCCGACGCACAGTCAATCGACTAACAGCGACAAGGAGATGATTGACGACCGAGATCAATCGTGAATCGTCTGAGTGCGAAATAACACTCCAAGTTTTAATCCTTTGCAGTTGTTTATCGTCGACGTAAAGCGTTGAAATATTATTTTCTATAAAATTGCAAAAATTTATTTTTTTAAGGGATAACAAGGTATGGCAAGATTCACGCGAAACTTTGGCTTAAAATCGAAAATAAATTAAAAAATTTATTTTAATTTAGACTGCAAAGGGTTAATTCTTCGACGCGATAGTTGCCAACCAGTGACGCGGGGATAACTCTTACGAATCTACATTTTGTCTTATATTGGCGGTAAATTGCAGTGGCGGTCCGAAATGTACGTCGACAGCGAATCTTGTTTTGTAGTCTTTGACTTTTTGCAAATTTTATATGTTCCCTTTACACTTGCTAATTATACACTTTTGTACCACCAATTATTGTTATTTTTTACTTCAGTTAACTCAATTCTCTCCTTTCATTCTCTTGCTTATTTCAACAAATCTAGCCGATATATTCTATGGCGTCGAAGAAAAATAGCAAAATTCCTTCGAGAAGCAAAATCTTACTCACGAATTCTCGATGCATTGATATAACTTTCAAGTGTGAACGTGGTTTGGAGTCCTGATGGAGATAGTCCAAACAAAATTTACTGCTATAACTCTTCTGCTGCGGCGAGGTCAAAGTAGGTTAGAAAAGATCGAAAAGTGATTAGTGGCATTTACCGGTCCCCGGCGAGAAAACGAGAAAAGGAGCGAGAGAGGAGGAGAGAGAAAGATAACTGCCGATTCCCGGTACCGTTCGAACATCCAGCAGATCCAGCGACACAATGCTGCGATTTAACTGCTCCCTATTCTCCGACAGGACTCTATCCCGGAGGTCGAGACGACACCACTACCGGAGATCTATCAAGCGATATTAATGCGATTCTAACGGTTACTCTTTCTATCCTTAAGACTCTTTCTATAGCCGAAGAACCGTTCGCCGTTCTTCCGTTTGAGAACGAAACTCTCTGGTGGTCCATTCGGAGTTTTAACTTTCATATAAAAAAGCGTATCATTAAATCTAACATGCTATTTAAAGATGCTATCTGAGCAATAATATTGAATAAAAACGGAAGTCGGAATAATTCCGATCAAATACAAATCTTTTCTTACCAAATTGACAGAATTTTGTAATCTATTTTAAGATGTGACATTTTATGCAAAAATTTTGTTTTTTACAATTGACACAAAATAGAAATTCATTGACAAGTTAAGCGATAAAATCGAAAATTAAAGTGATGAGAAGTACATTTTTCCGATGATCTTACTTCGCTGAAAGCTGACGAATATAACGCGGAGAATGAAAGCTACTCGCGGCCGTTGGCAGACATAACCATTGTCACGAACGGCGTTTCATGTTGCTGCGTGATCCACCTAAATGACGAGGGACGGACAGGAAGAAGTCCGGAGAGAAAACCTCGGCGATACCATCTTTTCTCCGCGCGATCGCTCGTACGCGAAACCTCGGATAGCGAGGTGTCAGCGGGTTCTCACGTGAACCAACCGGCACGAGATAACGTCACCCTGGCATTACGCGTGATATCATTAAGGTGGATTTATGTTACCACTTGTGGCAGTGTCGACTCTCTGTAGCTAGATTAGGAGGTAGGCCAGAGGCTACGCCCGCGGATATACTTCTAACTTACATGTGCAAGAAGTGTGTCCATACCTACACGCAACGTCGCGCTTTGCGAGCACTTAGCGCTCGATTAGCTAAAAAAAGATACAATCAAATCCAGCAAGTAATATTATCCTGGAAATCGGAAGTAATTTAGCGTTTTTGTGACGTCAAGCTTTGCTCCACATTTTTGTCGAGTTACTTTTACTTTAGAAAATAGAACAGCTAAGTTTTATTTTAAATTCGTGAAATCTGTTTGTAATTTTTTACTAAAATATTTACTAAAAATTAAAGTACCGAAAAATAATCCAGTTTCTTACTATTAATAAAACATTTTTAAAAGAGTTATATAATATATCAGCCATTACACAATTAGTTTGATCATTAACCTAATTAATTAAATAAATTTACATTTTGATCGATCGTTTGGAGTCATTCGCATTTCAGAGATAGCGTTTTACACGCTTGCTCGCATAAAGAAGAAAAAAGATCTGACAGTGCAAAATAAGAAGCGGAGAGGAAAGGAACAAATGTGCTCGGAATCATCGCTCTAGTTCGTGTGGATCCGTGCAACTCGACTCACGCTCCAGGAATTTAATTGCTTCGCCACCTTCACGGCTAATATACCCGAGCCACACGAGAGAGATTTTAATTCGTGCGATCCGCGCTGTAGATAACCAACCGTAAACTACCGGGTATTCGAATTAGACTATGCCGACGATACGAAAACAGCAGGTGGCGATCTCAGCATCCGATTATACTCCGAAGTGTTATTAACGACCGATCGCAATACGGCTTCTGTACTTAACTAGCGGCCAGGTATGCCGCATCATCTTACTAGTTCTGATCGACTGTCTTACATTATGCGTGACGGTACTTCCTTTATGTGATATACGTCTACGCATCTAATCAATTTCGATACCCGTTTCTCATCTTCCTCAAGGACTTCGACTCCTTCAACTCGAGGATACTTAAAAATTCCTTAAAATCGACGCGAAGGTCACTCAACTTTTAATACTGCAGAAATATAAGTACACTTGACATGAATTATCGTGTTTTTGAAAAAATGTACAGATCAATATAGAGATATTGAGAATCTAAATCTACAAAGTTACTGAAATTGGATCGATCTCAGTCTCCGTTTAAAGATAACAAATTTCATCGTGCAGCACAGTGATAAAGAAGGGCCGAAAGTAATAGGTTTATTACGACAGTAATCGGGATGTCAGTTGATCAACGATGTAACTGCGAATTACGCCGCTACCACCGCTCCTCCCTGACGTGTAGCGGAAGATTTAGCGCGTGTTCTCTGCCCCGATCTTTTTTTCGCCGACATTTCGCCTCGCTCGACCGGCGTTCATTACCGCGCGGCCGCTTTAGAGCAACGCCGTATAGTCGCTTAACTGTTTTGTCCCGGCTGATGGATAGCGCGTTCGCACGTTATTACCGGACACTCGGCCAGTTTTATGAGCCTAGATTGGTACACGGTTCTCTTACCCCCGGTGTGGACCCGTGCAACAGCGGCGCTAATAGTGTGTTTACCGATAATGGGTGGTACGATGGTCGCGTGAGGAAAATATCGGATGCATAAGTCCAGCGTAATTTACGAGTGCCTTTTACCGGCCGGGCGTCGCTCGCGGATCCGCGAATCCGGCCGGAAGTTGTAGGAGCGGCTGGCAAACCGGTCCGCGTTTCGATCAAGGATGAAAATCTAAAGTGCGTGAAAGCGAACGACGATGACGTGTAACCGCGGGAATGGAACGCAACAGCTCTTATTCCAGTTTGGCACCTCGGTCGTCATTAGCGCGAGATTATCGCCTGCTCTTACGTCGTATAATTATCCATTGTGAAATTCGCTCCTCGTCCATCATGTCGCGCCTTCCGATAGAAGAAAGTGGCCAAGCGGCAATTTTCGAGTTAAACGTGTCGCGAGTGTCTCTAGTGATTTATATTTCGACGCTGGAAACGCGAATCCGGATGTAGTGTCATTGCTGCGGGCTAGAAAGCGATGGTGTTTTACTTTTCAACCGAATCATTTGCGTAATTCGAAACATTCTTTCTTTCTTCTTCATTGCAATATCTGCACTTGAACACTCAAAAAAATATTTCGCTGATGTAGTTAGATTTCTAGATATCGCAACAAGAATGTATCGCTATTTTTCGTATCTGTGAAAACATTGTTTGTCACATATAGAATTTATAGCAGTAATGTTCTAGCAATAGCTTCTGAAAAATTTAGGTACCATTGCTAAATATTATTTATTGCATGATCTAACACGTGATTGATCTTATATAGATAGGCGCTTTAGAGAAACTTTCTTTTTAAAGTTCACAAACAATACAGATATATATTCTGTTTCTGTCATCTAAACTGATTAAGTAATTACATATGCAATATCACAACAGTTGCTAATCATTTATCTGTTTTAGTTAATTTTTTACACCTAGAAAATTTTAGCTATTATTGCAAGATCATTTTTTTGAGTGAAAGCGATTTCAGCAGCTCTATCATTGGAGATCATCGCAATCATCGCACAATTTTTTGTTTGTACAAATTAAACTTTGAAAATGCTATCGTATTTACTGTGTGAGATGATAAGATGTGATAAAATGTCATAAAAATGCAAATTACTAAACGTCACTCATTGAATACTAAATAATAAAAAAATCTATTTTAAAAATGTAAGTTTATACGGACATAGCAAGAGCTTTGAATGGTATCGATAATTATTTATCTAGAGTCTTATAATTAACTCTGCTTTAATGAACATTGCGATGTAATCGAAGCGCGGATAGAATAGCCTCGCAAAGCGTGACGAGCGGTAAATGCGGCCGGTTGGCGGAAGAGCTTTGACGTTACACCTGCGATACGTATGTTTAATAGACATATTATATAGATAATATTGTCGCTTCTTAGACGTAAGCTGGCTGTGTCCGCACCGGTTCTGTTGCTTGTTGCAACTCGCATTTGTATTGCTAATTAGCGGAGTCCTGAACGCGCACGATGTCGACGCTCGATAGTATTGCCCGTTCCGTTTTTCGTCGGAATCGCATCACGAATTTTAATTATCCTCATCGCCCGTCCATCGTTCGTATTAGTGTCTTCGATTAATTCCGCCGTGATAATCTATACGCATTATGGGGAGCCATACGCATACGACAGAACGTTTTGATATCTCCCCGAATACTTTGTCAGGATCTCGGCTGTATATAAATAAAGATGAGAATTCTCCGCTGGCTTAAGAATATCCTTGTGCCGCTATCTTTGAAATGTATGAGCGAAAAATAAAACCGCTGGCTTTCACGACAAAATTTTTAGTTCATGCAGTTATTTAAATTTTATTCTATGAATATATGAAATGTGGAAAATACTTATTTTTATCAATTCTGCTTAAATAATATCTTAAATGCGTATTTATATATATATTACAATTAGTATAAATCTATAATTTTGGTTTAAATAAATTGCAACATGAATAGATAATATTAAATAGCTCAGCTGCAATATTTATTTTTGAATAAAAGAATATTGGACTTTCGCCAACGTTGTGCGATAATACGTATGTTCATTTTCAATCTTCGCGCGAACACAGCTTGGCAGATATCGAAGCGGTATCACGGTGCGAAACAAAGATCTTTCCAATCTTCCGGGCTCTTCATACTTTCGCGCACGTGCTATATAATTTCCGAGAGATATCAAGAACGTCACTTCAATCGACAGACGTCCGATCGATCGTTACGCTCTTTCTTGATCAACTCTTGATCACTCTTTTTCGATTGTAACGAGGTGGACGTGGCGTGGCTTTGGCGAAAAAGGTTAACGTGACGTGAACGGCGCTGGTGACAACCAGTAATTTTTTGCCGACGTTCGCACCGCACCGTTTAATTGATTTTAAAATAAATCGTAATTATGACAGAGACGCGCGAGGTCGTGGCTCTCGTGGCCGAATATATTTCTTTTACGGCCGAGGCCGTCGCACCGCCACTTCTCAGCGCGGCTAACTGTAAATAATCACGCGCATCGCGCCGCGTAGAAATATCCGTTTTGTATAGTTGGCACGCGGTTGTCGTAACTCAATGACATAATTTTTAATCGAGACGCAGCTGAGAGAAGAGCTACGTCGACGATAACACCTTCCGGTACGTGGAACCGGTAACCGTCCGGTTACCGGTCTTGTATTTATATGAAGTATAAAACAACATGCGCGGAGAGAGAGAGGAGGAAGAAAGGAAGAAAGAGAAAGAGGAAAGACAGCGCGGAACCGGCAGGTTCTCCGAGTGCTCACAATGGTGTTGCGTACCCATGCGCGCGGACGGCTCTATTCAGCTCCAAACAATGTAATCACAACTCAGCGTTTCCCGCGACGTTCGCGACGCTCCCTTATCGATCGGCAAAATCGGCCGTCGATCAACGCATCCTCGTTTGAACTCAACGTCTCAAGGTGAAGCCCGGCGTTAATTAATTAAAGGCCTGTCCACCGTTCTGATGCGGATCCGAGTGGCTTCGATTGACTCAGACATTAAGAATCGCGATTATTATGCTAACGAGAGGAGCCCGAATTCGTTTAACGTAGTTCGACCCTACATCTCACTCTTGCATATTTTTGCGAAGAAGAATTCAGTCGCAATTCGGGAGTTTTATTATGATTAGCGCGTAAGCATGATTTTGTATTTGCAATTAATAATCGATTACTAAAGCCAACAATTATGTTTTGGCGCGTATTTTGGCGCAAACTTGTTAATAAATTTTTTTTAAATAAAATATTTTTGATAAACAGATTATCAAGTTCAACGTTCATATGTTCTTCATAAAATTTACACTAACCGCACTATAATTTAAAAGTTTCCTAAACGACAATTACACAATTACTTCAAAGCAGCTATTTGAGACATTCTCGTAAAAGCCTCTTTGGAATTGCAAAAAATTTTGCAAAAAAGTTCATCCATCATAATCGGGTACCGCGGGTGATTGCAAGGAATTAATCGGCGAACTCTCGCTACTCGATTATGGGATGAAATTAGGGGTGATTTTGCAAGGCCGCTGCACGTTCGCGTGGTCCGTTCCGCCCTGCGGCGAGAGCGAACCCAGGTGGAGGGTTCGCTCGAATGGCGGGAAAGGAGCAGAAAACGACGAATTTATGCGTTGCGAGCGGAAGGTCCGGCACGCAACGCAGCGCGCATTTACACGCGGAGTCAGCTCGGAGCCTCCTCCGAATTTGAATTACTGGCGAGTCAGGTGAGCCGAGCGGTCGTTAATCGAGCCGGCAGTAGGAGGAGCGCGTGAGCTTCAGAGTTGGTTGACCGCAGATTAGTTTATCTGACAGGAAGGCCCGACGTACAGGAGGCACGCCGGATACACCTAATCGCGGCTGGCATCATCGATACACGCGCGAGACGCGAGATGCCAGCGCAGCTCTATTTGATCAAGAAATTAGGGTTCGCTAATTACACGCTTGTCAGAGCGCAGTCAAGTAGCGATGAAATCGAACATGTAACTTCATTTCTAATGAGTTTTTACTTTTGCAAGCGGCTGTTCAGAAATTCCGCCAAACGAGTGGCACATGGTTCTTTTACAAATAGATTTCGTAAAATATATAATAATTAAACAAAATTCTAAATATATATTTAATATAATATTTAGAATTTAATTTTTATCCCCAATGCAAACTTAAAGTAAAAATCAACGATAAAAATATATAGAAAAATGTATCAATTTTGTATTTAAATATTTAATCTTAAATTATAGTTTCATAGTATTTGTGCGAGCTACTCGCCGCTTTTCGTTCTCCAACGTATGCGAGTTCACTGCGAAAATGAAAATTTATGCGACCGGCCATCTTCGGTGACCGTGGCGAGTGGCGTGATCGAATTCAATTACTCATTAATCGTCCTCGTTCGCCAGACCTGCCCCCGCGCTCGTAATTAACGGTGATTAATCGAACTCGATGTTCGACCGGTATATTTTATCGCGTATGAAATTCACCGCGGGTCTTCCGCGGGATGCCGAGCAAGACCGAAAGAAAAGTGGAGAACGAAACGCTCCGAATGCCAAAGGTGACGCGAGGGGAGGATTTGAGTAATCATTGATCGTCATGCAATCATGCTGCGAAATATTCTTATTTCCTACTTACCCATAAAAATGATGCCAGCTTTAGCAGAAATATTCCCATGAATGCTGCGAGTTCGCGTGATTCCACTGCCTGCAAAATGAAAAAATAAGCAATATTAGATGAAGGATAACAATATCAAGAGCCTTGATGACTGGAGCAATTAGAGGAGAGATAACTAAGAAGACTTGGAGAGAGCAGCCTGCCGATTGCCCAGCCGTGATTTATAGCGATGCGCGGCGTAATGAGACATCCCAAGTCCGAAGGGGCGACAATTTAGCCGCTGATAATCTGAACAATGTTCTACATTCGTATTACGACTGCCGTAAATTAACTGTATCTTAATGACAGCGCGAGATACCTCACTTAAGGACTCGCCGCCCACGCGAGTCGCCCGCAACATCCTCGATCGCGATCGGCACCGTTCGCTCGCGACGGAAACCGGAATGCCAGGTGCGAGAGAGGAGATCCATCCTCGTCGGGGCGCAGCACGCAAATTGTCCGGCCGGATGATTTTTACGCGCCGAATAGATCGGCCGATCGCAGGGCGTGAGCCGCCCGAGTGATCTACGGGTGATCGCGAGCCGGACGGCTCGCACGCAACAAGACGTACGGTCCTTCGAGGAGCGCTGCAGAAAAAACAATTAGCCGAACCAGGGCATAAATTAGTGAATCGACACACGTCGGAAGCTGGTGGAAGCGTACGAGCGCCGAATATATTTACGGCGAGATTGAAATTTAATCAAGATCGAATGTTGCGCGAGTGACGCCGGAACGGATCTCGCACCTTAATTGCGTCAAATCACCGGTGCTAGAGCAGGTAACAATAGCGCTCGCGTGCATGCATGCGCGCGCGCGATGGTATTTATGAAGGCTTATAGAGACCGCGGGTGGCGTCGGGAATGCGGGCCACGACGCATGGTGGGTTGGTGCCGCACCGCGTGGAATTCCCGGGGCGGGCGACGGACGGAAGATTTCAGATCGTGTGGGCACAGCATTGTTCGTAATGCGGCGCGATTTAATGTTTGCCTTTCTTCATCGGCTCACTGCGTGCCTCGCCCACGAGTCGCAAGGAGGATCCGAATCGTACACGGAAATCGTGAAAGGTTCGCGCGATGGTGATATTTAGCTATATATCATCGTCGAGATCGTGTAAGCGGTTCTTTATCGGTGAGATCTGTCAGATTCAATCGGATTAAATAATGGTCGTACTTAGAAGTCACGCTTATAACAATTTGTTAAAACGTCGCGTTGGAGTTTCAAATACACCCATGTCAGATACACCCATCTTGCGTAACGATCTTGTAAACAAAATTTCGCTCTGTTCATGGAAGAACGATAATATCTAATCGCGATGATAAAACGAACGAGTCTGAAGAATAAGCAGGTAAATCCGTTATCACGAGTTTGTTTTACGCCCATTAATCGCTCGTGATCGACGAATGGCAAGCCGGAATTCATAAAATCGATAATTAGCGGCGACGTGAACGATGCGTTCCGCGAGTTACGGGCGCATTTGCAATAACTTATAATTTCACGCACGCTTAGCCACGCGGTTAGTTATCACCATCGGTTACCGCGCGTTCTGTTCATTCCGAAACGTTTCATCGCGCGTCGCGCTGCGAAATCGCAACGGCGGCGGCGGCGCGCTTCCTCCCGCATCGGGATACTGCAATTAAACGCGCCTTCTTTCTCCATTCTCTCCGCAAGCCACAAACACACGCTACGATACTTCTTCGACAAAAATATCCGGCGCGCTCGCCGGGACTCCGCGGCGAATAGAATTATCCGGGTCCAGGCACTACGTGAACTTCTGACCCAGAATCCCACACGGCGATGAAGAGATCTGCGGGATATATTGAAATCATTCTGATTATTCCGCCAAAAAAACTCGACTTTTTTTAAATTCTACCAGTATTATTTTTATGGAAGTGCATTTGCATAAAATATCAAGACATATTCTACAATCGATGAGCTATGTAAAAAATGACAAAAAATTTTGTACAATGTTTTGAGAACATTTTAGACAAAATATGTGCTAATTACATTAATCTTAAAAATGTTCATCTGACAATCTCTTACCTGTAAAATATCTCAAAGATATTATGATATCTTAGTAAGATATCGATAAGATTCCACAAATTTTCCATTCCTATGTAAGAATACGTTTCGCGAGCGGAATTTACACGCTCGACCGCCATGTCGTGAAATCGAAATCGGCAAGTCGATAAACAAATTGACAGTAAGTACGATATTAAGACGCTATTAAGCGAAGTGAAATCGAAGACTCGATAACGCACAACATATATATTATTGTATAATACACGTCGGTTGCACAATGGCGGGGGCGACTTGCGAACGGTCGGATCAAGAAAATCGCTCGCGGCCGTGCCGCTGAGACGCTTAAATCACGCAACACCCACATACGTCTCTCGCGCGCGCACGTGCGAAATGGAGAAACGCGCGACAATACGCGCCCTGTTCGCTCGCTCGCTCGCTCGATTTGAATGAGCGAGAGGCGAGGCTCGCTCGATGATATGTTTTGCCACGAGGCTATAATAGATCCGGAAAACAATGAAACGGACGACAATGCGTATTATCGGCAGCGTCGGGTCGTTGATAATTAGTTTCTCCATTTGGCTGGGAGACAGGCGTGAAAAATCAGTCGACCGGTTTCGGATCGATCTACGCGGATACAATTGGCGAATCAGCCGAATTAATTATTCCTACGTGGCGGTTATTTAATGAAGTGTCATTGAAATTTTACAGCGCACACGAACTATTGTTAATAGCGCTAGGAAGAATATCCTGCGCGCGCGCGTGCGCGCGAGAGAGAGAGAGAGAGAGAGAGAGAGAGAGAGAGAGAGAGAGAGCGAGAGAGTTCACGATCCGCGAGACACGATGGTGGATTCAATGGTATTTATTGGTCAAATCGATTACGCTATAATTGCCGACTCTGAGCGATTTGCGAGCGAGATTCTTTAGTGTATCAATGATTTAGCTAAAATTAATTCGCGGTATTCAACGTAGGAATTTGAAAAATGCATCGGATTAGCGAATCGCTTTGAGTAATAATACTACATTTGTTAACATATTCGTTACGACCGTGTGCATTCAGAAAGCACGAAATCATCTCCCGTGTGCCGTCACGGTGCATACAACCGTGCATCCATACCTCCAGATTTCCGCGACGATGTAGTACCGGCGGCGGCGGCATCAGGGCGTTAAAGCGCCGTAAAACGCGTCTGGTCGCGCTATCACGCGACGAAATACGGAGAAAAACGGGGGAGGGCGAAAGAAGGAGAAAGAAGCAGCCACAGATAACGCCGCCGCGATAAAGCCGAACGCTAAAGCCATGCGCGCGCGCTTTGTTTCTTCTCGGTTCGCGACTAATGACGGGATATTATACGCAAGAAAATGATCCTCACGCGCTGCATTATATCGCGCGACAGAGAGAAAGAGAGTGGAGAAAAGAGAGGTAAGAGGAAGCCCTTTAATTTAATATCCGAGCGAAGTTCTTGTTTTGCAACAAATGTACACCGTCATCTTCGTTAAAAGATCTAGGAGAGAGAATAAATCTGCAGAGAATACAGAAAACCGCGCGGAAAGGCACGTAAAGCGAGGGGAAGGGAGAGGGGATGAAGATCGCTTCCACATGCCACCTAAGTGTACTCGTAAAATGATTCTAGCGTTTTATCCGTTTTTATTTAGCGGCGGATTGCACGCCGTTTTGCTAGAGGATTAAATATAATAAATACTAAGATCTCTCTCTTTCCATCTTTCTCAGAATTGTGTCTGCTTCGTTGATTAAGTAACAAATTATCGTCCGATAGAGTTGCGCCTCGTGCCATTCCCTCATTCGAATCGACCGAATGCTCGTAAACCGCTCCGAAGGCGTGTGTAGGACATACGCAAAGTGTAGCGGGCGAGCTTGCGTCCGGTTTATCAATATTTTTGTCCCGCGTTTACGGCGCTCGCTCGCCGAGAGAGCGTTTTGCAAAGCGGGTGCCGCGCCGCGAACTCTCTTTCTCTCTCTTTCTCTTGGGCGTATAACGACGTAATGGTTCGGAGAAACTGCTGCAATAAAAACCGTAATGAGGATGCGCGTAAGCGTTCGCACCCTGAAGTTAGCTGGTCCATTTGACGGAGTCGCGATTTACTCCCGACGAAACGGGCAGATAATATTCGTGCGCGTAATTATATCCGCGCTCGCGCGCGAACGCATCTGTTCGACTGCACCCATTTTCAAACGCGCGCTGTACCTTGCAATATGCATACGCGAATCATTTAAATCTTGTAAAAGTAATGTCTATATTTTAGTAAATTTATGCTTAATAAAATACGAATGTAGTAGATATATTAAAAATAATACTTTTCAGATCAATGAGTCGATTTTATAACGGAGAATTATTCCTGCTTAAAAAACGTCTACTTTTATGCTTGGATATTAATTGACAATAAATGACAATATATGAAAAATATAATTACGCGTATTAGTTATTATTATTATGACTATTGTGTATAAAGCACGATATTATAGGGGCCGTACACTTAGTTTTCAAAACGTACCACCCACGGTCCGACGTCATTGCTCGCGGCTCCCGAGGCGACGCACATTAATTAATATGTTTGACATTGTGTGGTCGCTCGTCGAGATTCTATCTCGCGCCGCGGGTTCCCGCCCGCTCCTCGATGTTTCGCGATCACCGCCTCGCGATCGTACGATGTGACGAGATTGTGCGACGATACCGCGCCAGAGGAAGCCCTTTGTCCCCGCGTATCTCGCAGTGTCCCCTTTGACGAGACTAGATCCCGAGATTAATGAGAGCCAAGCCCTCTTAACTCGTACTGTTCTAACTGTAGGAAGGTCCCGTGGACTCCTTACGGCGCGATTTCTCCCCTCCCCCCCCCCTCCCTCTCGTCTCTCGTTTCCCTCATGATTTGTAGAGTTCGCATCGTGCGAATGCAGCTGAATCACTTTGACGTTCCGCCCTCGGCGCGTGTTTTGTATTCCGGTCTGCTAAATCGGTAGTGCGGCAGGCCGCAGAACGCTGGGAGCAGTTGACCTCAACGGAATCTATCTTTTATAACTCATAAGAATTCTTTTCTGCCTACGGAGATGCCACAGGACTACTAGAAGTTTTTGTTGGAGAAATTTTCTTATAATTTTTATTGCAAGCATGGAAAGTTTTATCTTTCTAAATAACCACTATGATCAAAGATTTTTTTCAAATATATAGTATAAATTTTTCCATTACAAATTAAAATTTTTTTAAATTTGACTTTTGCAAAGCATTATTTATATAGAATGCTATATGAGAAAGCCTTTGAATAAATATATTTAAGTAATACGTCGCGTAGTATTATATTACGCGGACAAGGAAACCCAAAGCTCTTAGCTCACTATGTGGAGCGAATATTCGACGTATTAACACAGATAATTGTCACGATCGATGCGGCATTTCCTGCATTCGACGTCTTTCCGCGTTGCATTCCACGCCGCGGAATTGCGTATTCCGGCCCGGTCTGCCGGGTCAGGAATGCCGGATGGTGGATCGTGGCGGAAAGCATATTGCGGGTGTACCACGCGGTAAGTTGTGGCCAGCAGGGTCGTGGGTCGTCGCTAGGCCGTCCAGCATCATGAGAACAGGCTTAAACCCAGGGATCGGGGCCCCTCCGTGAGGAGAGCTGGGCCTCTTATACGCGGCGACTAGCTGATGACCATCGTCCACCTGACTCCGCGAGATTTATCGCGCTCACGATAGGTAGATATAAGGTATATACCTACCTCACGAGTACTACCGTACTGTACGAACACTAAGTAAACCTGAACGCGTGTGTATACACGCGGGGCCCGATAGACCCTCCGCGCGGCCCGGGTACCGGAAAACCCCGCGCTTTGCGTGAATAATTAAACTCTTATCTTTCTCTCCGAATGTTATTAGAATTTCCTCCTCCTTTCGCGGCCGTAACGCCGTTGACCTATGAACTCGGACGATGTTTCAACGGTTAATACGAATAACGGCTGACGTAACAATCGGGCGAAATAAAAGATGATCATGGTAATTGTAATTATATACTCATCCGTCGACTTGCGCAATCGAATTAAGTTTCTGCTGAAAGAAAACTTTATTTGCGCATTATAAATCGTGTGGTTCGCGGTTTTAATTAGAAAAATTTGCCGGTGGCAACGTTACTCACTTACAAACATCCTTATTAAGTCGCTATCATGACAAACAGTATCCGACGTCTCCAACTAGCGCTAATATTCGTAACAACCGCACGGCGACGTTGGTGGACTGCGTCGAGCTATCGTTCTTGCATTCCACACTCGAGCGACAATGATTGATCATCGGCGCGGCTCTTCGTGCGCTATCGACGTGTAACGACTATATATCATCCCCCTCGCGTAGGCACCAGGATGCTAAGATGGCTTTACGTAATCCGCGCAAGTTTGACGACCTCGACGTCGTAATGACAAACGGGTGTTTCGTACGACGCTCGTTGTCGTTGCAACGCGCTCGATTTGTCAGACTTCCGTCGCGCAACCGACTGCAACCGTTTCTCGGTTGTCGCGCGACCAACTCTGATAGGAAAACTGTCGACGGAGTGAAATAATTTATCGCGGAGATCCACGGTACGCTTCGCTGGCGCAATAATGTAGCCGCGGTATGCACCACGCTCCCCGCGATGTGACGCGACACGGCGCGGATTCGCACAACGAGCGTGTGTAGGCATCCTGATATACATAAACACGGGTTCTCGTACACGCGACGCGTCATCGGGTGGGAGGAGATTTACAACGTATAAAATTAGACGACTCAATGGACACTTCTAATGCATGCCGAAGGGGATGGCCCGTTCTCCTCCTCGCCGTTCACGCTCGAGCTGCTCTGTCTGCTCGGAGAATCCATCCTCGCAATACGTGAGCGGATTAAAAGTCGCGTTTCCGGTGAAGAGTAGAATATGTAGTGATGACAAGATAAAACATGCAGAAATAAGCGATCAAAATCCGCTAAGTTCAATGTATTATTAATATAATATAATCAATATGATATTTATTCTTACAAGAAATATATCAATATAAATTTTGTGGCCATCGCAATAAAAATTCTATCATTACTGTGCATTGCAATTCTTGCACTCACATAATGTTTAAGTCGTTTTAGAAGAAAAAATTTCAAGTTATGATACAAAAATCATTTTATATATAAAATTTTTTTAAGCGTGGTTTTATTCTTAATATAAATCTTGGCAAATATCGACTTGACAAGCCTTTATTCTCAAATTGTTATCATCTTTGTTAGGAAATTTAGATTTTTAATAGCATCATAAATATTGTATGTATCCGCAGAATTTGGTTTAACGAGAATCACTAATCAATCAGAATTGCGTTTCTATCGTATAATTTTAGCGCCTTTTTATACGCACCCCGGCAAGATAATGTTGGTTTGTGCATAATTTGTAAGACCGCGTAGACCCAAGAAGCGGTATGAGCTCGTTCGACATAAATATGCCGGCGGCTATTAGATATAATGAGTTCATGAGTTATAGTGTTTAGCCGCCATTAGTTTTTATAAATAGTCGTGACGTATACGCGAGACTTTTCTTTCCGGTCGAAACATTCTCCGCACCTGTATAGTATTGCAACAGGGAATAATAATACGTTTTGAATTTGCAATATGTCGCTGGATATAAGTTATTAGTACTTGACATCCTGTTGGAAAATCCTCTTTTCTTGCTAACAAATCGGATCCATACGTAATTTATGTGAGCCGAGTGTCACATAAATCGACAAACGCCCAACATTATAAAACATCGTACACCTCGTAATTCTTGGCAATATTAAGTAATAGTTATTAATCAAATGATATTTTTGTCACAATATCGCAATGTTACGTATTTAAATAGTCGACAAGTGACAAAAATAGAATTAAAATTCTTTATACAATTTATTTCAATCCTTCTTTAAATTCTTTACGGATATAAAAATAATATAAAAAATTCAATCGCTCATTCAATTTAAAAAAAATAACTATGACACTGATGCTTAGAATCCGGCAGAATTTCAAGCCACGATAAATGTACGCGTAGGCGCACTGCAGTCATGGTGATTTAATGCAGTTTACGAAACGTAATCCCCGCACGTATCAACGCAACACGCGTGACTGTCGTGCCCGCGAAGGATGCCTCTACTGAGAGAAGACACACGACTGTCGCTCATCGAGTCGGCAGGCTGCATTATTTAAGACACCACCCGTTATACGTCTTGGCGCATTGCGAGTAGTAAGACCGCGGTGTTTTCGTCCTGCAGTGTCGAGTTATGCTACGTTTTCCTCAGAGCCGCCCACAAGAACTCGGAAGCTCGCGTATTCGCAAAGATCCGCGGTGTTCATCAAGCGAAAGTTTAAGTCGCGACGCGTGTGCCCGTAATTTATAAAGCACATTGTGCGAAATAATGGATGCGAGATCGCAGAGACACGTCAACGCGCTGGGAACGCTTTTCAGCAACGTTTGATGTCTTATTTGAATTGAATTAATGTACTAATGCAAATAAAATATCAATAAAAAATATAATAAATAAATAAATTTTTGCATATAATTCGCTTCCTCATGTATTTTTCAGATATTAATGAAATGTTTAAGCTAGTAATTTTTTATCTCTACAAATATATTGTATAAAATTAATTAAAAAATGGTTAAAACTCGTGAAATATTAGCAGTCGCATATTATTTGATATAGCTACAAAAGAAAACTATATAGATATAGCTATTTCTATCGATTAAATAAACTCAATTTTAAGAAATTTTATCCAATATCACATTTCATTATACATAAAAAAAGATATAAAAAAGCTGTTGAGATCAAATATGTATCAAAGTAAATTACTAATTAGTTTTACACGTCGGAAGCAATTTTTATCGCGTTTCATCATACGCGAAGATTAGTTGACCTAATTTTTCTCATTTACCTTTGGGCGGCAACGGTAAGAACAACTGTCGACGATTGTCGATTGCACTTGAAGCATAATACCCGAAGCGATTAAGAAACGTGCCCGGCTAATCGGCAATTTCCCTCTCTCTGCTTTCGAATTACGCGCGTGATTACACACTACTACCACTATCGGAGCAGAAACAGATGTATCCTGTAATAAAGCGGAGAGATACGGACGGTGCTTGCGTTTCCTCGTAAAAGAGAGAGCGACATGTGCAAGAAAGTATACTTGTGACGGTCACCCTTTTACTAAGTTTCGAGTACGAGTAAGGAGTATATTCTGCCAAGAGCGAGGATAGTATTATTGCGTGGACGACATTAAGAATTTTCTTAAACCGCTTTCCTGAAGGCGCAACAGTTTTAATGAATGAGTAATTACGTGGGCAGTGAGAGGAATATGCAGGCAGTGAAGGGATTAAGGCAAAATGCAACTGCGAGTAACATATCCATCAGTTCGTCGTCATCAAAGTAGTCTTAATGCAATGCTTGTGCAATTCACAAATACGTCCATCCGCGAGATGTCAATAATTTTTTTATAATATGTATTAATTATAATGGAGAAATTAATAATTTTTAGAATGCTTAACAAAAATTCAGCCAAATCAAAAAGTATATTTGTTCTTTCAAATTAAATGCAAATTTAAACGTGAAATTTCTTCGTAGATTTATTTTTCTTTAAATATTTTCTATAATTTAAAATAAAAATAATTCTGAAAATTGTTCTCCCTTAAGTTGGTAGTTTAAAGCTAGTGTTCCATTAGTTGCCATATAGATATGCTTCTGTGTAACAGTTTGAATCTTCCTACCTGCCTCCGGAAATCTTTGTCTATTATAATTTTTAAATATCGCTAAAGAAATTACCTTCAGACATCGGCCGCTTTGTATTTCGGACAACCTATTCGGATACCTATTTGTTGCCTATTTGCTCTCTCGAAGTCGATCTCCGGTATCGCCCATAGATCTTATTTCCAGCGATAGGATCGTATAAAAAGATATATTTATACAAAATGGAATACGGTAGATATCACACGCCAGTCCAACCGTTCCGCCATCTTCACAAGCAACATCCAGAACATATTTCATGCCCGATCCTTTTGCCTCACTTTTTTTGTTTCCGCATCGTTCCTCATTACATTGTCGCTTTAGGGATTTGCTTCCTGGTTCTGCAACGTTGTTACTGTCCGAGAAATCACAATAATCTCCGCCCACGATCTCTCGCTATATCCGTTAGAGCCAAAACGGTTGCGCGCGCGCGCGCGAGGTCTCGCGATTGTCGCTTCCGGGCAAAATTCTTCGCAACTCGATGCACCAACGGACACAATAAAACGAACGTCACGATCTTAAGACCAGACAGGGGAACAAAGTTCCACATTGTCTGTGCAATAGTCTGAGCTTCGGAACATACTTGCCGCATGGATGGCTTTTTGACGATAGCCTGTAGCATCGGGCGCGGTTTCCGGAACTGCAGCCACGTCACTTTATAAACTAAATATCCTCATGTGCCAACACCTTAACCTAAATTTTCTTCAATTTTTATCTCAAAATAAAAAATCAATATTACAATTTTTTTTCAACAATAATTTCAGAAAGATTTTTTAGTAAGATCTACGATCTATAAATAATATATCAGTGTTTTTTTTAAATTCTGATAATAAAATTTAACTTAGAAGAAAAAATGTTTCACATACGAAATATTTGTAGAACATTTTTTCTTTTAAGTTCATTTTATTATCAAAAACTTAAAAGAGACCGATATGTGTAATGCATTAAAGAGCAGAAAGCAGCAGTCATATCAAAATGACATTTCTTTTTAAACTATATAAATTCTTCCTACTTCAACATGTTGTTTGATGCGTAATACATAACCGAATCATTAATCACGGTAAATTCGCAGGGAGAAAAAGTTTTACGATTATAGATCTCTGGCTTTATTGCGCAGTATGTAAAAAAAAGTTACGATAATCGCTCCTCGTTGAATATTTCAGTGAATACACACTTAGTGCGACCGCGTGCACGCGAGTTAACGAAGCGTTCGTGATGCGTAAACAGCGTTTATTAGAGGCGCATATTACCAAAGCGCGAACTTCTTCCCCGAATGGTATTTTCTTATCCTAGTCAAGCGATCTAATAGACGTACAATTCTGCCGGATCGCTCACCCGCGATGGAAACGAAGATGCTCGACTATCTCAATATTGATAATGTTAATTTATATTGCGAGGTCGGCGAGCAGCGAGAATGCGACGTGGTCGCATGTCGGTATTCGGAGCCGCATAAAGACGATAATTTCAAGAATCTTAATCCAGACCTTAAAAGCGAATCGGCCGAATCGTCGCATGGCGAGTTTGCCGCACTGGGATCAAGATAATAGCCTTCCCGTTAAGACGTTATCGGTATGTTTTGTATATCAGCCGGCTGTTTGACTGTCGCGTGAATATATATGCGGGCTTAGCAAAAGAAAAACTTACCGATAGTAGAAAGGCCGTCTCCTCACTAAGAATGAACAATGTTGATGAAATCCAATGATCATTACCTTAAAAGAAAAAACAAAAAAAATATTAGTGTAAGAAAAAAATAAGACTTTCAATTACGATCATAAATTAAATAATTAATAAATGTAAAGTAAAAGGAGTGATGAGCGAAAACTCGATAGCTAAAGGCGAAAATGGATGAGTGAATCTCGCATGAATATTGCAATCTTCCTTGTATGTAATGATGCACATGCACACAAACAGACTTTCAAGCATGCAAATTTGCTGCAAATAAAGAAATAGGTTTGCACGCGTTAAATTAATGGATGCTGTAAGTATTGATAAATTTACTCAATGTTAAAACCTTTTCCTAATCATCCTCTAATTATGCTGCGCCACATATGTACATATGATATATATTGTATACGGTAGACTGGTCGCGAAGCACGACAAGATGTAAAACTGAACGACAGAGAATATGGAGAGGAGAAAATGCCAAGTAGCAAGTACAGAAAAGAAGTGCAGCGTGTTTATAGATTACAGAATGATATCGAGTGGCAAAAAAATAACTATGTATGTTACTGACAGTGGAGGGTGAGGAGAAACAGATAACATCCGGTGGTGATACAGCGATGTAAGAAGCCCTTTCGGGGATTGCCCGGCAAAGCGGTACACATCAACGCGCATATTTCTGTAATTATTGCCGGCGTCCTTTGATCTACCTTAACCCGACCTCCCTTCTTCTCATTCTTCCTTCCGTGTCTCTGCTTGTCCGCCGTTGCTTACCTTGTTACCAGAAGGCGGATTCTGGTATCGTTGGCAAACGCAAATGCGATTGCCAATAAGCTGATAACGAGATGCCGATGAATGTTTACGCAGAGCACTATGCGCGCGCGCGCTTTACGCACTTGTCTCCGCGGCAGAAGGAAAGAAACAAGACGGTAGGAAACGATCACTGCTCCAGTTCAAAGTATATATATAATTGCTAATTTAGATTAAATAAATTTTCACAAGATATTATTTCAACTTAACGCTTGCATAAGAATATTTAGCATTAATGTTATAACAAAAATGAATACATAAAAACAAATTTTACACTAATGTTAATTTTTAATGAGCTTTCATAATAGGTGGACAGAATAATAAAATGAATCTTTAACGCACAATCTCAATATGCAATCTCCCGCAACGGCGGCACCTCGACGTACATATCATTTTCATCGGTGGCCCTATTTCGGCAAATCCTCCTTACACTGATCTAAAAGGTCTAAATAGCCCCGTCAACGGGCTATTACGGCGTCAAAGGACAGCGCCAACGGCGCAATAAATAACCGGCCAGTGCAGCCAATTAAGCGAACTTCGAAAGGAACGTGGCCGCGCGGCGAAAGGGTTGGACGTCATTAGGGGCGCAATGGCGATTAGGTCGGCGTCGCCGCTCGTGAGTACGCGACGGTGACCGGTAGCGAGATTCACCTGCTTCCGACGAAACAGCTGCTACCATTCCATGCGCGCTTTCAAAAGTACGGCGGTACGCGGGGCTAATTAGTCCCATCGATGGCCCTGACGTTAATGGCTTAAAAGTTTGCCTCCTTCGCCACCGCCGCCGCATACAATCTCTAAATTAATCAAACGCCGCTTCGCTTCACTCTTAATAATGCGATGATAAAGTGCAGGAATAAGAATGCGAGATAAAGTTGCACAATCTGATTATCGCGTTTGATTTTAACGAAGTAAACAAAGGAGTAAACAAAGTACATAATATATACTATGTATATATTATGAAATGCTGTGAAGATGATGATGTAAAAAATTAATTTAAAAAAATTAGTAATATAAAAATATTCTTCTTTTTCTTGAGAGATATAATTATATTATTCTATATAATAAGAGAAATAATCCTTTCCTTAAATTATCTCTTTGTTTCAAGAAGAAAATCTCTTAAGGGTTGCAAAAATAACTGGAATAAATGGAAGAAAGACTCCTGTAAAAGCATTTGCTTAAATAAATCCAAAGGCACGCTAATCAAACGACGTTTTTGCAGACATCGGACTCACAAAACGGCAAATTGCAAAGGAGGATATTACAACGTGACTCCAGACTTTGCACTCAAGAACGCAAAATGATGGTCGAGTATACTATATATCATAAAATGCAGTTTAAAAATGGAAAATTTCAGCAAAAGAAGCTTTCAAGTACGAAGTATGAGAAAAAGAGGCAGGATGGCAGGATCGCTTATGATGCCGAGAAACCGTGGATAGCTTGTACTATATTCTGCCGATGAAAAGATATATCTATTTACGATACACCGTTCGAGGAAATGCTCCTCTTAGGTATCGATCCATACTTTCGAGATGGTCACAAAAAAGATGAATTATTACTGCCGCCAGCATTATTGTCTGCCAGAAAACTCAATCGAAGAATAATTGTCGAGAGCTTCTCGACATGTATGGAGAAGGATTTAAGAGAAAATAAAACTGCAAAGCGCGCATAAATCAATTTAAAATTGTTTGACGCGAGACACGACGGTGTCTTTTGATTTTATTTGCAGCGCTTGATGTCTAGTCTGATTTAACGCACGTGTAACGTGAATTTTAACTTCATGTATATTAATTGCTTTCGAAAGGTAAATAGAAGAGATTAAAAGAGCGGAATCCTTATGCACACTGATAGAGATATAAATCGAGCGATGCGATGCGCGGGTTTATTCGTGCGTTAAGTTCCGATACATTGCTACATCGCGGGAGGAAGGGGAGAAACGATGGCGGGAGGAAAGGGAGAAACGTTCGCGAAAGATCGATTGCGAAATGATCCCAAGTAAATAGGCGCGTGTACAACATCCGTTCAGTTTACCATAACACGGGCTCGCGTGACCTGGTTGCTTGTGAATGCAACTCGGTTGGGGCGTCGATGAGCGCGGTAGATGGAAGGAATTAATAGAAAACGCATTTATATTTCGCGTGTGGAACGAGAGTGATAAACGGCCGACCATTGGGTCGTACACATAAAGTTAAGGAGGCACTACTTCCCCTTCCACTCCCCCCCCCCTATTTCTCAATCACTGAATCCTTCTTTACAAGAAATTTTCTCTTGTCGCTCCTCATGTCCTAGGATACGTCTCGAAGTTGCACAAATACCTTTTTGTATATATTATGCACCTATCATGCTATTTGTACACAGCTGGTAGTTCTTCGATTTCAAATCAAGTTTCTCTTAAAAGATTGAGCCATAAAACTTTAACAAATTTAAGTACTGGTTAAATTGTCTAAAATACATTCTCGTATGCTAATCTTGACCGTCCCTTCTGACTTTCTTCTTCCTTTTTATTTACATAATCATTCTTTTTTTATTTTGCTGAATAATTAAGTCACAATGTAGCTGCGAATATGACACGTAAGTAACGTAATAGACACGACAATGATATGTCACGTAAGTAATGATATTCAAGACAGCAACGAGTTCTAAGCGATAATAAATTCTTTTTCTTTCTGTCTATAACGGACTATATCTCAACGTCGTAACGCATTAACAAGTGCAAAAACTAAATCGATTAGCTTCGGCCCTGAGTTAAAAAGCACTCGTTCGTTGCGCAACATTTTTGCTTGCCGTTTCTTGGCGTCCACTCAGCGTTCGAGCGATGGTGTTTTCAAGCCGCCTGTTTTACGCCATTTAATACGACCATTTGTAGACGCGAGCAGCGATCGTGCATTAGCATATAAGGTTTTCGTTTTTCACTCTCGTTACACAGCGGACCGGCTCGTATGCATAAACGCGAGACGAAAACCGATCGCGAGATTCTCAAGAGCGTATCGAACCTACGACCCCCCGATCAATTAATCAAATTCCTCGATGGAACCTTATGAATTTTCTTTGCGTGTACGTCGATCTTTTGCTAACCACACGTCGATGATTAAAAAAAAGCGGCGGCGTCAACAAGTTAAATTAGTAATTTCCTCATGGCGCAACAGTTCTATGCAAATCGAATTGTCCGAATTTATTTTTATCTTTGCGTTCATATATCATTTGCAAACGTGCGCTGACGCACCGTGTTTCAAGCAGACAAAAATTTATTAAAAATTAATTAATTAATTTCACACGGGTTTTAATGAAAATGTTTGTACAGCGGATTTGTGAATCGTTTGTAAATAAAATACAATGAATAGCGAAACGATAATACGTGGCGCAGGTGAAATCATCGAGAAAGTATCCTTTTATAGTGACGGACTTCCGCCCTTTTCTCAGGCATCTCTCAAGTACCCCATAAACTCGGCCAGGCACTCGAAATCGTCCCACACCTGTGAAGGAATGTCTGCGGCGCTCGTCGGGTGGACGCATATTTTCAAAGCGGCTCCTCCGAAAAGCGTCCCGAACGCCTACGCATCGGGCCGGTTCTAGGTCGATTAAAATGCCTGGCGATAGAACATTTTATCGAAAATGGTTTCTCACGGTGGAATTGGACACTAGACGCAGGCACCATCAACGTAGAACCGTCCACATGTGATTAACTATCCCGGCTATTCGTAATTATCTGTTGGCGTAGGAAAAGAGGAAAACATCATTTTTTGCTCGCCCTTCGTCATACGCGTACATTAATTTGAGCGTACGTAGACGACTGCTCTCGCGATGCCTGAAACCACAATCACGCAACGTGAAATTATATTGTTAGAGTGACATTTTTACCCGTGCGTAACAACACGTCTTTGCATGATACATCGCGATCGCGATTGTACCGCAGTCCTGATTACGATTTAGTAAAATAATTGCTCCATCGATCGCTCTAAAGTGCACTTCGATGTATAGCACATGTTACATGATAGCAGTGAACGTATCTATTTGCATTTGGAACGGAACGGAGTAAAGAAATTATCATATCAGAATGTTATATTTTATGTCCAAATACGATAAAAGGAACTTGTGGTAGTTAGAACGAATTACTGTGCAACTTTGTACTCCGATGAATAATGTGGCAATAACTATAAGTAAAAGAAATACGCGGAGAGTAAATCGCCGCGCTAATAGATAGTACGATAAATTAGTGCGATCCTTTCTGCAGTCTATATTATATATTTTCCTGTGCAACTTGTTGCGCAACTTATCGCGCAATAAATTGTAACGCGTATGAGGCCCCGGAGTCTTGACTTATCGACGACTAAAAAAAAAAATTCGCATAAAACCAACGTTATTTCTATCCGGCGCGACGTATCCTATCCGCGCCGTCGCGAGAGCAAAGCTGGAAAAAGTCGCAGTATGCACTACACGCGGAATAATCACTCGATCGCTGTAAGGCAACATCGTTGGCGGGCTGGTAATGCACGAGGAGGGATAAAAAGAGTATTGAATGCGCATTAAATAAAGCTATCCGGACGTGTAGAGGTCGGGAGAGCGCGGTTTTGAAGCCAGCATCGATGTCGACTGCGGATTATACCGAGGAGGCAGGTACTATCGGCCACGCGAATCGGCAGAACGCATTGAACTCCGAGCCAATAAACGATTCCACCGGAATCGCGCGGAAATCAACCCCGAGGATCTTTCCGTCCGCGCAGTCCGCAACGATCGCGGCTATGTCGGGCACGTTCCGCCCGGCGTTACCGGCGGCAGCTGTACGTCAAGATAATGAGCCAACGTATCTCGGTGGAACCGACTTCTCCATACGCTACTCCCCGTATTATTCACCTTGGGCGGATGCGCGGCCGATGCCGAGGCTACCACGGTGGCGTAATGATTTACGCGCCCTTGTCCCGCGGGCACCGTCAAAACCAATATCGAGAATTACTTTAAAAAGAGCAACCGCACCCGTCCCGGGCGGAAGCCGCGTCGCACCGGGGATTTGCGCGCCGTGTCGACGGCGACGTTGCGCTCGGCTCGACGCCGCTCGCGCACGAAACAAATCTAATTCGCCACGATGTCTTCGATATATTGCCATCTTATTCAAGCCCGCCGTGCTTAAAGGGATAAGTCCCGCATTCAACGAAAGACATCTGTTCACTTTTCATTTTACAACGCACCTCGGGCTATTCTCCGAAGATAATACATTTGATTGTCGCAATAGATACACCGCGTATATTTTCAGGATAAAATAAAAATAGAAAGAGCTACGAAAAAAGGCTATACAAACCTTGCTCGATAAGTTAATTTGAACATATACGGGTTAAATTATAAATATATCGTGCAAAAGAATGGCAAAATCCAATCGCATCTGGAGCGTAACTGGAGCGACGATTAGAAGAAGCATCGCTAAAATAATTCGGGGTGGTCTCGGCGATTGCAACCGCGCGACTCGCGAGCCCCTCCTCGTGATGCACCGGCGCGGTCGATCGTGCGGCCTCTTCACGGGCACACTTCTCTTCCTCCAGGGCCATGTCCGTTCCGGAGTACGCGACCCCTTGACCCAGCGAGGTGGACGCCGCACCGGAACACCCGTGTGGATAATATATTCCGGGTGTATTCCAGGCAATTTTCGCGGGGCGGTGTTGCGTTGATTGCGGTCGTTCATCGCGGGTTCGCCTCCGTACCACCTTCTTCGCTCACTCCCGCTTCCTCACCGCCGCTTCTTCCTCACCCGCTTGCCTTCCTCTCTTCGTTCTCCACCGCCTGTCCGTGCTCGTCCACGGCCATTCTCCACCGAGAACCTCTTCGTTCCGCGCCGCGAGAAGCGCGCGGCAGTGTGCGCTGCTACACTCTCGGCTCTAATTTGCGCACAGCGGGAGCGACGCGAACTAATGCACGTTGCGCACGCCGGGAGGGAGTCCGTAGGATCTTTGTCTTCGCGCACTCCCGCGCTAACGCGCATCCATCATCGTGCGGCGGAATCCACGGACGGGAGAGCGGAGGATTGTCCGCCGAGCCGTTCTAGCGGAACGAGGGCCGCCTCCTCCTCGCGGAAGACTCTGCCGATAGAGTTCGTTCTAGCACTCGCTACCTCGCGCAATTATTATGCATTGATTTTCTATGGGCGCACATTTTGCGTTTGATAAAAAATATGCCGTATCTGTAGAAAATTTTGTGGACCATTAAAAAGATAAAATGGGAGATCAATCTTGATATTATTGTACGTTGAGATTGACATGTCTCTATCACGATGTGTGTATCATGTAACATTCGCAGACACCGATTGTTTGGGAAATCATATCTTGGCAAAAGGCAAATAATAAATTCAGTACACGGCGTGTACTGACATTACACGGGCGTGAAGAGAGCTCAGAACTCGAATTGGGTATCGATTAAGAAAGAAGTGCACATGGTGTGAGCAACAGCGACCATTATTGCTTCCGTTCGTGCATTTAGGTATATCAGATGTAACTCAAGTGCTGGTTTGGACGGGTGGAATGTCGAGAGAGGGCAAGGACGATAATAATACCGGGAAATAATAGCGGCCGACAATATATTATTATCGGATCGGTAGTTGAGGCGGTGATGATAATTATTCAGGAAGCCGCATAAATTATTGTGTCTCGATAAACGGTAGTCTCGCGCGGAATAAAGTTTCATGTATCTTCGATGTAACTTTGACGAATAAACAGGTCTTGACAATCCTGACGGCTTGTCGAGGAAAAATTGTTAAAAACAGCAGTTTATATTCGATCGATCGTGGGCGCCCCGTCGACCTTGAACAGAGACATTCACAGAGAATCCTGAGAGAAGCTGCGCCGAACAAATCTGCAGTTTCAGGGCCAGAAGACAATGGCCCCGAAGGCACTCTACTGCACCCGAGATCCTGGCTCATCGGCTTTTGAATCCCGCGTCTTCAAGGTTCGGGTAGACAACCACCTGACTCGAAGCTCGAGGGGGTAATCAAACGCACGCGAACCGCGCAGTTTTACTTTGTTCTCGATTTTCTTCCAAGTTTTCTTGCCCGTAGTTGACAGAGACCGCAGATTTCGTTTGGCTCAATAACGCGATTATCGCAATTATATCTCTTTTGGCTCTTCTTTGAAAAACTAATTATTTTGTTTAGCGAAATATTTCGAAGTTGTCGCGACAAAAATATGTGCCTATTTATTGTTACACAATTGCGTAATGGAAGTTATGATACAATGTAAAACGAAAAATAATGAGAATATAGAGAATGATTCGAAATTCCGTGCTTGATTTAATGACCGTCTTCGTCATTGAGACGCCGCGAATAAACCGCGGGCGAGTTCGAACCCACGTCGCTTCGTAGAAGCTCACATCTACAATCTATAATGATATGCATATGAATCAACCATATGTTCGCAGCCTCATTTGTGTCAGTCCTCGCACATGTTGGCGCACGCATCGTTTTTCTTTAGGCGCAAGAGTCACGCATGCAGCGAGCCAGTCAGCCAGGCTCGGTCGGACTCCAGCTCGCCGATCCCGTAGATTTAACCAAGCCCTCAAGGTAAAACCCTTCGAAAATACCGGGCTTTCTTCCGATCGGTCGCTCATTATATGCCTTCTGTTATTTGACAGTGAATTCGTCAACAAATCCAGTTTTCGTTTTCGATAATAGCGCTCTGTGTGCACGGATCGAAACTTATACGCGAGCTTACTACATTTGCATAAATTTTAGCATCTTTGCGATTCAGCTTAGAGACTTGCTAACGAAAAAAGAAGCTATTGGGGGAAGTGGTTGTTAAGGATACTGTTAGCAGTGCGATTAAGCGCGATGATAAGCGAAAGTGGCGTAAAATTTTCTCCGGAACCGCGCATCGCGAAATGATCTCTCCTTAACGTCGACGCACCGAGCTTCCTTGGCTTTCAATTTTGAGCCTCGCGTACTTATCGAGTTCATTTACTCAAATACCCGGCGGCACGATCATCGGCGCGATCTTATTGATAGTCGGCAACCACTTTCATCCCCGCCGATGAACGGCACCAGCTGCGCGGTGGCATTAAACGTTATTTTTGCAACACTTCGACCGAGCTTCGATATTCCGCTCTTATTATCTCGATTTTTTCATTAAATATAATTTGATGTATTCGCACAAAGGTTTACGCACGGGACACACCGGTTCGACAATTATTTTCTTTCGTGTTCCGAAACGATAAAAAAAAAAAAAAACACTAAACATTGATACGAGCAATTTGCAAGGAACTCGGGATAATTATGCGGCGTTGATAATACAAATAGCTTTTCCCCTCCTCTTCCATCGAATGACAAGGCAGCTGCCATCCTTTCGCGACGAAAGAAGCGAGCGAGCGTGCTTACGCACGCATACGACGTGTGCATTCCGTTTGATCGATCGATTCGCGGATCGATGGATCTTACGTACGCGAGAAACCATATTTACAAGCGCGCCGTGGCATCGCCACATTGACGATCGGAGTCGCGATAATTAATTACGTCGCCTTGAAAGAAAATGAATTGCTACGGGTAGCAATAACAATGCTTAATATCGCAGCTCGCTGTAAAATAAATATCACTTGTCAAAGAGATCATTTATCGGAGATTGATAATTGCAGATTTATTCAAGCTCGTCTTGAGATGCTTAATTATCATGGTGTCGACAAATATCTCATTTAACAGATGATATTTTCGTTTATTTGCATCATGTTATGTTAATTAATCAAGAAATATATCCTTGCATAAATATAAATATCAAAAAGTTAAAGAGCAAAGAAATAAAATTAAAATATAAATAAAACGTTCAGAACTAAGAAATGCCACGAGTGCAGTCAATGCGGCAAGTGATTGAGAAGATTGCTTGCTCACGTAGGATGCAGGATCGTCCTGGCAATAACGCCAGACGACGGCACAAATGAACTGGCTGCCCACGCTATAAACGTCACCGGTAACCGCGTCAGACGAGCGCGCGAGTAAGCCGCTAATTAATACGTGAAAGTCACATAAGCCGTGGGCAGAGAGTAGAGAGATCTTACGGATAAACCGTCTGATTAAGACGCCGGCGGCTAACGTTCCTAGAAATCCAAAAAGGTGGAAGGAAGACGAGAAATGGTGGCGCGTTTACGTTCTTCTTTACGACGCTGGAGAATGATACGCGCGCACGCGAGCTCAGGGTAGATTAGATCTCGCATCAAATCGTTATCAAAGATCCTACGACGAGCTTCCGCTTCAGCGACACGTGGCTTTCTTTCATTTAACCTGCGCCATGTCTTTCCAATTACTGGCCTTTGACATTAATTTGTCGGCCGGCTGACTAACGGTGGCCGGCGCACCGCGACGTCACGGCGTGCGCGTAGAGGGACGCGAGTGTTCGTTAACCAGGAAATGGAGACGTCCGCGCGTGTGCCCGCGTCGGGCATATCCGCGCGACGATGCGCGTTTATCACAGTCAGAGAAGAATAAGCGACATTTTTCTTGGTGACAGAATCACGCGGTGGCGAAGAGATTCCCTCGTCCATCGGTGAATCGCCGTCGAAACGCCCGGTGCGACTCGCCGTCGGCTCGTAATCCTCGGTGATATACGAGGGAACCTACTCGCGCAACGGTGCCGACTTTTACCGAGAAACTCGGATTTCGAGACAAGACACGTCGCGATATGCGCGGCTATGCGTTAAAGCGCATATCTCTCGAGAAACGGCCCACGTCAACGCTCCGTGTTCACTTTTCATTGTCAGACATTCGTAAGAAATAAAGTATATAAGCGTTGCAAAAATATCGCTCCTCCTTTAACTTGAATTTTTTATTTTACACGATATAACGATATAAATTTTTTTCTCTTAATCATCGTACGTTTAAATAATTTTCTAAATAAATCCTAAAAGGATAATTGTTTAAAAAGTCTATCATCAATATCAAGTTTCAGAACAATATAAATTGCAAATCCTTTGAAGTTTAATTCAAAATTTCATAAAATTGATCAAAATTTTTTAAAACATATTTTCAGAGATTTTACAATATACATAATCTTTCATTACATAACAATATGTAATATTTTTATATAAAAATATATTGATAAGATAAAGATAAAGTTATAGTAATTAATTTCTGGTTTACGATTTTTATCGCTACAAACGTTACTTATTTCTATCTGATACTTGCATGGTGTATATATATATATATATATTATATTTGTGTTTTATATATATATTGCTCGAGAAGGAAAAAAATGCGTGTACGGACGGTAGTATACGAAGCTAACGAGCGCATCATACCGCCACGCAAGAACAGAATAAGACGAGAACGTATAAATTGGTAAAAGGAAAACAATGGCAAAGCAGAAAAGAAGAGTTAAATATTTTCTCTCTTTATGACGGAAGCGGTGGATCGAGTAGCAAACTGTTAGAAGCACTCGATCGACAAAATGTAAAAGATATAAAATAATATTAAAAAATAAGATAAAAATATTATAAAGTAACGCGAGGAGATAAAAAAATTAAAATTATTTTAAATATACATAAAAAAGTATGGTGCAAAAAGTATTTAAGAATTTGTTTAAATTCTTCTATATTTATCCTTTTATCTTTTTATTAATTAAATTCTTATTTAACCAAAATTAACATTTCTTTCTAAAAACAAGATGAGATAAATTGCAAAATATTTATTCCTTAATCAACAAGTAGCAACAAAGAGATCGACAGTTTGCAGCTAGTCAATCAACGCGTTACAAAATAATTGATGTATGAAAGTTTAACGTAAATATAGCGATTCTAGCAAGTCGATTGGAGCGATTCTACCGAGTGCTGCCGATCGCTTCTCTCCCACTCATCGCGGTTGCAAGTTTCATGCGACTACGTGCGATGCGTTTCTTCTTGCCTTTTAGGTCCGCGGCAGCGATATACCCTGCGGTTCGCCGCAGTATCCAATAGTTACGAGCGCGTCATTATATCCAATCGATATCGAAAGTTTTGATCGGCTCGGCAGCTGGGAAGATCGCGGGAGCGCTGCTCCGGTCTCTCGCGTACATGTTACATATACAGGGTGTCTCAGAATGAATTTTACGCAAAATGGTAATTGTTTAGCTCCGCATACACATTGTGCACACGCATACGCATTAAGCTAGCCTCTTCACTATTACTAAAAAAAATGCATTTTTTTTATAAATTACTTACCGTCGTTGCTCTGCTGTCGTCCGACGCCTCCTAGACTTTCTCCTCTTCTGAGCGATCCTTTAAGACACTCACACGCGTCCGCGGCGCACGCATTGCTCGCGTGCGTACCCGAATACGAGAATCGCACGACACTTTAAACGACACTCCCGACGCGTATTTTGTTATGTTACGACGAAACGAATATATTGCGTAGCACCGATTACGCGCACAAAGTTTATCTGTAAAATATAAATATATTTACATTACAATAGTATCCGAAACAATACCATAGTTAAATTAGTTATACAGAGTATCTCAGAATGATTATGCCAACGATTTTTCTATTCAGTTTACTTTCCTTTATCCGCTCACGAGCTTTGGCACAATTATTCTGAGACACCCTGTATATTATATATATGTATATGGAAAATATATACATATATCACAAGAGAGGAGACGTATGTGGCGATTGAGAGACGTGTGGCGAGCGAGATACCTCCACTTCGCGTGATTATCTGCCCACATCATTCAACCGGAGCCCGGCCCCGGCTTATCCTTGCGTAGGATATTGGTTTTGAATCTGATAACCGCCATTAAAGCAGCTTTCCACCCGTCGTCCCCAAGCTTGTCCGCGTAATGGAATATAAGATAAGACGAAAACCGTCTCGCGCGCGGTACGTCTGCCACGGACAGTTTTTGATCGCTTATTTCACGGCGACTACGCGCGAATGGACATTAAACGTTGTTCGACTCGATCGGCTCCGTATCTCTCATCTCTCGCGTCAAGAGAGGACCCTCGGCTCTCTGGCTCTGCGGGATAATCGATTACACCCGCGACAATATTTTGCAGTCGATAGAGACGTCATCCCTTTGTGTTGCGATAAAAGTATGATAATAATAGAGTCATGTCGATGTCTCATCGTCATGCTACGTACGAATCACCGTCAAATAAATCACTGAAGATGTGTGTCTGCTAAGCACATCTATGATTTATTATAAATAAAATCTCATAGTTAAAAAATGTGATAACTTATTGCGTTGTATCGACAATAGCTGACAGACGAATGTCGATATGCTAGATTATATTTCTAGAGATTAAAATGTTCAACGCGTGACACGGTTGAAATACATTTTAAATTGTAGCGGTCTAACAACCCGAGAAAAAAATGGTATAATATGGTCAGATGTAAATATATATAATTAGTTACGAAAAAATTTGACAACATGTAATATTTTATATGATTCATATAAAATTACATATGTTATTAGATCTTTTTATAACTAATTATATATATTTACATCTGACCAATTATATCATTTTTTCTCGGGAATGTGTTAATTTTCAGTAAAATCGAAATATTATCGCAAAGTTAATATACATATATTGACGATTTGATGCACATTTGTAAATTTGTAATATTGTTTGTAGCAAATAACAAATTGTATTTTTGATTAAATAAATATTGATGAATAACTCTACACTTATAGTAATATTTCACAAATAGCACGCGTCATTAAAGTCATTATGTTTATAAATCTTTTATTAGACATTCTATGAATCGGCAATCCATGCCCCAACGGCCGTTCATAATGTTCGTATCGTAATTACCGCGTCATTAACAATCCCCATACATAGACTATCCATTGTGACGCAGCTTCTCTATTTCCCGTTATGAGAAGCACTCTAAATTACTATCGTCTAAAGTTTCCCGTGCCTGAAGGGCCGGCGAGTCGCCTAAAAAGAGATTCTTTCCGACTTCGTGCTCTGAGTTGTGACAACCAGTCCGAGTATGATGGATGACTGGCCGAACCAATCTTCGATTCAATCTTTGTTTGTCAAGGCACTGAGCCGAGTTGCGTTTACGCGGATTAACGCGTTGACATATATTCTTCTATTAAGGTCCGCATTACATTCATGTTTACATTCACGAATCCAATTCAATTAAGCGATGCGTGGCAAGCTGAACTTAATTTAAATCAATTATCGCTATGTCGCGAAGGGTCTTGTGAAACGTAAGAACATAGTGCGTCTTGAACGCTATTTCGTCCATAGCCCTCATTACAGACGGCTACCGACTAGTCGGGAGTCGAAATATTTCCTTAATCGTTAGAACGGATCTCAGTACGAGACAAAAACAGATCATGGGACAAAATTCGACGTGTACCCCGCGAGCTCGACGGGTACGAACGGACCGTGCGAGAGCAAGTGGGCGGAATGTTCAACCGTCGTATCGAATCGAGGCTCAGAGATCCTATCGAGATGACGCACTGCGTATGCACCTGATACCGGACGGCGCGCGCACATAAAACGACGATCGTGCGAGAAGGAAGAGAGTTATTCATCAGTAGGCTTATTTTAGAAGCCGAATTGCGCGGGATGAGACTGGCTTGTCCGGTTCGAAGCATTCCGATGCGAACGAGCAAGAGAGACGAAAGAAGGATGTATCGGAACAATGACAAGTTCTCTTCTTGTAAGAAATAAAAAACATTAAAAATGAAAACCGAGTTTTAAAGAGCGGTATTTGATATAAAAAAACGATATTTTATATGCAGCGACTGTAATCTAAATAAACGAAAATTAATTGCTCGTGACAGATTAAGATAACGCGGAATATTTACATGATATTAACCATGACAAATAAAATACGCATCGATAAAATAAATTAAGAAAGAATGTGGAATTGTAAATTACTGGGACATATAATAATACTTTCGATCAACTTTGTTAACGAGTTCTTCCGCCACAGCGCCGGCTTCATTAATTCCGCCGTGATTCCGCATATAAAAACGTGCGTTCTGTCATCCGTATAATTAGCAGCATATCCACAACTTTATCAGTTCACCATAATATTATCTTTATCTTAGCCTGACTTTTTCGTTCGCCACAACGACGCGGCTATAAAGTACGTTTACACGTTAATTAGAATTTAATACCCGATGAGTTTCTTCGCGTCGACTGGATAGAGATTTATCTGCGCCGCGAGAATAAATTCGCGATTCGTTAGGAAATGCTGATCGCCTCGAGCAGATTGCACGCTTGGTAGCAAGATGTAACCAACACGTATTTTGCAGGAATCATTGCTGGCGGTAAGCCTGTACGATGTGGAAGCCTGGTACCTCCCACACGACATCGCTCGAAGTGATGGACGACCGAGGTCATTCATGGATTTGACCCATACGCAATGCGCGATACGATCGCACCGACTCTAAAAGTTACATCCCGGGAAAATTATCGTCAAATTCGGGTAATCCAAAGTGTAAAGAGAAGATGATTGCACGGAAAATCTTTTCTAAAATATGCTGCAAGTAAATTTTTTAAATCATTACATTCATGCATCGCAAATATAAGAATCATAAAGATAAATTATATATTTCATATAAATTATTCTCGTTGAAAGAATAATTTATATCTATGGAACTTATAATTTTCCAAATTGAGTATATTTCTAATAACGCTTTGATTGTACATAATATAAATTGAAATAATCAAAGGGTAAACGAAACGTTCAGCAATAGCATGTTCCCCAACGTGCGATACGGACGATGTCGCGCAATCCTTTTAATAAAACGGAATTTTTCAATCTCTCAATTGCATGAACTAGGCCTCATTATGGGCGCTAGACTAATTACAAAATTAGATACGTTTCACCGCGGCAAGAATGCGGCTACATCAACATCGACAATTAGTTCGAGCAGAATAAAGCTTTAACCGCACATCGGCTACGCGAAATTAACCTCGTTAATCGTTATGCCTGTGTTGCAATTTGCAGCTCCTATAATGCATGCCAGAAATATGTGCTAATATGAAATTTCTCTGTTTGTCACATAAGAAGGCATCTGTATTCCTATCTTAAAATTATTTTCTCTCCCAATTATTTTTTCACTCAACTAATTATAATTAATGATGCGTAATTCCTAAAAATTATTACAGTATCCTGTTGAATAAAGATTTCAAGAGATAAAAAAATCACTGCAATCAATATTGTTACTCCCGGATTTCCTGAAAATAATTTTCTTAGCAATTTTAAAGTTGATTTACTCATCGTTGATATTAATCCGACGAAGTGCGCAGAATTTATGTTCTCGCTAGTTCGAGCGTACGGCAGTAGGGTTACCAACGCGCTAACAGGAAGATTAAACAAAAACGCGAGACGGATTAGCAAAAAAATGAGCAAGAAGAGGAATCGGCGGCCGGTAGCACGGAGCGCTCGTTACCGAAACGAAACGACCACTTATAATTTAGGATAAGGTCGGACGCAGCTCCGAGGAAAGATGGGAGGGAAATATCAGCGATGGTATTTAGTGCCTTCTTCGAGCGGGGGGAAAAAGGCTGATTATTATTTACGCCCGACGGGAGAGCGTAAATCGTTGTACGAAGAAACCCGCAAAACATCAGAAATTTTGCGCGGAGCGGGATGCAAGACGAGGCTCTCTCGCAAACCTGCGACTCCAGGAAGTGTCGGCGCAAGAAAAAGAGGAATCGCCACTTTTGCGGCATTCGCTAATGAAAAATTGTTTGTTCCTTCTCCAGAAAAAAGAGAACGTTTCATTTTCGCTTCTGCGTAATATCTTGCACATAAGTACGTATTATATAGTTGCATTCTTTTGCAACAAAAAATTATGAATTGCTGAGACTCGACAAAAATTCCGATTTCTGTGATTTATGATCTCACATATAATTATCTTAAGACTTCTAATTTTTTGATACTTTTTAAAAATAAAATAGTATAAATTTATAAAATATATTAGTGATTTTATTATTCAAGAGCGATTGCGTTACTGCAGTTACATTTCTATACTAATTTTACTCGTTATGTTTTTAATAGTCGAATTGTACAAATAACAAAATTACTGAATCAACGCTGCATAAATAATAAATTATGCCAAAACCTACACGGTATAAATTACACAGACATATCGTACGCAGTGGACGCGTGTAAAACAAATTAATTATGTTAGCATTCCTGCGTCCGCGTTTAATTTTCTAATCAGTTCATGTAGATTCTCTTGAACGCTTGTCTCTCTTTCTCTCTTTTGCCGGCACACCTCGTTCCGAGATGATTAAAAAGTCGTAGGCCGATTTTTACTGCTACTCGACACGTTCCTCCGCTAACTTCCTCATTAAATCTTCAAGAGCACCACTCGCCGCCGATCGATCGTTTCGTAAACTAACCGTGGATCGTATTTCCGCGTACCGGATCCCCGCGCCTTATCAGCCAATTCGATCGCGCAAAATTTATCCCTTATCAGCCGGCTGCTGCGCATCACACGTTCTCTCGTTCCGCGATAACAGATCGGGATAACGCATCCCGTAACCGATACAACCGGATGTCTTCCACACGCCTGGATGACGCGCCTACTGCGCGATATTCCGAACGATATCGAACGTCGGACTAAATATGGTCCGCGTATCACGACCGTTTTTTCCCCGGCAAGGATTTATTGCACGTTGACGCTGTTCTGCCTGGCTAAACGATGCTGTTAATTTTGCGAAATTACTAGGCGAAATCACACCGTGTCCGCCGGTCGTTAACTTTCGCACGTGATAACGCGGCGAGTCCGATGAACGATGGAATGCGAGATCGAGATACAAAATGTAGTAGCCGTGTCCTTGCCACCTGCGCCACTGCCGACTAATTGCCATTGACGCTCGTTAACCCATCGATTCTCGACGTTTCATCTCCTCGGACAAGCGACAGCTTAGCGAGCTCGAATTGCGATTTGTACAACGCGCCGATAATAATTATTGATACGCCTCTAAATATCATCACTGTAACGATCTCTGAAGTATCGAGATGGCTGGAATGGCCGAGACGGCGAATCGACGTCTCGATCTCGACACGTCTATCAGCGGCCGTTCTTTCTTTCGCTGACTCGAGACCAACGGCACGCCGTCGAGTTTCCAGGTAAGAGAGCTAAGGTGGACGATTCATTATGCATAATATTCACCTGCTCTCAGCGGAATCGGTAGGGCGCGCGCACAGGCGACGACGAGTTCCTATGCGAAGAAAAAGACTTAGAACGGAGGCGGACAGACGAAGAAGAGGGCACACGTCGCGCAGCGGCGGTGTAATAATGTAGCCGGCTTTACGGTCGTCCTCACGAAATAATTACGACAATGTGAACGTAAACAGCCGCTTAAGGTACCCACACCTGTGAAGGTAGAAGCCGGCCTACGTAGCAGGGGGACGCTCGTGACGCTAATTACCAAGGTTAATCGAGCCCACCCTCCTCTCCCTCTCATCATGAGCAATCAGCCACTCGGGACGCGCTTCTTTAATGATCGAACTCGCTCGAATATCACTCCACGTCCAGTCCGTCGCGATAAGAATCATTTTGCGGCGGCGGCATGTCGACGGATAAATGTATGAGATATTCCGTTCTGAAAATAGAAGTCGTCGCCGGTCGACTGCGCATTTTACGGAATCGGCATTGAACATTTATATTAAGATGTATATCCTATATTTTTTTATGTCATGCATACTGATAGGATACGTAAATCATTGAGTAACACAAGCGTGGCGTTAAATTTTTTAGCATATAATGAATATTGCTCGTTATCTTACGCTAGGTGAGGAGAGGACTGTTATTTTCTTTTACAATCGCCGAACGACGACTGACCGACTTAATAAACGGCAGGTGTTTTGGCCACAAACATCAAACCCAACGCGATCAAACTATGAACATCGAGGGCGGTTGAAAGCTGTCATGATGTAACACGATCTATTGTCTTTCATTGTAACGCAGTCAGTGGTCGAACGTTGGTAAGATTCACCTGCTACTCACGAATAATATTTAAAAGTCGGTCAAACTATAAATCTTCCGTGGTAACCAACAATAAAACTTTCTTATTTAAAAATCTGATTATTAAAATGATTGCTTTCCTAGATTCTGAAAAATATAATTAGAACTACATTTTCAAGGATATCTTCAAGTTTGCTCACTTTTAAGACAAGAAATCTAAAATAAATGCATCACTAACAAATAGAAAATTGTGATTCAACTTTTTTACTTTAAAATAATCACGAAAGAAAAAATATTCAGAATAACGTAATTTTTACATTAAAGAGTTAAGTTTCTTTGAATGTCTTGTTATCGCATACTTTCATATCGTTTTTAATATATCTAATATATCTAATAATCAATAATTGCCCTCGACAATATAATTTGACATCGCGAGTTCGTTAGGAAAACCGCGAGCAAAAAATCGCGGGCAAAAATTTATTCGGGAGGCCATTCGATCGACAAGCGCCGGGACTTGGGTTAATGAACTGACGGCGGCGGTCCCGCAGGACCTGTCCCTCTTTCATTCGTCTCAGAGTACGCCGGAGTCCAGCCGACGAGCGGCGCCATTATTAATATTTCATACAGTTTATGGGCCGCTGAGTGGCAGCGCCCGCTTCGTTCCCGTCTCCCCCGCCTCTTCCTTCTCACTCCGTCTTCCTTTTCGCATGTTTCTGTTCCTCTTTTTTTCCTGCATTTTTATCGCTGCCGTGTGTCATCCACGTGCATCTGTGAACTTGGGATTTTTCGGTAGGATTCGCATAACGTGCACGCTAGATACGAAATTAAATTTCCAATCTTTCGCAGGATCGAATTGCAAAAACAAATCAATTGAGAATTGAATGGATTATTAATACCTCACGCGTTTTATAACGCGTCGAGTGCGTATTTATGCGGCACTGTTAGTTGTTATTCATTTGTTCGCGCTCGAGCTCGCCCGTCTGTTTGTCGTCCGACACTTTATTACTTACTTCGTCTTTGTTTTTGCCACGTGTTCTTTGAACACCTATATCCTCGCCGAGTTTTATAATCGATAATGACTAAATAAGAGACATCGCGTAGGATAAGTGGCGTCTTTGCAAATGTTTCATAGATCGCTGAGTTGCAATGCTCTTTGTACTCTACTCATCGCGGAGCATCAATTATTCAGAGAGAGTGAGAGACGATAGCATATTGAAAAGATCCTCTTCATAAGAATTTATTATCTCCGGATAAAAAGCAAAAAAGTGTTTGCTGTGCATTCTGATGGGACACGTGCAATGAGGCATTAAATATAGAAATAAAAATTATAAACACGCATTTTTTCATTTTTTATAATAATAATCTTCTAAGAAATCGATAACAATTATATGTGCTATGAAATATTAATATTATATCTATATAAATAGAGAATAGATTAAAAAAATAATGATATCACTAAATATAAAGTTTGAAGAGAATAATTGAACTAAATATGCAAAGTGCACGAATAAAATGATATCAAAAAGCGTGTTAAAAGCCATTTAATAATTAAAATTCTAAAATGTTAATGTACTTATTTTGAAAACAATAGAAAGGTACAAAACGTATTAAATATCACATCTCATTCAAATATTCATTCGCCAAGCGATTAAGAACATTACTATTCAAGCTTGCTTTTTTGGAGATAATATTTATTTCATACAAGTATCTAGGAGGAAAAAAATTGAAGTATCGTTAATTTTTTGCGTGCTAAAAAAGAGAACCAAATTGAGCTTGAATACTTAAGCTCACCGAGCGCATGGTTTAGCAAATTATCATTAGAAACGAAACGGTTCGAGCTCATATCGCTCGGGGATAAATTGGTTATGTCATCGCGGAGAACGCGCTTTCACCGAGATACGAGCACTATACTAGTCACCCACGCAATTTATCGCTAAGAGATTATTCTCTTTCCTACCTCTTCAAGAAGAAAACAATCTTTTCAATTCACTCTACATCAGAATTAACATATCATTATTACAAATCTAACATCGATCATAAAAATTAGTGTTTATGCATACATGAGTGTACCTAACTGCATTATAATGCAATATAATGCCGTTTGACATTTCAGAGCCGTATTCGATGCAAGTAGCAACTTCCGCGAAGTCAATACAACCGGTTCATTGAGAACGTAAAAAGAATGAGCTGCATTAATTGAATCAGCTGATCGTTACAGTTATAAGTGCATCCCCATTCGCAGCTTATTTGCAAAAGCAATAAGAAGCCGCCGACGGGAGATTTAATCTGGACCGAATCGGACCGAATCGGACCGAATCCGGGTGATTTTTGCCGAGTCAATTAGTACGGGCGCTTTGCGGAAGCCAGTCACTCGCAAAATTGAAAATTTACGTCCCTCGTGATCGTGCACCGCGATTCGTTAAGACGCATGTGCCGCGAGGTCAAGAGTGCGGTCGAAAATACACGCGAAAAAAAAAGAAAGTTGCCTCAGCACGGGAGAATAAGAAAGAAGAATGAGGAGAGAAGCAGGTAGGGGAATGTTACGCGCGAGAGACCGACAGATGGACCTGCACCGATATGCGTTTTAAAGCATACTCGCGCTGGCACGCTGCTCGCAGGAGAGGGCGGCTCGTCCCATTTACATCGAAGGCGGCACGCGGAATGGCAGTCGAAGGCACGAAGGCCGGCAGCAATAAATAACGTAACTCCGCCCAAAATATAAATTGAACGCTACCGGTGTGTGGTCCCTTGTACATGGTTGCTCCCATGCGTACGTATGTGGAAATGCGCGCCGTATTATGCGGCCGCCGCTACCGATCTCTTTTGGTACCGGCGCGGTTCTCGATTCTACACGCGCCGATCTAATATGATATCTGCAGGAGCGCCGCTGCCGGTCGGCTTCCGTAAATCGCCACGCGTCTTTGAGCAAAAATCAACGTTTCAATTTTTATATACAATTTATCTGAGCCGGATTACAAACGTGCGATATTAATATTCAATATTTCTAAGCTCAGGGCTGCTCAGCTCTTCTTTTCGATGTAAATTGCGATTGAAGTTACTACTCCATACGGAATTGTGTGGAGTTGCACCCTGTGCAAGACAAAAACGGCCGAAGGGCGATCTTGGTGGTACGCTTCCACGCTCGCGAAGGGAAAATAGAAAACCGCCGCGCGCAGTATCGCGCGATCTATGAAGGAAGAGACAATGTGCCCGAGATCCCATCTGGTTTCCAGTTAACTCACTGATCCGTAACCTCCGCGGGGTACGAAGAACCAACATGGAGAACCATCGTACTTCTGTCGATCTGATTTCCCGCTGTATCGCCGCGCCGGCCGCCGACCGCCGTGTACGTAACGACGATATGTAACGGCTAACAATGAGAGCACATTAAGACGTATAAGACCACATCCCGGCTCCCCGCCGGCCTATTGTTTCGGTACAGTTATTGCGACTGTGTGTATACGTTTGTATACCGCGCGCTCTTGTATACCGCCGCCCGGCAAGATGATACGAATAATAAGATCGAGCAGGAGCAAAAGTAAGAAGTATTCTCTCACTCTCGTAAGCACCATTTAAGTGTAATTTAAGAAGCTTTATCATCTAATGCGCAATGATATCTTTGTATCGTTACGTCATATCATGCCTCAAAAGAAATCTCTTTAAGAAATAAAAGAAACAAAATTGTGTCAAGTTACACAATTAGTAAAAAATGATATCACTACTATCTAGCATAAAGCAGCGATCTATTTTGATAATTTTTCAACCATAAGAGTGATTATTGCAATATAAATGAATTCATCAACGATGCTCCGAACTAATTCAAAGTTCTTTATCTTTATACTTTTAGATCAAAAAAATATTAAATAGAAAATTTCTATACGACGAGAAATGTGGCAAAAAGGAAACAATAACGCGTTAACCGGTAATTAACGTGGCGAAAGTCGAAAAGAAAAATGCGCGTTGCGGATTTACGACACCGCGAACGACGTTCAATGGACGTTCGATTAAGATAGCCGGTAATTTGCGCCGTTGGTGAAAAAAAAACCGTCGCGTTCTCTCTCTCTCTCCCTCTCTCTCTCTCTCTCTCTCTCTATCTCTCTCTCTCTCTCTTTCTCTCCGTGCGCAGACCTATGATCCAGAAAACGTGGTATTATCCAGTGATAACGAGCCGACGCAGGTGCCTCGTTACAGCGCGCGGTAGCGCCGTATTAACCGCGGCAGGTTCTGTATCGATGGTTTTCTAAATTGCTATACACCTTATCCCGCCGGAACTCTGATATTCTGCGCCGCGATGGACGGGAGGATGGTGACGGCGTGACGGCACGGAAAACAGTGGGCGCCGGGATACGGGCGTCGATGGCTGAGACGGGCAGAAGGAGACCGTGGGTGAAAAAGGGAGCAAACAACCGCGAGTTTCCTCGGCGTCCATTGGCTTCGCCTTAATTGCTTCTCTCGGTTATTAGTCTTCGGACGTGTATGTATAGTACATATTCGACCGTACGCACGTATCCGCGGTAACCGATAAGTGATTCGTATTAAGATCTCGCTGGGCGTGGTGATAAATTACACGGTGACTTACACGCATGCAACGCAACGGCGCGGCGCGGCGCACGGCAGCGCGCCAACGGCGCCGTGTATGCGCAGCCTTCGGCGAAAAACCGTCCGTACGTATATACCGAGAATATAAGTGGAGGCTCGCGAATAATTGGATAATCGATCCCGCCCGGTTTCCAGAAAGCGGCGCGAGAGAGAGAAAACGCCGGGATCGGCGCGCCGGCTACCGATAGCTCGGCGAGATTATTGACGAGCTTTTTGTTCAAGAAATGCAGGAAGGAAGAGAATGAATTGCAGTTGTAAGTTTTTTTTTTCAAACGCCTCGATAGAAGAAGAAAAAAGAGAGAGAAAGAGAGAGAGAGAGAAGATAATAGTTGTGCAAATAATTGAATGATCAAGTAATTTCCCAGTGATCTATTACCAATCGCAGATTGGAAAATCATTAACGGGCGAAGTCAAAAGAAGCACTCACTTTTATTGCATGAATAACATTCGTTGGATTGCTACTCCTCGGACATGACAAAGCGACTGTCGGCCGCAAAAAGTCGCTGCCATTATCGCGTTGCATCGCATTGTCGCAAGAACAAACACGGCGCCATGACTGCACAACGCATCATGACTCGCTCAATTCATTCTCTCTCTTTCTCTTTCAGCCGTTGGATGTTTAATTAGTTTGGGCGACGGGGAAGACAATAAAGAAGAATCAGGAGAAAGACAGAGAAAGAGAGAGAGAGAGAGAGAGAGAGAGAGAGAGAGAGAGAGAGAGAGAGAGAGATCGAAAAGACTTTTCAGTGTCGTGTACTGTCCACGTCGTAGAGCCGAGCTCATTAATAAATAAATTACCGATGACCGATCGTAAGATGGCGTCATTGCACCGAAGAAGCGGCACCATCAAGCTGACGCCAAGCGAGCGATGGCTCTCGTGTGGCAGGTGTACCGCGTCATAACTTGACGAGGCCTCGACCGGCAGGAGGTACCAGCTGATTACCAGAGGAAGACATAAGCGCGGCACTCGGCAGCGCCGTTCTCTCTCTCTCTCTCTTCGTTTCATCGTTCACCACCACCTAATGCGAGACTCGTACTTCACGCAGCATCGCCTGGCGCACCGCTGTTAAATGCCGGCTAATGCTAAATAACTTTTCGCAAATTTATATCGCTATCCAGCGGATTTGTGTTCTCGTCGTTCGACGTCCAGCTCTCGGCTCGCGCGATCGGAAAATACGGTTGACGGCATGTAATTGCACGCGCGTTAAAACTAACAGCACACCTCTTCTAAGAATGATAGAAACTGGGTTGATGGAAAAATGAAACATCTGGGTTAACATGTTAATAAAACTAATCCACTGTGAATTAATTTTATCTGCGATCGGTCGCGTTGAAAGAAGACTTTGTTTTGCGTTAATAATTAGATCGCATATTTTAATGAAGTAATTAAAAGATAAGCAGCAGTGCATAATTAATATTTATATTTTTAAATATAGGAAAAATAATGATTTTCTGTAAAACACTCACAAATTAATTTAACGTATCATTTCGCAATATTAAAATATTTATTAAATTTGTTATCTTTCAACAAAGCTTGCGATGCGCATATGAATACGATTCACTTTGCTCCAATGCAGCTACGCAAAACTACGCGCAAAGCAGAATAAAGCAATGCCTCGTACAGCAAATATAAAATTGTCACCGCATATGGAAGGCTTACTATCGGCGCAAAATATTTTATGCTGTATTTGCAGGTAATGCAAAACGACTAGTTCGAAAGGCGCGACACTGTCACGTCGCCTTGTAACTCGAAATCCAACGCGGTTGTACGCGTAACTTCTGAAATTAATGACGGATTTCCTGCTACAAACTGAGAATAACTATCGTAACAGCTCGTTGTTAAAGCGAGCGCCATTGGCACCCGGCGAGCAGCTCGTATCTCGAGAAATCGCGGCATACGTTTTACCGGCGCGATAACGCGCGAGAGATAGTCCTCCTTCTCTTGTACGTTTGCGGAAATGCCCGTTTCTTGTATCGGTGGTTTCGCGTTACAACGGGGAGATATGAGCGCCGCAGCGTTGCTCTCTTTTAACGAGGCACCACCCGAAGCGAGACTTACGCTTTACACAGTACATCCGAGGCGCGGGAACGATGTCCCTATCATTTATAGAGGCTCGGTATTCCGAAGCTGAGACACCGCGCGAGAATGCTAACCGAACCAGACGCAGGAGCTATAAGTCTTTATGCGATCGTCGCCACTAGTATCTGATCTTTAACTCCGCGATCTTTTCCAATTTAGAATCATATTTCTCTTTGACGTCATTAAGAAGTTGCTCTCTTTCCATTAGGAAGTTATTAAATAACAGAGTGCTTTCTAGACACACATTTGTCGAACCTTTAAGAGAGATTATTAAACGTCAGAGCAATAAGCCGTGCGTTCATTATTTCACCGCCGCGTAACACGCGAATGGAAAGCGACATCGATCGATCTCTCCGCTGGTTTCCAATTTAATCGCGTAATTTGCCGATCACTCAGCGCGCTTTTCGGTATGCTCGTAGATAGGTATCGGTGTCCGTTCGATTTCTAAACGCGCGCGGACCGTGAGATTTATGTTGCGCGTAAATGGTAATTCCCCGCGGAGATTAATTATTCGCGACGCATAAGACGCAAGGAGGCCTTCCGCGTGTGACTTACGCGCGCGACGCTCGCAATCGAACAATCCGGTCGTAGATTACAACCGCGACTGGCAGCGGGCGGTTGCTCAATTACCGGCCCGTCCGTTACTTTATTCGGCGCGATAGCATCAACCGATCGGCCGTGCGGCGGCGAGAGCTTAACGGCCGCGCGATGGAAAGCCGCGCGATAACCGGCGGTTTTCGTACCAAGGCGCGTAGGCGACGCGCTTCAGGGGCGGAGTAGGCGAAGGTGCAAGGAAGAGTTTTCAATTTGGAGCACCTGCCGGCAAATTGTGGCTCGAACACGCTTCGAGGCCGGCGCGCGAAGAAAGAGGAAGAGAGAGGGAGAGAGAGAGAAAGAAAGAGGAACGGCAAGGGAACGCGGTCGCGATGAAACGCGGCAGGTATACGGCTCATATACCACGGCGCTCTTTTATACCGAGCGCCAAATGATTTCGACCTTATCTCCTAAATTTTATTGTTATGTCCTCAAATTGCTCAGGGATGCACGCAACCGGTGAAATATAGAGGGTGTTTAGATTTGCTTATTACGTGACATTTCTCTTCGATGCTCTTTTCGCCGTGTACAGCGACAGGAATGTGCGAATGCGTATGTTCTTTATGAGACGATTTTCGCTGAAGATTCAGATCTCTGAGGCTTTAAAGTGTTTCATGTGTGTAGTTCAAATAAAGTTCTCGTCGCGAGGACTCGCGCCGTCTGCCGATCGTTTTGCACGTACGTAATTAAAAAGGATATATAAATCTGAGAGATTCATCGCGCGAACGCCTTTAAAATTGCGTTCAAAGGCCACCTGCCGTTTCGAAGAGAGAACGGCGCGCGAGAATATCGAAAATTGATTTGTAGACGAGACAGAGCGGACAAATGTTTATTACAGCTGTTGTCCAGCACGACAACCAACATGACGAATTAGACACTGAATTCGTTTAAAATAGCAAATATATGACAGGCAAAATTTTCTAATAGTATGAGACGTGCTATTCATCTGATCACTAAACTTTGTAAAAAATATTAAATCATCAATAATTATGAGAACTTTAAAATTTGCAAAACTTGGAAAATTTAATTAGTTCCAAATTTTTTCTCATAAATCTAAAGCTTAATTTTCTAAAGTTATTAATTTTTTGGAAACAAAAAGCTTAAAATCATACAAATATTTTGTGATGTGTGACCAAAAAAGAATGATACTGATGTGTATCTCATACGTTTCACATATCATTTATATACCTAAAAAATTTAGAATTAACAGTAAATAAAGCTGGAAAAACAACATATTTCGCTATTTTTATATAATTATTATCTAGAAAGCAAACTTTTCTATTTTCTCGTAGGTGCAACGCTCTTAGAGCGAACACTCATGAGTTATGTCTCACATATTTGCAGGAGATCGCAGTAGTTGATATGATGAGAATATCAAGGCAGCCGCGGCATGTGCCATCGCGCAAGGAACATCCACTACGCGTTTATGCTACGTCGAATCGGGATCGTGCAAACTGGATATTTAATTAACGCCTGTAAATCAGCGCGTTATGAAACCAGCTGCTCGTTGAGCCGTCCCATTGCGAATTAAGACGGTGTCACGCGACCGAGTTGAGCGTTCTTAATGAAAATTATACCTAGCGAGAAAGTTATTTCCGTGCTGGAAGGTTAAATAAATTCGATGAAAACGAACACGTCGCAACAATACGTCTGAGCGCAACACGTATGAGTGCTTCATTATAAATACGCCATTTTTAGGCCAAAAAGTCAGTGTTATCGATCGAAGATATAATTATACTGATAAAAAAAGCTATAAAAGTTTTTTTTTGTCATTCGAGTAAAGCGTTAAATAATCAATACATTCTTGCCAACATCTTAACTTTAGCAAACCCATGAGCTGAAATTTTAGTAAGTAGCAAACTAATAAAATAGAAATAGTTAAACATTATAGCTATAGCTTCTTTTGTCGGCTAGCTGTATTGTGTATCTAAAGGCGAGTTAAAATATCCGAGGTTAATAATATCGCGAATATTTGCGAAGCGCGCGCGCTATATCGCCGGCTTTATCCGTCGGTGGTAGAAAATGAAACCCGTCATAAAAGAGGCTTAACGGAATCAAGTGATTGTGCCGGCAATATATAAATCCTTTTATGTACACACGCGGCGCGACTGAAAAGCATGCGCGTTTAGCCTCCACGAGAGCTACGGGCACTCGGACATTAACGAGAATCGCTCGCGATCGCCGTCGGCTGGGAACGGTACGGGTAATTACATTGAGTGACGGTCGTACGCACGTTTCAATGAATTCCGCGCAGCAATAAACCCGGCGTTAATACGGGACTAACAGCTCGCTATTTTAATTAACGAGTTATCGCGCGACCTCGAAGGACCTATCTGTTCCCGATACGCGGACAAAATGTGAATCGCGCGCATAGACAACACTTTCCGTCGTTGCACCTGCAGGTCGTCTAAGATACCGTCGACTACACATGTAAGTGTGTACATACAATGTGTATTCGTGAAATCAATTAACGATATTTTTAGCTCTGCCAATTGCGATCCGTACTCGATTTGTCGAGTTGTCTTTAGGGAAAATTTATGAAGCAGTTGCAACACGTATAGTTCCATGTTTATGCTCTAATAAAATTGAATGAACAATTTCGTCGTGGTATGCTTCGACATCGTTCTGATACTTTATAGATGCTTATATAAAACTTGATTAATGCATTCCGAATACAAATCATTAATTACCTTTCTGTTCTTGTTAAAAATTCCATTGCAAACATATATTTCTTATTCTTAGCTTTTTTCAAGACTGGTCTAACCCCTTTAATATAATCGGTGTAACCCTACCAGCAGTATATTGCTAAGCTCATAAAGATTTTGAATACTGATTCGAAAAGTGCACTATATTTCTAGAAAATCTTTGCGAAACATCTCTATGCGGTCGGTTACTTCAAAAGCGTTGATCGGGAGAAACGAGATGCATTATGCCGAACGCAACATGTAGAAATACCGAATGCATTCCTGTCGCGGCATTAACCAGTCGCGCAACGGTGGATATTTCTATAAATTACTCGTATGTACGACAGTTTAAGCCCGGTTTCTCGGATATTGGCCGGAGGCTTATTCCTTCCTGGATCAACGCGAAAGCCCTCTTTCCTGAAAGGACTATGATAATTTAATTGTGTAACCGATAAACGTTACCGACCGACAGCGATTACGGCTGCAGCACGATGATAGCGTCTGGCATAATTGAGAAGGTGAACGTATATTCAGAGACCTAACTACGAGTCCAGGATAGTTTCGCGTTCAGTTCTGAAATACGGAAGCTGGTTCCCTATTTCTTACAATTTAGCTATCGGCCGAAATTACACGCAACGCTAAAATGTAATAAAAAAAATATAAGTTGAGAAAAAAATTTTAATATAGTGATTGAAATCCTTAGATAAATAAAATAACACAATTTATTATTTTAAAATAATATGTTTGATAAAACCGTAATTTCTCTATTAATTTTCATCGATTTGATAGCAACAAAATATTTTATTATTAGAAAATTATTGTATTAATTTATTTACTTGGACTTTTTTAGAATAAAATTTCATCAGCTCTAACTTATACGTCAAAGCTTAAAAACAAACTTGTGTGTAGCTCAACGTAGACAACGTCATATGCTATATTTCTTTTGTGGCTGCTGAGGGCCATGATTACCGCCTTAAAGGCGAGAAAGAAAAGCAGCAGAGGGTGACGCGGCATTGATAAAAAATCGAAGTTAAGCGGCTACATCCGTCTAAAGTGCGGCATGTGACGATCGGACCTTCACGCGAGGCATTTACGAGGACAATGCGGACGAAAATCCCGCGAGAGAAGGACGCCTCCTTGTAAACGCCAGCTGGTAGTCGTCGTCCCCCTCGTGATATACGCGCGTAAGGACACGCCGTCTTGGCACCCCCCTTTCTAACCGGGACTTTACGAGGGTGGCTAATCATGTACACGTCGTGTTTCCGTACAGTTAGCACAATGTAGCGACAATATCGACAACACGTTGTATATTGACCGCTTGACCAGCCGCCCACCGATCGTTTATCAAGCGAATAGCGACCGTGTCTAAACATGGCGCGAGGGTGGCCCTTGGCGCTTTTCATAGACGCATAACAAGACATAGGAGCCAACGATTTCTGCCAGATGCGCACAGCAAACAGTGAGTTTTGTTTAAATAAACTACGAGCGCGGAAATGTGACAACTAAAAGTGTCATTGAAATTTATATTATTATAAAAATATTCATAATTTTATATTGTCCTTTACATAAAGCGGTTGATAAGCGTGTTTAATTGATACGCAGAAATATATATGTATTATATAATATTAATATTATTTAAGATAAATGCACCGGTGAATTGCTGGTGAATAATATATCAATAAATTAATGTTTACTCTTCTAAGAAACACGTTAAAAATTCCATATTATATAAATATAAAAAAGCTGCAAATTTAAAAGAGCCGTTTTTATATCTTACTTCAATGATAAATAATATATTTTGATTTAATTATGAAACTTCTTATAGCGCTGACGGACTATGAAAAAGGTAACGATAATAATTGCAATTTATTGTATCATTTGGAAGGAATATCTCGCCGTGAATCTCTAGTGAGATCGACGATAACCGCCCATTTAGAGACGACAAGGCGCGATACGGCGGGACATAAATCACGAATGCAAAGTCAACTTGTCGCCCCTTCGAGAATAGCAGAGGCCTCCAAGAAGACTAACGCGAGCGCTGTTATTCGTTTTCGGATGACAGCGGGTCGGTCGTGCGGCGTTCGATACGATCGGGTCAAGATCGGCCAGGAGCCAAGCAGCGAAGAGCCGCTTGGCTGCCAAGAGGAGAGAACCGAGAGCGCAGCTGCAGCCGATCGGGGCCACCACTCTTTGCCGCTTACGTTGGCGCGTGCCATCCCCGTACCTATCATCTTTTTTCCTTTCCTTTCTCCTATAAGGTTCCAGGTAGAAGTCTCGGATACGTTACTAGGGTTCTTGCGTAACGTACATTCTCGATGTGTACCTGCCGCGAAAAATGGGGAGGGTAACGTGGTCGAAGCAACTGAAAACCTGCATGCAGCACAAGTACAATGCTACTTCACTAAATATTACATACTCATCGATGTAACTTTGATCAATTGTGTGCGTATAATGTGCGTGTGTGTATGATTCCTAATAAAATTGTACGAAACATTTGGTATTCTAAAAAAATTCAGTGCAATTAGATTCTATCCCCTCTATTTTTTTATTTTAATTTAGTAAAATATTATTTTTTAAATATTTTATACTTGACAAATGACTGTAGATAAAAAGCAAGATTCCACGTTCTTGTCAATGAACGGTATCATAATCAAATTACAGTTTTATCGCGCGAAATGTTATGTCTACCGGAAATAAATCCAACGGTTCTAACGTTTTTTTGTCGTTAAAAGACGCGTGCCAAAATTGAAAGTTTAGTCGCTCGAAGCAAGACAGGACCGTAAAAAAAGAAGAAGAACGGGGCTCAACGGAGGGGCAAACAGCTGAGTCGCATTGAATTGCGTCGCGTGTGTGCTCAAGGTGTTCACCAACGGCTCAGATTCGAATTCAACGTGCAAGAGGATCTTGTCCCGTGCCTTCCCTCCTTTCATAACGCTTCTTATTATGCTCCCTGCTAAGCCTGTCCAGGAGCCGGAATTTCGGTTAGACTATCTCCTACCGCCAACCCGGGGCGGGTGTCTTCCTGCGGGATGACTCGAAGATCCACGTGTTGCGCGCCTAATACACCGTGACTTTTGAACTAACGTACCGATTTGGATCGTTAACCCTAGCATTGTCAAAAAAGAGATAAGACTTCACATTTACATGCCGGTTTTTTATAACTTTTTAATATCATCTACGTAATTTGCATAGATTTCTTACTTAATGTTAATATTAAATTACAGAAATATATTTTCCAATAAATTTAAAGTCTCCGAAATTAATAGCTTTATGTTAATTTTGCAGTTCTGAACATTAATAATGATTAGCATTTATTAATTTTGACTTTTACCGTTTCATCGAAAAAATTTCTGCTCTGTGCGTCTTTCTGAATTTCTCTCTTTAATTAAATTCGCATACATTTTTTCTTCTGCTATACTTTTCAGATTATTTATATAACTTACGCGATTTTCAGAAATAATCCTTTCTAAATTGAGCATGAGCATTTTCATGCCGGACTTCAGATTTAATTAACAGGAATGCAGCTGTCCCAAATATTCGCGCGGATATAATCAGAAAGTCGTGTTCTGGCGGTTGCGGCACTTATACACAGTACAAGTTCGTGCCAATCAAATTTATAGCAGCGCGCGATCGCTCGCTACTAACGAGAATGAGGCATGCGGGATGGGAGAGAGAACGAGTAGGCGAGATAAAGCTTAGGTGTGTTCGAAATGCGCGCATGTAACTGGATAAGATAGCGGAGGACGCCTAGGAATTCGATTTAATTTTCACGAGGCGACGATCGGTTGCCGGGGGTACGCCTCTCGCAATATTGTCTCGTGAATATGGTAATCGGCGAAATGACACCGGAGATATTGGTCTGCGATCCGCTGTGCAACTAGTTTGAGTTACCGGTCGACCGGCGAACGGTTATCAATGATTGTCGCTAATGTTAGCTATCATTCCGTCGCCCCGTCCCTCCCCGCCGGATACGTTTCGCTAGTTACGCGTCACGGACCGTCCACAAGCGCTCTGATTAATTGCCTGAAAAGCAACATCGTACAAGGTATCGATCCACGCCATGCCGCGCGCGTGAGACGAGCCGCATTTAAAACTGGATCTCTCGATCTCTCGCGAGCGCGTCCGAGATGCAGATAGTCATCGGTAATTATCGTTGAACCTTCGATAACCTGCGGATAAGCGGAAACGCCGATAAGGAAACGTCGAGACGTTATTCGAAAATAATTTCGAATAACGGATCGTAAGCGGTTTACATGTCGCGGATTCAGTGCGCGTCAGTTCACCGCGAGAAGGTTTATCTCCGGTTTTATATTTCGTCCGATTGTACCGGCCGTAATAAAACGTTTGAGAACCGTGCTCGTTACTAATCGCAATAACTCGCGTCTCAGATGCCCCCGATAATGCAACGGTAAACAGGCACTCCGGCATATGTGGAAGCGATAATAAAATAGTAATAGGCGCGTTTTCCATTATTGCGCCAAGCTCCGGGCGGATCTGGAAGACCGCTTTCTGTTCAGGGAGAGATTCATTATTATGCGCGGGCAGAGCAACCTGCGTCAATGCTCGCGTTTCAAGGAACAAACTGATCTCATCCTTTTCACCCTCGGCTCGTATCCTTTGTGCTTCGCCAGCCCGTTTCGCGAGGTAAATCCATTCGCGGGCCGAAAATCGATCGCGCAGGTACGCGGCAGATGCGGCCTGAACCCTCGAGAACGCCGAGAAATGAAAGGGAACGTCTTAATTCTACGCGCTCTGAAATCAAGCTCTTAGCATATTTATTCAACGCATACGTCGTCACGCAAATATATTTGTCATGAAAATTGAATACATTTCCGCGTGGCGCGCAGGTGGCTATGAAGGTGCTTTCCGGTTGTCCAACACGAGTGATGCTACCGGATTTCCTTCCGGCAATAATTTGAATCTCTTTAGAAACAGTTTCTCATATTGTGAATACAGAAAGAAATTAATGTTTTATGTATGAAAATAATCCAAATTAAATATAAAATTGTAGAAATATGTACTGATAAAAAATATTTTATTACGTAATTTTTAATTTTTTGTTTTTAAATATAGATCAAGTTATCTCCAAATTTTATCTTAATTGAAAAGGTTTTTACGCAAAAATTAAAAGTAAAATAAATAATATAATCGCACACAATCAGAAACTTTTCTAAATATCTATTAAACTTTGAGTTAAAAATTTGCAAGCTTCTTAAGTTAAATCTTTGACAAATGTTAAATTTCTGATTATAAAGTTAACTCTATCACATCAAGCCAGTCGATTTTTTTCAAGGCTGTACAGCATGTGATCGACTCTCATCACTTTTATAAAAGCCTATACCGTATTTTAGCCCGACACATCGAAAAATTATCGTCTGCGCGCGATGTCGCGGCGTTAAAACCTACGCGGCGGTGATACTCCGTTTATAACCGTCCAATCAGATCGGGATATTATCTCGGCAATATACAGCGTCGTGGCCGCCGATTGGAGCGAGCCCACGCAACGTCGTCTCATATGCATATCTGCGCGTTAATAGTTAATGGTCCGCCTCGCCTTTACGTCGTGCTTCCCCACCCTCTTCAATTGCTCCCCTCTCCGCAAACACGGGTACGCGACGCCGATCGAGATCGATATAATCGAATCCACGCGCTATCAGGGGACCACCAAGTTGCCGTCATTAACTTCATTACGCGTGGCCTCGCTGCGGTTCCGCATCGCACAGATAATGCATGAAGGCGCTCAACTCCTTTAATTGTTATTTATCAAACATCCGTGTTCGCAATTTCACATCCCACTTTTAGTTTGTTGACCTGCGCTTAAAATGCGTCCGGAAAGCTATTGGAAATGCCTTCCTTATTCCTTATTCCAACAAAAAGCGAAATAATCTTATCTTTACTATCATAGCTATGTTGCTACAAATACAACATGAAAGTGGTCCGTGCCGTTGTAAATTAACGTTATTGCAAGCTATAATTACTATAGTTCTAATTAGCAAATTGTGATAAGCTATAAAGAATTATATAGCTCTACAGAGTAGTTTTAATAAACTGCAGTATCAAACCACGTTTACTCAAACTGCAGTATCAAATCAAGTTTACTCAACTTTAAAAATATTCATTAGATGAATACCACAATAAATTGTCACATTTAAAAAAAACTGAAAAAAAGACAAAAAAGAAATGTACTTCTTAAATTCATGATACACGATGACAACTATGGCAAAAGCGGCGGTATAAGTTCTAACTTCGCAGCCGAAATTCTGATTCAAAGGGCTAATCCGACTTCCAAGCTGCTCGCTCAATCAACGCTTAAGCTACCTTAACCCTGTTGAGAGCTCAATCCAGAAATACTGGCAACGATGGTAAGTCAGACAAAGCAAACGCATTAAGAGCGGAAGGAGCGCACATGATATATGATATCGGCGTAAGTTTGAGTTCATTCATCTGTAAGCGTTTATCTGTGTGCGAGGCTTTCACTAAAATCAATCGACTCTACTTCACAATAAGAATAAGAATATTATTTTTTTGTTTTAATTATAAAAATTAATATTCAAATACTGTTTTGCAAAAAATAAAAAAATTAATATCTGTCTACTAGTGGCATCTGTTATTTCTGTGTTTGGAGAAACTAAAAACTATCATTGCTTATTATCTATTAAATAAAATACTTAATTGCCGTAAATATCTTATTAATTAACGTTTGCATGTGCATTGAGAAGCCAAAAGCTCGAGTTCTCGTTTCGGTTGATCTCGCGTGTAATTCGCGGCCTAAATTTAACCCGATTCTCGACTTAGTAAAATATTCGCGAACACAATCGCTCGTCTCGGTGACATCGCTCAACGTCCGGTGTTACAAGGCCTGATGGCTAGAACGTGTTCGTTGTCACGAAAGAAGCCAGATAGTGCATGGATGATTACATAAGAATCCTACATGGAATCCTGCCCAGGTCAAGTCAAATGTATGACTAACAGAAATTGAAATACTTTGCATGACAAACAAATCAAATATTGATGATTTTTGTAAATATCAATAGTATTGTAGTACTAGTGTTTGAATAAAAATTTGATGGAAGTATTTGATCTTTTTAGAATAATTTAGATATTTAGCAAAATATTGATATAAAAAGATCCCTTACGCATTAAGAATAACAAACATCATCACTCCTAAATATAAAAAATTCAACTGAAATAAATACTGATAATTTTGAATGTCAATAGTGACTCCTAAAAAAGAATTTTTTTACGTCGAAAGTGTTAAAGCACATTGCTGTGTAAATTGATTCTTGTATAAAAAGTTCTTCTTCAAACATCGCCAATATCATAAAAATCGTAGTCAACATATATGTTTACTACGGATAAGGTTATTAACTTGTCTGCAGATAATGAAGTAGGTGGAAACCTGGGTTGTTCGAAGAGTAAAGATCGTGGAAGATACCCGTCGCTGCATGACGTCGTCTATATAAATTTTTTATTGCTTTACATCATAGAACCGTCATTTTTACCAAAGTCCATAATATTGGAACGAATATAAAAATAATTGAAGAAATATTTACGTGGAAGCTAATTAAGAGTTTTCTAAACAAAAGAGAGCGCATAAAGAAGAGTAATATAATATAAACAACTATAAATCCAATTAAAAAGTTACTAAACATTAAAAATTAATACTGTATTAAAATTATTATTATTATTAAATTCTAGTCAATAATAAAAATTTTTCAACTTTTTATTTTATAACTTTGGAATATTTCGAAATGCAGTTTGCATATTTCTAATTTCATATATCTGCATTACTGCTGTGTAGAAAGGGCGACAAAAGTAATTAACTTTTTTGAGAGAAAGCACAATCTAGCGCGTCGCGTGAGGGTAGATTAAATTTATTAGAAATATCTTTAGCGCATACTGCAGCCGTTCTGCGTATAATTCGTAAGGGATATTCTTATTATTTCGGGAGCAATTATAATCTCCGATGCACCGTGCCGTCGAGGCTATATTAATTCGCGCCGACGCTGTCTGAGAATGTCCTACGTATTAGCGAAGGCCACTGGACTCGCGTTAGGCACAAATTTTAACTAATTTAAAAGATATTTGCGTGGGAGCGTCTAAGCGGAAATTCAAAAGTTTATTCAAAACTTTGTAATTTTGAATCAAAATTATTCCCCTTTGTAACATAGATTAATAAGTCCTACAAATACAAAAATCTTATATAAGTTTTTTATCAAGATTTTGATAAATAATCATCAATTATCGATACGTTCAAGTCAAGCTTTCTTAAAAAAATTTACAAGATTAAAGTAGAGCAATATAAAAAAAATATCCTAATATAAACTTTATAAAAGTTTTTATAGAAAAAGTATTTATACACAGATAATTATAGACATTATAAACTAAATTCCAAACGAAATTAAATCGATAAACAGAGATTATATCAAAAACATGTATGATTTAGATCCTCGTTAAGACAAATTTAACAAACGATAGACCCTTTTTTATAGTCCGTCTATATAACAATCCCGTCCATCGAGCGATCGGTATTTTACGAGGATGCCCACCCCCGATCAGGAGCAATAAAACGCTGGCATACCATTTCTACGCACTAATAAGCCGCTCGTGATAATGTCATGACACGGCGTTTTTCACATGAGACCATAACGAACTATGGTGTAAGAAGCCGTCCGACCGCGTAATGAAATATCAGAATAGATATAATAAAAACAAACTTATACTCGCACTATTAATACTAATAGTAATAATAAAATGCAGGAAATCAAACGATACGTAAAAAGAAAGCCTCTTAATTGCTATGCAAAATAAAAATACGTGTAACGGAAAGTCGGAATTTTTTGAATACATTGCATCAGTCACAATATAGTATACCATCGAAAGGCATTAATGGCTATTTTCTGTTACAAAATCTTCCAGAGCTACTTTTATACCTCTTGATTTATACCATCTTGTCAATTTCATTTTAAAATCTAATCTAACATTGGCAGTTATTACAATCCTTAGCACGAGTCAATCGAGTTTCACGACTAGCAACGCGTGCATAGCTTTAGGGCGTTTTCTATCAGATCGAAAGGTACATCTATTCGCGCGAGTCGGGATAACGCGAACAGGATCTGAAACGCGTCCTGTGTGTGTCGCCAAGACATTATCGTCCGTCCTTCGTACACTCGCGACTTCGATACAGGAACGGATTAACTTGTCGGAAAAACCAAAGGATTTGAACGTTGTGAGAATATGATATTAAACTGTAATGTAAAATCAGTTTGTAGAAATTAAAATTTAAAATACTTTATAATTAAAAATATAAAACTTTAATACAAATAAATAAATTTCTTTAGTAAATATTGTAAAACATAAATCTTTAATGGAGTTGTATAATATAAAATTTATTCGCACCTATACTTTATATGTAAATTTATTTAGACATCTTTCTTTTTTGATGAATTAATATTTATGATTTATGTAGCTTGCAATTTATAGAATAGTAATAATTTAATTAAAATTTAATCAGTTTACAAATCTTCAGTGCTCTTCATCTTTTATCAAAGATAAAATATTGTTATCTCACAGTTTCTTTTTTCATATAAAACATATCTAAACAAGAGACATGAAAATTTTCTACAATGAAAATTAATCCGCTCCTGATACAGCCTACATAGCTCGCCTCAATTGAATGACCATTCGCTTTAATAGTGGAAGCGATAGATTTAAGTTGTGACATTTTCCTTTTTTGCTTAGTCGCGGTACGCCCTTACCTCGTTAGAAGTTTTCATACGCGAAGGAAAACCCGATCGCGGCGTGTAATGATTATATAGACGTGCGTCGGTGTTGCGGATGTTCACGCAATCGTTAGTGTCGATGGTGGTTTAGGACATCTTTCGACGAGACTTCGATGAGTTTCGTCGAGATCGACTAACGCAGATTAGCTCGAATCGTAATGCCACCAGTTTGCACGATCGCTTCCGCTTAGCAATTGTGTAATCTAATTAAACTCATTCTAACATAAGCTCTGCCATTTATATAAACGTTATTTAGTTTTTTTTTTCTAATTAGACATAGCGATATGTTGGAAGAAAATACATTTATAGCATGAGCATAGAATAAACTCGTACATGCTCTTTGATAAAATTAGCATTGCGAGAATGAAACTTATTTATATAACAAGTGCTTATATAAACACAGAATAATAAAAATTCACACAAATTTGACTGCTTTGTATTATTATTTTTCTCCTATAATTAAAATTATTCTGTTGCATGTCTTCTAAAAAGTATAATGCATTTCACACGATAAAAAAAGGACGGAAAAATGAATTTTTATCAAATATAGATAACTGCGACACATAAAAAAATTGTAGCGTGCATGTTTTAAATATTTTGTTCATATCTAACATGTAATATGTATTTAAAATTCCATAATATTAACGTAATATTATTCCATCATTCATATTGTTTCCGTCGTTAAACAACATGCAAAGGTATACATAAAACCTGCAAGCACGCAAACGACCAGCGAATACATTGGACCGTTTTTCAGACCGTGAAGAAGACGAGCCCAAGATGCAGGCTCGTTTGCAGCATCGTTGATCGAACTCCCTGATCCCCGGCTTAAACTAAAACCGGCGGACGACTAAATATGCGCGCCACTACTATGCAAATTTATCGAGGTATGCGTAGCGTGTGCGGTTTCATTAACGTCCCCGCGCCGGTAAATTGTACGCGCGACGCGAGAGCGTCTGAATATTTATACAGACTTTAACTCGAGCGCGTAGACTGACCCGTTGAAAGCTGTTGTTATAATAATTCAAATTCGAAATTCGAGCTGGTGTAATGCAGGAGCAGCTGCCCGGTTACAGAAGGGGTTTCGTAAAAATTATAGCCAGGTAGCTGTTTCGTAATAACGTAAGGTATGTTATCGCAAGAGTAACGCCACGCTCTTCCTGAACGATTCTCGGATATCGGGAGAGGATCGAAGAAGTTAGTCGCACGGAACCGTATGAGATCATCATGTATCAAGTATGCAATAACGAGAGCTAAATTACGAGATAGCGTATCGTTACCATTCATTTAACATGTTATTTAGATACTTAATAGAATTATCTTTGTGACTGTACGAGGACTTGCGAAGAAATAAATTTTGTCATGCTTTCAAATAAATTCTAAGATTAAATGTAATCATTTATCTAACATGTAAAGAAAATAAAAATAGCTAATAAAATACTGATTCTTAAATAATTCTCACAAATCAATTGTAATATTCGCGAATATAAATTTCAATTATAAACATCTAAATTTCTATAATAATTATTACGAACAGTTCATGTTCCAATATTTTGTTAATAAAAAATGATTTCTAAAAGAATTCAAAAATTGATGAATGAAAGAAGTGGCAATAATTTGCGTTTCTTGGCGTTAGTTAGTGTCTTCTAAAAGATATGTTGAAAATGCGACGCACGTTTTTCAAGGACTTTTCGGCAAGAAAGTGCTACTAGAGCCAGCAATCGGGCATGAGGCGGAGAGCGATGTAAGATCTCCATGTACCTACTACCTACTACGGACGGCAGATATTAGTAGGAGGCGCGCGCAGAGTAGTAAGCGAGCGAGGGCCGATATTAATCTACATCCAGCACCGCGGCGAGGGACGGCCGGGCATTCATCATCTTTATTTTAACCACACGACGCGGGCCGGGCGGTATATCTGACTGCGATCTGCACTAATAACATTCGCGTTATGAATGGCGCGCGCGATCCCTGAAACACCGCGAGCATTAATTCGCTGGGCGAAGGAAGGCGCGTCGAAAATTGCAAGCGGCGACGATGAGGGCGGAGACGCTCAGCAGGGAGAAGAGTAACTCCCGACGGGCACAACCGCGAGGAACTTTGATTGGAATTCGCGCAAATTCGCTTTTCGATTCTAAAGCAACGCGAGCGAATGATAATCCAATGGATTTTTCATCAGCGTGATGAAAAATAAATTAATAAAAGATGGTATAAAACTTTAAATGTGGTTAAAAATTAATCTAACATTATTAATCTAACGATGAATAATGTATAAAATACTAATATAGAAACTTCTCGTCTCCTAATCTCGATAAAACTGTGCGTGTATGTTAAATTAATTTTTTAGAACTAAATACAAGTTTGAAATTATAAAAAGATAATACATGTCAAGTTGAGAGGAAATTTTTAAGTATCCACTTAAAAACTAGTGAGCAATGAATTGGGAACCGCGGAAACTCAAAAAGCACAATCTCGAGATTTCACCGGATCGTTCGCGAATAGCCACTAATTCTCTCCTCATTAATCTGCCGTTATCCAGCAGATAGATCGGCGTCGATAGAAATTTCCGCGAGCGAACGCGCCGTCTTTGGAACAGCGTGGCGGCGGGCCGAGCCCGTCGATCCGTTAAAATTAGACGCGGATGCGTGTATTAACGTAACTGCGCCGGGGTTAATAGTTCGGAAATGTAAATTGGCGGCAAGGATCGTACTTATCAGCGTTTCGCTAACGGATTATCGATTGTCTTTATCAACGGGAGTGGTCGGCGACCCCAGATCTTTCTCGCGTGTTCCGCGAACGGGCGAGATGCCGGCCGGTCGGCCGATCGACGTCGATCGCTGTAAAATATCGTTCTGCTATGCGGACGGTGTTAATGAAGGGAATAATCAAGTTGCGTTCCAAGCGGGAAAGCACACGCCGGTGGACACAGTGAGGCATAGACGAAGAGGAAGAGGACGCGGGAGAGAGAAGCGGATAAAGTGCAAGAGAGAGAATGGATACGTTGAACAAGAGCGCGGCTAAATTAGTCCGGAGAAAATCGCGCGATCTATTCTGCCCCGCGGGGCTTTCTTTCCTCACACCAGCGTGTCCCGAAATAATTGGCAAAAGAAAACCCTGGACTGCCTACCATTCCCGACGGACAATGTGAATTATTCGAGTTGGCGGCGTAGAGAGAGCAACCGCGAACGTCGTCGACCGCGCGCTAACTCCCTTCCTTCACTATGTACGTATGTACGCCGTGCATCACGAAGGCAACGAACGACTGCTATTGAGTGGAGAAGTCCAGGGCAGTCGCGCTGCCACATATCCTATTGAAATGAAAAGAGAAGTCGCGAGACTCGTCGTTGCGAGGGAGCACTCGACTCTTTCCGCTCGCGCGCACAGTCATCGAACTAATTGAACCTGAATCCTAAAATGCGATGCCGCGTCACCGTTCATACAAAGGTAAAAATGTAGTCCAGGAATGCATATTTATAAAACGGAACAAAAATGTGAAAAGAAAAAAAAAACATTGTAAAAGCTTGAATCGTTAAGAAGCAAAATAGAGGGGAAAAAATATATTAACAACCAAATTTATCATACATAAATCTTATTTGCTTTGGTGGCGCACGAAACGCTCTGTGTATTTACGACGCGATGCTCTAATTAAACGCTCGCCACATAAAACAATGCAAGTGCTACAGAGATGGAATCTCCCGTTGGGAATGAAAAAGGAAGGAAGTTAAAGACTTCGCCGCGCGGTCGCATCCGAAAAGAAGGCCAGCCATCCAGCCAGCCGGTCGGCTTTTGTTCTTACAAGAAGAGAGGGTCAGATCTGCTCGCGGGTTTGCGTGCTTGCGGTAAATGAAGGGAGCGAAGCGCCGCCGATGGGGAAGGAAAAAGGATGAGGCGCGACGAGAGAAGAAAGAGGTGGAAGAGATAAAAGAGATCAGAAGGCGGTAACGTACTTACCAACCGCGCGAAAGCTCGATGTGTCCTCCTTTTGTGACAAGTCGACGCGCATTGTAAGAATTCCCTCTTCTTTTCCACCCTCCATTTACAACTGATGTGTGTTACAAGATTACTTGATGCTGGGCATTCTGGCAACAATGCTGTAAGATTAAGAAAAATAATGATAATTGTCGAAAACTTGAGATATTAACACATAATAAATAACATAAAATAGTGATAGTATGAGTCAAGTAAAATGTATTTCGTATTTTAGAGGAATATTTTAATTAAATTATAATATAAAAATTATATATATTAATATTTTTCATAAATATCAGTGATAAGATGGCATTCAAGATTATTAATAATTATTAGTTAATTTTGAAATGGCGATCATATATATTTTATTGTATATTTATCTTCTCGCGGATAAATTAAAATAGGAAAGAAGAATGCAGATTTGTAATCCTCGTGTACAGCTCAACAAAATAGAAAAGACAATACAGTTTGGACATTGGAACACTTTTGCATGGGAAGATGATACCTAGATCGAAATAGATCGCCGACCTACGTAGTCACCCTAGTCAGTTAATCACCTTGTTTTCGACGCAATTATCCCGAGTGGATGGAAGATCGGCAAACGCGATTCGCACGGAGGCGTGTGTACGACTTCTGTTCTCTACTAATTCTATAACTGAAATCTTGTCGTGCAAATGAAATAATGTTCGATTGAGAACGAGACTGTTGTTAATGCGATCATCAATCTCTTCATAAATTGATCGACGCAGGTGCAGAAAAATTAAAGAACACCAATACAAATTTCTCAAGTATTCTCGCGTAGATCTACTTTGGCAAGACGTAAAATGCAAATATATCTGCATATATTTGAACGATTGTAGTTTTATTATTACAGTTACTTTTTTAACTTTTCCTCTTGTAAATGATCGTTAATGAGCGAAGGATATTTACGTAATAAATATTCATTTCAATCGTCATGCATTGCATTTTTTCCCGAAAGAACTGGTCGTCATAAAATACGTTACGAAAGCTCGTGCCGCGAGATTTATTATCTTGCCGTTGAAAGCAAACGATAAGTATTCTTTTGTCAGCACGATCCAGCATGTCATACGACATTAAGCGAAATACTTGGCTTTTAGCTTACTCATTTTGCGATGTGACATTGCGTTTCGAAACGAAAGCGCTGGCGCGAAATCGCGCAATTGTTTTGTCTCCAGATTGTCCTTCCTCGATGACTACTGCGCATTTCACTGTCTTTCCTTCGTTTTTCTTTTGCATCCTCGAATCCCCTCTCGTTTGATATTCTTCTCTGAAAGAGAAGACTAAGGCGCTCTTGGGCAATTTCGTCTTCTCTTGCTCCATTTGTTAATTCGACGATGGCTTCGCACAATGAACGAGGAGCGTCTCTCGGAGGCCCGATTCTACCAACGGACAGTATTATGACTACACAGTTAATTAATGTCTCGGATTATGCTGCGCTGAAGCACTTCTTCTTCCAGTCGTTCCTTCTGATTTAACCACAAATTATAATCCTCCCGCGCTTTTGTACGAGAGACAAATCCGTCGGCCACTTCATTTCTTATTGCGTATTCTCAATATGTCTTTACAGTAATAAAGGTATTACAGCATAATTCCACTTATTAAAGCAGAAAGAGAAGCGCGACGCGGATGGCTCTTCTCACTAATCCAGTTACACAAAATATTAATACTATAAATTGTAGAAACTATGCGATATTGTAGAACTGTGTCGGGAACGATTGTTAAAGCGAGAAACCAACAGTAATACATGGAACATTAATTTACGTGATTTTATCGCTAACATTTGTCTTTATATTACTATTGTGAAACCAAATTATTATGGAACAAAAAGTTAGAAAATAATTAATAAAAATACAGTTTTAATACTGAAAAATAAATATCAGTTATATTAAAAAAATCGCTTTTTCTAATATTTTATAAGTATTAAAATAGAAAAAAATGTTATACACAAAAATAAATAAGGATATCAAATAATTGATAGTATTAATCGACTACTTCAGTAACTACTTTTACAATTCTGACACATTATACAAATTATCTATTATAAATAGATATATATTTTCGTAATTTCGGAGAAAATCTTGAAATCCTCTGTTCATGTTCTAATTGATAATTTTGCGTTCCAGTCAATAATCGAGAATTACTGTGATGTCACAATAATAAAGATCTGTTGCTCTAGCAACAATTTCAGTCGTCTTTGAAGCTAATGTCCATGTAAATCATAACAGGTCGCAAAGCTACGCTCACAAAGCTCGCTTTACTCAACGTGCGAGTGTAAAACAGATATTGCCAGCGTGGTCGGCGTAAATTGTGTTTCTCAGACGCCACCGACTTCGGGCACAAAGGCAGCCCACGGTAAAACGTACATTAATCAAATCCAGACGCAAGTGTACATCCAGCACAAAGGACTAATTGAGATTTCTGACCGTTACGGTGCAAAGTGACCTTGCGCCTGTTGTTTAGTGCTGATTTACGATTATTTTCAATAAGCCTCTGCTTGTGAAAATCAAAAGTATTGTCCTATTTTCAAACAATTCTTGCAGAAATCATTTAATACCTAAAAATTTCCCTGTGCTAAGCAAGATTAGTGTTTCTAGCACTAGTAGGTATTCTTAAATTCTAATATAAAACTAACAAAAATAATTTTTCCTATATTCTGTAACTTTCGTATAGTTTTTTAAATCTTAAAAAAATATAATTGTTTCATTCAAGCATATCGAGGGTATTAAAATGTAAAGATTAAAAATTTTTTTAATCTTTACATTTTAATAACAGAACGTTGCAGTATCATCAAGTGTGAAGACTCCCCCACGAGATATGTCCGCTCTTTCCCTCGATACTCACGATTTCCCATGATCGATCTCATCTCGACATTCGCACTTCATTTGCGCGAAATAAGACCGACCGACACCCTTCCTCGCGTACGTATGTCGTCTGCAACACGTCCGACACGCATCAGGGCGATGCTGCGTGCGTAGACGGGCTGCTGCTGTCGGTATCGCACGCCCAATGCGACGCAGCCCGAGCGTGCATAATGCGTTAGTGCTAAATTTACGTTCTGGCGACGCGAATCTAGACGTACGTGGGAGGAGTCCGCTTCTTGCTGTCTCCTTCTCCCTGTCACACCGCCTCTCTTTCTCGCGCCGTGTTTCCCTCTTCGCGGCCTACCATTATCACTGCGTCTTGCTCCTCTCTCCGACTTTTCTCCTCTCGCGTATGCGAGACTCCTTCCCTCTCTCCCTACCTTCCTCTCTTCGTCCCACTCCCCGGTCCTCTTGCGCAAGCTGCCGGTGTTGCCACTTGACTGGCGATTTGTTACTCGCAACCATACGCGATGAATAATTGCGACGTCACGCCGCCAAGGCGTAAGACGCGGTTTCCTTCACGTCGGCGACGGAATCGTTTCCTACACGGGGGCGAAGACGACGGCGACGGCGACGGCGACAGCGACGGCGACAACGACGACGACGACGACGACGACGACGACGAGCAAGATGCCGACGCCGATGAAGGCGTCCCTTATATGCTAGAATTACAGTCGACGGCTACTGACATATGCACCGATCTTAATCCCGTTATGTCCCATCGATTCGTATGAAGGCATAATTTACATTGATTATGACAGCTTCTAACACTTACAGGAAATACTACGAGTAATTTTCAAAATTTTTTAAAACCATAACTTAGTAACGATATCGCATGATAATCTGTGATATCTTTAGTATCATGTTTCGCATAAATTACAAAGATGCCGAAGGGTTTCCTTTACAGTATTACTATTCGTTGTTACAAAAGTGTCTTTAGATATCCGATCTAAGATTCATATCATATTCATTTTTGTGTGGTCCTAATAGCACTAATAACACGTCATTAACCTACCCACACGCAAGCAAGCTCGGAAATCGCTCATTTGCTATCGGCTATGATGGCTAATTTGTCAAAATTATACCCATATGTAATTATTCATACAGTTATGTGCCCTTATATATCACAATCTATATATCATACGTGTGCATTTTAGTTCTGATATCTGCAATTTTTACAAAATAAATATAAAAAAATAATATTACAAACATTTTTTACACAGTTCCCATTTCTTAATTTAAAGTTTTGTACCTTATTCAGAATAAATACAATGTAAATACAATGAAAATTCTATAATAAATGTTTGGTACTAAAAATGTTACAGTAAAACAATTGTAATCAATTGAAATGGTTCGAATATAATAATTAATCTTCCTATTGGATATATTTCCTCTTTCTTCCTCAAGACATATTTGATATTATTAATATCATTAATTATAATTATCAAATCAATTTAATAGTTTGAAAAAAGTAGAAGAATATTTACTCACCAGCCGTCCGGCCGTCGGAATCGTTGAGTCCGTCGTTGTTCCAGCACACACTTATTTAGCAATAATTGACTCACGATTGATCACTTTGTACGACACTCCCGAGTGCTCACTGCTTAGCATGATACATTTTTGACGTGAAATACGAAGATTAGGCCAACCATGACAAAAGACGGATAGGACGGACGTGGGTATAGGAGGACATCTGAAAACAAATTAGAGGTTAGGTCGTAATTGTATATGCTAATTTACTTTTCACAGCAATCGCCCGTTATGTAACTCAACAGTCATGACATTTTTACTCTAAAAACCTGAGGTATGTTCAAAATGTCCGAAAAAGAAAGAGAGACATCTTCACTCGATACAAAAGTTCGACGCGCGATGTCCGTCAGAACGGAATTAATTTATTAATAGACGAAATTAATTTTAGGAATCGAAAGCCTGATAATCGCAACCGTATGCATTAATTAACCCTCCACGATCGCTCGTCATTTGATTCAATACTATGTATTTCCGATATTTCGTCCAACGAATTCGAAAAACGGAGCAACTTCATACCGATGCTCATCAATTTGCTGAGAATATCCGACATTATGCTACGGATGCCATTGATTTCGCGAGTGTTAAGAGACTAGTAATCACGATCGCACATGCTAACATTCTACGACAATCACCTATCGTTGGATTCGACTTACCCAATACACGTTTGCACGCAAAATTCACTCCAAATGGGAAAAGGTATACACATAATTCCGAACCGTGCTCACCCGCATCCTACTCCAGCGCCATCGTCTTATGAACTAAGCGACGTTACGATAGATCTCGTGACGTCACAGTCACACGATCACATGATCAAATATGTTCGGACTTGCGACAAAATACATAAAGAATTATTTTTAAATAAAAAAATTTTTTTCAAAACTCTCTTGTTACACTCTTATAATAAAATGTAATGAAATATAAAACACCTTTTAACTATTCATATAACCGATCGATTAAATAATCGAATAATCGAATAAACAATTAACATTTTATTTTATATAAGATATACCTAATTTGTATGTGTGTGTGTGTGTGTGTGTGTGTGGTCACACACAGGTTAATTTTTCGTGCTTGTTACATCTAAAGCAATTGTACGATACTGATACAAAATCTCGCAGCATGACGAACGAAAACTCTAAACGTTATATACTTTACGCTCTGCATTGTTTTTATGATATTTTTGTGTCGTTTTCTTTTTAATACTAACCAAAACAATGTTTCCGTGCGCCACATCGGCCACCAAGTTCGTGAGGCAGAGATTTCTTGGAAAGGCGCGTCGCAAGTCTTTCCTCCGGCTAACGTAAACATAAACATTAGATATATACAATTACATGTACTGCGGAGAAAGTATTATAAAAACAAAAGAAAGAATTGATTGTACGTACATCGATAGTTTTCGCTCGCATTTTTCTTTCGCGTGAAAATGACGTTGCACTACATATACTCTGAAGTTTATTACATGTCGTCTCTCATGTCCACAATCGCGATGTCTGATTGGTTGCAAATGCGCAAGGTGTGTTCTAATATATTATGTATGCAGTAACTCGTAAAGTAATTGAATAGTTTATGGTTACAGATAAAAACTTGTAGCATCTTTACTATAAGTTTTTAGTTCACAGTCACGGTAGCCAACGTATGGGTGCTTTGTTTTATTTACATTACGCGCGCAAATAAAAATAAGGTAAATCATACAGCGTTTATCGGAATCTTTATTCTTTGTTCAAAGATCATTGTGGATGATTTAATGTATACGGTCGCGGTTATTAGTCTTTTGATATTAACACAAAACTAATTGTATTTATCTCGTCATATCGAACATTGCTCATCAAGTCAACGAGCATCGATGTAAAAATGCTGTTTTTCGGACTTTCTAAATATATCTTAGGATAGCTAAAAATGTCAACAAAAAATCTTAAAAGTATGGAATCGAAATTATCGTTGAGAATAAATTAGCGCACATAATCGTGATCTACCTTTCTTTTCTAATCTATCTTTTGATATTCGTGAAGTAAACCGCATCCGTCGCGTCGTTCACCGAGTTTTCACGCATCGACGTGAAATTATCTTCGCATTCTGTGAATGTGTGTCGAGAATAACGGAAGTGTTGAGCAAGGTTATGAGCGATTGTCATCTTTCGCGTTAATTGTTTGTTTCGAGAATACATTGTGCAATATAATCGCGCGTCAAAAGTGTGGAATGCATTGTTGGTGTCGTGACGATAAAGGCAAGTGGTGATAATTAATTCTTCCGATAATATTTACGTTTGGCATCTTTTGAGTCGCTGTTTAATCGCCGTACTGCTTTATCTGGATATTGTCACTGTGCTAAATTTTTTAATGGACAATATCGTTTATAATTGTTTCCGAATTGCCGTATTCAGTATTAAAAATACATCGCGTTTAACTCGGGAGTGTCGTATAAATTAACCGGTCGTATCATAAATGGTAATTAGTGTCATATAAGTGTATGTATTTGGAGCAATGACGAAACCAACGAATTGCAACGGCGAGAATAACATGGTGAAATAATTAAGAGCAGAAGCAGAGCTGGTGAGTAAATCTTATTATATTTGATTTGATTACTTATTTATGATATTCTGATACTATTGCATTATAATGGACGGAAATATGTTTATTCATTTACATTATTACATTAAAAATTTAGATATATATTTAAAATACATATTAAAAAATATTTTCTTATTTGTTGCATTATGTAAGCACTACGTATAATATAGTAATAGAAAATATTTTATTAGAAAAGAAAATGTAGCATATTTAAATAAAAATAGGCATCAAATTAATTTAGAAAAAACTAAATTAAATAAGAAAATTAGTAAATAGAGAAATCAAATTTCTAAAAATTATGCACCTTATTAATTAACACGTTTCTTTCATTCCGCTTATTACTTATTCGCGGATTTATAAGTTATTTCGAAATAATAATATACGTTCTCATAAAAATCTCATTTTAAAAAAGAAGTCCATAATCTTGGTACGTAATTCATCGTATCGTAAATCGCATCATCACTGTCGCATAAATAATATCTACTGCATCGCGCGTTTGCGCATAAATACGTAAATACTCGCTAATTCGCTATCGAGCGTCACGATCAACTATTAATCGCGCGAGCTACAAAGTCTTACGCGACGACACTTTCCTCTCGAATAGAGCCGTCTTAAAGCCGCTCGTGGATACGCGTCGAGGAAAAGGAGGCTTAGACCACGGCAACACTAAGTGCCAGCGAGTCATTAGTCGGGCAAATGGCGTTACGGTGCCTGGAACACGTGGTATGGGGTATGTATCCGATGCTTGCTCGCTTGCTCGCCCGCTTGCAGACGCGACCAACATGTCATAATCAGCTAGCTGTGAAAGCAGACGGAGAAATGCGCAGCCCATTAGGCGAACAACGATGACCGGTGTTCCGAGACGGTGCTGGTCGTTTGTCGTCATATCGCGGCGGTGAGATTCAACCTCGCCGCAATGATTACGACGCTGACAGAGGCGCGATTCGCGAGCGGGCGAGTAAACGAGCAGGCAACCGAAACGATGACGCGCCACCCGCCAACCCATTATGCGCTTCCACGAAACCCATTCAGTCGTTTTCGCGAGATTTCAATGAACTGGAGACACGGATCCTCACGCTGTCCGTCATTCTGACGTCCGTTCACATAATTCGGGATATCAACGGGATCGAAAATGTATAATTAGCACGATGAATATTTTGATGAGCATTAAAACGGCACCGCGCCTAATGACGATATAATGCAGCCTCGTTACTTATGCGATTATCACCGGTCGACTTTATTGTTCATATAACACTATATGTCCAAGATAATCCGTGCGGTACCATAAAAGTCCAGTAAACATTATATTACAAATAACTGAGAGAAGAATCGTTAAAAGGAATCACGAAGTGCGAAGGCTAATCTTGGTTTTATTATTAGCAATTTCAGAGAAAAGATTATTTCTCTAATTATCAGTTTTAAGATTATTGAAAGAGTAAAACGTCGACCAGATATTCGTTTTAATTCCTCTTGCTTTAATGTCTTTAAGTATTAGATATAGAAAAATATCTAACATATACATATACACTCCGTTCCAGACCAACCGTATTACGTGAATAGCAAATTCCTGGGGTTATTTGGAGAAGAAAATTTTTATATCAGTATGTCGAAGTTATAATAGTTTTTAAATGGAAAGTGTTTAAACAATGTTGATCAATCAAATTGTCCAAAATTCGTGCGTTTAGGCACGTTGCATTTTTATATCTTTATCATATTGGAAATCTCAGAAATATGCTATTAACAGGCTATTACGGTTAGTCTAAGATACCCTGTATATTTTGCATTATTTTTAAATCTAGTCTCTTAATGATATTTAAATAAAACAAATTGGATTGACTTACCGGCACGATGCGCAGCAGCGGAATTGTTCACAAGTTGATCTGTAACATAAGTACATCCACAAATTATAGCAGCAAATTTTATTTAAATAAATCATTACGTACATTAAACTTTTACTCATCTTTCGTTATGCAAATATCTTATAAAAAAATTATATATTTATATCTAATAACCGTAAATAAACCGGTTAAAAATTTAATATTCAAAGTTGCAAATCTGTTACTGAATATTTCATAGTTTAAGTTTTAATATGCACGTTACATTACATAACATCTTACGTGGAATATGTTAGAAATAACAAATAACAAATAAATGATCACTTACCCTAAAGTTGCTCCTGCGGCGCCCGACGCTCTTCCTGAGCCTCCTCCTCCTCTCAGTCTTCTTTGCTATCTTCAAAGTATTTACACGCGTTCGCGACGCGAATTCGTAAATCGTACACTCCCGACGCGTATTTTTTCACACAGAATAAAACTTGAATATCATCGCATGGATCATACGATCGACACACGTCCGTAACAAATAACGGATGCAAAAGGATAAGATTGAAAAATAAGAAGTAGTATAAAGATACTTTTAAAGAAGATAATACGCCGATACGGAACGCGATCTATCCCGTACAAGTGCCACCGTGCGAATGATAAAAGAGAGAGTAGAGTTTTAAAGACATCAAGGACAAAGTCACGCCGATTCCGATTTGGAAGAATGCGGAGAAAAAAACAATAATACGTGCAGCTACACAGAATATGTGTAAAAGAGAGAGAGGGGGATGTGGTGTGCGTAAGCTAAGCGCGCCAATGTAAACAATCCCATCAAACGCTGTAAGTCGGTCTCGAAATTCTTAATATTAGAGAATTTATTGAATATTTAATTGTGTATTGGGACGCATTGTTATATCCTACTTTTCGTATTCTCCCGAATTGCGATTTTATCCTTGATTTGTTTATCGCACGGCGATATCTCGTACAGAGCAAATCGTTCCATATAATTTGGATGTATTCTGTATCTGTTATAAATCAATATGTGTACAACTTCGCTGCTGCGCATCGTGCCGGTAAGTCACTTTACTCTAATTTGTTTTATTTTAATATCATTAAGAAAATAGATTTAAAAGTTATGCAAAATATATGAGGTGTCTAAAACCATACTACTCGTTAATAGCAGGTTTCGGAGGTTTCTCATATGGTATATAAAAATATAAAAATAAATATGCAACGTGTCTGAGCGCATGAATTTTTGATCTGATCTGATTGATCAACATTAAACACTTTTTATTTAAAACTATTGTAACTTCGACATATTGATATAAATATTTCTCCAAATGACTTCAAAAATCTGCTATTCACGAATGATACAATTAGTCTGGGATACCTTGTATAATGCAATACACTATTAATATTTAATAATAATACTCATTTCTCAAACTATTATCGAACTAAACAATTTTAAACAATTATCGGAAATAGGTCATTTATAAATGTATGAGTTTTAAAAAATATATAAAAGTAATTGAAACATTGATAGATTTACTTGACTAAAATATTGTATAGTAACTGAATAACATTTTATTTCAATAATATTCATTAATTTTTGCTAATTCTTCTGTATAAAACTTTATTACAAAAAGATATATTTTTTATATAGTATTTTCATCGATCGTTTCGCGATATTCTAAATTAATTCTAAATACATTTCCGCACGAAGAAAGGGGGGGGGGAGGGGAGTGTACCGTATTTAATTACTATTCAACAAATGTGACATACTATGCGTACCTTGCAAGACTGTAAATCTTAGTGCGTGTTCTCTCTCAAGCTATCTAAAAATCAACTAGCTTTATTATCCCGGCTTTGATTAGAACGTATGAGACACTTCGCGGTTATCGCACTTTGCTCCGTACAGAGAAGCAACCGGTTAATTCTCCCAATGTAAGAGAAGGGGGGAAGAGAGGACGAAATCGACGACGGATACACGAGGGACAGGTGGTGTTTTCTTCGGTGGTCGAATCTTTTGTCCTTGTCTAGCGAGAAAGAGATTTTCACGTGCGAGCACGAGTCTGGTCGTCTCATCTCTCTATCCTTTTCTGTTTATATGACACCGCGACACCGATCGCTGACAGGTTTGCGGTTGTCCTTATAATAGCGCCACACGACGCGCGAAGCCACCGTGCGGCTATCTAGCGGGTGCTGCATAACTCGTCACGCCGGCTTCTATTTATAATCGCAGTGTGTGTAATTTGCATTAAAGTCATATACGAGAGAGATATTACATAATCTGTGGAAAATGCCATAAAAGAAAATGATTCTGCATCATGTTGAAAAATACTAATAATAAAATTGCTTGGTATCTTTATGAAAATAATCATTAAATAAGCTTCTCTCTAGAAAGCGCATTCTGAAATTGTCATACGATGGAGAAAGAAAACAGTTGAAAATAAAAACAGGTCGGTCAACACACACACGTAGAAGTAAAGAAAGAAATTGTAGAAAAATATAAGAAACCTGGAAAAAAGATTCATAAAAATTAATTGAGCATTAAAATATCTTTTATCAAGATTCTCTGTAAGATATAAAAATGGATTTATCTCAACAAAAATCTTCTCAAAGATGCCGCTTAAATTTTATTTCATAAAAAACGTTTATTACAACAAAATTTTTCAACCATAAAAAACAATTCTTTTTGTTTTGACATACTGAATTATAAGGATTTTTTTATATATTATATGATACTTTATATGCGATCGCTATTACGTAGAGTGTGTGTGTGATGTATATGCGCGCGTAGATGCAATATCCAATGTTTCACATGACGTATACGCTATTTCGGTATACTACCTACCACCGAGCGCGACGAGATAACCGATTCGTTCGGCAGGTGCTACTAGTCTCGACCGCAGGTGAGTCGAGATGAGCTGCAAAGTGATCTTGCATTTGACGCCAACAGGATCGAGCGCTGGAAAATAGTCAGAATTACTGCCAGTCAATGAGAGAGCTATTCTTAACTTACGACCTGATTCGCGCTTTATAGAAGTCAGGAGACAGAGAAATAATATAATCATGACATATAACTTATAATAATTTTTATGTGCTGCAGAAATAATAAAACATTTTATGCTTCCGATTATATTTGCATAGTGTCATTTGCATAAAAAAAGCATTTCCTGCAAATAATAAATCTAGCTTTAAAATGAAATAAAAAATATTGAAAAACAGAAAGAGATATTTTTCCAACATGTTTTTCTCAGCTTCTCAAAAATTGGCATCAAAATTTAAAACTGTAAAAATTATTAATTCTGGTTTTAATTCTGTTTGCAAAGTAATCGGTTTGTTCCACATAATTTGTAAAAAAATAATAAATTTTATGTAATACTCTGGGCAATAGATTGTATTACTTGTTAGTGCTAATTATAACAAGACTCAAAGTTTTAAAACACATTATACATTCGGATATTCTTGGCACGTACAAAACATTTTAATTGTGTCGCTGTCAATCTTTGGCTTTTCCTTATTGATTAATTGTAAAATTGTAACAATCACCAATAATCTTGTTGCACTCACAAGACATGACTATCGTAACAAACGATGAATTTTTTACAATTAATGTATAAACCTGAAAAACAAACCTTCGGTAAAGAGTATCAAGCGTTTATATATTCGGACGATATTTCCGTCACGGTTTATCGGGGAATTAATTACACCGGTAACGCGCCACCGCTTCTCGCGACAGCTGCGGTACGAAATTTGACAAGCAAAGGGTATGAATTTGCAAGACGCGGCCCGGTTAACCGACAATCTTGTGAGCTATTTCGGAACAGAGTAAAGTATAATGTATTATACGCGTATCGGAGAGTGCGCTTAAGGCACCGTGGGACGCAAATTTCTAATTAACACATGCATTTTAATACCGCGGCGATATTAACAGCAATAAATCTACGTTGTCGGAATCAGCTTTTTGACCATCTTGATAACACATTAAAAATTTAAGCCTATTAATAGGTCTATTAATAGATTCTGATGGTTTCTACAGACTGTAATAGATTTGAAGTTGATTAATTCAACGAAATGTTAAAAATTTTGTGTTATCAATTATAGGACGATTCCAATTGCGAATGTAACAAGCTTTCTGTGATTTAGGCGGCTTATTAGCCTAATGATCGATTATCTCAATGATACGCTTTTTTCCTCGTGCCATATTTCTTAATTTACATACTCGTATTTTTGTATAATTATATTATTAAGATAAGCGATGTAAATGGGACTGTGACAGAAAACACTTCGGTGTACGCAATAAAAGATACGCAAAAATTTAAAAGGTCACATAATTATCGTAACGTATAACATTGATGACTAAACTTCAAACAGTATTTACTGTGTGTATGCGTGTGTATCCTATAAGAAAAAAAATAGAATATAAAAAAGTAATACATATTTAATTTGATAAAATCAACAAACAAATCTTTGAATCTGAACTACTTAAATATTTCAAATAATTCTAATGACACTTGCCACGTTTTAAATTAGGATAAGGACGCCCTTCTATATAGAAAAAAAAATAATAGCATCTCTAAAATTAAACTTTATTTTAACAAAGCACCACAATTCATTATAATATTTATGTAATTATCACAGAAATCTTTTCAACTACTACTTGATAGACTTGACTTTAACACATCTTATAAACCGCGGAACATAAACGGATCATAGAGAATTTATCGCGAGTAGTGCGGAGGATAGCTCATTAATAATTGTCACACTGCCAGGCGAACGTCAACGTCATTCGTCGCACTGCTTACACGAAAGATACTTCTTGGCGACAAGGAGGCGTACAAAGAAGAACGGTGAACGCAAATGTGACGGGAATAGATTTATCGGTATTACACGCATTCGTAATGACGCCAATATATTTAGATGATTGATCCGACAGTAAATAGCTCAGCTGCACAGCATATTCTTTGGCGTATGACTAACGGGTACGTCAATACGAAGGCAGCCTTTATCGTTATACGATGGTGTAAGACGAGTAAGAAGTTATTAATGTTATTACCACCATCGCCGCTAGTAACTGTATCTTGTACAATCGCGCGTTAAAAGTAGTCCATGCCTAAATCATCTTGCAACACATCTCACAACCGTTAACTCTGGAATTTATTTTAATATATAGCTGTATACCAAAGCGAAATTCGATGTTTTTCGAAGTTAATTGCAATATCCTAAATAAGTTATCACATCGTAAAGTAATTAACGCGACGACGAAAGTTATTCTCCTTACACTTACAATTTTAAGTGATTAGAGATTGATGCGGGAGAAAACTATTTGATAAAATATTTAACGGAATAATTGAAAGGTAAATGAAAGTGAAAGAGTCGCGCGCAATGAGTCAGAATGTACGGCTTCCGCTACCAAATCGAGACAAAGACATTCCACAGTGCCATTAATGCAATCGGATGTTGAATCATCCTCGGGCACGAAGGCCCGTCCTCCACCTACACCTCCCACGTGCGAGCCGATAAAGAAACGTGGCCAACACTAATTGTTACGATGATGGATCGCCGGGAAAGAACGCGCGAGGGATCTTTGTCCCGCGCGCGGCGCGTCTCCATAATACGAATGCGTGTCTCTCGCCGGATAAGAAATAAAACGAGATAAATTAGGTACAACCGAGCTGTCATATTCGATAAAAGTCTCCCAGGCTTTCACACTCGGCTCGTCGCGTGCGGCGATTTTGGTGAATGCCAATTCGCCCACGCTTTCGAATACACTAGCGTTTAGTGAAATCAGAATATCATTGAAAGTGAACGCGCAATTTTATTCTATAACTCTTCTTGCGAATTTGCAAAATCATTTTCTTCCACCTAAATTCTCCGAGAATATTGTCTTACGATGAGATAAATCTGGCGACCCTCATTGCGTAACATTATAACTAAGTATCGTGCGTCCTGTAAGCATTTGAGACAGCAACGTCGTCGATCATCGCTCTGATCCTACGGGTCGGCTAGGACACTTAGGCAACTGTTAGCCGTTGTACGCGAGTTATCCGTCGCGTAACGCGTTTGCCTGCGGGCTATTAATTCGTCGAAGGACAATGGAGATATCATTCCGCGGCGAAGGAGCTTGCGCTCGCGCGCGAAGCGCAATAATAATTTATTAACGTCCCACGCGCGTAATGCGATGCGTTATCTTGCATCCGCCCACGCATTCGAGCTACCTCTCTCTCTCTCTCTCTCTTCCTCTCCCTCCGCCCTTACGTGTGCGCCGCTCCGCGGCTCTCCGCGGTGCTCCGGCACCAGCAGCCGATCGTGTCAGCCGCAATTGTCATTTATCGTCTCGACGATTTACGATTCCGTTTACACCGGCGGCGACGGCGATACTGGGACCGTCCCAGGGCGACCGTCCCCAAAGTTTCGAGCGATTCATCAGCGCGCGATCGCTCGTATATTCTCGCTGGCGACAGCGCGGCGCACCACGCGCGCACCGGTCGCGGCCGTTTTACCACTCGCGGTATCTCTGACCCTTCGCGGTATCGCTCTCTGCACCGCGTGAATACAGCGATATCCTCGTCGAATTAGCCTTGCCATTAAGATTGTTTTAGAAAACTGATAAGTTTCTTAAACTTTTTTGTATTAAAAATATTACGATACATATGGATACACATGTATTAGAGTCAAACGCAGTGGAATTCTCTTTCAATAATAGAACACAAGCTAAGAAAAATTTCAATGAAAAGGAATATTAGTATATCACACTTTTATCGTTTAAATTTCGCGAATGAGAAGCTTGTGGTGCGAACACATCCTTCATGTAGCAGCGGCGACACTGGCAGACACTTGGAAGAACGCAACAGGTTGTCAGTTCGGTTCCCGGTATGATGCAGTAATTAATGTCTGTTAGCTGTATCCGGCACTCACTGTGCGGCTGAGAGCCTTGTAATCAAGTCGTAAATACACATAAAAATAATAGAAACGTCCAACTACGCGCGACGAGACGCGCGTTGCTTTATTTCCCGACTTCCCTTTGTTTCCGACACGTCACGCATCGCACGAGCTAAATAGGACGCGGTGAGCATGTAACTTACAAACGAGTAAATATAGGGATTGCATGCGGCTTGCTCGATTCTTATCGCTGATTACGCGCAATTATATCTTTCTCGATAAGAAACAAATGGCAGAGAAATCAAATCTGTTTGAATAATCGTAAATATGAATAGATGATAATACATATAAAAACCATCTTTTAGTATTCAGAGTACAGATAGAAAGTATAATGTGCCTCGGAAAAGATGCTAGATAAAAATGTATATAAAAGTATATGAATTTGCAATAAAAATTGCTATTAAAAATACTTGAATCATAATTATAATTATATATAATTATATATATTGCGGTAATATATTAGTTATGTCGACTCGTTTCGCAATGGCAGATTTTTAATGTAACTTTAGATCTTAAAACACGATAATAAGAAGTATCATATCTTCACGAGCGCGTGGAGTGCTGAATATAAGAAGACGAAAGAAAGAAAGAGAGAGAGAGAGAGAGAGAGAGAGAAAGATTTGATGAAACCGGAGCATTTTAACACCTCGGTTAATGTGGGACGATACTGAGAAGTGAAAAAAAGAGAAATCACACAAGATTATTATGTCCGCGCATGCCGTAATTGTTTAATTCTCTACGACGTTGCTTTGGGCCAGATGAAAGGGAAGAGATATGATTTCGGGAGTTTTATGGATGAGGAGAGAAGCCAGTTTCTTAAAACGTATGTAGGCAGACATCTCGTGAACCAGGCCCATTCAGAGTCAGGTAAAAACGAATGATTATAAGGGATTGTTTACACGCGGCCGCATGTTGTACGAGGGCTCGTACAGACAAGGTTTATCGTTTAGCGATTAGGATCTTATTGGGAGAATTGTTTACATAAAATCAATGTTAACTCGTGTGTTTTATTACGAAAAAATATAATATATATCAAAATTGAAGAATTATTCATCAAATTATCGATTCTAGCAATTATTGTTTAATAAAAAAATAATATATATTTCTCATATTGCTATTTTGAGCATCGTGACACATTCTATAGCCACTATGAATCACATCGCGACCGGGTATCCCCGACTCCGTCTCGTACCTCGAGCAACATTACTTTTTATCCGCGATGATCTCTGTAGGCTAACTTTTAAGAATTGGAGCTCCGAGCCCGGGCAGGCAAGTTACTCGATGTTTCTTATCTGAGGAATTAAGGACGGCACAATGACGGTGAGGGAAGGAGAGAAGAAGACGGTGCGCGTCGGAATATGCCATCGTGGAAGCGATACCCTTCGGCACGGCGCAAAGAGGCCGACCGCGTCTGGGCGAGGGTGTTAAAATTCTCGTTATGGCGCGCCGCGAACGCGCCGTAAGTTCAACGACCGGCATGTGGATCCACGATCCACGTTATAGATCGTCGTTTCAGATCCCGCGTGCCCTGCTCCTGCGCCGTCGACGTTCAAATATTCCGGAGTACCCGCTCGAGCACTGGTTTCACGTAGGCGTCATTCTCACGGTGCATTCGTCCGGGCGATGTATTTGCCTCGCGCGCGCGGAAGGCGCGCGATATCGTAAAGCAAGGATCTTCTTGGCGGCCCGACCTTCGCAGCCGGGCTAAAGATAGGGCATGACTCGGCAGATTTGTCGACGAGAAAAACATCAGTGCGCGAGCGCGTCGGATAAACGCATAAACAACGCGCGACGACAGGATACTAAACGCCGCTCGCTTTTATGTAAATCGAATAATTTCCTAACCGTCCGCCGAACGTCGTTGAATAATATAATCGATCCTATCTCGTCGCCTCGCCGCGAGGAAGTTTGCCGGGCTGTGGTCGTTGCTACCGGAAGGCATACGTCATTGCGTCTGAATTCTAATGAATCCATTTTCGAGGATGGGAACACGCTGGAGCGCGCGCTTCTATCCTGCCCTCGTAGATCATTTCCTTCGGAAGGAGGGGACTCAACCTATGCGCGCTTAGTCTCTCGCAACCCCCACGAGGAAACGGAATTACCTCGAAGAAGTTTCGATAAGCCTCTCTTCATCGGTCACGTCTTAATCGATGACGAGCACTCCGTTTCTTCGACAGCCGCGGTTGGGGGTCGGCCATCAACGTAACCGAATCGCTGGTACGGGACGATACACGGACGGGGCAGCGTGAAGGAAAGAGAAATGTAGAAAGACGAGCTCGGAGGAAACGTTCGAGAGAGAGTCGAAGGGAGGCCAAAGGGCACGAGCCCGTCTCGTACGCCCGATCAGCTGACGCGCTATAATGTAAAACCTACCCGTAACCTCGATTAGAGGAGCCTCTAATTGACGAGGTCGATTATTAACTTTGAAGAGAAAGATATTGGCAACCGCGCGGTCGTGTCGATTAATTGCTGTACCGAGAGAGAGAGAGAGAGAGAGAGAGAGAGAGAGAGAGAAAGAGAGCTGAGATAGAGATAAATCAATTTCCCGTGCGCGATTCTCCTCGATTCCATTGAGCCGTTTGTCAGCCGTTCGCTGGTTGTCTATGTTCATTATATAGCGTTAAACATAGAGATTTCCTGTGACGATAACCCCGCCGTAAAGTATAGGCAATTATTGTCTCGGTATTTTTTATTTAGTATTTCAAACAGCAGTGTTCCACGAATAACATGGATGAAAATGGCTTAATTATTTTCTAAAATTGATTGCAGCGTCAGAGATATATTAGGAACGTGCGTATGATTCACTGTACGAGGATAGAAGGATAAACAGTTTTTATCGAATAAATTCGGACTGTTATATCTGAATAGCTAATTAGTATGTTAATGATGAAGACATTTAACAAATTTATATGTGTAGACTTAAAAGCGTTCCTACATTCAGGAATGTAGAACGCTGAATTAATTATTCCAGAGAAAAGGCAGCAGGATATTGGTGTTAATAATCATGAAAAAATATCCAGAAAAGTCTTGTATCTCTTTGCGAAAAAGCAGTTTGTCGGGAATAATTGCTGCGGAAATAAATTAACTGCGAGCAGTTTGACAAAAAGCGCGAATATGTACGATATGATTGTCGGACGGCGGAACGTGGCGACTCGGTGTCAGCGAAAGAAATTGACGCGGAATTTTACACGGCGAGTGGCAAACGGGAACTGGGAGATTGGCGCGACGAATTGTCAGTATTGTCGGATAATGCCGATTAATCGATTGCCAATCGCAGATCGTTCACGGCTGCGTTCACGGCTGCGTTCCCGATCATGAAGTGGATTATAAACCGTTCCAATCGCGCGGAGGAGCCAGCCGCTCACGCTTGAGAACACTTCAATGAGATTATCCTCACGAATAATTGTGTCTTTCACACCTGTGATTGCGTCAAATAGAATAAATCATGACGATGTCAATCACACGTCAGCTGTTCGAATTAAGAATGGACTGTGAACATTTGTAAGATTCGGGCGGCTTAAGACGGTTCGGAAATAAGCTCTTCAGTTATTAAGAATAGTGAATATAACTAAACTTTCTTGTCTGAAAATATCTTCTCTGCCTTTTTTGAATATCCAATGCCTGCCTCGCTTAATTCGGCTTTATGTGTTTATCAACCACGTGGAAGTCGCGCTCGGCGGTTTCAACCTGTACGTGTTTTTCGGGAATGGCCTCTTCACAGATACGTTTATCTCTCCGCAGCGGGCTATAATATTCAATTAATGAGTTCCTACGTCGACAATTGACAGACAGCGATAACGGTTATTACGATTTTTACACGTACGGGTGCCACGCAGAGCGTGTCGCGGGAATGACACCGCGCGATAACTCGTGTAGCCCTCAAATGAATCGTGCGGAGCACTTAGCCGAGAAATCTCCGACCTGTTCGAGGCGGCGAGGGACTAATGGGCTTACCCGCGCGCGGAGTCGATTTTCCGATACTTTCCCTCGAGATTGGGGCGCGCGCCACGCCGTGAGAATGCGCCGCGCGACATTTCGAGAAGATATATCGCCTGATTAAAAATCTATTTACGATCGTATTCTGGCAAGCGTAATGGTGTATCCCAATTACAACTCGATGTATATCCTTCCAAGGGAATCCAATTACTTGGCAGGCCACAGATAAATTATCCCGCGTTGATAACCAAACGACGATTTGTCGCCCGACACGAAGAAACATTCACAGCGCACGGTCGCCCGGTCTGTTAACAAGAGCGAATACATAGAAACATAGAAACGTAGAATACATAGCAGCGATTGTTACGAAACTTTGCATTTTATTTTTTACTTATTCTTTTTTATTTCGTTCTAATTATTGCGTGCGTGATTTGTTAGTTATTTCATTATTGAACACAAAACGCTATTATTCTTTTTATCGAATACTCGCTAAACATTCACGACAACGTGGAATGTAAAGACATTATTATTTTACATTTTTATAGTTTCACGGTAAAAAGAACTGACGCAGCGTGATTGCAAAGTCCGCCGAGTTCAGCAGTGTTGAAGCAGCTTTAATACAATGTTAACGTACCTCCTACCGGCGTGCCTTTCACGAGGCTCTCCGGTAAAGTGAAAATGATATTCCGAGCTGTCGGCCGCGCCGAGTAGTATTAACGATCTTCGCGGTGTACAAAATGGATACTCCTCACCGTCGAGTAATCCATTATAAATCCATCGACAGCTCGGACGTGTGTCTCGTAAAATCGATACATCTGCCTCCCTTGGATCCGCCCTGCGGGTTTCCACCCTGGGTCGTTTGGTGAAATAATAATTGACACTCAGAGGGAGGGAGGGAGTAAACGAGAGGGCGGCACGGGGCGCCAGTGCGTAGAGTTTGCGTGTGACGCGCATTAATTACACACAACCATTAGCATTTAAATCGCTTTTTAATTGCAAACGGCGGCGCTATTTTCTTGCCGCTACGCGCACACGATACTCTCTCGACGTACGCGCTTACTCCCGATACCTGCTCTGCCCAGCCGCGATTCGTTCTTTTTACCTACCACCGAAATACAAGCTGGACCATTTCGAATAGCGATCGCCCCGAGACCATCCGGCCATTATTTATGGCCACGTGTGTGATATTAAGTATCGTAGAACACGAAGAACCGATGCGAGATCTCTCTCTAATTCTTGGTATCATTTTTTTCACGATACACGTACACTCTTTCTTCCGCATGAATCGTTATATTCCGATTGCTCACTACTTTTTTCCTGCTACTTATTATTATTACCATCTTTTTTATTATTTTACTGTAATTCGTTACGTCAATGTGATAAGTGTGAAGATAGCTGGCACACATTAATTCGGCACGCGCTACTCTCGTGCGGTGACATTTTCTCAATTACATCGGTGCGTTGCGTGAATTGCATCGTCGTCGTTCCTCGCGACGCTGGTTGAATTTCGTTATAAATAAACGGATAATCTCGCGACCGGCAAGGTGCAGCGTGAAAAAGGAGGCAGCATGACAATACGACAGTGGTCCCGGATAATTTATCTTTCGCATTAAGGAGCGCGCGCGAAGACGGCGCGCAAAATTAATTGCAATTACAGGAGTTTGTGGTTTTTCGCGAGACACACGCCCGACACACGTGGTAGTCACACGCCGGTGAATTATGGCTTTCCGTATTTGTTGGTCATGTAGACGCGCGCGTGATTATTTTTTATTGATCTAATTAATACCCGACTGCCGCGCGCCGCTCGCTCGTATCTTTCTTACATTGCCTATTATCCGCCAGCTCGCGCTAATTATCGCGCGCGGGCTTTTTACGCGGCGCTGGCCTTTCACTCTTTCTTGCGCTAGAATGCATAAGTGCATCGACTTTTTAGCTCCTCGTTTCAAAACGTCTTTAAAGAGTCAAGAAGACGAGAAGTTACATCGATTTCATTAGACTCTTGCAAAAATAATCTGTTTTTTTCCAATACATCAATACCGATGCACGTGTAATATAAAAGATCCTCATTATTATTAACAATTTATATTTCTATTATCTATTCTCTAGTTGGATTTTCTATTCTAATACTATTTTAACTTCGTTTTTCATTTCTGCTCAATTTAGAATTAAATATTGAATATCACATTTTCGAGAGTAATCAATAGTGTTGTAATTCATGAAAGTTTGTCGAGTAAACTCGACGATCTAAATATTCATTTTGCGTAACGAGGACGACGTCTCGTTACAACGTATTATTATTTTATGAGATGTACGCCGCATACGTCGCAAACTACCTGCTGTGCGTCGCGGGATTAATTTCGCGTAACGCTGGTAACATCTCGCGAATGAACGAGTTAACGCTGCCGTAATAACTCCGGTGGCCGGTCAACGTTTACACAGGTGCACCGTACCGCGCGCAAACGTGACTACGTTGCGAGCGCCAGTTTTGCATTCGATGCGGCAAAACGCGATGCGAGACCCGACCGATACGAGGAAACGCCGCATATTTACGACAGACATTAATCTTGAAAGGATTCTCGCGAACGACGGAAACGAGTATGGCAAATCCTGCCTGACTTTACGGTGCAGTCAGGTCGACAAACGAACCCGTACGATTATAGATAAGGATAATGCAGTAACTTTTGAGCAAAAGCATTCATTTATCTAGTCTCTTGATTACTTAATTGGAATAAAGCAGATCACGATGTGTTATAAATAAAAATATTTGTAAAAATAATTAGCGAATATTTTACAAGAATACAGTTATGTGTGTATTTTTAGGCTTATAAAACAATAATTGCAATTTGGAGTGTTTTTATTTAAATAATAAAAAGAAAAAATCACAGGAAGGAATTAACCTTTTGCATAAAAACGACAGAAAAGCGATGCAATTACATATGCGTATTCAATTCGTATATGCCATGAAAATCTCGAAATAGAAGAATCCGGAGTTTTACTTTCACTTCTCAGTCTCTCTCGCCTCAAATCGAACTCGGCAAATTGGCCGAACTCTCTCTCTCTCGGAATTTTTTCTTTCTTTCGCTCTTTCGATACGCAAACACAAACGAGCCGTTCGGATTTAGCTGTTCTATCCCGCAGAGAATTGTTGATACAAACGATTGTCAAACGGAGGCAGGCAAGCTAAGTAAATATTGATCTTGAGGCCTGTGAATAGTGGCGATGATGAGGCGAACGAGTAGGAGGAAAGAGAAAAGAAGCAACATCGGCGTCGGGAAGTCGATATAACGAGAGGCTAAGTCTCGGTTAGCTGATTGGATCGACGTATGCGAGAAGGAGGATACGGCGAAAAAAGTTGGGCGAATAGATCGGACGGATCCCACCTTCTCGGCGATGCACATTCAAGATTCAGAGACTCGCGATAGCTATTAGCAAAGTGCTGCGCGGCAAAAAACGCTCGCGGAAAAGGGGTGATCCGCATCCAAGCGTGATACCGGATTGCCCGATCAAATTAGCGAACCATTGAAGTCTCGATTAGGCGTATCCGCAGCGTGCCGGAAATAAAATTCAATCGCAACTTACGGCGATTTATTGCCCGCGATACTCGCCTCGTTCGGACGCGAACTCGCCTAGATTGGCTCGCGAGCGGAATTCCGCGCACAACGTTTAGCCATCACGCGTTCGTGAGGATCGCGGACGGTTGCTCTATTTGCTCTCCACTAGAGCAACGATCGTGTATACTAGGGACTCGCGCTCGCGTTCAGATTACACTGGATAATCGCGATATTTGCGGAACGCGATTATCAATCAGGCTCGGAGAATTCCACCTTGGAGCAAACTACTTTCTCGGTCGCGCTGTCACTTTCGAACGCTTCACCATTGTCCTGCATTGCAGTGATATTGTAGAAATAGATGAGGAGAAAGAAAAATATTTACCGTCGGTTAAATTGACACATTTAAGGATCGGCAGAAGAATCAGAAAGATAAAATCTCAGTAGAAAAATATTACGATTTTAGTTTTGATATATTTTTCTTATCTGATATTTTTTTTCTTTTGAGTGTACTATTTTTTCTGTATTACATACATTTTCCCCGGTGATCGAGTCAAAGGAACAGATAATTATTTGCGCAGTGAATTTATGGCAGATAAAAGATACAGATTTGTTCTGAAGTATCGCCAAATTTTTACGCTATTATCGACGAAACAAGTTGTGGAACATTCTAAACATAAAGCGCGAGATTACACAACGAGAAATGGCAGATTGTATATCGTCAGATTATACAACAAGAAACGACCGCGTTTGAACGAAACAGCCGGGCTGCAACGTACAATAATCACAATATTTGTGCGCTACGATTATTATCGCCAAAGCGCCTCGATTTCCTCAGGCGCTCTAATCCCTCGTTTCCTAACGGGTCTTTAAAGTACCAGTTAGTAAGTAGCTCGACTAGAAATATAAAAATGTCTTAAAAGCAGCGTGGTTTTTGCACAACCCGAGCCTATTTATAGCAAATGTCATAATTTAAATATTCCTGTCTTAGCTCGAGTATCATTGTTAATTCTGCCAGAAATTCATATTTTTATGCGTATTAAGAAATTTCTAATATCTCAAATTTTTATGCCAAATCTTCAACAGATCTTTTACTCTATTATATCCCCTAAAGCCGACTTTAATTTGCGTACAAGATTCATGAATTAATAGCTACTTGTAATCAATTACAATCTAAATGATAATTTTATTATACAAGTTATATATTTTTTTAAATACTTAAGACATACTGATTCAGTTAATTACAATACGCTATTTCATTCTTACCGTCATTTCTGATTATCATGTTGCCGAGAGGCAGTAGACGTAAAAAAAAAGTTAAAACGTGCGCGCTGGGTTTCCAATATCGCGCGCGCGTACACCTGTTCTCTCTATCTCTCCCCGGCTTCGTTAAATTCGATATTTCGCAATGCGTACGCGCCTTTCTCGCGGCGCCGTGCAGCACGCACGTGCGTTAATGCCGTAACACGACGCACGAATGACGACTGTAATACGGACAGCGCGGAGTACAAATACCGCACGAGAGTGGAGAAAAAAAAGATTTCGATGAATATCTTGCGGCTAAATTGAGGTAATTTTCTATGCCCGCGAATCGCGGTTTATCGGGATTAATACTCTTATTTTTGTCGTAACGGGTGATTGCGTTGCGTCCACACTCTGCGCTTTGTCGCGCGGGGAGAATATCTCGGCACGCTTGAACGAGCTTCCTTGTATCGTTTCGTAATGAAGTGACAGTCGACATTGAGCTAATTCATTTTTTTCCTACAGCCGTTTTTGCCGCTTGTTGCGTCGGCGAAATCCCATTAATGAATCTGAACTAAATATATCGATCTAGAATTTCATTCATAACGAAGTATAAAACTATTTCCTTCTTCTCTTTCTCAATGTGACTTATTATAGAGAAATTAAAATTTTTTATCAAAAGTACTAATTATAAATTAAATATGTATCTTGTCCAGCTTTAAAACATATATTTTTGATAAAACAGTAAAATGCAATAGTCGTGCAAAAGTGCTTACCTATATTAAGCGATGATAACGTATATTTTCGATTTGCACAAATTATTCAAATTTTAAAACACGCGATGTCTTATTCTACCAACGCTTACGCTTCTTCCTACCGTTCAATAAAAGACCGTCGTAAATCAACACTCGTCTTTCGTTCTCTTCTAATTGCGCACCTTCCGATTGATAAGCGATATAACCGAGAAGACAGACCGGCATAATTCAAAGTGTATGCGCGTCGTTAAGGAGCGACCGGCAGCACTTTACAAAGTCTACCGTTTTAATAAGCAACGCAGGAATTCATTATAGGAAACACGTTCGAGCACAATGTTCTCAATGGCCACAATGATAGCGATGTAACTGGGTTGGCAGGCACACGTCGTTTAACATTCTTCGGCGAATATGTCCGCGTGTCGTAATACAAAAATGCCATGCAAGGGCATGTGTGGTGTCGTGCATCTTATGCTCACTCTCGTCGCATATCTATACAGCATTACGTCGCGCCGCACATACTGGGTGGATACTTCCGAAGATAACATTGTCAGATAGCTACTGTCTCCCTAATTGTTCGTGGCTGACGTGGCATAAACGGCCGTCCGCGTTGCTTATGTTCGCATAATCCTCGAAGCATCATTTTCAGACGGAAAGTAAGTTTCCTTCCCTGAATACTTAATTCACGCTGCGATAGAAATTAAATAATTGTATCGTTAAAGGCACGCTCGATGCGATGAATTTTACTATCGAATATTGTACCGATGTATTTCTCAGCGATATCCAATCAGATGATTTGCAGATTGATCGAAATGGAATGCGAATCGAAGCGTCACGCGGCGTGAAATAAGAAAAAAAGATGCTTTTCATGCGCGAACACCCGTTAGACGTCAGCCTCGGTTTCTTACGGTACGCGGGTTAGGTGTATCTACCTGTCCGAGGCCCCTCCCAGCTCACCTGTAGTGAAAAAGGGTCAATAGCACACACCGAGAGAGCACGCGCCGCGAAAGTCTGGACCGGGATGCTGCGCCGAAAGCTCGCCGCGTCGGAGAAATGTCGGTCGACAATACTTTTACCGCCGCTCGGCCAGAACTCCGAGCGTCGCAGCGTCGCCGAGAGCACATAGAGAAATAATTAAAAAAAGGAGTCCAATCGGAAAATAGTTTCTTCGTTTTTCTCATCGTATAACGAACAGCGGCGGTGCCTTTACTCGTACACGTCTCGTGTCGACACGGCGTCATTCACTCGTGATTTTTGAACGAAAAAGAAAGGAAAGGGTCGAAAGTCCGCCGTGATGACACGCCGCGATAATCCGACTCGACACAACTGTGGGAAACAGTGAAATCTCCAACGCACATAATAATATTCATGAATTTCGTAACATTGGGCGGACATTGTAGAAAATTAAACCTCGCGTTCATAAGACGAGAGACTCCCGCCGCCAAATCGCCATAAATATCGAATCCTTCGTCCATTTTTAAATTCCAGACTCTCACAAAATTTAAATTAAACTGCAGTTCCTAAGATAACTGAGTCTTTACAAAAGTCGCATATCATCATTTAGTGCTGCTTGAAGCGAGATTTTATTAGCTCGAAATGATCGGAAACAGGAGATTTCTTATCTTGAGATACGATAGTATTAATTTCCAATCAATCGTGCAGAGATAACAATCAGCAAGATGTCACACTTACATTAGCATTCTTACATGTTACTAAAAAATATTACTTTTTAATGAAATTTCTGGTATTTGCTTTTTAGAACGTGTAAAAGATTTATGTATAAAATGAATTCTTTAATATTAATGAATTAACATGACAGATTTTACCAAAAAAGGTTTTTATTCCAAATTTCTCAATCGATTAAAGGATCGGTAACATAGATACTATATAAATTAGAATATATATTTAGCATATTTATTATAAAACATTGATTTTTTACTATCCACGTAATAAACTTCTGAACCAAATCGGTTTTATTGTTGCTTTTTTTAATTTTCTTTTTACATTACTTATTATTTGTTGAATGCACGCGTTGCATACTCCCTTCGGAAAAGGGCGACGACTCGCGGGAGGTGAAGGACCGATGCGATGTCACGGAGGGAATCGCGGCGACGCAACGCGGATGAGCCGAACGAGCGCGCGGCAAGAAGCGGCGGTGTGAGGGGAGCGGCGGTCACTCTCAAGGAAGTAGTAAAAGAAGTTTATTGGACGCCTTAATGACGTAATGGCGCGGGTGCCTCTCGTGGAGGACGCGGGCGAGAGATGCACGAGTGTCTCCCAAAGGCGATTCAAAACCGGCCTGAGCCGCGTTATAATAAGGGCGGCGCGATCGCCGTCGTAAAGTCGACGGAATCGTTAAATTCGTGGTACCGCTTCGTTGGTCAAGCCTCCACCCCCTCTCCCTCTGACCGATCCCCCGCGCTGTTATTCCTCGTGTGTGCACGCACAAAATTACCCACAACTCGCTGAGAGAGGGCCCTTCTCTCTTTCTTCTCGCCCCCGGAGGACTCGGCGATTACGTGACGTACGCTCGCGTGTGCATGTCTTTTTCGGCCGGCAATCTGGAGCGCTTATGTCTCTCTCTCTCTCTCTCTCGCTCTGTAGAGAAAGAGAGAAAGAGAGAGAAAGAGAGACTATCGCACTGGATCCCGCTGAGTCGAACGAAACTCGATGGCGAGGTACGAATCTTGAATACGTGCGATGAAATTGCCGCCCCGATGATATTTTTTACTTTTGTGTTTTTGCACTTCTTTTTACGTACGAATAATTGACCGGTTTGGTATTTGCGGCACTCGAATGCTCATTTTCAATATTAATGACTGATTATTCACGGATTTTGATACTTGCACATTTTAATGTGTGATTTTTTTTTGGCTTTTAGTTCTGACGATAGCTGTTACTTTGCTATTTAGGAAATTTACCATATTTAAGTAATCATTATAAATATCGCCGTTATTTGTGAAATGAAGGAATCTGTATTTTGCTCTTTCTCGGGAATCCCCTTTACTGTCCGAAAGGGTGTGCGGCGATGCGCTGAAATTGTTATAACGAGCATCGTTAAAGCCTTCTCGCTGGAACGTAACGGACAGCGGTTAGGCTTTATGGACGAAAATATAACGGAATTCGTCCCAAGGCAACTTTGTGTCGGGACATGAGGCATAAGTATTGGTTCCTACGTCTGCGGAGACTCAAATTACCTCCGCTGTTTGTGGGAACAATTTGGTTTTTAAAGTGCATTGCTTTACATGAAGTTTATATTTTTTGCACTTTATGAAATAAAGGAGTTGAAATACATGCCCGTTTTTTACTAACTTGCAATAGTCATAAATCTACACCAAAATCGATAAAATATCAAGCCTATTGCGCATAGATAAACGATTAGTATAGATGTTTAATATATGAATCAGCTAGACGTTCAATATATGAATAATTTTGTTGCGCGATACTTACTTGTTTATACAAACGATAAAAGGAAAATGGACATTCATCCTTTATCAGTTGCAATAATTGATGAGCTAAAAATAAATTGCTTTTATTGGCACAAATTGTTTGTTAACAACGCGGTTTAAAGCGACTTGTTTCGTAAGAGTAGTCATTCGCTTCTTCTATGAAGCGAGTGAAATGAATGCTATCGATCGGTGCTATCGATTGCCGCGCGGTTACCGCGAGTCCTTGGATATGTGGCAGAAGGTGGAAGGTGCGTGCTGCACGCAGCGAGAAAACCTGCGTTATAACGAACGCACGATCCATCTTGATTTCTTCGCCTCCTTTCACTTTCGACAGTCTCTTCGGTTTCGCCCGCGGCCGAAGATATCGCGGGACACGGGAGAGATCGACTCTTGATACGCGATCACGACGGGTTAAGCAAAGGGCTCTCGGGCATATAACGCTCGCGTCTCGTGCGTAAAATATTCGTATAATTGTTTGAAATCATAAAATGCGAAAACTTCAATATCTAACAGTAAGATATTTTTAGATCCAAGAAATACTTTGGGCGAGCTTTTCCTATTGATATCTAAAATCTCTTTTACAAATTCGGAATCCAAAATGTTACATGATTATTACATTTTTGAATTGCAATCGAATTCTAATTGTCTTATTTTCAACTTTACGTGTTCAGAAAAATTTCTCTATGCGAAATGTCGCTGACTCTTCGAAGATCGATCACGAACGACAACTGTGTAATATCATGATGTTCATTTCGGATCGAATCCAATCCGCGTTTCCGCTCGGTGCGTGACAGACGCGCGACTGATAGATCGATTCGAGCTGCTCGTTAAATTATCTCATTATAATTGGCGAGCTTTCAATCGATCCTCGAACTTTCCTTCTCTTTCTCTTAGCCGGATGTGAAATGGCGCACGAAGAAGTCACAGGCTGCTAGACATACGCACCGCGGAACAGCCGCAAGAAAATTAGCATAGGAAATTGCGCGCGCGATGAGAATCTTAAAGCGCGATTTGTCTTCGCCGGTCATCCACGCGCCGGGCATGGTAATCAATATACGAGGTGCCGCGGTACGAAATTATGCAATTAAGCTCGCAGCGACTCTCGGCTGCGAGCGACACGCTTGACAAACAAGCGCCGCGTCGGAACTTCCGGTATCGTGATGTTACGAATTAATTTTCTTTATCTTTTCTTTTGCTTTTAGCTGCTAAATAAATCCAAACTTTCAATCTAGCGTGAATCTTTTCAAAGCCATTTGATTTAATACCAAGAATCAATCTATCTGTCATTTGCAAATATGAAATTGTTGAACTCAGATAGTAGCAAATATATTATTACGAATAATTTGTGTGCCTTGTATTGTAACAAAGTAAGAATTCGCAATACTTGTCGCAATTAAGAGAACGCATGCAGCACATTCTAAACTTTTTGCCGCGTTAATCTTTAACAAACTTTGTCCTCAGATAGAAATTGGCCGCGAAGTAATGATCGAGTAACGATAACACCACCTATTACGACAATACCAGTCGTTTCGAGTCGGCTCCGGTCGACGGGAGAGGAGGTCTTTTGCTTAAGGCGAACTCTCGCGCGCAGTTTCTTGCTCTCATACGACCTCTTCCCCGTTTGTCTGTTCCTTCGGAATCGATTTACGAGCAAACGCCGTTGCGTCAGTGCTCGGCGGCTCGCTACCATGTCGGCACGCGTGCGTGCGACGCACGTTCTTCGTCTACGCTAGCAAGCCGGGTAGTACGCGCGCGAGCGTGCACCGGTGAGCAAGTGGCCTTACAAGGACGTACTGCACGACACGGCGGCTGCGAGAGTATCGCGCCGTGGTTCTGTACGTGCTAGCGGCTACCGCCGCTCGCATAGACCAACGATTTACATGCGCGCGTACCGGTACTAGTTAGACTTATATATTGCGGAACACAAGAGTTATCTGCAACGGCACGCGCTTCGGGTATCGCTAAAATTAATCAATTCTCTCTTGAAATGTCGAATATCAAAGAACATGAGAGACACCAGCTAATACTGAAATGACTTATTTATTTGCCAAATTAAAATTGACTCGAGCGAATCTAGAAAAATATTTTTAAAAAAAAAGGTAAAACAAAGATCAAAATTATTTAAGACAATAAAAAAGTAGATTTTTATAATTAACGCAATATTGACTAAAAACTGGCACAAATATAAATTTCGTAGCTAATTAAAATGTAGCAACTAAAACAAACGTTTATAATCGTTCTAACGTTAAACAGCAAATAAATGAAACAATATATCTTCAGTCCAGATAGCGGTTAACAGCTGCATATTTTTAGCGAGGCAATAATATGCTTCATTATTCACGCTTTATCGCGGTACGTTATAACGATAATGTGGAAGAAAGTTTTAGCAAAATAGGTAGCGCCTGATTAATAAATCAAACGAAATGTCGGGAATAAGTAGGGCAGGCGCAATCGCCGCACGAGTAATGAAGTCTTTTCTCTTTAAATGTACTTTAATCGGTACTTAAACCGTGCACTGGTCCGCGATGCGTCCCGAACCTCGTAGCGTAAAATTGTCGAGTGGACGAGTGGATTTCGTGTGGTAGGTAACTGCGGCCGCAACGATGCATAAGACTTTTACTTAAAAATTTTATTTTTGTGAGAGTGTGAGGAAAAGAGGGAGAAAAAAAAGAGAGAAGTGAGAGTAATGCGTGCGTACCGTGCTCGTAGACAAAAATTATAGCGCGCCTAGAAATGTGTATACGCGGAAGTGTGAAAGCAATTTGTATAATTAAAAAAATCCAACGCTGCAATTGCGAGAAATCGAATATTTAGTAATTTCAAGAATGATTTCCGTCGTAAGAAATACGAACTTTCGCTCATCAATGGATAATAGCGAAAGATGGGTGTTCGATCGTAACATCAGATATTGTTAAAAAAAAAAATAAACAGAAAAATAATGCAACGGCAAATAATGAAATATGTGCGTAATTCTGTAATAAGTATCTACTCTTAAAGGTAAGTTAAAAATTCGATCGTAATAAAAAAGCCGTAAAAATAAATATAATATGCTTATTATTAGCATAAGAAACGCGAATGGTCAGTAACGGGCAGCAGGAAGAGGAAACGCGCGCCAAGAATTTTTCCGGAAAAGTCGAACGATGACTCGCTCCTTCCTCGCTCGCTCGCGGCGAATGGACTCTTACGCGCTCGCGCTCGCGCGGACTGCAGCCGTGTAAAAGAGCCTGCGAGAGCAGTTTTTGCCGTAATTTTCGCGGCTCGTTTCCGCCGCCGCGACCACAGAATTCAGCCGAGAGGAGCGATTTTGCGCCGGGACACCATACTGCGGCGCGGTACGCCTCACCGGCGACGCTGATCGTCGTGCGGCAGCAGTTTCGCAATTTCCGCGATAATCGCATGTCGCGGAACAGGTCGAGCGCCGATGAGCGCGCATATACATGGTGTCCGCTGCCTGGGCCTGATAAATTCACCGCGACATTTACGGCCCAGTTAAGGGGACGACGGTCAGACTCTCCGGATCGCGACGCACTTTATTTTCTACCGGTCCGGAATCATATCCCTCATAAATATCGTTGATGGCCGCTTTTCCAACGATAAAGCTCGCATCAGCATCTATATCGGTGTTATCGCAGAACGATAAAACCTAACAGTATATCTGTACGTACGCGCGCGCCCCGAATGGTGCGAATTGGTGTCTACCGTTGCTTAATTAGCGCGTGCGATTTATGGGTTGATCCGGCTTTCGAATTTGCGATTGGAATTCTCAATTAATTAATTAATGTATCGCGAAACATGACTATGGAACATTAAATTAAATATTAGTCAAAATAGCTATAAATAGAAAATAAAATACTATATATACGAAGGCTCTTGTGAAAACATTATTATGCATTACATAATTAAAACAAATTACATATGAGATCTATAACATTATTTCAAGATTAATATTTATGTATAAATTGCAACATTTAAATATAGTTTCGACATTTGCACTTTATGAATGAATTAAGAATTATTTAGTAATCGTAGAAAAGGATTTAAATATCATATTTACCTGTCATTTTGTGTGGAAAAAGTCAAAGAAAAGCGTGCTCGTCAAAGCGACAAAGGTCTCCGCGTAATTTAGCTCGCATCTGATCCTCTCGGTTGGGAAACACTGCCGCGTACTATCGATGGTACTGTCCGATGCGAGACCTCGTGGTTCCTGCGCGCGCGGTGAAAGTCGCAAAAGATTCGCAAGCGGCTTCGCCGCACTGGCCACGCAGATGAGATGAGAGACGCTCGACGACGAAGATTGCGTCCTCATCTATCGAGCCGCGGTAGCAATAACCATAAAACCTATTGGTCGCGGCGTATATACATTCCATCGCCGACACCCGCGAGAGATAGCGTAGGAACGAAAAAAAGGACTAAAGGGGGAAGATGGGTTTCAAGCGGATGTTAAAGCCATAAAAGACTTAGATTGTTTATCAAAATAGAAAACAAGTTTTTTTTCGAATTATTCCGAGTAATCGTCGTTAAATTATAATTATAATAATACAATGCATGAAAAAATGTCACTCTAATAATTAGGCGACTTGATTAAAAATAGTACGAACTTAATTGTCATTTTCAGATTTCTCTGAATGATAAATATTTCTCGCCAGACACTGTAAAACGTAAACGAGTAAGTAATAGTCATCGATATTGAAAATAAATGTCTTATCTGCGGTTTTATGTCTCTTCTCCATGGGACATCTTAACAATTTCTCTCTCCTGTAATATGCTGAGAAATTCTGCTCATATTATCAGAGATTTATGTCACCAAGTCACGTTTCATATGAAAACCAAGCGCACGATTTCACAATAAGATAACATTACTCAGAGCGAATACGCTCCACAATTAAATCCACGCGCGCGCACGCGCGCGCGGATCATTTATATCACTGAGCCGGGGTCTTTATGAAACATTACGCGCTAATTAACGGTAAAATATGACGTAATAACATTAGACGCACCGTGTCGCACGCTACATTGAGCAACTAGCGCGCGCATCGGCACCACCGTGCTCGACTCCGCTACGGTTGGGATCGCTCAAAATCATATTTAACTGTAATGGTCAATGGCTGGCCGTGATTAGAGGGCATTACCGAGTAGCGTCGAGAAAGAGAAAGAGAGAAAGATCGCGGGGCCACCCACCAACCTCAATCAACCTCTCGAGAGCGGGAGCAGCGGAGTCACCTCCTCGTCCTCTTCCGCCGCGAGAATGGTGGGCCTCCTCTCGGGGCCCCTCGCCTCTTCCACGGCGATTGCTATGGTTCTATAACCGTCCCGGCCGGTACCGCGGCTCATCCTCCAAACGGAACGAAAGCGAGCCAAATCCGCCAGCGGTAACCGCGCGTGCAAGTACGCAGCTCGTACTTTGATGCACCGAGCGAGTTTCGGCTCTTGACTGTCGTGAAAGTAAAATCCAGATTAATTTCATCCTTTGTTTCCCGGAATTAACTGATGCACTTTGAAAGCCAGGCAATAGTTAGTATTTAATGACCATAAAGCAGAGATATTATATGGAGCTTATTAAACTATCCTTTATGTTTGTATTCGCTACGGAAGATTTCACAAACGTAATAAATCCAGGATTTGTACATGTAAACAAAGATATATATCAAATTTAATATTTAGAGGATTGAAATGTCTAATAATCAGAATAATAATTTACTTTTTGAAGAATTCTTACATCTGAATTTCTCATACTGTAATAAAAAGTTTACAAATTGTAGGAAAAAAAAATAAAATTCTCAAAAAATTCATTTGATTAATCTTAAGATTCAGATAAAAAAAAGCCTAAATTATATTTAACATTTGATATTTGAAAAATAGATAAATTAGTTACATTGATTTAAATAATTATTTTCTTATTCACAGATTGTGAATATGCTTCAAAGAATATTTGCACAATTGAGTTACTAAAAATCATAGACACTGACATTTTTTGAAGATAAAGAATTTTTTTTTTGGTAGTCCTTAACTCTTTATTTGAAACGACGCTGAAATGGCTTTATCGTTTTAGTAAGGCCATATTTACCGATATAGCTATAACTTCGCGATTTCAATCGCGACATTTTCTGGCGAAACAGCGAACTTTATCGGCGATATTTTAAATCGAGCGATCGTGTACGTACTCGCCGACTTTTACACCTGCACGATTTGCACTCGTGCCTTACGCCTTTGCACAGCCAAGTATATTTACAGCTTAATATAAAATCGTATCGGCAAACATGTGCAAATTATACGCGTGGTCATACTTTAACGAAACGAATAAAGGGAGGAGAGCAATCCGTGAGAATCCGTAAATTGCGAGCCGATAAAACACCAGGTATTGCACACTGGACAAAGGTTGTACTATGCCGTATTGCTATTGTCATATTATACAAATTATTATTTTTATTACAAGTATTATATTAAATATATTACTTGTTGTTAATATTGAAAACTAAATGTATACATAGATATTTAGGTTTTAAAAGTAAGATCGAAAGGAGGAAAGTCCTGCCATTGACAATACAATTATTGAACTATTTCGTTATCGCTACACATATATTTGCCAATCGGAAACGATGCAAAGTAAATGAAGTCGCGTGTGTAAAATAAATTGGATTACATAATAATAAAATAGATCAATATCTATTTATAACAATCGCCGCGCGAAAGCAATGACGTTTCCGGTTTGCCCGCTCCTTACACGATTTTAGTATCTTGCAGTTACGAGGTAGCCGTAAGACTTTATTTACGCGGGTAATCTCGAAGCGAGTAAGTTGCGAGCTCCGCATCGCGCGGATATCGCGCCGATATCGAACGGTGTAAAGATTATAATAAATGGCGTAGCGTACCGCGGCGCAGTAATTAATTAAACGCAATAGCATCGAGAAGAAGGATATACAATGTATACTAGAGATACGATAAGAGTTGATATATAGTTCGGTGAGGAATCGAAAGAATATCGGTGGTAATAAATTTTGAGTGACTTCTCGCACGGCAAACAAATATCATATTTCTTCTTGGCATATGCAGGTTACCTCTAAAGCGCCTTAGTTCAATACTTGACAACTATCAAGATTAGATTGTTCAATTGTCTATTGAATGTCTCTTTAGCATATGAGAGAATAGCAAAGATAGAAATCTTCGAATCTGAACCTTGTAATTCTAAAATCTATGAATGCAGTTTCTATATCCTTTATAATTTTAAGAAGTACAGCATTTATATTCGTTAAATATATACATAATTATAACATACACATGTATTATTACAATTATAATTAAAACGTATGTATTAATTTTTCCAGATACAACTATAAGGATGTACTTATTGTTAGCTAAGGGACCGGTGAGTAAATTCATTCATTATTCTTAATTGATATCGACACGATAACTGATAAATATAATTTGATGAAAAGATAGCGCAAGAGAGAAAGTGAGGAGAAAAAGGAAAATAAAAAAATATAGAAGTTCGACTGTGATATAAATTTGCATTGAATCTATTAAATATCCTATTTGCACTTATTGATATTTAATTAAAAGTAAATTATTGAATTTTAATAAAAATTTAATTAAAGCTTTGAGTTATATATTCTTATTAATTTTTAAATAAAATTATTTTCTTAAAAATAGAGTGAATACAACGAATAAAAAGGCAAAAGAAAATTTTCTGGTCATAATCGATTCTTCAGTTCACTTCTGTTCTCTCTTTCGATAGCCTCTGCATACTAAATTCTAAACGCGTATGCATATATGTTGAATGAACATGTAGGAAGCGCGTGTGTGAGGTAGCGCTGCGAGGCTCGTTCGGTTCGCCATGTAATCTCAGGGCGAGGCGCGCGGCCTTCGCGACCGGCATCGCAGGTGGTGAACCCGCGCGAAATTGAAATTGATTCCGCATCGGTAATAAGCGGCTCCCTGCGGTCCCGGGGTTCCACACACAGTGCTATGAACAGCCTTCGAGGTCGCCGGCAAGATCGGCCCACACGTACGCCGCGGCTGCGGTACACGCGGTTAACGAGACGATCCATGCACTTCTCTCTTTACGCTTATTTCCCGAATCGCGCGACGTTGAATGCGCGTATATTTCTCTTTTTAAGCATATATATCGAAATTTTACATTCATGTAAACGAGAAGATTAAATTTGTAAGCTGAAATTTTAAGTAAAAATTGTACTTTGCCAGAAATTATTTTTATCTGAAATTTCTGAAATACAAAACCAGGATAAAAGAGTAGGTTCTTATTTGAAATAAAAATTTTAATATTATAAAGTACTAATATAAAAAGCCGTAATGAGAAATTTGTATCTTTGAAGATAAAAAGAATTAAAATTAATTAATTAACCATATTGATTTTTCAAATACGATGCTTGTTTATACATCATTAGCTCATATACCAATGTATATTTTGTCAAGTAGGATCGATCAATTGTAGTGTTATTTTTCCGGCGAGATTTCTGCGTCGTTGTCGTTTGATCGTAGAGTTCCAAGTGCGCGCAAAGGGATGCACAATGGTGCCCTTTGTGCGTTTCTATACGTACATCCTTGTCCGCGCGCACATAAAAGAAAGAGTCACGAACGGCAAGAATATAAGGACGGCGAATGGGAAATGTCTCGCGGTTGCCGAACGTATTTCTCGTTGTGAATGGCGGAGGATCGCCGGTGATCGTCCTCTTATGTTAGTGAAAGAAGGATTTATTCTTCGTCGTTTTATGTTGATCTCGCTACCTCAACAAATAATTGCCAATTAAACGTCTTGCGTATCAATCGTCCTTGTTGCCAATTGCGAGAGAGAAAGAGTAATGTATATCCTTTTATCAAGGGTCCCGCCGATTTTAATCCTTTTTTGTCGATTTTCGCTACCTCGCAGGTGGATTTTCTCTCTGCTCATTTTTATAATTTTTTCAATGTTTCCATTTTTTACATGTTTCACATTATTGATTATATAAAATTACAATTATTATATTGCAATTTTTTATATATGTAGCTATTTGTCTACAATAATTTAATTAAATTTCTAAATAACGTGTCTAATATAATGTTGAGTCGACTAACTTATCTTGTACGAATGTTCTACGAATAATCGATATTGCAATTTCAGATGATGTTTACTTTGTACACAAGACATGTTTGCGTTATCGAAGGGCAAGATTTCGCGGACGTATAATTGACATCTTTGCCGACAAGATAAATTTTAAAACGATCTCATCCCGCGTACGCGACTTCTCTTCCTTCTTTCTCCCGACGAGATGCGCCCGACGAGAAACCGACGAAAACGCCCCCATTTCATTGTCTACTGGGTCGCTCGAACCGAATACAATACTTGGCCGCTGCCTAACATGAATAAATGTATTTACGATTTGACGTAGGTGTGCCCGCATGCTCGGTGCACCCACAAAAAATCCGAAACGAGCCCGCGGTTGTGGATTCTGCGGGCGGAGCGGAGGGAAGGAAGGTGACGCCAAGCCGTCCGCCTTCCTTCGCAAAGAGGCGAAGACGTCGCAGGTGGAGAACGAGTTTCACTCGGTACGACAAAAAATCTGATATCGACAGCCCGATCTCTTTGATCCGACAAAATTGCCTTTAATCGCCCGACGCTCGCCTCGCGGCGCATTGTTATCGCGAAGCCCGCTAAATAGGCGTCTAATCGATTTTTCATTGTTCCGCCGCTTTTTTCTTCGAGAGAAATTTTGTCCATTTTAGATTTCATCATACGTTCTGGAAAGGCATTTGTTCCCTCGCTGCTGATTGGACCTGACGAGTCTCATATTGATGAAAACTAGAACGGTGTACTTCATTCGCGTTAGCAATTTCATCTTTCTCATAAGATTTTCAATAGTTTTTGTATGCCTCAATTGCGGTATTTAATAGAAATTGATTACAATTTCTCGCGTAAAGGCTATTAAGAGATTCGTTGACCCGGTTTTTATACTGTTTGTCGAGCTATAATTGTCCTCTTATTTAAATTTAAATGTTCTCGTGGCAGATAGCTGTTTAATTAAATCAGCTATCTATTCTCTCGAGTTGAAAGTTAACAATTTAATATCAATGATTATAATTAGTCAATAAGTTACGAGATTAAAATCATCATGTGATAATTATAATTCTTTTAGCATTTCAGCGAATCGCAGTCTTTCAATTGATAAACATCGGGAAAATATAGAAAAGTTAAGCATTATTTATGCAATTTACAATAGAACTCTACTGTTACGAAATAGTATACAATCTTTACTTTAAAACAATTTGGAAATAGGCTTCTATAGTAAATCAACAATCGCATAAAGCTGTTTTTCACATTAACGAACAGAAACAGGTCTTCGTCTTTCGGGAAGAACTTACGGCGCGCGAATTTGCGGCGCGGCTGACGACGTATACGCCGCGGTTCTTCCTCTTCGTTCTTTCGCGACGTGTCGAGTAGGGAGAAGGTGCTCCGAAAGTTTATGGCCACGGAAAGGAAGTGAAGGAGATATATGCACGCCACGTCGTGAATACGCGGGACGCGCGGCGCGTTGCGGGCACACATATATACACGCGTCTGCATCGCGCGGGGGGAGGAAGGTACTTATACGCGCTTACATGTATACACCGGGTGGATCGGCGAATAAATATAATGCTCCGGCGTGGGCGGCCATTGTTCGCACGCATAAAGCTGAAACGCGCGAGAAACCGACCGTAAATCGAAGATTTCGAAGTTAATGGCCAACTAAGAGACGCGAGCTTTCTTCGCCTGCGTGAAGACCTGAGCGGCGTAAAAGCATCTCTACAATTTTTAACAAAATTTAAACTTTATCACTAAAATCATTATTGAGCTTCTGGTAACTGAAAGAAAGAATGCAACATTTTATATTGAGTAAATTTATCTCTTTTATGTACTAATTAAAAATTTTATAATTAGCGCGAATGTTACAATTGTCTCTTTCAATCTCTTTCCAAGCTTGCTTCTATATATTTTTGACAAGATTTATAAATGTAGAACTTTATAATCGAAGACGGGTATCGACCTTTCCATGAACGGCTATCACACAAGTCTGTTCTCGCGCGCTCGCCACACGAGAGTAGTAAATCCGTCGTGGTTTTTCTTTCTTTTCGCGTTCACCAATGTTTAGAAGAGAGGAGTCGCAAGAAGCGGATACAATCGAACGTGAAAGCGTTTAGAGCCATTGATAGAACGGCCGATGTTTTACAGATTGGCCAAGTCCTGACCATTCTAGGCGCTCGCGTCTCTCCTGCTACGACGCATTTGAACAAAATCAGCAACGACGGTCGGCAATGACCATGCTTGCGGAGCTGCACACAGACCGACGGCATTTTGCCGGTGCTCAATAAACGTCGCGGGGTTTGACACACTCCTAATGGAATAGCCGACCGGACAAGCTCGCTGTAGCGAGGAGTCCTAAGCTAGCGTACGTGTTGATAACGCACGTAGGACTTATGTAGCAATGGCGTAGGTTGGATTCCCGGAGGAGGAGAAATGAGCTTTTTTGTGACGGCTTAATGGAAAAACATAAAAGCGTGCTCAAAGTTTTCTCAAGAATAAAAGTCGAGAAAATATGTTTTATAAAAATAATTGGTAAAATAAAACTAAAATTTCCATTTTTTTTTGCAAAATCAAGCAGTCATTACAAATTCGGATAAAAATGACTGACCAATAAATTATTGTTTTTATTATTTTTATAAGAAAAATTACAGAATAGTTAATGTATCTAAAAGAGAACCATGTAAATAATCATGCTTTTGCGAATTAATAGAAACGACTATGATAATCTGAGACGGATCACCGTTGATCAACCTCATCGTTGCAATCCTCAACAATCTGTCTCTCGAAGAGCAATAGAGAACTGAAGAAACGCGAGGAGAGGTAGGCAGCTCTTTTAGAACTAACGACCGAGGGCTCTACATTATTTATACCTTGCCGGCGATCCAACTCGAGTCGCCACTACGAATCGGGAAAACGAAAGACGAAACGATTGTTTTATTACTCGTCTTACTACGTCGGGATGACTCTTCCGCGGCAGATAGAATTGCAGTTTATTGGTCGTCGGAGTGTGCTATTTGCGAACGCATCTTTTTATTCCGTACGCACGGCCCGACGTCAATGAGCCGCTTGTAATGTAAATGTACGTCAATAACGCTCGCGAGTTACAGCACGGATGGCTAGAAATGGAAGAAACCGGATTTAGTCGCGCGTATTATTTTTACTTTTTCCCATTTAGGTTTTTCCCATTTGTTGAAAAAAAAAGAACGAAATCATTAAACTGGTAAAAAGAATATAAAAGTAAATACAACTCAATAAACTGTCACGAACATACTTACATACTGTGTATAAAAGGACAATCTAAAAAATAAATCGATAATAATATTACGGTCATTGAGAAATTATATAGCTTGAATAAATTATTTGACATGACATATATAGTGTGCATACTAAATTCCCTGACATTATTACATTTAATGGTTTTCGTTTAAAATACACGGAGAACCCGCGCGGTTTCTAATGTTGACCCAGATCATTTAATTGACACGTTGCATCCGGATGATGAGCTGAATTTTCCAAATAGATCCTGACGGTGGAACGACTTGGAGGCAAATTCGTACCGCGTCTGACCTCTCCCAACAATTCAGTTATTTATTGGACGAAATTTCTAGAGCTCTTGCGTTCAGGTACACTCATCCACCGCGAATGTCAATCACGTTAATCAAATTGAACGCGCCGGCTACATTATTGAATGTGGACATCGCACGAATAGACAGTAACCCAAATTACCCCTGCGGTACGCTCGTTTACGTACGAAATTCACGAAGGTATTTCCGGATAAGGCAAAATAGTATTTGATCTCGACTGGCGACCCGGTTTGTGTTATTTAATAATAGATAGAGCGAACATGTAGCTCCAGATTTATCCACATTTAAGCACAGATTTTAAAATTAATACATCAAAAGCGTGTATTTTTTAACGACGAGCATAAATATTTCGCATTTCTTACTGACAGTAATTGATTAATCTTTCATTATATGACTTAATATAATGTGACTTAATATAGGATATAAAAATGTGACTTTCGTAGGAAATATATTTAATTTTTCCAATGCAGGATATATTTGTAGTGTTCAGTCCATTTAATTTTTAGTACATCAGAGTAATAGTTAATCAAAATGCTATAATGACGTTATAATGGTACGTGATTAATTCATGCAGAAACGTGAATTTAAATCCTAATGATTAATTTATTGCGAATTATTCCCGAATTTGCCAATACCTCGACTCGTTTAATAAAATACTTACCGCGCCGAAATTGAAAAATGAAAAAGCACCCGATCGTCTATCCAAGCGATGAAAGAGAAGAGAAAAAAAGGAATGAAAGAAGAGGACATTAAGCTGTATTTACGCCTAGCGAGATTTCGCGTGGGCGAGCATCGGCGATTACGATCCGAGGAGCAGCCGATGAGCGAAGCCGCCGCCGCCGTCTTAACGAGCGGGGAGAATCGTTCGAGCCGAGTATCCCCTATTTCTTCTCTCTTCAACACTGCCGATCGTAGTGTCTCGCGAATTTTAAGGGACATCTTTGTGGAGAACGATAGCCGCCGTCTCTCCTCACAGTTTTCCCGGTTGCTCTCTCCCAAAAAGAACGCGTAAAGAAGGAGGGGGCGGATAGGATAGGAAGAGGGGACAAGAGGAAGAAGTCATTCTCGGGAGCAGCAACCTGCGGACTGGCCTTTTTATCGCGCCGACCGGAGCCGGCTTTACGAGGAGTCCCATAACGGAAATTTACGGTCCTCTCTTACCCTCCGCCTCCGTCGGCCTCTCATCCTGCGGGGCCTCTTCTCTTTTGCGTCATGCGCCCCCCTCTTTTCTTTTTCTTACTCCCCCTCTCTCTCTCTTTCTCTCTCGCTTCCTCCTTCTTTCTTCATCACCACGTTTTGTGTCTCCTCTTGCTTGTCCGCAATGTTTTCGAGAAGCGTCTTCGATCGAGCGGCGATCGGCAAAACTCTTCGGCGAAGAGTCGGAAAGAATTAACGCCGATTAATTAAGCCCACCCGATTCGATCGGTCATCCTGTGTGGTCCCGCAATGTACGGCAATTGAGACGACCTTAAAGACGTAATCGAGCTTTAGAGAGTCGATCAAGCCGGTCACGCGACAGTAACGATCGATAAATGATCCTTACGCCCACGCTCCGTACAAATCGAGATAGAATCTGCGATGTATTTTCTTCCCTGATGTATATCGCACGATAATGTAGAAGATCAATTAAAGATAGGAAATAAAACTCGTATGCGCCGATATTTGGATTTCATACAATTTGTTAATCGATTGCTCAGATAGAATAATAAATTCATTTGTGTCAGTTATGATAAAATATAACTAAAAAAAAAAAAAAAAAAATACTTATTTTAATACATAGAAAATAAGGGAAGGTATTTATTTAATTGTTGGATAGAATTTTTCGTTATTCATTAACTGGTAATTTATCTTGATATTAATTGGTTAAATAAATTTATTGAAAAATTTAGCAAATTGAATAAATTGCGCAATAAAATAAAAGCCAATTTTCAAGCGAAGGAAAAATCACACTGTAAATTGTTCGGAAAGATAACTGTGAAACAAGCAAGCTGTGAAACCACGACAATTCACTTACATCACATACTCTTTATCGATTTTTTGTAACGCCGCTACTGTTGCGATACAAAGGCACATTCGCGGTGGCTGGTTACCGTAATACGCGCATATATCTATCGGGATAATATTTTCATTGCCCAATGGTGGGCAACTGTAAGGGGAGCGATTAAGGCCCACGCCGGCAAATAAGTATCTCTACGTCGAAGAGCGCCGATTGCCCGACCGACCACGACGGACGGCGGCGGTCACCTGCGGCAGCACACGATGCATACGAAGAAAGGTGCATACGATATCGCGAGATAAGTATCTCCCGTTCTCCATCCGTTCAAACGGTTCGGTAGACGTACGTCAGTGCGCGTTTTCACGTGTCACCCGGCTGATATATTTCCGACTAATGACTGTGAGGGATAATTACGATCCCGTCGGCTAACAATTTTCGCTCGCGTCCGGGATCGACGTCGCGCCGCCGGCTGATAACTCGCCCCGTGCCGTAATTCTCGATTGGCTCGATCGCGCCCATTACGCCGGATAAATGTCCCGACGATCGCGCGCGTCGCGAATCGCGAAACGTACATATATCGCACTCGCCGTATGTACACATATGTCGGTCGAGGCATCCCGCTGGCATGCCGTTCGCGAGAAACAAGTAAAATCGAGGGCTGTTTACTCTGCACTCGGCACCGGCCGCGATTCGGTAAAAAGTCATTGCGGGAAATAACGATTATGCGCCGGCAGTAATTCCGCCGCGCGGCAGATACTTTGATACGATTTAATCGCCGTAATCGCGCCGGAGAAATACGATATCGGTTTTAATAGCAATTGCATCAAACGCTACCTGCTTCGTTATCGTCCGATATAATTTCTATCCGTGAAAAATATATGACTATTACTACGTTAATATCTTAGCATTATCGAGCAAGTGGCAATTATTTATCGCCGCTACGTGAGGATATAACATTTTTCTCGATATATATATCTGATTTCTTCATATATACTTAACGCTTGTCTGCTGCTCTTATGATGATGTTCTTATCTTAAATTTGCGATCTATGCAACGTTACATTATTACGTCCTTAATGTATGATAATAAATTCAAGAATAGGTATATCTTAATAAAGCACGACAATCGTGCATGGGACAATAACGATTTTTACGTTACACTAAACGAGTCGCTGCAAGATCTTCGGTTATTTTCAACTAACATAAGATTTAATGCAATTCTTTCATCTTAACCGTAGCGTTCACCTGCTGAATCGCATCTATTCCTGCAGAATCGTGACGCATGGACCGCGTGACCAGTAACATGCGCAATAATTAATGCCCGATACAGTATAATTACCGGCACTAATTCCGAGCATTTGAATCTTAGGCGCGTCTGGAAAACCCGTGCTAATTGACCGGCATGTTAATAACTAAGTGTCGCGGCGTATTAAACGGATTATTCGCTATGAATAAGCGCATTATAGCACCGCGAATCTTGCGCGTTCTTCGGGACTTTCCTCTCGCTGAGTTCCCGGCTGGTCTTCTTGACTTTGAACTGCGAACAGACGTAAACACGACCGGAATAACGCAAAAACGCAACAAAGGTGGATTATCCACTGCCGCAATTCGTCATGCCGACACTTTTGCGGGTGCCCGGGGAAATACTGTCAATGGCGAGAGGGGAAAAAGATATCACAGAAATAACAAAAGAAGGATATAAATTGAAGAGATGAGGGAAAAACGTTATTATTAAATTCTTTTCACAATCTTAGACTATTGTTAAAAATTCAAACGTTATATTATTATAAAAGGAAAGAAAAATATTCTGCTGGCAGAACTATAATTGTGAAATCTAAAAGAAGGATTGTAGGTTCAACGAACTCCTCTGGAATAATCGCTAACGGGAGTAAAACGGTTATGATAAAAAAACATATAACCGAGATGTATGCAATGTCAGATAGAAAATGAGACTACGAAGGAAAGGAGAAAGGGGAGACTGTTGGAGAAACCGCGATGACGTCATCCGGGTAGATAACAGACTCACGAGAGGACACGGGCGTAAGTCGTTGACTACCGCGCGTACGGTCGCATTCGTCGCGCGCGATATCCGAAGTTATCGAGGCACTCTTCCTTATAATGAATATTTGTCGCGCTGGAAACTCGTTCCCGCTTCTCGTTTTCTCGACGCAGCCACTTTGTAAGCGCGGCTTTACATACGAGGCCGGTCGCGTTGGTTCGCGTGGCGTGACGCGCCGTGCCGTGCCGTGCGAAATTAGCCGGGTAATAGAGATAGAGCTTGTACGTACACACGTGCACGCAGAGAGATATCTGAGTACCAGCGATCCGATACTATCGCGACCGCCCACGCCTACGCGCAAAACGTTCCGACGTTCCTGCGCCGTCATATCACGCCGAGGAGGTGGTTTTCCTTCGTTTTTCTTTCTTCGGGAACGACACGCGGCCGAGCCGTATTTCTCCTCGCATTGCACGCAGCACCTGCCGATAAGATCGTTTATTTAAAGGACGCGATGCTGGTAAATTTGGCCCCGCGATGGCTATTAATCGATTACGATATCACGACACACGATCTTCCGTTGAACTTTTCGACGTCTCGTCATGTTATGGACTTGTCATGTTGACTGATGATATATGAAGTGACATAATTTACTGTTAATAAATTACTTTGTTACTTGACGATAATAGTTTTGAGATAAATATTATAATTTAATTTAAATATAAATATTAATTAAAAAATTTGCCTTTAAAAGAACTTTATTAAGAGGACAATTAATATTACTGAAAAATAACATGCAATTTTAGTTAATGTGCTTTCAGAACAGAAATAAAAAAGTGTGAACGAAAACGGTATAATTCGATAAGTTTTTTTTTTAAGAAGAATCGCGATTACATAAAATAAAATATTGAAAAATTTTTAAGTTAACGAGTGGAAATTTAGTTTACGAGAGACATGGAAAGACTTAATAAAACTTATCATGGATCAAACTGCAATGCGGACATTTGTCATTATAAGTCGACTTGATTATCGAACGACTCGGAGTTTTTGACATTCTGCGGAATTCTTCCATGCGACGTCGCGAGGATCTAATCGACGGAGAAGTACTCGACATGCATGCGAGAGACCGGATGCTTCGAGGTTGCAAGAAAAGTCGTGCACACGCGTGGTGTGCTTCCCTCCGCGCGCGCGTTTCTTTTTTCTTTTTCGCGCCAGTTTCGCACAAACGCGCTACATCTTTCTCCCGCATCCTCTTTCACGCTCAAACTTGTCTATTGTTGGTTTCCGGTCGCCCGCTTCTCCCGTAAACTGGTTTTTGTCGCGATCTCTAATGCCACGTTGCCGGACAAACGTGCGGTCTCGATCGGTGATCTCGATTCCGACGGCCGCGTCGGCTGTATAATAGTCCAGAGCGATTCTCAGATTCCTTAATTTGCAGCTTGTCGCGTTCCTATTTTGCGCAAGTGCGCGCGGTAATGTAAAACATGACTCGTTTAATAACATAAATGACATTTAGGTAGCTCGCGAAAACAAGAATAAAGATCATATAATTACAGGTTGTGAGTTATCGTGAGTAACCATTTAAGTAAAGCCACGAACAAACAAGATATATCTTACATGGCGGAGAAAATTAAAAAACATAAATGAATATAAATAGGCGGTATTACGAGTCATTTCAGCAAACACGCTAAAGTTAATTTTAAGAGAGGAATATACGTATACATATCATATATTTAACCGAATAACTAATTAAAAAATTTCTTAAAATATAATCAATTGATAATTCATGGGAAGTTCGTATCGTCAGCAAGACGATATGAATGATCTAAAAAGTACATTATGATGTACGGGCAAGCGTGATATATGACTCAATCTGTCGCTATTAAGTTCTCGACTTTTGCTTTCTTTTTTAAATACTATACATATTACCCGACTGCTTGGCGATAGTCGGTCTTCGACGAAGTTCGTCGCACTCATCGTCCGGCCGCCGCTGTAATTTACGAGCGCATCGCGCTCGTTAATCTTCGCGTTCGCGCGATTCGCGTGAATCCGCAGATCTGTGTCGACCCCGGCGCTCATTACCAGAAATTAGGTGTTACCGCTGGAAACGCCGATAATTGTAACGGTTCGACGCCGGTATGTTTCAATTAGCGCTGCGCTGCGAATGCGCTCATGAATCAAAGCAATCGAGCGTCTCGGCGGATACTTCGTACCCATTATCAATGATGATTATCCGTTTCCGTTGCCTGCTCGCAAAGATATCGAACCTTAATCGATTGATTATTATCTCAGCATTGAGTATCGAGTGTAATATCGTGGATAGCTTCTACCTTTTCGCCGATTCTCTTCAAGAAGATCGTAAAAAACATGTAACAAGCAATAACGGAGCGAAGATTTGGACGATAATACATATTGTTACGATGTTTCTTTTGCGAATAAAAGAAAATCGCTACACTTTTTGTGATATTGTTGAATTAATAAGAATCCCGTTAAAGATAAAATACGCTATCACAACCTAGAATGTGGAGCTAAATTTGTGCAAAAAACGCGACATTATGACGTATAATATGAGATTATTTCCGATCTCTTAATAATAATCGACGAAAAGAAATAGGCTGTACAACGCTTGTTATTATCACCGAGTATAGCTCTCGAATGACGGTGCCGATTCACAGCAACGACAATTCATTTCAGTCTTGGTAGTATCTCGGCGAGCGATCAATATTTTTCCGTGAGACGGGCAAGAGCGGTTTCGCGACGTGAGAGACCAAGTGAGAAGGAAGGGGAAGGCGTCGGCGAGCGAATGGAGATGAGGACGGACGGCGACCACGAACAAATAGATCAGAAAGGGGGCGGCCGAGGGCTGCCGCGGAAGCGGGATGCGGGAGGAGGTCGTCGTGGCAAAAAAGCGGGACCGGTCCGATGCCTGTAGAAAGCTGAGCACGGCGACGGCGTGGGTGGAACGAGGAACGGTGACAAGTACGATCGCGGCCGGTTCACCGAGCGCAGGATCAACGGAGGGAGAGGAGAAAAAAAAAAAAAAGAGAGAGACTCGGAAAGGAAGAGCGCTCGAGAGTGATGGAAAAAAACAGGAATCATCGGCAAGAAGATCGGCGATCGACGTGGTTGCGGTGAAACGCTTATAATTTCTAACGTACCGCGCGAATGTTTCTTTGTCGTTCCTGTGTCGGGATTGCCTCCGCCGACTATCGTCCGCAATAATTTATATTCGCGTTGGCGTCCGCGCACGCGGAGAAAAAGCAAGAAAATGGACGCGGGCATCTCTCGCGCCGCGCGCTGCCGCATAGCATCGCGGTGCTGTTCACGGAAAGGATAGGCGGTAGCGCCGACACGCCGCGACTACGACGGTGGGAGGAGATCCATAAATCGTCGCGAGACTGCTACCGTTCGATATTCTTTTGATTTTCTCTCGCGACTTGATTCCACGCGACAAAATGATCAGACAGACGTTCTGAACTAACGCTGTCTCAATTTGCTATTTTAGGATACATTATACATTATTAAATATACTGTTTAAATTTTATGCACTAATAAAATAATCGATATGTTAATTTTAGTACATTTAATATGGAGAGGAATCTAAAAGTTGCATCTGCAAATAATAGACGAAAAAAATAATAACTGTTTGCCAGAAATAAGCGGTGTAAACAGCACCTTATAAGAAAATTAAAATATGTATAAATAAGTACTTAAACGCGCTCATTGATGAAATCTGAAATAGATTATGCATTGCTGACAAATAAAATTCTTTGACGCATAATGTTCATGGAGTAAAACGAAATAGGCGAAAGAAGCACGATTTGCCTCGTCGGCATTTCTTCAAGGCTATATGTCGCTAGATATCATAGCACGCTAAAGTATCATAGCATCATCACGTTCTCGCACAAAGATAACGAGATGGCGAGAATTATCCTTACGCGGCGGTAAAGAAAAATATAAAGACGGCAAAAAAATGAGAAATTAATATACAGAGGATTTTTCTATCCTAAATTATAATTGAAACTGCTGCGTCGTAAGATTGATGACGCGCACGGTTAAACAAGCTTATAACATGCCACTTAATCTTACAAAGAATGCCAGAGGATCGCGATCGTCTTTTCGTTAATAATAATCTAAGTTGAGAGACAAGCCAAATTCAATTAAATAATTACACAAAAAATGTCTGACTCTGGTGGTAACATATTGTGTCATGTAGAAGGAAAGCTTATCTTATAATAATACTTTTATAATATTATTATCTTAAAAGAATATATTTATCAAATGTTCATTAAAAATAAAATAAAACATTTTTATTAATCTGATACCATACGCAATATTATTTCTGGAAATGGCGGAATCGAAGTAAAGTGTTGCCGATAAACACCAGAGAAAAACGAAACGACAAACATCGTGTAAATGCGTCGAATCACTAATCACTCGGTAGTATCATATTAATTGGTTTTCGAGCGCGCGCGGCAAATGGACCTCGGCTGATACAGCCGACACTCGAGTTCGGAGAAAGAAAACATCCGAAATCTCGGTGTGGTCCCCTACTTAAAGACCCGATAGCGGGTTAATCTAATTGTGACGCTTTTTCGTCCACGTTGCCGCCGCTGACGTTTATTATGGCGCGTTCATCAACGGCGGCCGGCGAGTTTGTGTATTTGAAAAACTATGTCAACGGATATTATTATGGAGATAGCGCTTCGGCAAGCCGATTATCCGAATATCCCTTACACGAAACGTCGATTATTCCATTACCGCTTATCCGGGATATCGATCGCGCCGAAAAGGATACGGCCGCGGCGCGTTGTACGGACGTCCAACAAACGCATAATACGCGTATAATGCGTGTAGCTGGAATTTTGCTCGGCGCGTTACATAAACATTGATTATCAAAGTGCGTTCTCTGAATAAAGACTTACCTAAAACCGAGAAAGAATTTTTAATTTTGATTATTAGTTTTTTAAAGTGTATAAATGTGTTATTATTAAATATTATATCGTACTTTAATATAATTCAACGCATGTATTGTGATACGTATACAATATAGACATGCACTATTAAAATATTATTTTATATAACTTAACACTGTTAATATATAACTTGCTTTAGAAACTGCATGGAAAAATATATATATTGAATAGGATTCTATTTTTTGATACAATTGCAATAATTTAGTGAGAAACTGTTCTAGATTAAATTCTACGTTCAACAGTTAAATATAGGTCTTAGAAATATGAATATATCGTAATGGAAACTTTGCGTGAAAAAATAATGACATTGATCCCCTTCGTTGTTTTTGCATTAACCAATGCGGAAGATGCGTACATACTATTTGCGAATTTGTTAAGCAGCTGGGTCAGGTCGGGTTATCGATGTTGCTTCTGAGACGGTGACGTTTCTATTTTCTTTTTTGCGATGTTCTCAGCGGAGCACTTTTGCTGCACATTAATTTTAACTATTAATAAATGTATCCAAATGCAACGTACTATGTAACGATGCATAATATTATACGGACAAATCATAAACTGTTTAATACTTTTTGCAACAATTCGTTTAATACTGTTGCATTTGTCTTAAAATTTTAGTAAAAATGTATTTTTAATTACAGCTTTTAATAAGAAGAAAGTACGGTTACGTGTGATAGGATTGAAAAAATATATACAGCGAACAATTATAGAGATCCTTTAGAAGGAACAAGTAACGTGTATATCTATATTTCCAGACGTGCAGCAACTTACAAGTTCTTGTCCTCATTTCGATGTACAGATATGGATTATAAATTTGCGATAGTATAAAAGGATACAAAGAGATGACATCGTGATTAAACGAATGTATGCCTTTGTTAAAGGCCTTGGAAATATTTACAGTACTGCAAAAAAATGTTGCAACTAGTGTTGTGCATTATATAGATAAACACAAAGTATCGCGTAAAAATTTCTTTGATCAACTCTTTAACAATCTAAACGGGAATAGTTATCGCTTAATCAAACTTTCTGCAAGTGGTTCTGTGCACGTGATAAGTTGTACAAATGAAGTAGCAATAACGTTTGACGGTTTAATTGCATTTATACACTCGATACTAGGTATCTTTCCATTTAGATAACAATCACGATTGTCTTGCACAACACAGTCCGCCGGTGTGTAGACAGAGATTACGAGTTCTTAATTACCTATAGATCGAAAAGAGTTATCTCTTATTCGAAAATTCTATGGAAAAATAATTCGCTCGGATCCCGCTCCTAATTATCAAATACTTCAGCCTTAAAATGATATGGTAGATATATCTTCACATTGTTATGCTGATTTATCTATTTAATCTAGATATGAATTCTCGACGTTGCAAGGCACCAAATACTTTCCAACACAATTAGCAAGAAAATTATACATTATAAGATAATGGCTTTAGAAAATCTAATTTTTCGAACTGTGGATCGAAGACAAATAAAAAATTTTACGAATCTTTAATTATTAATTATCTTCTTTAATTATTCGTTTTCTACTAAATTGAAATTAGATTATATTACTAGCTCTCTGTCATATATTCCTTTTACTTAATAGTTAATCGTTTATATTCAAAGATAAATTATATTAAAAGAAGATAATAGGAATGGTAACAAAACATAATGGGAAACATACGGGTGAAAATGACAAAGTACGAAGCTGATTCGTTGAAAAATTATTATTTTTTTCCATTCTGGCACGAATCGTAAACACAACATAATTTATAAATTAACGTACACAATCATCATCAATAATTTACACAATTCTCGTGAGCGTTTCACCATTACAAAAGATAATATGCTTTCGCTTGGGAATCGGAGATCAAAACCTCATCGGAGACAAGCCTTTTTGGTGCCAAAATAGCTTGTTTTGTAAAACAGAGGAAGGGGAGATGAGCTTGAGATTCGGAATATTTTTGGTCTCGTCCAGAGTATGAGAAACATACATACATTGCATACATATTGTAATAAACTGTTTTTTTTTTCGATTTGACGTAAGTTTAAATTAACGAGTGAAATTGAATTTTCTCTCTCTCTCTCTTTCTCTCTCTCTCTCTCTCTCCCTCTCTTCCTTCCTCTTTCAGTTTGCTGGCAGAGTGACGGTAAGGAATAAATGGGTAAAATGGGAGATGAGTAAAATGAAGAATCAATAGAATAAAGACGAAAAGAGGAAGGGAGAAAGCGAAGAAAGAACAGATGGGGAAAGAGAAAGCTTGACTCATGAACGGGATAACAAAATAAATAATAGAAGCATTAAACATGATTAATCACTTAACAACGTAACTAGAGATAATAATAATATTAATAATAATTAATAATATTAATAATATTAATAATAGAAATAATTATTATATGAAAATGGCTATACTTGTTAATAATTACAAGAACAGGTCTGGCATGGCGATCGCTTAACTGCCCGAAGACACGTCGAACGTGTTTATTCCTTTCTCATGTCTTTCCTTACTTAAGTTACTACATTTCTTACGCAAGAGATTCTGTCAGTTTAAGGCTGAATCGGTGCAAGGGATAACGTCAAGTCAGAGGTCTCGATACTCACGCTTTAATAATTATGCTGTAGAAGAATTGAAAAAAATAAAATAAAATAAAAAATAAAAAACGCATTTGAGAATTAAGCAACAACTCAAAAGTTGGATGGCACTTCAATTAATCGCACGACTTAAATATGCAAGTGCTTTCCGCTTTGTGATCCTGGAATATACTTGAGTAATTTTTCTAATGAATATGTGAATCCATTCATTAACTCATGAGTATTAATTAAATTAAAAAAATAATTGGAAACAATTTTATCGTTTCACTTGCTAAAAAAAAGAATTTTTAAAACATTAGAAACAAAACAATTTTTAGATTATCGATGTTAATAGAAAATAAATTGATAACAAAATCAGTGTATTGCGATGTAAAAAAAATATTTTCAGCTTTCCACCTATGAAATAAACATTATAATTTATCAGCTTAAAACACGTAACAGTTTAATGCAATAATAATGATTAAAGATGTCAAATATTAATTGTGCGCCGTTTGCGCCAGTTACAATCGATCGCTTTATGACACTGCTTCTTCAGGAAAGCATCAGCAATTAGCAAAGGATAAAGATCGTTCGAGTATTATCAATTAAAGGGCAGAACGAATGTCCCCCGATTCGACGTCCTCCCTCGTGCGTCGCACTGTACGACAAACACCTTCCAAGCAATCGTTCGATCGAGGGGGCAAGTAAAATGGCAAGCAGAGAGCGACAATACTTTCTCCTTAATAGCTACTTACTCGTCCCATTCCTCTAGAAACGCTTAATCGATATGTAAGGTAATTAGAAAAAACCTCGATATACAAAAATACAGATATACGTACCTATGCGCCGCGTTGCGCGTGCCACGAGATTATCGGCACTGATACTTTTTCCTTTTTTGCGACGAGAGGAATAGGAGACACATCGGGAGAAGTACATGAGTATACATACATACATGTATAATGTAAGGATTAAGGACGAAACGGTCGAGGCGAAGTAAGCTCGAGTATTATGTCGGCGCGTGCTGCTCAGCGAGTCACCATACAACTATCGTAAAGCTACATGGAATTGACGTTTCCGAAACGAAGGACGAATTTTTTCGCAAAGCCGAGCGAATGGTATACCTAATGGATATTTCGTTCGATCGACAGTATTAATGTATGATGGAGAAACAATGATTCCTCCATCATACATTTGTGCTAATATATTAATATACGGCAAAATAAAATTTCGTATCATTAACGTGCTCCTCTTAAATTTTTCCTTATTCACTAATTCTCGACTTTTATCATTTTTCTTTTTTTAGTCTTTATACGTTTTTACTTATTTTATTTGTATCCTAACTTTACTTCTGCGATAAAAATTGCGGTGGAAACATTAGTAAAATGTGCACCGTAATGTAGATACATTTCGCGTACTCGGTGACCCTGTTAGAGCGACATTAACGTGTTCAATTCGCCATTCACTCGGCCCGGCGATTTTATCTGCGCGGAGATCATGGCTCGAGTATATATTTTAAGATTGTCTTTGTCGATTCACAGCGCAAAGATATCTGTCGGATTCGCCCTTTTACGCTTAAGCACCACAACCCGTTCCGATTAATCACGCCGCAACGGTCGCTGTTCGCATACACTTAGTTTCCATAGGAAAACGCTAAAAAAACTCGAAGAGACCGTATCGATCGCGTCAATTTGAGCGTTCGATCCTCGATAATCAACCGATGCCGCTTCATTAGCATTTCGAGGTACGAACAACTTCCAAACTGAGCTTCACATACATTCGACACCTTTCGAAGCAAAGTCATAACTTCGAGTGTACGTATAAAAAAATATTTTATTTCCCTACCGGCGTGCGGCGGCGCGAATAACCACAATCTTTACAATATTAGAACGTAATAATAGTGTCAATAATATTACTCACTAATTAACGTTACCTCTATACGATTTATTATGCTTTATAACGTTGAGTTTTTTTTTTCTATCTCTGCAGGTACGGATACGCTTCTTTCTTTTTCACACTATCTCGCAGTCGTTCAATTTTTCGATAGCCGCACTAACAAAATGTCCATCGCGAGAGGACGCGACCGCGGTACATTTATATAACTATTAATACATCACTGCTTTGCAAGTTCCTTCGACTTACCTAGAAAATTGTCTTAACAATTTCTCAAATAACAACAATTTGAGCAGGTTTCGGGCGAACCGACGAGGATACAAATGGCGACTCGCTATTTACAGATATGGAACACGTTCAGAAAAATATTGGTGATAAATAAGCTCGACGAAAGAAGTGATTCTCGTCTCGTCTAGTCTTAAATAATCGATATCCCCTACATTGAGATTATTTGTGAGATTACTCTCACTATCTTGTCACCAATAATTTTTCTCCGTTTCGCAAATCGAGCTCGACCGACGGATATGTTCTAAACAGTATAACTTAAGAACTGCACACCGGAGCCTAATATAGATGTTCTCTATATCTTTCGCTATGACACGATTGAATCGGTGCCATTTCTTAGCTATATTGAGTAATTCGCAAGCAATACTTTGCATCCCGATGCATTTTTAGCTGAAGAATTTATATAAAAAATAGAAAAAATGGAAATAAAAATATATCAAAATTACGAATTTTATTAGACCTCAATGTGCAGTTTGCTGAGATTGACACGTGTACTTATCGCGTGTCCGAAATGTTTGTCTGAAGAATTTGGCACGTGTATTCGCGTCGCTAATGGGCTGCGTTTCAGTTTTATTTTTTTTTACAGTTAACGTTAAATATTAGGAAGATTCTCTTTCGCGAAGAAACAACGCGCGATATGATCAAATATGTACATACGATATTATTGGATACGTGGTCGTCTTACGAACACGGTAAAAACACGATTCGACTTCGACGCCGAGCCTTTAAGCACCGCTTCCCATATATCTTCGTGCGCCGCGCTGTATTTGCGCGGTCGAGCAGGAATGCTTCACTTTTAGCTTGTGTGCCTTAATTTTACGCATCGAGAACGAGAGAGCGAAAGATGTACAAAGAGAGCAACCGGCTAGGTGACACATCTTTCTCATAACAATAATAATCAAAGAACATCCGAGACAACTATCGATATAGCGGAGTGAGTTTACGATCTTAAAAAATAAAATGCAATTTCAAGAAACTTTCTAAACGAGTTAACATCAATATTTTATTAAAATAAATTGCTATAAGAATAAGCTTGTTGATAAGTGAATAATTTATTTGAAATAAACTCTTCAACGAATGCAAATGATTCTCTCGTCAATACAGAACGCGTATTTGAATCGCATTGTTGTCGGACTGTTCTCCGGCCGAAATTGTAATCGCGATCAGTGCCGCGATGAAGCGTTTACGAATGTTGGAACGCGACTTCGCGGGAGAAAAATTAGACGGAAGCGGGGGTCAAAGAGGTGCGATAATACTGTTCGGCATTGTTCGCATTGACACGCGCGATCGAGGCATGAAGGGATGATGATATCTAGGCAATCCGCGGCGGACTGTCAGGCGAAAAGTTATTTATTTCTCGATAAATAATACAATATAATACTCACGGAAGCAAAGCTTCAATTCATCAGCTCTCCATGATGTTTCCGGTCCGCGAATTTAATTCTTTCGTTGAGAAGGGCACATGAGAGAAGATTTTAGTCTGGAAACACGACAAGATTGCGATAATTCGTTACTTTACTTCGGTGAAGTCACCTTTGGATTGCCAATGTTATGCGCATATTATATTTGTGACTAAACGTCAAAAGAATATTTATATATATCTTTTAATAAATAATCAGCAACCGTGAAATTTTCATAAACCATATCAACAAATCCTTCGAATTTATCAATACGCAATCTATTCTTCCGCATAAAAAAGCTTAAACACGGCGGAAGCGTAAAATCAACGCGTCTAGCTGCAATCTCTTCCGAAGGAGCCGTTTCAAAAATTTCAACTTCGATCACAGACTCTGTTAGCGTCCGTCGGAACTCCCCGGGGAGATCAAATTCCAATAGCGAAACAAATCCTCCCTGCCACCGATCCGTTCTACCAGATCGCGATCTCTTCGAATATCGATCCCTTTCTAACGTTCGACCGATGCCGCGAAACTGGCTGAGCGACGACTCCGTTCCATCGAGGCGTATCCGCGGAGCCCTAATCGGCCCGCCAAGCTTCCCGGAGATCCTCGATCAATTCTGCCACGATGTCCTCGCTGGGATCTGGAGCCAGAGTGCAGCCAGGGTCATCCGACCGGCCGTCGTCATTCGGCTTTGATGACCGCCGACGGTGCCGCCGCGGGTGCCGATGACACGTTCTGGCCGAAGGTAGGACACTCCTCGCCGGCGAGTAGACCGGGCTCGATCTTCGGGATGGGTCCATCTGCGCACCGATTGTGAGTTTTCAGATGCCTGGTGATCATGTCTCGACGGCAGGCCGCGTAGGCGCACTGCGGGCATTTGTACGGCTTCTCGCCGGTGTGAGTGCGCTGGTGCGTGCTGAGGTGGTCGGATCGGCTGAAAACTTGCCGGCAAATTCGACACGTGTACGGTTTAACGCCGGTGTGCAGTCTCATGTGCCTGGTTAGCATATCCGACCTGGCGAAGCTCCTCTGACACACGTCGCAGAGGTACGCCTTCGCCGAGGCGTCGTTGAGGCCTTGCCGACGGTGCCTGGACGCCATGTGCTTCGCCAGACGATCGTGCAAACTAAACATTTGCCCGCACTCCGGACAAACGTAAGCCACATCCGTGCCCGGCGCCATCTCCTCTACGACGGGCATCACTTCCAGGTTGTATCGCACCGCGACGCTTTCCTTCGTAGTGGGCGACGCGACGTCGCCTCGCACCACGGGCACGCTGACGGAGCCTCGCGTCACCATGCCGGGCGGCAAGAGCTGCAAAGCCATGGACCGGGAGGAGGCCGTTGCGGCGGCCGCTGCGGCGGACTGCAGCATCAGGTTCTTCATGGAGAGATCGAGCGGCGATTCCTGCGGACTCGTGCCGTCGCTCTCGAGGGAGCCGCTTCGCGGCGGATGATTGACGATGGAGGAGGAGGAGGAGGACGAGGTCGAGGCAGGTATCGTCCACGCTTCGTCCCACCTGGGCACGACGTCCGAGTCGGAGTGGCTGCGTCCGCGCAGGATGTCGCTCGACGTCGGCGGCAGGTACTTCTTGTGTATGTACTCGATCTGCTCGAACACGTTGCTGTACGTGCTGCACAGACTACTGTACGGCGAGAAGCTGGTCCGTGAGAGCGGCGTCTGCAACGACGTCGCCGACGGCAGCATCATCGCTGCTGCCGTCACCGCCGACGCAGCCAGCGACTGCGAGCACTGACTGCACATACACTTCGGCGCCGAAAGTCGATGGTTGTTCTGGTACGGCGAGTAGCGATGTCGGTGGTGATGATGGTGATGATACGAGTAGCGATACGGTCGGTGGGGATGATGGTGATGCTGCTGGCCGATCTCGTTGAGATCCTCCTCGGTCGACGAGGTCACCGATTCCGCGTCTTTTAACCTCAGCGGAAGCTGACCGACGATCGGCGTGGTGTCGACGGCGGACCGCGAGGATGATGATCTGGGCGAGCCGAACACGTCCTCTTCCTCGGATACGGGACCGCTGCCTTCGAATCTCAGTACCTCGCCTTCGGACGGTGAGCTTCGATGGGCCTGCAGCGTGTCCACAACTTGCTCCAGCCGTCTTCGTTTCTTGCGGGGATTCCGATGATTGCGGTTGGCCGTCGCCGCGAGGGTGTTGTTGTTTGTACAGGAGGGCGGTGGCGGCTTGGCCGGGCCCGGGGGCGCGGCTGCGGCGTCCTCCACGGCGCTCTCGGCCATCGTCATCGAGGATGCGCGGCACCCGCCGCCTGGGCCCCTTATGCCACCTACGACACCCTCGGCTACCACCGTACTACCTCCCACCTCGTCCTGAAACAATCGAACGACGACGATGTGGTTATTCGATGCTCGCATAAGCTGCCTTGATGTTTATGTTAAATTCGGCCTCATTGCTGCGTTATCTTAAGAAATGATCAAATCGCACCTTTTTACTGCTCTAAAATATATTATGCTAATATAAAATGCATTATGCTTATTTTGAATGAGATCTAATTCTTAAATTTCACGTTGGAAATTGTTCAAAGTATGTAGGTCGGTTTTAAGTTTCGCAAGATATGTAATTTGGTCGCAAATTAATTTTCGCGAAATAACTCCCGATTATACGTTACTGTAAATTCCAGCGCCACTGGATTAGATGGTATTTTCTTCGTAGTGTTGTTGTGTGTGTGTGAATAACGCTAAATTGCTAATGATAGTAATTGAGTTGACGTATCGTAGTGACACTTATGTAGGCGAGATTGAGGTTCGCAGGTGCTAATAAACTACGACTACGTAATGATATATGATGTTATTTAGAATTAGCTGTAGCGCGATTAATAATATCGCGACGTTATGGAAAAATAAAATTTGGTAATCGCGCTCAATATAATCACTGCGTACAGCAGATATTTATTACTGATCATAGTAAATAAATTTCCAAAGCAAACTGCATGTTCACATTACCATAAGTGCAACGAGTTATTAATTAATAAGATTAACAAGAAATAAAAATTCAAAACTGTCATAATAAAACGTAGAATTTATTATATTATTTATGATGGAAAATTTTTATCTATGAAATTATGTGAATTTAGAGACAGAAGTTTTATACACGATAAAATAAATGTTATCTTTATATACAATAAAATAATATCTTTGAAGAGAAATTTAACAAAAATAAAAGAGCCTAAAAATTTCTTATAAAAGTCTCGTGACTGCCAAGACGTCTGAAACGTGTTGCGTTATTCGTGAAAGCGATGAAACATCTGTATAAGTGTAGAATTCTTGCCATCTCTCAATTCTAAAAAAAAAAAACAGGTATCGACGTACCGAACCAACAGGTGTATGCCGCGCGAGACACGTCTGGGAACGAACGGTCGAGGTAACGGAGGCTTCCTGAAGGACGGGGGGGGGGGGGGGGAGACGATGAAAAAGCGCCGAGTCGTCGTAACGAGACGCGATTAGAATATTTGTCACGTTTTTGCGCCGTGATATCGGTCGGTCATTTGTCATTAGCGCTGTGACCGCCATTAAGAATTGATAGACGATCGCTTCTCGGCGAGATCGCACTCGACGCCGAGCTGATTATCGCAACGCAGCTCCGTTTCGGCCGTTTCACAACTAACGGAACATTTTTTCTCCAACGTTCTCGATAAAAAAAAGAACTTAACTTTGTAAAAGTGACATCAGCAATTATTGATACTATTAAGTCTCCGATAACGTCTTTACCGACGAATTTATTAAAAACGGCAGAAATTCATCAATGAGCTAATTAATTTGATTATTCATTAAGACGCTACTGTGTTTCCTGGAATTTATAATAAAGAAGTAACACGCAAATAGTAATATGCGCTGCCAGTATTTTCCATTGATAGGATAAATATTGAAGTTTCGGCGATGCCCCGGTTCCCACGAAACGATGGGCAAGAAACAGTACATCGTGGGATTTTTTTTTTCGCATTTCTACCAATGGACCAGACTGTTCGTCATGTTCAACGTGACAACGGCACTTTGTCATAAGGCCACGCGATGTAACTCGAGAGGTATATTCGCTGAATATTTGAAATTTAAATCGCGAACAAGCATAAACGCATGAATCACCAGACAATCGATGACTAGTATTTAATCCGGGATTTTTTTTTAACAGCGTGGGCGAATTTCCGTTGGTTGTGTTAGCGTTTTAATCTTATCTCGAAAGACTCCATTATAAGTTATTCTTATCTGCGGTCTTTTATGAATGAAAAGTCAGCAATATACTAAAGATCAAGCGTGATGTAATTAATTCTCTGCGTTGCGACATTATTCGGGCTTCACGTTGAGATTAATTACACATTATTTGAACTTTAGGATTTATCTTTGCCAAGAATTTTGAGTTCCAAGACGTATCAAGTAAAATGAGGAATGTGAATCATTAATTTTCTAAAAATAATTATTAAATAAAGCAAAGAGAAGTAAAAGAAGTTAATATAAAGTTTTTAGCGTGCTGCTTTTTGATATCAATCAATGCGAAAAATCAACACGAAAAATTACAATGTTTCTCTACCGGTGCAGTCAATGACTCGATGCGACGATAGGCGCCACGCGTACGTGCATAATCTCGATTGCAAGTCCGCCTTCAAGTCTTAATAGCACACCACGGTCATAGAATAGAGATTCTACTTGGCTTCCTGGAAAAGCGCGGGACGTCGAGTCGCGGAGCCGCCGGAGAGTCGTCGAACGGTTTTCCAGCGGCTCCAGCGTGCTGCATACCGACGCGTACGTGCGTAGTGCGCCATTTCGAGACCGATCTTCGCGGCCGGCGGCCCCGCTTACCTCCGATGAATACCGAGAAATCCGTTCATGGAGAAACCTGCGAATTCTTGGGCACGGACTCAACGCAGCGATGAGCGACGGACGCTGATAGCTGCTTAAATGATGCCTCTTAAGCGACTTAATGCGATTGAAGGCGATTTATTCCAGTCTACGCGCGTCCTTCAACTTTACGTCACCGGAGCACTCCTAGGATTCTAGAATAAGGACTCGTCGCTGTCGCGCTTTTGATATAAATCGCGCCTTTGATAGAAACGCGCACAAAAAACTGCTTTATGCGTTCGAAAGTCTTGTTATGCTGTTCTTTTAAAGAGGCAGAATGAATATTAACATCCTGATTATTGATTGTTTTTATTAGCTAGAATTGTGACACATTTGTGGGACACGTAGTGTGTCAAAGAAACGCGCAAAAGAAACCGCACATTCGTTGCGGGAGACTCTTGGATCAAGTGTTTGGTTAGATGTCCTCTTAACAAAAGTTACATTTATCCTGCCTATTCAATGCCTAGACGCATACTTGAGCGGTTGTTTGATTACAAAACCGCATCAATCAAAAAGAAACGTATAAGTCGTTTAGAACTGAACTGTCTGTTCCATGAAGCTTCGATAAAAGATCCGAGTCTTGTTTGGCGGTCGTCGGTGTTTCTTTCTACAGTGGCTATCCTTTTAGTCCTTTCGACGCCGCCGCACACTCGTCCCCGCCTTCATTCGCGAAGAGAAAGGGCCTCGCTGATCGGTCGTAAAACGTAAAGGAGACTCATAAACGTAGTGAAAAGATGTCAGAACGTAAAGTTGAGAACAGGTCCCCGAAGAGAGCAGCGTGGGCGCACTCACTCGCTATCTTCCCACCACATCCTGCTTCCATTTTCTTCCCTTTCCATTTGGTTAAGGAGTACCTTTCAAGAATTTCGCTGGGATATTTTAAACAAGACGGCTACGATTCAAAAATTTTTAAATAAAACCAAAATTAAAAAATAAGTAAAAAAAAAAAAGAAAATAGAACAAAATTGTGATATTTTAATTAACGCGTAGTGAGGTTTTTACTTTATGAAAAAAAGTAAATGTGTTTGAGCAAGATATACGTATTGAAAAAAACAGGAGAGATATTGTATCCATGGTTTGATACACATGTAATGATTTGAGGATACGAATTTGCACAGGAGAGCAGAAGATTCACTGAGAATCATTGAAGAATTCCAGCAGGAATGCCTTCGGGCAGGCACCTGTAACTGTGGCTCGACGGGAGAAACAGAACAGGTTGAGACATGGGCGTGGGTGCAGCGCTTGATCTTTTTCTCCCGTACGATCTGTCCATATACTGGCCGCTGCACCACAGTAGCGATGGGTATAAGTAGCGTGCGAGTTTTCGCGTTATTTTTTTGAGAATGACAGATAATCAATTTCGTACAAGTCTTCTATTTCCTCAAGATATAGATATTTTTTGTTATAATATTTTTTTAGATAAAGTCTCTATTTAAATTACAAAATCTATTTAAGAATTTTAGAAATATATATACTTTGTACATGTTCAAAACTATGATTGATTATCAATTTATATAACTTGTAATCAAAATATAAAATTTGATAACGCAATCTTAATATAAACGTAAGATAATCGCGATCGTTCTTTTTAATACTATTTTTTTATTCAACACGTTGTCCATCATTCTTTTTACTTATGAAAATAAAACAGATACAACTGAAAAAATGAAAGAAAGAAGTCGAATAATCTTTACGTAAGAATGTAGTTGGACACGTCGTAACACAAACGCGACTCGCCTCTGTCGCTACCGGTCGTCCATCCGGCGTTCCTGCTTCGGAAAGGAAGAGCGGCCTTAGGGCAGACAGGCTCGCCGCGGTGGCGGTAGGACTCTGGCGAACTGCTACCAAAAAACCAGACGGGCTACCGAAGGGAAGCCGATGCTTGGTATCTATATAGGCTACGAGGTAGCGGAGTAGCGACCGTCGGAGCGTATCTTCCCGCGAGGGGCGAGGTCCGCAAAAAGAGTCAGGGGGGATCGAGTCGGCTGGCGATCGAAGGTCGACGATCTGTCTCGGCGAACGAGCGCTCGTTAACCATTAGGCCTATCCGCGGCACCGGCCGGCGGCTCGTCTAGGAGACTGACAACGTATATCAAGCCCACGAGCTGCACGCCGCAGGACTCGTTCGCCACGCACACACTTTTCCGCGGAACGGGTTACAGAAGCACGCCATTTTTCTCATTCTGTTTCTTTTCTCTCATCGTTCCGTCTCCCTTCGCCGTTTACTCTCTGGACCTCATCCTATTCTCCGTCTCTTTCTCTTCCCCACGAAGCGCGTTTCCTCGATACGGTCTCCGAGCGATGCAAAGAAGTCGCGAGCCCGAGTGAACGTTCGTCGCGCGACAGATTTTATCGTCGACGGAAAATTACGGGTTATCGAGGGGGTGATTAATGACCACCCGCTGGATATTGGACGGTAATTAAACGCGTGGCAATTTGTGCGCCGCGCAGATATGGTGCGCGCGCGGCGCGACTGACAGGCCAACTAGAGCTGATTTAAAGTTTTATGAGACGAGCGAGGCGCGCGCGTGATCGTCCATCTCTCTTTCTCTCCGTATCTCTTTCTCGACTTCACCGGCTCATCCCTTTCCTTAATACTAACGCGCCGCCACTTTTTTTATGTTGGTTTTTTGTCGCATGTGTATAACGCGCTGCATATCAAGTGTAACGGGACTGCGTTACGACTTTTTAACAAAAATAAGATCTACACATTTTGGTTTTTACTAAAAAAAATTTAATGACGAAATTTCGCGGATAATCAATCAGTGAAAAAAAAAAAAAAAAAAAAATCAGTTAAAACAAGCGACAATTTAGCTTGTATATTTATATATTATTTGAGAAACGATTACGATTCGAAATAAGCATCTAAATGTGATACTTCGTGGTTTCGCACCGCGATGGACATTGAAGAATCGCCAAGAGCTCCATTAGATAACTTCCACGAAAAGATGTCATCTCGAGGAGATGCGGTTTTTGTGGAGCGCGACCGCGACGATGAGGCGGGACTTGGCGCTCATAAACAGGTTATAGAGCGTCGTCGTCCTCGACTCTTACGATCTAGTTAACGCGATTCGTCGATCCGATTGGCGTGTAATCGATCGCCCTCACTTCTATAAGGGGACAGACTAGAATTCGCTGAATCACACACTGCCGTCGGGACAATTCGTTGACGCGATAACGCCCTGTATTTTCCGATTACGCTTGTTGACGCCGGAACGACAATATCTGACGTCATGCATTATTTAATAAGAACGTTAATTTTGTATTCATATTAATGCAGTATATATGTCGTGCAAGTGGAAGAAGAAAACAAGCGTATTTACCTGTACATATTATACATGTGCTATATTAATTCTCTTTGTCCGCGTGTTTTTAATTCAACTGTTTCTTCCCTCATGTTTAAATGCATTACATTTCAGTATTGCGTTGAAATCGTAGTCTAGTTGCTATTTTCTGCTTACAGACTTTTGAAAAAAAAAAAAAAAACTTTTAGAAACACGATATATTTCCTTCATCCACTTGTCATAATTTCGAAAGTCCATCAACTTCTCTACCACACCTTGGTGAGTTTTAGTCAACCGAGACGCATCGCAATGTCACGCTATTCAGTCGACATTAAAGCAAATTCGTTTCGACGGGCGCATAATCCGATTATACCGGTCTCTCATTCGGTCGCGTTGTCGTTTTCCCGGCGCCGCCTCGCATTTCATTCCACGTCTACACCCGGCCGACGCCGCAAAACGCGCGCGTCCCATTACTGCGCGTAAACGCTCGATACTCCCTCGTTTCATTTTCCGAGGTGCAGGCTCCAGATATATCTAGATAGCGCCGCGAAAGCCAACCCATTCCCGCGAGATTATTATTTAAGTCTCTCTGTTTGTCGGTTCCCGAGTCGACTCGTTCGCGGAAGGGAGACGACGACGACGCCGACGACGACGACAACGACGACGACGACAACGACGACGACGACGACGACGACGACGACGACAGAGATCGAAGAGAGGAGCCGAACGAGGTAGTCTGAAAATACGTTCCTGAAATTATCGTTATCCGACGAGGGATCTCCGTGGCGGCGGAGATCGTCGAGTCGTTAGTCAGTCGGTTTCGCGATCCCGAGATCCTCTCTCCGAGTGTTGAAAGAGAGAAAGAGAGAAAGAGAGGCGCTGGTAATTAAACTCTCGCGCGACTTTGCTTGCCGTCGTTCGTCCGGCCGACGTCGTTGGCTTTTTACGGTTTGCACCTTGCACGCCACGCCACACCATATCAGAGTGGGAGACACGGCGCGTATGTCGGCGCCTTACGGGCCAGCGTAAAACTGGCCGGTAATCATTAACGAGCTAGCGCTCACTCGACGAAAACCAAAGAGAGCCGCGACGCACCTGAAAAAGCTTACGTGTGTATACAGGGTGTCCCAGAATCTTCGAACTATATTATAATTCAATTCACAAGTCAATTCTTTCCGAAAGAATGTTAAATAATAATAATAACAACGTTGTCATATATTTTAAGAAGATAAAATTTTAGAAAAATAAATTTGAAATGAGTTTTTGTTTAATAAAAATGTTAGTGAAGGAACATTATCTATTATTTTATAGATTTATCAAATAAAATTTCGCATCGATTAAAGTATTTAGGTTGTCGCAATGATCTGAGTGCCAGATGAAATGGAAATGTTCGAGCCCGCGGGCGTATTGCGACAATTTAGAATATATATCCGCGATGACGACAATGCGACGGTGGCAGTGACGTCCGAATCGGCAAATAAACAGCCAATTCATTTAACATTTGCTCTCCTACCCGCTGTTCGCAGTCGACTCCCTTGCGTCACGACGTTAAAGTGTTCCATGAATTCATAACATTGACAACGCAATACAAATAGCGTCGTTTATAACAATGCACGTCGTTTATAACAGCACGATTTATTGTGCGTCACTTGGCATGCATTGTGGGCCATAAACATTGAACACAATTTGCTACCGAATTGCATAAAGTCACACGTGAAAAGAACGCAATAAGAAAATAATTTTACGGTGAGCTGCGATCGCGCGTGTGTTTAGTAAAAAATAATAAAATTTTACAATCAGCTGCGTGTAAAATCAAGTAACATTGATTTTTTACAAACCCTAATACTGTCGTAAAAATGCGCTCTGAGAGCGTGCATTTAAACGCCGTGCACTCGATATCCTTGTAACATGCACGAGAAAGTATCACTGTCTGATTAGGCTGACATAAACTACTAGTTACAACCGACTGCAGGATTGAAACAAAACGCACGACAAAGTTGAGAATTTCGAAGAACATAAGCATACCGATAATATAACGCAATACATCTGATGCGGTATTTAGAGTAAATATAATTCACCAAGTAATTTTTATATTAATATTTTATGTGTGAGAAAAAAATCATGCGGCTTACGAATCGATTAATATAGATAGCGACAGCAAAAATTGGCGAAATATTCATTACTTCAATATTCAACAAATTGTGTTTCAAACTAAATGCTTTTTTCGGTCCGAAACATTTCGATCCGAGATATTTCGGTACGATGCAGGCTAGGGTGTTGCATGCGCGCGAAGCTGTCTCGATGCCGCATCGGAAGAGTCATGGCACCGCAGTGCAGCAGGACTGCAGGCTCCGAAATGCAGCGCAGTATGCGACCATGTGCGGTCACGAGTGTACGCAGCTATGCCGGAAAAATGCAACTGACCGGAAATTCGCGAAAAGCAGAGAAATATGTACAAGATGCGACGACAATCGCGCGGCGATACTTTCCACGAGTCGGACGCAATTATTATCGAACTAAAGTTTAACCGCGCGCGCGAGGAAGCGAATCAAGCGTTTATAGCGGTAATTATGCTTTAGCTTTGACGATAATATCTGATAAAAGCGATAAGAAGGAAAAGTTTACGAGCCAATGGTCAAGCTGGGGTTTTTGACGCGCCGAGAATTACAACGTCCTTCAAGAAATAGTTTCTTATAGTGAATCACGATCGTTAGCGCGATCGTCGCCGATAAGGTAGATGATGTGCAGTCAGAAAATAACCAACAATCCGGAAAAACAGTATGACTAAGACGGAACGACTTTTACAACATAGCGTTTTAGTTGATTTGCGCGAGGACGACCTTCCGAGAAATCTGTGAAACGTGCGTGCATGCGCAAACAATCAGACTGAGTTGCAGAATAATAATTTTTGAGAATATGATATACTTTTGATATGTAATAATACGACAATCCTTTAGAATTTATGACTTTAAAAATTTACTTTTAAAACGATTAATAATATTTTTTCACAAATATGTTTTAAATATATGATTTCCTTTTAATATAATAAATTAATAAATTAATAAATTTTTTTTTAAATTTAATCATTCGATCCTGCATACGAAAACGTATACGTATAGATATATGTAAACACGTACGCGGATGTTACGGTCAGTTCTAACCACGGCATTCGTATGGCGGACGTTATCGCGTAATTGTGGGTTAATTCGAGGCTGGCAGGCGACAGCGTACAAGGCGTGGGCGATTCCTTAGGCCTGTCTCGTTTTGTCGTTTCGCGTAGCTGCACGCAACTGCATTCGCCGAACGACAGAGATGTCTCCTAGTAGTCTTTCAAGATCTCTGTCTAGTGCTCGTTGGACATATTTTACGCTTCGTCGCGCGAGACCGACGATTGTCCGAGTAATAATTTACATGGGAATCAGGCGCGCGAGAGATCTAGAGGCTCATTTACAATACTCGGATTCACTATGGAAAGAGAAGATAGATAAGACCAATTCGTTGCGTAAGAAAAGTACAAATATAAATCATGTCACGGAAACAATGTTGACAAATTTATAAATTTATCTCCTTCGACAATATCAAATTTAAATTGATTAAAATCGTTTTTTGTAATTTAAATTTGGACGAACTTTTATACGTACATATTAAAATATATTCGATTAAAAAAAATTATTTTTTTCACAGATTTTTATCTATGATTTACACTCCATTTCGTGACAAGTCTTTAATTATTTCAAGAGATACGTTAAGCAACGGCGATGAACATAAAATAAAAAACATAATTGACGCATTCCATTGCGTCACACGATCTGCAATGCAGAATTCTAGATATGCCGATAAATTCTACAAAACGAGGGGAAATCCTTAAGATCGCCGTCGATCTCGGCGAAGTCATCGAGCGCAGTTCAATCATCATTTATTTACGGCGCTCAGGCATTCGCACCGTTAAAAAGGAATCGCTTCTCCGAGAAGAGGAGAAGAAGGAATCTGAGGAACGAGTGGCACCTGAAAGAGATTTCCATGGAGCGATGTACGCAGATATACGAGCAGCGCGATTCTAAGTTTCTCGGTGCCAGCGGCATAAAATCTCCTCGAGCTATGCGTTATAATGCGTAAACGCAAGTTTGCGAAGAGAGATCAGCCTCGGATAGGTCAGGCCTCTCCTGGCAAGCAGGTATAGACCCAGGCCTTAATAGAAACACCCACGCCCTCATTATGTGGATATCGTAAACATTCCCCTCATTCGCGGCGGAGACCCGCGATCTCTCGTATGCAAATATCGTCGACCTCCCTCGTTCCCTTCTACCTGCCGCCGCTCTCCGTCCCATACGGCAGTTTGCACGCCATCGCGTAAAGCGGCAGTCTGTGTGCCGGGCTTAAAGGTGCTTGTTCTTTTTCGGTCACGCTCATTTCCATGTCTCTCGGTTCTCAGTGCTGTCGTTATTCTAGGATTGAGAGCCGCGACTTCTTAAGTTCAAAATTATTTATCACGCTGACGTATATAAATTCGGAATGCTCGTAATGCTCATTTGGAGAAATTGTGGATTTAGGAAAATTGGGGAAAAATGATAAAAAACTGTTCAACAATTTAAGATATCAAATAACTGGCAGCAATATATTACTCGTCTATTTGTCATCATTTGAAAATGGACATATTTCAAGCGCAATGAGAAATTCATTTATTATAGAAATGTTAAATTTGATTAAAATTTCCATACATATCTGCTCATATTAGTAGATGCAAGAAATATAACGTCATAAATAAAGTACCGCTATATGCAAAAATATTCTGTCGCTGAGACCGAATTATAAAACACGAAGGAAACCAACAGAGGAAAGGAATGACCGATGTGCCTTGGGTATAAGATGACTCACTTTCACAGAGAGTTAAATTACGAACTACCGGATATGTGGTTGCTGGTAAATGGGTTTCCGCTATAACTTCTATTATACGCGCTAACTTTCCGCGCATACAAGGTGCAGATCGAGAAATGTTGTGACGTGATTTTATAAATGTGATGTTTAATGCTTCTGAAATGTGCACGTGAAATCATAAGATTATAAAATTAGTTATAAAATGCTGATACATCATTCAAAATTTGACCTAATAATAAAGAATTTAATTATAAATTATAGACAATTATAGATAATCCTTTAAATACAAATTAATAATAAATTTTTACCTTTCTGAATTTCCTTTCCAAATATTAATTTCAGGTTACGCAGTCATTTGAATTTCGCCTTAAAATTTATTGTCCTACAGTTTATTTGTCTTACAAAGACTCGTTGTGCTGCGAGGCGAGAAATCGCGGCAGCGCGGACAATTCGGTCGCATGTGGCATGCGATCGTCACGGTACATGAGCGCGTAGTCGGCGATGATGAAGAGAGAGACGCGTTGTACTTTGTCTTAACCGTCGGGGAGTATTTCCACCCGCGCGATTGCGAGAGAGATCCGGATGAATGTGAGATGAGAGAAAGGGACAAAGAGACGATGTAAGAGCGGGAGAAGGAGGATGAACGAGAACGGGGTGAAGGAGAGTAGTAATAAGCCGGCGCACGATGATGAGTGGCCGGCGTAAATTAGCCAGCACGTAAATTAACCACCCCCGACAAGACGCCGGCAAATAACGGCCCGAATGAGGTAGGGGGGAGGGGGGGCCAGGCGCGATATCGCACCGACCCCGGGAGACCGCGTGCGTCCGGGGCCTCCGGTGAAAAAAAGGGCCCGCTTGGCAGCCGACCCTGGGGCCTTTAATGAACGTCGCGTGCCGTGCGCGAGAATGCATTTACCTTGTTCTCGCTTCCTCGAGCACCATTCACGATCTTTGTATTAATTGTTGATGCAACGATACGAATTATTTGCGTAGCGTTTAAAAATATTGAAATATCGCTTATTTTCGAAGCTTCGACTCACACGTAAAAAATTTACTTCAGCTTTAAACGGATCGCAGTGTAAGGTTTCCTTTGCTGTTCTACATTAAAGAAGACCGAACAAGACTCACTGATTCTATATATTTTTTCGAAGTCTCGGATTGTTGAATAACTATATTTATAAAATAAAATATAAGAATATATTCTCTCTAAATTTTTTTTTTTTATGCATTGAATCACGAGCTGGTAATCATTTATCATTCGTTATTGTTTTTGCAAAATGCTTTTCATCATGTCTGAACGTTCATCATCGATAAAAATCTCGATTCCAATGCAAAACGTTTATTTATAATTGCTAGAACTTGACGACTTGGCGTGAGTAAATAACTATCAGCTGCTAACTAATAATGAGTAAATAACTATCAGCTGCTTACAAATTTACTATAGCAAAAAAAAACTACACTGCAAGTATCATAAATATATATGCAGTTTTCGATATCGATAAGTGATTCTTGTATATAATTTAATTATATTCAAGAGGAAATTATTGCAACTTATGATTCTGCTGAATGTCTAATGCAGTGCGAAATGCAATCTTATTAAATTCATGAATTTTTTATTCAAATGTTTGTCTGGGACTTAAGATGATGATAATCCATCAACGTAGTTTAGCGTATTTTAGTTTAAAGATTTTTTCCTCTGCACTCGCTACAATATTTTCCCGATGTTGCGAAGGCAGAGTCAAGTGCACGCGCCGCGAAAGATCGGCGTCGCTAATTAAAATTGCCCGAACGGGCGGCGAGCGCAATTAATTAACGCGTTGGCAGTCGATGCCGCAGTTCTAATGGTGCCGAGGGACTTTACAGCCGGAAACGGAGAAACGCGCGCGCTTACCAAGCCCAAGATAGAAATTAGAGCCGTTCACGAATGCACGCGAGCCGCCCGCGAGCCGCCTATTTTTTTCACTGCCGACTCTGCAACCATGCAAACAGTATACGCGCTCGCAATCATTATAATTAGCAACGGCCTGTCTCGCGAGCAGGTGCCGATCTAACGACCGCGGTCGCCATTCGGAAACGAGACCGGTGGCGGCACGAAAATTGAAAAAAAGTCAGCCGGACACGCCGATCGTAGCATTACGTGCCGACCGCGCGCGTTTATCGGTTTTCCTTCCTGCGTGCCTGCCGACTGGATACTTGGTCATTACATAGCGTGAACGCGAGGTTTGCTTATTACACGAATTCACGTTGGCGTGGTTTTTTCTTTCGTCGAAACATCACGCACACGCCGCGTACGCATTTCCCGTGTTTGATCGCCACATTCCTGCGAGCGAGCAGTTGCCATCAAAACACCTTCAACTTGATAACGTTATTTTTTTATGTCAAAAACCACACATAATTTTCTTCACCGAAGAAGAAGAGTAAAAGTTGGAAGATTTGGATAAAACTTGACAAGTCTGTGCTGGGATTGTTAAAAAAAAATGTATAATAAAGAATATTAAAAGCAATTAAAATATTTTTACTGTTTTTTACGTAACTATTCGTATTTATGAAATGTGTAATATAAAGAGATATTGCTTCCTCCATTAAAATTATACATATAGTATACTACTTTTAAAGAAATAAAAAAGAAATGTATAAAACAAGTTGGCAGTTTAACATTATTTAACATCTAAACATAATTCTTTTCTTGTAGCACGGAATATTTCAATTGCTTTAAGTATGTACGGAAATGATACGTTAAAGTCCGAGTTTGCGAGTGACTCGAATCAACTCTGGCGAAACAGGCGCGTGGAAATACTTTACGGAAACCTGATATCATTGCGTCGAAACAAGTTGCCCATACGTTATCCGAATATCTTATCGAGCGTTTATTAATATTTCTTACGACAAAAGCATAAAGGCACGAGCGATCACGAATATTATGCAAGAACGGGATTCGTGCGGCGCGTGAGCAAAGCCGATAACGCGACGTGCAAGGAAAAACGAGAATAGAAGGCGAGTCGTTTTCACGGGTTCCACACACATTCGCGTGCGCGTCGTAGCGAGACGGTGAAATTACAGATGCTGAGCAGAGAGCAACGCACATATCTGTTTGTACAAAATACAGCTAGTCATCACCGAAAAATTATTTCACTGACAGACTGTTTCGTCTTTTTTTTTGTCAAATAAACTGAGAATTTTTTATTTTAATTATCTTGACTAATTTTATTAATTAAATTTAAAATTATCCTTAGTTAACGTAAAACTCTGCAATAAGCGTTAAGTAAACACTTTTGAAGTAAAGTCTTTCATAATTTTTGTTAAAAGTTTGGTTTTAGATTCGTCTAAAAATATATTTTATCCCGTAGAGACACGTAACCGTAAACGAAAAACAAGAACTCAAGCTAAAAAGAAACAACCGGAAGAGAAGTTCTCCATGTAGAGCGACCGAGCCACGATGCGTTATACGAGCTTAATGATATTATGTATATACAATGCTGTTCCTCATCTGTATTATGTGCCATCATACGCGAGGTTGTTGCCGACTAGCATCGTGCATTGAACGCTAAACAGTCGTCTCATATGGTCTTCAAGCTTCACCAAACATTTTCATGTACACATATCGAGAGAATCTAAGCTTATTGTGTGTGATTATTGATTTTGGAATATTAAAAAATTACATACCTCTTAGATTTCTACAGATAAAATACGTTTGCGGTAATTAATTGTAATTAGTTGATCTTTAGTGGCAATAATGCGAAAAAAAATTATATTTTTAAAGCTTAAGAATTCTTTAAATTCTCTTCTCTCTCGTTATTCATATTCGTCAGACGCACGAGCGTGTTTTCGCGATGGATGTAAGAGGCCGCACATTCGTTAGTGAGAAATTTCGCGCGATTTCGTCGAGGCGGTATTAAAATGCGACGGGGTGTCAGGCGTGAGAGAAACGCCGGTGGATCGTAAAGGCGAAATATACTGCAGTTTACAGGATTATCCGAAGTGCGATCTGCGCGGCGCGGCGCGGCTCTCCTCGCCCTCGCCGTATCCATGGCAGTTTCTATATGCCGCGCGACGCGTCCTACATAAATCACCCGCCGTAGACGCCGGGAGAGCCTTTTGAAATTATATAGCTCGGCCACGACGAGAGTCCGCCCGCGGATTTTCAGAGTTCCTCGCAGCGATATCGCGCGCGGTATCTAGATGGCAGATCGGGCCGAGTCATCGAGAGCGCGAGCGTGAGGTACGCTCCTCTCTTCTCGTCGATATATCGATACGAGGCGGCCGATCTCTTCTCCGTTCGCGTTGCCTCTCTGTCTTTCAACGAATCGACCGCTTGAGCTGCATTGCTCGTCGAGCGGTCAGAAGAGAGAACCAATTGCGAGATCTGACGGCTTTATCGGTGAGAAAAAAGGATTTGATGTTATGGAGATATGATCAACAGAAATGTGATAAATTTTTTAAGTTCGCCTATTATAAGAAAATATTTTCCTACAGCAAATATTGGAAACTATGTTTTTATAAAAGATGATAATTCTGTCAATATTAAGATTGACGTTGATAAGATTTTTCATATTTTTTATAAGGATTGATCAATTGTAATTAAAAAATTTAACGTCAAAAATAAAAATAGATAAATGATATGATAGATGAGTTTGAGCTAAGCTGTCGTGCGCAAGACTGTGATATGAATATCGCATCAAAAGATCATTAACATCAGTCAACAGGTTTGAGATAGTAGTAGCGGTGGCTGTACGCGCTAGAACGATCGCGCAAGCAGAGCGCGAGCGGACCGATCGATAGAGAACGCATCTTGGCTGTAAATCAATCCGAAGTGAATCTCGATCCGACACCCGATCCACCCAGCGTGGGCGCTTGTCATTGTTGAGCGAGCGCAAGCATCCTCGGGGCGCATTTACTTCAATGTTCAGTGTTCGGCTCAATCTCGTCGGAGGCAGAAGATCCTCGGTCTCTTACGTGCCGCTCGTAAAATTATAAAATTAAATCACACGGCGCGGAGCGAGAAATTAACGGTCCCGTTCCGCGGTCGGACAAAAACGATCCCGTCAGATGAAGTGTCGATTAATCGCATCACAGTGGTTCTCACACGACCTCGTCCCCGATTGCGGCGTCAATAAGCGTCTTCCAAGAGGTCAGAAAAAAAAAGAATAAAACATTCGATTTAATTGCTAATGTATTGCGTGTAAGTAGTCCGAAGTTTTTAGAGAGAGAGAGAGTAGCCTGTGTGTGTGTGTGATAGATGCGAGAGATCGGCGGCACTGGAAAATAGATAGAACAGATAGAACGGAAAGGTAAATGATCCGCGAGGGAGGGAGGAGGCGCGTTAGGATGGATGGACGGACGGCGCAGGTATTATATGGGGACTATGGCCGTGGTGAAGGCGAGTTTTTATCACGACCACCATCTGGCCGATCGTCATTACCGCCCTAAGTGATCCTTGCACGACCGACCGGACTTTGCACCACGTCACCGCAACTCGTTACGGGCAACGGCGGTTTTTCTCGGCTATTGCTATTGTGATGTTGTTTTTTAAATTCTGTAATTGTTTAGTCGGCAAAAGAAAAGACCGAGAGCAAAGTTTTTCGAAAATATAAAATTATCGCCAAAAGCGAAGAGATGGCGTGGATGAAGCATTATTTATAGGAATTTTAATCACAAGCTTTCCTAAATTGATGATTTCGCTCACTGCGAGGTGTAGTGATAAATGTTGTAATATGCGCTGAGAACAGGTGCGTTGGATGAAGTTACCTGAAAATGAGTTAATGAGGAAGTAACGCGTTCTGGAGACAAAAAAGAGATGTATAATATGATGAATAATTAATGGCGCGCTTGAATAAAATTTATCGTACTCGCAGAGGTTCGAGTTGCCTTCTCGTATCTCGAATAGTATCGCACAAATAAATACCTGTATCTTTCACTAATGAAATATTGTTATTGCACTTTCCATCTTTTGAACAGAAAACCGATGGCAGAAATTATGATATTTTTTTTTCGTTCTTAATGCTGAAAAAACATTAATATACTGCCACGATTCTTAATGTATTTTCCAAAATTGCGATAAATTTCATCTCTGATAAGAAGAAAAATATGCGTGGACGTTGCAGCGCGGACGCTTTGCAAAGCGTCCACGCTGCAAAGCGCTTAATTTTACATATTTTTCATTATTTACCGTAATTTATATCACTTCAAGGTTAAAGGTTTCACTGTTACAGCCCGTTACAGACTAGGACTGAATGTTATAGCTTAGACAAAGTGAGAAGGGAATGAGAAAATCGTGCACGGAAACATGGCGTCTAGAATAGCTCGTCATGTGTCTTCCTCTCATCGTTCCTTCATACTTCTCTTCGTCTTTTTGACTCGCAGAAGCATTTCTCAGCGATACGCGAAACGGAAACTGATTTATGCGACTAATTTCGGAAAACAAGTAACATGGAAGATAAATGGAGTCTGTTTGAAGCGCGAAGAACTTTCGTCACTCGGTACAATGTAGAACCTGGCACGCCAATGAATGCCTGGCATAGTTAAGTATGTTTGTGATTTTCTTGTCTTCGTTTTAATTAATTAATTGTCGTATTTGTCGCATCATACAAAAAGCAATAAGTAAACTCATTAGAAATTACATGACGCAATATATATTAGCATAAAAAATAAACATGTATGTATTGAGCTCTTATTCTTTACAAATTGTATTCATATGTACGCCCTCTCTTATTCTTGACTGACAGAACACGTAACGGAAACTGATTTATGCTATCGTGTCATCCGTTTCTCTACTAAAGCCGACTGCCTTCTTTGTTTTTGCGGGCTTTTCGTTTTACGGCTTCATCGGCAGCAATGGATTAACTGATTCCTCTACTCGGGCGGGAGTTTCTCCGCGCGGAAACGTGGTTTGATTGCCGCTATAAAGGTGTTTCGCAGCGGTTTCCTTTCGCGCTTCACCGAGGTCGACACAGACGAGTGGAATGAAGAGAACGAGATGAGGAGAAAAAAAAAATAATAAAACAGTCGCGATTCCACGTCGGGAATCGCTTAACCCGCCGGAGGCCGCGCGGAATTCCGAACTGCGTGTACTACTTTACAATGCGGAAAGAGAAACGGCGATTGCGGGTGCTTCAAGGCATACTGCGACATCGTTCTGATTCCTTAGCGCATAATCGACAGGATGGTTTTTGAGAAATGATACGAGGTCGCATTAAGAAGGAAGACTAGTGTATATTAACTGAAAATTGAAAAAATAATCTCTTTTTAAAAAAATAACCAACTATCGAAACGCCGGGCTCGTTAAATATTATGATCCTATTATTCCATATTTGGTGATACCGACGTTGACTTTCCTTAAATTCGTGACAGATAATTATTGTGAAAAAAATTTCTTTTATCAAATTAAGAATTCTTGAGATGTAAACCGAAGGAAAGACAAAAAAGAAAAACGCCTGCGGATGCAATTAAGAAAATGCACCTCCTTATCGCGATTTTACAGCGCGCCGATTTAATTAACGCGTATTAACTTGTTTGAATCGGTTTCCCTTGCCGTCCAACGACTTTCCGCCTCTCTCCGATTCGAGGAAAAAGATGAAGTGATCGTTAATAACGACGACACATTTTTAATTACATTCGGCCCACATCGCTGACGAAAATCACCGTATCAGCCGCATACTTCGAGCCGCCTGAAAGCGCCGCTCGTTCATTTATCAAAAATAATTACGAGGACTTTGACGAATGCGCCGCTGGCGCGACAAAGAGGCTTCTTTTTCCCTGCGTCTCTTGCCGCCGCGCATGATATACTTTTGCTAAAATAAGATGATCGATTAACGGTCCCGATTCACCGACTTTCATCTCGCCCGCGCCGCACCGCGTCTCGTTAATATCAACGATTTATTATGAAGTAAAACGTACCACTTTCATCTCCGGTGCAATCACCGAGAATCCTGAAGGAACTCCCAGCGTATCGCGCGCGAGAACTTGTTACAGAATCTAATGGCACACGGCTGCATTATAGCCATACCAGTCCGGAGCTGCTTGCCAACTTTCTCGAAATCATCAGCGAGCAACGTACATTGTATTCATTCCGGAGGGATTAGAGAATTTTTCCTTTTACCGCGCCGCATTTATTTTACGGCATCGTTTATATCGCGATCTTTTATTCCAATTTACGAGTTCTGTGATTGCGCATTAATCGATACAAAAACAGTATTTCCCAATGTTCACTCTCGCATGTATCTAGCTTTTCAAAGTTTAATTTCCTATATATTACAGATTCTGACTCAATTCACGATCTGCAATAAAAATATTACTACATACGTGCGTTATAAATAGTGATATAAAACTGAATATTGAGTAAAAGATTATCAGATTCTGAGAAAATACGCAATTCGTTTCATCTGCACAGATTGTTGCTCAATTTCTCAGTGTTCGCCAGTGAACTCCGTCCGTATGGAGCCTGCAATAAGGAAAATCCAGCGCAAAAGTACAGCTTACTTGCTGCAACAAATTAAACTCCAAGTATCTCGTCAAGCTTGAGTTGCATTGCACGCACGCGCACAAATACATTCGTATCTCTTTGTGAACCGAGCCAAATATTATGACATTAAGATATCGTCATGTACGATTATCGGCAATGACTTTGTTGCTATTTTACACATCGAGTAATAATCACTATGTGCACGACTAGCGGATTATCTTGAACTAATTGAGATAATCGTCGCTTCGATACGCTCTATCACTCGTATGAAAGAAAGTTGTTATAATGTCTCAATGCGATGACACTTCTGCACCATAGTGGAACAATCATATCGTTTCTTGGTGCGTTTCAATCAATTGCTGAAGTAAAAGTATATTTATTACATATACAACGTCAATACAATTAGAGTAATCATTATTATAGAATTACTTTCAATAAGATGCGCTCTAAAAACTAGGGATAAAATTTTGTCTTTATAACAATGATATTACGCCAGTTTATCTATTTTATGTCATTATATATCACGTTAATGCGAATTTTTGAAAAATAAAATATTTGAAGAAAGAAGAGAATTTTAAGAACTCATCGTGGAGAGAAACTTGGCGAATTTGCGATAACGCCGTTAGAGCTGTCGAGATTTTGCGTGGTTTTGCGAACGGCACCCGCTATCTCCGGTCTGCAATCGAGGTCGATAATTATCGGTTTGATATGGTCTATCGCACGAAAACAGGATAGAATAACTTGTGCGGTAGTCACGGCTATTACATCGGCACGCCTGATTTTACGCGGCGATACGTTCGTCTGCGTAAAAGACGGATGACTAATTTGTACCGTTTAATTGCTGTTTAGATTGACGGTCGATTTGTTTCGCACGAGGTGAATAAAAGAAAATCCATATTGATTCTCGCCCTCGTTATATCGCTTTACTTTTATAACATATTAATATGTGATAAATCATTGAATATTTATAATTTATGTAGCGCTTTTAATAGTAAAGTTATCGTAAAGAATTCAAGTTTCTCGCAAAATTCTGCACCTTTTAAGTATAAACAACTATAGATCCTAAAATCTTTCTTTTCCACATTGTGCGAATATTTTCTCCAATCTATCAATCAACAAGTCAAAAGATACACGAGTATAATCCCGAGAAGAGGGAATTAGAGCACGTAGATGATTATCGCACGTCAGTGGGAGGCCCCTTCTATCGCAACAGATGTTCTAATAGGAGATTCTCCGGAGATTTTTTTTCGACGAAAAAGAAGTCCTAACGACGAGATGCTCGCATAAGGACGAAGATCAGGTAAACCGCATAGAAAGGGATGGTGGGAGTTGGAAAGATTCTGGACAGGTGCACACGCTGGGGCGCTTACCTGACCGGTTAAGGGGTTACCTACCCTTAGAAGGCCGAAAAAAAGTACTTTTTTAGTAATTTTTTTTGAAGATTTGTATAAGTATTTATAAAAATAAGTTTCAGCATATGACAGACGTATATTCTAAGAATATTAAAAAAAATTTTCATGCAAAAATATTGATTTTTAAGCGTGTGATGGCGGTTTTCCCAGAGGTCCTAAAAAAAAAAGGCGTCTTGCGGACCACTGTAGCTTTTGACTGGTTCATGTAAAATAAAAAATCCCGATTGCATTAGTTAATATAAGAGTATAGCGGGTCCCTGATCGAAGGTTTTAGCGAAATTTTAGTTTTTAACAAAATGGCGGACTTATAAAAAAAAATTTTGAATTTTCGGGAAAAAATCGCGCGTTTTTTGATTACAAAAAAAGTTTTTTGAAGAAAAAAAAAAATCCTACGATCAGGGACCCATAAATTGTATCTGAAATAAACACAAAAAATTTCAAACTGATCGGTTAAGCGTTTTTGAATTACAGTGGTCACCGACTTTGAAATCGTAGTTTTGAGAAACACGCATTTAAAGTTTTTTTTACGAAATATTTTATAATAAAAATTTTTTTGGAGAACTTACACATAATCATCTATTCCAGGACCATATAATAAACCTTCTGCTTCCTCGGATGCTATAGTTACTTCGAACCGTTTATACACACATACATCTTCGAAAAATACAATTGAAGGCCTAGGGTTAAATATGTCGACTTGTTTTTCGTAGAACACAAGTAGGCACATATAACCGCTATCGCTCCGTCAATTATAGTCAGATTAGCTTGAAAATTTATGACGACACTTTTGGGATGTTGTACTTTAAGAAAATGTCAAAATCTCAAAATCGATTTTTTCAAAATTACTGACTGCAGGTAACCCCTTAATGGGATCTCATAGGCGGTTTCGCCATCTTTCCGCACCATGAGCCTTTGCGATAATTGTCGCATAAAGTCGACACATTATTGCGTTACGGCCTTCCGCGGAGACCCGCGAGATATTACAGCCGTTCCACGGGGCCACGTAATGGCGACCCCACGCGACGCTGTACTGTCGACGTCGTTCCTCCCGAAGAGGACTTCCTTTCTGCATCTTTCTCTTCAAAATTAATGAAAATAAACGTCGAGGAAAGCCGCGTGCAACAGTACAGCAGATTTTCCTTCTAGCTTTTCCAAGACGACAGATCATTCAACGCGAGAATGGTTATCGCGCGATTCTTTTTTTTTTTTTTTTCGGTGTTTAATTGCGGGGTTTGTCATTTGTTCGAAGATTCTCTCCGCCGGATCCTTAGATAATTTCTCATTTCTGTCGACGGCGTTTTCGACCACGCAAAAAAATGTGAAATAATAGCGGAGAAACGTTTGTGATGTGTGCGGCGCGAATGCCTAGAGAATTTCTGCGGCATTCTCGAGATCTCTTACCGTTTCGAGGGGACAAAATTGCAAATGAGCCACTCACCGTCGGGATTCCACGAGGACAGACAAAAGGCATTAATGTCGATCTCTTCGCGTTTTAGAAACGACCACGGCACAATGACCGCCTCCGCATCGGCGTGTGAATCTTAAGTCAGTCTCACATCACATAACATAACGAAACATTATAATGTGTGAAGGATAAAATGTTAATCAAAAATTGTCTCATCAATAATACACAGTCATATCACGGATTATAATAGCGCAACTCATAATTCTAAATATCTCGATCGACCAATGTGATCAAAATACTAAAATGATGAATATTTTATATATAAAAATTATTGTAGGAAATATTATAATTTAAAAATATTTCTTTGATTTATTTTTATGAGTAATTAAGATTTATTCGGACATTGGCGCATCGAAGAGGAAACACCGCGTGTAGGACGAGCTTAAGCTCTGAAATTGCGTACGCGCTTTTGCGCGTTGGCGGACACCGTTTTCTAAATCACTTACTGCCACTCTCCGCACATTCTCTCCTTTTCCTGCGGTTGTCTTCGTTGTGCCGCCTCATGTCCTCGTTACTCGTACGCATGGAAAGCCGCGACAATGTCCCAAATGACGTTCTATTTTCGCGAGGAGACGTCGATCTCCCGGCCGGTCGTAAAACCGTAGTCGCAGGTGCATTAAACCTAGAATAGGCTTCTTGTAACTTTGACTTCGCTGCACTATAGCAAACATCTAACCCTAACTATGTGTCGTCTCGAGGAACTTCTCTCACGCGGAATTTCCTTTGACAAAGTATCTCGTAAACAAGAATTTTACGCGTAAAAGAAAGACCGAATTCTCAAAGTAAATGTAACTTAAAGAATGTTCTTAATGTAACTTTAAGAAAAATTTTGAAATAAATTCTCAAATATTATTCATTAAACACGAAAAAATTTAGATAAAAATAACCGTCAATTTAGATAAGTTAAAAGTAGACTATCCTATATTTAAAAATATATTTTTATCTATCAGTAAGTCGAAAACACAGATTATTCTCAGTTCAAGATGCTGATATTTGAATATTTATCGTATTGAGCAAACTGCTTCGATTTTTTTTTTTTATTAATGATCGCGAGGCTTATTTTTATTAATGATTGCTCGCCATTTACCGCATATCTGTTCTGTTTTCGTTTTATACTTCGTAATATCATAAATGAAGATAAGAAAATTTTTTACGCAGTGGAAACTTCGTTATCCAATAAATGAAGAGCTTCGACACACTACTCTTTTCTATAATTAAACTGAGCTGAAAATATAATTTCTACACATTGTGTCAGAGAATCAACAAAAACCAAAAATGCATTAAATATAAATAATAAATCATAATACAAGCTTATCTATAATAAATTTTCTGATTGTACTTACTTTATAATATTAAAAGAATTAAAAATAAAATATTACATGGTTTAATAAATAATAGTTTAATGCACTTTGCGTGTACGTGTTTTTGCACAATGTTATAACTAAATGTAGATAACAGGCAATATTCGTACTTGTATAGTAAAAAAAAATAAAAAATAATATTTTTAAAGTCTGTGTTTTCTGTCGTCTCTTATCTGCGTGATGAACCAGACATGATTCTACAAGTTTTCTAGATGGACTTCCGTCGTAAATTCCAAAGCGAGGAATTCAGGAATTTGATGATAAGAAATAGTCACGAGACGAATAAGAGAAAAAAAATTAGGAAAAAAGAGTTGAATTATGAGAGATGAAAGCTGATCACTATCGATAACTGTTGCTTCGCGTAAATAATAATTTATAATATCTATTAAGTAAGAGCAATAAACAGCGACTCTTAAGCTGTGCGAAGATTATAATTAGAAAGAGAAATTATAAATAGATTAAAATGAGTGAAAACTAGTTTACGTAAAATCATAAACCATAAAACCAAGAAATTTGTGCTTAACCAAATAACGATTAACTGATTAATCACCTTAATATAATGATACGACAGTAACAAATCACGATAAACTTTAAGGAAAATCCTAATTTAGGAAAATTCTAATGACACATATCCATATAATCCATTAATCAATATAATACATATTAATTTTTCAACACACTTCTCATAACGCAATTTTAAGAACGCGGTATTGTAATCGACTTCCGCGTCGGTTAGCCGCTTCCCTCGAAGATTAGAGCTTAATACGCGCACGAAGGGGCGATCTTATCAAGGAAGTGCGCGGTCGTCAGAAGACGTCCGGAAGTACAGAAGACGGTTTCTCGTCCGTTTTTCTCATGGCCAAAGTAAATCTCCACGAAAATACGGACATAAGATGCGGCCAAAAAGATTGTTTTTTTTTTAATAACATACACTTTGACCACGTCGATAAAAAAATAATAAGAGAGAAAGAGAATAAAATATATAATTATTAATTAAAAATATATTTGCGATGCTATTGCATGTTGTATTTTATAGTTATTATTTCAAAAAACAGATTACATTCTTATTTAATTAGGTATAAATTTTCCATTTTAAGTAAGGACAATCCATCCAGCCGATCATAACAAAGTTAGCCACACATGTTGATCCTAAATTCCCAAAAATTTATTACTCGCAAACCAGATCGAAAATTCTCAAACAGCATTTCCGAGGATTTAGTGACCGATGAGATTTTGAGGAGGACGATCGAGTTAGACTCATTTGCATCAGCTCCGAAGCATAACATTCTTTTTTTTTCATAGACCGCAGGTAGCCAAGATGACATAACTGAACCAACCGAACACACACAAACACTCGACAAACTGAACTAACCAATCCTTTCAAGAGTAAACGAGAAACTTAGGAAGGACAATGTCCGTAACATCTGTTTAAAAATATAAAACAAAATTTATTCGTGCGTTTTAATTGCAATGATATAATAAAATTAATATTTTTTTATCCATAATAAACGTAAACGTAAAAAAATGTGTCAAAGATTAGTCAATCTTGAACAAACTACAAAAAACTTTATTTATCAGATCAATAATCTACGGCATATGCGAATCTTTTCATATGCGAGCCCGCTTAAAGAAATATAAATCATGATTGATAAAGAAATCCTTTTATGGCAGAGTACTCGAAAAAGAAAGTATAAGACTTGGTGGCAGAACAGATGGGCCAATTAAAATTAATCACCAAAGTATTCGGATTCGCGACCAATATCAGAGCCGCAGCTACTTTTTCGAGGAAAACACCTGGCGCACCATATTTGCACTCAATTCTTTTATGTGGCCAACCGGGTATAAATTGAAATAATAATAGCACAAGGCGACTTGTGAAAAAGTGATGATGGCACGTCTGACGGTGTAAAATGAGGGTACCTTGAAAAAGAAATATTATAGGGTGTTCCATTTTAACATGCCACCAAAAGCAGCTATTAAAATACATATACTAAGTTTTGTGAAAAAACTTTCAAGCAAATTTAAACATGATTATAGCTATCGTATCAAACTCAAAATAATTATTAAGAGGAAAGATTTTAGCAAAATAAACTGTGAAACCACAAATGTCGCGCGTGTTCTTTAAATTTTTTCGATAACAAAATATCTTAATATAAATGTACGCATAAAATATCTTAATATACTTTATGTTTAAATAACATTTTATGATGTAAAAAAATATCCACGTCCAAATTAGGAATTACATATTTAAAGAGTTTACTGTTATGCTAAATAAGTAGTCTACCGATATTCGGCCGACAGATGGCTAATTCGGCGGTTTGTTTAAACATCTGGATGTTTGACTAATCGAATATTTGGATACCAGGATTTTCGGGACGCTGATATACTTGAAAGCCTAAATATTTTTTGGGTGTTTGCATACCTGAGTCAATATTGAATGTTTCTCCGCACGTGATCGGGCTCTAAATTATGCGCCCCAAATCGCGCGCACGTGTCAACGCGTCTCGTTTCCAGAGAATAGCTGTAGTTTGGGATTTGTAGTGTTAAACAACCGAAATCCTAGTGGTACAACGTTTACTTACGGTTCAATTCATGTCATTAGTACGCGAGCTAACAGATGGTATCAATATCAATCACGGTATTTCTTGTTAAATATTTTGTTTTCGGAAACTTCCATATCTTTTGAAGTCAATGGAGTATAATAGCCGAAGAATGAACCGACAAAAGAAAGAAGATTCGAGCACGGGGAAGTAGCAACGAATTTATTGCCCTGCAATTCTAAAAAGTGAAAAGAAAACAGAAGCGCTTGAGGGCTGCGCGCCAATAAATAAGAAGTTCGAGGCGAAGAGCCTACAAATGAGCGGTAAGGGAAGAAGAGTCAACGTAACAGATGTAATGGTGAACCTTGAACGCGACAGATTGCACACATAACGTGTGTAAATAATCTCGGCTGTTTAATATTTAACGACGCTGTACCTTTTGTTCATTCGATGCAGATAAAAGATTAATATCGGAAGCGTATTTGTGGATATTCTGAAAGATTTAATAAGACACAGTAGCTATATTTTCATATTATTGGCACTGATTTATAGAGATTTGTATGGAGACTTTGTTTTTTTTATAATTTTTATCGATGTTTTTGACAATTGATTTAACATATATATTTTTTGCATGTGAGAACAATTTGGGAACCACTGACCAAGAGCCTCAGGATGTCAAACGCGAGGCTGCCGTAAGAGGAAGAGGACGGAGAAGATCCGATCTCCGATAAGAACCGCTTCTGTATGTATACGAGCCGCGAATATGAGAGCACGGGATAAGGCGAAGTACGTACGTACCTCGTCTTCGTTTCTCGAGGCGCGTGGTTGAGTATCGATATCTCTCGATGCATTTCCTCCCGCATGAACGCGCAGATACCTGTCGGCTCGCGTCTCGCAAAGACGCGGAGAATCAGAGATAGTCGGCGCTTGATCCATTAATCAACGTGGTACCATTCGTTTTATTCATTTATTTTATCTATTTGCATTTTTGCTGGTTTTTCAAATCTCTATTAATTAGTAGATCTTTTATACGTCTCGAAACATCGATATTCAATTTTTAATTGAATAAGCGAATATGTAAACTTTTATAAATTCTTTTCATACGTATTAAAAATATCATGAAACAATCATTTTCTTATTTTCAACGTTATTATCATTATCGCGCTGCAACTCCAGTTGTCAATTGAAATAACTAATTAGTAAGTGTATAATTGAACACTTTAATTATGAATAAAGAATCATTAAAAGATTAACGTATTATTTTCGACGTTCCTACCGATTGATTATTTAAATGATTTTCTGATTATTTCCAAATCGTTTTCCTTTTCGTATCTTTTGTATTCAGAGGAGCGGAAGTATAAAGAGTGACCGCGCGAAGAACAGACGAAAAAAGTTCGACTTCACTCGTTAACTCCGGTAGCTGAATAGCACTTCGGCGACTTCACGATCGTGTGCGCGGCAGGTACGTACACCTACTTAACGACCCAGGCCCAACCCAGCTACCTGTTCGACCATAGAGAACGATCGTTTTCCTAGCGCCGACGATCGTTCACGGCAACAGTTGCGGAAGTAAGTAAACCGCAAGAAGAAAAGAGAACGAAGGAGAGAGATGATGCGAGGCGAGGAAAAACGGGAAGGGCGAGAGTTGTCCAGATATTAGCGCTTCCAGCGAGAATCGAGCGTTATCGTTAAATGACTGGAAATCAGTGTGTTCGCGCGATGCGGTCGATACATTGTTAACTCTTTATTGCACCGTAGCTTCGAGTAATAATCTAAATGTGTTTTTAATGGAGGAAGATTTCAAAAGGTTATCAATTCTTTTTTCGCAATCATATATAAATAAGCGTAAGAGCTTTTAATTTTAGCATTAAAATAAACATTGCAGCAGAAAATTAAACTTTGTTATCTAAATTTAAACGTTTAATGAACTATTAAATAATTTACGCTTTGGAAAGTAAATATAACTAAATATAGCTGTTATGTGAAATTATGCATAAGAATTTTAAAGATTGCAATAAAGGCTAAAAATATTTGCGGATGAATAGCGAGTTTATTTTCCTTCATTAACATCACATTTTTCATATATTTTTAATCAGGGTCTGTATTTTTTTTAATACTTCGGTATCTTAAATATTTTTATTATTCTATATGAAAAGTATGGATGTTTATATCGATGTCAAGATGTAATTCGTAACGATCGCCGAAATATTTTAGAAGGTGATCATTATTTTCATATTTATACAGCTAGTTGTTGTTTTATATATAAATCAGCTGTTTTATATATATTACTAGTTAGTTACATTTATAAAAATATTACGTAAGAATTATTACTATATAATGTTACTTAGAAAAAATTCTTGTGAATTATGAAACATATTAGGCACTTGACAATGTTGTTACATGTATACGAATGAAAAGATTTGTTACTGGTATAAAACGACTCTTGTAACATGATATCAACATCATGCAGATAAACAATTTCATCTATATTTCAACTTAAATTTGTTGCATTGAAACTCCAATGTACACTTTCTAATTTTGTTTTCGATTTTACTATATTTTTATATTAATATTTTTCAATTTTAATTAATTGGTGTACAATAGGCAATTATTTGTTTTATGTAACATATAAATTTTAACTGCAAAAATGCAATCATGTTTCTGTCAATATTCAATATTTTATATTAAAATAATAGCACATTGCATATCGCATTGTGCAAGCTATTTTTTTTGCACCAATCAAATATATCAATGCACAGTACGAGCGGTCGGGAATTACTTTGAAAACGACGAGCTTTGCGTTTATCTTCCGCACGCGCAGCATGCGAATGTAATAGTAGCTGCTCTCGTACATGGAAGAACGGCGCAGCCTCTGAAACGCGAGATGCGCGACCTTGAACTCGTATCCCGGGGTCGATCGATAGGCGCCACGCGCATCTCTCTTGACCTATATAAACATCAGAAATTCCGGGAGAAGGAATACGGGACGACCACGAGTGCGAAGCACCCGGCAAGTTTTCTCCGTGTAAACAGTCGAAGTATAAAAATGTTAGAAATCTTTGCACTCCGACGTGCATTATCTTCAAATTACATTTTAAACAGTGAATAAGAGAAATTTCAATGTAACTTACACGATAAACGTAACGTTTACGCAAATAAGTCTGTCAACATATTGCACAACAATTTTAAATTGCTGAGTGGAAATAATTTAAAGTATAATAACACTGATATCAAAAGGCACATGAAAATATTACGGAACTAATATCAAAGTGGATATCACGTTTAGAAAATGTGATAAACATAATGGTCGTATTTTTTGGCGCGAGACGAAAATGTCACATATATAAATCAAAAGGTATTAGTAAGTAAACTTATGTAAAACCGAAATATGAAGTATAATTTTAACACAAAGTGATATGCGTAACTTGTACATATTAACGTTTTTGCTTCAATCCCGCGTGACAGAGTATTAAAACCGGGTTATCGCATCACTGTGAAGATATTATGCCGAAATCGCTTTAACGAGAAGCTGAGAAATATTATCAGACAGTTATTGCAGGAACAATCAATGTTATTATCTATTAGTTCTCTATTTGTCAGACGTCAGTTGTTTATTTTTGTCTGCACCCGCGCGCGTCCGCTGCCGCTTTGCAAATTTCAAAAACATGATTCACGGATAAATTAAACGCCCACGGTTTCGAACTGGCGGCCGATTAAAATGCAAATTCACCGGCGTCCAATTAACAGTAAACATGTGGCTTGTCTCGCGAACGTCGATTTTTGCTCGTCAGCGAGTCGCGACAAAGCGATATCTCGCGCTGGTAGGCAATTAACGACCCTCGCTGGCGGAAAACGCGAAAAATTTCTCGCCGGAAATCACGAATTGCCATGTCACGTCCGTCGCGTATCTTCGCCGTTAGATATCGGCGCGATATCTGCGTGCGTAAAAGTCGCGGCGAATCGCAGCAAGAGTCAATCGTGCTTGGCGATAGCGAGGAAGGCGCGCGTGGGCGTTATTTCTCCGTTAAATCCGTTGCATCGCGGCGAGTGGGAGTGTTACATATCGCGATATTAACATATAAAACGTGGACAGATACGACCAACTGCTGCCCGCGCCGAACACATTGCAAGTATATTACGCCGCTCTACGCCCAACGGTAGATAGGCTTTGGCAGCATGCCTTTCATCAATATTGTATTATATTAATTAATTATAATTCAATCGATCTCATTTCGCTTTGTACGAAAGAGAGATAGTGTTATCACCAATTAATGTTATGTTTAGTGTTAAATATGGTTTGTCTGATATCACATTCAATGCCGAAATGGATATAATCACGTTTAGTATTAAAAATACAATAAAACTGTCGACTAACAATTCAACAAAACGAAGTCTGTTAATTAGTCTGTCGGGTATCAATAAGTTTTCAATTTAATTAATGTTCTTATCGAAGAGAATCTGAAGAAAGTTCATGAAATCAACAAAACTGTAAATTACGTTGAAGACAGAACATTAATGCTTATTAACGTAATAATAAGATAACAAACAGGAGCTTTACGTTTTGTAATTAAGGTTAATAATTCTGAAATCTGAAGAATCTTGGTTTTTTGGGGTCATAATGGAAAATATCTGTTATCTTCTGATCTCGAGATGTGGCTTGCCACATATCGTTTCATAACGTAATCTATAGTCCCGCGAGATGTTCGAGAAATACATTAGCAAGAAATACTGTACCGGTCGTAACAACGTTCACTAGTAATATATTCGGGTTACATATTACTTGGTCGCAGCGAATGACGCGGTTTATAGCGCGGGTGTATGTACTTCATAACGCGGCTCATCGTAACATTTGTACCCCGCTCGTTACCAGTTTTGTATCACAAATATACTACGCCATAATTTGCGACGATGCGACTTCTCCGCGCCAGTTTGAAGCACTGATGCAGCTTTTACTGGTGCATCCATTTCTTACAACCGAATACTTTTGATGTTTTATGCTTATTAACTTTCAGCTATTATGACAGTTATTGCAATAAAATGTTGAATAGAATTTTACACTCTAATTCCGTAAAATGTTTAGATTTCCTATAATATATTCTTATTAGCAATATACAATAATGTACTACATTAAATTATTAATATATAACAATTTTAATTAAGCAATCGCAAATTGTTTCACATCAAACAATTAAATATCACTGAAATAGAAATTAGTACGTCAATGAAGCAACACTGACTTCAAACTTTAAGACATTAGCCGAATTTTATCTTTTTTTTTTTTTTTCGTAACTTTCACATGATTGTTCTACCCGTAAAGCGACAAGCCGTGATATATTTTTCCACGCGAATCAGAACACTCTACATCCGAGTTGCCTGTTAGTAGACCAGTCCGTAGGCGCGACGCAGCTTCTGCCAGTGCACGAGCGGAGAACGATATTGATTTTCAGAAAGAACGGAGGAGAAGCGACGAGACGACACTACACAGCGCGCCTGTGTGCATCGTGCCGTGGAACGAACCCAACCGACCTGTGCAACCCCGTGCCGGAGGGAGAGGTGGATTCACGGTCAAGGCCAGTGAAACCAACCCTCCGTGTCATCCTCGTGCGACCCTCACTCTCACCCACCCGGCACGCGCGCCCGGTTAAACTTCACGGTGTTGTGATTAACGATTTCAACCCCCGCTCTCATATATCTATATCTCGCGATTACAGCGTCATCATATAGCACAGATATGGCACGAAGTTTGTCGGCATGCATTGACACAGAGCATTGATATTTTCTGTACGAATAAATAGGCCACAATTTTATTTTTTTTTTTAAGTTTATAGATGAATAAAAACTCGATTCTTTTGTAAAAACACAGAAATTATGAGAGATAGAAATATATATTTGTTTTATATAATTGACACTGTTTTGCTGTGTCAGTTTTAAGTTAAATATGCTTTGTTATATTTGTGGATATTGCGCTACATTATTTAATAGTTATAAATTATACATTTCTAAGCAATAAACGGCGTCTTTCCGTGAAGTAAGCGGTGTCCACGCGGCTGGAAGAATTTAGCGTAGGCCGCTAAAGCGGTGTCGCAGCGAAATTTGCTTCTGCGCCGAGCGGCGACAAGCTAGCTGCCCTAGTCGCTCGTCGAAGTGAACATTTTAGAATCGACGACACGAAGTCGTTTCGTGACAGGGGAAAGACCGGGGTGAGAGGAACCACCGGGCCGACGGTTTTACGCAAGCGTTTACTTTCCACGGATCTCTCGGCGTGCGGCGGGAATCGACGGACAACGGTGTAAAATATTGTCGAAAGCTATCGGGCGTACGTTCGTTACGCGAAGGCTACACCTGCACACGGTAATGCGCGATGAAGAAACTCCGCCGCGTACAAGCCCACCTACGCGGCGGCACTCCGCTAACTCGCTAACTCGTTCGTTCGCTCGCTCGGGACCCCATTATCGGCTCGCTCAAAGAATTAATAAAAGGAGGATTCACACGCCTCCGTATAGCTCTGTTCGTCGTCGGCGTACACGATTATGCACGCACAAGTCTTAGCGCAAAGCCCCAGACTAATTTTCGTGACGCTCGAAAGCGGTATTCTGTCTACAATCTCTTTAAATAGCTTGCAATAGTAGTAGTTGTAATACATTGAATAGTAATCTATATTAAGATTACTGCAAGAAATGAAAAACGATTAATTCTTGATTATTTAAAAAGGCTTTATATTATTTATAAAATAATACTACGGTTCGAGACAATTTAATTTCTACAAGGACTTTCCTTTCGCATTATGAATCATCTTTCAAAAGTCAAATACGTTTATAGTTGAAGATTTTCTATTTACGATACCTATCGTACATATGACTTACGAATGACATCGAATCATTAGACTAACAATACAAAACACAGCCTTTCGCGACTGTATTTTCGACTGCATGTTGAACATACGTCTCTAAAAATCGACATCGTCAATTATGATCGCCTTGAAGGCGCGATTTGCATGTCGTGCCTCCACGCGAGTACAATTTGTAGTGTGATCTCTGCGTCACGCAGGTGACAATTCGCGACGCGTATTATAGCGCGAGATTTGTCTCCATGGATTAGCATAATGACCGACTATTACGTCGATTATTGTTAGATTTTTGTGGGCGTACATTTGAAATCGTTCGCGAACAAGCACGCTGTGAGAAACAAAATAGTGAAATGTAAGCGCGAAACACGGAAGAATAGTAAAATAATTTGCGACCTCTTATGACGAATCTATACTTCGAAGCAATGAATAATTGTGATGGGCAAAATATATTTCCATTCGATTTGTAAAAGTGATCAGGATTTATTACTATATTGAATAAAATTAATAAAAAGAAACATTTAATATTTATTTCGCGAAATACCCTTGAATTGGAAAAAAATTAATATGATGCATAATTTCAACATTTTCAAAGTTTAAATTTTCTTTCACTCCATTGCTTGCGAATATAACGTGCGTTCTCCTTTAAGATCTCTTTCATCACAAACAGATATATTCGACATTGCACACTCTAGTTTCACGTTATTTCTTATGAGTCATCTGGCTCACACGGATGTATTATAAGTTACATTAAGGAAACTGTCTGGCGGTAAGCGTTTGTAGAACTAATTTTTATCATTTTCTTTATCCTTGTCTTTCTTCCTGCGCAAACCAATTTCTCTCGGAATGAAAAAGCACAGAGCATACACGTTGTGCTCTCTGAGCTTAAACTGTAGCGAGCTGCGAGACTACTGATCTAAACTCGTTAAATCAGTAATCAACGATCATTACGATCGTTAACGATTGCCACCGTCTCGTCTTTGTTATCATCATTGTCTCTGATTGACAGACATCGACTGCCTATGAGAATGCAAATACGTATAAATCGACATACATATGTAATCGCGTTCGAAGAACGCTTTTCGTCGCTGATGTACGATTTTTGCATGTTTTTCTTTTTTAAATCAAATCCTAAATAAATTAGATCTGATTGAAAAGAAGAATAAGTATAATAATTATCGAATAACAATAAAATGCATCTTAAAAAAATTAAAACTTTGCATTATTCGAAAGTAATTACTATTTTATTCACTATATTATTCATTTAGCAAACGATATTTGTTGCAAAAATATTTCTTCTTCAACAATATTAATTTAAAAATAATTATATTTTCTGAACTATATTTAAGTTTTATTTGGCGAATCCTACGGTAATTCTTTCTTGACTTGGCTCTGTTCGTGACTCTTTCAATTTTATATCTCGCAATACGGACAATGTCATGAGATAAAACAGAAAAGAGAAGAAAAATTGCAGTAATAAACCGCAAATTAAAACTCTGTTTATACTCGGAATAATTTTCTTCCGAGTAACGAAGGTCTCACATTGAAATATGATGATTAATTGTAAGTCTCAAATCGAGTTTCGAAATTCACGTTGGCTACAGAATGAGATTTTGTTACACCCATATCTTTATTTATATGTTACATCTCTCATGAACTTCAATTCGTTAAAATTCTTTAATTTCTGACATTAAGTAATTTCGTAGTTTCCGCTTGCTTTTTAATCTCTGAAAAGAAGAAATCGATTCCGCGTGCACATACACATTAAGAAATACGCACTTGTAACCTTCGAAGCCTCACTGTGAAACACTCTGTACAGGTAAATGGCGCAGTGGATGGCGGCGGCCGTTTGATTAAGCGCGGTAGCTAGTACCGAGAGTGGTCGTTCGCGCAATTACGCCAAATGGATTTCCTAATTGCGGCGGCGTGCCACGAAGAGATTGCTCACGTTCGATCATCTCGTGTCCGTCGAATCGGTAAAAATCGTGCCGTCGTATTCTCCTGCACCGTCGTGGGAGAAGTATCTGCCGCGGAATCGGTCTGACAGGATCAATTTCGTGATCCATCTGTTTGTGAACATAAAGATTTGACACGGAGTTTACGAAATGTAGAGCTGTTCGATACGTTGTTCTATTCACGTCAAAAAAAAATTTTAATATTGACAGATCGCCTTCGCGCAAAGACGCAATAAGAAAGATCAACATTGTATAACATCAGTCAGAAGAAGCATGATCACTATGGTAACCAATCAACAACAGCAGAATACAGAAGAGAACTTGATCCTATTTGTAATTTAGTTTTATAAATAAGTATCGTACGATTTTGTGTTTCGATAGCAAATAATATCCGATTAGAAATAAAAAAGAATTATTTCTTAAAAATTAATTTTGTATAACAAAGCACATGATAAACCTTTGATTTACAATTATTATTGCAAAAACTATATAACTAATAAAGTTAACAAAAATTCATGACAAAAATATTGCTAAAATTGAAAAATTTTAAATGTTAGTAAAACTTAAATTAATTTTTCGTAAAACGCTTAGCCAATGTGTTTTATACTACTGTGCCATCGATAATCGCTGCAGATAACAAAGATTCAGCTTGAGAAATTCGTACGACCGTGATCGCTGCGGCAGAGCAATAAAACGCTCGCGCATTGGTAGTTGTCTCTGTAACGGAGAAGTCGCGTGTAATCTTATCGCTGAGATAGCGACTACCTTAATCCTCGCTTATTCTATTTCTGCACGGCCGCCGCCTTTACGTGGGAGCGCGAAAGATACGCTCGGGAAGAAAGAGAGAACGACACAGAGAGAGAGAGAGAGAGAGAGAGAGAGAGAGAGAGAGAGAGAGAGAGAGAGAGAGAGAGGGGGGGGAGAGAGAAAAGGATATAAAGGGTTGGAGGAGGAGGAAGAAGATTGCAGGGGCTGCGTCGGGGAGCGAGCATACCGAAAGGAGCCTTCGATCTGCATAGCAAATTGGCGATCGATATACGGTCACCGACGCACGGTGAATCGCGCGAGCCTCGAATTAAAGCTTATAACTTTCATGTCCGGCGCAATGTATCATTATGCGCGCGGACCCAGGGCCCTGTCGATGCAGCTGCCGTTGCAGCGCGCGGCGACTTGGCGGCGGGCGCGAATATGCGCATAAAGCACGATAAATCGTGTACCGATAGATACTGTGTATCGATAGATACCGATCGATGGATGACAGCCACCGTACGATAACGATCGAGCGAAGGCGCGTGTTTAATTTCGATGCCTCATATGTTTCTCTTTGCAATGACAATTAATTAATGCAGGAATATTGAAAATCTATGATTAAAATATTGTGCGTGTAGGTGATGTGAGTGTGATTAAAATAATAATTATTAAAATTTGCATCAAATTATGGCTTAATAAAATTCTGCAGCGTATATTAAATGATAATTACTAATTCCTTTTGAAACAGCGCACACATCATTTAAGCTAAATTCGGTAAAAGATAAAGGTTCGTTAAATTGATATGCAATTAATGTAGAATTTAATAGAGTTTTGTTTCTGTCGAATGAATAAAATTAATTTTAATATAAGTAAAATTAATTTATACCTATAGATATGAATATAATAACTCTTTGTAGATAGATTATCACATATCAAGAAGCACTTGAAATGAGGCGCCTCGAGGAGGATTCACTCGTGAGATTGTGATATCAAGGAACGTTTTCGTCACTCGGCACGTTGTTTGCAAATGAGACAGGGCAGCCGTGACATCTGACACTTTGTGTGCTTCGTGTCCGGCCACTCTCTCTACCACGCGTGCGTCGCGAAGGACGCTGACTTCTCGGATCGTCGTCGTATTAAGAATCCATTTAAGACAATGAAAGCAAGTTTCGCACGATTATCCCACCGACGTCAATAAACTTTTGTTAAACTCGAAGCGCGCGAGACCGGAACTGTCACTTACGATTTATTTCAAAGCAATGTTGTTATGAAATAATTATCCTAATGCCGTAAGTATTGCTCTCTCAATATTGCTTTCAATATAACAAAATTAATCAAATAAAATATAACAATTGCGTTTTAATAATAAAAACGCTATATAATATAAAGAAAATGTAATATATTTAACATAAAAAAAATTAAAAATTTAGATATTTTCTTTAATTATCTGTCGTTATTTATAACAATATAAACATGCTATAATTATGATAGTAAATTAGAAACAACGTATAAATTACTCAACTTTAATTTATGCGCATGATTGAAACGTGTTCTTAAATTCTTGTTTTTATTTATTATTAGGCAAATCGGTGTTTTGCACTTCTTAATTTGTGTCGTCCGACAATTGACATTGCATACTATAAGCATACACTTTCGGCGTGGCAAAATTCCGCAATGTAACACGCGGTAGATCGGCGCGTGCGTAACGAGAGATTTAACGCGTACGTGTCACGCTTAGCACGCGTCAAAGTCACGAGGCGTGAAGGGACGAAGCGCGTGAAAGAGATTGGTCGCAGCAGATCGTTCTACGTGGCTGGGTTAACGCGCGTGTCCGCTCCACTTCCGACATTAAGCCACCCTCGCGCGCAAGGTGGTAGCCCGTATTCAGCGTTCCAGTCGCTGGAATATGGACTGGATATTTTCAAAGCTCGCGGCTTTCTGCGTCGCGCAAAGTCAAATGCAATCACTATCGAAAGCTCCGACAGTTTTGATATTTAGATCACGATGTAATATATTCTGAAATATGAGAAGAGATAGAATTACGTGCTCGTTATGTCATACGCTGGATAGATGCATATTGGATAAAATCGATAAATTTGAAACTTTAGGAAACATCTCTTCTAATTGTTGATGCTATGCCACGCTCACGATTCTCGCAGCTGACTTTGATTACTAACAGATGTCTGGCCATGTGAGATTATGATTGTATGAAGCATAAAAGAATAAAGCTTAGAAGATTTTATGTATCCGTAGTAATGCGTATTCGCATTACTGTTTAAATGTTTATAATTTGCAACATTTTTCTTAATTTTTTTAGCGTAATAGTATAATATATTTTATTAAATATTTCTAGAACGATTTAAAAATCGACAAATAAATACTTGAAACTGCGTTTTTCCAACTTTTGCGTCGATCTAATGTGCATTTAAAATTTCAATCGCGACGCGGAAAAGGTCGAGCATGAAAAAGACCGAGTCGAGAACACGCTTCGCGCGTATTTACTTTAACACGCGTGTCCGCTCCACTTCCGACGCTCAGCGTCGCGACGCTTCGACGAGCGCAACGATGTTAAAACCGCCCTCGCACGTGACAACTACGGAAAGCTGGCTTCTATGAGATCGATTATAAACGCATTCTAGTGTCAACGAGGGTGGAAAAAGCGGCTTAGATATTAAATGGCAGGTTTGTCGCGCGATTATTATCTCTTTCGATTCTTTCGACGAGTCGTATGTTCGGTCCCGTTCACACTGCTGTAAATGACAATCGTTTGACATATTCCAATTTATACGAACTGTGCGACAAAACGGCAGAGCTTTCCGAGCACGGTCTTTTTTTGTTCACCTGACGTTGTTTTTTGTCTCTCAACGTGCAGTGGGAGCGCCGAGTAAAGTCGTGACATTAATGGAGCAAGCAACGACAAAGTTGCGGTTAATAAAACTACGACGAAATGTTACTCCGTTAACCGAGTTTCGATATAGCACACGCTTGTGATATCACGGCAACCCTCTCGATTAACGCGACACTTTTATATTATAATAAGCAGCGTACTTCTACGGGGAAAATGCTCTATAATTATTTAACACTATACGCAACCAGTAAGATATTGTATATTAAATTATCATTTCCTAATTCTTCACTTAAGATTTTACTTTTCTTCGCGCAAAACAAATTTATGCAAAAGAATTGCAAGTTTTTTCTCACGTGTGCTGCACTTATCGTTACTAAACTTATTAAAAATATTAATAGAAATTTCTCTGTATACGATCTTTTTTGGCATTTAAAGAGGACACTATATGACACATAAAAGATAATGTTGACTATTATAAGATACTTCCTGTCAATATTATTGAAAAAACGTCAATTTTGCAAGCAACTTGGCGGTTTCTTAACCCGAGCTGGATTTAGACTTCGCGATGAGTATCAATAATTACGGATGTGGCGGCGCGCTTTTGCAGATAAAAGATGGTAAGATCGGATCGTCGCTTACCGGGTAACAGCTAGGGGCTGTCGCGCATCCGATTCTTCGAAGAATCAACCTCCTCCACCTTGGGACACTTTAATCGGCGTAGCGGGACTCCTTATCTATCTTCTTATAGTCACAAATCACAAAAGGGCAGGCACTGAACTTAGGTTATACAGAGACCATCCTTTCTCGTTATCACAGCCACAATCGAACGTCCGGGCCGTCGCACGAGCGCACAGTTCGCGGTGTTAATACTCACACTCGAGTCGATATACTCAACAACGAACAACAACGGCTGCTGCAGAATCGCTCGTCAAGCGAGCGTCATCACATTGCATTAGCACACACGCGAAAATCTCGCCGATCTCTCAACGGCGGCACTTCAACAACCTCCGTCTCTCGCTCACGTGTGAACGCTGCTGTCGAGATCGAGGATTGCACTGCTCGATGACGATGTGCGATGATGCTCTCTCCCACGCGGTCGTGGACTCGCTTTCGATATTTCGATATCGTTAACAATTAGAGCGAAAACTCGCGCGACCAGCGAGATCAATCAGGCACATCGAGATCACAGAATTCTCCGATCCGTCGGGATGTCACCGTCGAGGGTATCACGTGACAGCTAGATGTGACAGCTGCTGTCGATGACGAGGAACGAGCTTGAGTATCCCGCGATGACTCTTCGCACGACGGATAACGATCGCGCGCGCTTTTTTTTTCCTTATCGCAAACGGAGCGCACTCGAACAATCCCGGCGGGGACTCGCTTGTTTCGCGCTCCGACGAATCTTTCTACGCGATTCGGTTGTCTCGCTGTCGCACGAGGCAGGAGAAAAGAAGGGAGGGAGAGAGCACGGAAGAGACGGCTCGGAAGAGAGAAAAACGTAGCTCACGTTCGCACAGCCAACAACACGGCGATCCTTCCAGTAGCGCGGTCTCGCGCCGACTGCGAGGCTGCGACGACTCGGGAGTTTCACCTTCGGCCGCGTTCAGCACCCCTTCACCCCTCTCTCCACGTGCGCAGCCCGGCTTGGTGTTTTCCCCCTCTGACTTTCGTGTCCACAGACCTTAAGTCCCCTCCGTCGTCGCCGCGCCGCTACCTATACCCGTGCCAGCTGGCCCCACCAACCGCTTCAGCTTCTCCGGACGGGTTCCCTCTCTTCAGCGTACGTGTCAGCCTAACCGAGCGTGGTAGGCGCGAGATGGGTGCACGCACACCACCGTGCGTGGGCGCACAGATGAGAGCCGAACCACGCCTATCTCCCTACCTCGAGCACGCGACCGACCAGTTCGCGCTGTTTTTACCGGCGAGGAGGTAGCCAAGGGTGACCAAGAGCGAGAACGGCGCACGGGACGAGAGAGAAAATGCGGGGTTGCACGCGGCATGCAAGATGAAGGGAGAGTGAGAGAGAAAGAGGGAGAGAGCTATGCTCGCTGGCGTCTCGCCGGGACTGCCCACGCGTCCGAGGGCGCGTTGCACGCGCGCGCACTCCTATCCTCCTCGATAAGGAAAGTCGGCGTCGCACGCGCTGAATCGCGCCGAACCGCCGCTGAATGACTCCACGCTTCGCGGCAGATAGCATCGCCAAAGTCATTTCTTTACAGTGGATACGCTGGAGAATATAAATATAGTTATAGTCACCATCGCTCGTCATCATCGTTATTTTGACAGGCAGACATTTTCAATAAGCCTCACCGATGACGTTTTAAGGGGAATATTTCTATCGAGTTTGCTGAATGTCTTATCTAATGGGTTCATTTGGTATTCGCTACAAAATAAACATTTTAATAAATTATATACATTTACTTCGTAGCATTTTGTTAAAAATTCTTTCCAACAATTTGTCTGATAAATTTGAAACGTTCGCTTTATTCCGCGAACGTGCAGAAATTCAAATACAGCCTTTTGGAAAGTTTCTGATAAAAATACCTAACGTCGCGTTCTCTCCTTCTACGACTTTTGTAAACAAATGCCCCTTGAGATATTGACACGTGGTTCGAGACTCCGGCCACACTTTAGACACGTGTCCACCATGTCGAGAGTACTCGCTAAGTGGCTGCTCGACCGTTCGAATTTTTTCTAGACGTTCGTATTTGCCTTTTTCCTCTTTTCATTTTTTTCTTTTTCTACCCGAAGAAGCCGCCGTGGCGGCGCGGCGGCCTAATGCCAGATGGAGAACCGTAAAGCACGGAGTAGTCGAAGTTGATTTATTTTAGGAACTCTCGCGTGCCGCGAATACAAATTTAACATCGTCTACTTCCTCCTCTCGCTCGAAATATCCATGGCAAATTAAAATATTAATATAAGACACTGAACAACGAACTCGCTCCGCAGTTTATCGATAGCGAGTGATCCAGTAAGGTTCGCCGCGTCACCGCGATATTTTTTTTCCCTACAGAATTACAGTTGTACAATTTATTAATTATTGATAGGTAATTTATGAACCTTCGTAGAGCGAATCGTTGTTTGTCGGTGCCACAAACACAGCCTCGTCGGGACGAGGTGAATAATCTCGTGTGAATCGTGACAATGTTTCACGTTCGGAGTCATTGAATCACTGTCTATCCCGTCTAGCGACGCTCGTATGATCGAGAGGCGTGTAATTTGGTAAGCGCGTACACCGGGGCAGGGCCACATATTATATTCTCCCCTACTCTTCGCGCCGTAATTATAACAAATTGATAGGTTCGAAGCTCGAACCCGGGCCATTGCTTATTGGAATAATTGCGCGATCCGCGTCATTAGCCTTAATGAGCCCGGATCGGCTCTGACGCCTCCTAGAAACCGTTGCACTTTCGAAACGATTTACACGGCATTCTCTCCACGATGCGTGTGTGCCCACGCACTTCTCGTCTCGTCGGCCAATCCGTAAAATCTAAAACGTAATTACAGGTTCGAGTGTGCGACGCGACACGTACAACGCATGTAGGTCGCTGTATATCTCTGTTGTTCCCTGATTTCTTCGTCAGGTAAGACGACAAGATCTGACGTAATTCGCATTATTCCGATTGCAACTTCCGCGATTTCGTGCCCACATGTCTCTCGATTGAGAAAATGCAATAAGATAGATGCAGCAGTATGATGAAGTAATTTTATTCATTGGGAAATTATCATGCTCTTATTCTGGTTGTAAAATAGCATGATTATATTTATTAAAAAATACGATAGCAGATTAATTATTGACTTTGTGAAGGAAATAAATTATTTTAGAAAATTAGAAAAAAAAGAAAATACATTCATAAGGATAGTTATCGAATTTCAATGCATTTTTCGAGAAGGCAGAAAGCGGTCATTGACTTGTGATAATGAAATCTTCCTTTTCTTTTACGCGAGACTTTCACGTTACACGAAACACGTACATACGCGCATTGTCACGCATGTCTTCCGAGGTTTGCACCTGGGTATATATCCACCTTTTCCGCAAGAAAGAGATCCTTACCTAAAGGTACGCACGAGATGATCCAGCTGTTTGATCTCCGCCACGCGCGCCCTTTTTAGGGAGCCCGCGCACGTTACGTTGAGATTCCGTAACGGCATCTGCGTTTACACAATCTTCCTGGTCATGATGTCGTGTTATATCAGATTTTGCTAATCCCCTTCGCGAGCATAGTAACGGTAACGAGTCTGATCCGTCATATTCTCACAACGTTATCGCACAACATTATATTCAGAAGATAAATGTACATTAGATGTGTCTTTTAAAAATTTTCGGAAAATTTATCCATTTAGACATTCTGACATATAATAATGTGATGAAAGAATATAGAATATTACACAAGAGGAAAATTATGTCAAGAAATTCAAACTAGAATAGCTAATATGTCTGGCTGAAAGCTGAAGAAGAGATATTATAATTTATTATAAATTTAATAAATTAATAAAATTATGTGATATATTATGGAGATAATTTTATTATTTATAAATTCTGCGATTTTGACGTTTGAAAGATGTTTGAATTAATGATATTATCTTTTCTTATATCCTAAATAGCTAGATCTTTCTAATTAAAAGCATAAAGCCTGTCATTTTCACGGGTAATAATACGCGAAAGAGTATCTTTAAGAAAATATCTTCTCCGAACATTTATTTTGCGCGAGTCCGGTTGTGCAGAAATGCGCGTGGCTCGCGACGGAAGGAACGTCCGCGGAGGATTCCCGGGCAGGAGAGAAAGGACCCACGGTCCGAGCCGAACAAATCCCGAAATAAATGTCATCGTGTATCATCGTGGTAACGTAATCCCGGATCGCGAAGACAAATGGCAGCGGAATATGATACGATGCACCGCGGTCGGTCGTCCGAGAAGATGAGGAGCCTTCTCGTTCCTCGTATTTACATACCGCAGCGAAGGAAGATCCGTAGGGAGGTGTCCGTCCTTTTTCCGAGAGGTGAGAGAAGATACGACAACTTCGGAAGACGAACGGAGTGAGATGTATACGTCGTTAAGGTCGCCAGTAGTATGCGATCGACGAAGGACGGACGGTGACTTCTCTTCCAGAAATCGAACAGGATCGGACTTAGTTTCATCCGTTTCAAGATTGGCGATCGAATGAGCTATTATATAATCATTTAAATTGATAGTTGTTAAATAAATCAAACAGATCAGTGACCGAGATATTTTAATTCTTGACGATGAAGAGCTTATACTTTAATTTTTTAATTACCGAAAAAATCCAAAGAAAATTTTATTAGAGTATTATAGTAGATTATATTGAAAGCTATGCTATCTTGATAATTAATTGTTTCTTTCTTAAGTTGATATTTTAACGTTCTTAAGTAGATATTTATTCATTAAAAGAGCACTTTTCTTCTGTGTAAATGTTAAAGAACGGGAGATGGCAGATACTATATAAATATTGTATCTTTTATATCAAACACTTAATTGTTAAAAAAGCAAAGTATGTGTCTTCCGAAACATAATACAATTACTTTAATAATCGCTCCACTTTAATAATATCTTTGGACGAAACGTCGAGAGAAACACCAAGAATTAAATAACAATTTTATCTTAGATCGTTGAATCTTCTACAAAGTATCTCTGTTTAATATCTGGAAGATGTGCCAAATATATTAATATTGCTGGGGTTGAAATTTCGCGGTCAACATCTATTTCGCACCTATGCCGGCCCTGAGGAAGGAAAAACAAATTGAACGGTCGGTCATGCGTCAAGATTTTAAGCAAACACGTATAGGTACGTTCATGCGCGAGCACGACACTGAGCACGTACGACTATGCGTATTAAAAAAGCGCGCGCGTTTGCTCTGTCTCGAAGACCTCTTTGCGGGCACGTACGACTAGAAGAGAGAAGTCTTGCTCCGAGAACTCTCCTCCCGATTTAGCCAGCCGTGTCACCGCCTCTGCTCACCTTCGGAAGGTCTCTCTTCAAGGTTGAAAGTCTAACGACCGTCGCGCCGATCCGTCACCCGTGATCGAGCAGATAAGAGGATTACACGTCGATTCTTCTACCCCCAGATCGCTTTCGCCGGAAGAAAATAACACGGACCCGAATTTAATGCACCGCACTTTGACATGCGACTTAAGACATTGGAAATTGAGAAGTAACTTAATCATTAGGAGATGTTCTCTTAAAACAAATATATTTAATTATTTCCACAACATCTCACTGTTAACAGAAAAACTGCTGAAGAACTTTTAGAAATTTAAAAGAAAAGACATAATTAAAAATTTTACAATTATTATTCTGTAATGTTACGATTGTGCAGAATTTAATCTGAATTGAATTGTCTGCGTGAGACATTTAATTTAGTCTTCAATCTTCAATTAACTCAAAACGACGATTCTACAACTGTGAATTTTTTTCGGAAGATGCAACATATCCAAATATAAGTCCATCTTCAAGATATCCGTGAAATAAACTTGTAAAGTAATATAATGGGAAGATCGAGCACCCGCTTGAGCATCATAAATACAAGGATTAGTATACGGACCATAGAGGTGATATAAAGAGTACAGAAGAAACTTAATACCCGCGCCATGAAAGTGGCACACGGAATACAGAAGTAATTTACACGATCCACCTACGACACAACGCGTAGCGCAACAGGTTCCCGAACGTGGTGAAGCGGAACACCGAGAATTCGAGCGTGAATTATGACGTTGGCTTTCCTAATGCACCCTAATACGGTTGTAGCTGGTTCCGTCGTAAAAAAAAAAAAGGGAGGAGAGAAAGGACTGCAGGAAAACGAATAATTTGTCGGGCGCGGCGACCATTTTTCCACGACGCAATCTCCCATCACGGTCGCAAGTGGAGAGAAAAAAAAAGGCTCAGAGAGAGAGAAAGAGAAAGAGGCCCGTGAGTAGAACACGAGGAGCGGAGTGGAAAGCGTAGGCGGGGCGCATACCAGAGGCACCTGCTCATTTACTTTGCGCCGGTCGGCTGTAGCTGCTGTAGAGAGGGGATCCTCATTAGGATTTGCCCCTACCAGGCTATCGCTTCTACCACTTGAGCGTGCTTCCACACTGCGACACTGTGAAGATGGAGACAGAGAGGATACGATTTATCTCGAGGAGATACGTTTCTAGCGGAATGCGCATACTTATTTATAAGACTGCAACATTAGTTATATAAAATAAATAATATCTCGGTGAGTAAAGAATCTCATGTAAGCGCTTTCTCAAAGATGAAGAACACTTCCGCCGTTACGAGGATTGATTGTAATTGTTGTAAGCAGAAAACGAGGCATTGTTACGAGAGAAGGATACTAAAGATGTCTGTTTCGAATTAACCGAGAGTTGCGAGTATAAGCTACCAACCGGCGACTTTTCTTTTTTTTTTTTATTTTCTCAGGACATAAAATCCTTCCTTCTGCGAGCGTTTTCAACGCCTAAAGAGATTTACGAGGCGGCGAAAGGGAGGGCGAACGGGTACGAAAAGAAGAGAGAGATTACAGAGGCTCGGTACGCACGAGAGAGAGAGAGAAAGAGAGAAAAATAGCGAAACCGCAGCCACCCTCCGCATCGCTATGGGCGTACGCCGCGGGGCCCCCGTGAGACCCCGTGTAAGATCTCACATAAAGATCGTCGTCTGTGCACAATAATGGCCCCCGGTCTGGCTGCCTGTCCTGTCGCCCGTATTCCCCGTGACCTCGTCGACGACCGTTATGACGAGGCGCTCGCTCCGCAGCTCGCTGTTGCAGCTTGCCTTGTACCGCGCGTGTAAACCACGCGTGTACGTGCCTTTTAGGGCCCCCTCCGCCCCCTCGTCGCGCGCACGAGACAATAGCGCAGGAACAACGAAGCCGCAGGGGTGCGATGTAGTCCTCTGTGTGATGCAGCTATCTCAATTTGTATCTTTCGCGGCGAGGTGCGCGACGTCGAATCGCCCGTCGCGTTGCGTCACGTCTACGTCTAAGGATCGAAGGATCTGAGGATAATTGCATCCGATATCCGCCGCGCTCGAAAGACTAGTGTGATCAGAAGGTGAGGAAACTTTCTTTCTTTCCATTAACATGTATTTGAGGTTTAAATGACTCCGAGAATCTTAACTAATTACCTGTAATTAATTACTCATCTATCTGTTTAAAGATTTAATTGTCAAAAAATGTAAACGTTTAAAAATGGATATATTTAAAATTTCTTAGAAATTCAGTAGACAGAAATTAAGGCAATTAAGATACGTATCAAGAAATCAAAAATAGATATCGCTTACATTATTTTCTCTCAAAATTTCTTAGTCCGCACAATGAGAAAAATTCGAAATGTTCTAATTTGAAAAAGAAAGCTTTCACACCGCGCGTATATATCGTGTGAGTGCACTACAGTTTTTTTCAGAAGTTGCGTAGGCATCCTGCGGCGTGACGATGTACGTTGACAGAATTGACGCGTAATTGCACGCTATATACTGTCGCTTCGCGAACCATAATGAAGCCTTATTATTAACGATCGCCCGCGGCAGATCGCGCCGATGGTTTCACACGCTGCGAGAGTTCTTCTTTCAGCGTGCGCCCGGGCGCGCGAGACCTTTATCGCCCTTCTGAAAGAATATCGAGCTCTCCTTTCGAGGCAATGTGAAAAGAGGAATCGGGCCCCAAAGAAACCTGAATTGGTCCGCCGCCGCTATACTAACCGCGGTAGCGCCCAGTAGCAACGCGTCATGCGAGCAAACCGATATTACGAAGCCGAAGAACGTTTAGCACAGAATCGTGGGTAGCGGTGTGCAGGATTTAAAAAGAATTAGTCTTCGGTTTCTTTTTCACTTCTTTTTATAATTGCCTCAGAAAAACATTGTGCCATGTTTCGCACATCTTTAAGCAATTCGTACAGGAAGTCGAAAATAATTTCATTGTTGAATAACACCGTGTCCAAAATGGAAAAATTTTCCGAACAAAGATTGCGAGCGTCAAATTTGAAACATATTTTGTTTATCACTGCATTTATAGAACAGTGAAACGTAATTAAGAAATTTCTATACAACGAGAAAGAAAGCAACCAATATTTATAAAAAAATATATTAATGCAATGATTTATTTGCCGCAGTTTTTGTAGGCATACTTTTTATTGAGTTAAGTAAGTTAAATTTGATGCTTGTATTTATTTTGTAAAAACTATGCAACAAAATGACCTACAGAAGAAATATTATCGGCCCAATATTATTGATATATTGATATGAAATTATGCGCAATAATATATTGGTTGATGTAAGGCTTCAGAGAAGAATCCTTGCATATCCCTACATTATTGCTTCCTGCGGTCGTTTTCATGCGAGACTTGCCTTGGCCGCTATGTAATTAGACGGACGGATTTAGTGTTCCGAGAACTAATGAGAGCCCATCGTCATTATTCCCCGACTACTGGTTACTGCATGAGAGGCTCAGCAATATGTAACAAAAATTACGATCCCCGGAACACGTTATTAATTGCGGCGTGTTATCGGTAATTCGACTAATGGATCGTATTACGAAAAAGTAATATTATGTATAGTCATTTACTTGACAAGCACAGAATTTCACTAATATTCGAGAGTATTTTATTAGTTTATACACTCTTTTGATTAGTTAATTAATTCTCAGTTTAGATCGTTAATCTTTTGAGTAAGAAATTAAGAAATTCACTACAATGGCCGTGATGATAGTTACGGTACACGCCTCCCGAGGAAAAGATCCTAAGCTATTAGGAAGATTTATGCTCCTTCAGTCAATATCTTTTCCTCTCTTTTCCCATTATAGATTCTGGTAACAATTTCGGTCCCTCAAACCGAACAATGATCAATAACGGTGATGTCCAATACAATTTCGAGACGCCTAGTTTGTACCATTATTCTTATATAGTACAAACAGGAACAATAGGTGGTCCATCTTTGAAGGTCCCGGCTCCCTTTCTACTTCGAAAGAAACGTTAAGTTTCCGAACCTTACTTTTGCAGAATACATGAAAGCAACCCCAGTGGGATTGTGAAGACATGTAGAAGGTTTAAAAGCTAATATTCTCCTCTTGATTTATGTGAGAGGGTGGTTGGATCTGTGAAACTTGCGTTTATGTGCGGAACATCGGACAAATTGATACCTAAGTTGGACATTTTTCCTGAAGAAAGAGAAAAATAGGAACTCAATTGAATGAACGTTCAAAGGCACCATCAGCATGTCACTTCGTGATTTGCGATAAAAATGCCGAATTAATTGCATCATATTTTGATTTTTACCGATTGTCATCTGATTGTTATCTTCTTATCATTATTTTTGATAAATAGAAATTTAATCTGTTGTTTATCAGTTTGTTATGTTGGGTGAGATTTTTTCTTATTTGACTTCTTTGTTCTTTTTAAAATGTGTAAACGTAAAATATGATTTTCAAAATATCTAATGTTCAAAATTGAAACAAATTAAAATAAATTTTTATTTTAGTAGAATCCGATTTTGCGATCAAGAAATTCGTAGACAAAGTTTGCAAGAATTGTTCATCAACTGCCTGCATTTTAAACTGTATGTTTCAACCGCCTTTGCGACTATAAATACAATTTTATCTGCGCGCAATGTATATCTTAATGTATTATTCATCCGACAAACCGATGTCCTCGTTTTTCGCAATTCACGATATCAAAAAATATCGAACGTCTTGAAAGATACGAAATGGGTGGAAAACAGAAATATCGCACGTTTCGATCTTTATCACAGTCCACTGCTGTATTATCTCATCGTGATTAGTCGTCTTTAGTCCAGAGATCCACAGACCCGGTTCTGTCGAAAGGCGGACGTTATAACTTCCTGATGTGTGGTGCGATAAAAAAAAGAAGCGTGAAAGGAAGCGAGACGGCGGCTGAATCGGGACCAGCGCTACTTTGATCGAGCCTGGATCACAAAGAGCTCGCCTCGTCACCGGTTGAATAGCCACGGTTAGGAGAAGCCCTTGGATTAGGTTAGGCTAAGTTACGAGGGTGGCGGGTCCCTGCCAGCGCACGACGACGTCTTGAATGGGGCACGTGCTACCATCGCCGTGATCTTCGGGCCCTTCGTCTGGCGATCCGTCTTTCTCTTTCTCGCCTGTTTGTCCGTTTGCTCGTCTGTCTATGCGATCGTCTGGAGACGGATCTAGGGCTAGACCAGGGAACTCCTCGATGTTTCTTTTGGCTCGTCTCGCCAGCTGCTCTGTCGAAATTGCAATTCTTGCGGCACGTGTCTCGTACGGGTCTTTTTATATACATATATGTAGAACGCGCCATCCTTTTGACAACAGTGACCACGACGAATATCGCATAGTGGCTTTGTCTTTTAGTTGCGATTTTGATCTGGTTCAATACCGGTTCTTCTTTTCGAGAGCACTTTAAAAGGTATTAGGAATTGATATTATCATTGACATTACTAGCCGCATAGCAGCTTTTGATTGCGATCTTAATCTGGTTTGGTATCTTCTTTTCGAGAGCATTTTTAAAAGGTACTAGAAATTGATATTACCGTGATTTTGTATGATAAATGCTATTTGATAAAAACGAAAAATATATAGTTTAAAGAAAATTAAATGTTGCAAAAACAGCAGTAGAAACAATAAGCATATGATAGAATCAATAAAAATAATTTTCTTCTTTAATATTGCATTAAAATAATCTGTTAAACGATCTAATGATAATGTCAAAATCAAGTCAGTTGGACGTTGCTCGCGAATGACTTTGTGTTACCTGAACAATGTTGTTTATCTTGATATATCTTATCTTATATTATTTTTCACTTATGAGCTATTTTTTTTATCAAACATTCTTACAAATTTGATTTATGTGCAAAGGTGTAAAGATTTCATTTTTGTATGTTTTCAAAAATCTATTGTTAATTATTTTTATTTTTATTTAAATTTTTGAAAACTGCAGATCTTTTTTGTGGTGAAAACACAACTTACCCCAAGACGTGCTGTCTCAGCGAACGATCGCGGAATCGGTCGGCCAGTCTATCGTGCGAGAGAAAAGAATCGCGCGAGGGTGCTCGCGTGTCGAGACGCAAATGCGTGCGCGCTACGCATCTGTCTCCTCTAGGGCAAGCGCATACACGTGCACGCATTGTTCGCGTATATATGTGATTGCAGTGTGGAACGTATTTATATGTATGACGCGTACGTATAATCCATTCCGTAAAGCCTCTTTACATACATGCGTGAATGCACATGCGAGTTCGGACACGCGAGAGCCTTATATAGTGATATATACATATATAATGCATATATATATATATATATATATATATACAATAAGATCGGTAGTATTTAACCCTTAGTTGCTATGTTACGTGTGACGACTGGAAGGTTACGATGTTGCGCATTGGAATTTCTTTACTACACTGACATACTGTCGACATCGCGGTTCTGAATGGATACTTTCGTTTCTCATGACGTTCTACGGCTGAAATGCAATAAATCGACCGATAACAAATTGCCGCCGAGCGGCAGCCTACTTCAATGCGATAACTTGAATCGCGTGGGGATTTATGAGGAAACAGCATTTATAGCAGGCAATATCAAAACATATACGGTTCGATTTTGCTGCCCTTAGCAACACAAATTGAAATTCAGAACAGAAATCCGTCTCATTAATTTTATGAAATTGTGTAAAATTTCATCAAATCAAATGAAACTGAAAGTATTTTATTAAGAGAATAATATCGACAATAAAATTATAAAAAATTTTGTGACAAAATAGTGCATTAATATTGTATGAATTTTAAATATTTAGGTTATGCAGAAAAGTTATGTGGTGTTAATACAAAAGTAGTATTAAAAATTTTAATAATAATAAAAATATATATACTTCTGCAAATAATATAAATCTGCTAATCCTGATCACATCTATTATTTCATAAATATAGTGACATGTTCAATCATTATCATATGTATTGCGATTATATTAACTCGTACAACAACAATGCTGGAATTTCATTACGGCATAATTTTATCGCAAATAAATTTGGTATCGCACTTTGCCGTCATAACATTGCTAATGAATCAAGAATAATAGATCCGGTGGAAAACAAGTTCGACCAAAGTCACTTTCACTTCATTGTATTTCGCATTTTGTTTATGTACTTCTATGCAGCGACGAAGCGAATAACAAATCGATCATTGGTGAAACCTCTTTGGAGAAAATGTAACGTGCCAAATACATTATTAATTGCGCACTATGTCACCAGCATCTTTCTCGAATAAAAATCATCTACTGCATAGGATAAGTATTATAATGCAAAATCACGTTCTGTTTATCACAATGTTTCCAGTAGCATTGCGTACAAAGATTTAGCAAGAATCCCATACAATTCCGAAATTATAAAATTTATGCGGTATGAAATACTCGTGTACTCTTGTGCACAAATAACTTCGGGCACGCAAGGTAAGATTCTATGCGTTACACATAGTGTAGCAATGCCGCCAGCACAGCGGCCAGCTACTTGTTATGCTACCAGGACACCGGACTGGGGTTACAATGTTACCGCGCGACGACGTCGCGGCCAGAATTTCTCGACGACGGCTGATACGGTTGACCGTATCTCGTATTTTAATGTCATTCTAACTGTCTCGTCGTCAGCGCAGGAAAAGACATCCTGCTGCGCCCGCAAGATTAACCGATTACATCGTTCATTTTGTTGAAATGCATATGAGGAAACTTAATTCAAATAAATTTTTTTCTTTATCAATATCGTGTTTGATAGCAGTGCAGATTATACGTTTTGATAATGTCGTATTCAAAGGTCGAATGATACGTTAAATTTCAAGGCTTCGACTGATAACAAGAGATGTCAAATGTAATTCACATTATGTGCAAGTCGTAATCCACATCCGGTGTATAATATGTCAGGAATTCATTGATTAATATTCATTGTTTTATAAATTTTTCTCTTTTTATCTAACCGCAAATCATAAGAAAGCTTAATACTGTGTGACTAATTTATTATGTGCATATCTTTTATCATTAACAAATATAAATCATGCTTGATTGACATCATATTTAATGAAAAACAAAATGAAAGTATAGTTAAATAAAAAGTATAGTTATAATTTCAACTTTTTACTTCATAGCGCTTGTTAACTATTAGTTCACAATTGAAACCGATACTATTGGTTGCACAAAATATGTTTATTATTAGATACCTAAATCTGATGTAATTCTTTGAGTAATATAACCGTTAATCCTCTCTTCCGGAGACTAAACAAGAAAAGTATATCTTCGATAGATGGTAATCTGTCCTTGCGTGTATTTTATATGATAACGCGGTGTATATTTATAAAAGCCGATCTGCCTGAATTCAGTCAGTTACACATCTGAACGGATCATAGAGGCATTAACAGGACAATCGATACGATACGCAATGAGGGGTGAGTATTATTTACTCAATAAATTTTTGATAAGTCTATTGAGATTATAAAACTATTCAAATAAGATACTAGAGAGCTATTAAAGTAAAATGATTGAATTATATTATACATCGATAACTTTTTAATTAAAATTAATATTTGTATGGAAACAATTAATTTTTCAGTTGCAATAAAAATCAACTAATTCATGATTCGATCATACCGCGACTGACATTTAAAAAATAATGTTTATTCGGCACAGAAATACACGTAATCGTGTTCTTGGCATTTTTGACGGTGATCGCTGCGAACAAGGAACCAATACCCACAGTATGCCCACTCCGAGAAAAAGACAACGTAACCACGACCCATCTCGCGCATGAAACTGACTGTACAAAGTTCTACAAATGCAATTGGGGTAAAGGAGTTCAGCAAGATTGTCCTTTGTTGGACGAATACAGAAGACTACACTTCAATAGACGTTTACAAGTCTGCGATTGGCCAGGGCAGGCCGGTTGTATTGAATGTCCTGGAAAGGACAAGAACGGCAATTATCCTCGTTCTAAGATATCTCATGAAAAAGACAATTGCAAGTTGTACTGGGAATGCATAGATGGCGAGAAGATTCTGCGTAGGTGTCCTGAAGGTCTGTGCTTTAGTCGCACATGTCAAGCTTGCGTTAAGAATCGGAAAAATGGAAATTGCGAAGATATTTGTATATGTAAAACTAACGATCGAAAACCTCATGAATGTCAAGGCAATCTATATTATAAATGTATCGACTGTAACTGGGTCTTGCAATATTGTGACAGAGGTTGTCGTTTTGATGGAAAAACTAAAACATGCCGTAATTCGAGAAATGTTGAGTGCAGATCTCTTAGATACTAATTCACCATGTTTTACGACGACACTATCAGCAGTATTGCAAAATTAAGTAAAAAATTAACTACTATATTCTCGTCACAGTCGATGATAAACAACGATTTGTCGTAAGCTATTTCGTATAAAAACTGACACAAATTCCGATTCGGTTTGAAACAAGTAATCTTGATTATAAAATTAATAAAAAATAATAAAGATAGAAAACTTGTACAAACTTGCTAAATGCAAATTTGAATACTGAGAACATTGATTGTTAATTGTAAACTTAAGAATAAACTTGAGATGAAAAAGAAATTCTTTGGAATGATTTTATTCTGTCCCTTGATAACTGTAAGGTCAAAACAGTTTTAATAAAAAGATATGAAAGTAGCAATACAAATATATTATAACTTTCAATTTATTTATAATATATTTATATTACCATAAATATTCCTTGCAATGGTTAACGGAATAAATAACTCCGTTTCCTTTGGTCCTTTAGTTCATATTAAAATAATGTGAAGATGTAGATATACATCTACGAAGTAGATATATTACATTCGAAGGGTTAAAAGGTGATTTCCGCACGCCGCAAAGCGAAGGAGTGGTCTATTTTCCCGGAGCTATTTATACTGACGTGTTTTTACGAGCTACCGTCCGTATCAGATGCAATCAATTTCCATCGCGAAAGAATGAACGGATTGCATGTCGGCTACCTGCTGCAACATACGCGAATTATGTAAGTACCGAAACGCGCGCGCGTGCTAACACACGCTCGCATTCCGCGAGCGCGCTGCTGCTATTGTGCGATAGTGTATCTGCATTATATGGTGTATACCTGTAGTATGTATCCTGCCTCTCACTACTTTTCCGTCTATTCCGCATACTCACGCATGATTTATGCGATTGCCCATGTCTACCATAATTTACGGCGGAAAGTCTCAAAGAAGAAGCGGTATATCAAGAGACTTTCCGCGGATGTTCACGTTTATATACAGCGCGTCTAGCGGCATTTTTAATCTAAACGCTCGTAAATGACACAATCAAGATACGCAATAAGATATATAATAAATCTGTAAAAAACTCAACGTGATATTTTTTTTGTTTTGCTTATAGGATACTGGAATATATAGCCTAGTCTAGTATAATTATTTTCTCTATTAAAAGTGTATAGGAAATCTCGGATAATGTTTTAATACGGAGCACTCCAAAGATAGTTCCGCTTATATGCACGCTAAATTTCGCTTTTCAAGAGAAGCGGCGGTTTTACGCCGCTACGGGATATTGAGTAGAAAAGGCGCCGGCGGTATACAGGTTTTACGACAAACGCGTAACAGCAGTATGTTTAAAAATAATTGCCGTCTCGATGGCGACGATTAATACTATTGCCGGAATTAATTATTGTGGCGGCAGCTTATTAGATATTTTTATCGCTGCTCGTTAAATGGAAGCGCGCGCGCGCGCGCGCGGATACACTTACTCTCGGTACACATTCTTCGTAAATGATATCATTCGAAAGTTTGTTCTTGCCAAATGCGCGTTTTGTTAAGGAGGTGTCATGATGTTAACGCTCGCTTATCGTTTTCGCTGACAGCTTTACGCCGGGACCCGTAGTCGCTGGGCTGGAGTTGACGCGCAAGAACAAAGGAGCGATTTAATTGTCAACATAGCAGAGGAAAGATTGATAAATATGATGTTTCGGGGTGTGTAAGACACATATACGGATACATGCCAGTTAATGATCTCCGACAAGACAAGTGGCATGAGTTTCTACTTAATAGTATTCTCGCACCGGTGACGTACCTTACCCCTGCTGTCACGGAGCAATTAGTAGACTAACTTTCGTGATATCTCTGCCGATAATCTCTCGCGGCATGAGTAGCGCCTAACTCATAATGTTAACAGGAATTCATTATCTTTTGCTATTCAGAAATTAACTTAAATTTGGTAAATTAATGAATGGTTTTCAATGAAAATGGAATTAATTCGTGCATCAGATTATGCCGACATTATAACGATATGTGCAATTTAATGAAACGATGTAAATGCTGCAGAATTGCAATCAGATATAATTATGGATGTTGGGTTCGTTAAATGAATCGAGCGCCGCGTTTCACAATCACTAATTACTTTAATCTGTCCCTTCCGATGTAAGTATGAGATAACTTGCAAATCTTTTAATATAACTATATCAATTAGTAAGAAGACAGTAAAGTTTTAATTAGTTGAAATAAAGCAAATGTTAATACCAAAATATAAAAAATGCTTAAATATCATAGTTTTGCACTATAAAAAAAATTAGTGTAAAATTACAACCATTAAATTATGAGTATATAAATTTATAGCTTGCAAATGAACTTAATTTCTAATGTTGTAATGAAACAGGTTGTTCAAATAAATTGAAATTTACTTTATTTGTGCAGTCTTCTTTATTGCAATACTAGAAATTAATTTTACCTACAAGCTATAAATTTAAATACGTGTGGAAATTTGTACCTATAATAGTTCGTCCCAAAATCTTACCCACTATATTAATCGTATTTTTGCACAACATGAAGAACTCGGAATTATTTTTACGCTTTCTTACGGCCATTTAATTTATGCAAATAGACAAAAATTCGTTTAAAAGAGATTTAACAATCATGTGTATTGATCTGATATTTTCAAGAAAGAATTATGCGTCACGACGATCTCACCTCTCGTGCAGATGGCAGCGTGAATCCGTTTGTCGACGGTCGTTCAATGGTTGCGACGATGGAGAGCACCTTCCAATACCAGTACACTTCGTAGCCAACACTCCACTTTACTTCGGACTCATATTATTTGCATGTCTCACACTTTTCGAATCTCACTTTCCAAACAAGTCAACTTTTACTTCCGCGAAAAAGAATCGACGCAGACAGAAGTTTGACTGGCAAAGTTCCGTTTCCTCTTTGTCGTCGAGCCTTCGATAATTTTTACCTCTCGTGAATTGCTTCTCAATTTGTCGCAATTATATTTATAATATAAGAGAGGTTAGAAATGTAGCGATTTCAATAACGTAGATATTTTCATATCGAGGAAAATACGTATATTTGCGGCTGTATTGTCGGGAGTCTCCTCTTACATACATTGCTAATAAGCTTGTTTATTCCGCTCGACACTTTCCACGGTCGTGTCACGAATTTATCAATCATAGAGGCGAATCTGTAAACAGACCAATTCCACGAAATTTTGAATGACAGTTATTACAATCGTCCAATGAACCTTGTCTCTTTGATGTCGGGAACCGAGTCGCGATAACAAAGCTTCTCGACATTCTCGTGTTTAAATGTCCTTTCTTAAAATTACGTAGATGATATTTTTCCACCACAATGGAAACTCATGACAGGAAGCTTTCTTCGATTATTCCGACATCCGAAAATAGAACAGTCGGCTTTGTCGGTCTTTCTTCACGATTTCCTTCGAAGATCTCGGTGCTTCGGTTGTGCGTCCTGGCTGCGTCTCTAAAACACGTGATATAGCTCCAGGGATCCTGGACAAGATGCCGCGTCTCGTTATTGCGAAGTGCGATTCTTCACGCGGGGCGCACGAAAACGACTGGATCAAAGGGGTGAGCCGCAACAGGTGAGAGGGAAAAGAAGATGGGTAGAGTGGGAGGGACGCAGGAGGGAAAGAGACAGCGACGAAAGAGAGAGAGAGAGAAAGGACCGAGGACGAGGAGACGACGATGATGGTGTAACACTGCGCGTAGTAGCGGACAGTCGGCGACTAAGGCCCCCGAGGAGAAGTCACCTCTCTCTCCTTCGTCTTTTCTCTCGTCCTCTCTTCCGAGGGGTCTCTCTTTCCACCACACGCGTGGCCACTAACACACCGCCGCGTGCATCTTCAAACACGATAGTTCTCTCCTCTCTCCTCCTACCATCCCGCCAATCGCACGGGCCACCCTCCCCTTCTATCCTTCTCTCACTCTCCTTCTTACGGCAATGTACCGTGTCGTTCCTTCGGAACAAACTGCAGCAAAACCACTTGCGATGCACACACGGGCGTGCGCGCGCGCGATCGCGCGTGTGGGTACACCCGATTCGCGGCAGCGGCGGCGGCGGTGTCGGAGAAGTGTACGTGTCGGTAGAAGAGAAGTGGGAGATGGGACACGCGACACGAATCCTGGTGGGGGGAGAGAGAGTATGCGAGAGTGGGGCACGCACGGTCTCCCCTCGTTCCCTCTGGACCCCTCTCGGGGCGCCCTTTCCTTCCTTCGCGTCGGACGTCTCGCGCGTTCTCTCTTTTTCTACTCGATTCTCTCCGCCAGCCGGCCTCTCATCCGCGTACGTGCCTCTCCGTCTCCTTTGATTACGCGGGATACTTTGGTTTCTTGTACATTTCGTACTGGCTCGTATGATCTTGTTCGGGGCTAGCGGAAAGATTTTTCTCGGCCCCTTTAGCGTTCACACTTACTTCCAAGCGTCTCACGAGCGTCTCGCTCTGTGTATGTACACAGACACGCTTTACGCGGATTTCGCATAACATCCAGTAAATTAATGACAGTGTGACTGATAGCTTGACTGATACGAGTAATTTGAGATAGCATTATTCTGATTGATTAATTAAATAATTAATTAATGTTGCTGTTGAGAAAGAGAGATGATGTATGATCTTTCGGAGCAAAGATGCTTCTTTCAATTATTTTAATTAATGAAGAATATGTTGTGCAATAAATAGTGGATAGACGCATATTGCATTTAATTTTTACAGTATATAATGATTAACAAAGAATAATGTTAATGGAGAACGCCATGTGTCTTATCGATGCAACTACTTAAGCGAATTAGAATAATGGTGTTATTTATTAGCAAAACTATAGAGTGATAACAATCGTAATGAAAGTGATCGTTTGAACTATTTTGTACAATTTGATTGTACTCACCGATTTAAAATTTCGCTCCTCATTCACATACGTGGGATGTATCACCTCCACCATCGTAGCAAATTTTCATGTAGATAGCAATCTGATAATTTCTTCGAGACACGGCGTGCATTTCATAGTACATAGAAAATGTCTCAACGAAAGACGGTCCGAAAATTCGAGAATGATTTCAAAGTCGATCGCACATTGTATTCTCTCACAATATTTTCCGTATGCATAACGCTATGAGTGAGAAACGCATCGATGAGATAATCAACGATAACATCAACTTTCCTGCATTGCGGAAAGATCGAATTGCATTGACTATTAGAAATATCAGCTATGAGAAACGATTTCTTTCTATCGCGAATCGCGCGCTAAGGTTCCGACGGGATGGAAAAACAAACCCACGCGTGTCAATGAACGAGAAACGACTAAACGGCAACGAGGATTTTCGTTACCGACAATCTCTCAGGGGTTGCAAAACCCTCCCTCCCCCCTCGTCATCTTCCCCCCGTCGTTCCCCACCCAACGAAACGGTCGGTGAGAGAGGTGGCGAGCGTTCGCTCCCTCTTGGATTCCCACGCCGCACATACCGTTTCCTCGCCCCGTCCCTTCTCCTCCACCTCCTCCTCGGCGGCATCCTCGTCCCGACTCCTCCCTTGAAAACGCGCCCTTCTCCGGGGGTAAAGCGCATACTACCCATTCTGCGCCCCTCTCGGAAGTCGTCCGCCACCGCCCCCGGTGCACTCAACCGGGGGTTGAGATTCATTCGTCGTGTCCCACGCTGCGCGTAGCTGTGCACGAGGTGACGTAATGCCGAAGCAACTAGTGGCGAGACTTACAAAGAATGTACCGGAATTTCTGCATTTTCTCATTATTTTATGAATTATTTCAATTTTTAAATATGCTACAAGTTTTCTTTATGTCTAAGTATAGCTTACTTTGTGTTTCAATTTATACACGATTTTTGTTGAATATTTTTCTGATGTAGCAATAACTGAAATTCAAATGTATAATGTTCCAAATATTACTTAAATAAGTTAAGTAACTATTGCTGATATGATAATTATGTGAAAAACTCTTAAATAAGCGTGAGAAAAAATACGGAAACCGAGCGTCGTAATGAAAGAACCAGATATGTCAAGAGAGAATGCAGGGGCTTGATAAAAGTGTAGCGTTATATTCGATCTTTGGGACGAATCTGGGCGTGAGTCCACTGCCACTCGAGCATCGATGTTTTAATTAAAGTATCGATAGTGGAACCAGACACGGGTTTATCCGGCGTCATCTCATACGACGTATTGAAACCGGCTCTCGAAACCGACGCAGAAAACCAACCGATAATTAGGCTGATCGTAGACTGACAAAATTTGTAATAACAAAATAAACAATAAATAATTTAAAAAAATAATAATTATAACTGTGACATTATAAACGTTTGTTACTACTTACATGAATTGTCGTTAATTTAAATATTTTTATTTTTATTGTCATTTTTTAATAATATTATTGTTTTTTCTAAGGCTCCATTTCAATCTAATTCTATGCTTAAAAATAAAGCACTTATCGTAATTTTTTAAAGCCATTAATTAAGTATAGAGTTTTTTGCATTCGTTTATCGTGGCTAACCTGAGATAAGAGGTGAAACACATAAAATCAGGAGACACTGATTAAAGAGAAAGTACGGAATGGATCACGTGGATAATGTATGAATAAAGTCCGATAAAGCCAGATTATCAATGTTTACGTTACTTTCGGTGTGGGCGTCTCGAACGCTCACTGATCGCGCTATTCGCGTCCGATCATTAATACGGCATTGTTTTCTGTGGCGAGCACCCACCGCAAATGCAATCGATCGAGAACGGGAACATCGACAATTGGCCGCAATTGTATCGATCGAGGCCAATATGACATCGCTCGATCAGTGATTTCATTGCCTGGCGGAAAAGTCATAGATTTCATTGAATCGTTTCATGCTTTGATGCATCTGCAATATGAAGGTCAGACTTATCGTGTAAAGTATAATAGTAATATATATAACTAAAATAACCGCGTGGTTGTATAAAAACATTGTTAATTTTAAATGATAGATGATTTCTATATTTTACACAATTTATTTTATTTATATATATAAATATATATTAATTTATTAATTGTGCAATTATATAAGACCAAAATAAATTTTCTTGTTCATTGCTATGACTGTTTAATTGTTAAATGTACCAAAATCGAGGAATATTCGGCAAAATATTTTGAATTCAGATGATAACCTAAGTCGACCCGAATGCTCGATTGAAATTTTTTTCTGCGATATCATCTCACCGAGAAGAATATAAAATGTTTTACAACGTGCGTGTACTACCAAGTGCTTATTTTCAGAATATTTCGCGCGGTACGCGATTCTCACATTAATATAGCGTATCTTGCGTGGGCGTAACAATCCCGTCACTGATAAGCGATTCTTTATTTCACGAGTACTTATGATGGGCGATATCTAAAAACTTATTCTTTTCGTATGTAGTTTCGGAATTGAACCATTAATCACGCATATCAGCGATGCATATGAATCAGTGATACCAATCATTAATAATAATATAATTTAATAAACATTTATTATAAAGAAAAATTGTTTCAGTAATGTACTATAATGTTTTATTAATGAGCTAATTATAAATTTCTTCTCATATTATATTAGAATTTTTTATTCATTTGTAATCAATATTTTCTTAATAAAAATATTAAGATATTAATAGTTAAGTTTACAAACGATTTGAATTATACTGATTGAAAATTTTCACTCTATGCGAATGTACAGAGATTAGTTTGATGTTACTTTGTCTATCTAGATATTTAGATGTCATTTTATTTTGTATAAAATTTGATCAAATTATACCCCCCCCCCCTCCCGACTGTTTTTGAATAATAGCAGAGATGTCCATTTTTTTCGTGATAGTGAAACGAAAAATGAAATACGAGATGCGATGGAGAACAGCAGATTTCAAATAATCGGCGCGGCTTAATAAAATTAATATACGGTTCTCTCGGCGGTTCCTCGCCGTGGATTCGTGCGTCAGGAGTTTTGATCGGAGTCGTAGGTTCGGCGGGCCAACGAGATGTTCGGGACGCTCTTAACTAAGGGTCTACTAACTTTAAATCCGATAATGAATGTAATCAGCGGAAATAACATGGAATCTACGTTTGGTCTCGGTCGGGCCGCGGCCACATCCAGGTATACATTCTCTGACCATAGCGTGACTAATAATTATACTCAGTGAGGGATTCTCGTCCTCTCTCTCCTACGCCGTTATCTCTCGCCGAGAGCGAGAGTGGAAGCCGAAAGCCACAGACGAAATGTAGAAACAGTGATCCCGCGCACTCACAAATCCCAAGAGCACAGAAACTTGTTCGGAGTGAATCAAATCAATCTTGTAAATAATAAATGCAATTGCTTTTATCTGAAACTAATTTTGTTTGTTGATAACGTGTTTGCTTTAAAAAAAATCGTGCATTCTTGTTCTTGCGAAGCTACAACAAATTACACTAATTGCATTGTATATCTTGTATCTTGCAATGCATTTCTACTATCACGATGGAATTCTATTTTCTTATGCTGACGTCACATCGGATATCAACCACGAATGACTTTCAATCATGTATCATTCGATCGACATCGACACTATATACAATGTACACAATAGGCACGCGCGCACGAGCGAGGTACCTGTCGACCTCGCAATGCCAACCGAGAGCCGCGAGTAACGGTAGTCTTAATTGAATTATTGTTTCAGTTAATGTCGACATTCATCATAAGAGTACACACACGGTGTTGGAGCGGGATAAAGAAAACACGCATCCCGCCCAAGGAGTTGCGGCTCGCTCACAAAAGCGCAGAGCATTCATCTTCTGTCGTGTATATCACGAATCGCGACACGATGGACCTTCGTTTTTTCCTGCTCTTTTTTGCTGTGCAAAATTAAAAATAAATCTTGACGATTTTTTATCGACATAATAAATTTTTTTGTAATTTTTCTAATTCAAATCTTGATCAATTTTCTTGGCGTAATTATTTATTTTATTACGTTTGCCGTTATATATGTGTATACTTGACGAATAGATTTTTATATTGATGGAGAATTTTATGCGTTGCTGTATTACCTGATATTGCCGAATATATTACTAATAAATGAAAATTTATTCGCATAAAATTGGTTACAAGTTTTTAATAGGCGATCTTAATTTGCTGAATGCGAATATCACACGAGGATTTGCGTAGAAAAGCGTGTCATGTATACAAACAGATTGCAAAAAGTGCTCTACATAAATATTAAAGTCCGCCGTTACTTAATCTTAACTTCTCGATCTTTGATAATAAGTCATTTACTAAGTGCGAATGGGAGCATGTAAAGTTCGCACACGGCGATATAACAAATGATTAACGGGCGGGCGGGCAACACAGTTGTCGACATCGCGAATAATTATCGCGCGCGGCGTGTCGTCGGTGCAGCGTCAATTAAACGTTTCCACGTTGCCGCAATCCGGCCGTGGTTGCGTTGCAATTCTATGCGCGCACCGAACAGCGACGTCCTGCATCTTTCCTCGTTGGCGATATACGAGTTCCGCCGACCGCGAGGAATCGTTTTATCGATCACGACGGGCGCTCGAGCGTATCGAACTCTACGTTTTCTACTCGCGCTAACGACAACTTCCCTGAACGATCCTGCGAGGAACAAGATAATGCATTAAAATTATATTTTTAGTATATTCGCGATTAATTATTCACCGTACTGATCAAAGCGAAGGGTATAATAAAATTTAATTTGTTTTTTTTAAGAGTTGCTTTTTTTAAAAAGTGAATAATAATTCTACGAAATACATTGTTATTTATCACGGATATAAATACAGACTTGCTCGAGTCTTACGATCGAATCTCTCGACGATAGGACCACGGAGTGGGAGGCAATTGCAAACAGACCCACGCCTCGCTGTATTTGCATCGCTTGCGGAAACCAGACTGCGTCGATCGTGCGCGGTTGAATAAATGAATTTAGATTCGTAAGTTCGAGTGCAGTTTCCATTGCTAGATCGGGCTTGAATTCGCTTAGCAACACGCGCACACTTCATATTTTGGTGGCGGACAGTGCCTATCGTGGCGAATAATAAACAATCTCGATACTTTCTATTCTATTTGTCATTTCTACACCACTTCTATTTATTGCGCACTATATATTCTATATATTCTATTAAACGTTACGTTCCATTTTATGGGTTAAATTTTTATTACATTTTATCAATTTATTATATGTTTATAATACCTCTTAAATTTCCATATAGATTTTTACGTCATGAAAGTTAAATAAATGTAGCAAACAATTTTTGTTATTGCGCTTCTGATTGAAATCAGTAAATCAACATTGTATCTTCCAAGATGATAATGATTGTATCAATATGTAGTTGATTGAAGCTATATAAATAATTAATTAAATTTGTTTCAATTTTGACTTAAAAAATAAATTTTGAACGTAACATTGTTATCAGTGGAAAAATATCTATTTATCCTTATATTTTTTTCTAGATATTTGTAGATTCTAGGTCAGCAGGCAGCGACGTAGAAAGGAGACGAAAATAAGGCAGAAAGAGGAAGGGAAATCGATGCATAAAGACTGTGCAGATCGGATCCCTGGGAGTTTGCATAATTCATTCGGCTGACCGGCGAATGCATATTACCTCAGGATATCTAGCCGAGTCGAACAGTAGGATCAGGATACAAGGACCTCTGTTCTGAATATGAGGTCAAATCGCTGAATCGTCTGGAGATATTCGACATTGATAACCGCGGCTGGTCGTTGCGGCACTTCGAGGACCTAGATTCAGGATTTAACAGGATTGGCCACGTGTGCATATCCCCGAATTTTACAAAAACTATTTCGAAATGTTTGCGAGAGCCAGAGCTGACAGACTATAAAATTGCGCCAGTAAAAGACAATGGTTAAAAAAACCATCGCTTCTCATTACGAAATTCAAGGATTCTAGAGATCTATAAATATGTTTTATTTCAAGTGGCACAAGATTTAATTTTAAGATTGCCGTAGATGTTTGTTCTTTGAAACTAAATAACTTTATTTATAAAAAATGCTTGTGCTAATTATTGTAAAAAAAAATTAAAAAAGATGGGGGAAAAAAAATGTTTTTGAAATAAAATTCTATTCTCTCAAACGTTTAGCAGTGATTTTCGCGTTGCCTAAACACGCGGCATCCCGATTGCATCTGCTCCACCTGTCTATCGATTTTTCCGGAAGCGTCATCGGGGCGGGCTCCTCGGTCGTGACGGAAGGTGCGTGCCCATATGGGTGGACCGGCTCTCTCCCTCGTTTCTTCGCCCTCGTCTCTTACACCTCGAGGAAGCCACCCCAGGCGAACCGGAATCAAGTTCAATTGTCTCGCGGTGGCTTTTGGACGCGTGAGAAATCTGCGAGCAGCTGTTTCGCCGGGGGTTGCTCCTTCTCGCAATAGTCGTGACGTCACGTCACATTTTACTTGTCGCTTACTTGGTCAAACGAAGAGGATGAAAACATGTGCGACGGGGGAACGAAGGAGAGGGAGGAAGGAGACGTATTGCGCCGCGTGCATGCAAATTAGAGACGTTCGCGTCTCGAAAGGGTTAAGTTAAGGGTTCGGGCAACCCTGAGGGCGCCGAAATACTGGCCGGACCTCCTGTACGAGGAAACAGGGAGTTTCTCGATATCCTCTTTCGAAAATCTCGCCGCTCTTTATTTCTACGCCTTTCCCACGACCGCCCTCCATCACTCGCCCCGGCATTTTAATTAAGGCCACGGTTGTTGTTGCTTCTAGCTTATGCTTAACAATGCGATTGTGACCTGCTCGTCCTAAGACTGATTGTACGTTACGCATATACTTGTGCTTTATTCCCGTTTCAGGACATTGCGATTGTATCAAAGAAATTAGAGCAGTATAATCGAGAATATTTTTTGTTATGTATGTATGTGCAATTTTCATTATATGTATTGTATAATGCGTTTTATGCTAATTGATCGTGCTTTACTTTCAAGTTTGTTCAAGTTTTCCTCTAAAGCGTAATTTATGCGATGTGAGCAAATACTATCGAATTAAATCAGAGTTGGATAAATAATTTTTACAAATTTATTATCTTTTACAAAAATCATATCGCGATTTTTTGCGCAAATTTTCATTTTTATTTTTTAAAGATTAAAAATAAAAGAATATAATTGCGTGTGTAATTCAAATTATACCAACAGTCGAAGATTATATTAAATTGGAAAGATGCGTGCAAGATGCGTATTATCAAGTTCCACATGAGAAATTATAACAGTTATTTTACAATTTCAGTTGCTGTTGCACTACCGCCGACTACTTTACGACTCAGTTCGCCGATGCGAAATCTTTCAATCCGTCGTACCACAAATTGCACGCCTTTCTACGTGACGCGTATGCGAACGACGTTAAGCAACGCGGCTGATTGCGAGCGAAAGCAACTTGGTACTTGCCGGAGGCAGAAGCACTCCCGCATAAAGACAGTGCGGCATGCCTCGTCCTTTTCGTCGTCGTCGTCGTCGTCGTCGTCGTCGTCGTCGTTGTCGTCTTCGTCGTCTTGGTGGCATTTTGAATTGCAGATAATCGAGCACGATCGACGAGGACGATAATCGGCCCCGGCGCTTAGACATGCAGTGACTTATCTTCGGGCGACCGAGGGTTACCTGTCTCGGATACCTTTCCTCGTGCAACTCGGGAGAGTCGACTGGACCGATAAGGATCGAGATGATTCAGAACCTCCTGACCTCGGCCCGTCGATTCACAATGCAATCCGAATATACCGGCGCGTATGAGGAGCACGAATGAGCACACGGCAGAGCGACGAGCCGATCCTTCCGCGACGCTTGCTGTCTGGTCCTCGCCGATCGTAGATCGCAAATCGTTCGAATACCGCTCGTAATATGCCTTACATTGTATTTTGTACCGAGTTAAATTGTATGCAAGCTATCGAATTCGAACATCTGTGCAACATTCTTGAATTTCAAATAGATTTTTTATACGTACGTCTCTTCTCCTCTCGATTCTCCTCGATCGTATCTTTTTTAATATTTTTGTAAATTGCAATTATGAAGTAATTAAAAATACAGAATTCTAAAAAATGAGTATTTTGCTAAAAAAAGCTTTTCAACGCGACATTTCCCAAACTTTCACCATTTATCTAAAATCTTTTTATCCGAAAATTTGTACTGCATTTTGGCAATCTATGATAAGCGTTTTATTTATATAGCATTCGCGCAACGTTGATTTTCAATATAAGATTTTCATTCTTTTGTTTTCGTGTTTGGCATTTTTGCAAGTACAAAAAACATTGCTTTAGCGTATTATGGACAAACAGCTCCCACGTTGAGGCGCACGGTGCCTCCAGGTGGTAACTGGCACTCTTTATTCAGTCGGCATCCCCCTCCTCCCCCCTGCTCGAGGAACCCGAAGGAGTAGCGGCTCCTCTATTGTCGCCGAGGGAGTTATTAACGAGGGGATGACGAGGGGGGAATCTCGGAGCTTGTATAGCCGTGTGGGAATTGCGCAAGCTACGCAGGCGCGCCTCAAAAGCGGAACACCTTATTGCTTCCCGCCAAAACACCATCGGAGAACCTTTTATATCACGTTTAAACCCTACACGTTGCCGATACGTCACGCGAAGGATGCGTTGTGGGTCTAATATATTAAGGGTACCGGCGCGCAGGTTTGGCATCGTCAAGACTTTCCCGCCAAAATTTCAGCAGGTGACTATATATCATGTTCGCTTAAGATAAATGAAAGACGGACGCTTGTGTTAAAATTTTAGTCAAAGCAATTCAAGTATGAATAAATTCTACTATTAATCTTCCAAAAACTTGGTTTTTAATTTTTATTTTTTTTTAACGAGTTTATGACTTTAGTATTCTAAACATTACAAATTAAACAAGTCGGAGCTTAAAATTTATATTATTTAATTAATATAGTTTGCTTTATTTTCATAAAAATAGTTGTAACAAAAGAAAAAACTAAATGCATTTACTAATTTAAATAGTACCGTCGTTTTTGCATGTACCGAAATGCTGTGAAGGTTCTTTCAGTTGTGAGACTTGTCAGAGGTAACGCGCGTTACGCGAAGAACGATGACATTTCTCTGAATCGGTCTTGTGGGGGAACGAGTATTGTGAAGGAATTTTTCAAGCATTCACTCCCACGTTGAAGGCATACGCGGTTGCCCCCCACATTTGGCCGACGAGCGCACGTGTACACCGTCCGTTTCGCCGATGCATATTTCGGAGAGGAACTACAGGGCTGCGCATTCTCTCCCCCCCCCCTCTCTCTCTCCCTTTTTATGCACACCCTCGTTACGTGAACACGTCACCCTCTTGACCGCGCAAGATGCGAAGGGGAACATTTACCGTTTAGCTGGGAAAGCTAAGAGACTCGCCTTCCAAGCGTTCCATCGGTACCGATTGCGTTTTCATGCGTGCCGAGATTCCGGAAGACAAGCCACGGCATACACCTGGACACCTTTTTCTAAGGGTCAATGACATCATCGGCATCATCCCTCAAAGTCTCGTAAGAATGATAGAGGCATAATATTATTATTATTATTTATTACTTTTGCAAAAATATTTATGTTATTAGTTAAAATATTTTTATGCGTCAAAATAGAGAAGAAATCTTTATATTCATATAAAAATAATATATTCAACTAACTTTTTTCTTGTCATTTTCATGGTCAATACGAGAAGAGATATAAAAATATTATCTATAAGATTTGACAAATTTAATTGATTTGATTTATATGTGTGATATATTATGATATATCAAAAGAAAAAAGCCAAATTGTAAAACATCAAATTTATACATTAAAAAATAGCGTACAAAAATTTGATTATTTATGCATTGTATTTGACAAACACTATCGTGGTTTAAAGTATCTTATCACGGTACATTAAGACCCGACACGTTGGAACAGGCTCCACAACGCAAATGTATATGCTTTGGCAAAGTAGAGAAACGTTGTATTTCGTCGACGCGTCTCTCTGAAATTTTCACGTGGGTGGCAAAAACCGCACAATGGTGCGTCTGCCGCACCGCACAGTACCTTTTCTTGTCAGTGAGAAAAAGAAACATCATGTTTGTCTACGAGCGAAGGTGTTCGGGCGGCAATACGTTGTTGCATCGCCAACACCATTGTTCCAATAAGAGTTGCCATTATTCTGACATTACGATGTAATAACATCGCTTGTTACAACGAGAGTTACATTCGAATCGGCATAAATTGACGAAAGGACTTCCCGTCGTAAAATATTTCATTTTGACCTTGTTTGTGCGACAAAGATATAAATTTCTTATATATCTTAAAACTTTTAACTCGCCAAGCTCTTTTACCTTTAATTTTATCATATAAAATACTTATCAATAAGTTTAATTATTAAGAATTATTAAGAAAAGTTATCGGTGTATTTGCAAACACACGATAGTGCTTACCTATCATTTTATGCAATATTAATATATTAATACAGCGTCATGTTTTTATCGTAACGAATCGTTGAACAGGCTAGATTGCGCAAATCGCCTCGTGGACGTAGACGAAGAAGTTAAGCTGAAAATTTAACGCGTGGTCGTCAATTTTCATCAACTATCGTGAACGGGGGAGAACATTATGTGTACAGAACGGCTCGGTAAAGAAAGTAAAGAAGACAAATTTACAGTCCTTTAGGAGCGTCGGCTCGTCGAAGAAGGCGTCGCGTGAATCATCCGTGGTTCGCGTGGGCGGCTGAATCGTACAAGTACCGGCGAACGATACACGGGCCAGCGCGAGGGGCCTATTTCACGAGGTTGTCGTCGGTACGAAACAACTATTAGCGTGCCCGATGGCGCATTATGTTCCGGCGTGCACGCGCATTAACGAGCTCCCGGTTCATATCGCACAAAGAAATGCCACACACGTATATGCATACACGCGCGGTCATGTGTATACACACAACCGGTCCTAAACGCCCACCGCAGTTCTCCTTTCAGCCCTCTTTCCCACCCCCGCCGTGCCGATACCCGCGCCGAGTGCGGTCAACCTTTTCTTTTCTTTATCTCCAAATCGACTTCTTTCTTTCTTTCTGCCTATCCCCTTTTGTCTTTTCGTACGATCGACACGCCGCTGGCGTGTATTCAGTTTTTGACTCGCATTATTCAGATGACAGCTGTGAAAGCCGTTCATTGAGCACAATAAGTGTATCTCCTGACAGATAGAGTCGGACGACAGGCCTAATCGTCGTTTCAATCAGTTTCTAGTGCAAGTATTGTTAATTGACGCTTTTCAATCTGTATTATTATTATAATATTCTAAAATATTTTCGTTTTCAATGATAGCATTCGATATTAAGTAAATCGCTATTTACTTGATTTCTAACACCTGTCATTAAAATGCGTAACGGTAATTTTGAAATATTCTGCAATCTTTTTGCTTTTCATTCTGCGCCTTTTCAAAGAAGAAACAGCAACTATAGTTGCCGTGAAATTCGTTAATGTTCGTGGCTCAAAGTTCCCTTCCGAGTGATGAATCGATACGCATCATGTTTTCTCGGGGAACAAGAGGGGGGAGGGGGAAGAATGCTTTCCTCGATCGTCCCTCGGAGAGGAACCGGTCGTTAAGAGAACTCGACGCAAACACAGCGCAACACAGTACATAAACTTTCACGATTCGCCGTCGATAAATCGCCGGTAGTGAAAACCGACACAAGGTGCAAGTTGCAGGGTGAGAAGGGAGGCGATGGGTGGCTAGGCCTTCCTCCGAAACAAAGCTCACCCCTTCGCGGGGAACTGTGGGAAACTCGGACAGCTGAGGAAGGAAGGAAGACGTGTCTGCTCTCCCTTTTGCGGGAGAGTAGAGGAGTGCCATGAAGTAGCTCCTTTCACAGCCCTTCAACGAAGGATTATCTTTCCGTTCAACTAGCGGAGAACTGACATCTCAAGTCGCCTGCAGTCACTTATCATGTACTTGTTCTTGTTATTTATGCTAAGTAGTATGATTAATCTGCAATCTTTAAAGACGTTTCTCGCCTTTTCATACTTCTCAATTTTTTAAATTATGAGTTATGCAATTTTGACATAAAGTTTAAAATATTGGATGTTCGGATTTTCCAAACTTTGTATTTATAATTTGCATAATTTGCATCTTTACATTTCTAAATTTCTTTTGTAAAAGTTTGAAAAAATGTATTCTTATAAAATATAATTTCTTCAGGATGAATTTAGAATCCTGCATTTTATTTATATCTGCTGATATTTCTTTTCCATTTGGAATGCTCAACACGTATCACCAGTAGTTGATTTTTGCAGTAAGTATATAGATTGCCGTATGTAATCTGTTTTTACTGGAATCCTGAACGTGAATCGACAATATTATAAGGCTGATAGAGAGATCTTTGCCGAGTCTTCAGCGATTACCGGCGCTTCTACCGATGGTGATTAGGCGTCGGCATCGCATCTCGAGGATCATTCGTAATCGAGAACAGAATTGAGCGCTCACCGGGCACACTTGTACCGCTGATTGCAGTCATTAATAGAGAAAATTAATGAGTCGGTAGAGCCGACTCGTTTCGTCTTTGTCTCTCAGTGTTTCGACACGGTTCTCCTCTAAGCGCATAACGTCAATCCGCCAATAAATCATTGTAGTTTATACAGAACATAATCCCTTTCAGATACGGAACGTAATCGAATTGCTTTCATAACGATGCCTTGAAAAGGAAAATAATTTGAAAGTGCTGAACTTCCTCGCTGCTTTCTAAAGATAAAAATAGAGAAAGAAATTTCTATAACTCTCCAGTTATATCTATAAAAGAAAAAAAAAAAAAGAGAGAGAGAAAAGCAGGCGAAAGAGTGAATATTTATTATCCGTTAGGATTAATTCTGCTTGAGGAATTGATTGAAAATATATGATGCGCGATATAACAGTACTTTTAATAATCACATTTATTATTAGCGGTACGGTTAGTAATTATTCAAAATCTAAATATTGTATGAAATAGATGAAATATATGAAATGCTAACTGTGAAGTTTCTATGCGACAAATAATTATATGGAAAATGAAGGGAGTGATCTGACAGATAAAAATAATTTTTAACAGATGTAGAGAAAGATCTTCGAAAGATGGCAGTATGATTGAATTGCAGTTATAAAAGCCCAAAACGGATTTCGCGCATTTACGTTCAAATACGCGTCATGTCTTGGTCACCTTGGAAGGTCGCGCTATGACCTCAACTTTGAGGACTCACCCACGATCGATGGTCAGACGGCGAGTCTTCCGGAACGTTAAAACGTCTCGAAGAATCAGAGGAGCCAGTGGCATGCCTTTCACCTTGCGTAATTATTCACAGTTCATTATTCAATGTCAGATTATCGTACCGTGACAAGTGTTGCGCGACGGACTCGTGTGAGTTCTGCGGTGAGTATGCGCTCATCTGAATGTACGGAGTGGCTTAAGGCCGCAAACGCGTCGGTGAGAAACGCGCGTGTGAGTGATTAGAGGCCGTGCGTTAATCAGACGATGAAATATTCCACAAAGGAAGTGAGCTGGCTTGCCTTCTGGCGGACGCGGGCACGCGGCAAAAGTTGGACGTCCGTGTGGCCGACCAGTTCGAGGAATTCCTCTCCCATGGTCCTTCTGCCAACAGGAACGCAAAATACACACCTTCAAACAAGTTTTGCACCATTTTGCTGGTGGCTTGCCCGTTTCAAGTATGGCGACGTAAATAGAGAAACGTATGAAAAGTAGGATAATACTATCACAAATAGAAAACTATCCGCAGAGAACACAGTGATTGACAAATTTAGCGAGCTCTTCCTTAAGTAAAAATTTTTTTAACCGATTTAAGTGGTATTTAAACTAAAAACTAAAAAAAGTATCGAGAAAAACTTCCGTAAATTATTGTTCGATCGTTTCAACACATTTTGTGCTTCATTATCCACGAGTAAAATTTTGTATCTTATTTTTGAAGCTCAGTATATGTATAAATACTTAAATTCCTTTGACGATTATATTCTAAATGAAAGTATTTGCGGTCTCCGTGTTTTTTACACGTCGTCCATCGACAACGTGCGGGACCACCCCGTACACGCGTCGGTATCAACAGGTGCTGGTTTATGACGCCGCGGCAAAACCGTGGGCACCGACATCGATTCTGATGCAATTTAGATAACCGAAACCGATTCGACAACCCTGAAAACCTGAACGCGCGACGATAAAAGCGCCGGCCGGCCGACGATTCGTATATAAATCCGGTACTCTCTCGGTTGACATAATGCGTGAGTCGACGTATCACGAGATCTTACGAGACGGATATTGATTCTACACGCGACGTATATGGAGTACCTGTATCTCTACGAAAGACGTGGTCAGCTTTGATAATACATGCATATGTGATAATATGCCTATAAAATTGTGAACAAGAAAACAAGAATATGAAACGTCTATTGCATATTAGCCTCGAAAATTAAGTGTTTCATTTTATCAGTTTCATTTATCAGTTTCATCAAATTTATATTACTTATACGCGTTCGATAAGGCAACGCTTATTATAAAGCGCTATCGCGCTCTCGAAATTCTTCTATACTTCTGAATAAAGTCAGAATTTGTTGTTTAAAATTTTTATTTTATCTCTCATATCTTCCAATATTCTCCTTCGCTTATTGCAAATTCAGCTAATAATTTCGATGTCCGCGCAGAAAAATTTTATTATAGATGAAAAAGAGAACGTGAAAGAATACACGTGACTCAAACAGCGGAAGAGAAAATTCGCAAAGTTGTACAGGTATCAATAGATAATTTTAATCGGGAGTTCAGACAGCAGGACCTATCTGGCGCGGTACGGTTTATGTGAACAAGGGAATCGCCAACGCATAAAAGAGCACGAGCATTGTCGTTGTCCATGCCGATATATCTACCTACCCTCTTTATTCTCGCGATTCTATTTTCAGCCGAGTGTCGAAGCAGTGAGTACCTCCTTACTGCTTCGTCCTTCTTCCTAATAGCTGTTTATTTTTCTTTGTCGCAACTTTGGGAGTTTAGGGGGAGATTGCAGCTGATCTTTTGCAAAGGGCTTTGCAGAATGAATGTATGAGTGAATGACTCACTGATCACCATTAAAATTACACTTCGTGTTTGTGTGGTTATATATAAAAGTAAGCTGCATTATATAATCATATTTTTGGAAAACCGAGAACATTGCACTAGCAATAATAAAATAAAATAATCATTTCTATTACAACTGTCTTACTTTTATCTTAAACGTTGTAAGAAAAATAGAATGAATTATATAATACATATTCCGTATATAATATTAATTTTTTTCGACACACATTTATGAATTTTTGCTATTATACTTAACTGTGCACACACAGCATGTTCATATATTTTAATTTTTACTTGAATTAATTAAATACTATACGCATTACCTGCTGTGCATTCTAATTATCTGTACGTTTCTAAAGTTCTAACAGTATTCTTTATAACTTTCAAAGGAATTTAATTAAATCTGCGCTCAATGTCTAGTTATAAAATCGCGAGTTAACGAACTAACGGCATAAAATTAATTAATTTGGTGGATTAAACTTTTTTTCTGCTATCGAAGTTTCGAATGGCAGATACATTCGCTGAGGCACACTATATCTTATTAAAATGATGTTTATAGCCATTAACGGTACTAAAACCCGAAAGCCCTTCTTTATACTCCCCCCAAATCAGGACTTGAATGAAAGCGTCGGGGTGGGACGTCCGCTACAAGTAATTAAGAGGACTTTTATTTTTTCCGGGGTTCCGACCTCGTGAGTAAGAAACGGTCTCGGGTAATTAACGTGGGACAGGTACGAAGAGAGTTCCATTGATATTTATTGCCATTCGAGGTACGGTCGTCGCGCGCGAGCAAGAAGCAAACGTGACGTGTGGGTGGCGTGGAAAGAGAGTCACCCACGTGAGTGCCTCACCCTCGGCATGCACCGTATGTACGGTTTTACATGCGTGCTTACCGATGTACTCGGCACGCATTCGTCACCGTGTCGCAACACACGCGTGTGTGAGCGCCGTTTATTTGCCGCATTCAAGTATACGTACATTTTCACAGAAAATTCTGGCGTGGAATGCCGAGGTGAGTCTCGAATCGCAGTCTGATATATAATCAAAAAGAAACTTTGTGCCTATACTTCGTGCTGGATATCGTTGCTTCAAAATGTACATTAGTATCATTCAGGGATTCATTCCTGTTAATGACTTTTATACATAAATCTTCTTCGTATAAAATATCAAGTATATTATTAATGCGTATTAATTTCATAATATTTCTGTATTCATTCCGCCATTATTTTTTTTGTAATTAAAATAATTATATTCTTGAAGCATGATAATAAAGGCAATATCAATATCATCGTCATCATCATCATTATTATTACAATTATTGTTAAGCATGTTGTGGCTGTTATCATCTCTCGTACATCCTGAACGACTTGAGCAGCAGTAAATGCGCTCTCGTGTTATGTGAGCTTGTCTTGTATGCTTCAAGAGCTGTAGATGAGGCTTAATACGCTTGTGGTCGCGCGCGGGCGCAATGGACGCGCGTTGCATATTCATACCGCGGATGCAGTCGATGCTCCACTTCGCCATTCGGGAGGAGTAGGAGGACAGGCGTGCATAATCTACGGGCGGAGTGCCTTGAACCTTCCGCGATGCGATTTCGACGAAGCGAGGGTCTTCGTGGAAGAACCAATATCCGTGAGCAGGTGCGCGCCCATTAGCGTATCTTGTTGCGGAATGAAGGGTAATTTTTAAGACAATGTCGGTTACGCCGGCGATAATCATCGGTCGAAGTAGCGTATTTATTCGCTCGAATTAATCTCCACGCTCGCGCATGCTGCTGTATGATAATTTTGCATCGGTTAAGGAAACTTAATTAAAATTCCGGTGTCCTTATGACGATAATACGCGATTCTCGTTGTTTTTGATTTTGACGCGGCTTTTGGTTTTGAAGAATAGAAATTCAGATCGATCGCCGTGCCATGTAGTCGGAAGAATTATGATTTTAATAAAAATCAATCCCATTGCGTCTTATTGCGCGCCAATAACTTTAAAATGACATAAAATCCTTGTCAGATATTTAAATGTCGTCTTCCAAGATTTACAAGCTATAAATGTTGATTTATATCTTGAAAGTCTGCATAAATGTCGACATTCGCTGTATTGTTCGACAATCCTGTCGTCGCTCGCTTTCTTCTGCGGCGGGAATTGCGCGATCAACCAGGATCTCAAAGGCATCCAGGCTATTAAAATTCGATTCCCCAACACAACGAAGCAAACTCAGCCGTTCGTTCCTCCCACGCGCCGAGTATCGGTTCTCTCGCTCTTTCTCTTGGCGACGGATCCCATCGTGCCGGCCCGACGCGGCGGCAAATAAAAAAGGCAGGAAGGTAATCGAAAAAGTCGAGCAACCACGAAGTCTGGCTTGCACATGCCGAGGAGCATGTTGGCTCTATCGGCGTGCCCGCCCACGCCATGGTGGCACGGCCACGAACATCTCGACATGCTTCTCTTGCGAGAGATACCTATGCCTCTCTTGACAAAGCAATCTCCCGCTTTCTTCCTTGCTCAAATATTGTTTTTCAATCCGCGCCTCTGTGAGGAAATGATTCTTAACATTTTAAAATTACTGTCGTTGCTTTCATCCTTAAATTTATGACTTATAATCAAAACTAATGTATACATTATATTAATTATGCTATTCTTGAAAAAGATTATGAAATGTTATTCGTCTTTCTACGCGGCATAAAATTATCATCGCGTGGTAGTTTTATTCTTCGTTCTGACGCCCACCAACGGCCTGGTTATATTATTGCCGCTGGATATAAAACTTAATTTTGCTTCGCTGAAAAATAAGTTTGCGGCCGCACGATGCAACAGGAAGCGCGTTTTCTTCTTCGCGGGAAAGAAACCAGCTGTGCCTCGTTTTTGCTGCAACTTGCTACTTGCTTTTCCTCCCGTTTCCGGGATTCTCGTTTTTTCGCTCATTCTCGCGGCATACCCACTTATCAGCAATTTCGCGAACATCCGCGAAACGCTTAACGGATTATTTGGCAATTGCCGTGACGGCGACCAAACTTTGGGAGTCGATCGACGTTCGATTGCAAGAAAGCGACCCAATTTTTTCCTCTATCCGACGTATGTTTTTTTTATCCAAGGATCTTTTTTTACGTGAGAAATTGTTTGTGGCGTGTTGTAACAACTGCTACATGTGAAGTTGTTTCCATGCTCGTATTCATGCATTTTTAATGATTCTTCCCATGATTATAAATTAGCAAGATTGATAATATTGACAAAATAACGCGTAAAAATAACGCACCTAGATAAACGTATTATTTTATATCGCGGTATTCGGTATTTTAGAAAAATTATTTAAAATATTTTTTTATTTGCAATTTTTTTGCATTGATATTTGTAATAAATAGATATATATTAAATTATATTTATGAACTCAAAAACTTCAACGTATAATTTATCTATAAAATGTATATAGATGCATAATTTAATGTAGAACATACAAAATGTGTTTTGTAACTGAATCATCGATCTATTTGGGATCTATAGATTTATTCGGAAATAGGCTATTTTTCTAAACCACTATGTGAACGTGCATAGCAGACGTTGAATTTTCTTGGCGCAACATCGCTCTACCGAGCATCGAAATCACTACATTGCATTTACGAAAAATACTTCGAAATATGTATAAGTTACTTCAGTTCGTCATACCGACACGAATATAAATCCAAAAATTAATTCTGGTTTTAGTTAGCTTGTCTTCGAACGCAGCGCCCTTACTAACGATAGCTAACGAGGCAGTTTCGAAATACCATTTTAAACTCCCTCTTTTTTTTTTCGTTTGCTCTCTCGGGATGAGTCTCGTCAAAATGCGCGGGATAACCGTAGCGTCCCCGGTGTTTACGCCTTACATTTATGGTCGTGCGTTGGGTAGCGCGGGCGATTAATGTCGTCGGTATTTCATGGACTTAGCGCCAAATTGCGCCCGATTCCTTTTTAATTGCATTTTTACTCCCACGGGATCGACGAATGGGCAGGTACGGTGCTGCTCGTGAAATCCTCGGCTTTTACTCGCACGATGTCCAAAAAAAAAAAAAAAAATCTGACGACCCATTAATACGTAGGGAAGACGATGTGCACACGTGAGCTGGTTCAGAAAAGTTTTATTATAATATACCTTCGATTTATGCCGGAATCTAAGCCATCCGCGCACTCGCTGCTCGTAAAATATGGTATAGCGCTAATAATCTATCTCGCGTTCATATTTTTTCATTAAAATCTTTCTTATTGGTTGGCATTGTTTTTCGTAAAAAGATAAATGTTGTTCCATATCGTCTTCTCATCATCCGTGTTTAAGGAAATCTTTACTGTTAAAATAATTTCGATAAAATTTCGGATATTCGTCCGATTCCATTAATGGAAGTACGAGCTAACGGTCTTTCCCAGGCACTCTGGAAAGTTTATTCATTAAATCTTGCACACGTATTCGCGATTATCGCGAGCGGCGCACGCGGAACTTCTTCAGTCCCACCCATCTTGTATAATGTAGTATCTTCCATCAAATTTGAAGCCGCGCGTTCGCGACCCGGCACTTCACTCGGTACCGATCTCGGATCAGGGAAATCGCTGATTACGGTATCTCACGGTACCGATCGATCAGCTGTTGAGAGACGAGCGCGTTTCATCGATGCGGTGTGCGCTTATTGTTAGTCGATCGCGGCCGCTAAGGGAGAATCGATTCTCGAGATCTTCCGTATCTCAGACTCCGTATCTCCTCGCGGTCGATGTATGTACGTGCGGGTTGCGCGGGTTACAATCCGGCTCGTTACCAATGGGCCGCGGGGCCCCGTTTGAGCAGGGCCCGTTGGCCTCCTTCGTGCCGGAGAGCAGCCTTCGTGCCAATTCATTAAGCAGTAATTGAGTTTTCAGCTCCGCGATACGGAGACCGAGATACATCTATGTGGGATGTCCGATGCACGAAGGGGCAGGGGCGGAGGGGACAGAATGAAGGTACGACGGTGATAGAGAGCGGATGGAAGACGGTTCGGGATCGCGCGGGACGAGGAGAGGTCCGGTAGGGCGCGAGGAGCGACGTACTTGGAGAATTGAGCACGACAACGTGTGACCGATGTCCGAGCCGTGATTAACTAAAGTTTTAACAAGCTTCCTCCTTCCTCGAGCAAGCGCTCGACAACAGGCGCGTTCGGTTATTATTCCTTCCTAGAGAACATCGCGATACTTAATGGTTGGCGTGGCTAATGTCGGCGGAGAAGAAGGGTAAGCATCATTACGTCGTCTAGTGTGTGTTCGCTTCAGTTTAAATTGATTGCTATAACCCGTTGACGAGTTTAACGGTGTTTGTTGCATTCATATATTTTGTCAACGAAAAACCCTTCCGCGAAACTTATTTTTGCATCTATAAAATATAATTAATAGATTTCGTATTTATGTAAAATTTATAATCTTAAAAATGTAGTTTTCTTTTTTTGAATAAAAGACAAATATTCAATTGTCTAGAACGTATGAATATTAATGTAATGATATAAATCTCGCATTAAATGAAATTTAAATTAACGTGCAATTTTTTCGGAATAATATTGTTTTATGCAGTGATGAATGTCTTTAAGTAGAAAAAGACCCTGGACGGGCTTAAATAAAATGCTGCGTATAGATAATTGCAAACGATACGCACTTAAATATAATATTTCAACTTTATAATTTTAAACTGAAAATATATTAAGTGAGCAATTCCGCGCCAGCGCCTGACGAAGATGGTATTACTGAAGTTGTTGCGGCTTGGAAGGGATACAGCGCTTCCTCCTCTGGGAGCGCCTCTAAATCGAGAAGGGAACGAGTTTCGAGAATTAAGGTAATCGACCCGGCGCACCTGACCGAGGTTCGAATTACAGGCCACACGATGGTTTGTATCGTCCGTACGGGGCTATTTTCAGCCACCCACGCGGGCCTAAGTGCCGCTCATTATCTGGAAATGCCTTGCTGCCATTCCGCCTCCCTCTTATACGCGCGCGCTCGCGCTTGCCGCGGCCGACGTTACGCTACGTTACGCACGCCCACGCATGTCTAGCCGGGCACTGCGCTCTGTGGAAACGAGTTTTCACACCGCCAGCGCTGGATTTAGGCGCGGATTGAGGTTCGAACATACGGGTACCGTGTTTCGAACAAAGATAAATGTATCTTGTAAAAGAAATTCCTAACTGTTTTAACTCTCCTAATAGGCACTGGTCATTAGCAGTTCTTTTATTCCAAGATTTCATCTCAAGTAAATAATTTCCTCACATTGCCTCACACATGTTAAATTCATATATGCAATTCAATTTTAGCGTATGTATATTTCCTAATTAAAATAAACTTTTAAGTTTCGTCTTAAATAGAATTATTACTAAAAATTTGTCTTTTTAAAGGAATCGTTTTAAATGAGATACGATTGAGTTATATTGTTTTTATCATCATAAGCATATAATGACTTTTCATAATATAATAAGTATGTTTATACTGCTACTACTAATTTAGAAAAAATAACAGCGGAAATAATTAACCTGGGGTTCTGTTTTATTTAAATTCGTCCCTACATACACCGCCTATCTCACTCGCTGTGCCGTGAGTTTCACTCCATGGCATCTGTATTATGCGGACACCTCAGACGTGTCCGCCATATATTCTCTCAAATTGCACCGTAATCGATAGGTATGCAAATAAATGTTTTGCAGTGCGACGGATGGCGTCTCAGAACGCGCCACGACTTAGAGTGCAGTCCTTGCTTAACGTCCTTGCTACATCTCGTAACACACAGCTATACATTGTCGTTAAACATAGTTTACGACGACGCGATAGAAGGTACATTTCTAATAATACGAGATAATTGATGATGATTTGTAAATGACTACATTAAAAAATATTAATTGTGCAGTGGAAAACATTTCTGGTTGATTTTAAATGCAAATTTGAATGCAAATTTGAAATTTGCTTTTTAGTAGCTTCTTTTTATTTCTATATTTCCAGTAAAAAATATGCCAAAAATGTTTCAGTGTCTGTTTATAGTCAATACGTATGAATTGCCACGAAACGAGTCGCGCAAAAATCTTTATAGAAATTCGTCCTCTTGTCGTTCTCGTCTCGCGAAGTGTTTTATGTGCTTTATTTATACACGAAGGAGAGCTTACTGCCGTTGCTCGGTATGGTTGCGTGTTGCTCGAGTTTCATTACTGGGCCCAAATGAATCCCCGAGACGCAGGGAGCTGAGCGCGCTCCTAATTAATGACGAGGTACGCTACGTCTTGTTGAACGCGCAAGCAATGGGTATCCTTGCGAGAGGCAACTATCTTGTTCGTAACTCGTCGACTTTGAGATTTGTGTAGGGAGATTATTTCACTTGGGTGAAAAAATTAATAACCACGGGGTGAAGCGCATTTTACGACGTGCTATTTAATGCGAAGCACGAGCATTAATACTTATGGTCCGTAAAAACAAAGTATGATCTAATCTTATGAATTGAAAAGCCGAGGGGATCAAGGAGGTAGTATGTTACAAATACAATTAAGTTATAAATCTCAAAGGTGTATGACACTTTTATTTTATTCAATTTGAATTTTACGAGCGCGTATACCACATTTATCATTGCGTAAATTAGAAACTACAGCTTTTGATGTGTCTTGAATAAAACTAGTAAGTGTCGATAAATTATCATTTCAATGAAAAACTTATTATTTTACTTTAAATGTTACATACTACCTAGATGCAATCAATTTTTTAATTATTATAATATTTAAGATTTTATTTGTTGCAAGAAGAAATTATTTCAAGCGTTATTTTAACCAAGAACAAATTTTGAGATATGATCAAAGTATGTATAATTATTGCGTCCATAAATATGATAAAATGGCTAACGTTATTCCTTATCGAGCTTCCATTATCATTTATTGTTACCGCAGTACTTATAGTTTCACGTAAACGAAAGTGGCGTAGATGGGGATATTATCAGTTAAGGTGCCTTCGGAAACCACACTCAGAATGAAAGTTTTGTTTATTGTCTATAGTATAGCACCCTTACTAGATGTATTTGAGTCAGACTCGTAGACGTTGCGCCATAAAATGCGATCACCCAAATTGCTCCAATAATCTTTACAATAATGTCAGGGTCGGTAAATGTCGGGTAACAGGATCGCGTCGAGAAAGTCCTTGGCATTCGAAGAATCATCACTGGCACGGAGAGAACAATAATTTCGGGTTAGTCAGAAGACCAAGGTCATCTCAAAGTGTCGTCCTTCAATCATCGAAGGTAGTTTTTATGTGAAAAAGGGCAATTTCTTCCTAGCTTTATTAGAGCACATGCCGACCCGTTTAATTCTAGGACTCTGTAAGTATAACTTTGAAATCGGCCAAAATTCGCAGTCGCTTCACTATTCTTTCGTGCAACTTCTCTCGCGTTAAAAATACTTTCGCAATTTACGCGAAAATACCAATAATATCCGAAAACAAATTTTGCAATTTTAATTCTAAAATATTTTATATATGTACATATATAACGATTTCAGAGAAAATAAAAGAAAGCCACTGAACAAGATAATAATGCAAACCGTGAGTACAAATGATCGCAAGCTTTACGATAAATATTTTTACGAACTTTTTTTTATTTCTTAAAGCAAAGAAAATATATGTTATCCCACTATTTCAGGCGACAGCTCATTTATAATCATGCTCCGCGCGAGCACTTAAAGTTACTCAAAAGAGAGTAATACAAAGTATCCACTTCGTGATAACAACGTTCGAAAACAACCCGCTTCGGCGGAGTGTATAATCTATAGGGTGCTCGATACTTTTCGCGGTGTGTAACGAGGATTTATAATTGCCAACGACGAGCATCTAGTCGCGCCGATGACGTTTTATTAAATAAACGTCCTTGAGGCTACCGAGAGAGAGAGACACGCCGACCGAGGGTAACAGCCGCAGAGCCGGGGAGAATCGCAACGGCCTGGTCCCGAAAAAGTGCGTAACCTGATCCGACAAAAAGGTAATAACCCGTTCATGAATTTTAATTTAAAATTAAAGCGATACCGCGCGGGGGAGGGACCGCGATATATAGCTCGCCCGAGAGTGGTTTTGCAGGTAGCCGCTGCGCGCGGACACACCTCCCTCATCCCCGTTTCGCTCTTCATCTTCTTCTTCGTCTTCTTCTTCTTCTTCTTCTGCTTTACGAAGCTGGTTCTCTCGTTCACACGCCTCCTTCATTTTCGAGCACCGTGCCGAGCTTCTAAAAGGAGACTCCTTCTCTCTCTCTCTTTCTCTCAAATCCACGAGGCCGCGGCTCGGCGTGCCTCGCGATCGAGCTAATGACGGACGGGCGACATCGCGGGTAGTGGTATTGATGCCCTGCCGAGATAGAATCACCGGTGATTTATCGCGCAGATATCGCGTATCTGCAACCGCATCCATCTCATTAAAGGTAGCTAGCAATCTCGGGGCCGGTTGCGTCGATGACGGTTTAGCGCTACCGCGATCGACCATATTTTCCATCTCTATCTATCTGTGCATATAGCTATAGGCTGTGTGCTCTAGAAAGTGACAAACCTGACCGATCAAGATTGCAACACCGTTGCTGTAAATCCTTGAGCGCGAGTGATAAATTTTAAATTCACATTAGTATATTCCTTTTTGTTTTTACATCTTGCCGCGTGGATAAGGAAATTGCACTCCGTCGTTCATTTAACGAGCATTAAATTAAGATTAAACCCCGCTGCTACTTTTCATTAGTCTCCGCCGATTGGCGTAAAGAATTTTCGGAGGATCGCGATCGCCGGTTGTTATTGCTGTTTTCGATGAAAACGTACCTTCGATTAATTACCGCGTTATGTTATTTTAAGCTCACCGCGCGAATGGAACTCGACTCAGAGCGATTCACGCGACTTATCGTAAAACAGGCGAAGGCGATTTTCCTGCATCGGGCGCGACGTGCTGAGGATCGAAATGACGCCACGGTGCGTATAATTCGCGACGTGAGGTCCGTCAAGAAAAAGGAAGGTGGACGGATAATAAAAGGGATGATGCGCGAGGGACGAAGCGGCGGGATAAAAGTCGCGCGAGAGATACGTGTATGTACACATATATATATATACACCTGCTATACATTCGTAAACCATAGTGTTTTATGAATACGCGAATTTACTGCTTAATCAGTCGAGGCGGCGAGGCCTCGCAATTAAAACGCCATTAAGCAGCCTCATAAAAATTCTCGGCAAAATTCGTCGAGATCGGGTTACCGGGAGGCTCTTCTTACCGGCTTTAGGGTTACTACGGTCTATAGGTAGCGAGACCTTACAGTTATAAGCGAAGGATTCTTCGAAATCCCGCTCGTGCATCGTGCCGCACGTAGTTTGATCCTTCGCTGAGTGTGTCCCGTATAAAAAAAATATGGTCCATTTCTTAGCTGGAGACATTTTGAACATATTCATTGCACTCGAGATACATTGCGACACTCATTCACTACATACTATGTAGATAAAAACAGCGTGTTTAAGCTGGCGCACTGATGATATTCTGCGATGTTCTCTCTCTCCCTCTCTCTTTACGAGATCATCAATTAAATAAAAGTTAACTCCTTCAAAAGAATTCTCATTTGCAATTAGTTGGAGATTAGTTCTTGCGGGAGCGTTATAAATTATTAATAGCTTGTTAATTCATTCATATGGCTCAGTGTGTTATTACAAATTACTTTTTTTTAGGCGCTACGATATTTTTTTGCATTTGTAATTTCTTCAAACCTTCATATTTTACTTTATGTTTTTGTTCGTTGAAAAGGAGATCGAGATTTTTTTACTCGCGAATGCTTACTCTCTAAGTTGAATCCCCCAACAACTCTATTAAATTCGAATATAATCGCGTCTATGATGTGGCAGGATAGCCGTGTTACTGAAATTGTTTTTGCTCGGCGCAAGGATCAATGTACCCTGAAGGCGGCCTGCTCTAACGGTACGTCAGTTCATTGGGAACAGATGATTAATTATTCGGGCGGGTAGGCGTGGGATGTTATCGACGAATTCACCTTGAGCGAAGGCACTGAAAGAGGAACGCGCGTTACTTCTCTCCTTCCACCTACAGAAGTCCTTTCCTCTCGGACGAACTGGCTATCCCGTCCGCGTCATTCAGCATTCGTTCGGCATCGACTTTTTATCCGTCTTGCGTATTGCGTCGCTCCGATTCCGAAGCTCGTAAACAGATAAGAATGATTCGTCCGTCTGACCGGCATCTTTGGCGTTATCCTAATTTTTACGATGTCCCGCGTCGTCCGAGTAGCCCACTCTTATCTTTCAGCGCTCTCTCTTTTGAGAGAAGTTTATTAAACCGTGCCAAAAAAAATCTGGTCAATCGTATTCGTTTTATCGAAGCAATAAACAACGCGTTTTCAAACGCGACCGAGATGCTCCTTATAAAAACTCATATTCCATCAATCTGATAATGATTAAGATAAGGTTTTTAGAAATTATTTTTAATATCATTATGGATTCGATTACCGATGCAAACGTTTATTCTATTATAGTGGTTCAGTTTTCTTTCCTAATCTAGCTTGAAAGAAACATTTATGATGCATGAGTAAGAAATTAATTAAAAGTGTTGATTGAAGCGCGGAGATAATCGTTGATTGCAATCGTCACGAATTTACGGCCGATTTGTGAACGTCACCGTTCGACTCGCGTTAACATTAGCTGTCGCTTAACCTTTTGCTCGCTAACGGGATATCACCGACAATCTCGAGGTGTGAAAAACTTGGAGAAATCAACGAAGAATTCGAGCCGCCCGCTATGCACGTTCGCGAAGCAGGCGTTGTCGTCGACGTCGAAGATGATGGCGAAGAAACTGACGTTTCAGGGAGTCAAAGTTCTTCTTACCGTGAACCTTTCTCCTCTCTTACTCTTTCTTTCTCTCTTCCTTTCTCTTTGCCGTTTTCTCTTCGTTCTTCGAAGGGTCGAACGTCGCGGAGGTCATCGACTCGCGCGGTGCATCACCGGGTCCTCCATGGACGAGCAATCAACGTCATATCTTTCAGCGGACACGAGCCGCAAGCAGGCAAGAAGAGATTTCTACAACTCTCCGAACGCTGACCGACGTTCAGCAGTTCCGGTGATCGATTCTCGATAACCAATCGAGCCGTCGGTAGCATTCGATAAAGTGTCTATACGCCGTTCCTCCATCATCTCTCTGAATCTACCGATGCTTTTTTCGCGAAGGCTTAATAATCGGCTGTCTCGGAAATTCTTTGGTATGTTCTGTAGCCTCTCCATCCTTCTCTTCTTTCATCTGTACGTTATTGTTTAATTTCTATAGATCCTCCGTGGAAAAAAACGTAAAGTTGTGAAGGTTTATAAACTGTTATGCAGACTAAGATTCTGAGATCAGGTTAAGAAGAGCTCGATTGGTCAATCGTGTATCTTTAAAAATTTTTTTTAAATATGAAAAATATTTTTGAAATAAAAATATTTTTTCTTATCTAATTTCTTTTGCGATCTACAATTTGCTTTAAGATCTTCAACTTGACGATGAATCATCTTGTAACTGTATAAGATATAATCAGCGACGACGGCGTATTATTTTGTTCAGTTTCATGTAATTTCATGTGATTGTGATTTATTAACTCTTCCGCATAGTGCTCTTATTTTTTACATCTTACATAAGTATGATACAAATCGAATGCATAAATCACTAGAAATGATTTCTTTGAAACCGCCCTAAAATCCTAATCCTAATTACAAAGCGAACATCAAATATATATGAGAGATGTGATTATTTTATTGCTAGAACAAAGATAACACAGGAAGAATCTTGCAATTCACATTGCCAAGCTTACGAGGAGGTAACGGGTGAAACTTTCTAAACCGTGCAGCAAGGTGCAGCGAGATAAGATCACGCCGTCGAATGAGGCGTAACGTTAACGAGAAGCGCGTCCGAGTGAAACTCAAATTCATAGCGGGGTTTCCTTTTTGATGCGATACTGCAGACACTTTCGCCACTTTGGTTTAATGAGCTTTTCCACCTCACTTGATTGTTCTTGCGCGCTCTTTCGTATTCTCGTTGAGATAACGAGCCTCACGTAGCCTCGCGGTTCATCAGGACCGGCGAGCCGAGCGGACGATACCGCAGAGTGACGAGGTAGCAAGAGCGCGGCCTACCTTTCCCTCTCCTCATTCCGTCTGAGTAAAAACCTCACTATTCGTTAGAGCCACTCGCGCTATTAAGATAATTGTTCGGGAGAGTGCGGGCCGACGAGCCGGCCACGACTCGCTCGTGCGACCTCGTCATGAGAGAAGAACCTAGTGTCTCTTTTGATGCCACCAACTCATCACGTTTGCGCATTATTTTCTTCCTAACTGAATGGAACCCTCGCGAAACGCCCTCATTGTGCACCGCTAGACTGTAATTTGCACGGCCTCAACGTCGCGAATCAGTGAGAACGAGATATCCTTGACTTATAATTCATACATCTGGGACTTGAACAGGACAAGCTTGTTTTGATTCTTATGTCTCTAATGTATTAACATATTTTATTCTCTTTTACCGTTTCGGCTTCTATCTTTTTTTAATCTAAAGATTAATTTAACGATTAATTTTACGAAATTAATAAAAATTGATTTTACGAAAATAAAAATTCTGAAAATATTATACTTGCTACAAGTATTAAAATTCAATAATAAAATGTGATGTAAAGACAAATTTATTATATTTGACGGCTTCTATTTGCAAAAATATGAACAAAAACTCTATTATGTAGTAACAATTAATAAAAATCTACATTAATTAATTGCTAAGAAGCAATTTACAGGAAGATTTATATAATTCCGATTAATATTCCGTATATTTTTTTTATTGAAATTTATTGAAATTTATTAAAATCTTTTTTCCTATTTTCTATTAAAAAAAAAAATTGTAAAATCAACACATTTAAATTTTTCAATACTAGAGTGTAAAATCGTAAAATCTTCCTATAATCAATAATACTGCCTGAGAATATTGAAATCTTTCTTGATAGTTAATCATGACGTATCATGTCACGAACTGAGGCACTAATGAAACGCTTTCTAGTCATGAAATAATAACTCTATAAAAAGTGTAATTACCGAAAGCAGCAATTAAGTTCATGCGAATTATTAATGGTTCTAGTTCCGGTCGCTTGCCTCAACAAGAGCTATCGGCTAATTCTACGAGTCCAAATGCAAGAAATCTTTGAAAGTACTAAAGATTGATAGAGTGATATAAGATAGGTCGGACATTTCCGAGATACTACTTATATTAAAGATTATTAAGAATTAGATCTTGATTGATCGCCGCAACAGAGCCACGCCTATGATCTACGTCTTATGATTTTAGGTCGTAACATTATTATTATGATTATTTGCTGTGAGAGAGAAATCTTTTAAATTTCTAGATCTATAAAACTGAAGTTCTTAAAATTTTAAATTTACGCATATTTATTAAACTATAAACGAAATTTCATTTTTTAGTTCATCCTGAGAAAAGTTTATTCTGAATTAATTATTAATTATTAGAAACTCCCAGAGATAGATCTAGCATAGTCAAATATTTTATTTAAAAAAAAAAAGAGATCGTTGTTGCATTAATACTGAAATTTACACATTGAATTGCTATATACGAAACTTCCGGCACACTCTGCACGTTATGTAAGGAAGAACTATGGCGCACGTGTCACTTGGAAAAATATCCTTGCAGGTTCGCGCACGAGAATCCGAGCTTTTGCTGGATGCAAGATCCACAGCGTGGTCCGACTGATTTACGAGTCAGGCCCCGCGTCATCTTCGTCATATTTATTTGTTTGCGGCCTCGTCGTGACGCCTCGAGCAGCTGGCCTGAGGGCAACTTATAACGATATTTTCGTCAGCGAGATGTCTCGTGGACACTTCCTGCTGATATTCGCGCACGATGGTACAGGGATCGGTTGACGCCAACGGGTAAGTGAGCAGGCAGTAAGCTCAGCTTAATTAATTACGGTCGAAGCGGAACGGACGAGTGGAGCTGTTAATGGCCGCGGGCGAATCCGCGCGGAACGCAATGTGTTTCTTGCGACACGTTGCGACCACGTCGAATTAAATTTAACGGCTAATTGATTTTGCCTGTCGAAATCCTTACGGATCGGCAGCGTATCAAGTCATCGAATTTTTTTCTTTCAATGTTATGCCGAAAGAGAGTTGATTTTATTCTGAATTAGACAATGATGTGCGCACGGAAATAAAGATCTCTTCCGATAAAATGAAGAATATGAGCGATTTTAAAGCATGATTGAGATATTAAGAGAAGTATCACACGAAAATATTAGCAGCGTATACCATCACGTTTTATTACTTTACATATCTTGAATGCATCATTTTATTGCCGTATAATATTGTGATTAAGATTATTGTGCGTGCATAAAATCATTATATTTTTTAAAAACTGCGATATTATAAAAGCTTAATAAAATTTTAATGTGCAATTGTTTTTATTTATAGATAAATAAATAAATAAATTAGCATTATTAGGTGTAGATAATAAAGATTTATAGATTTTTATTTATAGATAAATAAAAAAATAAATTAGCATTATAATGTGTAGATAATAAAGAATAATTAATTAGACAGCAATAAAATAATACAGCAAAATTATAATTGTTAAATAAGCTTTAATTCCTAATTACGTTTAATCTATTTCCTTTCAACCTGATATCCTTGTCGATTCTCAATCGCTCTACGAAATATTCTTTCTAGATTTAACTGTGTAGTTTCGAAGAATTAAGTAAACGGCGCGAGATACTAGGAATCAAATCACATTTTCCGCATTGTTCGGTTTCCAATGAGATTTCTCTCCTCTTTTCACGCGCGACCATTTGTCTCGATTAGTGTCGGACGTCTTGAACTCTCTCTTCGTAAATCGAGAGGCATTGATTCTTGGTAGAAAGAATCGCAAATACTACTTACATGTAAGAACGCGATCTTTAATATAAATTTTGATCTATACAAATTAAATTATACAATATAATTTTTTGGAAAGTTTTTAAATAGTAAATTTTTTAAAGTAATGTTCTTTTTTAAAAATAAATTTAGCTCCGAAAATCTTGCAATTAATAAAAATATATGTTTAACTGTATTTTTAGTATACGCGTACAAGCGGTTGTCAAATATAATGGAAGCAACAGATTTTCGATAACGACTTCGAGAATCATGTGCTGATACACATTTGCCAGTGACTCGGATACTATTTCATTGCTCATCAGTTTGCTTAGTCGGTCGTAAGCCGCAATTACGCAACATCAGCATGATGGTGGTATATGATCGCCGCGGTGGGGTGAATCGATGTAAACTCGCGAGACGGCTTCCGCCGAGTCCGCTTGACGAGCAACTGTTAGAAGCAGGCAACGCACGTCTGTGCGGTTAGTACTTAGCTACCGCATTAATCCGCGGCTGCTGGAAGACGCGTGGAATTAGAGCCAGACCAAGCCTCGGCTACCGCGTGTCGAGCTTTGAATTCCAAAAGGTTTCAATAAAAAATCTAATTTCTTAAAATCTCAATGTATCTAATTTTTTATTCAAAACTCTTTGTACGTTTTAATTTTTCATTTTTGAATCGATACTGCCAAAATTGAACGCCTATTTTTATCAAAAGAAAAGATGGAAGACTTATGTTATATTTAACAATTAAAATAATTTTAATTCATTACATCTACGATGAAAAAAGGTATTATTTTTTGACAATGTATTTTTGAAAATAATTACTCTGTTTCAGAGAGAATCGTTCCTATTCCTATCCTCAGGAGTTGCAGGAGCTATTTAGAAATTACTTTTGTGATTACTACATAGATTCTTGACTACTATACACGTAAGAACGAGGGTTTTTGCTCCTTGCTGATAAACGGGAGCATAACTCCAGGAAGCCCTGAAGAAAGGATCTGTCGATTCTCTAATGATTGTCCTCTTCATCACCCGTCCCCGTACACGAAAGAGGAAGATACGTATAATGCGATCTTATATCACCGACATACATTTAATGTATGTTGGGCAAGCTACGTATATGTACTTTGTATCTTAACTTACGTAAGTCATAATCGCTCTCATTAGCGCGATAGTATCCGATGATTGCGGCAGGCTTGGCCGATATAGGATACTTATCTCCATGATTGAGCACGTAATTCGGAAATTGACAACCGATATATAAAAAAAAATCAGTTACTGCGAGTACTGCTCAATAAGTATATCACTGTTCGATTAAATAACAGCATAAAAAAGAAAACTATTTTATGTAAACGGTCTGGTGTTATTGGCTATTCTTTTTCTTTATATGTAATATAAATGTAAGTAGTATAACATAATTAAATCTATAAGCACTAAATTATGTGATACTGGAAGCTATTTTATATACCTAACTACCTTATTAACTATAAATCGATATATTTCTCTAACAGTATATTTTTTACAGCCAATTTTTCTTCTATTAGAAACCGACACAATTTAGTTTCCTATTATCCGTAATATCACGCGTTAGATGAGAAAATAGCTGGTAAAAGGATGCAAGCCGAAGACAGACATTCATTTTATCGGCGTTACGTGACCCCCATGAGAATGCGTGCATTATCCTCGTCTTTCTAGAAGTCACTATATCACGCGAGCAAGAAAAAAAAAAATATCAAACGTTCCATTATCCTCATCGTTCGGGCTTCCTTCCTGCGTCTGATAAACGGCGGAGTCGCCCCGGGAAGCCGTTCTCCGTAACGGGTGTTTCTACCTGCCGCGGGACGTCCCTTCGTCACCGCTCTTCCTGCACCGCAGAAGGAAGACATCACCACGCGATACGATCTGATATTACTGTTATAGATTTGGCACGTCGATGTCGCACGGTTCGCATACTTGGCCAGCTCGACGGCCAGTAATCGCGATGATCCATCGGCTTAATGGCAGCCGATGGTCGTAGCGTACCTGAACGATATAAATTTTCGAGGTCGCTTCCTAGCTATCTGGTCCGGTGATAAAGGATGCGAGTATGATAAGTAGGTAAATAGCGGCGGATATTTAATCATAATCGAAGGTAGAGCGCTGGGGAACGAGTTTTCTTTCAGATTGGATCTTATTCGCACAGCAATCGAGATCACGCCCGTAATCAACTACCAACACTTGATCACGAAGACAGTTCGTAGATAGCAAACTAATAAAGATATATTGCTAATGTTATCATGCCGCGGACTATAAGTGATGGCATTAATCCTACCGACTTCATCACGCCTCGCCGTTCTGAAGATAATAAGCAATCCAATTGAGTTTTAACGATTATTGTCACTTATCACTTCAGCATTCATTTAGGGTTTACTTGAACAATCATAATTAAATCCTTCCAATCATCCCCCCCAAAGTTTGTAATGTGATCTTTGCTTCTATATTGTGTACAATTCTTTATCTTATTCGTAACATCTATAATAATTTAATTGTTGAATTTGACTTTTAGATTTAAATCAGATTTCGCAAATAAATAAAAGATTTTGCTCCGGCGCACTGGTCGGTCATCCAAAAACGCGATCTCGCATTTTGCGAGAGCATTGCTCAAAGCCACATATGCACTCCGGAGTGCGTTTCATTACGCGTTTCGCTTACGTTTTCATCCCGCATTTGATAAACGGCGACATAAATCCAGCGAAGAGCGTTCGTTAGAACGGATCTTCTTCTATCCGCGGGAGGTTGCCCTCTTCATCATCGTTCTCGGGTACAAGCGTAAAGACGACGGTAGGGGACGATCGCATATGACTCGCGCGCGTGGAAAGATAGCAGAGCAATCGCGTGGGCGATACATGGTCGCTCGTTATGGAGCTCCTACGGTATATTCTTATGCAGATCGGATTCTGTTCACACTTCGAACTCGCGTCTGCAAAACTATTCATCGATATCGAAGGCCGCATAAGACTCAATAGAGAGATACGACCCAGACACCGCGGCTCCTACATGTCCACCTACATATCTGAACCGAAGAATCGAAGCAAAAATCAACTACAGTTGTAATACAAATATTATATCAATTACAGAGCAATTTTATAATGATGGAATTATTAAATTTTTGTCTCTATCTTTAAAATATGTATCTTTAGATTATTGTTTTAATTTCTTAGATATAATTAAAATGCATGATATAATTTGTTAGGAATAAATTGCGAAGCAAATTTTTTAAATATCCTTTAAAGATATCATATCATTTTATGTATTTTTTGATATTAATTAAAAAGCAAAAAATCATTATATGCTTCGTGCATTTCTTATACGATTTCATGTCGTAAATAATATTTTTGAGCAATGTATTTTTGTTATTAAGAATACTTTTTGTTTGCAGTCAATCGAGATTTATCGCAGCTATACATGCATTCGCTGAATCATTTACTTTTTTCATTCGTATTTTATCCTGAAAATTTGTCTTTATTCCATTATTACAAAATAAAAATCAAATTTTTAAGAAAAATCCGAAAGACAAACAATGTTGCAATAAAATTTTTTCATGTATAAACCTGCAGGTATGTTAATTCATGATCGATCGATGCACATCCCGATGCACATGCGACAAGGTGCATCGCGCGGCAATGCGATAAAGAAGAAGTGGGTCACGCTTCCTCCCGATTGAGCAAGTTGGACGACGAGAATTAAAAGCCGGGAGACCGCGGTACCGTTTGTCGCGTTTCGCGAGTTTCGCTGTCGCAGCAACGACGAATTGGAGATACAACTTGTCAGTGCGTTTTTGCGTTTGTACGATATATGTACGTTATCTGTCTGTCGAATAACCGTCTTACACTGAACATGACTTTTTCGTGTTACATGTTGACATAACCGAGAGATTACAATTTGATGTAGAATATTTAATCACATATTAGACTTGAAAACTTATATTTTTCCTAATTTTTCAAAAATAAAATAAAAATATAATAAAATTGATTGAATAATTGAATATATATTATCACTTAAAAAGTCTTTTTATTTTAGAAAACGTTAAATCTCTAAAATTATTGTTTAATTATTTCTATATAATAATCAAAGTTGTAATAATAATTAATTTTTTATTATTTCTCAAGAAATATAGGATAAGTCTAAATTAGATAGCTACAAATTTTTGTTTTTTAGTCAAACTGTATCCTCTTCTGTCTATTTTATGTTTGTCTATCTCATAATGTTGAGTAAAAAAGTGAAAAATATAAGATATTTCGTCTTTGAGTTTGTATTAAATTATAAGGGTTGCAAGTATAATCTATTGTAACAATTTGACAATGTCGTCCATACTACACAGAGGTAGCAACAGATAATTTCTAATGCAGTCTTCTAGTCAGTTTCAGTCTCACGCAGAGTCTTATTGTATACGATTATGTTGTAGTACATCACATTATAATTTTGACAAGTGAATCTAGTTAAATGCCCAAACCTTGAAAAGCTATCCTTAAAATTCTTTAAAGCATAATAATTTCCTACAAAGGTATAAGATAACACGCAATAAAAATTTTAATATCAATAGATAATATTAGCAAAAAAACATAATTTCTGTGGTAATGGATGAATAGAGTTGTATAACCTCTTTTGACTTTCACTCACTCTTTCATTACCATTTTTCAAATAAGAAGACGGTGAATGATATCATGTATCTCGCAATTACTCAAGTATAATAAATGAATTCACTCACCGGTCGTTGTACCCTAGCTAAATACGCTGTCCGCTGTATCTGAAAAAAATATTTTATTTACTAAGAGTTATATAACATATATTAATTACAATAAAATATAATGGTATCTAATAAATTCTATAAATAAATTTATTTAAAGATTTTAATAAATATTTAATAAATAAGTTTGTGATTAGTATATGTGTGTAATTGCATTATAAATATTTTTAAATATTACACAAAAATTGTACTTACAAGCTAGGATATTGCAGTCTGCTTCCGTAGATTCTGCTGCTGTAAATCTGGGGTAGATCTGTTGTAGCTTCTGTACTAATTGCTTCATATTATCTGCATTAAAATCAGCTGTATCTGAGGAAATATTAATTCAATTAATATGAGTTATACAATATGTATTAGTTATTATATATTTAGTTATTATAATACATCCAATAAATTATGTAACCAATTTTATCTAAAAATATTTTAATAGATTTTAATAAATATTTTAATAGATATTTTAATAGATATCTTCCAAAATTTTGTAATAAGCATTTAATAAATTTAGATTATATGTATGTATATATATGTATATGTATACATACATATATATACACATTTAAATATACATTATAAATTTAAATTATATTTAATAAACAAATAATTACACTCACCATCTGAAATTTCTCTATAGAGTAGATGAATTGAAGAATCGACGAACATTGAAAATCAGCACTTATTATCTACACTACCGAATGAAAAACGCACTGCACATATCACACAAAAATGGCGGGAATTTATCATGTCGCAACATCCGAAAGGTGCTTTACGCCGCAACGAATCTACACAATTGTCCGAGTATTATAATAGATATATTACACATATTCCGCGATTTATTCGATACGCATTCAGAACAAGCAAGACGGTAATTGTTTTAGCAATCGCGCGACGCAACCAACAATTACGTTTTACTCGATGCAATTCCGATGAACTGAATTTTTAACATAACGTTGCTACTATGCATCTACTAGAAAACAAACGCGTTTAGATCTTGTTAAGAGACTGTAGAGATCATTTTGCGTATGATATTTGTATAATTAGTGAAAGTTTAACCTCTTTGAATATGCGGTTTGATTGCTAGATAGCCGACGTGGTTAATCCGCCGACATCCGCCGTAAATAATATATTTTGGCAATCGTCCGACACTTTAATTAATACTTTCGATAAAAATTGGCAACTTTTATGCATTTTTATTATGCGATTATTGCAAATAAAATAAACAATTTACCTTTCACGAAGCGTTTGCGCGTCCCGAACAAACCGGAAAAGACAGAGGGCACTTTATGATGCGGCAAATAGTCACTAGATAGCCACTAAGAGCTCTTACACATAGAATGTGTAACGTCTTGACGCGTGACAAGCGACGGTGCGATAGCCAATCAATTTACAACTTTATCTTAAGAACAAAAGATTGATTGGTTAACACGTCGCCTTTGGCCGTGCGTCACGCGTTGCGCGTTGCCTGTGTAAGAGCCCTAAGCGTCTGCTGTAGAGGGCGCTGTATTGTTCCTGCCGCTCTGTCTCTTTCGGTTCGTGCGGGACGCGGGAATGTTTTGTGAAAGGTAAATTGTTTATTTTATCTGTAGTAATCGCGTAAAAAGAATGCATAATAAGTGCAAATTTTTATCGAGAGTGTCGATTAAAGTGCCAAGCGATTGCCGGAACGTATTATTTACCATGTATGTTCGAGTTATTTGTCAGACATCAAATCTTGATCGACCCGCATAACATAGAGGTTATAATTTTATTAACAATGCAAATTTTGATGCCATATATACGCAAAATAATTTCTATATTCTCTTAACAAGTTCTAAACGCGTTTATTTTTTAGTAGATGCATGTTAGTAGTAGCATGTTAAAAATTCAGCTTGTCGGAATTGCATCGGGTAAAAACGTAACGCCTTACGCGTGAATTTGGCGCGAGACACGACCGTGTCTCTTGATTGTTGCGTCACGCGATCGCTAAAATGGTCACAGTTTATCTCGTTCGCTTTGCAATGCCAAATAAATTATCAAATGTATAAGATAATGGATGCAGTTTACTTGATGCTACAAATGCTTCGAAGCGTTTGTTTTCTTCTTCTCTCTTCATTAAAGGAAGGAGAAAAAGAACGCTTCGAAGTATTTGTAGCGTCAAGTGGACAGCAACTTATATCTAATAATTGGACAATTGTGTGAATGTATTGCGGCACAAAGTGCATTTCGTGTATCGCGGCGTGGCAAATTCGTGATTTTTACGAAGCGTAGAGTGCGGGTCGTCTATCAGCAATAGTGTTAATTATCGATTTTCGATGGAACTATGGAGGAATACCAGGAACATAGAGCAAACTGCAATATTATAAGTGGTAAGTATAATCATTTGTTCATTGTTTAAATATATATATATGAAATTATATAGTATATATATGATAATATATGCATATATGATAATTTATATTTGTTAAATATTTATGATAAAATGTTTTAAAATATCTAAAAATATTTATTAAATATTTATTCCAATTTTTAAATAAGTATTCAAAAAACTTATTGCATGTTTTCTAGTAATTGCAAACACATATCATTCATAATAATTAAAATAATTATTTCTTCTAGTGACAACTGATTTCAAAGGACTTGTAAAGTGAATTTGTGAAGTGAATTTGTGAAATAAATTTGAATGCAACTATGAAGCAGCAATCCATGGAGTTGGCAAAATCTACAGCGGATGAAGTGGACTACAATATCCTAGTTGGTAAGCACTGTTATTAATTTATTATTTAAAAATATAATGCCATAAGACATATCAATTACAAAACTTTTATTAAGAAATATTTATTAAAATATTTAGTAATATATTTATTGAATATGCATTAAAATTTTCAAATCATGATCTTTAAAATTTATTGCATATATGTAGTTATGTCTTATTACAGCTAATACATGTAACATAACTCTTATTCATTGAAATATATATATTCATATTTTTTAGGTATAGCTTATGGCGTGCTTAGCTAGGGTACAACACTGGTGAGTGAATTTATTTATTGCATTTGCACAATTGTGCAACATACTGATTTACTTTTTATCTACGAAATAACGAGAAAATGTGTGAAAATCAAAAAAGATATGTTGATCTATTATCTCAAAGATTATTATTTGAATTTTCTACACAAGTATTTATGTTTTGCAATCTTATGACATGTTAGGATAATTAAAAAGATCAATTGATAAAACATTAGAGATTGCTTTACATATGTGTACAACGCTGAACACAAATTTGAGAGTTACTAAGATATTACATGTATTCCAATGTTATAATTATTCTGATTAATTCTATATTTTAACTTTAGACATTGAGTAAAACAATTTTAATATAATTGAGATAAATTTCGTATTATTATAGTACAAACAGAGAATTATACAAATATTTGAATTATTGAATTAGTTAATCATCTTATTGCAATCTATCACTCTTATGAAAGAGAAGATTGATATTGATATTTAATTCAGTAAACATTGTGTGTTGAAAAAGAAAGCTACAAGATCACATCTATGTAAAGTTAATCTTAATGTAAAGTTAATGTTAAGAAAGAGATGGTGAATTATTCTGTGCATTGTTCTGATATGCGCTAAGTCGTATTTTATTCAGGTTCTGAAATAATTCAATATAATCGACTATGTTTATTAATTAAAAACGAACATTGGCAATGCTTTACAATCCGTTCGGTGTCAAGTCAACGCAAGTTTAGACTTGTCCGGACATTAATTGCTGGCAAGCATCGATGTAAGACGCTTTTAATCGCATGTCCATCGTAACGCGTGGCGACGTAGGAATGTCGAGAGTCGAGCTGCACCGCGATTTACAATTTCAGCGAGTGATAAGCGCAACTTATGCGCCAACTTTGTGGCCACCATCAAGCGTGGAGGCCAAGGGCGCGATGCGAGGACGAGTCGAGAATGCGTTCCCACGAGAAGGAAGAAATACACCACAGTGTACGCGTTCGGCTACTTATTAGCAATTATCTGCATACGCGAATAGTTTTTGGCATTTAGGGTATATTAAAATCCCACAACGTAAGATCTATTTGAAGCATTATTCTTAATCATTAGTCAGGTTCTTCATTTTCATCTTTATCGCGCAATTTCATGCTTGGCATAACCTTGCATTGTTTTCAAATATTTTCATTATATTTTCAATTTATTTTTTTATATTTATATTTTATATCAATCATATTTTTAATTTAAGTTTTGTTATTATATTTGCAGTTTTTTAAATATTTTTAATGTTAGACATTTTAATGTTTAATTTTAGAAGAAAGTTTATTGATTTTTATATACCTAATAATTAAATTATAATCAAATACATTAGCTTTATACTAATTAAATATATAAAATTAAAAGTTTTTTGTGATAATTATGTATATTCTTTTTTGACTTTTAGTTAATTTAGCTAATTCTAGAATATTTATTTAATTCTATCAGAGGATTGTAGAATTGTTTTAAACAGAAAATAAGATTAATTAAATAATAATTGAATATTGAAATTGAACAAAGAATGAAATAATTAATAATAAATTTATTGAATATTAGGAGAAATTTATATATATTTAAACATAGTGTGCTTTGTGCCATAGTAAAATAGAAAAATGGTGGTATCTATTGCAAGTTCTAAATTTAATAGAGAGACGTCGGAATTGGTGTCATTTAACTGAATAGGTTTTCTCCATGTCTTGTTCTTTCGTACAGTAGTGGTAAGGAAAAGCTCAGAGATCCTGCGCGGGCGTGGGAATTATTTCTTTAGGGGCCATTGACCAAGGTACCGCGTGAGGCCTACTGGCCTCACTCGAGCCGCGTCACTGGATCCATGTTCCTCCGAGAGTCCTTCAGATATAAGTCGCAAAACCGCGATTCAAGTGTGTCTCTGACAGGGCGATATATGGCCAGCGATAGAAAGGAACCGGAATTCGCATACACTCGTTTTGAAAAAAAATAAATAAATTTTCCATAAATAATTTACATGCTGAGAAAATTCAAGTAAGAAAAGCAATCGTACTTTTAGGAGAAACTAGTTAACACATAATCATCGTGAGTTATTTATTTTTAGATTAGAAATCAATTTTATCAAGTTACACTTATTAAAATACATTCATAATAAATTATTCTTCTTAGATAAATTATTAATTTTTTTTACTGTCTTATTGAACTATAAACTTAGTCTTATGATATTAAAGAAGCTCAAAGGTTAAAAAAAAAATTTTTTTTTGGTAACAGATTTGTGGTATTAAAAATTAATTAATTTCTTATTTTAAATAAGATTTCTATATTTATCAAATTACTGTTATATCACTGTTAACTACGATCAATCCCGTTCTAATTGAATAATTTACAACAGCTATTATTACCGACCTGAATTAATTACATAATGTCATTAAATAGCTTGGAAGCGTTATAAGTGCGAAAATAGTGTGAGAATATTCAAGTTGAATTGAACATTGTAATTTTAGAGAAGCTCAGAGACAAAAGGCAAAGAAATCGGCTCGCTTCGGTCGATCCGCGTATCGCGACCTCGATGCCCGTGAGGGCTCCGACGCGGCAGGTGCTGGCGGCGGACCCCCGGTTCCTCTCTCTGGGCCTCCGAGGTCCCTTTCTCGTCCCCACTATCCTTGCGGCGGCGACTCGTTCGGCAGACTCGTTTGATCGCCGCCGCTCACGACTCTCCAGGTACGCCGGGACGATAATTATTATCCTTGCGTAACCGCCCTCGGGGCGAGATATCTGTGTACCCTAGGTGTATGCTCCTGGGAATAAATATGCGTCCCTCTTTTTCTTCCGCTCTTCCAGCGGTCCGTTTCTACCGGCAAAGTTTCGATGGCAGCGAAGAAAAATTAAGAGAAACCGCGTAGGGCGAAGGGCGGGTGGGAGAAGAAAGACGGAGAGATCATAAAAGCGAGAAAAAAACGAGCAAAAGGCTAATTGGGGTCAAACGGCGCTCGGCTTGAAGATCGATCTGTAACAGTCTGTATAATTTGATTATCGGTAACGTAATAATGCATTTCCCGAGTAATGCTTCAAATTAGCACATATGAATTAATAAAGAAGAACAGAAAGATAAATGATGTTGAAATATTTATAATATTAATGAAAGATTCTCTGATTTTATAAATAAGATTACTCAGTTTAACGTAATGATGAAAATTTTAATCGCGAAAATTCTTTTAAATAAATCAATATTTTTGGAATACAATAACCGATTATTTGCTCTTAGGTTATAAAAAGTTTTTCGATTTCGTAATGCTAACATATGGGACATGGTAGAACAGTGAAAAATTGACAAATTTCACCAACATGAGACATGAAACATTAAATATTTTTTGTGATCTATAGCATGTCACTTGAGAAATGCATTTGCGTTTGCGCAAGTGACACCATCTCTTGAGAACAGATTCGACGAAGGTTTTAATGTCTGGCAGAAAAATTAAGAGACGGAAATCGAGAGACCTGGAGAGAATGAATGAGAGGGTAATGGGGGTCAAATGGTATCCGACCGAGGAACCATCCGTCTTCGGCCCGCTGGATGCATCTTCCCAAAAAACAAGCATCTCATTCCCTCTCTTTTCTTCTTTCTCGCTCTTCCTTCTTCATCGCACACGCGATACCTGTTATATCTGTGTGTGAGAGAGATATATTCTAATACAACATATTTAACTTTATTAAAATATTAAGATCTTGAGAAAGCAAATAGAATGATATAATCGTGATATATTTGCAGTAAGTTCCACGTTTATTTGTTATAAAAATATGTTGACAAACGATAAAAGAAAGTTTTTATGATAAATTTCAATCAATGTATAATTTCACAAGTCCATTCTTTCTTTAACATTCCATTGAAATTGTTACGACTGACAATGAGTGCGGCAACTGATCCACACTCGTTAGATTTTCGTGCCGCGAGTATGCGTCCGACATTTACCGCCGGCAGTTTGCATTCCGAATCGTTAAGGCGATAATGTATTCGGTCGACGGGCGTATTAAGGATACTTTATTGCTTGGCGCTTAATGCGCGCGCGGCGGTCGAGTGCGCAGCGAAGCGCATCCGAGACTTTCGAGTTTCCGCAAGAGTGGTGCATCAGCGAGATACGGCTCTTCGCGTTCGCCACGAGCACGCGCGCGACCGATAAGCGGCGAAAAATTTTGACGCGCGTTAAACACGTCGTTCCGGGTCGCCGACCACGGGATCGGCCAGTTTGAATTATCGACCGATACACTATCACGATACGGCGTTATATACGACGGAAGGATACCTCCTATGGCCCGCGCACGGCCGTAAATATCGGCCAACGTAATTTATTTATCATTACTGACAACTCGAGCGCAGCTATTATAATTTATCGTAATGCATCAATAACTGTTTAACGTTGGGACAATACGAACCCAGCCAATTCTGCGCTGAAAGCTTGCGAGCGGCGTGCATCGTTTTGATTTATTGGCTTATCGGTGCGTTATCAGGTTCTTCGTCAATGCAATTCGTTTACCGGATCGTTTCCTATTAACGCAAGCGATTGTAAACATTTATCGCAGCTTGTATCTTCGTCGTAGCTATTAGCTTGTTAAAATCTTTTCGCAATGAATTATCACGTCTCGTGCACATATGTGCTACGTGACACATCTAAGATATGGATTCTGAAATATTTCGATCGTTATATTTTTCTTAAAAAAAAAGTATAAATACATATTTAAATTTAATTTTTTAAATAATAAGTTACCGCGTTACCGTCTCAATAGAAAAAGTGCTAAACTGCTAATCGCGTAATTGTTTTCGGCGAGGGGATACGCTTCTCTTCATTTTAAAGGAATCACAGGGCACGCGAACGAAAGGAAGTGACCTACCGCATGCACGGATAATAAAAAGCATTTGCAACCGTAAATACACGAGCCGCCCTCCTCTCGTACTTGTTACATGCATACCGGGAGCAGGACCATAAATTTATCAGCCAACCATCAGCCATCGTAAGCAACGGATAATACGCCATACCCAGATGCCGTTGCGTGCGTGTACCGACGCGTAATTGAACGTATGCGTCGCGAATGTGTTTCTCTAGAAGAAGACGAAGGCTAAAGGGTTGGTGGCTTAAAATAGAAAAAAATTTGAGAGCGATTATCTCGCTGTTGTTTGTGAAATCTTACCGACTCCTGTTCAAAGTTGAAACTATATAGAGGTTTAAAATTGGTAGTATATATTGTAATGTATATAATTAAATCCAACGCGTGGAATGGGTTTTCTACAATATATTAGCGGACGTAAAAGTGGCATGTACGAAACGGCAGTTTTGACAAATGAATATGATTCGCAATCATACTTTTGCTATAATTAAATTTTTTATATTATTAAAGTCAAATTTTAATTTTAATTTTATATAAAATAATTTTATATTTTTTTGTATAAAAAAGTGAAATATCGGTTGACGTAAGCTCACATCGTGTAATGACGTTGGCACTCTAATCGCGTTATTTGCCATCAGTAATCATAATTTCGCGGATCATTTCCGTCACTCGAATGAACGAGCGCATGAATGTGCGGATAGGTAATGCGAACTTGTTTCTCGCGAAGCCTCGGGCGTTCAGATAGAAGGGACCGTAGCCCGCCATTTCTCTACGATTTTTTGTATTGATCGCTTTGATAAGTTCTATGATTGTACTTTTACCGTATCGTTTGCATACAATGGCGCGTTTCATAGCTTTTGCCTGTGCTCTCTCCGACGATTTAATTAGGACGCGACGAATTATCATACGCACATAATCATGTTTTCATAGATTATAGTCTTACATTCCCACAATACAAATCAATAGTGACTTCTTCCTCATGACGTGTGATCGATAAATTGTCTATGATCTATGATCTTCGATTGGATTGAATTACAGAAGCACGTTGTTAGAGTCGATAAGCAATTTTCAAGAGCCGGCTGCACAGTGATTGAAAAGCACGTTGTTCATCAAGTTTTTAATTTAAAATAAATGGTGCATAGAAATAATTGCTTTTTTACGCAATAGCGTATATCTGTAAAGTATTTCTTTAACTGCATAATCAATGTAGTTATAAAGTGAATGTTTATAAATATATATAATTTATAATAACATAAGTTTTTCGGGAAACAAAGTGCTATTATATGATAGGAAATTTTTTCCTGTGCGCTAGGAATTACATATATTCTTTTTAATCGATAAATAAAAACCATTATCAATTTTAATAACATAAATACGCAAAATATCGTAGAATACGCACTTTGATCATTGGTTTCCGTTTGCAGAAGGGTGAGTTAAGGTCTGCAGATGAGTTAAAACACAATTCGAATAGGGGCCATAGGGCTTGACAGTAAACGTACTTCCGCGTTTCGTGGGTTGTTGTTCGTAGCTTGACAAGAATCGTAAACCGTGTGCGGCGGCGACACGCGTGATGTTAGAAAGAAAGAGAAAGATAATATAGAGAGATAGATAAAGAGAGAAAGAAAACTAAACAAGACAGCACACACACGTGGGAGCTTAGCTCCTATCCTCGATAATGCGAGCCGTTCAATGCCTCGAGTGTTGTGTTTGCGATAGGAGGCCGTTCAAGGCTACCAGTTTCCTTCTCGAGTCGCGTTAGATCTCGATTCCTGCCGCAGGAACATCAATAGGAATGTCTTGATCGCAAGCCACGGCCGTACTGCGCACAATAATACGAATAGACAATGTGTACCACGATCTAAAGAACATTATTTTTAAGAGATCATTTTTAGGAGATGATTATAAATTGTAGAAAATTCAACAAAAAAAGCGATTCAAAAATATAGAATGGATGGTAAAGTGACGAAATTTTAAGCTAATGAAGAAAATTGTACTGATTTGTGACTGACATTATACGTGCAAAAAAAGTTCGCGCAGAAAAAGAAGAGAATAGAGTTAATTAAGTAAATTAAATTATTCAGAAGCTGATTAACTTATCACTTACAATGGAATTAAATAGATATAATAAAGTATCTTTTTTTGAATTGTAAATAATTGAATATTATCAAATAACGAGTTAACAATTGATCGTAATAATTTAGATTGTCAGTAAATTGAAAGCGAAATAATTTATTTCATATCACTGATCGATTAAATACAGCATCAGCAAATAACGTGTCACATTGTTTATAGTCTGACTTGAGTATTTTTAGAAGACGTTAAGTCACTACAACCCCATGACGTTACAGCCACAAAACGCGTGATAACTATAATCTTCCCAGTCTGACCCGGCGCATGCGGATAATTAATTTATAGCGCCTTAACGGTACCAGAAAATTGCGACCTTGATGAATAGCCGACTAGAAATCCCCTTCGTATTCGCCATCGTGCACAACGCCAGCTGATGCCAGACTTATTTGTGTTTTCAAGCCTCGCGATAATTCCGTTTCTTCGCGTTGCCAGCCACGGCAGCGGTAGTTTATAATAATTTCTAATGGAACCCTTTAGCCAATTATGTATGCCGGTTTCCGCGGACCTTTCGTTTCTCGTCGTCCTCTCGTGGACGATCATTCTCGCAGGAGAAAAAGGCGCTCCCCCGGTATGAATACTAATATTAATGGAATAATATCGCGTTTCTCGGAATCGCGGGGTCTTTGCTCTGGATTTTTCGTTCCGTCTTCCTGTCCTCATTTTCCTGTGCGAATCCATCTGTCTTTCTCGAGATTGCAAATATGTATACTTACGTTTACAACGTAAAAAATGATAATCTGACAGAAAATTTCAATTTGTTGCCTATTATTTTAATACTTCTGTCGAACAAAAGTAAATCTAGAATTAAATAATATACTGCACTTATAATAAAAGAAAACTATCTTATTATTTTTATTATTAAAATTTTCACAATTAGTAAAAAATAATATCGCCATTTATATATTTGTTCTAATTAGAAGGATTTTCTAAATATTTATCATTGCACGTAGTACTTTTCATTGTTTTCATCTCATCAGAAATGTAGCTACGTCCATTCAACACAAGTGTAACAAGCAGTGGCTTGATGGCATAGATTATTAGTTCTCTTGGATATGCAATTTCAAATGGGTCTGCAGGCACCGATGGTGGTGCCCATCATCCCGGGGGATGTTGTTGATGTCAGCGGTGATAGCTTGTCTATTCTCGGCCGCGCGCATCTTTCTCGGCTGCGGCAGAACGTTCGTTTTAAGTGCACGTTACATATATACATGTATGTACGAATGTGCGAGGTACCAGCCGGTATTACACGTCCGCATTACGCGTAATGATAGGCCAGGACGGTTCCCATTAACGCTTGGAGCACCCGCGTTTCTACGGCGATCGCCTTCTTCTAAACGGCCACCTAATTATATAGGGTACCGAGGATTGAGAAGGCCGGAGGTTTATTCTTTTTCCGTATTGCGAGCAAATGCAACAAGATAAAAATTATTTATTATTTCAGCGAATGTTTTATACAACACCTAGTTATAATTAATTTATGTTGATGTTAATGAATTCTTGATAAACACATTAAGGGATTTTATAATTAATTTATTTTCAAAGATCAAAAAGATTGTAATGTAAATTTCTGATAGATCTATTTATAAAGAGATGATGGCTTATTATCTTGAAGAACGTTTTTAAAGGATTTTAAGTATGAATACAAATAAAATTGATACTTAAATTTAAAAAATTATTAAAATGGTTAAATCTCGTTGCATAATTAAAAAATTAAATACTTTTTATTAAATTTTTTTAAAGTCAAACGCTATAAAATATAGGTATTTTATGTTTTTCTAAAAACATTAATGCAATAGAATATGCTTATTCATAATTTATTATAATTCTTAATTTTTGCAATTTGTACTTACACTTTAATTGACGCCTTACAAACGTTTTTTCTTTATTATAATCTTTGCAAGTGTGGGCGTACGCCAATTCTTGAAAGTAGGATGCGCAGCGAAAGGGTAAAATAGTTGAACCTGCCGTTTTAACTCTGTCGCCTAACATATAATTGCACACGAGCAGATTGCCTGAGATCGCGCCAGTCGATGGGACGAGTTTGCACGCTCCACCGTTCGTGTCTCGCGTGCAAAGGTGCCACCTTAGAAACTCTGTCAGTCAATGGTCATTAGGGAAAACGTGCGAGGCTGTTAGTGGGCTCCATTGTCTTTTATGTTAAAGCGTTATCGTTCCCTTAATGTCTGTCATTAATCATAGATCGTCGCGCGGCACACTCGGCTGACCTGTTTCAAAATTAGTTACTATCCACGCGCGAGTCGGTCTCGCTGCGGGAAGATTGCGGCGTTGTAGACTGCAAATAATGCGAATTGACATCTCCACGCAGGTGAGTGCCTTCGCATAATACGACGATGGCATATGTTTTAGCGCGGCAACGGTGGCAAATCCTTGTTCGCGCATTCGCAATCGGACGATGTAATCGCGCGCTGCAATCAAGTTTAAAAAAAAAAAGCCGATTATTCTCTAATTTGCATCGTGTTGTCGCGAACGATCGATAGTCCCATTGTAGTTTTCCACATTGCGCAACGTTACGCGGCGGAAGTGAAGTATTTATTTGACTCTCGACGCAGCCGAGAGATTGAATCGCGCGTAAATCGATCTCGCGATTAAATTCTGTGATAGAAAAAGCGGAGGAGGATACAATGCCGATTGTTTCTCCTGGCACTGCTCACTGCCTATCGTCTTTCATTTTCATCGTTATCATCATCATTATCGTCATTTTCTTCTAGTTACAACAATTCATCTTCATCTTCCTAGTTAGTATACCGGATTCATTATTTCCCATACCGTATTGCCCGAGGCAATCTATCAAACCGTTAATTAATCAAGACTCGTATTATTATGCAATGTGAAATGACAATAACGATTCTGAGGCTGCATCGCGCGGGTCTCGTCTCTTCAATCTTCGTCTCTTTCTTCTACTTGTTCTTCTCTTTACTTTCGCGCATGTTTCTGTCTACTTCGCGTCGAACATTTCTACATCATTCGGTATGTTTCCGACAAGTCCCGTTGAAGGGAATAAAGTTTGAAGAAGAAATTATAGAAATAATAATAATAATAACCAATCTACACTTTTATCTCTTTGGCACATTCAATTTTATGTTTTATTTCATATTTATCAGTAGCAAACTTCGCATCTCTTGCGTATCAGGCAATTCGATGCGATTTGTATTACGTATTATATTTGCGAAAAACATTTCGCACCGCGGAGCGTTTTGCATTTAAATTGGATACCTCCGCAAATCGTTTCAGTAATAGATTGTTCGCATAATAAAACATTCGGGTAGTTGATGTTCGCGTAACGGGAGGTTCTCTTCGTCCTAATAGCCCTTGGACTACGTCGCGCCGCGGGCAATGCGCGGTCTAAACGCCATAACTTTTCCGCGAATGCCTCCGCGCGAAATAAATCGAATCATTCGCCTTTTCCCGACGCTAATAAATTACACATGCGTTACTCTTAACGCAACCGCACGCGAGTTACCTGCTGGGAGAAGCAGACATTATCGCCTACGCGGTTTTCACGGATCCTTGCGACATTCCGCGCGCAGAAAGTATCCGCCGCAAATGTGTTGATTAATCGGTATTAATGCATGGAAATGCGGTAGCGAGACAGCTGTGCCGACTATTACGATCTTTCGCACGACATCGAAATTACCTCGCGTCATAATTAATAACCAGTTAGCTTTAGATTGTGCGACTTGTAGAATTGTACAACAGCATTCCTGCAATTTTTCGCGAAACCATATTTATAATTGCGTGTGAACGCGTTCTAACGTGAGTGAATTGTTGAATTTTAATTACGTAATTTTCGCACAAAATTGTGTGCGGCAATTCAAGCATTTGTATTATCGTATGATAGTTTACGATAGTAACGTCTTCATTGTAAAGCTAACAAAGACTGTCTCGTGTAAAATTAGTAATGCGATATTAATTGACTTAATTTCAAAATTAATGATTTTTTGTTTATGTGTGTAACATTTAACACCTCTAGCGCGTTCACAACGGCAGGATTCGATCAGGACATGCCCGTCTCTCAAGACGAATGACACCGCCGTTTTACGGCGTAAACGTCGACAAGAAGTGGAAAACGCTCGGCGCGGCTTTGTCACGGCTTCGATCAAGGGAATCGGCATTCGGAACGAGCGTTTAACCCGTAAAAGGCCGAGGGGCCGTGTCGCTCGTGTGTGGTTCGATATGCGCCTCCGCACGGCGGCGTTCCCGCTTGGGAAGACCTTTCGATGTTACGAGACAAACTACGCGGAATCCGAGCGCAGAAAACGCGCGGCGGCGCGGAATAAAGATGTGGAACCCGGATGGTTTCTTCGCAAGAGATTTTTGTCGGAATACCTGCGTGCTTCTCCTTTTTTCGTCTTTCTTCCAAGTTTCTCGCGCGCGTTGGCCAGTTCTGTTTGAATTGTGCCGGAATACTATGGCTTACTTGTTTTAAACTATGCGAGGCGCAGATGTTTTTTAATTATTAATGGCTCTAATAATCATTGAGAATATATTTGAATATTTTGAGAAATATTAATGATATGCTAGCTAGGAAACACTTTACGTGTCGTGAATTAGATATTTGTGTTAGACATGAGCGGTATGGGTTATTTTTTTAATTAGAAAGTGCACGTTCCGTTACGATGGGAAAGGACGAAGGATGATCCGCGTTGAAAATGGAGGAGCGGACCGGAATTAACGGCGGCAGTATTTATTACGTCCGCCGTGTTTATAAAACGGGACGTACACGACGGGATGGCTTATGGAGCAATGGGGGAGGCGGCGGCGGCGGCGGCGGCGGCGACGACCGAGAAGGAGTAAGAAAGAAATTCTCAGGGGAGACGGAAGGTAGGAACGCGGCTACAAACGCCCGATACCATAGCGGAGCGTCAGATCGGTTGTACGCGCGGAAAATGGGACTGGTTTTTATCGAGATCGCCGCCTCGCGCGCTTCTGCGGGGGGCTCGGCTTTATGTTTAATGCAGAGTCCATTGCAATTGCGCGGTGTGCACGTATATACGCGAAAGAGCTCACCCGTTGCGCCTTCTTGACGTTCACGGGCCTGGCATACCTATCGGAGCACCTGAGAGAGCGCGCGCGCATTCTGAGCGTGCTTTTCAGAGTACGTAGGAGCGCGTACCGCAGGTTTACGAAATCATCCATGTGAAAAATCATAATTTTCCGCAAGAAGTATGATTTAATAATATATCATATTATTATTAAATATGTTGATTGCTTTGAAATACTATTTTTTTTTACTCAGGAGATATTTTCACGGTGCTTGGAAAGTAAAATTAAGCGGTACCAAATGTTTTTGTAGAAGTTATCACGACATGCGAAATATTCGACATCTTTCGAGAATCTTTAGAAATAATTTGAAGAGAATGCATCATAATTTCCAATCAATTTTAATTGATCATTTGCATTCGTAAGTTTGAATTCTTCGAATCTTTAAAATGTAAATTTGATAATATTATATTTAAAAAAATGTTTTTAACTAACGGAAGAGATATAAATGAAATCGCGAGTTAGCAATCGAGAGAGACTCACGGTTGCTCACAATCAATACGAAAAAAAGAGGGCAACAGGGATCGACCGGTACGAAGAAGGACGCGAGAGGGCGAGAGGGCAAGAGCAGCGGCTATATCATATACCTACCTACACCCCTTTCGTGCCCCTCGACACGCCTCTCTCGCGAGTAGGAACTCGCGCGGAACCGTACGGGAGATCAGCGCGATAACGGCGCGGCCCCCGTGCGGTTCCTTCGACCCGAGACGAGAGCAATACGCTCGCGCATCCCGCTTTATTGCGGAACGCCTCGTTAATAAAGCGCCGATCCTCTTTTTCTCCGCGCGACTCGCGGCCTGTAGTCTGTAACTCCGAGCAGGAAGCGAAGCTGGTGACCGAGCTCAGGATTAGTCTTAGTGATCGCATTGCGACAATGTTGTTTTACGTATTCACGCATCTGGAAACTAATCATATATTACTTCAGTCGTGAATCTCTTATCTAAAGTATGATTGTATAAGTGTGAAAACATCTCTAATGTAATTCTGTGAATATATCTTCTTCAAGATTAATTTTATTAAGCAACAAAGATGTCATTATTATCTTTAGAATTATCAATTTCTCAATTTCGCAAAATTTATAATATGCTACTAGCATAATGTAGTATATTATATTTTTTATTTAATTCTAAGTACAAATAATCAGAGAAAGGATCTTATTCAATATAGACAAATCAGCAAGATTATGCCTTATTGTTGAAAATATTCATTATTCAGTAAAACAGCATATATTGAAAAGTCATTAGAGATTAATCGTCGGCTTGAAATCAACCGTGCACATATTTCTTTAGCGAGACACGCGTTATATCTATGCAGGCAGGTGCAATCCGTTAAAAGATATTGAAAAGACGAGGTAGAAAAAGAAGGACGGTAGCGAAACGCGATAAGAAGGGAGTATGAAAGAGGTGGAGTAGCCGTAGGAGGAGGATCGACTGGACCACTATACCAACAAGCGAGGCGACTGGCAAAAAGTTAATGAAATAATATCAATGCGGAACGCGTATCGCGGGGGTACAAGTAGTGGGCCAACGAGTATGTAAGGCTGTTGTTCCCCCTCGAGGTCCCTTCCACAAGGGCCCACCTTCCTCACTCCTTTTCACGGTTCGACGAGTTGCTTCTACTCCCTGGCAGAAAAGCAGCGGACGGTTTTGTCGTATTTCTCGTGAATGCCTCGATTTACGAACACATTTTTTCGACCCGTGAATTGGCAGTCGGCATCGGTAAAAGCATAGATTTGACGATGTTGATTACAGCAGTTAGTGTTTAATGCGTAAAATTTAAATTAATGACGGGATTTTATTTAAGACGCCGATAAGTACTTATTTTCGGTACCTGAAAATAAATGATCAGTTTTTCTTACCTTTATACTTCCAGATGCGCATATATTGGCCATTTAATTTAATTTATTTCAATCGCGCAAAGGCATGTGAATGCGACAAAAAGCGTTGTAACAATAATGCTTACTTCTTTATTAAGAATTATTTCGCATACGATAAATAAAGAAGGATGGGATCCGTCACATCGACCGATAATTACCGTAATAGACGAGCCGCGCTCCGGAGAATGCTTTCATTCATATTCGCGGCGAGAAACAAACCGGTCGGAGGAGCGGTTCGGCGATCGCGACGCGGCGTCCCGGATGCCTTCGTGACTGCGGAGCCTGCCGGGACTCAAGTTCCAACGTGATTCCCAAACGAGACCGCATCGCCGCGCCGCTGTGCGTACGAAACCGCGAAGCGGACACGTCCCGCATCCCGCGCTCGCGCCATCACCCGCGATTTATGGGGGTTCGCGCGAATTTATGTGTGCCCAGGGAGACGTATATGGCTCCCGCGTCCCCACCCACGGTGTGTAACGTGTGGGACCAAACCTGGCGAACCTGACCGACGTTCCCGTCCGGTTCGACCGGCGATCCATCATCGTAAAAAGCGCTCCTTTCCTCTCTTCGCCTCTCGTCGTGGATTTACACGCCTGCGAGTCGCGGGTGCGTGCGTGTCGTCAATGACGATCGACTGGCCGATCGATCGATTGATCGTATCGTGGATCGAAGAGAAAGTTGTAAAGAGAATTCTGCGTTTTTTTTCGCATATAAAATAGAGAGATAATATGTAATTAAATTTACTGAGAAAATTCAGTTCTTCAATTATGAATCTATGCAGCTTTATGTGGCAATTGTTAATTTTGCATCGACTAGACTTGAACAAATCGAGAATAGAGATTCTTTGATTTACGTATTAGGTATATTTGTTTATATTTGTAGAAAATAAATTTTTTGATGGGGAAATAGTAGACATGAATTTTAAATACAATAGATATCAAATACATGGAGCGCTTGATTCCTTTTAAATTATCCTTTTAAATTATTTTAAATCAAAAAATGGATTTAGACACATAATGATTTCTGAATTACATGTTTTAAATATATCATAGTATTTGAGAAGGGAAAATACAAAGTCAAAAGACATATATTATATTTTGCTACGAGACAACACTGGCGATACAAAGTCGAGAATATATATCCCTCATAAAATAACGTCGATCGAATGCTAATAGCGAGTAGCGTGATTTTTATAGTGGCGATAATTTGGTTCAGGTCAAAGTTCGCAATGTAGAGGCTTCCTCTTTCTTTCTCTCTCTCTCTCTCTCTCTCTCTCTCTCTCTCTCTCTCCTCTCTCTTTCTCGTGGCGACGATGCCGCTGAAGCCGCTGCTCGAGAATATACGGAGTGCGAAATATATTTAGGTATCCTCGCAGGTGGTGTTCGTGTATCGATTATTTATTTGCCTTAAGGGCACCCGGCCGCTCCTCCCTCTCTCCTCTTGGCCTCTACGTGGCCAACATTCGACAGCAATTTATTTCTATCATAACGTTACCGACGAAGACAGAATTCGCGTAATATCAAATTAAGTGGCCTCATAAATTAATTAACTTTCGGGCATTGCCGCTCCATAACTCTTTTTCATTATGCAAAATTTGATAAATTATTAAAGCTAACATTTTCGAGTTATCCAATATATTATTATAAATTTATATTATCTTTCAAAATAAAATATCACTTGTTTTAATAATGGTAAATTTAAATAAAGTATAATCCATTTATAGTTTTAATCTCATTATTTTAATTTTGATAAAGTTACTTTATCAAAATTATCGTGGAGTTGATATTTTTCTGAAACTGTGTTTTGATTATATAATATATATTTTGCAAAACTTATGAAACTTTTTGATTTAAGATTGATAATTATCTGACATACACATAAATAATATCAGTGAGTAAAATTTGCTTAACCAAAACATTAATGGCGCTTTTAATGTACAGACCATAAAAGTAGAAATAACGAGCACTGATAAATGGCACGGTACCATTTTGCATTATTACCCGTGGAATTCACAGAAACAAGGTCGGTTCACGAAACACTCCGGAAGTGAGATATATCCGGCGAGTTATCTCGGCATCTCGATGTTTGCGTCGCATCGTTCCGTTAGAATTTTTAATTAAAAGAACGCCGATCGCGATAACAATCATTCTTCCTTATCGCGTCGGAGTTTATTCATTGTGGAGTTGGTTCGTTTTCGTGGGACTGCGTTTTTTCGCTCATTTGCTTCCATGCTTTTGACATGAAATACATTATCCCTGTTCTCTTTCGGCCTTTTGTATATAAATATATGTATAGTCTCATTAGGGCGCGAAAGTTCATGAGCTTTCCCAGGCAGACAGTGCTGAAATGTATTGAGACGGTCCATGTGTGCAATTGTTTTTGCGTCATTTAGTCTAAATAAAACATTTCTTCTATTCCGCCATTAACATCGCCAAGAAAAGTACGCATTTTTCGGGATAACTAAGTAAGACCGTGAAATCTCACGAACTTACGCATCGTGATTCTCATAGTTCTGATCGTTTTTTACAATTAAAAAGAGTGAACGACTTCCGTTTGAATAATTATTTAAGAAAAAAAATTCAAGGAACTAAAGATATTTGAATAATTGAGAGTTGCCTCTTTTATATATAAAAATAAGAATACTTTGACTTGCCCATACAAGAGATTAAATATCGATCAGTATTGAACGGGCAGAAGCAGGAATGTGCGCAGGAGAGCGCATCGGCCCCCGAGGACAGAACGGAAGCGCGATTGTATCCGTAGTATGGTCTACGAAACATTAAAATGTTCTGTGCAGAAACGAGTTATCGTGAAAGTATTGAACCAAGAAGCAAAGTAGACCATTATGCGGTGCACTCATAAAGGATGCATCGTATACTGTATCGGAATCGATTTATAATAGTAATAATGCATTAGGAAAATTTTACAACTTTAACATTGTATGAGACATTTGCTCGAAGACAATCGATTTTGGAGATATTTTTAGAGAGTTTTAATATTTATATACGTATATTCACAATTCTCAATTAACTTGATATTTTATTCAGTTTTATATTTATTTTGCGCGCGCGCAGAGAGAATTTATTTATATTGAAAGATTTTATTTGTAGGATTTTTTATGATTAATCTTTATCTTTACAAGATTACTTTGAAGGAGTAACAAAACGTCTCAATGTACACAGCGCTTTTAAAACACTTTTATTCTCAAGTACTCTCGTAGACCATGTCGATAATATCTTACATAAATACAAGCGTCTCGCACGAGACTTAACTTTCGCATTCTAATCGAAGAAGAAACGTACTTTCCCTGTGCTCGTTTGTAACCGGAAAGAAGCGGACGCGCGAACACGGGCACGGTAGAAGGAACGGGAGGCCGGCGTGGCTCGTAGTCCTCGGGTGCACATCCGTGCAGGAATTCGCGGGCAGACGAGAAGGTCAGGCCTCGGGGGCAGCCCGGAAGTGCGATATATCCTCGAGGCTGTCTCGAAACCTCGCCCTGCCGTTCGCCATTCTCCTTCCTTTGCTTCCACGTCGCGGATCCACGTCGGATCTCTCTCCGTCCCGATACACCGGGACTTGTGTGCACGCTCTCTGCGGACGTGACGCAGCTCGCGGAACGGCGCACAGTTTGATTCGGGGTGGCCGCCGCGTTTATTCGTACGAAGGTACGCACGCACCTCCTAACGGTACGCACTGTGTCGGCATCACGAGTCGAGGTAATTGGGTCCCGGTGTGTGCACTTTCGGTCCGTCTCCGGTTCCTCTTTATCTCTCTCTCCTTCTTCGCCAACTGGATCATCGGAGAACCTCGGGGGATTCGAGAGTACGCGCAAAGCGATTTATTCGGCACTACTCGCCGATGTCGCCGGAAATGTTTTATGCGCGATAATGTATGCGCTGCATTCGTTTCTTTGTGCCTTTTTTTTTTTTTTTTTTGCATCTTACGTGCATCTTACGGCGGATGCAAGAAACGAGATCAAGCGGAAACTCGCAGATTATTGTAACGGGTACCATTGATTTTACGGCTTTCCGTGTCATTAAAAAATCGACATTGGTAAAAGATCAAGAAAATAAATATCCGAAGCTTGTTAGTAAACGATTACATACGTGAAAAATAATGAAAATGGGTAATTAATAAAACCAAAATGTCGAAAAATAATCATAATGTAACTGTGTCAATATTAATGATAATTGTAGTATTTTTGCGAGCGAGAGTTATAAATTCAGTTTTTTAATTTATAAAGTTTTAAAGCAAATAATTTTTATATTAATTTTTTACGATGAATAAATATTATTTTTTTGTAAATATGCTAAAATCACATCAGTAACAAGACTATACACATAGTGGCATGATTTCTCGGGATACTTTTGTACTATTGCATGCGCCTGCAATGCACATCTTTTACGTTTTCCACCAGGTGCATCCGGGTGAGGGAAAAATCCTAGACACAATACCGCTACTTCCCGGAAGGTGTGCGGTCCCCGTAAGCATCACATTAAAAAAATTGACGGACACTGTTGTGACCGGTCATTCCACTTTTAGGAATGCGTGCCTCGCAAATTGCCAGACTGCCGTTCCGCGTTAATGTCGTCAGAAGGAGTAGATATCGTGGGAGTTTCCAATTTCTCTAGTCCCGAAGCATTAAAATTTCTGACACACGTTGAAAGAATATCGAAATCTAAGAAATTTTAAAATCTAAGAAGCACGTTATTTAAATTGTTCTTTTTTCTACAAAAATTTGAAAGGAATGGATGAAAAAATTCGATAGATTTGATTTTTCTTTTCAAGAATTTTGTAGATTTAGAATAATAAACACGCAAGATCCTTTTTTTCAGTAATTTTTAAGTTGAGATTTATGAAGTCATTAAGAATAAAAAATGCAAAATTCTAAAAGAGAATCAGCGCATCATTAACTATTCTGAGAAAAGATAATTATTGTTATTTCATGCAAGGAAGTGATATGAAATTATTTTCAAATCGCTAATAGATTCCCGGGGCATTTTCGTCTTGCCTGACTGAGCTAAACGTTATTAGTGCCCGGTCGCGAAACTATCCTAGATATATTAGCCTGATGATAGATAGGTCGCAGCGTTAGTGCATTGCGAGGGGATGACGGTAATTAAGGATCGAATTCAGCGATGCGCTCTCTGAAAAGCAGCCTCATTACTTGGCCGCTGCCGGCAATTCCTATGCGTACTTGATCACAAGACATGTATCTTCCGGACACTGAGCTAATAGACCGTCGGCAAGCAATTCTTGTTCGATTTCGTTGCCAATCAACAAGCGGCCGGCTATATCGACCGGTCGGGACGTCGACGATGTTTGGCGTCATGCTAGCCGGACACCAACCGATCGTAAATCGAGAAGAGGACACGAGTGTCACGCCGAACCGAAGTCCTCGTCAGCCAATCAACGGGACGAGGCAGTCGGCGATAAGCGATAAATCACGCCGGTTTCGTTCGACCAGCGTTCCGCGCTGGACCACGCGTGTTCCCCGAGTGTTCCCCGCAATTAGTGTCAGGCCTCCTTCCTGATCGATCGTTCCCTCGCGGATTCTTTGTCGTGAGACGTGGTCCCCACTTTCAGTTAAGGGAGACAGAGACGCGCCGGTATCCCGGCCCACGCTAACGCCACGTTCATGACGACTCTGTTCTTCGAAGCTGATTTTCTCGATCGGGACATTTGCAGAAAATAGGCGGCGCGGCGGCGGTGTTTACATCAAAGTGTATAATCGCGAGAAATCTTAAGGCTTGTATAATGGAAACTGAATGACAATGATACGAGAAAAAAGAATAAAACTTATTATTTCACTTATCGTTTATTAGATTAGATTTGGCCGTATAAGGCCACGGCGTGAAATCGAGACGGATCGATTGCACGGAATGAATAGGAGCGACCAGGAGAGTCGACTTAAGAAATCAAAGTATGCTAGAAGCGGTAATCTCGCGCGGGGCAAAACACTGGTTTATCTAATTTCATATGTGGCCGCTCGAAATGAAAATATATCTTCGATGTGATGTATCTATCATGATCTATCCAATGCGTTCCGGCCGTCACGATCCATCCGTCATGATCTACCGAGCGCCGTTCCGATAGAATTAGAAACTGTGTGGACCACTGGAGAACCGCACGGTCGCGTCGCGTGTACGGATCTGTCTCTAATAAAATATTGCCGGGCTTGCGATAAACCGTTTTATTAATCCAATGGCCGCAGTAAATCTCGCGAGCAATAAAATTAAGTCATCGTTTGATAAATCGTAATGACCGTACGTGTCTTATTATGGCGTAGACGAATCTTATGTCAAGATCGATATTCTTTACGTGTGAGAGTTCATTGGAACGTTTGAGAAAATACGATATTTGCGTTGTATAATATTGGTGGTTTATTTATTTGTCTGCAATATTTTTTATATATTTATTTTAATATTAAAATATTTTATTCTATTAATATTTTTACACTATTTTTGTATTAGATGAAATAATTTGAGTTGAAAATAATTCGGATTTCTAATATGAAATACTTTTAAAATAATTCAAACATTATTAAAAAATTGAATATAATAGTGATATGATACATGAGAGACTATTAATTAGGAATCAACTGAAAGGTATCTTATTTCAAGAGTAGATTATTATCGAGAATCTATTTTATTTTCTCAGGAACAATAATAAAGTCGAGTACATCATAAAAATGGATTTGAGAGTAATGATGTAAGAAGCTATAAAACATTAATACGAGGGAGACTTTAATATCATTTCTGTCGCGGTCGATTCTCCGGTTCAGCCGCAAGATTCACAACTAATGCGCACGTTGATAGGCCGTCACTTACATTGGGTCGAAACGAAATTATAATTGCGAAGATGCCGAATGATGTGGCATGGCGTACTTATTATCAAGAAAAATAATTAATACGTTCATTTGTCGGCGCTCGCCCATTCGCCGGCGTTCTCCACAAGGACTCGCGCATTTCCGTTTCTCATTAGGAGGCATCATCTCACGCTGAAGAAACTGCATCAGCGAAGAAGTCAATGCGCGGTAGAATCGCATATAGACTTCATAAAATTTCGCATCTTTTTTTCTAGCAAACTGCCTAATATTTCACGAGTCATTATATTTCTTGAATATTATATATATTTTCTTGAGATCCAAGAATATATATTTTTAATAGATCGTTAAAATTGTTTCAAGGTATACAAAAACATATATGCCAAACTTTATTTAGTAACACAAATTTCGATATAATCGACATATTGAAAGATGAATAGTTTGTTAACTCTGCAATGAATTAAAATTATATATAAAATATCATATACGACATGCAAGATCTTAAAGTATCACGCATTATGAAATACGATCTGAATGGCCTAAGGGACTGAAGCCTCTTTGTACTACCCTCGATAAATACAACCTGAATATTTGGTCTTGCTGTGTCGGATGATAACTGTTTCTTTTTCTTTACCGCTGCTTCTCATCTCTCTCTCTTTCTTTCTCTCTGGCTTGTTTTCTTTCCGCCGTAACAGTGTACAACTTCGCGCGTAACACCAATAAAAGCGGCGGTTTCGGTAATGAGCAGTTGCATCTGCGCCCGCTCTCACTCCGGACGCATTTATGCCCCTGGAGAGCTCCCGCGCCGACGCCCGATACCGATGTAGTATCGTGGCATCGTGGCTGGAATAATTTCCATCACTCGGAAGTGAAATTTGTTGCCAGCGCACAAACGTTCTCCGAGGCGCGGTTATATCGTGCGCGTAATCGTCCCAGTTTGCATGGCGAATATATTTGTTCCGCAGCCTCGGATCACGATCGACTCCATTTAACGAATTGGAGACCGGTTTCGACAAAAGTAATAACCAACTAAATATTTAAGTTATTTTAATTAACAATTTATTGCTTTTTTTATAAATGTATTTAAAACTTTTATATTGATAAATATCTTTTATGTCGATTTTCTTGTAATTGTGAATATAAAGATAATTTTTGTTTATCTCCAACTTACTTAAAAATTTTATTATATACATAAATTTCAATTTTTATTTTAAATAACTAATGCGCGATTAATAAAACTGATTTCCTATTAGTATTAAATTTTAATATTTAAATTCAATTTTTTGCCAACTATAATCCGCGATAAATTATATTTTAATAAAATCACTGAAATGATTAATGAACTCGGCTTTATATGGGCTCGATGTAATTTTATCGGAGACTGGAATTTTTTTTTTGGGTCAGATTTCGTTTCCATCGTCTTCGAGATTGATGGGAACATGAAAAATTGGAAAGGGCGAAATAGCGGAATATCATGAGCATATCACCAGCTCGGGCGAGTGTGTAATCCGATCCTTCCAGATTACGAAAGGACTGCGCGACTTGAATCGATGTATATCGAAGAGGTATCATCCACCTCCGCAAACTCGATATCGAATGTTCCGACACAGCTATTTCCAAAGCACCTTGCGGTTCTCAAATTACCAGAGAGCGGGCCGCTTTTGAATCATTCGTCGTTGAAAATACGGATAGGAAGATAAAAATTCCGTGAGAAATTCGAATAAAAGTTAAAACATAGTCGAGCATTAATACGTTCTATATTAATGATCAAGAAAACGTCTATTTCTCAATACACATAAATAGATTAACGACATGTTTATTAAACTAGATTATTTATCGAGCGCGGTAGGCTTTGCTGAGAACTTGTGCGTATCTATGATAATTAGATAGAAATATGTGCGATGAAAGCTATATCTACATATCTAAATATGTTTATCTGTTATCGTTGAATTAAGAAGCATGTTAAATTAATTAAGTAGCAATTTAGTTCAAGAGATACTAACAGTAGTATATTATATATTATGTTGTTGCATAATATATTATTATCAGTAATATAATGAAATAAAATGCAGATATAATCTAGCAATTAAAAAATTGAAATTAAAATTGTGCTGATCACTTTGATTGATAATTCTTTGAAAATTTGTCTCGACCACTTCATTGAATAGTGACACTGTAGCGTGATCTTTTGTAATGGTACTATAATAGTAATACGCTAATTCCTCACATAAATATTTTCCACGCTCAAAAAGGATGCAGCAAAAGGTCAAGACATGACCTCAAAGCGATTTCTGTAGATCGATCCGCGTGTATAATTGAAGGGTTCGAACAGTAACATGCTAAGATACATGAAGCAAATTTGGAAAGTATAAATCATTGAGTATTTTTTCTTTCTCTTTTGCATTGTTTAAAATTACTTTTTTATGTATTATACTATTCCTGTGGAAGATGTAAACATTTTTGTTTTAATTTATAATTGAATCTGTTAATAGATATAATAGGATTAGATTTAGCTACAAAAGTTTTTTTTTTTTAAGAATACTTAAGTGCCTAAGTATTTATTTTATATATTTTTTTATAACGTATATTATTGACCTGAACTCTTGAATTCATGATTGACCGTTACAAGGTCTCGGTGAGCATAGGATACGCCCTTACAAGTATATATATAACACGTACGCACCCGCCGGCATCCGATCCCGAAAGAGCCGCATTGCGTTTATATCTCGCGTTGCACGCAAGGAACGATATTTTCTCGACCAACTGTAGCTCCCGAGAGCTCATTCATGCGCTGTTTCACCCACCGCTGGCTGTTTTGCATGCACATCAATGAACCGCGTGATTTTCTGCTGGCTATTCTCGCGTAGTTCTTGGAATATGGCTTTAGGATTACTTCAGGGTCAAATCCTTATTTAACTCCTTGCGATTTTACGTTACGATGATTATAACACGGCTACTCTTTCATTATACGACTAAATATAGTCTCTAAATTTTTAAAAAATTATATGTATATTTACTTTTAATTATAAATTTTTTTTACTTTTTTAATTTTGTTATATATTTTCTATATATATACAAAAATGATGTTTATCTTTTTTTTGTATCTATATAGACAATGTATAACAAAATTAAAAAAGTAAAAAAATTATAATATTTATCATTTTTGTATCATTTTGATAAAATAATTGCAAGAAAAGTTGCTCCGTATTGCTATCTTTTATTGCATATTGCTTTTAAATTGAAATGATAATAAATAATATAATTTCTTACAAGTAGTTATTGATTAATAAGTCACGCTTTTAATCAGTTTCCAGATCTTTAGATACATATTTTATTTCGCGAACGTTTTTTCTTAATTATAATTTATTTATTTACATATTTATTTATATTTATTCGTTATAATGAGATGATGAAATACTTCAAATATGCTAAATGCGAAGCGCGTTTCATATGCGAAAAATGCAGAAAGCGTACTCAAGTAGTTTAGGTGTAGCACAAACGCGACGGATGACGCGTAAAAGTAAGTTAACTGCATAATTTTTGATTTCTCTCTACTATCGTTGTTTGTCGCCGCAAATGAACGAATAGCTTTGTGCAATCGTGTCTTTTAGTTTTTTTTTGTCGTAATGTGTCAAAGCACACATCGGCAAAAATTGTCGTGCAAAGTATTATATATTTTTTAAACTTTTTTTTATGTCCATAATTTCTCTTAAATTTATTGCATTTAGCTATTTTTACCTTTGAAAGTTATTCCATGATGGATATTTATATTATAAGATATATCATAGCAATAGGACAAAAAACTTACATGAGGCATATATATTTCACTGTCTGGAAAGAATTATCGTTTTCATTGGTACGGAGTTTCGGACAGTGCACCGCTTAATTACGGCGACACAGCTTTATATATCTCTCGGTTACGACGCACCTGTTCTTTCCTATATTTCCGAGCAAGAATAGAGCGGCGAAGATCTATTTAAAGATTCGTGTTATGAAATTCCACACACACTGTTCTGTGCTCATTTAATATGCGCTATGATTAATTATCTATAGATATTCCAATTTAATTTTCCGGAAAATTATGGATGCAATCTCATATCTGATTCTTACAATTAATTTTTCTTTTGATTCTCGTCTAGATAGTTGGACTATCATTTATACAATTCTTAAGTTACATTCACACACTTACTGCCCGCTTAAGGAAACTTGCAGGTGCCTTGTTCTTTTTCTCTTTCAATTAATGTCCACTCATTCTCAATTAATCTGCACTGTCTGTATCGATTATTGCATACCACTTGTCGCTCCGAAGATCGCCCTTACAGTTGAGACTTGTTCTAACGAAGCGTCTCGTAAAAACCTTGAACTTGTGATGCTCGGCTAAGGTGCACCTTCTGACGTTCCGTTGTAGATAATTCAATTAAATTGCCGATTCAAGATAAAAATAAAATAAATCGTATTATAGCAACTATGCTTTAATTCGATATTGCCATGGAAAATTATTGAATATTACAAATTGATTATAGAGTCAATGTAACATAATTGAATCTATCCAATTTTAAAGGAATTAAAAAACTAGTATATACTAATTATTTATACACGTGGGACGACGAATTTACAATTTTATTTTCAATGTTGTGGATAAATATAATTGGGATAATTTTTACAAATAAGTATATAAATATTTTTTTTATTTATAACATTGAAACTGAATTCCTAAAATTGTGTAAGTTTCAATTCCTGAATTAAAAGTTGTCTAAGAATAAATCGGTATTGCTAACACCACTAACAGCTGGATAGTGCGACAATTCCACCATTGTAGAGTCCTAGCGAGTTCTCTCAGCGGGTGTTTCTTCGACGAATCGCAAAATCGTAATATCGCGAGCCCGAGACTGGGACCTGACGAGCGAGATAATTCATCCCAGAAAAGGTTAATCGCAGCAGGACTCGAGCTTCTTTCGCTTCCGGCGAGTGGCTCGCGAGAGGAAGAAAAAGAGGGCGAAAAAGGTGGAGCAGGGAAGAAGGTGGAGAGCGATGGAGGAAGAGAAGAAGATAGTCCGAACTTTTCGGTATTTCGCTCACGCACGCATGCACGCGAGCACGCACGCACGCACGCACCCGCTCGCACGCAATAAAAACGCTTCGTAAAACTTGCCTTCTACGAAGGAATCGTTCCCAGTCGATAACTTCAATGAAAGATATTCTCGCCTGATTATATTCCATGTATACATCGTTATTTACGCATTGCATTATTTTGCAAAATATTTTGAGTTGACAATATTTTTAAGAACACTAGAATCTGCGTAATTATAAATTAATACTTTGCAAAGCTTGAATCGTATAAGAATTACGTCACTTTCTTAGATGTAACAGATAATCAGTGATTCTTTTAGGAATGGAATTTATAATATACGTACTTTGCTGCAAAATTTTATCGAAGCGTATTCGCATTTTGATCAAACGTTACCGTATATGGTGAAAATCTTCGCGACGCATGATGTAATTTCGCAATATTGCCAAAAATATCGTACAATTTACTGTCATAAAAATACTAATTAGAAATTAATTTATTATTATTATTATCGTAAAGGTAGAACGGGATATCTTGGTATAATATCTTGGCAAATTAAAGTTTTACCAGTGCATTTTACTCCGAGATTGCACTAATTAATTGCAAACAGAATTTCAATTTCTAATAACGGATGCTAAAAAATTCGAGAGCTAATGAATGCTGATTGCGCAATTTAATTTCTGATACTGCCACGAAGATTATCGGACCGTTTTCTGTGGCAGCATCGCCGTCGATTCGTGTTGTATACGGCGGTCGGAACCGTTATAATTTCGGCGAGCTCGATCATTTTGGTGTCGTTGATGTACGAAAATGATCTTTATGTCGCTCGGCACTTGGCAGACGTCTTCAAGATGACCACGGAATAAGTTATACCGTATCCTTGGTTCTTACAAAATTGTATTACTTGAATTATGGTAATTTGCGGTGTAGAACGAGTTACTCCGATCGGTATCTTCACTTTGTATGTTGAGATTCTTGGCCATCAACGTCAAGGTGTTTCCTCGCATAAATTCAACGTAAATACTTTGATAACGATGGCAATAAAAAATCATAAGAAAGTAGCTGTAATTTGCTGAATACTAATGATGATGAAAATAATGAGATTTTTATTTTAAGCTTTTTTAAGTAAACATAAGTATGCGACGCGATAAGTGATACTCGCGTGAAACTATTTGTCGTATTTTTAATTAGCAAAGTGAAGTAGAACCGCCTGAAAGTATTCCTTAGCTGGTCATTCATTAGACCGTCCCGCGATCTCTCGGTGTCCCGCGGGAAAATCCTATCGCGCGATACGGCTTTAAGGTCGCGGTGAGCGTTCTCGGTAGTCGCTCACCTGTTGCAGCGCCCATCCAGCCGCAGGTGGAGCCGTGGGTGGGAGTGCTCCAGGTAAAAGGCTGCAGCTTGATAAAAAGGAAGATACCCTTCCTCTCTCGTAGTGCTGCTCTTCCTCAGAAAGAGAGGAAAAAAGGTGGAGGGAACGGGGGAGGGAGAGAGAGATCGGGAGACGGGGGGGGGAGAGGGAGAGAAAGAAAGAGAGGAATGGGACCTCACTTTTACTTGCGAGAGAAGAGGAAGAGGCCGAAGGGAGTCCACCAGGCTGCCAGGCTGGCTGGCACGCTACGTGAGCGGCATGCACGCACGTCGTCCCTTCCTCTCCCCTCGTTTTCCCCTTGCGCGCCACTCCGATCGTATTCTTCTTCTTTCTCCACCACTTCTCCTCTCGACTTCTTCTTCTTTCGTTCACTAAGGTCCGATCGCTCCTGTGTCCCGCAGAGAGCCCAGGCTTTTTCTACTCCCTCGTACTATGACAGTTTTGGCGTCCGTCAGAACAAGGGTAACGATTGATGTTGAATTATAAAAGCAGAAGCTAATGTTTCACGAAGGTCTAACTTGATTACTTGATTTATTTGTAAGAATAATCGCTGTTACATAATTATGAATAATAACAGAAATATTTTCGCATCAATGAATTAAATAAGCAAATATATGCGATGATATCTGTGCGTAAGAGCAAAAATGATAAGATAGAGAGCAGTCGAGATTAATTGGTTTGATTTGCTTGATATAATGACTGGATATCTGCGATAGCGATTGGTCTGGCTGTGAAAAATTTCGCTCCGCTATACTGCGGCGATCCGATAATCGAAAATCAGATATCAGTGGCCGCGTACGTCATTCGGCGGATATAATCGTTCAATGTTTAGTCTTCGCGGCGGATAGGTAATAGTTTGAAGCTAGTGCAACGCATACATCCGCGTGTGCTATAATGAAAAGTCAATCATCCGCTCGCGGAGGTGTAATCCAATCCAACGACGGGGGACTCGTTTGCGCCCGTTTCCGTTAAAAATGCCTCGTTAATAAGATGAGCTTGATTAAAATCGATATACCTAGGATATCCCGTCGATCCAGAAAGCCCCCTCGAGTAAAGTACTCGGGCCGTTTGAAATTAATAACTGGTACGTGTGCGCGCGTATAGGCAACCCCTGCCCGCGGTTATTAATAACCACCGCCGCTGTAAAACTGCTAATGATATACTCACTCCGCGACAAGCGGTACTTGTAGTCGGTCAAGGTACCACCGAACTTATAAACGGCGACGATCCATAATCATAAATGATATCTACGAACGAGAGCGCGCGTGTTGCCGCTCGTTGAAATAAATTGCGAGTCCGCGCGTGTACTCGACATGCCCGCACCTGCACCTACGCCCCGACGCGATACTTTAAACACGCTTTCCGAAGGTTCTTTCTCGTAAGCGCAAGACCGAATGCCGAACAAAGTAGATAAATCGAAATGAGATATAGGATTTCTCTTCTCTTACTTGTACATATACTTTTTCAGAGAGATATCCCTCGCGACAAGTACACGCGATTATCGATCATGTTTTTAAACTCTGTCTATGTTCGTTATATCGATTTCCGATTGAAACTAATAAATATGTAGAGCCACGTTGTCTCAAATTAATAAAAATATAAGTACACGATACTGATTTGTATTTATGCAAAATTTATGTGTCGCACGTATCATCCTTTAAATTAACTTTAAAAATAGGATCAAATTTTTTAATACATTTTTCCCTAGTTTTGCTATAGAAAATTTTAAACTTCAAATTTACTTTGTGAATGATTTCTTTTGTTTATTTTTGAAACAGAAATATTTCTTACTTTCTCTTTTTTGACGATAGAAATAGGCGATAAAATTTATTTCTGACTGTTCTAAATGCACGTTATTATCGTTATGGACAGCGGAAAATGTTGTCTTGGTCTCGGATGCTGTCATAGCCTCCACGACTGCGTGGTAGGCAAGCGAAGTATGAGAAATGAAGTAACAGTTGTTACTTGGAACGCTGATATTTCAAGAGCGTCCAGTGCCAACGAAATAAATCACAGATATCACTTGATAAATCCTCTCACGAGTATCGGAACGTATGCAAATCACTCGAACGTCTAAGCTTCCGCCACAAACGTACGTATGTACGTTAGATCGCTTTGCTACATAGACGGATCGAAATAACAATGTTGTACTTTGACAGCCTCGGGATACGTATTTGTGCGCCATATAAATCGCGTGTAAATCATTGCCCTCGCAACTTGTTCATCATTCATAGCACGCACAGCTACCACCTATGATGACTTAGCGATGCCACTGTAATCGTAAAATTAGAATAGTTCAATCGATATAAATAATTTGCTGTTACAAATTTACGTCTCGAAACATAAGTTTATCAACATTTATAGTACACGACATGCTAAGACCAATAGTAAGAAATAGATTCAGCGAATTATCTAAAGTAAATCAAATTATGTTGTACTGTAAAAGGTAATGAAAAATAGAATTGTTGCCATACATGTGACACATGGAGTAATTAAATTTTATGGATCAATTAATAGCATTTCGATGACCAATGCCCCTCCGATGATATAACAGCCCGACTGAAAGAAATTGGAATCCAATTTCTATCTCGACATAAATTGCACATACCATCTTACCGCAACTTCGAGTATCGTAGTATCGTGGGCCGTAGAATCGACCGTGGTATGTTTCTCAAAGCGTTTATTATCCGCTACTTGAAATAGTTGTTTTATTCGATTCTACCGAGCCGGAAAGAGAGAGAGAGTAGATAAATCGGAAGACCGTGCCCGAACGAACGGGCGATACTTCTCGGACGTGCACTCGTATAGTCTACCAACACGAAACTCTTAGGTTTCCTGTGTCCTTGTATCTCGTGCTCGCAGTGTATGCTCGGCTGTCGCGCGACCTGCACGCGCGCATTAAAATGCGATACTTATGCGCAGTTAATATGCCCCGCGGCGCGCTGGCACCCCGCCGTTAGGTGAATTAATTTCGAGCGGTCGCGTCGATGTAATTAATAATTAGCCGAATGCTTAATTAGTAAGCGAGCATTCCGACCAATTAGATTATGCGGAGATGAAGTTGTGATTCGTCGCGCGTCCCGCTGAGAAAGAAGATCCCGGCCGATCTTCTGGACGCCACACCCGAGATTCGTGTCCCTTGTTCTCTCTTTCTCTCTCCTCTCTCTCTCTCTTTCTTCTGTTGTTGACTAATCGCGAGATCTCGCGGAATGTAATTGATCTTCGTTAATTAGATTCGCCTGGCGAAGTTCTGCTCGTTTCAGAGTGTTAATTAGATTCAAATCAGCTGAGCGATGTAAACTACCGAGTGCGTGCGCGAATGTAAATTTTCGTTTTTTTGACAGCGTTTTTTGAAAGCACCGTCGTATTACATAGCTGGTTAACTAAGCTTCTTCACATATTATATCCTTAAGATTCTTAAGATTAGTTAAATTAAAAAATCACAAAGAATATCGATTTTATAGCATGTTAAAGCATGTGTTATCTTAAAGTAAAAAGATATCTACTTTTGTTATAAATATCTTTATGGCAATTAAAATTTTACAGTTATGTAAAATATACGTTTAGATGCTTTATAATGTAAAGATAAAATTAATAAGTTAAATAGAAAGATTCGGTGTTTAGATACAAACATTTTCAGATACAGAAATATTCTTCGCCGAAAGAAATGTTTATGACAATAGGAACGTCAATAATATATCACGAAACGATTACTCTATCTTCTCAGGAGTCACTTTTTTGTCGCGGTATTTTTCGAATCGGCGTAAAAGGCAGTTTCTGCGTAGGCAGGTGGATAACCTGCAACCATCTCGGATGCCGGGGCGAATCCGGCAGCTCATACGCGAAAATTAGGGTAGGCTGGTAGAAGGTAAGAAAAAGCATGGGGCACTTGTGCCCGCCCGATAATCTTTCGCCGGCAACCGTAAAGAAATTCGTGAAGGAAATTCTTGCTGACGTGAGACGCAAAAAGTTGCACCAGAAACCTCGTCTCTTGACGGAGAGGAGGAGAACGGTATATAAAAGAATGGGTATTTTTGAAAATTAATCCGAGACGTTTAAATTCCTTCTTTTGGTCGAATTTAAGAGAGCAATATATTTAGAAGAAAGTTTTTGATTAATATGCCATTAAAACTGTCAATGTATTATTTGACGAGTCTATCGTAAACTCTTTCGTTGTCAACTACCTGTATATCGTTTTTCAATCAGATGACGTATCCCCTTAGGGCAACAGGTAATGGACGCGATGGATAATAGTCGAGGTGAAAGGTGAAATGCTATGAGTGACAGAAATGTATAATCGTACATCTTCCTTTCGGACTGTCATTCTCATCAACTGTAAAATGCACTCTCGATACAGGCTTTCCGTTCCAATGATCCTAAAAGCTCGGCTATGAATATTCGAAGTCGTCGTAAATACATAAATAATACAAGATAATGTAGTTGTGATAATATATTATGTTTAAATCTTTAAGATTTTCACAAATGCGATCCTCTTTTTAGTTCGACTATTTTTCTATAAAGAATTTTTCACAAATTTTTATGTTCTTTTATTTAAAATGAAAGACATCAACTTCTGTGCTAATACATTTTTAATTAACACAGTCTTAAAAGAACGATAATGATACGTTTCAAAGAATAATGATTCCGCCAGTTAATTTTTCATCTATCCTTTCTGTAGGCAATGAAAAATGATACTTCGAGCTTGTTGGAGATAGATGTTTGTTGTAGATTAATATGATAATTATAAGACATCTATAAGCGTTTCTGTTTGATTTAATGATAATGGAGAACTCGGAGCTAAAGTGTCTCAAGAAATTGTAGCACGCAAAATCCTTAGAATCCAGTTGATCTAATCGTCGAAACCAGAGGTCTTTGTAAAAAGAGGATCGCGCGGGAACCGCGTGTCTTGTCTTAAAGTATCCTTGACGGACATGCAGAAGGGTTACTGCACCGCGAGTGAAACCAGGACCGGACGTTGGTAGCCGAAGAGTAGCCCCTGTGGTAGCCGCGGAATGGTAGCCCAAGGCTACTAGAAGATTGCCGGCAGACAGGTGGGTGAGGCGAAAGGATGGCTGAGGTAAAAGGTAGTAGATGGTGTTGTATGCCCCTCTTACCTCCGGTCTCCTCTTCTTCCTCCTTCGTCTTCTTCTTCTTTCGGGGCCCCTTTTCTCGAGGCCCACTTAGCCGCACGCGAGCCTCCGAGTGCCCGGATAGAAGCCAAGTCTTCTTCTCTCTTTCTCCCTCCCTCTATCTCTTTATATATATTCGACTTTCAGCGCACCGAGCGCACGAGAGGAAGGACGGAGAGGGGGCGGGCGGGATGCGGCGGTGGTGATGGTGAAGGGCGGAGGTACGGAGGAGGAGAGGTAGAAAACCCGTAGGGGAGAAAAGAAGAGGCGAAAAGAGGCGAGGGGAGGCAACGGAGGCATTAACCATGGATTTATTCGGACGAGAAGCCCCGAAATTGCCCGATTACAGTATTACACGCCGCGGACAGGCGGATGGTGGGAGTGGAAGACGCGGGAGGAGAGCAGGAGCGCGGTTCCGTGCGAGGGGGATGGGCGGAGGGGGCTCGAGGGGGCTCCAGTTGTAAAACCGACGTTACGAGACGTAGGCGATGCACCGAGCAATCGGCCGACTCCGCGGCTCCAGCAACGGCGAAGCCGGGGCCGTTCCTCTTTTGAGGGTGGCAATTTGTGGTAATATCGCCAACGACGAGGTAGCGCCTGTAATGGGGCCCCAGGGGCCTCACCGGTGTAACGTGTAACTTAGACCTCGCCTGCCTCGCGGCATCCGACGGTTTTTCCCCGAAGGCAACTTGCCTCTTTGATGACAACTGCGTATGATCAGTCGTATTCAATCATGATTTGATCTTGTTTTTTTTATTTTCTGACGATTTCAAATGGATATTGCTCGCAGCGAGGTAAAGAGCGAAATGCTAGAATTCAGGAATGTACATTGCGATCGTGCTACTTCACGATTATGCTACGTGTGATTATAAATCTTGTTTTTTTTTTTGCACAATGGTAATTTTTGAATCAATGTTAAACTAAACTTCCATAACAATTGAATTAAATATTCAGAAATTATTTAATTACTTGTTCCTTTTTTAGCATTACAGCATCTTACAATTGATGACAAAGTAAAACATATTGAAATAATGTCCACTTATTTTTTAATTTATAAATTAAAAGCAAATTGATTACTGCTAATATAACAAAAAGCAACTTGAACAATAATCTTTTTCCCGTCTTAAAGCACTACCGCTGCGAGCAATTATAGGGATTCGCGCGCGATGCTCTAATCGGTCGTACACCGAAGGCACGAGGAGAGGAATCGTTTGTTCTGCATCGCGGACTTCTGGAAGTCTCTCAACCTGTTCACGTGAGACGGTATCGCAAGGCTGCCACAGCCTTGCCCTGAGCTATACGCGGTATATAAACTCTCGTTCGAACGGGTTCTTCTTCTCTCAGTTACGGCTCTTCATCGGCTGGCGAGAAGTCTTACTCCGAACCTTCGTCGTACTATCCGCATCGGGAATCGTATACCGCGTCCGCCCGCTTCTTTCTGTTCGTCGTCGATGCATACGCTCGCGGCTGCTCTTCCGCGTGTTACATTTCTCGCCGCAGTAGAAGTTTGACGTTTTTACGTCGTAGTTCGCCGCGCGCTCGTCTAGTTCAATCTAAGGAAGAAGCACACAAACCGGAAACTATCAACACGATCAAAACTTTCGCGAATAATTTATTGTACGAATCATACTGGTTTTTGGAGAATGAGGTAAAAATAACAAAAACTTATTGATAATAAAATTAATATTTATAGAATTGCGTTAAAGATGATAAAAATTTGTCAAATTAATTATTAGAAATTTTTGAAGAACTTTAATATTTCTTAATCACGGTTTGTTAGAAGTCTGCCGATCCATGAAACAAATAAAACTGCTGTAATGCAATTAGCGTTGAATACTTCTGAGATTTCTTATTAGATTACACACGTAAGAAAAAGGAAATAACACTTCGTCATGGTTGTCCATCACAGCAAAATTTATATATTATATATACATTTTGTTACTGTATGTTTATATAAATACTTAATTAAATCTCCTTCGTTCTCGGCGTTTCCACTTCTTATTCTGTTTAGCGTGGCTGCTCCCATTCGTGTACGTTTATCTTCTTGCTCACAGTCTTTAATTATACTGCCACATTGCAGCTACACGGTTATAAACAGCTGAATCCTGGTTCGTCGAAACGGCCATCTTTTGCTTGTTATTGTCGCGCGTTTTGCAGAAGTCGAGGCGAAGAACGTTGCGAGACCGGTGTTGTTATGCCTCTTCGGGTTGGAAGTGAAAAATGGCCGGACTTTGAACCCTCGGAGCAATCGGAATGATTCGTGGAGAGAACGGTTCCATCGCGCGCCAAACATCTCGGGGTATCCAACACCTCTTGTTGGTCTCTCTTGTGTTTTCCAAAACAGGAGCCGTCCATATCGTCGGTACGATTAATCTTCGGCCGGTCGTAAGCCACGACTGTTCAGCATCCGTCGGGCTTCTGGTGGTGGCCGTGCGGGGTTTCGTGCTGATCCGACGTTCAGATATGTCCGACTTGGCTAGATGCAGACTGGATATCTGGTCGACGTCATAGACCGGCTGTTATGCGCGCGAGACATTAGAACGTCAGTGCCGGTAGCCACTGGAAGAGATAGATGCGTTTCCGATGAGCGATGCTCCCTCTTCGCAATCTTCTCGATGGTGTTTCAAAGACAATATTTTCTTTGAGAATATCTATTCGTAACATTAAATATTCGTTTCTGATCGAAAATTATGATTAAATATGAAATCAGATTATTCTAATGATCATACGAAATATTATTTAATTTTTAGTTATTATATAATTGTAATTAATTTGACTACTCCGACGAATAATATTTTTTATACTAACAAATTGTTCTATTTTTTGTTTATACAATTTATTATAAGCGGATCATATTTATCATAATTTTTTTATTTTGTAAGACATTTGTGCATTTGAATCGAAACAGCACCGGATTGTCTAATAATTCCAACTGACATTCTATGCAATAAAACAAATCGATTTCTGACTATAAAGCGTCTGCGATCGTAACGCGGTGAAAAGAAGGAGTAGAAAGAGAAACAGAAAATGATTGATAAGCCGTGCGCGGTTAAGACGAGCGAGGGCGCCCGGAAAAAGCGACAGAGGGAAATTAACTGAGATGAAACGAGAACGAGCGGGCTCACTGACGAGGCAGAAGAGTAGTATGTAGCGGGCGCACGAGAGGATTGCGCTCGAGGCGAAACGTACGGGGCCTTATGGGTAGCAGGTAGTAGCAGCCTGCTGGTGAGCAGCTCGCGCGCGTCTATCGGGCCCCTTTGTCATTGTCAATATTCCAAGGAGGTACAGATTATCTGGTGACTGATGGTCCATTCGCGTACCCGTTGAATCTATGCTTGTACGGCCGCGATGCGCCGCGAACCCGAACCGGCACAACGCTGGATCTCTTCTCTCCGTGATTCTTCTTTCCACTTCGATCTCTTCCGTTCGTTCGTCCTTGTTTCTCTGTTCGGATCTCTTTAAGCGATCCACTAGTCTCTTCTTTCTCTCTCAGGTCTCTTCTCATCTCTTTTCGTCTTTTTCTTGTACCCGATATAATTTCATGTATTTCTGCCTTGGCGATTGTTCCTCTTTTTTTCCTCCTATATTTTCCTATCGTCAACTACTCGCATGCGTTCATGTTTTTATTCCTCAGCGATCTGTGCACTTGTCTTTATTCTCTCGTTTTGCTCGATTGCTTTTGACGCAATGCCCTTTGCTTTATCTCCTTTACGTGTCCTTTTCTCTTCTACGCTGCTATTACCACCAGTGTATTGTTTCGAGATTATAGATAACGAGTCGCTTTTCAAGCGAGCCCAAGAGTTATGGTGACTGTCCGATGCAGTGCGCGCTTCGTGTATTACTTTTATCTTCTAAAGTGCGCAACCGCACATACAGCTGAACGACTCCTTGTCATAATCGATAGTAATACAATATGATCGATACCGTCATTAAGAGCTATTTATTTTGCTAAATTAAATAAAATTTTTTTACGCATTACAATAAATTTTTGTGGCAATCATTATTTATAATTTAAAACAAAATTTCAAGAACGTTATACATTTAGTATTTTGAGGAATATCTAAAATTTTAATATGACTTGATATTCATGCCAACTCCGTTTATAGTGAATGAAGACGTAAATCTACTGAAATATCTGATGTTACTGGCGCTTTAGCTGAAAGCCATTACGAACGTTTCATCAGCACGATACGTTTCACCCCATTTCCTCCTACTATCCGCCCTCTAGCGCCTTTTACCGAGACAAATCACGAGCATATCCTACGGTAAAGAACGATACGAAGAAACAGCCGCAACAAAGTGAGGGAAGAAATCGATGTAATCCGATCGACATCTTATGAGAATATTCCTTCACCGCGGGGGGAATTTACAAGGGCAATTTACGGAGAATCGAGCGAAATCGCCGCTCAATGCCGTCACGTAGATTTCTCGCTGCCGATCTCGAAGTGCATTCGCGTTGCTCTCGGGGAAAACCGATCGGTATCAGCGACGATTTGCCTTGTTTCGATGATCACGCCGAAGTCGTCCCGGATCGTAACCTTTCGATTTCGCGAATTATTATCACCGGAATTACCACCGTTGCACCAGGCATCGCATGCGAAAGGCCGTGACCTTAAGATCGAGCCTTACCGAACCTTAACAAGATTGCTTCCGAACTTGTAGTAGGAAACGCACGGTGATTTATTCTTGTCGATTAACGGCGATCAAGAGATCATGCCTTTTCGATTCGCAGACGAAATGGTTTAGACGCAACAGCTAGATTAACTGTGATTGCGATGCCGGTGATAGATTTTGACTGACGGTGGCCTGCGCGTTATCCGATCGATCGCGAACACGCTTATCGGTCTTTGCCGGCGTCTGTCGGAACGAACGGAACGAACGGAAGGGAAAACACACGTCTTTCCGCCTGGGTTGATCCGACGGTGACGATGGGACTTTGTACCATGATGGAGCGGCTGTCCAAGTCCGGTAGGTCCCACTGTCGAAATCGTCACGTCACTAACAGTTACCTGTGTTACCAGTGTTACTGGTCACTGATACGAATCTCTCCCCCTGCCTTGATCCGCCCGCTCCTTCCGTTCTGCCCGTCCTCCTCCTTCGTCGCGTCGCTCGCTCTCTTCTAGATCTGTAAGCCAGATGACATCTTGTACCGCATAATGGACTACGTTAGGGGAATAAATTATACCGGAGTCTCTCCGACAAGGAGCGACGGCCGGCTATGCATTCTGCCCGATCCTTGTTTACAAATATATTTGTCCAGGGTGACGAATGCTCATTAATTAAAGAAGAACATTGTCAGAGTTCAGTTCTTTGAAAGTTCTGCTTTAGTGATATTTTATTTGCAATATAAATATATAAGATTTTTATAATTGCATCAACAGATGAAGCGATATTTTTGAATACAATAAATATTCTCTTAAAAATGTACTAACTATTAAATAATTATATCATAAAATGTGTACATATGAATATGTCGAGTAAATGTCTAATAAACTATACGAAACATCTTTGAAACAATGGCTACATTGCCATTATGCTGTTTTTGATTGTCGGCGGAATATTTTCCCGCGTGAGAAATCTCGGTGGCCTCAAGCAGCCGCGGCACTTAGGTTATCTACATCGCCGTCATTGTTCGGCTTCCAAGATCAGCCAAATCTACAGGCATGATCTTAGTAGGAAGAGAAAAGCGACGCGACGCACGCGGCTGCCTAGCCGTGCAAAAAGCGAATGGCGCTCGGCAGAGGCGCGCTTATAGTTTCGCGCCGGCTGACAGCTGGACAATCGCCAGAAGGGAAGAAGGCGCGCGCGGGATTATAGAAACCGAGATTACCGTGGAAACGACTCGACTCAGGTGCTTAACGGTAATTGGTAAGCGCGAGTAAATCCGCCGCGAGTGTATGCGCGAGCGTGCGTACGTGCGTAGCGAGGGCGAATCTGTATGAGAGCTAATGAAAGTTAAGCTTCAGGCTCTCAATTACCGAGGGTTTTGCAGAATGATTTTATTCAGAAATATCTATTAATTTCTCAAAGTACATTGTTTAATTCCTTAAAAACACAACAAAACTTAGTTTTTAGAATTTAATCTTTCTTGTTTTTTTAAAGGAACGTTTTTGAAAAGGAGATTATTGTTTTATTACAATTTTTAAGAATATATAGTACATTTTAGAATATTAACAACGTTTAAATTTTCTAATATATTTTTATCATTCTATCATATTGAATCCTCTCACTTATGCTCTTGTATTGCTCTGCTGGGAACTCTTGAAAAGTATTACTTCCGCACTTGGAAAAATCTAGCTAGCTTTACTTACCACTCTCATCACAGTTTCTCTCACTTGCTTATACGTCAAATAAATCGACTCGCAGTGCGTTATCCACTCATGTACCACTTTCCTCTCATGATGCGTAGGCAAGCAAACGCACTCCACTGTTGAACCACGGAAAAATCGAAACCGTCCATCTGCCGTATCGAACTATGACCTATGCGCCTCCGCTTTCTACGCCACTCGGACACTGCGGATCTGAATTATTCGTTGCTGTAAGCAACCGGATGTCCGTTCTAGAGAAATAAGGTCTTTGACGCGGTACTTATTGCGTTGCCTTTCTCCCGCGCACGCTCATCGTAATATGGACAGGATAATTGAGTCGCTACTGCATACATTCGAGAGATCATGATATTACTCGATGTTAATAGTTCTTGACGATGTCAAAAAAAGGTTTCCGTTTACATAATAATTATTTGAAGAGAAAGTAATATATGAATTATATGGACGTTATAACTTTATTATGTATACGTGGATGCGATGTATTTATATCTAATGTGTATTTAACGTGTAAATATTTTTGATTCGCATTTATCTGTTGTGCGTTTGATATAATAGATATTCTTCATTTTGCATAAAATTCTCTCGTATCTCGTGGTACGCGAGAAATGAGCTTCCAACGGAAACCAGACATAAAAGAAGAAAATCGGAGCAAAATGCGAGGAAGAACTGTCCTCCCGATTCCATAAACTTTGACCCGTAACCAAGCTCGATTCTCGACAGTGATGCATCGCATCCTGTCGTTGGCCCGTATTCCATAGTTGAGTTTTCTTTTTCTTGTTGTTCTTCTTCTCCTCCTCCTCTTTCTCTTCAAGAACGGCCTCCTCTCATTTTTGTTTTCCCACTTCCCTCGTCGAGTGCGTGGCGAGTGCACTGACTCATTGTCAGAAGGAGCGAGGGCTTAGTCAGTGGCTGGCATGCGTGTACGAAGAAGAAGAAGCAGACGAAGGCGAAGAAGAAGAAGAAGAAGAAGACGACGACGAGGAAGAGACTATTACAATAGAGGAAGTCTGTTCGCCAGGGTGTAGGCGCTTCTCTTTTATTTCTTTTTTTTTCACTGATGTTTCTTTGGTCCGCTTTTGCTGCCCTCGTTCCACTTTACTCATTTTTCTACCTACCTTTTGCCCCCTTGTCTCCGATCAGAGCTCCCGATAGCTTTTTTGCGCTGGTGGCGAGGGCGAAAATAACAGGCGCAAATGCCGAGGAATAAAAGGAGAACCCGGTCCCATCCGCGGACTGTTTACCGGCTTAGCGGATCGAAAGATCAACTAAATATAAACGGATGGCAATCGAGCTTCTCGCTTTCTCTCTTCTTCCCCGCAAATAAATCGTCTTAATGTGTTCGAGCATTCTCTCCGAGTTCTTGCGTCAATTGGCAGAAAGCGATGTTGAGTTTTCATGGAATTAATTTTTGTTTATTAAATGAAACCCTCTTTAGGATTTCAGCGCCGCGATAATAATACAATAATGTTGAAAAGAAAAACAAGCACGAATAGAATATTAAAAAACTTTTAATTTTTTTCTCTAATTAGTGTTACATATGCAAGAATTTGACGAATTAGCCTGGCATGCTTTTATCGCTTAATTATGCACAATGTAACGTTGTACAAAATGTACAGTAAAAGATAATATTGCAGGAGCGTTATTAGCGCTCGGAGCGAAAATAGTTTCGGACTATTTACTACGGAGACCGAACTAATTATTCCGCGTCGCCTCTCGGATTGTCGTGCAACACTTACATCCGTATTTATGCGGACGTTGACGCGTCGCGGATGTGCGACCGCCGGCCGGGGCTAATAAATGCAGTTGCACTTTCCTAAGGGCGCGCGGGTTCGCGACGGGGCCGGCTTAAATCGGCCGACGAAAGAATACGGATCACAGAATTATTGCCTACGTGGACCATTGTCTACGCTCTCATTGACATTCATGGAGTACGTGGTCTCGCGTCCTATCAATGGTATAATATCCGATGCTATTATGAGTTATCGCGCTATTGTCTGTCCGGCAGCGTACGGCGCAAAACGTCTTAATACGTTTTCCGAACTGTTTTGAATAATTTGGAGAACTCTTCTATGAGCTTTCGCAGGTGTGTTTCCATTATATTTTTCACATCACGCTTAGGTTGAGCAAAACCTTCTTGATTAAATACGTATGTATTCGTTAACTGACTGTTAAATACTTTGATTATAATGCTATCTTATTGCGGATAACATTTGCAATTGGCTATAGTAGCAAAGGTCAACTTATAAATTCTCTTCAACCGTAATGTTTATTTTTAGACGATATTATACGACACTTGGAGGTGCTCTTTCAGTCAACACCGATCGTCGTAATAGCGTGGCGAACAATGCGGAAATTGCCAGGAAGGAGCCGCGGTAGCGTCATCTCAAAAAATAGACGCGAGAAGGGATCGGTTTCTGGTGGGGGAGAACGCGGTCGTTATCTCCGGGAGAGGAAAAAAGGATAAACTCGTAAATCGCCGCGATGCCCGCCGCAGCCGGGAGCGAGGGAAGTCGCGGGAAAAATAATCACGCACGCCGCCGCGCGCAGTTTGGCGCACGCAACGCGCACAGGAAGGGACTTCTTGCGAGCGCACTGCGCGGTTACAGTTATGTCTCGCGCGCATTTAATGCGTCTACGTGTGCGCTACGCGTCGTCCTGTTCCACTATACTCCGAGCCGGGGACAATTGCGTTTTGCGGCGCAGGGGAAAGGCGTATCTGCATACACACGGCATAATACAATTTGTGATGCGCCGTGCGTACCTCGCGACCGCGCGATGTATATATATATGTATATATATATATATATATATATATATATATATGCGTTCGCGCCAACGCGCGTGACTACTATGTGCGCTACGCTGCGTTGCGGTTCGCCGCTTGATGGAAAACGCACTTTTATCTCTCATCGCGGTATTACGCCTTCCGACGATTCAGAGTCACCTCTCTACCAACGGCACCGCACGTGTCGAAGACCTGACACGGGCGTTCTCACGCGTTCGAAGATTCAAACACGGCGATAACTTGTCGCACCTCATTGCACCTTATGACACCGTGCTGCAAAGATATCTTATGCGGTGTAGCTGTAACGCAAGTTTTTAGGTTAAATTTAGTATCAATGCCAAATAAATTTTGACATTTCTATGATTTGCACAATTATTTTAATTCATATATTATGCTACGTTATTTTGGCTTTATCTGTCAAAAGTCACGCTTAAAAATATCTTTTTTAGCATCAGAAAATAATGCTTGAAATGCGATTTTAAATTTTAAAATAGCATGCAAATATACCCTGAATCTAATATTAATATTCATATAATTTTGTCATTATGTTTCTTAAGACTGTTCAGGTTTAATCAAATAGATCTGATCGCAGGATTAGAAGAATTTCGCAATTTTGATCGTAAATTTCAGTTATGATGTAAGAAGTAAGTAAAACGTTAGCCTGGAGGTTTTTTCGCTGGCAATTGAGCGATGTATTTTCGGGACATAGCGCTCGAGAGCTTGCATTTGCCATTACTGATTATACATGCCTTTCTCTCGCGTGGAACGCTTTGTCAGGCTGTAGCGCCAGAAACAACGGGGCTGCCTTCCGTCGGGTCGGGTTGAATTATACACATGGAGGCTACTATTCCCATTAGGTGGTCGTTACGTCGCCGTAGAAGGTAGCTCTTCTGTATCGCTGCGATAGAGATACGTAGATCCACCGATGGAGTGATTTATAGATAAGTAAATTGATACGTAAGTAAGTAGATAAAGAAGAGACCGGTAATAAAAGATAGGTATTTTCAGCGCTATCCAGACGGTAATGATGCAAAGCGAAACGATCGTAAGACACGGCTCTTAGCGGTATTCGACGAGATTATAAGCAAAGCGAGCTGCGATGCAAGTTCGATGCACTCGCACATAATATTGTTTCGTTGCTAAAAGACAGACGTGGTGCAACAAATTTTTGTAGCTAAAAATTATGAAAGTTGCATTTAATGTTATCTTCGATTAAGAATCAAAGCAATTCAAGCGATTGAGCAACTAACAAATAAATTTGTAAAGTATTCATTTGTGCTTAGATAATGATTTTACGCATAGAATCTTTGTCGGAATTTCTCTTCTTATTAATAATTATAAAATTATAACAATATTACTTATTTTACTTAATTAAGTCTGCAATCTATTTTACATACAATTGGCGGATGTTTATTTCGATTAAACGAGAAGTTTGCAAGTATTCTATTTGCTGCTAGCGCGAAAAGCCATATCGCTTATCGTAACTATGCAGTGAGCAGTGTTATCTAAATCGCAAGAAGATACCATGAGTTTCCAAGCATGCAACTTCCATAACCGTTAAGTCCACGTTATCTTTAACGCGTTTGCGCACGTCTAAGAAGCACCGTTTCCCAAACTTTCGAATCTCCTTTCTAAAATTCTTACTGTATCCGAGATGAGATACGAGCGAAAAGATACAAAGTATATTTGACGACGATATTTCTTTATAAAAATTATGCAATTAACCTATCAATCTTGGGAATGGCGATTGAAACTACAATTACAATATAACGGTCTGTGCGCATTGATACTGTTAATCATCGACTACAATCATATCGGTGAGAAAAACCATTGCTTCTTATCCTAAGTATCGAATGTCCGTCCGTTTTCTGCATATGCCAGACAAGTGAAGATACGAAACGAGGAATGCATCATAATCTTCAAGCTACATCACAGGGGGCATAATTCACCGTGAAGACAACAGCGAGTTGTGAGAGACCATCGGCGCGATCAGGTGGCTCATCCTCTCGCGGCGTCCCGCGGACTTTAACGAGACAATTGCGACGCGGGGAAAAGACTCTTCAGATCCAAAGTTCGACTCCTACGCGTCGTGGAAGCCGGCCGACGGACGGTGGCAGCGCGGCGGCGGTGTCGCTTGAACACGCGGACTGTGGCGTGTCGCGAGCAGGCGTGTACGCAATTTGTCTCGTCCTCGGATAATTACGCCATTATGCCTACCTTCGTACCTTCTCGTTTTATACCCTTGGCCTTCGCTTATAAGGATCACGCTAGCTAGCAATCCACCTTCGCTCGCGACTCTGTCTCTCTTTCTTCTCGTCTTTTCAACTTCTCGCTGATGCGAAATCTTTCTCTTCTTTAAACATCTTCGCTCTCTCTTTTTCTCAAAGTCCACTTGGTTATTCATCTTCGTCCGTCTGTGTCCGTCTCGAAGCGCGTTATCTTAATTAATACGAAGGACACTTAACGTACCGCTGATTTATGTCATTCGTCTACGCTGAAGTAGTCTCTTCGGTATATTCGCCGTGCCACCGCGACGTCGTTCATCGCCTGCTCGCTCGTTCGAATTAACGGCGCGTTAATAGACCGCTTAGGATTATCGCGGATCCGTCGCGCGAGTTTGTCGAACGAGCATTTGCATGTGCTGGACACACCTTGTGCCATGACGACACTTAATCTACGCACATTTGCATCAATCTTTCAGCTATAATCGTCATACTTCTGCTTTTACGATAATATTAATATCTTTTGCACATTTTCCAAGTAATGTGTTTTCCTCGCTATAGATTCTTCCGTGAACATTTAATTAGAATATTGAATGTGCAGATCGTAATAATTCAAGGATGGTAAATTCCGATGGAAAGATTCCAAGAGATATTAAGCCGGTAAATTCGGCATGCTAATGCAGGCGAATTCCACCTGTTCGACACGATGGCATTAAATGGGCCATTGGATTATAATGGAATGGCTCATATCTCGGCACCATTAGGCGGCGATCACTCATAATTTTACGAGGTGTTAAAACTGGGTGCGAATCTATGAACTGAGCACACAAGCCGTAAAGCAAGAGTGAACGCGTTCGTAACGATAATATGCAAAAGTCGTCGTAAAATTCGCTGTTTGCGCGTAAATAGAATCGTATAAAATTGTATAGAAACATCTTTATTAGAGGATCTATGGAACATATAGAGATATCCGCAATCCAGGATAAAGGTTGGTCGCGTAAACTTTCGATAGGCATGATTCAATAGTGGCTTAACGATGTGACGATCCTCGAATAACGACGAGCAATAAAAGACTCTTTCGAAATTTAAATGATGCGTGATGTAAAGTCGCGAACGAAGGTTGATGATCGTATTAATGGGATAATTAAATGTTGATGGCATTGTGCTAAAAATATATAAAAATTCTAAAAAGAAAAAATATTAGTCTTGCTTGAGATTCAAACAAAATGCAAAGTAAACATGATGCCGGATATCGTATGAACTACATATAAGATGTATAAAATGCCTGTCGATTGTGTATTTTCCTTATTAAAATTGAATGCTTCAAAGGAAAATTAAATATGACATGATAATCCATTTTTACTGTTGCATCTCTTTTTTTAATAAATTATAAAAAATATACGGTTATTTATTACGGCTACTCGCACGATTTCAATAAAAAAATACGAGATATATTTAAAAATAATAAAATATAATGAGATAATTAATCATATTAAAGCACAGATTCGGCAAATATTATTAAAACATATTCAGCTGTTAAGTGACAGCGGCGGCTATTAATCTAGGAAAGAAAAAAATTCTTCGCTTTTGTTCTGCCGCGCGCTTGTCGCGAAATTAGGCGCGGTATCTCAGTAATTAGGGATTGCCACATTTCGCCAATTACCTTACCAGTTAGGCACGACCTGTGTGGCGAATTCTGCCGGACTGGGCAGCGAGCTGCCTGCACCAGGATTTATGGTTCGCCGTGTAGGACGTAACCGAGAAGAAACAAGGTTCCTCTGTGCGAGCAGTTAAGGCCGCTCACGGAAACGTGGTATTCTCTCGACCGGTATACGAGCGACCGGCATTCTTCCGCGCCGATAATACACGTGTACGGTCACCCCGCGATGGTGTATTAAGGGTGTCGATTTTGGCGCGAGAGGCAATACGCGCTCGTCGAGGAAGCTTATCGTACTGATGTACCTCGTGCGTGATACTGCTATAAACCGTGAGTTATAGCGTGTCCCGCGATGGACTCAAAGAATTTAACGAATGGCCACTTCGAAACATTTGTTCGAGCGAGCTCTTTCTTTTTTGCGGGCTGCCAAATACGTATTGATATTTGTATTAAGTTGTCATTGCGGTATTAAAGATACGATTTTACAAATTCGAATAATTACGTTTATTACGGCATTATAATGAGTAAATGATGACAATTTATTTTATTTGATATAGTTTTGAATATATAAGTATAGTATTTAAATAAGTATAAATTTTATAATAATTTTATAATTGCATAAATTAATTTGCTTAATCAACTTTATAGATATTTTGTAAAAGAAATAATTCATTTTCTGAATATATCGGGATTTTAAAGCGGGTATCAAGAAGGAATCAAGTCGTATCTCGATGGTTGTATTAATTTTCGCTGACCTGCCGAGGTCAATCTCCACCTGTTTCACCTGCCTGCGTCCCACAGAATGCCAGACCCCGGATCGAATTTGGTTTTGATTTCTCCGCTTTGTGCGCCGCTTTGAGCGTGGGCGAGAATCCCCGCGGTTCGCCTGGCTCGTCGACCTCGCCGGTTCCGAGAACTCGAAACGTCCGGTCGTATCTCACACGAGAAAGGGGGATTTCGTGCACTTCGGAGCCTCTCTACGAATAATGTACACCCGCCGTTGCTCATCGCCCAACCTCGCGACCCCTGGGGATAGAGGCGATACCACGATTAGTAATCGCGTGTTACCGCTCTCTTTCGTACTCTCTCTTCCTTTTTCTGTACTTCGTTTTGCCATCCTACTACCATTCCGTGTATGTAAGTTTAAAATACGTCGGACTGCTCGCGACAAATGTTCCGGGATATCGATAAACCATAACTAGGTACTTACGTACATCTGTGGAAGCTTTCCGGCACTCTTGATTTTACGAAGTACTAACAGTGATAAAATTCATTGAGTTAAGTAGAAAACTTGTACGATATCTATCATTTTTGTATCTTGATCACAGTACTCGCAAGTTTCTCAAGAATGAAACCGTAGGATTTACCGAAGACTTATATTTCACACTATTCACCTTGCAATTATATTTTAACAAAACTACTATTAAATTATATTTTATAAATAAAATAATTTTAGTTTGTTTAGAATTCTTTATGTGCACGATATAGAAAATTATTGTATGATAACTTTCACCTTTAAAAATCTGAAACGCGTCAATTATGGAAGTATGCAGTCACCACTCGCTTAATAAGAATAAAATTTACAATTAGTTTTGTGGGGGGACCAATGCGCTTTCAAGTTTGCAACTGTCGCGTCTCCCGCTGTTTCGATGAGACTCATCTTCGGGGACACTCGTTCGTGAGATGGTCGTCTCGTTTAGCATACGCAGAGACGGATGACCGTAGTCTTATTTATCCACAATAGAGCCAATCAATGGAGGTTAATTACCATCGACATCGAAGCCGCTTGGCTCGTTATATCGATGATAAATCGGCAACTCGACATCGGAAAGTCGTCATTTTTCGTTACGTAAAAATCGTGTGTTTGTCCTCTTTTATTCGTGATTCGATCGGTTAATGAAGAAAACGCCAATAAAAGCATATATATGTACATTTTTTTTTAAAATCCTTATATATTTTCAAGAAAGTCAATGCTTTCTTTTTGTAAGACAATTTTTTTAAAACCAATCATGAAATATGCGAAATATTTTTAAGTAATACTTTTATTAATACGAAATTTTATTCATCAACAATAACTTTATATTTTCTTATATCTAAAATTAATTAATGTACGTTTTTTGAAACTTGCGCTTTATGTTTGCTAACAATATGTTCAAAAAATTAATCAACGGTTTCTTAAGCCCTGCGACGATTATCAGAGAAGAGAAAAACCGAACAAAATCCACGCAGCCGCGTATCTCGTAAATAGACACGTTTACTCAGACAGACCTTGTTATTTGCCAAAGACCCTTATTAAAGGCTTTAAAGATCGGCGAGCACGCACTAAACCACTGCCTCTGAACTGTTCGCGCGATTACCGTTCCGTCTTGCAGCCGAGAGTAAAACACCTGATTCTATGGCGAAATCCGGCAGCACTGAGCGAAATCCTCTACGTAAACGATCGATCTTGAGGCTCCTAAAGTGTATAACGAGTGATTATATTAATTGAATATTAACGGACGATGGATTTAAAGAGCACGGATATATCCACGTTAAATGCGCTATAAATAACTGGAAACGTCATGGCTAAATGGATCTTAATACGTCCGATCTTTCAATTATATGAAAGTATTTTAGCATTGGAGCAGCTATACTTATATTGCAGTTATTGAACGCCTATTACGGATAACAGAGGCTATTGATTGAAGAAACTGATAACGGCTATGAAATATATTTAAATGGTTCTTATATTTTACATTAATATTCCAAATATATTCATAATATATTATATATATATATTTATTAATTATTATTTTACTATATTTGTTATTACACGAGGAAGAGTCAAAAAGTAACATTAATAATAATAAAAAAGGACTGTAAATTTATTAAGGTTACTTTTTCTTTCTTGTATTTATTTATTAGCACGTTACATTCAAAGGCATCTGTTTGAAACGTATAAATACGTATTTTTTTATTCTTCTTCTTTTGCAAATTAAGTACTTGCAAACACAATCCATTCAATGCTGACTAATTCGCCCTGCAACGCCACTTGAATTCTATCGACATGAGGTCAACAATGTAATGATCACAGAGTATATTTATTGATTGTAAATGTCCTTCTAATTTTGATTTTGCTTCTTATACACTTGAATGCAGCGGTTATATAATAATTATAAAAAGTAGATTTTATTTTATATATTTGCATATACATATCTGTTTATATTTAGAAATTGACGTTTGTTTCTTATTTCTTTCTGTTTAGAGATTGTAAAGCAAACGATAACCGTTTATATTATTAATGATATAAATCGATATAAGAAGGATACTAAAATAATAAAAAATTAGATGAAATGGTTCATAAAATACGCTATATACAATTACGATACTGTTTAGAAGAATCACTTAATGATTTCCGTCCTCAAGAGCATCTTAAGCAAACGCAATGGCTAGGAAGCGGCACTCCGCGTCATTAATCGCAGCTTGTAATATGATGGAAGTGCATCCATATATTAAATAAACGGTTAAGGCACGGATACCGATTGAAGTGTGTCTTGCATATGAGATTGATATCGGAAAGGTGGTCCACTCGCATCCACCACGGACAGACCCGGAAGAAGAGCCGTTTCATTTAGGTTAATATGGATGAGCGTCGTATTCCATCCTGGATGGATCGATTTATGTCGGCAAGTTCCATTCAAGCTACAATCAGCATATATCATTCTCGATTTTAGCGAAGATTGTTGGTTTCTCAAATTGGAACACCCACGCCGTTGATAAATTTAGTTGCTGTCACTGCTCCTCACGTTTATTCAAAGTCTAAGATCGTCAAATATATTCCTAGTAAAAATATTTTCTCAAAGTTTTCAATCATAGTATAACATTGAAACTTTTTTTTGATAATTTAAAAGAATTCAAGAGAATACAAGTACATATTACACAGAAGATATATTGACATAAAAATAATTGAGAATGTAAAATTAAAAAACAGCTTCTAGTTATAAATATGAAATATTTCTGTGTAAAATCTTTATGTATCATGTTATAAAATATGTGCTTCAATTTTTTTACATTGAATTCATGTTGCGATTTAATGCAAAATTATGTTTATGTATGTTTATGATTGATAATAAAATTAATTATTATAAAATATTTTGAACGGTGGACAGTTGACCGGTATGCGTGCTAGGAAGTATCTCGCGGAAAACATTCCTCGTGTTCACGGATGCCTTATTAGGGTGAGAAGCGAGGGTGAGGCTTCTGATAGGTGGAGTGTCGTTGCAATCCAGGCAGGTAGGCGCCAACAATGCCGAGAGACTGTCAAGAGGAGAAAACCGTCGACACCGCGTTAACGACTTGCTGCCATGTAGGGCTGCGACGCCGTTTCTCGCGCTAAGGTAAAAGCCTCTTGAGTCTTGAGAGAAAGATGGCTAGAAGAACGAGGAAGGGGAACAGACGCGGCGTGGACGTAAATAGAGAAAAGGAAGGAAAAGGAAGGAAGGGGCCTTTTGAAGCTCCAGCCTCGACATTCACTGCTTCGACATGCAAAACGGGCGTTGCCGGTTTTGTGAAAGACAGAACAGTAGGCTCACACGTTAATGTGTATTTAAACTTAACTAAGAGAAAGAGCTTCACCAAGATGAAGAGAGTGAGAGAGCATTCATCTATTTATATTTATACATATATCTTTTACTTCTCATTATTTAATACCATAAAAAATTAAATCTCCGAAAAGAGATTAAAATTCAAAAATGAGAAAGTTAAACGATTTTCTATGTATATTAAAATCAACCATCAGATTATATCTTTAAACAAATCGTAAGATACTTGACGCAAAATTCAGCGAACAAATGTATCCTTCAAACATCGCTTATTCACACAGACTTCTCGATTGCATTTTAATATCCAGTGTCCTGTCTCCGCTTAATCGCGGGATCTGAATAATAAAGCATCATCTTTGAGCTAGCCGAGAGAGTTTTCGCGGGCGGATTCAATACTGAAACGCATAGAACGATGATTATCTCCGATATCGAACCGATCCGTGTGCGTTCGCCGTATATATTACGTAACACGTTCAAGATACCACCGGTATATCGATGCCCGATAAATCGCGCACTGCGTGCGCGCATAAGGGCCGGTTGTAGATACGTACACACGTCGGGTCCTAGGTCGGGTATGTGTAATCGCCGGTGAGACATTATTTCTCATGTGTGTGTTTACCCGCAAGTTATAATTCGTCCGATCGCGCACCGTGTACGCGTGTCATTCGCCTAGCCATACCTAGATGCGCAGGGGCCATGAGACTCCGACGAGGAAACCGCGCGCGTTAACCGACGTAAAGGGAAGCGTGAGCTTTCGCGGCGCACGAGCGAGACCGGGATTATACCGGGATTTATCATTATCATCGTGTCGGTAGATACAGAGGCGAGGCGGCTAGAAATTCTCATACGAACATCATAAATTGAGGGCTGCTCTGTCCCCGCCGAGGTATCTTACCGGCTATCGTGAAGCTGCTTTTACATGTTTTATATGGCCTTCTTCAATTCGCGTAGCGTGTAGAATTCGATAAGGGCTTTAATAATATATATAATATAAGAATTTTGAATGAAAACTTATAATTGCCAGCTCTTTTAACAGTATATAAATATTACGTTATGTCAATCACCTTTCAGTGTGATTGATATCAATTTTATTCAATAGATAAATAATCTTATATTTTAATGTAATTATCTAAATTTCGCTTTATGACTATATTACAGCGATGCAGTGGTTTGTGCTCTTTGTCAGTTTATAATTTAACGACGTCGTGGCAGCTGGTTTCGGGCAGAAGCAAATATAAGTCGTTTTCCTAGAAGGTGGCGTCTCAGGCGCGAGTAATAAGCTGCTCCTATCGGATATCGGTTCCAATTTAATTAACGGCCGTCGGTGCGCCGTAAGTCGCTAATTGCAAGGTACGGTGAGCAGGAGCGCCGCGCCGGAGACACGAAGGGCGGATCGTTGAAAAGGATCGCCGATCGATCTTTCCGACGCTCGCGACTCCTGCTTTCGAGGACGCGCCTCTTACCGGTCTCCCGCCTTTCTTTACGACGACGTTCCACCGACGAGTCTTTGAAAAGAACGGCCTCGCTCGTTCCGATGCGCTCTCAAGTCCACTGCGGTTCAATAATTGGAACCGGGAGATAACAGTGATCGGCCGATGAATTACGCCAACGCCGTGCATGCAAGAAATAGTTATTGGATCGTTAATATCAACGAGCACGATGATGGCACGGCTATCTAGAGCCGAGAAATTTGAGAGAATATACGATTCGACGAGGCAACTGCAATGTTCGAATTGTCTGAATATTAATGATATTAAATATTTAGCGTTGGATTGGAAAGTGCTTCCAGTCGCCAATATTTCATTGTAATGTAATTTAGGTATAATGTACTTTCCAGACTTAGAATCGTAACGGTACTTTTTTATAAAATAAAATTAAATATGACTCTGTTATATTTTATATATAACAATTATAGTACAATACGTAATCAATTTAATATGATAATGAAACTATTATCATTGCTAAGTTTTAATAGCATTCAATAATACAAGCTAATATCAAACACTAACGAAAGCTTAAAATTTTCCTTCTTTTGTTCAAAGATATAGATGATGTCTTTTGTAACTTAAGTTATATTTAAAATATTGCTGCTCATTTCCTCCTTTTCCTCTCCATTTGCATAGATCTATACATTAACGGTTCAGTTCGATATTATACTAACTGCAGGCGTATACGGCCGATCGTGCGTGTAACGCACGTACATGCTATAACGCCAGCGCGAATACTAAATGAACGGTGATAGAAAGAGCCTCATAAAATACGATGATCCTAAGGCAGCCACATAACCGAGAGCGAAGGAGGTCCTCGGAGGAGAGGAAGACGAAAAGGGAGAAGAACCGATAGTAATGAGCGAAGGAATGAATTTCGCTAAACGCTAGTCGCCTACGTGAAGGCCTCGTAAATGCAGAGACTTATGCGCGCGGCCGAGAATGCGCCGCTACTTCCTGCCGAACCTTTGCATCGCATCGATGCTTTTCTATTCCGAACGCGATTACGCCCGTCGACCACCTACCGGCTTACGCTCGATACGAGAATTGAAATAGCGTAACGCTAATGCTGTAAATTATGCAACCGTCGCGATTACGAACACTACGGGATACTAATAGAGATCGCCGATTCATCGATACTAATTAATCGATCGATTACGTCTTGCGTGACAGATGCCGATTCGATCGGTTGTTGTATCGCTTAGAAAACCAGCTGCTGCTTGCGCATGCTTTCCGCCGCAGTGATAATCGAGATAAAGCTTATCGTGATGAAGGGAAAGCAAATGAACGATTGAGATTTGTATCCTGGAATTGTACAATGTATCGTAACGGGATATAAGATCAATAGTTTTAGTGAGAAAATAATTATTTAACAGTGATAATCTATTTACGGTAATAAACGTATTGTGAAAATATCATTTTTGATAAATAATTGGTATCATAATTTTCCGATTCAATTATGTATTAATGAAATTTAATTGAGATCGTCAATTGAGGTTATTTTACTTAAGAGAAGCATATTATTCACCATATAACTGAACTAATTATTTCATAGTAATCAGTTTAGAGTAAAAAATTTGTAACAGTAAAATTGGTAAAATCTAGAAAGACACACAATTAGAGTGATTCATTATTACCGAATCAGGTTAGCGGATAAGAATCGATGTTAATTAAGTAAGAAGATAATGGTGCAAATCTCAAATTAGCCGTGCTTTAATAATGAGTCTCATGCCCTATCGTGAATTTAATATGTAGAACTTCCTGACAATTTATATTCTTGCACGTTATTACGAGCGTTAAATTTCGTACCGCCGGGAAATTCAATAATTCTGTAAATTATTTCATTATACTGATATTATAAATATATCCGCCCGCGTGTGGAAACCTCGTAAACGGCGAGAGTCGCTGCTTCCTGCCAGGCCGTCGTTCGCGATATACTCTCCCACTCTCGACGTTTTATACCTATTGACCACCTGCAGGTATGCGGTCCGGTAAATGGAATTGATATACTACCATGTCGATATCATAAACCAAGGAACCGTTGCGTTAACAAAACGCGCTAATGCGTAACAACGCTTTTGCGCGAATAAAACCAGTTTCGTCGTTATCTCAATGTGATTACGCTGGATGTCGTTTAACACTTGGCAGAAATGGAAAATAATTATCGCATTGTGCTGTTCAAGATATAAATCACAATTTTTTACATATTCTTGTATCGCTGATAGTTACAGTCGTGAAATAAAAAAAGGAATAATATAAATTAAATTACATTTGCAAAGGCATTATATTGTGCGCTTTTCCTAAAAAATGAATATCTTTAGAGTAAACGAAACAATTGAATCGTCTGATGAGGATTTCCTGAAGAACGTAACTGATCGAGAACGGCAGTGAAAGTAACGTCAGCTTAACTGGATCTAAATCTGATTGATCGATTTCTAAACACTGAACTGTATCGAAGAGCACGAGACGTTCCACGTAATTACAAGTTGTCAAATCTTAGAAAATCCATTTATTGTTTCATCCATTTATATCCGTAATGTCATTGAATGACATAATTCCGTGATCATTCATCATAAAATCTATCCCTAATATCTTTTGGTTGATCTGGAATAGCCTGTATAAATCATTACATGTCAAACCTTTTCTCGGACATGTCTAATTTTTGTCACGCTTGATCGACGCATACCCATAGCGTATTTGGCTCATAGAATTATTATGTTACACAATCTTAAAACTGACATAGTCTATATCTGCGATAGTGGCAGCCGCGTGCCATCAAAATAACATCCGCATGCCATTCGGAAAACTTGTGACACGGATTGCGCGAGATTTACCAGAGCGAAATGAAAAACTGATGATAAATCGACGATCTGCCAACGGATTATTGGATATGCATTTCAGTTGCCGACGCGCACAACTCGGCACAGTCAAATTTAGGACGGCCACGCGAAACCTACATTATGCGTTATTTATCGCGACAGTTATGTCGCTGATGAGAACGGGCGAGTCGTAATTCTTCGTTGATTACCGCGTGGCGCGCGGCGCGGGTGGGTGTAGCACTGCCGGGAAAATGCCAGTGAAAGTCTATTCAAACGATCGCTCCTACGACGATTCTCGTCCCACGTGTCGCGTCGCGCCGGGACGACAATCGCTTCCTGATGAAGCGAACGGGCCATACTTCGCACGCAGGCGGCACTCGCTCGGGTCGTGCAGCGCGCGCGCGCGCGCGCACACAGAATCGTAACAATATATAATAGTTATCGTAATAACGACGTAATACGTGTGCCCGCTATTTTATGCTACACTATATCACCGGTTATAGTTATCTAGTGCAATGGCGAATTTTATACTCTTCGCAATCGCGTTCAATTACCGTGCCTCGAATCGTATCGCGCCGTAACGTTGCGACATCGGTATCATTCAGAAGCAGCGTATTAACATAATAGCATCGCGACGTAATTACAACACGGCAAGATAACCATAATTTAGATGCGAAAAATGCACTCGTAAACGGTGCGCGAACATGGATACTGGGTGCGCATGGTGCATTATTATAATTTTTTTTCAGATCAATCTGTTGATAATGGGACTAGCTTATAGGAAGTCAATTGATCAGAGAAGTGCTAAAAATTGATATCTTGTTCTCATTTTCCAATCATTACCTGTTTAATGTAGATATGCCCGAGTAAATAGCCAATTTAAGAATTTAGAGTTAGAAGTATAATTCAACTTCTTTGCTAAAACATCAAATTATTATTATATTCACATCTTTCAGTGCATTAAGTTGATTGCACTCTCGCGAATTTCGAGCTGCTTCGGAAGAGAATCGGGCATTCATATGCACGCGCGTGCGATTGCAAACTATAAATAGTCAGCTGGTAGTAGGTGCAACAAAGGGATGCCAGGAAGCCGGAGCCGTGCCCATGCGAGAGACGACTAGTCGCAAACTTTCGCGTGTGAGCGCGGCCTTAACGCGCGCGCGCACTCACGCCCGCGATTATCTTCCGCAGCGCAGTAAGTCCGGCCGGCGGTTCGCGCTTCCAGGCACTGCCTGGTGCTTCGTGGGCAGGCAGTCAAGGTGGGCAGGGTCAGGAATTCCTAGGCGTGTGAGAGTGTCTGGCACACATCGCCGCGCATCGCTCGCAGCCCGGAAACTCGGCGAGAGTTCTCTCGAGGCCGTTCGCCGAGACTCGCAAGGACGTTACCGCTCGTCGAAGAAGATGCCTTCGCGAAGCGGGATATTCGTCCGTTATCATCGTGATTAGCAGTAGTCCTGTCGTAGGATTAATAATGAGTCAGGTTTTTCGTGTGTCCTTGTTTACGATCAGATCTGTGATACATCACGATTTATTAATTAAATGAATGAAATTTAAGTAAAAATGTTTAAGCGAATTCTTGCTATCTTTTATTTTTAAATCTTTTTTTTAAGCAGCTTGGATCCGCCGTTGCCGCATCGTCGGCAATAAATACCCGCAACCAACATAATTCTTCGGGAGAATATCATGCGTCATGCTAAGATTGGTATCGGAGACGCGTTATCGCTCGGCGCGGCTTTATGGTAAAAACCTTACACTTTACGTGTGTATCTAAGAAGAACCCAGTAACTCTTCCGCGCCGGTACGGCGGTACCTTAAGATATGCCCATCGGACAAAGTATATTTTACATGTTAGTTTAAAATCTTGGAGAAAGAGGAATTTCTAAAAAGATTCGAAAAGATTTCATTACATGATTTTCCAAAACAACCTTCTTTAAGAAAGTAAAGGGACCGCCGCTCCTTAAATAAGCACTTGTCACCGAAATGGTGTACTCGTTTCGATGTATTGTAACTGGTGTCGTGTTACTGTTGAAAGAAAGAGAGAAAGCGAATGGAAGTGAGTCCAAACATCGATTTCATCGGTCATTTATGTCTTGTATCCTAACTGATTTGATGATATTTTTAACTAAGTATAAATATACTCGAATCTTAAGTAGCACGCGCATGGAGAAAGGAAAACATTCTCACTATAATCGTGATAGTAATCGTAAAACTAGCCCAAGAATTCAATTATTTAATTTTATTCTGCGATTGTTACGAATTAAAAAGGATTTAATGCTGTAGATAAGTGATTTCTCTAATAAAATGTAGAGGGACCTGCATTATAAAACAGATATAAAAAAAAACTACGAAATCACCAAGTCGATTATTCGTAAATTGCTTATCGTTGCTACGATGTAAAGCCGTTCTTTTAATTTACATTTATGGAAAGATACAAAAATTCCGCTTCGACCGAAAAATTTTAACTATCTTTACGAAGAAAGGAGCTCGCGCCGCAAAGAGTTAATGAGGACGACGCATCTTGTTCCCGCAAGCATTGAGTAGATACGCGAGCAAACCGCATGGCGTCGAAGACCAGGATTAATCGTGTATTCGGCAAATCGAGGGCTTCGGTAGCCGAATGTTTCCGGTGGAATTTCTGAAAGCCATTCGTACCCGCGACGAATCGGCGGGATAGCAAAGGGCTGCGCTCGGCTGTGCGAAAGAAGGAACCGCCGTTCAACGTTTTTCCAAGGAGCCGCGACCACAAAAGCCGACGTCAGTTCCGCCGATAGAGAGATTCCATTGGGCCCTCCACTCGGATCCTGCGGCTGCCGGTTGCAATATCGACGAGAGACGATCTACCCAATTAGTAACCATCGCGAGTATCCATTAGCTCGTACGAGCTATCGGCCAATCTGCTGCTGCAACTCCAGGCGTGTTTCACTACCGTGCATTCGTCATGAAAGCGTACTGTAATTGTTGCGTTATGATTATTGCACGATATCATATTCCAATACTGTCCTAATATTCAATTCGACCGATTGATATAATTTTGATTATCTTTTCCAAATTATACAAAACAATGTTTTATCGATGCAGGGATTTTTATTGCAATAGAAAAAATATATTGAAATAATTAAGAGATAATTAAAGCGGAATAGAATTAATATATATATAATGTATTTTTATTGCATTATTATATTTTACGTAAAAAATTCTTATTTTTTAAAATTCTATTGCATAAAAATGCAACCTTTAATTGCTCTAAAAGAATTTCTTCTATTTTACGTGAACAGACGTTTCAGTTTCTTTGCTGTGCACGCAGCTTAATTCCCGGTCGGTGCGGCCGAAGAGTGCTTTCTGACGCAGGCTTCTTTCGCCGATACATCCGTTGGCCTTTTGCCTCGCCAGATTGTTGACCGTGATTGCAATTAGTAACCCGGCGGGGGCCCTCTGTGCCTCGGAAAGCCTCCAGCCGGCCCCCGCTCCCTTTACCCTTCGACGACTAATACTACTACGAGCGGCGGCGTTCTTTCCGATCCTCACCGCCCCCGAGTACGTCAACCGGCTACGCGCGAGGAGTCGAAGAAGTCGACGAGGACGACTGTAATGGACATTTGTTAAGGGGGGAAACAACAGATCGGAACCTCGTCCGGAGACATCGAGATACCGAATCTATTTCGCGTAATTACTTGAACACACGCCGATGCGCTCGCGGTGCATTGTCGCTCACGCAATGATAAAGCTTCTTTCTCGCATTCCTGCATCGATAATCGCAATGGTTCGTCTGGTTTTAGTTGGCTTTATGATGAGATTTTGCATAGATCTTTTTTCGTATAAATGTGCGGAATGATACGTATTAAAATCATTAAAAAATATTTATAATTCGCAATAATTATAATTTTATTTAAATTTCTTAATACATATAAATTAGATGTTGCGATTGTGATATTTAAGAATGTGTCGAAAAAAATTTGCTAATTGGTGTCAAAATTAGTCAAATTTTTCTCTAAAATTATTGTGCGTTCCGCAATTAATGAGGCATAGAATCTAACAATGTGAAAAGATAAATCTATAAACAATTTGAGATAAGAGAAGGATCACTGAAGTTACAAATCTTCGTTGTCGCGATCGCTGAGCGGACACAAGATCGTCACGCATGATATCATATGTCTATGGACTAATTAAAAATGCAAGGGGTCGCAGATGCAGACGGTGAGATAATAAATAGTCGAAATGTATCGAGTCGAAATTGCGGATGAGGATCTAGAATGGGGATCGACGAAGCGAGTGTGAGCGAGCCGTGTTCGCCGAACAATCGGCTCGCTCTTAAGAAATCGATTCGCCCTCGACGCACACGCTCCCGATGGCTTCTACCGCATACCGCTCGATGAAATATCGGGACGGTCTTTTATATGCAACATCCCGTAGTAGTTAACCTCCACCGGTCTGTTGGCCGCGCACTTACACGCGTGTTCTCGCGACACGTATGGTCGTCGCACGTACATGACCGTGTGCGTAGGCAGCGGTGGTAACGAACAATCAGCGATGCCCGTGATTTTATGTTCCAATTTGCAAACGCAACGTTAAAAGCTCCGTAGATGTCGACAATCACCGGTACCGGTATCACTGTCATCGCTATCATCATTGTCGGCTGTCGATCTTACCACGCAAGACTTGCCCAGTCACAATGAGAGATTACATTAGACGAACGGAATACAAACGTCGTAACGTTCATTATAGAAACAATATTGCATTGAACACTGCAAATGAATGCTCAGATACTTATTAATGCATAGTAGCTCTACATACATACATGTAGAGTTAAATTATCGAGAGGCATTGATTTCGTACTTCTAAATTTGTTTTATTCGACTTGTACAATACCTGATCGCTAATTAATTTCAACACGATATTGATTATAATTATTTCGTAGTCAGCTTGAATCGATGAACTATACATTACATGCAAGAATTCTTTTATCTTATCGAAATGATAAAAATTAATATAAAATGTTTTTTTGTATAAAAAAATAATATATTATTATACTACCTTGTAGATTTTTTAATTTTTAGAAATAAATTGCATGGCTCATAACGCTGGAAATTTATATAAATTATATGTAATAAAAAATTGATATAAAAAAAGTACATGATATGTTAATATATAAAAAATTCAGGTCACAAGGGGTTAATCGCGCGCTCTAATCGCCAGGAGCACTATTAAGAATTATCATGCGATTGACGTTCACTTTCGTAACAGTGAAGTTACGCACGAATTGAAAGTCGTTCCTACGTGATTAATGAACGATATACTATCGATCGTTGCTGGTCACGCACGAATTGGATCCATGACGATATCGCGGAACGATCTTAAGCTGGCAAGCGAAAAGATGAGCTTTCGCGACGAAGGAGGATATAGGAAGGGGCGGTGGTTAGGCACCCCATTACGGCGTATAATTTACATAAACCATAAACATCGGGATTGAACAATAAACGTAAATAATTACCCATATTCTTAAACTGTCATAATAAATTCCGCGCATCCATCGTTGTGCGAGTCATTTCGCTTGCTCGTTCATGGTTTCGCTCTTCGCCTTCTATCGAGAGCCCATCGAATCCCATAAGGACTTTTTACTCACTCACATATACATCTCTCCTCCTTTTTCTTGCTTCGGTAAATTATATTTTTACGACACTCGATTGAGCACTGATTACGAAGTGAGTTATCGACTACCTAATACAGTGTTCGCGCTAAAGATTTGTTGTGAACGAATTTCTTCAAGTTACCAAAGTGAATTATCCCAAGATTGGATGTGCAGCTGTGCGATCGATAATGATTTAACTTGATCGATAACTTGATTTAATTTGATAAAAATAAATTTTTGTTTTCTATATAAGTACTTATCTTCTCTGTATAATAGTGTTGAAAGCACGGCGCAATATTTTTGATGAAAGATGTATATTTATCTACGAGATTGAATTTAATGAAAAAAACTTTACTTATAATTTTTTAAATTAATTTACATATATATTCTACAAAAGATAATAAGATAAAGAATAAATTATTGTGATGAAAAATGTATTATATATAGATTTTTGGACGCAAATAGATTTTTATTTTATATATATGAATAAGAAATCAATTTATAGAAAATTATGATAACGAGTTGTACAACTTTTTTATAATACTTGTCTCAAAGGAGGTCTCTTTTATCTGATACTCTTCTTATGTCACGTTTATAATCTGGCATGTACTCGCGAAGATCTAGGAATCCGGTATAGAAACTAGAAATGCTGTGCGACAAAACCTCACGTAAAGTTCATTTAGATCAAAGATTCAGAGTTAACCTTTGACTGACGAAACCTAGGATTTATTGCAATGTCGACGACCTCCTAAGTAAACCAAGCACGTATACAGGTGATAGTACAAAAGTAACAGCAATATATATTCAGCAAGACAAGAGTAATGATTTAATGCAATGATAATAGAAAATGCATTATTGTGGAAGTATTATTCAAGTATTATTACAAGGCCTTTATATATACGTAGCAAAATGTATAAAAATATATTCACATAACACTAATAACTTTTTTCTATGATAATTGTCAAATATAAAGTCGTGGAAATTACAATTTCCTATCAAAGCAACGGCAAGCACGTGCCTCGCTTCCGAATTGTTTCGAAAACTAATTCCTACGCTGAACAAGGTGTACCATCATGGTCGATACCGTCGTGACCAGAACCTTCCCGGAAATGAGATTAGTTCAGATGTTCGTTACATCCTCCACCTCGTTACTGCGACGCTCGTGGAGCTCACCTAGGGATTTCATTCTGACATAGGGGAGATTTCCGATTATTTTTTCCATCGGAAAGAGTTGCACTCTACCATATAGCGTGGAGTTTAGATTACCACGAATACATTATTATAACTTTACTCCAATGAGATTTCTGTTTTAAATTGCCGACGAGTAATTTAAAAAATTAAAAATTACTGTAAGACTAGAGCGCGACGCGGTATTCTGTTATCGTGCCACATCGAAATAATAGATATTGCAGTTTATTTAAAATTAACTTTTTCTTAAAAAGTTTCAAAGAATTAATACTTGAATCATGAATAAGAATTTTGTAATTTTTTATTAATCTGTAGAAATACAAATATGTGAAACTGTTTTTAAATGTAGAATAGTTTTGATTCATTGTGTAATGTGCAAATTAGTTACAGATAATTGTTGAAAATTGAAAGGCTGCAAAAAGTTGAATTTAAACTAAGTCGTAAAAATAGTGGACGAATTATACACAATAAAATTGCTGCAACATAAAAGTATTTTGGAAAGTTTACGTGATTAATAGCGATACGTTTCGCATAAATATGACGAAATATTGTCCTAGTTAGCGAACATTACGTGCGAGTAAATACAGAACGAATGCCATCGTCGGACACACACGATTGCTCATTCGCGCCGTGCTTGCGTTTGCATTCTTGCTCAGGTGATATATGGCGAATGCCTCCGTCGCTAGGCAGTATCGCGTCGTTTAATTACTGTTACAATTAACAGCGAACCTGATTTTTGCTCGCGAACAACTCTCGCTGCGCATGATAAATCGGCCGCACGACGCCACTCGTTATCGCTCTTCTTGACGCGCATTTCGTCTCCTCGAAACTGGTCCGTAACCGGCACGGCGGACATAACCGACTTCGCGCATCCTATGGTCGGTATAAACCAACTGCTAAACTAGTTCCGGCTGTGAGAGCGGAAGGGTCCACGATGTAATCAAACTCTTGAATCGGGAACTCTGCATAAACCACGAGATCGGATCTCTCTCGGTTGAATCGCGCCGGGGCCGATATGCACGTCCTGTCCGGGTGGAGCGTGCAGACGACAGACTCGAACAATCCGATAATTACTAGTGTCCGAAAGTTTGCTGTTGTAATTACGCGGGACGCCGCTGTGAAAAATCCCCGATGTAATGCCGCGTCTTACTCACAATCAGCCCGGCGTCAGTTCGCCGGTGTCATACGATGAGTTCGTGTTACGAAGTTGATATTACTGGAAGATTTTGCTTCGACGATCTATCTGAAACGCTTTTCTGAAGTATCATACAAGTTTCACGAATAAAATTATTCTCCTTATAGAATTTTTTCAACATGATTTACATAAAATAATATTGATTTGTGTATTAAACAGCAGAGGTCTTTTAATTAATCTTTAATTTGATACTCTTTAATTAATTTTTAATTCAAATTATTGGTTGATTATTTCGCAAATAATTCCTTTTTGCATCATTTATTTTTCTACTTTCAATAAATTATCTATTTTTATTTTTGTCATTCTAAAAAATAATTTGTGTGACATATTGCGAGTTATATTTTAGCTCATCTTCGCTTATTTTTCCTTATTTCCTACTATATATATGTTTGTCCTAGAATATACAATAACTGCTGTGTTGTTCTTATTTTATTCTATCAATATTTTATATCGTACACTTTATTGATTCACCTAGATTTTACGGCTAAAATGTTCGTCGCTCTCTCCGCTCAACTTAAATAGAGTCTTAACACGTTTGCCAATACTTTACGATGAACGTTGCCGGACAACGAGACCGTGTTCCTGTCGCATCGTTACGCGAAAAAAAGATTTAGACCCGAGCATCGCAACAGACCGCAGCATCCCTTGTACAATTTATCTGTCGGACGTACGCTCGATCGTGCTCGGCCATTAATCGATTAATTAATTAAGCAACCGATTAATTATCGAAAGCGAGAAGGGACGTAAGACGCTGGTAATTAAATCGTCGCGTTGAGCCCAATCGTACACGCTTGGGAGATGAGAGAGCCGAAGAGCAGCGCCCACAAATGATTTTGTCGTAACGACGTGGGATACCCCGAACCAGCCCAGCTAATTAAGTCTTAGTCGTATTCGCGTGCTTCTTTTGCTCGTTGACGAGCGTTCCGAGAGGCAGCCGGCACGAGACGCACCGTCTTCAAGGTGGTTTCACACGGGACGATACTGAACGCGTTCATCTGTTCGGCATTTTCGTCGAAATTATTAAAAATGATCAAAAAGTCGTAAATATCTTATCGCTGTCTTGCTGCACGTCTTTCATTTAATTTCACGCTATGCGCGCGTTTGCTTTTTTCTTACATTGACCCCAACCCGAATCTCTCGCTGCATACTTTTTTCGAGGCTTGTTGACTATTCCGGAGGAAACTCGATGTTTTGCTCGGCAGCACACGGTTGTAAGAAAAGTCTCGTAATTGGACGAGGCGAGCGCAAAGGAAGCGCGATAATAAGCGCGATAATTGAGCCGGTCGCGCGCATCAAACGCGTATATTGACTTATTAGTAAAATGTCGCGGCAATCACTTCTAAGTATTTTCTAGTGCCGCAATAAAGCAATAAACATGCAATTTCTCGTGTTTATCGATCGTTTGTGCGCCATAAAATTTGTAATGAATAAAATTCTACGCTATTCGCGTGCGCACGGTCGTTTTATTATTACTCTCATATGTTACGTTAGCTCTATTTCTATTTTATTGCTTTTCCACACATAGTATCTTTACAGTTTTATAGACGGTTATTTTTCATACTTTTTATCAAAGAGATAAATAATATTGACGTTTTTTACCGACATGTTAAAATAAATTAAAAAGACGTTTGTTTATTAGGCTGAGATTGCAACATTGAAAATTTAACCATTACAAATTAAGATATGTTATTGTAGTAAATTACAATTTTAACATTGTACAATTTGCAAATTTTATTTTTGTAATTTTTCGAAAATTCTATTGTTATATAATTTCACTCTTTTTCATTCTATTTCTCAAATTACAAAAGCATCATTTTCCAAATGTAATAAATGATAGTAGTTATTACATATTTTTTTCCATGCGTCGCTGAGAACCACTGTCTCAGCCAAGTAAGACGATGAAGGGGGAATTCGCGATCGTCCCCGTCGACGCAATCTGGCGTCTCGTGTGCGCCAGCGTCGGCTATCGCGATAAGTGCGGCGCGGATGATAGCACGAAAGAGCGTCGAAAAATCTACGTGTGTACACGGGGCCGTGCATGGGCGGGCGTGGGAACCGCAAATAGGGGCCTTATCGTTCCGGCGTAAGAATGATAGCGATTTTTTGCTGCCGGCAGCTCCCGTAGGGAATCGCGCGAACCATCTAGTCGGGCGATCTGCGGGTCGTGGAGGAATTTCGTGTTCCCCCTCCGATTGTAAAAAACGATGGAGTATAGCCGGTGGAGCTTTCGTAACCGGCGGCGAGATCGATCACATCGTAAATCGACAACGCGACGTCGTTGTTACCGTTTTTTTCCGCCGATACCGCCGTTATTTGCTGATTTCGGTGCGCGATACTTCGAACAGAGAGGAGTTCATGCGTGAAGAGCGTTGTCCTGTTCCTTTCACCGCGTGTTCCTACCCCCTCATGGGAAAGTACACAAATTCGAAAGTGTAATATTGGATACACTACCGCGCGATTATGCGTGTACATACGTGCTTCCCATCGATGCCGTTTCCGTGGGATATAACGTGCCGCCGAGATAGCGCCTCTTTAAGAACCTTAAAGACGAAATCAAAATCTTCTGTAGAGATTTCTATATTTAAGCAAAAGTTAATTGGTTTATGTGTAACAATTTTGAAAATCCGACTATTGGAATATTTTTTCGTGAACAATTTTTTCTACGTTTAAGACTTTGGACGTGCAGGTGAAATATCCTGTATATGAGGTACCGTTATTCATTTTCTAAAACTCTGTTAATATATACGGACGCTGCGTGTTGCGCGGCGGTAGGTGATTGGCGAGTGAATCGTCGATTTCAGTTCACACACACCCATCTTTATCAAAGCCTGTAATTTCTCCAGAATTAATCGCGCAATCTTCTCAGATCTTAATGGAAGCAATTATGCGCGTTTATACATATGCGAATGGCAGTCCGTAGCCTCTCCTCGTGCACGGGGAGTCTAGCGTGCGCATTAAGAATTAGCCGCGCTCTCTCGGATGCATTCGGCGCATCCGTGCAGCGGCACTTCGCGACCCGGCAAAACGCTCTCTAATTTACAAAAAAGCGCGAAAACGGGCTCCACCATCTGGCGTCTGCGATCCGACTCCGCGTTCCCTGAAAGCGCGAACACTCTCGCAGTCGACGTGAAACGACCGTAAAGGAGAAGACTGGCTCGAGGCCGCGGGGCCTGTGATGAATTTCTCGCGAAATGCCTGACATTAAGCTACGACGAAGTTCAGCGCCCAGGGCGCGTGCCGTGTGGCACGTATATTTGTAATTCTAATGGAGAGAACGCGCTCGTGTGGCGGAGCCCACTCGGGACTCTTTCTCTCTCTCTCTCTCTCTCTTTCTCTCCCTTTTCTTCGGCATGTAATAGTCGAACAGGAATTCGGGGCCCAGGGCTGCGGTCCTCCTGGAAAAGGTGGGCCCTCCGAGATAGGCGCGGTGCTCAAAGATCATCCATGACGTCCACACCCACCCTTTAGCCCAGGATTCGCTTTTAAAGCGAGGGGCTGAAGCCGCTCATCAGCCGCACCGGGTCTATGTCGGTGAGTCAATCTACGCTGTGGTCTACATCGTGTAACGCAACATTATACGGATCATGTCGCGCGCACCATAAATATTACGCAGGATTACGCGTCATAATAGTGCACGATTTAGCAGTGTACCAGCGCGTCAGTTATTACTGCGATTAAAGATAGGAGATACTTCGGTATTATTGCGCTCTTCGTCACGAAAAGAATTTTCCAAAAAGATGTTTTTCTCCATTCACATCATTATAAAAAAGTAAATTATGGTGAGATAGATAAGTTTTATAAACACTGATAATTCAAAGACGAACATGCATATATTGAATAATGAATAACTATAGTTGTAAAAATAATTGCTTTTTTATGAAATGCACAAGAGAACTAATAAACAAGTAAAATATTAGTTATAAAATTTCGATTTGTCTTAGGAATCTTAAATTATTGTTTATCTTTCATCTTTGAATTATCATCTGTAATTCTTTGCAATAATAAAAGCAATGTTCATTGAACTCCCGAAGATATCGGAATGATAAGTGATTTCAAACGGGGTTCGTGTGCAAAGTTATATCGTTCGTCTCACGATGTGAATAGTGTAGCACGAACAGTGGTCGCGGAATCACCTGGACTCGGATCCGAGCGAATGCCTAGCGTGATTAAGCGTATAATTAAAAAAGGGCGCAATAATGGTGGCACGATAGAAGTCGCACAAAGCGATCGGGAACGCCATTAAATCGTATAATTGAATCGACTAATAGGCGGGCAACGGTTTCCACTCCGCGGACACACACCTATCCACAGTCTCGTACAACGAAAGACGTTCTCAGTTCTTCGGAGCTTCAATTTCGATGCGAAAGATCGCTGCTTAAGCCGTCGATAAATAAAAGATTATTGCGCGCCATTCAGCGCGAGTGGCGGGCCCCAGCGGTGTGTCCCCGTGTAAGTGGGACAGCTTTACGCAAGTTTTTATATGCCGGGCATTGTCACGGGTCCCCGCATCGTCTCGTGCGGGTTCTACCTGCCAGCATCACCGTTCCATGGATCTTCCTTCAGGTCAACCATTGATATACGCCGACCGTAAAAGCGCGCTGCCGTCCGATAATACATCGAGAGAATAAGCATCGGCGAGAAGGGCGAGAAAAGGGCGGAGGAATCGACCGGAGAGGAATCAATGATGATCGCTGTGGCGACATAAATAAGGGTCGTTGGTACGCGCGCAAGTATAACTGTTCCCGAATTGTGTACACACCATCGCATACCCCGCTTACCGTTGTCTCGTCCGCCTCGTCGCCCGGTGAGAACCGCCAGAGGCATTTTCTTCGGCACGCCCGAAGATAATGGGGACGCGTCCGTAATGTGTGCACTGCGAGAGTACGCGTTAAATTCTCTTTGCATGCGAGGCTGCGCTTCCGAAGTCGTTAGAGCGGAGTGCGATTTTATGAGCGTGAAAAAAATTTTTTTTTAAATCATCTTGTCGCGCGCTGACGTCGTAATCTATGCCAATCAAGGTTGTCAGGAAGGCGTAGTATTACGCAAGAACGTCGATTTAACATTCTGGATCGTAGTTTTGGATTTTAATAACATCAGTTAGCTTATGAATTATACATGTTGTTGTTTTGCATTAATGTTGCGGAATATCTCCATGAGAATTATAATGACTCGTGGGAGAAGTTCTCAAGCTAGGAGATTCAGATATTTATATTAAAATATAAAAAAAATACTTATTGAAAGCATGAAAATGGAAGCACTTACAAGAAATATCGATAATTTATAACGAATTGTTAAATTATAGTGCACATAATGATTACATATTTTTTTAATACTATATACAATATATATATCTTATTTTTGTTCATTATCAATCTTAGCAAAGCAGTAGCATATGATAAACTCAAGTTTCAAAAACATCGCGTTATCGCAATCAATCAAAACATAATTTAAATATTGTACGACGTAAAAATTTTATTGACACGTGAAAAATACTGAAAATAACGAGAGAAATATGTAAATACGCGTTCGATTAACACATAACTTCCGTTCGGTCAGAATTTATTGATATATCTCGTGTACCCTGGAGAGCGCAGTAACGCAACAATTTACTGAATCCCCGGTGACAGAAGCATTCAGTAGGTTCGGCGAGGAATTAAAAGATTATTAATTCGATGTGTATACCGCACAGTAGGAGTTAAGTAAGGAGGGTCTAAACGGTTACCGTGAGGAGGATAACGAACGTCAAGTCGGATTACCGTATCCCATGGATTTCCATCAGTGTAGACCCTTATCTCGTCGAGATCTCCAGAATCTTATATATTTTTTCTCCATGAGCCTCTCCCACGAGCGCGAGAGCTGTCGGCGCGAGTGAGCGCAAAGCCGCGAAGTATCAAAGCCCGCGGGTGGCAACGCCGTCGGTCGTCTCTCTGCTTCTCTCGAATAAATTACACCTTAATGAGAGGCAACGTGTCGACCGATCGTAAAGGTCCGAGCTGGATGGCGCGTTACAATCGCGGGAAAACCATCCCGGGTTTCTCCCCAATTATTTGTGAAATTCCACGGTACGCAAGAATCGCTGAGTGTCGTTTTTCGAAATGTTTATCGAATTTAACATCGACACAAATTTCGATAGTTATCGAGCCGAACTGAGCTCTTCAAATATGCCGTCGTGATCGTTTTCTTTTTGATGATTTTATGAGCGTTTTATAATTAGATATTTATAGTCAAAAGTTTTATGGAGCGATCGTTAATCAGAAGAAACGGCTTTAATAAAAAAAAAGTTAAAATAGTTTTTAAAATTGTAATTTTGTTTTTTGAGAAACTATGGATTTGATGTTTAAATCGACATACAAATGCCATCTTTCAACCGCGCATGAAACTTGATCTACCAGTATACGGTATAGCGTCTGCAGTCGGCGGCGACTTGCAGCTGTAGGTAAATCTTCATGATCTCGCCAGTGAGTTTGGTAGATTTAAAAGTAAAAGAATAGTATATAATCTATTTTTAGTGATTATATTTATAATATTAAAAAATGAGGTACATAGAGTAGCACAAATTTAAATATACAGATTTATAATCACATTCATTAGAATTATAAATTAATTTATAAAATTTTAGATACAAAAATAAAAAAAATTATTACGTTCTTTATTAAATATCAGAGTACTAATAATTATTATTTAATATTATTTTACGCGGCTTATTGCTAGCATAATTTATTCCTAATTTTGAACATGATGATTCAGCTGCATCTTTTAGATGGCAGCAAGGTATACCATCTCTTTAAAGTAAACTATCGATTTTGCGTTCTCCAGTTTATCGTATCCTGAAAATGTAGAAAATATTTTCACAATTTATAGTTTAATATATTAATACGGAATTCGATAGTTTAAACATTATTTAGATTACCGAATATAAAGTATGCCTTTTTAATTGTTGATCATATACATGGATGTTTAATCATTCTTATTATTATATTAAATTTATTTCAATAATTTTGCTACTCAAATAATGCTATTCAATAATAAAATGGAAAGAAAAAAATACTCTGGTATAGTTTGCTGTTGATTATTGTATATGTAATACATGTACACCGAACGATGATAATTGCAAATTTTCACAAATTTTATAGAAACTTTTTTAAAAATAAATATAAGAATAAATATAATAAATATTGCTATTTAGAGTCACATCGCGTAGTGATGAGAAAAATTTTTTATGAAGTCTGAGGACAAAGAATGTTGAATGAATCAGTTGCTAGAGAGAATCAGAGAGAAACAGTTTGACATAACGCCGGAGCGAACCTCTCGAGTAAAGTCAACGTGCACAAGCTTTCACCAGAACGGGCTCAGCTCCAGGCTATGATTGGGTTTCTCTGTCGCTCTCTTCGAGATCGATTCTGCCGTTCTTTATCCATTCTCTTACCCGTTTTCTCTCCCACTTCTCTTCAACCGTTCGTTTCTCTCTCTCGCGCACTTTCCACCCGCGACCAAGACGAAATCGACCTGTTTCCACGGCGTCGATAGATGGAAATCATGTTGTCATCGCAAACGTTTTGATATTGTTATTAATTCTCTGCGCCATTGTTTCCTGAATCGCGTAGCACTCATTCGTGAATCCTGTCATTTGGCTCCCGTAATTATAGTCTGCACGCTCATCTCCGCCTTGACCTTCCTCTATGTAGATTCGCTCGTAAGGCGTTTAAAATTATACGTTCCTAAAACGCGAAATAAGACGTTGAGGGAAATAGAATCAGGCAACGATCGATCAACGTCTTGAGGTCGTCAAAGTTCGAGAATAGTTTTTGATATTAAATCTTTTTCTACAGTATAAAATTATGCAAATTAAATAGAAAAAAGTTTATGGATTTTTTTAACAGCAGAATAGATGCAAAGCATATAATTTTTTTGTATGAAATAACTAAAATCTTAGTTGCAGAAAATTTTACGAACATTTTTTGAAACATGTTTCAAGGTATAATTTATTTTTACAAATCAAAATTCTTTAAATAAATGAAATATATAATAAATGTAAACTTACTTATTAGTCTTTTAATTGTCTACAAGAGATTCATTCTAATAATTTAAACTTTTGCAGAAGAAAAGTAAAATACATAACTTTTGTGCAACGTTGCGTAATGTGCTGTTGCATCAAAATCTTTGCCAGCTGATTACATAGACAAAATAACGATTAGCCGTTCTATATAAATAGGTATATTGATCTTTTATCCAGTTGAACGATACTTACACAGTCTCTTTCCTCACGATGAGGAAGGAGACAGCAACGCGGTCGGTCATAAGCAGGAGAGGGAGAAGAAAAGAGAGAGGATCGTCGACGGTAGCTCGGTGGAGAAGGAGGAGGAAGGTCAGCCAGGATGGTGGTGATCGGCTTCGGATCCACGAGTGGCAGTCCATGGCGCGGGCAGCCGGCGCACAGTCAGTCACCAATTCTACCAGTCGGTTGTAGCCAGTTGGTACCAGAAGAGCAGCTCCGTACGCGGGGCCGCGTAGTGCGCCTCTCGCGCTTCGGTTCGTTTAGAAACAGATTTGATTCGTTTTCATCCGCCCGTTGGAAATCCCGATAGCAGCACTCTGGCTTTCGTTCCGCGACGAAATACACGAGATCGTACACATTCGACTCGAGGGATCCTCGGAGTGGCTGGTAGCGCGCGAACTTAACGATAAGTGCGCGGAGTGCCTCAGTATCGAGTGCCTGAATGAAGACACTTATCTGGTATATAAGTGATAAAGTGTCGGCTACGCGTGGGTTCGAAGAGGTGCTCGAGCGTCCTCCTTGGATGTGAAGCGATATTTCAGAGGAAGTTGCAGAAACCTGACTACGGATGGTTAACGTGAGTATCATCTTAAGTTGAAACTACGCGCAAGAATGCATTAGGCTTATTGGTTTCTATATTTAATTAATTCCCAGAAAAATTTATCTAATTGTAAGTTTAGAAATGCGTATAAATTCCTGTCATCTGTTTTTTTTTATGCGTTAATATTAATACTGAAAATTAATAATAATTGATAATGATTGAAATTAATTGATAAAACTAAAATGTACAATTAAAAATTCTAGGGCAATTTTTTTTATATATTTAAATTTATAACAAATGGTGTCAGTAAATAGCTATAATAATTCTAAAAGATAAATTATAAATTTTATAGAGCTAACGTTATTTTGCTGAAAATAATTATAAATTATTGTAGGAATTATAAATTATTATAAAGTATTTGTGGGAAAGAAGTTGATAAATGTTTAATTACATTTTATGAATATTAAAAAAAAAACTACTTACATTAAAGCCACGTGTTACATGCGCAACTGCGTTTTTAATTGCATTATTTAAAATATTAATTGATCAGAAATCTTCTAGTGCAAGTTCTAGTACCATTTTCTAGTGCAAGTTTGACGTTTATCTATCTAGGCCCTGTTCCAAAAACGCTGGCCCACTTTTTTCTCTGCTCATGTATGAAGGCAGCTTCAGCTTGCGAAAGGCTGCCCACATCTTTCTATTTCAGCAATAACTTACTACGGAATTTCTAGTAAGGCGCGGCGCGCTATGTGACTAGAATGATTTCTTTGCGTGAAAGTCATCTCGCTCTGTTTGCACCGAATCCGGCTAGTGAAATGGAAACTATTGGACCCACGCGGCATGCGAGTGCATATGGTAATTCAAGTGCCATGAACAAACATTATGTGAAACAGCAGTAGTTTTCACTTTGCTTTCAAGTGTGAAATCTTAACGTTAGATTTCAAAAGACTTTTTCTAAAATCTCATTTTTGTTACGGTCTTGTTAGCATATTCTTTATATTCTCTTAACATGGCACACGAGAATCTTTTGAAGCATTTTGCGATTAATCGAAATAGTATTGTTACGCAATTTTTTTAAATTTGCGTGTTAAGATCCATTAAGAGCGTGTTCTTGTACAATTAACAACTATTACTACATTAGAAAAGCAAATTACGAATAATATTTCCAAGCTTTCTTTTGTCTCTGCAGTTGCGCATGTGGACTCATCATCATTATCAGTAATTTTATCTGGCACTTAACTTAGATTACTGTAATATTGCCAGCGAACGTAGGACAGTGTTGTGAAAGAATCCATGCGGCCCTGAAGGATTTTTACTTTCGAACGCGTCACCCATAACCACAAATCTCTACCTACGTTTCCAAACACTATCTTAAAGTCCATTAGCTTAGGTCAGTCAACCCTATCTTATACGCGAACATCCTAATGTAATCTGTGTAACACTTTTTCCATTCAAAATCTCTGCGCCATTGAAAACAAAGAAAGACGATTATGATATTTATTTTCTTTCGTAACATCTGACAACATCTAAATTATCCATCCTTGTTTTTTTTTCTGATTTTCTATCGAACATTGAATCTAATGTAGAAATGGAAAAGGGAAAATAACAAAACTTTTAAAAGGATTGTTACATTTATGGCTCATAATATTTTCGCGTCTCGCTCGACGTATTCCTCGTGTAATTATTGTATCAGGGTGAATTAATTACATGGCACCCCAGCAATTAACACATTGCCGTCATGAGTTTGCACCAGCTGCTCGTTGCAATCTCGCAAAATCCGTGCCAGAAGATAATCCGGTCGTCAAATGTAGAAACGGAGGCAGAGTGGACGGGTTCACCTGTTCCTCCGCGTTCCCTCCGACATGGTCGAGAGGAACCTCGAAGTCGACCGGCGCGTTTCCACCTCGCCGCCGTTGCGAGATTCTTTGCCTCCTGCAAAACCGGGTCTTCTTCTCTCCGCGACCTCGAAACACACAAATTGCGAACGGCGCAAACATTGCACATATAGGGACGCCGATAGGAGAGGCCGGTGTCCAATATATTGACATACACCAACACACATTTCTGCCCACGTGCCTAACGTAGCGCCAGCAAAGCTACGAATTGTTGAAGTGAAGATCGTAGAAAGTTGTATTTGAAATATTCTCGGAGACAGCGTCCTCTTTGCGTCCTCCAGAATTTACTGCGCCCAGACGCAGCCCTTCTTCGTTTTCTCACGCGAGCGAAGCCGGCGGTAAAAATTGCAAGCTGAGAGAGAACGTCTCGCGTAGCCTCGAGATTTATTAATCCATCATATATTAACCGTATATCGCCATGTGGAACGTATGCGGCCCTTGCGTGTTGGGTTACAAGACGAGCCGTATCGTTACGCGATTGACTTTTACACTCTCGCGTAGGTGTTACGGTTTTCTTGGTTAGGGTCGATCGTGTTGTAATAGTATTTCCGGTACTTATTTACGTGGAAGGTTCTTATACATTTTCATAAATATTAGATTTATAGCAGATTTTCTGTAACCTTTTTTCATCGTTTAATAATGCAGATATATTGTATAATGCAGATTATATTTGATTTATATTAGAAATCCCGGGTTTTTTATCTCAAGTTTGTAAGTATTGAAGTAGGCGGTGATCGAAAATAATTCGGTATGACCATTACTCGCGAAGAACAGAGAAAAAATTACAGCTCGAGGCGAAGTATAAAGCAAAGAGAGATACGATGAACTCGAGACGAACTCAAGGACATCGAAAGATCCTAACTTGTTCGAATACTTGTTTTTCTTATCCGATGAAAAAGATGGAAAACAGTGAAGACGGTTTTTGTAAAAAAAATTTTTACACATCTATTAAAACTGCACAAAAATTTGTTATGCGTCAAACTTTTATTTGTTATTTCCAAAAAAGGCAGAGTTTATTTTCTGTTATCTTTTGATGTGCATATCCGCTTATAAACGGGATTCTTTTGCAGAAAAAAACAAGACGTGATCAGTACATGACAGTACATGATCAGTCATGTTGATTAAAATTTTACGTGATCTTAAGAATGTAATATGATTTATCTTATCATGTAAGACATGTGGAATTAACATAAGATTTATACGAAATATTACAGATAAGATTTTTTTTTAATGATTTCTTAAATTGGTAAGCAAAGAACATGATGAATCAATTTACATCGATATATCCGTTAACTTGCGGAAATAATTAGTCATCGGTGACTGTCCGAGGAAAGTGTTTCTCGGAATACGAGGATCGTTCAGGGTCGGTAGAGTCAATTGCAGATCTGAGCGAAGCTCTACGATTCAATATTCGCGATGAAGCGCTCGAGCACGATCATGAAGAGAGCGGTAACCCCGCTAAGATCAGTAGAAAAACATCTAAGTGATCCCTCGCCGAGAAAACTCGACTCGTTGGGCGAGTCACCGTAAATCAGTATTCGTTCGGGATGAAATTAGCGTCAGTTAAAGGATACAATAATGCGCCGAGGTACGCATCGAGTACTGGCGGGATAAAATTAAGCAGCACGCGCTTCGAAGAAGGCGACGATTTATGACTTCTTGCGAGCACCACGATGGCGTTTGCGTTACCAACGTAATTTGCTTCTCGTAAATAAATTGCTTTATCGTTCGCATTTCATTCACCCAACCAATAAAAGTTGGAAATACGATGAAAAAGAAAAATCAGAATGTAGCCAGTTTAGCTTCAAAGCCGATCTGAAACGTCAGAGCGTTTAAATGAAATTTCAAGGCTGATACAAGAATGCTGTTAATTAATTTACATGTCACAATATTTTATTTATGGGTTAATGAAATGATAATGGAAGCTGAAAACATATTTTATGTCAGAATCCGATTAAAAATAAATCTTACTACAAGCAAATTGCTATATATTGCAAACTATTTGAGTATGAAAATTCAATAACAGTTTTAAAATATTTATCCATAGTTTAATTATATTAAATTCAAATTTTTAATTCATTTTTAGGTGTATTTATCTCTCGAATAAAAATCAACAGGGTTTAATAAATTAATAGTATTTTTTGTCGAATGTTGCATGAAAGAACAGTTTTTTTGCATGCGCTAATTAATTCACCGCTTCCTGAAACTGGGAAAATCTTGAACTCGCCGAAGGCTAATGGTGATACGTGAAGCTTACCATCGCGATAAGTCGCGGGAAGCCTTGCCTCTGGTACACCAGACTCATCGTGCATATATGAAGACCTGCAGGCCGTGGCAAGATAGTAGACGCGCGTGGAAAATCAAGAGTCGCGTTCCTCGATGATCAGCCAGACGATAACGTTACGGCACTTGCACAAATTTCCGGCATTTGCCAAGGGATAGTGGGAGCACGAGCGGTTGCTTACGGGTTGTTGGATTATCATGCGAAGAAATCGCAAATGAAAGGCCTTGCGCGAAGAATTACGGGATGAACTACTTCAGGCAAGAGGGCCTGAATGTTAATAAAGCAAGCACAAGAAACGTATATATACGATTTAAAGAATATTTTATTTTTATTATTTCTAACTAACAAGACTGCGCACTACCTTAATGTTTTTTTTTTTTTAATGAAATTACTTTCAATTAATTAAAGAACTCGCACATAAAATATAGCGTAGTAAATTAGGGACATCCTGTATGTTATGATCTTTGTTACATCGTTTGATGTGTTTATAAGCAAACTCGCTTTCAATGTGTAACTCAAACGGAACTGTACTAATGCATCGTATAGGTGAAGTATTATGTAAACGTGATGTGCAGATCGTAACGAAATAGGGCACTGCAATGATATGGTTGGTGAAAAGCGTTAAAAAGTTTGCTGTGGCAACCAAGCATGCAGTTTAATATTCTCCGCGAATCTTTTTAATTATTAAATCATTACGAAGCTATTGTTTGCCGATAATTAATGAGGTAGTGATTGTTTAGTGTTCTGATTTCATAAGTATTAATTTCTTTTTCCAATATCAGTGTTAGATAACAATAAAATTATTTTACAATTGTTTTGAAACGTAAATGTGATAAGAAAATAATTCTAACAGAGAAAAGAAATGAATTATTAATACTTTTTAATAATTTACGCTATGATTTATTTAAAAATTTTATTTTGGTTGAGATTTATCGGCAAATTTCTAATTTGAATTTGAATGATTAACTCCTGCTCTCTCTCGACTGCTGTCTCACAAAGTTGCTTCGTTTTGAAAAGATTAATAACGCTCTCGCGCTCGCCCAATTTTCTGCGGCATCAGGCATTTGAATACGTCCCAGGAGGCAACTTTCTAAGTTTCTAGTTTCGCATCGAGTGAAAATGTTGAATTGGGCCCCGCGGAAGTGTCGTGCCTCGGACTTCCGGCAAGGAAATTGCTCGCGCGGATTGTCGATTACGCAAAATCACTCGCGGCATCGTTTGTTATCAAGGAAAACCGATCACGACGATTATCCTAGGTGACGTTGAAGCTCAGCATGATTATGTTCGACTTCCAGGTAAGTCGAAGCGTTACAACGTACATGCGAGACAGTCTAGCGTTTCGAATTGCAGTGCACAGACGCAAGATGCTTCGAGTGAACAGTTCTCATAAGAGCAAAGAGCAGTGTGTCGAGGAGAGAAAGTGCTTTTGTCAGGAGACAGAGAAACCATCAGGATCCGACAAATTATGCATAATCGAAATTACCGTCATTTTCTCGTTTCGCTGTACGGCTTTATGCTGGTGGTGCGGAACCACCACGACTGCTGCTCGTTTTGTTCGCGGTCGTAAACACACCTTGAAATTATCGCACGAGCTGCAATAAAAATTTAACGAAAGTTATTCGGAGGTTTGTGTAATTTATTTTACTTGATGCAGTTTTATTTATTTTTATCTTATTCTTTAATTGTGTTTAAAATTTTTTTTAATAGAAATTTATGTAAAAATTAATAGTACGAAGAAAGTATTATAATTTATAATATAGTCTGAATGATTCACTTAATATCTGTATTATGTTCTTCTTGAATACTTCGTGTGTTTATTGAGAAAAATAAAATTGTTCTCATAAAAAGAATTTTGAATGCCGAGAAATTCGATATTAATATAAAATTAAATTTTGCATTTAATAATAGCAACAATATATATTTATCGCTTCACGATTATGTTACGTAATATTAAAAAAACTTGCTCCGATCTTTTGACAAGTTAAACAACGGAATCTATGGGGGCGGCATAATTGCGAAGGAAAAAATGGAACGAGTTATAATAGAGAAGAGGAAATTAAGGTCACAGTTCATGAGGTTACGAAGAACGCTCGCTGCTGGGTACCGTTACTTGAACATGCATCTCAGCTAGTCGCTGCAGCATCAGCACAATAACATGAAGCTAATAAATATTTTTGATGTCAAAGATAAAGTGATTCTCATGCTTAAAATGGAATATCCGCCATTTAACATTGTATATACTTGAATCAGACATTCTAAAAGTGACTCTTGAATATACCGATTGTAAGTACACTTTATTTTTTTCTCATCATACAAGAAAAAAAGAAGTTTGCTTTTTAAACTCTTATTATATAAAATTGCTAAAGTTTTTAGCGCGACACAATCTAGTTCCCTGAATTCAAGCTTCTTATAAATCGTATTAAGTAAAAAATTTGCTTCTGCACGCTCGACCAGCTTGGTCATTTGTTGGCAACCTGCGCCGACCAAACGACGGCCTTGCTCGTTTTGTGGAACAAAGTGAACGTAATAATACGCCTTTGGAACACGTGACCGACGTAAAAGCCTTCCGCTCAAGCGACTCGTGCATCTGGGACGTTCTTACAAAGAGTGACGTGTCAGGAATCGCGACAGGAAGAACGCAAAAGCTTTTGCATTTCCGCACCATCATTCCGCCACTTCGCTAAGTCATGACGGAGGAGCACGCTTTTTCGCCCTGCGAGTACTTCGCTCGGATGCGCCCGAGTCTCAAGGCCACGTGTGCAAGCTGAGCGTAAAAATTCTCTGACCAGTAGAAAGTATACGATTAGTCATCAACGATCGCTCCCGCTTGTGGAAACACATCTACCTGTTTTTGAGTCAAATTATTTTTGCAAATTTCTACAATAATTTATTTGAAGGAACATGTCATGATTTTTTGTGATGTTACATAACATTCTTCTGAATAATAAATAGCAAGTATGTACATTTTTGTAAGAAATAGCAATTATGCGCAGATAAACAAATTATTTTAGAGACGCTGAGAGTTTAAAATAGATTTTGCAGTTATTGAACTTTATTTCCGCAGAAAAAGTTGTAAAAAAGTTTGGTAAAAAGGTGATGGAAGAGTGAGCGACTAATGGCTGATGGATCCGGAGAATCGGATGTCTAGTTTTATTTCTCAAAGGCGCCTGGAAGCCGACGCATTCGAAGCCGACGCACTCTACGCGGTGAACTCCCGTCTTCCGCTAAAGCGAACACTTCCAGCGATCTACTATACATGTTAGGTACATAATAGCTACCATACTCTCGTACCGGTCGAACTAGTTTCATGCTTGGTTCTCTCGCGGCCTTGAGGCGCACGGACCACTACGCGGTGTGTGTCGGTGGTTGGTCGAGAAAGCCTTTATGGCTTGCCTCATCCGTGGATGGTGGATCCACGATACTACTCCTTGGCCTTCCGCAATTTCAGTCATTATAACCGTACCTCTCGTGCTGCACTTGGACGGATAAAGTGGCTTGAGCTCGGAAACGTAGATTAAGGGCTATTTTCGAGATTTACAAAGAAGCACCGCACAAAACGGTTCACTCCGGAAAGCGTTCCCTTGTTCGAGAAACGCGCAAAAATGTTAGCCTCGTGCCAATTCTTTTCCACCTCTTATTTCAGCAGTAGAAATACTGATCTTTGAACTGATCTCATAAAAGAATTTTTTACTTACTCTTATTAAGAGTTTTTAAATTATCCAAATAAATGATATTAAGCTAATTGTCAGATGTAAATATTAAATTGCGGAAAGGTCTAATAAATACGAGATATGCAAATTTGATGAACATGTTACAAAGAGTAGCGGACTGTCCTGCAGTCGGTTTATTACGAAAGAGATAATTCAAACGTATGGCTGTTTGTCGAGTGACAATGCAAAAAGACACGCCTCAACCTGGTATGCCAAGGTGGCTCCACGCAACAAAACAGGATTGGTCGCAGAGAGGAAAAGAGACGTTGAGAAAGAGAGAAAGAGAGAAACACGGTACGTGCGGAATGAGCGCGACAGAAGGACCTCTGCACCGCGCTAATTATCCAGTGCCGTTTTATTACGATCTTAATTGGTGCACCGCGTCATTCGGTGGAATTAACCGGCTTTGGAACAATGCTTTGAAACCGGAACGCAGTACCCCGACGAATGTAATTGAGTATTTCGCAATCGTGACGCTTTCACGACCACGCGCCGCGCGCACACCTTCTCCTGCATTATCGCCTACGCGGTGAAAATATATTATCAACGGCCGTTGCAAAATTTAATGACAGCATTACGGTTCACTGAGGCGTGGAGGACATCTCCTCCGTCGCAGAAACGTTCAATGGCCTATCACTGTGATGACGATATTTATCTTGTAACGAGAAGAAACAGGATGAAATACATGTTTCTCATTGAACGAAGACTGGAAAATAGTGTCTTCACTTTGTATAGTGAAATTTTTTAATTGATTGAACTGATTTTTTAATTATTATTAATTAGGTAAAAAATTTCACAAATTTAAATTCAGATTTTTATATAAAGAAGTTGATTTAATTTATTTTAAGTAAAATGTACTTTAATACAGAATTTTAATTTGAAGATTATTTTAGGAAATATAGTAATTAGTAAAATAATGTTTGTTAAGAATTTTATTAAATATTTGAAGAATAGGCTAAACATTTCAGAAATTTTATTTAGTGAAGCATATTAAAAAAAAAACCAATGTCTTGGAATGTAAATAACATTTTGTTCCAATTATTGTTCCATGATTTGGAGATAAAAAATTAATATCCATACATAAAACATATTCTTTGCTTATTTCCTGGGTTCCAAATTTTGATTTGTCTTCACGTAAGATAGTAGAATATATAGCAAACATGTTAATAATCACGAAGGCATTAATATTAATGAACGTGCTGCGATGTGTAACGCACGTGTTTTACAGGTAAATATTCCACGCGATATCCGGCGCGGCAGGATATTTTTTAATTTCGCCTTGGCATTAGTGTCGCATCATTAAAATCCATTAGACGAACGAGCATCATCGGCATTTGCTAAGCTCGGTGTAAAACGTCGATATTAATCGTTAATTACACTGTGCAGTAAAACTGTGTATAAAGTTACGTGTTACGGATGCGGCAGGTGAGGTTTATTCCAGTACGCCTAAAGGCTTCTCTCATCAAGAGATGTCAATGACTTTTACTTCCGGCCGAAAGCCGGATAAAGAAACGGCGAAGAAGCGTTGTTAATAACGATGGTGAAAACTTGACAAGGAGAGAGTGTTGACCTGGATATAATACGTTCGATAAACTCGAAACACATTATTGACGTATGTATCGAGGTCAGAAACGCGCCGCCGATTAGCAAACGCACACGCATGGATATCTGTGAAAGTGATTTGTTTCTCTCGTCTGACAAGGTGTTATTATGAGATTTTTTTAAGGAGCTGTATAAATATGATTTCTACTTTGAGCATCTACTTTGTGAGAGGCAAAATTTTACAAGTCGCTCGTTAAGATTAACTCGAGAGATTTGTGAAGGTCATCAAGATACACGCGTGGCGTGAGAAAGAATTCTAAATGTTTGCCAAAAAGTTTGGAACCAGTTTACGTCGCGTATACGTGTAAAATCTAATTAGGAGTATCACAGCACTTTCTAGATTATATGGATTTATTTTATAAAATTCTATAAATTGATTTTTTAAGATTTTAAAATTGTTTTTAAAATTCTTTGAGAGGATTATGGCATGCAAATATATGCAAAACAATTTGTGACACTTTAAAAAAATTTTTAAATTAAAATTGCGTGTAAATTTTCTTTGAATTATCTCTGGATGTACACTCTTTTGTTTTCCAACGAGGTTAAGATATATCGTTATTAACATTATTTTGCACGAGAACGCTTGGAAACTCACTTCGTATTCCTGTGCAATTTTAAACGTCGACATTTGCTAATGCGTATTATTAATCATCGTAAGAACCGCACCGCGGTATTTCAGAGAAGTTTTTGAACATCTTTTACTTGTACTTTAATTACGAGGGAAGATGAGGAGAAGAATGAGAAGGTGATATGTGGGTAAAAGTACTGTTAAATTCTCACCCTCTATTAGCAATGAGCCATTAATATTAATAACATAGCGTAATCTTTGAATTCAACTCCGCTAGGAAGTTCTTTGTTAAAAGAATACGGTCTTTGTTTTAGTATTAAATAACTAAATATATTTTCATAAAATTCTAATCAATTGTAATTAAGAACTATCATGATGTTTTGTTCAGTCTGAATTATATAAGTATAATAAGTTAATAGATGTTACAATTTATAATTTTAATGAATCATAAATTTAATAAGGACTTTATGTTACATTTTTTTCTGTGTCATCAATCAAAAGGTGACTTTAATATCTCTTATGATAAATACTTTAGTTTATATTAATAGTACCGTCAGATTTCAGATTTTAGTCAGTTTTAGTATTCAATTTATTATTTTCAAGTTTTTTCTTCGTTATCTTGCTCTCAGGACGTAATGAGCGAGTACGAACGGATCAAGCGTTCGTGCTTGAAACGAGGTGAGCTCTGGGAGGATCCAGAATTTCCAGCGACACAAGCGTCAGTCTTTTATCACCAGACACCGCCGTTCCAGTTTCAATGGAAAAGGCCGAAGGTAAGACCGCATCTTTTCCTTCGACTAGTATAAAATTATTTTTAACTATAATAGTGTTTTATATTTAGCAAAATATATAAAACGATGTAATATTATACATTCTTTTATAATGTATATACTTTATTAATACTCCGTTCGGCTTATACATCTAAATTAATTTAGACAAATATCTTTATATTACAAAAATATTCGTCTCTATGAAAAATAACTTAAGTATGATATATACTTTTTTCCTGCAATCCGGAACGATTAAAATTTTATTCCTTGGTAGTTGATAAACAATGAGGTTATTCCTTCGGGAGCAGCCTGGAACTAAATTAGCTTCCTCGGTTCGCTCCAGTTCCTAAAGAACGGAAAGACATGTACCATGGAACTTAGGAACCGTAACGAAAACAGTTCGCAACCTTGACACGCAGCTCTTCTCTGTCGCCTGCGTGCTTATAATCGTGGAACGTGTTTTCTGGTCACAAAACTTAACGGAATCACTCATTCTGACAAAAGATCTTGCTGTCTTCACACAATTATCTCACTGATTTATTTTTGTATTTTTTTCCTAATACCTAAACTATATTTAAAATATTCAATTACTCTCTTTGTGTCATAGATTATTTAAAAAAATTATATTTATAACTTTAATATAATTTTGTTACATAAATTTATTAATAAAAATATTTAATGTTCTTACTAATTTTACTTTGATACATTGAACGTTAGAATAAACTCGAGATACTGAATTCAGACTCTTCGAATCCATCTTAAATAGAATGACATTCTTTTAAATCCAGCAAGTAGTTCTATAAAATATCGAAACAGGGATCAACGATCCTGCGGTGTAGATTACGCAACCTGCACGACGAGATGAAAAACGAGTGAGTGGCAGGTGAAGTCGACGACGCGTAACCGTGGTTTTCTGTTTACTAAACGAGACATTGCGTGGCCGTGCATCATCGTCGCATATAATGATCGTAATAGAAGTCACTGACAGCCACACATTCCTACGACAAGGTCAACAATTGCGTGGAGAACTCATATATGGCGTGCATCGTTGGCGTGTCGCGCTTTTAACACCGTCGCCGAAGTTTACCTTTACAAATTCCCGTCACGATCGCGCTACCGACCGGAAATACGCGCCAAAAGAGACTGATATTACGTTAGCACGGGACGTAGTTGGAAAACAGTTATTTAATATGACCCCAATTATTGCTTTGTGTGTTTTACCATTGTTAAAATCATTAATATTTCTTCAGCACAAGGTAACCGCATATACGTGATTATTTTATCGAATATTGATATTTTTCGTACTGTATAATTTGTGTAACAATAAAAATTAATAAAATAGAATTGTCCCATAAAAAAATATTATCAAAAATTACAATAAAATTGCTGAAATATAAATTTCTGCTTCAACTAGAATCAGCAATAAGCAAATGATAAAAGATAATGTGAGGACAGCTGCGTGGAGGGAAGCGTGACAGTATATGGAAATATAAATTCTAGATAATGACACATTTGATACACTTAGAATTAATTAATTAACTATGATTGATAAATGCAATAAATTATGAGCAAATTGTTTTGTCTTTGAGAAGTTTTCCTGGAAACATTTATCTCGAGTAAATAACAGGAAAGAAGTGAATCATGAACACATCAATAGATAGATATGCACCGAGAATCACTTCTTTGTGCCTTACATAATGTGTAGATTCCATTCCACATTACTCTGTTATGAGTGATCAAATACATAGAAAAATGCAAAGATTTTGCAGGAGAAAGAAATTGAAGATAATTTTCTTCGTTTCAGGAATTATGCAATCGTCCGATTTTTGTCAGCGATGCGCCGGCTCAATTCGACGTAATTCCAGGGAAAATGGGTGAGTAATAAAATATTATTTGTAAGAAATAATCGTAACCTGCTTTTATACAATAAATTTGAGTGCAGGAGAGTAGAGCATAACATGAGAGAACGTATTGAATAAACGTCAGTGAAACAAAGCATGCATAAATAAACGGCGCACGAGAAGCATCCAGAAACGACAGAACTGGTTGTTCCGCTTTTGCCTTTTCTCCTTTTATCTTGGTGGTATGAAATTTCCTCGATAGACGTAATGATACGTTGTGTGTTTGAAAACCTCTGGCTCCTATTTGACTCTTTTTCTCCTTGCGCGACGAAAGGTTACGCGAGTTCACTACCACGGACGGGTAATCGAATATTAAACTTTCATAGTCGGTTATCTACGGAATAAAATCATTCATGCACATCGCAATTTTGCTTTATTTTATTTATCTATAAAATAGAGTCGATTCACAATATTCTGCGGAACATTCAACCAATTTTAACACAGTTTGAAATGCGCCCATACATGTAAGTGTGTGAGTGCGTAGAACTTTTTACAATATGATACATAAATATGAAATATTAATACCAGGAATGGTTGAACAGGTTTTCTCGTGCGTTCCGTTTTAAGCGCGCGTAATCGAGCTAGAAAAACTTAAATGTTTTCCTGCGCTACTACCTGCATTAGGTACTCTAAGTGTAATTTCTACAAGCAGAAGAAGAACAACACTGAATCTCAATTGCAATGACGTAAAAAGATTGGCATTTCTGCGTTGCGTATCAGCTGTATGCGCATAATAGTCATAGCTCTCGTAGATGATATCAATTAAGTAATTAAGAAAGTGATCACGTCGCTATTTATCAATTGAATATTGAATATTGTGATTAATTATGATTCAATATCAATAGTATTCGCGATTAAATGGTTCAATCAAAATGGCATTAACAGCATTGTAGGCGAAACTTATACCTATAATGAGAATCAAACGAGAATGTAATATTTGATAAATGCTTTCAAAACTCTGCGTGTATTAATTACGTTAGAAAGTTGTGCGTTCGTGCCGTTGATACTTGAATGCGCAATTTACTCGAGAACTTATTCCACTGCTAATTACTACATCATGAAGATAGTAACACTTGTTAAATGTTACGTATCGTATCAAATGTTGGAATTATTTTTTCGCTGCTACGATTCTAAATGGTGCGATAAGGTCAACGAATAAAATGCTGAAAGATATAGTGTCTACTATAAACTTTCTGTACGCAAGATAAAATATCGCGTTTGAAATTCTTGATTTCTTCCGAGAATGCAAGAACAGGAAGTCAAACCAGTTTTTAGTTTGATAGGTGTTACGGATTGACAGCAAATACGTTGTTACACTTTTTTATTATACCCTGTAATTATTGTAACAAAATTTCACATTCTTGTGAAAAAAAAGTCAGTTTTTAATTTTTGGCTATTAAATGTAACGTTATAATTACTCACTCTTTCTTATTTTTAATCGTAGTATCTTAATTGCAAAAAACGTGTAATAATGTTAACGGTTCGTTTCTACAAAAAAAATTTTTTTGCCACGAGTTTAAATTTCATTATTTCATGGAGTGAGATGAGAGGTTACTCATTACTTGTTACTCGCTACTTGTTACAATGATGCATTGTAGTAATAATTTTGCATTCTTCGGATTTTGTCATGCCTTCGAATGCTCACGATTGTAGCCAACTCAGGAAATTAAAACGGAATGCAACTTCACCTCGGACGCGAGCTAATGCACCGTGGAACGTTCTGCGACGTAATCCCTTCCGCAGCTCAGGTATAATTCACGAGTGTTGCATCGCGCCGCCGGAAGTCGAGCGCTCTCGAGTAAGCCATGCGGGCGCATTCCTGAAGATATAACTGCGTTTGCTGTAGCGCGAGCGACGTGTCCCGTTAACGTGTACGCACGCACAGCCAAGCAGGATGATGACATGTAATAATTTGTACCGACCTACATCGCGACATCACAAAATTCGGCGATTTGCCTTCATGGCCTTGCGTGTCGACACGCCTGCTTTCGAGATCGACTTTAATGAACTCGATCGAAGTGGAAACACTTCGAGCGTGTTTCAAGTAAAACATAGTAATATACGGAATGAAGATTAAGAGTTTATGTAGCAAAACTATCATTCTGCGAAATAATGAAAGTTCAGTTTGTTTCAGTATGTGTGATAGAAACGTTATTATATATTTCTTCTAGAAACTAGTTGAAACGTGAAACAAGAGTCATTATTGAAAGTGAATAATGCAAATCCGCCTTCGAGCGACTTGCTCTCATTTTCCTTTCTTCTTCAGTCTTGAGTGGCAAAAAGCCGATAAAAGCGAGCATTTGATCAGCGATTAGATCTTCGAAAACGAAAGTGAAGTGAATGAACACAATAAGATAAAATACAATGTCATTCTTGAATCATAGACAATTTTCTCATGATATTACAACACATTCGACGAACGCTACGCAGCTATTTTGTTTTTACAAAGAACTCACTGATCGCTAAAAAAACAGTAAATTTTTATTAATTGCGCAATTTGCAACATTAAACAGTTCGATAAGTTATTCCATATTCTTTAAGAGTTTAGTGACAGGATGACAACATCAGTATAATCACTTTAAAATAAAATTAGGTATGCATACATTAACGATTTCTCGGATGTTTTGCACGTTTTTTTTAATAAGCAAATTTAGTTTGTAGTTTATCACGCAATTTATCTTTATGTTTGTGGAATATTAAACTTTATTTTTTTATTTGATGAAATTTTTAGACAAAAAGCGTAAGATAAAAAGTAGTTCTAAGATATTTATCATCCTACTATCTTTGGATAATTTTTCTCTTTCACTAAAAATTTTTTACGGTCGCATTTTTTTTTAGATCTCAATAGAAAAAATAAAAATTTCCAAAAAAGGTTATTCAACAGGATATTATTTTTCTGTTTAGGTGACAAGTGGCTGGTATCATGCCTGGGCGTGCTGCATCTTAGCAAAGGTCTATTCTACAGGGTGGTACCAGCAGATCAGGGTTTCGGAAGCAGTGGAGAACCCTCGGGCTCGCCAACTGCTGAATACGCTGGAGTGTTCAGGTTTCGACTGTGGTGGTGTGGCGCATGGGTAGAAGTTCTCGTCGACGACAGATTACCAGCAGTTCACGGAAGATTGGCCTTCGTCCAGAGTCGCCATAGTGATCAATTCTGGCCGGCGCTGCTGGAGAAAGCGTACGCCAAGTGAGTTTTCTTTGATCGTTTTTACATCAGAATTTCACGGACAGATAAATCTGCAGATAGAAATTACAGCGAGATCGCAGCTACAAAAAAAAAATAGTGATAGCACTTTTGTTGACCCAGATAGAACAGAGAACTGAATGAGCGATGTGTTGATGAGTAAGCAATTATGTCGTTTTAATTATAGAATTTTTTCTAGGTTGACACAAGAGTTGTTTATTTGATATTATTGCACGCGCATAAAAATTCTTTTTGTTATTAAATAAATTATTCATTGTTTTAATTAGCACCGATGAAAATAACGCAAGAAATATTGTGCTAATAATTGATACAGATTTATTTTTTCTGAAGAACAAGCTTTAAAGTTTTCTAAATCTTGGATCTTATTTTGCATAAGGTCGTAGAAATGAAAAGATGAGATACATTGTGCTCTTACGGAGGTGGTTTTCGAGCCAGTTTGAGACGAACGGCGAATTGCCGTGGGCGGCGTGGGCGTCCACCAGGTGGCTGTTCAAGGTGAATTCGCGCGCAAAGATCGACCTCAGTGTGTTCGATCGATGAACCTCAATCGCCATCGGCGCGGGTGTAGGATACGTGAGATTGGACCGACAGACTGGCGTCGATTGCGCTTTGAGATACGCGGTTCTAAATTTGGCCGAACCATAAAAGGAAATGCACAACAGTGATACGTTCTGAAAATAAAAAGATATTTTTAATATTGTCATGTGTCTATAAAATAATTAATATATTATTCTCAATCACACAAAGTTTAATACAGTAAGGGTTTAAAAAATTACAAGAAATGTGGCTTAAAGGAAATTAAATAATAAATTTCTAATTAGAAAAGTTTAGAAAAATTTATTGCGTGAGTAACTTTTACATAGTTAGAAATGACATTTTACACGTATCAAAATTTATAATTAATGCAGAGTGAAGTGCGGGTGAGATACGCGCTGGTAATTACGTTTTGCTGCGGTCGTGGAAGTTGACAAGTCGAGAGCGACGATGAAACTGATCTCACTTGAGCGAACGGACGGAAACTTCATCCCGCGACTTCATCTTGCGACGCCGAGATTCGTGACGCGAGTAATCGAGGCGCGCGATCTCTCGCCACGAGATGAGTTTACGCGGACGGACGGACGGACGACGATGACCGGTTCTGCCGCGGAGGTCCTTGCTCCTCTTCTTAATCTTTCTCTGATGACCGTACCTACCTCCGTCCTCTCTCTTTTCTCTCGTTACTCGCGTCTTGCGCGTCTCTTCTCTCTCTTTCTTTCTTTCTCGTCTTCCTTGGCTTCTTGCCTCATCGCAAGTGTAAATCCCGCTTGGGCGTTGCTCTCGAAACTGCTTGCAAGGTGATGGCGTTAAAAAGAAAGACGGCCTCGTCCCTCGCCAAACAAAAGGGAACTGAGAAAGCAAACGATCGAGGGACGTCTAGTGATTTTTGCGCAAGATTTTTTTTGCACACAATACATTTATACAAACCAAATGTTTTATACTTATCGTTACTAAAAATCAAACAATTATTAAGGAGACTAACAAGTAGATACTAACAAGTTTTTAATGAGGCTAACTGCTGGTTTTTACACTGTTTAACGTGTAACTATTTATATAATGACGAGCTTTATGAATATGTGTATGCGTTACGCTCGAGAAAAATCATATATATAAAGACTTAAAACAAATCCTTTTCTTATTCTTTTTATAAGAAGGACGCTAAGGATGCAATATATTTGCCTATGCAACATTAATCCGCGTGAATCATGATGTTTAACTAAACACCATACTGGCAAACACGATATGTTCCCAGTCAACAACCGTGAACGCACACTTTGCTGTAATTTCATCATCAAACATGCCACTTTTACATCACAATACTGCATACACGTGCGTAACGAGAGATTGTTGTGTCTGCTGCACTTAGTTCTCTCGGAGAAAGCAGAACAAGACGATGACGGGCTTCAAGCGAGAAAAATTACGTTATTTTTTTTAGACATGCGTGCAATTACGCGCCAACGAACCACATCAGTCGTTTTATCGTGAATCACAGATATACACGATATTATTTTGTATCAAATTTACATAATATGAAATTTAGAAAGTTGTAAATATTATATTATGTTTATAACAAAAATTTTTAATTAATAGCTGATAGTATTATTTTTATTTTACGAAACAAAATAATAAGAATTTAGAAAACTCCTACATTATATTATTTTTTGAACTATTTATAATATAAATTAAACAATTAATGTTTACTTCGTTTTTATATGTACGTATTGTTGTATGCACGATACGAAGGATCAGCTGCATTGAGGTCGTGGCTCATTAATAATTGATTGCACGCTGCAAATTCTCAGCAATTTCCGCCCATCGGTGTTGGGATATACAGCTCCGCTAATTGATGATGCTGCTTCGATCTGTAGAAGCTCAAAACTGCTAAAATAATTTTAGCGGTAATATAATTTCCTACTAGGAGCGCCGATCGCAATTACGATTACGATAATAATTCTGCGGTGATGGTATATTATAATGTATAGTGACCCCAACACATGTTGCAATTCTTATACACGTGTAGTTACCCGCAAGAAAGTTATATACGCGTGATAAGTTTAGCGCGATAATATTTACGGTTTTTCGAGTGCCGGGAAATACCTCGTCATCCATATGCTTCTATGATGGTTTCAGTCTTGAAAAAAATTGTATACAATATAATTTTCAGTGATTACAGCGCGGAGTAATCGCGTTGCGCATCGTGCAGGCGATTACCTGAATTATTCAGTCACAGAGTAATTCCTATTTTACGTCCCGTAATAACGTGTTAAATCATTAAGCTCGATCGTATTAATTACTAAACGCGCCCGTCGACGGTATAAACGTTGAAATATTCGCGAGCTACGTGCAACTAATCGTACGAGCGTTGCGAAACAAGTGCAGAGCAGGTGGCTGCGTTGAGTGTGTGCCTGCCGGATGGCAAACTGTTAACGCGAAGCAAATATGGATTGTTCGATTAATATTATAGCACCGGATATCGGGACTCGTTTAATTTACAAACGCACCGTCGATACGCTTTCGAATCAACGCCGCATATTTTCCGCGGACATATGTCGCAGCGGACGATGAATTAATCGTTTTGCAGTGCCAGTAATACACGTGACCCGACAAATATCTCAACGATGACACACATCCATGCCAGGAAAGGAGAAAGACAGGTTCGTTCGCCGACCTTTCCTCTTCCACGGCGACCCTTCCGCAAACTCGATCCGGCCGGAACGATCGGCCAGCTTTATTGAACCGATAGCGGCATCGAGAATCGGTTAGAAAGCTCGCGCATTCTTTCGCGTGCCAATATACACAAGAAGAGTATGCGCGACATACCTCTCCGTCGATTTCCATTAGAAAACTTAGTACCCCTCGAATCTCGCTTGGCCGAACAGACTCATGTCTCACTTTGTTCCCTCATATATTTTATTCGCTTTGTAGAAAGTCTCGTCGTGTTGGAAAATACTATAAATCGCGCGAACGTTTGTAGAATGGAAAATGATTAGAAATCGTATATTGAAACTAACATTTTAAATTGCACGTTGATTTTTATTATTATTCCTTATTTTTCTTCTATATTTGATATTAAGTCCATCGAGTAATTGTGAAATCGATTATTCTATATAAAAATTCATAACTGTAATTACAAAATAATTTTGTAAGGCAAAATACCACGTTTATTAAATAACTAATTTATTTAATAATAATTCTGGTTTAATGCACAAGTTTTACATTTAGTTTACGTAATAACGAAGATATAATGATCGCTAAATTCCATTGAAAATAAAACTTAGTCTTTACGTAAGTTGCACGAATCTAACTTTCTATTTGTTCAAAGTGTGGACTCACTTTTTTGCAAGATTTCGCTTTTGCGAAAATATATTTATGTAAGAAGAAATCGATTTACATTCTGTTATTAGTATATTTGCGTACGTAAATGTACTCACATGCATTTCCGTGGTCGTTTTCAATAGACATTTCATCTTCGGCTTTAACTCGGATTGAAGACACTCGACCCGAAAAGAAATCAGGCAGCGCAGAGATATTTGGTCAGCCCGATATGCTGGACGTGCGTGACTCGCGTACTCGCATTACACATACGCTGACGCGAGAGTGTACGGACTCTTGATACTTTCACTCGGCAAGTAGTCGGTTGCCAGCAATGGATCGGAGGTCAGTGCACCGGTGACCACAGTCCACGCTCGTATCCGCGAGCGCAAAACGGCCGCAGAAGCATGCCGATAATCCCGAAGGTGGATGCTCGCCGATGCGTTCGACAGCCTACGAGTCGATTTTGCCCGTTCAGCTCGGTATCATTAAGATCTCGCTGTTCGCATGTTCGTAAAATCGGGCGAGTCATCGTGCACGCTAGATTCGCTAAGCGATCGGTGTTATTTTTCGATCTCGCCGCTTTCTACGCTTGAGAGATACACCATAAGCTTACGTAAGGGAAAATAGAGCAAGATATCTGGCTGACCAGTCGCGTGACGCGCGCGCGTACGAAAGGTTGTTGATCGAGAAATGAAACTTATAAATGCGAGTAAAAAATTCGATTGGCATCACAAAACGCATGATAGAATTTGTTCGGTTAGCAGTATTCAATAAAAAGATAGCAACGTAATTGTAAGTGGTCGGCAAATATTTCGTTATGATTTTTAATAAGTAGCACGATTTCGATTTTGCCGTTTTCCATTTTTCACTTCCATATCCGTATCAAATATCTTTAATATTTCGCTGTGTGTTTCATTTTACGTTTCACTCGTTATACTTTCTTATTGCTTTTTGAAGAACAGAACATATTAGCTTTTTTTATATAATTTATCATAAGTGTAATAATAAATCTACATCATAATCTTTTATTTTTCTATACAATATTATTTCGATATAAATAGCTTCTACGTAAAAAATTTAATTTGATTGATAATTAAAATATATGAAAAATGAGGATAAATTCAAAAAATAAGTACTAGATTATTAAATATGTGCTAAATGTAGATAATAAATTATCTTCTCTAATTTTCATTTTACAATTTTGTGAGGAGCAATTTTACGATTATACATCACCGTCTAGTCACGCAAGGATCTCGAGGATGCTGCTACGAGCAGGGTATAACGAGTATGTAATAATAGCGGAAGACGATCGACGATCATGACGTAGATGATTGGTAATGGAGCGAGGCAACGTGACAATGACGTTGCACAAACATGTGTGACTGCGTCGCTCCGTTAGACAAACGCGGAACGGAAATGCATCAAGAGGTAACGCGCTGCTAACCATTGAATCACAAAGTGACAACGGTAGAGTTACATAGCCACCGCGATGTTACCCTTTCGGTGGAAGGTGCGGTGACCTCTCTGTGGAAGCCTTGTGTGGTTACTGACGTTTACCAAAGGTGGGCACTTCGGTTGGTTCTGCAAGCAGCAATTAGAAGCGTTTACGATAGTATTAACTTAAGATTTGTATCAAATAGAACATGATGTAGCGTTTAGTTAAATCAGAGATTCTTAATCGATAGATTTCGAATGATTCTTGGAGTTTAGTTTTGCGTTTACAGCGTAAAACATAATATAAATACATCTATGAACAAAATCTGTTGAACATTGTTTATATTAATTATATCTAATTTTGAAAAAATTATAATAGATTTATGTTTAATTTTTTTTTAATTAATTTTTTAATTGTAATTATAAATTATAGATTTTTTCGAACATTGATAGCATTTTTAATTCTTAAAACGTCTCTTTATTTTTTCGAAAGAATAATTATTAATTATCATGTTTGATATAATTATTTTTCTACATTCATTAGTGCATGATTAATTATGCGGATAACAAACTTCGCACAGCGGTTTTGCAGTATTAAAAGAAAAGGAGGAGTGGGAAGAGAGTAGGCAGCGAACTGGCTGCAACACTGATTGACTTGCATGCTCGGAATCTTTTTCCTTGGGCGTTACGACTATTTTTCCTTGAGAAAATACCCAGGTAACACCCGCGATCGTGCGTGTGAATGGTTACGGTTTCCAGATTGGCTTGAACACGCGCAAATCGCGCGCGCGCGCGTGATAATAAAGAGGGGAAGGCGTCGACAACGTCTGGAACGCGAGGCGAGCTACGTAAGCCCCGTTATCTTCGGAATGCTAATTCCCGCAGGAACGGCACATGCGAGGAAGATAATATCGCTTACTCCCTTGATTCTCCTCCGACTTCCGACAGGTCCGCTGAGGATCTTCGTGACCTTCTTCTTACTCCTCTTTACCATTTCATCCTCTTCTCCACTCGCGTGTTGTATAGGTCAGGAACGATGTGAAATGGCAATTACATTTTTCACCGGATTCGATATCGAAAGAATTTCGTTACCGTAACGGGATTATTGCGATACCAGCGACTATAAAACGATAATGAAATTATATTTCCTTTCTGGGTTCCGCATGGAAGATTATGCTCGAGTGCTCTTATATTTTGCTTTCAATGCATTCATATACGGATAATGATTTAGAGATGCTTCCACGAGATTTCTCAGCTATTTATCAAGAAGTATACTATTTTTATTGAAGATTGGAAGAAATAGTAGCACATTACTAGCCTGTAGCATTAAATTACATTTTAAGTATTTGCCGTAAACGTTGAAAATAATGATAGATTTCATAAATATATCACACATAAATCATTATATTTTTCAGATGTCGATGCCAGTACAATTGCAATCTTAACAAATTTAAATATCATTTGATTGATTAAATTATGTTATGAGCTTGCTCATAATGATGACAAAGAAATGAAAAATCTCTTTATATGAGGTCGAATGTTCAATCAACATAAATATTTCTAGTCGGAAATCGGTGATTCAGACGTCGATTCATAGAAGATTGATTCGATGAAAGCAGTATCTGCGTAGTCTATAATAGCGTTAGTAGCATAGTATATAATGTCAGCATGTGAGAGGTCGTAGGTGAAAAAAATTCCTACCCATCCGCTTTCCCTCATCTGGCCAAGAGAGTGTGTGCCCAGTGATTAAGAAAGTCCACACACCGCGTTTTCTCTGATACTAATAACGTGAGAAAGCTGCGATTGATCTCGCCGATAAATCCGTGACTGATGACGATTTTATTATGATTAATACATACTGTTTATTACTAGAGATCGACAATTATTTTTTTTCTGTGAGCTTCTTTATGCGTTCATAATCATTTATTATTCTTACATCTTAGGTGGCCTGCGTAGCATACATGAAAGATTAAGTACAAATTAAGTTATTTGATTAACTCTCGACATCGTGTCATTATTATTAAGTGTTATAATACTCTATTTTGCACTATTAAAATTACATTTTTCGTAATTGTTTAGCGCTGCAAGCACTAAGTACGATCTCTCTATTTTGACTTAGATATGAGTATATAATAATTTTGTTGTGATTAATTATTTTTAGACTGCACGGTTCTTACGAGGCACTAAAGTACGGTACATTATTGGATGGCTTGTCTGATCTCACGGGTGGCATAACCGAAAGTATCGCGATTCGCCAGGACCCCACAGCCTGCGGACGAGCGCTATCTAAACTTTTAGATATGACGTCTCTTATTACTTGTACAGTAAATAATAATACACAGCAACAGGTAGAAAATATTGTAGAAAATCTATGGAACGTTCTTTCCAACATTTTTCACTCACCTGTATTTTTGTCGTAGATACGTGCCAGCACAGAAAAACTCGCCAATGGCGTACAAATGGGAATCAATTACAGATTGTATGCGATTGAGAGGGTTGGTATATCAAGAATAAACGATTCAGTATTTCTTATATATTATTTTATTAATATTTTTATATATATACACAAACAATTAAAAGGCAACCATAATAATTCAAGATATCTGACGGTACAATATTGATCTTGGTGTTGTAGGTAGAAACTTTTGGAGGGGAAGCAGTGCAATTAGTAAAATTAAGAAATCCTCTTGGGCCCGGGGGAGAATATGTGGGTGCTTGGGCGAGAGGCGGCCTTGAATGGGACGAAGTTCCCGTAATGGAAAGGGATCGGTTAGCTGTAAGAAATATGGCTGAAGGAGAATTTTGGTAAGTGAATGGAAGATGGCGTCTTGAATTTATAATGTATTGCGAAAGATGGAATGTTATAAAACTGATTAAATTAACTAGATTAAACGAATGTTTTACACATATTAATTGTATAATACGAAGTTACGAAAGTTTAAGATTAAATATGTTTCGTGATTAAAATGCAAATGAAACTTCGTCGAAGTATACCGCGATGAAATGTTCTAACAGTTACGGTTTCCAGGATATCATACTCTGATTTCGTTAAAACGTTCACTCACCTGGAAGTTGTGCATCTGGATGCTGAAACTTCGAGAGATGAACCGTCGTTGCACAGTAAGCATACTTGGCAAATGAAATTGTATCAAGGAAGCTGGAGAAGAGGTGTCACTGCAGGAGGATGTCGAAATAATCAAGGTTCGATTAATATGCAATTTATAAGGACAACACTGTATAGTTTAGATTGCAGTTATATAAAATGTCAAATTATTTAAAATTTTGATTTATTTTATTATTTAATTTAAATTTAACCAAATTTTACGTAAAATAACGTATAACAAAATGTTTTTGCAGAAACTTTCCACATAAATCCACAGCTGCATCTTATTTTGAGCGAGATGGAAGAAGTAATCGTTTCGTTAAACCAGCATTCTATAATGGAACCGAAAGTAAGAAATGTTATTTGTTAAATTTACTTAATATGTATCTCTTTTTCTTTCTTTCTTATCAAACTTTTGCTCTTTTAAGGTGATTGGTTTCACGGCGTACACACTACCGAAGAACAGCACTGAATCGATAAACAAGCAATTTTTTAAAAAGAACAAGTCTTTAGTTAATTCCCAATATACAAATAGTCGGCAGGTGAGCCACAGGTGCCAGCTCGAGCAGGGTGGTTACCTGCTGGTACCTACGACCTTCGAGCCGACTCAAGAAACAAGTTTCACGTTACGAGTCTACAGCAGTAAGCCTCTAAAACTCAAGTAAGTATGCATTTACCGCTGTCACATACATACGCGCGCATGAGTGGCATAAAGGATCGTATGGTCGTGCATATGCATCTTGGTACATTTAATGTACAGCATACATTAACTTGTGCAAAAGTATGTTATATTTATCCGCTTTCAACTACAACTTTAGCATCTCTCGAATATATTTTAAACGAATCAAATGCCTGTTTCGTCGAGGCACTATCTTTTGATAGCAAAACAATACAAATCGAGAGTTTTATCGTCAAGTTTTTTTCTGTTTTGTACGTGCACACAATTATCGTATATTTTATTATCAAACGTTTTATTTAGAATATAAAATATATATATTTTTTATTATACAATTTTAATAAGCTTGAAATAAATTTGAAAAAATAAATAAGAAAATTTTATTTTATTTGTTAATGTTTCAGATTGTTAGACACTCCGCCATCGTTAATGAAATCAGCAATTGTCAAGGCACCTCCTCTTGAAGGAAAAGGTTTCTCTCAGTATGAAGCTGTGTTTCTACAGCTCGCCGACGAGCATAGAACCGTAAATGCCTTCGAGTTGCAGGAGCTTTTAGAAGCCTGTTTACCGAATGGTACGATGCGACATTTCTTCGTCATAAAATATATAGAAAGTCTCGCCAAGTAGAATAAACTATAATGGCATACAATGCTAATCTAATAAGTATTTTCTCTTTAATTTACAGATTATATTAAAAGTTGTGCCTGCATGGAAGTCTGCCGACAAGTAGTACTTACTATGGATGTATCCTTTCAACAAAAAATTTCAATCTCTAATGCTTATTAATTTCCAACATGTTTGTCTCGATGTTATAAAAGTATACTATTTCTAATCTTACATTTGATAAATATTTAGTATTGATAGAAAGTAGCTTTATATTTTCCATAATTGATTTTAATAGGCTGATCTTGAATGCCAAATTAAAAAAAGGGTATATTGAAAAATTATTCATTCTTACGCTTTAGAATCTTATATAATAACATTTGATAGGCTTAGAACTTTACTACAATGTATTAAAATCTTATATTTTAGAATTGTAGACCATTTCTTTGTTTAAAATGTAAGATTTCAATACACCGTAGTAATAAAAATGTACATTTTAAAGTTTTAACCTAACAAATGTTATGATATAACATAATAAGGCATAAAAATCGATAAAATGTATTGTACATTTTAACATTTTAGACCATTTGTTTTTTTAAAACATAAGATTTCAATAGATTGTCGTAAAATTCTAGACTTACTAAATGATTCTATTATATGATTCTAAAGCATAAAAAGGAATAAAATGTACATTTTAGTCATTTTTATCTCTGTCATGTTATGTTCTATTTATTTAAATGACAAATGTTACAAGCAATAGTTTCCTTACATGTTTTGTATCGGTAAATAGAGCTCCGGAAGTGGCCGGCTAAAGTTCAACGACTTTAAAGATCTTATGTGCAGTTTAAAGTACTGGCAAGCTGCTTTTAAGAACCATACGAAAGAAAAGACAGGTATACTCAAAGCGGAGAGATTGCGCGATGCTCTACTGGAAGTTGGTACGTAGAGAGAAAATGTAATACACGACGCTGCAGAGTAAACATTCTATTTTGTCTTTGTGTAACTAAAGCTTTTATCTCAGGTTTTCAATTAAATACGGACGTATTATCCATTTTGATTCTTCGATATATGAGGAAAGATGGAACTCTTAGATTCGGTGATTTTGTTTCAGCGATATTACATTTAAGCGACGCATTTGGTACGTTTATTATGAGGTGTTGAATTTATTTTTGTATAATATATTTTATACATTTTTTAAAAATAATTTATATTAATTCAATTTTTTGCATTTATTTAGGAATATTCGAAAGTAAGGATCCTTTGCAAAATGGAACGATAAAATTAAGTTTATCAGAGGTATATAAATTTTTTATCAAGTATTTACTTTTATAATTACGAATTATTAAAAATTACGTATTATTAAAAACAATAAATAATAATCTTGGTTTTCATTTACAGTGGCTGAGATCGTCTTTGATGTGTTAAAGTGTCAGTCCGCCTGAAATGTGTACCTTGAATCATCTGTAAATAACATTGTTTTTCATTTCGACATTAAATGTAAGTTTTAGCCATATTAACAATTAGCGACCGTGCCCATCTATTTACACATTGTAAAATAATGTCATTAATTTTTATATTATCAATGATCATCATTGTCTTTTCATGTTATCATGTTATGATTGAGAAGATATGTATAATACGTTGCTTATATAAGGCTGTCGCACAATAAAATTAAGTTTATTTTGCATAATTTTTATATATTTTTAATATATAATTATATAATTCTTGTATATTTTTTATTAGATATTGATGCACCGAGTTATTCAGAAATATACAGAAAGATTATTGTGTTTTTAAAAGTGTTTCACAGGTAAGTTTATTTTACTTTATTTTAAAATTTTTTATGCATGCAATGGAGAGGAAGAAATATAGCAAAATTACAATAGAAACATTTATTTATAGAATTCGTTCGAGAGATACAACGGAACTTTTGATATCCTAGAATTTATCACCTACTCCCAACGGCGGAGTAAGGTATAATCCGCGCAAATTGATTCATTCCTTGTCCGAGTCATCGACTCGACACTCACATGTTCTGAGATCTGAGGTTTCATTTTGCGCGAATTATATAATAAGTGCACACGAGACACAGATAGGTGAACGGCGATATGTGAAAATTGCCAAGAACAAGTTGACATAATAGAGGCTTTGTCTATAGCTTGCCAGTCGTTCTGGGCAATTTTAAATATTCCGTCGAAGACTTTAGATGATGCTTTGATCAAGGAGACTACCGACTGCACTTTAGCGCAGTCCGGTATAATACGTCGAAAAACACGTACGTCCGTATCAATTATGTCCTTATCGACACCTGTTACTGCGAGCAACATATTCGGATTGTACGTGACTCTCGATTTGATAATCTGGTGAACGTAACTCCGAGCAATATTGTGCAAGCAAAATCTGTGCAAAACTAGAATGACTTTTGCTGTACAAAATACGAGTAATCTTAATATCCCGCGGCTTTGATATGTGCAAGTTTGAGATTAAGACTAGAAACTCCGGAGATAGATCATTCGTTCACCGGCGATTTCAATAAGAATCATTGCAATTTGGCACACCTTCATCATTTTCAGGTATTAAAAAGATAATGCTAGTATGTCGCCCTTATAATATATTACACATTTATTAATTATATATTAATGTGCATACACAATAAGTTTCAGTCTTGAAATAATAAAATAACTGCAAGAAGGAGCGTATAAAAATAATTTTTAAAAATTTTATTTAAAAATTTAATAAAAATTTAAAAAAAGGCAAATTTATGAAAATACATCTTTGCATATAAATACAATCAGTTTTCACATAAAAAATATAAATAAATTTTCTGAAATATTTTAACGGACAGAATTGGATTTTAAGAATAAGCTACAACAAATAGAAATGTATCTATAAATACAAGAGAGATTTTATTAATTTTTATGAACATCGTGTACGCTGCTCGTAGAAACACGATATCGATTTCTCCTTCTACAAACAGTCACTTTGTAGAATACGTGTTTTCGTCGGTGCAATGAAGGGAAGGAAGACGTTCAAAGGTATATAGCCGGGGTTCATAGTTTCACACACATATTACGACCGTTTCCAAGAGAGGAAGACATCGAAGTTTAGAAGGTCTCGTGCATCGGCGCAACGACGCTTTTCTTTCACGCGAGTATTGGATGATGCTCAATTTATCGTTCAGATATTTACATGATCGTGAAAATGTTTATAGCAAGATAATAGAAGTCTTAAAGTAACGATAAGTCGATTAACGATTCACTGGGATCTTATTGAATAGAAAAGTCTGTGTATTATTTTACGGGTAATTTACGGCGACGAGCAGATCATTTTGGAACTAACAAGTTATAAACTTGTAACTTTTATAGCTTAAACCGTTAGTTAAAGTGGCGTGATTTAAGCTCGGTGTTATACTAAAAAGCAATTATTTTTAGATTGCTGTTAATTTTGCACTATTTAAACAATAAATTTTTGTAAATACAGAAGATGATTCAAATCTTTATCTTAAATTTTTGCTGATAATTTTATAATTTATTGGCAAATTATTTCTCTTATTTCTTACACCGCGCGAATATATTTTTTAAATGTAATTTTGATATGAAAAAATAATGTAGTGTAATATAAAATTTTCTTTCCTTTAAAGAAGACTTTAAATCGATACTCGCTACTCGTCGCCTGTGTGAAATAGGATATCGAGGTAGGTTTATTTTGAGCCTTCGCAAATGTCGACGTTTAATTGAGCTTTCGCACGAGGTTCGAAGAACTTTTGCGAGCGTAAAGGTCGCAGCAATCGAGATTATTGAATTTTTGCCTTGAGCCGGCGCTCGGCGTGTCCGGTTATCTCACGGCCATGCCCATCTGCGTGGAACGGTTGTGCAGGCATAAGATTAATTCGCATGTCGTCGGGCAGTGCGTATAGTCGATCGATCAGACTTCCGTGACCCTTTGCACAGAGTTAATATCCAGAGCGCAGTTGCCCTTCGCGTCCGGCGAATCTGGAAGGTATTCCTCGGACGGCGTAATTCCCGCAGTTCTCATGTCGTCCCTCACACGCTCTACCTGGTGTAATAGTATGAGGATTAATTATCATAACAATGTTAAAATTATAATATTGTACTTTATAAAAATCGTTGTTTACGAGTTCGGAAAAAGAGTCTTGTGATATTTTCCGAGCTACTTTTTATGCTTATTAAAAATTATTATAAGCTCATGCTGCAAGATAGCGATCACCGCATGATGGAAATTTTCTATTATCACCTCCTACGCTCGTGAAATATTTAAGGGAGACAATTTATGATTATGAGCGAGAAAAGTTATATAGTTGCGCGGGCGTAGTGTGGTGTAGTGATCTAGTAACATGCACGGCAGAGTTATGGCGTTATTAAAGCTCGTCAGAACGCCACGGCATGTATGTACAACTGCACCTTAGACCTTAATCGACTCTAACCTGTGTGAGGACTCGCAGTAAATTCAAGCCGGCGACTTTCTTTAGGTCGTGCACATTCCACTTGCCACTCCGGAGAAGTTCGGCGAATAGTTCGGGGTACTTCGATACGTCTTCGAGACCGCGCGGAGTTCTATGAAGAAAAAGATATCTTCAATGTGTACATAGTTGAAAATATTATTTCAATAGTCTGTAAATTGTACTTTTAGTTTACTAAAGAAAATATCAGAATAGTTTACTAAAGATTAAACCGTAAGTAACAAGTTGAAGTTTCGTCAAAGGTCCTTTGAAAGTTTGTGATTGTAGTTAGATGAATAAATCCTACCGTAAACTACTGCTGAAGCATTATTGCATGCAAGATATTTAAGGATTAAGGTTTTTGATATAAGAACACTTTGATAAAAGTTATGATAAATTAATTCCAAGTCGATGTATTTAATTTCCGACGTACTTGTTGATGCCGTCGAAATCCCCGCCTACTCCAATATGGTCCACGCCAATTAGGTTCCTAATATAGTATATATGCTCAGCCACGTCCGAGACGCTAGCTTGAGGTCCGCATTTCACGAAATAATTGTAAAACGTGACCATCACCAGTCCGCCGTTATCAGCCTGGAAGCAAGCACGTAATGATATAGAATAGAACGCGTAATTCCGCGCGTAGTTCTGTGATTTGAACGTGCTTCGCACCGCCACGCTGGGAATTTCAAGCCGGCTCAATGAAAGGTGTAACACGTAATTTTACGCCGGTGCACAGGGAAAACTATATTCCGACCGCGTGCCTTTGCTTCAAAAAAACGAAATGTACAGCCCCAGAGGCGACAGAGGGATCGATAGAATCGACGAGCGCCAGAAGGTAGACCTCGTTATCGTTGGTACCGCATTCACGGTGAGTCTCGGTGTCGTTAATTTTCGACCTTGATAATTCGCCTCTTAACGAGCCGAAGCGAACCGGGTGCTTCTTAATGGAGCACGAAACTCAACAATAGAAAAGAATTGCCGCCGGCAAATGTTTCGTGCTGCTATTAGAACTCTAGCCACCGTCCCGAGATAATTGTCTGCCAGTAAAAAAAAAAGATCCACAAAGATAGAGGAAGCGGAAAGGATTTTATCTTCGTCACGTCGTGTTGCTTTTTTGTACCGCCAATCGTTTATTTTTGCGACTGCAGAGCGCAAATTTTGCCGCAAGCAAATTGATTACTGCATTAATTATTCTTATATAATTATCGGTGCTGTAGTTATTATACTGCAAAATATTTAATATAAATAAAATATTTCATAATATTACCATAATATTTATTTCATTTTATGTCTTTTATTCAAATTTTTTGAAACTTATTGCAATTAAAAGAATCTTTTTTTTTTTAATTTTAATAATATACGTATGGAAAGTTTTTTGAAATATACTTGTGCTATTTATTTTTTTCTATTTTAATATCAATTGTTTTTTTAATTATATCGGAGATCTTGCTTGAATTATATGTACAATAGAAAAATTCTGTATTAACAAAATTAAATTAGTTTTGCTGATTATATAATTTTACTTACCAGTTGCTTGAGAATATCGTCGGGCACATTTCTGGAGGAATTACAAATGGCGTATGCTGAGGAGTGTGAAAAAATGAGCGGCGCTTTACTGACCCTTAGAGCATCCCTCATGGTTGCCCTCGCAGTGTGGCTGAGGTCTATCAGCATTCCGAGTCTATTCATTTCTTGAACTACCGCCTTGCCGAATTCTGTCAAGCCACCGCCTGGAAGATATATCGATGTTATTTTATTTCTTACACTCTTCTGTGAAGATTTACATTAAAAAGGTCGCGAGGTAAATCTCTTAAATTAGTTAAGCAGTATAGCTATTGTACATTGTTTATTCTCGGTCTTTCATAATTATTACCATATTACCATTTTATAGAGCAAAGTGTAAAGATAGATATCAATTTTATGTAAAAAATCTTTATATATATATTCCGTGATTTATTACAAAAACGATAATTAAAAGGAAACATAAAGGTAAAGATATTTGAAGTTTTTATTGAACGCGTTGTTGTTTACAAAATTAATATTATAAATGTTTATAATTAAATCGGCAAATTTCAGCTTTGCTCACTCTGAAAAAAAATTCACTTGAAACTTTCGTTTAATTTACCAGCTTCATCGTCGTCCGCCACTGACGAACTTTGCGCCCATGGTGTGTTGCAGGTGTGCGTCAATGTGAGATACCGTACACCCAACTGGTAAAGCGTTCTTAAAACGGCTAAACTACTTCCTAGACTATGTCCACCCTCCACTCCAATTAAAGAAGCTATTCTGCCTCTCCCATGGGCCTCCAAAATCTCTAGAAGTCAGAAACATGGTTGCGTAAAATTGTCGCTTTTCGATCTCGCCAAATGATTTTGGAGAATCTTTGTCCAGCGACATTATACGTCTCTCATTACGACGAACTGCACTTACCCCTTGATGATGCAGCGAACTGCATATGCTGGGAATATTTTTCTATGAGCCTCTTAATGAGGTCTACCTGCTCTAGAGTCAGCTGAACCGCGTTGAGATGCTGAGACTCGCACGGAACATAAGCGGCCCAAAACTAACAAAAACAGAAAAAATATTTTTATAATTATCGAAGAAGGTTGCGTCAATAGTTAGAGAGAAATCATATTTTTTTTGCACATTTGAGGGCAAATAACAAAAAATTCAGTACGAAAGAGATATATATGTAGAATGCATACGTTCATGTATATTTAAATAATTTTTATTTTATTTTTCAACAAATCTATACGTTCCAATTTACATTGACAAGCTAATAAAATTCACATACTGAAAAAGAAAATATTGCGATATATTTTATAGTAAAAGTAACAGTTGTGAAAATTTCATTACCCTATAATAGATGATCGCAAAATGCTGAACCCTAATTAAAAAAAAATTCTTCTGCGTTTAGAAATTTTATCCGTCGCACAAGTCCTCACGAATAATCATTTTATTTTATTACAACAAAATTTTTTTTATTTGGAATACTAAGAGGAAAGTACTATATTTTTTATACACAATATTATTTTGAACGTAAATCTCACCAGCAGAAATACGTAAAAAGAAGGCAGCGAGATTGTCATATTATTTTATTTTAAATCCCAAACGAGAAATATTTCCTTTTAAATCACTATCATTTTTAGAATATATGTGTGCGTGCAAGCATGACACGCGCTTAATGCTCGCATCATTCAGACCTAACGAGCTCTTGAGTGCTCGCATGCGATGATAATCGATGCATTCAATCCGTCACGCTCATAATATCGCCAACACCCGAAACCCGTCTAGCTGTCTCTAGTATCGTCGCTGGGATATTCGAGCCTATATTGCTTATGGCATAGTAATATAACTCGTATTTTAAATTGTGTCAAAGCCAAAGTTAATGTCCGATAATACGAAGATTTTATATTTTGTGAAAAAAACTCGATAACTAATATAATAATCAATCAATAATATTTTTTATTTTAATTTAAATTTTTATTACTAGAGTTGCAATAGATAATAATGCAGTTTTTAAAATTATTTATTATTTAAAAAGCTTCAAAACTTTACTTTATTACTTTATTAAAATAAAATTCGAGCATTTTAAAATCCGTTGTTATTTTATTTTAGCCAAATTGTTTTTTCTGTTTATTTTTATATATAGGTAACCGCTGCAATATCAATGTTTTTCAATTACCTGACCACCGACCATGCCCTGCCGCAGTCTGACCAAGTCCGTCTGGCTCCAAGAGCTCTTGCTCCAAGGCGCGATTTGGCGCAGATCCTTATCGAATTCAAAGTCCGCCAATTGACTGTGGAGAAACTTCCGGATGTTCCACGGTAGATCATTGTGACCGTCGATCAAAGGCACCTCGGAAAGAACCTGTCGAACGGTTTCCAATCGCTCACGTGGCGATGTCAGATGAGCGAGCTCCCCATCTGCTGGACGTGGCCCGACTCTGCCTACCCAGGTGCCGATCGACAATATAATCACGGTTGCTGTCCATACACCACTCTGGCCGCCACTCTGCGTAATACAATAAATAACAGATTAATCTTTACTGGCTTTTGGCTCTGTGTTTGTAAGATAAAGAAATAGATCATTTTTTTATCGTTCGAAGCCCCGGGAATTTTCTCGAAACTTCCGGCAACTTTTTTGGGGCCTCGAACTATAATTTTTTTAGTAGATTTTTAATGAAGATTCAGTATAAAATACAGAAAGGCTTTTTTCCTTAACAAGCAAAACGTATGTAAATCTTGCACTAATTGGAATAGAATTAGATATGCAATGACTAGCTAAAAAATAATGATGTAACTTTTTTGTTTTTATAATAGGTTCTTAATATTAAAAAAAATCACTTATTTATGGAATAAAATATCAGATATGGTTTAAAGTTATTAAACAACTGTTTAAAGCGTCATGTAAAAATCCATTTTTACTCAAATGTGGATAAATATAGAGCTTTTATTATCAGAGTTTTTGTCAAAGAGGCTTTTGCTGGACAATTTATCCGACAAATTGTCTGGCGAAAAAATGACTTTAATAATAGCACAAAGCCGGTTAATGGAGTGCCATAAAAGTTTTTCTTGATATATGTATTTAGTGCGATATTCGAGAGTAACGTATTGTTCCCGCGAGATTACCTCGCGTAATGAAGATAGACCGAAAGGGAAACAACACGGGGAGGAGGATATCTGCGGTCGTGCACCGAGTTCGTTCCGCGTTATTCCGCACCTCGTAACCTTTGAAGCTGAAGATCTCAGAACGAGTGATACTTTCGAGAAAGAGACACACAGCTTTGACAAGGATTATAAATTATTAAGCCCTGCTCATCCAAGCGATGCCGGTGGATGTTTGCCTGTCGCCGAGATTTGCAATTCAGAGAACGAAACAGTGAATTATTTCTCGAGCGAGGTATCAAAGCTCTCGCTGTTCACTCTTCGAGCTTCTCTCCTTTGCCAGCTCGGCAGCTTGTAAATACGGAGGAAAACCATATACGATAGCCGAGATTTAACCTTTGCTGTGGGTAATCTGTAGGACGAACTGTGATACGTTCGCGTGTGTTACACGGATTACATGAAAGAACCGGGCACAGATGAACCATGTCCCTTTGTCCCATACATTATTCTGTTTATGGAGACTGTACATGGAAAGAAAAAAACTCACCAGACAAAGCAAATCCTCTGAAAAGTGATTGATAGTCTTTCGTCCAATAATGATAAATTATGAAAGAAAGTCATTCATCGCACGTTATTTACGTCGAAAGCAAGTTTATACTTTTGCTCTATCAAGCGTTTGATGATTAAGTAAAATCTATCTATCGACAAGAACTCTTTAATTTTTAACTTGTAAGATAACAAGTTTTTTTTTCAGCTCTGTTTATATCTCTATATTTCGCGCGGCAGAGGATTGGATATATCGAGTCGAAAACACATACATGCGCGAGATTCAATCGCACCGGAAAATGTCCGCTGCAGGAGCCGAGAGATTCGTGTACAAGAGGGATTAGCTCAGCTCGGCGCTAGCCGTGTACAAAAGAACGAGAATTACTTGAGTGCTGAGCAATGTCGTTTAACTGTATCCACTGCACGACCAAACGGCGACCCGCGCTACTCGTTGACCGCGGGAATGCGGTCTGTTCATACTCGGCTAGCCATACCGTCGTTTTCCGCCCCGGCCAGTTCTGAGAGAGCTCCGATGTTGTTTGAACTTCCGGCGGTCTTACGGAAATATTTGCGCGACGATAACTTTCGTTGGCAATAATCATTAAGGAATTTGCCGCTCATCGCACTGTATTTTCATAGCATTCCACCATGTTATTCGGTACACAGCTTATGGAGCTCTCTCATGGTAATTAAACAATAATAATACGGTTATTGAAAGTAATTATTGAAAATTTTGCTAAGAAGTAAGCTTAAATGCTTTTTATTATCATCTTATACATATTATCTTCTAAATAATATAGCCTTTAAAGAGGTAAAAATTTTAAAAAGTATATGACTTAACATGAGAAAAGCATTTTTTATGACTGAAAAGAATATTTGTTTGACATAAAAATTTTATTTAAGCATTAATTGATTGCCTATATATATGTATAAAGTAATATGACGTGATGATCGATAAAGACTTTCTTGTCCCACGTGAATTTAATGGAGCAGACAAAATATCGAAATGAGATATAAATCTACTATGAGGCAACCCACCGTTCAATGATTAATGAATAGAAAGTGATTTAATGCCACATGAACGATATTGTTGAAACCCTACGCTCGCTGGTTCGAACGATTATACGACGCTCGTTCGATCCTATAGACGACTGATATTGAACCGAATCTATTCAGTCGCATCATCGAACAGTAACGTTACAGTTGTCGCACGTGTCACGTTTAGCTTTCACTATTAACGAATCGATATTAATTTTAGTTGCTTCGAAATAGAATATATATGTCTTTTACAACAACAGTATGTGTGTGTGTGTGTTTAAAGAAATAAAAGTATACGATTGACAGTATAAATTTTAAACTATACGGCTCACCAATACATTTATCGCTAAAAACTATTCAAGAGAAATGGCTATGCTTAAAATACTTTAAGCGTCGCCTGCTGCAGCTGCACTTTCATTAAAAAAGTAGGAAATACATTTTGCATGAGCTTATAGTCTATCCTCGTTAATATCCTCGAGTATAAAAGCGGAAGTGCTGAAGGGAAGTTGGGAAAAGAGGCTGGAACAGCAAAGAAAGTCTCGAACTGGCTTGCATCCAAATGTCGACTGTAATAAAGGACCGTATTAAAAAAGAGCGCGGTTGTGGCAAACCATCCACTAAATGCGTTCCATGGGCATGTTGTGCACTGATGTTTTTCAAAAATTCAATTTCTCAAATTATTTATTAGATCGCTCGGCTTCTTAGTGCTTATTGTTATATAAGTCACTAGAATATATAATTAATTAGAAAAAATAATCTTATTCTGTTATTTCAGACCTGTCATAAATGTATTTGTTTCTTTTGTAATCGGCGTGCTAAAGAATCATTACTTATCACAATTATTACTTATTTCCGTATGATTAGCACTTTGACGATGAAAATTAATACAGGAGATTGTATACGCATGCATCGCTGTATCACACATATAGTTATATTATTTTGTTCTTCCTGTATGAATGGATAATTTGATTTTATCTGCCCCATCGAATGAGAAAGGTTGCCAAGGGTTAAATTGGGCGGTTGGCGCAATCCGATATTCCACGCTCGTATGCGGCCGCGCAATATTGCTCGTTTCATAATTAACGCGATCAATTTGGACGATCGGCATCGTTTGAGCGTAAAAAAAGTGCTATAGCCGATTTAAGGCATGATCTGAATTTTAACAGTCTTCTTAGCAGCAATAGCGAGCAGATGTGAAAAAGATTTTAACCCTATTAATCTTCGAATTCCAGTGAATATTTTATATTCTTATATTTATATAATTTATTTATATAATTAAAAGTGACACATATACAATATTCACTAAAAGTGACACATATACAATATTTACATGACAATATAAAATATTCGCTAAAAGTGAATATATAAAACTGTCACACATAATTACATTATTTTGTTTTTTTGTATGAATGGCTAATTGATTTTATCTGCCCCATTGAATGAGAAAGACCACCAAGGGTTAAATTGGACGGTTGGCGCAATCTGGACGGAGAACATCGTTATATTCGTTATTCAAGTGCTTGAACTGTGTATAGCAGAGCTTCAAAAGAGGTCATGCGAGGCAAACTGGGTTTCGCAGTACTTTTAGGTTTCACCGGGAATATCCTGCGCGCAAGCGAAGGAGAGAAGCGAGGGAAAAATTACTTTGTAGCACCGCTCCCCCGGGGACATTGTAACGTTTGAAATTGCACCGCGGCGGCGCACGAGCTGCCACCGCGGGTGGAACTCGAAAAAAATTCTAAAAAAACAATCGGAGACTCTCGATCTTCCCGCACCCAAGCTTCGTCGGAGCCATTTCGCCGGGAGTCGCTGCTAGAAAGAAAAATTACTTCGAGATGTTCTTCCAAAGACGTCGTTCCGCCTGAACGGCGGCATGCATTTTAACGCGTCGAGAATTTATATGACACGGAAGAAGCGGAAATTTGCAAAATTTCTGCCATATGTCTCCCTTGTAAAATTATGCATTGCGTTCGCGCGAGATTAAGGCCCATTCAATGAAAGTATTTCTATGATTAGATTTTGTACGATGCACGGCGAGATTTATATAATTAAATGTTGTATTTTATTGTTGCTTGGAAAAGTCCCTCTCTTCTTATTTTTCAGATTTTCTAAAATTTTTCAATCACGATCTTTCAGATAGAGCGGATGCATGTAAGTGGAAACTCAGGGGCAAATGCACGAGCATAAGGCAAGTGAATCGGAAATTCTACGGTCGCAATTCATGTTACGTGACTGGCCGCAATATTTCATGGAAATTTCTCCAGGGATAGGAAGGTGAAGATGGCGACCGATGGTCAGGGAAATGATTCGTACGCTCTCGAAGTGAATCTTGTCGGAGAACACCAGAGATTAGACGCAAGAGCTCAATGAACACACGTGTGCAACGAGAATATTTTTTAAATATTCTCATTATTCGCGCATGACAAGACTTAATTATAAAAAGTGGGTTTGTTTCAAATATTTTAGCTGAAACAAAGAATTATGCAATATCTTTTATATCCATTATTTACCTTGTTTTTCCATCAGAAATGTCTCCGGCGTGTATTTTAAAGCGTGATACGTTCTTGTCACGATTGCAATTTTTCGACGCGTCCGAGCGCGAGCAGCCAGTGTGATTTGCAACGGTCACGCATTACACATGTAAGCAAAGCGCGTCAGTAGCAATATTCCCGTCAAAACTATGACACTTGTCACGAGGATGCGTCACGCTGATCTGTCATGCGGATGTTTTATGTTTCCGATATGATAGAAAAATGTCAGCGCGCTCGCGTGCAACCCTGCAAATGAATTACCCGACATTGCGTTCGTGATAATACGATGAAGTCAGCGAGTGGATTTACACGAATAACCGGTGTGTATTTTTGTAGGGGGATCTTTAGCTCCCTGGGAAAAAGCGGATGCGATTTTCGCACTATTCCTGTCGCCGGGAAAAATCGACGAGCGACGGTGCAAATGGATGGGATCGGGCGCAATCCGGAAAAGCATCGGTCGCGGAAGCTCCCGTGAAGCGCGATAGTCCTGCGAGAAAACATCAAGACAAAGGGATGGAAGAATCCATCCGCATGGTCCTTCCTTTTATTCCGCTCCGCTTCCTCTCTTTTTTTTTTTTTTTTTTTTCCTTTCAGTATCGTGACGTGTTTTGACTCCCGGGAATGCGCGCCGAATTGCAGCATCCTAGATTGTGGCGTTAGTAATCGATACGGCTGTTTCGACGGATATTCCACTACAACTGATAAATACCTCTCTCGCACATTTGGGAATTGGCGGAACTTCTAACATAAACATTGCAGATCGTATATCTGATCCATAATTTGTAGTATAGACATACATCAAATGTTGAAGAATGAATGCAACCGTGCAATTCCAACTCTAAAATAAATGCAGATAGCGCTACTGAATTATTAAAGAGCAGCTAGATGTTATTTTCTTCTGGGAAATAATTTTCTGCGGCTCATGGAATCGCGCAATCCTTGTTTCCGCGAATAGGCAAAAAAGCGCAGTGGTTAGCGGAGTGAGACACACGACCAAGAAACAAAGAATCAGGGACGGACGGAGATGGAAAAAAAAAAAGAAATGATAAAACTGTCGCTGAACTTTTCAGTCTCGAGCTCGGGAACTTTGTTATTTCCCTGGCAGCGAATTCATACGCAGTGAGCACGGCAGGGAGTGCAGAGGGTACAGTTTGCGTGGGGCGAGAGGGGATGGCGAACGCGGCGTAAGAAAGGATCAGACGTTGAGGGCAAGATGGCTCAATACGAGAACTTCGGGCGTGAAACTTCGAGATTGGAAATATTTCGCGTCGCTGTTTCTCTGCCCTACAGTCTCGAAGCCGCGCTTTGCGTTCGATAGCTTTGCCAGAATCCGCGTAAATCAACAGATTGGAACTTTTTCGCTGAGTACCTCATTCACTTTGTAATTCTGCCGTGTTATGACAGAGGTAGATATGCAGCGGGACCGTTATGTTTTACCTCTCTGATAATACTCAATTATTTAACGAGAATTCAATTCTATCGATGCAGTAATTGGAGAACATTGATAGGAATTTAACATAAAAGATGTGAAATTAATGACTTTTTTTTTTTTTAAACAATTAATACGACAAGAACGTATACATATGTCGAACAATAATAAGATTTTGTTCAAATTTCCATTTTTGTTTTTTTGTAATTTCTTATTTAAACGATTATAATTAAATATAGAGGGAAGTACGTTGAATAAATATTATTCAAGCTGCCACAGCAATTTTTATACATCCCTTCCGATACTTTGCTCTAATTGCTAATAAAAGTTCGTAGAAGCTTCCACGATGTGGAACGTTAACGAGTCTGCCTCATGACTCGATAAAGTCGCCCGGTTAACGTGGATTTGCAGGAGATATTTTTCCTTTTGCCTGCATCCAACCGTAAGCTTCGGTTTAAACTAATCTCACTGTGCTTTACCGCGTGCTACAACGCGCGATAGACGCGCAAAAGTGCGATTATAAACTATATTTCTGTTTTTTTCGTACTCTCTTTCTCTCTCTTTACCTCCCTCCCTTCCTCCCTTACCCTCTCTCTCTCGCGCGCGCGTGGGCGCGCTTTTTTGCGACTCGCGCTCTATATAAATTTGTATAATTTTTTTCCTTTTTAGCAATTTGAATTGCCGCTGCTAATTAGTCGATTAATAAGTGTGCACAGCAGCTCACACGGAACTGCATATGTACTACAGGTATGTTCGTTAATGCGATAATCGAACGATTTCATTATAAACTTCCATATCGCAGCCTTTAACCGTCTTCCTGTTAAATAATTATCAAATTACTACTGATATATTTTTACTTCAAATCGTTGATTGCTTTTACATAACGGAGATTTTTCTCCTTCTATTTTAGCGATCGACAACAATAATCGCGAATTGAGCCAGTTTTTAAGATGCAATACGCATTGTAGTTAACTTACACAAAGGTTAATTAAAAGGATTTTAAAAGTACGTTATCGCGCTATTAATATGTACATATTAATTTGTTTTTCACATTCGATTGACTGGGAATCGCGACGAGTTAATTAAAATAAATCTGCATTATACGGACGAATACGGAGCGCATCGAAAGTATATTAGAGCGGCGGCTTATTGAGGGAAAGTCGATCTATTTTCTATAACGTAGGATATCAAGTGCACGCATACATCGACTTTTTTTCAAATACGAATGGAATAGAATAAAACCTCTTTGTGTATTTTTGCGTGACGTCAAACGAACTTTTAACTGCACGCGTGTTTCTTTGGGTCGCTTTTTCGTAAAAAACGTCAAAATTCAAATCTGTTATCCGCAACGATCGAATTCAATTTGCGTAGTGATATAGTTCTATGATTAATATTCATACGGGCGAGATAAAATTCCGTCTAAAAACGTCGATACAGCGTAGGTGGTGTTTTTTCACTCAAAATCTATTTAAAAAAAATGTTCGCGTTCACATCGCGGCTAAAATTTACACGTAGAATGTTGATCGTGCTTAACTCAGTGATTCAACGTTCGCTTGATAGTTAACACCATTATGTTGCAGGAAGGATAACGGATTGACGGGCTCGGAAACCACTTTGATACAGTACCGGAGTTCTGCGAGTTTGAAATCGATGGTGGTGAACCGCATCTTCGACGCACGAATCGCGCGATCTAAAGTTTGCCAAACGCCTGGGGGCTAAAGGAAACTTGATTTCCGATAAATTTGTGGCATACAGTAGAAACCGAGCAGAACAAGTAAAATACGATCTTTTTTTTCGGAAAATCGTGTTGACAGATCGCACAGTTTTTTTGCTTTACCGTCAAAAATAATACAAGAATGATTTGCGAATAAATTGGATTTTTTCATTAATTAATAAGAATAACAAGAACAGCCTACATTAAAATATTATACCAAAATATAATAATTGTATTATTAAATGCTTCAATATGAAATAAAATTGTTTTATACATTTCCATACATTTTTTATACATTTCCAAAAATGTTTAAAATTGAATTGGCAAAAATTTTGTTATCTAATTCTCATTTGCATTGAATGTCTATTTTGATCGACGTGTATAAATACTGGTTTTTTTTTAAAGAAATAAAATAATCAAACTCTCTACATTGTATTGATAGTATATGAACAAGATTTCTGACTTTTTATTTTTTTAGGCATATGTGGAAATGTCTAACTCCGCAAATGCCACGCGCATGAAACATGAGGGACATGCGTCTTCGACAGTAGTAGGACGCAAAAACACAAAAATGTTTTGCTTACGAGAACAGTCGATTGCACTCGTGTAACGACTTTCTGCAGTTGGATAGATTGAAATGTGAAAATAGCGCTGAGCTTTGTGTAGGCAAACAGGAAAACAAACCAGCCGGGTATCGGAAAAGCATACGGTGCTTTCAAATGTGAAATATTGTTGCATGGATTCGCTCGGTACGAATTTGCGCACCCAATTCAGTGCTACTGCGGAGATAGTTATGGGAAAAGGAATAGCATTATTATTTTTATTTACGGGACTCATTTTACATTGAAATTGAGTCGTTTATAAAAACCGTCGCTTGATTATAAATTTTTCGTTATTCAGAATTTCATGTGAATTTATATCGAATATGAAGTAGATATCATTTATTTTTTATATCTATTTTTTTTTGTATTTCCTTAAAAAATATGTTTACAAGAAGAACCGCTGTTCAATTTATTGACACATGGTTCAAATAGTAAGCACAACTTTTGGGAACGCTCGTAAAAATAGCAACAATTATACTCTTCTGTAGAAAGAGTATTCGTACAGAGAAACGGCTGCCATTGGCATAATTTTCGCTTATTGATATCTCAGGAAGCTATACGTATTGTCAAGTGTAACTCAATATTATCCACACCGCAGGATACACCGCAGTATTCGAGTAGTAGCGACGCGAGTAAGGCCAGACACTCGTGGCGAAGTTATGCGCAGCATTTGCCCGCGAGGACATAACTCTGCGCGCAAAGTTGGCAGAGAACAGCGTCGGCGTCCCTTTCGTGCTGGAATAACAAACCACCCACGTTACAACTCGGAAGCGCCAGAGATGGATGCTGAATTCGATTTAAGCCAACGCTGTTAGCGCTCGCTTCCGTTAGAATTTTTTATTCATACTTTGGACAATATAAAACATATACGTAGAAGTGGATGTTTCTAGATATCGCTGGATTTTTGCACTTTATCCAAAATAACACTCAAATTTCAGTTTGATTTAAGTAAAAAATATATTGTATTATGAGGATTGTGTATGTGTATTGGATTATTGTATTATCCATATTGCATTTGTGTTTGATAAATATTACTTTATTTTACTTAAAGTTAAATAAATTTTGTTATAATTACAAATAATTTACTTTTTATTTTAACTTTATTTGAATTTTTTTTCTATCTTTTTATTAAATGTATTAACATCGTAATTACATTTTTCTATTTTTTTATGTCCTATTAATAAATTATAAAAGTGCAGCGAGCTAATATTTAATTTAAAATGTAATTTTAAATTGAAAAAGTGCACTATAGGTATAGAAACGTTAATACTTTTTTTCCATGTCAGGTGGCAATATTACTTCAAATAGAAATCGACGTGCTTTCCCGGGTTCTGGGCCAATGATATTGAAGGGCAACATACCAAATCATATATATACGTGCCGTAAGCTTGAAGTCTCGGTCCGCGTGGCGCATTTTCAAATTCTGAGCGAGATAGATCCAACATGGAAAGAGGTTACGTCGTGCTCGTAATAGGACTTGCCTGAATATTACATCTATAACCGTTACGTCTGCATCGTCTACGTGTCTCTATACGGAATGTCAAATATCAATTTTATATAAATTTAATGTTGAATGTTATATAATATTTTTAAAAGATTAAATCTAGAAAGAATTTTTTTTCTACAGAGAGAGAGGGAGATATCTAAATTTATATCTTGTTTTTCAATTTATTTTTATCAGATAGATACTAAGTCGAAAAATTTATCAATCCAAGGCAATTAATTTATGACAATATCTTGGCAAGAGCTATGAAAATTCTTGGCATAAGACCCCTGTCGAGTTGCCCCCCCCCCCCACCTTACACAAATAAAAAAACAAATAGCGCAAAATTATAAGCTATTTATGAGCTTTCATATTCCGCAAATTAAAATTTTTGAGCTCGTCACGCTGAGCATGAATTTAATATTTTTTGTGGGGGGGCTGAGTCGATATCGACTCCGCTTAAGAATAAAAATATTGGATCAATCTTTGAGGTAGAATTAAGAGTTATTTATAAGCTTTTGAACTGATATAGTTTCGATTTTTAAGCTCACTCCCTTAGTCCTCAAACAACCCTTAATTGATGGAACTCAAGAGAGAAGTACTAAAAAAAGAAAAAATACATTATATTTCAAACGTAGTATAAAATTCCAAGAATAAATTTTTAAAATATGCGCATTTTGATTATTGAGTTGCAACCCCTTTACAAAAAAACCACCTCTCATCTTTCCGACACAGGAGAGAACTATACTTAAAATGAAAAAAATTATTTATTTTTCAACTAAATATCGACTCAGCTCTTCCACAAAAAACATTAAATTTATGCCCAGCGTGACGAGCTCAAAAATTTTAATTTGCGGAATATGAAAGCTCATAAATAGCTTATAATTTTGCGCTATTGGTTTTTTTATTTGTGCAAGGTGGGGGGCCAGCTCGACAGGGGTTGGCATAAGAATATTTTCATAAACTAAAAGCTAATAAATTTTTATAAAATATTTATTAATATATAGCAAAAATTGAAAATTTTAATAGTTTATAAAAAAAGTAGTTTAATAAATTTACATTTTAATTATAGATTATACAATTATATAAATAATTTAAAGATCAAGATAAAATGTATTCAGTACAATAGTCATGTTTCCGCTGAGGTGGCTGGAAATGTGTATTTACATGGCAAAACATACATATACGCGCGTACACTTTGAACGAGTCGAATGCTCTGGATGCGAATGCTTTGGCACAAATTTAGCACCTCAAGATAAAAAGATTTACACCTCAATCCACATTTATGTTTCCAAGGGAAACATTGTATATTTGTGATTTGTGGCTACACGCAACAAGCGAGAGTTTTACATAAAAAATTACACACTGCTCGAATAATCGATTAGGACTCGGTGATAGCATTCGTGATCCACACATTTCACAGAATAATTCATTGCGAGCAGATTCAATAATCCAACTTGGAAAGGGATGTAATTAAACGCCTTTTAATCCGTCTATTCATTCATTCGCAGAATGAACGAATTGCACGATTTGCGAAATTAGTAATCGATTGATGCGATCGAGTATTCGATCAAACAATCAGATTGCCGAACGTCATTCGTTATCTTCCCTTCGGTTCGTCAAAAAAGCCGAACGGTATGAACAAGTGTTCGTTACAATTTTCACATTTTCACTGAGAACAATATTGCGTAAATGCAACAAACGAACCCGTAAGCACGCAATAAATTCTTCAATTTGTCTACTAATTACAAATCGATGATGAAAAAATAAAGTTTGTTACATGACCAAGTTCGGAAATAGAAATGCAGCAAACTTGTAATTCGTTTGTCAGAAGTTCTTGCGGAAGCAAAAGTTTGCTCTTCCGTGTTCCTTTTTTTACGAACCGTTGTAAGGTTGAGTACATATGGTACGCTTTGCTGTTACAACAGTTTTTAATGAACCCGACTTGTAATCCTCGTGGCAACGATAGAAACACAATGATAACGTAGCAGAAACTGGATTTGGTGCAATCTGGTGGATTCAGTGTCCCACTTTTTTTGCAGTGTTACGATATTTGTCACGTTTTCTCCGCAAAGTTTAAACGTTTTCCGGAAATGACAAAAGAGTAAAATTTCAATTTTCCGTATTCGTAATGACAGCTGTTTAATTAATTCACTCTGGTAATGGAGATTATATTTAATTAATTATAAGTTTCTATAGAGTTCTTCGTTAATTAAGCAATTTATACCATATTACCTAATTTTATAACGCTATTTTAAAAAAGTTATTTAAGCAGAATATGTAAAATGGGCTGGAATACATCATTTTTTTTATCGAAAAATTTATTAATATTCCGTAAATGTTCACAAATTAATGACCTCTGTTATAATGAGTGAAGGATACCTCTTCATTGTTCACGAAATAACTCGTCAGCTTTCAACTAGAAGCACTTGCCGAAATATCGCTCATTATAAACGGTGTAAACGATGTTATTTTCAGCTATTCTTTTTGTCGCGTAGAACATATCGCGGCATTTCACGAGAATTTCGCATATATTTAGTCATTCGAGGCGCGTTATCATCTCTAATTACACATCACTCTTGCTAAGTACTTCTCATTATCGAGCACAACGTTGTCTCGCTGTGTCCTTGAGAAGCGCTCGTAAGAGCGACAGATCGATTTTCTTGCGCGTTCCAAGATTCGCACGGACCGAATTAAGTACCAGCACTTAATTATTTAATTGCCGAAGGGAAAAGACGATTGAGAGGGAAATCAGGAACGTGACAAATACCAGCCATCGTGCCGAGCTTTGCGAATCGTACGCTTATGATAATGAGGCTCGGGTACCTACGATAATAGCGTTTTCGCGTTCTTGTGCGTCTGAAAGCGATTTGCGGCGAAAAACCGCGTGAAGCAAAAGAATTTTTCTTGTAATAAAGAACTTTACGCTAAGAAATTGAAGATTCCAAAGTCAAAGGTTTTAAATTTCAGAAAATTAAAATTCTTCTTTTAAATTTCAGAATCCTTTGACAAAAGTAATATTGAGCAATATTAAGAGTTATTTTTATTTTATCACAATTTTTTATTAAATATTTATTGTAGTAAATAATGCAAATATACTATAACATTTTTCAATTTTTCTTTTATACATTCACTGTTTATAAGATTTGAGTATGTCAAAAATAAGATTATTCGAATATCGAATTATTAGCGTAATCCCTGTCTTTATTTCGCGTTCTCGCCGTGTTCATAACCGAGCTATTAAAGAAATATCATCGGGATTCACCGAGGTGGGACATAAATTACTAGTTCCATAGAACTATCGAGCATTCCATGCAACACGATCGAACTCAGACGCGGTCACCGCGTGCAACGGAAGTGCCTTAAAGTGCCCGCCTCGATAATAATTCCCCGGGAAAAGCCGAGTGGAAAAAAGGACGAACGTTTCGCGAAAGTTAGACACTCGTGACAAGGATGCGATAAAAGGGCCAAAGGAAATGGGTTGGCGAGGATGGGTGGCGAAAAGAAAGCGGGTGAGCCACGGAACTTTTAAACAGGTCACGAGGTCTTGTTCAAAAAGTCGTTCGTGAAAGCAACGCCCACGATATCACAAGAAAATTCCTCTCTTTTTTCGCCGGCTGCGATAAAGAAACGTCCGCGGAAACTTCAATAACCCTCACCTCCGCCTACGTATCCCAATATTTAAACAATGTTCCCGCCGCTCGATATTGTCTCGCATGAATGGACAACTCGCGGAAGCTGATGTCACTATAATAGCTTTCTTGTCCCTCGAGCGGATCTTGGAATCAGTTCCGATCTCGTCACGGCGACGTCGTATTTCTTTTACGCGCATCCTTTCGCGTCTCGCCGGCATATTAGATAGCCGCACGGCAGGAAATATCGATCGCTAATTTAATGCCTCTCCCGCTGAGATTGTATCGGAGGCACTTTGATTTTTCCGCTGGAGAGCATGTACGTCAGGCAACCGCGTTCCTTGAAAAGATTTTCTCTCTTTTTTTTTTGGAAAGATTTATTTTTTTTAATTTACAAAAGATATTTCTTCTTTTTTCTTGTTTACTCCAGTCTCGTCGGTATTAAATTATTAAATGTAATATAAATATCTATTTGTTAAAATTTTACTCACGTAATTGTATTTATAACAGTCGATAATACTTTTAACTTGTAATAAGTTCGAATTATGATAATAATTCTTTCTTTGTCACTGTCAAAGGTATTATAGGGTTCTTCCGTATTTTCTGACGGAGCTCATTATAACAAAGCACTAAGAAAACTTAAAGATTGGAGGTGTCTATCGGATCGACCCTGCTCGTTAAAAAGTTTCTTCAGCATCAAAAGTATGGGCACACGATAAAGGGTGGAAATTGATAAAAAGTCTTGGATCTTTCGAACATCTTTATCTAAGATTTATTCATAATTCCGCTTGCTACATCTTTTTTTTCAGCGCAAAAAGTAGAATTTTTTTTAATAAAAAGTAAGATTCTTGCGTGCTTATCTCTATATTATTTAACTAATTTATAAACAAAACTTTAGAGGTCTGATACAAGATACTTTTAATATTTATCACAACTTTTTAAGTTTTAATATTAAACAGATTACAGTTCGCGATTTTTGCAAAATGCAATTTTCCAGATTTGTTCAGAGACCTTTCGTGCAATTAGCCAATTAAAAATCTATAAATTATATATTTTGTGAAGCTTTTTCCTATCAACGTAACATTGCGAACTGAATATTGGCAGAGTTTCCGGAAATCACATTCCCCTCATTGAAAATGCTACGAGAGAAGCAAGAGTGCGACGAGAACAATCACCGCGGCGCGAAACTCACGTTCGATACTAATAGATGAGCTCTCGCTCTGCGTTCCTGGTGGATTAAATTATAATCTCACCCCGGATGTACATCGATAACGATGGCGGCGCTCGGTCGCTTCGTTACGAAGTTCCGTTCAAGTGCCGTATTCTAGCTCGTTCACACACGCGCACACATTCTGAGAGTCATAACATACGTTCAGGTTTCTCCACTATTTGTCGACGACTTTTCCGAAGTTCCCAATCCCGGTTCTAATTTACAATTCTCCGCTTCTCGTCTGATGCCACACAACGGTCATACATATTTAACCAACATGCGACTATTCGCCGGATAAAATTGTTCTTTCCTACCTTGCTCTGGCGCCTGCAGTTGTTACAGGAATGACAAAACCGACAGACTTCCCTTTCCTTTACCTTACATCTCGCCTCTCCCGTGCGAGAGTGCGAATGCCGGACGAGAATCACACAGTGCACCTTTAATTCATAATCAAGCTGAAGTTCAGCCTCCGCACTCGCGGCAAGGTTTTCTCCGGGATGAAAGACACCGTGTCTCTTGTGCAGGACAGAAGTTCGGGGCAGACGTTGTCTGAGCCAGAACATTCCCATTTTACTTTCACGGTTATTGTAGAATGGCTGAGCGAAGAGCAAGCCGCAGTGGTTTAAGGTTTAACAAAGCCGTGACACGGCTTTGATCCAAGTTTTCGTTAGCGGAATGGTAGAAGCAGAAACCGATGTATCTTCTAATATAATTTGTTGATTATATGCACTGCGGCGTCCAAAGATAATACAATATATGTTGATTTAGTAATTTCGAAACTGAAGACTTCGAGATCTTAGAATTAAAAATGATGGAATTTTTTAAATCTAAAGGTATTTATGTTTAAGAATATAAAATGTTTAAAAATAAAACACTAAATATTTTTAATGACGCAGTAACACTAAAATAACATTCAGTGAGATTAAAATCTGAAAATTAAAAATATCACTAGTCGCCATTGAATTGCTTTCAATTATATTAATTAATGTTAAAAGCACTGAAAATGTTTATAGCTGCATGCCAGAGTAGATAGTCACTCATATGTTAGTTTTTGGCAAATGCATTTTTTCTTGATCATACTATATTTACCAACGTGACAGTCGACAATTTTCAGCATGTTATCTACAAAGTATATAAAGTAAGGAAAAATATCGTGTGTTTATCAGACAGATTTAGGTTGATTTAAGTGTTCGTTTTAACAGCGCACTTTTGTATCATGCTCTCAGAAGCAAGAGGATGTAAGTAATCCTTTTTAGAGCGTTTATCGGGAGCTTCTCCCGGTATCAAGGTCCTTTAAAAGAAGTACCTTCTTTCTTGCTGGTCTACCTGGCGAAAGGTAATTCTTTTAAAGATCCATCACTCTCATAAATCTTCACCATATTCTCGTACGCTCGCCAATTTGAATCGCGAATAAGAAAAGTCGACTGCGAAAAAAGAACAGGACAGGCATAATTAATGACAGCAAAATGCATATCGATGATATTAAATAGCAATTTTGTATGAGATTTCAGCCCAGATTATCGATTATATATAAATAAATGATTGTATCGGAAATAAACGTAAAGATTCGCTTATTTTATCATTACGTTTTTTAAACTAATTCTTGTAGTAAAAGCGTTTCTCCATAAATCAGGCAAAACGTGCATTTCGTGATAATATATACGCATATATTACAAAGTATGAGACATCGTAAATCGTGCATGTCAATACCTAAGTAGACGCTCTAACTGGTTTGGTAAGTTGTTCCGAAGCCATAGTACAGTTGTGGAGACCGCTTGCCGAGAACGGCCAACGCAGAAATCAGCTTTATGCTGTAGTTTACATTCCGGGACTAGATATTCACGGTACGTGTACAAAGATACAAACGGACCTGCCATTAACGGGTTTAGGCGGGTCGCCATTGTACGGTAACTGGGTAATGGAATGCATGGTGGCTGTATATTGGTGGTTTCGAGATGGGTAATCGAAAATCAACCATGTCCTATTCTCGTAGTACGGAAGTGGTCGAATACAACAACCAGAAGATTGCGCCAAAACACTTAACAACATGATTGCACGTTGTCGAACATCAGTCTGTGGTCTCTCCATGTAGTCTCACCCATGTGGTCTCTTCATGTGGTCTCTTCATGTGGTCTCTCCATGTGGTTTTCCTCTCTTAAGCTTGCACGAATATGCGACAAAATAAAAAAAAATTTTATGTGTAACAAAATGTAAATCATAAAATTAAAATAGGATTTTTTAGCAGATTATTATAATATATGTGTATCAATTTAAAAATATTTGGAATTTATAAGTATTAAAAATGTGCAAATACTATTTCAAAATATTTCACAAATAATTATGATAGCAGTTATGTTAAATTAAATTATATTATATAAAAAAGGGATTTGCGCTTAAAAGATAAAAGTACAATATTATTGTGCTTTTATCAGCTAATTTCTTATGCTATCATTTATCCTAGAACTCTTGGTTAAATTAATTCTTTTCTGTTTGTTTATTCATTTTTGATAAGGTGCATAAGATTGCTGCAAGATGATTGCATGCGGTGCGTGCAATTCCCCTCAATACATTTCCCTATACTGGTGGCGCAATACGACATCTGCATAACTGCGGGTGCGATATTAGTATTAAATCTCAGTGTACCAGGGGTAGCGAAACATTGCTCGCAATTAGATCGAGACGTTATACGACCGCCGGACCGGTGCAATCTACAGTTTGCAACTTTGGCCAAGTCGTTGGAAGTCTCTGCCTTCCTGTTACCGCCTGTGTGTGCGGTGGTTCGGTTTACGCTACATGCAGGTACGCAAACCATAGGGAACGCCGCTGTGTTTGCTCGTAAACCTTGTGTGCACGCTCGGAAGCATTCGATGGACAGTCGTTGCAAATCCGCTTCGGCAGCGAGCTTTCGGTTTCGTACTTGTCTACGACTTTGGCGCTTGTTACGTCTCACTTATCTTCGTGACACATGTATCTGCATTTAATACTGCCATCAAGTTTCGCATTTATTCACGCGATGCGAATAGCGCTGCGCAATATTTGGACGCGTCGATAAATATACGATAAGAGAATTTAGTTCAAAACGTTTGATTTTATTACACTTTTGATATTTTCTTTATTTAATGTCAACATTAATCAGTGAATTTATATTTAAGATTGTTAGATTGTTTTATCACAGTAGTCTTTTAGTAATAATTTTCAAGAAATATCTTTTAAAATAGAAAAACTCTTTTAGATATAATACAGTTATCTAGTTTCTTTTATTATTTGTTCACGGAGACGGTCCATTTCTTTAGTGCAAATTCAACCACGTGCTTAAGTTCCCCAGGAAACCGCGCTCGACGTTGATAGAAACGATTAGCGGAATTAATGCAAATCTCAGAGGCAAACGTGTCATTTACATGTCTGATTACCCTCAAGCCTCCCACCGGTTACATCATCGTTGCCATATTTGCCCATCGGCGTTGATTGCTAGAGAGAATGTCGCGACCGCATAATTACGTTCCTAATCATGTTAACGAGAATTTAAGGGACCGAGTCGTAAATTCGCGGCTGGTGCGCGAATTGTTTGCGACAACTAAATCCCATGGTATATTTAATGTCAAATAAAGTCGCAAACTATACGTGACACAAGTCTGTGGGAAGACTAACAATAAGTAAGACGCGGAAAGTATATTGACAATGTTAACATGCATGGCATTATGTATATAAAAATTACTTGATAATAATTTAATAATTGCATTAATTAATTTAATATAATAATAGAATATACATATTGTAATATTACAGTAATTAAGAATATATGTGTATATTGTGTGTGTAATAGATTTGCATAAATTTTAATATGTTACTTGCTTGATTATTTTGCTATAATATTTACACGTAAATAAACTTTTATGATTAATATGTTAAACAAGCTCATCGAAAATTTTCGCGCCGTATTGCAGCGACACCGACTTCATCCGCGCTGATTATTGCTTTTTCATAAGCGACCGAGGCACCAGAAATTCGATTACCTAGTAATTTACCGTCGAGTAATTAAATTCTGCCGACGACGACGCCGGTGACGGCGGCAACCAGTGTCGCTTACTTAACGAAGGATGCTAGATGACGGATACTCAAATTTTGAACAAAGTGATGTACACTTGACTTGTCTCGGTGCATTTTTAACCGATTTTTTTTCTAATGTTGATCTATGAGCGAAAGAAATAAGAATTAAAATCATCTGTTACATAAAGAATGTCCAAGCTAGAAAGTATCTTAGGAAGAGACATTACGGGATGAAGTTTTTTTGCAATCTATTTTTTTTTTACTAAATATAATTGATCGTAATTTCGTATTTTTAATATTCAATTTTTTGTCGTAAGTTAGAAATGTATTGAAAATATGAAACTTACTTTGCGCAAGAGTTTTACGCAACTCGAGCTTTAAGAATATAGATTAATATGAAAAAAATTGTTTAATTAATTTTATAATAATTTTACTTTAATGCATTACACACTTTCGCGTATTTAGTGCTATGTAACTGTCTAATATTGAGTTTTATTAGAAGAGCATTAAACTTTATATTATATGCAAATGTTAATCGCAAATCAAACAGCCGCATTTAGGAATAATTTCACGATTTTCCATTGCGAGAATGTGAAAGGGAGCATAATTTCGGTTTCGCATCAGATTACGCAAGCGACAGTAATTTTACCGAAAAATTTAATTTTGCCGAAGTGCTTTGACAGTAACTTTGGACAGCAGGTGGTGCGCCGCGGAACAGGCATTTTTTGATTAATTTTATGAAGACAGGCGGATTCGAGTCTGTGCGTCATTTACAGGTTCAGCCTCTCGGAGGGACTTTCGACGGTCGCTCCTCTGCCGAGTCTAATAAATATTTCCTGAGGGAATTTAGAGGGCCACCCGACACGCTTACTCTTCTCGAGGGAGAACGAGACCGATCGCCGCGTAGCAGGTGCGCTCGATAATCGGTCTCGTCGCACTTCACGATCCTGAAGAGTCCCAGCGTCGGGGAACTTAAACGCTCCAGTCAATTGCTGCGGATGCAATTTGTCGCTCTCGCTCAATTCGAGTGAAGAGCTCGCTTCGCTTACGAAGCTTCGTCTATGAGTTTGCGAGGCGTTGCAACCTCTTCTCATATGCCGCCGCGATGCTAAAACTTGGATTAGTTTGCTTTCAGCTCCCGATGTCGGTACAACTAGTCGTCCATGAGGCGGCGGCTCGCGGTGCCTCGTCTCGCAGTAAAGTTGAGTGCCTGACACGTCGCTCCTGTTTCCCCAACTCGGTGTGACTCGCGCCATCGCGGCTTGTCGGCGCGAATCTTAACACCGAGCGAACGCCGGAAACTCCGAATGAGGTTTGCGATTAATCTGGTCTTATGCGTCTATGAATCTCGGTAGAAGTGAGTTGTTGGAGTGCACGAGTGAGTTGCACGAAACAGAATCTAAGAAATGATTTAAGAAATCTTATAAGTAAAATATACTTAAAACTATTTGTTTATTAAAAATTTATTAAGAAATTTTACACGGATAAATATACAAATAAAGTGTTAAGATTGTCAAGTTTATGAAAAATATTCTTATTGAAGGCACATCAAATTTGCGGTAAAAATATTGAAGTTAGAATAACGTGAAATCAATTTTGTAACTTGAAGTTTTCTGTAAACGATGTGCTATTGCACAAGTTTTATAAAGGTTTCTGCTCATCTTCACGATTTCTTACGTATATTATTCGTTTTCATGGTCGAAAGTTGTTCATCTTTTTGCATTCGACTTGGCTCTGAGGAGAATTTCTCGACCGCGTTCCGTCTATCACAAACGGTCTTGATTCAATTGGTTCTCGGGATGGGCTACTGTGCAACACGCCGGTAGATTTGTCCTTAACAAAGGACTCTGATTCGACTGTGTTCTATGTTCGGCATACCTATGCGTAATACATTTGTACATTCAGTCACGTTTCACTAGCAAACATAACATTGCAAGACTATCTAAAGCATCTCAACTATTAGTTTTGAGATAATCGACCCGAAACAATGGTTAATTGATATGTTATACCCTTCATAAATTCATTAGTCGCATCATATTGTCCCATATCTTTCGTAATATCTTTGATTTCAAACTCGCTAATGTGCATATATTTGTTATTGAAAATAAATTGTAGAAATTTATTTTATGAAATTTTATAAACAATATTTTAAATATTAAATGTTCCATCATAAGTTTATATTTTAATAAATGTTTTATATTTTAAGTAAAAATTTTTTATGATTGAATTATAATAGCATTTCAGTCAATTAATATTGATTAATATCGATAATAGCAAAAATATAGATTCAACTTATGTAAGCATTCCTTCTCTTAATAGCGACTTTATCAAATATCAATTGACTACATTTTTGTCGATCTTAAACATAGGATATTTGTCACTATCGGATTCAGGGTAGGAATTTCATCTACGCCCTTCGAATATTTCCATTATCGACCCTTCGTGAGTCTGCGATACCACAGGGAGGGTGGTGAGGAGGTATGAAAAAATAGTGAGGAAATTTTTTCGGTACGATGGGAATATATGATGAAAAATGCTAATATGCACTTACTTTATTTTACATTAGAGAAATTAAAAATCATCGTTTTATAAACAACTGTTCAAAAATTATCATGCATTTTTTAAAAATAAATAGACTTTATAAAGAACATAAATGCATTATTTACAGTCTTATGGTGAAAATATATGGCGTGCGATAAAACGTAAAAAGGATATATATAGTATTCTTGTGGTCGATAGAAAAGATCTTACGAGAATTTGAAACCGGGCTTGGAACCAAGTTCCAACCAACTCTCTTATTTCACGCGTGCACAAGAGAAAAATATTTTTCTGTTGAGATTCTCGTTGACTTTTTGTCGTCAATTTTTGTAAATAAGTCGCCGTTGAGTTTGCAAAAATGCTAAAATAATAGAAGAATTTTTCGCGAGCCCGTAGCGATATTCAACAAGAATTATACGAGTGTAATTCTCTTGAATTTTCTTTTGTGTAAGTACGAACCACGATTAAAAGCTTCGACACTACACGACGCAAAAGCTCTTTTGTACTTTGTGCTCCGTTGCCGAATCGCATCCTCTTATTTCATGCATTTATTACAGAGTTCTCGCTATACGTTAATGTTTAACATTATTAAAAAATTAAACATGTTACTATTATTTTACGTATTGTTTTTTACTATATTTATAATTATTATTTTAAAAATTATTTTAAAAATTGTTTTCTTTGCTATAAACTCGCGTTAGCGTTTAAATGTATTAATAGATGTTTATGTGCTCCTATTTTCTCTAACACAGCTATATACTCGCGTATATACATGTCTCGTATACATAGAGCCGTATGCACTTTTAAAGGGCCATTTACTTCGGCTCTCGTGCGTTGGCTCGTGCCGTAAATCCGGCTGGTTTTCGCGCGTTTCCAGCATTTGGTAGAAATGCCAGGACCAGAAGTAGGCGGACGAAGAGGTGAGGAAGGGTTCATTTTCACGCAGACGAAGTGTTGTACGGTTTAATAACGGCCGGCAGTGCAAAAGAGTGCGATATGATCGTAGTAGACAAAGTGCGAAAAGGTCCGCGCACAAAGCACCGGCACGTAGACCGTTTTTATTAACTATATTTTAACGAGATACCCCGATAAGTTTATAATAGCTTGCCGTTTTTTCTTCCCGATACGGTCATAGGATTTATATGCAAGTTTATATGCATTATGCGGAGTTTTACCGCAAAAATTACATTAAAGTTAAAGTTCGTATGCTTCTTTAGACTTTATAGGTTGTAATAACGTAGAAAATGGTTTAGAATTTTAAATATGGGTAATGACGTGTGCAGTTTTTAACAATATTGTTATTTTCGTAACACATACATTATTTTTATTACACATTTATTTTAATAAATTATATTTCAAACTTTTTATTATTTGAGATCATACGAGAAAAAGTAGTATATACATATATATTATTGTGTCCGAAATGCTTTCAACTTTCTATATCTCTCTTGTGTATATAGCGAGACTTTCAAAGGGGCAAAAATCGATTGCATATCGATATATTGTAACTTTCAATTGGCACATAAAAAATAAAAGTGGGAATTGTGCAGGACTAATAACAATCAAATTAAATTTTATGTCGTAAAACGGCACTATTACCGTTCGAAACACGTGTGACATGTTTCAATTTTATCGGTGAAAAGCGGAAACGAATATAACGCACACGGTTGCAATCCCTTTTTTGTGCGTAAACGAAATTGCGGGATAATATTTTCTAAGCAAATGAGTTAGATTTTCACGCAATTATGATTTGTTAAATCAATCGTGCACTTATATAGTTGCACGATGTATCCTTTATCAATTTTCCGTTGACAGATTTTTACACAGATTCCGTATCACCGCCTTTAAATTTTCCGGTATTTTGAATTTCCATCATCGGTTAAAGATTGAGTTATTTTTAGCAGTAAAATTGCAAATTATGCAAAAAAGCGCATATTTAATTTACAAGAGAGGAAAAGAATTTTTACACGTAAAATAATTTAGAAAAATGATAAAAAAGTATATATCGCGAAATATGAATTTCGTTTACTTAATCGAGATTTATTTATTTTTTCTAAAATATTATTTGTTATTCTGAACGTAATATTATTTTCTTTTTTAATATCTAATAATTTTTTCAAAATAAGTTTAAAATGATTTATTTTTGAATAAAAGGCATTTTTGCTACGACGATATTTTATCACATTTAAGGGCACTGCACGCTCTCGCAGGTGCTTTTTCACGCGGTTATTGGAAATAAAATTTTTAATGGCTGTAGTTACGTATATAGCCGGCTTACTGCTACACGTAATTATTTCAAATAAGAGTTTATAATTAATGTTACTTCGCTCAAGTGCTTCCACGAGAAGAAGCGAACACGATCAAATATTTCGCATACTGAAAAAATTCTGACTGCTTCTAGACATGTACATGCATACACGGACATTTATTGTTGCTACGATCTCGTACCCAACATGATCATACTGTCACTGATTACGATTTACGCTCTTACTTGTTCGTAACATGCGCGATGTCCTGTTCACCTAATCCGACTTGATGGTAACTCTCCGTGTTTATGTTCCAGTAACACAGAAACACTGATAAAGAAAGCTAGATCTACTTTGCATATATTTTATATTGCTTAAATTTTAATTTTGCATTTTATTTAGTTAATAATTAAATCAAACTAATTTTACGCCACATCATATTGTTATAGATTACATCGATGTTGGAATAATAAAGCTAATGTATTTGTTCAATCCATTTCAGATATTGTTTTGTCGGTTTTAATTACATTACTACTGTAATTACACTTGCACTGTAAATTAAATTTGATATTAGTAGTTACCTTGTTTTCCTAGATTGTTGGGACGAATGTGCGGGTTTGTTAGCATCATAATTAGATAATACAGATTCACATTGTAACAGTTCGTCGATAATATTTCATTTTAATAATTATTTATTGCATTTAAACAGTTATGTAAATATTATAAAATAATTCTAAAACAAATGATAAATTTGATAGATTTTTTACTCTATTGCATTAATTCTAATTTATTTGATGCTTATTCAATAAAATAAATTTATTACTATGTATGTTGGAATTCTAGAATTTTCGGATGGATAAAAAATGGATATTGTTGTAAAAAAATAAAATTATTAAAATCTCAATGAAACATTAAATATTCTAAAATTATTAATTATGATGAAAAACCTTAATTATTTACTTGTTTTATTAAATTAAGTCTGTTGCTAAAATGCAGTTTGTCGAATGCACATATTTTTCGCATTATTCAGAGATAAAATAGCCGTATTTTCCACGGTGCGAGCGAAGGGCGAATATTAAAAGAAGGAAATTACTGCATTGCTGCGGAGTTTGTCATTAATTGTAAGTTTAGTGCATTCATATTCCCCGCGCTTTGCTATGCGCGGCCAATAACTCACTTTTATTATTCTTTTAATAGATTGAATAAATTGAAAATCGTTGAGTTAAATATGAATGTTATTTGCAAATAAATTTTATAATTATTAAGTGTGCAAAATAATGGAAATTTTTGGCTACATTTCTAATTGCCCGAATTTATATACATTAAAAATTGAATTGTAATTTGTTTTAAAAAAACAGGTGCTAATAACAAATAAACAACAACAATTAAAAAGTTTGTTGGATTGCTAATGGAAATGGAGTTGACTCGTGATTATTCTCTCGCTTTTCCTTTTTCATCAAACTCGTTTAATCTAAATATCCAAGTACGAAAGTTTTCTGGTATAAACTAACAAATTATCAATATCGCATACTTACGGAATATTTTCCAGTATAAAGATTTTGAATAATTAAATTACCGAATTTGCTAACAATGCGTCACGGTTCGAAAGAATTTTGTGTGAAAAGACACAAGGAACAATAAGAATTTATTTTGAGAATTCTTTTCCCTGCTTCTTCTGTCATTTATGCAAATCAAGCAATAGAAATTTTTGCCGGTTGTAAAGTGTTTCCTACAAGTGTCAAGAGAAACTGTCGAGTCACGATGTGACTCAGCATGCGTATTTAGGGCGCGGAAAAGATTACCTCTCTGGGAAACGGTGCCGTGGATCTTCTATGTTCGAATTTTAGAAGGAGCGCCACGGGCAAGAGAAAAAGTTTGATGTTGAGTCGATCGGAGAAAGTTGCGAGCAAATCCGATGTTTCCTGCAAAGATACGAAAGTAACGAGGAAAGCAATCTGTGAGGCTTTGCAGGGATTCGACTGCTGCGAAGCGAGTGAATTCGGTTTACCGTCGCGGAAGAGGAGAATCTGCAAAATATTTCTTAGTGAAAACTTTGCGATTTAAATGTTACTACATTAAATATCGTACATTGATGTACAAAAAAAACAAAATTTATTTTAATCCAAATTAATCAAATATGTGTTTTAATGAAGATTTTTTTGAATAAGAAAAAAAATAAATTTTAATTCAACATTCAATATTGCCGTAATGTTGCGCAGCTTTAGCAATTCTGCAATGCCATGTCTTTGATTTCAATAAAATGATAACTAAAGATAGCTTACTCAGAATGTCAGTTGTCAATTCAAACCTGTCGCCGCAAGACAAAAACGAATTGCTTAAACAACTCGACGATAAATATCACTTCGAGATATTTATTTCGTACAAGTTGTGGGTCATCAATCGTCATCCACGTAGACGTAACATCGGCGTGATTTTCGAATATGAACGCAAATGCCGATGCTAACGCAAACCCGGGAGAAATTCGCTACATCGAGAGCCGTAGCTTCTATTCGAACGCGTGGCTGCAGCGATGTACATGATGCGCGCATCCATCCGTAAATGGTCTCTCTATCAATCGTTGTCGATATGACGTTTCGCTGTAGGTTTTGTGCGATATTTCTCACCGATAAACTCGTGAATAACTTTTCCAAGTCCCGTGACTGACATGTTGACCTCGGGCTGTCTAATCTCGTGAATTTCTTTTTAAATTTTGTACTATTTATTTTATTTACTCTCGTTATGTCAAAAGGTTTACATTTACAGTAATATTTACTTGTTGGTGTTTTTCAGATCTGGAACACTTTAAAAAAGATTTATTCTTACAACATAAAAAAACTGACATGATGTTACATTTTCCTTTCAATAATGCATTATTTGTAGTTTATTTTGCCAAGCAAAATTTCTCTCGGTTAAGAAGTTTGCCTCGTAGTGTGCCATTCAACGTATGTATGCGCGCGAGTTTCATTTCCGGTTTCAGAGTGCCCCGCGGAGTTGAGTGAGCTGCACGACTATCTCGAGTCTCGCGATTCGGATCATCGCGAGTGGAGCGAGGATTTTCAAAAGGATGAAACGGATTATCGGGAGTGGTACAATGTGGAAAAGAGTAAAATGCTATTGCATTGTGAAACTCTGTTGTCAAGCAAGAGCCATGAAGATCAAGATCCTAACACTAGGGATTCACTCTTAGCTCATGAATAATAAGTACAGACTTAATATATTCCGTCTAAAATCATTTGGTTAGCAATAACGGTAACAGTAAAAGGAAAAGTTCCAATTTGCTGTGATGCTTTCTTACAATACAATGTTAGGTACTATAGAATTTAATAAGCTGACGGGGGTTCAGACTTTTATCGTTGTTTACACGTGGAACGTGATTGCAGCTTTTATGTATGCAACAACAACAACATTTAGAGTTTATTTTTTGAGGTTTAATAGTTTATTGTATGAGAAAAATTATATGTAGTGACAAAGAGAGAGAGAGAGAGAGAAAGAGAGATGTAAATATGATTTTGGATTCCATATCTAAAGTTAAGCGATAATAACTTTTGATTCTTTAAAATAAAAGACAGATCAGTAATAAAACTCCAGCATTACGATGCTAGTAAATATCTTCCAATATATCTATTTGTATACATGTATTATAAAATCATATATTTACATATCCAGTTATAGAGTTCATTGCTCGGATAAATAAAACAAGTTTAAAACTTTGTAAGTAAAATAATAGTCTGAAATAAATTTTTTAGACACACAGAAAATTGCCAGCAGAAAGTTTAATTCAAGAAGTATTTCTGTTTCATTAAAACTTTTTCATTGCATGTCGCTTTCGACGCCGACATCCTGAAAGCAAATGAGCAGTCGTTATCGAGATCGACCGTGAATTCTCGCGAGTTCGAGGTTGTTGGCGCCCGGTAGAGCCGAAATAATATTCTATCGATCGTGCGTAATTCACAGTCACTTAACACAATTTGTAGGGTTATCGCTCGAGAGCTTTATCCTATTATCACCTTATCTGGCTCGCACTACTTCGTGTTCGTTAAGTGTACGAATCTCAGAATTTATCTGCTGCGAACGTTTGATAAGACCGTATTTTCACACAGACTTATTACTGTATTCGTGCGCTTACTTTTAAGATCTCAAATATGCATATTTAATAATGACTGTTGTTTGAAAAACATTTGTGAAGTTACTATATTTATCGCTAAAAGCATTTTGTAATTAACTGTTTTTTTATGCTGCGAAAGCGGTGCGCGTATATATTTTCAATCAAAGCCAATTTCGTTCAAAGTCGGTCCAACTATTGGCGGGCAATCTTGCAGTTACTTTTCCGGCAATTTCCGCTCAATCGCCACCTTACCTGTACCGTCGAGAAACTGCAGAATAGGTAAACTCACAACGTCCTCGCGCGCTATTGCAGACGTAATTGAGCGAAGCGATTGCGGTAACATTTCCCGCAATTTCCGTCTAATCGCCGCCTTGCCAAAAAGGCAGCAACAAACTACGAAAGGCGGTCGCATAAGCTGCAGCAAAGGGGGCAAACGATTGAATCGATTGAGAGAACTTTCTTGGTAACTTCTGTTTGCCGCATTTGTTGCGAATTTAATCTCTTGTTGTAAAGCATCGAAGTTCCACCAACGTGTCGTGTTTCACTCTGTTGTAACGCGACTGAAATATCTAACTATCAGTGCTTGTACATTGGAATTTATTTTAAAAAGTATGAAGAAACAATTGTTATCAGTTTTTTATATAAATATCTTAAATATCTCAAAGATATTATTAGCGACAAATTTGTGATTGCTAGACGTAAAACAAAATATAAATGCATTGTCATGATGCTATATATTTATATTAAAAAATGTGAAGCGTGCATTTAATTGTCATTACTAAGTGTATCTGCTAAAAGCAATCATTAACTATAAATTCTCGATTTTTATATAAAACTACGCGCTGTTCCGGAATCTCATATTGTATGGATATAGTATTCATTTGATCATCTGCGAATATGTCCGTTTATCGTTCCTCCTTAACTCTTGTGCTTTTGTTTTCTGGAAAAAAGCTCGAGCTTGGAACTCGAGAAGATACGATCGCTCTCCAGCGATTCTTATTTCTTCCCCGTGATTTCCATCGATTTATCTCAGACCTAAAAGAATCACAGAGACTTGATCGCATGTTTTCTCTCCTTCACAATCGCTTTGTTCAAATTTCTTGGGCTCATATAACCGTATGCTGAGATCGAAGTTCTTCTATGCTACTAGTGAGAATGCCGAATGTATTGCTGCTGTATTTGTTATCCAGAAATTGCTTGTCAAATTTTTCTTTACTATTTTTTGAAATATGTTTCTTTTAAATATATCCACTATTACTTTAACAAAAAATGTCATTAAATTTCAAGCAATTAACTGTCTATAAATAAATTGTTTAGATATTATTATTAATAATAAGTATTGGTGTAGTACATTGAATATGATATTGATATTTAAAGAGCAATCATGTTAGAATACTTGTATTACTATTTTCTATAATATACGCAAAACATTTATGTGCAAAGAATCATTTATATATGTTATGATTTTCGTTATGAATAATTTTCGTTATTTTACGCATTGTTAGAATTTATGAGAATTTCTACATTACAGAATGTTTAATATCGAAATATTGGAATTCTAAATTTAATATATTGGATTGACGTATATTGGTTTGCGTTATCAATTCTAGAAATGTGAATTACAAATTTTAATAAAATTCGAATTTTTTGCGACAGACAGATTTTGGGAAATTCGATCTGCATGCAAAGACCGAAGAGTTATTAAAGCGACAAAGCATCGCGAAAGCTCGCAGGTATTTGCGAGAATCCAAGGATCAGATTTCACAGAGCGTAAAACAAGTTTTGGATGCCGATGTCGATTTCGATTTGATCATTTGCATGCTGGTGCTTTGGGCGTTGTGTGAACAGGTGCTTCTGACAATGGCTTGCGTAAATACTGGAATTGACATTCGCACTTTTGTCAATATGACCATTATTTAGGCATTAGCTGACCTACAAGTTTTGAATCCAGATATGCTGAATGTACAGAAAGGTCTTATCTTCAACAATTGGATTTCGACATTGACGGTATATAATTTAAACACAAATTTTTTTTCATTTTTATTGAATTACATTTATTCAATTTTAATAACTCCTATTTAAAAATTAGAGACAGAAAATTTTAGGTTTGTCGCTATAAAATTATAATTTTAATATAATCAATATATTTTGTGAGAGTTTTGAATTTATTATAAAAATTATAAACCACAACAAAACTGCTATTGTTGTAATAACATTTTTGCAATATAAAAAATATCTATTTTTAAGACATTTATAACAAATCGTACATGTATGTACACATATTTTTCAAATCAAAATTGAACGTTTACAGAATAATTATCCAACTAGTTTTATTTATTACATGCATCATAGTTTGTTACGCAAGTGATCAAAACTACAGAGATCGCATTACATGAATTTGAAGTGCATTTGGAAGGTATCTCGAAAACTGACCCGAAACAACAACAACGCATTATGTGTAAAACTTTTCACGCGATAATACATTATTTATAAGTTTGAGTATTCATCGTAAATTCGTCAGCGTGTTTGAGAAGCCGCGGCATAGTCGTCCTTTCGAAACTCTGAAGAGTCCTCTTCGAGGTGCATCTCTCGAAGTTCGATCCGCACGTTCTTGGCGCTATTGCATTGCTGTTTGCCGTCGACGCTGGTCAGTCTGGCGCACCAGAAGGGCGTTGTCAAATTTTACTTCAATGAAAAGGAGCGGATCAACGAAAGATTGCCGAATCCGTTTCAATACGTAAAATCTGCCTATGCACCGGATCTTACATGCTTCCATTTTAGAGGTATTGGATAAGGCTTATGCGGCTTACAAGAGAAAATTCAAGTTCCTGTTCAGAAGAATCGATCAAAACGACGAGCTTTTCAGCGTGTAAAAAAAGAACAAAAATAAAATATTATATTTTATTTAATATTTAAGATTGAAGTTACTTTAACAAATTGCCATTTAATAAAACACAAGGAACTGAAGAATTTATTTTAAAAAGGTAATTTTAAAATGGATTTTTTAGAAAATGAAAATTAAAAGCATTATGAAACATATAAAGAATTGTACGTTTCAATTTTAATTCTTGAAAATAAATTGAAAGATAGGCAGTGAAAAATGAAATTGTACAAATAATACGTTTCACATTTTCTCTATGTTTCATCGTAAGATTTCTTAATCAATGTATGAAAAATGCCTTGATTTTAAATTTAAGCAATTTTTTTAAAAATGTAAAATTTTTTTATAACTTGATTAACTTTTGCCTAATAAAAAATAAAAAATAATAAAAAATAAAAATTAAAAGAAAATGTAACATACCATTTTACGAATTAATGCAGGAATAATTAAACGAGAATTTATTATACAAAAGAATGGTTGGTTATAAAACAGTATTATTTTGATTAATTCCAGCTATTGTAATTCAGGTATAAAAAGCCATAAATATTTCGCTACTGAGAGGAATTTTGCTGTGTGAACTCTGCACTAATTTACGATCGTCGGCCACCTTCCGTGCATCGATGAAATTTTGATGATCCGCAATTTCAATTCGTGAAATTCACTGTTACAGTCAGACGACCACATTGAGTGTGCAGCAGTTAATTAATTCAATGAAATTGATTTTGTGGTATTAATTACATTACTAATTAATCCAACGGTCCTTTTCATTTAAAGCCTCTTTGCGAAATTCGCCAAGTAACCAATCGAAATTACTGGAGTATAAAGTCAGGTTTATCAAAGTATATTGCGCGTTATCCAGTGAAATTGCACGGCATTTTCAATGCGCAGAGGGAAAGCGGTCGGGCACGGCAATCACGTCTATATTATCGTTCGATCACGCGGAAAAGCGTAGCGCGTGCTTCACCACTGTGGCGTCTGAAAGTTCCCAGGTGCGCTCGGACTCTTCCACAAAGGACTTTGGCTCTCTCGCACGCGATCGATGCACGGGATCAGAAGCTGGCGCACCTGAGGGTTGTCGCTGGAAGGAGAACATAAACCGGCCGCGACGGCGAATATTGTACAGGTAACGCGCCATGTAAAGAAAGAAGAGAAGCGACATTGTTCACTGGACGTTTAATGGACTTTTCGCCTCGCGGCGACTTGCCGTTTGCGTCGACTGCTGATTCAGCGTAGAAATTACGTCAGCTTTTTCGAAAGGATGAAGCACATGCGGAAGTACGGAAGTGCCACGCCTTTCTCTTCCTTTTCGTGGCGTCTACCAGTTTACAGCGGCAAGTTCCAGCTTTTCTTTTGTAGTATATGTATGTTACGCATTTCATAGAAACGCATAACGACGAATCACAGAACACGCTAATGGAAATCTAAAGCAATCTGTCTGTAATATTTGTGATAAATGATCATATACATCATAAATGCAGTCTAAGACCGTTACGCATTTGTAGATATAAATGTATAGCACATAATTAGAAGAAAAAGAAGATAAAAAAAGAAAAAGAAAAGAGAAAAAGAAGAAACAATTCTCTTAGAACATTTCAAAAAATGACAAGATATATTATTTGATGTATTTATTTAAATGTATCATTTAAAATCTTCGAAAATAATACATATGCTCTAAATGCAAAATTATCTTTTCTTTATAAAAGTTTGTGGAAGAACTGTGGCTCTATTTACTGTTTAAAGTCGTACTTTTAATAATTTAAATACATATAATTTTTATATTCTTAATATTTTTATTATTTGTCAACACTTAGAAATTGTGAATTATTATTATCAATACTTAGAAAAGAAAAGACTATTATTAATGTGTTTTCGACTTTGTGACGTTCTTATTAAATCTGCTGCTAATAAGAACTACTTATACATAGTACACGCATTCGACTAATTCTACATTTGCGTAATGAACATCATTAGTTTGCCAGGAATTAGAATTAACGCAATTTCTGGCGCGAAGATGAAGTACTCAGAGCGAGAGGTATAGGCACTCAGAAGTTAATGCAACTTTTACGATCTATTTCGCTCGTCGCAGTCGCCGGAAGCGAAAACCGCGAAGGCTTTTTTTTCACCGAGCACGATGACTGGGGCCTTCAATTTTCCATGTCGCGGAAATCGCATTTGCGTCGCCGGCACTTTCGATATCCCTCCTTTAACACGGCGCCCATTAATTGCTTAAAAGCCTCGGATTACTGCGCCCCGTTAAGAACTGAAATATGATTATCGAGTGGTAATTAACGACCCCGGGAGTACGTTATCATGAATTACTCATGTATTATGAACAGCAAATAAGTTCAAATACGGTTAAAGTTGTTAGTAGCGATGTTGGCGGATGTGCAATATACATTAAAATTATTTTCTTTTAAATTTTATTCAGTGAATATTTGAGTGAAATCGCAATCTTTCTGGCGCAGAATGTTTGCGAGACACATATTCTGTGAATAATACTTCACTGATAATGAGTAATGATTACGTTTACTCGATTTTATAAAGAAAATTTGTTCTTCTAATATTTTATATAAATTTTACTTTAATTTATATCAATTTCTTAAATGTTTCTACAGTTGTTACTTGCAAATTTCGGTAAATTAAATATTTTAGTACAAGTAATATAGATACTTAGGACGTTGATCTAATGAATAAATATTTATCTAATACAAATGTCCTACAGGCGATCGCGGTTCATCGTCGGGAAAGGAAAATATCCGCGGGAACTACGCCCAGAGGGGTTTAAATATTCGCAATACCAGGGTTAACTACACGCGTCCGTATCCTCTATTCATTATCCTGTTACCCCCCCGAACAATACATAAGCTCGACATTGTCACGCTGATTACTCGGAAGCCGGTAATAACACCGTATACAATACCGAACTCGCAGAGCCGGTCGAATCAATGCCGGGGCACTCTTGCGAGCCCACCACCAGGCTGTCCTCGAAGCTGATAAATATTCATGACTCACCGTGGTTGGCACGATTTCCTCGTCGTAAAACGGCCGGATGACGCGAGCGAATCCGTGCGACAGTTCCATCGTTCCGCGTCGCGATAATCACGTCCAGTAATGCCGCGCACGCTTAAATCGTTGAACGCGTCGTAATTGAGCCCTCGTTTCTCACGGAATGGAACGGGATTTTTGAACGAATTAAACGTTCACGGCACACGGTACTCGGATGCAGTTAACACCGCTCCGCTAATTTCTGCATTTCTGAATTCTGCATATCTTAGGAAAATGTTATTAATGAGATATGACGACTGGCATTTAAATTAGTTCTGCAGAAATAGACAAAGATTTGATTCATTTCAGAATTATGAATTATTTATCTTTGATGTGAGGGAATGGCTTTACGATTATTGAATTTCTTCTCTTTTCTATTCTTTTCTGTGATTCTTTAAAGTCTCATGAGAGAGAATCAGGTATTAAGAAAAATGGATTTCTTACTCAAGAATAAAATATAATAAAGTGTATACCTTCTTGTTCCGTATTGGATATTGTTAGAAAGTAAAATTGACCGATATTGATTTCTATGCTTTCTTAAAACACATCTAATTTTCATCCGTCACAAATGCTTGATTCTCATCTGACTGAGCATATTGGTATACGCTGGTATATATGTGTACATGTACATAGATATGTATTATATATGTATATTTCTATTAAGTAATTAACTATTGCATAATCGTGGTATAATGATCATACGCGTGTGTACGCATAAGGGCGGAAGGTAGCTTCTATGAATTCGTATGGCTGCACATTACATTTTAATCCGATATTAGGACTGTACATTATAATCTCGGATCAACTGAGTAAAGCTGAATACAGCTTATGTTTACTGACTTCATGATTTGGCAAGCTATATACCGCCCGTAAGCCATCATGTTCGATATTAACAGGTTTCCTAGCAGCGGATTATAAGCGGATTATATGGATAAAATTAAAAAGAACTTGAGAGTTTGGAGTCATAAAATTAACATTCTGTAAAATATGTATGCACTGGTATATACTCATATATTTACGCTTATATTCTACCGAGCGCTTAAAAGTTCAAACTGTAAATAATAAAGGCGTAAAAAGATAACTACATGATAAAACTAACATCTTTCTTCTTCTCTCTCTTTCTCTAGTAAAACAGTAAAATTATTTAATAATATGTTTTAATCAATTATTTATTCTAATTTTTATTAAACTTATTTAATTTAATTTTGTAACACAAGATGACATTACAATTTCATTTAAAAAAATGAGAGGAATATTGCGAATAAATAGAAATAAATTTTAGATGAAAAATAAAGCTTTTAATGAAATTAAATAAATAAAAGGGTATTTTAACGAAGCGACATAGCCATATGCGACATAACAGATCGTTAGTAACGAGACTAAATACGGAGAAACATTTATCATCTCTCCGACGGGTGTTGCTGGCACTGCAGATCTCTCCTAATAATAATAATTTGTTCGATCGTATCAGCAATACCTTTTTGCAACCGGAAATATCATTTATGATGTAATAATTATAATGAAAATATGTTTGTTTTCAGCGTTTATTGTAGAGCGTTCAATGCGCACACATTGCATTAGACACACATTGTTTCCCTTATAAATTTAATAATTAACATAAATTTAATTTCTGCCGCATAATTTATTAACTAGTAATTATTATATAGATAGAATAATGCATTTGATAATTTATTGTTATATTGTTATATACATGATAAGAATCTAAATATTAGACAAATCATAAATATCTCGAAATTTAAGCCTTCTTTTTCAGACCTTGTTCGTCTCGGGCTTGCCATTATAGATCGGCAGTGCAATGCTTTCAGCAAAAAAGAGATATAAAAAAAAGCTCGAAATGAATACGAACCATCGAATAGAATAATGATGAATGCACATATCCCAATGGAGATGCGCGATCCCAGCTGCATTTATCACAACTCTCTTATGCTGACATTTACGCTTTTGACAGCAATACATACGCTGTTTTTATCGTATTGTAGAGTAAATTATCTCCTATCCTAGAAATATTAGAAATTCCTGATTTGGCATATACTATTGTTATTTCATTATTTAAGCAATAAATAAATTTCATATAAAATTTCATATAAAGTGAACAATTTCATAAAATATATTTATTGTAAATAAATTTTTAAAAAATCTATTATTTAAAATTTTACTTAAAAATCTTGTTTTAGAATACAATTTTTTAATAATAATATTCTGACAGAATATATTATTTTATTTAACGTTTGCTAAAATAAGAAATTTGTTAATATACAATAATTATAAATTTATTTAAAATTTATCTACTTGTTAATTGTTTCACTATGCTGATAAATCATTTATACTTTATTTACATTAAATTATTTTCAAATGCCATTTCTACTGTCAATTGTAGTTTGTTGAGAAAAGTTAATCTAATGCTTTTTAGTATCAATGACAGCGTTCGTCGCCGCAGAGGCGCTTAGGCGAAACAATGACATTTAATGGAAAGAAAAGGGTCGACGGCAAAAACCCAACGGTAACACGAAGCGGCAATCCGTTTCAGCAGATTCGGTCAAGCCGGTAAAAGGATTAGCTCGCGGTGTCTTAAGCCGGAAGAAGCACAAAACCCGGAACCAGGCGTATATTGCCCATTTCTGCTGCAATTGCAAGCTACACACTGCATTTCCACAAATATTCCTTTATGCAATGGTGTTAAACTCGTTGAACACGCTTACCAGTAACCACGTGTAGCAAGTTATAAACAAGCTTTCGGGGAAATTTGCGCTTGACAGTTAGTTACAGTTGAAATTATGTCGATAATGCTGGCTAAATTAAAAAAAACGAGAATGAATGTTCTTTCATTGCATGCGATACGAGTGCCTCTCAATAAAGTTGATGTTTTATGAAACATACACGTCTGTGTACACAACTATGGAAAGAATGTTCCTTCTTTATAATATGAAATGGAATATTATGCATGTTTTATGCAGTTTTGAGAAAAATATAAAACAAATAAGACTTGCAGACATACTTCGATTTTCTTACTATCAAATTTTCTATGACTCACTCTTTCGTAAACTTTAAAATATCTTTTGTTGAATTCAACACTTTTTCTAATGAATAAATATCCTACTTTTCTTGATCGAGCTTTATTATCCTTAAAGCTTTGTTTTCTGAAATTTGTTGGAACAAATTTTAATTACGCAAATTTAATTAACTCAACATTCTCTGAGAAGCGAAATTTGCACCTCATATTAAACCTTGCCTAATGTCAATATTGAAGTCTGTAATTTCCATATTTACATTAATCTTGTTTAGATATGTATTGTACGATTTCATAGCAAAAGCGATCCTTCAAATATTTGCTTTGCATATGTAAACAATACAATTAATTAACAATTAATTAATAGTAATATAATTTTATGCAATTTTAAACATAAACACTAAACACACATACAACTTGCTGTTTTATTAAATTTGTCTTGTAAAGAGATTATCATAAGCAGAGCGAAAATAAAACTTTAAAAATTCTACACGTAGAAAAAAAGTATAACGAGAAAAAAATATTAGAGAAAAAGATCCAACTGTCTATGTTATTATCTTCAAGAAATAAAATTTTTCCTCTCTGCAAAAACATCACATCTAAAATTTAATGTTCCAATTTTTCTTTCTCTTGCAAAACTTTCATATTTTTTATTGATTTAAAAGGGAAATGCGCAGCAGATTATTGATTTATGATTTTGATTTCTCAAAATTCTCAATATATTTATGATTTAAAATTAAAATGATCTCGAGATTCAATAAATACTGCGTACAATCGGGATTTCTATAAAACGACAGTGACACGTCAGATTTTCCAACGAAAAGAGAGCAGCTCGTAGCTGTTCTTTTTTCGTCGCTTTCACCTGTTATTTTTCCTTCTTTTTAGTAGAACTCGCAATATCTCTTGACGTTGCGCCGCATCCGGCGTGTTTCCCTCATTACATCTGACTATCCATCATGCGTCTCGAACATGCAACAGCGCGCACTCTTTATGCACGATAGGTCGCTTCACCAGCCGAGGACATAAACTGAAAACGCAGTGATCCAACATCGTAATGAAGAAGTATCAATCCCACGTTGGAAAAAACATTCCAGTTCTCGTAAATCATACTTGTAGTGCGCAAAATACAAATGCGATAAGCATCCAAACATACGTCAAAGCTCGATGTGCGATATAAATTGTAGGAGATAAGCTCATACAAAACACGTTGATGGTAGATTAATACATTGTTTACAATTTATATTAACATGTAAATATATGGCTAAAATAAAAAATATAAAAAATGTTAAAAAAAAGCACATTTTAATATCTTATAAATAATAATATTTTTATTTGTCAAAAACAAATTATATAATTATAATATATTTCAAGCTAATAATGTATCTAGCTCTTATACGAAAAAAAGTCACATTAATATAAATATAATTCTTCTCAAAATACATAACGTAATCAAATTATCCGATATGGAGCGTATCGTGAAAAAGAAATAACTGTGCCGAGGAAAATCGCAGATAAAAGATGTTTCGATCCTGTTTTCCATCTTATGAAACAGAACATGAGATTCATGATACTTTTTGAACAAAGTTTACGACTTGCGTTGGGCCGAATGGGTGATAATATTTTCCAGAATTGTTTCGTGCTTTACGATCGCTAGCAACGCAGCGATGGAGTGCGGAGAAATATGCTGAAGAATAATCTACAAGCGAAAAACATATTGGTGCATGCGAATGTGCAAGTACATATGGTGTTTTAACGGCCAGATGGAACAGTAAGACTGAGTTTGCTTAAAATAACCGTGTTTTATTAGGATCTGCGTGCGATTTCGTTTTTACGATCGACGAAGTTATCATTGAACCGGCAGTTCCTTTCAGCTAAAAATGCAAAAGGCGTCGACGGGGTGAATACAAATTGCGTGCGCGCACGCGCGCGCGATGATGGAATTGATCTCATCCCTCTTACATCTCCGGACCTGTAAAATTTATTTTAATAACACGGTCTGATGCACTTCGCGCACAGCACGGCGTGAGTGCCGGACAAGCGCGTAAAAATGGAGAATAACTCTAGGGCGAGTTGCTGCGTTTTTTGCGCAAAGAGCAAGATGACGGAAAATTCAGTAGATAAGGTTTATATTAGAGCGACTGACGTATGCTCTTGTCTCTCCCTTTCTTTTACTCTCTCTCTATCTCTATCGCTATTTCTCTTTTTCTCTTTTATGCGCTCGCTCGTTCTTTCGTGTTCTCGCGGAAATGTCTCGAGACAGGGCGCTCTTGACACTTTTATCCCGTACATCTCCCTTACGAGGACGTTTCACGAAGGAATATCTCGCCCATGAGGAACTTGTCCCCGCCACCGAAGAAACGAGCAACGAACACGCTCCTGAATTATGCGATGCTTTCAATTTCATTTACATCACCGTGGAATATTCGTTCTTCAGATGATGCGTGCAAAATATCATTTTTACTTTCTGTAATGGCAATGTTCCCAATATACGCGGGATGAAACTTCTTTTAATCCAATTGTATTTTTGTCTCTCTATTAATATAATTTATAAATTATTAAAAAATAATTTTTAAAGTAACAGGAAATTATTAAAATTACAATAAAATTTGATCACAAAGGACTATAAATAATATTTCTTAGAAATCAAGATATACGTAATTTAGATCTTAGAACTTAGAATAGAATTTTAGAATAATGTTTAAGTCGTTAAAATAATAATATTTAAATTTATAATTAAATTAAATGTCATTTAATTTTATATTTTGATTAAAGACCATGTCTTGAGTGCGATTAATTATATCACGAAATTATTGCAGAAAGTTGAAAGCGCGCAACTTGTACAGTGCTAAAAATTACAACGGGCTTTTCAGCAGCTTTCCGCGTTGTTTCTCATTGCCTTGAATCCGTTAAAAGTGATGCTGCAACGCGGACGACTTTACAGTCAACTACAGTGGACGGCAGTCTCGCGATCGCGAGAATCGTCTGGTGAGCTCGCTGAAAAGGCTCCTACTTCATTCGGCCGGTGAATATTGCAGCGGCCATTAACTCAACGCCGTCTCCACCCCGGGTTTGTTAATTTTTCAGAGGGCTCGACTCTCCAACGACCCCTTGCGCATCTATTACGAGACTCGTGCACGCTCGAACGAGCAGCAGCATTTCGTTCGTTCCCCATTATATAAAGGATCCTGTTTTCTGCAAAGAGAGTCACGCGGCACTCTATTTCTCCCGTATGATCATAAAAATAATTTGTCTTTGTCCGACCAGGATAGTCAGTCTTACGGCATTACCTCATGAAACATCATGCGATCATTTGCAAAAACACAATTTCTCTTGGATGTCATAATGGAATATTTACATGGATTATACGAGCAATTTATTTTTATCACAATATTTCAAGCAAATATTTCATTATAATAGAACATCTTGTGTATTTGCGGTAAGTAACTTGGAGATAAATTACCGCACTAACAAAAAGAAAAAGATAATAATATGAAATATTATTTTTTGTTATTATAAATTTTTTATTTAATAATTCGATCATTTACGCTGCATATTTCATCGATCATTAAATTCTCTTCGCGTAAATGGATACTTTGAATCACTGTAAATGTCGTGCAAGAAGTAATTTCTATCATTTCGCTGCCGTTCCGTAAACAAGATACGGCAAATATGGTGGTTATATACGAAAGATACGACTTGGCGGCGTATGCGGCAGAAATCACGAGCAGAGTCGAGAAAATAAATTGCGCACGGGAATGGGCAACGAACGAACGAACGAACGAAACGGCTGGCCAGAGGTTTCTCATGGGAGCTGCGTCCTGCGCCGACGGAGATCGTGGGAGCGAGAAACAGCGAGCAACAGGATATTAAAGTACAAAATTCTATCAAAAGTACGCTTTACGTACGAGACGAGATAAGCGATACCAGTGCAATGACGCTGTCTCGCATCTCGTATTCCAGCGGATTTCAAAGTATGAATGCTAAAAAGGCAGAGACGTGTCTCCAACTAAGCCAGTAAAATTACCTCAAAATTTATTTTCTTATCGTTGTCACACACACACACACACACACACACACACACGCGCGCGCGCGCGCGCGCAAACTTTAACACGCATAAGAGCATCTGTGGAGTTTAATATTCAAGTATGTTAAAAATAATAACTCCAAAAAAATCATACATTTATTCGGAAGTAGGCAATTAAAAACTAAATTATAAGTGTTAACATTTGTATGTTAATTTCTATTAAAAAATATCACTAAATTAACATTTACATAATTGTCTGTAAAAAGAAAATAATTGCGTTCACATTTTTTTTAGAAATTTTTTTCTCTCATCTATTCAATTTAAACGATTATCGTCACTGCGCATACCCTCTATCTGTCAAAGAAGACAGTCACACGGAGAAACATTGCAGAAGGTAATTGTACCTGCGAGGATTAAATCACAGGGCAGGGATGGAAAGTCTGCGAAACGAACGGCTTGATAAGCGGCAAAAAAGGAAGAGCAGACAGTACTTTGCGCGAATATGTTGCGAGGAATATGTTGCTAGTCGAGCAAGTTCGAGCATATATTACGAGGGGAAATTACGCGTATATCGTTAAATCTCCAAGCAAGACCCCGCGAGCTGTTTTAGACATCGTGAGTCTCCTTTGGATGTCTGTGAGCGGCAAATGCGACTTACTTCTCATGCGTCGTTTAAGACTTTTTTTTCTAGGTTTAGTTATGTTTGCCATGCTTTCCAGCGGCAATTTATGTTTTCTTCGTTCAAAAAAAAAAAAAAAAAAAAAAAAACACATGATCGTTCTCACACACACATTAATAGTTTGCCTCATATCAAGGGAACATATATTTTCCAGGAATGTTTACTGCTTGCAAATGCTTCTCGCATATTTATTTCGCGGTTTTATTAATCTGAGAGCACGACGCTATAAATACTGAAAAATAAATTTATGATCACTGACTTTGTGCTATTTCTCTTTTCTCTATTCTATTATCGTTTTCTTGGCTGTAATTTTCTTGATTGAAAAACTGGCATTTAAATACTTTTTTGTTTAAAAAAAAAACGAACAAAGATTAAATAAAAAAGAAAAGGATAAAATAGCGACATTTTACTTCTTTAGTGGCGCTGAATTTTTTTAGAAGCTTTTTCCATCAAGACCAAATTGATATTATATCGAGAAAACGTAAAACGGCATTACTATCGAAGCTCTCGGGAGACATAATCGATAACGAGCTACGGAAGTGAAACGTTAAAATTCAAAAGAACTTTAGAGACGCTGATCCCATTGGCACCAACGTTCATGCAGATTATGTGACTTCATCTTTTCGTTCTTGATCCCGTCTTATCTATTCCTCCGATTTTCCTTCTTTGCTCTTCAGCACAGCGAGCAAGAGCAAGCTAGTTATGTCTTCAGCGCGGATTTACGTGCCGCAAAAATTTTCTTGCTGCAAACGACGCTCAAAACGAAGATATAAAAAGACGGAAGAAAAACGACAGAGACAAAGCTTTTAATATTAGATAGAAAAACAAAGTTGATAAATAGAAGAAAAAAAGAGAAGGAGAAAGAAAGGGAGTTGAATATACTAAAGCTTCGCGTGTTTTCCCCGACATCGTCATGGGGTTTCTTCTTGAATGGCTGATTATATGCGCGGTTTTACTACTGCGAGTTTATGCAATACATGTATGTGCTATTATAGTTTGACGTTACAAGACGCTCTTCAATTTAACGTTACTATTGATGCGAATAAATATTTTAATAACTTCTATATTCTTATTTTAATAATATTTATCAATTTAAAATTATTTTTTTAGTAAGAAAACTTTGAAAGAATAAATAGATTCTCGTAATGTTGCAATTAGAGATAATGCTACAATGTTTCATCGGAGTACTCTATTTAAGCATTTCTTCCTCTCTTTTCCTGACCGCATCGGTTGCGGTTCCATTATGGGCTCATGTTATTACAATATTAATGACTCGCAAATTGTAACAAGTTGTAATCTATAACCAACTGTTATATGTACACCGAGCCACGGAAATTAATTTGGTACTAGTCAGTATCGATCGTTATGTAGAGAAGCCGTGTTGTTTTTTTTTTTCAAAACAGTCCAAATTTGGTAAATTTTCTCGTTCAAAGCGCGAAATATACATTATACGAATATTGCCGCTATTTTCTAAAGTGTTAATAATATCTTTAGATACGTTAAAAGATTTTATCTTCCACTGTTGTTTTTAGCATAATGGTTTATCGGGATCTAAATTCTTTAAAATCTTATATTTGATCCTCGTACTTTTAAATCTCTTTAAAATTTCTAAGTTCTTAACTTCTTACCAGTCATAGATCCTTATATCCACAAAGTAGGTACTTGAAAGTCTGTTTAAGTCTTGATTATCCTAAGATACACTTGGCTTCTCTGAGATTTGCAAATTCTTAGCATATTGGATGGCCAAATAAAGATTGCACTTTGTTGCTTCTTCTTTGATTTCACAAAAATATAATACACAAGTGCGCGCGACATTAACGATAACGGCCTCGACATCACGGTTGATCGTACTCACACGACATTATTACGCGACAATAACTTTGCGCATTATGACGTTCTTCGCGATAACTGTCGACGTTGCGCGTGCGAAATCTACATCATTTACGGCTCGCATTTAATATACTCGAGAGAGAAGCGCGACGCGTGTGCGAAACTCAATGTAATATCGTTATACGCTGACGTCGGCCATCCACATGGCACGGTGTGTAATTTAATAGCGCGCCGCCGAAGCAACGATGCTGCGAGAACGCTTTCGAATGCATCCGTGGAAATATCTGCGCGAGCGAGCTCATGCGGCTTTACGATGACGCGTGCGTGCGAGTGAAACGTAGTGCAAAGCTTTTTCAAAATTTCCATGGCGAACCGGTTAGTGGTAGATGGCGGACGCTTTTTTGTGAATTTTTGCGAATCGCACGGTCGCGCTAGCTGGTACGCTTGACGGCAGCATAAACGATGCAACTTTGGTGTAAATAAAAAGCGCGCCGCGTGCAAAAACAGCCAGAAAACAACTGAATCGCGAAACCGGTGAAACACGTCCGATGTTGCGATATATCGTGGATCGTAATGTTATTCTGAAGTCGTTGCGAGTTTTGGAAAATTTACATTACTGATATATTGCTACAAACTATATTATATAAATGCATATATATGTATATATGAAATTATATATATATGAAATTATATATATATGAAATTTGATAACCTTGTTGAAATACGATATAAAGCCATAATACGCACTTACAGCTTACTAATATTTTATTAAAACTCATTAAAAGAAGCTTATAATAAGTTTATAATAGCGCAATATAAACTGCAGTGTGCTTGATAAAGAGAAATTTGCTGTAATAATTCGCTTAGTGCAAAAGTGAATATATATTACTGAATGCTGTAACCATATCATATAATTTTCTTAATATCTTTCATTTGCCTCGAATATTATTATTTATGACAAACTCACGGTAAACTTCGGTGAGATTATTTTTGAATGAATAAATTTAAACTACCAGATGCGCGCACTTCACACATTATTTTACGGCATTATGTAGAAATATGATAAAAATAAAAAAACTGGGGATATAATAAACACTCATTATTCTCTTGAATAATGTGAATAGACTCTAGTAACCACTGGCTAATTAATTAAAATGTTATATATTTAATATTGTATTAATCTCTAGAGACGTCAACCATGATCGAAGTTAATGTAAAGTTCTAGAAAATTGGTAGAGCATGAAATTATTATTAAACACTTTATTTGATCGTTAAATTGCCTTATCACACTTTATCAAGTAGTAGAGCAGAAATCATTACATCTGACTTTATAATGCACTTTAATTAATATATAAGTTGGTGGAACTTTCGTAATATCCTTTGTGGTGAAGTTTCAGCAGCGAAGAATATAGATAAATCTCAGAATATTATGCAGTCTCTTTCAGACAAAGAATGGTTGAAAGAGGTTGACTTTTTCGCGCGTAATTTCACTGTGTCTTTCCGATTTCACGTGATACAATTACTAAAAAATTCTGTAAGAACTTTCTTGATGTTTATGTATGTGCAGTTTTCTTGCTAGGATTATCCAAGTTAAGAGAATTAAATATGATATTGGAAAATTTGCGCAGTATTTTTTAAAAATATATTTTAATTTCCGATATGACTTGTGTCTGGCAGGTTTATAAATGCATAAATAGCACAATTTTTCGCGCGGAGAATTTTTGATAGAGTACTACGGACAGTTTTTTTGTTTTTTGCGTATAATTATATACAACAGCGGCTGTAAAGTCGGGTGAGAATGAAGCGGCCCCAACTTCCCTCTGCTCGGGTGAAATAAGAGACGTGCAGAAAGTATGAGAAGGCTGCTTTCATACGCATTGAAAGCTCTCTTATCCCAACTCTCGCAGTCACGTTTGTCGTTATTACGCCATTATACCGCCGATTGGGGTAGGTTTGACAGCCGGATGGGTTAGAATGAATCAGGAAAACTCTTTTCAATGCTCCTCGATCGTGCCAATTTTATCGCGCATAGATTCGAAAGGAGCGAGACAAGAAATGACTCTTGGTTAACATTCTTTAATGATAAATAATAATGATGAAACTGAATCAGTTAATAAATGTATATTAAAATAAAAAATTATATTTCTAATAAAAGTAAATATTGTGTGAAACTTTTTTAATAATATAATTGATATTGTAAAAATATTTTTCCACGCGAGCGTTTAAATAATTTAAAAGAAGAAGTTCTATGGATATTACAATTTCGAAAGGGTCTCCATTCATAAGCGTTTTAACTTTCATTCACGAAGTAATTCTCCGCGTGTTGCTAGTAGTTACGTTGCTCAAAGATAAAGTATCTTCGCTTCTCATTACTTCCATTGTTGTTAACCGGCTCGTCCCTTTTGGAAATTTTCAAGTTACTGCTCTTGTATAATTGTACATGCCCCCGGCTGAAACGAGATCGTCGGCAAAACGAGAACGAAAAACTTTTCTCCCGTTGCAGAGAAAGATAAAAAAACGAGTAAGAAATCAACACGAGAACCGGGACTACTTCCACGGGTCATTGAAAGCCGGTACACCCTCTTGTTCAAGTTTCGCACTCGTCTCGTCGTTACCACGCTATTACAGCTGCAACAGCCGCGACGACTGCTATTTTGGTGTCGATATCAAAAGAAATAGTTTCTACTTGTGTGCGCGTTTGCTCATTTAATTTGCTGTCAGGTAGGGAGTCTGAAAGAACAACTTCTTATTTCTAACGTTTTGTTGGATGAAAACGTTGCAAGAACTTTATTTATTTTTTCAACAGCTATTTGATAAAACACTCGAGCTAATCGGTTAATATATCAGAGACTTAATAAAAAGACTTAAATCCTAGAATTAAATTTTATGTCATTTAAACAATGGTATAACCTACTGTATTTTCACTTTACTCTCCTATCAGTCAACATAGGTCGTTTTGCAACAAATACAAGCCGGAATCGCATTTAAATTCTCCGAGCGATTTGAAAGAACTCTACGTCCCTATTTGCATGCAATCACTCATTTGCGATTCGTTTAACAAATTCGACGAACTGCGCGCAACGAAAATATTTGCTTCGAGGCGCGGTGGAAACTTGATCGAGTTTGACGGCGCAGTTCGACATGCGGTTCAGCATTTAGACAACGCGTACGTGCGCGCTGTTATCCGAAATCGCATTATCCATATACGTACATGCGTTCGGCCCGTCGCGTACCGGCGGGTGCGCTCGCATAAATCGCGCGCTCGTCGGTGCGCCGCGACGCGTGACGCGCGTCGTGTTTTACGAAGTTTCATTGTTGGTATGCCCCAAAACATCATCAGTCCTGCGGTGTAACGGTTTGCGCGGTACAGGTCTGCATGGCAGATTTACGACGACGACGCGCTCACGGATATGCGTTTTTTATGCCGAATTAATGACGGCATGAATTTTTGCCGAAATGAAATATGTATTAAAAATGCAACGAGATGCACTCGTGGATTCGCCGCGTTGCGCATAGTAACGCGAGCATCATACAATATTCGTATTTGATTAACGATTTGAATAACTTAAACGAGAGCCGGACTATAATTTGAATATAATCATGTTTCTAATTTACGTTGTGGTAGAATTATTTATTAACGATTTAACTATATCGCGGTTATTGGTAGCCTCATGTTTTTGATAACAGCGCATAACATGTGGGAATTCTATATTTGAATAATCTAACATTTAGTTAATTGTTCAAATATTATTCGGAATCGTGTAATGGCTGCATTCCCACATCGTTCATTTCCAAACCAAAAATAAAAATTTACTTGAATATACATAAAATGAGTTAATATATATAAAAATGCTAACTTGTTATACAGAAATATCTAGATAAGTTGTAATAATTAGTTTTATGTATAATATTCAACAAAAAATTTAGCATTAAAATTTAATTCAATAAAATATGAAGAAATAATTTGTAGTTTCACTAATATAATAATTAATTGGATATATTACATAAATTTTGATCTGCGATAATTATGTCTATAAATAGAAAGCAAGGGTCGGTCATTCGAGCATCGTTTGCATGCAATTTTAATCTTGAAGAGGGAAACACAGAGAGAAACGTAGATTACATCTGCGACTTAGCTTGGATCTCTGGATCACCGCTAGTTTACCATGCATCAGAGATGGATTTGTACGGATCAAATATAAATTAGGTCCGAGCTACGTGTGGCCGCGGCTAAGTCAGGTCTACGACGTGCGCCATGTAAATTCACACGCATCGCAATTTTGGACCTGATCTACGCGCACCAGTCGAAATGCAGGTGATGCATGTGACCTGGTTGGCCCTGGCTAACGCTTGGATTAAGTGCGGTGCAGGTGCCGGTCCAATCCGAATTAGGATTGCATTCGCTCGGATTAAACGTAAATCGAGCACGATTCGCGCGCAGTTTATATACCTGTAGAATGGATGTCAGTTATACGAATAGATTGTACGTATTCGCATAATATTAATTTATCAAATTTTCCTTAATACTGATAAACGTAACGTAATACTTGTTAATTTATACCTCCACATCCCATTTGGATGATGAATAATGAAGGATTTTAATTTTAATATTAATCATTCTGCACAACCACAATTTCGAAACTACTCATCGCATAAAATCGCATAACTGACATATATTCGTTATAATTTCTTCCTAATGTTACACAACTCTATTACGAGAACAATACAATTAAAAATTTGGTCAATATAAAATCTATGCGATTAAAAAGCGAAATTTACTAATCGTTTTAAAGCGATTTTACTTCTGTAGAGGATATTGCGCGCGGCGTAAATCGAAGCAGGAAGATTTGATAATCGCGCGGTATTAATTAGAGCGGTGACAATGCGATATGTTTTTCTCCAGCCAAGTGGAGGGCGGGCGGGGGTGGCAGTTCCGTTGGCGTTGCACTTTGGGCGGCCCCGGTTATTCGTCGTGCGGGGAGTTATTAATGGCTGGTATCCTACCGGCGAGAGTCGGTAGCGGCGGCATTTATTCACTTGCAATAATGGCATCCGCAAATGAAACATCCGTTTTGTACGGGGGAAACGCGTCGCTGTTGCGGCATTGCTGCGGTCACGGCAAAGATGAGGGCAGGCGTTGTGGTGAGGGGGTGAGCATGTGTTTTCAATGGTTCATAGAGTTTCCAGAGTTCACACTGCTTTCTAAATTCAATCCCGCTTTCTGCAGTAATAACAGCAACTAGTAAGCGATTGTGATTATCGGAGCAATTGATTTTACAAATACAAATGGCAACGTTATTTATTTCACAGGAAGTTTGCAGAATTTATTAATTTTATATGTACGTAAATATATTTTATATTATTCTCATACAATTTGCAATAATATTTAAAAGATATTTTTTATGTTTATATTTTAAAAAATAATCTTAATTTAAATATGTAATTATTTGAAATCTATCTACTTGTTAAATTTGATTCTTTAAAGCTGTCCGTATTATATTTTATGTGATCTACGCATATTTAACTGCAGAAAACTTGTTATGATAAAAATTTTAAAAAATCTTTGGATGAATGAGATACAATACTTGAACTTATATGTAATAATAATTATGATAAGTGAGAAAAACCACTCAACAGTGACGTCTGAATATTTTACTTCACAAGGATTTGTCGTTGGGTTTAAAAGATTTGCTTTGGACAGAGGGTGACCGTATGGTGCTCTCATGGTATCCGTCTGCGCTCTACCGTATAGCATAAATATTACAAATGAAAGCAGAGAGGCGGAGATAAGGCGAGTCTTTGTCGGAACCCTTGTTTTATCCGAGGGATCTCCCGCGTTGAGATTAGAGGATGCCGGATACGCGTTGCAAGAGGATCATAGTCGCGACCACGGATTTCCTTTATGAAGATTCTGAGCAGCCCTTGGGAGACATTAAAGAACCCGACGCAATGAAGCGGCCTTTGTTGAGGTCATTGTCCGCGTAAATATAAATTAACGGCGATGCCCCGTGAGGCTTTTTTAAAAGACATAGCTTTTTGCTGGATCTACGAGAAGGTAATAAAGACACGCATTACTTCTACTTTATACAGCTAATGCGACATCGCGACGTAAATTGATTTGGAAATTGCACCGTAAAAAGATTTTAGTTTTACTTGTAACTTTAACCCAGACGTGTATTTCGAGAGTCAATCCGAAAAAAATCGGGGAGACTAGCAAAAAAATGAGATTGTCCATCCGAAAACGTTATTCGATTTTTCACAGCTCATTATTATGATCGATTTTCAGTGTGAAAACGCTCGCAGGGTTATAGGATAACGCGTAGCGGCGACACCAGCTCAATTAGTTTAGCCCAAATAATTGGGGCAGGTTATGCGTCGGATTATCGCTAAAGATAATACGTTATCAGCACGCGTTGCAAACGCAAATATCGATGACTTGTCGATGGCGCATAAATTAAAGTTTTATCCCATTACCGTTAATCAAACTATTGATTAGTAACGGATGTAATAGTTTGTCGGATATCAGTTATTGCTACTTTATTTTCCATGATTACGTTACGCATTATTGATTGATGTATTGACACAATTGTGCTGCTGAATAGCACAATTACATTAAATATGTATAGATACACAATAATTTATCTATTATTTTTGAATGATAAGAAAGAGATTTTAGATAATAACTATATAAATATAATAATTATATATAAATTATTTTATAAAAAAAATTAAATAATTATATTAAGTATTGCGTAAGACGCTGATCAATACAGTTTAATTAACGATTTTTTTGCTTAGTGAAAAAAGATAAATGTCACTTTATTGTAACATTCATTAAATGGACGAGCAAAGTAAAAAAAGAATATTTTTTTAAATGACGCTAAAGAGATTGTTCGGAAAATGTTGCAATTAACTTCGAGTGCATATCTATATTAAGCTTAAATCCTTGAACCTCACAGAGCATCTTTGATGTGATTTTCTCAAGGATGCGAGCTGCGGTCGCATCCTTGGAACCGTGTGATCCCGAGGGGTAAGGTGCTTTATTGATCTTAGGCGAGTGGCACCATGGGGTTCGGCTGTATTAGAAGGTTCATCGCAGTCGTGGCGATGCTGCCAGGTACTATTGGATCGTGGACTTTTCCAAAAACATCTGCCTTTACCCCCGATTACTTTTCGATATTTATCCCCCTTTCAAGAAAGTTCCTTTTCTTCATGATGTATTGTCGAGGGATAAGTTTACTACTTATTAGATGAAAGAACTTAATTTTAAGACACGAGGCGTTATATATTGGCGATCGATGGACTCGCGGTGATGCTTCGTTCTTGAATATATTTAACACATTGCACATCTATGTAGATATTTTTAAAATGTATCCTTAGAAATATATATCTCTTTTCTGTATTATTGTTTACATATACATATATTTTTTTTATTTAATAAAATTATTAAAATAAATAAATTATTTAAATTTATTTTTATATTTAGTAAAATAGTTTAATATTGACTGCAATATAATTCTTATTGTCAGTTGTGTCTAACCGGTTCAGATTAAATTGGCTGCGAGCCAAATATATGAATAAATTGTTACACATTTGTTCAGAATGAAGTATGGTAGAGATATGTATAAGACTATATATAAGATAAAGTCCGGCAGAATTTATGCAATATTCAATAACATATTTATTTCCGACCTTCCGACGGCTCTAATGAAATGCATGTATCGATAAATTGCCATTCAGCTTTTGATTGCAGCTTTTCGAAGCGTCCCTCTCGCAACACGTATCTCGCGCAATGGGAATTCGGCTGAAACGTGCACGGATTTTAATCTCAGAACGAAATTAATCTCGGAATGTGCCATTTCGCGCGTCGTAAGAGTTGGATTTATCGACTTCTACTTCAAATTGCGAGTGTACGCGATCAGGGTTTGCGCCACTTTCGACACCTGCTACCCTCGCAGCTTGCCCATCATCTTGCCAACGAATGGACGGAGTGTACCTGTATACCAAGGAAAGGCCGGGAACTTGAATCGTTAAATTTTACGCCGTTTTCCGCGTATATATGATTTAACTGTTTCTTTATCGCGGCAATCTTCCTTCGAACTCGCCAGCGATCACTCAAAGCCAAAGCGCTCACTGCAGCAGTGCAGGTGACGTAATTGCCTCGTAATTGCAACAGCAGTACACACCACGGCTACTTGTCAAAGGTAAAAGCGCAATTATGTGTCTATACAAAATTGTCTTATATACTGTTCTTGTCAGAGCTTCTTTTAATTTTATAAATCCTTCTATTATTTGTTATAAGTAATATTTTAACTATCAAGTATTAAGATTTTACTATTTGTATTATTTTATATTATTGTTGGTTATAACGGAGCACATTATAATTTACAACAAAGAGAAACAGAGAAAGTTTGCGTTTTTAATTTTTTTTCTTCCATTGCAATTTTTTTTATGATTCTTCAATTTCTTGGTTTATATTAGATAAAGCTTTAACGCTCCAGTTAGCTTAATTTTTAGCAATTATCAGAGACGTAAAAGCGATGAAAATTGCTGTAATTTGTGAAAATCGCATCTCGTTTTACGTGGAAGAATTGCTTTTGTATGCGGACACTAGACATTGAAATGAACGCTCGGTGAAAAACGTCTGCGATAAATCGTTACACCGCGTCGAATAGTGATCGATTATCGTTACTCGTGTAGATTAATAGTTGCAGGTATCGATCAGTAAAGACAGAATACCATATATTGCAGAAACCTAGTGTGTTGAAGAGAAGTCATTGATAAATATTGGCATCTTACTAAATTTACAGTTTCTTATAAATCACTTTAATGCTTCCAAGTAATGTAATATGTATATATTAAAAATTCGGATCTTGATGCTAATTATGACAGTTGATTAATTATGCATGTGAAATTTTTTAAATAAATTTTTGTACTTATAAAAGCAACTTGTTTATTCGGCTTTGTTTAATGTATACAATCTGACTTATTTTTTTATAATGGATATGTAAATTTTAAATAAAGTGTAGATATAATTATTGAATATACATTGAATGCAACGTGAATCTCTATTATCGTCGTATCCACATGCTGCTGTACCTTGATAATATATTTTCTTTGTAATATTCATTAATATCAAGTTACGAAATTTAATTATCGGAAATGAAAAACTGCGCTGTGTTGCGTTAAAATAACTTTATATGCATAAAAATTTTCATTGATTTCTCAAATAATATTAGAAATGAAAATTACGTTTACATGCATATATATATATATATGTGTGTGTGTGTGTGTGTGTGTGTATATATATATATCGTTTATCTTATATTTAAAAAGTAGGTATATGTATATGCCAAAGGCAATGACACGAACCGTAATTAACATGCAATATCTAATAATCGGAAATAACTTGCAATTTCCTGTTTACAGAGCACTGTTTACACGTTATAAAAATATCTCCATATTACCACATAATGTTCGCGTTTGCGTAGTTTCATGCACCAGCTAAACAGCTATGATAATATACAGTACGGGCAGAGCAAAATCTCCGGAACGCCGTTTAATCAACAGTTTATCTGTTTGGAAATTTATTTTTCAATTGCAACTGCGTGTAACAATTTTCATATCAGAACTACATCAGAAATTTATAATTATTTATCTAAACAGAAAGATATCCTGATAAATTTCAGCAAAAGCTTTATATATCAAACTTTAATACATATGACGTTTAACAGTAATAGCATATAACATACATAGAATTTAATGAATAGTGGCGTGAATGAATGACACCTTCTGCTAGTCGACAGATAGCGGATGAGCCGATTGTGGTACACACCGGCTGCCTCTAATTCGATGAATCACAATCCTGATCCTCGGACGAACGTGTGAAGGATCAACAAAGTAATAAGATCAGGAAACTCCTTTCACCATGTAAGCCCACGAGGTCATTACTGTGCCATTCCAAATCTATAAAGAATTGTCGTATTGCAGCTGTACGTATTCCAGGATCGTGATCACTATTTGCAAAACTCGTAAGAGAAATAAAAATTGTGGCAAAAAAGATTTTATTTTCACCGCTAATAATGTCGCAGCTGCAAATATTTGATATGTATTAAGATATCAATTTGAAGAGTATTTAATAAATTGTACTATAAAATGACTTTTATTTCACATAATTTTATTCCTACTATAAAATTAATGACACTGCAAAAAAACATAATTTTATATAAAAAATTAATTTTATAAAATACATTAAATTGTTCATTATTTTTATAATTTGAATATATTTTACAATAAAACTTGAAATTTGCACAAACCAAGAAATAGATCGTTGCTTTATTTTACAAGAAAAAGCTTTTTAAAGAAATGAAAATTTATTGTAAAAAATTGTGAATTATCCAACATTTGACTGCTCTTTTGTTTTGCGATTCTTGACGACACGCGGTGCGGTAAATAATTTAATGATAATAAATTACTTTGTCCGCGCGATGCGGAGCTGGGCGAACTTTCTCTCCACAGGTAATATCCTGGACAAGGGTATAGTCCCGTGGGAGACTACACCGAGAGTCGTATGTACATATGTAACACGGGCAATGTCACGCGTGGGAATTCACGCGTTCCTGCGACTTGTTTCCTATCGAGAGTGTCCGTAAAGAATCCTTTCCGTTCGTGTTCCCAGGGGACGTTAGCCACCCACTCTCGTCGCTACCAGAAACCCATATTTCTAGCATGTCCGGAGAAGCACTTACCTTGCTCGCAGTTTTCCCCCTTGATTTACTTCCTGTCGCGTTGACTTCGCGGGAATGTGAAAAATTTCATCAACAACTTGCTACGGATAAAGCTGGGATTGAAATTCGTATGATTTCGGTAAGCTCAGATTTCGCGGCGCTGCAGATATGTAGGAGTGAATTTAACTGTGATGGAAATGTGATATTTGTAAGATACAATTTTCTGTACCTTTATATTATCGAACTGGGGATGAAAATATTACATTTTTTAATCTCTAAAATAAAATTAATCTCTTATTTCAACAATTATAATTCCGGAAATGAAACATGAATGTTTAATTTTGTTTCATAGTTTATTATTTCATGTTGCTCGCTTCTGTTTATGATAAAGCCATTGTCAGTATAGTAATAATTCATTTTATTTATTAATACACTACGTAAATATGTTCATCATAATTCCGAGATGGAAAATTCATAATATAAATCAGCAATAAAATGTGTTTCTTTTTTAGATATTACTCTTTCTGAGAGGATTACGTATAAAGCAAACAAATTAGAACTTTGGTATATAAGGACAAAGTATTTTCTGCCATATAATTCTCGGAAGGGTACCAACATCCTCCTTTCTCAACCACTGAGTAATATTTCAAGCTTATGTGAGAATACAGTTGTGCGTTATTGTTTCCAGAGATGTTTCGTAGTCTCTTTTCTCATGTACAAAAAAAGAGAATCAATAGAATTGTTATTCTAGAAAGTCGGTGAATAATATGATTTTTAGTAGAAAAATATTATACTGTGCAATGTACTTTTGTTCGACATAATTATTGTCATTTTGGTATACTAACAGGATCATGCATATTTTGTTAGTCAAATTTGATGGAAATTATACAGTCGGATATCGACGAATTATTATTCGTTGACGCATATTTCCTCATTTTGACCCTGGTTCACCGAGAATACCATTGAATATTCGATCGCGTGACAGCGACATTACGTACATGTATACACGCTCGTGTACGTCGTATCCTACAGCATGGATAAAATGCGCATCATACATATGTAATACGAGCAAACGTGCGAGGCATACGAAAGGGCCATCCTGTATATCACAGAATCCTTGCCAGTACTACGCAAAATCGCTACTCCTTTCGATTCCGGGTACTTCGGTTTTCAGAGCTTCGCTCACCAGAAGCGACTTTGCAAGCTTCGATTTCCAAACGGAGGGCCAAAAGTAGGATAAGTAAAGTATTATGTAGATGTAAAAGGGGGGTATTGGCCTCTCTCCTGCTACGAGAATGGTGCCCTTAACGCAGACGTTAAAAAGAAACGTTAAGAATTCTCGAATAGTTAAAAGTTACTTATTCCTTAATGTACATATATTTATGTAAATCAATCGATATAATAAAAATATTAATGTCTTGTAAAAATATTATAAAAATTATTATAAGAATTATGATAAATAGTTCACAATGAGACAATAATCGATAATAATATGTATGCATGACTTATACATATACTTTACTAATAATAAATAATAATCGCAAAAAACAAGTGTGTTAGAAAAGTTGTATTGTTTAGAAAATTAATTTGAAATTAATTTGAAATGTTGTACAAAGTTTAATTCTTATTTAATTTCTGTTTAGTAGTGTTGTACTCGCTCTTTTGTATCTGAAAAGTGCAGCGATAGCGAGAAGGCATTAGCGAAGGAAGCGCACCGCGTCTTAAAGCTTTAGTGAGAAGTTCAATTCCGCAACTCCCCCCTCCCTCCCCGCCCCCCATCGAGTTTGTTGAAGTAGAAATTCCTGAAACTTTGCCTGCCCAAAAATATACTCTATTCTCCTTCGCCATTGCGAAAGTTAAAAATGAGCTTTCCTACCATATCTCGCGAGTTCGGCGCCCGCGGATCGCGCGTGCGAGCTTGCACAACTTTCAGTGTCGAATGAAAAATGAAACAAGAAGTCGCGGTTTTGCGAAGTTCGATAACTTTGCGATTTATATTTTCGGCGCCGAAAACTGGTGTGATACAAGCCTTTGGATCAAAGATTAAACTAATAAAAAATTGCGAATAAAAATTTGAAACTGTAAAGAATATATATGTACGAATAAGTTGTATAAATTGGAACGACATATTTATCGGCATATTTATGGATAAATGATATAATATACTTTATTACTATTTCAAATGTAATATGAATATAAGGATAAGAACCGTCCGATAATTAGGCCACGAGACCGCATTACATTAAACTCAATTTGTCAAAAGAAACGTATTATATCTTAGAGAGAAATTTTAATAAAAGTATGTAAAGTTTAAATATTAGTTGAGGTACAATATTAAGATGTGGAGTTAATAGAGTTAATTCATCTATGGCATAAAATAAATTGTGCAAAATAAATTACACTGAAAAATTTCTATTAAAAAGAAAATTATTTTTAATATCCAATGCATACAATAAGCACTCTTCTGCCTTAAATCCGATAATTTCTTGCAGGTCAATTTTTGTTGTAAATCGTAAACTCTAAGAGCACGATTTAATCTTAAAAAATACTTAAATGAGTTACAAAGATTTACTGCTTCTTCAAGAAAGTCGTTTAATTTCGGTTGACATAAGCCGTAAATATCTTATATATTTTCTGCTACAATTTCTTTCAAAATTGTAAGAACCTCAATAATGTTTTTTAATCTAAATTAAGATAATATTATTTTATATTACATATAACATTGTAATTCAAAAATTGAAACAAATTATTTATTTAAATTATGCAGTTGTTAAATTCGCTTTTTTATTTTAGATTATTACACAGCATTTTTTAAATATGTATTTTTTCAATTATTACATTACCAGAAGAAAATGTACATCATTACATTTAATATTTGCAAAATGTAAGTTACTAATTTATCTGAAAAGTGTTTCAGGCAATACAATATTACAGAAGCTTTGGTACGATTTCATTCGAATGTTTAGCTCGAATGTTTATTTTGTGTCGCGACACGTCACATCGTCAATATTTAGTCGAAAATATCGAATAAAGCGTAAACATAACGCTGCGCGATCGCCGTCGTACAAATTAAGAATTATTTATGAAATTATTTCCATTTCAAAATAAAAGCGACGCGGAATTACGCGCAGTTTGTATTTACTCAATCATGACGCGTCGACCATTTCGCTTCCTGGAAAATTACACTGCCGCGGTTCCAAAATAGTCGGCGCCTCGACGGAAGCACGAGCGATGTTTATGGTTTCCTACGGCTGCGATAGCCGTGCAATTACATTTACACTATTGGCGTAGACTACTGTGTTGAGTTTTCATGTATATTGTTTACAATGTAAAATATACACGATCTATATTACGCAATTTGAAATGTGTATTATTGTGTTAATCAAGATATATTCATTATTACCATTAATTATTTGTAATAATATATTTTAGAGAGTAATATTCCCGAATGAAGTTTTTTTCTTTCGCCAGGCATTGTAAAGGTCAAGAATCTTTTATAAATACGATGATAGAGAATAAAAATTCCGAGAATACATAATAAGCAAACTAGGCGCGCAATGTATTTTTTTATAGATATGTTTTGAAACTGGCGGCAGTATTGAATCTGAATTGAGCGCGATCACGCGGATCACGTGATTATCGTGACGTCACGAGATCTATTGCGCGTCACGAAGTAGTTCGCGAGAAGACGGCGGTGGTGTTGGACGCGAGTAAGTATCGTCCTGTGTCTTACGCGTGTTTATGTTTATTAAAGTAAATATTATTCGCAACAAATGTCGGGAGAGTCGAATCAAAGGACGAGCTATTGCTGCGGAATGTTATTTACTGTGCGCAATCGCGATTATCAGTCTTTCGGCACTTGGAAAGTCAGTCGCGTCGCGTCGGCCATTATTTGCCAAATCACCGAGCGTCGGTCCGAAGTTGCCTCCGTTATTCAATGCGTGCAGTCGTGTTTACCAGTCTCTCAATGTTCGTAAAGACAATCGCGTTCGTCGCGTCATGTCGGACATTGCTTGCCGAATCATCAAACGCGTTCGTCGCACCGCGTCATGTCGGACGTTGCTCGTCGAATCGCCAAGCGTCGGTGTGAAGTTGCCTCCGTTCTTTATACATTGCAGCGCTTCTTGACCGTGTTGATAATACGAAATCGAGTTACGGGCGATTTTCGTAGCATTATTTAGCGCGTGCGATCGTGTTTATCAGTCTTTCCGTGTTCGTAAAGACAATTGCGCCCATCGTGTCGAATATTACCGGCCGAATCGTCAAGTCGCGTTTGTCGCGTCATCTTGAACGTTGCTCCGTCGAAGCGTCGGTGCGAAGTTGTCTCCGTTCTTTATACATTGCAGCGCTTCTTCACCATGTTGATACTACTGAATCGAGCCACGGGCGATTTTCGTGAAGCATTATTTAGTGCGTACGATCGCGTTTACCAGTCTCTCGATGTTCGTAAAGACAATTGCGCTCGTATCATGTCGAATATTGCTGGCCGAATCGTCAAGTCGCGTTCGTCGTGTTATGTTGGACATTGCTCGCCGAATCATCAAATCGCATCCGTCGCGTCATGTCGAACATTGCTTGTCGAAACGCCAAGCGTCAGTCCGCGAAGTTGCCTCTATATATATTCTTGAATTTTTTCATCGTGTCATGGCTATGTCGGTAGTCTGGAATCGAGTGACGATCGTCGTAGAGTATTATTTTGTGCGTTCGATCACCAGTTTCTTGACATTCGTAATACTAATCGCATTCGTCGTGTCGAACATGTCGTGCTCGCCAAAGCATCGATCCGAAATTTTTCCGTCTTTCGAGTATGTTAAACCATAAAATAACGAATATGTTTTTCAGTAATAGCGGGAATATTGGGTAAAGTTACAAGCGATCGTCGTGTTTCGCGTTGAAAAACTCGGGAATATCGTATGAATTAATTGGTCGTATTGTGTATTGTGTATTGTGAGTGTTAATTAATATTATATAAATGTGGACGTCGAGCAACATGTGTTTAGAACCACGAAGTGTGGTAGAATCAATGGATTGTAACGGCTGTACATTGGATGGTGAGTAAATTTTAATATTATATTTCATGATTAATTATTTATTCATTTATGGAATTTTGATATCGTTATAATGAGCAAAATATAAATATTTGTAATCCAGTTTTGTAAATTAAATAATAAAAAGGATTCATATTTATTGCATCGCATGAACTAAATTTTATATTTACAAAAAAGAGCTTATCATTGTAAACGCAGTAAGATTATGCTTCTTATTAATTTTATAAATAAAAAATTTTATGTATAATATTTATTTGTAATATTGTAATTGTAAAGTTTGCAATTTTCTTGCCAACTTTTAAATTGATTCTTTAATGGTTCAGTGATTTGTTAATGTTTATGGAACAATTTTTTAAAACGTCAAAATTTTTTTGTTTTTTTTTTACAGATCTATCATTTTCTAATTTTTGTGACTACGTCCTACAACGTTTTACACCGTTCTACATCGTTCTACAACGGTGAGTTTTACTTTATATGCAAATTATGTTTATGTCCTCCTCCTTGTCTTTGATATTTATCTGCAATGCGCTTATGAACGATAATATTTATTTGCTCGGCATGCTTTTTAATTCTGAAAGAACATTTAGCATATTTAAGTAGAAGGTAAATCAGATTTTTATCAAAATTATATTTTTTTATTAATTACATTAATAAATCAATTTTATATATAAATATTTTTATTCATAATTTTTATTTCTAATTATATTAATAAAATTTTCAATTTTGTAAATTTTTAAACTTATTCTTTAATAAGTCGTTACACGTATTTGTAATGAAATTCTCAATTATAATTTCTAAAATTAAATAATTCTTACAATTAGATTTTTAAATTTTTAGTACAAATTATGAAATACGATACTATTCTTTTTGAGATTGTCTGCCTTGCAGTGATGTTATTTAGTAGTTACGAAAATCTTATTTCAATATAACGTACCACTTCTATGAATTTCTATCAAAACAAACATCAACAATTGCGGCTTAGGGATAACCTTCAGAAAGAGAAGGGGCGCACACTATTAGATATACACGATCCATCAAGCCATGAATGTAGATTTTCACGGATAGGTAGTTACGGAATAAATTAATGATCGCCGAATTTGCTGTTCTATGCTACATGGAGTTTGTACATAATCGTGCACTCCTCCTCCTCCTGATTTTATGTAGAGTATCGAATCGATGTTCAAACTCTGGCTGAGAGAATACATCGATGCAATCGGAAATTAATTAACATATGGTTAATTAATAAAAAGTAATATACAATGCAGAGATCCTTTTGTATTAAAAAATTTGTTTAAGGTATGTAAATTTAATTATCAGCTTTCTATATTTCTGATTTATTTTTATTTCTATGTTTATTGAAACATTATTTTTTCAATTTTGAATTTTATGTTACAAGTTATTTTATATTTTGATATCGACAATTGCAATAAACACAATGTTTCTACAATAGTACACACTATAATCACTTCGGTATTTGCGCGGTCGAAACATTCTACGGCCGTAGGACATGGCACTCTGTTTTGCACGACCATTATTATTTTGTTTGATTAGCTTAATTTGTGGCGGAGAATGCGCTCCGGTCCAGACGCGATAACGTTGCGGCTCTGTGGAGCTACACCCTGGCTTCTGCAGTGATGCAACGCGCAATGGACCGCACGTGACCGAATGTATTGCACGACTGCAATTGTGTGCGGTTGCATTTGTGCGCAAACAGTTTGTACTAAACAAAGAAGGCCGTACCGAAAATTACTAACATCCCATGTGAATTCTCGGCCATTATGTAATATATCACTGACTGATAAGGATCAAATTAAACCTCGCTATTCTATTCATAATTTATTTGTGTTATTTCATTCATTATTTTTTATTTAAAATTAATTTTCTTAAAATTTGCCGATTACATTTTAATTATTTAAATTTTTTATTATAAGTATTATTCAAATTTTATTTAAAAAATAATAAAACATGTTAACAGTTTATAAAATTTTGAATAATTTTTGTTTCTTTGAATATTTATACTTAACGAGAAGAATTTTGTTTCACAAAGATTTTATTATCAAGAATCATTATAATCAGATTTAAAAAAAAACTGATATTTTAAGAATTTTATAAATCGTACACGAAAAAAGATGTATCAACAGCATTCAGATTAGAATAATCTTATTAATTCAATGACAATATTAGTTAAAATAAGGTGCGACGTATTTATTTCATTAATACTGTTGTTGAATTAATAGGATTCAATCTAGTCAGACGAATGTTGTTGATGTAATTTTTTTTCTGTGTAAAAATTTTTAGTAAATGCACTTTTAGCTGGACTTCTTGAAAGAATGAAATTCCTGTTAAATGTTATTTTGTATGAACGCGTTACATTTTTCTTTGAAACTCTAGGAGTAACTTGTTTCTCTGTAACTTCCGTAATTCTAAAAGTAATTTCTAAGAGGGAAGATACTACATAATGGCACAAGGGAAATTTTACGTGCCGTGTACAAGCCATGTATACATACGTGTGAAGATGGTCGCGACTGATATAGCTCAGCATTAGTACAAACAACTACTGTTGTCATTACTCGTTTATCGTCGTGCGATAAGGGCAGATAGGGTATGCGCGCGCGATATGCCTCGTTTAGTCGGTGATTTGAGGGAATTGTTTCACCCGATGTAATTTCAAGAGTGTCTGGCCACGAGCGTCTTCTAATTCCGTTCAGATTAGCAACGCGACGTCTCCAGCTGTGTTACTCCCTCATTTACCTCGCTCGGAAATTACAGTTGCATTAAAAGCTACTCGTTTTTATCGAACGCAATTGCCTTTTTATCGCACCTGTTTACCATTTGGCAAATAGGCTACGTTCACTCTCCATTATCAGTTGATCATACGATGAATTTTGAAAGATATAATTCGAATAAATTTTGTAAAGAAATTAAATAAATCTGACAGAATTCAGTTATAGATATTTTATACATTTAATTGCAAATTATTTTATTTCTTCGTGTATATTATATTATGGATTCATATAAATTTTCTGTCATAATTTTATGAATTCTAAATAGCTGTTGCAACGTACATAAAAAATAGGCAATTTATCCAAAGAGGAAAATTGTCGTGTAAAAGGCAATTGCGTTGCCTGTAAATATTAAGGAATTACACGTCCAGCGAGAGCGTTTAGTTGGTGAGCTTAGTTTTCACGTTAGTTTGGGGTGCCGCCCTCGCTATTTAAGACGACTTAATACCCATCAGGGGGCCCTCGCCTGCTGTACGGTATGTGCTACGTGTTGAACATGTCCTGCGCATGCATGTGCTAGAAATGCGGCAAGCGCAGAGGAAGCGTGTATTGCCGCGCGTTGCCGGAGCGTTGAACATGGGTGAAATACGGCGCATCGGTAACATTATTTACTGTTAACAAAGCGCTCAACAATATAATTTACCGTAATTCGAGAGGAAGTATATTTTATTTTACTGAATAAATGTGGACGTAGGATGTAATGGCAAAATGTATCTAAAACATTGAAACATAATCTAGGAATTAGTGTTGAGAAATGTTACACGATCTTTTTACATAATTGGCTCGTTGGAATATACTCAACCATTTTTTCCTTGCATTACTTTTTTTCTTGCTTGTACAAATGAAAGAAAGAATATTGTATTCCTTAGTTTTTTATATTTCTAATATTTTATTATAATAATTTAAAGATAAAAAAGGTAATATTTAATCTTAACTGTTCAATGAATACTTTATATTATTTATGTTACTATTGCGTAACAGTTAAAACAAGTGTTAACGCATTTTTTGGAATAATGTCTCGTCAGATTTCTACTTCGCGAAGTGTAAGAAGTGATTTCTTGAGAAGTTGTGGATTATTCTGAGTGGTGAAAACACATCGGGCATATTATGACAAAAGTTTAGTTTCGGAAAAGCTTTTTTGACGAGACCACGCGCGGAATTTTTCTGAAAATCTTGTTCAGATCTCGACAGCACTGTCGCAGGTTCGAATAAACAACGGATCGATGAAATACGCTTTCTCGAGCCTTGGATAGCCTGGCTGTCAGCTATTTCCAGCTTTTTTACAACGGTTCCACTCACAAAAGCCGCAAGCGAAGCGACCATTTGTACCGCGCGTTCAGCGTTTCGCCATTTTGCCAAAATATCGCGACGCGTCAAAAAAACCTGCACAGCATAGTGACGTTCATTTTGCTAGGGCCGACGGGAATTTGATAGTTTCATAGCGTTATGAAGGTTGATACTGGCAAATTCTACGCGTTGTTCCGGGTGGCAAAAATTTACGTCTTTCCTTTTTTTTTACGCTCGAAATAACTTGTGAGGTCATTGAGAAAGGATATCCGAAATTGAATTCTCTGCGCGTGCTACTTTTTTTAGATTTTCTATTAAGATATTTGTCTTTACAAGCGAAAACAAGAGTCGATTCTTAATCAATTAATTTAGTGAACAGAATAATTAATTAACTAACTATTTGGATGTTTTATGTAAATAATCATTATTTACGATGTGCAACGTAAAGTATACAAGTATTATTTAAATTATTGGACATCATTATTTATTCAAATAATTACATAAAAACATTGCTTTATATGTTTCTCCGGAACATGTTTATTAATTATATATTATATGAATTCGCAAATAATTAGTGTAAAGGATAATTCAGATGGAGATTGTACTCAAATATTTATTATTCAGATAAATCCATGCATTATTAAAAATTTATATACCATTTACGAATAAACGCTCATTCATCTTTTTAATTCGCTAGCTGTTGTGCAAACAGAATTGTATGCAATTTTGCTCAAAACGATAATCCGATGATTTTCGCACACTTTGTGTTGACAATTTAATGTAGACACAAATACTTCCCGTGAAACATTTGTCATATAATTCGCTCCTCATCGATAAAATAAACTATCTTTCTCTCTTTCTCTTTCTCTTGTCAGTTCTCTTGTTCTTCGCATAATAATGAAATTTGGAAACTTTGTAATTATAAAATTCAACGAAGATCCGGATGCTATCGCTTTTTAAGATTCATCGGGTACTCTCACGACTGCCACGAAGTTTCCGCTAATTAAATTTTTCGAATAGCCCATAGAATAATTTGCATTTATTCGCTCATTGCTATTCAACGCTATGTCTATGTACAATGTCTTTTCTTTTATTGAACGCTTTCTTTCTTATCTCATCAAGTTCAAGAAGTTCAAATATATACTGTCTTGCAATATAATCTTTTGTTCGCTTGAATATAATTAGCTTTGTGCTATTTCTTATAAATAACAATTGTTATTATATCAAACCATGCTATTGTTAAATCCTGTTATTTTTGTATTAGCTAAATTGCCCCCGGAAAATATTATTGATCAAGTATATCAATATTAAAAATTATGGAAGGTTTTAATTTATAAACTTGTAATATATATTGAATTCTTAAAGTGATATTTGCGTATTTACATAATCTATTATTTCGTCAGCCAACATTAAAAATATTAACTATTAAAAATTTGAAGCTGTATACAAAGAAGTAAAGAAAAAGCATAAATTTTTTTAGGAAAAAATTGCACATGAAATTTTTAAGCGTTTTCTTTTCTCACGTTCTCAAACATTCCAACTTAACGTACTTAATTACCGACAGCGAAAAAGCTTTAATCAGTTGCGGAAACGCAGTTCGTGGAAATATTAAAATAATCGTCAAACATCCTCCGACGGTTCCGTGTGACGCGACGCCCGTTTCATCGACGTAGCAAAAATGAAATATTTTTGCTTCCGGTTTGCGCTCAGAGCTCGTTTCCCTCTCTCGCACTTGTCAGGAAAAGAGGCCCGAAAAAATTTCTCGCTTTTTGCATCCGTCGCGAGCTTCGTATCGCTCTCTCGCGCGCGCGGCTGTTATTTTTCATTATGTCAAGGAGTTTCCACTCGCCGTGGCGCAACGGGTCTCGTTTGAGAAAATACATCTTTTTTCCGGACGGCGAAATTGATCGTGTACACCGGTACGTTCCATAAAATCCCACTAAAAACTGTCGCGTCCGGAACTGCATACGAGCGCGATAAGTTATATCGTAAAAAGTCAATTTAACGCCGCACGTAAGAAGAGCAGTAATGTATAGCAGGATGTTGCAGAACACCTGACAATTTCTTTGATCAATCTGGAGTCGGTTTTTCTTAAACGGTCGAGATAGTTTTCGAGTTATAAGCAAATTAAACTTTCATGCGATCAAAAGTAAAGCTTTAACGTGTACATGAATTCAAGAAACTAAAGAAACTTTATTTTTACAAAATCTTAATTTAATTATCAAAAATATGTAATAAATGCGTTTTAAAAACTTATATTTTTAAAGACTATAAGTGAAATAAATTACTTAAAATTACGATTAAATTATGTTGAATATAATTTCATTTTTATGGTTTGCTCAAGTCTATGGTATTAAGTTATTTATAGTTAAGAGATAGTTTAAATAAATTTATTGCAACAGATGAAAAAAATATCTTGAAATTTTGTTAGTTTCGGGAAATAACTTCTTTAACGTTTGTTCAGGAAATGCGTTTGTAAAAGGGAAGTTTACGTAATTTCAAGTTGCGGGAAATCGCGGAAACACCGCTGCGAGTTTGCAGAATTATCTCTGAAGGCTCTACGCGGAGTTATATCAACGTGTGGAAAGTTCAACCGAATTTCGTTACTTAAACGCTAGATGATATTTTTTTTTATGGGAATGAGAACAATGGCGAGCTAAGGGTGAAGCGATTTTTACGATGGACGTCTCAACATTGCAGAGCGAAAGAAATTTAATAAAGCGGCTCGTAATCGCGCTTAGAAAAATAAATCCCCGTGATGAGGGAGCGTAAAAATCGCTGCTCCGAATACGTTCGTTTAAATAAGTACAGGAACAATGAAGGTCTCGACTGCGCGTCTGCTTGCTATTTCATTAATTTAACTCAACATTCTTTCTCCGTATCTCCATCGTCTTGAAAATTTACAAACTAAGAAACAGTTGCCTTGTTTTCTTCTTTTTCGCTTCGTGATAATTCTCTTCTGGTTTTACGTTTCTCATTCCGCTCGTTCCTCGATTGGCCGCGTAGCGTTGAAAATTTATATACAGCGTTCAGCGAATTAGAGAAATTTCTCAGACTACACAGCATCACGTTCTTCTCTCCTTCATAATAGGCAGAAAGGGGAGGACATTATATCTACGCGCAGTTACACATATACATACATGCCCTCACACATTTACATACATGCCCTCACACATTCTATTCTTGCAATATCACCAAGCTTGAAATATTGGAATATTCCATTTAATTATAATTCGTTGTAAGTAGCAGGATTCCCTCGTAGAACCTGTATCCAATGCGATATTTGCTCATACACGTTATGCATAATAATGAAGGATGAATTATGAAGAATTCGTTTACGATGCGCGCGCGTTAGCCAAATTAGTACGGTAAATTAAATTAAATTAGCTCGCGAAAGTATTTGCAGCTTTGTATATATTCTCTTGTAAACGTGAAGTTCTTATAGCTCACGTATTCAGTATAATAAATAAACCAAGTCATGCTGTTGTGTTGTTTAAAACACGCTTACATATATATAACGCTTCTTTATGAAGGGAACTTTAAAAGCCGTAATGTATAGCGTAATAAAGCGTAATATTATAATGATTTAAGTTAATTATTGTTTGATGTAAATATAAATTTGTATACATGCTTACCAAAATTAATTAACTTGAGCTATGCAATTATATATATATATATATATATATCGAACAAAAATCGAGTAGCGTTTACTATAAGAGTTTATATTTTTCAAGCTGCTACATTTTGTAAACCCGACATATGTAAAAATATTCTGTCTGTAGAGCATATATTTACTTTTTTAAAGTGCATCGGCAATTTTTTATGGGTTAATATTTAGAGTATTAATAAGAATTAAATTTAAAACGAAAGAGAGGGGATAATTATAACAAATAATTTATTTCTTTTTTTTGAAAGCAAAAAAAATTCAAATTTTTTATTATTAAACTTCTTAAGATATGCATTTCAAAGTGGTCTTAAACAAGCCGCGATCGATGGTGAATTTGAGTATATTACATCGAAGTGAAGGAAAAGTTATTTCCGCGCTAGTTAAGCTAGAAGAGCATGAACAACGAACGAGTAAATGCACTCGAATATTTAAAAGCCGTACAAAATGCAGCGTCCAAGCGTAACTCCATTTCGTCTTCTCGCTCCATCTTTCAATTTTCTTTCTTTATTTATTCTATGCGCAGATTAGCATTAATTGCGGCGAACTATCACAAATGAGAAAAAATGCGAAGTAGTCTGGCCGCTTCAGCCAGTATCTTGCGAGACTGTATTTTCGTTAAAATGCATTATATCTCTGAGTTTGCATTACTTAGAACGCCACTAACTTTAAGATCTGCGAGTATTCAGAAGTTTCGTATAATTCTTACCATTAATATTTGTTACTATGAGTAAGTGTGCTTAAACAGTACTAAATTGCGGTATATTAATTTTTTTGATTGTCCATATTATTTAATGGGTTGTTTCACAATCCTACCATTTCACAATTTCATAGACATCACTTTTATGCTCAATAATATTAAGAGATACATAGCCATTGTTCGGCTGCAATTTCGATGAAAAACAGGAAGTGTAATTTCAACGGATTAAATGAGGAGTATCTGAGTTTGTACAGACGATCCTTTGTTAGGCGTTTATACCGACAAAGTTTCTCGCAATTACACGGAATAATCGGTGCCACCGCAAACTGCTTAAATATACGCGAAAGCTATTCGCATAACGATATAACTGGATAACTTCAACTGCAGTATTTTTTTCTGACATGGAACAAATTACAAGATCGTTAAAAATTAACTTTGCTATTCAGACTAATATTAGTGGAAAAAATGTATTTGAGAACATATATCTTTAATTATATTTTATAGAGAGAAACTTTTTGCGCAAAAACTTTCTTTGTTAAATTTATCAAAAAATACAGAAAACGTACACATTTAAAAAAATTTTTTAAAAATTTTATTTACAAATCTATTACGTTTGATTGCATTTATGATTTAATTTCAAATTTTTATAACAGTAAAAAATGTAAAAAATTAAAGATTTGCATTTGGTATTAGTTAGCCGTGTGAATATTTTTGGTTTAAAAATAAAATTGAAACACATTTAAAAATACATTGTAACATTATTCTTCAGGATAATTTTTGGCATCTCTGGATAACTAAAAGTGTTAAATAAAAGTGGCTTAGTTTACATACGGGCTATCTTCCGCATTTTCCCGCCGTATTTGATATTCTTCGCAATTACAGAGGATTATTACTGTCCGTATGAACTTTTTTGGTGTAGTACATTTGAATCAGTTTAATATCGGTCGGAATTTCTTTTTATTATTTTCACTAAGAATTTACATAAGCAGCAATTTCGAGTCTGTCAAGAAATGATTATGAAGCTTTTACCCTTCTTAACACTTCGTTTACGCCGATCTAGAATTTCATTCTGTAAATTTGTTTTAACTAAGTAACTAAACAAATTAATATAAATATATAAAAATATTTACATCACGATGTAGTGCGTATGTCGATATGTATTGATACTAACAAGTTTTTTTTCTTTGGTAAGGTTTTATGAGATTAGGATTTTTAATTATTGTTTGCTTTGTAAAAGCAACGAAACAGGAACGCGAAAACTTCTGGTATTGTCCAACACTTTAGAAAAATGGGGAACAAAGGGGTTAAGGATATCGATAAATGAAAAGCGTTCTCCTTATTCAATACAGAAGCGAAACTGCAAGCGAATAGTGCAATATCGGATTTCGCACAACAAAGGAATCGGAGAAGGTTAAAGCGCGTTATATAGTGGTATGAAAATACGAGCGACATCGTGAATTCTTTCCTCGCACAATTTCGCACTGTGAAAGATTAAAAGTACGATTTTCTTAATGAATCCGTGTAATCTGTAAGGACGTAGCATTTACCCGGCGATGTAATTAATTCGTCGTGCGTTTTCTCAGCTGGGCAACGAGTTAATCGACACAAACGCGCGGTTAAGTAAGAGAAATTGAATTTATATGGTCGGGGAATGCAACTCCGTTTTCGCGTCATTGAGACGCCTTTTAATTAAGCAAAATGTACTGCAATATACTTTTTCGATTCACAACTGTATAATAGGAGTATCGTGCAACATCTTAAAATTGTTTGCTTGTAAGAATATCAAGTTTTTATATCAAGGATTTATTAACATGCTTATTAATCTTATCTTTATTTGTTTAATTTCTAACACTTTCTGAAATTTGGTATTTATCACCGTAAATTTTATATTTAGAGAAAATTTCTGTGAAATACAAATATCGTGGGATAAACAATTGGCTAGGAGTAACAGGAATAACAATTTATTAACAGTATAACAAGTTAGTGTAACAAACTCACGTAAACTCTCTCTCTGGAAACGCTCAAAAACTAACTCGAAAACACTACGAATTAACGCCTTTCAACGCTCATTGACGCGAAACACTGTTCTCAAAAATGCTCTGACTTTCCCCACTTTTCAAAACGCTCGACACACGTCTGTTTATTCGCTATCAAATGTTCATTCTTATATTCTCTATCATACATGCTTAATTTCCAATCATGCATGTACATTCTCGTTATTTTCCAAAATTTCAATCACATGCCGCATTTGCTTTCATCATATGCTGCACTCGTTCAAAACAATTATATTGTACAAGTAATCGTGTATCAAACGTTCTGACATTCTCTCGCTTTCTCGCTAATTCTCTCGCTTTCTCGCTAATTCTCTCACTTTCTCGCTAATTCTTTTACTCTCTCGTTTATTCTCTCACTTTCTTGTTCATGCTATCATATGCTTATATTTTACAATCCTACATTATTATATTTAATTTTTCAATTTTTTAGTTTATTAATTAATTCTTATATTTTTCTACGAACACAAAGAATTTTCTCTTATTATGCATTATTGATTAAAAACGTTAGCAAAAATCTGTTAATCTTTTTCGGCACATTTATTATAAAACCGCATATATGAATTTTTTTATCTCTCGTAAAATGTATTTAATAACGAAGAACGCGTTCTTCTCCAAATCTTTTTCTCGTCTTTTGCAATAACGGAAAACATTTTAGCAAACTATTAATCAAACTTATATTCTCTTCTTCTTCGATAAAAGAAAGTGCCGAAGAATTTTCTGAAATTACAAAATAAAGTTTCACTATTTGGCGCTTTCGTTGAAAAAAAAAAGAGCGAGGTGCCGAAAAACGCATTTACAACGATCGGTGAGATCGAGCTGACTTACACGAGAGAACGTTTGCCTCATACGTCATTGAAATTCCCCGCAATTACGCGAAACATACGGCCGGGAGAGCATTACCAATGGTGCAACGGACGACTTCTTCGGCATTCGAGTGCGTGGGAGCTGATGTAATGTGGGTCGTTCTTGCCATCTGGGAATCTCGTCGGAATCCCACAGCGCTGATTTCTTTCATTGGTTACCGCTTTGAATTTAGAGTGCCTGCTCATCGGACGTCGTTTTAAGCAGATTCGTTTGAATTTCGGGCTGTTCCTGGTCGCAAATTGTAAATTAACTCGACGACGTTTCTGCATTGAAGTTCGGATCTTTATGTACCTACGCTTCGAAAGTCTGAAATTCCCGTTTGCTATTTCCTGACCACAGACAATTTATTTTTATCGTTCAAAGAAAGGAATACATATATTTAAAGGCTAAATCTCTTTATGATGAGCTACAATTTTTATTCTTTTCCAAGTTAATATTTGCAATTAGTGGAATAGACACATCAATGAATGAATAAATAATTTAATTCTTTTAAAAAATTATGAATATCAAGAATTATTGCTTTAATTTATCTTGTAATAAAGATTAAAATATATAAATATTATACATATATATCAATATATAAGTACTTAAGAAAATATAATTATAAAATTTAGTATACATATATCAATACAGAAATGAATGTACAGTTGCTAATTTCATTCACAGATCTACGTTTGCAATGTTTTTGAACGCGAAGATAGAATGTGATTAAAATACACACTGAACCGCGATGAATACAGATCCGATCTACGCAAACGTAATATACTCAGTGGGCTTTAAACATTGACAGTAAAATGTTGGAACCGTTACTCGTTGTATGGACACAGTATTATCGGCGGTGGAACGAGAGAAGCGCAGCGGTGTGCAGCGCGGTAATAAAGTTGCAAAATAATAACCGTAACGTTATCAGCCAAATTTGTGTGTATCAAAGACAAATTGCGCCGATATTACCGTCCGAAATACTGCGTGTAACTCCAACATATTACAAGTCCCATCGGCTATATAATCGTGTTTGATGTATCTACTCTGTGAACGAATGCAAAATCGGAAACCGGGTTTTGTATGGAATAGACGAGAATTTATTAACTGACAATAGAGTATTTGGCGTATGCTTACACGGAGACAATAGTAATAGTAATACTTTAGTAATTATTTACGTTTTTGCAAAATAATTTTTCGATATGCAATTTAAAATTAATTTTCTACATATTTCAGATTTTCCATTATAAAGACAATAACATAAACTTAGAAGTTTATGAAATTGTTTAAAATTCTATTGAAGAATAAAGAATTAATAAATTAATAAAGTGAAAATAATTAAAGATTTATAAATTTACGTAAGCTTATTATTATCATTTAACTGATTACTTATTACTTAACATTAAAGAAGTATTATTTTATATTGAGGTTGATCGTTTTAAATTCTGTCACCATTAGTTAAATCATTTATTTAAAGAATAATATATAAATCTAATTTTGAAGTTTGTACATTTTCACTGTGATTTATAAGACTTTGAGCCAGCAGTTCTTTACAATAAGCTACTTAATTGAAACGAAAACTAAGCATGTCGACTAGATCACCCGTACCGGAGAATTCGAGCAAAACAGATTGATCGGATCCGTGTTTAATCCCAAAAACCAATCAAACGTAGGACACGCCCGGTTTTAACAACGATTGAAATGCATTGTGCATTTAGTCACGAAAGTGTAGCGCGTTCATTATTCAGTATTCTCGTGAAATACGGCCGACCTGTTTTTTGGCTTTCGTGCAACATTTGAAAAAGTGGACTTGCCCGAGTCTACAGACCCGGGCCTTCGGTTCTTGTGTATCGGTGTATCCGATAGATTGTCAGGGCACGCGACAAAATCTGGCAGAAAATCGATACGGGGTCAGCTCGTTAACCGTTCTGTGAATAATAAGAGAAAGAGCGATAACAATGAACCGCGAAGAAATTGCGTCACACGACAGGTGATACTTCCCGCGAGTTTTGTAATTGCAGGGCATTTCAATTCGCGGACAAAAGCTTTTGCTGGTGTAAACTCGGATATCCAAGGTGAAATTGCGACGGCAGACAGAGAAAAGTTAGTATAGAGTACAAAAAAATGGAAGGAAAGGCTAGAAAAGAAGAAAATATGAAACGCACGAAAAAGAAAAGCGAGGGGAGAAACAACATGAAGAAAGCGGAAAATAGACTATAGGAAAAAAGAAAGAATTAAGGTCCGATAGAAACGAAGGTAGCAAAGAACGCGCGTGCAGAGAATTGTATAGTTACAGGCGAACGGAAAGAATAGAAAATAATGGTGAAAACGGCAGAAAAAGGAAAAAAAGTGACAAATGATGAGAACAAAAACGAGAAAAAAATAGGTGATAGAAAAAAGAAGGCAAAAAGAAGGGCATTGTATAGTGAGAAATAAAACGGAAAGATATAAAGAGAACGATGTGAAAGTAAAAAAGGAAAAAAAAGAAAAAGTAAGAATGACAGGATAAAAGCAGGAAACTAATACAGAAAGAAAGGATTAAAACATTTAAAACGATGTATAAAACAATGGAATCATGGAAAGAGCGGAGAGTTGTACCGGTTATGCGAGGAGAAAAGGTACGAGAGAAAGAAAGTGAAAGGTGCAAGAAGGGAAGAAGAAAGGCGGGTTAAAGGAAAATTACGTGCTTGACGAGTGCGGTTGTTTCTTTTATTTTAGGTGAAAGATGGAGTACGCGCGAAAGAAAATCAGAAAAGAACGCGAACAGGAATGAAACAGAGAGTGAGGCAAGAAGTAGCAGATAAGACAGAGACGAGTAATGGGAAGGGCGAGAAAGAAAAAGAGAAAGAAAAAGAGGGAACAAGAAGCGAATGCATAATGGAAGAAAAGAGCTAGGAGAATTGCGTGCTCGACGATACTGCTTGTCAGTTTTATATTATGGAAAATGAGAGAGAATGGCAAGAAAGAAGTTAGAGAGGGAAAGAAGGAAGGGGGAGGAGAAGGAGCGGAAACGGATGAGGAAAAGTGCAGAGGGAAAAAAAAGGGGAAAATCACATGCTCAACGGACGTGCTTTGCTGGCTTTATGCTTGGCTTGAAATCCGGTTGCAAGTTTAGACGAATTCTCGCGATGGATACGAAGAAGAACGAGAAATCCCATACCCGTGTGAATATTTCTCGAAATGAAAATACGGGAGTTAAATCGATAAGCGAAGAAATGAGGTGCCGGTCGGTCGAAGGAACTACGTGTCGGATTTATCGAATGCTGCACTTCTTTTCCGATTACTCCATTTTCTGCGGGATTTTTTGCTAACTTGTCTGCTGCAGTCGTACACGTATGCTTGTCATATTACAATCAATCTTCGTGGAATCGAATTTAAAGTCTACTGCAATGACTAGATATTCTTATAAAGATATTAGAAAAAAACCTAGGAATAGCAATTTTCGGGTAGCGAAACTCTCTTAATATCGAGTTGTTTAACAGAAAATTGAAGAGTTGTGGTGACTTAAGTTTCAAAGAAGTCGTGCATACATATTAAACGTATATTTTTCAGTTAATTTTAATTTAAAATTTTTTTTTAATAAATTAAAACTAGATTTTAGATTTATAGAGTGATTAAAGCATTACTCGATTTATAATAAGATTTCTTTTAAATTAATTATGCGATACTGTATATAATTCACATTCATTATTATACCATCGTCAAATCTTAAAATACATAAATGAATGTATATAATCAGATGCCACGATTTGCATTTCATATGCATATACACGATGCGTGCAGCTGCACATTAGTGCGTATTTAAATGAGCTCGCATATCTAGCGATTACGTAATAAACAGACATACAATGTAGCGACCTAACTAGCATAATAGTGTCCGAGAAGCATCGTGCGGACATTCTGGATATTTGGATAGACAATGGCACATCTCGGGGACATTCTGTAAACGTTTGGAACATTTAGGTACACAATGGCATGCCTAAGGCGTTTCCTGAAGACATCCGCAAGCCGGACAGCTGGCATAGTTAAGACGTACGTCGGAGAATTGCAAACATGCATTAATGCCATGCTAATACGATATTAACGATATCTAAATTTGTCTTTGAAATATCTCGAAAAATTTACACTTCGACATTTATTGCAGTAATTTCTGTTCCACCACAACGGAATTTAATATTCGGCGATTTTATTATAATAGCATACTGGTTAAACGTTCAGACGAAAAGTAAATAAATGTCAATATAGCAGAATAAAATGAAAAAAGTAAATGGAACTTGGTGTAGATGGTTGAATTATAAAATTCATATAAAACTCACTATTGATATTTGAAATATTATAGAAATTATAGGAAAATAAGCTGATGAGCGAGAGAGAAATGAATAAAACATAGTAAAAAAAGCCTTTTAAAAAATATAAATTATGTTTTATCAACATATTTTTAGAGATAATATAATATAAAACACATTATACATATGATAAAATGAAAAATTTGTTTATGTATAATAATTAAAAGATTGCACAATCATAACGTTTGATTCGCGCGCGCGCGCGCGCGCGCGCGTAGAAAAATATATTTGTGTTATATCTATAGAAGCAGAGAATTTTATTCTGTTAAATATTAAGAGAGTAGCATATAATTGAACAAATAAATAATTATAAAGTAATAAAATCGATGAGTTATGTTATTGCTGTTTGCTTCATCGACGAGTCGTGGAACGTATTTTGTTCGCATTCGAGCAAAAGATCAGACACACTTTGCTCGCGTTGGGGCAAGAGATCGAGCAATTTTGCGCGTATGTCGGGACGCATTTAGGGAATGGAAAGACGCTCGTGAAAGCGTTCACAGCATAAAAGAGCTTTGAAACGTTTGAGTGCATCGGAAATTTATAAGAAGTAGAGAAACCAGCGATTCCGTTCTCTTTGAGAACGACGGACGAATTGTCCTAGCCTGTCGCGAATTTATTACGTTTTGTAGCACAGTGCCGTTATCTTGGCTGTCCGGTAAATATTTTCAAACATAGGGTTTCATTGCACCGTGTAAATCGGCCGCGATATGCATTCGCGTTTGAAATCGATTTATGGCATCGGTTAAAGCGACGTTGACGAAATGTCTGTTATATCAAAGTAACGCGTGTCAGCTTTCGACAGATCGTAAATCAGACAACGTTGTACTGTGTACGCGGATTTTCTGATGCGAATTGAAAAATGATATAGTTATCGATTAATGCGCTGCTCTCGTACTCGCGAATTCATGAATTATTCCCCGAACAATTGGAGTATCGATCTGTTTTTCTGGATTTTCTGCAGTGCAAGAATGCATTCTCAAGCAGTTATTTCTAGAATACCTATAACAAATAATTTTGCTCTTTAGTAAAATGATGCTAAGTCATGTTTTATTCAATAATCGAGATCATCCATTTTATTTAACAGTTTTTTCTATATAACTTAACATATAAAGAAAAAATATATATTTTTTGTAAATGATATAAATTACTTTAAAGATTACTTTGTTAACTGCTTAATAAGTATAATAATATTAATAATTAGTTATTTTCTTTGTCTTTTAAAATTTTGTTTAATTAATTGATATATCGACACTTGAGTAAGTTTTTAAATTTAGCGGTGGTTGTCGTTGCGTTTGTCGTCATTATCTTCGCGCTGCAAATTAGATCGTAAAATATCAGATTTCATCAGACCGCTATTAACGCATCTGCTCATTCTACCAGCTGTCGACTGCTTTAGATAATTATAATGAATGATTTTGTAACATTAGAAATGTCATATATTCGTGTATGTGGACTATCGCGGTTAATTCATAATTTGATAAACGATATGAGCTGATTCTGGGGACTCATGTCATATATTGACGAAAGTGGCACTAAATTTTCCGGGTTCTCTCTGGCAGTGAGCGCTGCAGGGGAGTGACAAGCTCGTTATCGCGGTTAGACGATAACATTGTACGAAGGATTTCGATGAGAACCTTATAGTTTAATTAGGTTAGCTGGAACTTTGACGCGGAAACATTTCCACGGATAGCAATCGATAGTTGTAAATAACTGAATTTTGTTCCCGCTATGTGTCAGTTAAAGACCTCAAGGGAATCGCTGTAACAACGCGTGAACAAGTAATTCTTTAGATTTTTCGCTTAATCTTTTTCGAATTCTTGTTTAAAATTTGAAACAAAAATAAAAAAATGTTAATTCTTTATTATTTCAATTTAGTTAGACATATATATTATAATTAAAAAATATTTACAAATTTGTGAATTGTTCTTTGATGAGTTAATTTTGATATAAAATTTTCTGCGTATAAATAATTATTATATATAAAGATCAAAATGAGAGATTTATTAAATAAATTATGACATACTTTTTCTTTCTTTTTATTTTTTTCTAAATTCTTGAGACAAAGTTATTAAATTACTAGTTAAATTTTTATTGTATTTTAAAAGTAATAGCTTTTTAAGAAGCCAAACTTAGTATACGAAACACACAGATACAAATATGAAAGCTAGTATAAAATATTAGATACAAAAGTTTTTTATCTAGTCGTTAAAAGATTTATTTTCTAAAAACTTTGTTATTTTCTGAAAATTTCCTGATATCAGCGTTCAAATGACGCGATTCAATGGCGATACAGTTTGAAGAACCGATCGATCGCTCAATAAAGCATCAGAAAGCGGTCTAGGAGCTTGCACGCTCGCGGGGATTATAAATCGAAACTCGATAATGATCCGTAATAGATGGTTTCCCCCGCTTTGGAGCGGTCGAGTCTGCAAAAGTCGCTTGAGGCGCGCAGCAGGGACGTGGCATAACGATTATTCATGCTTACCACCTTCCTGGACGTTTCGCGAATTAAGTCCTTCGACGTGCCATGAATTTCGAAGTCGCCCGTGTTCGCGTCATTCTGAGACCACGGAGCTATTCTACGCCGAAGAGCGCTCAGGAAAGATTTTAAGGTGGAAATGAAATCTTCTTTTTATTTTGCGATTATCTTGAATGTATGTGTGTGTGAGAAATTGTTGTGAGATCGATATTAATTACGATCAATTAATATAAACCGCGATATTAATCAATAAATTTAAAATGTTGATTCAATTGATATTTACTCACTAGAATATACATATTAATAAAATTTAAAATATTGAAGCAATGAGTATAATCCACATATAAATATTTAACTTTATAAGTTAGAAATATAATAAATACATGTACCTATCTCAGGTATTAATTAATTTTTCGATAATTTTCGATGAGATACCAACATGTGGTTTATTGATTTTGCCAACATCCTCTAAACTGGATTTTGCTGTAAAAACATATATGATGCATATTGTGTTTTTTTTATGTCGTCATAGATATTTTAGTATTTTCTTGTCATTTCGAGAATGGCATTAAGTGGACTGGCATACATTTTTAATTCAGTACAAAATATTTAACGCTTTATCGCAGCGGTTATCTGCACTGCGGCAGGTGCGATACTGTCTCGTTCAATTACAACCGCGCTTAAAAGTTTTTCATCGATCGAGTGTCTCGGATGGTGCGCGCTATGCGATCGAGAGTCGATCGAGCCATTAATCCTGCCAGCTCTTAGTCTGGGATAACATCGGATTTCCGTGATGGCTGATGGAAAGTTTCCCCGTCGGTGTATTTTGCGCAGCGCGTCTGCCTTTGATGCGGCAGGACGCGTCGCGTAATTCATGAATAAATAAGAAACAACTTTTGAAACAAGCTGACTGAGGAAACCCATGGAGCGGCGGCGACGACGGCGATGACGCCGCCGCTTGCCGTCGTAGTGAGGGTAGGATTCCGGAAATCTAGCGATTCCAGTTGCCGCCTTGCTTCCTGTGTGACCCGCAGATCCTTCTTATTTTCCGACCTCTTTTCGCCGGAGTGCACCCACTCTGACCTTTCCGCCTGGTTCCTACCCTCGTTCTTGGCTGGTCTCTCTCGCTCATGATTCCCCGAGAGGATGGCTTCGAAATTTTCATATATTATGCAAACATCGTTCCCTTTGACACGTCGCCTTTTTATTTTTATTCACTCATCCGTCTATTTCCAGTGTTTTATTCTGCATTGCATCGCTTAGTGCTTTCTCGTTCTCTATCCGAAAAACGTATTCTACTGTAACGTTCTAGCAATTTATTGTTCAAATTTCTGCATTTATTTTAAAGTACTGTAATATAATCTTCACATATTTTTTTAAAGTAGACAACTCCACTAACTTTAGTAACAAAAATATAATATGATAAATTTCCAGAAATTTTAAATATTACATACATATTTTTCTTCTTCTACTTCTTTTTATAGCTATTTTGCTTAGAAATTCCAAAAATATTATAATAAAAGTTATTGAAATTGGAAATTTATAATTTTGTTTTAAACAGCCCAATTATAGCGAAATCAAGTGAAGATTATTTTCAACAAACATACTAACAACATTCGCGTGATAAATTGACATGATGCTCGAGCCAATATTTTTTTCCTCCTGAAAACATTCTCAAATATCTTTTCTCGAGAACCACTCATCTCCAATATGAAATCTTATTATTTCAATAAAGTCACATTGCTTTCATTCTGTGCATTTTTTTCCAAGGAAATCAATTTCCGCGAGGAATGCTAGGCACATTAAAATCTTTATTCGCGTTTGTTAGCAAATTCGGTCGAAACCTTCCACGATATTTTCCTCGATCGGCGATTCAAGTATAATTCACTTTGGAATGCCTTCTGCATATTTATTATCTTGTTTCACATTGATGCGGTGGCGCGAAATTTCTCTTACTCCCCATTATTTTTAATCTAACAATAAGCTGCAACACTTTCATCGAACTCTTTTATATTTTTCAATTGAGCCTTCGTAGCGTAAAATTAAAAATTGTACTCCACGTGGGTATTATATTTTTCCATTTAGTGTTGTATTCGTTATTAGTTTCGCTCTCGCCTTGCAACTTCCTTTTCTTTCCCAGTCATGAGGAAATATTTTGCGGCCTGTGCGCGTAAGCGCGCGCCCGCTAAATCATTTAAACATTTTAATGGAAAAAGCACCGGTCAGCCGTTTTTCCCAGCACGTCTATAATTCATTCGCGCGATCCGAAATTTATATTTCATCGGGGAACGGATCTCGCTCCTCCCGATATCGTTTTTGCAAACATGAAGCAGAATCACCTTGTAATCGAATCACAATCTTCTAATACATAAATCGAGCTGATTCTTTCCCGCATAATTGAATGAGATAGTGGCAAGTTCTCACACAATTAACAAAGAAACTTTTTTTTAGAAAAAGATGAAATATTGATTCTTTTTATAACCTTGTGTTGAGGGCACTGAGATAATTTCGTACGCAGTAAAATATGTGATGTATAAAGTGGAAACAAACTGGGTTATGTACCAAGGTTTTGTCTAAGTTTAGTGGTTACAACTAGAACAATGGCATTGTTTCTTGTTATATCTTGTTATACGTTTGTTTATTTTTATTTACGGTAGAAATAGTATTGTTATTTTTTCACAAGAATAACAAAGAGAGAGAGAGAGAGAGAGAGAGAGATAAACATGCGGATAATAAATTATTTAGAATACTGCAATCATTAATATGTAGGAAAATTTGGTTGACCTCAGTTTGCAGATTATACGTGACGGTTATGCATGTAATATTTACATTTATAATTGTGTCACAGTTTTTTTTCTGCATATGTTGATAGTTTGCAACATCTCTCACTTTTATTTATTCAACGCTTCATAGCTGGATGTATTCATTATAGTTAGATAAGGCTGAAAAAATTTGTTACGGAGTCAGATCGTTTTATATGAGAGATAAAAGTGATCATGGAACGTTATATCATCCCAAGTTTTCTCGTTTCTCCTTTCCTCAATGTTCCTCGAAGGTATAGCAGTGCTTATAATAACTCTTCAATCAGTTCTCTGATCACTATGAATGGTAATGGAGCTTTCATTCAGGCGGAGCAGTGCTTATAAGGCGTTGTGAAAACTTTTGCTGTGCTTGAGTTTGTTACAGGATGCTTATGGATATTTCGCAAGAAGTAGCGGGAATCTCTTAATCCTTTTCCACCTGTTCCTCCCACGCGCAGCGTTCGCATGCTCGAATCTTTTTAGTCGATTAACGTGATTACATTAAACATGCAAATCCGTTACGACGATCGCAACTTCGATGGCGCGAACGACAGCATCTCAGACTGACAACCAATTCCCCACGCTCTCTTTTCGGATTTGTTGTCGAGACTTTTTTGAAGATGTCACATAGTCGGAAAGGAAAGAAAGAAAAACGATGCAACCGTCAGCAACTTCGAACTGAAATATTCTTATATAACGAAAGTAAAATAAATAGTAACTCTGTAAAGTAATAATCATATACAAAAATTTAATTAATAGAAAGATAAATAGACTAAAGAGCTGGCACAAATTTAATCCTTAAATATGTAGATATTTTATTATTTATTATATCAGGACAATTAAAAATTAATTTTACACAATGAGCATTAATTTGCATTTTACATAATGAGAAGAATCTGCAGAAAATTCTAAACAAGATATGTTTACACCGTTTACACCGTTTCCTTTCAGTTTAGAGTTTTCTTTTTAGAATAATTTTTTTTCTTGCAAGTTTTTTTTTGCGATACTTTCCTTTGACGTAAAAAAAAAACATGACTAATATTTTATTGATGATTATTACATTCTGACGAAATGTTGGAATAAAAGTTTCACCGCGCATGTTAGTTTCATTTCTGATTCTGTGTCACATGTTCGAAGCGGCACTTCGGCGATGTGACAGAATAGCCGGCCGCGAGTGTAACAATGTATAATTTCCGGCGACCCAATTCGCCGAAAATGTAAGAGGATTATGAAAACGCGTCGTGCCCGCAAGAGTCTGAACGATTATTCGCGCTCGCGAACCCAAATAAATTACTTGCGGTTCTAGTTGGAACGCCGCGCCACGCCGTGCCGAACGATCGGATGCTGGGTCGGATTGTGTCGTAAGTAGGATTTGTGAGTTATTACAGTATTACGAAGCGCCACGGATTCACCGGTAACTTAGATCCTGAAGACACTGTTTCGCTTAGACAGTAGCAGTGTAATTAGAAACGTAAATAAATGACATTGTAGATGTCTAGAGTGTGATACATTCTTGTTGCAATTTGATTTTACCATATTACAGTACATTGCAGAATGACATCAGAATTTGTAGTATACGTAAATCATATCCGCTATATGTATATACGCTATTCTTAGATGATATAAAAGTTGAATAATATTTTAAAAGGGAAAATTTGAATTTTTGTTCAATACGAATAGTTTATAGAATTTTAGACTGTTCATTGGAACGCGTTTCGCAAAGTAATCAACGACGTAGTTATCGTAGACAAACAGGTCTCTCAACTTCGCGATGTTTGCAATTGTTCGAAAGAATGCTTTGATAGCTGCGCGAGCCAATACATAGGGATTGTGAGTAGTAACATCGAGAATTTCAAAGTTTTCCAGTTTATGACTTGTTCCTACAATCGTTCTAGAGGTTCTTTAAATAGCATGTATAATCAGTCAGCATTTTGATTCTTTTCATTTGTAGAGGAAATCAAATGTGATTCGATTTATTTATTCATTTGTTTTTTTTTACTCAATCAATTTTTGCGATATTTTTAATACAGTGGCGAGCAGTAGATAAAGAAATAAAAATGACAATCAATTATATATAGTTTATATAGTCTGTAGATTTTTCTTTCCGTATTGCATATTCTTATTATACACACTTGTGACGGAGTTGACCTCAACGGGTTAGAACGACCCTTCGTGGCGCACAGATCCTTACACAGCGATTTTCCGCTTAGGTGTATCTTGCGCGTCGTCTCTTTTATGACGCATTCGGCGTATGTAATACCTTCTTCTATTACGTGTTCGACGTAAAACTGCCGGGTGCAAGTCCGGCGGCGGCGGTAATACCGGCACGAGTAAAACGTAATACATATGCTAACGATATCTCCGCGTGCGCCCCGTTGGCGATTTATGGACGAGCGATACAAGATGTTCCGCTTGAACCGGCGACGCGCGGTGCCATCAAAGTGTGTCTCAACGGGCGGCGAGTATGGTCGTTCGGACGGAAAATGGGGGGAGGATTTCGATCAACGAGGGAATATATAATTAGACGGCCAGCAGCGTACGAATTATAGCGCTCGTTTAGCTGTATTTTCGGCAAACCAGGATACTGATAATTTTCTCTCGTGAGCGAAACTATCCGGTGTTGAAATCAGGTATTTACTTGTATTTGTTTCGTGGGTTTTGCTTTGTAAAACTATCAACAAATGAGAAATTCTTGATTATTATTCGTTTGGAAACTCGTGAAACATTGCGCATATCGTGATTACATCATATTACGAACATTTTGAATTGTTGAAATTATTCAAGAGTTGTACATAGCACTGAAATTTCTAATTTCAGTGAAATGCTCCTTTGTTTCATAAATATGTCAGGTAAAAATGCAACTTGATATTCTGACTACATGTTATTCTCTCTTGGTACTTTTGCTTAGTTATCGCATAAACGTTTATTCCTATATAATAATATAGAAATATTTCATCTTGTATCCAATATCGCAATTCTTGTTGCATTTTTTGTTCAATTGGTCGACTACGAATTTCATAGTAATTAATTGAACTATATCTGAAATGTTAACGTCTAGTCCATTTTTATCGAAAAATATCGTTCACATATTTTTCTGTAATATAAAATTGCTTTTGATACACTGCAATATTACAGTATAATCGTAAAATATTTCCAACCATAAATGGATTATTCACGATCTATTGAGAATCGAAGTTTTGCTAATTCAATTATGTTAATGTTTATTATCGTAAATTCGTTACACAGAACAAAAAGTTTCACTTTTTTACTTTTATGTAATTATATATTTTATACGGTGTGTATTATATATCGCTTTTATTAATTGAAATTAATTACAGAAAATTAATTGAAATTGATAAATTAAAATAAGCTAAAGGTCTAATCTAATATTTTGTTTGATCGTAGAAAAGTCTATTACTTGCGTTTAACGGAATATGTTATAGATTTATGATTTTTTTACTGTCCATATAAAATTTATAAAAGAATACCTATAAGAAATTTGGCTGAAATGAATGAATTGTAGTAGGGCTACTAAATCCAAGTCATTTCGGAAATGAGAAATAACATCGTCTACAAATTTCCTAACTATTTCAAGGGAGCTAAACTCCATTTCACCTACGCTTAACTCACGAGAAATAATTGTTACTGAAAGCGAAAAGTTTTTGAAATTCCACCGAACAAATAGTATTGTTCAGCCATATAGCACTGTGTTGAAAACACGTGTCGTTCGTATTTGCGCTTTCCAGTTGCTTGAAGAACTATTTTTTCGAAAATATATTTACGTTAGCAAATAATTTACTTTAAATGGAAAAGAACGTATAAATAAAAATTGTATTTGGCTTGATATCAAAGAGAAATAATTTTTACTGAAATATGTAAAGTTCGAATTTCACTCACTTCCATACAATAACAAAATTTCTTTGATTAAAATGTAACTTTATTACATTTGATATGAGAAAGAAACGCTGAAAACATACATGTAAACAATACTTATGGTATCTACTAATTTCACTTTTATGTAAACGCTCGCAGAATGCTGGATGGTTGTACTCTCATTGTTGCAACGCTATCCGCATATAACTCCAATTTGCATTGCTAATATAAATATCAAGCTTGAAATACAAGGAAAGCTCGCAGATTCCAGCATTTACCAAAGTCTGAGAACAGTTGTTGATTACTTCCTTAATTGGCGGCTTCTTACCGGCGTGTCTTTCATTTTCGCGGTGTTTCTACGGGTCACCGAAACTACAAGATTTTTTCCTCACTTTAGTTTCGAACATTCCGAAACTCACGGTAATTAAAATAGGATTGTATACAATAATTACGGGAAAATTACTTTGCACAAACAATGTGTTTACAACAAACCAAATACTTGGAGCTTAATTCATCATTTAAAGTTTTGAAACGAATCTTTTTTTTTTTTTTTTGAGACGAGATGTGCAATTTATCTTGGAGGATGTGTGCTCCGGTTTTTCTCGTCGACACCTATCTCGAACTTTTCGAAATTTCTCACGCCAACTGGAGCTTAAAGTGAAGTACGTCGTGAGTGTCTCTCAAGCGTTTTTTTAACCTGTACTCAAAACTATCAAAGAGAAAATCTTCGGTACCGATGTGTTGGTCGTGCAAATAAAATTTACCACCCAAGTTTGCGGCTGAACTTACCTAGTACGTCGACGAGTTTTCGAGTTTATCATCGTGTGCATCTTTTAATAAGCTCAAGTAGTGGTTAAACATTATGGAAAGGCGTGGTTAAGGATTCCTCGGAGTTTCAGTGCAATTTATTATCACTTTTTGTGATAACAGATATATAATTATAAATAAATTAATAATTTAGATGATTACGTTTGCGCGCGGAAAATTTTAATTTCCTGTTTCGAGATTTACAGTACACAAGTAAGCTGGATAACAGAAGAGATATATCTTTAACCTATTTTATATTTATTTAAAAATACTTGATATGATTACAAAGTATGAATACATTGCAAATGAATTATTTGGATTATTTATAGCATTTAAAAAATAAGATTTTACGCGTAGTGATAAAAATTACTATTCATATAGTTTTCATTTTACGCAATTTTAAATGTGCTAAAAAATTATTGTGATTATGATCATTAAGATGATGCAAAATTTAAATATCATTGATTAAGTCATTTCTGAATACTGCAGTCTGGGACACTTCCCAATTTGAGTCGCTTAAGTTAGTAGAAGTTATGCCACGCTGCGCTCCAACTACCATGGATGAAAATTCGCCCAAGGGTATTATGGCGTTGGTGTCACGGGGTCGACAGCACCGACAAACTAACCTACTGTAATTCCCTTGATGATTTTAATCCGTTGTCACTTAAATCATTTCTTATTACAAGTTTAGACGCATTCGAACAATTCATTTGCCGTTAAATTATTTCATGAAGGTAGTCAAAGATTGACATTATTTGTTAGATTCTCTTTGAAGGATTCTTTAGAAAGATTGACATTATTTGTTAGATTCTCTTTGAAGGATTCTCTAGAAATCTATGTTTCGAAACAAAAAAATATTGTTAGCATTTCCAATTTCTTAAAAATATATTTTTTCTTATAGTAAGGCTCGACACCATTTTTCTACATATATTTTTTTTGTTTTAAATAATTTGTAGCATAAAAATGCGCAATGTGCGGTAGGTGTTGATGCATCAATGCATTCGTACGTATTATGAGTTTTCAACTGAAATAATTTGCCACTGAACTGCTTTCAGTTAATCAATTACAGAGATTAGTTATCATGAAGCAATTGAAACGGTTTTGAAGAGGCAAAAAGTTATAATACCATGTGCTTTTTCATTGGAAATTGCGCTTACAATTTATAACGATTCTCTCTGTAACAGAGTCCTATGAAAATAACAATTACATTTTTTAATAATGAATGAATAAAACAGGCGGTAAAAATACGAGTGGATAATTAGATTTACTATTTATTTCATAATTGCAAAAATCTCTTTGATGAAGAAACAGATATTCACAAAGCATATTCTGCAACTAATTTACAAGTTAAAAACAAAGAATTTTATATTTGTACATGGTATTTAGCAAAATGCTTTATTCTAACATTAGATGTTTGCATAGATAGGGGGAGAGTGAAAAGAATAGCGTTTATAAATATATCATTAAATAACTCAAAACCTTGTGTTTAATTAAACGCGAAATATGTCAGTTGCAAAGAGATTTGTTGGAATTTTTATCAATATCGTCTCATAAAAAACGAATTTCTGAAAATTAACAAAAGCCACTAATTGTGAATAAGCCACTAAGCGTTTTATATAGTTAAATATTTAGCGCAGATGATTAATGAATGCCCATGCGCTTTTCATAAATTGTACGCATGGAAATGTTTATGTAACATTTTTGCGAAACTCTAATGAAACTTTTTATCTAGTAATGTCAATTGTAATACCACAATTGTTGTAACTGCATATAATCGTAATATCATAATTTTTATCATAATAAGTTTCGACACAAACACAAACTTCACATTTTATTTAAAAATTTTTTAACTGCATTATAATGTGCAATGTCTAATATTTTTTATAACACTGACGTAACTTACCACAAATTTTGATTTGCACGTTCTTGCGAGATAAGATTTTTTGATCTGTATTTGATCTGAAGTTTCGGAGTTTCGCAAAGATGTTTCAAAAAGGGAGAAGCTTCTCGGAGATCAAAGATCTGTTGTCGATTCTAAAAATTCTATAATCGCACACTCACCCTCATGGTCGAAACCCCTCACATGGTCCCACCGACGCTGAAAAACACCTTCAGTCTGCAGTGGATTTGCGTCTGTCACCCATTCGCCATGCCCCACTGTTCTTCGAAAAAAACAATCGTTGGGCGTTACTTGTTTCGCACGAGGCAATTTTCACATTCAATCCCGACCTTTAATCTTTAATATCAGAATCCTTGACACGAATTCTCCTCACATGTCCGAATTATGCGCTATGCTTTTGCACCTGATCCCTCAGAATGCCTGTGTACTACGAGAATTTCCACTTGACACCTCGCAGATGTTCGTATTAATTATTAAAGCAAGTTGGTAAACAAGTTAGATAAATTAATTACACGAATTCATGGATGGTGTAATAAACGAGAATGACGAAAGCTTGTAACGATCGTACACTCTACATGAGAAAGCTTGCAGATGGTTAAAAATTTTCACAGAGTTTTAGAAACTTCGCAAAATTTGCACCTCTTCATAATGTTTTTTATGGGCAAACGAAGAATGGAAACTTGTTGAAAACTCAGACGTAAGCTTGGTGATTTGCGAAAACGTGGTCGTGAAAGCTCTCTCGCGCAGCATCGAACTGAACGAACGAGCAGTCGGGTTGATGCGAGGTCGTGGCCCGGCAGCCGGCGACTGGCTGCTGCTAGAAAGCTCGCAAGCTCGAGCCAGTCGGCCTGGCTAGGCGCAAGCTCCCTACTACGCGGCCTCGAAACACCCAAGCGAACACACCGCCGCGTCGCCCACCCTCCGAGAGAGAGAGGAGAGGGTTTCTTTTGGCGACTCGTGTCGCCGAGGAAAGGGCTGCCAGATATTTGGCAGCTTGCGTCGTCTTAAGGCTACTTAGGGTAACATTCGATTCCTATCACTTACGTGAGATTAACGCATCTACAAAGCAGAATTGTCCAAATCAGTATTATTTATATAAAAGCAGATTTTGTGACTATAAAAATAATTTCTAGATTTAGTTTTGTTAACATTGGAGACAATTGACATCAGATATATTTTGTAATGTTTATATGGCATGGAAAATGAAAGTTATAAAGCATTAAAAGCTTTGATTTCTATCAGAATGTAGTGACATATGTTTTTTTCTTCCATTTTATTTAAAAAAAAATCAGAACAAAGAATTTTTCTGGAGTTTTCTTTATCATATGCATGTAAGATAAATTATTTCTTCACAAAATTCCGGTTTTACGTGGATGAATTCGATTTAATCCGTCGCGAATCGGTGTTAATCGCGAAAGCTGATATCGATATTAATGGCAATGCGGATATAATGCTACATTCGTCGGTATTTCAATGATTAATCGATAATGAATTACCGCACCACTTCCGGCTGCAAGCGTATTACTCGATTTTATGCACCATTTCTTTTAATAACGCAGAATGGAAATAAATTATTTTGATGAAATAACTTCTTGCGTGAATTTAAATAATAATTTCATACACAGATATCTCTTTACGATATAATTAAAATAACGCAAATTTTTTTCTGCAAGAAATCCATCGTAAGAATTAAGAAATCGGCAATTACGATTTCTTAATTTTTAATTACGAGGCATACCGTAGATCTCAAGTCATATTCCGTTCAATTCTATTACGACATGTACTGATGTATTTCGCGAGGGCATTTGTGGCGTAAGGTTTACGACAGGCATAAAAACTTTTATTGGCAATTGCGTTGGCGAAGGAGATACATCTTTAACCCGAAGAAAGAAATGGAGGGAATTGGCATGGAAGGGGTCAATAAATTTTCGTTAATTATTCTTGATGGATCGGTAAAAATGCCACCACGTCGTACACGTTGGATCGTAGTTTGCGAAACTCGTGCTTGCGGGCAACCCGAGCACAATTGCGGCACCGTGGCCGACCACAAAGTGCTTTGATAGCGCGAATACGAAGCTATAGAAGGTCGGCTTACATGGAGAAGAAGAGACATGGGCATCACTTTTACTTTGCGTGTTTTAATTAATTTCACGCGCAAAAACGAATTCTAGGTGCGCGCGCAGGATTCGCGAAGCGGTCACCCGCGAGAAGCTTTGCCCGTATTCTCCCGCATTTTCGTATAGAGACTGTCTGTTCGGAGAATTAAACAAGGGATCATTTCGAACGACTATTATCTGTTAATCTTTAGAATAGTGATTGTCAAAGGATACGTTTCACGATATAGCACAGCGTTACAAAGATACATTACAAGTAACACAAAATTTTAGGAGTATCAATCTTATTACAAATTAAAAAATATTTATAAATATAAAAGTAAAAATATTTAATATTACACACATTCAAATATTTAAATATTAATTATATTTTTTGTTTATTAATACTAAGAATTATAAAACTGTGATGGATAACGGCTTTTATTAAATTTTCGTCAACCTAAAATTCATTAAAGGATTTTTTATTAAAATTTTTTTATAAATTACGCACATACCTATAATTTTTGAGATATATATATATGCATTTTATTTTAATTATGAGAATAAACGCGACGCGGAAAACTAAAAGTTGTCGATACAGCAATGGATTGCATAATTTGATGTTTAAAAATGATATAAAGATACATATTTTTAGACCTTCGAGGCACACGAGGCATGGACATTTCAATAAGCAAACAAACGGACGCGCGCGACTGTTTTATCGCCAAACAACGTAATGCGAAATAACGACCGATCGAACAAATGGTCTCGCGTATGTACATCTATTCTGTTCACGCATGCGCGCGATTCGACAAAAAAGCGTCGTGCACTTTTAATTAAAGCGCAAATGTGAAACAGCTCCTTTTGCGCACGTTTTATTACGTCCAATTGCCAAATGCGCGGCATTGTAATTTCACTTGCGTTGCGTCCACCACTCTGCGATAACCCTTTGCCTTTCGCCTCCCGTGTGCCTCGAACATATATTATCCCGCTGGTTTACGCGACCTGAGGCAAGTGTCGTTACACGCGGGATTCGTGTCTCTCTCCACGTGAATCGATATCACACGTCAGTTAGTCGCCGAAACGACACCTGTCGTGACCAAATCGCATATGTGGTCGTGTTCTATATAGATTATTTATGATTTTCGTAAAAGACGTATAACGATTTCTAAAAAACAATGCAATTATCAAGCAATAATTTACATTCTAGGACAAAGAGTGACATAATAATTATCGAACAATTATTCATTGTGCATTATCGGATACTGAATTATTTTAGCATGTTTGCCGGCACTCCATACAGCAGGATCATATCAGCTACATTAATCGATGTCTCGATTTTTGGACTAATTAGCGAACCGCGATTAATCATCCTAGCAAGTTTCAAGAAACCAGAGTAGCGCATAAGCTTATCGACGTTCCTTCTCTCGAGACTTTCACCTCTTCGCGGTCTATTAATCTATCGACCTTGAATAGATTCCAGTATTGCGACATGACAACTCTTAACGATGTCTTTGATCGCGTAATTCTTCAGATTGATAAGTAGCTTAGTCTCTGTTGCAACTCTGAAATACAAGTTCGCAAGATGAAATTCTTATTCTTCTCTTACGTTGTACCAAACTTTTGTAATAGCCGGAACCGCTAATTAAACTAATTTATCCAACTATTCTGTGAAAGTACCATTTCTCTAAGAGTACTAAATTTTATGTACAATTTTAATTTTATGTAGAAATTAAATTTTTTTATTCTATGCATTTAACTAATAATAACGTGCTTATAGGAATTTTTTAGTCGAGTCAATAAGACTTAAGATATAAAAATATTAAGATTATTTACGAGTTTTTTAATATATTTTTTTAATTGTTTGTTTTAAAGATAATTGATAAAAATGTATATAATTGAAATTTTTGAATTCTTTTGAATTTGTCGTCTGAATATTATTAAACATTCAACGATGGAATAAAGCTGCTTACAGCCATTTATAATTAATTTTATCAGTTCGTGTTCAAGCAACTAACACAAAATATTCGTTCTGCGCATTAATTTATGAATTCGTTTAACGTAAACAGAAATGACGAAATAAAATGCACCATTAGAAACGCGAAAAAATAACCCGCCGCGACGATGCAGCTTAAATATTCAAATTATGACATTCGAATGCAGATGAGGCCACAAAAAAAAATCATATAGGAGAGACCTGGGACGTCGTTCTTCTCGCATTTTGTGCGTATACGCGTAGTTATATGCAGGTCTCTGGACGACATCCAACTAAATTTTTATTCAAATGGTTATTTCAGCGAAACTTTTCCTCTTTGCATCTCCGCTTTTATAGATATTATTTAGTGTAGCGTAATTATGTCACAAAAGTATGATGCAATTCAATTTAATGTCTACATTGCGTGTAATATTTTGAAACATGCATGCGGCATTTTTATGCGTAAATCAAATCATTCCAACAATATACATATACTGTTCGTCAATAAATCGCTTCTACATAACTCAGGCAACTCGTGAAATTTTGCTAAAATTACTGCTCGAAACTAATTTACGATTTGATCACGCAGGAATTGTTGTAGATAGTGTTATCTTGAGTGAAAAAATACGTGATTGGGATTGCTTGAAAATCTAAACGTCGCGACGTGATACAACGACGTTAAGTAGCAACAGGCGCTTTCTTCGCTCTCGACGTAGAACAAGTTACCGTCATTAAAATTCCATAACACTAAATGGACGTGGTCTCTTCGCAGTAGCTTGCGCTATATACAGCCCTATTGTTCGTAGTTCGCAGCGCGCTTCGCGAGTCCTATTCTCCTCGCTACACCTTGCATCATTGCAAGTCAGCCGCGTGATCCGCCGTCAGGACGGCGGTTTTAGGACGGGTAATCAGGAAGATTCACGAGCATCCGTTTCGCGGCCATTTGTTTGGCTGTTTAGGATATAGGGTCGTGGAAGAAACCCGGTGGGAATTCGTAGGACGATCACGTGTTGTGCGGCAATAAATTCGCAGTTCTGCTTTGCGCTACGATAATCAACAAACGACCATGTCAAGGACGATGCGGTGTTCCCTCGCGTTAAACTTCTGCAGGACGCTTGGGATGCAGTGTAACCGCGCTTGGTATTAAAGCAGTATAGTTACTATTGCGTCTACTATATGATAAGAATTTTAAGAGCGGTAATGTTTGTCGAAACGGAACTGATTCGTCTTTCCGATGATTTGGAGGAACTTGAATTCTAACCTAATTTTAGTCCGAAAGTGAAAAAAAGAAATAGAATTTTAATATAGGAAAATTTAAAATAATTGGAATTTTCTGGGGAAATTTTGAGATGAAGAAAATTCAAAACGGTGTACGACGAATTAAATTGAGATTTGGGTCACGTAGCACTGGTAGAACTACCGAGTTAGAATCCTGGGGGACGTTTCTCGCGCTGCGAATTCTGCCAAGGAGAGCTTATTTTTTATCACTCTTCGTTGTATATCTTTAACGTGTACACGGAACTTTGCTCGTAGCAAATGCGCGGAGTTTCTGCAATCTCATCCACCGAAGAAGCTCGACCTCTCCTGCTAGATCGTCCACCATGGGGAGGCACGAAACTCCATTAGCATGTTCCAGATCCCGGCGGGTCTGGCGGGTGAGATCCTACGAGAGTGCTAGAAAGAGAGAGCCGGAATATAGGATAGTCGATAAATTCAGTATGTTCGGGCTGTAGAACATCCGTGCGAAGCACAAAGGAGGAGAAACTGTCAAAAATCTGAAGAGAAGCAAATATTTTTTCCCTTTCAATACTTGTCAATTTTGCCTATCTTACGGTCAGTCGAAAAGCCATTTCTGTAGGTGAGGGAAAATGCCCGTAGAGAAGGCACGTTCCGCGAATGCCGGTGCGCATTTCCGGAACCGGAAGGACACTTTAAAACTGACGCGGCCTATTTGTCTGCGGTGGCTCCGGCCGCTCTGACAACACGCCGCAGCATTTTACTTGCCGCCGTTCTCTTTTTCGACATTTTTCAGGATCTTCCGTGTCCTCCGTTTCCCTTTTGCCTCTTGTCTCCTCCTTCTCTGTCTTCGGCGAGAGATAGAAGTCAGTCGCGGGAGTCCTTTCTGGCCTTTTTCCGCGATGCGATTAATGATGCTCGTTTTCCGTCCGAATAAGCTAGTCGAGAAAAGGAGAGGGTTGGACCGTCGAGTTTATTTCTTCGTAGCGTCTTTTTCTTGATGAATCGACGATATGAAATGCGCGGTGATTGGTTTAATATAAATCAAAAGGGCGAAGAAAATTTCGAAGTTCGTTACCAGTTTATTCGCTACCGGTGTGCAATTAATTACGAAATGAGATATCGATTGCTCGTTGAACTTTTTGCACTTTTGTATATCTTTTAAGGTAATATATTATATATTTATTTACTCTACTTTTGCATTGTTTTAGAAAAAAATTTTTTTCTTCCGTTATTATGAAGCATAATCATAGAAAAGAAATCTTTACCTTAAAACATCTTAAAGTGAAGATATGCAATATATAAATGCTTTTATTCTTATTCTCTTTTTAGTTTTAGAATCTAACATATACCTTTACAAAAAAGGGTTAATTTTATTTCTATTCTGTTCAGAAATAACAGTTAGGTTCTTCATAGTATAACATAACATAGTTTATGATAGTAGTGGGAGATGTTCGAATGTAATGTTGTCTTGATAGCTGAATAGGTTTACGCGCCTACTAATGGACGGCGTGTACATGGAATTACATTCTAGGAGTGTAATGCTAATAAACGGCCGATCAGATGAATTAGCGTTGCAATAACCGCGCCGAGCCACTGCGCAACAAAGCGCGCTCGCATAACGAAACGTCATTCCCATGAATGTAGAGGAGTCATTAATTAATCAGGTAACCCGAGCTAGTTGCAACCTACCCGAAATAACATCAGAGATTACCGAGCCTGTTCGGATTAGGCTGCCGTTTAATAATTTATCAATGTTATGAGATTTTTTGTTCCTCAGGTTTTAGGAAGTAAAATCTATCTTGCTATCATTATGTAAAATTGATGTGCATATACGTTTGTTTTTTATATAAAACTTTCTTTTATTTAACATTTGTGAGAAAGTAATATTTACGAACAAAACTTACTAAATAATTATATTATTTTTTAATATAATATTTATATCTTTACACATAATACTGAAATGTTTGTATTAGAATTGGCTAGAAGATAAACTCTCTTCTATGTTTTTCAAATCAAACGTGACAAAATTAAAATATATATCCACAAAAATAAAAATTCATTGAAAAAATGGAACAGCAGAAAAAAGTGAATTATAAGAACAGCAGAATAATGTGTGACAGAATTTTAAGTATACATATATAATATTTGTTATATATGTATAATTTTTATTTTCACAGAAATAAATGTTAGGAAAAATGAATGTGTGTGTGTGCAGCATTATATTGCGTGACCATTCGTATGACAGGTGTTTTTCTGCATATACATATCAAAGTTACGTCTTATAATAATTGTCACTTGTATCTATTTGCTCTAGAAATTATCAACAGTTATCTGCAAAATAAGTGTTACACAAGTAATAGCGGGATTTTTCGTAATCGTTCACACATTAGAGACGCAACATTTGCACAGCACTTCGCGTAAGTGCGCATTTTCTCATGTTTAAAAAGAAAGTTGCAGAGCTCTCAGGCACGTTTTATAATCAATTTCGGTCCGTACGCTTGGTATCCGAAGATTAAAGAAGCCTTCCGGTTGCCAACTTGTACGGCTGCCAAGGATTTCCGGTTGCAGCGTACTGTATTTCGTTTCGAGGGAAGATACGTAATTTCGCGTAAATATCGGAATGATAAGGTAGACGGAAATTCAGCAATCGTCGGAGAGAGCTTTTTTTTAAAGAAAAAGAGAAAAAAGTAAACAAAAAGTGTCGCTGATTGTTAAACGTCAGGAGATGTTTTTGTCGTCTGTACAAATAAAATTTTGAGTTGTTACGGAAGCCCGTAGTGCGCGGTAGTTGATTTTGCCAAAAAATATTTGCTGTTTCTATTTGTAGAAATCACTGTTCTCTTCGCTGTCTATCACTTCTGATTATTTTATTTCCGACAATATTTTTTTGCTACCGTTTTATTTGCGTTGCGTTTTGTTACTTCTTTGTTTTTTATTGGTATTTATCCTTTCACATCTCTTCACGTGTGCGAGTGACACTCGCAAATCGGCAGGACTGAAATTAGCGGGAGAATTAATCACAGACACGACACACTTCGGGAATAGAAACGCGTCAACTCGTAAAAACATGGGGTGCTACGTAGGCATGTGAGTTGCGTTATTCGGACATTTCGACAGATTTGTCTACGTCGCCGTTTAATTTATCTTATTTCATCGAAAACCGAAACTACAGCGGTATGTACTTCATCGACACGTCGGATTCAGATAAAAATTCATCAATACGTTCCCGAAATTCCTCCGACCGTGGGAAAACAGAATAAATTTTATCTCGCACGCGTGGAATTGCCCGGTCAACAATTTTATTCCATAGTAACCAATTCAAACTACGCATCTCCTGTTGTACCTGCGTACAACACAAAAAAGCGTATTTCATAAACCTTGCATCTGTCTCCGTCAATATTAATTGCCGACGACTCGACAATAGAGCACCGGTGGATATTTTCGAGTTTTTTTTTTTAAAGAAATACACGAGAGAAGAATTGTGGTTAAATAATAATTTGGTTAATTAAAATATCAAAATCCAATTAAATATTAATTTTAAAAATTTTAAGGCAAATTTAAATTAAACAGAAAAATTAATAAAGGTATAATTTATGTTTTGGTAATTTTGTGATGATTATGAACAGAAATAGAAATATAAATATAAATAGAAATAGAAATAGAAATAGAAATATTAATTTTTATATATTTATAATTTTAAAATAGAAACCTCTGTTGTATTTTTTTGGAGTAAAATTCATTATATCTTTTGGCATTTTGTTGTAGAAAAAATAATAATAACATTGCAAAGAATTAATTATTGTAAAGAGAAATTATGTTATTAAATGATACATAAAGTTTATGATGTCAACCAACATCAAATCAACTGATCATATCAATTGATATCATTGCACGTTGACATGTTATTTGTGTTTATACCTACTATCGGTAGTGATGCGATGACCTTAAATATTAATTATTTATTAATGCTTTAACAATGCATATGTCACGTATTTGTTACATAAAATATTGCAATGACACCGACGAAGGAACACGCAAACAATGGTTTAAATTTATCTATTAATTCATTAAATTAATATATTATACACAAAAATATATATATGAAATGAGATTTCGATATAGGTAATTAATATGTTTGGTAATGCAAATGTTATTTGGATGATAATAAATTTAATATATTATTGTTATTATTATTAATTCGATTACATTGGATCTAAGTTGGATCTAAATTACCATAAATTTAAACAAAATTAATTTAATGTTAAAATTTCTGTTATCCAATTGATTAATAAACGCTTGCAAAATATTATTTTATATGGTTGAAGTTATAATATTATATTAATTTTTAAATTTAACATGTTATAGTTTAAAAAAATTATAATTTTTCTAATAACATTTATTTAAACTTTATATATTTTTATCGATAAAATGGAGTCACATATCGAATGGGAAATCCTAATGGTATTCGAAAAAAAAGGAGGTTAAAAAACAGATTAAGAATTACCAACAAATGGAGCGTATTTTAGTGCGCTCATTCCGTCGAATCTCCCTTTTTCGAAAAATAACACCGTAAGGAAATCGTACGCAAATAGTTATTCGAGAATCATTCACCAGTAACTTTGAGGTATGGGATCCGATCGAAAAGCTGTAACTTCACCGCTCGGTCCATTATGGAGTGTATGTATATGTGCGTGCACACTAGGCACTCGTGGATATTACGTGCCGTGGCGTTTGATAGATGGGGATGTTTATAGGGTTGCCTGCGGTACACACAAAATAAGAGCAACCGACGGGAATTGCGACCCAGAAACAAGGTCAGAAACGTCTTTCGCCTTCTCTCTCTCTCTTATGTACACTTTTTCCACTCCCTTTGAGATTGCACGAATATAAGGATAACAATAAGATTAGATGACACACGATCACATTATCGCAGAATCATTTTTTTTCTTAGAATACTGGTTGAATTGAAGCCGTAAAAGACCATTATTTATCTTGTTGTCAGAAGTACGATGTGTTTGTAGAAGCAGTGCGATAATTTTTGTTTTGAAGAAATACTGCGCATTTTGAAAAATTTTACGAAAAATATGAAGATTCTCATTCAGAAATAGATTAAATTAAAATTTTTCCTTTTTTGTTTTTTTTATTTATAAAAGAAGAAAGAAGGAAAGATTTTATTTTATTATTTTAAAGGTTGAAAATAATGTAACTCGAGACACAGATATGACAGGTAGACACAGTAGTTTTAATCTTCGAAATTTTGCGTTTTGCTCAATGCATTTTTAGGTCAAAGAAGAGACGTATTTGCCAAACAGTGAAATTCGATTAAATAATTGCGTAATCATTCATTGAAATTGGTTCAAATCCCTTAATCGTGCCAATACACATTGCCTTAAGCAACAGACAGCAGAGAGATCCGTCCTGTCTAATCACTAATTCAGTCTAGAGAGAACAATTAGCTCGACCGGAGTCCCGTAAACACAGACTCCGACAGAATGCTTTGCAAATTGACCGATAAGCGGGCCGACTAAGACCGAGTGAATTCTGTCGGTCACAAAGGGAAGTTCGAGAGTTTTGCGGTTTGATATGAGCGAGATTCGGATTCGGTTTGCGCGGTACGTGAATGGTCATTGAAGAACCTGAACTGGCTGCCCGGCCACGACAAAGCAATTTGCAGACGAATGAAGGGACTGGAACGGTAGTAGCGGTTCTTGGCCACTCCTGCGGTCGTCAGGAGACGTTCTGCAATAGAGGGTCAGTCAGTTAGACAAGCTGCTTGGCTTCTCATGCTGGCTATGCATAAGACAATGCGCAAGCTTGTCTCCACTAAGGTCTCCGATACCACGCCGTCACTTGCATCCCAACGCGTCGCGTGTTCGACTGATCTATCGAAACGCGTGTTAGACCGGCGCGACAAGCCGGCGAGTGTTAGTTGGTATTAACGGAGCGGAGCACGTAATTAGCGCGAGCGGCGATTATCGTTAATGGAAGTGTCCTGTACGAAGAGGATAGGGCAGCGCGGAAACGTGAAATTCGTATTTGCACGTTTCCGTCGCGAAAATCGGATCGTAGTTAGCCGATTGGTTGAACATCATCCTCTCTCGTGGTATTTCTGTAAGAGAAAAATAATGGATCGTTCATCCTGTTTTCAAAATCCACTCAGTTTGTTACAGATGCATTGATTAATGTAATGTATTAAAATAAAATATTTTCTACAAAGAATAATACGCATGAATGTTTATCATTGTAATATGGAACACAGTATTTTTTATGAAAAAATAAAGTTATTTTATTTTTAACAGAAATATATTGGGAGATTTTGAAATATTGTAAATGTTATAAATGCAGGTGATTGAAACAGCAATAATAATTTTAGTTAGTGTATATTTAAATAGTAATGTATAATTCTAGATATAAAATTTATAGTATCTAATATTGAAGCTGTCAAAAATTACAAAATATATAAAATTATTATGTCTTAAGCTATGCAAATAATGCTGCAAGGGATTTTATTTTCTAAATATATATATTAATGAAAATATCGATCTATTTTGCTGTTATTTCTTAACGAATAGAAACAAAAAGCTGTCAAGAAATATTTTCCTAATGGCAATATACCTTCAAACTAATAGAAAAGACGCATCCTCTGCACTTACTGCGATAGCCGTTTACTGTCTGGCAAAAACAGGAAAACGGTTGAGATGGTAGACAGAAATGTTGGAGCTATCCTCGAAAACGAGAATGTTGCGCATAAAAGGGAGGAATGGATGACATCTCGAGGGAGGATAAGAGCGTTTGTAGAGTGGGAAATGGTGAGCGAGCACATAGCCGTGTCGTGACATAGAATTCAATGTCTACTTTAGTGATTTGCAAAAACACTTTCCGAATATTCGCCATGCAAGACTCGTTCTAGGTACCTCCATCGTGCGTTAGTATCACCTGATATTTGTAGTTCCCATACGATAACATAGAATGATATTATGATAAAAATATGTGATAAAAACGCACTTTTCTGTCGCTGCACACTGTAAAATTATAGCCATGCAGAATCTTGAACAAAAAGCTTATTGACATCGTTGAGTCATTATGAACTGCTAAAGAGTCAGGCGAAATTTGAATAAGTTGTCTTAGCTCGTTTTCTTTGTGGTCTTCTTCGTCTTTCAATATCTTCTGACCGGTCTTTAAAAAGGTTCACCAATTATTCCTGCGGAGCAGGGTTCGACGTCAATAAGGAGAGTTTTTTTGGAAATAGGATCACTAGAAAAGCATTATGGATCATTTCTACATGACTCTTGAAAAATATTATTTTAATAAATGATAGAAGAATATGTTAAATCTTTCTGTGCTACTGTAAAATTTATAGAATTATATGTGTGTTTTGATATATAATATTTTGAAAAAATATTAATGGATTTTTTTGTTGCAAATGTACATTATTTACTCTGTCGTTCAAAAAAGATGCAAGAGATGTACTAAAAAAGTAATACATATACAAATATAACGTTAAATTATAATTATAATTACATATTACGTGTTAAATTTTAAACGAAGAGTATTAGAATATTATATAATTATTTAATACATTACTTTTTTATAAACCTTTTTTATAAAAGATAACATACATGGATTGTTTTAAATTGTTAATATCATTTTATTTTCTTTATTTTTATTATTTGTACGGATAATAGAGCAGAAAATTAAATTTCCAACAATTGCCTGAATCCGTACTATTGTATGAAATTGTCTGCGAGGTAATGAGATAAAAATGGAACTGTTAAAAAAAGATAAATCAAACTTTTTGAAAGGTAAATTAAACAGCTTCAGATAAAGTCAATCTATTTTATATAAACGTTCTTAGACTTTTATGCAAATTACGATACATTTAATGTGCATTTAATGCAAAAAGGGTCTACACGTCCGACTAATAATAATTCTTACGAAGTCCGAACGCGATATAAAAGTCACAGAATAAAAAAGAACAATTGCGAGTTACGAGAGAAATGAATGCGCAACGCGAAGAGTGAGAAAGAGGGAAAAACAAGCGGCAAAATGAAATATCTCGCGGGGAAATTAAAATGCCAGATTGCCATGAAGACACAGTCTTCCGCTTACTTATTTATTCCATTACTGAGCTAGTCGGTATTCCAACGCGTAGGCGAGAGGCGGCACATCGATGCGCCGTTGTTGCGCGCAATTGCGTTCGTGTTGCGCAAATTTGCAGAAAACTCGACACCCGCGCCTCCGGTTTACGAGGACGAATGAAAACTGCAATGCAAGACAAAGCATGGATTTTGAATAATGAAGTAGCATTTCATGAAATGTACAACAATGTAAATTTCTTGACAAAGAGAAATGCGAGAAAAAATTAGATTTTTAAATATATATATATATTGAATTTGCATGTATTACAGGTGGTCAGGTTAGATCATCAAATATAGAATAATTTTTATCAAATATATTAGAAGAAGATTGTGCAAATTAGATGAGATAAATGATTGGATTAATTTTATATTTAATGCAATCATTTTAATTAAATTGATGTGTAACGGAACAAACGATCAAGAGAAAATTTTATCAGACTGTCAGAATTGCTGTCTGTAACACGATTAACTCATCAATTATTCGATTACACACTCATCACAGTCGTCGCGTATGTTCTAGGAAATTTGATTCTAATTTGCAACGCGTCTCGTACATGCCATTATTTAATTCACGCAAAATTCACGCAAAATTCATGTATTGACGTATATCGATATTACATAAATCGGTACTCTGTTGTTTACTCTGTAATATATGAGATAATTTTGTTACATAAAAATACTCTTTATCAAGACTCTTCTGTGATATTAACAAAATGATTTTGAAACGCTTATATAAGAAATGGTTCTAATTAAAGCAGCTCGTTTTTTTTTAAAAGTTGTTTGTAATTAAATTTATAAAATATAATCAAATAGAAAGAAAGCATTCATTAAAATGGCAACGCGCATGGCAACCATTGATAAAATTGGAGCGAAAAAAAATCTGGAAGTTACATACATACTCGACAGTTTGCGGTATGAGAGCTTAATGAAGGGCGGAACACGATAATTGAAGATTTTATGAGCGAAAAAATCGTAATAAAATGTTTTTCGTGGAAAAATAAATTTGTTTCGTGTCGAAACATTTTTAGAAATTTTTCCACTGGTTACAGATATTACATTTTGGTCCATTGAGGTAGAAATTATGTATTCGTCAGATTCATCTTGGCCGTTACAATAATATAAATGTATTTTTTTTATTTTTTTTGAAAGAATAATTACAACTTCATGAATTATTTATTAGATAAAATATTATAACCAAAATAAAGTAATCTGTATTCATCGAATGTTCAAGTTTGTATAATTGCAATTTCAATAATCAATTGCTAACGACGAATATTACATAAGTATTGTATGAATAGTACCATTGTCTGTGACTTTCTACCTTTATTGCGCGCGATTATCGTCTTTGTCAATTATTGGAAACTTCCTCGTTGCTAGAAGCAAACGATTATATTGCGGCGACGAAATTATTGCCTTCGTTATTTACGAGGTTGTTCGTAATTTCCGAATTGTGAAGCACTCTTTGTTGAAGTTAGTTTTTCGATTTGTTTAATTTATTCGATGCAGAGTTCCTCGAGACAATCTAAAGGTTTCCCTCGCCGTCGACGCTTTTCATTGATTTCTGTAAATTGAAAGCTGTAGAAGGGCGTACTTATTATTCGGGTAGCGCCGACGCTGAAGTCGCGAAGTAGGGTGTTAACATTGAATTCCTCCTATTCTTTCTTCTCTGAAACTGAAGTTGCAATCTGTGTGCTAGTTCTAAACTTAGGTAGGCTAAGTTTGTAAATAATTTATGTCGGTTTCCTCTCATTTGCATCTCCTTTAATTCTGTGTGATAGCATGATTTGTGAATAGTGACGTCGTAATTTTGTGAATCTTTTTTGTGTGAAATTATTTTTTTAACAATTATATTTAGAAACACCGAATATATCTTAGATATTATTTAATATTATAAATATGAAAGTTAGTACCAACCATTTTTAATCTATTGAATAGTCTTATTAAAGATTTAATATCATCTCCATCTATATCTATGGCAATAACGCTGCAAATTGTCACTAGCCACTGCATGACGTATCGCTAACCACAACCGGAACTACAAATTACAAAGCTACTGCAACAATTAACCCAACGAGGCGCCAACGGTTGGAGTAGTTTCACTTCATGGGCCTGTTAGTGAGCTACATCGTCAACATATTGAATTTGTGTAGATCGAATGTAGTACCTGAAATTTCAATATTCTGGAATGATTCATAAGATTTTACGGTGAAAATATTACGACGCTATTTCCCGTATGAATTGATTTTAATGCGGTAAATTTACAATGTTTGATAAGAATAAGGAGATATCTCCGAGTGCTCGTAACAAGTTTCGCAATATCATGCATGTAACATTTGTAACATCATCTTGGTATTTCGATGTAACAAGAAGAAGAGAGGTCGAATAGGAAGTTCTGGATGTGCAAATTTTCACTTGCTTGCCGATAATTCTGTGGTAGATTTCTAATTTGTAGTTCGGCCAGTAGGTCACGCCAGTAGAACAGGCTTGATTGATTTATAATCGTTAGTTAGTCAGCATATAGCAGGAAAGAAAAGAGTGAGAATGAGGAAAAAATTTTATTTAGATTGATTCATAAAATTACTTTAGAAAGATATTACTTTAAATTTTTATTAAGTCTACAAATCAAATTTATTTATTTATTGACATATTAATTACAATATATTTGAAAAGTCTGAATAATGGCATTCGCAGAGACTATAATAACAAGATGAAAGGTTGCTTTAGGTCAGCGAAATCGACAGCGTGCGCATTGTAGTTTACACATAGCCGATATTTTATGGCTGAAGGCGAAGATCGTTTGTTGTTACGTTACAAAGTTTCAGTGAAGGTACAAAGTCCGCGGTCGCGATGAACCAGGAATGTAGTATTTCGAAGAAATCCACTCTTCCTTACATTGCGGTATTGCGCGAGTGATAAAGGTCGGTCGAGATTGCACGTTTTATTAATCTGCATCGGTTCGATGATGAACGACTCATCAGCCTCTTGAAAGTTATGAAAGATGCGCTTTTGCATTCTGGTTCATATTTGCGACGAACGCTACCGTGACTAAAGATCAATGATTACAATCATAATATTCCTGAGAGTTTCTTGATGCATTATTTAAATATTGATAACTTGAAAATTATTTAAATATTGATAACTTGAAAAGGTCACAGATGCTAGGAGTTATCTTTGCAGAAATTTTGCAAAAATTAAAATGATATTCAGCAGTAAAGCTAACCATATTTTTTTATTAAAAATATTGACAATTGAGAAAAGTTTATAATCCTTTTTTGATTAAAAATAGTGATTTTATAGTTGTAACTGTTTTGCTTTGGAAATGCAATATCCTGATAGCAGTGATTTTAAGTTGATATTAAAGTCCCTATGCGCTCATTTATGTATAATTTATATAACTATAGTATTGTTTCGGATATCATTGTAATGTAAATGTATTTGTATTTTGCAGATAAACTTGTGCGCGTAATTTGTGCTACGAAATATATTTGTTCCGTCGTAATGCGCGTCGGGAGTGTCGTTTAATGTCGGGAGTGTCGTTTAAAGTGTCGCGCGATTTTCACATTCGGGTACGTGCGCGAGCAATGCGTGTGCCGCGAACGCGTGTGAGTGTTTCAAAGGATCGCTCAGAAGAGGAGGAGGCCTAGGAGGCATCGGGCGACAGCAGAGCAACGATTCGGTAAGTAATTTATTATAAAAAGGCATTTTTTTTTAGTGAAGAGGCTATACATATATATGTCAAAAACAGAATTGAAGATATTCGATTTCCCGATATTGTCTTGATTCAAAGAAACGTGAGCCAATTTCTTGATCCTCCTATTTCGTCGCTAACCATCAATCCCATCTAGCCACCGTCAACAACACAGCATTTTTCTCACGGGAAGACGACTTCTTCGATCGCTACCGCGTAACATATACCGCGGCCATTCGGAGCCAAGCCCCCGCGAAATCATTCACGGGGACCTCTCACTCTCCCCACGTGGTCGCCTGAATACGAGCATCCGCGGCGGGGAGACAGGAGAAAATCATGAAAAGTACGAGTGCGAGCGAGTGAGAGCGAGTGAACTCACTGTGCGCGCAAACGAGCGGGAAGATTCTTTCTCTCTGTCCCTCTGGTTTCAACCTGCGAGAGACTTGGCGAATGTCCTGGTAACGAGAGAAGTAGCCAGTGTCTCGGTAGACCTCCATCTGATACAGAGGGCTGAACACCTCTTCGGGGATCGTCCGTCCGGGGATCGTTCGTGTCACCTGGCAAATCGTCGTGCCAGGTTCCTCGCTTTCTTGTTTTTTTTTCTTTTATTTTTTTGCTTTTTTTCGCTAGCACGGACACAACTCGCTTGATACTCGTGAGAACGGAAGCGTGTGAGTCGTAATAAATAGTATCGGATACGTAGAGACACTCGTACGATACCGAGCTTAGCGCGATCGATTTAAGTAAAATTGCGAACGATCATTTCTGAGGTTTTTTTTAGTGCGAATAACGCATTTGTCGTTTTAGTCGCGTTGCGGGTATTTTCACGCACCGGCTTTAATACCGCTCGTGTCTGATCGATACCACGTGGATTGAAATTGATGACAGCTGCCTCAGATTGCTCCTGGTAACAATTCTGAAATTAATGTCTCAATATCGGTTGCATTTATCGTCATATCTGTATCAATAAAGCGGGAAACAGCGTATAAATGGCTCAATTAGGAAAATTGTTTGAAAGTTCGAATAAAACTTCAAAGATTTTTACACGGATTGTTCTAAAGTCCAGCACAAAGTAAAATTTTCTGGTATGCTTGAAATTAATTGTTTAGAAGCAATAGTTATTATAAGTGTTGAAAAAGAAAAGAGACTGTTGAAGGATAAGGAAATTACTTTTTAATTTATTCTAATGATAGGTTTTATATGAGCAATAATTAAGTTAGGATTTAATCTAATAATTATTAAAATATAAGCATTTATGATATTTGAAAAATTGCATAAATATAAAAAGTGACATCTAATTAAAATTTTAATGAAAATCTTCTTCTATATGCTGATACAAAAATACAAATAGTACACCGTGAATACAAAATTTAAGGTATTTGTGATTATAAACTTCTATATTTGCTGTGCAGTTCTACAACGATCGTAAATAACTATAAAATTCAATGTAGTATCATTTTCGATGCATGTATATGTATGAATGCTGCATCGTAAGCATTATTGCTCCAATAACTGCATTGATACTTTCTCCGCGGTGGTCAAGCGGAAAGTAAATGCGATGTGTGTACGAAAGCCACAAAACGACGTTACATCGCGTGAGCGTGCAATTTAATTCGATGACCGACTGTGTATTAGGCTTGCTGCGCGCTATTCTACCGCGAACGATCGTCGAGCTAATCGGGAGGAAATAATTTGTTTGGCCGCGCCCGGGTTATACATAGGGTTTGATTGGCTGTAGATGATCGATCGCTGTATATTGGATCGTGTTACTGTACGTGTGTGCGTCGGAATTAGGGATTGCCTACGTGTTATCATTGTCGCTAAGCAACAGAACGTGATGATCGTATAGAAAGATATTTTTCTCGATGTGTGTCCGATGAAAGTTCGATTTATTGAAAGAGAAAAATACAAATTGGAGCAAATTATAAATTTTTAATATTAAATTAAACTACGATTATTTGCCGTGGAACAAATTTGGAGCAGTATCCAAATTTTATGGAAAATTTGCTTCATGCAAATATCAACAAATTAAAATACAAAAAAATTTTAAAGTTAAATACGACTGCGTTAAATAGTTCTTGAAAGAGAAATTTCTTCATTCAATGGTTAAATATTTATATTTAACCATTGAATAAAGAAATTTCTCTTTCAAAAACTTGGGCCTGAAATATCTTATTCACGATATCATAAAATTAGAAAGCAGCAAAGTAATTATTCATTTTAAAACGACTCGTTTCCGTTGACGAAGATCATTTTTCAAATTTGTATCAAGATTCGTTTTCCGGTAACTTGCATTAAATGTCAAACCTTCTTCTTTTTGACGTAGTAGTAATTTCACTTCCACGTGCACAATCCACTTTCACGAAACCGGTATTGTGGTGCGCTACTACTCGATCTGTCGGAATCGTGGCAAGCCGTAAAGATCGATATTGTAAAACAAGTTCGTCAATTAAAGTTGGCCGCGAATATCTGGTGCTCGCGAAGTCCGACTGTTTCACAAGATTATTTTTTCTGTCGGTCTCGCAGGGTATACATAGTGCGCTAGTGGACGTGCTGCAGGTGCGAAGCAGTCTCATGTGTTACACGGTGCGCTGAGCCAAGGACGAAGAAGGCGGAAAAAAGTGAGGGACCCTCGGCGGAATTTCTTTAGCTAACTTTGTGAAACGGTGAGTCAAGTAGCGAGATAAAGTTTAATGGATCTTCGAGGTCGAACTTTTGATGTACGGACGAGTGAGAGAACGCATTCAAGTAGTACGTGAGCTTCATCGTAACTTTGAACAGTGCTAGCGTTAAAACGCTTTGTGCCTGATCATTTCTTATTTCTTATGTCTGTCTGCCGCGTGCCTGTGAAGAAAATGCACATGACGTTGCTCCACTTTATCTCGAATAAAGCTGAGTGAGATAAATGTTATTTAAACGAGATAAATAATTTTTAATCTGGTTAAAATATAAATATATTATTTATTGATAAATAGAATTTACAAATTTTTTTAAACTAAATAATAATTTTTGTGGAAAATTTTTCATAGAGAATTGCAATTTTGTTAATAATATATCAAGAAATAATAAATTATAAATAATGTATAATATATCAAATTATAAAAAAATGACTATTAAAGTGAGAGGAAAGCTTACAAAATTATTAAATTTATTACAAATTACTTGAAAGTTTTGAACACGCTCGATTTAATCGCATTCGTCGAATTGTATTTCTTGACTAAAATTAGGACACAGTAATGCTATTTATGGTACTGCTATCTCACTTGGTCGGGCATCTCGGTCGCTATTCGGGCAATCGAATTTGCTGGATACCGATACCACGACATATCGATCGGCCAACAAACGAATTTACCGAACATTTACCTGCTAATTCACCTATGCATGCCACATAATCCGGTTACGTCGTTGCCGCCGCAGGAATGCGCGGATACTCACCTGTGTGGCTATAGTGCTGTATTACGTCGGTTTTCGCACAAACGTAAATGTCTTTACAAGTATGTATGCACAAGATAGAGTGAATTATAAAGAGGCGATCAGGATAGATGCAATTATGATAAATAATATGTCATCGATAAACATTAATCAAGAGTTATATATCTATACTTTCATACAGAATAATATAATTATACTTTTTTAAATCAGTTTTTTATTATTGTAAAGTTATTAATCAAAGCAATTTATTGCAGCTTTATTTTATAAAAAAATTTTTTTATATTTTTTTATTATAATATTCAGCTTAAGTTGTAAACCACTTTTTAGATTTAGAGAGTAAAAGTGATAATGTTCGAAAACTTTATTAATGAAGAAGAAACTGTGACAAAAATATTTTATATATTGAAAAATTAATTTTATCCGACTATTCTTTAGTGCATGTATTCTGAATATGTGTTTAATCATGAGAAAAAGTTTTATGACGCCAAGTGTCTGTTAGCCATTACGCTTTCGTATGATTGAAACTCCCACAACTAAATTTTTTAATTATGTTTATTTACGATTAAATTTTGCAATGCAATCTGTTAAATATGCCACGGTATAATAGCGCGCAGTCCTATCGATTTGAGGTTACAGGAAATATGGTTGTCACTCTCTATCCCTTTATACAACGCTATAGCCCTTTGACACGTAAACCCCATTCTGTGTGACCTTAGCTGGAACAGTCTGTGGTCTCTGTTTCAATCCTTAGTTTACAATCGAAGCTGACTGGATCAATCATTTTCGGTTAGGGTAAATGTTTGCAACGTTCCCTCAAATGCAACTTTACTTTAATCATCTTGTATCAATCTTGTTCGAGTAACTGATATCGCAACGTTACTGTGATACAATTCTCACCTGTAATTTAATTTTGCAATTATTCAATTTCCTTTTTTAATGTTTTTTGTACTCCCGGTTGATTAAATTCTTTTAATATCGTGTTCTAATATTGTGTTGTCCATTTTCACGCTTCTGTATTTTTGTGAATGTTTTTATTGTTTTGATTATTTGTCGTTCGGAACGTCAGATTCCTACGTATGCCGCAATTGAACCGGCTGATTTGTCGATGGGTCTCACCAAACGTTTGCCCGCCAATTTGCTTAGGCACAACGTGCGTGAATCTATGGCAATCTCGTTAGCGTTATCGGGCACACGGTAACGCGCGAATGCCCGTCGCGATTACAGCGAGGGGCAAATTGCCGAGCGCCACCGCCTGGAAACGAACTTTGCAGTTTCGTCGTTTTAACGAACGACCGTTCTTCCGCTTCGGCGGTCTTTACGCGATTGGAAATTAGCCTGAATCGTTTTTGAGCCTCGAATCTGTGCGTCACGCATTATCGGCGAGAGTAGTGGAACTTCGCCGTTTTACAAAATTATGCAGCTGGAAATGTGTACGTTTACATATATATCAAACTTGTGTATCGTAATTTTATCCGTAAAGTGTTCGAAGATTCTGCCAGTAAAATTAAAGTATTGTGGGTTTTGGGATGTATTCCCTGTATATATTGATTTTAACAAAACTGACAAAACCATTTTGTTCCATGCGAAACGGGCGATCGCGATCGAGCTGTCCGCTGTCATACTTCGTCTGGCTAGATTTTCACGAGTTGTAAAATATCATCGGACGCCGCGGGAGTAATTCGGAATTCGTTTTATCAATTAATATCGATGGACGCCCGCGTCACAACGGTTTTGCAGGCATTCTGCTGAATATCGAGCCGCAGAGCCCGTTGGTATAATTGCCGCTGTGGTATCGTTTGTCAGTAACCCGTCATTACTTCAGCTTCTGCGTTGTTTGCGGCTAGCTTGGGTCGTGCGATTTCCTCGATATTATTCTCTCTCTCTCTCTCTCTCTCTCTCTCTCTCTCTCTCTCTCTCTCTCTCTCTCTCTCTCTCTCTCTCTCTCTCTCTCTCTCTCTCTCTCTCTCTCTCTCTCTCTCTCTCTCTCTCTCTCTCTCTCTCTCTCTCTCTCTCTTTCTCTCTCTCTCTCTCTTTCTCCCCTCTCCCTCTCTTTCGTCCTCGCGGGGATTATCCCGCAGCAACGGTTATTGTCTTCCGCAGAGTATCACCAGTAATAAAGCTGTAGACGATCAGTTGAGAGACTTAAATAAGCTTTTTATGGAAAGTGATATGCCAATCTCATTCTCATCAAGTATGTCTTCTTGACTACGCGTTGCTTGCAAATTGCCGATTTATTCGGCGATATTTCACGTAAAGTTGAGAAATAGTTAGGTTTTTATGTATGTTAAAGAGAAAAAGGTATTAAGATTACAATTTTTTTTGACTATTTTTATTATATTTAATTAACGATGTTTATTGATAAATTATTATGAAAGCCAGCTGTATAATTGCAACTGAGAATTGCAATGATTTTAATTAAAATGAACAATAACTTTGTATTTTGTTAAATTTACAATTATATTTATTTTTATCACATCAAATTTTCAATTTTTTCATCAAATTTTTGTAAAGTACGTTAAGTTGAATCTTTATGCATCAAAAAGACAATTAATCTTTAATCAATTTTTAATTTGTCATATATGTGATAGAGGCAGTTTCTGAATGTAAACCGAAGGGGAATCATTTCCATTTATGTTGCGGTACACCATTGTACAAGTAATTCCGTTTGCAGCGGAACGTCTTATCGTCGCCGGGGCGGGTCGGAAGTTTCGACACGCGCCGCGAATTTCGCACTCGCGCGAGAACTCGCGTTAGGAGTAGAGAGACGGAACTGCTAGTAGAGGAAGCGTCATGCCTGTTTGTCGAGCGTGTAACGAGTACCGTGGTAATTGCTCCGCAATCGAGGCGGTAACCGGCGCAATATCTGCATGCATTGCACCCGGATGAGGCTTAATTGCGCCTGCGTCAGGAACACGTATCTGCCGATGCTTTCTAATGCTCCACGACGACGCGATACACGCGAACGCGTTGCTCTTTTGTTACTGCGAACGAGACTCTACTGAAATGGTTTCCGTTAAGCTATCTGCGATCTAACAAAGTTATCACTATTTGTGAGCAACGGCGGATATTTCATAAACAAGGCAGGTTTTTATTCGAATCAGATTATTTTGAAAAGATAAGAATATTGATGCCATCTTCACTGGAAAGTAGCATGATTATTTATTTTACGATTTATTTTACGATTTATTTTACGATTTCAAATCTTTATGAATGCCAATAAATATTCATGTATTATTTACACGTTAAGTACAGTAATATTTTTGTATCAAATGAAATGTTTTAAATCTCTCTTTAATTGTTACAGAAAAATTGAACTGCGGAAAATTATAACAGAAATTGGTAAATTTATATATGAAATAACGTATTCTATATCGTGCAATTTTTTACGCGTTAGATATGATATTAATTGAAACTGCGTTAAATTGTAGAGAATTAATATTATTTATATAAAAACGATGTTTCAAGCTATAGTCGGGATTCTAATGGAATTATTCTATTATTTCGGAATTTGATTGTTTTTATCTATCTATTGTCTATCCGATATATTCTAAAGTAACCTATTTTATACAGTAACATATTTAACGATTTAAAGCTATCTAATTATATATTTAAGAATCTGTGGTCAATGTAAAAATATAAAAATTCAATTATTGTACTAAGTAGTTTATCGCGCTATCAATCTACACAGATCTATAATTAGCGAATTAATCCAACATGAAAAATTAAACGTAAAAAGAGAGATTTCTTACTTATTGGATATTTTATAAATATTGTCGATTAGATTTTGAAGAAAAATTGAATTCCACTCTACTTGTATAAACATTGGGAAATCTGAACCATGTAGTGAGCATTTAACAGTATCGACAAACATTCTTTTTTTAATCCTACATGCAATCCTCCAATACCATGTGAAAATTTGGCGATTGCCGCAAACCATCGACAACCGCGCGCACGCCTCTCTGGACGCACAAATATTTCATTCCGATATTATTCCACGCCGCGTCGATGCTCTCGATGCTGCGTTCGCTTGTCTATAGCTTCGTTACGTGCTATTACGAAACAATTACGTAAGGTCAACGTGTGGCAATGAGTGCAGCCGGGCGGTAGGTTAATTGTGCCGCTATTGGAACGAGGAAAAGGCGTTTTTTCCTGCGCCCCATATGTTGTAACGAGAATAGCTCAGATCGATGTCGCTTCCATGCGGACAGCTAAAAAAAAACAGATGCGCTAACGCGAGTTATCTGCAGGTCTAAATATCGAGTGCAACGGATCTAACGTACTTAAATGTTGATAAAAGGATAACACGGGATTGAACAAATATTTCATACGTTAAAGATTTATTTTTGTTACGCTTCGTTTTATGAAATACAATAAAAAAATATAGCTGCAAATATTTATTGCTAAGTTGTTGAATAAAACAGAATCGTGAAATTAAATGATGGAAGTGAAATGCAGTGTGGAGGTAAATAAATTGTACTGCATATTCTCTTTTTTTCTCTCAATATTCTATGAAGTTGCTCAAGAAGTAGAAGGAAAATTTCAACTTGTTTAGCATGTGTGATGCCAAGGTAATGATAGATTATGCAACACGATCCGTTATAGTAATATCAAGTTTGAAGTTGCCGCGGCTTGACTAATCGATTTTTATAATACTAAACTTTCTTTTTTTTAGAAAGTTTTTTTTAGAAAAACAACAATAAAGTTTAAGTATATTTAATATGTCAAAGATTCTTATTGATGTGTTCTCATTGATGTGTTAAATTCATAATTTCTAGTTGATTTTATTAATAAGCTGGATAAGAAAATTTTTAATTTAGCTAATTTGCTTTTACCAATTTTTCGGAAAAGTAATATTTTTCTAGCTGTTGCTTCTGCATATTCTGTAAATTTGATGACGGTGCAGCTGAGCGGATATTGATAATAATTAAAATTGTTTAATCGAGAAATACTTTTAATAAAAATTGTAACTTAATTGAATTATACGTTAAATATATTCAAAACATTGGATTGAGACATAAATAACTTTCACTTTTTATATAAGTATTTGTTACTGCGACAAAAGTTTATAGTTTAACTTAAAATTTTAATATAAAATTTTTGATTTTGGATCTTAATATATCTTTATATTAACTTTTGGAGAAACGGCAGTTTTAAAACTTCACCTACTTTCGCTAAATTTCTGTGAAAGTAGTTTCTTCGTCATTCTGCGGATTTTGCATAAGCCATCGTATCTTCTAGGAAAGACTTTGTTTCCTAATGAACATATTTTCGCTTCGCCAATTTTTTTATCACTGATTGCAAATCTGACTTTAAAATTCGTCCATTGGAAGAAAACATTGAACAAACAAAAATCTAAATTTTTACTGTCGGTTTCTTGTTTTTTTTTCTTTTTTTTTTTTGAAATTACTGTTCGCTGCATGTGAGTTATCAGCGTGCGTAAAAAAGCCACACGGATTTTTAATTTTACGATTTTGTATACCGCTGCGCGAGAGGTAAACGGGTCGGGATGATTCTGGTGGATTTGGGCAGAAAAACGAATAGATTCGCATGAATGATGCAATAAATTCTGCAGCGGCTTTCCTGACGAAGCTTCTGGTTTTTATACAAAACCGAGGCGCTCGTTAATTGTTTTGTTTGCATCTACTTTGCATTCGGTGGTAGCGCGATTTATCGCACCGGTAACATCGCGAGGAGCGATTCGATTGCGCACACCGGAGATCAAAATTAATGCAGCTAATTTGCAGCTCGAAGTAGGGACATTAGCGTAACAAATTTATGTTCCGTCGTCGGTGAACGGAATGACAGGAAATTCGCTTGAGCGACGTGCAACGGAGAGATTATTCGAGGAATTAAATTTCTGTAGGCCATCTCCACATTTTATGCATAATTAATTAATCAGCTTTATCCTCAACTTGTTTAGTCATCTGCCATGTTTATCCTGTTATATTAGACAAGTAACATTCTTTCACCGAATTACTTAAACATGGATTCAGAAACTCATAAATAAACTTGGTTTATAAAAATAAATATTTTACGTATACATATTTGGAAAGTTCAATTTTCAATTTTTAAAATAATGGAATTATGAGAGTTTTAAAAACTTGATGTGTGTGTGGTTGTCTTTCTTACATAAAAATTAAGATATTGCTAATTATAAATCCGCGAGTGTAACATAATAAGAAATTAATAGCGTGGCGTAAATATACAGGGGTAAATGTTTATAATTTTAAATATCTAATTATATATTATGATAATTATTTTTAATAGAAAAATAGAAAACATGTAAATTGTAGAAAAATTTCACGGTTTGCTTGCACGTTATCTCTAATTGATACAAGAAAAATTAATTGGCGCGATATATTTCGAAAGCGATATAACGATCGTGCCGTGCCGATCGATCGTTCAAAAGATCGAGCTGGCAACCTGCGAACCGATCAGGCTCACAGTAATGTCAGAAGGTGGCACAGGTGATTCCGGTGAAAGTCTATTTGTACCTTCTTCCGAATCGGTTGCGCGATCGAGTTCTCCAAGTGACGTCGCATTGTGGTATCCTTGGACGATAAGTCCTGGCTTCAGGTGAGCAAACAGGTGCATTCGACTAGGAGATCAGGTTGCGTGAGAGATCGGTCAGGCAGCATTACCAACCGGTTCGCCGCTCAGGAAACTCAAGTGGACGACGGTCACCGATGCTCGATAGCTTAGACGATCGTTTTACAAATGAACTTACAAGACAGATCGAAGGAAAATACATGTTCACAGTTCATATATAAATTGATTCGATTTTCTCAATTAAATCGGACTATATTTTTGCAGTAAATCACAAATAAAATTATAAATATTTGTATATTATATAATTGTATACTATACAATTATACAATTATGTGTATATTATATTATTTAACACACACATATATATTTTTTTGTCGATTTTTAATTTAATAAAATGATTAATTATACCGGTCATTTAACAATACTTATTTTTTAATAATTGAGACACATTCAATGAAAAATATTAAGAACGATCATAATCCTTCTCGTCACTTGATATCCTGATAGGATGAACACCTGATCGCGCACCTGAATTATTTGGATTATAAATTTATCTGCTTGTAAAGATTGTGAATCCTCCTTACGGCCTTTACCGCTCTGATAGAAATAGATTCGTTTTGTTTTGATGCTTCCTAACTCTGCAATTTCCTTTCCTAAGTACACGAGTGTCTTGTCGTGATGAACATCCAACGAATTGTTCTTTTAGCTTTAATTTCTTCTTTTAGTTGCTTCTTCTTTAGTTGTTACGTCTGGATAATGACATCTTAACAAAATGTTGAAAAGCAGTTGTTAGTCACGATGCAAGATTTAAAGCTTTCTAGAAACAATTATGTTTATTATAAAACGTATTTTCGTGAAAAAAATAGAATTCTTTGCATGTCGTGGCAGTATGAGAATTATTTTTAATTAATTTAATATTTCGTTGTTAATGCAATGCAATGCGATGCAACTCAACGTATGGAGTGTAATTTATGCTAAATTTATAATTATTTTACTCACAGTTGAATAGCTTATTATTTATACAAATATGACATTTGAATGTATCTACATATGATATTTTATTCTATTGATTTAGAACTGAAATTTGTCTTTTTCTCTATAATAGCATTATATAACAAATTTTGTTTAATTTATTTAAGTGATATGACATTAATATATTATATTTACCATTTTCCATTATTAGTCTTCTTTAACCTTCTGATGACATTTCTTAAATCGTGTTCGACTTTAATATTTATGAGTCAAGTGCCCGAAGCGGCATAAATTTTTTGTAAATTTTACATAGTATCGTATAACTTATACTTTCGTAGTTGAAGAAGTTGCTTGCGAACAAGTTTAACGGGAATTTCTAAAGATTTTATGACAATTTTTTTTAAAAGATAGTTAAATTAATTCTACATAGAATATCACGGACTCTTAAAGAGAGTTTCTAAAAGTTGTCTGTCTAGGTATTGCTTTAATTTGTGATGTAGTGCAAACCTGCATTTTTATCAATCAATCTGACTCTTAAGTAAATTATTAAAATTCTAAATGATGACTTAGTTAAATATGAAATTTGCTTTAGGAAATAGCAATTTCTTAAGTAAGCTGATGACATATTTTACACAATACATTTAGCTGTTGATACGAATTTATAAATGTCAACTCTGTTTTTTATCCAAGTTCTTTAAACGCAGCGTTAATCGCAAAGCTATTAATTTCAGATAACGATAATATATAATGTTTTTTGCTTGAAATATAATTTAAGTAGTTAGTGTTTTATCTCAAAATGTTTTTAAAGGGAAAACATATGAAAAGTACTGGTTTAGACTTATAATACTCCTCTATCTTTCTTGATTTTTTAAAGATATTATTGAGATTTTATTTAATTATATAATAATAGGAAATTTATATATGATTTATTAATAGTTTGAATAATTTAATATTTAATGATTAAATATATGTGACCAGAATATAACATGAAAATATTGCATTATTCATATTCAAATATTAATTTATTTTTAAATTATTAATATTAAAATATTCGACCAACGAATATTAGACCCAAATATTAGGCCACATGATATACTTATGCTGACAATCGATGGAGTTCAAGCAAATCAAACATTTCCCTAGGTCAGGAGAACAGCATGAGCGTAAGTGCGATAGGTCAACGCAACTCTAAGGTGAATGTACCGAGGAATACATCGCTGTATTGCGTCTTCGTAGAACTGATAATGTGAATAGTGTGGTAGTGAGATATGTAGTAGGGCAGCATATACGTCAACGATTCATCGTTCGATGTCGCATCGTGAAAAACGCATCTTCGCTCAATCGATCTAAAAATGGATATCTCTGATATAGCCGCGTTTTAGCGGAATAATTAGATCTGTTCAGTTGCAGATTCTTGAGATTAATACTGGATAAACGTGTTTATGAAGTGACAACTGTGACATTTAAGAACGAAGTGATTCGTTGCTCGTGATTGGTTAGACAAAATTAGTTCTTCAATACAAGGTCGACTGCACGAATTAACATATTCGAACGAAGTGAAAATCTATGTCATCGATAATATCGTAAATATATCGCTGCTATTTTCAATCTTGACGTAACATTATCGGATATCTGATTTCAATCAATTTAAAGATTCGTAAAATAATTACGCAAGATAGAAAAGAATTGTGCAGGTCTTGAGACTTTCAATCTTAATTTAAAGCCGATCTTAAATGTTCTATAAATTGCTGCAGAATTTTATGGCAAATTATATATAATTATTATTCGTATTTCAATGAATAATAAAACTGCTTCTTAATTGCATTTTAAAAGCTTAGTATTCTTACTCTTTGTTCTTTAATTATTTATAATCTGACAATTATTAATGTTTTAATATTTAAATTAAGGAAAAATTGACTGCGAACAAAATAAACCGCAGCATTTCCTACATTTAGAATGTTCCGTGTTCATAAGCAACAATATCGTTATGACAATACTTCATATGCCAATAGTTCACGAATCTTACATACCTTATATAAATGGGAAATAATCTCAACTGTATTCCACTCTACTTGCCTCGCCAAAAAGACAATTGCAAGTGAATGCACACGAGCAATCGCTAGACACGTTTTGTTGTTAACCTGTTACCTTCGCGACCGGCTTACCCCTACCGTGAAGCGTTAGCTGCTCTAGCTACGAGACGCGAAGCTTGGTTAAACGAAGAGGCACAAGAAAGATAATGACGAGGAAGGCGGACGCAGGTGGAAGGTGGGGATAGACCGTAAACTGTGACCTTACACCTTCGAGCAGGTGCAACATCCTGCCGTCTCTGCTACCCTGCTCGCCCACGCTCGCGGAATTCACCTGAAAAGGAAATCTCTCTCGGTGACGAGCCGCAGTGCGTTTTACCTGTTTGCGATGCACGCGAGACGAACCGTTATCGTCGCCGTCGTCACTGACAGCGCAATCGCGTATCTCACTGTCGCGGTCTTCCTTCAACAACACCAACCGCTTGCCTGCTCTCCTAATACTTGCTAGTCGCCGAAATCATTCAGACCGTTTTGCACGACGTGGTGTACTATAGGTATAGAGATAATTTTCCACTTCCATGCTTTTTTCGCAGCTAGACATTGTTAGATATTTTCAGAAGGCTTACAATTGTTATTACGGCTATTATTTTTGAATTTTTCATTATTACTATATGATATTGATAACAAAACGTATATACAGTGAAATATTGAAATACAATGTAATTATATAAGTTAATTAATATTAATTGAAATATAAAATATAATTAAAATTAAAATATAAATCCAGCATTTTCAACAAATTGTCATGCTTTAAATTATTGTTATTGTTGTTTTTGTTATGTTTTTAGTAATAAAAGCAAATGTTGAGTGAAAAACATTATATTTTAATGCATTACGATATAATTAGATAAGTAAATATGTATTAACTAACATTGATTGAGTTTTGCAATATTTACATTATATATATAAACATATAGCATGGAAATGAGAAGTTGTTATGTATATTCTTTGATTAAATGCATTTATTAAATATGGGTTGATTTTAACGTTTTAAAATAATTAATTACGATAATATAATTATTGGGAGAATAATATTTTATTTGAAGTATTTTCTTTTCGCATGATATTGATTCTATCGTAATTTTAATGGAATTGCACGAATGTCTGATATTCTAATAATTGTTTTATCGAAGAGAATCCGCACTTTTTTTCAATTCTTACTTAAACATATATACTAGACTTTTTTGATGCAGTATATTTGTGATTTCTCTTGCAATTTGTATATTTTTATATATTAATATGTTTAAGTACTATTTAATTCTTTTAGTATCTTTTATGTAATTTTTTATAATTTATTTTTTATTAAAGTTTTTTTGTTTTATTGAAAAAACAATAATAAGATATTACGTGACATATGAAGCTATTAATACTATCACCAAATTTGTAAAGATTATTTTTCAACATTTAGATAAAATTATTAGTAAACTTTTATAAATGTTTAGAATGTTAACATTGTACGTACATATTTCATATAAATCATATATCAATAACATCGATTCCGTGTTCTCGAATTATCGAAATTTCAGGATATAACTCTTATAGTAATATTTCCATGTCGACGTTTTATTCGTTTAAACAATATTTCCTGCGATATTTCGCTCGAAGATAAACTACGATTCCTTCGGCAAATATTTCTCAAGGCGGCCGCTAACTTTGCGCCTTACAAAATCAATTGACGCTTATTACGAAGCTTACTCAAACGTAAGATACTTCACTGTTCGCATCGTTTGATGAATCTTAATTAAAACTTCTTCTGTGTCAAGAGCTCGAGAGGGAGTCAAGACCAGATGGTTAATAGAAAGAGAGAAGAACAGTCGATTTGGTCTTTGAATAAGGAGGATGAGTGGGGTGAAGGGAGAGAATAGTCCAGAGTTACTTTCAAAGGTGGGAGGTGTGGGCGTTGAGCCAGGTAAAATGCTGCACCTCTGAGTCCCAGGCAAGCAGGCGATCGAGGAATCGACTCGAAGACAGGCGCAGGTTGAGCATCATGCCGATGCGATGCCTGACTCGATGCTTGGATCAGCAGGCATGTGAAGGAACGCGAGACAGGCGTTTCCGGTATCTCTCATTAGTCGCTGTCCCGAGTAATTAGACATAGTATCGCATAATAACTTTCGCTCCTGTCGAGAGAATTGTGCGAACTGCTGCTGTGCTTCAGTTACAGTTGTGCGCAGTTCGATATTCGATCTTTCATATCTTTGTTTTGCGAAAGTGTACACAAGGATACGCTTTGCTTGAGAGGAATCTTGACTTTTTAATTTGGATTTATTCGCACTTGCTAGCTCGGGCATAGTGAAGTAGAGAGTTCATATTTGTCATTGATAAGGAGGAAAAAAGGTAGTTATCACGTCGCAGCGTTGAAATAGTTATGCGATGTGTAATGTAACGACCTTGTCTCTTTGTAATTGCGTATTTGCAAATGCATTGAAAAAGTGCATACGCTGCATGCAATAGCGTTGTGCGTGTAAAATTACAGAGAACCAAATAGTTACTGTATATTGCTCTAAACTAAATAATTATGCAATATTGCAATTGTATAATTATATAGTAATTTCATTATATTGTTATTTATGATTTTATACAAAATTTAAGATATCACAAAACATAAATGAATATAATATTATTTGCTTTAAGTGAACATTTTTTATCTTACAATGAAAATGTGTTATTCATATTTAACAGGCAAGAAAATATTTAAAATTTATTGTTTTGTTTATAAATTATGACGTCTAGATTTATTTTTCAACTATACGGTACGCGTATCGCTATTCGTTAATTTTTGGCATTTTTATTCTTTTACAACCATCGTTGACGCCTGCGTGTCAGCTTCGAAAGAGCTGCTCGCGTCGGTCACGCGCATGCAGGTAGGTGCAAGACGCAGCCCGTTATCTACGATCGACGTGCGCAGAGTCGCTGGTTATTGGTATCGATGTACCAGGAAACCAGGAGACGGACAAGGTATACTCGCGTGTCTCCCAGTCGTCCGGTGCGTTCTGCTTTCGCGTCGTCGCGGGAACGATTGTACGAGAAAGTCGTCGGTTCCGGTCAAAGACCGCGTGAAAGAGCCTTGTCCATCGTTGATTAATAATTATTGCAACGGCTGAATGAATACTCGGTTAATGTTCGGAAGTAGAGTAAAATTATGAGAAACATGAATTTGTCTGTCTTCTTCAAGAGCAATTAAATTAAATGCACTGAAATAAATATGCATTTGCAATAAAAATGCGATTGTACTAAAGGTGCTTTTAATTATCGATAAAAATCGCGTATATTCGACAGGCAATTGCTATTTGATTGAACATATTGTCGGTGCTTTTAATTACGCGCGCGTGCTTCTTATATATTAAATATTGTAATATTTTAATATCTATAATATTTATTTTAACTGCGCGTCAATGATTCTATTTGACTTTTGAACGGACGGATAATGTACAAAACGCAATCAGCAAGTATTGATGATTGTAAAATCTTCCATTAATTAGCACTAAATTTTAATTATCCATTAAATCAGCATTAAAAGGTAATGCTCTGTTGGTTTTTATCAGTTACATATAAATTAGCGCATTTGGCTACCTGATATAACCAGGCATCCTTGATATTTTCGTTAAAATTAGCCAATCAAATAATTAATTACTGCCGTTTTAAATATATATTATTAAAAATAGAATACATAATATTTACTTTCAAGGTTTTCAAATGTTAAAAATAAAATTAAAAATAATTTAATAAAAAAGTTGTGGCACAGGTTTTTTATTGTACACATTTAAGATTGTAATATGTATTCATAGCTTATATTTTTAAAGATAAAAAGTTTGATTGAACTATTCTTTAAAAAAAGTTGTAGTCGATTTTTACATTTCCAAAAATAAAATTAAATATAATTGTTTGATAGAAGATTAGCTTGACACGAAGACATTCAGTATTCAGTAAGGCAACGAGGAGGTCTGCTTATTTGCACATTTGAAACATAAACTATAAATTTTTTGTGATTGTTCTATAGATCGATTTGTACTTGAAACACGTATCTAATGTTTAATTCAAGCAAAAACTGTTTTGAACTTGGATCGATTTTCGTAGTAATATTGTAACAAAGAGGCTCGATACACAGAAGTGATGCAGAAAGATGATTTTCGAAACTGTGGCTACTTGTGCCCGCATCACGTTTCAAAGTTTCGAGCGCATCTTTTTTGCGCGTCTCACTGGAACCAAAGCAATGTTCCATCCAGCAATTCCGCTAAACTCGGCGATGCAGCAAAATAAGACTGTATCGAGTAACTTTGAAACTTTAGTGTGCTAAGCGAATACCAATAGCTCTAAGAATGCTCGGATAGAAACTTTATGAACTCGAAAAATGCGGAAAAATAAAAATGGAAACTATATGACGCATTTATTACAGTGAGTTTTATCGAGTGAGTTAAAACTATATTGGTACTCATGGTCATTTGCATTTCTATGATTTGTTTTACGAAACTCAACAGATAATAAGTTTAAAAATTGTTTATTAATTCAGATTTTCAATATAACACGATGTGAAATAAAAACAGAATATTTTTCTTTAATATACAACATATTTAAAATAAATTTTACAATATTAAAACGTTACATTTTGTTAAAAAGTGATGTTTTTTATTTGTCAATTTTATATTGTTCAATTTTATATTGTTTTTTAGTGCAGTTATAGTAACAGAATACTACAGGTTTTTTTAGCTAACAAAATCATTCATAAAATAAAATTTCAATCTCGGATATTGTTTTCCGCATAGGAATATGTTCGATGTACTTTATATATGTAACCGTAGTATGCAAACACTTTGTTGATTAATCTTCTGAATTCGTATTAATGATTGAATATTTGATTTTAATATCAATATCAGTTATCAAAATATTGTTAGAATTAATAATAGAATTAAATATTTGCAAAATGTATAATTTTTTATAAAGAATTTATTTACTATTATAATATTTTTATGCGTAAAATATTTTTATACTGTTTTGTAGTTAGGTATAAATATCAAATAAAATATAATGTGGTGGATGTTAATACTAAGGCTTGTTGCTTATAGTTTAGGTTTGGTGTTAGGTCTAACAAGGTGTTAGATTACGGTTTTGATTATATTACGGTGTTTAGTTTAGATTATGGTTTTATTTTAGAGTTGAAAATAAATACGTAAAATTGATACACAAGAAAAATCAACTTTAAAAATTATGATAGATGATAAGTTAATTAAAAAATCTAATGTCAAGCAATTTGTCGCTCATGGGCACCATGAAGCTGTCCCTGGAGAAATCCAGGCTCAGGTGAGCTCCCGGGCAGGTGTATCGATCAGGTAGTTAATTAAATGCCGTATACCTCTCTGCGCGTGGATTCTCCGCGATCCCGGGTCCTGCGGTCCTGCTATTCCTGAAAGTACGCGGTTGCTCGCAGTTCTGAGAGCAAACTGAAACCCGTTGCTGTGAGTGAGGCAGAAAATCGGTATTACCACCAATCAACAGGTGGCTTTCCATCGTACACTCGCGGAGAGCAGGACAGGCAGGGCCTGTAACGAAGGATCCTTCCGATCGCGAGCTCCTGAAAATTAAACCCGTACCTTATACTCGACGCGACTGCGATCGATTATCGGCCCGGTCGGGCGTTTCTCCGCAGTTAATTTTACATCGATACGAGAGAGTATTCGATCGCCTCCGGGATTGCGAGCGATAATTGGAGTGCGAAATTCACGCGTGATGCTGCGAAATTATCGGCTCGGGTGCCGGCAAGGCTGCTATTGCTGGCATCCCACTTATCAAACTTACTGATAACTACTGCCCGATTGTTAGGAACAATCGCGGCTTTCCTATTATCAGAACGTGAAATAATTGCAATAAATAATATAATCCTGACTGTTATGGCGGTTTAATATGTCATTAATATTTAATTAATTGTTGCTACATGATTCTATCTTTAATCTTTATATTTTACAAATCTTTAACAATTATTGCGTAACTAAAAGATTTTTTTTAAATATACTAAAAATAAATTTTATAAAAATATTAAAAGTAGAGTAAGAGAAAGACATTTAGGATAAATAAAGCGATTGTGCATACATCACTTCTTTCTAAAATGACTGTACAATTTATAGATTAGCTGTGAGGGCCCGCATCTCGCTATAAATATTCCCGCATTGAGATCACGAACATGCTCCTTGAATTAATTCCGTATCAAGTAGGGAAACTTTGCGCTCCACATGAGCAGAGGTTCATTCGCAGTGGTGGAAGATCGGTTAATTGTTTCCCGGTATGCTTCCCGGTATGAAAGCTGCTTCTGCATGCTGGCGTAAAGTTAATTGTCTCCGCGCGCATATGTCGTGTGGGAGCTGCCTCCTTCCTCCTCTCCAGTGCAGACTTGTCTTGCGACAGGTTCATGAATTCACTTTTCAAAGTAACCGTCATTTATTTACATTTCTCGTAGCGTTTCTTGTGCTTGTTTCGAATTGTTGGCAACCGAACTATTTTTACGAGATTAAATGTGTTACGTTGGCTCTGAGTCTGCGCGTTTTTTCTGCAATTCATTTCACTAAAAGCATTATTTTTTATTTTCTATTGACCTGCATTTCTTTTTCTTCAAAGTTTCTTGGTTTACTTTTTCTTCGATAAATTGCATAGAGATCGCAGAGATTAAAGTTCTCTTTAGTTATTACAATGTTTGCTGTCTTTATTCTTGAAAGTGTAATTTTTTAAATGAGGAAGAGCATTATTTTTTTACATGCACCATGTAATTAAAAATGATATCAAATTTAATTATCATGCAAGCTTTTTGCTGCACAACAGATGTATTATAGTATCTAATTGTCTGAAATATATTTATGTGCAATAGATCTATTATCGAAAGAATATGCGTCATTTCCAACTTACGTTTAGAGGAAATAGTCGTAAATTTTACAATGTCGACTGCATGTAAATTGCTATTTAACTCAGTTAATATGTCGGAAAATAGTTTCTATTACATAGAACAGGAAGGGCAGAAAGACAGACTAAAATGGTTAAACTGTATTCAGCGTACTATCAGCTCGCTCGTGGAAAGGTGCATTTTAATTGGATTTAAGTTAGATTTTCGCTCGCCATTCTGGCGTAAACGATACCCCTAGGGCATTGTACGTTGAATCTACTTTTAGGCGCAAGATACTCTTAAACCGCCACTGTAACCCATGGGCAAAAGAGGAGGGAATGGGGAGTAAAGGCGCGCACACTTTGAGGTAGATCAAAGGAAAACGCGAACTCTTGGAAACGGCGCCCATGGGGCCAAAGAGCAGCGCCTGTAAATGCATTTTCCGCTTTCCCGGTTATTCCGGATTATTACACGCGTCTCGGTGAACTCGTGCGAGAGAAACGCGCGCGTCGACACGCATCGGGACGCCACTGAGATGAGCGAAAAATTGCGGCGCCCTGTTGCAGTCGCTTTCCGCGTGCACATTGAATTTATTATTCCATCAGCGATGTTGAATTATTACATATCTTGCGCAAAAAATGTCAAGTTTTGAAAAAATTTTTAATTAACGCAATATGTAATTATTATTTTGCTTCTTATCTCATTAGATATCACAAAATATGATTTAAAAGTTAATGAAATCATAAATGCATTCTTACGTTTAGTTAGTTATTCTAGAAAGATATTTTTATTCCGGCTTAAACTTAAAATTTGATTATTTTAATTGAAACGAAACAATTATAAAATTTTGCAGAATTTATAATTATTTTTTAGATTACATTGTCAAGCTTACATTACTTTCGTATTTTCCATAATGCTGTTTCTTATTTGTTTTATGTTGTCTTCGAAATCAATCCTTAAACTCACATCGACGTGAATCTAAAGCCAATGCAGTGGTAGAATGGTGTAATGGAAAAAGGGCGGAATCGTGAGATGGGATATGGAATAAAATGGCATAAAAAAAAAGAAACGTAACGGCGAATCCTTCGATGTGTCTGACTAGGTGCTCCATTTTATCACTCGTACACTTCTCCGCACTGCGGCTTGCTATAATACGTTTTCTACTTCTACCGGAAATAAACCGGTACTATGTAGGGCGCTCTTCAAGATAGTCCATCGCGATCGTGACAAAAGGAAACAAAAAGCACTACTTGTCGTATTTCTTTATTGCTTGTTTCGATACCATCCGCCTTCGAGATGGGCACTAAAAATGTCGCCCATGATAGACATTCTCTCGACTATTGCGATATTTCGATTTAAAATCAATATATAATAAATAGGTAACCAAATAGCGTTATATGATATTTCATAAATTAAGTATCAACGTAATACTATTGTATTTAAGTACTGTATTTTAGGAAAATTTTATTTTTAATGTAAAAAGCGCATCTTTCGTTTTATAGAACTATTTTTTACTAATATTATAAACTTAATTTTTTTAGTACGATTTACATACTTGGAATCATTGAAAAAGTATCGATATTGAAATCTTGATTCAAAGAGAATATTATTTTCCTTTACTCTGAAAGTTTTCAACTTTTATTCTCAAATTTCTGTTTATTCTGCTTTCTCATAAAACTAGAGTATTTGACATGACTCTGCAATGGCTGTTGTGCAAACATATATTGCACACAGTGCTATATTATATATGAAATGTCTAACATTTCTGCGATCTCGTTCATTCTTTGTTTCGTATTATTCCAATCGCCATCTCCTTTACCTTTGCCCTCATTCCGCCATTCCCCTTCGATTACTTCGCTTCGCTGGGCTTAAGTATACCGTCGACGTGCGGGCGTTTGGGCAGGCAGGAAGGAGCATTTCGAAAGGCATCTGGTACAAATAAGGAATATTGTCTGGAAAAACGTGGTCTGAAGGACGAACTCGCACACAAGGCAGGCTTAGCGCTGATGCGATGGGCTGCTTGAGGGTGGTTACGGCACTCTTCTACTCGGCGCCTCGCATTTTCTATTTCTCTCCCCCGCTCCCTTCTTTCCTCTCTGCCTTTCTATCGAGAAAAGTCTTTTCCCTTCGCGCGAATAAATAGAGGGTGAGTAGGAGGCCGCAGATATCCGCGCGTATCGTTGCCAAGGCTTTTTCCCCAGGAACATTGCGAAAAGAACAGCTCCAGTTTGCGTCCCGATATCGGCCGGGCGTAAGGCGGCTTTGTGTCGCTCGTGGATCGATTCCGCCATCATTTGTGCCACGGCGGATTACTCACTTCTATTCCCCCGCTATTTCTTAGACTTATTTCTGCTCGCTGCTCGACGAGGTCAGGATCCATCGAAGGTTCGTTACGATTTGATCCTTAATCGGAATCCCGGAGATCCGTGCGACCCCAACCAATTCGTCGGAACGACCCGCGGTCAGTAGTGGTAGTAAGAAAATTGTATATTGAAGTAATATTTACGGCGGGATCGAAAATAAAATTCAGAACTTTTCTGAAATACGTGAAACAGAAATTGAAATCAATATCATTTTGATACATTCAATCTTTGATGCTGTAAATCATGTTGATTTTTATGAAAAAAATGTCACGTATTTGTTGAAATCGACAGTTCTCAAAGTTAGACGTGTTTCTGCTTTAAAATATCAAATTACTGCAATTGTATTGATTAATATATCTTAAGAGCAGAGAATAGAAATATAAAAAACATAAAAAATTTATATAAACTCACTAGGATTTCCGTATCTTCTCCGCTTTCGTGTTGATAGAGCTAATCTTAATGTTTCATCCCATATCGGTCTCTAGTGAATCTCTTCTACTCTCGTCGTTCTATACCTTCCTCTTTACGATTTTCCGTTTGAAAGTAAAGGGTACTGATACTATCGTATATAAACACTTCCGCGTTTATCGCTACGAGCTCCCGAGCTTGCGACGATTACCGACGCAAAAATGTAGAACGTTGTTTCGCCCCTTTTTCTCCCTTATTCCGTATCCGCAGTCGTTTATATTTATACTCTACGCTACGTCGCTTCCGGCGCGCAATAACGACACGGTGGACGGACGATAGCGAAGCTTAAGAATGACGTTACGGCAGTAGCGAGATAATAATGAGAACTGGGGTAAAGTGTGGCGAACCAAGTGCGCGGACATTCGGGGAAGGTGTTTCAACTACGCGATACCCAATGAGGCAAAGTAAAAACTTTCTTCGAGAGAACTAAACTTTCATCTTTCTCTAATTTTATCCTTCCGTCCACTTGCGCGTTCCTTAATTTCTCGTTTTTCCGCAGGGCTAAGGGGAAACGAAGATTGTCGAGACCGTCATTAATAATTTTTAATATCGCTCAGCTCGGGAAAGACATTTCCGGATATTTGTTCCACCACAATATCGCCGCTATTTATTGCGATTATTACCGCTCTCTCGTTGTTAATAACCCTTTGATCCTACGATTGACGAGGAAATTCTTTGGAGCTTATTTTCAGTAACTGATATTTTACTACCATTTCGTACAATTGTAAGAGCGAAACTTTTGATTGTAATAAAGCAAGTAAATGAATAATTTTGTTAAAGTGATAAATTTAATTAAAGTCTGTCAATAGTTTGATAAAGCAAATAACATTGTCTTTATATAATTGTGTAGAAAATAGATATTTATAATTTTGTTTGTTAATCTTATACCTCTCGTAAATGGGTTGTCAGTTTTGAAAGCGCATTAGACGTGTTTTGTCGGGTTTTGCCGCTTACCTTTCTTTGCTTACTCCACATGGTTACTGTTTTATACATGTCATCACTTATTACGGTCGCATTAGCCCAAGTTAGCGAACTCGCTTCTAAACTTTGCGAAATTCGTACTTATTGCTGCCTCAATTTAGGAATAATTAACACTTCTTAAAATGTTACGTATGTATATAAATTTATATAAAACATTTTTAATGATTTTATATACGCATGAGAGAAAAATTGATACTTTCAAATAAATTAAATCAAATTTAAGGTGTACACAATAATCAATAGAGATTTTAATGAAATGGAAGCATTAAAAGAATATTCTTCTATATAATATAAAACATGATTTTATTACATTATTTTTCGAAAGATATCACATAAATGTCACACATTTAGACGCATTTAAATTTTCAATAGCGAAAGGCTGAATATAAATATCGCAGGTATGTGTGATCATTTCTGACTTCTGAAGAAAGTGCATTTCTCCAAGTTGAATGGAGACCCAGTTTAATCTCTAGAGAGCTACTTAACGAAAGAAGTTTCTTCGATTGGAGGATTTTCTTGTGGAAGCATTGGTCTGCCCACTATACTTTGGCGACGAAAAGCCCTAATTATCACTCAGCCGGACATGGTAGGGTCGCTCGCGGAAATTCGTCTCACCAATCTTCTACTTTAGTCCAATTCATTTCTTCTTTTTTCTGTTCTTTACAATTGTCCGAGATTTGCGCTTTTCGAACATGCATGTTAGAGAATATATCTTCAATTTTTTATGCTATTAATTCGAGAATTATTTAATTTATTAATTAATTTAATTTAATTGTCTATAAACTACTTTAATATCATTTTCTAATATTTTCCTTTTATCATAATTTTTCTGTATTTTTAAGTAATGATTGTACATCGCTTTTAATTCTTGGCAAGTCAGACATACTGATAAAACATCAATTATAAGTTAATTTATTTGCTACTGTCGATTTGAGTTTTCACTTTGTGATAACGTTGATTACAAAATTTGCATTAGATAAATGAAACGTAAAATCAAACTACCGTATTTAATATTTAATGTGAAGTACATATGAATATGTATTTTAGCAATTAGACTATCATTATTCCAGCTTTCAGAAGCCGACCAAAATGATTCGCACTTACATCGTATTTTATTGAGGTCCAAGGGTGCAAGGGCAAAAGAGTAATCTCGAGGTCGGCGAATCCTAGGATCCGACGACCCGAATACGTTTTATTTACCTCCGAAGAGCGGGTTCTAAATTTCACGTCTCGACGGCCGCACTAAAGTCGCCCTTTTCCACCACGATGAAAAGGGATAGGGAATATTTTCGAGCCGACTAACCATGAAACGAGATACGTAGAGAAGTTGACTTCGGCAGGTATATAGTGATCGATGAAGGTTCGAAGGATCTTCGAAGGCGGCTTGCCAGCTTGGCGCGCGAGAATCATTTCGTTGTCGGGAGCGTGTGAGTGTATACGTACGCACACGGGTTACGTGTGTTCGTATATGCTCTCGGTCGAGATGATCCTGGGGTCGAGAGGAGAACCTGCACTTCGAGCGCTGGACGATGTTTTCCTTTCGGTGGAGAATAGGAACATTTACGCTGCTCATCTAGGGATTTCTCCGGAAAGGGCAGCTCCTCCGATAAGTTTCCGGAAGGGATATATACCCGCCATCTCGGGCAAGGAGAGATGTCTATCCTTCGGACACACTCCAACTCGCCCGTTCACGAAATGTATGTGAGTGGAACGTGGTTAGATGCGAGAATGGCTATACTGTTCTTAAAAATGTCGATAACAATATGTGTCCCTTTGATCTTGTATTTTTAGCGAAAGTATTATTCGACCACTATTGTGAAATGGTGTTATATTCACGTTTCAGAATCGTTTTCCTGATTAAAATACTCTCTTCAGATACTATTATATTTTATTGTAATATTTTATTACTAATGTCTATAAATTATTTTAATTATGTATTTTTGCAATACTATAGTGTTTTCGCTCATTTAATACCAAAATATAAGAATATACTTAACTACTGTTAGAATATCCTTTTAGCAGGCGTATACTCTAAGAGCACTTTGATGTACTTAGTTAAGTCGTAACATTTGATACGCTGCACTAACATCATTTAACGCTAACTTTGGTCGAGCAAATTTTCTCACTATATTTATGTGTGTCACAAATAGAACTACAACCCAAGAAAAAAAATAATTAATCTGGACGTATTTAACGAAAGAAATATAAAATATAGACATATATTTATATTTTTCGTCCATTCTTACAAGATAAAAGCGTAGCATTAATTATTTACTTTTCTCTAGAAAGCTGACAAACTTGATGAAATATAAACATCTGTTCTTTCTAATAATAATTGCGAGTCGAAACACAAATTCGCAATAAATTTAAGATCGTTAAAGTACTTTTTATGGTATTTGGTTCGGTAATTTTTTTTTTTGCTGGGTGATTTTAGTCACCTAGAAATGATCTACATTCTCGGGTTAACGGTTCGGTATTACGCTGTGAAATGAGATAGGAACATTCGGCGCGTATTCCTTCGAAAATGGCGATAAAATGTGCGCGCAAAAACCGATGGCAGCATCCTGACAACGAAATCCCGTTAATTTTACGGATAAAACCGTCGTCGTCGTCTCTCTCTCTCTCTGAGAGAACTTTTCTGGGTTCCGGCTCAACTCGCGAATAATATTCGCGGAAACTGACATAAAGATTCGAATACGTGCCGCACGGAAACGCTTGTCGAACGAAATATCTGCACAGTTGAAATCCTCAAAGAAATATTTTATAACATCTCTATGCGCATCCGCCGGAAACCCGGAAATATTCAACTGTGCTCCACTACCGCAGATTCTACGCTCCGTGTCTTTCTCGGTTTTCGATTATCCACGCTATTGCCACAAAGGATCGTCTCCAGCCTCGACAGTTGAGGAGTATTATCTTTTCAGCGATTATGAGATGGCTCGATGATCCGACATAGTTCTAGAAAGGCGGACGCGGCCGTCATATCTTTTCGATCTAGCGAGCGAATACATTTTCTCCGGTGACAAGATTAAAATTGTACGAAACTGCACAATGACAATCTTTTAGTATAACGTTTATATTATTACGAAGAAATTATCGTGTTAAAAGTTGCGAAACAGTTGAACGATATTGCAAATGTCTATTGGAAATGTTTCGTGTTTTCCGAAGATTTTAAGATTGTAAAATACCCAGACACAAAGAGATATAAATTTGAAACTTTTATAAATTAAAACGCTTGTCCTTTTGTGGGTGGCAACTTTGTCGGAACAAGTACAATAATGGATCGGAAGAGATGCAACGGGAAAACGATAAGTTTTCGTAAGGAAACGACGACGTTTCTTCCGAGCGAGCAAAAGCGACTAGAATTTATTGTGAATAAATCTGCGTTATATTGATCCCGCTCCAAATGTTTTATTTTACGTTAACTGAAATTTTAAGCAAACGCTTCCAAGACTTTGGTATTTCTTAAGTTTTTAAGAATGTAATTATGCATGCTATTAAATCAAGATTGGTTAGACGTTGATTTCACGCATAATTAAATTTGTTTCGTTAAGATATTTAAGTAAATTGTTGAGTTACGTCATTGCTACATCGTCGTAATGGCCTTGCTTAAGAGTAAAACATCGTGCAAGACTGCGGTAACGTTGCAGCCGTAAAGAAACTGCAAAGTGCAGTGCGCTGTGCCACTGAATTCTTAATTAAATCCATTCAGAACGTCGCTTCTTATTTCAGGTCGAAATGGGAACGTGTTGGTTTGCAGTGTGGGTGCTTCTCGTCTGTTTCATCGGCGATGTGCGGCCGCAATACAGGGATAAGAATATAAGTGAGTATTTATGTAAAAAATTCTATTTTTTATATTTATGCAAACCTTACAATATTGTAAGTACCATTCTCGAAATTTTATATATAATTTTTAATATTAAACGATTTTTCACGTAATTGAAATCGTAACAAAATTAATGTTCAAATAACACTCTTAGAGCAATTTAACGATTAAACGAACAGTTAAATCGTGACTTTTTAAACGAGTATATTGATCGCGTGCCGTCGACTGGCAATTCGTCTTACTTCAACCCTAATGAACCGTTTTAATCGTGAAAGCAAATCCTGATCCACGATTGTCTGGCTGCACACAATGATAGATGATCTCTCGCGGTCCGAGAAATGACGTCACCGTAGAGGCTAAGTGCTCGATAAATTATCTTTACTCGAGCTCTAACGTGTCTATCCGTTTTACGTAACTATCATCGGGATGACCGTGCTCAAACGTTTCACTCATCGTCGCGATAAATTAAGCAGTTAATCGCGGAGAAGCGATGAGCGAGTAATTGTACAGCTTGGGGAACTCACACTGTCCGAAAATAACATGTCGCGTTTCAACCGGCGTTGGACAAATTGCTGAATATTAAATTTGTGAAATTCGCGCATGGATTGTAATTACTTTTTAGTTGATTCGTCGACAAGCAGTAAGTGTCACTTTGCGAGTTGCGATCTGCACAATCCCTCTTCTCTCTTGACGCTAAAATGACGGGCATATTGAAAGGCTAATTATTTGTGAAACAATTTTGCTTATGCATTGTTATAAATTAATCCACTGCCGACTGCAATTCAACTGTTTTTATAAAATATATTTTATTATTTTATATATTACGTAATTAAAATGCGATGCGTGTTGTTTTTACAGCAATTATATATGTGATTATCGAATATTTCCTTCAAAATAACTGCGCGAAACGTTGTTAATATTTGACAGAACTGAGATAACAATTATATAATTGCTAATTAAGAAATAATCGAGATGATCTCATTCTAACAAGAATTAAAAAATGAGAAATCTCGTTATAATAATAATTGTACTTTCCTTCGTTATGATGCTCGAGTTGAATTTTATCCAGATCGTTGAATTACGCAAAATTTTAATGCGGAACTATTTTATTGATATAAGTTTTTTAATATCTTTCCCAATTTTTTCTTTTTTTTTTTTTATCGTATCATGTTATTGCATTGACCGTACGTCAAAACCGAGCTGCAGCAAAATCTGCGATAATTGAGTGAAATAATTTCTATGTAATTAGCGGTCGTCCATATCCGTCCATATCCAATAAAAAGTCGCTTTTTCGTAATTAATTATATCTTTATTTCGGTTTTTTCTTTTTTAATTTGGAATGAAGGTTTATCATTGTCGATGTCATTTATTTAATTACTTTTATTCTAGTCATTAATCTTGTTTCTTAGTATAAAATAATCTGAAACTATTATAAATGCTGGAAATCTTGATCGTGTTTCACGATATCTAATCGCATTTTCATTTATTTTCAAGAAAAATTTACCGTTCACTATCATAGTAGCAGCAGAAGATTAAATCCATACCTTTATTTTACTTTTTCTTCGAGAATCTTCAATTTGTCTGGAAACGGTTCACGGAATTGCGAAAGATGCAGAGTCTTAACGTTTCCTCCTCCGATTGCACACGGAAACGGTTTTCTACGGGATTAAATCCTTAGAACCGACACGAAGTTAATTAGACCCACGTGTCGCCTTTCCTCGATAAAGATTGCAACATTCTCTTTTTTTCTCCGCTCTTTTTGTAGTTTATGTTACACACAGTGAAAGGTTTCTAAAATTGCGTTGCAACTTTTTACAAATTTTGACAATCCCTGTATTGATGATATTTTTGCATTGCCATGCGGTCAAGCATTTCTTTTGAAAACGATAATCTTGAGAATTTTGCGAATTGCCATTCGACATTCAGTTTTAATGTCATATTGTAAAAACATATGCCGAATGTAACGTGCAGAATATACAGGATGAGAAAATTGCTTGCGTTTGAAATAAAGCGCGATCGATTCTCACACGTGTTCGGTTACCGTTCGTGAACTACGAAGTTCATCTCCGGGGTGGGCTATTATGGGGTCCAAATATCGTGTTTCGCGAGCAGTTTCTACAGTTTCCACATAAAATTTTTGCAACTCGAACAATTGCGAAACGGATACGACGCGTATACAGGCACTCTATCCGCTCGATAAACTCGAACGCGACGAGATCGAAGGGCTTTGGAATTCAAGTGAGTTCCGCCGAATGATACCCCGGTGAGATTGCGAGCAGATTGGGAGTCGAGAATTCAGCCGTGATATAAGGAAGTTCGGCGTCACTGATCTCGTCGAATAAGACGGAGAGGATGGTTAAAAGATCGAATTAAATGAGGATATCGCGCGCGAGAGACTTTGAAATGAATATCTCCGTTGCGAAAAATCCCTGGAAAATTTCCAGTCTCCCTCGCGTACCTGTTACGTTCGAGGAAATCGCTCGCGGGCATTATTTTATTCATTCGCCAAATTATGGAAATCTTATAAAGTGCTCACAACTTGCTTCTAAATTAAGGATTAAAAGTGAAACGTATTCTTATTAGCTTTAGATTGTACGATTCTCTTCATATTTCTACACTTTCGAAATTATCCTGTTTAGCATTTAAAGCTAAGAAAATAATTTTTACAATGTAACGTGAAAAAGTGAGTCGATTTTTTAATTCTTGTTTTACATTTCGAATTTTGGGAAACTAAATACAATAATACTATTTTAATACAAATTTTGAACGCAAAGGATTTTTTAGAATATCTAATTTACATTTAACTTGTTAATTTGTCAGAAGTTACATTGAATTATGTTATAGTGTATATTAATTGTGCTTGAACATGCATGATTTATCAAATTGTGTGGAATATTGTGTAAAGTATACAAGCAACGTTGAATATATGTAGTGATTGCAAATCGAGAATGTTGTAACTAAATGGTTTTCTTCGCAAAGTGGGCTTCAGAGCTTGTTAGACACGTCTAGAAGTATATAATAGGCAATCAGTGTTGGACAGATGTAATTAAAGCGGAATCGAAATCAGGATTTTCCACTAGCGAAGCGCGAGTATAACTTCGCCGTTGGAAAATTGGTACCTAATTGATATTCCGTTGGAAATTGAAAATTCTATTTTAATTGAAACTGGTGACATTTAATGAGAATTGGAGTTTTCATTTTACTAGCGCGCGTCGATGATATCGCCGAACCATAACTGGTCGATCCTGTTAATAGATTCGATAATGTAAAAGTAATAAAACTTCACAATCATAACGATAATTCGCGGCGTCGTAATAATTTATATACGCGCCAAAGTAAATGAATTAATTGTTGAATGGCAACATCTGTCTGATTAAACTTCATTTACAGCGTTTAATTAGTAATTAAATCGACGTATTTAATGTGAGCAACGTCGGACAATACTCACGTTTGTACTCCTTTCAAATTCGTTTAGCAAACGAATTGCAAGCGCAATGATTGCTGCTGCATTGCATGTATTTATCACGATTTATCCAATCATTCCGCTTATCGATTAAATTTTTTGTTTAAATAATGATTGAATCATCTGGAAGATCGCTCTTAACAATTGTTGGTCGTACCGTACGTGCGATAATAATAAAATAAAGTCATTGCATCTGATTTTACTTTTTTGTATTTGTGGAAACACGATAAAAAATTTTGTAGAACATTGTGAAGCTGGAAATAATGAAATTGACATACGTACAGATAATCTGCACATATTTATTTAAAATACAATAAATCCGTAAAAAATAACTAATATAACTAATAATAGAATCCTCATTGATCGCATTTTGATATAAAATTTAGTATGCTATATTGAAAATCATGAATGTGCGCGTAATCATAATACAAAATGAGTCAACACGAGTTTAACGTAGCGCGCTTAGATAAGATTTCGGAGCGAATCGGATTTGTGTTCGGGCGTTTATGGTGTACCGTCATCGCAATACATAGAGTGTCCCAAAATTGACAATATTTTATCATTTTAATGATATATTTTCTAATTAATTTAAAATTAATTCTTTTTTATTATTAAAACACCGATAATTTTGTAAGCTATTGAAAAAGAAAAGTTTTTTGCAAATTAGATACTTTCGGGGAAGTAATAGATAATAAAATTATAATTTGAAGCTTATTGTTAGTTGCAGAGATATATATACATATATGAAAAATTGGAAAAGTACGATAAATAATGATTTCTCTCCATATTATCTCCATAAAAAATTATCCAAATTTATAAGAATTTTGTCATCATTGAAAACATATCCATTGGTTTTAGAACACCCGGTATATCTACGACGAGCGACCGTTCGAATCTATTTCGAGGTATGATTTACGTTACCACGTACCGCGTACACGCGCGTCGGTCCTCCCTTTAGCGCCGCACGCCACGCTGCTCTCCTCCCTTCGCCCTTGTTCCCATTCGAACGAAAAAAGAACCATTGTCCGCTCAACGCGGCGCTCGCTGCATTGTACGCGAATATCGCGTAGCTACGATACCTCGATGATTTTGCACTTCTACGAGCTCCGCGCTTTCATTGCTGAACCCTACTGTATTTGTTCTGCATTGCCTGTCGACTGGTTAGATTGTCGCATTTTCAAAGAAATCCATTCTTTGATCTTACATTTTAATAGGAAAAATTATACTTGTTGAGAAATTATAATTAAAGAAAAAAAATATTTTAAATTTGGGGCAAATGACTTGATGGTAAAAAAGTTATTTTTCAGTTAATCTTTTACAGTATATTTTGGTGGAAAAATACATCGTTGAAACTATGCTATTTCTTCAGCTCAAAATCGCGAGTTTATAGTTGTGATGGTTTAGATACTGAAATAGCGTTGCAGCATAAAAATTTTGATACAAATCGAATAAACACTACGCATCTAAAACTCCTATAATTGCAATAACTCCTGTAATAACAAGTGTTTTCAAGTGAAATTAATAATAAACTTTCGCATTATTTCTCTCGTGTATTAATGGTATAATAATAATGTATGGATGCATGGATGAAAGGCAAATATGGTCAGGACTCATTATTCATAACATAATATTGAAATGCTATTACATGCCATGCGCGCGGACGACGAACAATTTCCGATGGCGAATTGGAATTTGCAATCACATGATGCGCAGGTCTCCGCATCAACCGTGATCGCAATAGGGTTATTTGAACACGTTTGGCGATTTAAATGAAACTTTGACAAACTTTTGCCATGTGCTGTCGATTCGCGATGCGGGCAATAAAAGCGGAAGGAGGTCACCGGGGTCGTTCTGTACTGAAAAGTTTAACATACGAAATATCCGGCTGGAGATCTGGTTGATCGGAAGCCGGAACTTTGGATAATTGCGTGGCAGGATTGAGGAAAAGTTCTCTGATTTTCTCGAAGCGATTGGACATGTTTCTTCCTTGTGATCTCTGCTGTTTGTGCTACGTTGTGTTTTTATTTGTAATACAAATATTGCAGTAGTTTGTCACAGCGTAATAACTATTGCATAGGATCTACTTAGTTTCTGACCCATCAGTGTATTTTTTCCAAGACGTAGAAAACTTTTTATTATTAATGAAACGTAGAATAATGTATAATTAATGATTAAAAGATTCGTCTCATTCTTTATTTTAAAATTAAGTTAGAATTACTAAAGAATGAACCACTTATTAGAAAAAAGCAAGATAGTAAATAAAATTTTATCAAATTAATATTGATAAAATGGAGAATAAGATATTTGTTTTTTCTACAGTATTTTATGTACTGTCATCGTAAATAACGCTTGACATCATGTCTGACATATATCGCTATATCTACCACTCAAGTGCATTATTTGAATCACGAAAAGTACGCAGCTGAAACACGCATGAAACAATAGCGTGTATTTTTTCAAAGTAATCCAACACATCGGCGTATTACCTAAAAATTATTGTTCCATGAGTTATATCTGCTATAACAGATCATAATTTTAACTCGCGATATATACGAAAAGGAAAAGCAGATAAATAAAAATAGAAATCACGGATTTACAATTGTTCTGCTGATTCATATTTATATTAAGCCGGATATAACATATAGGCATGATTTTTCCAACAAATCTTTATTCTTTTTTTTTATTAACGAGTGTTTTGCTTCTTCTCTTTTTTGCTTAATATTTGCGTATTACTTATTGCACAACAGAAATCGATAAACGTTCAATGTAATCGCTTGTTTGAAATGATTTCTCATTAAATGTTCTTTTTTGAATTTTTTGAACTGCAATATTTTATTAATTGTTAAATTAATGCAATGTAGAGATAAAGTCAAATATAATTTTTATTTAACTTTATATATTAAAAAAATTTTTTTTACACGTATCACGGTTGTACAATATATCATATTAACATATTCTATTTTTGGTAAATTTAATATATGTACGCTTTGTACTGTATGTAAAGTTATTATCTGAGTTTTATAATATTCTCACTTTACACAGCAAACATATATATAATTATCGCTAGATTAAACTGTGCTATAGTTATATATTTTTTTTTTTATATTGTAAAGTGCCGCGAAAAAATATGTTTTATAAAATAAAAATTTATGAAATACATTAATTAATTTATTAAATATGACATAAAAATGTGTGTGTGAAAAAATAGTTAGAAAATATTAATAAAGTATATTTCACATTATAGAAAATATAATAACGTTTAAATTATCTGAATTATATATATAATGTCAACAAGTATTGCGTTGAAGTGTTCTGTGATGGTAGCAGTTACATCCTGTATGATAACATCTTTCGCGCATAATGTGACGCCACATTACATGAGTGACGTAGATTACAGGAACTTGTATAGTCTCGAGAGACGTTTCGTATTTTAGGTAGTTTGCAGCCGCGAAATTACTCATGAGGCTCATCTGTTCGCGAAGCTTTCAAGCAAAATTGGGCAACTTTCTTCAAGTGTTGACGTCACTTCCGTCATATTCTCTATTGCACCATATTGATTAGCATCATGTTACGTTAATTAATTAAAGATTAGCACAGTTATTTGCGTCTAAAATAATTATTATATAATACATTCAATCTCTATTGCATTTGCTATGCAGTTTTACAAACATTTTATATGATAAATTAAAAAGTTAATTACTAACTAATTAATGCCTCTTATACATGCTTTCAGTTTAATCCTGACTCGTAGCTTCAAATTAAATTAAAAGTAAAAAATATATTAATGTTAAATTTAATTTTAATCACTTTGAGCTGATAAATTATTTAATTTAATGTTTCTAGCAGAAGTTTAATGTAAATATTACGTTAGTTTTTTTATCATTAGTTTACTTTATTTGATGCTGCAAGCTATAAAATAATTATTAGTATTTATGGAATAACTAAGATAATCGCATGGAGCTTCCAGCGACATGAGCTTTATCTCATGAAGCTTTCAAGGGATTTCTGCAAGGCGCCGTAACTTTCTATACAATTTCAGAGCCATTAGAACAAGGTCTCACATCTCGTGAGTGCATACGCACTATATACGTATACTCTGGCAGCTGCAGCCGTTCAAACATTTACACTACGAACACCATCGTAATTCGCCGCAGGATTGCAAACTTTAAGAATGACGACCGATAGTTGCCACCTTTCTCCTTCGTGATATCGCGTTACCTCCTCGAAGATTGAAAATTGAATTTTTATTGGAAACTAAACATTTGATGTGCCCGAAGCATATTGACGTTTCACATGAATAAATCGTTTGCCGGACCCGCGATCACTATTAATATTTTATGGGAATTTTATCGATGTGAATATCTCTGAAATCATAAAACGTCGTCGAATAATGCATGTTTTATTTGATCGCATAAGTACATTTATACGCGATATTACGCAATCAAGAGATTTATTTAACGATGTTAACAACATCTCTCGCAAGCAAAAATATTATTAATTAATAAAACATCGGATGTTATTTAATGAAAACATAAAATTTAATAAAATTGACTGTGAAACCATTTAAGTTTATTAGTTTTTCAAAATTATTGAATCTTTTGTTATTTTTATTTAATTTAATATTACAGATAGTGTGCATACTATTATATCTTTGTTCTAATTTTATAATACATTTGATAAAACTCTCAACTTTTTTATTGTTCGAAGAAAAACTTTGTCTTGTTTATGTTTTACTATATTAATTGAGTTTCGAAGAATTTGCAAATTTGCAAATTATTGCGAGAGATTTGGTTTTCAAAGTTAAGCATTTTGCGATATTTGAACAAGCCCTCCTCTCGACGACTTCTCCAGCTCATTAAAAAGCGAAGCCCGGCATTACAACAAGAGGAAAGCGCGATGTCATTCTACAACATTTCGAAATCCTGTCGTCGTGAAATGGTCGGTCGTCAAACGGAAATGATTCCCAGTTTGCACATAAGCATATACGAGTACATACGAAAATTCTGCCAATGCTGATCCGGACCAAAAACTTTTTTCCTCTCGCTTTACGCTACGAAAAAAGATAGCACACACACGTGTACGTTAAAGTATTACTGATGCGTCGCTTGATACTTTCGTATTCGTAATCATTCGGCGGATATAACGCGGTATACGGTCAGTTAACCTCGCGCATCGTGAATTTTTATTCGCCGAGAAAACACCAGCGGGTCTCTTATTTATTTTTCGAATATTCCTTTTATTCTCTATTTTCCTGCTTTCTTGTAGGGAAATGTTTGCAATGGAGTCATTGCTGAGGTTTTTAAAGAATTTTATTTCATCTGTTACAATTTACTATTCAAAATATGATTTAATTAGAAGGATGTTGAAGACATTGTTCTTTCTTTTCTTAAATGTATATATTGCATGATTATATTACTACTTTAAAACTTTGTCAAATAATAATAATTATAATAATTACACTGCGGTGTCGACATAATTCTTAGCGTTTACGATTGAGCCGAATTATTCAAGTGTTGTAAAAAATTTTTGATTGGGCTAGTCATGCAAAAGAGAATTGAAAAGTATGTCAACAAACAAAATTTTATTAATAGTTACCGGAAGATACACTTTTTTTGTTACGAAAAAGTAACATCTGTGTTATTGGTATCGACAGCTTTTCACCGTGATTAAAAATGGTAAATTGTTCAAGAAATGGATAAATGCGGAAAAAGTATCGACTTCTCGCTAACTAGTAAAACCGGTATATATTTGAAAACCAGAAAGAATGGCGAAACGCCGATGCGGCAGTTTTACAAAAACGGAAGAAAAAGCAATATCGGCTGTAGTAATTCCGCGGAGTTATCTTTATTTTTATTCTTTTCCCATTCTTCGTCCCGCGTTACGCATATCGATGAAACAAAATTGAGTTTCGTACGAAAAAGGTTACGTGGTACCTTTGCCACATCACAAACAATGAAAATTTTTATTTATTTTGCGACATGTTAACTTATTTAAGTAAGCAAATACAAATTATTTGTAATAAATACACGCAATATAAAACTCGGAAAATAGAATGCTAGATGATCAGCATTTCGGGAAAGTTTTTATAACAAACGATACCGTACGCAATTTTATCTGTCAGGAATGATAAACTATTACACGCTACTACAATAATAATTTATGACGCACATATATTTTATAGGGTTCAATCTTCTGATTTCGATTCTCGCTCATAGAAATGCTTTCCATTACGTTGCCAGTAGTTTTCTCTCTATTTCCCGTTTCACATTTTTCCAATTCGAGATATCTTCGCGGAGAAGCTCCTCGACCGCTTCCAATTACTGTGGAAAAAAGCTGCCAATTAGGAAACGTGTTCGAATGGTTGCGTCTATCAAGAACCATACTACGCAACAGTATCGAGTGCTCGACACACAAGTATCAAGCAAAGGAATCAATTTAATAAAATACCGTAAATAAACTTATAATATAATTTTTGATTCTAATTAACATCGTTTATTTGGAAAAGTTTTATATATATATATATATAAAAAAAAAAGAGACGCGTGTGTAAATTTAAAATTTCTAAAAGAGAGTACGATAGAACAAAAAATAAACCAAGAATTATAATATAATTTTTTTTTAACTTAAAAATTGAAAAATAATATAAGATTTTCAAAAATGTTTTTATTTTTTTTAATTATTTTAGTTTTTACAGAGTTTAAAATATAATTTATTAGTTGCAGTTACTACTTACGAGATTCTCTTTACTTGTAATTTATTTTTCTAACTACATATGTGTACAAGATAGTTTACAAACATCTGTTTACTGCCGCTCAAAGTTATATTTATTAGCGCAATTTAAGTCAATTGTACTTTGATCGAGTTTTTCCTTCATTTATTTAGTAAGTTCGAAAAACATTTTTAAAAAACGTAGAAATAAATCCTAGATTACAAACGTAAAAATAAACTTTTTTACGAAATTTTTTACGAAATTTTTTACAAATTTAAAATAAGTATGATTCGATAAAAAGTAGACAAGAACATATATGCGAATAAGCGAAAGCTCATTTTTATTTCCGGTTTGGTGCGGAATGTGCATTGTTCGCAAAATGGAAATGAAACCGGAAGTAATTTGCGTTTGAATGACTGCCCTTCCTACGTTTTATTCATTTTCTCTATTCACTTCTGACATTCCGCTCTATCTTTGGGCCAACTACTTTTTTCCGCAAAGCCGATTGGTTGACAGAGTAATCCGGACTCATGTAGATTTCTTTAAAGCTTCTTTCCATGTTTTTCATTTATTATTTCTTATATAATTACAGCATACTGCTTTTCAAAAACAAATTATTAAAATCGAAATTGGATAGCAATACATATGTTTTTAGCAAATAGTAAAAAGCAAGATTTTTGTATATATGCTAATTTTTTGCTCATGCTTTTTTTTCTTTTTTTGAAACACAAGAAACTATTATAATAAAATTAGTAGATTTTATATCATACACAACATGCAGTAAGTTTTAAATGTGAAGTGTTTAAAGTTAACAATCAGATTGTGAAAAATTTACGCGCACAGACAAATCGCATATTGATTTTTAGATCCTATATCATATGAGAAACTTCAGAAATCTGCTATTAATAGGTGATACGCGATTAGCATGTGAACCACATATGTATATTTTACATTAATTTTTAATCTATTCTTTTAATAATATTAAAATAAAACAAATTGAATTGACTCTCCGGCAAAATGCGCAGCAGCGAAGTTGTTTATAAGTTGATCTGTAACATACAAAGTATATCCAAATTATAACAGCGTTAAAAATAATTATTTAAGAAATTATTACGCACATTAAATTTTTACTCTTTTTTACGCAAATATCTGATAAAAGAATTTTATATATTTATATCTAATATAACCATAAATATTAAAAATTGCAAATATTTTACTGAATATTTTTTACAATTTCTATGTGTAATATTTTATGTGCAATATTTGACAAATAACAGATAACAAATAAATGATTACTTACTCTACAGTTGCTCTACCGGCGCCCGATGCCTTTTCTGAATCTCCTTCTCTTCTCAGTTTTCCTTGGAGTTCTTCAAGGCACTCACATGTATTTGCGACTTGAATACGAAAATTGCACGATGTTTAAACGATACTCTCGACGTGTAACTTTATCATATTAGGACAAAAGTAAAATTCACACGGAATATCATTGCACGGATTACACATTCGATACTCTGCTGCGTCTGTAACATGTAACGACGGAAAGAGTAAGATCGAAAACTATGGAAAATAAGAAAGATAACATTATTGGAGGGGATAACGCGCCGATACGGAACCAATCTACCAAATACGAGACATGCGCATAATAAGGCTACGATAAACATATCAAGGACAAAGTCGCGACTTTGTCCTTATATATGTCTGTATGTTTATTGTTTCCCTTATCATTCGCACGGCGGCACTTGTAGCACGGGGTAGATCGCCTTCCGTATCGGCGTATTATCTTTTTCAAAAATATTCTTGGACTATTTTCCGTGGTTTTCAACTTTATTTTTTTCCATCGTTACTTATTACAGACACGACCGAGTGTCGAACGTGTAATCCGTGCGATGATATTTGAGTTTTACTTTGTCGAAATGACAAAGTACGCGTCGGGAGTGCCGTTTACAACATTATGCGATTTTCGTATTTACGTAGCAAATCCGTGTGAGTGCCTTGAAGGACTTCAAAGAACTGAAAGGAGAAGCAGGCTTGGGAAGAGCATCGGGCGTTGGCAAAGCAACATTAGAGTAATCATTTATTTGTTATTTGTTGTTTGTAAAATATTACACTTAAAATATTATGTAATGTAACCCACATAGAAACTTTGAAATATTCCGTAAGACTTGCAATTTTTAATATTTATGATTATTAGATATTATAATTATAAATTTATAATTCTTTCATTAGATATTTGCATAAAAGAGAAGGGTAAAAGTTTAATGTACAGCATAATAATTATTTCTCAAATAATTATTTTAAACGCTGTTATAATTTTGATGTACTTTAACTGTTACAGATTAATTTGTGAACAACTTCACTGCGCATCGTGCCGGTAAGTCAATTTAATTTGTTTTATTTTAATATCATCAAAAGAATGGATTGGAAAATAATGTAAAATATACAATGTATCTCACAGACTAACCGTATCCGTTAATAGCAGGTTTTTGAGGTTTTTTATATGGTAAGAATATAAAAATCAATATGCGACGTACCTGAGCGCGCGAATTCTTATTGTCAACTTTAAACATTTCACATTTAAAAGTTACTGCAGCCTCTATATTTTTGTGTAAAGATTTTTATCTCCAGATAATCTAAAAAATCTGCTATCAACGGTTGGTCTGAGACACTTTGTATTTTATACTTTAAACTATTCAATTTTAACGCGTAATGTCTAAAATGTCTCACCAAGGTAATTTTTATTAAAAATTTTTTAATATTGGAAAAAATATAAAACAACGGACAATCATAGATTTTTCCAACAATAACAGTGACTTTATTGTGTAGCGTATAATATTGCTTGACAATTGACGACAAATGAATATTGATGCGCCATAAACGTGACATTCACGGCATCAATTATCGGGAAATTATTCATCAGTGTGTTATCTCTGCATCTCAATGACGCGTTTATTACATTCGCTACATCCGTTTCGCTTTTACTGGAAATCGGTTCTGCGTGCGCAGAAATAAAATGACTATTCGACATTTGAAATAAAGTATTGTACGTATAACACAAAACATGGTAGTGGAAACAGAATAAAAGCAAAATATCACAATATTAGTATTGAAGAGTGCACGATAAGTAGAACGTTATCTTTTGTTTAAATGCAAAACGATAACATCGGTAATTTATATTAAATTTTTTGCTTACATTTTACTGTATTTACTGACATTATTGTATTTTATCAAGCAATATTTTTTATTGGAAAGCATAGAATTTAAAATATTATAGGATATGAAAGATTTACGTTCTTTTGCAAGAAAATCTGTTTGTGAACGCTTATAGAATTCTCTCCGGATCTCGTCTTTGATCTTCTCTACGGTTCCAGCGGCATATTCGGGTCACTGACTGTCTTTCCGAGGACATGACGTTAACGATGCGTATATATAGAGACGGATGAACATACGAGGCCTTAGGTCCTTGCAGTAATGTCTTTCACTTGTGGGCTTCATTTAAATTCTGCGTTAATTAAACCCAAATCCCATTCGCTTCTCGAATAAGTCATTCGTATTTGGTTGAATACAAAGTTGAAATCGTTCTCTCTGGTCGAACATTAATAAGCCGCGTATCGCATTATTATTGCATCTTTCAGCTATTTGTTATAAGAAGATATTTTATATGCAATTAAAATACGTGCGTATCTTACGCAGTTGATAGATATTAATTATGTGCATATTAACAATTTTTTTTATTATATGACAGATTTTATCGAATATATATTTATGTGTGCTTTATAAATATTTTTTTATTGAATGCAAAATAATATAATACGCGCCCCCAATAAATTTATAAATGAGAGTCTTTACGATCGTTGTTCTTTATCAAGTGCGCTTTGTACTGAGAAAGCTCATGAAACCTTTCGATATATTTTATGCGAATTTTTCCCAATGTTCTCCAAGTGGCGTGCAATTTTACGAGACCGAGACGCTTCTCTAATGCACTCGCGCAATTATGAAATCTCGAGTCTTGCGCGACGTACGGAAACGCGAAAGCAAGAAACTCAGACAGGAAATCTCTGCTCTTCCAACGGAATTCTCTTTGTCCGAGGGAACGATGTAAGAAGTCGTGAGTGGCCGACTTGACAAATTATTGTCAGTCGCATTCGAGCCACTCTGCCGCTTCTTTCCCGTCAAACTGCGAAATGGGGACGTATATCAGAAGAACGGGCGCACTAGACAGACACTTTCCCTCGGCAGCGCTATCGCGTTGAAATATTGGCAGACTAGCAGTTATGCTTACTTATCTTATGATAGAAGTGCAATTTTCTTTGTCAAATAAGCACACAATTGTAATTGCAAATTATTTACAAGTTATTTAAAAGAATCAGTTGTATAATTTGTCACTTAAATTATAAAAGATAATGTAGCGTAATAATAAGCAACGTCAATTTTTCTATCATATTAATTACCTAATAATATTGAGCAATTTATTTTTATCATAAATATATATTTATTAATTCATAAAAGGAAATGTCACAAAATCATATAAATTATTAACAGCTATCAACGTCAAGATGATAAATCTTACTTATGTTTCATTTTCCATGCTTTTGACTCGCTAAATTTATCTAATAGTTTGCGTAAATCAAATTTTGTCGGGATAAAATATTAAAAATGGTGGATTATTACGAAGCTCAGGCATTTATCAACGCAGTGATAACGCATGATATGCTTTGCAATCAATCAACGCCACGAATCGTAATTTTCATGTAACTCTCATTACATAGATTCACGCGAAAGAATTCCTATTTTTTTATGTGAGAGATTTAGAAAGACATTTATGAGCAGCGTCGCTATTGACGGCGAAAACGTGCCTCGAAGCCGAACCTCGTGTACAGTACGCCGTCTTTGTTTACCATTACTTAAAGCACTTGTCACGTACGAAACTCGCGTATATACGAAACGCCGACGTTTACACAGGATCTTTCGCTATTTACGCCATATAAATCTCGAAACACTGTGCTTTTCTTGAGAAGAAAACGTCTCGAAAGTACGTATCCAAACACGCCATCAGGGTTTGTCGGCTCCTCCGGCTCGTTCCGAAAGCAAATGGTCCGTTTCAGTCCGTTTCAGCGACTGCATTTAAATCTATCGCATCCGTTTCGTTTCAGGAAATCCGCGAAGACGTTGCATCTCATTTAGCAATCCTTCTTTAATCAATTTATACTAGAGATACAACATTCTTATACAATTTATATCAGAGGTACAATATTGGTTATTAAAACGAAGAGTAAAAAGAGAATATTTTAAATTTTTATTTTCAGTACATGCAAATTTATCAGTATTAATTATCGTAAATATTTGAATTAAATAAGTTCCAATTATAAAATCTTTATTTTGCAAACAAGTACATTGCAGAGATTATAAAAAAAAGATTTTTATCACATGATCATTTATCACATCATTATGCAGAAATTATCCTGAAATAATTGAGAGTTATAATAGAAATGAGGTATTGAAGTATTAATGAAGTATTAATTTATATGCATTAGAAGTATCTCTATTGAATGATTTGTGAGAACCTCTCAGTGAGATTTCACGCCTTTTTAACACGAAGAATTTTGCCAGATCGATCGGGAATTCGCATTGACGGTTGAAACGAAATTCATACGAATGCGCTTCGTTGGAATAGGTAATCGAACGGCTTGATTTCCCTCTTTGCAAGTCAAGCAGCCACGTTTACTTCACACGGACCGCTCATGTTTCTTTTAGTCGCAATCCAATCAATTTTTCTATCTTTAACGAACTGTGTCATAAAAGAGAGATTAATAACAACAGTCAATACATTAAATATTCTGTTTAATTAAGTCATAATTTTTATAATTGTATAGATATATTTAAAAATCTAGATCTTAATATGAATTTAATGAGAAAGTCTTGCAAAAGAGGTATAAAATATTTTATATGATTTTATTAATTTTTGCTAGCTGTGCTACGCATTTTTATCGAAATTCTTCTGGAAGCTATGTATAGTTATGATACTCGCTGGCCGCGGCTTTCTCATACATGAGATTTTTGAAGAACCTCCTGTCAATAAAACCTAGCAATCCTCGTGTGAATTTTTCACAAGAAAATATCGTGCATCATCGAAATATGCACATTGCCTGACATCGTTTTTCGCATGGGACAGCTTTTCGCTGCTTTCAATATGTAAACACCTTCTATTTGCAAAGTAGATGTTCATCCGCTTGTTAACATCCGTTATCGAAAAATGCTTATCTTAAAGTGTAAAATATTTTTTAATCAGAGAGTAGATGTAATACAACTCACTAATTTTAATTATTTACTATTAAGATTAATATGTTTTCAGGATATAATTATATATACAATTATATATAATTCATTTGTTACCGTAAAATTATTAGAAATAGAAATTTTTTGTTACATAAGAAAGAAAACATTTTTAATTTATACTTACAATCTTTAGCGATATCTACAAGTGATATCTTTTTATACTTTAACTTCGTCGCAGTAGATATTGCCGTGCGCCATAAATTATTTCGTACGACCGGCTGGCGTTCTCCAATATCTCTATAACTCGCTATAACAGGATAACATCGGTTCCGATACAATAATAGCCCACGTTCGAGCAGAGCTTTTATTAGACTTCGTTCGTTCATTCGTTCCAGAATTTAGATCCAATTACAGTAAAAGCGTATCACGTACCATCGCCGGTCAACGCTGCGCGATAATCCTAAAAACGCATAAAGCATTCAGAGGACCCATCGAGGAAATAGTCCGGGAAACGTTAGTTCCGAAAGTCATTGAATTATGAAGTGGGAACAATGGATTGCAGGAGGAGCTTGGTTTCCGCGCGTTGTGCCGGGCCGGATAAGAGACGCGAAACTTGCAAATCAGTTCAGACGTCGACATCCTGCATTTCGCTTTAACGCGTGCTCTCTCTCGAGCTTTTGATGGCGCGCGAGCGAAGCTTAAATCACTCCCTGGGATACTCACGTCTCTCCGGTCGGTCGTAACGATTTCTTCGGTCGCGACGTCAAGAGACGACGACGACGACGACGACGATGAGTTGATCTTGCGCTTGAGCGGAATGCTCAACCCAGAAAGTTGAGCGTTTTCCGTCGAATTTTCTGCCCGAATTGGGATTCCGACTGAGGAGGAATCCTCTGGTGAGTCCCCGGCTAGATTCTCGGTCCAGTAATTTCGGAAAACTTCCACTCGGACTTCGCCGATCTTTTCCCAATTGCATCGTCGTGTGGTTGATCTTGAATTTCGGCACGTCGGTCATTTTGAGACACGTGATATCCAGAGTTTCTAGAATTCGGTTGATGCTTCGAGGAAAATAGCTTGTTTGAGAAATTGTAAGTTTCCACTCCGGAGACGAAGGACTGTTAAGAATGTAAATTTGATGTGGACGAAGCAAAACAAATTTATATTTAAATTAAGAGCTTGTCGAGACGCATTTTTTCGTTTATTTCGCGCAAAATATTATGCATATAATATTATGCATATATATATAATATTTTTCTCGTTTTAACAAGCGTTAATATGCAATAGATCGAGAGAAATTGAGCGACGACTGCCTCGTGCGACATTTCGTCGAATTTGATCTTGGAAAATTCTCAAATTTCTCTTCTACCTTTTGTGCTTTCGTTCGTGCGCGAAGATATCGCGAATTTTTCTTTCTGAACGTTTCGCTTCTGGCGACGCTGCGAGCACTCGACTGGGATAATTTTCCGCTTCCGAAGAAAATATTTCGGATTTCCCGGCGATACTCCTGTTGCTTTATTCTTCCTTGAAATACATTCCATCTCGCCGAAGAGAAGATACCTTCGCTCGCTTTTGGAGATGCTTTTGCTTTGTTTTTCGCAGAGCGGCCGAAATTGCTCGTTGAGGAGGAGCCGGCATTCGACCGCTTCTTCGCAAATTCTTCGTCGCTTCGTGGTTTCTTCGGCATGAAATTTGTCCGAGAAAATTCCGGTTTGGAGAAATCCGCACGCCGGCTGTGGTTTCTCGCGGAATATGCATTTTTTGGTTGAGAACGCCGCTAAATTTTTCTTAGAACGAATCTCACGTTGCATTCAAAACGCAAAGAAATCCGCTCAATCTGCTGTACGGCGTGATCTGTGTCCTTTCACAATTTCTTTCATACTCTTCCACAATTGGATTCAGCATTTTTCTTTTACGAGAATGTCTGTCTCCTGCAGTCGATCGTTTGCGTTGACACTCTTTACGCCCTTAAACTTTATTTTACTATCCACTTGATCCACTTTTTTATTGGACTACTCGATGCTGAAAAATTATTTGATTCTCGAGATGCAATCATTTTTGTAATAATTTCTAAAATTGAGTTTTTAAATGTAAGTGGTCGTTTGATGACATTTCCATTAAGTAGGCTGCAGAATTTCGTCTATAATAAAGAATAAAATTCGATTGGTGAAATATTTTTTAGGTCCCGCGTGATTATTCTTGGATACGATAGTTTTCGCTAAAAATAGATGAAATCGTGGAATATTTTGGAGCATAGCGTTTTATTATTTTTCCGATATCGGGTAACGCTTTATGTGTTGTCTTGCGGAAGCGCGTACGAGAATATTTCTAATTGCCGTAACGCGCACCAAATATTAGTTTTGGTCGTGTTTGGTTTCCCCGTCAAGTTGAATATGGAAAATTCGGGGCGATACGTTATTACCACGTGTGGTTTCATCCGATATTTTTTAAACGTTTGCTTCAAGGTTCAATCGGTTTTTTTTAGCAATTTTCTCTGCAATCGATCAATACCATTTAAATTAACATCACGATTTGCTCTGCTTAAAATCATTTTTTACGATTTTCCACGATTAAAGAAACATACAGTAAATTTTGCAAATTATTGATTGGTTTGAATTGAACATATTGCAGTGATTAGATTAAAAATGATATTAATTACTTGCTAGACAAATACGGATAACGTAGCAAAAATAAATTATCAATGTTTTTAAAAGATATTCGTCGAATTAGCCTGCGTGTGAAAGCAAGGCTAACAAGATTTGCGCGAGGCAAAAAGATTCCGACTCTGAAAATCCTTGCCGGGGCATCACCTCCATGCCAGAAAGTTGATCCTTTGCAGTCAACTCGAGCGTGTATTTTTCAGTTCGCACGAAATATAATAAGAAAACAGCTCGCGCATCGTGCGCTGCTCATTTTCCGCCGGTTTGCAAGACGCTTTTTCATAAATTAAATCAACGTTTGATTGTGCGATTTAATTACTCACTATATCTAGAATAATAATTTCACGAGCGTCACTGTGTAGTAGAAAAGACCAAAATAAAAGGAGCAAACTGGATCAGCGAAAGAAATGATAGGATTCGCGCGATACAATTGATCCAATTCGATTACGAGACAGCCGTGCTAACAAACAAGCTTACAGGAAGAAATCGATGTAATTGCACTCGGTGCTAGACTTCGCCGAAAATTGGATTTCTTGTCGCCGCAAATCCTCCAACAGTTCCCACGACTCCGTCGTTTAATCCACCGCACTCCTTTAATCATCCGTTTCTATAATTACCTTTGAACTTATATAAAATTTATTTAGCAACACGCTGATTTTTATGAAGTTACTGTAAAAGAAATCAACCGTTTTTAATTTTAATTGGAGGAAATTAATTTCTCAGAAATATATAATAATTCGAATATATAATATTTCAGTCAGAATATATAATAATTATACTTAAATATTTAGAATTGCAACATGATAATTAATATATTAATGTTCCGTCTATTTTTGATATTTGTATTTTAAAAAAAATATATAATTAGAATATTATTAATTAATATATCGTATATATACTTTCTCTCTAAATTAAAGAATATTTGAAACAGGAAATTTCAACAAAATTGAATATATTTTAATATAAAAATCTTTATTTAATTTAAATTTTAATATAAATTTTGCAAAAGACATTGCTTTTTTATAATTGTATGCTATTGAAGCGATATTAGCAATTGCCTTATTTCCTGCGTAACAATCAATGGTACCTAGATGTTTAGCATGCTTTTCACAAAGCGACATCGAGTAGTTTGCGAATCTTTCTCTCTGTTGACATAGGAATTGCGTATCCGTCGATGCTGAGTGACAATTCGTGAATGCTCTTGGCACATCAAACGCAGATGGACACTCTAATGAAGTGTCCTGCGGGCTTGAATACGTTTCGCTGTTATTTCCATATTACATTTGATCGTGTTTGGTTAATACGTCGAAATTAAAGACGAACAGCCATGTCTTTAATTATTTTATACATTATCTTTCTTTCTTGCGCATCATTTTTCTTATTTTTATATTACTATCATTGCCCCAACATCACTATTATTTATTATCATTTAAAATAATTTGAAGGATTTGCTAGAAGATCTTGCATGCCTTTGTTGTTTCGACAATCTTTGTGTACTACTTTTTGTACAAAAAATACAGTGACTTTTATCTTCTGGTGATTGTGAATATCCAAAATCATTTCGAGTATGATCATTTTTTTCGGAATTAACAGTCCATCAATCTTTCTGCCGCACTGTAGCACGAAGAATCACACTCATCATTAAACACGTTTCATCTGAGCTTATCATATGTGTATGTGTGGATCGGGCATATCTTTATACCTTGCACAAGGATGCACACCCAACGTATCTCGCACATGACGCAAAAAGGAGGACCCCTCGACTGCTGATGATCTCGAGTCGAGCTTTTTTATTCCCGATCTTGTGAGAGAAAAATGTGAGGAGTGTCATGTCATGGAAAAATGAGAGAGAAAACTGACGATAAAAGAGGAAAGGAACGAATGGGAGGAGAAAATGGACGATTGGAGAAGCGAGACGAGAGCAAAAGACGGAGTATAAGAATGCGGATATAAGGACCAAGCGGAATATCGTAAGATCGGGAAGCTGTTGTCGACTGATCACGAGAGCGAGTCTCTCTTTCTGTCTTCCAGGCACGGCGGAGACAGACGCGGTACAGGCGCTCTTGGCCCGTTACCTTCAGCGTCGCCTTCAGGGCTCTCAGCTGTCGACGCCTCCGCCACCGTCAGTTCTCTTCAATAACGATCATCGGACCCGCGTGCGACAAGCCATCCAGAGGGGTCCTCCGCCCGGCAACAATCTCTCGCGAAATGTCAGCGACAAGGACAGGGATCCGGGTCCCGTCCCTGAGGATTACGATGATTACGAGGACGACCTTGAAGGCTACGAGGACAGCGAGAGGAGCAGAACGAGATTTGATCTTCTGGCGGGTAAATCGCGACTCACCTTGAACAATAACAGCGACCGGTAGGGAGAAGCTTATCGTTTTGTGAGATATTTTAATTGACGATCGACATTCTTCTGTTTCGTCCATCCTTTATTTTCTTTTTCGAGTGGCGAAGAAGATTCCGCGTCTGTGCCATGGAATGCAGACAGAAAGAGATAGGGAGAGAGAGGGTATGAGACTTTGTGCTGATGTGGTCACATACCTCATGATATCAATAACAGGTTGTGCTTCTTCTACGCGTACAAATAAAAAGTGGATAAACGCGGTTTTGCGACATAAAAGAAATGAATTTATTAATCTTTAAAATGGATTTAGAGATTGAATTATTGGATTGCTAATTACAGTATGCTGACATGTGTGCTGTTGTTCAATGTATAAAATTTTCTGCTGACATTACAGGCAAGCAAATATATATATTGAAAAAAAATTAATTGCCATGTCACATGCAGGTATTTTCCGCATTACTTGCTAATAATGGCTTGATATTTAATGCATTATGATTAAAATGAATTTTGTTGCACGCACAAAAATCTATTGCGAAAAATAGATAATAAAATATCTTTGTAAAATGTATCTCTACATTTTATTTTTGAAAATTGACTGATAAAAAATTGCTTAAAATGTCGATTGTTCAGTAAAAGCAATATAATATTTGATAAATAATTTATAAAAAGTTAAAACATATTTGCAAAAGAAATTTTGAAATATTGCATACGAACAGTGATAGTAATTAAACACATCAGTACGATAGTTATATAGTTACGATAGTAAAAAAACACATCAAAGGTTACGCTCGCGTAAATTTGACGTTTTCTCTGCCCGATTTTAGTTCCGTTAGCGCAGCAAAATTACCGTCGATCGACTGTAATGCGGTGACAAAGGTTTAGGGAAGCGTGCATTGACGTCACGATGCCCCGCTTCTGTTCCGAGCTTGAGTCGCATTGAACCGTAGTGAATCGTTCAGCATCCAGCATAGAACTGCATTGACGGCACGCTCTAAATCGCATATGGTATCGCACTGTTTTACGATTACCAAAGTCTAATATCATCAATTTTGATGTTTTAATACAGAATTAACCCAATTTTTTGTTATTTCATTATTAACATAATTTCTCTTAAGGTAGCAGCGAAGTGTATAATAGAGATTTTATGATAATAAAGTTATAGTACGATGTGTACTTAAAAGCAAAACACAGATAAGACAATGTAATGAAAACAAATACGAATTGTGGTATTAAGGTTAAATTTGTTGGCATTTTGATGCCAAATATATCATAAAATGAAGTCTACTTCTATAAATCCCTTATACAATATGAAAACATGTTTCTGACATGAAAGAAGATGGTTTTATTATGAAACATAATGTACGAATGGAACGTTTGAAAGCTTGAAACAACATTTATCCTGATATCTGTCGGGAATCGTTAGGTGAGGAAATATAGGGTTGAAAAATCCGGGTGGGATTCAACGAGAAATAAGCAGTACAGAGAGAATGGTGATGAAAGTTGGGCAGGCACGTAAAATCGAATAGAATCGACACAGGATAGTTTTACGTTGTTCCTATCAGTTTTCTGTTTCAAAGCTTTGACGTGGTTTTCGCAACCGTGATATGTGGATGGATTTTTCGATCCGAATAATCTGTTCTAGCGATTTGTTTCGCGCGAGATTCAGTTATTTAATTTTATGTTGTTTCCAGTAAAAATCTAACGTTTTGCGTGAAATATAATAATTTCAATATTCCTGAAAATTTTCGTGATGTACTTAGTCACTCGATATTATACGAAAACTAACAAAATATTGACAAGCAATAATTCATATGCAATATTTTTGACAGCACACGTCGAACGTCGAACTGATGTGCATTCTGAAAATTGTATACTCAAACTGTATTTCGAACTATACGCGGATATGCAGTGCTTTATATTATACAAAAATTGTGCACTATAAAAATTTTATATAAAAAATATAAAGAATGGTGTACTTTAAAACATACAATCGTATTTATAATGCAATGTATTATATTTCTTGGAGGAATTATAGTTTAATTTAGCTACTTTTTCATTTAATGTGTGATAAAAGACTTGACCGACTTGATTTGATTTAAGAAAAAAATTTTGAAGAAAGGAAATTAACTTTTTACCACTAAAATGTTTTTTTTAAAGCATTTTCGTAGTTTAAAAGTATGTATTGAGTTTCAGCAAAGAAACTTTGTTAGAGTTTCGGAAACTTCGAAATTCAATGTACATGGTAGCGAAAAGGTTAACTCGGTAAAATCAACTTTGACGAAGAATTCTTGATGTATATGAGTATATGCATATAATAACTTTGTTATATATGATTCTAATAAAAATAATATAATTTATAAAATGGAAATGTAAAAATTGACGCCGTGCTCTAATCAATACATGCATTCGATGTACTTTTTGTGCTTTTATAGGGAAAACACCGACAGACTGACAAAATACAATATGTATGCTGGCAAAGAACTGTCGTCTGCGTACAGTTCGAGAGATGCGCGACATAATGGGCACAGTATAGAGAAAAACCGAAATTATCGACACGCTTTGCATTGTGTCAATATTTTTCCTCCACACTCACTTCCGCTTTATCCAGTCTTTTTTTTTTGTAGCGAAGTGATTTCGCGAACGCAATTCCTTTTTTACCGTCCGGCGATTTAACTCCATGAATTCGATATTCCATCGGCCGCGCTGTCGTGGATTTAATTGAGCACAAGGGGTTTCGATATTCGTCGAATGCAATATGCAATCGAGCGACCTATCCAATCAAATCCTCGTATGCTGTCGACTGCACTCCGACGCGGCGACAAACTCTTGATAAGTTTTATTCGTTGCTCCTCCATTCTTGCATTGTGATTTTTTCTCTATTGTCGTGTTCGTCTTAAATTTATTTACGATATGTTCTGTATTTGTTCTTGCATCTTACACTTATATCGTTGCATATGAAATTTTAATTCTATTTGCGCTGAACTCATTATTATTATTCAAAGAAGACTTTGAATAATAATAGTAGTAATTTGGACAAGAAATATAGATATATTACAGTAATTAATATATATCTGGTTTTGACATATAATATTTATCATTATTATATTTTACATATGCAATTATTAGTGATTAAAATTATATTTGAAGTTCATACCATCAATTATTTTTATCAATAAAAATAAAAAATACAAATATTAAATTTTTTATAGCATGTAAAATTATATATATATATATATATATATATATATATATTATTGAAGGAAATACATTTATATATTTTATTAACAAAATTACATGTTTTTATCTGATAAGATATAGACGGAAGATCTCATGCGCACATTGTGATTTGTTGAATCAATCAATCAAAGAAAGTATTTTCTCTTAATTGCTAATTAAAATAATTTAATAATCTCAAGATATAAGTATCTCCTAATGGAATGCTCAGAAGCTATTATGAACATTAGCAACTTATCGACTTTACGCACCATTGAGCTTGCTGATGCTCATTTAAAATTTAAACTCGCATTCTCGATCTCTTTCCGCTCGATGTTTGTTGTCCTTGCCGCACTCTTCGCCGTCGCCGTTCTAGTCTATTTCATTATGAGAACAAATATTAAGACGTATTAGCTGGTTTGAGATTTATAGTCGAGATAATGAATGAAAAAGAGAGTGCAAACGCTTATATTGCAGTTTACATAAATTTAATTATTGAATGTTTGTTCAAAATAATAATTGAAATTTTAATGTAGAATCGTTTAAGATTACGTAAATATTTTTTATTCAGCGTAGGATTAAGACAACGTTGTCGATATTTCACAAGCACCACATTTATATGCACACAATTCAACATGGATATCACACGTTTGTTTTTCGATATAACAGAATGTCAGAAACACGAAGGCCTGCTTTGTGCAGTTCTCATTTACTTTTTCTCGCACGGTTATTTCCACGAGCTGACGATGCTTTTCGAAAGAAAACAAGAATAAGAGTAGAGACAGAGTTAGAGGAGATGAAAAGAATTGTCGATGATGCTTAAGATATCACTGCGATAGAGTAGGGTCTCCCCAAGGGGAATGTATCCGCGCGATATGTGTCATGCAAATATCCCTTTAGTCGTCCTAGAACAACTTGACAAAGACAAATAATGCGCGGTGCTCGCAGGTGCATCCCATTCATGCAAATTTTTATGAAATTTTCATGAAGCGATGCAGCGCGCGAAGTTCGAGCAGTGTCGAGCAGGGTTTGCCCTTGAAGTAGCGAAGTATGCTGTACTAATCCGATGCCGCTTAAGCGACTACGTGTAGTTGCAAACGCCACCTGAAGCATTTTCGAAAACGCCATTTGTCTCCGTCACGAGTTTGCTGATGTGCATACATACATATGCATGTTTGTCGTTACAGATACCCGCGCGTCTTCCGCAATAATCAAGATTAACGATTTAATCGATATATTTTGTAGGCAAATAAAGAAGCAGAGAATAAGATACGTTAATTATCCATTTATCTAAACGTTATATTGTGTTTCTAAAGGGAAGATATCACGACTGCAAAATTTTTATTCTTCAAATAAATGTGTCAAACATCTTTCTTGTAGAAGATAATTTAAGTATTAATTATCCACTTTTTATTCATTTATTTGATTAATTGTTTTTTTAATTATAAATTCTAGATAATTAATTCTTGGATTTTTAAAATTATTTTTTAAACAAATTTTTTTAAATTCAACTATTATGATATTAATCATAATTTGAAGTAAAGTTCTTTTGCATTATTAAACTTTTTTATAATTATTTCGAAAAATGAGAAGATCTTTTCCCATTTTATTTTTACTTTTTATATGTATATGTATATTTTCCGCCATTACTTTACGACTGAAAAATTATATAAGTGCATCCAAGAAACAACCAAAATAAATAACATAAATCATCTTAAACTGGATAGAGAACATTTTCCAACTGCGAAAGTGAGCAATTCATCACTCTATTGTTGTGCGTGAGAACAATCTCGTCAGCAGCACAGCTAACATGTGGGTGTGTGAGTGTTTCGCATTCTCTGAATTTTTCCAGAAGTCCAGACAGGTCAATTTGTCGCCCACATAAAACAAGTGCGTAAGCGCTATACTACGTTTTCACAACACAAACAAATGTGACAATCGCGAGAAATCGCGATGAAATTGCGAGTACATTCACATGTTTTGATATTTATCTGACGATTGTCTTCTTGCGTTATTGTTTGTCAGCAAGAAGCTATTTTTTTTTATTAAGTTTTTACTTCTTTTTAGCTTTGCAAAAAATAGATAAATTAAAAGCAGGATTATTTCAAATACATATTAATATTTAAAATTATATATTTTACATTTTTGTCTCAAAAACTGGTTACCATATGTAATTTTATAATTTTTTTAAAATTAAAATGCATTAAATAATTTTCTCTTTACATTGTGCATATAATTACATTGTTAAGAGTGACAGTATGTTAGGATAGAAATAATTAAAAAATATGACAACGAAAACCTGATTTCAAACATTAATTCAATTTTATAGAAATTACAGGAATTTTTTATTTTATAGGAATTATTTCAATTCCCGGTTTCTAATTTATTTTGCTCTGCTTTTATCTTTGCAATTTTCTTGTTAATATTTCACAAAGGAATCAGTTATCTGTGTAATATTGCGTGTTGGAAGTTTCCGACAAGTTAAACCGCAAAGGCGATTGAATAATAATACTATTTATCCATTATTTTCTGAAAAAAATTCACTTTAATAAATGTTTTATCAAATATTGATATTTAAGACAGAATATCAAAAAATTTAATAAATAAAACCATAAAATTGAATATTTATGTTATGAATTTTCTTTTATGATCGTTATAGCATTAAAATTATAAGAGAAATAAAAATTGTGGATAAATTTAACAGAGCGAAAGAGCGAAATTAATTCAATCGTTGAAGTACGAGGATGTTTTTTTCAATCGTACTGCAAATAATTATTTGCGTAAAGTACGTCGTTTCAATATTCACTTTCTACATACGCGCGCGTCCAGATTCAATATTTATTTCATGCACTATAAAGAAAACAAGATGTATATCCAACGTTTTAGAGATAATTTTCAAATAGAAAACGTTTTCCGCGTGACACATTTAATTCTCTCAATATTTTTACAACACACGTGTTTTTCTCTATTTTTATCCGCCAAGAGAAAAAAAGAAAAAGACAAAAAAGGATTAACGGTCTTCTGTCTTGACGGTAGTGTGCAATACTCTCTTACGGTATATAATTATGCAAGCTTTCCAATCTTTTATGTCTTTTATGTTGCTTCTTATGAACCCTTTTGACCGCAGAAGGAAAGGAGTACGTTAGTCGCGTCATGCGTGAAAAATAACGCGCGACGTGTTAACGTTAGTGCAAAGACGATCCCATAAATACTGTAACGGGAAAATGGCGGAGTGGATATTCTTGAATTCAGCATGCAATTTTCTTTGTACTTTGTCACCACGTCATGCTATTAAGCTTCATTATGTGCAAAGGCTACGAGCTTTAATCTTGATTTTCGTCACGTATTCGCAGCATGGTTGTAATCAAATATCTTCTTCGCAACATTATATATGTTGATGACAATCAAAGAATGAATATTAATCTGTGACATGCATTTTAATTTGCTACATTTCAAAATTTACTATACTTAACATTTTATGTTTAATAGAAATCTGGATAAAATTTTACAGAATCTTATTTTACCATTAATCTTTTTCTTATCTAAAATCTTTTGAAAATGATTAAATTTTTTACAGATTTTTAATATGGAAAATATTCTTACAATTGCAATTCTTTCCGGAACATTTATATGTTCTGTAAAATTGTATTTAAATAATTTAATTAATTCACGTTATTTACAAAAGGTTCTGTATTGTCTTATTTTTTTCCTTGCTGCATAACAAGGATTTATTTATTTATTTATTTATAAACTATATAAACTTTAGATTTAACATTTTTAATGCAAATTATAGATTTTACTTGCAAAACAATGTTTGAAGTTTGAAGTTAACAAAAGTTGTAGTTGAAGTTAATAAAATATAGAGAGAAGCATATCACAAAGACGACAAAGAAAAAGGGTTAAGCTTAACATCGCTTACCACAGAATTCCATGACATACTTTACAGGAACATGACATAGTTTCACGGGCTTATCCGTAGCTCGTGCCAATGTTTAAACAAACTTTAATTCGGTAAACGTTGCGTACTTTCGTCTGACAACTATCTACTTTCCTCACATACGAGACTTCTGTTTGACTTGTTGATGATTCACGAAGTCGCGCTTGCTCGTATGTATCAATCATTTATTTCTCTCTGGTTTGCAGAACGTTGCATGTGTTTATGCTTATTAGAATATTAGAAGCCGTTTGACTATGTGTTAAGAAGTTTAATATAAATCGACAAACCGCGTGATTGCTGTATTTCGTTTCACAGCGGCGCAATTTGCATTCAATTTTGCGAGAAGCACGCTTTTGCACGCTTATATTCGTGGTGAGTAAATATGTAAAATCGAACTCACTGCATTGGTTTCAAATTGTTTCGCTAATGTGGTTTATTTTTGATTGATTATAAATCTACACAGAACACGCGTAATACAAAGAGAAATTCAAAATATTGGGAAACCAAAATATATGAAACATAATAATATTTGTTAAATAGAATATTAATTGAATATTACTTTAATTTTTAACTTATAAAAGATAGATTGGCAATTAAAATTTTTTTTATTTCCTTGACAATTCTAACTCTAAAGATTTCAAAATTGTTTAACTTTAAAAATTTCTAAGTTTTATAAATTTTTAATGGATTCATGAATCTAAAAATTCATAAATGTCTAGAAATTTTACATATATTTGAACGCTACATAAATGATCTTAGATAATAGAGCGTCTTTAAATCAATTTTCTTGCAATGTTTGCAGTGAAATCGATCTTATATAATATATGCGGTAATTGGGATTATGGGATTAGATGAGAGTTTAACATTTTTCTCATATTAATAATAATAGCACTTCGAGCTAGGCTTATGCAAGTATGATATGTCAAGCGACAAAGAAACGTCGAGGAGAATTGAATGTGCTTTCTTCCGGAAGTTTAATGAATATGAACGGTAAACGCGTGACAGCATTTATCCTCGTCTTGCGTTACGCACGCAGTGGAATAGATTTGTAATCAGACCATTTCACTTTGCAAATAGAATTTCGATTCTGCAAACATCTTCCACTACTACGTTTACACTTCAACGAGCAGTCGAAGCTGCAATCAGATGGTATCAAGTTGGATTGACTTTCACTTTATTTCTCTTCCGCAGGAGGATCAAATCATCCTGACATTTCTATCAGCTCTGACTGAATAATCAGATTTAAAAAATTCTTAGTATTGAAAAATTGTAGAATTATTTAGTTATTAATTTTGCAATAAAATATAATTGTATTCAAAGATGTATTATGAGCATCGGCGCTATGTTTAAATCAGGCGTTCCGCACAAGCAGCTGTAAAATATAATATTGAAGCGAGAGATGGCTGTTGCATCTCAATATTTTTGACAAATAAGCATTGCGTTTGTTGAAAAATCAGAATTAAGTGAAAAACAGACTAATTCGTTGACAGAATGATTCAATTATTTGACGCTCGTCGCTATTCTCCAATGAGGTAGCCGTTTGTTCCGTAAGCGTAGCTATTTCGAACTTTTAATCAGTTTATACAATTTCCTGAAATAGAAGTTCGTATAAACACTAATTAATCAAGTTAGGCGGGTACGTGGTTTTGTGGGATGCACAGTTTGTAACAGAATATGCATTTGCGTAATCGAGTAACTGCAGACACGAGTAACGGCATGAGTGTTCGCGCAAATCTCAAAATTTAAGCGCTTTTATTTCTTGCTTCGCAGAATCGGATTTATTAAATGGATTTTTTCAAATTTGTCTGAAGTAATTTTGAAGTATCGCACTCTATACAGCAAATCTATGTAAATTTGAAATCCATAATAAGTGAAATATCCTTATCATACGATAACGGAATATTTAAATATAGAAAAAAGAATAATATGTATATGACTTATTTGTTTTAATAATCGTTTAAATTAGCTGACTAAAAAATATTTTCTGAAGCGAATCTCAGGCAAATAAATGCATATGAATGATTATGTGAGGTCTGCCTCGAGACATCAATAATGGGTAATCGGAGCATCCAACTTAATTAAGCAAGTACAGTCGGGATTTACGAGGAGATCTAACGGTGTATTAGGCGATGTAACTTACAACTTGTCGCATTAACTAGCATGCCTTCAGCCACGAGTCCGATTTCGCTGTCGACAGAAGGCAAAATGGAGACAGGAGAACTCGGGCCTGGTCTTAATTACGCTTCTTGCGCGAATACGCCAAGTATCTACCGCGCACACTCTCATCCACCGTCTCCTACACAACATAATGCGACTGTTATATAGACTACTCGACGGAGGCGTCGTCAGGAGTGCTCGCAGACGATAATCTACCGTGAATGTCGACACACGTAAGGCTCGCGGGACTCGCATTAGCATTCTGATCTCAGGCCGACCGTCCTCGCCAGCAGCCCTTCCCTGTAAATTGTCTCGAAGCACCAAGCACGCTAAGGAAATAATTAATGGTAACGCGATTCCACCGGGCAATTAAAGTTAACTTGTTTGATCCATATACCGCTATTAAAAATTGCAAAGAAAAATGCCCGTGATGAGTAATGTTTTCATTACAATCTCTTTTTAACGAAACTACTTTTTTTTTGCACATACATATTTCTGACAGCTTATTTGTGTGATTCTCTTTCGTTCTTACTTATCGCGATGAAAAATGTGCTTGTTTGCTTCTTCTTCCCTCCTTTTCCTCCCGGCGGAGTAAAACGCCAGGGAAAACCGCGCTCGTACGTCGCAGTTAACGGCAGTTGAGCCGTTATTACATACTCGTCAAGGCAATGCACCGTGAGCGCTTTCAGCCAAGTTCCAAGTTGGAGATCTGGCCGAGGCTGATAAGCACCCGGAGACAAAACGGGGCATTATTACGCGATCGTTTCCGGCTGCGCGACTCGAAGGCCCGCCTAAGTGCGATCAAGTCTTCCCGACCCGCCGAACGAAGATTTAGTCGGCTCGCTTTCCCATTCAGTTCGTCCACCATGCGCGCTGGAAAGATCGGGAATTATCCTCGCTTTGTGCGAGGAAGATGCCTGCTGGGGATACTTCATGCCCGTCCATCCCCGTGAATCGACCGTGACGTTGCGGCGGAGCGTGTAATCGATTTAATACTGCCACCAAAATTCGATCGATCCACCGATTTGCGAGATATTTCGATAACGAATTGGTTACGCGATTTATCGAGAATGATTTCGTGCGTCAACGCGTTTGGGAAATTAAAATTTGTATTGCTCGGAAAAACACGATCATGAAGCCGCGCGTGTACAATTTTACTTCCGCGTCGTAAATTGCATGAACACGTGGCGTGTTTATCGAAATTAAATGTTTTATGAACGATTATGAAACGAGGTTGTGAACGCCATATTAACCGCCAATATTGCAAAGTTTACAAATTATTCTTGCAATTTATTGCACACATGTAGTAAACAAAGTTGAAAACCATAAATTTGATTATTTCTAGAACAATAGACATTATGTGATTTACGTTATAGATTAATCGTAAAACAGTGTAATATTACTGTCCTATTGATGAGGGATTTCCCATTAAGCAACAGTTGGCGCAACATCACAAACATATAACAATTTTGATGAATTTTGAATACTATCTTTTTACTCACGGAAATATCATGCTTTTTACTGTTTTCATCTGGCTTGTAACGCAATTTTCACTAAATAAACAATCGATAGAACGGCGAAAGATTGGAATTAAATTGCAGACGCGATGCGGTGAACCATATAATCGATTTAATTTGAAGGAAATTTCATCATTCATTCAATCGATTTATTTGCAGTTAAATTTTTTAAGTTGGTTACGCATTTTATGCGAAGTAAATTTTGGTTAATCAAACAGATTAATTTAGCTTTGATAAATTTGTGTATTATAATCTCGACTGAATGAGTCTTGTGCCGAGAAATGTGTAATATTTAGTAAAAATATATATATATATATATATATATATATATATATATATATGTAATATATTATATTTATTACAATATTTTTATTATAATAAAATTACAAAATATTCTAAAATGTTACCAAAAAATTGAGCCTTGCGGACATATCTTTTTTGATAAATTCTGTTATGGAAATTATATGCCTGTAGGCAATTAATACGCACGAGTAATTAATGATTTAAAATTGATTTTTATACGCTTAAATAGCGCACTGATATTATAAAATAAATCGGTTTAGTGAGCATTGTTAAAGCGCTTTAACATCGAATTTCCTACAAAAATCACATACGCGAATAACGTCAACGGTTTATATAAAGCGGGCCTTAACTGCAACTGACTGATTATCAGTGTTGATAAATCGAGAGAAATGTATCGTGAAAATAAATCTAGTTTACTTTGCCAAGGCCGGTTTACACGCTGGAGAAAGTAGCGCATAGTATCGTCTTATTAAATGGAAATCTTTCTGGATTCTTGAAACATGAATTAATAATTTGGAATATCATGGGATGATTAGATCTATTTACAAACATACTGTTATTTGCACAAGTGATTAATATGGTAATATATATGTGATCAGTTTTTTAGATTTTCTCTTAATCTTTTTAATATAAAAATATATAAATTGATTTTCAGATTTTTAAATCTTGAAATTTCTACGGATTTAGAAATTCTAAAAATTTAAATTTTTTAATTTTGACACTTCATGAAATTTTTATCTTTTTAAATAATTTTATCGGTTTAGTGTATCCTCTAATCTTACTATAAAATATTGCATGAGCAGGTTATTGAAATAATTAGAGCATGCGTTGATCCGCATAATTTAATGACGGTGGCATGTATCAATTTTCTATTTAATATGTTGAATAAGTCGCATGGAGCCTCTCAAAGGTATTCACGATAGATGACAGGTAATTAGCAGGTCCAATAGCACGGTTTCTCTCGAAAATGCCGATAATGCCGAGAACACCATCGTTCTCATGCTGAAAGCGGCACGAGGATTGATTCTCGATTTTATATCATTCGAAGCGGCTGTTAGAAAGCTGGTGCTTTGAGCGCAAGCGGACAGCTTGCAAACGACAGGTTGGCGTGCGGACTGACAGATTACTGTCTCCTCAAATTGATCCCGCATATTATTATGCGCTAATTAGGTGAATTTCCGATAATAAAATAGCGAAAAAAACTGATTAAAATTTATTAACTGATTATAATTTAAATTAATACTTAAATTAATACTTAAAAATCTGTTTAGTTTATTACAGTGAATTAAGAATTTATAAACATGGATTGAATTATGAAGTTGTAGGGAATATATTTTAGTTAAAAATGAGAATATATAAGAGAGAGAGAGAGAGAGAGAGTTGTCATTAAATTGGAAAATTTTTAAATTGGTATAATATTTTATATAGAAACAAGTACGTTTTTTAAAATTGTCCTCTTTTTGTCAATTGCTTTATTTAAAATAATTGCTTTTGTTTCTTTTTTTATTACAATTTCTGGAAAATGAACTTTTTACTATCTTTAAAGCGATATGTAAACTATTTTTATTAGCCTTGTCAAGGTATCTGACTCAATTCTGTCGAATTAGTCAGAAAAATTGTAAATTATTCACGTTAAACAAATATTTCCCACGCGCGTTAGCGAGTTAGCATGACGTTGCTGTTTTCTCTCGTTCCGATCACTATCACTCTGTGCCTAGTGCACGCATATGCTCGTATGCGTCATCTAAAATCAGGTAGTCGTCAAGTGACTTTCATTCTGCATTTAAATTGTATGTAATGAAATTTCTGTCATATCCACTAGAGTTGTCCAGTCGGGTTGTCCAACCTTGAACGAGTGAGCATACGGTCTGTGGTTTTTAGATCAGCAAATATCGCTCTTGAAAGATTATTAATTCTAGTGTCTCATTTGAAAGTATGTTAAAATTTACGAATTTTTCTTTTTCCCAATAATAGCTTACTTCAATTTATAGGAGATAAACGTTATTATAAATATTTTTATGTGATTTCTTTATAGTAATATTTATATCTAGTGTTAAATTGCTGTCTTCAATTAATTAATAGTATAAACTCGATAACTCCCGCAGAATGATATATACACAAACTTTCAAATAGATACTTTATGAATGAGTGAAATGTAGAAACATGTCATACGCGTTGATGTTACGCGAACTTTGCCCCAGCACCTAAAGGTCATTAGGACATCATATTTTTAATCATTTGCCTCAATATATAAAACGCTATTAAACTAATTTAGTATCATCACAATTTCAACTAATGGATATAAATAAATGCAGCGGGCAATTTTCGAAAACATTTATCTTGATTTATGAGTTTCCGCAATAATGGACTGATATTGCGCCCAATGTAGGCCCGATCAGCCGTAATCAGCGGTAGGAGCTTAAATGCCCAACGTCGCCTTTCTAAGCGTGACCCTGGTTATGAAACAGCACGCCGCGGAATCTCAACTTTCATTTTCTACGGTTGTATCTCCTTGCTTCGCGCATGGTTCTGCACGTGACGCGTGCCGTGTGTGCAGTACTGGTAAGTGCATAATATAAATTGCAATCGTCGTGGCCGGCGTGTAACCGGGAGCCTGTTTACGCGACGAGCTCGCATTTAAGGCCGACAATGCGCCTGAGAGATAGTCTTGAATTCTTCAAGTGTAAGTTTCCTAATAAAACAAACAGTGTTTTCGCTACTACAAATTTCTACAGATCTTCTCTTTACGTAAGAACTGCTAATGTAGGTATGTAATATATTGTTGCGCAATTAAGTCGTTTAAATTGTTTCTTCAGAATTATCTAATAAATGTATTTTTTATATTATTAATATTTCAAGAAAAATATTTTATTATTAGTTGTTTGTATTGCTTCTGATAAATAATGATAAATAATGATTTTATTAAAATAAAACATTTGAATAAATAAAGCTCAAATAAGCTGACAGAATCACAATTAATAAAGATTTGAATTCAACTATTAATTTCTAAATTAAATTTATGCTAATTGTAAAACAAAATCGAGTATAAATTATTTAAAATTGAAAAAAAGTGCTAGAGCCGTGCTTCTTTATGTTAAATATAAAATACATTTTGTGAAAAATTTAGATATTCGATGAATTGGATGAATGTAATTTATGTCAGGCATCTACTTTATATATAAGAAAAATAACGTTCTGTTTTTTTACATCTCTCTGGAATTCCATCAGAAATATTTCGTTGACCTGATCCTGATAATGTGACCGAGGCCTACATTCCTGCGACGTGTGTTCACTTAGCAAAACACGTTGCGAAAGAATCTTCTGGGCTCTTTCGCACCGCACTTACTGCAAATGATCGATCACGTGGCGGCATTAAAGTAGTAAGAGTAGAATAATAAAGATTGAAGAAATGCCAGAACATTAAAGCGTTCAATCGTTTCACAAACGTCGTTCAACCTTAACGTTTTTTTTCTTCGATTTCTTTTGTGGATAATGATGTGATTAAGTTCTATTTGTACTCGGAGAAAGTCTAGTTGGAAGCTATATATTATACGAGGATATAAAAGATTAACCTTAAATTTTTTCCTGAAACCACATTAAGAGTTAATTTATAATTGATAACTCTACAGATTCAGAAATTATATAACTAAAATTTTTAATTTATAGTATTCCGCGAAATTAAAAACCCAAATTATATAAATTAATCTAAATTTGTCGAAAAATTATAAAATAATAAAATCTAATATGTTTATTTTGGAAATTAAAAATTTGCTGTGTGATCAATCTTTATCGAATAAAAAAAATATTATTCGTGACTATTATATATTTTACGAAGGGGACTATGTAGTAGGTATACAATAGTTTCGATCGCAGACTTGATATCAAAAGCTAGTTTCGTGTTGCAATTTACACATATATGTCGGATAATCTCTGCGGTTGCGAAATGGGTTATTAGCGGGCTCGTCATTAAGTTTCGCATTCCAACGGTTAACATGATCTTCTTAGCGCACCAACGATTTGCGGTTTACAATTAGTTAGGCACTCGGCATTTATGACGTTCGTCTCCGCGGTGCCTGTAATTGTTAAGTACCTTTATGGTGGTTGACGTATCTAATCAATAATCTTTTTGCCGCTTATTTACCGCAGCGCACACCTCGAATAATTTACCGTTATTTCCTGGCAACGTGATTTATTTCTTTTAAAAAAAAACTGATGTCTCTCTCGATCGAAAGTACAGAAATAGGATTCTCAGCGGTGCTGTGTCGCACAGATGTCGTCGAATAATCTCGGCGCAAATCTCCTCTCATGAATAATTCGTCGAAACGCTGATCCCTCGCGTATATTTCCTGTCGATCCTCGTAGATTTCGATGATGTTATATCCGCCTGTACGCGATACGAAACGTGATCGGTGCCGATCGCGTGTGTAAACGTCGTTCGGCGACGCCGTTCTTCGATCGAGGCGGTACCCTGATTGCGGCGACGATGTGCTCTCGAAGGATGGTGAATTACACTCCACAGATTAGAGATCGAGGCACTCGATCTTACGGTGGATTTATGGTGACTTGGAGATCGCCAATCTAGATCGTGGCAATCATGAGTAAGATTTAATGCGATTTTATGCTTGATGATTATTGAAACTGATAAAGGACGATAGAGCGATTTAAACAATTGAATTTTTATCTGATAAAACAATTATTTTGTGCTGAAGGAAAATATTTAACGTCAACAAATAATCACAAATGATCTATAACAATTTTTTAATTAAAATTTTAATTAAAAATTTTTGATCTATTTTAACTTTTTTATCAACATCGGCAAAACAGTATTTTGAATTTGAAAAATCGAAGCATTAAATTGATATCTTTTTTTGCTCGGGGCAAAATCTGTCGCTGTTAATAATCGTGTGGAGTATGTAACCTGATTCTTTAATTTACGAGAATAAAAAACTCCATATTGCGAGTCACGCGCGAGAGAACGCGGGATCTTCTGCGTCGAAGGAATATTTCCGTATTTCCGCGAGTTTCGTCGGCAAGAAACTGCGTGCCGTCTCCTTTATGACGGAGAAATTATGGCCTCGCTGTGACAAGAATTCAGTCCCGTAGTATTTCTCCGCCTTCCGTCATTTCAACTGGTAGAAATTCGCAGTACCGCCCAGTATGAGCGACAGGGATGGTAATAGTCGTTGCAGTCTTTGCGATAGTCGAGTTAGAAATACTGTTGACACACTCATGCATTTGGTGACTTATAAAGCACTCTGAGTTTTACGGCGGACTGCGCTGAAAAATAATACAGTACTTTCGCAATTTTGTGTTTAACATTTAATTAAAATTTAATATAACAAAGAAGAAAGAGAAAGAGATTTGCACTATAATTATGAAAATTAGAACTAGAGCTTTGTAGGAAACTAGTAAAATAAGAAATATAATTTTATATAAATTAAAATTTGTTCTTTGAGAATTATTTTTAATTTGAGAAATGTATAGGAAATATAAGTAGTTTATTACCAGAAAATGTGTGAAGCTTAAGGCTTTACAGTATGGATTTCTACACTATAATTTTATTTAGAAAAAATGGATCGTATATTGTACGATAAATTGAGATAAACTACATGATAACGTACATTTGCATAATATATGTCACTTACTCCTGTCACGTCCGCTAAGCGAAACCGAAAGTGATAAATCATTTAAACGAGAAATATTTAGAGCATTTTGTGTTAAAATTAATTAGTATTCCGTACGTAATTATATGTTTTACGTAAGAATTATAGACAACTATAGTGCCAGATATCATGTAAAATACTCAAATAGATGAAGGTAATAAATTAGATCGGGATTTTGTGGAATTTCCGAGCTTGATATCCCGAGAATTTCACCCGCGTGAAGTACTTCTCAAAGCTGCGGAAAACGAAGAAGCTCAGTCCCCCTCCCTAGAAGCCGAGGAATTCTATCGAAAGCGACGTCACGCATTTTTTTCGGATGTACCGGCCGGGCAAGTCGATAAATTCGATTTACGATTCGGTGAAAGGCGATTCGCCCGATACGGAGAAAATGAAATTAAATCGATGAACCAGGACCTTTCTACGAAAAAGTAAACTTGTATTCGTAATGCTTCTCGAGTTCTAACTAATTCGCACGACTGCATTTTTCAATTATCCGCGATTATTCAGTCGTATAATATAATGGCAGCTGTTGTAAAAAGTTGAGGTGAGTTTTATAAAGAGAGAATTGTTACGGGAAATTCTATAAATCGTGCATAACAGAATTGCCATATATCTCTCTTCAATAATAGATTTTTTTAATTTAAGATGCATTTTTATATTGCAAGGTCTTAAGTTTTAGCATTAATTACTTCGACAAATCATTGTTAAACACACATAAATTTGAAGGATATACATTTGATGTAGCAAAACATATAATTCATCCAACCTCGAAATTTTTGCGGTGTGTAAATGGAAATTTATAGCGATAGATATAGTAAAATCACAGAGCTATTGTGAATCGCGATCGTACCGGGATATTGGTTTTTTTTTTTCAAGATTGATGCATGAATCGCGATAAAATTCTTTTTTGCGGATATTTGCGGACATCAGGACCCTCAACTGGCAAATTTCTGGTGACCTTCATTGGCGACACGTACCTTTCTCAAGCACGCGGACCAAAGTGTGTTGAACGAGGGTGTTCGTCTTGTGACCGAGACGAGCATAAGTGGCCGGTGAAGGTCGGCCAGTGTGGAATCCAATTGAAAAGCGAATGTTGGAGCCCGCCGGTGCTCAGTTCGTCGTTGTTTGCCTCGAAAGATTGAGCAGGAAGATTCCGGTGCCCTCTTACGCTGATTAAGGTAGCCGAAAAGTGAAACGCAATTAAATTGCAATTTGTTCTACGTTAATTAGTCGCCCGATCTCGTAACTTTGTTTTTAAGAATTGCGAAATTGAAGCACATCATAAGGGATTGTTAATGAGTGTAGGTGTACATGTGTGTGAAGGAGGGGGAGGGGGGGAGGGTCAATTGTGTATATGTAATATAATAAAATTGGTTAATATAAATTCTTTTTCATTCTAATAAGAAGAGAATACTAATTGAATGCAACAGGAATCAAAAGAAGTTTTTTCTTATCACATAAAATATATATTTACAAAAGTATAATTACTGATAGTATTGTATGTCTGTTTTATGGTTATGTTATAAATATTTTAAAAGCGTTTACAAAACTTCTGCATAGCTTTGTTATTATCTTAAAAGAAGCACGTTGGCTTACTCGTGCGTGAATACATTTGCAACTCTCTGGTCGACGTATTCTATTAACGTAGTACATATGTACGTAGAATGAGCGCACAGGATGCGGGCTTACGGGAAAAAGGACGGCGCACCAACTTTGATATGGGGAAGAGGGTTAAACTGAGATACATTTTGCGCACTGCATAATTGACGATGCATTTGGACGCCTTGCAACAAATTCGCGCTGTATTATCCGGCAAAGCAAGTTAATAATTTATAAGAAAATTTGTTTGTTGACTGTAAAACGGATTCTTCTTTTCCAGAGTTGGCACAAATGTTCATTAATTTGTGTAAATTCAGTTAAATATTTGGAAAGCAGATATAATAAAATATATTCTGCACATTTTATTTTGACAGACTTTCATCAGATTGCTCAAGATTGATTGCACGCAAGGCAAATGAGAGAAAGTAGTGATGCGATATATATTTCGAGAAATATTTTAGATTTTGCACTTTCTCGTTTTAATTTTCAATTTATTTATAAAGTGAAGGCATTTTTATGACAATTGTTATAACAATAAAAATTTTACATTTTCGGAATTAAAAATTTTTTTTCTTAATTTATGTTTTTGAAAGTATAATAGTGCAGATTATTATTTTTAATTAAGCAGTAACATGCATAATTTTGCATATAAAGAAGATAAAAAACATTGTAGATATAGTTGTTATAGCTACAGCATTTAAATGCAATAATATTTCATTAAATTTTAATGTGTGAAAGACTACTGAAATAATTAAATTTATTTTATCACAGATTTCAAATCGCGTTCTTTTGCAAAAGAGTTGCTGTCAAGTACTTTACGTCAAAAATCTCTCTTTACCTTTCACCGACACAATGGGCGTCTTGTGCAGTATCTGATCTCGACCAGAATTCACGAAGGCGACCCTAGCGAGATTTCGTCAAGTTCTCACGCACACTAATGCGATCTGCACTCTTTTACATGCTCGTATACTTTACACAAGGACAGAACTTACACCAAAAGAGAACTCGGTTTGTCAGGAGCCCGTATCCGTACGACATTCTATCGTATAACCAATGCGCCGTAACTCGTTCCCGCGATCGTCGAGAAATTCGCATGGTACACGTGCTCGGGCGACATTCTCCAGCTGGCTGTTAGAGGTCCAGCATCGTCAATCTCTCGATCTCGCGCGGGTCCACGCGTCAAGAACGCCGATCGATCGGCAGAGATTACATGAGGTCTTGTCCTCAGACAAGAAGATTCGGTGGATCGGGCTCGGCCATCAGAACGATATTACGGTGACATCCAGGACGACATGGCTGCGAGGATACGTTTGCTTCTAGTGTTGATCCTCTTCGTGGGATCGTTGCACGCCATTCCCGGTAGACTCAGCGGTATGTGGATTTGTTTTTCTCGATTGGTGTTATCCGGTGTTGTTACGAAGTGGAGTATCGTGGATGTGTGATGCGGTGCGATCTGGTTTCGACGGCTTGTCGATGATTTCCGCGGGTGGTTCTGCGCTCTGTTATTGTTACGTCGGAAACGAATCAATCTCTCGTGATTCGACGATGAAAATTTATATTTTGCCTCGCGGTTTCTAAAGTACCTAAACGTGAACACGACGAATCGTATTCACATCAAGCATTTAACGTTATATTTGTTTTCAACATATTTGTTTTCAACCAGGATGCGTGTGTGTATTATTGCTTATCGATATAAACAAAAAAAAATAGAGATTATATATTAAAAAACTTTTCATAAGTTCACATAATTTTATAATACATAATTTACATTTTGTTTAAATATGGCATTTAGGTAGTCTGAAAATAATAACTCTTAAATTATTTAGAATAGGAATAATATATTTTTGTGTCTATTTTGATTTATTTTTTTAATTTCGACTATTTACATAGTATTATTTTTTTAGAATTAAACGTTCTTATATGTTTTTAAGCTTCTTAATGGTAACTGTTGTTAAAACGTGTAAATTGCTCTTACTACAATGTCGTTGTTGCTATAATGACGCTGTGTAGTCTTCACCATGTAATTACCAGCACCACCGGACTTTTAACTCAATCGATGAAGCCGTTACACTGTCATTACGTCCACGTTTCGTCAGACTAAAACCGTGCACTGTAAAAAACTTACGCGTCCGCTTCTTCAATTAACATTTTTTTTACTTTTTCTTTGACGCTTTCACCGCTAGCAGAACTTGTTCTTTTCGTCACTTTCATAGCACTTTCGGTTAATCTTAGATATTGAAATTTACCGTTAAATTTATTTTTAGATATTAAATTAAATTGAACATATTTGTTATCTTTTATTCACTGAAAAATGTGAAAAGTTGTGAAATACACTATTTTTATTCGAGCGAAATTGATTAAAAGTGAAAGTTGGTTCTATTTAATACAAAGTTAATGAATCATCTTCACTAAAAAATTGAATAAAATTTGAGAATATATACACATATATACGATGGTCATGTATGATCTTTCGTCGTGGAATCTCGAAAGTGATCTTGATAGAATTTAGAATTTGATTTTATCAGAGACTATTCCGCTGACCGTGATCGCAATAAATTTACTGACCTTAGAAGTATAGTCATTGAACAAGTATATGGTTCATTGATGTGCCCCAAGGAATATTCCCTTTTCTTCGATCTTGTTTTTTTTTTTTTTTACTACACGTGGATTACATGAATTTTTGATGTACATTGTACAATGCTATCAATTTAGTTACTGTTGTTTTTTTTTGTTGTATATCAAGTAACACTACATATTATTTATTCTACAGTCCTATGTATAGTATCTCATTAATTAATAATTCGTACAAAAGTACGAATAAAAGATAGTGTAACAATCCTATCACTTTAATGTAGCGATGATCTCAGGATAAGGTGTAGTGTTTCTCGTGAGTTTCATTTGAGACTATTCATGCCGTAGGAACGCGCTTATTTTCATACGAGTGTTCCCGCGTCGGAATTTATGGCAATTAGGGAGCCAGTATACAATGACGTTATTCTATCGAATTTCATAATCTTACGTGCCGGTGGTTTGCCTCGCGTTACGCTCAGCCGCCGATGGTCCGTTGCACTGCAATGCACACGATTTACTCCGCGGAGCGGAAGTGCAGCATGACACGGGGGGATACTCTCTCCGCTCGCTCCAGCCGAGACGTTGCACTTGTGCGGAGCTCGCATGCCGTTCTTTTCGTCTCCCTCTTTTCCATGCCGTAATATATTCTTCCTGCGAGTGTTTCCTCTTTCACCGGCTCCGGGCTAACGACGCATATCCTGAAGCCTTAATCTCGCACGAAAGGCTCGCGAATTGCCACACGCCCGTCACGCTTGAAAGGACTAATTTCCTAATGAAACTGATCATTAACGAATGATACGATGGGGATTTTGTATTTCTTCGGTTATCTTTGAGTCGGAGAATATAAGAGTATGTAAATTTTGAAGTTTTAAGAAAAATAGTTATATTTGCAACTGAAGCGTAAAATAAATGACAACAAGGATTGAAAAGATATTTTTCTATGATAGATTCGATATACTAAAAAGAGATAAATACTAATTAATGTTTAATAAGATTATTACATTATTTATGAGATATATAAATACAATATTTATAATATTCCGAGAATTTCAGTCATTTTGATTTATTTTTGGTTTTGTCAGAATTTAACAATATTTCAAATAAATCCCCTAGCTCGGCTCGCTTTTTTATCACAAAGGATTTAAAATTGTTTGTTGCATATTTACATCGTAATGTGAAAAGAACATTTTTAATTATCGTTATGGCTTGCAAAAAAAGATTTACTCATCCTACTTCTTTTTCTTTTGGCGTTGTCCCTTGGTGGTAGCAATATTTCTTTGCTGGAACTTCGGGCTAACAACTTATATCCCAGTACATTATCTCACGAAAGACTTGTGGTCTTTCCTAAGTAGCCGTCACGCTTCAAGGAGTTTAATTTTTTAACGAGCAAAGTTGTTGCGATTGAAAGCAACGCACACACATTCTATTTCCGCAAAAAAAATTATTGAAATAGCGAGAAATCTTTAAATACGATCGCATTTTAATTTATTCTATAGTTTACAATATAATACACCATTTTTTTATTTATATTTTATTATATTTAAACAACTAATAAGTATTATACATATTGCAAGCAATGTTGTCAACATTTGCTTACTAAAATTATTTTTTAAAGTTCCAAAGTATTTGTGTATGCAAGTTTCATCGTTAGAAAAAAAATCGCAATAAATATACTATTTGCGCAATAAATAATCCATTTACAGAAATAAAAAATATATTACTAAAAAAATAGTTGACTGCAATTTAAAAATAATTTTGAAATAAATTACATCGCGATTTTTTTCTGTATAGGAAAAGCATTAACCGAGTTTACCAGATAATTCTAGAGATTAAAGTAAATGCGAATAGAAGTTGAAGCGTTATCTGTCGCCAATCGCATTAACACACATTGCCGTTAGCGAAGCCAGTGCCGTTGGACATTCAAACGATGCTTTTTGTTTTCGCGCTGGAATTCCAGATGGTGAGAGTATTACGCGGCACTTACACAAATGTACGTGCTCCTGATTGCGGTTTCAAGAGGAAAGCACGATCTTTGCTGCAACGCCGCTGTCGGCGTGCTCGGTTTGCGGCCGGCCGCGGTAAAACAAAACCGAAATTAGATAACGCCGTCCGGCAGTACAGACCACTGCGAAATCGTCGCACCTTGATGCTTGCGAAGATGCAAATCACAGCGCATCGTGCTAGAATACAGATGTAGGTGAAGCGAAACTTCTGCAGTGTTACGCGTTATATACAGTTTTCGTTGATAATCTTTTTGTTTCAATCACTATTACCTTCTTATCGCGCATAAAATATCGTTAATTACATTTGATGTAATATGCTATTTGTGTTAACTCTTACAATTTTCTTCAGATTATCTCATTTTTCAATCATTATTATGCTTTAAATATCAGAATTTTTATCATGATATTTAATGTTAAATATAAAAAAAGCAATAACACGTGGAATTTTCTCTTCGTGAAAGTCAATATTAGGAAAATTCGTTAAAGAATTTGCCACTGAAATAATGTTATGGGTTCCGGGATATTTCGTGTGTATTATTTTCATGTAATCTGACCGATTAATGCGTACGCAACTCCAGTTCCAGTTGAGCTACTAGCAATCAACCATCCTCTTGTTTTTCGTAACCGAGCGGCGCGTAGCGCGTATATCAGAGCGGCTACTTGGCGTCTATTAATTAATAGCGATCATTTTGTAATAACATTATCTGTTCAGGCAGATAATCTCATGCCGGTGAATCCATCGTGGGAAAATTTACCGCGGATCGTGCTATTGCGTTACGATTAATTACGAAATGAATGCGCCTAAACGGCTCTACGTTATGTCCAGCTGGCGCACTCATTATCTAATAGCGTATGTGTTGAATTTATCATAGTTTAATTACGCCGTCAACAGTCGGCGTGCTTTCCTGCTATGAAATATGATTATACGTCTGACAATAGGATAACATAATCTGCTTCCGACCGCTTACAACAGCCGAAATGTGCTCCTAATGGCATTACTGCGAGCGTCATCCTAGTCACGTGCTATTTTATAGATGTACCAAAATTAGCGTTGCGTGCTGTTGATATTACTATTTTCCTGTAAAAGTCCGCGGTGGAGAACTTTGAGAGTTATATTTTAGTTTTAAGTAGCGCAATGATTTTACATGTGTTATCGTACTACGTGTTTTTACTATTAATTTTAAAGAAAAAAGATCAAATAGAATGCATTTTGATTGTGTGTATTTATAGAATACGTATTTTATTAGAAATAAATGACTTATTACTTTACTTTGAGAAACAAGAAAGTCATAAATCCATCAAAATTCTAAATTGTTTAATGATGAATTTTATTATCTAAATGGCAAGTTTCCATAATTATTCTTTAAATAAATACAAAGTAGTATAATCAGTATACATATGATATCTGCATTATCTGGTAATTATTATAATCACAAATGTGTCACTAAGAGAAAATTATTACACCTTAATTAACATATTTCTTCTGCTGCTTTTATGTCTGTGAATATCTATGAAACTGCCATCGCGACCTTTTTGCTTCAACTGAGCAACAAAAAGAAAAGGTTATCGTGTAAGTAAAAACCACACGAGAAACAGGTTCAAATGGAAAGAAAATGCGGTGAAGAACGTCTGCTCACGTTTCGCCGCGCCTTTTTTCGATCTTACTCGCCGTCCTGCATCGGTTTCACGTGGCTATCCACGTGTTCCCGTCACGTCCGCCTACCACCTCGAACGCACTTCATGGGCAATACACGGAGGTACATTTCCGAGAAAAAGTATCGCGAAATACTTTGCAGGAAACAGGATTGCATATATTGCGGCTCTTGATTAAAGAAAGAAAAACACTTTTGACAAAGAATGAAGAAATTTAAAGAATATTTTAATTACAAAATATTTATTTTAAAAACATAAAGTTTTCTATTAAGCTTTGGAAATTGATAAAGTTGAGATAATTATCTGTTTTGTATAAATTGATATTCAAGCATACAAAAAAATATAGCTAAATTAAAATAATATTTCTATTTTTCAGATATAAATTTATTTATCGTATTATTTATAATACTTAATAATTTCGAGTTTTTTATAGTCACTTATTTAATTGTAATTTTTATCTCAGCTTTATAAAGACAAGTATCTGAGTAACTGCACATAGCCCTGAATAGAATAAAACGTTAAAATCCCGTGGGACATCGGCGACGACCGTAAAATGATATCAAATTTGTGATATAACCAGGGAAGAGATGGAAGGCGAAGTGGCTGCGTCGCCGCATCGTTATCGAGAGCTCGTCTTGCAGGAATGAATTTCTGATGGATTGGATTTACTCGATATGAACTGTACTTGTTTCGAGAAGCGCGGAGAATGTAGGATATAATGTTCCAATGTGATATATGATAAGATTAATACAATAATACGTTTCATTTACATTTATTAACTTTGTAATTCTATGCTAAAAACTTAGAAAATGCTTCTCAAAAATGAATACATTTCATATGTTATTGAACTCTTTAATATAGCTAAACAAATGATATGTTTGTGTCTTTTACGCAACGTCGAAGAGATGTAAGTATATCATTCTAGCTCGACGCCCGGCGGGCGTCGAAATCGTTGATCGGAGGTGTAATCGAATGATGCCAAGTTGGCGATGCAATTTCTCATTGCGTCACCCACGTCACCGAGGTTACGTGGGATGTGCAGCTTCTCACGTCATTTATTACCGCGCTCTGCGCAAAAAGGGCCCGTCGACAAAGCTTGACGACAGCGAAAGCTCGACGGGACTTTTTTCTGCTTGCGAGCTTTTTCTCTGATGGAGTTTAATTAGTCTCGTGGCGTCCGCGAAAGGTCAGCTGACGAACGAACGAACGAACGAACGAACGAACACGTAAGTGCCACTTCCACGCAAACACGGCGGAGAGAAAGTTTTGGTGAAGCTGATTGGCTTCATTTCTCCGTTGGCGCGGTGGTTCGCCGTTGGACGAAGTAATAAAAGGAATCGAAGTTACCTCTCTCAAGTGGCTGCGCCGCCGACCTCCTCCCGGGACAATGTGCATTTCTCTCCCCGCCCCATTTTCCTTCACCCTTGTGCTGCACCCGGTTTTCCCCCGTCCTCGCCGTTGATGAAATTACGTAAACTCCATTTTCCGGGCGCGCGAGCGTCGGGACGCCCGACCTCTCTCTCTCGAGAGAAACCTCGTAAGGAAATATGGTGAAGGGCGGGAACAGTAATAACGGAGCTCGGTGGTATTTGGGGTGAAGTACTCGGCGATGGTACTGGGAAGTACGCAGTGGCGTTTTAAGTCGTTGTTACACCGACGAAGGGTCTTTTTCTCTTGTTTCTTACGAGTTTACAGATGATATTTGACAAACGGAACTTTAGATTCGTGATTATTCTGCAAGAAAATTTTGTTGGTTTACGCCAAAGAGATGCGATCACTTAAATCCTTACATTTTGCATTTAGAGAAATTTTTACATGAAGAGCTCTTAAATAATTTCTAAGTATAAACAATATTTGAAAAATGCTTCTCAAATATTCAATACATAATTTCGATGTATTTATAAAAAATATTGGGTCATGAAGTTAAAACAGAAAACTATTTTATTTTCTCAAATTGAATTATTGCGTCAGTGATTATTACTTCTCACGAAAATATTTTGTTCTTTTGTATCTTGTACTTGCACTTGTTTCGTAAAACTTGCATTTCTCCAGCAGAAACTCTGCGGCTCGATTGTCAGATTAAATTTTCCACTTCATGATTCTTCAGGCGTACTTTTGCGTTCTAATTCAGCGAAGAATTGAGACAAATAACTGGATAAATATCGCGTGTTTAAGGTTAAATTATTGTAGTATAAATTAAATAATGGGAACCTTTGTAATTATTTCATTATAAGAGATAAATTATATAAAAACTATAAGACATATTAATTATAATGATATGTAAAAACTAATTAAAAATTGTTAGCTATGTCGGCAATCCACTTTGCATACTTCTAATATTCGTAACGTTACATAACATTTCAAGCATTTATATCATAAACAATTATTTTATTAAATTACAATAAATAAATCACTTGCAGTTGACAGGCAATCATAAAAGGGACACAAAGGACCGGATACCGGTAAAAAGCAAATTTTAAAGTGGATTAAATTTGAAAATTTATTCAGCGTTTTCTGGAAGGAATTACATCTATAAAACACAAAGATATACAGATTCCCTCGAAGCCGAAACATTTCCATCTGTAGCGATTGTACGCTCGACGAGCACACGACGCGCGTGGTTCGAGGCCGCATCAGCTTTTCCGCGTCGCGATTCCGCGAGTCAATTTCAGCCGTTTCCATCGCCGAATGTGGAAACCTGCCTTTTCCATTTGCCGGAAACGATACTCGGAACTATCGCTCTCTCTCTTTCTCTCTCTCTCTCTCTCTCTCTCTCTCTCTCTCTCTCTCTCTCTTCTGTCTGCCCCTTCTGGTGCAGCCTCAAATTCTGGGATTGTATCCAGTATCACATCTACCTATGCGATCCATAATAGGGCTAGGCGTCACACGAGTGCACTGTCTGCCTACGAAGGGACAACGCACTTCAACAGTTTCAAAGATATTTTTACTATCGAAATCGATACTTTGCGTAACGCCATATTGTTTCAGATAAAGCGTCTGCTTTTCCCGTAAAGAAATCAACTCCAATTTTGCCGCTGAACTTTCTAGTAAAACATTTCAAAATGGGAAATTTTCTTTTGTTGCATTAGAAAAATGTTTTCCGATTTAACATTGTTGCTATTAATATCTGCTTAATATTTTACAAGATTTACAGAAACACCTGCAAAGAACATGTAATTTAACTTGCTCACCGTTGTGTATTGGCATCGCCGACAGTGCTAGGATGCAGTTGCGTATCGGTAGATGGAACACTTTGATCACTCCATCAGTATGCATTGCGCCATAACGGACATTACGTAACGTGGCCCCCGTGATTTTACCCACATGCGGCGTGTTCATCATTCTCGTCAAAATCTTCCTCGACGATTACAAACACCGATACGTGACATGCGCCGCGTTGACGGCTACCTTTTCGAAAGCGTGTCAAGGATACGTCAAACGAAGGTCGATTGCTGTCGTGAAGTTTAGTCGGTCATTCGACCGGTTGACTATTAAGTCGCTCGTCCACTTTGCGCGATTAAAAGCGACAAGCTGATTAGGAGCACCATTACGATTTCTAATATCGGATCCGTCCGTCGGGATCGGGCAATTATCTCTTGGTATAATCAGATGTGTATCTCGTTAGGAATTTTTCAGAAGTTTAGCGATGTCACATTTAAAATAAAAAATGGTTTATCTATATAGTACGTAAAAATATTAAATTATAAAATTCATATATATTACATTATATAAAATATTCTCTATTTACCTCAAGATTGCTTACATCTTATTATTTTTCTTTGGATCAATCAACAAGTGTTTATATCTTGGAATTGCTAGCTTCATCAATTCACAATAAGACGAAGTATAAATAATCTTGTGGGATTATAAATTTAGAAATGCTTAAGATATATATTCATTCGTGCTTAGAGCTGCGGTTAATGCTTTCTCTTTAAGAATATAAGATCTGAAACATGCTTGGAATGTATTGTAAGATATAATATTCTACGAAAACAGAAAGGATGAAAAATGTGATTTAATAATTGATTTTATTTATTGAAAAGAATTTCATTTAACTTGATTTATATATGTGTGACGTTCACGTAGAATATATAATAGATACTTTATACCGTTTGCTTTCTGGTATAGATATCTGGCATCCTGGTAATTAAGGCAGTCGTTCATTAGTCATTCGATTTCAATTCCGGATGGCTGAGCACAGGGAAGGGAAATGGTCGACGGACGATTTTCGATAGAGGTTTGATCACTCGTCTCGATATACGTGCGCGTATTGTTGCTTCGGGGTAGCCCATTAGGTTAGTCATTAGCTGTTAATGGTAGCTCATGAACTCAGATCGATTGGACACAATCGATTGAGCATAATCGCGCTTATTGAAGCGCCGTGTTTCCCGATCAAGCAGAAATCTTGACATTCCCCGATATGCAAAGTTAATAATGTAATAATGTAATTAGTTAATGAATTACGTCCTCTCACATCGCTTTCGGAAAGCAAATACTAAAACGTATATTATAAACGTATATTATATTTTTATGCTTTAGGCTTTTAACAACCAAAAATATTCTTTACATTAATCATTGTGGCAAGTGACATAAAAAAATATTGTTGTATATATGCGTATGAAAAAAATTGTGGACGTTAAAATTAGATTGGTTTCAATATCTGCTGGTAAATAAAAAACATTTTGGTAGAAGAATATTGTGAAAATAAATAATATAATTTTTATGATCAAATAGTTATTATTTTTGTCAGCAATTTTAAACGTTTGTTTTTTAACTATGATCAATGAAATGAAATTAACTCGAGTGATATCGCGATTTGCGAATAATAATTAAATTTTTCTATACATGTTGATCTCATATTATCATGAATCATATGATTTTTGAGTTAACGCACGTATGAGGTCGCACTCGTAAAATTCGACTTTACGATGCCGTTTCTTCTAAACGAGTGCGGAATCGCCTGTCGATAAAATCCGCCATTAAGAGCTGAAAGATCATTTATCATCTCGATGTAAGCTTAAAATGATCGTAGTCGTGCATATGAGTTCCGTTACTAGCAAATTTTGCAAATAGTATTTACTAAATTTTCAATCTATGTGTATATCAAAAAGCACTGACTAATGCGACTTGCAAAATTACTTTCCGTATTTTTTAATCAGCTTTTATAAGATATTTATTTGGTTGATATTTTTGTGATAATTTTCAGTTAAATAGATTATAAAAATAAAAGTATTAGTTAGGTATTGCAAGAGATATTATTTTACTGAAATAATATTAATATCATTATTTAATGCTTTATCTAAAACACTAAAAATTTATGTTTTTTTATTTTAACTATTTAACAAGGTTTAAAAATTTTGCTTACTGATTTTTTAAAATCTGCATTTTTACATCTTCGTTAATAACGCATTGGTTTAAAGCTCGTATTTACTACGTTTTTAGCCGCAATGCTTTTTGTTTTCCTAGATATGAAACAAACATAACGGTCGACATGGTATATCGCGACGAGTATTAAACTCAGTAATAGTTGCTGTCGGATTTGTAAATTCGAGCAACGGATTTAACGTGTTGCGCTGTGAATGCGTGCATTGTGGAACAAACAGTGACGTGGACAATGCCACCTAAATCCCTCGGAATACTCCAAAATTCTGTCAGGCTTTTTATCGTACTGGAGGGCACCTCTTAATTATGCTATATACTTTTTCTCGTTATTTAAAAACTGTAGCGACTCTTATCATTGTCACAGTGGATTACCCATTGCTGCATTCTGGGACAGATAGCACACTACTTTACCTCAATGTTATTTAAATTTGTGCCAAGTTTACAAATTGATATTGCGATACAATTTCTATTAAAAATTCCTTTAGCGGTTAAAATATTAACAAATTGATTACCATTTCGGCGATAATAGGTACAATAAAAAACGTATATTTGTTTTTTTTATTAATTTTGACATACATATGCAAAACGTTTTAAAAAAAATTGTACTCTACCATCGGAATCGAAGAGGTTAAACTGTAATTGTATTGAAAATCAAGTAATAAAAATTGCAGCGGCTTAAGATCCACTAATGGCTCCCCTAATGGAAGTAATTTACTCCTTCTTCATTCTGTGAAATCTGCGTGATGAGAAGCGATGTTGTCGACCGAAAAAGTGGAACAGGAAGCAAAAGTCTGTGGTGTCTATTAAGAAGTCCGCTGAATATTAACGCGACGAAACGTTTTCCGACGCCGCGGCGCCGAGATTAACGAGGCGATTATTAAAATATGCAGTACGCCGGCCTAATTAGCCAGCCGACGAAACCAAGAAGGCATCTTCTTCACTGGCCTTGCTCGCCATCTTCTCTCCGCTCTTACAAAGGTGTCGTGAACTTTAACACGACGCAATTTCGCTGTATTACCTCGCTCAATTTACGCTCGACGAATCGAGTTGGCTCAAACACTTTTTTATCGCTGTTTTTTATGGATTTATTTTTAACGAGAATTTTAATGTAACGAAATTTAATGATAAGCATTTATACACTTAAAGGCAGAACAATTTAAGGATAATGTTAATTTGCTGATTAACTTTTGGAATTAAATTTATAAAAAATTTTACTTTATAAATATTCAAAAAATATACGTAAAACATATAAAAAATTGTAACTGTTCATATATTTAGATACAAATGTAACGATGCTTTGTTTTGCGCGCGCAAAAGAAACAATGACGACAGATTTTGCGAACAACGACCAGATTAACACAGTGATAAAAGAACGGGTGAAAAAGAATGACTAGCGCGATGTATCGCGCGCAAAAGTGCGAAAAAAAGCCACTCCCTGCCACTTGTGCGAAGGCGCATCTCATTTACCGCAACAATTAGCAGCTTAACGACGCAGGCATGCACGCGCGACACTATAACGAATGAGCCTCGTCGGAGAAATGCCGTCGTAGACAGAATAGGCGGAATCGTCGCCGAAATTTCACGTAGCCACGCCGGCGAGACCTGCAGCAACGAGATCCGTGGTTTACGCAACCGCCCGTGTAACCGTTGTAATTCAACCTTACAGCCTTACACTGCAAAGCAAACGCACGTGAGGTTACGCGCGGTATCACATACACATCCTTTGTACAGTAGCGGCGGAGACTTCCGTGATTCGCATTCCCGTGGCGCACATTGCCATTTTCGTATACGCTGCTCCGACGCTGCCCTGACGAAGCTGATTGTAACCGCTGCGCGACGATCGGTCTTGATTATTCTCGATTGTCGCTTACTGTCGTTATGAAAATATTATTTTAGATTTTATCTCGACTCATCTCCCAGCAGTTAGGTCGCGCGGTAACTTTCCAACGGGATCGCATCGCATTGAGAAGTGCGTGAGCCGGTGAAAGCGGCCGTTACGTGGGCGATACAAAGCGTTCGTATCTTCATAATCCGTGTTTATGATCAAGGTTACTAGAATACTTAAAATTCGGTGTCTTTATGTAATATCGCAGTGGGTGAGATTTCATCGTTCCACATAATTTATTCAATTATAAAATCATTGCAGCGGATGGTGTGTTTTTTTTACATAAATCTTAACCAAATTTTAATTTTCCTGATTTAAATGTCCATAGGTGAAATTCGTCCGTATCGTTTCTTTGCACTTCTGCAAATACTCAGCATTTTTATTGTCACTTTCGCAGCGACGTCGTCGTCGTCTCGCGTGAATGCATAAACGAGGCAATTGTACACATAAGTGTACACATAAACTTTTCCGCATTGCGTAAATGCAATTGCTTGAAGTCGTCAGTCGCCCGAGTGCTGCAATTGCTGAGTTTTCCTAGTACGCGCGTGGAGAAACCGATTACATCGTCGATTAAAAAGATACTGGCGATAGTCGCGAAGGGAGGAAAGATGGAATTTTACTTCGTGGAGAATTTCATTTTGTGTTTCTGGTTTTTTTTTCTAATTCGATCAACGTGGATTAACACGAATTTAATTGTAATAGAGAAAATTAATTTTGTTACTGTGAAATGGATATTGTATTGTTCTAATTGGACACGCAAATATTCAAATTTCAAAATTGCCGATGAAAAATTGTTTTTATTTACGAAATTATTTTTGTTAATTAAATATACATACTTTAAAAATCAATAAAAAAAACGTTAATTGGATTTTATGTTTTTAGAAAAAATATTTGGAAAAAAAATTGTGGAAAAGTTTTTCTTTTTTTGCTGAAATTTTTACATTAAATTTTCGAAAATTTGTTGTTTAGTATTATGTTTCTTCATTATTTTATAGTGTAATATATTCTATTTCCTTATTGTATAATATGCTAAATTTTATTACATATGTTGGATATGATCGTTTATGCAATAGCCCATATATTTTTCTTTAATAAAAAAGATAGCTCGTAGTAGGAGAAGCGAAATGTTTGGAGAAATTTTTGAAGTATGGACGCATTTTTTGGAGAAAGATGATAATAAGTCACGATTACAAGTTAATTTATGGATGCGAATAGAATTCTAGAAAGCTGACGCGTTGCGACATGCACGTGGTGGATCTTTCCATCGTGATGTTACGTGATAATTTTTTAATTTTTACAAATGTCTTTTTTTTATACTTTACACAATTTGTTACTAAATAAAATTAGCATTTATCAAACAGAAACATATATTTTTATATGCATCCTACATCTTTCTGTTAAGCGTGTAAAAATCAATCTTTCTCTGCATCATTCTAAGAATTGATTATATTGCTAGGTAAAATTGTGACATGTATGCACTTTAGCTCCTTTATCATCCATTCTGCTTAAATACACATTGGTATTAATAGCTTTTCCATTTTCTTCGCAGACGACTGTCCAAACTGCGTGGACGAACACGGCGGCAGCTTGGCGGCCTCAAGATGGACGATGCCTCTGTTGAAGCTGGGCGAGAAGAGATACTACCTGGGGATCTTCTTCAAGGTATCGTTCCTGCCAGTTACGCTGATTTATCTGACCGGACCGTCGACCCAGCCTGGGTTGAGTCTCGGACTTTATCAAATTATTTCCGAGCTCGTAACTTTCCGGCTTTACCGTCACGGACGGTTTTACGGTGCATCGAATGTCGGAGACCCCGCGTAGTAAGGGTTTTTCCGGATAACAGTGACCCTGTATTAGTTACACAGCAAAGAACCTCGCGTGGTAAAAAAAAAAAAGGATGAAGCACATCGTTAAGAAACGAAATATTTGGTACGCGAAGAAAAATTGAAGGAAAACCTGGCAAACCTAAATTGCAAACGCCAAACTTGTACATTTTTTCTAAAAATTTTATAGTTATATAAATATATAAATATAAATAGGTATATAAATATAAATTAAATATAAATATAAATAAATATATAAATATAAATAGGGGTATATAAATATAAATTAAATATAAATATAAATAAATATATAAATATAAATAGATATATAAATATATTTAAACTACAATAATATTTCTTTGCCAAAACATATTTTGAATTTTAGCTTTTGCGAATTTCTTTTTAGTAATTAGTCCAATAATGTTAAACTTTAAAATAAAAACATTATTTGTAGTTTTAATTTAACTTAATTATATCGAAACATTTCTTTTCATGAAATTACGACATTTTGAAGGCGTATAAATCTTGATTTCACCCGTAATGCTGATCTCATGCGAGTCTTTCGAGAGCAGCATTCCTGTCTCTGACGTGTATAATGCGTATCCGTCCGCGCACGAACACAATCGTATCGATTAGACTCGCCCTTATTACGGCATCCCGGATAATCTAGGCGCTTTTATTGACTCGCGCGCTATTAACACGGATTTCGCAATTCTACCGGCGCTGCGGATCCGGCCGAGGTGGCCTCACCGCGTTCTCGCCGGTGATGGGTGGACGTGACGTAAAAGCAGTTTAAATGGGCTTTTCGCAATGAGGAGGGGGAAGGAAGTGGCATCTCTCCCTTCCTCTTGACCCTCTCCTTTAATCGGATCGCTCTGAAGACGAGCCCTCTTTGTTTTACGAGCAAATAATGGCTGGCACCGTGGCCGTTAATCGAGACCTTGCAAAACAACTCCACTCGTTGCCGGACGGTGACCGACTTTTCGAGTAAATTGACGAGAGATAGCGAATCTCGTGGTCCTCTTCACGACAGAAAGTGTCGCTTCTTTCACTTTCCAATAGTGAACTTATTTGAGTTAGGAAAGGAAGCAATTTCGGGCCGAAAGTCAAGTTTCTCGATTGCGCGCGTTCCGCTTATTCTCTTGCCGCTCTAATTAATTCGTCTATTTGATATATGTGATATTTGCTGCGAGATATGCGTCAACTCAGATACGTATATGTATTTAGGTGATCAACATAAGTTGATCCTGCTATAATATATCAAATTTACAGAATATTAATCAGTCAAAAGGAACTAATCGTAACTTGTAAAAAATTGAAAATTTAAATAACAGAATCTTTACATATGCTGTTTTTACAAATTTCAATTTTTTTTTATCATGTTCTTTGTCCGAGAAACTATGTTCTGAAGTAGAATTTATTAGAACTTATAGACAAAAGTCAATAACTTGCCATTGATCGTCACGTACGATTGCTTTCGTTTAGGGAGCTTAAGCGAAACCGTCGTATACGAATAACACGTACGCGATGGAGAGAGAAATGCAACAGCGGCAATGCAGCACCGTCGCGCCGCTCCGGTGCAATCGCGACAGCGTTCTATTTATTACACTTTATTTGCATTCTCGGCGAGCTACATGCGATTTTTCGCGTCCCTCGCGTTCCTTCTTCGTCCGTATATGTGCTACATACTTTCGGTCGAATCGTCGAAGGAATGTCGAAAAAACAACGACGAAATTCAATACAATTGACATTGACATAGTGAGGGGTAATATTTACTATGCTCTTAAATAAATTCTTTCTGATTAAATATAAACAGAGATAGCACATACAATATATATATGTATATATAATACTAAATAAAAATACGGAAACAATAAGAAATAATAATAATAATGTGATATAACACGCAAGATGAAGAAGAAAATTGTTGCAGTGATAACTTTGAGATTAAATATTTTAACATTTTACATTTTATTCAATTTTATGCTTTAGAATCTTATATCATATCATTTGGCAGGCTTAAAACTTTATTACGATATATTGAAATCTTATGTTCTAGAATTTTGTATTTTTTTTTTGTTTAAAATCTAATATTTCAATGCATCGAAGTAAAAAAATATAGATTCCAAAATTCTAGGTTTATCAAATGTTATGATAGAAGATTCTAAAGCATAAAATGTACATTTTAACATTCTAAGCCATCTCTAAAATTCGAGGCGTATCAAATGTTATGATATAAGATATATGTATATATAAGATCAGTTGGTAGTTAGGCAAATTTACATAAACATTAGCTACAGTATTAATTACCAACGATGTTAATTCAAGCAAACTTTAATTAGCATAGCGTTTAAAGTCTGTACAGATTCATTAATTTAAGGTTGTACAAATGCAGAATATAAAAAATACTCGTTAGGTTGCAATAAATACTGTTTTAACTTTTTACGTTTGTAAAAACAATACTTAAGAGTATCAAGAATAATGGAAAATGTAATAGAAGTAGCTTTAGCTACCAGCAAAGTTAAGTTAACTTGAAGTGATAGTCTCTCTCTTACAAAGTTATCACAACAATATACAGGGTATATCAAAAGTCACAGCCGTATGTTTAGCGGAAGTGCAATGCAGTTGTTGCATAAACGCGTTTCATAACGTCCGTATTGTTGTTTTATGGAAATTCAAGCAGATAATCCTGTCTCTCAGTAAACATGTATTATACGTTCTAATTATGCAGATAAGAAACTTTGAAGACCATGAATATCCACGTAGCGGCACGTGTGAAGTATACGCTCTGATCTTTCGTCATAATCTGACTTTTGCAATTGGATATTTGTTATTGCGGAAAAGAGATATAATATCGTTTTCAAGAATCTCGTAAATGCAGATAGATACATATGGCGTGTGTACGATGTGCGAAACAACTTTGTGTTTAAATGGCCGCTGGTAAGCGACAATGCAACGCGCTGTCCGGAAGTTTTCAACGATCGTAAAGGATTATCACCGATGAAACCGGGACTTCTTCGCACTTCTGCAAACATTCCATGGTCGTAAAAAGCACGTAACGCAGTGCGAATGACCGAGGTTACATGGTCGATACGCCGATATACGTATATAATGCTGTATATAATATTGAAATACCGAAATATAAATTCGCGCTATTCGCGCCGGATTTCTCTTAAGCTTATAAAATATCGTGACATACAAGTTATTGAAAATATTAGCGTTATAAGCGCACGAGGCAAGTTGGTACCAGATTAATAATTTTTTTTGTGCGGTTTTTGATAATTATAATGGATTAAGTACAAGATTTATATTAAAAATATTGTTATTGATCAGATTTTGTCTTATATTTAGCGGTGATCCAGTTTGGCTGAAATATAATCTCTTGCGTTTCATGATTAAACTACACTTTGGCGCAATTGCAGCGTTTTTGATTATTTATTCATTAATAAGGAAATTCCCGAATTGAAAAGTCTACTTGACTTGAAGCTTGTTTAAATGTCGTGTAATAATTTAGCGCGCTGTAATAGTAGGATTATTGACATGTCGAATAACAGGTTCCATTACATGTCAGTAATATTCCAAACATGTTCTCGAATATGATCTCCCGAAATCGATACCAGAATGGTGATTATGTAACCTTAGTGTGAATATTAATGTGCGCCCACAACCGTGTTGTCAGTTATTATGCTGATCAATCTGTTGTAATCAATGGCGAACATGTTATATGTGAATATTAAAGACGGCTTAATCCATCTCATAATTTACTTACATAAATTTCATCAACAATTCAAATGTTTCTCTTTGCTATAATTATTGTTGCGGCGTTTAACGCAGTTTGCATTACAGGATTTAGACACTTGCCTCTCGTAGTAACCTCTTTAACATAATCATTATTCATAGCGATTTGGTTTATTAACATTGTAAATTATTCAGGAACTATCTGATATTGGCCATTATTAATATTCAATGCGGAGAGCTTTGCGATAAATGTCAACGACAATGGGTTACTACAATGCATCAATTTCCCCTGAATAATTCACTATATATTCACTTCTTGCATAACATGCTCTGCATAACTGACGACGTAATTAAAAAAGAAAATGTCAGGATTAAATATCACCAAAGTATTTCTTCTCTTTGCAGGCGAACTGGTACAGAGCCTCGCAATACTGCCGTTATCACGGAATGCATCTGGCGAGCATAGCCTCGCAGGAGGAAAACGACAGGTTAGAAAAGCATATCAAGGACTTCGGTCTCGGTCACGAGCACTTTTGGACCTCCGGTACTGATCAAGCCGAGGAGGGAACTTTCTTCTGGATGGCTAACGGCAGGCCGATCACGTTCGAGAACTGGAACGTCGGCGAACCAAATAATTTCCGGTAAGAGTGCCTTACGATCGCGAACAATTTACATTCCTTCCGATACTGATCGCAGCAATTTCGTCTGCTCTTTCGTTGCGATATAATTGACATAAATCGGGTATTGAAAGTAACAGAATTAATTTCCGGCGATTTTGGTCCATTTTTATCGATGACGTTGCTTCTTGTGGAAAGAAAAAAAAACGTAAAAAAGGTAAATAATAAATTTTAAAGATAATAGTTTCTTAAAAATTTTTAAAATTAAAAAAAAATTAAGGAGCACAGGTTTGCAGTCAAAGTCGATGCATTAGGCGATTTATTTTCTCACAAATTTTCTGCGAATTTTATCTAGCAACCTTACTTGCCGTCTAGATACGAGAACGGCGAGGAGGAGCATTGCTTGGAACTTTGGAACAGGGACGGCAAAGGGCTCAAATGGAATGACAGCCCCTGCAGCTTCGAAACTTTCTTTGTTTGTGAAGTGCAGTGATCAATTTTACGGGAAAAAAAAAAGACCGATGAGAGGGACTAAACGCACGGGAATGTTCACGCGGCGTGCAGATTGTCGACTCGCGGCGTCTCCTCAAGGTGTTTCTCGAGGAAGCTGCGTATGACGTTCTCATCGGTTGTCCGTTCGTTTCAGTGGACTTAGCAAGGGAGCGGAGTTTAACGTGACGTGTGCTCGGACAGGAAACGATGCGCGATTAACCGTTTGCTACCGTTGTCACGTTTCACGTGCGCTCGAAATTCAGTGTGTGCATAAAACTACAGTTCAGTCGGAGTTCTTTTCGTAAAAAAATCACCAGGCGACAAACCCAGCGTTGAATAAATCCGCAGTGACGGAGGATAAAAGTGATTCACTCATCTTTTGTGCAGAGGCGGCGTCCAGGCTTGGCGTCAGGATTACGCGGTACGCTTAAGACCTTGCGCGCTTAAAAAGTTTTACTTTAAATTAGAAAGCAAATCTATAATTAATTCTACTTTTAAAAAGCACAAACCTTAACTTTTAGATATTTTTTTATATTTTTATATATTTTAATAGATTAAAAAAAAGATATATATAAGAATATATAATGATGATTTAACTAAATGTTGTATGAGAAGAAAATTATGTTAATTAATTAAGATTTAAATTTTTTTATTAAAGTCTAGTACCGCCTCTGCTTGTAAAGTCACTATATCGACGCATGAAATCTGTTACAATCGAATAAGCAAAATACTAGCAGTGTTGACAGATTGACAACAAATTTGATTAAATTTACTATTAATATGCCAATATTGCTAATATTTGGCTATTTGGATTAATATTGCTATCGGATATGATTCTTATGTTTGCATTAACCTTCTCTTTCTCTCATTAATAATATTAGATCGATTCTTTGATTACACTGAATCTGAGTTTTTGCTGTGTGGTGATACTATATATTGATTAATTAATTGTCCAATGAAATATTAGTAATATACATATTAACACTTTCTAATTATTACATAAATTACAACCAATGTGTATGCGCGAGAAATCAACTTAATCACGTATACATTTTGCAAATATATCTTTAATACTAAATCGAATTAGGTAATTATTTTAGTGATTAAAGTAGCGTGATCGAATAAATTTATCGATTTTATGCTCGAAATAATTAATCAATTCAAATTATTCTTTTTGACACTTACTAATTTCACAAGTGTGTGCAAAATTCCACCACATTCTATTTTATTTTTGTATCTTAGCATATGCCAACACAATATATAACATATATGTATATACATGTGCAGCTGTATATATTTACGCCACATACACACACACACACACACATATAATTACTTACACACATATAGATAGTGACTTGCAATAATGTTGCTAATAGTACGAATAAACCAAAAGACTCTTATACGATGCTACAATGCAATGTTGGTATTGAAAATATTGAAAATATACAATATTTACTGCGTGCATTTGTTAGTAAACAGTTCTCTCTAAAATGCGCTTTAATAGACAGCAATCGTAACCGTTACTATATTGACAATATCTTGACCATCCATCAGTATAACATTTTATTATTTAAGATTTTTGGATCTCTACATTATTGTTTTTTGTAGCTCCTCAAATTTTGAAATTTTTGATAAAATTTAGGATCTTCCTATCTTTAACTTATCTAGTCTCAAATTTGTGAAATCTAAGACTCCTCGAATTTTAAAATAAATTTAAAAACCAAATTTGATATTATTTAAATTTAAATTATTAGATTTTTAGGTGTTTTGAATATTCAAAAATTCATGGAACTTTGTGTTCTGATGTCTCTACATATTTACATTTTAAACGTCTTTATGTAACTTAAAGACGCAATTTAAATTTTAAATTCTATAATTTGAAATTTAAAAAAATTTTTTTCTTTTAGATCTAATTTGCTTTTTAGAATGGTGCATGGACTTCCAATTTTGTTCTTATAGATGAAAACGAGCTACATATATGGATGAATGAAAATATGACTTGTTCGACATTATAACGGTCGCGATCTGCGTTAATTAGGTCGCGGTATAAATAAGCGTCGTAATAGATTCCGGACGGACAGTAGTTAGCCGTCGTGGCAAATGAAACGGGAGTTCGTCGTTGCACTCTGTGTATTCGCCGTGCATCAGAAATTTCAAAAAGCAGCGTTGTACATGGCATTATTTAGTGTTAAATAATAAAATCAAAATTATGCTCCAATACACCTTTCATGATTTCTGTTTAACCAGAAATATTTACCGTATTTCCGTGTGTTATTAAAACTAATGATCAAACAGTCAACTTTTTTGATCACCACTGATTCTGCTGGTTTATTAACAAAGAACAGATAACACGCATTTTTATATTAAATATAATTGCGAAAATTGGCTTTGAATTATGCATTATAGCAAATCTCTTAATTAATTATTAAATCATTTATCATATTTTCTGTTAAATTCCGCGCTATGCATTATTATTAATCCATTTTCGAAATTGTTCCAGTAAAATATTAGTCTTCGTAAATTATTTGGATTGAAAATGCGAGAATTGAAAATGACAAAAATTTATTAAATATTGTGTTACACTTACTATACATTGATCTGAAAAATAATAATTTTGATGATTTATTTATTTTGCAATTTTTTGGTAGATTTTATAGCTCGTTTAATTAAAGTTAAATTTTTTATGATAATTGCAGAGCAACGTTACCGTAGTTCCGTAGCGAATCTTTTCGACTGACATGAACCACGCTTCAATGTTTCCTGTTCCCATCTCAGCGAATCCCACTTCCACTCCTTGTCTGAATTGACAGAACCAATTAGTAGTTCCGTCGATTTTTCGCCATCTCCGGGAAACAACAATACCCTCGAGAGGAAGAAAGTGAGTCGATGGAAGAAGAAAACAGAAGAAGACGAGAAGGCTGTTAAATCCAGAGGATAGAGTAAGCAGGTAAGAGAAAGATCGCTAATGATGAGAATTCCGTCATCGATACACAAATATAACATTGCATATAATGTTTCTGTTATCGAATAAAATAAATTTTGCTGTAAGCTCGCGTCTGTAATTTTCTACAGCAAAATTACGCAGCATTGTTCAACATCGAGCGAGGTGCATTACATGCGCTACGATACATAATATTTTTAACGTATTTTATATAAAAGACGTAAAATATATGAATTAATATCAATTGAAAACAATTCATTTCTGTGTTATCGGATATTTAATTTTTTATATAATTAATACGAAGCATATTTCTGTTTTTTTTTTTCTTTATATTGGGGCTCGGAAACATGATTATAATATCCGTTTATGCAAGATAATACGTTCGCGCATAAACGTTCGGGATAAACATTTTTCGTATTTTAGGTGCCAACTAAATCTGCTAATCATTCTCATTTCTTTAAGTACGGACAGAAAAACTGCATGAAAAAGAACGAAACGTATACTATTTTGGGTATATTTAGATTCGTTTTACTCGTGCCGTTGAACCGCGCGGCTATAACGAGCAATTTATGCCAAGAGACTTTATTTAGATGGCAATAAATGCAGATTCGCTGGAGAAACCGGGTTCCGTAGGGGGTCATAAACAATGTACAGTATGCAACAATGCACACACAATGCAATAACAAGGCCACTCTTGTTCTTTATGGCGCGAACCTGTCGTAATACGATGCACGTGAAATCTTTAACGTCTGTGTCCGCTGTGCTGGTGTGTCCGAGTTCTTTGATTTTTATCAAGAGACCATTGCGCGATTCTTTCGTAGAGTTTCACTTGTGTCGATGCTGCTACGGTTGCGGAACGGATTCGCAGCGATAACGCGTGAATGAGAGAAAAATTGCGCATTTTTATGCTAGATCTGAAGTAAATTGCAAAACAATCTGGATTTATGAAATTAATATCTTGATTTTTATCATGTAAATCTCAAGTTGCAATCATGGAAAGTACGATGTCTTTACATTGTTATGTAGGAGACACGTAATGTAGTTTGTTTTGTGTTTCATATGTTGTTTGCATAACTTAGATTTGCCAATTTTTGATGATGTACAGTTATATAGCATGAATTAACATTTATAAATAATTTTTTTAATAACAGTATTTTTAGCATATTGATTTATTTCAATATTAGAAATATATATATATATAAATAGTAAAACAAAAATTATTAATAATATTTATTTTCTCTTTATGTATTAGAATATTTATTTTCTCTTTAGCATAATACGTTTATAATTATTAAAAATTTTAAAAATTTAATTTACCAGAAAATTGCAACTTAAGTACTTTACTTATGTTAAATATATCGGTGACCGATATCGACGCTGTGTATGCTACCTTCTGCTGCACAACTTCTGTTATAATAGTTTCTATTATGTGGCTTTAGCTTGGAGCGCAAATGAATATTTGCATGAAATATTGCATAATTTATCGATTAAAAGTACACAAATGGAAATTTTTATTAAGAATGCAAAAGGCGATTATTGGAATGTATTATTTACCGCGGACGTCCTCAATATTTTCAATTAATAATGTTTCATCGATCCGTACTGTGAATTGCAATCGATATAATATTTAGTGAATATATTAAACTGCAATTATATAAATATAGGCTATGGGCGCACGGTGTACCTTTTATTAGATGCAATATTTTAAACATTAATTGTTGAAATTTATATTGAATGAAATATAGCGGTAATACATGCATAAATATAGGAAACACATTCATAATTCTTTCTTATCTCTAATTAACATTCATAATTACTATAAGAAAATATTCATAATGCAATCAATCATATTTATTATCAACAATCGTTATTGTCGCCCAACTTCTGCAAAATCAATAAACGTTAGCCACTGACGTTAGCTCTCGCTTCATTTTCTTGCTGTTATCAACAATCGATGAATCAAGAAAATGCATATCTACAACTGATAATCATAAATTGAAAATTGGAAATATCTACATAAAATAAAACATAAAAATTAAATAAAATGATTTAGCTATTATAATATAGTAAAAATTACAAATGTGAAAGTTGTAATGCATATTAAAAGAAAATTTAATTTTATCAATATATTAATATTTTTTAAGAATTGGAAAATTTATTGTTAGACATTTCTTAAGCGTTATCTGCGTCATCTGTTTCTTAAGATATTTCTTTAGCGTTATCTGCTAGTCGTTTATGCTGATGAATTTTAATCTATTGCAATTTCTGATGCATTTCAGCATATATTGCAATATATGCTAATTATTCTAATTTTATATACAAGATAACAATGAGCAACAAAATATGTGGAAGGATAAAATTTTATGAAGAATCACAGTAAAATATATAAAACAACAATGTTTTATTGGAAACAACATACAATCACATGCCACGTATGTTCCTTATAAGCCCTTATCGTTCACGCGTTTTTCGCCAAGGCGTGCACGCTACGAACAAATACAAATGCTCGAAATTCGCGGAGCAACCCCGTTCGTCCCGTTCGAGTTTCACCCTCGCCCTTTCACTCTCGTCGCGGAACTCACGAATGTCATCGTCAGATTTGAGTTGAAATTTTACTTCTTGACATCATAATTCTTGAGTCCTTTTACTCTCTCTCTCTCTTATGTTAGAAACACGAATACAATTTTCCGAGCCCCAAGAGTGGCAGACGGAAGTAGAGACAGAAAAAGAGGGTGAGGGAACTCTTGCCACAAGAGCTCCAATCGCGAGGTTTTATTTCCAAGCCACATTTACTAAAGGGCTTGTCTAAAGGGCTAATCCTAAAGGATTCTCTCTCTTTTTTTTTTTTTTCTTGCTAATCCTAGTCCTCGACAACGAAGACGGAAAGCGAGGACGAGAGGATTCATCGAGCGGAGGAGTCCTCCTTTTATGTACAAGTACACCGAGTACGATATACACACACGAGTTTCATATACCTTTGGTATACACATATTCATATGATACCTCTAATTGTGATGTCACAGCAATCTTTTCGGTTGGCACAAAAAGGCGCGTCCCTTCACGCTTAGGTGCGACGCCTTTCATGGTTTCATAGTATCTAATCTAGGACTCGAACATTTTCTTTTTTACGATAATACACTTCAGGGGTATAGCCGCAACTGTTTCAATGCAGCGATCGCGGGTTATTTAAGTCACTGAATCCTTCATTGATTCGCGCGAGTACATTCCTTGGGAATAATTATTGCAGAGATAATATTTTTTATTTACACATAATTTAAATAAAAGAATGTAATTTCTAAAAAAAAAAAACTAAAAGGAGTTTTTTGATTAATGATAACAAAATAAAATTGATTACGTCTTAAAAGTATGCTCTAATTACTTGGTTGCCTCTAAAATGAAAATTTTTGGACCATAAGTCGCTGAAAAGTGGCGTTTTATCATTCGTTGTATCGATCCTCGCGCAATGCAACGTAAGTTCGCAATTCAATGCGATGTAAGTTAATAATTTTTTATGAAAAATAAAAATAAGATTTTTATGACAATTTATATATAATTTTTATTTGCTATATATTTCGAAAATTTTATTAATTTGACGGGACATTAATGTCTTCGCGAGATATATCAACTTGCCACAGAAAAATTGTCATACATAATTTCTTGTGGTATGACATTAATATCATTACGTTTTTGATCAAACAACTATAATTAATCGGCTTAATTGATATGATTTCATTTATCATATACAAACTTCTACAAACTATCTCTTAGATTAAAAAATATTTCTCTTCTTTCAACGCAACAAAATGTTCTTGTTTAAACATCCTATCTTAGAGATCGTGATCGAAAGAGTTTCGGCTAGCAATAGAAAATTTGAAAGGCAAGGGATTTTGAATCTGACATTATGAAAGGAAGTCGATTGTTATCTATGCTTGGTTCGGGGAAGTTCAGCGTATGTCTAATAGTTACAAGTGTATGGAGATTGCAGCGACTATCATACTGGAAATTATTAAGGCCGCTATTTCGTGTGTGCGCACAGTGATTTTTACGGAGTTTCGTAATCTCTCTGATTGACGAATCGTTGTCAGTGATAGATTTCATGTTGTCACAAGTACCGCTCGTGTTATCTATATTGCAATTGAGTCATACAATAACTTGAATTATACAATTAAAAGAATTTAAATAATATTTTGATCGGTTTTATAGTAAAAGTTAACTCCAATATGTTTTATCAAATAAATTCTACAAATCGAGAATTTGTGGAATATTTTGCACTTATTGCTTAGTGTATAATTCAGGTTTATGTGTAACTGACATTGCAGGACCGTAAAGTGAGCCTAAATTGCAGTAACGGTAACAGTACACTACGGCGAAGATTGCTTTTGGAATCATCTAGCATTAAAAAGTTTATTGGCGAGCAACAGGAATCTTGCGAATAATAAAATTGGCGCCAATAAAATAAATCATCCTCTTAGATAGTTTCAAACAATTGCTATTTGCATTATCGTGCAAAGTTACTTACGCTAAAGCAATCTAATTAATTTTTGCGAATAATCTCTCATTTTACCTGATTCTTTTAGTGACAAGATCACATGTTGCGAGAAACATAAAATTCTACACAAAGACATTATTTTCTATTTTTATAATTTTCAATTATAATGACCCACGAGATGGAGCAGAGTACTTCTGATAAACGCGAATTGATGCGTATCGTCTTATAGTCATCGATTTCAATGTCTTGCTGTTCGCACGCTGCATTGCCGTGTGATATTTTACCGCCAATAAAAACTAGTTAAAAGTTAGGCAGTGTCTGAAGAATATATCTCGCTCCCCAGATCAACAGTGACTGCTTTAACATCACATTTCATATAAAGGCCCACGGTATATATATATATATATATTCACATATAAAATTAATCAATTAAATCGTAACGCGCGTGGTATTTAATTACCGTGTTAACTAACGAATGTTCAATTACATGTGCACAATTACGGTGATCCAGATTCACTGGACGATATCGAAAGAAGCGACAAAGAACATATGTCACAATTATTCCATAAGATTAATTTTTATCACGCTCACATCGATTCTTGCGTGTTAATTACAATTAGTCGATAAATCAAATCCTGTGTGTGATTATTTCATCTTATTAATAGCTCAAATGACTTAATATCGTAGGTCACTAATCATCTCGCGCCGACGCAAATAACTGGTGCCGGGTGATAGCACGCTCGATTAAGAAGGCTATTGTCGACTTAAACATATTTGAAAACCTTTCCGCGATATAGCGGGGAGCTTGCAAGCTTGAGCGATCCGCGAAGGATCGCGAGTGCGCACACTCTACGAGGAAAAGACCGAAATGCGGGGCATTTTGCATTCGCGGAGAATGGTCGCTCGAGTGAATTAACATAATTGAGTGGCAGAAGGGCGGAGGGGGAAGCAAGCTTACCAGTGCACGTGGTGGGGAATAGCAAAGATGATTTCGCTGTAAAGTGAAGAAAAGCCATACGTATGGAAAGTTCTCGCATATGCAATCGCATGCGGATGCACTCCGAGATCTAGAAGGATTTAAGATCCTTGTCATACATCTTCACATTTCACTTAGGTCCATGAGAGGATTGAATACATTCCACACGCTCACACGTGAACTTTCAACATGGAAATGAAAGCTCACCTACGAGAAGATCTGATGTATACAAGGATCTTATGGTTAGAAGCTTAATTAGCATTATAACGGCTTGGAGCTGGCAGTATTGGTGTAGTCAGCTATTAAAGTACTCAATGCACACATTTACATTTGTAATATACGAAATGGCTCGAACATCATCTGCGTATTTTTTACTTTATCCATTTTATATAAATTTTTCCAGGGACGTAAAATTTCTTCAAAGATATATTGTATATGTGTGTATACGTGTAGAATAATAAGATTGATAATATTAATAATAATAATAATAATATTAATGAAATATACTTTCAACATTCCTGAAGGAGAAATTAAGCCGATAACGTTACAATTATTATTACGCGTACGCAGAGTTCTAATCAAATTAAATAATTTAAGGAATAAAAAAAGAAAAAAAAAAAAAATTAATTTTGATACTCGAAAAATATTATACATAATTTTCCAAAATAATTAAATTGTAAATTTTTTTTTGCGTGTGTAATAGACGTGCAAATATATCTTTAATGTCTATCATTAATGACGCAAATGTTCGAGCACATAGAAACTCGAGCGACCCTGCCGGCTCCATTATTATCATGTGACGCATTCGAATACGCTGTGTCGATACTCTTTAGGAATAATTACTTGCACTTGACTTAACAACGTAACACTTCCTTTTATCTTTAACAACAACAGTAACAACATGTTCTTCTCTGATAGCAACGTATTTTCTCTTAAAATTCTCAGGATGACGAGGATTCGTCTTTCAACTCATCCATTCACACATGTCGCACGATAATTAGTACGAATAATTGATGATTTTACAAGAGCAGATGAAATAAAGCGGAATTTTGATCGTATGAGTGTCCCGTAGGCCAACGAAACACGCTCCGATTTTCATTTTTTCCGCTTATAACTTTGATATGCATTGCAAGCTTAAAGTGTTATTTTCAAACTGGGTATCAAACTGGGGAAAAATAAAATAAATAACAAAATCATATATATACATTTCATATTATAACAATTATATATAATTATAATTTATAATTTTAGATTGCTACATATTTTTATTTTATTAAATGATAAAGAAAATTATCCACTAAAAATTGAAGAAAAATTTATTTAGATTTTTGATATTTTATTTGATAAAAAAAAAGAACACTAGCTTGCAGTGCATTTTTATAGCTCATACGATTCAATGCGATTATGTACAGCGATGTAAGTCTTAAAATCTTAATTCTAATTGTCGAATCCGATGCGCACGTGAAACCCGACTTTGCTCGAGGGTTTTTTTTTTGTTCATTATCTCGAGTTTATCATCCATTGCGGATTGCCAGGACATCATGTCAAAGATCACGACGACAGTCTGCCTCCTCTCAAGAATATTAAAGATTTATGCAATCTAGAAAAATTTATGTAGAGCTCTTGGAAGTATTTGAAGAATGCATAATAATTCTTATTGATTGATCGCTTTACCACATATCCGATATAAACCACGATTTTAGGCACCGTCGTAAGAGTACAGATATAAAACATTTCACATTCACCAATTCTCCATTTGTAATCTTTTTGATTCGCTGCATCCACGTTGTTTCATCTGTCTTTTTTTTTTGTTATTGATTATGTTTATTCTTATTAATTACTTTGTCCGATTTCAAGTAACGTAAGAGTCCTGACTTTCCGCCATACGCGCGCATTGTGGCTCGATTTTTCATCTTATATTTATATATTATTTTTTGTTTGAGCATATTACGTCCTCAAAGTAGGTTTTTCTTTAGAATATTTCATTATTAACCATATTAAATATATATATATATGTAATACTATATATATACCGATTCATTTACACTAACTTTATCCAACATACATGCTTAGGTATCATGTAGTTATCTCGTATGGTACACATTGACATTTTCCATCAAGATATTAATTAAGTTTTCAGTTTTTGGATTCTTCTGCGTTGTCCGCATTCGACGTATCACTGTATGACACTTATTTGGAAACTGACGCAAGTTCATATAAAGCTAAATGTGTCCTTTTTAAAAGATTTTTAGGAATTTTATAACTATCTATTGCATTGTTGGTGCCTGAATAAACGTGTGCCTTTTCTTTTGCGAGTGGCTTTGGTTCCAGCTATCACGTAACTTTTTATTGAGGTTTTTCCAATTATTCTTGTATTAGAATTAAAATAGATAAAAGTGTCTCACGGATAATATCACGCTTAATCATTTCTGCTTTCTATTCCATTGTTGAATACCCGTATAGAGTGTAATATATACTTTTTAATTTCTTAGAAATTTTGCCCACTAATGAATGATCTTTAATTGTGAAAATGTATGAATATTTAACGAAAAAGCAAAGGATGGGAACTAATTGTTTCAATGAGATAACCGCATCTCAAAGTATTCCACAAGGATTTGAAATTTCATTCAATTGTCGAATAGTTAGGGCATCAACAATACTTCAAGATCGATCATCCAACGCATAGATAAATAATTGCGAGATGTGTCCAGACGATTTTAGGCACGGATTGAAATTTTGAAAAAAACAAAAAAAAATCTGCGCATACACACAGTTACTCGAGCACGAAACATATCGTTCGACATCGACGACACGATTCCCTGTTATTGATTATGCATTAAAAACTCCATCCAATTTGAAGGCCGCAATCTGGCTTGATTATCGAATGTTCCTCCGAACATCTCACGAAGATTCAGCAGCTTTTGAAAAACATTTTCCTCGCAGTCACCGTCGCACGAATGCACAAGCGCTATGCGAGCGCATTCCTTCCAGTACACTTACTCCGAGGGACACAAAGAACGCATTTCTCGGGAGCGTGACGTAAATGCCAACAACGAATATACTTCTTCGAGTTAGAAAATATCTTCGAGTCATGGCGTTGTTTCTTTATTTTTTTTTGTCGCTAGTCGACTCTGGATCATCGACAGGCACTGACGACGTTCTTCCTCTCGTTGTTCCGCCGCGCGCACAACGGCAGTCTCCGAGGATCGATATCAACGGATCAGCGTCTTCGTCCGAGCGAGAGGATGATGTGGGTGGGACTCGTTGTTCGAGGCAGGAGCAACAGGGGGCGATTTCTACATCGCATGGTTTCCGGAGTATTTGAGGGCCTGCCAGTCTGTCCTACGCGCTTCCGCTTTCGGCGTTGCGCGATTAGGCGACTGCACCCGATCCTCTTACGATCACAGAACTGTTTCCATTTCGGCGATTTCCGTTCTGGTTGCATCATCATCCGGAATCCTATGAACAGCAGCTGCTTATTCTTGCGAGCACGCAAAGTGATCTCGAACGAATTTGAGATAAACGAAATGATAAACGAAAAGAAGTTAGAGGTTAACAAATGTAACATAAATTTAAGTAAAGTAAAATCTTTATAGAGATCTCATGCAATCTCTTTTGCAATACAGATTACACTTTGTGTTACTGAATTTATCGGATTTTGATGCAACGCCAGATAATTCCTCGTTGCCTTTACCTGTAAATCTCTGTGGGCAAGAACCTCTCGGCGTATTCCGTGCTGACCACATGGTTCCTGCTCATGTCTCTCGGACGGGCAACTTCGACAGCGTCGATGTACCTGAATATAAACGATTGAGTGTTATGTCATCATCATCGTAACGAAAGTTTGCCTCCTACACGTATAAAGTAAACTCGATCATGCTCTTCGTCTTTGTCTTCATCATCTTCGCCCCTGTCAATTCGCCCCGGCCTTTTCCCAATATCCCCCACACCCCGAATTAATTTTCTCCTCGCAACTCCTCGTCTCACCGTCATTGCCAGGCATTATAGGTAATTAATCGATTAATCGCCACCGTCGGTAATTACCTACAATGTACAACATAGGTACACCGACACGCCTACATCATTACCTAGTGTTCTCCTCATGAAACTTACATGCCATGCTCTCGACGATGCACATTAAAGAGAAATCCGTGATAATAAAAACGACATGAAAGTGTGTGAGCGGAAGATACTTGATACGTGTAACTTATGCAATACGATCTACTGATCTACAAGAAGCAAAGCGGCTATACCTAATCTACAATCCCTGTTATTTCTACCTATTAGTTCTCTCTAGGCGAGGCTTGCCGTCGATCCGCGTGACGCTCGGCGTCTCTTTTTGTCCCTCCTTCCTGCGCGTTTTTTCTTTTCATTATTCCAGGGAAAGAGTAATCAAGAGCGTGACGTAATCGCGCGAGTTTACGAAACAACAGAGCCTCGCGGGATCGCGAGAGTCGTGGCAATATATATTGTATCAACGATCGATGCGACGATCTTTCTCTACACCATGTGAACCGATTGCAGTGACGTAGGAACGTTACTGAATGCAAAATGTGAGGTGAGGCCGATGTAAATGTGTAATGAGCGAAGCTTCGATGCTTTCAATGTATAATGAGCGATAGAGTCTTGCCACAGCTCCCTACAAGGCAACGCATCAGCAACGCGATATATGTCCCTCAGCCTGATTGTTTGAAAGAAAATAGCGGCTCATAGGCAATCGAACAGCGTACACTTAGGTGTTTTTTGCGTATCTGTGTCAAATGTGTGTGTGTATATACTGTTACCAATTATCCGAAGATGATTCAATATTACTGGCAGGACTTTCTCGTTCGGTCAATTTATAATTTACTGAAAATCGAGATATTATAAAGAAAAGAACTTTATGAAAAACTTTAACGAAGAAGGGAATATTCTGGTAGTAGTTCCTACGTCACTGAACGTTGTTACGTGTGGTTTGTCGTTGCGGACTTACGAATCGAAGTATGGCGGTAGCGGATGCGGAGCTTCCACCGCCAATGGCTCCGGTTGTGAAAGGGGGTCCGGGCTCTGGAAGCACCCTCGCCACCAGCCGAGACTTCCGGTTTTCCTCCTTTAAAAAAGCCGACGTGGATATGTGCCAGACTCCCTTCTCACCCATCGTCGAACCACCAATTATCGTTTAACATGGTCCAAACAAATCCTTCCTCGTTCGTTCGACACGATACCCCGGAATAACATCATATGCAACACTCGCGTGGAAGGTTTTTTTTTCTCTTATTTAGAACGCGACGCGCAGATAGATTCATTTGTAACGAAATAAGAACAGATTTTCCAATTATCTACGCAGTGAGCGTGTGATGCCGCAGACGGACAATAGAGAAAAAATCAAGTGCGCGTGCTAATCGAAAACGATATTAACGTACGTAAGCGTAAAAATGTACACGATGTATATACATTTTACCAAAAGTAAATAAAAATGGCAAAGCGTACGTTTTCAATGGAATATCTAAATAAATCTTCATGCAAGTAATATTTGTCCCATATCTCTCCATGAAGAATCAAATTGAATTTTGCAATGTTAAAATAAATACAAAAGACTTGAAAATCATCACAAATATATAAATGCACAATTTGTTGAAAATTTTCAATATTTGGAAATTAATTTCTAGAGAGATACATATTTAAGTTTGTATTTATTGAAGCACCGCAAAAATTAATTATTTTGGTACCTAGTGATAATCATATACAAAATTAATATTCTATAAGTATTGTATTAATTAAACGATATTAATAATCTTAACAAATTAATATGAAACAGTTTAAAATAATTTCACATTTCGGTATTATTAATTACATAAAATATATAATTTTATATTTCTGCCTTATTACAGATTTAATATTGCGTCATATGTGTGCTAACATAATATAGCACGGCTCGCGCAATATTGCGAAGAGAACTCTTGTCAGCAATAAGACATTAAAGCGCGATAGGATTTCTACGCGATATTAAAAGACGTCGATACATATTATACGCTCCGTCGAAAACGCACGTTTTGCCCTATATATTATTAGACAGGTGCATGCTATGCGAGCAAAACTTCAAGTGACTTTAGAAAGTAGGTTACTACTTAAGCTCGGTCCGGGAATCAAATTTGTTCTTTGGGACGCACTCTTACGCATTCTCTCATTGTTGCTACAACAATGATTTTCGTAATGATTAAGCTTGGAAATAAGCTTATAAACTTTCAGAAGAACCGAGCGTAAGTTCGTTCAAGATATTACGAAAGACAGGTAGAATAACTGTAGAACAACAGCATGCGTAGACTTTTATTACGGGTCCACTTCCGCTTTGCGAAGTAATTTCCGGAGAAAGGTATGGAAGGATAAAGAGACTCAAAAGAAAGCTTTCTAGAATAAAGGCTTCCAGTTTCGAAGATGGGAAAAACAAGCGACAGCACTTTGCGGAAAGTATCGTTCGTGAAAGCGTAATCGTAATCCAACGAAGTGAAATGTATCATGTCGGCTGATTTGAATGTCGTTTTCTCCCGTGCAAACTTTTGACTCAATCTGTATTAGGCTTCGAGTATACGGGCGATTTAAATCGCGTCACTGAGTAGCGCAATCGAGTAGCATCTCCGATTTTTCATATATTTATATTAGATCTTGGCACACGAGCGAAAGCAGTCGCGATAGTGGCGCTATTGTTCTACTCGATCGCGCTACTCAGTGGCGCGATTTAAATCGCCCGTGTACTCGAAGCTTTAATCTTTTAATGCTGGCTGTACCACAAATTTAATTTTAATTTAATTTTTCCAATGCATTGGTTACTGTTGATAAAAATTAGTGTAAAAGTAATATTTTTCGTAATATTCTATAAAGTTAAATAATTTTTATCTTTTTAGCCGTTTCATTTATTTTTATGAAATATACGTAAATGTACATTCCCAAGAGCATCAACGTTCGCAGATTAGAAATAAAATCGAGTTTAAAATATAATCTCATTTTTATTATATTGCGTTGAAATTGGGTGGCAAGTTATTGCAGTTAAAATTATACATTATTGATTCACTTTCAACTTGTACAGCGTACGCTGAAAAAATCACGATATTTTTTACTCACAATTGCTGTCAAGATTGTCAATATATCAGTATTTAATTTTTATTTTACCACTGTAACTGCGTTCCATTTTGATTTTGCAAATTCCGACATTAAAAGATTAATCATATCGGAGAGGATCCCGATATAGACATTCGACACAAATTCCGAGGCAATTTAGCCTTGAAATTTGCGAACTACGCTTACTACTTGAATAAAAAGGAATAAAACTGGCCGATTAAAACGGAATTGATCACGAGGGAACGTCGTCTCATCGGATATTAAGCGACCGAACGCGAGGCTAATTGAATAGCACAACTGATCACTTGGACGACAGGTCTCTGTCTTCGTAAATCGTGCGATTCAACCCGATTAACCTTGAGCGACTTCACGTTCAATCGCACTGCGAATATCCGGCGCAATCGAGTACTTTCATAGCTTAATACGGAATTAGGCGGTATTAGGAGGAAGATGAAACGTACTTGGTTTGGGTGGGCTTTATTCCGTGAGCTTCGAGATCCTTCTCAAGCTGTCGTATCCTGATCTTAGCCATGTCGAGTTCGTGCTTGACCTTCCACAAGTGAGTGTCGCAGATCGGGTCCTTGCATCTATGATGCCTGAGGATATCCTGCGCTTCATAGACTGCGCCACGGAAGGTCAAGGATTTGCCCACGCTCTTTAAATGAAACATTCCGTATATTCTTTTTTTTTTTTTTTTTGAATGTTTTGTAACCTCTCGAAGCATGTGAAACTCGGCGCATACAGATATTATCGTATAACAAAATAAAAATGTATATAAGAATTTTGTAGACACATATAAATAATATTAAAAATATTTCTGGATATTCAAATATTGCTATATATATGTAATTTTACTTTGCAAAAAATTTTAGATAAAAAAGTAAAAAGCAATTTTTTCGCATAGAGACAAAGAATATTTCTTTAAAAATAATTTATTACGTAGTTTTAATTACGTTTTTTTTTAAATATTTTCTGCATATTACTGTCAAGTATTTAAAATTTATTATCAATATTTAAACGTTTGTCACTTTCTACACAAGTTTAATAATAAAGCTAAAAATGATCTACTTCAAGAAATAGTACAGGGAAAATTACAACAAAATTCTCGCGATATTAAAATCCGCGTTACTTACCAGACTGAAAATAGCACATGTGCCACCATCGTCGCTTTTCGCCAGGTGCTGTCTGATGTATTTGAAATACAAGTGCTCCAAAAGTAAAAAGACCGCTGCCAGAAGAATACCCATCATCAGCAAAAGAAACGCGCTCAAGAATTGCTCCAACGCCAAGGGATCACTACTCTTTTGTACTTCCTTTCCTGGTTTGCACGTACCAGTCATCCAGTATCTTCTCAATCTCTCTAGATCTCCTAAAATTGATAGAATAACGTAGAAAGATAGTAATGGATTTATCAAGTGAAATTTACGTGGATCCATATACTTTAAGAAGACGGGAAGAATTCTTTTGTTAGATGAAGGTATTTTTCAAAATATCTGAAAAAGGCACGAAAAGTTACCGTTATCTCTATAATCCAATAGCCGCTTGTTGAACATCTGTAGGTACTTTGAGTTCCTGGAGAACGCGAGACCGTATCCCGTCATAGCGTACCATGATCCCACGGTTAGCAGTCGACAATCCTCGTCCTGCGCGACCAAATAGTCCAGGACTGTGCCGTCATAAATGAACGCATCCATCTCTCTGCAGAAGTTATAATACTCTTACGTTATTAAATGTAACGATATTTCAAACCTGCTTTACATCGAAATTAACGTCGCGGGGAATTAATTTTAGTTTCTACATAATATAACCGAATTAAATACAAAGTACCTTACTTTGACTTATATACACGGAAAAAAAAGTAGTGTCAAATCAAAGCTTATATACTCAAATTATCGCGTTCATTGTTTCGTATATACGCAACAATTTATAACCTACCGATAAGAATTTAATAATCTTAAATTTTAACAATACTATAGTCTTATATATATATATATATATATATATATATATATATTTCCATTTTATAATGATCACTTGAAGAATACAATATTTAATTTTACTCTAAGAAAATTATAATCTTTTATTTAAAAAATATATTATTTTCTATCCAACATTTTTTCTTTTCCATTCAAGAAAATTATTTTTAAATAATAAGAATATTTTTTTCTTGGTTGAACTATATAAAATGGCTTCATTCAAGCCAGTTTGCTTCGTTTAAAGCAATATAATCTCATTTCAAGATTTTCATGTTAAAAATAAAAATATTTTTAAAATAAGAATATCTTTTTTTTCCGTGTACACAATTAGTTAAATTTGTATTTTGATTTTATCAATTTCAAGTCAATTGATTAGACCATTTGGCGAAATATTTAGATTCGTGTGCAACGCAAAGGAATGTTATAACTTTTAACCGTTTGAAAAATATTGACAAATTCAGAAATAATGTCTGTTTGCTCACCCACTGATGACGGCTTCGATACCATCTGTCACGCTGCTCTTGTTAAAACTCCTCATGTAGTTATGCATTTCCTTGAAATACTTTGCCAGTGTGCTGTCCGTGTGGCTCCATGGTATAGTGCCGAATTTAAACATGGGCTTGTGCGAAAATGGCCTAGCAAGTCTGTGATCGTCCACCCCAGTGAACTCGTGAAACTCTTCCCGCGTGATCATGAAGGCAGCCAGATTGGCAGTGTAAATGGCGAGGAATACCACGGCGAATAACGCCCAGACGTTCGTCATAAATCTATGTAGATCGTATCAACTCTTCGTTAGCAGTGATTTTCGCGATTTTAAAAATATGAATTTGCTCAAAATTAAATATGAATTTGCAAATGTCCAATCTATAAAAAGGATTCCGTAAAACAAAAAACGTTGCAAATTTTATTATCTCTCTCTCTCTCTCTCTCTCTCTCTCTCTCTCTCTCTCTCTCTCTCTATCATATTGTGTATAAAATTTTCAACAGTTGTATTATCTGTCTCTTATTATTTTCAACGTTGATATAAATCTGGTTAACAGTTCTGATAAGACTGGCTTACAGTCTTATTCGTAAAGTGTAAAAGCACGTTTAATAAATTTTTTTTTCTAACTACATCATGTTTTTATCGAGATTTCTTCAAAAAATTCTACAATTGTAATTCAATGTAATTAATTAATTCAAATTAATTAAATAAAGACTGAATTGTGTGGACGAAGCACATACTTATATCAAGTAGATTTGAATCGCGGTAACCGATTCAGAAGCAGTTGGAGCAATTTACATTTTAGAATGGTTGTCGCAAGCGAATGTTTGCCCGAGAACATTTTCCCTACATTTATGCAGAGCGGCCGATCTCGGATAAGTGGGTGAAGAGGTGGAAGACTAATTTGTCGAGTTCTATCTCAGCTCGGTAATTAAAATTCGTCGGAGAAATGGTGGCACTGGGAAAAGAGATCCTTTTCACTGACCTGGCTGTAAATCCTCTGGGAGAGTCGATATGGACGGCAGCCTGAAATAATACGGCCCAGACTAGCCAATATGTGCGGCAGAAGGAGAACCGATGGTTCGTTGATGGATTCTTCTGCAGAAATATAAAATCGATATCATTAACGTGAGAAATATTTTGCAGCAGTAATACAGAGAACACTTCAAGGTACATGTACATATACATACATTTGGAGGAAAATAATACATCATTATTGTTTTTGTTTGTGTAAAAATATAATTTAACGACTATGGGAAAACACGTGGAAAATATCATCTTTCTTAATTTGAAATATCACCAATATATATATACATATATATATATATAAGATTATCATGATTTATATGAAATGAGAATTATACAAAATACATGCAACGAGTAATCATACATAAATCTAAAAAGAAAGTAGTGAGTTATAATAGGAAACATGATCGTTCATATAAGTGATGGTAAAAAGATTTTTATAGAAAAATTTTGTCGTTAAAATTTATATAAAATTGTACAAGCCATAACTGCAAATTAGAAATATTAGTATGGTGATTATAAGATTATTCTAAGAAGATGATTTCCTTGATAAACACTGAAGCATGCATTAGAATGAAATACGTAGTCGAATTAGATTACATGATGCTCATAATCTGTGTGCTCATAATCTGTGTGCATTGACAAGGAAACGTGCGAATGAGGTAGAAACATATATAATTAATAAAAAGCAAAATAAAAGATACCAGTTTTTGCGCAGCGCCTGAAGGGTTTACCTTCATGTCGAAACCGGAGGGAGATGCCCATTCGAAGAGCAGAATCATTACTGTTGCCGCATGTATAGCAACAATACCCACCAGCATCCATGAAGCCGTGTCAAACGGTTCTGAAAATTGCAACGTTTTATGATAAAGCGGTGATTTTAACATTGATGTTCATTGTGTATTATCATGCGATATAATATTTCTGCTTTTGTCAAATAACGGACGTAATTTTTACGAAATTGTATCAGTATTTTAAAGTATAGTAATATTTATTTTTAATTTATATCCAACATTTCATATATAATGAAAAATGACGTATAAATATATTATTACACATTTAGAAACAAAGAGTTGTAAATACTCTTTACAGAATATTTCTACACATATGCAATTCTCACCTAGAAATGCGGTGGGAGATATTATGCCCGTTCTCTTTGCTACGACAATAGCGATACCAGTTTCCATGTAAGGTACTGTAAAATCGACCACTGCTTCCCTTTCCGAGTTGATCATCAACGAGGTCATCACCATGTCAGTCTTCTTGTTGATGAGATCAGCTATAAGCCCATTCCACTTCCCGTGCTGCGTACAATAGGTGACAAGCCGCGCCATTTTATTAAACATGTCAGAAAGTCAGTTATTGTTACAAATTTTATGGAATACTGTAGATAATTTGACATAATATTTGTAGATTATGAATATTCACGGAAATAGTGCATAACGAAACAATACTCGAAATGATTTATCTTTGCAAGGTTATAAAAAAATATTTTTCTTGTTATTGTAATATTAATGATTGTCATTGTAATGTTAAATTATAATTTAACACGCGTCATTACCGCAAGAAAAATTTAGTTTATTTAAGAATTTAGTTTATGCAGGCTATCGTCTACAATATAGATGTATACTACATCATCGGAAACAACTTTTGTGTAGCGGAAATTAAACGCGTTAGAAGCGCATTCATGCGTACATTCCGTAATAATAGTCGTCAATAGCTAGGTCAACGTACGTGCTTGTAGTTATTATCGTCTAATAATTCGAATTTCGTACTTTATGACGTTCCACATCTACAAACTTGCAACAGTGAGGTGTGTAATTTTCCCACTATTTTTCACATTTAACCTATGAAGCATAAAGATTTAGAGTAATAAGTCATGTCTAAGTTGCATTACTTTTTGTTTGCAGTGTAGTCGTTGGCCGTAAAAGGATAGAAATGTTAAGCGTTTCTAAAAGGAAGAAATAATCATGCTAGTGCAGATGCGGTAAATGCTTCGCGGGAATTTTCTCGTTGCATTACAAGACACATCTATCTTCCGCGTGACGTAAGTAAGCATCGTCTTTCATGAATTTTGCCCTAGCTCACCTCCAAAGTACCCCACTTGCCATCCTCCACCCTTACGAGCTCGTAAGTGAAGCCGATTTCCTCGGAAAATTTCTGCAGCAAATCGATGCAAAATCCGCTGCAGCACTGATAAACACTCGCATTCTTCTGTGCTGTCAGCAAATCCATTCTGCAACAAAACGAGCACTCGTAAACTGCAGAATTTGCTTTAATACGCGATATAGCGTGCGCTTTATATTTACATATGCACATTCGAAAAATATATATTAAACAATAAACTTGGAGAAGAATTTTGATATTTGGCATCAATATATATAGCTAACAATTTTAGCAACGCGTTAGAAAATGCATTATTTATTTTAATAAATATTATATAGAGAAATAAGAAAATATGTGTGTGGAAATTTATTCAAGAAGAATATTAATAAAAGATTAAAACAATACATAAAATTATAAAGTAAAATGCAGTAATTGAGAAGATACAGTATCTCATAATATTCTCAGAATATATTTTAAATTAATATTGTGCTGTTTCTATCTCAGAAAATTTTCACAATAGTAATCACATGATAAAAGAGAAATTCTATTTAAATAGTGATTTACTTTTTAAATAGTAAAATACATCTTTTACACAAATAATGAATAATTCAACATAGTTACAATCGCATTTTTAAAGAAGCGAAACGTTCCTAAAGTTAGACTAACATATTAAAATGAGACATCCAAGGAAAGTTTTCTATTTGAATGTCTTGATTTTTCGCTTCAAGAATTTTTAAATTAAGTCGTTCTTCTATGTGATCCTGCTTGATTCTTTATTCCGGTATAAGCAAGGTGCAATTAAATCCACCGTGGCTGGCGGTCCGCGCCATTCGGGCCAGATGTTGTCGCGACAAGAACTGACAGCCATTGTTGGTCGCTCTTTTGAGAAAATCGTCCGTCGGAATGAAGTCCTTTCATGCATCTGACATGCACAGCTAACAAGATTCGCTCTGAGAGTAACATTAAATTCTTTTGTACGCAATACCCAAGTCATGATTAATGCTGATGCGGAAAGGGTGTTAAATTATTAAGATAAACAAAGTACAAAGGATACAAAAATAACAAACGTGAGACAAACATATTAAGAATATACAAAGTTTTCTCGCTAGCTTTTGCGGAATCTAGTAACCTTGCGCGCAATTTGAAAAAAATTCAATGTAAGGCTTTGCAATCTAATAATTCTTTGACGTATCCGTAAAATACTAACATCCCTTTCAATTATATTTATTTTATTTCTAAATTATAAGAAAAAAAATAATAAGTTGTCGGAAAATCATAATAAATTCAGAAAGAATTAAAACTAAAAGCAGAATTAATTATTTAGAAAAGCATGGGAAATGCACTTGTTGAATAACAAGTGATAGAATATATCGGTTGTTATTGCAGTTTGAAATGCAGTGATTCTCGCAATAAATACTTGTTAGTTTTATTGGCTTGTTTATGATGACTGTATCAACGCGATGAAACACAATGGTCAATAGTAGTCAGCTTTGAAAAAATCGTGTAGTAAATTTTCGTCTATCATAAGATCACCATAAAGATTTGTATAGGCTATGCCCACATAAGCTCGCCTCGGATCATAATCAACTCAGAACTGTGCTGACATCATAAAACTTTACACACCATTTGCAGGGGATATTAAATTTCGATCGGCATTGTTCCTTCATATGTGTACCTTCTACACATGTAAAAAAATCTTATCCAACAAACAATCTATATATTTTTTATTGCTGCGGTATACGAATTAAACGTAGTTATGATTTGACATATTTTTACATATTTATTAATAGTATATCAATCATTATTAAATCGTTTGGTGCTAGCGAATAATAGTTACTTCGAACAGTTGTTACAACATATTTTATTTGCAGCTAAACGATTGTGATCAATTTCGTTGAAGCATTGCATCAAATTGGCGATTAAAAAAGTTTGTTTGACTTTAAAAATTTCAAGCACTATTTAATGATGGCCAATAATGTAAAAGAATGTAAAGAAAAACACATTTGAATTACACTCGTATCGAGTTCTGTCATAAATGTTCTTTACAATTTTAACCAGAGTTTTCTCTGCAATACTTTTATTATATTTTTATCGTCTCCATATACAATATAATAATGTCTAGCGTTAACGATGCTTTTTCGAGAGAAAAAACATTCTACGAGAAACGGGAATAAAAACTACAAATATTTGATGGAAGATATATGTACAATAACTATCGATAACGGCACATTCGGCATTTGTTGTTTATGGTGTCGATTACGATATTTTTGCTGATATGCATGCGACACGCGAGAATATTGAATTCCAATATTCGCGACAAAAATCGGCGTTTTACATACTGAGTGCTGGCTTTTATATCACGTTTTCAATTTGAAAAAAAAAAAAACGTATACTTACACCCATTTACAAATACAATATGTGTAATATACTTACATAATTTGACATTTTTGTAGAATAGGATTGTCATGTAAAGAATAGTTATTATGTCGATAAAAATTTTGTTTCAAAGTGTTTGTTCAGAGAAGATTTGAATGCGATATAACAAGAGGGAAAGCATACCCGTGCGACTGTAACTTTAGCTGTTATATAAAGATATCTATCAATACGCTATCACTACAGCAAAGTACGTCCCTTTTGTCTCAAATGGGAATATTTGCTGAGAAGAGAACGTAAAGACGAAGCCGTGCGGGTATAGTAAAGCAGATAAGAGGCAAATATATTTTGTGACGCGGCAGAAGACGAGGTCCCGATGGAAGCATATGCCGGAATCGGCGGTTATAAAATCGAATACATATTCGTAGGTTAGCTTGACGACGACACTCGGAAAAGTACCATGGTGGAGACGCCACCATAAAGAGCCCCGCAGTGACGTTTATTACCACTCTCTCTCTTTGCAGTGGCACAGCACGTAAAAGGCGTTCACAATTTTGAGGGAGCGTGCGCCTGCTGTTACTACTACCATGTTGCCGCCGAGAAAAATGTAATGTTCTATTAAAAGCTAGAAGTTTACGCTTGTAATGCTTTCGGCTGCTCAGTTGCAGTCGCACAGCGGGTTGAGTCAGGAACTTTAAATGCTACCCTTCGGAGTCGACACTTTCAAAATGGGACTTTGGAACGCAGCCTCTCATATGATGCGCGTAACATTTTCTGTGCCAATTTGTTACATAGAATATAACTAGATACATGTAACACAGATTTATTTTATGTTACATTTTATATTATTTATTATTTAAAAACTTGAGAATTTATTTTTTTGCATTTATAATATTTTTGATTGAAGAGCTTGTCAAATTCTTGTAATTTGAAAAAAAAAAAAAAAAAAAAAAACGGCTGAATGATGTATTTCCCGGACATTCTATCCAAGAATTAAAATGGAAATGTGGATTCATATAACAACATTACATTGTTTAATTCGTATATTATATGAATATGTCTTTCATTGGGTTCTCATCAAGGTTTCGAAACATTTACAGTAATGAGGCTTTGCGCTTCCGTAGAACGGAAGTGAGCTTTCTCCTTCATGTAAGATCCTTCGAAATGATGTAATATTCCGATAATCTCTAACGTTCTCATATGTGCAAGACGTTACTACTAGTCTGATAATGTTTACGAGATCAAACATACAAAAATCTCTATCCTCAATATGGCAACAAGTAAATAGTGACATTACGATGCATTAAATTACTCACGAAACATGATCTTACATAAAATTTTTGATAAAGCTTTAATTTATTCCTCCTGTCAGTCGGAAAAAATTTAATAAATTGTTCAGATGTCACACTTTACAATCAGATATATTAAACCTTTTATATTTTTTTTATTTTGATGACATTGTAATTGTTTCAAATTGAATTAAAAATTTTATTTTTCTAAAATTATTGTAAGGATAATTTTATTTTTTAATTATAACCCCTATAATTTTATTATATGAAAAAATAAATAAATAAAAAAGAGATTTTATGCCCATCTCGAAATATTATAGTATAAACAAAACTATCTCTTCGTTAAAATAATTTTTTTATTTCAATAGATATTGATTTTATGGAATGCAGTTTGTTGTACTTTGCAATAAAATTCAATTGTGTCTACCAAACGGAAAACATATGGAAGAGAAAAATATTTCCTGAACTTCTGTGTATGCTTCTGAAAATAATTACGCCAACAGGCTTCGTAGTCTGTTTTTATATCGTCGTTTAATCAATACACTTTTTATTCATTGTACAATATTTTTTTTTCACGTTTCTTACAAACAATGAAATGGTCGATTCTACAAACCAGCCAGACCACAAATTACACTACTCTCAACAGCAAAAATAAATAAAATAAATAACATACTCTTAACTTATACACCGTAGTGATGCGGGGGGGGGGGGGGCTCCCTCCTGCCAGTCGGCAATAATGGAGTGCACTCAAAGTCACGAACACGTATGTCTGACAGTAACACGCGACTACTACTGCGATCGAGTAATATAGAGTAAAACTGCCACGTGTGTGTTATGTAAAGCGACGTTCCATATTAATCGCGAACTTTACGCGCGTAATTTTAGTCAGCATTCGGACGATGCTTGACGTTGATATTCCCAGAGGCGCGTAACGTGCCAGCTCCATCGGTTGCAATCGATGTAAAATCTCCCTCGTTTCTCATAATGCGAAAAACCGACTCCCGGTACTGTTCCGGATACCCGCATTGTTGGTTGTGCTCTGATCGGCCGTAAAAATGCACTTTAAATCCGCATTGTGGATCGATTTAACGACAGTGATTTGTCATGACGGACAGACGGTTATCGCGCGGATCCATTCCGTCGCATATCAGAAACATGAAAAATGAACGGCGGCTCTTTGCACAGCATATTGTGACCGGTCGACGCTTAACAAATAAATCGTTTTCCGAAGATTAAGTAGTTAGCATTGCTGAGCGCAAAAGACATATATTCTCGCGATTGACCCTTTAATCGAGATTCATTTTCTCTTAGCGAACTATGTTCCATAAGATATTATCACTTATGCTTGTATAACTTATCTTTAGATCAGTTTCCGTAAAAGTGATTATAATATATTTGATAATTTAGTGATAAATTATATTAATACCAAAATCTAATTAAACGGAAATTAGATCCGACACAGAAATACATTTTTTAACAATTATATAAAAATTTATGAGTAATAATAACATTATTTTACTGATTTATATAATAATTTTACCAAATTTATGTATACAACAAAATCCTTCTTTGTTTTATAAACAATAAATTATTCTGAAAGTATTTAACGTCACTTTTCTTCGAACACATTTTCTTGGCAGTCTCGCGTTAAAATTTCTTCATTGAATTACTCAACGGTCTGTCAAGCGTGCTACTACTTTGCGAAAAGTAGATTCTTTCCTCATCCACGGAAGTAGAAGGCTGAGCTCAAAGGGCGGTTGAACTACAAAGAGGGTCGTTACCTTCGAGGAATATTACACGGTAGTTCCGTTGAAGAGTTACTTGTTGTATCGACATTCCCGCTCGCGCCGCTATCCGAGTCTTTATCCGAGTATCCGTTTTCGCAACACGTCCGCGAGACTATCCTATTTCGCGGATTAACACAGAATAGAAATTGCTAAAGATATTTGCACCGTTGTAAATTTCTGCTTTTCTCTTAGGAATGCTGTGCGTATTATCGTTATCGATTTGCGTTTCTCATTAATTCAGAACCGTTATTGGCTGAATTAAGGGAGCTCAACTCGGTTATAGACTAATGAGATATTCGATATATGCGTATACGCATTAAAGGTAATATATAGACATTTCCGGTACAATGTGATAAAATAATGACTACAAATGTACATATTCTGCAGTTTAATCAAAGATGCTTTAGCTTTATCAATAGTTTAATACTCGCAACGTTAATTATGAAACGAGTAATAACATTGGAAATTTTAGCATTGCTGCGTACTGTTGTTTATCTCGCATATACATTTCATGAATACAAAGCTGTTATTGGTTGCATTCATAACATAACTTTATGGACAAGATGGATCTTGTCTGTCACAGTTCAGCGTCATTAATTACTGACTTTCGAGTTCAGAAGCGAAGAAACTACTCAGTGAGTTATTAAGCAGAAGTTTCCAATGAATGGTATTTCGCGTTATTGATTTTACTTATAGGAAACCATAATACTCGAAATTATCACAAATTACACATTGTTGCCTGATATGCGCATAACTTCAGAAATTCTGAAACTTGGGAAATTTAGCGGGCAAATGTAATGAAATAGGATTTAATGTGTTTGTGTCATTTTTCATTATGTGTATTCAATTACTAGTAAAATTGTGCTTAAATTATTAGGAAGCAACTTGTGTATGTATTTCTGATTTGCGTAACAAACGTTGGGATCAAGTTGGACATCTCGGGGTTAATTTGGTTTCGCACGACAACACATTAATGTAATTCCTCCCGTTTCCAACTCGGTTGCATTCCACGCCACGAGAGGATATGCGTCCTGCAAGAACGCGTCCGCGTTTATATTCTCTCTTGTGCCCAAGATAAGGACTCACGGCCTTCACCATTTGTAGGTGTCTCAGCCACTTCCCTCGCAAAGGACACCAGTTAATCTAAGCGATTTGCATATTAATACATGGAGATATGTTCACCGCTCGCGGTCTTGTCGGAGATTGTAAATGCGTGGTCCGTTGAGTACTCAGCGCAAAGTCTATTATATAACTATACTTGCGGTAGATAGAGAATGGCAGTACAAAACACAACGAGCACGAGAAGGATTGCAACAGGCGTGAAAGCAACCAAAGCGTCATTGCTTTTCAGCTGCCTTCACGCGAAAATGGCACACTGATGCTAATATTCTTTTAAAAATTAATTTAACAAGATATATACGGGCAAGTGAATACGTGCAAGTGATTCTGTCTCATTATAAAAATTGCAGCGAATAAATTTAAATTTCAGGCAGACACAAAAAATGATCGCGACGAGGCAACATTTATTATCTCATTCGAGATACCCGTTTAATTGGATGAGAATGTGATCTTGCGGTCGACGAAAAATTAAAAACATAACGTGGACAAATTGGTATTCGTGCTAACGGTATATCATCGGTGAAGCGTTACGTTCAGTGTAATTTATTGCCAATTATTCTGCACCGTGCAATACTTCCGTAAGTTCCTTACGGTGCTAATATCAATTCGTTAAGGGAGAGTAACGCGCGCGCTGTTCTTTCAAGCTGCATACAATTAGCAATTAAGGTAATTTACTCCGTTTTTTTCGGCAACTGATGGAGTATAATTTTTATTTTTTATTGGCAGCAATTAGTCCTTTCGCGCTGTACACGAAAGGATAATACAATATGTAGTTCCTACTAATGGTTTAATATTTTTTAGCGCCCTCTTACTATTTAAATATGCATCCCTCGTGCATCTGCACTCGAATACATTTTGCTACATGGAATTCATTAACTCAATTTACTGCATTCAAGTAAAAAATGTTACTTTGTTAATAAAACAAATGTTCAATACGTTCCACATTTTGCAGTTAAAAAGTTTCAGATGTGCATATTTTATGAACTATGCGTCATGAATAATTTGTTCAAGTGTTATAATAAAAAAATATGTTTCGAGCAATAATTTTTACATAGTCTAACCAAAATCTTAATGTCATGTATTATTATTAAATTAGTCAAACAATAGCTTCTAATAAGAAGTGCTATTTTAAGTAAATATTTGCTAAAATCTCTCTTAAAATTTGTAATTTCTTATTATTACCATAGTCTTTACGTTTGCAATTATTGTTATTCGTATTTTTGTTCAGAATTTTATTATCAATCATGGCTTATTATATATATATATATAATAGGCTTAGAAGTTATCTCCAAAGGAGAATAACGTCATTCTCCAGTTAACAAGCAGTCGTATGACAACTTGTCACAGAATTTTCAATTACATCTTGCTCGGAGAAACCGCGTGAAGAGTTAATTCTCTGTCACTGTTTGTCAAAACGAATAGGCGCGCGACCTACTTCAGCGTAATACAATTGTATGCTTAATTAATTTAAAATTAGTTATTTTAAACAATCTTCAAAGTATATTTATAATGCATACTAATATTATCAAAAAAAGTTTATTTCAATTACTTTCTAAATAAAAACTTGATTTAGAATTACAAAACTATTAAAATAAAATGTATTAATAATAATAAATTACAAAACAATAGAGAAATATTGAAAGCAACACATGTGAGAAAATAATTAGGATTGGTAATTTTACAAAGATTTAATAAAATATGTATTTAATTAAAACAAGACATAACATGTTAATTTATACACGACAAATGTTGTATAGTTCTGTATTGTCCGGAGACTCGTTCCTTCAAAATTTCTCTGACAAGCCGACTGTTGTGACGTTCACAATTGAAGTAGAAAATCGACTTGTCTACTTTGCGTCCTTCGCCGTAATTTCCTAACGTTCCTTTGCGCGTTTCTCTCGAGAGAAGGAAAGGAGTTTCAATTACTTCCACACTGCTATTCTCGCGGATGCCTTTAGAAAACTTGTCGGCGGGCTGTTTTCGAGATGCTATTCGAATCGGAATCTTGGATCTGGCATGTACAAATACGCTTTTAAATCATTATCTTTCTTTTTTTCGTCTTCATGCATCTCGAAACTCGCGATTTTATTTCGTATCGGAAATCTTCGTTCGATTAATACCTAGAAAACGCTCACGAAATACAGTACAAATTATTGAAAAATATTTGAGATAAAAATTTGCTAATAATTATTCGCATTGTTGTTCGGAAATACTATCATCTGCAGTATCGATTTTCGACTTAATTCTTAACTGTTTCACAATTAATAATACAAAAGTACTGGGCCAATATTTTTTTGCTGCAAGAAAAAAAAATACAGAGAAATGTAAAGAACCACTTTGCTTCGCACTGTTTTAGCAAAGAGCTGTATTGTTTTTACATAGAAATAGATTTTTACAAAAACTTTCGAGTTTACATTGAAAACGAGGTTCTGCAACAGCTGTTGCGAGCACTATGTAAAAATACAAGCTGGGAAGATTTTAACGTATATTACGTGACCCCATTTCACTTAAATAAATATTGTTATACGCAGAGAATGTCTGTGATAGAGGCTGTAAATCCAAACCATATCAATGATACTTTAAATTGGATAACGACGCTGAGAACACGCTCGATAAATTTTGACAATATAGCTCGTGTCTTCAGCGTGAAGATCGATGGAAATAAACTGAAAATAGCATCGTGTTGTCGCCATAACAATCGCGATTACGTTTTCTTTCGTACTCATTCGTCATATTCTTCACATTCTCACTTAAGCAACTTTCTGAGAGACTAAATGCGAACTTTAAGAATTTTCCAACAAAAATGCGCTACAAGGATACTTCTTGAAAGACTCATTTGCCGCGTGATAAACCTCATTACTACGTGCCACTGTAAATGTCGACTTTTTGCTCTTATGAAGGGCGAGTATAACCTAGCTTCGTCGAATGCTTTCAAAGGCCGGCCCTTTAATTTTGGACTGGGTGCGCGCAAGGCTCTTTTCTTAGTGTAGAAGCGACACGTATACTTTGCTAGGATTGCCTTGTAAGCGAAATGTCGCGTTCTGTAACGTTCGGGTTTAATATTCAGTCTTTACTTAAAAGCAGCGCCGTGTTCGTGGGAATTTGATAAGTCGATTTTCTCAAAATGACACAAACTATTATAAAATAATGATGTGCTTACAATATTAATATATTGTAGTAATAGTATATTATATATATTATACATAAAGAAAATTATTAGCGTATGTATTTTAGGTAACATTAATTAACACTGCTTAAAATCTGATCAGATTTTAGTAATTCGTTTAGTGATCAATAAAATTGAAATCCTAAAAATTACAGAGAAAAAGTAAAATAATAATTAATTATTTCTAAAGATTTTTTTTTAATTTGTGTAATTCTCTTCCTGTATGCTTTTAATTAACACTGTTATTTTACAATGGTAACAGTAACAAGTTAAAATATAGCCTTATAAATTGAATAATTCACGAAAAAGTGATATTAAGTAGCAGTGGTCAGTCTGCGGTCAGACATTCTGAGTAGCTTATTCCCCTGTGGTTAGACATTCTGAGTGGCTTATTCCCTTGTGATCAGACATGCATTCGTCGCTTAAACTTTCATTCGTATAAACCATTCGAGCAATCTCTACGAGATAAAATATTCTACTTTTTAATAAAAAATATTATCACATAAATTAATTCGAAATAATTACAATCGGTCTGACTGATCTCAAATGCTCACTTTATAATAATACAAGCAATCAGTGTAAATATTTTTCACAATTAATAAGAATTATTTCAAAATCATATTAAATTCGAGTATTCTCGAAATCAACAGTTATTGGAAGACAACATGAGTGTGCAAGCAGTTACACATTTAGAATCGCAAGCTTGTAAAATCTGAACGTATAGACGTAGGACACTGGCGGACAAGCATATCCTTCCAATAAAAAAGTCCAATTTCTCATACTTACTCAACTATATCGGACTCCTTGGCCACTCGACAGTGAACACCGCGATCCACCAAGCATTTTCCGGTCACAGGATCAGGCGGAGCAAGATTGATGTAGGGTGGCTCTTCTAGAAAGGTTATTTTGAGGTAAAACTTCTCCGGCACGCCTTGCGGAGGCGTGTGGGTATTGCCCGGCCAGACGATGTCCTTGATGTCCAGACCCTCTTTCTCCCAAGACTTCCAGACGCCGATCTGACGACAAGCAGACAGAAAAATGTGATGAAATGTAGTCCTTAATTAACTTTCTCGCGATGTCAAATTATTAATATGGTTTTTAATGAAATAAGTAAGAAAATTATAAATGAAGACGAAGGACGAAATGCAGCACAGAAAGCAGTACTCAACTCAATTTGCCAGCGCGTCGAGTTTGAAAGTTTCAGAGGGATTCTGTTATGGTTCTTCTCTTTGTAGTTACCTGTCTTTCTGCTTCTCTCTCTCTCTCTCTCTCTCTCTCTCTCTCTCTCTCTCTTTCATTTTCTCATTCGTTGCTCATAGTTTATATAATTTGTGATGAGCGTATTCTCTGACTTCTCTTTGAAAATATTAGACAAACTAAAAATTTTTAATGCTACTTGACGCTCAGACCCGTATAAATAATTTAAGAAATATCTTCTAAAGTCATAGTTACAAATTCTTCTTAATATTACATAATGCTTAAAACTTTCTTTTGATGTTCCTAATCCGCTTTAGGATGCGATTTTAGCTACATAAATTATAAATAGCTATATAGCTTATAAATTATTTTAAATTTTATATTACCGACTTTATATATATATTATATGCACTTTTAATTGTGTGTAAAATTTTGTTCGGTAAGAAAGCGATGAAAACATGATATGAAACGAAAGTGGAGAATTATGAGAAGTTCTCTGAATCATTCTGTAACGATGTAGCACGAAAGAAGGATTAGTTGCGCGATATAGACTGAAATTCGTCGTGTACTTCAGCTGTTTCCCACGTATCGTCGCTGACTATATTGGGTGTGTAATTTACTTCCTATTCAGACGAAACTGCGCTCGGTAATCCAGCCGCCATTACTCAACATCAATGAAAATTTTATAATACATATATTGCCGCTGCTATAAAAAATGTACCATTGCGATAATGATTATTCCAATCGACGAGGATTTTAATCACTTTGTTTGTCGTCGCAAAGAAGAAGTAGGTCAGAAGGTAAAATAGAAACTTCATTACGTTTTGCAAAAAAATTCTTTGAAAACATTACTTTTTTATTAGTTTCACCATTTACACACATGAGACATTAATTTTATATTTATTTCTACGAAATTAAGAGCGTCGTTAGAGAGTTGCGTGCAGAAATTTGATAGTTAAGTATCAACTAACGAAGTATGGAAATAACGCGGATATAATTTATGCTGGCAATTAAAACCATTTGCACATATGCTGGACGTTTCCGCACGTTGAAACTTACGGTCAACCTGAAACGTGTGGGAGAAAATACGTGACCGTCGCGTCGGAACGACACGTGAACAGCATTGAAAATGCACTTACATTTGTTTTTGCATTTTCCTTGCATTCTTAAAAACGTCGTCAACAAATAAAGTCTTCGATCGATTTCTAGTAACTGTCTCTAATAATTGTGGATGCTGTACCATTGCAATAATGATACACAAAAAAGAAAACAAAATACGTAGAAAATATTGGCGATTCCTGTTATTGATATTAAATTCAATCGATTTTAATATCAAATAAAAAAACGTAGAAAATTTTATTGCTTTATTTTTTTTTATTCTATTTATTGTTTTACTCTCTACATACCTAAACCTTTAAAATATAAATTTTCCTAAAACACGACTGATTCTACGACTAATTCCTGGAATGTAATTTATTTAGAAATTTAATTTCTGTCAGAAACATAATTTCGGCAAATATGCAAAATACAAATATTATAAACGTTGAAAAAACAATTTTTTGTAACTGTTATTCAAGGAAAATAAAATATTTCTGTAATATATAGGAAATGGAATTCTGATAATTAAAGAATTTTCTAGTTTATCATGAAGGACGCTTTCACAATAGGAAAAAGGAGGAATCTATCTGTGAGGAATTTATCTGTTAATTTGTAGTTTTTCTAAAGTATCTAATATCAATTTTTATTCGGCATATTATTGGAAATCGATTTATTCAAAATATTTAGAATGAACAGGACGAAAATTATTCCGCATGGCATCATTACAAAAATTGATAAAGCAGAATTATAATGTAATGTATTACGATGAATTATGAAGTATAAAATTCTTTTACAAAAAATACAAAAATTAACTTCATTGCAGTATTCATTTTAGAATTTTCTTATAAAAATATAATTTTATTTATTTCTTTTTTTAATGCCATAAAAGATACTTTAATACAGTTCTACATACAAATTAATTTTCTTTTTTTTTGCATTTTAAAAAAACGAACTACATTATTTATATTATTTTAAACGCTTTCTTAAATAGATATATATACAATTTGAAATCCTAGAGTATCTATTTGCATCACACTTTATCGATTATTCATTAATTCTCGTGTTGCGCGTTTAATCGAGTGCATTCAAACGCGAATTGATTTGTTCCACACATTCCGAAACGTATTCAAACGAGTAATTTTACGGCGATGTAAACAAGGGACTAAACTAGGCCAGTTTATGTACACTAACATGGGGTTCATTTCCGTCATTGTAAGTCAGTATGCTTTGTCGACGGCCTTTAGCTGTCAAAATTTATTTGACAGTCGTGTACTATGACGAAGAAAATAGGCGGTCGTTATTCATAAAATATAGAGCAACTTTTCGGTAGCGAGGAATCAATAAAACGAAATTGCATTGCTCCAGTATGAGCGTCGTCTAACTTTTGAATATGCAAAGCCTTCGCTGCACTCGGATGCGCTTGGGACATCTACATGTTAGAAACCGATACTGCACAGGGGAGTAGGTTGCACTCCGAGCGTGTCGCGATGAAAATTCATATACACGCCCCGTATACGGCAGTATAATTGTCCACTTTTAATTCTGATTGCCGCGCAAGGATGGAAAAATTAGAACGTGTGACTCTTCGATCAATGTCGGCCGTTCTCTGTGGGAAGGACAGGGATTATCCAAGAGATTCATGTATTCGTAATACAAAAAGTTCGATATATCATGTGTTTTCGGAGTTTCTCGCTTATACGCCCATCAACCGCGCCTCGTGTCTATGAATTAATATTAGGATTCACGCAGATGCCATATTCTATATGTCCCATTATGGGAAATCTCCCATTTATGTCGGAATGATGACAAGCGCGTAATGTATATATGCGTTTATGCGCTAACGTGCGGTTGCTAGATTAACAAAAGTAATGCCAAACTGGATGTAATAAACAAGGGCGTGGAGAAGATACGAAATAGGAAATGATCAGAAATTTCAGAATATGATATCGTGGATATTGCAATAGAAATATAAAATCTGAAAATATAGAATTAAGCAATTATGCATTACGTATTATTTGGATCGAAATGCCTAAAAATGAGTAAATCTAATTTTAATAAATTGAATTTTTTGAACTATAAATAGGAGACCTCACGTCACTTTTGTATTCTTAATTTCATGTGTCTCTAAATCTGCTTGTTTATCTGAAATTACATCTGATTTTAATTCCACTTCCCTGATCATAATTGATAACAGGATAAATAATATTCTGCTCTGCTTTGCTTATTTTCGAGCTTAATTTAAATCGGGGATCGTGATATAATGCGAGTTGGTAAACTGCAGGAAAGACTCGAAAATTAAACTTTCGCTGTGAAATATCTAGCGAAACGTCGTGTGCATTAGCGTCCGCCACAAAGCGCCGGTGATGAATTAATGACTATATTAACATTCTATGAATTAATGAACAGATTATAAGTTCATTACACGACTTGAGATTATACAGTTAACTGTGCCGTGTGATACACTGTAACGTTCTTTGACGTTGGTATTCTCTACCATATTTCTCGTTAAAGCAAATGCACTTTTGACGTGAGACCAACATGAATTTATCGTAAAATTTCATAGAATCTCTTAATTATCGTAGTGCCGTCTAGTGCATCGTTCGCTAATTATAAGTTCCGCTGTGTGCTTAGTTCGTGAAATGTTACTAGTTACATCTTGTTAACCAGTTTATTGCTCCGCGGCAAAGCCTGAACTTCCTAGCACAATAACCATACTAGTTACAGTTATGAGACATTGCAGGTTGACATAGGTATTGAGTATACGTGACAGCTGTCTAAAACGCTAAAAACTATTCTCCGCGTGTTAACACCTTTTTAATTATGTTTATTAATTTCAGTATATTTATATTTTCTCTCTTATGAAGAATTTAAATTAATCTTTCGATATAATTTCACGTGTACAATCAATTTCCAATGTAAACTCTCGCGATTATACCGTATTTATTTCTATTTATCAATTTACTAAAATAAATACAAATATTTACGATAGAAATAATTTTGTCAAAGTTCGCAGAAGTAGAAATTTATAAAAAGAAAAGTTTTGCAATATTTACATGAAGAATTTGTAGAAGCAATTTCATTAAAACAAGGATTTATATGTGCCGAAAAAATTTCAACTTTTATTATTACTTTATTTAAAGTGTTTTTATATGCAAAGTTTTAAGAGACGATAATACTTAGCCACAGACTGAATACCTCCCGGAGAGACATTAGTTTTCATTTAGTTGCGTGGGTCTTAACTTTTCAATTTAACGGGAAACATTCTAACGTGACTTTTGATCATTACTCTCTCTCTCTCTTCCTTAATTTACGACATCCGTTTAAAAATTTAACAATGCGTGGCGCAAAGGTTCACGGAGTAAAAAAGTAAGTCCCGTAAGTCCCGACAACGAAGGATGGAAGAGTTAATTAGCCCACAAGGATTTTGACCGCAACATAAAACCACCACAATAGCCAGTCCCTTCGATAAGCCCGGTCAAGTCAGGGGAAACGGGGATTATGTCGTGCGCTGTACATTGTCCACGTTTTAGCAAAGAGCCGTTTGCAACGATATATCCCACGGCGTTTGGCACGATTCCAGCCGCCCCTTTCGGCCGAAACTCGGTCCTCTAATCTGCAAAACTTCCGGCGTAAATTTTCGTCTAAGAACATCCTTCCCCGGGGAGGGACGACTTTCGAGCTTGCCTGCGGGGAGGGGCGTAGTACCCACGAGGGTGCCTCAATCGAGGAGGCAAATGGAAAAGGACGTAATTCGCGAGACTTGGCAAGAGGAAACGCGTACGTGGTATATATTTCGCTTCGCAGTGCTGCTTCCACCGGAAGTTTAATAAGTTATCGCACTCTAAATTGCCGGCGAGTCGCCGGATTTTTCATATCAAATAAAACCACAAGCGCTGAAATTTCCTGTTGTCCTTTGTTACGGAATTGGGTTTGCGCCGTGTTTGCATTGCAGTGAATCGTTGATCAATTAAAACGATGTTGACCTTTTTACTTGATTAAAGGAAAAATAACAATATTGTTACAAACTTTACACCGCAAGGAGGGAAGAATTTATATCGCGGTTACGCTTTACACAACTAATAAAAATACCAAAGTGTTACAATAATATTCAATATTGATTGTGATAATGTTAAAAACCAAAAGTTTACTTTACACTTTGATAATGTTTTCCGTAATTAATAAACAGTTTAAAGCGAAATAATTTGCTAGCGAATAATTATACTCAATAAATATGTAAATTTATCGCATCTCTATAGAGAAATTTAATGCTACATAAACGTGAAATATTTATTGAACAAGAAATATGTTTATTGTGTGCATGTGTGTGTGTGTGTGTGTGTGCGTGTGTGTGTGTGTTGCGTGTGTGTGTGAGAGAGAGAGGACTCTTTCTGCATTTATACAAATTAGAATCTGCGGTATAATAATTCACAAAGTAATGTGGTTGTAGAAAGGACGGATCGAATATCGCGTGAATAATTGCGATTCTCCCACGTAAGCGCAATAGATCAGTTTGATCAATTTCCCTATTCTCTACCGCACAGCCAATTAACACCATGGATGAGTAAACGGGCGCATCGAATAGCGCTATTCGAGCAATTCCGCTAATTAGCTCGTAACGCTGCACACGCCGCGCGTGTCTTACGTATTCGGGTGCACGCATGTGTCATTGTATACGTACGTACACCACGCATCCGGTGTCAAAAAGCTTTGAATGACCGCGATGATGTATCAGATCAGATGATTAATTCCGGACTCGCACCGTTGCTTCGTTCTCGATAATTGATTAATCATTCATTCTCCGCGTAGAATACACGATCAGTTTTTAGCCGGTGCGCCTGTACTTGCTCATAATACTCATGAAATACTTATTTTATCCTTCGTTCTCAACTGTCAGTAATATTCTGATCTCGCAAAAAGATACAGACAGAAACAGCCCGGTAGTACAGCATTTTCATTAAAGAATTAACAACATGAGAGATTCACAAAGAGTTGATTAATATGTGTGTGTGTGTATGTGTGTGTATCGCATTTGGCATTACATTCGAGCTTTTCACGAGCTTGGCGTGGTACATTCATTATGTGATAATGTTCTGATGTTTGAGATTTCGAAATATACTATAATTTTTGAAAATAAAATTCCCTTAAGAACATTGTGTGTTCGTATAATGAGTATTTATTGGTGCACGGACAAATTGGCTTTTATATTTCTGCATTACATTTGACGAATTCGTTCGGCATTCATTTATTTTATCTTTTGTTCGTTTCGCATAGACATTACATTGAAAAATGCAATTATTTCTCTAATATTCCGGTTCGGTAAATCGTCCATTGTTTGTTGTTTTCTCAGATATGTCATCCTATCCTAATTGATTTTTCTTTCTTGGCACTTTATCCTGTCCGACTTCGCGCCGAGGGTTCCTGCCGAGGCTTCGCGACGTAATCCTTCGGATTGCCGAGGATTCCCGGAATTCATTTTTGTTTGAAAGAATATAGGGCACGGCGAAAAAAAATCGATATGGCCGTGGCGCAAAAATAAAAGTCCGCGTCGGCTGTGAGTTATATCGCGGACTCTCTCCCCTCTTATAGCTTACGCGCTGTAAAAAATCCAAGCGGGGATAACGCGACCATTGTTGCGGATGATACTATCGGGGGCTGGGTAGTGGTCATCGTGGATAGCGAAAATTGATCGGTAACGTTTTGCTAACCTGCAACTGGCTTCGGCAGGCCGTTTAAGGGCTCATCGATATTCAATTTTCGCTCTATTATCGTTATTTGACTATCGAATATCGCAATTCACTGCATGCGTTTTATGTGTACATATCTAAATTGACCAATTAATATCACATAATTGCTAAATGTTATGTATACAATATACAATGCTCCATTTGTTTAAACTGTCTAAAGATAATTGCTAGATTAATTAGTTGTATTGTATTTCAAAATATATCCCATCGTGTATCTCGAAATTTATGCGTGTAATGATAAAAATTATTTTAAATAATTAAATTATACAAATTGATAATAATTATTTTTAGAATCTATAATAATTTTGTGTTAATATTATAAAGTAAAAACTCATCTGCATTTGAGGATATTTTAAAATAAAAATATTTTGCAAATAAAATATTTTTCCAACATATTGGTTACAATCTGCACAACTAGTGCACGAAGAAATATTGATTGCGGGAATATAATTTTTTTTATATCTTCTGCCAATATCTGAGAACAATATACGTTGCCTGAAAGAACGAGAAGAAAGCAATATACAATTTGCTAAAGTTGCCATTTCATCAAACATCGAGTCCAAGGTAAATTGCTCAGCCGTGTTGAAATCCGTACCCTTTGCAATTGCTAAATTACTCACGCATCTCCGACCACTAATTAATGTTTTACTTGCAATTTGCTGTAGATTACGTAAGCTGCCGTTATCCTAGAATCGATTCAAAATGATTCGTAATGATCGAAAAGCATGATAATGAATCTTATCACTTATACAAGATGTAAAAAATATTTATGTAGTTTACTCTTATTTAAATAATGCGATAATTTCTCGAATATTTCAGCTATATAATTTTTAATATTAATGGTGCTTAAGAATTAAATAAACCACGAAACAATGAGTTAAATATTACTATAAAATATTAAGAAATCGGGAACATTTTAATTTAACTAATAATTACATATCTGTGTTATCTTTTTGAAACAACACTAATATTATATTATGGCTCAAAAATCGAAAAACGGAAATATTATTTGTAGAAATATAAAATATTTATATTCCCATAAGAAATATAAAAAATAAACTAAAAATCTTATAAAACAGATAAATCAAATAAATATTTTACAAATTAATAAGACACGGGAAATTGAAGAAACAACAGAAAGTAACGGAGCAGGTTTTCTGAAAATAACTATATTTGTATTGCGCATACTGTGTGATACGGTTTATCTTACAGTGATGCACTTGATGGAGATATGCTTGAAACATCAACTAACAATAAATGGCGAATGTTTGCTGTATGTACGTTTATATGTACAGTTGTTTGTCAGAGTCGCACCGCAGTTATCCTGCCGACGAATGGAACGCGTGCATATTAATTAATTCTAGCTCCAGCTTCCTAAGTGACGACCTAATTTCACACGGTTGCCCGAATACAGGAAGGTCTGGGGTAAACTACGTTCCGGCGAGTTTGGCGCGATTCTTGCGCCGGGAATTGGGATTTAGTGGGTGTACCTAACGTGATTAGCCGATCGGCGCGTTTCACGCGTGTGCCGTTCGCATCGGACGGGCAGACTTTGATCCGATAATCCGCTTATTTTGCAAAGGGCCGACAATTTGGTAGTGAAAACATGCGGGGAGGAAGGAGGGGGAACATGCATATGCTGGAAAATGATGCGTCATCTCGGTATCGTTGAAATTGTGCCATAAACAACAATATTCATCATGCATAAGGATCGGTATCAGAGATAGATTTGCTTTCATCCAAGTTACAGTGCGAATAACTCCGTTCATGAATTCAATAAATTAACGAAGAGCGATTGTCAAAGGAAAGCGTTCTTTGCAAAAAATCTATAATTGAATAAATTTATCAAGAAATATTGCACGGCAATGTGAGATCTTGTATGAAAAATAATTTTACCAAATTTATGATTATGTTGAAAAATTATTATAATACGGTGTTTTCGTAATATCAATTATGCACGGCGCACGATTTCTTTGCGACTTTTAAAGCGATAGTTAAAATCGATTATGCACCCGCTATAAGGATGCGAAACATTTTGTTGCCTTTGAAATTCTAATGAACTTATGATACGGGGCAAGTTGAGTTCAATAGCATTATTTACGTTATGCTGATGTACGTAACACAGTATAGGCCATTAACGTCCTACTCTTCGACATTTTCTATGTAAAGTGCACCATTCTTCTGCTTTTAACAACTTATTTTCATTGATTTCATAAATCAAATTAAAATTTGTAAATATTTCAGATTTTAATTAGGTATATAACACACGTTTCCCTTCATATTTGTGCGATATATTTCTCCTTTGCTGTCAGATCTTACGTAGGAAACGTCAAACTCGACTCCGATATCTTGGTTAATTATTTCTAGCAGCGGAACGGAAGAACGTCACTGTCAGAACACAGAATAAACGGGAATACGGGATCTCAGCGTTCTGTAGTTTACCCGATGATTCGTAGCGATGTGATACAAACGAAAGATATAATTAGAAACGAAACGTCGACGGATGTGATGAAAAACGTTTGTCGAAGCGGCAGGAAATAATCATCCTTTTAAATTAAAAGAAGTAATTAAAATCATGATTCGCATGCATTCGTTGAAGAATCGAAGTAGTTGCGAATGTTGGGATAACAAAGTTTTGAATCTCATCGTGCTGATCGCAGGATATGAAATAAAATTTTATCGTAGCTTTCATTATATGAGACGAGCTAGCTAGCTTGGTAATTGATAATTATATATGTAGAATATTTTAATTATAGCTTTGCTAAAAGATAAGTGTAGATAAATGAATCGCGTGTTAAATGCAATGTTTGAACAAAGATAGTAATTGTGTTTCTTTTATTCATAGGCGCTTAAATATATGTTTATTATTCTGTGTTGAATATTAATTATTACGAAAAAAAAATTTTCTAAAAACATTTCAAAATTAACTGCAGTTATAAATTATAATAATTTATGACGTTATAATAAATAATAATAATAATAATAATAATAATATAATAAATAATAATAATATAATAAATAATAATAATATAATAATTTTGCTTTTTAACTTTATGGAAAAGTTTGTATAAAAAATAAATATTTAGTAAGTACATTTTCAAAGGACAGTGGAATTAATGAATCATAGAAAATTAATCATCTATATATATAGAGAGAGATCTCAAACAGCCTTTAGAATTTGCTCTAAAATGTAGCGGACGTAGTATTCACGCCGAAGTACATTAAAACTTGTTGAGTCATCAAATCCTATAATGAAGTTTACGGAGTTTTCATTGTTAAATTGATTAATGAATAAAATTCCGAAATCCTTTCCGAATTGGAAGTTTCAAACATATTTTAGCTTAATGGTCTTTAATACTATCTTGACATTAATAATTTAAAAATAATTAAAAAGAAGTTTTAAAAAAGATAATTGTTTGAGGAATAATTTTCTCATTACAACTCTATAACAAATCTATAAGATAAATCATCAAATAATATTTATGTATAAGATTTATTAATATATTTTGTCATATTTTTTGTGCTATTCTTGATTCAACATAATTATATAGATCTCCGGAATAAAATAATAGAATAAGGTTATGTCAAGAAATATTATGTAAAGGAGTATTTCAGAGCTGACATCAAGCACAGGAATATTAGAACAATATTTTATCAGAGTACATGCGCTGAGAAGAAACGCCGCTGGCACGGACCATAATATATTATGAATAGCCTGCACAAAGTATATAAGAGCTTTATCAGCTATTCAGCAAAAAATTCATCTTAACGGCAAGCGTATCCTCCACAAATGGCGGATTTACCGAAGCGGATGGATGATAAATTCTTGCCTGTGTCGTCATCGAAATGCCGCGGTTCTCGCGACGCAGGCGTTTCAAACTTTAATGAGGTGACGAAAGAATTTCTCGAATAAAACGGTACGACGAACAAAGATGGATTTATGTCGCGAATGGAACGTCGACAGGTGAAGTTAAACTTTGTCGGCATTTCTGATGGAATTCCTATCAAACTTGCGAAACCTAATACCACCGTTAATGGTTAAAAAGTTACAAAACGATAGTAAAAATCTCAAACAGATGCTCAGCGGCACATTAAGATACGATAATAGCTTTAGAAGAGAAAAAGATAAAAGAAAGAGAAAGAAATCCAAGGTGCTTACTTATTTTTTACTTTCCATCTAAAATGAAGATTTATTTACTATGTGTTTTCGATGAAAAAAAATGTTCTCAATATGATATTTTTGAGAATTTTTATAATGCGCGCGCACACACCAAAGAAATCTCGTAATAATTTTCTCCGTAGCGAAGCATTATGGAATGGTCTTCTTTGTCGCGTACGTGACAATTCTGTTTCTATGAACGAAGGAAGCAAGCGCATTCTGAAATATCTTTCGCGACAATTCATAACGCGATTATGAGCCAAGCCTGACAATTTCTGGAAAGCATCAACGCGTTAGAACGCGCTTTCGCTCGCAGTGGAAATCCAACCAACGAGACTTAGTAGAAATATCCGCTATCGCATTAATTTATTATCGCAGATGGATCGGCGCTGTATTGTGAAAACGATAAAGGATGCGGATTTATAATGAGATCGCTTCGCCGATTAATAAAGCGGTACTTCGTTTGCGGTTCTCCGACGAACATCCGCTCGTTTACGGATGCGATTGCGAAAGGAATATCGCTGGCGACGGACGCAAAAGGAAGCTAAAGTTTACCGCAATTCCGCGGCTCAGCACCGTAAATCCAACGTAGTGAAAGAGACGATCACGGAGTTATATATAGCGCTGTCCCCTTTGAGCCTTTTCGGCAGCAAGGGTGATAAATTCTGCTCTTTTGCTCGATAACGCTTCTTTATTTCGAAGCCACTTCATGCTCAAAAAAGCTCTTTCCCGTATTTTTATGCGTGTTTTTACATTTTTACATTTTCTTTTCTAACAATTTTTGATTTAACAAATTGTTGACTCGGTAAATTTACTTTGCGTTCTGTCTCATACATTTTATCATACCTTTTAATTCGAAGCTTAAAGCTGCGTAAAATATATATTTGCTGATGACAAAGTTAATTCAATTTATAAATGTTCACTCATATTAAAGTATTGTATAATAAATAAAAAGAAATTGTCTTTGATATCGTAATTTGCGTTCTCCATAACACTTTGTAATAATACTTTGTCGGCCAAAACGAAGAAATATCTTGTGCACAACTGCTGTCCGTTTGTGATTTTCCGTACTCGAGATTTTAAAAGAAACTTTTTATAAGAGAAGTTTTTCCCTTCGATGTAAATTTCAATGCAAAATTTATGCAAATGCATGCAAACATCTAAATGCATTAATAGTGCCGCAAAGAAATTTAATGTTTGGCGAAATGGCATTCCAGTCTTAGTTCGGTGCTTTAGTTTAATTATTCGTCCGTCTTTATGCATTTATTTGCGAACGCTGGAAACTGCACCATATCTTCCTGTACGACTAGCAATAGCTTTCGGAAGCTAAAGTTCCGTGGTAGGTAAAGTGCATGCGAAATAACCTTACCTCCTCCCAGACGAGCTGCTTACTAACTCCCGGTCGAAGATTCATAATTTTCAACTCCGCCGCCTTTAACACACCGTCTTGAGTGAACTCGACGTTCGGCTTTCCCTGATCACCTTCAACGGAGACGTTCTTCAAATACCTAAAGAGAATAAGGAATGTGTGTTATAATACATAAAGTCAAAAAACTGAGAGTATATATTTCATAAGAATTATAATTGAAAATACATATTATTCAAAGGCATCAGATAATATAATGTCAATATTTAAAATATCAAATCGTGGAATCAACTCTTGTGGCAAGAGAATAATTATATTCCTGTTTTATAAAATTCTGCAAATTTGCTGTATTAAAGAAAAATCTTCCATAACGAAATTACTCGGACGGAAATTCCGCGAGTCAGAATATTATGCGTGTTTATTCAACAAATACATCTATCTTCATTTCGAAAAATTATGCGAAATTACTTGAAAAATAGATCCCCAGTGCTCCATCGTGATTCACCGGCACCCTCGCAACTCAGCTGTGTGTTCAAACTACGATTTGCATTTTTTGGGTCGTTGACGAAGTCCTCGACACCGTAAGCGTAGACCTTGATTGCCGTTGTAATCTCGCTTACCAAGCTCTCGCTACTTGTATCGAAATGCACGCCTGCAAGAGGAAAAAAAAAGCATTGAAGCGGGTTCGTTAAAGCGATTTCATTACCGGTGGGATTTATGTTGGCTCGCAGGATGATGATCGATTCAATCGTACCAGCGCATAAAGGCAGAGATTTTCAGTATTTTTCACCTTCCTCCGACGATGGTAATCGGATGGAAACGAACGACCAACCGAGCGAGCTTGTAAATAATTCACGAGACACGGATTCTATTTCTCAATATAGAGCTTATTGCTCGGCCTCTTTGATACTAGCGGCCTCGCGCTTGTGGACGTTTACAGAAATTGGATTTTTGCAGTAACTGGGTTCCAACTTGTTCTGGCTTTTGCTTATTCACTTCTAAATAAAGTCGCGGTTCTGTATTAAATATATCTGTCTAAGAAAGGCATGTATCGCATGCCAACAACAAAATATAATTTTGACTTCAAAATAGAATGTATTTGGAAATTTTTATTCTTTATAAACTTTTAATTCTGGACATCAAATATTAAATAATTCGCGTCATTCAAATAAAAAAAAAAAAAGGAAAAATGTATTTTGTAGATATAACGCAATACAAAAGACAAAAAAAATAGGTAACAATTTTTTTTCAATTTCACAATAAATTTTTTCGCGGAAAGCCCAATTGTCATCGTCGATTTTATTTCGCTCTCGAATGTTCGTTTGCCAACTGTCGCTTCTCATATTCGAAGTATATATTTCTTTTTGCCCAGAATTTTCACGAAAAATTTGCACGTGGCAAGACGTTTCATTCGACCAGATTTTCATGCGATATAGTGTGCCAACCATATTTCCATGAATATCGAAAGTGCCAGCGGATGTGAGACGCGAGGATAAATCGATGTATTGCAAGGCCGAGAAATGTCGGCCATTCATGCAACAATTGTCGTGTCTTCTGCTTTCTGTTCGACAACGTAAAAGTCAAATCAATAAAATTTATTTGCATTGTACAAGCATATTTTTAGATGTGATATTTATTGATCGAGGATTCAACGAGAAATTCGTACAAAAAAGAATATCTTAAATGTATCGTTGCACGCGCGCGCGCAATTACCAATTTCGTGAAAACAGCTGGTGAAATGATTTTTTGATTAACTTTTCAACACTTTTTTACATCATCTAAAATAAGCGTAGCTCTAAAAAGTGAACAATGTGCTCGTATAACATCGAGAACAAGCATTCAATGTTTGCAAGCAACGTTTTCTCTGCTCGACATGTGGCATTCATATTTAAAAACGCAAGGTGTTTGCATTCTATATAGCACGAGTTTACCATGTTAAAGTTTTAGCTCAGAGAAATTCAGACGTGAGAGATTCAACTCAAGTTATGTTATTCCATATGGTTCACTGGATGGAATTCGACGAATTTATTTTCCCCTCAAGGATATTCTTGGAAAAATCTTGAGGAAGAAATCAATTTTCTGTTTCCACGATTCTGGTCACGGTGTGAATAACTCTTTCGTCTATCCGAAAAGCTATGTATTTTTCCTGATAAAAGGCATATCCGGAATGTTAACGCATGCATAAACGATGTAAATATTCTCGAATTCACCGCGATGTCTACGTATTCAAAAGAGCTAGCACAAAATAATAAATAAATTTCGAATAAAATCAACGTCAATGATCAACAAAAATTGCTTTTCTCTCGCTGCGAGCGCATACACTGGATTTTATTTTAAATTATAAGTTCAATCATAAAATTAGTTACAAAAATAGCCAAATTGATATGCGGTTAACAATATCATACATTGAAAATATTGTTGCAACAAATGTAACTCGATAAAATTATTAATATCCTTAAAATTTGTGAATATATTTTAGTCAGTGTTCTACAAATTTGTATAATTAATATCAAAATTAAGAGAGGTAGTGGAGAAGATTTTGCAATGTGTAATTTTATAAATACTCGTTGCAGCAAATTTTCATTCAAATTAAAACAATTTAGCTAAAATTGGTTGAACCGTGAATATCTATGCAATAAATGTAAAACATAGTTTATATTAATTTGGCAGAGCAAGATAGCGTCCGTGTACTCGGAGCGATATTTCGCATTTCTATGAATCTACGCTTCCAGCAACCACAAACACGCGAAATTATATGAATAATTTCGTTACTCACCTAACATTCCGACTGGAAACTGGGCGGGTGTCTGCAGATTCTCAATAACGCTCTGCGTGACAACCCACACGTAATTTTCGCCGGTAATTTTGTAGTCTCTGGCATGTTTTAAGATGTTTGTAGCTTCGTCTCTGGTCGAGTACAGTAGCATCACACGAGACTCGCTGTTGACCAGTTCCTGCAGATCGTGCGGTTGAGTGACCAGAACGGCGTTCAGTATAGTGAACTTGAATGTGTCCTGCATGTCGGAGATTCTCTCCCTGACCGCCTGTATGAAGTCGTCGTGACCAGCTATTTGCGAGGTGACTATGCTAAACTGATGCCACTTGTACCTCTCCAGGATACTCAGCATCGCCGCGGTCTGATGTTCCAGTGACGGCGCCAGCTGCAGCTGCAGGCTACTCTGCGATGCTCGCTGCAAACCAAACGCGGGATTTTTACTCGTCATGTGTTTTAAATGTCGACGAAACAGGTGGTCCGACTTTAATTTTAGCTTTAAGTTATAAAAAATTACGGCCAGAACAAACAGGTAAAATTGTGTTATTTAACCGCGCGTTTAATCTCGCGTATTTCAACGTAAGTTAAGAAATTCTTTTAGCGTTGTAAAAAATAAATTTTATCTGCGAGCGCACACAGATATTTTTCGCATGCCAGAGGTATGAGTTTGTAAATTCTTCTCCTTTTTAATTTTTACTTCTGACTCACCCTCTCGAGACCAGAATTATCGGCGTTCCATGCGATCACAGGAATTCCTAGGTAGCCGGCCAATTGAAGAAAGTATTGAGCACTGGCCGTACTGCGTCCGTATTGCTCGTAATTCGTAAGGTATAAGATGGCCGATACGTTCACCGAAAGAAACTCCTTGCAAATCGAGTCTAAGATCGCTGAAACACAAATTATTTTATTATAGATAATAATTCTACTTTAACAAATAGACGCAATAAATAAATATCTAAAATTTTAACTCGTATAAAAATTTTCAAAAATATTTAATTTTGTAGTTTAATATACAATACATTAATATATAATTTTCAGTTATTTCCAAAAATTAAAATTGTATGTATTAATAGAAATAACTTTATATACGCTCATTTTTCCCAATTTTACTCCTACAACCTCACATTTTTATATTTGACCAATAAAAGTAAGTGATTATTGGTAAACAACGGACAATTATTGCGCTTTATGAATCATGACAATGCAGTCAATCAAACGGATCTTTATTTCATTAAAGCAATTAAACGCTGAATGCATTATCGTTCAGCCGCGGGCAAAAGCGGTACGTGTAGTTTTAGTTTTTTACAATGCTCGCCCCAGCCGTGCCGGTATTATTCTTTCCTTTTAGCTCTGTTAAATTTATTTCCGCATCTTTATCAGGCGCACACCCATTTTTCGAACAGTGGAAAGCAAAACGACGACAGACCGTGCACGGATCGTGCTATTCCGACCAGCAATGTAGTCCGACCTGCCTCACGCAGCGACACGCTTGGCCGACTAACCCCTTTCTCGCGTACTCTATTGTTTCTAGATGCGGGATAACTTGAAATTTTGATTTAACTGATTTTCACTTCGTCACGCGGGATTTGTTCTATTTGATTTATCCAAACAGATCTGCAGAAGTTGAATGAAAATTTTCAAAAGCACTTAAGCAAACAACAATGCTTTTGATTGTATTTTGGAATCCTTTATTCTCAAAAAAATGTCAAATTCTTTATTATTTTTAATTCAAAACTAGCATTAATTTTTTATTTTAAGCAGAAATTCGTATTAAACACAATAAATCTGGTATTTATATTGAAATTATTGATCCTGCAATACGGTCCTCTGCTTTGGTACGGTCCATTTCGAAACGTATAAAATGCAACATTTATATCAAATTTTACGGAAATATACAAAAAAATAAACTCCGGTAAGTACAAACAAATACTAAACTGTTTGCTGAAACAGATTAAAGTTATGTATACACCGGAGTTTCAAGCTCTGATTTCAATAGCACAGTGACAAACTAAAATTTTGTAATCAACGAAACGTCCATACATTAACAATAAGCCTGTTTGTTGACAGCGGTTCGAAATTATTTTGCTTTTATGAGAATCGTGCAATTTAAGTGACGTAATCTTCACGCCTGATACCTGCACATTCAATTTGCCAGTGAAAATGTACTCTAGTCTCGAATGATATAACGTTGTTTCATGAAATATGAGCGCTCGCCCCTTCTCCTCCTCCTCCTCCTCCCCCCTTCACACTCTCTATTAAATACCCTACAGAAAATCAATCGCCGTGAAAGAGCTGACTGATCTCAACCGATGTCCGATACAGTCTTTAACGACCACTTCCAATTTTGAAATATCATCTATGGAGTTGTGATTCGGACATCGGTGATTTTTAGATATAAACACGCACATACATATTCATTTAAAAATTGTTAAATTTTTTGGAATAGTTGTAAATACATGAATAAAAATTTCATTGAGATTTTCTCGATAAACTTGATTAAAATGTCGAATAAAAATTAATGATTAATATAGATAATTAAAATATACATAATAATAATTTCATTTTTTATACCAATATCGTGAGATTACGTAATTAATTAATGTGACTTGTAATATAACTACATCAGCATTAGTAAGCAGCATTATTTCAGTATAATGTTAGCGGTTTATTATTCCCAAAGCCGTAACATAATGAACTAATGTTCATAAAGTCTGACATAAAAAAATAGTAAAAAAGATCAAATTGACTACATTGGCATATAATATTATTAATATACGTGATTTATTATTATTTTATCTTTGAAAAATGAAAAGTTGGGTGTGATATTTCTTTGGAGAAAATAACGTTGCCTTTTGGAAAATATGCTCCTACGCGTGGCTCATATGTTGCTATCCACGGAAGCCGCATATTTTGAATCATCACACTAAATTCATATACGTGGCTTCATTTCTCTACACACGTACGTTACACTATGTTTCGAATTAATCAAAATGTAGCATGAATGTAGCAACTAAATCTGTATTAAGGAACGACAAATCAATTAAAGTCCTTTGACCAGAAACTACTTTGTCCGTTCCTGGAATGGATTATAGTCGAGTACCTATGTCGACTATATGTTCGTGATTAGTTAGATCCTACGTACAATAGAGAAAATATTAAATATTAGAAATAGGAAATTTATATTATTTTATTTCAAAACAAGAAAATAAAATGGATTAATGTATCATGAATTAGGAAATAAGAATTAGAACTAATTAATCCGTTTTGTTCTCGTGTTTGAAGTAAAATAATTCCAAATTGCTCTTCCTAATATTTAATATTTATTCTTATTCCTAATATTTTCTCTATTGTTCTTTAGGGCCTTAATGCTCGGGGTATATAGTCTATTAAAACAATTCTTCGACAAATATAGCCAACCACTCGATGCGATAACGCCTTTGGCGATGCTTCTCAGGTAGTATTATATTATTAAAAAATTGTATTTTTAATACAAGCGGATTAATTCAAGCGGATTATAAGATTGAAGTTGTTTATTATGTATTTTAGTCGTGATGGAATTGCGTTCTTATTTATAAGCGGCACTTCTATTATTTTTATCTTAAATTTCTAGTTTCAACACTTTCTTATACATTATATTAGGTTTAATTATGATAAAAATTTTTTTATAACACTACCTTTATATCGAAATCTGTCAATTATACTACAATCCATATTTGAAAACGATAAAGTCTAAAGTGAACGACGGTCTCGGCGATTTAGAACCGCTTATTTTAAACTCTCTCGTCTGTTTACTCTCATCTCGCATTATTAACAAGTAGATTATTTATGGCTTGTTGGTGTTTGGTCTACACCGATAAATGGGTTATTTACGACTTTGCATGTTTCGTGAGAATTAATAATTCCTAATGGGTTTTCGCATATAGCAGCAGATGACATTTAAATTGAATGTGTGGCAGTGGCAAATGTGGCCGCTACTCGTTTCATGCGACAAATGTCATATTAATGTCTGGTTTTATTCAATTCCATAATAGCCGCATCATTTTCTACGCCATTAAATCTTTTTCTCTTGCTATGGATTAGAAAATATTTCGTCATCAAAACTATTAATGTATATAATAATAAAATATCCATGTAATTTAAAGCAGTTTATTAATCAGTAATAATATCAACGTAAATTTTCTCGATTACCGCAATTGAAAGTGTAATTTATCGATTCGGAAGTGTAAAATCAATTTCTTTGGCACAACTACATTTGCCACATTATTCTGAACATGACATTTCCGAACAACTTAACACGCCTAAGTTGTCAATAATAATCGGAACGCAGCTACATGAGCCAGAAATCGGTCGCATTTGTTCCGGCCAATAATTGTCGATACTAATAATGACAATCCTGACAAATCGAGGATTCCGCAAAATTAGCCACAAAGATATTTCGCCAGTAATTATAATATTGGTAATGATTACACTACGGGGACGTTGGCTTGGGAACGCTACCTTGGTTGCTGCGGCTCAACGTTTATACGTCGATAATCGGCTTAACCGCGTATTAATTAATTAGCCAATTTTGAACACATGGAACAAGCTTCTGTAGTTCTATAATCAAAGTATACAAAAGTTTACTTTTATCTACCAGAGTAAATATGAGTATATAAAAATATATCAAAAAGAATCTGTTCTCTTCTGGCTATCTACACAGACATGCCTACTACTGATCACGTCTGACCACGCACTGTCTCATTCTACTAAATGATAAATTTTCTGTATTTGCACGCAATCTTCTATTAAGTCAGTATCTAATTTCGGTCGTATATCACTATGATTGAAGAAAGTGTGCCTTTTTGATTCGTTCTGGTTTGGTTCGCGGTGATAATTCATATCTGAGGGAATTGCGGAAAGATTGAGCGCGATTAAGTGCGTGCCAAGAAACAATTGTAGTACTTGGCACTGTTAACGTGCTGTAAAATCATTTTAACACACGACTAGTGGAATTTAACGAGACAATGAAATATCGGAAATAGTGTAAGAACTTTTTTATGCGTTTAGTCAATGTTTTTTTAATAAAAAGAAAAATGTTTTGCTACGCGACATATTCATTGTTAAAATTATTTAATGTCTACAAAATTTCAGATTATTAATATCTTCTTTTCCTCTTTCAAGTTACAGTATGATAATAACAATAATAATAATATGGAAAATTTGTGTGGAATTAAATATTGCTTTTAAGATAACAATTGTATTGTAAAATAAGCGAGTTAACTTATGTAATTAGGTTAATGGAAATATTATGTAATGTAATACCATAACGTGTGAACGCGTTCTGAAAGGCCGTATTTGCATACGTTGCTATTTAATTATTCTGTTGCGGTCACTCGAGCATTTTTTTATACAAATTTAATATGTGGCAGTCAGTTTATCGTTGGTCGTAAATTCTGAAGTTTTTACATAATTAAAATACGTCCAAGGAAGATTCGGCGCCTCATGCCACGATGAAATCCGAACGGTTAATGCGCGACGTCATGTTTTTCAAACTTTCTTGCTGTAAAGTACAAATTGACGATGGAAGTTTAATTGAATGCACTGAACGCGCGTCCTAAGTAAATATATTAGTCTTGAAGCTTCCGCACGTGGCGTTTTCGAAACTAATGAAAGTTGATCACAGTTAAACAACACGAGCTGAATCGATAATTACTTAATCGATAATCCTAGTTATTTAAACTTATTGTAATTTAAATATGTCTCTCAAATTAATCACCATCACTGATGTAGAATAATTTGATCATTTATTTGCTGTCGTTAATGTTCTTTTTAAAGAATTTCTTTAGAAATAGATTGGAATTGCATTTTAATTTATTTCAAATACATTGAAATATTGTGATAAATTGATTAACCAGACCGATTGCTTTTTACATTATTGGATAACAATCATTTTAAGAAAAGAAAAATAAACCGCAATGAAAATCTAATCACGTACAACGAATATATTCGGTGCAATTTTTAGAAAACGCTGCAGAAATTGCTCCATGACTGTTCAAGTATTAATAATGTGATTGTTTCTTGTCATGCTACCTTTCTTCCATATCAGCTGGAAGAAGGTGAATTAAAGTTCACCGCGTCGTTGGTTACCTTAAAGTTGTACGATCGCAATTGCTTTGTAAACATTACGATTGGAACAGCTAGCGTGCTCTCCAAATATAAGATGGGGAAGGAAATTTCCGTTGTGAGAATCATATACCGGGTGGTAGGAAACACACCGATATCGGCTCTTCGCTGTCGTCACGGACGTGTGGGTTAAGCTTGAAATATTGGCTCCCCGGGACATCTTTCAGTTGTGAGAGAAACGCATCGCGCCAATGTTAATTCCGACAGATCGTACATCACCCACACGAGGAATAGCGCACCGAGAAATATTTCCCGCGGCGAAATCTTCCCGGCCAATGTTGTCAGAGGGGAAATTACGAGAGAATCCGCGCGCAGTGTTTGCTCGACAATGTTCGCACAACGCGAACAGACTTCAAACACTACCGAATAATGGAAAGAAATATTGCGACAACAGCAGCGAAAGCAATCTTATTTCTAAATTTATTATTATTGTTGAAGCTTCGGAAAACACTGATGTAGAAGTGCATCGCTTAAAATCTGTTTATCAAAAATACGTATGTATTGTGCTGCAAATGTTGCCACCGTATTATTCAGTTTTCGCGTTATTACCCTGCCATGTTGTGTTGCCGATATTAATGAGAAGCTATGGTGATAAGAACCTAAGTTTAGCGTCGCATTGGTGTACACCTTATTACCTCGCAATGTCGCCCATTATATACGCAAAGCAAGCAGCTGTTTCACCTCGCGCGCGGCGGTTTATTTACCTGTTAAAGCCATTAGGCTTCACCAAGTCGATGTCAGTGCACTAATATTTATCTTTTAGATTTGTATAAATCTTTTAATCTCAACCTCACATCAATTAAGAAAATATAATATTAAACATAATAAAGTAAAATTACGAGTAAAAATGAAAATGGAGAGGTATATTTATGCCATCAAGAGATATAATCCTGTCAATCGTTTCTAAATTATATCATTATCGTATAATTTTACTCGATATTCGCCGAGAGATCATAAAGCATTAATATTAATCATCCTACAACGAAATAAACGCAATTTCCTCGAGATTCAATCAGTCGCGAAAATATTTACCTGTTGGACTCGGCGTAAGCTTCATCATAGTAACTCTGACCTGCTGCGGGCTGAAATCGTATTTGTCCAGAAATGAGTATCTGGTCTGGCCCTTGGTCCTGGCATGACCTTTGTGTAGATTGCTGACGGCTCTATTGATAGCCTTTGTGTACTCTCGCACGCTGAAACTGGTATGCGGCACTATCAGACCGACAGTGAGCTTTGACAGCGAGGTGTTACTGCTGCCTTTGATTGAATCTTGACTGATTGGTGTTCTCAAACCGCCGCTGGTTGAGACGACGAGCGTGCCCACCGTCAAAAGAATGCACAAAACATACATTTTCTTTTTCTTCCGAGTGACAAACTTGGTTCTTTCTTCTCTTCAGTTTTTCTTGCTTCTAATTTTAAAAAATTTTGATGCCATTTTCTTTGCAGGGAAACATTCACTTCCTCATTTTAGAGGTAATCAGGTACATTGTCATAAACAAGATAACGAACTCACAGTCTGGATTGATTACAGATAATCGATGCACTCTTTGTTCCACTCTTGATAACCATAGTTATCACGATGCATTTTTTTCCGTACTCTCGTCATTGTCACCGACAATCTTTATCTTGCGCACACTTTTGCTTGCCGGACTTCTTTGTAGATTTTATTTAATTGCGTGATAATTATCGCCCAAGTATATTTATATTTATTTAAAATTTAATTGATGTACACAGCACAGAAAACACATATCACAATGAGATAAGACACTTTAACATCTTTTTTTCAACGGTATTTATACTATTATCTCTGACATCGAAAACTTTAAATATATACTTCTCATTTGTTTTGGGTTAAACACGATAATATATTAGATTTTAGAGAAGGAAGACGAAATTTGATTCAACCAGTAAAGATACTTTATAGACACGAAGATTGAAAAATTTGTAAAGTATCTGAGAAATGTTCATCAGGTCGCTGTTGCTTAAGAAGATGCTGAAAGATAAGATGAGATTTTGCTTCAATGCGGATAATCCGTAATCGCAAGTCAAGTCTCGATTATATTACGGTTAAACTTTAGTTATTACTTACGTTTTTGGGTTCTTTAAGCGTTTAAATACCTAAGTTCTTATGTGTCCAGGCTCCATAGGATTTTATGCGCTTAAATACTTAGATGCTTTAGTAAATGGATTCGAAAATCCTTTAATCCTTAGATATATAGATACCAAGGTACGCAGTATTTAATTCCATTATTTAATTATCCTTCTCCGCTTTCGTTCTCAACACTCGTGTGCCTCATTTCGCTCAATCAAAGATATATAATAACAAAGATGCAACAGATGTATACACAAATTAATATTAAATTGATATAATAGCACGGTATTAATAACACAAAACCTCCATAATATACTGAATGTGAAACTTCCCTTCCGCGTATATTCGTATTCGAGTTTGAAATCAAACATCGTATCACGTATTATTATTTGAGAATTCGACAGTGAGAATTCCCAACAATTTCTATTCACTGCTGCTTTCTTTGCCGAGCACCAGGAAAATTGGCCGGAAGCAATTACGACGTTTTCAATTAATCGGCTCGATAATTTCACGAGGATCTAGAGCGTCAGGACCGCGACTGAGCCAATTATTGAGATTTCCATCCGCTTGATGGAGAGCCGCCTTCCGCGGCGTGTAATACCGCATTAATTGGTAATTATGACGACATATAGCGCGTTTGCATTTGATTATCATACATGCATGTATTTGTTCCGTTCACTTCAAAAGTCATTATCAAGTCTTGCTTTCTAAGCGCCAACAAAATGCCTTTCAATACCTATAATGTATTGATCCTGATGTAAAGTCTTTATTATTGTTACGCTTATTATATTTTGATAAACTTCCTCTTTCTTGTTGTCTTTCAAAAATGTAAACATGTATGTAGAAGAAATACGACTAGAAAGAACAAATTTATAGACACATGTTTAGACGAAATCTTACATCAGGATCAGGATCTTTCTATCGTCCTGAACACGCTCGTTTATCAGGCTCACCGATATGATGTACGATAGAAATGTTTGCGAAAAGAAAGGTTGTAAATCTAAACAACAACGGGCAGTGAAGAATGCGAATACCCTATCACGAGTTCGTTTTTGTTCAGTTTTGCTTCGATATTTCTATCATCTGTCGCGTAGAATGCTGTGTGCAAGTCAATGGAAATCTATCATGTAGTGCAGTATAGAAGTTAATAGAAATCGAATTCGGTTGCATTCACTATTGCATTTTGTCATCCATGCAAGCAACGTTTTTCCACTCTCTGCTTTCTATTATAAGATTTAGAGGAAAACGCGCGTAAGAAAGCGAGAAAAACCGGACCGGTTTGATCGGATTTATGGAAATTGTACTATCCACGAAGCACAGCAACGGTAAACGGAAAATTTGCATTACGGTATACTCACCACGAAACAGCGCATTTTATGATAGCGACGCGAACAAAATATCGAGTTTAACAGATCCATTATTATTGCATGACATGAGCATTTTTGCATGCCGGACGCGCAAATATTTTTACATAACATTTCATGAAATTTTATTCCATGGCATAATTTTCGTCATTTTCAATAAATAGCGCAATTATACGTTAAGGCATTTTTATAAAAAATAAAAAAAAAATATTTATTAAATCTACATTTTGCATTTAGCTGTTTTGTAAAGTTGTTATAATATTTAATAAAACAATGCTACGTAAATATTTAAAACGCAAATCTATAGAAATTAAAAGGAAAGTACATTATATCATCAAGTTGCATAAAGTTGACTCTTCGTCACATATCCAATTAAATATTGCAACATCAAACAGTGTAAAGTGGAGTGGCAACTATCAAATCACGTACAACTAATCCATTGCAAACTCTCTCGGTCGCCTAAACGTGTTCTGAAACGCGTTACTCGTGACAAGTTAAACTAATTTTATAAGGGTGATAAACGAGATCACGCGTGATAAACAAACCTACGCTCATTCCGCGACAGGAAATCGTCGTTAATGTGAGGAGACACCCGTAGAATTCTGAGGTTTCTGAACGTGTTTCTCGTAAACTCGAAGTTACACCGTCACTCGTAGAATTACCGATGAAAACCGATGCCCAAGTTTAACAAGAGAGTCGCGTCGGTTTTGGTCAAGCCCTGATTTCGGAAAGTTCTTTCGAAGGATCGCGATGCGGAATTCTGCAACCGACAACTATCTACAACAAACTTTGAGTTTCAAATAATATCGTATTCGATCGAGACATATTGAATTACAATGGTGATCTTACGTGCATGACGTTAAAAAAATTGCAATTATACAAACCATTAGGAAATAATACCTTTAATTAAAGTCTTAATTCAGCGTCGTATTAAAAAAAAATTTTAAACATGCCAACAGAAACGCAACAAACTTAATACAAACTAAAATAATTATTAGAATTTTTTTATAAGTAATATTTAAAACATAAACAAAGTAATATATATTCCGCAACCGACAACTATCTACAACAACCTTTGAGTTTCAAATAATATCGTATTCGATCGAGACATATTGAAAGATAAATAAATGTTACAAATCTTATATTATATTGTATTATATTTGCGTTGAGATATGCTCAAGATATACACAATTGTCACGATAATCTCATGTTCGATGTCACGAATTTTCCTGGCTTGTGAAACACAATTTCTTTAGGATAGATCTTGGATCTACCTGCGGCAGAGAAAAGTGTCGATAACTCAATTCGCGAGAACATATTTTCAGGCTTGATCTTATTGACAAAGCTTGGTCAATGTTTTAGCTTTTTATCGAAAATGTCAATAAAAGCAACCTTGTTAGTAAAACAAATAAGTGTTCGCCAACAGAAAATTTGTAAATAATTTTACATTTGCCGATAAAGTTTACTGGGACATTTTGGAAACACTAAAAAATAGAACTATAAAGATGGATAGAAATGCCATAGTTAGAGATATTAGCGCTAAATATTCTTCTTAACAATTACATTCTTTTTTAACAAGCCGTTTAGATAAAATAAAAGTTCATGACAGACATCTCGCTTTAAATGGCTTCAACGACAGATATCTGTAATTTCCGACAGATTCAAGATATCTCAATACTGCCAAGGTTACTCGGAGATGTATCGAATTAGCGCTATTTATAGCAAGAGGAAATCGGCGATAATGGGATTCACGGAAATATCCGGATGCTGTTATCCGGCAAAATCTCGACGGTGTCAACCTACACCAGCTATTTCACATTTCGACACACTGTCAGAATTACTGATAGAAATGGGACTTCAAGCGAACGGAAATAGCAGGATACAGATTGAAGACGAACTCATCGTCATTAATGGTGCGCGCAGATACGCACGACAGCATCCCTTAATATTCTCGCGCCGTAACGGAATTTTCAATTATACTTAGATATAGATAATCTCCTTCGTTGATGCAGTTCACGAATGTACAATGAATATAAGAAAAAATCACGAGTCTCCGATTCTAGAACGAATAAAAAATAAAATTGTAGCACGTATTATGTAATTGCATGATAAAATAATATTTTATGTTTTTATTCAAGATATTATTTTCTGCTATATTTAATTTTTTGTAGAAAAAAACAATGCCGAATGTCAAGTGATTGTAGCTGGGAATATCAATAAATTAAATTTTTAAACTTCTATTATAATACTACAAGAAATTTTCGTACAATTTCAGATATAACATTCTCATTTACACGGTAAGTTACACAATAAATGGAATTCTCTTGGAGAATATTTGTTGTGTAAGGTACAAGACGAGTAAATGAAACAAAGAAAACGATTAAGACCGTGAAACTACAAAAGCTCCCTGCGAGACTCATCTTTGCCGTTTCCTACAAAATTAAAAGAATAAAAATCATATTGCTCTGATAATTGAATACATCACGTTGTTCCACTATTGTCATTCATCGGAAACAATATTTAATTTCGTAACAATAAAAAGTAAGTTGCTGCCTTTTGCTTCATGCCGACTCGTGCGACAAAATGAAATGAGAAAAAGGGAAATCGAACCGCGAGATTACAGGGAATTGAAAGGATGGGTACGGTTCAAGGAGTATTATTGAAAAATCTTAAAGTTAGATAGGATACCTAGCGGCAAAAATTACAGTAACATTCCGTTGGTGTTTTCTCTCAGAAAACCGAAAGTTTGGGGAAATAAATATTAAAAACAAATAATAATTTTCCTAAATAAAATAATGTTGCGCAAATAATCTAATTTGTTTATCAAATGTTGTGATATTTATTGTCATTTAATTATCATAAAGTTAAGAAAGAACAATTATTCTTCATTCTTGTAATATTTTGTACAATAAAGCATCTTAATAAAGAAGTTAAATTTTAATTTTTAAGAATAACAAAATAATTAAAAGAACGATTGCAATATCGCGTAGCAATACTAATAATTATAATGCATTGCGGAAATAATCTATATAAAATATTTTAATTAAAAATTAAAAAATTTAGATTTTTTTTTAATTGTTAGCCCAGCTCGACAATTAATGAAATATACAAATAAAATTTGCCACATCTTGTAATCCTGCAGAATACATCATTCTTTTTTCGTCATTAATATTTATCACCGTTATATTAATATTCATCTTCAACAATCATAGTAATCTCATTTGCAACATTCTGAATTGTTTTTTTCAATTACGGTTTTTCAAATATAAATGATCCCTGTTATTATTTTAACATCTGTGTAATTTTTAATTTTATTCCATCAATTTATTCATTTTATGAGGGCTTTTATTTTTCTGTTCATTTTAGTTTTCCATTTAATTATTACACTTTACCTGTATTTTTTATGGACAATAAAAAATATTTCTTTCGGATTAATAGTTAAATTTATATTAAACTAATTACATTTTAGAAAAATCGACAATAAATTAATTAATTAATGACTTAGACAAATCAATTTGTCTAATTTATAGAATAAAATTTTCTAATATCTTTTTATTGTAATATAATAATCATTTGCTTATTATTAAATTATAATTCTAATCATTAATTAATAATCATTAAATAATAATTAATAATTTTTGAAAAATAGTATGCTTAGCACAGGTAGTCGACAAATCGGTTACACTTTGGAGTGATTAGAATGTTGATCACGTAAGTTCGCAGACTGCTCAATTTTCACATTGAATTTCCAATATCGAAGCTGTTAAATTATTCTCGTTATGCTATTGAAATATTCGCATAACTTTCAATTTTGTCTTTCACGCACGAACTTCTCTACATCTTGAAATACAGAACGTTATTCTTCTTTCTATTATTTTAAAATTATATTACATTCTTAAAGTGCTCTCAATGATGAAATTAAATTCTAATTATAAGTTCGAACAAGTTCGTGTTATTCATTGTATTTGAAAACAATATAGATTTTTAATTAAAATTATAAGAAATTTAATTTTAATACAATAAGAAATTTAATAAATTGCTTTAGAAGATAAAGTGTGTCAAAAGGAATAAAATTATTATAATTAAAGACACACAGAAGTATATGTGCATATATTAAGCTTTCAGAAATACTAATTTTCAACTAATATTAAACTTTTAATACTGATCTATAAATATAAAAACTCTGCTTTTTTAAAATTTTATAACAAAAATTTTGTGTACTTTCCAATACCTTATTTGTGTTATACCAGCGTTGTTCTACAAAATTATATATTTTGAAGGAAGTAGATCAAGAATAATCCGCTTTCGTATAATAATTTTTATACTTCTGTGTGTCTTTAATTATAACCATTTTATTCCTTTTACTTTTGACACACTTTATCTTCTGAAGCAATTTATTAAATTTCTTATTCACGTGAAGTTCTTGCACTCTTAGCGGTTTTTTAAGTACACAGTCAAAAAAACTTTAATTCCATCATTCACGTCACTTCTTTGAACGCGATCTTTTACCTCAATTTTGTCCGTTCATCTCATTTTCCTCTTTTCTTTTGTCCAACGTGAAAAGTTAAAAATTCAATTTGATGGGCGTGAAGAACGTTTAAAGATCCGACAAAATAAACTAATTAAATTTCCATTCTCTGATTCACATCCAAACCGATTGCTGTGTGTGTAATTTATTTTTTTACATCTAATTTAAAGCTTTTGATGTTTTAATTCTTTGACTTTTCCGTTAGTGTATTTTAGAACAAAAGTAACGTGTACCTTTGTGTTTCGATTGTGAAAACAAAATTAGTTTCCATCAACGTGCCCCATCATAATAAAACGCGATTAATTAAGCGGAGAAACACTTTCAACACTTTTCAAAGTTATGTAAAAAACGTGGCTTCCCTTGCATTATACATAATTAAATAAATGTGATAATAAAATGTAAACAACACTGATGATTAGTTATAAAAATTGTGGTTAATTAAATACATACACACAAAATAATCTTTTTCTGTAGATTAAATTTTACTCAATTCGGATATATCCCATTTTTTCGTTGATATACATTACACAGACGATTAATGTAAATTGTTGAATAAAATTTTAAACAAATAAAACCATTTTTGCGTTTTACAAATATATCGCATATTGAAATATAATGTATAAAAAAAACTATTGTTAAACTTCATTGTTAAATTAATAACATAAGCACATAAGTTTTATACCAGTTTGCAGAAATAGAAACTAATACTGTAAGTAATCTTCTTTTATTTGCGCAATTCAAGCAGAAAAACAAGGCAAAGATCGATTTTCTCAATGTGTAGGCGAAATTTAGTGTAGGCGGTATCAACTTAGTTTCATCCCTTTGGCTTTGGCGAGCCCTTGGCTCGCTGATTCGATGTTGTTTGCGTCAATTTCCTTTTTTCCTCTTTTTTGTCTATTTTCTCTGACATGACTGGGCGCCTTATCTTTGCACTCTAACGTGTGAAATTAAATTCGATATAAATCAAGGGCGCGATGCGATACGGTTGACGAAGGGATGGGAATAAAATTGCTTTCTCGTCATTAGCGGTCGATATGCGTCCGCAAATGTTCAACTAGTTCACATTGATAGATCGTTATGCGCGGATTTCATTCCTAATGAGAATAATAGTTTCGCAAATGAAATTTGCGAGATTTTACTATGAATTCTATCGTATTCGAATCATGAGTACTCTTATAAGTATTCTTACAAAAATGCAATTTGACTTTTCGTTAATAATAGATTTTGCAATTCTAATAGTTTTTTTCTTGTAACATGTAAGGTAGCAATAAATAAGCGGATGTATAATTATTAATATACAAACATAAACAGAAAAATTATATTTGTCTTTTGCGTTCAAATATTTTTATATTTTCTTATTTATCCAAATGAGATAAATTTTAATATTTTAAATAAATCATTGAAAGAGAGATGATTTTCATAATAAAGCTTTTGTCAGCGGTAGAATGGCATTAAACGTACTTATGGTTATCGATAATTGCAACGTGCCTGAAATTATTACCAGCTTGAAATTGAAGCGGAATTATAGCTAGAATTATCATGGCTTGACTATCTGCTTATCGATGTGCTTCATGTGCGAAATTCAGCACGTAATACGTATCCACAAACCAAAACCACTGCATTTAAATGCATAATTATTCAATAAAGCATAAATAATATATAAGTATCGTATATGTATGGCATGTATCACGAAACTTTCTGACACATACAAACATAAATTAATTAGTAATTTTGTCTTAATGTGTATCTTTTTACTTCATGACTCCTTGTTGGAAAAGTAAAACGTATACATAAAAGTATCCGAGATAAAACAGTAAATAAATTGCAATAAATAAGATCTTCGATTTTGCTGAATTGCAATTTTTTATAAAATATTTTTTATCTGGTGTTAGTTGTATTGAATTATGATTTTAATTTTATAATTCTCGTATGTATTGGGTTGTCCAATAAGTTCGTGCCATTTTCTATTAAGGCATTATTTGTCACAACAGGTATTATCCATTACTGAGAAAGACGAATCTCCGACATCTCCTTCTCTACGAGTTTAATCGTGACTGTAATGCTACGCAAGCCGCTCGAAACATTAGTACTGTTTACGGACAAGGTTTTATTGCCGAGAGGACAGCTCGAAAATGGCAGACAAGGAGATATCGGAGATGTCGGAGATGTCGGAGATGTTCATCTTTGTCGACCTGCAGTTGATGGAACTATCAGCCCTACTGTAAAAAAAAACTATTAATAAACTAAAAATAAAAAATTCAATAATGAATCTAGAAGAGGAAAATAAGAGCTACAAAATGATATATAACATTCAGTGATAGATATATAACATTCAGTAATATCCGTTGTGACAAATGATGCCTTAATAAAAAACGGCGGGAACTTATTGGACAACCTAATATTTGACAGAAAATATTAATAACTTTATGTACAAAAATAACATAATTATAAGCAATAAAATATAAGCTTTAGATAAAAAAAATTTTTTATTTTATATTCTAGAATACATTATAAAAACACATAATATATATAATAAACAATTATACACATCTTTATAAGACGTAAAAATTGTTTATCGATATAAAAATACTTTTTTTTCTTAAGCATTGTCTATTATTGCACAGCACTATTCAATAATCAACAAATAATATTGAAATAAAATGTGGATTTATTTACCATCCAGGTGATTCATCCACTTGACTGTCAGAAATGGGCAATACGTGCTTCACGGTTAGAAAACACATATTTTTTTAAAAATATGTGTTCGAAAGGCACAAGGGTAGAATTGATGAAATGTGGACAAAGAAAAGTTTTGCTCGGACCGCCGTATATCATGTGAGGGTGACACGGTATAGAATTGTTTTTTTGATATTGGCCATACAAGTATTGCCTCTTGACAAACAAGGGACAATTGTGCTGTTAAGAAAAATATATTCTTTATATTTACATATGCTGACTATATACATACATATATACGATATATTTCGGCAATATATATGTGACGCAAAATAATACAAATAGAATCAAGAAATAAGGAAGTTTAAAGAGAAAGTTTGTGAAATTCTAGAAAGCCAGAAAGTGCAGAGAAATTATATTTCACGAAACTGTATCCTCTCTAACTATTCTATGGAGAGTGTATTTATATCAAACAGAAATCAATTTCATTTAATTTTGATGAAATGTTTCGAATTGCAAACTTAATATTGTTCCAATTTCTTAATAAGCTTACGTATAATAGTATTACGTATTAATTAAAACGTTTGCAAATAGATTTAATTCTCACTCTCGTAATTTTTGTTATCTTATATTTTCGGCTGCATTTAATTTTAACAGCTATACTTTAGCCTACTTTCAGCCCGGTCTGCACAATCTCGCGATAAACGAGTAAAATTAAAATAAAAGGAAAAATATTCTGGAAAATTGAATTCAGATAATACGAAAAAAGAGAAGTAGCTTGAGATTGATCTATAAATTACCCAGTAGATCAGAAGATTTAATCGGAAGTACATAGTCAGTATCGTGAAAAAGTAAATAAATGTAGCAAGACCTTTGGAACTGGAATACGCTCAAACAGTTAATAAAATTATTTAAAAACATTTTTAAGGGTATTTTCTTGAATATACTTATTAATAATACATTACGAAACTTCTCTCCTTTTCTTTCTCATAATTTTAATCGCAGATAATAATAATAGAAGTATTAAGTTAAAAAACAAAAAAAAAATTTGCCGCATTTTTATTTCGCTAATAGTATAAAATACTGCAGAATTGCGATATTACGAGATTTATAAAATTCATTCGCAATGCAGAAACTTTTTCCGTATTTTAGTCGTACAATAAGTAAAACGTGAACACTTGTACAAAAGTGTAATAGGACCATTATATTATTTCGAGTTTCCAAGACCCGAAGACTGGCTGTAGCATAAAACGAGGTGTACAGTTACAAATTCGTGAAAGGCAAGAAGGGAAAACTGCGTAAGGGAAAAAATAAAAGCGACTATTAAGGCCGTGCGCTACCCTTCGATGTTCCGGCTGGTTTAATTCAAGCTCTACGTGATTGCGAGATAGTAAGGCTGTTAACGCAATAAAAGTTGCTTGTATAATCGCGAAGCTTCGGATGAGTCATATTCAATAAACAAACTTTATACGAGAAAACTACTCAGTTTTACCAATATTGATTATGCTTTCCATGCTATAGTGTTACAAAAATGCTCTCCTAAAAGAAAGCTGTTATACAAATTGTCTTGTTTACGATGTTTGAGAATTTTTATATTTATTTAATATTTTTTCCACTAACTTTATAGCGTATAGGTACCAATTATGGAATGTTATTATATATTTTGCAACAATGTTTTATGTCATTTTATAATAGATATAATAGTTTTTGACATAATTACATTTTATAAATGAAACGTTTCATTTTATCGAAATACCTTTTTTCAGTCCAAATTTCATCTTTTTTAATCTATTCAATTATCTAACCAATTCCGTCAAATGTAATATCTTCTCTTATTAAAATGCTATATTCAGTTATCAGGGATTAATAATAATAAAAAAAAGTAATAAGCGCACTGCATTTTATTTAGATATATGAGGGATTCGTGTAAATGGAGGGCAGCGAATCGATATCTCGTATAGCAATAATGGATGCGATAACTAAAGAAACGTCGTAGGAGAGTGCTGTTAACCGTTTTGCAGTGCAAATGAACGTTCGCTACTCTGCAACGTGATAAAACGTGTCTATACATCATCGATTGCAACGGTCGTTGCGAGAAGAGATTTGATGGAAATGATGTTGACGTCACGTTTAATGCATCTCTGTAAACAAGGTGCTGTGCGCGCAAGAACGAAAATTAAATGAGATGACGTGGAGAGTGAAATAAAGAATGTCTCATTAGGAAACGCATGCTTACCCGGCCGTAGGCGGTAGACTCAAACGATGTGATCTCTAATTAGCGCCTCGTTAAGCAACGCGCGCCGGAAGGCTTGCACTCGAGGTTTGCGGAAGAGTCAGACACGGATGTGGAAATGCACTTTCGGCTGTATTATGCAAGTGAGCCTATCGTCGTCCTACGCATACTCCGCGTTGCGAGTGACTCGCAGTTAACGGACCGATTGAAATATTCATCGGATGAGAGGGATGATGTCGAAACTCTCGTGTTGCATTTTCAAGCGTTTAGCAGGGTGTTGTGTTGACTCACACTAATTGACAGAATTAACTTGAGCGGAACACGGTAACATGCGCGTGGGAGTGTTGGGTTACGAGAGCGAGAGAAATAGCACAAACACGATTTCCGCGAGGCGTACGCGGTATCATGAAAATTGTCCATTCATATATATCACCGCCTCGTAATGGAACTTGAAGCACTGGCAATAAATGCACTATTCAAATGGAATATTTTTGCGATTGCGTCAGATCGTTACAAAACCGTGCGACAACTGTGTGCGACAACTGTGACAATAACAGGACGAATATAGATTTGCACACAGAAAAAGATATGCAGGGTGTCTGGGACAGATTATGAAACTTCTTGCGAGAGCGCAATAAACTGAACGGGAAAGTCCTTTATCGTTTTGCAATTTTCGAAATAATTATTGAGATAGTAATTAAAAAGGATTGGTGCACAATTCGCGCAGCTAGAGAATATACCGTAGGATGTATGCTCTAGGCGTGACAGCGACAAGACACGACAACGAAAAGTTTGATCGTTCGACGAGAACAGAAATAACACGTGAGCTGCGAGCGGAAGCTTTACTTTTTTCGTTGCCATGCGACACTCACCGTTGGCACTCCTAAAGTACGCATTTTACAGTCTTGCCGCGCAAAACGCAGGTTCATTTGGTAATTCTTTTTAATTATTATCTCATTATAGCGAAAATTGCAAAATCGTAAAGGATTTTTTTGTTCAGTTTATTATGCTCTTCACGCTTATGAGAGATTTCGTAATCTCTCTCAGATACCCTATACATTATCGATCTTTCGAGCAATTATCATCAGTTTGACCCAAAACTGAATTTAGATGCATAGAACTTTGAATTACAGCATTAATGCCATGCATTTATGCTAAATTTCTAGTTATTAATGGAATGCCTAAATACTATCAATATAATTTGCGTCGTAAGTTGTAGTTTCTAATATTAGAATGTCTTAGAATTATAATTATAAGCATATATTTCTCTTATTTAAAAAAAAAAGTAAAAAGGTTTTTTTTATCGTTAGCTTTTATCGTCATTATCGTCATTCAAAATAGCAAAAAATAAAAATATAAGATAGCAAATAGTATAACTTAGGTATTTAAAGCCTTTAGTATAATTTCATTCTTTAAATGCATATCCTCAACAATATTTTATTTCAAATCCATATTAAATTGATAAAAATATCAATAACAAATGGTAAAAACAGATATAAGTACCGCGGTTAAACTTTCAGATAAACTGCTTTGAATTTTACAATTAAAATAAGCAATTTTCGAGACTTTGACTTGCGATTAATCATATTGACCCGCTTTCGCGTAGTCAGCGCTACCAATGATCCTCTTCTGGATCAAAATTCAACAAAGTCAAAGGATACCTTTGTGGAGCTGCGCTCAAGCGCGCGCGATCGCACGAGTGCACGATCTACTTGACAGTGATCGATCTGGCAGTAACGTCGAGCCGCGACGTGATTATCCGCGTCGACCACGAGAATCTCCGTTTCTGCGGAGACACACGCCACGACGTTTCTCCGGCATCTACAAGAGGAAGACGGAGTCGGATACACGGGGCGACAGAGAGAGAGGAACAATCTCCAGGATCGATTCTAGCTCCGAAGATGAAATCAGGTCATTCTCGATCAAAACTGGACGCATCCACGCGTCGCGCGATCCGCCGAAGGTGAAAGCTACGCACGGCTGATCCGCTCGAAGCGCTTCGCACTTTTGTCAGAATCGTGCGTCACGAAAGGCACACACCTCTATTTAAATCACCATGTTGTTGATCGTCCAATCACGTCGCAAACGGCGCGCGTTGAGTTATTGTTACGCGTCAGCTGTTTCGCCGCCGCGCACAGCGTAGCGTATTTCTTCTCGTTCATGATAACGAAATCGCGCCCGGCGCAGCGTTTCGCGTTTATAAACTATCTACAACGTGCTTCATCAGTTGACAAAATTCATGGTTCATTACGAATCCGAGAATCGAGTGCTGCGATACGTTGGGACCTCGCCGCGAGATAAACGAGACTGGCGGCGATCTCCGTGATAACTGTTCGGATGATCGATCGATGTGTGTGTAGTTGCTTTCCGCTAGTCGGGGAGAATCGGGAGATCCATCGGCGGCTTCCCACGCGGAACGTATCCCGTTCCTCGTCGTATCGCTGACTACGGCACACTCGGTTCACCCCTCTTCGCTGCCTCGACAACCTCGTTGCTCACGTGACCAGGAAGTTTCACTGGCGCAGCGGAAACGCTTGGTTGATCGGCGTTGCATGCACGCGGTGCGCGAAATCTTTGCGTCTCGACGGTGCTCTTCCCGGGAGCACTTTTCGCGCGCTCGGCTGAAAGCGGGTTCGTCAAGATTGCTCAAGGACCCTTCAAGACTCGAGGGGTCTTCAAAAGGTGTAGACGACGAAAGGAAGCTCCGGACTGATGCCAGCTGTGCGAGCGATTGGCGCGCACGAAAACATATGACATACCTGTACCGCTGAGGCTGCGACACTTTCGTTTGTTTTTTCTTGTTTTGACACGTGCACCGTAGCGGCGGATGCAGCCGTATGATGCTTTCGCATTTCCCGCTGACACGTGCACCCGACACTCACCGAAAAAGAAACTTTAGAAACAACACAAGCCTGACGGACACGGCACGAAAACTCGGTGATAAGAAGAGAAAGCGAAAGAGATGAGAAAAAAAAGAGATAACGACGTAAGGGAAGAAAACAAAGGAGAAGAGAGGATGAAAGACAGAGAGAGGGAGAGAGAGAAAGAGAGAGACAAAGGAGGGTAGAAAACGAAGAAGGTGACAAAGAGGAGAGACAGAGGAAAAAGGGACGGCTACCACCCCCGTAGCCTTCGATTTTCGGGAGGAAAGTGAAGGCCGCAGACACCGCCCAGCCAACCGCCCGGGTGTGCCAACACGAAAAACCACCCCCGTGGTGTGCTCCACAGCGGATGGCCCGAGTCACCCCATCGCGCATGTGCTCAGTCGTCATGGATACCGCGGCAGATACGCGCCGACGACGACGGCGGCAGCGGCGGTGGTGGCGGCGGCGACGGCGGCCCGCGGTACTTTAAGGGTCGCCAGGACTTTCACACGCAGCCAGGGATGTCGGGGTTTTAGCCGTATGAAAGATGAAAGACGTTCTCCCTCTTTCTCTCTCTCTTTCTCTCTCTCTCTCTCTCTCTCTCTCTCTCTCTCTCTATCACTCTCTGCCCTCGTTGTACCTCCTGTTCGGCATTACGCTCCCCATAAACGTGGACCGGCTCTCGAATGTTGATGCAATAGAGTAGGAAGAGGGTGGAAAGAGGTGGGGTGAGAAGGAGCTATTTACGTGCGGAGAAACGACGCACCGCCACGATGATATTCGACTTGCAGCTTAACGTGGGCGAGGCCAAAGAAGTGAAATTGTTTACGATATTTGTTTTAGCTGAATACAATTCTGGCCAGGATAATAACAATTGATAATATTAGTAGAAAAATATGTACATGAGCTGAATACCAATGAGATATTTATATTTCTTTAAGCTATAAATATTTAAAATACATATATTGCCTGCAAAGTATTTTTGTACATTTATCAAATAAGGATAGATGCAGATAATTATATAAAAAAGTAAGATAATTAAATTTTGTAAAACATAATTTGTAAAACAATTATATTTTCGAAAGGAATTATACTGAATTGTTATTTTATTAAGAAACTAATCAAACTAAAGCAACACATTTGCTTATAAAATAATTACTATCATAGTTATTCTTAAAAAAAAAAGAAAAAAAGAAAGTATACAAAAAGATAACTCATATTTTATATAAAATAGAAGCTGCAAAACAATTAATAAAACAGCGTATGGTAATAATAAGTGTCATATTATTCTATATAGCGGAGAGAAAACTGATTTGTGAAAAATTACGTGCAGGTCATAATGAAATTCTCACCTAACTAAATGTAATTTCCCACTTCTCTCGGAAGTGATGTACGTTCCGCCCTAACTGCTCGCCAGAACTCGGTGTTGATGCAATAAGCGACCGTAGCGTTATTAAGGACGGGGAAACGGCGATATTCCTCATACAGGGAGAAACAATTACTACATTCAACAGAATTGTTACAAGCGAGAAATTAGCGATACGTATTCCGTTACGAGCTTCCTATATTTTCGCGGTGCGATTTAATTAAAAGAGTGTCTCTTGCTTACGTAAAAAAATATAATTTATGTAATATAATGATATAATAATTATTACATATAATAATACAATTAAGTGTTTGCGACTGTGCAACACTTCTTTTTTAAACGTTACGTATAGATATAATATATTATTACACGGATTATATATAGATCCCACCGTTACCACACGATTTGTCTAATGAAATCAATCGCAGCCGATAACAGGATACTATCGATAATCGATGAATACAGGTAATTGCGTTCGCACAGATCATGTAATTCGCTCATACACGCGTTGAGGATGCGGTGGTTGTATTTCGTGAACGGAGAGCATTCCTCCAGTCGATACGGATTCTTGTTGCGAGGCGTATCGCGAAAACAAGATTGGACAGAACACCGACGCGGTCGAGACATCCCCTTTTTTCTCTCCACAGTAACCTCCTTTTAAGGATTTATTCCCCTCAGGATATGCAAATGCGATTCGATCAAGTAGGCGCCAGTAACTCCGATTCGGTTTCAGTATTTTTCTACAGTAAGTGCACACCCATTCTTATGTTAATGTAATAAGCACTGGGAAACGTATTAAAAGACGTCAAAAGAAATTTGTCCGACACGATCGATGGCGGAAGTAAAGTTTGCAATTTATTCAATGGAATTGGAAGCGTTTCACTAATACGACGAATGATATATTTCAGATGTTGCTGAAACTTTCTCTCCAAGATTTATCTATCTAAAAATATACTGTCTATCGGGAATCACGTAGAATCATAAGCTATGATTTAATGTCTGATAACTCGATAATTATAGATATATATACATATACGAATTAACAAGAAAATTGAGTCTTTATATTTTTTAAACTGTTATTTTTAAAAAAGTGTAATCAGTAAAGTGTATCAGAAATTTAATACAATAACGTGTTCATTGAAAATTTAAAGTTTCTAGAAATTGAGTAATAACTGCTCCGTGAGACATTAATTAAAGATTCAACTTTCCAATTCAATTTTGCATATCGATCAAATAATGTGATTAATTTAGAGGCAAGTTATAATTCAAAATTAAAAAGCTGTCTACATTTAAAGTTAAAAAATTGTATTATCTACAAATGGATGTGAATTTAATTTATATTATACGATTCTAATTACATCAAATATGTATGTCAATTTTCACATCATTTCAATATTACAAAAATTTAATATTAATTCTTTTTAATTTTTTATATGCTGATTTAAAAATTGAGTTGACAAGAATCGGAATATGTTACATCGTGTAAAAATTTTCGATCCAAGGGTTTGATAAGTAAAATACATCTAATGTTGTATGAGAATCTAATTAAGTGGAGTACTGTACGTGACGTTAAGCAGCGTGAAAGCAAAAGGATGCAGGACACGTAATTTAGTTTGGATCCATGCTGAATAGAGAATAAGAGAGCTCAGTATCGTATTTTGTTCTTTGTACTGTAATTAGGAGCCTCGTTGTAAAGTCTCGCTTGCGGTGTGTTTTGCCGCTCCACGTGCGAAAGTAAAGTAATTGACTGAGGGGGTTTTGTTCGACTCGGTCATCCGAACGCGTCGTATTTGTTGTTCGTTAAAGTATCACATATGTATATGTAACACAACTTCTCTCTCAACAGTACGGTAACATATCTATTTTGAAAGCTACAAGATTTAAATTAACGAAAAAAATAACTAAAGAAAAGCAGATATTATATTATTATGTTATGGAAATAATTAAATAAGTTTGGACTAACTGTGAGATTATATATATCAAATGTTATCAGAAATTATTATACAAAAATAAATTACTAGGGATTCGTAACTATAATATAACAATTATAACTCAATATAATTATAATATAACAAAGTTTCTTGCGGTTTCGTTCAAACCAAAATAATTAGAGCAAAGGCAGAAAGCTATTTATGATATATGTATATATATAATAATAATAAACATATACATAAAATTAATTGTCTATACATATCTACGTTAACAGCAATTTCGCGTGATATGCATATTTTCGACTTTATTTCAATATTCGTTCTTTATTGTTGATCAATAAATTTCAATAAACTTTAATCGATGCGCTTCTCAGAGTAAAAAAACATCCCTCCGGAATGTTCATCGTCAGATTTCTTCACGAGAAAAACTGTAGGATACTCTGAGAATGATAGAGTCCACGATCCAACCATACTTAGAAGGGTTGTAAGATCTTCGATGGAATTCGGTATCGAAGCGTATCGGTTCGTGAACGACTGCTTCGTGCTTGGAACAGGCAATGAGGAAAATGCAATATAGCTTTGTTCGCCATTTCGCACCATACGTCTCTTCAACTTTATGTCATTCATCTGAGTTCATCTACTCACACAGCGTGCTCAGGTGCATCGGCGTTTGCGAACGAAATTGAATTCTGATGGCATAATTCGCTGGTGATGAACGGGAGATTCTCCATTGTTACGGCAGAATTAACAAGATCCTGTGTGAAATGGTTCAGTAGGAGAGAAATAACGAACCGTTAGCCTGTTGTCAGAGTTGATTATTAAGAGAATCGTTTCAGCGATATTGGCTTCATGCTCGAGCAATTGTTAAAAAATTGCATTACACAGCGTTTCCGTCGACCATAAACAATCGCATCTTCACGGTGCGTTCATGTAGAGCATTCTTGCTACCAACAAAATTTTTAATTTCTCTGTCGAGTTTTCAAAATATTAAAAATATTTTTGTTTCTTTTCGTTACAAATTCTACATAAAAATTAAAAGCTAATTGTATATTAAATAGAATATAATTACTTGTGATGTCAAGTTTTATATGTAATTAAAACTTGACTATTTAAAATCTCTTTTTTCTCTCTTTCTCTCGCTAATTATATTAGTATACTACTTCAACGGAATATAACATCTTGAAATTTCTCAAAGTTTATATTACATGTCTTGTGCATTCAGCACGAAGCATATACATATAATATGCTGACAGGAAAATGCGAATGTAAATATTACAAGACTCTCCGCGAAGTATTGAATTCAAGTTTCACGAAGCATGCTTTAACAATAAATGTACTTAACAATTACAAAGTTGGCAAAAGACTTTTGTTTGGGAAGAACCTTTCATTCGACGAAGCTCGCTGGCGAATCGAAGAAGAAAAAGGATTGCGGTCCGAAGAGCAATAATTGAATATTGTCGTGATGGCGCAAACGATAGCGGAAAATTCGTGTCATACTGAAAAGTATCGATTAGTTTAAATGGTATCACCAGAGCAAAATTTAGAGGCCCTGAGTCGAACATTCGAAGAGTGAGCTCATACGTGAGCTGGCCTAAATAAACGTCAACTATGAGCGGGGCTGGTTTTCCGCTATGGACAGACCGAGCCGCGGACGGATGGGCAAGGGCGGCGCTTTATTGCATTACTTTGACTACATTTCCGCGCTCTGGAATTCTACATGAGTGGCAGTGACAGCGGCCTCTGCGCGAGAGACCGTAATATTACACCGCGCCGCACAAGCAGCGGGGAAATGTGCATACGATCTATTCCGTTTAAAATACCGAGAATACGTAATGATTGTATTTATTTAATTTCGAGTGAAAAATTAATTGCAGGCTACTAATATATCTATGTTTTCCCAGTGGGACAAAAGTGGGATTTCAAGCACAAATTTGTACAACGCGATATTTTTCAGAAAACTTTGATTCAACTTTTCAACATTTCCTGTAGAATCGAAATAAATTCGAGATTATGCAGCAGATTATTCACTTTGCATAAGGTAAAGTCTAGTACTAGCAAAATCGCAGCGTTACAAACTGATCTTTTATTATGCATGCAGTCCTCTTTCGGAAATGTGGCTAGGCATAATGCTTGCCTGGTAAAACCATAAACCATCAACAGAAATTTCATAGCGATTCGTAATTAAATATAGTTTGCTGACAAATATTACGGAAAAATATTATTTTAGTCAATAGCATATTTTTGTATATATTTTGAAGTAACTTGCTTTTAGTAGATCTTGAGTAAACAGATTGTAATATCGGAAATTGCCCACGTTGTGAAAAATAATATCGCGTGTTGTGGAAGTAAGACAGTGTTTTTACACTTAAAGTTTCAGCATTGTTTACAGACTGTTTAGGTGATGAAATTGAAATCGATCATTAATGTCAATATAATTTTATACACAATATTTTAAGAGTACTTGTATTTGCGAAAAATTATTCATAATATAGTGAATGATAGTAAGCCTTAAGTTTATAATACTGATAAAATCGAAACCACAAATACTTCCTTTTATTATGCATGCAGTCGGCTTACGAAAATATGGCAGAACATGTCCGTTGCGTTGTAATAGGATACGCAGACAATCCGAGATAACGGTATCGACATCAAATATTCATAAGGGTGCTACAAGCACGAATCGTATCGAATCGCTGAAAACCATAACGCGCATCGCTTCGGCTTACAAAATTCTACGCCAAATCACTTTATTGAGTAGCCATTGTTGCGCGACTCTACACTACATTCTTCCCGATTTTACCGAGCTTTCGGTTCGTGCAATTGCCGTATGTGGATGATAACAATTTAATTTGTTATATCGGTCGCACGATGATAGGTTTTCCTTTTTCCTGCACTCTTCTTGATACTATTCTGCGCCACAAAGCGTATTCTTTTTCTCTGCGATTCCGTGCGGAGAGAAAGACAGGTAATACACATTGGTATCAGTCGGTGGAATATTGTGTCCGCGTCCCTTTCATCTCCGAACCAAATAACATGCGTGTTCCAGGCATGACCTATTTCAATGCTTTTTCCATTTGTTCTTCCGTTTCTCTTCTTCCGAGAAAGACAGATTTTTAAAACAAACTCTTGGCTCTGACGTTCGTGCGCTTTTCATATCGATATTATTACTTCCTTATACATTATATGCTATTACATACGTAGCTGTAGGTCATAGTCGTTACAGTCGTGTAATAAACTCTTTGAGCGCAAACTTATTTATAACATCGTTAATTAAAAGATTCTTTTTACGAGATAATATATTTTTTTCTGTGTTAAATATATATATATATATTTCTTTCTTTTTAATATATTGACAAGAATTTTATACCCATTTCATCAATCTCAACGAGTTTGCTACAAGACGTCGTATGTTTGACAATATCTCACGTTGACTTGTTGTCCTGCACTTGTACGAAGTTTGATCAGGAAGAGAAGGGGAAGAAGAAGGCACAAATTCAAGCGTATCCGCTCTTGAGAGTAGCAAGTCCCAACCCTGTTGCACCCTCGAGACGTTGGTGGAGCAGACCGCTGCAATTTCCTTTGACCATTTGCTTCTACGTGTGTAAACTTCTTCACTTCTAACGTGAATTTCTCTACATCGGTATAAATTTCTCTAATATTTACAGTGAAGAGTTTTATTTGCATTTAAATTCTCTAATTAACATCTCATAAATTAGAAGCCACTTGAAAGTAAATGCAAAGTTTATTCATCTTTTTCTTTTGCAAAAAGAAGTAGTTGATTATCTTTGCAATATTTTAAGTCTGACGAATAAATTTCTCATACAATTATTCATAATTATCTCCTGAATTCATTCGTTCACAAACTAAAATACCGCATTATTTTCCTCCACTTTGATATCTTTTGAAAAGAAAAATTAAATGATAATGCGTATTACGGGGAAGAAAGGAGAAGTCCTTGCAAGCAAATCAAGGTCAGTTATATCTTTTTACAAGCAACAATGGACTATCAAAAATTGGCCGGCGATAGAATACTGCGAAACCATTGAAAAGCTCCATTAGTGGCTCGACCTGATTTCCTCTCTTTTATTGGCTAACGAACGGCAGAGCAGTTTCGCCCTAGGAGATCTTGTGTAACGGGTGGCCCGTTCAAATGATTGACAGACTGACTGGCCAACGAGATTGATTAAATGTTCTCGATGGGACTTCTCGACCGGACGATATCGAGAACGAAATCCGGAGCGTCGTATATCGATACACGCGAAAGAATTCATTGCGATATCGTCTGATCATGAGTACGATTGAAACTTCTACTTGATAGAGAATAGTAAACACTGTCGTGATTGATCCACTTTGACGAACAAGGGAAGACGTATTGCTTATTCGCGGTAGTTTAAATGGGGTAGATAAGTTCCTTCAAGGGAGATAAGTTTTATATTGCTCATAAAAATATGTATGTGCGTATATAAGCGTGTAATAACTAAATATGATGGTAAGACTGCGGGATATAATAGTTATGAGATATTAACATATTATTAAAGGAATTTAGATAGAAGAAAGATAGATAAACAATCTATTGGAATAAATAAATTTTAACGTCTACATTTTGAAAAATTCTCGTTAATATAATCCTTGTTGTTTTTAAGAATAGCGGGATAACTCGCATATAAAATATTTTCTCAGAAAAGAGAGAAAAAATTGACTGACGTAGCTAGAATAGAAAGTTCTTGCTGGTTGTAACTAAACTCAAGTGGTAAGTTCCTTTTTACTCTTCTGATCAAGAAATGTAATGTATTGGGTTACACGGCTACTTCTTCAATTTCGTACAAACTATTCGCAAGTTATTTTTACAGAAAACATTGAGCTCCTACATTGAAAAATTTATTTCAGGATTTTAGGTCAAACGTTCAATTGTGCCAATAAGTGGATATGGTCTTGTTTTATTCCGGATACATCAAGGTCAATCGACTTTCCTTTCTTTTTTTTTTACAGTTCAATGTTTCTATTGTCATTCTATTACAGTAACGTTTATTTATGTTAACAAGCAATTAGAGTTTCATTAATTTCTATTAAATTAAAAAAGATGTATCAGATCAAAGTCGTTAAAAAAATTTAACATAACGTAAGAAGCTTCACATATATAATTTTTGCATTTTTATAAATGCAATGAAATTGCACAAACATTTTCACAGAAAAGATTTTGCTAGACAGAAAAATCTTACTAAATGGTGTCATGCTTGACTTTATCTTACACATTAAGAATAGCGCGCAAAAATTATTTTTACGGTGCAGCGTTGATTTTATACGCCATGATGAACGTTCTATTCTTAAGATATGTCTACGAGAAAGAAGAACAAGAAAGAAAATTAAGCTCAGCGAAGTCTGGGTTTCTAAATTGCTAATCGATAGCGCACACCAATCTGAGCTCCGTAGAGCGCACGACATAGACATCAATCTGCGGAATGGCGCGCGATAAGAGGATGTCGTTTATTCGAATAGCTCGAACTAGCCGAAGAAGGGTCAGCGATGTCTTTGTACGGATGTCGTTGGTAAGCGGTGGTGAAATCGATCGACCGATCCCGAAATTATATTCCTGGACGAGAGAAGTTTCAGCAAAGTGACAATATTCAAAATTTACTTGGCGAAGACAGGTCTTTTCACTGTTATTTTTTCTTCAAAAGCAAAAAATAAATTTTTTTTAGAGAATAAAAAATGCGCATAATAAACAGAGCTTAAAATTCATTATCAAATATACACAAGTCATAATGGCTCAGCTTAATATCAATAATAAAATTTGTTGAAAGCGATAATAAATAAATATTGATCCAGTCATAGCATCACGCTTCTTAAACATATTTTTTTTATTATGCAGCTCTAATCTTATTTGAGATGTATTTTTTTATTCGAGCTATTATATATAGATGTATAATACGTAGTTTTCCGTTCGCTCTGACATATCGTCGATGCTGCGTGTGTGTCGGTAAATCCAGAACTGATCCATTATTTATTCGAATTTTAACTCTTCATTCTTAGCTTGCTATGTAAACTGAACCCTTCGTTTTCTTTTATATTTCTTTCCTTGAAGAGAGCCCGAAATTGTGGCCAAAACGTTCTTTGCATCTTGATTAATAATAGTTCATAACTCTTACGTGCCAACAACCGCGCTTTTGGTTCTTATTGCCTTCTGTCTCATTATTTACTTTTGAAGAACCACGTTTAATAATACACAATTTTTCACTTTGGAATTAATTAATGTTATCCTTTTTATGGTTGGTAAATAATATAATGTTACAACATTTTCTTTATTATTATATAGAGACAAAGAAACTCGTTATGCAGAAAAGAAACTTTACAATCCGCAAAAACATTTGTTATGGTATTCTTTGTGTTAAAGTACTTTGATATTTCTCTTGCTCTTTGTCATCTCACTTCTTAGCAGCTGGATACAAGGTCTTTAACAGAGACGTGAACAAAAAAACACTAAGGCAAATAATTCAAAGGCTCTTCGATCAACGTTTCAAGATGCCAAGTACTTGAAACGCAGCTCTCTCTACTATAGCACGCTGATTTCAGTAAATAGATCGAACGTCGATTGATTGCTCAGGAACTTTGCTAAATAGCTGCGGCTGTTAGATAAAACACATTGCGAATGCTTATAGAAAGATAATAATAAAATATTTCAATAAAAGTATCTCTCAATTTACTTCATGCTTAAATAAATTCCAAATGGAGATTTTATCAAGTGAAGAAATTAATACATGTAATAAAGAATTTACATGTTTGTCTCATCTGACAGACGTTGACTGATAAAAAATGTTCTTCAAATTGATTGAAATAGATTTAATATATATTATTTTGAGAAAATTATTCACACATACAATATATGAGAGACTGTTATTGATTCAAGTTAATATGATCAAATAATGGATATGTCACGAACGGTAAATAAAGCATAGATTAATTCCTTAGGAATTTTAATTGCTAAATTATACTGTGCAAATTATATAATGAGAAAATATATTCCATGTAAAAAAACGATGTAAAAATTTGATATAAAATACGATCGGGATTTATAATATAAATGTAGAAATGTAATGAGTTGATAATCCAACACACTGTAAAAGCTAAAAAAAAAGCTAAAAATATAACAGCTATGATTACAAGAAATTTTATTCGGAAATAATAGCATATTTAATTAATCAAATGTATGTCAATAATTCATTTTTTAAATTTACCTAAATAATGTACATTTTAATGCATTGAATATAAATGTTCTTTTTCTGTTGTTATTTGATTTCTTCATTGCGATTGCAATATCATAAACAAAATTTTGTATTGTGGGTGTGATCAGCAAATCAAATCTATTTCCGGTGCTAGAAAAGGGACCGCAAAAAGCGCATAAATCAGCGTGCCTGAATTTGTCAGTGTAACAATGGAACCAAAGAAAAAAGGGATGAAACGAAGAGCAGAGAATAGCGCTGGAGGAAATCATCTGTCTAGCTCACTTATACTTTCCACGGAACCCTGGAGCTTGGCTTTTGAACTTCCTGAATGTATCTTGATTTTCTATTTTAGCGAGGCGGCCGATACTATCGCGAAAGTTTTGTGATTCGTACGCAGCCATGCGAAATAGTTCGAATGCACCTTTTGATCGTTACAAGTTCATACTCAATACATTATCTACTAAAACCATTGAAAACAGGTATCTCGTATAGAAAATATGTATATGTATATCAATTTGTACTTTCTAACGTTAAATATTCGCGCATTAGTAACGAGTTGCGTTGCTCTATTTTAGAAATATTCTATAATAACAAAATTTAGTGCACAATTTTATTATTAATATATTCTTTATTTAATACTATATGCAATTCTTTATTAATTATATTCATAATTTAATTTTTCGTTAATGAAAGTAATATAAAATTCTAACACAGAATTTATGACGCAGCATAATATCGCGAGGGTAATTTGGAGAAATCAAAAGGTACAAATCCAGCAAACGTCTTTTATCTGTTACTCTCTTATTATTACTTATCTCTTGATCGCAGATTATTTAAACAGAACGTAATATTTATCGACTTTTATCAGACTCTTCTGTGATATCGTTTAGTGTAATTTAAGTTTATTTTGATTGCATATAAATTTTTGATTGGATATTTCTTTTAAAGTAAAATTCAAAAACGTAGTTTTCTGAGAAGCAATAATGAGATTTAAGTAGTAAGTTTTATGCAGATGTAAAGTTTCTCCGCAAGCCTTAAACTTTTAGACGCAAACGCGAAATGACTCGATAAAGTTAAATATATCGTTATATTTTCCGCTATATATTTTCTCCACGTTAATTCATTGCGGCATTGCGTCGAACTTTAGTCGTTTATTAAACAAAAATGGATCATTCGCAACTTCTTTTATTATGCGAATTTTATTCGCAAACGTGTTTATTTCATATAAAAAACTCATAAAAAATTTTATAATTCTGTTATAAACATATTATAAAAAAAAGATGAGTAAGACACTAAAATGTGTCGATGAAAAGTATCCGCAACAGTAAAATAGGTACTGGCATCGAACGTTCCGAAATGCACGTGTAAAAACGTTCCAGCATTTTTCACTAGATGGCAGGAGCTTGCAAGCTCCGCGATAGCTCACTTCTACTCTCGAATCGAGCATGATGATTAACAAGATTTTAAATAATCGATGAGACACCAACCCGATCAGGCGTTGTCGCCGTTATTGAGTCACCGATAAAATTAAGTGGATCACTTTGCCTGATGGGAAACAGAGCGCTCTCTTAAGGCGCTACGCGACCTCCTTTAGTGACGATAGCTGGAATTACCGATGGATTTTCATGCAGCGCTGTTAACACAAACCTAGCTTTATAGCCGTCGATATGCGAGTAATCCAAAAATTACACCAACAATCGCGAAGTCCATATAAACTTTTCTCATCGCTGGGGTGTACGAAACCATATTTTGAAGTTAATATAGCTTTCAGGTATATTCCATTAAGATTGAAGGAATTTCAAAAGTTATATATTCGATAAGTTTTATACCCTTATTTGTTGGCTTCGATTTTTAACTGCGTGAGATAGTATGGTTTCAGTAAAGTTAATAAATCCCATACTATAAAAATAAATAAAAACTTCATTTTCTTTTAACACAAATTGAAAGGCATCTCGAGCCATCGCTGGATGTTAGTGCGAGAATTATTAATATTTTTCATACAGAAAATTAATTTGTGTGTGTCTACTAGAGACATTTTTCATTTTCTTTTATGTTCTTCTTTTATTTGATCCCTGTTCGATGATATAGCAAATAATTTTTGTGAAATGCAAGGAACATATTTTTTTATTTTTTTTATGCTGACAACAGTCATCTATATGCTGAATTTTCATATTATCGGACGGTGATTTTTTTTTTTTGACATATCAGTTAAGAATCAATGTTTACAGTTTCTATTTTCAACAAAAACGACTGTTGCAGAAAAGTTATCGTGCATGTGGAAATTGTCCCCACGATATCGAAAGCATGGATATTGATCAGAACTCCTGGCGGTAGCTTGCGATTTACTCTACACATGTCAATCGGTGTCTGTGTTTAACCGCGATGTTCAATTTACCCTGCGGCGGGGTCGCTTCCGGTTTTCGGCAAGCCATTCGCTACTTCCCAATCCTGTCATCGCGGTTGTATAGAAGTGTCAGATAAGATCGCGGAAAGCTGTTGATATCGCGCAAGAATTTCTGTTCAAATAAATTATCGATATAATAAAAAGGCGTTAAATATAACTAACGATATATGAAATAATAAATTATTGTATATTATTTACTTTAAATATTTCTAATTTGATAAAACGAATAATATAGAAGAAATTCACCAAATTTTCGCAAAATTTTTGTCTTAGTATTCCGTTGCTTTTTTTAGTTGACGGTAATTATGTTAAAATTCAGAAATATACGAAAATGTCAAAAAAAGCATTTAAATCTACGCATTAATATTTATCTATCATTATTTATCTATTATTTTCAGCAAGTTTAAAGATTATTATTTTCCGAAGAACGAGTCACGATATATATTTTCTTTCTTGCCCGAGGGAGAATTTCTCTTTAGAAAATCTTTATTTCAAAGATACAAGCAGGATCCGCAAAAATGAGATGCTTCTCCAGGAAATAGTCGCAAATGACCGAACGCAATAGTCGTGCATTTGTTGAGTATCAGCACACTTTACTTTGCAAGTCTCTGCATCGCCAGTTCCATTAATGCCATTTCTGCACTGGCGTTAAGAATTTTCCTAGAAAATTTAATGGACCGGTAAATGTTGCAGCTGCGTCATGGCAGAGATCGACATCGCTCAGTGAAGACACCGAGTAATGCAGCGCGACTTTTCTCGGTCAATGTATTCATCGGGAGGCGTGTATGGCGATGACTGATCGTAACTGTGGCGTGTGTCGGTGAGTGGTGCGACGTGTGGTGATGTCTGAGCGGCGCCTGGCTGTCGTCCAGCTTTTCTAACGTGATTTACATGGCAGAGCTGCGCCCGACGTCTCTCTTTCTTTCAACGGAGCGCAGCAGCATGAAAACATCTGATTTTAACTCGATTCCGATTTTTCATAAATTCAATGAGTTCCAGAGAGGATTTTCGCCAATAGGAATTTTTTAAGGTGGATCGATCATCGATATGCTCAACTGTCATTTACCGCGTGCGGTTATGAACTGGCGAGATATTTTCAGAGAATTTAAATTCCCCAGAATATTGAAATTACGGCGGAAGATTTAGATAGAAATCGCGTCACAATACTTTCGAATATGTGTTCGTGTATTAAATTTTAAATATATATGGCTTCACAAAAAAATATTTAAAATTTTAAGCTGTATAAAAGCGCAATATTAAAACGTAATTTTTATATCAGATTATATTCTTTGCATTTTTAGAACTTTAAAAATTAAAACATACATAAATTTACATATTATTGAATTAAATAAGATTAACTAATAAGAATAATCAATTCAGCAAAAATAATATAGTTAAGATTTTTCCTAAAGATTATATAACATTTTATATTGTTTTACATATCTTCCAAAATTGCAACAGGTAAAAATAAAAATTAAATATAAAACGCACTTTTGAAGCACTTATCTTTTGAAGTTTTTTGCCTTCTATAATCAATATTTTTGCATCAATTCGCGTGATGTAATTTTGTCCCATTCAGAATTAATTGAATGTGAAATTGTACGGCGGGTCACAGCAGATGCGAACAAATAGATGTATTTTATGCACTTTCATCCATCAGAACCCACAATAATTGGAAAGCTTGTATTTTACTTCCGTCCATTCGCGCTATATGAAATTGATACGAAGTTTCTGGCGTCAAAATATTCACCGTAAATATCAATGTTTTAAATTCTCAATGTAAATATATAAAAACCACAACGTAATACAAATTATGGAATTACAGTTTGTAAAATGTTTACATTGTTTTGCTAATAATGTAAACAGTTATTTTAACCGCACGAAATTTGGACGTTGCAAGTCTGCAAATCTTTAATCGTAACACCAAATTTATATATATTATACAAAAAGAAATAAATTAAAATATGTAGAATATGTAGACGTTAATGATAAAAAATAATGACTGCTTATAATTGAGTTGAAATTACAAATATATACATGACTTTTATCATTTTGCATTTTTCAAAAGCAATAACAAGAATTAATTTGACTTGCAAACGTCGTATATGTGAAATTGAATTTATTGTTCTCTAACTATTAATTCATTATTTGCATAATGCGTCTATTATTTGCTTTAAACCATTTTAGATTTATCTTCTTTGGGATTAATAATCTTAGTCTACATGCTTTGCGTATTTGACTTTAACTTCCTGTATGCTAATTAATTATCCTGTATTACTTGGCATTCTCTACGCTGCTTCATGTTGCAGCAAATGAATGGTGGTGCAGTAGATGAATAATGCCGCATAATATAAACATTATTTTTTGGAATTGTAATCTGCATCTTGTTTTAAAGTTTCGTGAAGAAATCAGGGCTACGTAAATTATAAAATGATAAATCCAAATGATTTCTGTTTCATATTTTCTTGGCAGCGAAAAATCGCTTTATTACACGAATAAAGTGCTAATTTGTATCCCAGAGACACGAAGAATGAACGATACTAGCGAAGGGAACGTGTAATCCAACATTTAAGATTTAGTCCGATAAAGACCAAGCCCCCATAAAAATCTCCGAGACGTCTCGCGAGATAGATTCAAATCGATCTATGAGATTTTCTGTCCTTCCCTTTAATCTGACATTGCACGATTTCTTGCAATTTAAAAAGGATTTACGGCTTTGCACATAATTCTCCATACGATCGCAGTAATCAAAATTCATCCTTATAAGACACCTTGTCACTTGCGAGTTAACGGAAGATTTATATGTAGGATTTATTGTATAAAATCTCCGTAAAATTGAATATTAAGCAATTGTATATAATAATAAATATACAACGCACTGAAATTGATGATAAAGATTTCAGAATTCTTGCAAGCAATATTAATTCAATAGAAATGCAGTTTTTTTTTTTCATATGCGTATATATGAAAAAAAAATCCAATAACTTCGCATTAAAAGCATTGTTGCAGCTTTAGCTTTCAACCTTTTTGCAATCTCTTTTTAATTAATTGCATAATTTAGTATAATTTTGTAACCCGTGTAAAAAAAAAGAGAGATGTAGTATGATAAAATATCACATCAGTAATAGATAACGATGTCATCAATCAAATAAAATTGACACTCACCAGTAGGACTGGGTGTGAGCTCCTTCATCGCTATTTTGACGTGTAGATCGTATCGCTGAAAAAGTCCCAACCTCGGACCTCTCGTGCTTTTCTGTAGCACGTTGATGGCGGTGGTGACTGCTCTAGTATACTCCCTTGTGCCGAACGATTTATACGGCACCATCATGCCCACCTGTTACACAAATGAGGGGGAAAATATAAAATTTCGGCAAGGCGCGTATTAAACACACTCTTACTCTTATGTGCGTCACGCGCTTCTACCTGGTTTTGGTCAGTGCGAAAACGAACGTCGACCGACAGGTGATAAATTGGTTCCGCCACGGACGAGAAAGATCGTCAACAGGTTGCACAAAACGATATTTCGAGAAGTTTCGGCCGAGATGTCGTAGTTGACACGTTCGCTATGTTACAAATGGCTCGAGTTTAGGAGAGCGAGTGCTATCGCGTTGTCCGTGACGTGCACAATTGCGTCGGGGAACGCGCATCCGTTGTATGTCATATTATTTTATCATCACCATCATCGTATTATGTCATGTGCTGAATTGTGTTAAGTCTCGAAATTACATTATAACTTGTAATATTCTAATTCTGTGTATCAATTTGATTAGATCGCTACAATTATTTTATCGTGTTACCATTTATATAATTATATTTAATATTCTTCATTAACTCGATGATCAATAACTATATTTAGCTTATATGAAGTTTGCCTATTTCCTTCTAGTTATATATGTTCTTTAGAAAATAACATGAAAAATTAAATCAAAAAGTAATATTTAACAATAAGAATTGGAACAAATTTCAATCACATCAAGATCAAAGAAAATAATTTTTAAATAAACATGATAACATTTTTTTACGTCTTGAACAGACTTACATGAGATTTCTAAAAATTCTGGAACTTAGAATCTGAAACTAGTAGAAGAAAAAATTATAAGAATCAAAACGTGAATGTCGGAACACAAAAAATTTATTACAAATCAATTCAGAAACATTTCAGTTCAATTTTTGAGTGCTTTTCCGTTTGATTGAACTGTAACTTCTTCTTTCTGTATCGATTTGTAATACATTTTTTGCCTCTCGATGTCCGCGCTTTGATTCTTATAGCTCTTTTTCTGTTAGCTTTTTGTTATCAAAAAACCATATGTCACACTATAAAACCTAAAAGTATAAAATAAAAAATTTACGGGGAATTATGATGTCCAAGAAATATTTGCAAATTTTGAATCGTATCTAAATATAAGAAAAAAAATGTGAAAGATTTTAATATATTCTATTATTTGATTGTTATATTCTACTATTGTAATTGTTGATGCAATTATGTTATATTGGATGATCAATATTTCCTTTGTCTAGTGTTTTGTGTAGCGATTTTGATAATAGGTAATTATGCAGCATAATATACACCTGCTATAATTCAACAATAGAGTTGATTATAATTTTCAGTTTATTTAGCGTATCGCAATCGACAATGCATTAAGTGTTTAAAGCGATCAGAAAACTGCAGCAAGGGCATCTCGTTCACTTTATTACCGCAAGAATAGACTGCCGCGCACCTGTTGCATAAATCGATCGGTGCGAATGAATGTATGTAGGCTGAGAATGGACAACTTACGTTTCGGCCTATCAACGATATCGATAATTTATCAAAGACTTTATTATAAATGAAGTAAATATTCTAGAAAAGCTAAGAGTTTCATCGATATTCTGCGCGCGCAACGTTATGTTCTAGTAATATAAAATTTACAAGACACAAGCAAAAAAATAAAGTATTAATTCTTTGATCGTTAAGAAGACTTTTAAAAACAATATTATGTTATTGAATGATTATTTTTAATGCAAAAATATAGTCAAAAAGTATTTGTCTTGTTAGAAAACTATCTAAATTCATAGTATACATAAATCTATAATTTCTTCTCTTATGTATAATTTTTCTGAGATTAGTAACATTTTCCACAGATATTTTCATTCATGAAAATTATTTATTGCAACATTTATTAAAGTATGTTGTGATACGTATTCTTGCATTGCTTAAATAACGGATTTCATTCAGATAAATGGCGTTATCCATCGATTATCGCTAATGAATTGTGCTGTGAATCAATGATCATAAATCTATCGGCCATTATTAAGCACTCTATTCCGATGTGTAGACAGGTACTTACTGCAATCAGTGAATGAAGACGAGGCTATAAATTTTGCCATTGTGCGGCAGCTCAGGTTTAAAATATCGAGAAAAAATTCATGAATGAGAGCCGAGAACGAGAGATCTCCTGAGAATTTCACTTCGTGTAAGTCCAAATACAAAAAGTAACGAGATAATCATTTCCCGATTAAAGCGAGTTATTAACTTGACGAATTCATTAATATTCATTAAAAATAATTATTTCCGCGGTAAGCATTCTCGAGGCGCTAAGTCGAAGAACTTATCGTCAACTGTGTGTGTGTGTGTGTGTGTGTGTGTGTGTGTGTGTGTGTGTGTGTGTTTCAACGAAACTCGGTGTGATAATTCGTACAGAGACTTAGTATAAATTAGATAAGCGGATTTACCTAAAATAATTCACCTAAGAAATTTAATTAAAAATTCACTAACATAAAAAGGGACGAAGAAGTTCGTGAAGTAAGAGTCGCACAATATAACAGTTATCACAAAGTTATGAAAACGCAAAAAAAATGTAAAAGATAATTAAATTACATCGAAACTCTATTTTAAAAAGATTAGAAACTAAATATATTTCGAAGATAACTCTGGAAGATAATTTTGTTGCAAAAGTAACATACTTTTTAATTGAACTGAAATTCTATGTGTGTGTGTTTTTGCTTTTACTTGTGCAATTATATTTTTTAATGCAAAATGTAATGTAACCTTTAATATTCTTTTAATAAATTCCTCTTGAATAAAGAATGTAGAATATCCTTCTATGATCGTAATTAATTTTAATAATTTTTTTGAGGAATTCGGAATCAGAAGGGAAATTTTTACCTTGAGGTCGGTGACGTTGTAGTTATTTGACACAGAAGACTGCGGCGTGTATGTGAAGCGCGCAGGAGGTACGGTCGTAGTTGTCGTAGTCGGGAACGGCCGTTGCCTCGTAGAATTTGAGAGTCTGCCTTCGCCAATACGAACCGCCGAATTACCTCTGACCACGTTTATACCCTTGGGAACCGTACCCCTGCTGGTCCCGACCTTGATGCCGCCCTCTCTAAAGGTGCTACCCGGCGGACTACCTAACACCAGCAACGGCGACATCACCAACGAGAGGATCCACGCGGTCTTCATGGCGTGAAATTTGTTGTTCGAGGCAACGATCGTTTTTGCCGCAACACGTCGATCCGACGATCGATTTGATCTCGTCCCTCTTCCTCGTGTTACCTCGATTCGGATGCAGCACTTCCATTCAAAACACCCTTTTCAGCGTCGCAGCAATGTGACGCAACTGCGTGCACGCGGATGTTTGCCACCGTAACGTCGTTTCATCGCGAATTAGTGCATCTGAAATAGAGATTAATTGGAAATTTGTTAGTTATAGAAACAATTTCAAGCATGAAAAAGTATTGATGTTGAATTGAAAAATCAAGAGTATTTAAGAAATATCAATTATATAAGAAAATTTCCTTAATGTAATATTTTTTAGTAATTTGCACAAATTATAAAATAATAATTTTGTTATTTCTTTCTTTTTCTTTTAAGATAATATTCCTTTAATTTTGTCCAATTATACATCTAAAGACTAAAATCCGCTAATATTTTTTACAGCTGTAGATTCATTTTCCTCTCTTTCTCTCTTGATCGTAAATTTTGATCTTTTCAATTATACGAAACCATTTTGTAAACTGAAGGACCGACTAAATACACAAGAGCGAGGAAGGTATTTTAAAGCAATCCCTGATATTTATTGCCAAAGTGAGCGCTTTAATTGAAAGAATCCTTAATTTTGTTTTCCTAATTTCACGATGGGGAAATACAAGAAAGCTCATTCTAAAGGCGCTTAATTGCGATTCACTTCATCACTTTTGTACAAGTATCTCAATTGAGAGTCACAGTTCGGCTAATCTACAGATAGAACCGCAAACTTTTCAAACAACTGTTCGAACCACAAACTTCGCACGTAATAATCTAAGATTTTGCTTTACGAAGAATTGCGTTTGGAAGCATCGAAGCGACAGATGGCCGTATGTAGTAGCCAATTTCCCATAGGATTAGTCAGATAAATCGATCGGTCATCGCTATCTGTCATCATACATGGATGAAATGTTCTACCTGACAGATTGAGTCTATCACGGATTGAGTTTGCAATGTTGATGGCGTAAATCTGTAAAATCTAATCGGATAAATTCCAATTTGATGGACTTGCAGTTTTGACGTATTTCGTTTCCGTGGATTAAAACTACGAAATCCCTCCGATCAAAATAATAACGAATTGTTTTAACTAATGCTTTTATTTCTTTTGTGCGTTTTATAAATTTTCTCTTTTATTATATATCTATATATAATAAAACAATTTCAAACAGTCATTTATCACGGATATTTTTCGACCTTAATTGAAGAAATTTACCAAGATGTTGATTTTTAGATTTTCTTGCGAATATTTCGGCTTCCAAGTTCCGAGCGAACAAAACTTTCGTCTCGCGTACGTTCAATGGCAACCAGTTGGTGATTTCCAGGTCAAGAGAAAAAAGATTGTATGAAAAACTTTTAATTCAGAAATCCGGACGTGTAGAGGACCGTGTAAATTGGACACGTGTAAACTCAGATTCACTAGGTTTCTTATTCAAAATTATTTTAACAAATTGTATGTGCATCATGTGTATATTATTGATTACATGCGCTACATTTTATGTATATAAACTATTTAAATATTTTTAACATTATATTTATAACAATTAAATAATTAAAATTTTAGTGAAATGTAATTTTCAAATATAATTTTCTCGCTACAAGAAATGAAAGGATAAAGTTTTTAATTTTTAATTCTATAAATTTTAGAAGAATTATTATAATTTGTATGTTTTTTCTAAATATTATAAATAAAAATTAAATGCATATGTTTATCTCAATCATATATTTAAATATTAAGTCATTATACTTAAATATCAAATATTTAAGTATAAATTAATTATACCTTGTTGCTTAGTATAATTAATTAATTATACTTTGATATTTATTATAATTAATTAATTACACTTAAATATTTGGTATTTAAGTATAATTGCACCGAAATATTTGATATTTAAGTATAATTAAGTATATAAAAAACAGAAGTTCATAAACTTTTTAAAAATTTTTCTTATTTTATGGTGTGAAAATTATGGTTTTTCTTTCATAATACGTGGCGTAAGACGATATTGATTAGCCTTTTGAAGCGTGGTTGCCCTTTTAAGTTTAAAGCTTAGTCGAACTTCAACCCTCAAACTTTTGACAGTAAACTCGTACTGATATTTGTATTTAAAACAATACAAAAGATAAAATACAATTTTTGTTTTTCCGATTAAGTAATCTATAATAAAAGCTCTGAAAGTATGTGGAATTGTATTATTATCATCAATAAGTAATCTTTCATTAACCGGCATAAACTCGTCCCATATAAAATAAATGATGTGCTGTCGATAACAAAAATGATATACGGTCGATACTTCCTGCTTTATTTCTCGATTGTTGGACCTGCATTGAGAATGACATTTGTTTCAACTTTGACACGTTGGCAGCTATTTCATTATTGCAGTGTTTCTACTACGTAGACGCTGTCGATTCCGGCTGCAATTTATATTTTGAACACGTGCGATATAATGTGATGGGTATTTTTAAATATGTCTGACTATCTTTCTCGGGAGCTGCCATTAATCATTGACATCGTGATAAAGCGATTTATATGGAAATTGCAATAATAGAAGCATTATGCGTATTAATGTCGCATGTGAATTCGATTTGTAATTTACGTGTAATGCACTTAACTTTACATGCAAATAATTTTAATTCTAGGTCGGTATTATACATTCAAATGTAAAACGAACGGATTGATTCAAATTCAGTCGCAAGGCATTCTGTTGCAATATTTCTACCAGCATGATAATTTTTATTTCGATATTATATAAACGGAACATCTGATTGAAATATCTTACAATCAATGAAATTTTAATGTTTTTTACTTTTTATTTTTTTTTTCTGCCACGTAAAAATGCAATTTACATGTATAATTTAAATATGTCTAATAATAAACCATGTTTAAAATTTTGCTTTAAATTGAATATACTAATTATATCGCAAGTTATTGATAATTTAACTTTTAATAAAATAGATATTTTAATATATAACTAATAATAAGTATATTAAAAAAATTAGAGAACATTTTTTAATGGCTTTAAAGAACTGCCAGTTATACACAACTAAGGATAAAAGGATTTAGTTCTTGTCCAAGTAATTGATTCATGACCAAGAAAGTTATAAGAATAGACAACACAGCGACAGTTATAGTCTCTCGTTACATAAATTCTTCCTAAACTTTTTACGAGGTTAGAACACTACAAAGTGACACTAAGAGTTCTGCGCGAACGAATAAATAAAAGAATGTTAAATAAATAAATAAATTTCAGTACTACGATTATCTGTGTGTTTTTACAGATTTTATGACATTATTTTTACTTACTGTGTCATTTTACTTTTTTATATGTAGATACGCGCGTTTATTGTTAGGTCAGGTCTATCCTAAGTTATTGCCAAAGTTCACTTTACTCTTCTTCTTTGCTTTTCGATTTTCGTTGGAAGGTGATTTCCGAAGTCAAATATTTGCTCACTGTCGCAGACTGCGCAGCGAGATTTAATGATTGTCACTCGCAAGGTCGAATTTATTCATATTAGGATATTAAGATACGTATTACTTAAAAATATATTAATTGTTTGTAACATAGTCACAGAAATTCATAATATCAGACATAAAATAATCTGTTTCAGAAAATTTCACAAAATTATATATTTTTGTGCAAATTTTACAACATTATATATTTTTTTATATGCGATTTTATTTTACGTACTTTCGTGTTGTAAAAAAGCTCATTACGTTCTACTTAAAAATATTATTCTATCAGTAATTCAAGGAAAAAACAACATTTTTAGTTTTATAATGTTGTGCAATTAATCCCTTATAGGATAAACATTTACGTATATCTGGCATTTCTCTTTGGAAGCAGACAACCAATCGACAGACGATTAGAGTGGTTCGTAGAGAGTATTAGCACAAGTGTATAGTGACGATACGGTTGACTTTTCGCCGTCACGTATTGCTTTGACCCGCGTTTATCTTCCCTCACGTATCAGGTTTCGCGATATTGAACCGCGCCCCATATGGATGGGCTTTGGTAAACCGACCAACGGCTGTCGCGGATTCCTGTGGCTTAGCTCTATCTCTAAACCCTTGTACCCTCTATTAAGGTAGCAAACTAACCGCTGCCGTAAGGGGAGTTTCTACCCGCGGCTATCCATCGATCTATTTGTGATAATTACACATCCAATTAACAAGCTTGATTATAGACGATGAATATTGCGTGCATTCTCGCGGAGTTTTGGTTGATAACCTTAGCAATCTCTCTTGTATTTGCTATATATTGATATTTCAAATGACGATTCATATGATGGTTCTGATGTAGAAATGTTAAAAACAATTATAACAGCTTTTTTTGAAAAAATCCACGGAAATTTAGGAAAAATACTATTAAATGATGCAAAAAACTTACAATTTAAAAATCAATTTTGATTCATAAAGATTCAAGAACTATATAACTACTTAAAAATCCTTTTCAATAATTATCGCTCAACTATCCCTCTGAGATATCTGATAAAAAATAAATCATTACTATAACTATTCTCTTTATCACTTCTACATTACAACAAAATACTGTTTAAAATAATTGAGAGAATTTCTGCTAATTTCACAGAAACGTTGCGTCAAGTTTCAAAGTGCACCATGCTGTGTGAAAAGAGCGGAAGCTACGCTGAACGCAAACTGCGAATATAATAAACTGGAAATGACTGAAGTTAGCGCGAACAATGTACTACAAAATGTTTAGTAGTGACACAGTTACGGTAATCAGTAATTTTTTGTAATGCATTCTTTCGCAGATTTTTTCAATGCAACTGACGTTATGATCCACTCTAGAATGACTAATATCGCAAATATATTTTGCCGACATGCTACTAATTGATGTATTCTATTCGTTTTTTCACAATATTTTTACTCTTTCTATTACTACGAGAGTTTATATCATTTATGTATTTCACTACATTCTCTATTTTTCATGTACATTCTTGTCAAACAAATTATCATGAGAGCTGCGACACCTACGATACCTACGTTTTTATTGGTATAATGCAGAGATTGCTAGTAGAAAGTGGAAACACATGGGTCTGATTACGGATTTTCGACGTGATTAAGCAGTTCATGCAGTAATTACGTAGATTAATTAACTTGATTGCAATTAATTACAACAATGATGATTATTAGTGAGTTACATCGATACACCATATATTATATTTAATATCGCAATTTAAAATCTTTTTATTTGTCTCAAATGTTATAAAAAATTCATAAATTTTTATTTTTTGAAAGAACAAACATTTTGTGTGTACCTATATGTATTTGTGTATGTTTATGCATAAAATGTGTGTGTAAAGAATTTGCGATTAATTTTCTGTTTGTTGTTATGACTGAATTAATTACAATCGCTAATATAGGATTATAAGCTTCTGTTAATAGTCATTCGAATCACGTAAACATAGATCGTTAAGTTTTACGCTAATGTCAATATCTTGTATCAGTACATTATTGGAATATACGATATGCATTTGTCGTATCGAATAATCGGTATTTTAGATAAATGACAATCCGATAATCGGTGTTCCGATTAAGCAGCATCAGCACAATCAATATCTTGGTCGACCCGAAATGCTTTAGTGATTTTCCAATATTAAAAAAATGCAAATGCATTATTGCAAAGTGCACTTTTTCCGACGTCAAGCCATTTGTCAAATCAGTTTAATAAATTTTTCAATAAAACTAAGATTCTTTTTCTTTCTCACACTTTTTTAAATTCTTATCTCAGTTCTATGTATTAGAATAAGTAATATTTAATAATACGTTTAATTAATCTCTTTCTCTTTCCCTCTCAATCTCTCCAATATATAATTTAACAATTTTTCTTTATAAAAACTTTTAATTTCATAAAATTAATATATGTATTTGTTCAAAACAAAAAAAATAATAATTTTGTTTTTAATGTTTTTGGTAGAATTTCCGTTCCTTGTTTTTCTTTCTAATTAAACTTCCATTTGTTATTACAGGTTAGTAAAATTTAGTAGTGACGTGAAATATCACGTGTAAAAATCTTTTTTTCACAATTTACGTTTTCAAAAAAAAAAAGAATTTTTTTTGCGAAATTTATGCGAAAATCTTTTTCTGGCAATTTACATTTTCGAGACAAAAACATTTTTTTGCTTCGAAAATGTAAATTATCGGAGAAAGATTTCCACATATGATGTTTCACATCACTAATGAATTTTACTAACCTGTAATAACAAACAAAGTTTAATTAGAAAGGAAAGCGAGGAACGGAAATTCTATCCCAGAGGGTCGATTAAACATTTACCGGGATATGATCTGTGACCTCGTATTTGTTGTATCACTTGATAGTTCGCCAATCACCGGTGATTTCAATTTCTTTTCCATCGGACCGCAATTCGATATTCAATCAAGGATTCATTCGACGTATGTACCGAGCGAAATAACCCGGAACGACGAGATCACCGGTGAAAAGCTTCGTTGAACTACCGATTCTCGTATCGAGACGAATTAAATGTCAAGTGCTATTTCTTTTCCAGCTTGTTTACAACTTTTCGCGATTACCAGAAGAGTGGAAATCTCGACAATTTTTCTTCGATTATGTATCCGTTCGAGTAAAAAAAAAAATACTTGTGTTATTCATGAGAGCGCTTCGGGAAAATGTGACGAATTACCATGATTGAGTTCTGTGAGGATTTCGTTGGACGAAAGTAGACAATGGAGGTGTAGGAATTGATCGAGACATATAGCTTCAATTCTGAGTTTTTCGATTTCGCGGAAATTGAGTTTTATCATTTTGTAGGAGAGAAATAAACATCTGACGAAGAAAAGTGGAAAAAGTAAAATTGCAGTATAACTAGTAATACAGCACGTCTAAAGAAAATATGAAGAAAAGAACAAATAGAAGGCTGCCGTCAAGGTGCAATACTGTTCTTATACTAATAATTTATGCACAGAGCGACATAAACATGCGCTGCGCAAACTTTTTGAGGTCGGACCGATAAGATCCGTAAGAGGATTTTCGGTAGTATGTAACGCACGCGCGGAGCACGGCACTACGTGCGGTGCCGGCAAAGAGAATACCGAAAGCCGAGCGACCGGCTGAAAAGCAGATAATCTCATCTGGATGGTAATACGGAAAAACAAAGAAATACGCTGAACATTACAGGGGAGAGGCACACAAAAGGGTGGAGATAACCCATGTGTATGTGTGTGCGTTCCGTGCGTTATTGTCTTTTTTTTATCTCTCCCGAAGAATTTTGTGCGCTTCAGCGATACGACGAGTAAAGTTACGACGTCGCGATGTTTGCCGAAGAAAGTCCCCATGTATTAAGGAAAACTATAGCGCCCGTAATCTTCCTCGAAATTGCAGTTGCTGCTGGGAAAATGCCTTACGTTGTAATTCGATCGATAAATCGCAGATAAGCTGCTGGTTTTGCACCGTAAGAGTAAAAAAATAGGTTTCTTTTTACAATACAATTAATATTGATAGAATTATACATAGAAATTTATTCTAATTAACATTTATATCTTGCGTGATAAACTACATTCGTAATATATCTGTGTAGCTCATACATCGCATTCCCTTAATTGTTGATAATAAATTTCACCGAATAATTAATTTCCCTTCGAGACTGGTGCACAATTAGAAGTGGAATGATGGCGCCTATGGGACATTCTAAACGTTTACACATGATAACGATATAACAAGCTCACGGCAGCCCTGAGCTAGATGTTAAGCTATCAGCTAGATGTTAAGAGGCTAACCGAACAGTTTCAGTAGTGCAGGAACACATGATGCGACTATGCATACGATTTGCATTCGTCGGCGATCCATTTACATAATGCATTATGTATAATGCACCATGCGGCGGACGTGTAAGTGTATAATGCTGCTGGATACACGATAACATTGCCCATTTCGATTGTACGCTTTTCTCTCGCAAGCTTTCCGTAGAATATCTTGCAAAAAATATTGATAGCCGATGGATATAAATATCGAAATATCGCCAGTGACACACAGAATTTAAATATCTAATTACATGTTATCCTAAAGTTTGTAATCTGCATCCCTGCATAATTATAACACAACATTGAGCTAAAGTTCTGCCAAATATCGCTCGAGGTAACGCGACAGAAATAACGCAGATGACTCATCTTACACAAGACGCTGCGGATATACAATATTACATGCTTATATATGCATTACGTGGTTGACAATAGTAAAATTGTATAATGCTTCGTGCAAATTGTTTTAGTTAGTTATTAATTATTTTTAGATTGTGGAATGATATGTATTTATATTTAAATATCTTTTTCTCTGCCCTTTGCTTAAATAAAAATTATGGATACACATTGTTACATCAATTCGCACGTATGCGTGTTGTTTGAAAAACTATAAAGAGAACGAAGGTAAATAAACATATATTAATTGCATACTGCTGCAACCGTTCCATTAAGCTAATTACTTCAACTTACGTTTGACGTTTACACCTTGAGGCTTGAATAGTGTTGAGCTAATTTGTTTCCTCACCGTGGGAGTTGAGCTTCCAGACACAGACCGCAAATGCCTCTTTCAGAGGTACAAGCTAGGTATGTGTTAAAAGCCTTAAAGGACAGTAAATTTACAAAAGGTACGATGTACTAAAAACTGTGAGACGACCTGATGAAAAGCACTCTTTCAGATGTAATTTCGACCCTCGTCACAACTTCATCTAGTTTTTTTCTCCCCTGCATTATCTCGTCTGTCTGATCCACCTATATCGTTTTTCCCCAAGTCGACGCAAATAAATGGTCGGTTATTCAACTAGAGAAGCGATTAAAGCGCTTGAATATCATTTCTTTCAGTACAACATTGGGAACAGCCAACGTTACAACCGAGAAACTGTTATTTATGTTCAAAGTACAGGCAAATAAATTGCTAAACCCAGAAAGTCATAAAGTTTAATTCACTGTGCGAAGCTGCAAATTGCAAAAAGAAACGGATATTTAAAATTAGATTATGTTCTAATTTTCGTCGCCCTATTAACAGACACGAAATGGTTTCCTCTATAAAAATATTATACAACAAGTCGATGTAAATTGTTCATTACTTTAAAAAATAATATTTTACAGCATTATATTTTACTTCGATATTTTTTAGATTTATGTGTAAAAAAAGCATATACAGTCGATTTACCAAATTTTTTCGGAACTTTAATGCTTTATGTATTAATTTTGTAACATTATATGCAAAATATGTAATTTCTATTTTTTAGAAATTATTCATAGCACATCTCAAGTGTAATAAATAATTCCGAGATTTACATATTTCGAATTAAGCATCACGATGACGCTGCCTTTATATTACAGTCTGGCAGAGAAAATTCGCAATCTTATCATTCGTTGCTGCACAAATTTCCATCGCGCAAACTTTGAACCGCGTTTTCAAAGTCTTTGTTGAAAGTTAAAAAATTCTCATTACGAAGGCGGTGCTCGTTTGGATCGTTTTATTGTTCCATTACGAGCCGACAAAGATCGCTACGAGCAGTCTGTGCCAGAAGAGAAGTGCGACTTTCACGGCGGATCAGGCCTGTACCAAGAGATCTTTCGGTTCTTTTCTATTTTAATGATAATAGCACGACATAGATATCAAAATAGGTCTTTGAACGCCGAAATAACGAATCGCCGCGAAGCGATTTAATTGTATGGAGTGAGCTCATTAAACGCGACAAAAGCCTAGCACTTCAGAATTATTGTATAAGAGCCTTAGTTATGCTTCAAGCGTCTTTATTAATTGTGCGGTGCTTCTTTTGATCAAAGAAAGCGTTATCGAGTAGAAATAAAAGTGCAGAATATTTGCAAGATGCCTAAAGATTTAACAAGAATTTTGTTAAATGTCACAAAATTTTTTAGTTATTTTTTATCGCAACGTATAGATGTACATTTACAATAACCACGATAAAATCCGTTGAAATGTGTGATAAAACTTTATTGTCGCAAAAATCACAGAGTGGTGATTGTACTAGAAATGTGATGTAGCTAGTGGCAATGTTCACCAATGTTGAACAATTATTTTGTACGTGTATAATATTAAGTCCTTTATCTTTCATTAAGTATATAAACAGCGTGTTGAGAATATGCTCGGTGTATTTAGAATTCTAAATTTAAGTTATTCGTAACAATTCCTGTACGTAAAGAGCGATAAAATACAATAACCTGTTTGTCCAGCCAACCAGTAAATTTTGTTTCCACCTTTCGACTTCTACAATAAGCAACAGCACGAAGAATCTTGCCCCTAACGCTCTCCTATCCGAGAAATCCGAGAAATAATACACTTTTGGCCATTGCTTCCCTTAAATTGGCCATTCTTAAATTCTCCTTTTTCTTGTCTTAGCTGAGCAACCCGCGTTTTACGTCCCTGTCTTTTATCTCCCGTTACCCCTCTTACCCGACGGATGCGAGTAACTCGATGGAGCGAAAGAGCGGCCCGCCATTGGCTGCAATTCCGTACAAAGTTAGATCCGACGAGACGATAAATTCAATAAGAACAAAAGCGAGCTCTAGGGACATCGGTACACACCGAGAGGGTCCCGCGTCGCCGTACCGTCCGACGCCGAAGAGGATTGCGTGCGCGACAACGCCCTCGCGGCCCCTCGGTAGCTCCAAGGGATACCGAATAAAAGAAGATAAATCGGGTAATCCCTGGACGCGTACGCGGTAAAAGTGGCGAACCGTGTTTTTCGCGGCCATTACACTCGGTGTCGCCTCGGGGATAAATCCGTTGTCGCGGTGCGCTGTTCTACAAATGAGAAGGCTAGTGAGGCCACCTTGGCCACTTCTGAATGAACGAGTTTACAGGGTGATATCCAGCTATCCGTATTTCTTCGGCGAGGACACAATCGAAGAGAAAATCGGTACAAGGATTGAGATATCTTTGTAATATATGATAGTTTGAATTGTTTTCGATACAGCTATGTTGCCAATTGTGTATTGTATAAAAATTGATATTTAATAATACACCTCAATCAATCGATTTACATAAAGATGATGTTTATATGTCCATTCTTAACATAACTTAAATACTTTTATGTACATTTTAATTTTTGTTTCAATTATTTTTAAATATAAAATACTATACATTTAATATATTTTCGAATAATTAAGCATTTCAAATTTACCATAAAACTGCATATTAAAATCGAAAGCTTTGACTTCGCGTTTCGAGAAAGATGTCTTTCTTAAAAGGAGAGGCAGAAGCTTCTTAAAGAGAGAAAAAAAAAAAAGAAAAAAACCGAATGCCTTTGGGAATGACAGTGCTTTACGGCAACGTAAAGAGGGTATATTGGATTATACGGGAAACTGGAGCGTAGTAGAAAATAAGATATCGCCTATCTTTATGTGAGTCCGTTATTCTTAGGTCACACGGTGGATAAATCTAGACTCCACTTTCCAAAACGCGAAATCCGTGTACAGGTTCTTGCGCGCGTCCGCACATATCTCAAAAATGCGTTTTCATGTATTTCATGCGCAAAGAAATACATACCATGCACTCACTGGAGGATTCTTTGATTTATTATCCGTTGAAATTTTTCGCACTTCTCTAAAAGAACGTAGATACTACAATATACAATACTAAATAGATCTCATATTTTCTCCAATTATAAAATCCAAAAAGAAAAAAAGACTCAACAGTTAAGAATTTAATTTGACGATCGTGAAACGTCCGTTTCTTTTTAAAGTAATTACTGCTTTGCACAAATTCTTATTAAAAATCTAATTTTAATTCAGCTATTAAGTTATCTTCAATTGTTGCAAAAAAAAAACTGCCACACTATTGAATAATTATTCGTTAAAGTAATCTTATATTTTATATTATAAGTATAAGAAAGTTTTAATAAAATAAACTCAAATGATGTAATCATTAATAGTAAAAAAACAAATATTTCTGTCACAAGCGTGCACAAAATGTAAGATATATATGCTACTAATTTTCGAAGATTTATAGATGCGTGGAGGTGTGGAACATTTTGGTTTACGATGAACGCAAACTGCGGCACATTTCGATCTATGATGGAGCGTTGACTTCGTATGGTATGCGCGCGGTAGTATTGTTTTCATTGGCACGATCGTAATTCCATTCCATTATCTCGTTCTCGCCAGGCGCGTACACATTTTCGCGAAAGAGAATTGCAGCTGAGACCGGTATTCGATTTACTACGCGTTGTATTGGCTGTCCAAAATAGGAAATAAAATTTATTATTGTCGTACACCTTCTACTTTTTCAGAATAAGAAGTGTGGGCCTCCGATCTGATTGGAAACATATGGGAAAGTATATAGTATTATTTTGCCTATAATTTTGTGATATTTATTGCAATATGTAGAAAAAAATGTTGTATTTTTTAATGTAAAATTTATACTCTAATTCGAATTGTTATTATCTACTTTAAAAACGCAATCCACTTTTTAAAAATAATAAATACTGACTTCTATTTGGTTGTCAACATAGTTCAATGTTGTGTATGGTTCACGATCATGGTTTCCGCTACCCCAATCACCCTCGCGCTTCGCCCGAGATAATCGAATTCCATGCGTGACTCCAGTCAATCGTACAGAGATTTGCGCGCTTCGCACGAATGACTACGTGAAATCCTGTCACGGGAAAGAGAAAAATAGAGAAAAACGAAGAAGTCAACGGGACATGATTCCAAACTTGGTACAAAGCATCGAGGATCGAGTTTGCAAGCCTCCAGGCATCCCTTAACTCGCATAGTCCCTCAGAAAGCATTTCCATTTCAACGCATATGCTTCGTTGTCTTTGCGAGCTTACCCGCCAAAGAACGCTCGATATTCCTAGGCAAACTTTGATTTCCCCGGATTCATCTTGCACAATCGACTCATGCCTCTCTGCGAATAATTTGATATTGGAGCGCTCTTTACAACATGAGAGTATGGAACGAATTTCAGAAGAATCGTTCTAACGGTGACAAAGGATTCTTGACGAAAAGACATCATCTTATTTGAGATTCTTATAAGATTTACCTAGTTTAAAAAGGAATTTATACGCCATTGATATTTTATAGAAAAAAAAATTGGACTTCGTCTCTTTATTTTATCTCATATTATTGCCTCGTTAAAATTGTAATAAAAATCGTGCTTGTTTAACTTTTATATTGTAAATATTTTGTATGAATGAGTATTGAGAGAATGAATATATTTATTCTTATGTTGATTTTTCCTTTATGTTTTATTTTCTATTATTATCGTATTTTGTGAAATGTACGAGACAAATAAAAATGTGAATATTAATTCTCAATATATTATTTTTTAACAAGCATCGATTGCGATATATATTTTACGAGGTGTAATAATAATAAAAGAAGAGAACAAGAGAAAGAAATAACCGGTATAAATTATAGCAATTTATAAAATAACTACCGAAAGCTTCGACTCTTATGATTCCTATCCAGAAAACAATCGAGTGCAACTTTTCTCTTCTTGGCACTTGGAAGTCGGAACACATCCGCCCCGTCGATACTATCGACAGAAGAAAAAGGACAGTAACCTCCGGCTGCATCGATATGGTTCCGAAGCTTCGTTACTTAACTTTCACGAAAGAATATCCCCTGCGCGCGGATTCCGTTCTGCTTTCTGATCTCCTTCCGGCTGGTAAATCACAAAAGCTCGACCGATCGAACAACCCCCTTTTTAAAGGTGCTTCGTTTTACGCGTTTATTCGCCCTTTTATCGCCGGCTGCCTCTCTGTTTAGCACTGTTTTCTCGTCTAGTTTACCCTTCGCGGTTGTTCATTTCACCCTTGTTGTGTTTCCCCTCTCGTTTTATTTTTTTTTCTTTGCTTGCTGGCAAAAGTCGATTATTTTGCTAAGAACTTTGCTCTTCACGCGATGTTCTTTTTTAATGTTCTACTGATTAAGTTAATTACTTTTATAAATTAATTATCGAGTTAATTGATGAATTAAATGATTGATGAGTCAATCATAGAGAATTTTAATAATAAAACATAATGTTAATATATAATATATAGTATCTGAATTCTGGAATAATCATCTCATGTATTGTACTTCATAAAATTAAACTTATTGTTAGCTTATTTAACGTTTTACATTTATATTTCATGCTAAATAATCAGAAATTCATTGTGTCCGTTACATTAAATATATTTTACATATTATAAAAAGAGGATTACGTCATATGCTACACAGCAGCAAGCAACCACCATATTTCCGCTTAGACTAGTTCACTTACTTACTAATGCATGACGTATCGCCGGGTGCTGCTTGCATCAAAGTACACAAGTGCATTATGCGCAAAACTTCGAAAAGATATCTTGGTACTACAAGTTAGGCCACGAAGAACATATTGAACTTTAGTAAAGCCCTATTCAGCTTTTATAATATTGCATTGCATGACTTTTGTTATTTTTTTACACGATTCATTTCAAAGTGCAAATCATAGCTGTTTCATACATTGCTGCTGTACATTATTATTTATAAACAGAATGAAGAAAGAATATATAAATATATATATATATATATCGATCGTTAATTATGTCTACGTATACAGTCCGCCAGCTATTGATATTCACGAACGTGCGGAATACATAAAAGTATAAAGTGTAATATGGAAAGAATAAAGGGACAAGAACAAATAACATCGATAACATCGTATAACGAGATATCAATACAAGAATATGAATACATCAAAATAATGCATTCAAAGAAATCTGAACGGCTCGTATATAATGCTCGTATATAAAGTCAACCTGACAAAATATGAAATTGTTATTTTATGATTTTATATAATTATGTGTTTTCAATCAATTAGGCGAAATATAATTTATAAACAGATACATAATAAAATGTTGACCTGATTTCAAAAATAAAAAAAAAGTATGAGATGTAAGCAGAAACGTGAATGAGTTACAGATACCGAGAAAAAACAGTATAATAGTACTTGAAATGTACAATTTCGATAAATTTAATCAAGATTATAATAAAACCACCAATACAGCCTACAATAGTGTTTTGTAAATATCACGTGATCTACGCGAAATGCGAGCTTGCAGTTAAATAACGCACGGCAGCGTATCGAAATAAAATCGCGATGGTTTGTCATGATATCGCGCGGCATTTCAAGCCCGCTAAATGATTCGCGCTGGCGCGACAAACGCAGGATACGCAAAATTCAGAGTAAACCAATCGCACGTCAAACCCGGACGTTTTTGTTTATCTTTTGAAATATAAACCGCGCGCGGTTCATGCAACGCACGCTCGATATACACCGGGGAAGCTTAACGTTTTGTGCAATTTCTGACAGGGTCCGAACCCCAGGTGATCCACGATCTCGCGGAAACGACCATTTCCGTCGTTTCGCTTATCCTCGCTGTGGGAATAACCGCGAAATATCTTCAGAGACGAATCGTGAACAATATCTGCGAACACAGTCCGCAGATAGTATTTCGCATTTTACAAACGCTTTTTCCGGAAAAAAGTTTTGTAATGTATTACCGGATACTTGGACTACTTCGAAATGCTCGTAAAATAACGTAAGAATAAATACCACCGGAATTAATATGTAAAATATGCTGCATTAGAGAAATTTTCTCTGTAAATGCAATGAAGCCGTAACGCATCATTGATGCCGCAATAAAAATGAGATTGCAGTCATCGTGAACGAGTATTACGAGCTCTTGTATCATTTCCAGGTCATTGAAAATTGGAAGCAAGGATAAAAATCGATGTGATATTGGTTCTTGATATTTTCTTCTATTATTATTTGCCTTTGGAAAACTACGCTTAACAATATTCCTTATGCATTTCGCTACTACAAAGACATAAAATTCACTCATACGCTAGCTTGTGAAAATTTCTGCTCTAATTTGAAATACAGTTTCGGAAATTGCATCGGATATTGTCCAAATTCCATCTCAATAGAATTCCTTACAATATTTATAATCTACCTAGTTGCTTTGGGAAACTTCTTATTGCATATAAATGTATATCAAAGTTCTGTGTCAGACATCAAACGCTTTCACCCACAGTCTGGCTAACTCCAAAGCTGTCCCTGCAACTAATATTTGGTCACGCCATGATGTGCGCACGTATAAGACTCCTACACAAGTACAAAGTGCACCCTGGAGCGCACAAGAACTTTGCTGCTATATATGTATATGTAATATGGGACACTTTCGCCTAAGCTCCGACGGTCATGAAGTCTGCACGTGTAGCTTATCTCGAACTACCTCAAGATAGTTCCATCTAACTTACTGGACAGTATTCGTCTCCAAGTTCCCTAACATTGCTCTCGATCTGCAAAGCACGTTGTATCCATTGTTGCGGATTGCTGTATTATACAGCCTGTTACTACTTCCGCAATTCATGTTATAATTCTATGCTGATCAGACTGGCGGTTGATCGTTAACTAGGCACCCGGACCATTTAGCCGGTGTTAGATTACCGTTTTGAGCTATTGGCTATGCTCATCGATTAAGGCAAAATTCTATGCATCGATAAACAATGTTCACGTCCAAGCGTTTCGCGATTAATTGTTTTATATCAAGCTGATTAAAGATTTTTAACTACATACGGAGAGATATTAATCATCAAATTTTCGATTTATCTTTAGAATAATCTAATTTGTTATCTCCCGTATTTGCAAAGAATATAATAATTTTAGTGCTTTCTATGTGATTTTTAATATGAAGTTTGTATTAAAAACACAAGATTATTTTCCTTTCTCAATTAGTCTTTTAAAAATGTTTTTTGTTGTGTACAGCACAATATTTTGTTTAAGCAGAAAACGTTTTAGGTTCTATTAAGTATAACACAACACACTTCTGTGTGTGTTAACAGCTTCATTGTTTCGGGATAAAGACTACATTGGGCGTTAACGAAACCCCCATTGTGGCAGGATCGACGTACTGCTACGTAACGATTATGTGTGCTCAGATGGAGGACCATACAATAGCATCTCAGGAAAGCGTTCTGGTAAAGCATTCACTTTTGAAACGACGCATGAAACTCTACTACTAAACAATCATTACCGTCGATGAAGTCATGGCCGCATATATTCCATTATTCTATCGAGATTAAGCTTTATCATGTGTTTCACTCCACATGCAAAACAATTCCCAAGCGACGCCCAGCATGATTTCCATACGATGATTACAATTCAAGGGAAATATTATGTATATTATTATCACAATTCTGCATGCAGACTGTCCCAAGAGGTACATCAATACGACGAGTAAATTGCACTAGATTTTTCTCTGTTAAGGTAGTTCCAACGGTACAATCGTTGCCAAAAATGTAGAGAAAGTAAGTAAGGTTGGATCTATACAGAAAATAGCAGACAGAACCAATTCTCAATTCTGCTGGTAGAAAACAGCGGAAAACCAATTTTTGTTTCACTTAACTGTATCTTCCACACATAAATGACGATATACATACTTCTTGCGACTGCAAGCTCTTGTCTTTCTGCTCTCCATGCATGATATTAAATTATGTCATTTTTATTATAAAAATTATTCAATAATAACGTAATATTCGCGAAATTCAAATATGGTTCTTATATAACATATTCATCTAATTATATTCAATTTTTTGTAAATACTGCAAAAGTAGTTTTCCTACAATTAAACAAAATTGTCTGATTTTTGTCTGATTAATCTATAAAAACCATTGAATAAATGATATGAATTAAATGAAAAATATTTTAATAATTATGTATAATAATAAAAAATTCTAAAAAAATTTGAGACAATGCCTTTTGATGTTGCATGCATTTATTTCTTAAAGTTTCAAATAAATTTCCAATAATTGAGAAGTCGTTGAAACTACCTTAAAATCAATAACTATATTCGTAATATTATATGTGAAAACACATTTTAGAATTTTTATTCTGCCGAGATATCCGAGATAAATTGTATATTACGTTTATGGACGCGTATGTATTGCATTATATAAGTTAGTTACGTAATATTATTCAAGTTTTTGTATATTTCACATTTAGTGCTGCAATAAATACCGTAAAAAAGATTCGAACGTTTTCAGTATTATTTCATCGTTTTATGACATTTTAAACGATTTTTAAGCCATTTGTGGGCTCCTCATAAAGTTATTCAATAACGCTTCCTGCAATAAATGCTCGTTCGTGCGGCTAGATGTAAATGCAGATTTTTCAACTCACGTACTCACGTACCGAAACTGGCTTTATATAAATAGATGAATGTGTTTGTTTGTATTTTGCTGCTTCTATTTTCGAATAACCTGTGGACAATGCAAATCCGTAACCGTCAATCACTCTACGTTCAATACGGTGATATAAATCGAGCGCTTAACGACGTGCTATGGGGCGATGGACTAATTGTTAGGACTCGGTGGATAGCTTTTATACCGATAAAAATACGGCAACGGCCGACCGAGTGGTTGCCACCCGTAAAACGTGCAACGACCTTTATGCATAATCGATACACTTGCGTAGCCGGCGCAAAAAATGCGCATTTTCGCGCTTGCAAAAGCTGTCATGTTTGCCACTAGAAACGAAGTTGCTGAAAAAGTCGGTAATATGTAGTTTATCGTAAAAGCGCTTTTCGAATGCGTTCACGGTCGATGCATCCCAGTTAAGCTATGCAATCGATTCCATATGGTACCGACATGACGCAACAATATGTAAGCCTGTTACAGGAATGCATAATGTATCGCTGGTTTATCCTTTGACATCGTTTAAATCGATTACTATTATAAAGTAAAGTAACGTAAATCTGTAATTTCTATCGTTTTAGATACATTTTAGATGCTCCTTTCATAAATTTTATTATTTTCTATAAATATAAATCATAAATTTTGTTATTATTTTCTATAATTTCTCTAATACATCTTAATAAATTTTTAAAGAATCACAAAACAATTGTGAAAAGTTAGATAATAAAATTCTTTTGAGCTTTTGAAATAAACCAGGTTAAAAAAATCTTATATTAATCATAGATAAAAATACAATGGAATTGTATGTTCTTTAATCAAGAAATTATAAAGATAAATTTTAAATTATTGCTATTGATAAATATATTTTAATTTTATGTTTATTATTACGACTTTCGATTTGTAAAATGGCAAGATTTGCCATTTGCGCGTCAACTTTTGTGCGTCGAAGCGAAAAAGCCCTGTGAAATCATGGTTATAGATATTTTTCTGCTGATCAATCAATAATAACTATAGCTGGGATAAAAATCACAAACTGCCTGCCAGTGAATAGAATTCAGGAATATAAGAAAGAAAATGATTTCGAAGAAAGCTGCGGTGGCAATTCGAGCGAGAGTAATGTAGCGATCGTATTTCTGCTTCTAAGCGCGGAATACACGCGTCTTTATGAGGTTCGCGTGAAAAGCAGCTTAGTGAGAGCTTGGATAAAACGCTTGAAGTTGTCAACCAAGTCGAAACTGGCACAATGGATCGAAGCTTTTTATAGCCGTCTTATATCTATTGAACTGCCAGGTAACCTGATCCACTACACGTAAACAATATTTATATATACATAATTATATATTTATTTCTATTTGAATGATATTTAATATCTGATATATGCGATATTGAACATTTTTGTCCATAAAACGCATACTCACAGTATATACATTTTATGAAGATAATACTACGCAATATGTGTTGTAGAAAATATTTTTATTTTGACTAAAAGGATCAGTTATTTCTAGGCAAATTTGATACGGCTGACGCCACGTTGCGACCCAAAAAGGGAAATATCATTTTTCCTATTGATTTCTCCCCGTATTTTTTTGCGTAATGTTATCCGGAATGCTGGCAACACAGCTTGCAGCAATGTGTTTTGTTTAAATATTCAATCATGTGTTTCATGATAAAATACATGCAGTATAAGCCCTCAGGATAGGCACGTAAATTTTAAAAATCAAAATTATTATAATATTTTAACCAATATGCAACTCAAAATCAGTAACAAACAGGAAAAAATAAACTGTAATAATTTAATTAATGTTATTTTATTTAATATTAACGATTGAACGGTCTTCTTTGTAAATGGCGTAATCGAAATTATATTACTGCACTCGTGTGAGACAGACCCATCACGTATTCTGTGCCGTTTAAATTAGATGGCGCACCTCACAATGACATCTTAATCCATTTCGACCGGAACATGAAACGGAATTCGAAGAGACGGGAACGAATGCACTGAAGTTTCGCATCTTAATTGCGTCCTTAATTAAGGAGCTTCTGTTTACGTGCAAGCCGGAATGTCTATTCTTGAAACACAAAGATTTAAAAGTCACCAGATTCTCTCCATCAAGATTCGCTCACTGTACTCTCCTCGAGTATGATTCACTTAATGAATTTTCACCATCTAATTTAGGAGGTAAAGCATTCTCGACGAAAATCTTTGATAAGAATCAGATTGCTACGTTCTCATGCAAACAGAAATATTTCAATTCCTGAGAGTTAATAACGTTGATGCAAGTGATAATCGTGCGTTAGTAATATTATGAAATCGCTTAAGATTCTTTTTTTTTTTTCATTTATTTTATAAGAATACTACGACAATTCTAAAGTGTATTGCGAAAATTTTTATTCTAATCCGTTATTTGTAAAATGTAATCTGTAAAACGTGTTCCGTTATAAAAATATATATGTCTAATAAATATTAAATGTAATAACATGACTGAAAAATATATAATTATAATTGAGAAATGTAACATTAAATTTACAGTTAATAAAGCACAGATATAATATTTTCTAGTAAAATTCTCGTAAAATTCCGTTTGCGAAATGGGTTGAAAGCAATGAATATTCCCCGGATTTGTCCATCATAGTTTATCATCCTATTTCCTGAATGTATAGCGTGCAGACTAAATGCTTTATGAACACAGTATTATTTTATAATAATTTATTTCAGATGTTTGTATCAAACATAACATTGTTACTATTTAAAACAAATGCCCACTGCTTACTGCGCCAAACTGAATTTATGTTTAATCTTTTGACGTATAATACGAGAGAACATGCTTCGTACTCGACAAATGATCCAGATAGAAATACGAATTGAAATGAATTAAAATGTTTGTCGAATTGGATTCAGTAGTGTTGTTCAAAGCTAGTTAATTCCAGATTAGACATAGAAATAATCTCGTCCTAAATGGAAAAGGGTCTTTGGTTGTGCAAACGTGCACAAGGCGCGTTTCAGAGAACGAATTAATCGCGAGCCCGTGGCGTAAAACGCGTTAATCCACCAAAATGGATATTTCTCGCGCCGGTGTTCTGTACAGACGTACACTGCTCTAGAGTTCTGCTCTGGCGATTCAATTAAGTTTAATCTTATAGAGTGAAGTGATTTTTAATCGTTCAAGCTCTCTCTCTCTCTCTTTCGTGTACCGAGAGGCTGTATTCGTAAAACAAAGATTGATGTAGAAATGCGCAAAATGTATACAAAAAACTGATTTAACATTTCATGTATTTCCCGGCATTAACGAGATTAAAATCCTGCAAACTATATTTCTATTACATCTTATTTATTTATCTCAGAAATTAAAATAAAATAAAATGAAATTAATTAATTAATCTTATCGAGTTATATGTATATTCTTCTCCTTTCCAAATTCGAATTAAGTGACTTGAAAGAAAGAAAAAAGTAAAAAAGCACTGTATTAACAAACTGACATTTCTCATATATCAAATAAAAAGACGAAAGCATTTCTTGTGTAAGTGGTACGATATAAACGTTGCTAATACGTTCACATTAACCAATCTCCTTCATGGATCGATGGTTCGCGAGCGTGAAGTGCATTTTATAATCCCGATGCGTCTATAGGTAAACATTCTATCCGTCTTTTTCGGAGCCAAATATACAGTGCTTGATAGTAAGAGGATTTTATCTGCCAATCTGTCTTTCGCAACGCTATAACGTAATGGCATCGTGACCGCCGGCATCGTGAAGGAACCGGTATCCATGAAAGTGGAAATGGAAGTTGCGATGCATCCTGGCGAAGGTTTTGCGAGGTGACAGACCGATCGTCGAAAAATAACCAAGCAATATTTCCTGTCAGCTAGATGCGCAAACTCGTTTCTCACACAAGTTTCACACTTTGAGGCATCGAAGGGAGAAACTTGTGTCGTTTAAATTTATATGATAGTTGAACGTCAATCTGAAAAGTTAGTCATCTCGATATCTATTTAATCAGTTCTTTAAAAAAATAGAAATAACTGGGCGTCTCAATTGTTTCTATTTACATTTGTATTATCTATTATTATTACAGCTTTTCTCAAAATTTATCTTTCTCATATATTTTATTAAAATTAATAAATTATTACAATAGAGCCGTAAACAGATTCTGCACTGACAAAAATGTACCAATATTTTATTAAATTCGTTGAATTCTGTTTCGAGCAAAACTCAATAAATTTTGAAAGAGAGTAACTTTAAAGAAAAAACGTAGAAAGTTTGAGAATAAAGAAATGTACATTTAATTGTTAAAATAGTTAGCAATTAAATATGTAAGCCGCATCAAAAAACGAAAAATATTCAAACATTTGCAAATGATGATTTTACAGTCTACTGAATTTAGATATCTTTCTAAAATATTTCGTATTATTGACATTTTCGCGATACGAGCCAATTCCATCACGAAGGCGACGTACTTTTTGCCGATGCATGAGAAACGCGAACATCTAGACAGGGCAAATTGCACTATCGTGGTTGTGAGTTTTTCTTGTCGCAACTAACGACCGGAACGCCGGCTGGCGCAAATCGAACTTTTTCCAACGGAGACTTCTTTCGTCAAGAGGACACCACCATAGATGGGCTAGAAAGCTCTTCTGTATTATTGGCACGACAGCGACATTGGCACTTGTATTTGAAATAAAAGCGACCTTGGCCTCTTGGTGAGATTGCAGGCGATACGTATTTGCCGCACCCACTCTATGGCCGTGTCGCACTTATCGATATATGTACTCTCGGTTGCGTCACTGCGCGAGTGCAGCGTGGCGAATCTCTGATAAGTTTGGCTCGTACGGTGTTACTCTACTAGCAACCAGCGTATACGCGGTAAACTAGGAAAAAAATCCTATTATCGGGACAACGAATAGAATAAAACTTATAAGCCCGATACTAATTCAACTACTAGTCTTTTGATTTACAAATTATAAAAATACACTCTTTATAATAGGGATTATTCACGGTACAAAGTGAGAGAAATAATTGGCCTCACGGATCGATAGATAATAAAATTTCATTTAATTTACGTCTCTTTTTTTTTTTTTTTTAAGATTGAATCTAGTGGATATTAACGATTTATTTACTTTTAATTTAGAGTAAGCAACTTTTAAAACCAGCGCATTTATTTGACGTAAAACGAAAAGTTAATATAAAATTGAAGGAAAATTATTTTGAAATAATTAATTTAGTTCTCGAAGTACCTCAATATGGTTCTTCAATAATCCTCGATATTTTTAAGGCAAAATAACATAATGATAAGCTCCAGATTTATGATGCACTGTTTTCCGTGCCGAATAAGTGAAATTTCTTTGCGAGTCTTTCTTTCTACTACAACAATTAGAACATACGAGCACTTGGTCATTCTATTTTAATTGACGTCAACCCATTTTACTTTAATAGCCATTATAACCGTTAACCCTTGAAAAACTCTGATGCGACGTGCGCAAGAACTTTGGAAACACTCGAAATACTCCAGATAAAGAGTTTCTCTACATTTTGTTTATGGAGGGTACGAGAGTGGCTCGCTGGTATACATCCTCTCTCTTTACGCAGTAGGTATTCACCCCTCAGGCGCACGAGTACGCTTTGCGACGTGATTTCTAAAGCCACCCCTACCTAACCAACATTATATGTCTTTATACTGAATTAATTCGCCGACATCGTTACAGAAAATTTTATTTCCATATTGTGAATATTAACTTTAAAATGGTCTTTCAGCACTAAATGAATAATGTAATAATAAATTCATGTTCTGCATTTTAGGTCAAATAAATATTCATTGTGTCCATCAAGGAATGTAGTACGGCAACTTTAATTAAATATCTATCCGATATGTCTAAAAATATGAACATTTATTTGGGCTATGTAAAATATGTAACTATGCAATTTAATTTTGTCCAAATTTCATCCGCACAATTTTATATAAAGCTGAGAAGAGCTACGTATATTGCAAAATTTCAATGTCATGCATTATTGAAATAGAACAATAAATTTCTTTTAAGACGAGTAATAGCAGCACTCGAAACTCTTTTAAATTAATTATTTTAAAAGAAAAGCTTTATCTTAACAGATTAAAGGTTGATCGACTTCTGGAATTGAAAAAGTTTTAATGTCTTCTTTTAAACCCCCGGAACATGTTTCCAACTTTTTATTTTATCTATTTGTGTATAATTGTGATTTCTGATGAGATTACGTGACATACGTTGCATGCATTTAATGCATTTCGCAGCTACTCTCTTGCACTTATATTTTATTATTTTTACTGCTATTTCTTCCGCGCCATTATTTTTTACCACAGCATTAGAAAGTAAACGTAAACGTTAAGAAGATATTAATTACAAGGTCTCTGATTTATCAGATCCATAAAATCCTGAAGCCACCTACAGAATCCCGGGCGAAGTCTCATCTTAGATAAGCCCTAGTACTAAAAACTTAAATCTACGAAAAGGACAATGAGCTTCCTGTACGTCGTTAGAGTCGGAAGTGCGCCAGAAGGGATCTTCAGAGATAAGTTGCCAAGCATAGCGGCACTACGCCGAGACGAGAGTCATCGCCCCATTGACGATCGTCAAACTACATGAAATTTGACGAAACTCTTGCGGAAAGTTTTCATGGAGAAATTACGTCACGCGCAAGGCTAATCGAAACGGTGGCGAAAATGAGCGTCTTATCAAAGAGGGATTCTTTGTCGGTGGACCAATTACAATGATTATTTGCGGACCGGGACAAAATTAATGTAATCAATCTGAAACGCGCAAGTTCCCTGACCTGGAAAATGTAAATCAGTTACGTAACGAATAAGGCAAAAGTTTTGGAGATAATGAACGTGGTCTAACTAGGGTGGACTCGGATGAGTAGAAAGCAGGGAGAAAAATAAGAGCATAAAAGGGCTGTGCCTTTTTTCCGCAATTTTTTGTAAAACTTTACAGTACCGTGGAAGTTCCAGCGCGGAGCTTGACGGCTATGTTGGTCGACGGCGCGTCATTTCTTGCGATAACCTCATGCGGGAGTTACTAAGGATTTTACCTTCCGCCTACATTCCCCTACAAACGACCTCTGGTAAACTGGTCCGGATGCACCACCACAATAGAATTTTCTACTAGAATTTTTTGCTAGGTAAAAAATGAGCGATGATAGAAGGAAAATGAGGGAAAAAGGAGAATCTTGGAGATAGGTGAATGAAACATTCATCATCGCAAATAGCTTGTAAAGCAACCAGAATAGAACATCCGAGTCGCAATGACAGAAAGTGCGGTAGTAAAAAGCTGTTATGGTCAGTAAATAGCCTTAAACGCAGATTTGCTTTACATGAGATCTCTCCGTGCACAGAGATCCAACGCTCCATTCCCCATTCTCACCGTTTTCTCTCGCAGTTTGTGCAGCTACTTTTCCTCTCCGTTGCTATTTTACTATTTTAAATCGTCTTATTGCTCGCTATTTACCTTTTCATCACGCTGATGCTACACTTTTATCTTTGCATTTTGTGAGTCGTCACGTTCCGTGATAAAATTTTGAAAAATTTTACACACGTTGTGTAACGTAATGCCTACGTCACAAGTCACAATCATTGTAAAAGCAATGAAAGAAAAATGAAAAATAGTAAATAATGGAAATGGAATGGAAAATAATAACAAATTCAAGAATTGCGTTTTGCGATGAGAGACAAAATAGACTGTTCGCTAGGACTCTATGTGCATTTTGCATGGAAAAATACAAAATATAAAATACAAAAATAACAGACACAAAACGTTGAAAGATATTTAAATTCTAGAAAAAAATTATTTTCCGGAGGATACAAGCTAAAAGGAAAGAAATATATCCCAGCACTGTATGTCTTCTCCTACCACTCGCTGCTTATTCACGCAATAATAACAGGGAAGTTCGATAAAGTTCTCCAAACAGAAATATTTCTCTGCAATGTCTGCTATAACTTTCTCTATCGCACTATGTAACATAAAGAAGCGAGAGAAAGCACAGAGATATAATTAGCATTTTCTCTTATTCCATGTAATAGAACAAGAGTTAAACTTTCAATGTTGCTTCTACACAACGCTTCTACGCGTATTTAATAAATATCTTGAACTTATTAATGGCAATTAAAAGCGTTACTATCACACGCAAAACTTCTCAGCCGACGAAAAATTACCGTCTATTTGATGCGAGCATACCAATGTTGTTTGTATTAAAATAATTTAATTATCGCATAAAAGAAATAAAACATTATTAAAAAAATAAAAAATTAAAATTAAATTAAATTAATTTAATTAAATTTCTCAAATTATTAGTGCAACAAACATACTTTGCAAGTCTCAGGCTTGTTTTTATGTACGCAATAAGATCGAAATTTATCAAAAGTGAATAAAAGCGAATAAAAGATATGAATGTATAATATTTGTATAATTTGCGGCACAAATATTATACGTTGTAGGTTTTTTTAATAAAATTCTTTCATATATTACTTTTATTCGATAGAATATCACATAAAATATGACAGAAATATTTGTGTGAATAATGACGAGAAAATTTTAAATGTTACGTTAATACTGTGAAAAGCTTTTCATGTGATCTGTTGTACCGCCGTTCATCAGTTACGCAGTTTTTCTTCATTTAATTTTCTATGTGTAATTATGTTGTACTACTTTGTTTTTTTCCCCTTGTATTATAAAATATTATTCATAGACGAACAAGTCGGTTTAACTAATTGTCATGAAGTATTTCCACATGCTTTGATATTACATTATATTCAATCTTATATTACTTTATATATAATATAATATTTCACTTATTTGCAGAGAATTTGAAGAAAATAACTACGTGCAAAGAATATTTAAGCAATCAAAAAAATTTTACGACAATTTCTTTCGGAAAGTAAATGCTGTTTTCGTAAATCTTGAGAAAGCCTAATATTTCACGATGCTATGTCCAATATTTTTTCACGATCTCTTTTCCGCTGAACCGCTGAATTCCGGCTACTTTTCACTTTTTTCTGCTTTTTGTCAAAAGTGATAGAGTTCGACAGGCGACGAAGCGTATCCTTGTTTTCCGATTCGTTGGTAAAGTTCGAATTTTATGTATTTTCTCTCCACTCTTTTAGATATTTTTATGATAGCTGCATATTTGCGCGAGTGTCACCGCCATTTTCCGAAAATTATTACATTGCATGAATAATGCAAAATAAAAATAGTGAGCAATTTATAAAGCAAAAAATGTTGGATTTTCTTTTATTGTTAAATATTTCATCCGAATATATTTATAAATACTTTTCTTATCCTTTTAGAATAAAGTCTACGTCCACATTGCTTATTAATATTTATTATCTCATTGTATCAAACAAATAATTATGCTATAATAAATTTTCATTTTTATTCTAATGCAAAAAAAAGATCAAATAATGATCTTTTTGCATTTTTTACTTTATTCATCACCTCACAATTTCATCTTGCAATCACATTAGCTATCGCTAGATACTGCAAGAGCATTCGACACCTTTTAACGAACTTTGTCTTTGACGTCGATATCGATTTGGCAAATCGAAGTTTTCTGTCAGTCGCAATTGAGAATTACTTGGGTGAGTGCATTACTTTATAACCATTAGTTATGTCAATTTCATGTTCGACATCACTTCCTTGTTCTTTTCTTTCCCTTTTATTTCTTTTTCAGACTCTCGACGACATTTAGCTGCGAGGACACGATATCGCTTTTACTTTTATAGTGACCGAAGAATCGCGGATCGTACTTCTCGACGAGGTAAAGCGGAACTTTTCTCACACGAATGGTCGCGCTGGCAACGGAAAGCCTGGTGATCGATGCAATCTTACATACGACTTTAATTCTCTGAGCCTGAATTATGAAGTGTCGATCCTTTAAATTGACAAAGCAGATGTCGTCGCTAAAGCTAACTGTAAAAAACTAGCTACAGCTTCAAACATAATACTTAAAAGAATTTAAAAAATTAAAGTATTATAAAGAGTTGCGAGAAAAGAAACAAATCTCTAAAGTTAATAAATTGGACAATAATAAATTTCAAGGATAAGGAAATTTTAAATATCCGTCTTTGTAAGAATATACATAATGAACTCGACATAATGAAAATAAAATTATAAATGGGCAAACCCGCTCGTATTTCGAAAGTCTCAGAACTTGCCGTATCATGTTACAGCGATGTTCTTGCGGTAAATTGTTATTAACGTCGCTATTTCTCAGATGGATACCCGAGCATGAAAACCCGTGAGTGTCGCAGGAAATTCGAGTCCTGATGGTGTTGTAGTGTTTCATAGCTAAAACAGCGGAAACAATCCTACAGGATTTACAGGATTTAAGGGCTATTCTAGTCTCTCGAGAGTATGTCGCAACCAACGCAACTGTGGAAAACGCAACGGACAGGACGCATGATTTTCCACCTTCCTATAGTTACGCCTACTTAAAGTGGACTGTTTGAGATTTGCAAACTGCATTATCACAAAGACGTTTACAAGTTGCAATAAAGCGGCACGAATCCATCGTTAATAGTAATTGGTAAGAAATTGATTGGAAAAGAAATTAATTTAAAGTAATTAAAAAAATAATTTATAGATTTCTTAATTGCAAGAATTATTTTTCTAGCAAACTATTCTGTAAAAAGCGACCGAAAAGCATTTATAAACATAGCGATAAAATTTTTAATTCAAGATCCTTCATTATGTAATAATAAGCCTCTTAGATATGTTTATTGTTACATATTTGGTTGATAATTTATCTCATTGTATTGCAGTATACAACAGCTGTTTATTACATGCTACGGTATTGGCACATTAGTGGATTGGCACCTTAGATGTTAGCAATCACTTCGCTTTCCGACGCAGCCGTTCTGCTCAAAGCGTTAAATGGATCGTTAAATTACTGCAAATAATAATGTACTATACGATAAAGTAAAATACAGCAAACGTAGCAAATGCGGTAATGAAGCAAAATATCAATGCAAAAAATTACTTTTCTTTGACAAAACATCTTTTTTTTTAAATATTTTTTATTTAACTTGGAAATCACAAATATATGTATTAAATAAATCTATTGTAATATTTTATTTATTTTACGCAAAAATTTATTTACTTTTATAAAAAATTATTGTTTTAATAACAACTGTATTTAAAAAGCCAGCAAAACTTTAATTGTTTATTAAAGCAAAAGAGAAGTTTAAAAAAGATATAATTTATTAAAATACACAACAGTTCTCAGCGATAAAATTTTAACATTTTGAATAATTTTTTTAAACATCCACATAAAACTACGCCAAAAATTGTTGCAATTGCATAGAAGATAGGCAAAACAAGTCCAATATTTCAAATTTATATATGAAACATTATTCTCTGGATTTAACATTAATCCGGCACTAAGTATAGCTTGCGCGCTCGTCGGCGAAGTGTATCTGGGTTATGCACCGACTTTCCACAGCACTTTACTCACGTACATATACGCATGAACTTTACAAACGAATTCATGTACAGGTTTCAGTTTAATGTCGAGGCTTCGTTCACGCAAAATCATTAAGATGCATGAAACACGTTGCGCGCAAATTATAGTAGATAACGTGATAAATTCAGGTAATACCTTATAAAATAACCACGGATTTTCACTGGTTATCCAGGTTATTCCGCATATTATATTTCGTATATTTTTTATGACTACCACCATTCGTATGCCGAATAAAAGATATTTAAAATATATTATCTGTGCATCGCCATTGAATATATTGCGGAATTTTTACTATAAATGTGGGTAGAAATGGGAAATTTTTAAAAATATCTTTCCTATATTTGAAATCGATTGTTTGAAAAGTCAATCCGACACTTCAGATATGCAGGTGTGCACAATTGCGCGAGCGCAATTGTGATATTACCCTCAACTACTTCAATTTTCCACAATATTGCCCTATTATGGCGAATATTGCTCTATTCATCAAATGTGCTCATTATCGAACATCTCTAGAAAATTTAAAATTTGGTTTCTAGATGTACCTTTAAGTTGTGGTAATAAAATCATATTATGATTTATATTACAAAGCACATATAAATATATATACACAATATATACATATGTATCTCGATAATAATATAATATATGTCTCGAATTTATATAACAAATAATAAAAGCAGTAAAAGTGATAAACAGAATTTGAACAAATATAACACGACTTTCTTCATCTTTTTCAAATATAAGTCCATATGAAATCCTTATAACAAACAAACTTATTTGTACAGTTATTAATATTTTCTTTTAATACATAAAATCTCAAAATATCTGCAACAATAACCGTACAAAATAAGTACGGTAAGAAAATTAATTAATATTGATTAACGAAAAAGAAGCAACAGTGTAATTTGATTTAATTGTACATTTGTGGAATAACTTTTCAAACATAACTAACTTTTCTTAGAAGCGCACATAGAGATATTTAAAAGACATGTCAATTTGTATTCCAATATGTGACTAATATTTTCGTTCAATTTAACGCGACACATGTACGAAAAGATAATGCATTTACATCTTCAAATATGTGGCTTCGCAGGCACATACATGCAGTACACCTACGCAATCTAACGCACGTGTTCGATGCAAATGGAGATCGGCCTCTATGAATATACCACGTTTTGCATATTAATGCATTAAACGTGCCATTGTTCGCACAGTATTTTAACGCAAGAGAATATATACGAGACATATTTTATAATCTAACACACTTTCTACTGGAACTCTGATATGTGCTGACGTGAGTCACGATGCAAGACGAGACAGCGGCTATTGCGCGCGAAAACTCATAAACGCGTAACCGCTACTGACTATCGAAGTTCCAAGAGCTTCAGAAGCTCTGCAACTCAAACCAACTTTCGCTTGTTCTACGTAATGGCGTGGAAAATTGGATCATCCCCAGACATTAAAACCAGACTTGTTCCGTGAGATCAATAAACGACCTTTCGTAGCTTGGCCGAATGATTGGTTCTTTTCGCGTCAAAATTATTTATAACTAATGATATTATCACCACCTATTTTCCTTTGTTATTAATATTAATCACAGATTTATTAATATTACATCTGCATTATTTGAAGATGCGAGTAAAATCGGTGTAAATAATTTATCAACGTTGAAACATTTGGCGAGGTTAAACGTTTACTTTAATGTTGCGATTAGCATTACTATGTTACGCGCGATATAATACATTAGTGGGAAAAATACAGTGTTTAAAATATGCAAAAATATTTACATACCAGATGTATAGTGAACATAACTCAAAGTGAGACATTACCTCGGCATCATCCATCATTCAAAATGACAAGCTTATTCCTCAGAACTTGGCGACGTACATTTGCCGAGACGTACGATTTGATTGCGTTCATTCACGTATTTTTGAATGCAGATGCGTGCGTAACTCAAAGTTGCGAATTCAAAGTTTCAAGGTGCATTCAAACTCATTAAGCTACCTTGGCTCAAGACTCAGCGATCGCATCTGTTCATTCTCCTTGCTATATGCAGACAGTCTGACGTCAAGAACGAAATATACGACATAGCGTTACAAGAAAGTGTCAGTCTAACTTTCAATTTAAGTTTCGCACATACTTACATGATATTATACATATAAATAACTAAATAAATTCTTTCTATAATAATAATAAAAATAATATCAAATTTGTCAACGCATTAGCGTATCACTTTTATCACGAGAATTGAAGTTTATGAAAAAATTTCTTCAAAAAAAATGTTTACAAAACAGTAAACTAAAGAATTAATTTTTAAAAATAAAGCTGAAAAACTTGAAAGCGTAAAAAGCTTTGTATGTTCCATTTTCTCTCCTTCTTTTGGATAAATATTTTTCTTAATTATTATATTTATATTGAAAATAAATGATTCTCGGCCACTATATCCATGCAGCCGAGCTTATGGATCACAGCTCTGCTGACATTTCTGTCAGAATCTCGTGCATGTCGGAGTGCATCCGTTCCAGAAAGCCGATCGCACACGAATGCACCGGCTAATGGAATTGCTCTCTTGACGTACACTTCACCGCCCGATAAGCATGCGCGCGACGATATTTCTCGGTTCTTAATAGTTTTCAACGACGGAAGCCGTTTGTTTCCCTCATCACTATGCACTTTACTATGCATACTTTGTACTCTTCATTTCTTTTCTTTTTCCCTTGCTCTATCTTTTCCGTGTCCTCTCAAAACCGAGAATAAACAAAATTCCCCCCTGACACATCACTGTTCATCGCCGTCGGCGAGTTCATGTAATTATGATTACGTGGCCGGAGAACCATCCTTCCAATTTCCAGATTCAGCCAACCGGCTTACCGGCGAATTATGTCTCCCTGCTTCCAAGACAATTAGGTTAGCGTCACAAAACCAAGATAGAAATGGAGATTAAAGCATATTCAATTTTTATGCAATTAGAATTGTAAGATGTGCTCGTTTTTTTAGATCAAAAATTTTTCTCTTTTTTTTTCGATTGTCGAGAGCAAAATAATCTGGTGCTGTAAATATTCTTGATGAAATGAGAATTATTTGCAAAATTAGATTTGTCTCTTTTTCGGCGCGTTTCTATCACTTAAAAAATAAAACAAAATATATACTAGTCATACTCTATTACGAATTTAAGGAATGTCTTCTTGGATCCACGACCAAATCTCGTTTTGCGTTATATTACTCCGATTAGAATACATCCGTATCAGAACTGAAAGCTCTCTTCGGTATTTCCCCGTGGTACTCTTCCTCCTGTAAGCTTCCAGCATTCGTTCCTCATGACACATTCTCCTTCGTACTACCTTCCTGGCGGTAATCTCAGAATATAGCCCTGTTGTTCACAACGGCGACGATCCCCCGGGAACCAATGCTTCGCATAATTATAACGTGTCGACACAGCCGGTGTTCAATTTCGATACTTCGCTGCATCGGATTTTATTTCTCAGATCGTCGCGTCGTCGTCGTCGTCGTCGTCGCCTTGCTCGATTCTAATTCGATCGGCATCTCCGTTCATGGCTGAACGCCCGCTCAAATAGACGGAGAAATTGAGAAAAGAAAGAGAAAAACCGAGGGTTATCGCGAAACGCCGGATGCAGAATCGCAGCGTCGTCTTCCACTCCGATAAACTTCCGGAGAAATTCCGGTGTGCAAGCGACGCGTGAGCGATATCGGGTACTTCATGATGCGACGCATTTTCCCCTGGTTGTAACATCAGACGTATAATCTGTCACCGCGCAGCAGTGTTGCAGAGCACTTCGTGTACTATATAAGTGCAACGCGATCTTTATTTCGTGTGTTTGGAGAGCGAGTCGACAATCGCGTTTCCGTGCGCCGAATTTGCAGATACTCAAGTCGACAGTTCAGGTCGAAATAAAATAGCCGTATAAGCTATCCGCCCTCAGCCAATATAACGTTACAATCTTCTCCGCCTCTGGGATGTTTCCATTGTCGTAGCGAAACACGGGCCTCCGTATCTTGTGACGATAAATTCTCGTTCGTGTTGCTCACGCTCTTGTGTCAAATAGGGCAATAAATTTGTCGCCGTTCAATGCTGTCAACTTGTGCAGAAACGTCGTATCGTGTAATGTCTAAGACATTAACTCCGCGATGTTGCGATTTCACTATTTGTATGCCGATAGAGAGAGAGAAAGAGAGAGAGAGAGAGAGAGAGAGAGAGAGAGAGAGAGAGAGAGAGAGAGAGAAACTATGCAAAATTTAATTCTTGGCGTCAGACGACATCTGACGATATTACGCCCTTTCGCTTAATCCTGCCAGCGACGCGGCGCCGGATGATCGATATTCCCGCAATGTTGGATGGTTACGGGATATCCGCGAAAATTGTCATCCGCCAAGTACGCCGTTAACCTTTTTTTATTCTACATTATGTATGCAATGTATATTTTCGCTGAATTAATTTAATCCTAAAAATCCACATCTCTATGAATGTAATCTTCGAGATTGCGCACTACTATCTATTAGTTTAAAAAAAATTTCTAAGACAACCTCAGCTTCATTTTCTTTTGCACAAGCAACGAAAATAAAGACCTATCTAATCAAGTGAAAACTAAAAAGTATACAAGCATTCTACAAAAATTTAAAATTATTATTATAAAATCCATCAGATCTCATTATGCCTGTTGATATAAAAATAAATATAATAAAATAAATCAGAATCTAATAAAATTTTATTTGCTTGTAAAATACGGTGATTCACAAAGTAAAATAAGTTTTTCGATTAAAATCATTCTTTTTTAAATAGTGTATAAATCAGACACGTATAATAAAATATATCAAACTAATGATATCTGGAAAAATCGTATGTCAAGATCGATCAGTCGGAATAAATTGAACAATCAAAACATTTGAATCCGGATCTGATCGTAAAAACCGAAATTGAAAACGCAGCTATATCCCTAATCTTTCTCGCTATATCCCTAATACTGTTTACTTTTCCCGCGTGAGAATCCTCGCGCAAGCAAATTCTCACAACGTGATTCCAATATCTCGAATCACCAGCAATATTATCGGTATTTCTTTCGGACTTACATCGAGGTTAAATAAAATTTTATTTTTCACGTTCACGTATCAGAAACATCCAAGATTCTTCTCTATAGGATAGCTTACTTAATCTGCTCTTGTTCTTCGCGAAACTTTCCTCTAAGCTCACTATTTTCGCAACAGTACTTTACTGACAAATTCTCTAAACTCGGAGTATTATCACACGATTGGATTAATGCCCAAACTATAATACTGCCGAGCAAGCCAAGTGTTATATACATATATGTACGTATATAATATGTTTGTTAAAATTATATATAAATTATTTTTGATTACTCTTTCAAAGTTTCAACTTCTTCGAATATATTAATCCTAAAACTTTTAAGAATTAAATTTTGGATTTTTATCAAATATGCAAGCGTGTCTTGAGATTAGAAATTAATAAGAATATAAAAGTAATTTTCACTGCTCCATTAGCTAATCAATCAGAATTTGTCTGTTGCAAATGCTACAGTATTTCCTTTATATGCAAAAGGCACATCATCTCCGATTCCATCATTGCTGTAGATTACAGATGAAACGAATTCTCTCTTTTTTTTTTACGTCCCTAGCACCGCATCGGTGTTCTATTGCTAGTAAACATTCGATTCCGTTTTCACTCACGTTTCTACACTGATACAAACGGTAACATTGATCGAGTTAAAATTGGATAGCAAATACAACGTAGGTACCAGGCGATAGGACAAAGCACAGATGAGAGAAAAGAAAAAAATTGTGGAAATTGGACCACTAGCGTCACAGTGTACGATAGCAATTATGCGAAACATCTCCCCAGGACACGACTACGCATTACAGTCTGGATATAATTCTGATTGTGAGTTGGATGGCGAGAGAATGCCGACCGAAAGAAGGCGACGCCAGCGTATGTGAGATTGGACAAAGCGCAGAGATTGCTTGGTCGTTGCATTCGATTAAAAGAGACATCATTTCACGAAGTCTCAGTTTCTATAAAACTTCCATTATGTGTTTCACTTTTGTGCAGTCAAACGTAAATGATCTAAGATTGTTTTTCTGAGAATAATTTTCATTGTAAATTTCTAAATAACAACTTGAAGAGAATATAAAGAAGAGATTTATATTTCTTCTTTCATGTTGTGTATGCTTATAAATTGACATCAAATATTAAAATTGTGTCCAACACACAATCTCTACACTCCAAAAATCAACAAATTACAATATTGAAGTCAACTAAATTTGAAAATACGAAGAACACTTTGCAAAATCTGAAAAACGTGTTGCAAATTGAAACTATTAATAACATTACTCGCGAGAGTGCATTCTCTGATTTGATATCGAGAGGATTTTACTTTTCCACGAAAAGTCGAATGCAATTTTAACTATGGTAGAACGCTTTTAGGCACATATGGTCACGAAATGGCCACATTTTCAAAAGATGGAATTTCTATACGGAAATGCAATTAGAGTTTTAATCAAAGGACGCATATATCAGCAAATGTTACTTCGTTCTTGTTCTTTAGTATGAGTGCTCACTGAAACTTTATTGTCAGACAAAATAAAATTATGCTTTAATAGTACTGTACTTATTATATATATATTATTCTGAAGAACAAAATATATATAATATGACATCATTCTTAAAAAAAAATAATTATTACATTTTATATATCTTGATAATTAATAATATAAAATATTGTATTATATTTAGTTTTAATTAAAAGCTATGAACTTCGGTAATATAACGACAATTAACTTTTCCTTTTCCACAAGAAACATTTTGTTCTAGAAAATATTACAATGCAAACTTTCAACTCCGAAGATAAATAAATATCAATCAAATTTCTTAAAATTTTCACGCAACATAAAAAAATCTCTCTTCCCTTATCTTAAATTATTCTAATATTTTCACGACTAAATTATGCAGTATCTCATTTTTTATTTCCTTAAGTATAACATTTAATTTTATGCCTTGCTCAATAATTGTAATGTAATGCATAAATGCGATACGTGCTTAACCCATTTTAAAATCGCGTACTGATTTGAAATAGTATGCAGAAAATGGGGGAAAAATTAAAAACTGTGCAATGTAGAGCGGTCGAAAATACATATTTATGGCAACAAGATGTTAAGAGAACAAAAGAGGCGCCGTGGTTGTAAAACAAATCATGCACCACGTCCACAACAAGATGTGTTAAAATTTATGGTGCGCCTATGACATGCGCAAACTTCTCTGTAGAGGAACAATTTGTCAAGAACTGATTACACGGGTTCCATATTTTTATGTACTTTTATTTTAAACACGAATATAAATCACCATAAAAAGCAACAGAGTTTTGATCGAGATTGGAAAAGATAAAACTGACCATATATATATATATATATATATATATATATATATATATATATATATATATATATATATACATACATACATATTAATATGCACATTCATATTATATATAAACTAACCTGTCTACTATGTAAACTGTTGAGATTAAAAATAAAATTAGAACGATTTATAAATTCCTGCATATTATTATTGGTGCATTTTATAATATGCACTTTAAAATTGTAATATATTATAATGAAATAAATGTAACGTATTTCAATAATGAATGCTGAATGCAATAATAAAATCAGATTATAAATTTATAACACTTCTATTTGGATTTGAGAGGTAACAATATGCATGATTACCGATAACGTAAATTTATTCGCAAATGTTAATTTATCGAACTTATTGTTCTTTTGTAATAAAATGGTATAAATTCTATAACTGGTCACGTCTACAGTACACATTATACGTCTAAAATTTAAATTGTTTTAATCCATCTTTATAGATAACAATTATATTCCGCTTTACATTTATCTTTGACCTAATAATCTTTTCATTACATTAAATGTGTAACGTATCTATACGTAACGTAACAATTCTATTTTTATCTGATCAGAAAAAATTTTATTTATTTTTGCTTAATAATTGTACAATAACGAGCAGTGCGTTATATGTACATTATAAATAATGATTAATGAATCATTTTAAACATACAAAAGCGCTATTGTTTTAGAAAGAAATTAAAGTCTATTCGATAAATTTAATCATAAAATCGAAAAACTTGAAAAACTTAATAGGAGTGTTAGAATTCTAGTTTCACAAAATTATATTTTTTCTCATAAATTTAAAAAATGTGAAAATATCATCTTTTAATAGATAATCCATGAAGTGAATAATTAGGTACTTGTTTTAAATTAGGAAAAGTCACAAAAAGTGCACAACGATCGAAGAATCTAAATATATCGTTAATCGAAGACTCCAAATATAAGCTAGCATGAAACCTACATATATACTCAACCATTAAATCAATCAAAATACGATCTTTATCATGCAAATGTAGCTTTTTTATTCTATACTTAAGATTTAAATCGACTAAACATCATTATGACATATCAATAACATTAAAGATTAATATTCCGGAAAATTACCATATTATCTGTGCTTGTACACAAGCCGGAACTTGGTTACATATGCTATGCATTAGCTGAAATTGATTCATGCCTAACGGCAACAGTGTGTTAACCAATATTAAAATTTCAAATACTAGAGTAAAATTCTACAAATACCCATTATATTGGAACAATGCAATTAATGTAAAATTAATTCACATGTTTTTGCCCACTGATGTGACGTATAAGCGACATTTCGTGTTTCCTACTTTTTTGTTAATTGGGAAAATAGCTATATTACTGGATTCAGATTAAGATAAAAGGATTATGCGCGATCTACGGCTTTTCAAAGAGCTGAATGTTTGAATAATATGAATACGAAGCGAGTTAGTTGAGCGAACAAAGCTTGAAAGCGTAACGTCAGCAGTTTAATATTGAAGAGAATCAAAATTATTCAGTCAGAAAATAGATTATTATAATTTAGAATGCTCATACTTCTCACTTCTAACTTTATATCAAATCTAACACTACGTTTAATCTCTGATTAACGATTCTATGATTACTTTTGTTGTTAGCAATCAATTTAAAATTTATAGTTTAAAAAAGAAAGTTCAATATACGCGCTTCACTTTAAAAAATTCTATGAATTTTTCAATATACAGATTTGAAAAGTTTGATCTATGAATCAGTACATTTATAAACTTTTAAACAAATAAATGTATGCCAGTAATATGTCTGGTGATCTATTCTTAGAGAATTTCCAAAAATATTTTTGCCTTTTATTTCGATAAATTCATAACAAACGTATAATCAAAAAGGCATGCATATATAGTAACATATATTTATGGTAATCTAATAATTTAGTAATCTAATAATAAATGTCTAATAATTAGTAATTTGATAATTGACAACAATATACATATTCAGTAATTAGTTATAACTTACAAATTCAACAATTAGATCAGTGTTATTAATATTTAAATTCATCTATTGTTAAAATATGATCTTATTGACATTCTGAAACTGGATAATATGTGCATCTAGTTTAAGAAGCATAGATAAGCATTAAAAAAGCATAGATAAGCATTAAAAAAGCATAGATAAACTTATCGAAGGGGAAATGTAAGAGAGAGAGAGCAATTGTCTCAACGCAAAATAAAAGGCGTTGAGTAAAATGGTCTTTGCCACTTTTTTTCACATAAACGAGGATTTTAATTTCGCTAAAAATACATTGTTTAGTCTAGCGGGCAAAGAGTATTACAAGTTGTACGTTTTTTCGTTTCTACTTTTGTCACGCGATGTGCAAATGAACTTTTATTGTATAAAGATTCTCTTTACTATATAAATTTTTCAATCCGTACATTTTAGAATTGTGATAATATTGATATATCACTTAAAATTCTATTTCTGACGGAATATAATTATTTTCTCATATTTCTGATGTAAATATTGTTTTAAATTTCAAAATATTGTTTTAAATTTCAAAATATAATTAATATGCCCATCGTTATTATACAAAGCAACAGTTAATTATTGAATATGAATATGTAGTTGATAGTATAATTTATATTTTATCATTTTACCATAATATCAAAAATTCATAAATTAATAGAATAATAAATAAATTCTTATTATTTCAATGTATGCTGCTCTAAGTTTCATGTTATTAACATTGGTACCAAGCTCATCGTAAATGCAAATGTGATACGCAAGGAACGCATTCGGAAAGACGATGAATAGGGTGGTATTATTTTGCAAGAGAGGTACGAGAGATACAATACATAATTTCAAGAGATAAAGTCATTCCCAACGAAAGCAAATACGTCTTACAGAAGGTAAATATTTCATAATGCAATTTTACATTCTTGTTCTTATATTATTGGTTGTGGTTTAGATTGAGGCCTGAGGCAATGCGGAAATCATTTCAAACGCACGTATGCATCAATATCGAATGTCAGACTAGCAAGACAATGTAAGACAGACGTACCTGAGGTTAACGTATGCTCTGCGTGTAATATCTATCTGAAGGCTGAGGCTTCTGCTGTCCACGTGTCAATCTCTCCAGTTTCCCTGAGCCAAAGATAAAATTTAATTATTAAACGACGATTTTCGACAATTTTCAATTATTGCTACTTTTCACTAAATCCAAATAAATTGAATTGCTGGTGCACACTCTATTAGCGTCTTTTATATATAATTTCTGATTAGAACGTATAAACTTTATCACACTGTGATATGTGAATAGAAACTAACGAAGATGCACAAATACTCGATAATTTTTGTTTTTGCATTTTTATAAAGCTCGACTGTATAGCTATTTTTCTGCTTCTCTTTACATCTGTAATTCACTTTCTTCTTCACGCAATAAATTATCAATATTTGCTTTTCTCTATTTTTTCTTCCGTATTAACTCTTTCGCTGCATACGATGTATATACACGTCGTCGAAAAGTAATCTCTCAGTTACGTAGTCTACGTTATTTATGTCAGTTACGTACATCTACGTTACGGAAAACCGCTCTTCACTTACGAACGCCGTACTTACACAGCGAATATATATAGAAATCAAATAAAATATATAACAATAATTAAAAAAATAAATAAATATAATAATAAATATGTAAAATAAATATGTGGAAATCAAATATCGAAATCAAATATCATGCCGCACACAGCGATCGCTTTTGAACTACACCGCAGCGAAAGAGTTAATGTATTATCGTATCATAAACATTCATAAACAATATTATAATAGAACAGTGTGTTTTTCACGTGTGTCATCTGGTCTGCATTACAGTTTCCACAATATTGAATTCATGAACCGTACATAACGATATTCGCGAAATCATCTGCGATTCAAATCAACGTATTTGTATTTGTGGTGCAAATTGCACTGAATCGATAAAAAAAACCGTATTATTTGAAACGTTGGTGAGTAGAATGTATAATTCGGTGCAGCGCGAAAACATCGTATCACTGGTGGAGAGATAGACCAATGCAATGATGGCGTCTGCGGTGAAAGGTGACAAATTCCGATCGGTTTCCGGGTGCATTCGCACGTATCTTCCGCGAAACAAATGTCGCACAGAGAAAAGGCAGACAAGCCGAAGTTTGTCTGTTCAACTTTTCGCCCTGGAGACTCGGCGTTTCTATATATTTTCGATATTGAATGTCGTTGGAGTTAGATTGGGGACCGTCAAGAAGAGCTTCAATGCTTATATCAGACTTTCGCGAAAGTTTGAGAAATTTGTCAAGAAGGATTAAGATAATGAAGGAATTATAAAGCTCATGTTTTCGATCTACTGCTAATAAGCTATTATCAATGCGTTTAAAGAATGAAATTCGGCCTTTCAAGCAAATTTTATTATCAAATTATAAGTAATCTTTATAAATGATTGTAGTAAATATTTAATAAAAATAACAAAATATTTTTTAAAAAGAAAATATCAGACAATCTAATTTATTCAATATAATATACATATAGTATATCATATTTTTTTAACATGTTTAGTGATTTACTTATTGCCGCACAAAAGTCAACATGTTACAAATTGCTAGATCTATATAATCTATTAAAAATTATATTACAATCAAATAAATATACATGCTTATTCACTAATGCATTATCTAATTTAAAAAATGGCACTATTCCTCGAAATAACTTAGATCGCTTTATACAAAGTGATCGTAATACGTTTACAAAGTTAAATGTTGTTGCTGAAATTTATTGACTTTATTCCTAACTTCAACATCGTCACGAAATCGGTCTTCCTGTGAGAAATTTCCTGTAAATTTTAAATGTAAAGTGCCGTAAAGACACATCGTGGAAATGTGTGCGCTTTTGCTAAGTTCTCCCAACGGATGGCCAGGTGAAAATATTTCGGGAATGAAATTTTATGTAAAATGCAAGACTGCCTCTTGAGCGTCGGAATTAAGCCCACGAGGGTAAATATTTATACCAGCCATGAACATTTTGTTTCTACAAACTTCCACGAACTTTTATCGAATTGAATCTCTAGGGCTTAATTTAGCGTGTTTATTGACTACGTTCTTTTCTCCCTTTATCCTGTATCCTTTTTGTTTTCAACAACTGTTACTTCATGTTATCGCTATTATGCTAGCTGAACAAAGCAATTGTTTATTGTCCAATATTGTTGTTCATGCGATATTGTTGAATAAAATAAAATGCCAAAATCGCTGCTTGAACGATAAATTTCCTTGTTGATACACTACAGTGTATAACTGATATGAAGTGCGCTATAAAAAAATATCAAAATTGTTTTGCAGAAATCTCTATATACTTTATTCGTATCACTCAATTATTTTTTGTAATAAATTTTATGGATATTTTATGGATAATTTTTATCTACTATTTATCAATTTTATATTACATTTATTAGTTAGAGATAATTTATTAGTTTATTAATTTATTAGTTAGAGATGCTATAATGAAAAACATTATATTTTTTATCTTCTTGCTTATTATGAAGAACAAATTAGAACTGAGTTAAGAAAAATTGGAAAACTAGATTGTAATTTAGATTATATAATCATTGCGCATAAACGAGAGACAGGAAAGGATTAAAATAATCTGATCATCAGTGGAACGAGATTATTCAAACTACATATAGGAAACTGTATTGCGCAATATATAAACGCACGACTCCAATAATCCCTCAGTATTGCTTAAGCTTTGGTTATATCTATGGCAGGCAATTAAATGTATGAGAACCTTACGTGGTGATGTGAATTGAACACGACATTTCTATTTGCATTTGGATGCCAACTATTAAGCTAGGATTAAGTCCGTGAACAAGTTTTCAAATGGAAAAATTTTTTCAAGACTCTGTTTACTCGTTGAGTATACATGCTGGACCGTTTAATTAAAATTTCTCAGTCCGGGAAACGAGATCTGGCACAACTAGCAATTCGGAAGTTAAATGGACGAGTGATTTCTGTGACCTATAAAATCCGATCTGAACTTCAGCCTATTTAATACCTCAACAAGGGCAGCTATACGAGAAATTGAATTTTTTCCACAAGAGAAAGATTATCACATTGCATCGCGCAAACATTGCAAAATTTTATTATCACAGAAAATCCGTCAATCTGTTACGAAAAAATTGCCCATTCTTCATTAAGAAATAAAATTATATTTTAAATATTTTTTCTTTACTGAAATTAATAACAATGGTTATTCGCAGATTTACAAAGAAATTAAAAATTTGACAGAGATAAAAAAATGTATTTACATATAATATTTACTTTTCTATTATTGTAACACGTTCAACAAAATTCACAACGGATATCTCATCAAGAAGAAATACGAGTAGGAACGCGATAACTGTTTCATGAACCGGTGCGTTTTCGCTTTTTATAACACTTCGAAGCCATTTCAAGCGAAAGCTTTTTCTCTCATCGCGTGAAACGGGTATCCTAGCTTCGGTTACCGCTTTCGAGATTTACTGCGGTATCCCACACGTGAGCCGCGTTTAGGTTCAATCCTTTCGGCCAACGTACGAGTAACAACGTTCTCTTTGCGTCACGAACGGATCTCCATGATGAACGAAGTGGGGATGGACGGTATCAAGTAACGTGACACGAGCTGGAGAGCGGAAACGATCTGCGCGGATATATAGCTCCCCGTACGGGCGTCAACGTCTACGCGAAAGCGCGGCTGGATGATCCTCACAAGAACGAAGGAACTAGAAAAAGAAAACGACGTAAGTTCCATCGTCGCCGGGCTTTCGCGGTGGATTTTCGAAGCGGAAAACTAAGGTGGAAAAGGCGCCGAGTTCGACGCAAGGGAAGCAAGAAAGTGAGCACGCATGAAAAATATAAAGAGAATAAAAGAATATTTGACGCGTGGTTTATTCTCCAAGGCTTTTGTTGTTATCGGAGAATTGCCATTAAGCTTTTCTAAAATTCGAAAATCTTTGAGTAACATAAGGGAAATATTAATAAAGATAGGGAAACATTTTAAGTGAGAAAAGTCTTAAAAATATTTTTGTTATTATTTTTATCTAACAATTTTTGCCTGTTCTTCGAAGTTACATTCTCATACAGCAAAATCGTTCTCATAAAACCGGTTTTAGAGAACGATTGCATTTGTGAAACTACGTAGTGAAACTATAAGAGAAAATTGTTTCGTAGAACCCGCTTAAGCAAAATTGCATCACATCGGCGATATTTATGATAGGGAATCCACTTTAGAAAAAATTCTCTATCCGCGCTGGACGCATTGGTCGAATCCTTTTGTGCATGCCGATACTTTTCGATAATCGAGAAACATTTCGGTCGCTTGAGACGCATTTCTTTGACGTGCAAACGCCATGGCTTGTAAATTCAACGTCTCGGTTTCAATTTCGCGACTTATTTATTCAAAGTGCATATATAGGTATATGTATATATATGTATATATATATGTATATATAATATATAAGCACACGAAGTATCGAAAAGAGAGAGAGACGAGTCGAGTGGTCGACAAAATTGAGTTTTGTCCAATGTTTGTGGACGAATTTGATTTTCATTCTACGGTGTTAATAGCCAGCTCGAACAAAGAGAGCGGACAGCAGAGGAAATTGGTCGGTAACGGTATTCAAATAGATGGAAAGCACTACGACTTTCATCGCCTTTTTCTCATCTAGTCTGCAATTTCCTAAATTAACGCTCGAAATCGCATAGCCGTGAGAGCTTTTTCGATTATAGTTTCGGGCAACATAGACTTCTAGTTTCGCGTATACATGTATAATTTTTTCATCGAGTTCAAAATTGCTAAGATTTTTAATGCTGAAATTTTTTGTCGTTATTATTATAAATAATATATTAAATATAGAAATGTTGAAGTTTGGAAATGCTTTTTTATGGCAATTAACAAATATATTTTTTATTAATTGCGTATTTCAATAAACAATACATAAATGATAATTTACTTATCTTCAAGTTGCTCCGCTGACGTTCAATGCTTTCTGAATCTCATTCTTCTCTCAGTGATCTATCGATAAGTACAATTGCATGAACGATTCTTTCGACATTTGCAGCAGAAGAGCAGACAATGAGTGAAATTGAAAACACCAGCTAATTTTGCGCGTCACTCGCTGCGGCTGTTATATATCAATACTACTTCCGCGCGCTTTCGCTATTTTTCGCACTCGAATACAGAACGATTTCCGTCATGTCTTGTCTTCTTTCAAGTATTCTCGTGTGAACGATAACAAAGTGATAGCACGTAGCAACAGTGTGCGTGAAAAAACAAAATAAACTGCGCGTTGCGATCCGATATCGAAACATTGAACATGGTTTGCTCTTTTTTTTTTTAGTTCTATGTCGCGGCATACGCGCGATGTTGTCCTACGTGCTATCACCTTGCTATCATTTGCACGGTATATTCAAGTAGGCAAGACACGACGGAAATCGCTTTATATCCATGTGCGAAAACATTGAAAGCACGCGAGAGCAGTTTAGATGTACAATAGCCGCGATGGGTGATGCGCAAAGTTAGCCGCGCAATTTTCGATTTCTCTCCGCCATTGTCTGCTCGTTACACCGCAAATGTCGAATAAATCGTAGCTCCGTGTGATCGTATTTACTAATTGTATTTTTACCATGAATGTCAGAGAGAAACAGCCATCGATGAATTGAGAAAAAGAAAAGGCTCAGAAGGCATCGGACGCAATTCGGCGAAGCAATTTAAAGATAAATAATTTATTGTTCGTAATGCTTGGAAATTTTAGATGATCGAGCAATTTACATAGTTCAGATTTTAAGATGAAGGATTCAGAGCAATCGTAACTTCGTTTTTGTGACAAATTCCACATCGCTGCATTCGAAACATTCATGGTTCTCAACTAGACTAGTTTTGACAATATTTTAATCTGTCGCACACATTTCTCAGAAACGTCGGTGTTTTCCCGCAAATCTTCTTTCCAACCACTGCTCATTAATTCTAACTTCATGAATAATAATTTTAATGATGTACTTGTGTAATATTTTAATGATGTATTTTAATGATGCGCCAGCAATAGAGTAGAATTATGGCTGACATAAATTTAGGCTAAAATTTCAAAAATTTACGGTAATACTGTATTTTTTCAGCGAGTTTGCTATCTTGTTGAATTTCTGAAGAATCCCGAGATAAAGAACGACACACATTGAGAACGCTTATAGGAGGCTTGTGAGAAGTTATTGAAGGATTCTTTCCTTCCGATCCTTAAGTGATGATACTTCCCGAAAAGTCTCGCAGGAAAAGTATTATACGTTCAATTTTGAAAGTTATTTCATGCACGTTCTTACCAACTTTACGCTAGAACTTTAGCTGCTGCTTTTCGTAAGTTTTGCAGCTTTTGAACTGTTCGATAACATGCACAATTTTATTATCTGTGCGGCGTGGGACTAATCAGATCACAATTAAAAATTAAAGCGCATCCATTAACGTTCGGTATCACTTAGAAACTGTTGAAGTCATAATCGTGTTTGCCTCGCGCAAAAACGCAAAAACATGATTAAGTCACTTTAGCTTCTGACGATGCTAATATCGCACTACTTTTTAACACAAAATTTGTTTAGATTCATAAATATTTAATTTATTTCTTAAAATAGAAAACTTTTTATTCAAACAAATAATAAAATTCATGTTGCTTCTTAGTTTTTCATATACATTTAACAGTGCAAATTAAATCCTCCGTGAGTATTTATATATAGATAATTATCGAATAATTAATAACTTGTAAATAATATCGTTTTATGCCATAACATTATAAATATTAAATTAATTAATATAAACTCAGAGAGAATAACAAATATTTGATATTTGTTCTATTTTAATCAACTTCTCGCAAAGGAATACTAATCGAATAATTCAACAATGCACTTAGGATTACAGAACACTCGAGCGGCTTGCAAGAACGCCGCGCTGGTGTCTTGCAAGCCGCGTAAATATCCGCGGAAACTTGTCGTCGACTACAAGCGACTAGCATGCGAATTTCATTAAACATCTAGAGGGCGGGCGTCCCCGTACGCCAACAACCAATCTGCAAGTAAAAACATAGCACAGTGTACCGCAATGACAAAACGCTCTGTGGTATCGCGAAGCCACGGAATTCCTCGCGAAATCTCACAGCTTGTCCATGGACGTGCGAATTGTGCACCAAAGAAAGTTACAGTCACTTTCGCAGCGAGATACGTTACATCGGCCATGAGTTTACTGCTATTTAAACATTAAAGAAGGCTACATTTCTCGTGTAAACAGAAAACTATTTGTCGCGTTGATGTAATAAATGACTCGTCGGGAAATTCCCACGTTACATACCGCAAATTAGAAAACTTTAATTACGAACTGTGCGACGTGAATCCGTTCCTTGATATCTACATTTTATATTAAAGTATTCGAAAAATTTGATGCTGGTATTTTATCGAATTTTATGGAATTATGAACTATTAATTAATGATAGATGGAATTAATAATATTTAATTAAACACAAATTTATCTACTGTCTACATAAAATATATTATTCCAGTGTATAACCAAAATATCAAATTATATTTTTGAACTCTTGTATTATAAATTTTTATATAAAATAATGCGGTTAAAAAATATCATAGCTTTTGTAAATTAAATTAAATAAATTACAAAATATTAAAGTAAAAGGAGCACGGAGCAAAATTATTTTAAATATAAAGGCAAAAAATATATAATATTAAATAAATAGAATGAATTAATATTAATATTAACCGCAATTAAATTCTATTACATCCAAAGCACGTTTATTTATCCCTCTAAATAATATCAGAGAAATTATTATAATATCAGAGCAATAAACTACACGTGTGTTAGATCGTTTGCGACACGCTGAGATAGCGCGACGCATTAAAGCAATACACAAACCAAGGATTTCGGTGATCCTAGCGCGTGAGTTAATTGTAAGTTATCATCTGTGCATAATTACATTTCGCATAACGACTACGAATGGCTTGACCTGGCGGAAGCAAAGTTTTTACCACTACGAGACTAAAACATAGCCCGATAGTTGCAAACGTGCAACCGTCTCCCGTGGAATTCTGGTAAGGTAACCACAAGCGCATTCAAGCCCCGCAGAACATGGTGACGAAAAGCACCAATTACTAAGTGGCGCGATATATCGTAGTACATCGTCAATTTCATAGCTAAAAGGAGTGACGTTAATTCAGGCATCGTTTAATTTTAAGTGTCTGCTCTCTTACTTCGAGTGAGTACTTTCGATTATTAGATTAGATGTGCAAGCACATATTTAGACGTACAAAATGGAATATTTAATCACGTAATATACGTTTCCAAGTTATTATTAGCGTTTCACATGCATTTACACTTAAATTTGTTTTATTAATAATATAACATTTTTCATATAATTAATAAAATTTAAATATAAAGGCCAATGCTATCTATTTACGTATCAAACAGTTAAATAATTAAATAATACTAATTTCAAAATATTATTAGCTTCTCTGTTATATTTTTATTATATAGTGTTGCTTCTTTGATTCCATTTGTGTTCTATTAGCCCTTTGTTCGAAAATTTAAATTGATTAATAATACAAACTGAAGGTTCCAGTGCAACGCACGAGCTTAATTATCGGCGATCAGGGAGCAACGACTTAAGTCTAACCAGTTACTCCTGAAGCTTCTTTGTACAAAGTTAACCGGTTTTAGCTATGGCCAGAACTTTTCTAATTAGGCATTCAGGTGAGCCGTCCCTAGTCCTTCTGCATCATATTAGTTTCGTAATTAGTTACATCATAGCGGAAGAATTAACGAGCTCGCGAAGTTTCACCGCGAAAAGCTGCGAAATAATATCACGTCCCGTAGTGTCATAGCATTATGTGGACACATAACGCTATGTCCGCAAGCAAAATATGCATTTACTGGAGAACTTCTCGGAAATGTATCCGCCAGAAGTATGATATATCACTTGTATTTGTAACTTGACTTAGAAAAAACCAAAACCATGATCGAAATGGATAATAAATAAAAAGATACTTAATTTAGCGCATTAAAACTGCGACCCTAACGCTTTTGACTGTAAAAAATCAACTTGTTGCGTAGAAGGTAACTTTAGATAATTGAGATTAACGCTGACAACTATAAAATATTGTGCATAATTAAACTTGTTGAATCTCATAGTGTTTGTTGTCAAATTGAAAGAAAATATCTTCTAATTTTAAATTCCCAAAGGTAATTCCCAAATGTAAAAAATTATGATGTAAATTGAAAATCTATATCTCATTATATTTGCTAAAAAATTCAGTGAAAAAGGATATTCTCTTTTCATCGTATTCTTTCCTTCAACCCAAGATATCAGATTTTAGGAAAGTTATTTAATTATATGACGTTTCTAGGTAACTAGTACATTAAACCACACTTAAAATAAGATTGCTGGTTTAAATAATAAAAATTATGCTATTTTCAAATTTATATCAGACTAACATAAGATAATATTTTTATAGAGCATTTTAATGTTTTTACTTTCAATAAGAATATTACATTAATAAAACAAATAATACAATTACAAATGCCATGATTATTTTTTATTAAATTAAATAAATAAACTTTATAACACAACAATGCTACGACGTTGTTTGCAAATGGCGTGTCCACTGATTAATTTGTGCAACATCCGTGCTTCTCCAAATGACATCGGAGGCTTTTTTATTTCCGCTTATCCAATTCTAATTGCTTGCATTCTCGCGCCACGCAGAAGGGGTTTTGCTAATTACTCTCATATTTCATTCTGCCAGTACCAAATGAATCTTTCAACTACGCGTGGAAAATGTTCGCAATCTCGCAGTTGGCTAAGAAAACAATCGTGCAGTCTTTAATAATAAGACTTTTGAAAACTTTGCAATAAGGCGCAAAAAGATAAATAAAATATTGTATTGATACTCTCCAGGGGAATATTCATTCGCGCACTCGAGTGCGGATATTATTTCGGTTCAGCATAACCGCAATAAACGAGAAACCTGTCGTTTAAAACTGTCTATGCCGCTGTCAGAACCGTGACCACTATTGCAACAACGACTAAGCCGCAACAACTGACGAAAAAGCTAGAATCATTGTAGACAACCGGGTACACGTTTACGACGCGTACATTTTTGTGGCAATCTCTACCCATTCGAACCTTTGGCGGTATAGTTTAAGCGAACGATCGGAAAAAAATTCGTCAGCTCTGTTTCTCCGCTTCGGCTTTTATCTCGCCGATAGAAAAACGCTCAATGCAGCGCTGAGGATTAATTCCCCAGTGTATTTTTGAACAGAAATTTCTCCTATTTCTTCTCTGCGCGCATGTAAAATCCATTATATACATATAATATGAAAGTGGTTTCGTTACAGGAAATCTAATAAAAAATTGGGTATTACTTTTTCACACAGGTGATCTATTTAACAGTTTGAATGCCATCTTTTTCCGATAGATATATAATATATAATCTCAGTTACGTTACCTTTCGCCAGATATTTTCATTTTTTATTTTAAATTCAATAATAGTTAAATTTATAAAGAAGTGAAACTTATTGCAAATTTATTGAAAAGTTTTACTTCTAAGTATGAGTAAAAATGATTACAATAAAATCAAAATAAAATTTTGCATAATTTTTGCAACGTAAAATTTAAAACATAACATAAAATAACATAAAATATATAAAATAGGATATTTTTTATATATCTTAAACATATGTATATTGAAAAAGAATAGAATGAGATTTTAATATTATATGGAAATAGCCAATATCTATTTTGCATATCGCACAGCGCGCATTTAACGTTATATGACGGTAACATTATCGCGTACGCAGTTCCTAAATATTTCTCAGATATGCTGCTTGGCTGCTCTACCATTATTGTGCTAATATTAATCCGGCATTAATATTCGAGACTAGTTATCGGTCGAAAAACGCGGCAAACGTGAGACGGCATATCTCTCCTCGACCGCGCACGCACGAGTTATGAAAATGAGAGATCGATCTAGCCACTGAAACGCAATCCGACCGCGTTAATTCGCGAGCGTAAAGCCCAGCTGCCGCGCGACTGACGTGTCGAGAATCAGATTACGTGAATTTAATGAGCTTTCTCGGAGAGACTTAATGCAATTTGTCAGCGAATATTCCATGCGCTTTGCATCTTTTATTTTTACACTTGGCGAAAACCTCTTGACACTTTGTCATGTCGCTCTGATGCTGATAATAATGTCAATTAAAAATCTGTATAACTTCATAAATAAGATCCATATATAAAGTACAACTAAATGCATTCCTAAGATATAATAAAAGGATGTTAGAAATATCTGTAGTTTCGTATATATCTAAAATAATAGTTTTAATTAATAAAAAATTAAAAAATTTTTATTTTTAATATAACAAAATAACATTTTGAACCATTTTCAACAACTACTACGTAAGATACTCGAAGAATTAGGTAGATATAGATTCTGGTTTTGAAACATTACGCCAGCGTATTAAAAATATATATCTAATTGTGAGATCTATATTGCGCTCGAAATAAATGCTCAAATAATTTTGAAAGAATAAACAAGCGTTTCCAGACTCTAACAACAGCGTGGAAGGTGTAAGCTCTCGCAATGCAAGCGCTGCTCCGTGATAAATACCTTGACATGCTTCTTATCTCATCTTTTCATGCCATATCATGCGCCTAGCAGAGCGAGTGCATTCTCGTTCAGACTCGACCACTCGATATATTCCACATCAATATTTTCACATTGAGCTTAAGGCGAACTTCCAGCCACGTGTATTCAATTTCCGTCTAGCCCTTCAAAATGGAAATCTCGTTTTAAACCTTTGATATCCGGTAGTGCCACCAGTACTGCGGTGTTTGAAGACTGCAAGTGCGACTGTTTCATACAGGCAATCTATTTACATCGCTAGTACTTTTGACATGTTGCCGAAATATTCCGATCGCGGGTAAGTTCGCTCATCGAGGGTCATCGTTTTTAAAATATTAAAAGTTATATGAGATCTAAATTAGCTTGGTAACGAGAATATTTTTTGAAATCGTCATTAGCATGCTTTCGCTGTTGCCTATTATGAGAAACATGAGAAATCTTTTCACGCTTGTAAAATTTTATGTGAATTTTTTGTGAAAACTCGTACATTTCTTTTACTCATAAACATTATGTGAAAATTGTGTTATCTAATAGTGTTGAAATCTGAATTATATTTCGGGTTATACATATAATACATTAAAAAGTTATTAAAAAAATTATGCTTAATCAAAGTTTTAATAAAACTGTCTTTAAATTTTATACAAAATAAAACACAATTTCGAAGATTTATTATATCCGTCACTTACTTCCATTTCCGTCACGTATATATTTGTGTCTGAAAATTAATTTGCTACGAAGTTCCATAACGGCTAATAACCTATTAATTAACCGGAGATGGATTGGGTGAGATTGACGCCGAAACTGATTATTACAGTAAAGTATCGACTTCGTTGCTGCGTTTCTTTTTTCTTTAAGCAATAAAATATTTTGCGTATAATATCTACATTTTAAAATATAATGAATTATTAAAAATTAAAATATGTAATATTACATTTTTAGAGGAAAACTGTATGCAAGAACAATACGATCTGAAAGCCGTTTCATTTGTATTCTGCACACGTTTACGCGAGATCGTTGAGCCGCAAGAAATATTTATGGTGGCTAGAAACGGAGAAACGAAATTGCCGACAATGAATTACATCAAAGTTGATTCGAATTCTCGTTCGACAGAACAGACACGCAGCGTGAAGAAATAAGCCGCGAAGTCAAACTGGAAGTTATATCCGAATCGTCCACAAATTCCGAGGATCGTTAGATAAATTTAATTTCCGTTTGTTCGTAGACCATTCGCACGCGGTATTTGGTCTCCTGCGGCGGTCAAATATACATAAGCGGATGAAGGAAGTGATGCAACGCGACACTTAGCTATGTATATTGTTCCTGCCGTTTATTTGAGTCCTATGCTCTGGTCGCAGTTTCGCAGATTTACGACGACATTTTCGTGCATTCCACGTCGCAAATGCCGCGCTTCTAAGAAAGCTAGTATCCGCGTGTGTAACACCGCAACGAATACGCCAGCGCATTCTTGAGCCGCGTTCTCTTAATACCCAGGAACTTTGTCGGCCGCAGTTACGAAACCTTATACACATACCACGCGAGTTAACGGAGAACCTCACCGGAAAATTTCCGCCGTCTTTGAGCGTACGATGTGAACGCCCACGACGGATATCGCGTGACTCGTGTGTAAAATGCACCATTTGTGCCAGGGCAGTAGCCGAGAGGATGTGTAGAATACCATCTCTAAGAATTTTAGCTCTGTGAATAATTTATGTTGTTGAATCAATGATAATGTAAATAACCATGAGAATTTTGTTAAATATTGTTACATAAATTTTAAATAAATTAACAAATAAAGATTTTATATTAAAAAATGTTCATAACTTCCGAGAATCATTCTGTTTTAAAAAATTCAAAACAAGAGTAAAAAAAATTTATTTTCCATGTGTACATACATTTTGAGATAAAATATTAAACATTACTTGAAAAAATAAAATTAAAAAAAATATATATTTAAAATGTTAAACATTACATGAAAATAAAATACACTATTAAAATGTTACTTCATAAAGCATCTTTATCAAAAAATTTGCAAGCAAAAATTTTTATTTTTGTCATTAACGGAATTTAACATTTTTTTTATTATAGCAGAAGTTTGTATTTTAATGAAAATAAAAAATGTTCTCTAATTAAAATCACAGCAAATACGTTCGCGCGTATACAACATTACCACTGGTAGATTAATATCTTAACTCGCAGTAACTTTTAATTCAACATATCAAAAAGTTTGCTGGAAAAAATACTTTTAATCTCTATTATCAGGTGCGAAAAATAACGAACTTTCGCATTGTTCGAAGTTGCTTAAGAAGAGAAATGTTATATGAACGTTTCCTATCCAAATAACCTAGTTTCAAATCCTAGATTGCACGCCTGCATATTCTTCAATATAATACAATATATATGACTATCCAATGCATGAAAATTCTAACTTCTCTATTCTGTTTTAGAATCAGAGATTGTACATATACAAAAGTCGTGTATAAACCCAAGAACGAGAACAAACTAATATAGTTGAAAGAAAGAAATATAAGGAATATACATATTTTTTTGCCTTCAATTACCAGGTACTGATACTTTGATCTGAAATATTAATATAACATAAGAGAAACACTAGAGAGCAGAAATATCGATAATTCTGTAATTATCGATATTTCTGAAAGTAAAAGAAAAAAAAATCTACAAAACACTTGCTCCTTTATCTTTAATTCAGATACAAATCTCAAAGCATTGATATTGATTTCGATAATCAAGACATCGACATTATTGATGTGATAGTAAACGATAAAGAAAAAATATTTTTAGTTAAAAATTTTGGTTTATAATAATTTAATAAAACCGTCTTGTTGCGAATTTTCAAATAAGTAGATAAATAATAGTGACTGCTTGAAATTCGTATTCTCCGAAAGAATCAGAATAAGATCACAAGAATAAAGGTTAATCAAAGCTGGAAAATGCCAAATATAGATGCAGATATGTCATACAGTACGTCAGGAAATGAAAACGGTAAGGTTGATTATTTGAAAAATGAGATCTTGCAAGCATAAAGCTTTCTCGTGACTCTTTGTACGAAGTATCGACATATGCAATTCTGTCCCCCTTGCCGCGTTTACGTCCTTCTCTTACATCACATTTGCTTTAAAAGTATCATGAGAGATATGATAAAAAAAGTTATTCTCTTTCCCTATTATTCGAACTCGTCAAAAACATGACATTTCACATACGCTAAGCAGATAAAACGGAATTGATTCTTTCAGGGTGTCGCCAAGTGCGTGTCTGTGCAAAGCATTATTGATTATTGGTAACTTCACTCGTTTCATTTGCCCTCAGCTAGTGCATTAAAGTGTTCGAATATTTGCTCAGCGTGGTAGCGGAATCGCAGGCGGTAACACGATGAAAGCCGATTAAAGCATTTACCACGGCGACGAACGATCGTGCGGACGGTATTTGTGAGGAAAGCTTTCGCGCGTAATTCGGTTTGGTTTAATACAACATGAGAAATAATTGATATCTCTATCTTCCCTTTATTGTGTTTCCTGTAAAGATAGCGCGAAATGGAAGTAGATTTTTGATGATTTACACGAGTATGAAGAATACTAAAGCACGGTGCCCTAGTTATTAAATATGTTTTGCTGTCTACTACAAAGAATTGATACTTGTTTAAAATTATAATTTATCATTGTTCTAAATTTAACTAAGAAGCATTTTTCTCGATAAAAAATCGTGTGCAATTAGATATCGCTAAAATGGAACGAAAAGAGGATAAAAAAGCACAGTTCCCTCATGATTAAAATGTTCTTAATACCACGATATACCATGATAGCCAATAAATCTACCGCATCGAGGGAAAAATATATTTTCGTGCGCGTAACACCCACCTAGATTCCATAAAATCCCCTTCGACATTCACAAAATCCCAATGTAAGCTTAATCTCACAATCCGTAAACCAAGAATTAAAATAAAATTTGTGCAAAAGATCACTGTTTGCGCAAAATGCTACTAATAGAATATCGTTGATTGTATTTTAAAATAATCCGCGAAATTTACAAATATTTGAGGTAAATCGAAATGTTAATATGCAATAGTCATCAGTGGATACGTTATTACCGTTACGTTAGTACCGTGAGTAATATATAAATTCTTCAGCTATTTTGCAAATAACAGTGACAATTTACCAAGTTAATGTCTTTTTCAACTACAATGGAGCACCATTGTCAAAACAGGTGAATAGAGTTAGTAGAGCACATGAAGTGAGCTTTCTTGCGCCCGGACGGGATGGGAAAACTCGTTGATATGCAAAGCTTAACTATTTTATGCGCGTTACGACCTGTTGGATCAAAAACTGGATAAAGTGAAGTTATATAGTACTTTAATTCTGCGTCATAAGTTTACCCTCGCGATAGCCGAGGAATCTGCAATTAACGATATTTGTCGAGCTTTTTGTGATGATAAGAAAACACGCATTTCCGCGGATATATCATTTAACACCGTTGTCACGGAAACATGATACCGAACCGTTTATAGAAGAGATAGCTAGCCACTATTAGTTTTTTCTGAGACCGGAGAAGGAATGAAAAATTGTTTTTACAACCTCCGCACTAAACCCGATGTGTCAAACTTCCCAAGTTTATCTCGTAAAGTATTGCGAAAACTTTTCCAAGTAACTGCATAAGAGTATTTGGAGACAACGAGAACTAGGAGGATAACGAAGAAAATTTTCTTGAATTCGTTGCAACAATTACTCAGTACGAATAAAAGTGCAGTTCTTTTCATTAAAAGAAATTGATCTCGAATCCATAATACGATGTGTTGCCGTATATAAACCGGTAAATATTTAGTCAGTATGTGAGCGTTTCCTAGTTTCGTTGACTCGTTTACTAATGCATGCTTTTCAAATATACAGTTTTTATCTTGTTTTATTACTTTTGATATAAATTTTCAATTTTTCTGGTAAATGCTGTAGTAAGAAATATATTTATAAGCATTACAGTAGTGTTTTTCCGACAAGCATTACGCTCATTAATTTTCGTATAAAACTACAGTTTCAATACTGTTAATATATTCTAACAGTATTATGTATAAAGTCTATAAATTTTTAAAACCGCAAACCTGCGATTTAACAGGTATAAGAAGTAACATATACATAAAGTAAACATATAACTTGAGGTAATATCGAGAATCAAGATACGAACATATTATATTTATGGATTTGCGGGTTCTGGAAATGTACAAATCTGTGGACTTGTAAAATTAATATTTCGCGTATATAAAATGATATCTTAATCTTTTTAACGCCGTTCTTTTGATGCCATTAAAAAAAGAGATAAAAAGCTGTTATTTTTGCTTTCGATTACAATTCAAGTTTAAAAAATAATAGAGATTTTTCAATGCAATCTTTTCAATCAGAGGTTTCAACATTGTCACCATCAGGTATTACATGCATAAAAATCGAGGGATCAGAATTTAACATTCATAAAGCACAACACAATGCAACAACACAATGCAACACCATCGCGGAATTTATAGCTTGATTGCTTTATTATGGAAATTTTCATATAGAACGTCGATATATGTACGGTATATCGGAAGTTTCAGCAGAAACTTTTTTTCAAAGCGTAATCCAGCCGTAGTAGGCCTGACTCGTAAAACCGTGAAATCTGGTCTCCGCACGATATCGGGTTTAACGAAAATTGTTAACGCCACTTATGCGGCGAAAAAAAGGCTTTTTCTCTCTCAACACCGGCGACTGTTTCAGAGGCGCGGAAGTTTTTTCGCGGGTATTCGGGTAAAATTTTATTTTGTCTCTTCAAACTTGACGAGGATCCAAAATACAAAAGAAGTTTACAATGTGCGACAATGTTCAAACATCCATCCACAGTGTCATATTATTAACAAAAGATTACTGGAAATTAATTTATCACTTCTAATAAATATTATCTGTAAATAAAAATTTTCGATTTAAGTTTGATAACAAATCGCTAAAATTCACAAATGTGTAATATATTACACATCAGTCATTATTAGAATTAAGAAAATACTCTTATATTTATACATTTTATTCCTGTTGTATACCGCAACATAAATTTTAGATGATATTTTAAATTTAAAATTTTTGAGATATTTTAAATTACAATTTTTTTTAACATTCTAAGATTTTAATTTCATACAATTTGACATGTAGCGGAAAGGAATTTATGCTATAGCCGTACGAGTAAAGTTCGATAATCGTTAAAACAAGGCTAATTCAATCCGCGCGATCTCTTCCATCTGTGTAATTACCATTAACCGATATGGATGTAAAATATAACGAGGCAATGTGGCAATTCATTAACATCTTGTCAGCATGAACATGCTCATGCTTGTAATCCCATCAATGGAAAACACGAATTACGGTGCCAGATTCCTGCGATAATTATTAGCGTATAATTATGCGAAGGATTTATTTAATAATAAGCTATCCTATTTGAATGTATAATAGTTTTCTTTCTTCGCAAAAAGTGTCTGAAGTATCGTATTTGTTGAATTTTACTATATTACCTAATATTATTCATTATTAATTGTTTACTACATTGAAGCATGCAAAATTAATGATAAATAGCATTCGTCAATTTTAAAGTAGACTAAATAAGCCACGCTTACATTATTGAAACATTAAAATAAATTTTGCAAAAGAAATATAAACAAAAAGCTTGTTACGGTTCACTTGTCAAAAGCATTTTTAATGACATTCTTGTTATCAATGCGTGTTCTTTAAATGCACAGTTTTAATCTACAGAGAATTTCTACAGAAGGATCTACCATTTTAAATTTGTTAATTTTCTACAGACTTGCGTATGTGTTTCATTAAATTGTCATTTTCAAACTTTTTGAATTGGCCATACATCTCTACAATAAATCTATTTTTAACTCTTGTTCAATGTAATGGATTCACAAACTCGATGCATTCGTCATGTCTGTTGCCGAGAGAGTGATCGTTATTCAACACAATCCAAAATTTCCAAAAACTCTGAGAGTAGTGCAAAAGCGAGAAATTCGAGAAAAAGCTCGTACAATCCGTCAAGAAATAAATAAAAGCGCAGCCAGTGTGCGCGAATTTCTAAAAGAGTATGACGCGCAGTGGCGTGCTTTCTACGCTCGCGAAAGGAGAAAGAGAAAAAAAAACTAGAGAACCGGAAGAAAGCAGGAAGAGACAAGGAAAGGATGCTCCCTGCGGAGTTACCCCTTAGCTGCGGGCGTTCTGACGCAAGTAGCTCGTTGGACTCCGAGATAAAAAAGCCAGAAAATACGTAGGGAAAAAACAGAGAACGAAGGATCACAACGAGGCTGAGATAACTCTGCTACACGGCTGATCGCTATTAATTGATCGATACTGGTTGATGAAGATTAATGGAGACGTGTAAGCGGATTTCATTAGAAGCGTCTCGCGGGTAAATTTGAGGTGCAGGGGAAGATCTGATTCTCCGCAATGTAAACCTAGGAAATGACACTCGTTCATTTTACCTCGATCCTTCTTTTAATTGGAAACGGATTTCATTACAGGCATGGGTCGACACCAAGATATAGTGAGAGATTTAATTTGAATACTATAATTGAAAATTAACATTATTTGTAAATAAATAAATATAATTATTCCCAAAAACTTGTACAATGAACGAATAAATTATTTTGAAAATAACGTGAATTTAATATCAGCTTTCTTGGTTTATCAATTGAAGAGTTCGTAATAAAAACAACCCTTGTCAATTTTTTCATTTTTTCAAGAGAAGAAAGAAACAGCTTTGACAAAGACTGTAGAAAATTAAATTTCCTAATAATATAAATCAAGATATGTATGAGTTGTTTTTATGAGAATTGATGCAACCACTGTAGGTTTTACCTGTGATTGCTAGAATACACTATTATCTCAATTTTCTCCATTTTTGACGAAGGTTGGTTTTGTTATGAATTCTTCAATTACTGCAATGCAAATCTTAACTTTTTATAAGTATAGTTTGAGTTTCTGTATACAAGTTCGTGTATACATTACACATTTTATAATTACACAAGTTACAATTATTCGTTAAAAATTAATAAACTTATCTTGCCGCACAAATCTGGCTTATGAAGCAAAGTACGAAGCTATAATGATCTAATTATGCAAAAGTAATTATCGACTTCGAGAACAAAATCGAAAAACATGCCGTTTACAATCAGCAATGTAATTTCCAATTTAAATAGAATATGACGTGCAGGCAGAAGCGCTCTCATATTAAACGAACCTGTTTTGAATGCGTCGGCAAATCGGATTTTCCGGTGCGTTAAGACGAAACACCCGGCAAATTCGTTTCATCCGCAATCGAAATCAAATTGCAAATATGTTTATCAAATTCCAGCTACCTCATCCATCGTCCAGTTTTAATTTCAAATTATTACTTGTTATTCTTATTTCAGGCCGTGAAATGAAGGGACACGTATATAAACTAAGTATTTCATTATATCTATTTTGCAACTAATTCACGTAACACGGGACAATTTGTAAATTCAATCCTTGCCAATCCTTTATCCTGCTTACGCTCCAAAAATATAATCATTTCTCGTTGGTATCACGGCCCGATTAATGCTACACGGAGAAAATTTTATATAAAAAATTATTATGTACGGCAGTAATCGCGGACCATGAAGCTGCGGACTGAAAATTTTTACTATGTTTCACATGTGAAAAACATAGAAAAAATGTTTATAATTCCTTCATGATCCGCGGTTACTACCATACATAGTAATTTTTGATATAAAATTTTCTCCGTGTACATATTTCAGTTATTTCATTAATCTTAGTCAGTTTGTTTATCTAGATAGTTATTATTCCAATACGTGATCTCGGCTTCTATCGCAATAAAATATACATGCTGCACTTTTTTATTCCATCAGCAATAAATATGTCGCAATAGACAAGCCCTTCCATATAGCCGAAAAATGACAAAGACACGAATGCTAAATCAATATTCCAATACCAGTTACGTATGGCCAAGGTAACATACTAATAATACTAGTTAATATTCAACACAGGAAGTGATACACAAAATTCGTAACGCGTATATGATATTCAAAAATTTTTAATTGTTTTAATAAAGTCACATTAAAACATATCACCACGTATGTCGTTTTAACAAATCATATTTTCACCCATGATAACATTTCTCATATTTAAGATTTATCATAGATGTAAAAATATACAATTTTAAGTTTGCAGTTCAACGATTTAACGATTTACTAAATCTTTCACCCATATTTTGTTCATACCTTTCAGTCATTTATAACAAATATCTTGTAGAATTTTTTTTAGGTTTACATGTAGAAAAATAAATATTTCTCGATTCTATAAAAATTTTTCTATCTCTCCGCATATCGAATTAAATCGAGTGTTCTACGTGCTCGTGCGTCCAATGCTTACAAAAGAAGAGAGACGTTGATTCAGATGCGGGTCGTTTAACAAAAAAAAGAAGACAGAAAAATAGACACGTATATCGATCAATGTGCGCATTCTAAACAACCGTTGACCTACTTCTACTGATTAACTGTGATTGACATTCAGTTGACAAATGCAGCACCTGCCGTATATGTACATCTAACTAATGCATCAAGTGACATCATGGTCATCGAAGGTGCAAATGACCCTTTACGTTCTCTGCTGCTAGGTCCTTTATTATAGCCCAGAATATAACACATGTAGAAAAGGTATAGAAACTTACTTTAAATATAGACCTGTTGTGTTTATTGTATTATGTTATATAATTTTGTTCTCTTTCTTTTAAAAATATTATTCTATTGTAACTCAATTTTAAATATAATAATCTGCCACTATCATTATTAAACTTAACAGATATTAGATAAAATTCGTAAATAATTTTACAATAATGCCGTAGAAAAAAAGAGATACCCTAATTCCAATGTGGAAACATCCAATTAAAAAAAAGGAGTAAAAAACATGAGGAAATTGAATCGTGTATTATAGAGGAGCGGAAAATTGCCCGCTTGATATAAAATACAGTAAAAGCGACTTTGTACCCCGAATCTACAAAGAATATTCGTACCGCATTTTTCTTCGTCAGAAAAATCGCGTCATGACGTCGAGCACAACTTCTTTAAACAAAATTCACTGTGAAAGAACTCGTAATCCTATATTTTTACACACACTTTCGAATAAATCAGCCGCACCATATTTATCCGATGCGCAAGAAAAAGTCGCGCGGTTACGTAAAAAACGCGCGAATGTAGTGGATGCAACGGCGCGAAAAAAGCGGCTGAAAATGCAAATATCCCTCTACATTGCCATACCCACACTCTCATGTTTACTCTATTACTCTGGTTCCTTTTCAACGCTGCACTCGTTCGTCGTTTGATTTTTACATCCTTTAAACCGTTGAAGGTCGGCTCGATTTTCGCGTTTGAGCTGTGAGCGAACGTACAGGCACGTTTGAACATTGGTAAAGTGCACCATATTAAAAACGCGAGTCCAAAGTTTTTTGCAATAATGTGCAACTATATTCGATACAATCTTTATACTTTGCTGACTAACGGAGATTAATGTACGTGAAATATTTTATAAAATATCGTTTACGGAAAGATACTTTCCAGAGATAGTTTAAGAGATTTTAGAGGATAAAATAATTTTTCTACTTTTCTATGTCACACATTAATCATAAGTAAATATCTATTATCTATGTTGTAACTGGAATATATCTATAAATCGTATCATAAATTTTATGGGCTCCGATACAAGCGCGATGACGTAATATATTGAAGCGCTACAGGATCGATGCGCCACTTTTTAAGTAAAGAAATGCGACCCTCTAGCTACAAATTTTTGTACTGTTAGCCTTTTACAAAGACGACAGTTTATTTTACATCCTCATCGATCACGTTAAAAACGCATACACTATAATCCAAAGATATAATCGTAAGAGAAGAGAGATAACTATATAACATTATATGTATATACAATATATAGTTTCTCTGTCATATATTATTAAGATAATTTTCAATAGTAAATAAAGACAATATTCTTCTCTATTACGGATAAATGTTGAATCAAATTGAAAATAAATAATAGAAATAAAAGAAAATATAAAAAAAAATTATTATTTTCTATATATACACATTTTTCGCAAAAAGAATTAAGAAAAATATAAAATTAATGTAAAAAATACTCTAAATTTTTGATAATAAACTTAATATATCCCATAATTTGTTATAAATTGTAATAATTTCGTAATATCTATTTATTACGTCATTAATATAAATTATTCCATTATATCACTCAATAATTTCAACAAAATGATTCGACTTTACTTCGTTATTAATGGACTCATTTTGAGGTAATCATAAGTTTTGATAATATTTTTATTCGCTTTTCGCTGCTTATGAGAGAATCACATCTAACCAGAGTATTCTTATATGTATAAGGGAACTGTAAACAGCAGGGCAAAAACCCACTTACCATTCTCATCTTTATTCTGCATTTTTTCCATTAACTTGTTCTTTATGGGCAGTTTTTCAACCGACACAGATGCCTCGGAATTTACAAATTCTTTCTGAAAGATATTACAATCTCATCACGCAAAACAAAGATGAGATCAAAGCCGTGCTTCCCAGTAAAAAGAAAACGTTTGAGGTATAAATTACGCCGCGAAATAGAAATTGCAAATATTATCTGTCATCCGCAGACTTGATCGAAGTTATATGCAATTACCTATCAGCTAGCACTTTTGCACCGCATGAGAGATGTTTTCCGACCTGCATTCCCCTTAAACGCAAAGTAATGGAATACCTCGCCTAGCTCATTTATCTACTTAAATATGAAAATTCATAACTCTGAAAAGAGAAATATTCCTTGCACAATTTTTCGGAAATAATACGCTGCAAAGATAATTTAATGATGTGCAAGCTTTTATCTCTGAAACCATTAACTTTCATTATTAATGACTTTATCATTGATCATCCTTCCTGTATTTCTTTCCAATCTCGTAAAATGTTGAATATTTTAGCAAGGCACCAAGTTTATAAATTGCAAATAAAAATTATTACTTGTTAAAATAAAGTTAAAATATTTGATGTAAGAAAAAAAAGATAAACAATATAATCTTGTCATTTTTATTTTTGAAATATCGGTAAGCAGATATTTCAACTTTTGCACTAGCAAAGTAATTTTAATCTTATAACAATGTCGTGGCAATGCCATCTCTTTGTTGATACTGTTGCTATCGCAGAAGTACCGTGCCATTTCCGACTATGCGTTACAAAGCTCTGACATTTGTGAGAAAAAAGGGCGCGCAGTCACCAGCGCGAAATGCATCGTCAGCGTTGCAACGACGATATAAGCAACAGCAATAAATACTTATGTTTACGTAGCTCCCTAGTGGACGGTACCGCAGATGCATTCTTCGCGTCGTTAACACGCGCAAGTGTGCAAGTGTGCTTCGGCAACACTGTTGCGGTTAAATAATCACTACAGCGCGATAATTAGTTCGGTAATAATCATTGTGTGAATGTGAATTTTGAATATTAACATTGCCGTTTCCGACGTTCAAAATTGCATCAACAATGCAATGATTAGTTAGTACTCATAACATTAAAGCGTAAATCAAAAATTTATTTGTAAAATAACTCGTGTTTAATTATGTTACGGTTATTTTATTTAAATAAAACAATTAGAGTGGAAAATCAAAGTTATCAACGTTAAATCATTGTTACATTTTAATATACAAATTAACACAATAGAAATATCAACCATAGAAATTAAATTCGATCAGCCAAATTTACTACAATTTTATTTTTGCACAAAATTCGAGACGGTAAATCAAATAATATTCATGAATATATTTGTGTATAATTGTTTTATGAAATTGATATTTTATTTTTCAGAGTTTTGGTGTTGGAATAAATTTTGTATATAAAATATTTAATGCATAATTCTTCTCTCTCTTCTCTTCTCTAACAATACGATATCTAACGATATTTAACTGATTAATTTTCATGCAAAACGCAGTACGAGTGATATGTCAAGTATCGAAATTAAATCATTTAAAAGAGATATTTACACTAATGTATAGAATCACATCTGACATTTTAGAAAAAAGGAGGCCAATACCGCTTAATATTGAATAAGATGTTAGAAATAAACATAGATGATAAAGACGGGAGCGTATTGAATATCAAAGGTAACAAGTACTAAAAACGAAAATTGATACATTCTACACTTCATTTTGCACAAATTTGCTTTACAACAATTCGTCCTTTATGGCATAATCATTATTTTTCATCATTATGATAATGTAAGACAACATTTGTTATAGGCATTTTCTGCCTTTGTAAAGTTGCCGTTTTATTGCTATGCCGGCGAAACCTCACACTCCTTTTCCAAGCTTTACCTTCAGAGAATAAATGCAAAAACGGTCAGTAGTGAAAAGGCGCGTACCCGAACAGGCAATAAACCTCGTGCGGAAAATGATGAAAATAAAAGCTGAATAAACGTTGGTTCAACCCTTTGGCGAGTTTCGTCGATGAGCCTCGCCAACGAGTCGCGCCGAGACGCGCCATCCCTCGCGTTTTCTCATTTTCTCTAGACGGCGAATATTCAGGCTTTAATCCCTGCCTCAAAATAACCACCTCAGCAATGTGAATGAACAATCTGCCTATCAGATTTCTTGCTTCTATAATATTAATATTTAAATGCATTCATATGACGACACACACGAATCAGCATGTTTCTTATCTCTTTCAAGCGATTGATCCTTTATCGAGAAAATTTCGCGATATACTATCTTCCATTAACTGTACAAATATCAGAAGGGATGGTAACTTTCTCACGTTCATACGATCCTCGCAGCATTTGGGGGCTACTTACTGATATCTAGTCTCAATGACATATTGGGATCGACCCCAGTATCAGCAATCATGCCGCAACGTCGATCAATATCCTGTTATATTAGTGCTATACATCACCAACCGCGTTTGCGCATGTGAAAATGTATGTTTTAACAAACTGTGTATATAAGTTTAATATATTAACTTCTTTCTTCAAAGCTTAAGAGCTTTAATAACCGAGTTAAATTAAAGACTGAAATTAAATAGAAGACACTTTCATAGTAGTAATAATTAAACATATTCTTTGTAATCCCAAATAAAATATCAAGAAAAAGAGAACTTAAGAATAAATAATTTCTCCATTTTCTACAACTTTTTATATGTGAGACATAGTGATTATATCACATTTAAACAACTTTTATCTTCTCTCATTAAGATTTAAAATTAAAAATACTGCAAAATTGTTTTGCTCGAAAAGAAAAATGTTAATTTAATCCAACATATAAACTTCATTATTGATCAAGGAAAATTTGTTTTGCAGTATTTTAAATTAAAAAGTAAACTAAAAATTTTATTACTATCTAAAAATTAAAATTTATCATTTTACTTAGCACATATTTAACATAGATATCATATTAGCATATCTTTCATTTTTCATATTAAAGGCTTCGAAATTTTACATAAAAATAGATTTATTACATATCTAAGAATTAAATTCTTTATTTTTATCTCCAAGTCTTTGTTTATGTTATTTTTCTGTTGTAAAAAGTCTGAGACTAACTATCATTATAGTATTGTACTAATATCTACGCGTTGCTCAATATTCTATCATAATTAGTTCTATATTAAATACACAACGTATATACCTTATATCTACCTCTCTCAACGTACTAAATTTGACCCTAAAATCGCACATCGCGGCGATTAGTCTAATCAGCGCTGTCTATCAACATGCTACTCCAGTTTATACTGGCGATAAAATATTAATTTACTTAATAAACAGCAGAAAAACATCCAACTTTAATTAACAATTTTTTTTAAACGACAGAGATATGCATCGGAGTGCTGTAACTTTGGAGTTGTCCCTTAGAGACTTGATGTCATTTCTCGGATGACATGATAGATAGAACATCGCAAATCAGACTCATATTTCCTATCATATATTATATATATACAATATATACAGTATATACAATATTTGAAACATTATAAAATACTGTAGTTATATTAGTTTTATTTTTTTATAAGAAACTCTCTCTTTCTCTCTCTCTCTTTCCTTCTCAATCTCCTCCCTTTCTTTCTTTTTATCTCTGTGTTTTATCGCGTAAATCAAATAAAATTGCAACGTTTGCAGAGAAGAATAAGAAACTGGACATTACATTCTTTCATCCTAAATTGTTTTGATTTAATGAATACTAATTATAAGATGGGTATCAAAATATCCGACTAATTATAAACTGCCAAGAAATTATTAATGGCAAAATATTTTCGCATCAAAAGTTCAATTTTCTTTTTAGCTGGGTCAATATAATTGTCGTATCGGCTTATTTTCCCGCAAATAATAAGTACCATACGCAATATTTTTTTGCGCTTTTTTTCAAAACGCCTGCCAGAGCTTGATGCCGTAAGCGCGGCTTTATAACTCCGGTGAAAATTATTCCAGCCGCCAGCTACTCGAGCATTATTTATCTCATCTCCTTTGTGTCGTCAACGGTTGTGGTTGACGTTCCATTGGTTAGATGGTTGGCCGTTAATTAACATCGTTAACTATCATCTCTGCTGAAGGCGCACAAAAAAGGTGCAAACGTTTGAATTTTCTTTGAATGCCAAGACATTCCAATGGAAACTTTTCTTTCTCACTAATATTTTATTTAACATTCAATTTTATTTGCTTAAATCATGCACAATGATAAATGATGTATAAATCAGTAATATGAGTAATATGAGTAAAATCAGTGATGATTAAATGTGGTTAAATATCGTTTGTTAACAAGAGAACTACTTTTACTATTATTTTCTATTTATTTTTGTAAATTGAACAATCAAGGATAATTTATCTTTACTCTTTGTGTCAGCCTGTCATGTGTTCCGCTCGACATGAGGATCATTAATTAACAACGTTAACCGCAATGGTTGCCGAAGATGGGTGATTTATTACGACGGAAACAGCGCGAATGGAACCGCTATTCTACAGCTACTTTTTTCCTTAATTATTTTTTAACATAACTTTGATTTCTAGGTAGAGTATATAATTTTCCTCGTTTCATTAATTACATGCAATCAATATAAAATTTTTATAAGCGCGCAAACTGATTTATAAATGTTACAAGCAACCAGATGAAGTTTTTTTCTTTGATAAAAGTCTTTATCAAGATTAATTATAATTAACAAAATTAAAGTAGTTATTTTTATTAATAAAAAATATTGATATATTATATATTTTGATCACAAAATTATATTAGACATATATAAGAAATAAGATTCACAATAACAGAACCTGTTCATCAATAGCGAAATATTTGTCAGGATAACATTATGAAACGTTAATCAAGATCGTTAATGTTCGCTTCACTTCATTTATTTTATCCTTTGTCCTGAACAACATTCGCTCTTGACTACGTACGTGACTTGCTCCATGATGAACACCATTAATTGTTACAAAGGCATTACAGTTCCATAAAATAACGATGACCAGAAAGGACTGATAAAACAAACGCGATGAGACAACGCGAAAGCTTAACTGTCAACTAATATTATTATAACTAATAGAAAAGTGTTTTAATTTTATTTTTAGAAGCTTTTATCAAATTTCACATGGTAAAAGATATCTAATATGTACACGTTCTCGTCACGATTTGGAAAAATTTAGAGGAACTGTATAATCGATAACTATTTTTAATAATATGGGCAATATTTTGACATAACATTTTAATATAAAAAGCATATTTATCATATTTATTAATTATTTTTCAAAGAATAAAAAATCTACATGTTAACGTATTGTAAAGCAAGATTGTAATTCTATATTTAAATTATATTTTTTATTTATAGCAAAATTCTGTTAAATAACAAATCAGCAAGGTGGAACACAATAACGAAGCTACAACGTAATATGCAGTGAAATCAATTTTATTAATCAAACATGTCTGCATTTGTTCAATAGCAAATAAATTTGTAAGCGTGCTTTAGCTGGCCCGTTTATCTACCTCGATATTCTCTTATATAACTCTTTCACTTGGTCATTAATTCCTGCATGTACAGTATTACAATTACTGATTATAACTGGCGTGTAAAATGATGAATTGAGATAACAATGAATAATGAATTTGTCAATTTCAAGAATATCAAGCAAACTTCACGTATATCATTCCGCAATTCCGTTTAACAAAAGTAATTTGTTAAACAAAGATGCATCATGCAAATTTTTATAAGCAAAAATTTTAAAAAATTAAAAAAAATTATTTAGTTTTATAAATTATCTATCTTAATATTCAGTGTATAGAAAAAAATTACATAAATAAAAAGTTTAATAATATATAGTGAAAAAGTATGTATAAAATATGTTGCGCATTTTTCCGCTAATCAATCAAATTACTATGCCTCTCCACTTGATAAGTTAAATATAATTTTACCTCATAAATTTACGTAGAGAAAGAGAAAAAGAGAGAGAGAGAGAGAGAGAGAGAGAAAGAGAGAGAGAGAGAGAGAGAGAGAGAGAGAGAGAGAGAGAGAGAGAGAGAGAGAGAGAGAGAGAGAGAGAGAAAGAGAGAATTGAGAGAAGTTCGTATTTTCTGAAGTTTAATACCTTCTAAATTTGAACTCAGAAGTTCGAAGTTATTGCTAATTTTGTGCTTGTTCTCTTTTTTTAGGAAAGGACTTTACGATCACAAGTTTGGACCGTGAAATCGAGCCGTCGCGCCATTAGGCCAATCAACTCTGGCGACAGCCACTCGAGCTTCATTTATTTGAGCACTTTGTGTCCTGTCGTTACCCTCCATATGTTCGCCTGTGGGCGTGTATAGGTTGATAGTTAATTAACAGCTTTCGTCGTCTAGCCTTCGTCAGACCCCGAGGGGCAGTAATTTGCACACTTTAATAATAAATATTCAGTTGCCGCAAATATGGTTGCGGTAAATAAGAACTTTTATGTATGTATAACGTAATTATCGGCTAAAATTTTTATAAAAAATTCAGTTCTATACTTCCAATTATAGATGTGTTTGTTATAGGTTTGTTTGTTAATAACATATGGAAGATATGAAGAATAAAGTTTATCTAATTAAACCAGCAACACAAAATTTTTATGATTAAACAAATCTATACATATAGTACAATTTGAATGTAATCCTACCAATCAATACTAATAATTTATGACTCTTATGCATTTAATAAATGAATTACGTACAAAAATAAGCGCAAAGATTTGTTGAAGTAATATGAAATGCGAAATAATAAGGCAGCAAACAATGATTACGCCGGATGGAATAATAGCACTGACAATAGGCAGTAACGAGAATGAAATCTCACTCGCCTGTTTGCTTTACTCGCATTTAATCCGGAAAGTTCAGTCAGTTACATGTAAATGTGATCCCCTGAGATGTCGAATTATATATCAAGTGGCGACTCGCGAGCTAATGGCCATGAAACATACAATTAAAGTCACTTTGACACAGGTAAATAAGCAATTAAACCGGCCGCCTTTAACAATGCAATATACCAATAGGACAGTATTTTGTGCATGTATCCAATTTCATTCAGATTATGTGTCATTTGCAATTATTGTTTAATAATCAATACAACGATATAATACGAAAAATATCAGCGTTGAAATACGTTCACTGTTATATGTACTACGAGAGAACGACGAAACTTTGTTAAAGTAAACATTATTGCTGATTGTGCAATAATATACATATTACAAGTGTTTTGCTTTTATAAAATATTTTTAATCTTCTTTTAAAGTAAATTTGTTCTTGTAAAAAAATGTAATACACGAGAATAAACTAGTTGCAAAAATAATTATATGTGATTGTACATCAAAGTGATACTAATAACTCGATTATATTGAATTCGTATGAACCGATAATATGCTTATTTTAAGCTAGCACAAACACACGAATGTATAATTAATATTATATTATCTACCCTTTATTTCATAACAGTATTTATACACAAGCTACTAAAAAATTTAATATTTAATTATTCTTATAACAACGATAAAAAATAAAAATAAAAATATACCAGGCACAATAATTTAAACACTTAAAAAATTGATACAAAGTATGAAATTACTTTGTTGTCGTTTAACACGCAGTTCCAAATACTAATTTTTTAATTTAATTCTATCAAGTCTTTTCATTACATTTTTTTACGATAAGATTATTAGAATTTTTATGCCATTTATGTATAAAACACGTTTGGAGAATATTAAAATGTGATCAAAAGGCGGTAGGAATCTACTGTCTTCTTCCAAAGCATTAAGAAGCGTCGTCTTTGTAACACCTCACAATTCGCTTCTTAATTAAGTCACACTTGCAGAGTACCCTTGTTTCGAAGTATGCAGCATTGGTATACACAAGAGTCCCACACTAAACAGAACGCGAATCGATACCTGATTGCGTCCCACCACCAAGTAACTTGGATTATCGAAACAGTCGTGATCAACGTCTAGCCACTCTTGTATGCACTATTGCAACAGCGTCTGAGATAACCGGACATTGTTATTACTCTTTATTCGATCAAACAACATACGATTGTGCTAATGCGCGTTTTATCAAAGCGTGACTTTCGACGACGCATGAGAAAATAAACAATCACAAGATTAATAAAAAAAATTAAAACATTAAAGATAAATATTTTAGTTGTTTGTATTATGTTCTTATTAATATTATAGTTTAACTAAGCAATAAATATTTAAGCTAAATTTGCTAAAATTTACATAAAAGTAGTTTATATAAGGAACACATATTTAAATTCTTGCTTTTCAATTCATCAATTGTGCTTCTTAAATATTTTTAATTATTATTAACCTAAAAATAGATTTCTTAAGATCTTTTTAGCATTATTTCATTGCTGATTATTTAATTATATAACATAAAACGCGAAAATTCCTCGATAGTAAATACAGAAATACTACAGAAAGGAAATGTAATGCCTATCAAATTGAGATAAATAGACTACTCCACTGATCTTGTAACATCAGTAAAATACTTCAACTTTAAAATTATTTGCCTTGGCTTTCGCTACTCATAAATTAAAATTATTTTTTTGGTTACCTATAAGTTATTCTTGAAAGATCAATGCATATCTTGCCAATTTATTCCCTACACAACTCAATGATATATCATATTCAATGTTCAGATTCAGTTTTTACAGAATTTCTGATATCCCTCGCAATTGCCTTTAAATCGTTCCGCGCTATAAATCCAACCTGTTCTGACTGTGTATTACTTCTTTTATGCAATCTTGAAAAAATTGATCCACACATCTATATTACTATCTATTATCATCTATTTTATTATATTAAATTATGTAGTAATATCTTAATATTTCATTTGCATATAGATTAGAGATTCAATTAATTGATACTGTTTAATTTAATTTTATATCGTGTCCTTTTCTTCTACTGTAATATAACATAAAAAAATTTAATTATCTGCAGTTAAAGCGCAATTTGATTCATCATCGCTAATCGATTTATCTATCGGCTTTATTTATCGGATATACTGGTTCAAGATTAATGCGTAAAGTAAAGAACGAGATTATTCCGTAATTTACGACAATTCAGCGTCGCTAATTTCCTATCGTTTATTAAGGAAAGCACTCCCGTTAGCTTCTCGAACTAAAGCCGCAAGTCTTACCATCCATTTATTTTACACATTTCGGACCGCAAGGTCAACTCTCCTACATACCTAACTACGTCAACCGTCCGGCGCCAACTCAACCATTTGCACAGCAGTCGCTTCCTCTACGAGACAAAAGCGCGAATAGTTTACGTGTTTCCCGATATAAATCAAAAATTATAGCACAAGCGCAGGAACTCACCCCTCGTCATCTGACAGTCCGACAAACGTTTGTCTTGTTGAGAAAAAATTACCAGTAAACACTCTCGGATTCTCGAGCACGTACGTGACATCCGTAGCCGTCGCTCCCGTAAAGTTGTACGAGTAATCGATAGTTGAGCGAAAAATTGCGGCAAAGTTCTTGAAAAAGTGTGCACGAAACGACCCGTCTTCCTCGCGAGTTCCGCGCGCGACTCGTGAAATGAGATCGAACGAAGACAGGGAAGAGAACAAAAGTGCTCTCTACGGAGAGGCGCGCAGTGGGCGGCCAGTCGCGAGACGCGTACCAAACCCGACTGAAGAGCGACGATACTGTCCCCGTGACCGCGCCCCCGCCCCCGATTAAAACCACCCGCGCACGCGTTTCGCCCCGAAACTCCGGCATAGAATTCTACGTCTTCGGGGCACCACCTCTCTCTGTGTCGTCTCGGTGTACCGAGCGTCTTACGTGGATCGCGATTGATCCTGGATATCGCGAGGAAAATCACGACCGTGCAATTGCACATCTTCGCAAAACTCGGACAATTAATGTGCAGAATGTATTCGAATATTCGGCGGGAAAACGGCTGATATATTTTCCTTGAAAAGATAAACGTGTTGGGCAGAACAATGGAATAAATACGGCAACCATTTATTCTGTTTCTCGACATTCCATTTAGGCTTTTTATAGAACACGATGGATAAATAGTTCGAACGAGCACACCTGCATGTAGGTATGTGACCCATATGAGAAAAGAGATCATCCCAAATATAAGTTATATTTTTATCCTTCTGAAAAATAAAGGGTTCGCGGAAGTGCTTTGTATAAAAATGAGCTATTTTATATTCTTTCCGAAATATACTTCCCCTTCTAGTACTATGAAAAGTCTAAAATTCTATGTATAATAAACATATACAAGAAAAACAAATATACGTAAAACTTTCATTTTTATTTTCTTTTTTTTTTACCTATGACTTATATCAATATTATGCTCAATGAAATGAAACAATCCTTATCAGTTACCTCACATATTTGATTTTGCGTTGAATATTGCAGCAATCATAAAGTACAAGAGCAAAAATTATTTTTAGTAAAATGTTTTGTATTATTGAAAGCGCTTCATAAATATGTTTTTAACTTTTCCAGAAAGATAAAGTTTTTGTAAATTTTTCATATCAAAGTAGGTTTACGAAAAAATATTCAACTTTCTTTAAAAAACATTAAAGCTATAAAAAATCTACAATATTGCAAAAATTGTATTTAAATATTTCTTTCCTGTATATTGCGTGTTCTTTATGTTTTACTAAATATTCCAATATTTTGCATAAAATGCAAAATATTGATGATATGCACATCACAGATGACAAGCCGTGCTTTGTTAAATATGTATCTTAAAGCTTCTAAATACATAGTAAATGTTAATCTTCTCTTATTCAAAACTTATATCAGGTATTCAGCTAAATCATATTACACGACGTTTAATATAATTATAAGTTATAACATCCTAATATACCTAATTAATTTCTGTAACACGTTGACGACAGTAGAAATTTCTATACTTCGATATGTGCCTCTACCTACGTCACAATAACTTCTGTACATAATTCCGTACTTATGTTTCTCAAGGGAGGCCGTATAACGCGTTAACGCGTTAACTCATAGTTAGAATATATATCCTTGAGGATTACTCCAGGAGAATACAATGTCCGTGTAAGGTTGCGCCATGCTGTGAAGGAACAGCCGGGAATTCAAACAGCAAAGCACTGCTGTCGGAGAATACAACGTGCAAGACAAAAGGCAATGACAGTGTCGACACGAGTAATCTGTATAAACCTTTGTTCAGAAAGTTTGTTTGCAAAATCATTGTTTTTATCTAATTTTTATTTAATTTTATAAAATTTATTTAATTTTATAATTTTGTCTCACATCCTAGTTCTCTTTTTTCATACGAAATACTTTTCAATTATTTTGTAAATAATTTTTAGTTACAATACAAATTCAAAATATTGAGAAAGCTGTTTTTTAATAATATTTTAACGATGCGGAGAGTAATATTTACAGAGGACATTACGTATAGATTTTATTAAACATAAATTCCAAGCCTTATGCATTATTTAAAAATAACTCAGTAAATATATTTCATGACAAAGAGAGAAAGAGAGAGAGAGAGTCAAATAAGTTATAACAAATAAAAATTCTGCTAAATCCAGTGAAAGCATCATTAGAAGCTTTGTTAAGAGATAACTGCATAGCTTATATAATAGGACCATTTATATTCCTCGACAGGGAAGCAAAATTCCCGTGTAAGAGGGGAAAATTGTAATGACTATCTGTGAATCTGTCTGAAAGAGGCAAGTAGGATAAAAAGGACGGATCGATAAGTTGGGCACATGACATCGTTTTTAAATATTCTCATAATGTAAAAAATCGTACAAAAAATCAAGAGTATAGCCAAAAGATTTTACGAGATCTGGAGAAAGAATGTAGAAAAAGATGTCGGCAGAAACGTGCTAACGCCCACCGCTTTCTTAAGAGGCTTTTGTTTTCGACAGTCTGACGCACTCTCTACTTTCGCCACGGCGAGGAAAATAAGATTTCTGGAAAAGGCTTTCGACAATGTGTTTTACGGGTCGTTGCATTCAAAATACCGTAAGAATGTTTGATTTTAAAGCTAGTTTCAGGCTACAAAGAAAGAAACGTGAAACTATTTTTGTAAATGTAAAATACTAAAGTAGAAAATAAAATTACAAGTTACTTTGTGAAACTGTAGGAAATCAACAATATTGACGAAAATTAAATTTTGATTTAAAAAACACTAATGTGTACGTTTATGTGCATTGTAAGCCGAAATTTTATATTATTTTATATCTTCTTTTATAACATGAATTAATATTCACTTATAAGAAAGAATAATCATTGGCATCATGTTAAAAACTGAAGAAAACTGTTTTTTTTTTTACACAAAACATTTGATTCCGTTAATTATTGTAATTGCATGAATCTGGACGATCGGGGATATCGATAAGGGACTCATATTTTCGGCTAACGATCGTATAATTCACATATCCAAAATTACTGTAGTCAGTCATGGATGTAACGCATGAAACTTTCTAATCGCCAGGAAGCTGTATTGAATTACAGTTCTAGTTAAACGTATGTTATCCGGCAGCAGAGGCTTTGCCTATTATAAGCTAACCGTTGCGGCTGGAAGACGCCGTAACCCTTCCATGATGAAATTCCGGAACTAATCTTTGAGTGTACGATTTTAACTAAGTTCCACGTCATAACGGGTGCAAGGTTCTCGTGCGACATCGCGTAACCGTAATGTCGACCCAAGGTGTAGTAGTCTAGGAGGAATTCCAGTTTCCCTGCTAGTCACCGGAGCTAATTAGCAAAATACCAATGGCACCGACCAACTTCCGTTCGTAAACGATCGCACGCGATGTAACAATTACGCCAATTGGTCAATATTAATTAAGGGGAATAATATACATTGCAGAAAAAAATTAATTTACAATTAATATATAAGTGATAGCGTTATTTTATGTTAAAAATGTTTGAGTCAAGTAGGAAAAGAATTTATACGAGAGAACTGTATTTCTGTGCTAAAAATTTCCAGATTACACATTATTAAATCGTTAAATTGCATTCATTATTTTTTTATTTGGTGTTGATTTTATATCTCATTGTATATATTATTTTAAAATTATATTAAAAAATAGCTGTCCATGTTGAAATTCTTACTAATATTGTATTTTTAAATAGTGCTACAGCATAAACGATTTGAAAAATATAATGTTATGTGAAATTTGTACTTGCCTAAATACTCTGCAAGATGCACTTACAAGGTTGAGATAAATTAACATACATATATCCTGAAGCTATGCAACTCAAGTTGTCTACATACACTTCAACTCATATACTCTATATGAACGCTTGATAAATGACTTTAAGATACTCTCACGGTTACCAGGAAACATTCAAATATAGCTCGACATATATCAAGCAAAACTTAGTTTAGAATGGCAAAGGGTAAAATATCTATTAACTATCGTTCCGCCTCGCATCAATCTCGAATCGTACATTGAATGGCTTCGCACCTTATTGCTTTCGTATCGATTGGTCCAAAGTTTATATAAATTGTTCCAACGTTAGCGAATATCTATACCTTTATTCACGTATTCGCTCGGACAGCAGCAATCAACTCGCTAAATCTATTCCGTCATGTCAATATAGACTACTACTATTAGCATCGCCACTATCCGTGATCACTCGTTCGTACGAGTAAAAAGCTGTCGGTATCTCGAGAAGATGCGGAAAGTTACGAAATCACAGCTGACGGTGACGCTCGGGAATGCGAAACTTGTAAATTAATTAAGAAAATTCCGAGACGACGCGTCGAAATTACGCTTGCTAAGATTGGATTTAGTCATCTCTTTTTAAATGAGTCTGTAAAGGCTGCTTAACTTCCAATTTATTATTTGCAATATATATACTGCAATATATAGACTTCTCTTTTCTTTTAAATATGTTGTAATTACATGTCCAAAATTTTCAACTTAAACAATTTTAATAAATTTAACCCAATTTTGCTTAAACACTTTACAATATTCAAATATAATTAATGAGTACAATTCTATAAAGTTATTAAATTAATAATTTCAAACTGCATTATTGATAAAATTATAAAAATATTTTGAAAAAGAAATCAATATTCTCACAATTTAAATTTGAATAGAAGAGTAATATTCAAATTTGAGAAACATTCTGTTACCATGTAGAAATCAGATGACTCTACTGAAAAACCCCACAGATGATGTTGGGGTTTCGAAAGTAAGGTCAGAGCTGAACGAGTATTGACCCTCGACTTATGGTAGTCGATTTGGCAAAAACACGACCGACGTTGGCATCCTTGTTGGTATGTTCAACGAAAAGGACGCGTCCCAAACGACCCTTCAACGACACTGACACTCGTCGCGACTTGGAAGGGCATCGCTTTTTATCGCGAATAGCTCTTGGCGACTTTCGGAACTGCAACAGGTACTTGTTTTCGAGAAATCGCGAAATTCTGACCTTCCGGTGGTGACAAAAATTCTCAAGAAAACTCACTCATCAATTAATGGATATTACAAGGTGACAGCGCCTTCTTATGAATTCGTTCACGGGATTTTATCCAGAGCGTATCTCGTTGAAAGTTTCATGCGACTGGTATTATTGATGGGGATTGGATGCAAATACAGTCCGACGGTGACAGAACGCTGGTCTTTTGCGCTTTTTCCGCGAATTCATTTACATGTAATTTCAATAGAAACGAAAAACTGCAACTCGATATTAAGCTTTTAAAACCGCGTTACTACGCGCATAAATGAGAAAGCTTTGTGATTGTCGTGAGTTGTATTTGTTATAAAATATTTGTTTATTAGAAAATGTAGGACGAACTCTTTAAACAGCAAGTTGTTTTTGAGCAGCTAATGCTACAGTTGAAAGTTATATGCTGAATGTGCTGAAATAAATTTAGACTCGAAAACCCGATAAAGCGTTAGCTTCATTTAAATTAAAAGTTAATAAATATGTTAAGTATTATGTATGTCATAATTTTTCAAAATTATTAAACTTATATCGACAACACTATCATAAATATAAATATTAAAACAATGGACACACACGACAGATGTAAAAAACATTGAAAACATTCTTAGTTTTCCGCGTACGTTTACGCCAATACTAGCCGCCGTAAATCTATATTACGCGTGAATAATAGAATCGTGTAAGATATACAGTGTTACTTATCAGAAATACGAAAGAAATTTATCGCCCAACGTGAAACTTGGAAAATGTATCAGATAACTACATTGTAAGTTTCCTTAATCAAAATACGTGCACGTTTCAGTACAATTAACATCGCGTATAAGATCTACTTTATAACGTTACCAATGCATACCTCCAAAGTTTTACTCGCCTAATTTTGCACAAAGTTTCATTCGACCGTTTTCCGTACTTTTTATTTGAAATACATCAAGATTTTCATTTTGCCGTATTCAGAACTATGCTACGATATTTGAATGTTAAAACAAAATTCAGATTGATCTTAACGTTTGATACAGAAAGAGGAAGCTGCCACACCCCGGTCTTGCGCGGCGTTAACTAATTTCGTATCCGAATCATATCACCGTGGAATTAAATCGATTCGTTTAATTTTCAATTTATCTGCAAAACTCAATACGTTTGCAATAGCAGCATTTGAATTATATGCGAAGAATTTTCTCATTTTGCCCTAACACTTTGCAGGCAGGATATTGTGTTGCGGCGGAAATTTGTAAAATACGCGCACAAATCTCGTGAATTTTCTGCGAGTTCTTCATCCTTCATCTTTTATTCACCTAACTCAATCCTCTCGTTGAACCTTGTAAGTGTAACAATGGCGTTTATAATACTGCTGCTTTTATAGAGATTATTTGATTATTTTATCGGTGAATGTTCCCGCGAATATACGAAAAGGACAAAGTTTATTTATACAGCCGGATATAAATGCGTAAATAGAGGTGATTTGGCCGGCAAGTTTTAGTGAAGCCCTCATTAGTAGTGAATCATATTTTTCACTTGTACTCACAGCGGTATAAACTTATTATACGAAAATAATTCCATAATAAATAAAATAATTAAATACATAGCATTAACCTAAATTAAATGTAGTTAAAAGTTAACAGCTATACACACCATTTATTACGGTTATTTCTGCTCTTTGTCTGGATATATTTTAAATGCGATCAAAATACATCTCACTAGATAAATTATAATTGATGAAGATAAATGAAGATAAATTTCGTTCTCTCTACAAAAATTTGAAAAAATTTGCGTAGCTTTATAAAACTTCAAAATTTTAAGATTTAATAGAGAACTCACTAAATTCTCGCGCTACGCGATTCAACTGATATCATTCCCATTATGTACGGCTGGCAATAAAATAATTTTTTGTTAAAATAATTATTAATCTTCTGATTACCCTTACGGAATTGAATGCAAATCGCAAGATAAAAATTTATACGATAGTATGGTAATGTCGACTATTAAACATTTTAGCATTTGCGTCATTAATGGAAAAGAAACGAGAAGCGAATGAAAAACGTTTACGAATCGAGAGCAATTTCACACCTATTTTGGACAGTACGTTCTTTACGGACTCGCCTCCGCGTAAGCGGAATCGTGACGTAGAAAAGGGCGTGGTCCCTTCTATCCTTCTATTTCAGACCGTGAACCACATCGCTTTCGAATGCAGACTATGAATAGCTTTCGGCAATCGATACGAAATCCATTGCAATCAGTATATAACAAATCAATGTGTTTGACATGTTTATTGTTAACATGTTTGTTTATTTATGGGCTACTTTGTTGGCAGAGTGAAAACCAGTCGGCAACTAAGTTAGCTGATGGTTATATTGTTGCCAGTGACCGTTAGATTTAGTTACAAACATGAAATCGTGAACTCTACGCAATGGATTCTGCGATGCTATCGATTTAACCGCTTGTACCGGAAATTAGCTACCTTCAATACTAAAGTTACTATGCTTTCAATCCCATTATATCTAGCAACGTCTAGGACATTAAAAAAAAACTTTTCTAAAACAAGTTATCCATATAAAGAGAGATATCTTTTTTCTTCATTTCTTATTAGGCATTTTTGCAAATATAGCAAGAAATGCATTGTAAAACTCAAAATATTTTTTTAAAGCAAATATAAATTAGTATTGCAGCATTTAGAAGTTATGTGAGCATTGAAAAAAAATATTTATGCTCTTTTATACGAGCATTATAAGCATAATATTATTTATCTGAAAATAATTAATAGATTTTTTCATCAGTTTCACTTTTGTTCTCCATTTACTGTCGAGACAAAATTTGCAGTAAAAGACATGTTTTTCAATTTATATCGCTCCCCAGAGAACTCACTTCACAAAACTTTATTCATGAAAAACTCGCCTATCGCGTTACAAACTATGTTATGCAATATTTTTCTAGAGAACGAAACTGACAAAATTAATTTTTGCAGTTATGTGTTCATCACATTGGAATTTTTTCCAGAACTACGTAATGATACCAATAACAAAACTCGTATAATATATATATCATGAATCAAATATAGGATCAAAGTTACGGTAGCATTAAAAAGCCCGATTACCGCAGTAATAATTAATATACATATTTAAAATTCCTGAGAGAAAGAGAGAGAGAGAGAGAAAGAAAGAGACTCGATTATAATTATCCATTAAATTATCGCGTGTCTACAGTACTCACAATTAATTTTCCAATTAACCCAGTTCTTTATTTTAAAATATTTAGTATGGCATTTTTTAATTTCTATAAAATCGTGTTGCAGGTTTAATACAGAAAAGATATAAAATACCAAAAAAAAGAAAAGAAAATTGAAAATGTAGTTGTACATAAATATACATATTTTTATGCTTCTACTTTGTATATGTTTTAGAAAAAAAGTGTAAAAGTTAGTTTAAAATGTAAGTTTCTTAACAAAATATATTTTAAACTAAATATATAATTATTTATGAAACAGTAGAGCAAAAAAAATAGAAAAATAAAACATGTACAAAGAAATGTTCGAATTATGGACACATCGTCACATAATAATGCTCTCATTTTCCTTCCTTTTTGATTATTTATATTCTTTTTTACAAATACAAATTTCTATTTGTGTTAATAATCTTCAATTTAAGATAGATAGTAAACTTCAGAGAGAAAAAAGTAGGTATATTAATTTAGCAATCTTCATCAAAATGATAAAAATTTGTTTTGTCATCAAAAAGAATCGCGGAAAAGCGAAAGAAAATAGCACAGTCTTCATTTATATAATGCAACTATGTTTTGACGACTGCGAAACAGAGTTGTCTAAAAATAGAAAATAATGTGTCAGATTTACTAAGAGAAAAATGACTGTTTCGCAGAATGACGTATTTTAATGTCTTGAGCAATAACACCTATCCGTACATAAAAGAAAAGTATATCTAATGAAGCAAAGAATGAGTATGCAATTCTACGCGTGCGACGCAGAGTTTATATCGCGCTGAATCCGCAATGAAAATTACGTAGCTGTAGTTCGCGCAGGAGAATGTGATGTTATCATAAAAATGAATGATACGAAAAGAATACGTGGATGTGAGATACAGGAATATACTTAAGAAAAATTGAAAAGTTTCCTGCCAGATATAAACTGGTGCATTAATGACGTTTCTCTCGTGGAAATTTTTATAATACTCTTTTTCAATATTCTTTAACTTTTAATTCTTTGATATGTAAAAATAAACTTTCAGAACATATTAGCTAAAATAAAAGTATCTTGAAAAATTTGCAAAGCACAATTTTTTTCAATCTTTTGTACAAAAAATATTATTCTGTAATAAGAACTTAAATAAAAAATATTTGATGTTTAATTAATTAATTTTGTACTAGCGTGAAATTCGAATAAACGATGTAATAATTGCTCGTGCATCACTTAATAAAGCAAAATATACTGTATAATAAAACAAAAGGTAGAGTATAAAAATGAAGAGTATGAAATGTATGCAGAGAAATGTTCGGATTGCTGTGTGCATTACGGAATTTCCATCCATCGTTAATGCTTGCATTTATAAATACATATGTAACCGAAATCATGAGTAACGGATTTTCATGACTAGTATTCCATGTTACTAATATATGTATGTATGTCACGTCACAAGTTCCGAACGAAATGCTCTGATCATATGATTTACACTAATAACTTTGGCGAAAATAAATGTACTATTTCAATCTGTTACGACTCATTGCAACTTTCCTTACAAGGCATTTATGCACGATATGACTGTTCTTGCTACTTTCTTCTTAATTATAAAAAATTGCTATTATAAATAGCTCTTAATAATCTGTTAATATAATATATTCAAAAATATAATAAAAAAGGTGTTAAAAATATTGAATATACACATATCATTAAATAAAATTTAAATGGAATTATATACTATATCATTAATTATTATTTTAATAAAAGGGAAATAAAATATTAAAATTAATTTAAATATCTAATTTTAGAATTGTTTGAATAACAGATCCAATATAAATTCATATTATTAAACCTTATTTCAGCAACCTATTTTTCAAATAAAGATCGTCGTTTTAAAAATAATAAAAGTTTGTAAAAAATAGTAAAAGTTTCTAAGGAAACACTTTTTAGAAATAATAAAATAAAAAGTTATACGAAAATATTAAATATAATACAGGTAGAACTTGTTTATGTTATGATTAAAATCATAAAATGTACAAGTTTATTTCAAAGGCTAATCTCTGTTTATATTTTAGTAATAAGCCAAAGGATCCATGTCACTTGCATTAGGTGAATCATATGAGTTAAGTGAAATCGTCTAATCCTTTCTGAATCTAATGAGAACCATGAAAGACCACGAGTATCAACGTACGCCACACTAGCCGCAAGTCTACCATCGACACTTACAACTCTAACTAAACGGCGTACACTAAAAGCAGGAGAGCATCACTCTGCTTGCGACTGTGCGATTTACGAGCCAGCGAGCGACCACGAACTCGCCGCATTTTCCAATCCCACGGACGTCAAACTTTAATGAAGTTTGCTGAGCCTCCAGTCACGTACGATTTACAGAAGATCTGACACGTCACAGTTTTCGACTATCCTCACAGCCGAACAGCGCAGTAATAAAGTACGCAGAAATGAGATAGAGATATTACGTGAGGAAAATTTTTCTTTCGAAGAATTAAAAAGGACGAAACAGTCAATCATATTCTCTTTAAATATAAATTGTATGAAAATATTTTGTATCAATATTGTATATATAGAAGAAAATAAGACAAATTTTATCAAAGCAAAGAAATATTGCACACACCTCATTAAATTCATAAAGGAAAATGTTTCAGAGAAGAAGCACTTACAATTTGCTGTTAACAGAAGATCCACAATCAAAGGTCCGCCTCCTCAGGACAGAGATTGGATAATGCAGAATCATGCGACTAAATGACCTGAAGAGAAAGATAAAGAAAGCAAATTAATCACAAATATAGACAGAGAAAGATATCAAGACCCAATTAAATGTATATAATTTGACTTAAAGAAACCTAGAATAAGTATAATGTGACAATAAGTGCATGCTTATGTCTGAGAGGAAGATAGACCAAATAAAAAAAATAAGCTTTACAGCCGTTTCAAGTCGAGACATATATTGCACCGTTTTTCTATGGAGGCAGGCGTGTTTATATGGCGACACATACGACCGCCTCTGCAGAGACATTACTCGAGGGTGAAAAGCTCTTCGCAGGAACGTTTCCGCGATCTCTTCTTGCTTATCTCCGCTAAAACGATCGCCATTTGACGATACCATTTGCACAGCTTTGCGGTACTGCTATTGAAAATTTCTCACCGCACATACATTATCGAAATATCTTACGTATGTAGTTCTTTCGCAATCTAATATTGTACTATCATATGCAAACTATCATATGCTATCTTTTAGATTCTTGACTATTCCAATATTTCTTTTTTCTTAATTTGAAAACGGCAAAAGTATTTTTTATCTTTTTATTTATATGCGATTTAAAAAAAACTTTAAACATAAAGTTTTTACCTTCCACTTGTAAAAAGAGCACGTAAAGTTGAATCAAATTTCATTGTTATCTCGTTTGTGCGATATTGAGTGGTTTTCTCACTTGTGCTTACTTTGAGAAAACAAATCATGTTTTTTTAATCGGTTCTCGTGTAATTTATAGCAAAGTTTTAATCTTTTAATTAACACCTACTTACTTTCTAGGTTAACAAACGAGCATTCGAATGACCACAAAAGAAATAAAGTAAATCTATCGTTTGGCGCACTAATGGTGAGCAATGGTCGGTTCCAATAATGGATAATAATTATCGCTTGGATTACGCTCCCATTAAATTCGACAATTTGATTAAATTGATCCGTGGTGCGCATGAGAAAATCGTTAAAAAATTTCACATTAAATGGAATGGAATTAAAACTGTGTAACATAGGATTCAGAATATACTTTGTGGTCCTAACAATTGTATGAATTCTGATTAAACACGATAATAATCTATTAATATTACGTATATATAACATTTATGTTTTAATAATTAATATTATCGTAAATGCTGTTTAAAAATATATTGTATAGTATTCCTATAACAATTGAAACTTTTCGTATTACTTTATAAGAAAAAACATTGTATCAGAATGATGGATCACTTGAATGTTAAAACATTTAAATAGCGAAAATTGAATGATAAAATATTCAAAAACTCGGAAAATGTCTCAGCCACCTACATGTTCACAGAAAAGATTTCACATTGAATATCATCTCAGTACATATACAAAACTATTTTTATTCGTCTAATATATTTTAATTGCCGCCAAAACGTTTGGCGTATTAAGTCAGCAATAGAATGAAGAGGTGAAGCTCAATAGTTAAAATAGAATTGTGTATATCGATGAGTCATATTGATAAGGTTCTATTTATGTGCGAATATATTCCGTCGTCAATTAAATTCAAAATTGCTGGTCTATGCTCAGTGATAAGAATTTTGCAACAATTGTCAAAGTTATTAATAACGTCATGTACTGACGGTGATAATTGATAGTCATTTGTCATATGCCTGCACATGTCAGTTATTCGTCTAACGCATTGAGAACTGGGCATTGAATTGGCTCGATCATGGACGATGTTCGAAATACAAATCGGGGTTCGATTGTGTTCACTTCAATCACTGAATTCCGATCCAAGTGTTCTATTACCGGAACTTCCATCGTGAGCACGCTGACGTAAATAAAAAATCGCAATTAATCGATCCTCTGGCACGGTTTCGAATTTTTGGATTTGTGAGGATCTGGGGAAATTGGGTGGGCTCTCTATTTTTATGACATGCCAAACGCAAATCTGTCAAACAGCATTTTTGCTTTTTTTTCTTCCTTTGTCGCTGTCATCTAAACTGTTCTTAGCAATTTATTTCACGACAGTTCAATAAGTTCCCTTAATAATTCTTCAAACCGTTTCATAGCACGTGCTGCATGAATTGATGGAAGTTAATTCGCTTCTTTTATTATTTCTTTCTATCTCTTACCGATTAATTTATTATGTACTATATTCTATTTTTTTTTAATTAACTTTCTTTGGCATCAAACAATGCAATAAAAATTTATATATATGTATGTATGTGTGTGTGTATATATGTGTTAATAAAGGTGGCAGCTTCCTACTCTTGAAATTCCCTACATCATTAGACTAATAAGGATATGGCGGAAAATTAAATTTGAGAGCAACGAAATTAGAGGACAAAAGCGAAATGAGCGAAGAAAAGTAGGTGATACGAATCCATATATGTATTACAAGTGAATCTATAAGCTAAAATCTAACTCATTTCTCGACGACAGCAAAAATAATAAACAAACAGACAACGGTAACACTATAATAAATTGTCCAATTTTTTAAGATCGATAAAATCTAAGTAATTTATTGTACCAATTTGTCTCCTTTGTCGATCAGCTGAAGTGCTCCTTGACAAATGTTACGTTATACGAAAACTGGTTATATGTTAGACGAAATATGATTTTAGTTTTTTCACTGTTTCCAGATAATCCTCGAGATTTCGCAGTGAAATAAATAACCCAGAAGTTTAAGAATTCTCAGAAAGATAAACCAAAACTCGACAAATATTTAATTAAAAATATTGGTTATTGTTATCAAATGGTGATTTCTTTTTCTAGGTCGCTAATTTACATGTATCCATTATGCGCCGTCTGTTCGTACATTTATCCCCGAAACTTTTAATCGGACTCGGCTTATACACCTAAACGAAGGAAAATATAACTCGCGTTCATTAATTAACTACGGTCACAAGATAAGTGAAAACAAATATTTAGACTACACGGAATATCGTGTACGCGATGATAAGAAGTGTATTCAGTGGGAATAATAAATAGCTACTTATAATTCTACCAGCCAAATCTGCAGATGAGCGAAAGGGATGTAAATGACGTTGTATGTAACCTCGTTGCTTGAGATAAATGTCTTTCGGCCGTACAACCATGAAAATTGTGTTAACCTTTATCTGAGTAATCCATTTTTTAAACACAAGTGAGCTATTCTTTTCTTAGAAAAGCTGGCATTATATAAAGATATTGAACATATTCATTTCTTTACAATAAAATATTGCAAAAATTTTTTTATATTTTAGCAAGTAACTGCAATTTATTTACTAAGTAATTCAACAAAATTGAGACCTAACTTTTGCCACATTTTTTATTTTTTTCAGAATGTAGTACATGATACGATTAGTTTGTAAGACAGATTGTATATTGTATATTTTATTTTTAAATATATTCTTTTAATAAGATTAAAATAAAATTAATTGGATCCACTTACCGGCACGATGCGCAGCAGCGGAGTTGTTCATATGTTGATCTGTAACATATAAAATTTATTCAAATTATTGCAGCGTTTAAAATAATTATTTGAAAAATAATTATAACGGACATTAAACTTTTACTCATCCTGCTCTTTAATAAAAATATCTAACAAAAAAATGATATGTTTATACCTAATAACTTTAAATATTAAAAAATGCAACTTTTTTACTGAATATTTCAAAGTTTCTTCGTGCGTTAAATCACATAATATTTTATGTGCAATATATTGTGTGAATAACAAATAATAAATAAATAATTAATTACCTAAACGTTGTTCCGCCGGTGCCTGATGCTCCTCCTGAGCCTCCTCCTCCTCCTTTCAGTTTTCGCAGTCTAAGGAATTCACTCACGTTCGCGTCGCGAATACGAAAATCGCCCGATTTTTTAAACGACATTCCCGACGCGTACTTTGTCAGTTTGAGACAAAGATGTAACTGGAATATTCGCACGGAATACACGTTCGACACTCGCCGCAATAGGTGACGACGTTAAAAGGATGAGGTGGAAAACTGTGGAAAGTGGTAAAGGTATTATTGAAGAAGATAACGCGCCGATACAGAATCATTTGCCCCGTACAAGTGCCGCCGTGCGAATAATAGTAGGACAATAGCAAGCACAAGGTCGCGCCGATTCCGACTTAAAGGAATGCGAGGAGTAGGGAGAAACAGTGTTTATGTCAATACATGGCGCGCGCGCGAGAGAGAGAGAAAGGAAATATAAAGTGCGCATACCAAGCATGACGACAACAACCCCACCACACGCTGCAAGTGTTTTCGATCTTAAAAGCATTGAAGCAAAAGATTAAATCGAGTTAAAATCGAGTTTTAACTCGATTTTGATAAATGTTCGATAAATGCCCTAATGTTAAGAATTTCGAGGGCGACTTGCAGCATTTGATGGGGTTGTTTTCGTCGCCCTTAGCCTGCGTTATTCATATCCCTCCCCTCTCTTCCTCTTGCGCTATGTATCGGCATGCACATTATTGCAGCCTACTTTCCGTTTTCTTCCAAATCGGAATCGGTGTGACTTTGTTCTTGATATGTTTATTACACTCTTATTATTCACACCGTGGCCCCTCATACAGCGACAGATCGTTCCGCGTATCGGCATCTCTCCAATAGTACTATCATTATTTTCCGTAGTTTTTGATCTCGCCCTTTCCATCGTTACTTGTTACAGACGCGGCAGAGTATCGAATGTGTAATCCGTGTGAGTATTACTTTTGTTCTAATAACGAAGTATGCGTCGATAGTGCCATTTAAATTATTATGCAATTTTTGTATTCGCGTCGCAAAGTACCTTAAGAGATTGAATAGGATACTGATTGAAGAACACTGATTGAAGAATATTGAGAGGAGGCGGAGACTCCGGATATCGGAAAAAGGACATCGGAAACCGGCGGAGCAATTTTAGGATAAGTAATCATTCATCTGTTATTTGTAAAATATTGCATATCAAATATCATGTAATGTAATACACATAGAAACTTTGAAATATTTACTAAAAAATTTGCAATTTTTAATATTTATGGTTATTAGATATAAATATATAATTCTTTTATTAGATATTTGCATAAAAAATGAGCAAAAGTTTAATGTGCGTAATAATTATTTTTTAAATAATTATTTTAAACGCTACTATAATTTGAATGTACTTTATATGTTACAGATCAATTTGTGAACAACTCTACGCTGCTATGCATCATGCCGATAAGTCAATTCAATTTTGTTTTATTTTGATATCATTAAGAGAACAGATCTCAGAATAGTGTAAAATACATACAGGGGGGAAAATTTATTATATATATATATATATATATATATGAACACCGGCAATCATTGTATACTCATCTTATTGATTTATGCTTTGGTCAGTGCAAAGCAGCAGTATTGTGGACTATCTTGATCAATCGCTCATGTAGAGCAGAGTGATTATAGTAAGCGCTGTATTTGGCAGTATCGAGTTTGTTATCTCAATAAGTACTTAGAGGGATTAAGGTTTCTAATCGCTTCAGTTCACCGGCTTGTTTGTTATCTCCTTGTATTATCAGCACAATGTTCCGATAAGCTTCGGATTTACTTATGCTAAACTTTATTTCGAGCAAAACAAAATAAAATATTATTTCATCATTATTATTAATATTAATGATTGTCATTTTATTCTAAAAATTATTAATATATATAGAATTGAATATGATATCAATTTTGAATTGCTTACTGTGCTTTGTAATAATGCAAGAACTACTTACATAGCACAAACAAAAGAAGATTCGAGAAAACTTCTCTTTAATATAATATTATTTTTGATATTTTTATATTACTTATAATACATATAATACATATGTTTCTCTTGATTTTATATTTTTATTTTTGAATATATCTGTCATCTGTAATGTGTACAATTTTCTATTTAAAAGTGGTAGCTTATTTTAATTAATTTCCTCCAGTACAGGCTATTATTTTTTTAAATCGATATGCTCTTTATTTTATGGCAAAATGCAATGTTTGATGAAAGATCGAGAATCACGATCACAGTCATCAGGAAATCAGCTCTAAAAGTTTTCAACTAAAATTTCCAGAGACACATATATTCGAATTCGGAGAAAACCAATCAATGTAATCGACGACAGAACACAGTTAAATTGAAATTCCGGCGTACTTTTCCATCGGTTCTCACGAGTTCTTCGAGTTTTAAGTGGCACGGCAAATATTGCACGGAATTTCGTCGCTGTCATCCAATGAAAGGACGAAAGTGCCAACAAACGTATTTCAATAATGCTTTTGTGCAACCTCCAGATGTGCAACTCAAAGGCTAAACTATTCACAACGGGTGGCGTTGCTTACGAACTCTCCAAACTCTTGCGAGCTTTGCCACCCTAATAATTACTTCATTTTCAAGAGAGACGAACGCCCTGTTTATTGGTCATTTCACTATCAAAAATTTTCGTTGATTATACCAATACATATTCAATGCTATTTTCTCTCCATATTTCAATATGGAAAAATATTTTATTTATAATAACTGCATATTTCACCTTTTTGTACAGACATTATTATAATCCTTTTTTTAATGAAAATTCAAGCAAATGTATCACACATTTTATAATTCATAAATAGTAAAATATATGCAACAAGTATAATATATATGTACATTTTTATTCGTAATATGTTCAATAAAATCGGATATATTATTTTAAAATATAAATATTTTCGTGAATTAATTCTCTCTTTTCAAAATAAAGAATTAACGTAATGTACGGTGAAAAATATTTCAATATCGGCGATTATAAAACCCGAATTATTTCGCCGGAGCATTCGCAAGTATTTCAAAAAGCGAGAGACGTTGTTGCTGAATTCTTACCGTTGTAACATTCGCGAAAAAAGATGGGAACGCAACCGGAAATGATCTCTTTTACGGCGCGCTAATGACTCTACCATTCTCATCTTTTAGCGTCGCGACGGCGGTAATGCGCACAAGGGATGCTGACACTTCCCTGCCGCATGTTGTGGAACAGCTAGCCACGCACGTACCACATATTTAACCGGTATTGTATTTATACGGTAGGTACACATGAACATATGAGGCGCATGTATACATGATATATGGAATATCATGGTACAACAATCCCGCTATAATATCGATATTTCAGAGAGAGGGAGAGAGAGAGGAAGAGAGAGAGAGAGAGAGAGAAAGAGAGAGAGAGAGAAAGAGAGAAAAGAGAAAGAGAAAGAGAGAGAGTAACGTAGCCATTTGCTTTATAATTACATTAATTTTATATTTTCTCTTCTCGTTTTCTATATCGCAATTTTGAAGTTGTTTTCATTAATTATTAATGTTATTATTATATTTGACTGTCTGCGTTGAAATGGATCGTATTGAAATTAAAAGATTATGACAAAACTATTTAATTTTGATTAAAAAAAAGTTATATCTTCAAAATGTATAATATTTATAAGGCTTTTTTTACTTAGATAGACATACTAGTAACGATAAAAATTATTTTAAACAATTTACTATATATATATATATATACATATATATTTCTGATAGTAAAAGAATCTACATTGTGATAGAGTTATGATTAAGTATAGTAAAGAAACGATATTATAGTTTGCTTGTTTGACTGAAAATCATATCCTTGTAAATGCGCAAAACTGAACACAACAATAGTATTGAATAGCACTCTTCCATCTGATTAAGCACATTGATTCCAGTAAATGAGCAGTATCAACTTTAACCGGATGAACTCGCGTGAATTCTAGGTGAAGTGAGAAATCCGAGATCGCAGAAAAGCGGGATTATAAATTGCATCGTCACGAAACACGAAAATGCACGTGAGAAACGACGACTATGGCATATTATTATTTCTCGCGGTACTTCTCGCGATAAAGCAAGAGATGCAAGACAAAGTTTGATATAGTATTTCACAATAAGAATGCAGCAAAGTTTGACAATTTAAATAGACGAATCGACGGCGAAGCATTCAAAGTTTTTGTTTTAAAGCGGAGTATATGTTGATTTTTCAAATGACACAAACACCTGCATTTTCTGTAATAGCGGCAACTTAATTAAAGTAATTATTAGCGGGATGGACCTACATCGCCTTTCACCATCATCTTATGAAGGGTATAGCGCAGCAACCTGCCATGAGTCAGAGAGTAAAGTACAGCTAAAGCAAGCCTTTTCGAGACGAACTTTAGACGGCAGAGGTGCCGTGAAAGTGGAACTTAATCATGTTGGGGCAGCAAGTCAGGCTAAGGCGAGAGCAAACATTTATTCCGTGTTCTGATATACCACGGATGTCATCTGGAACGATTCAAGACATATCTCGTACACAGCTTCTGTGTAATATATGCTCTTTGCTAGTAATCGTCGTTTTCGTTTTATCATAAATTTATCGCATATATTAAGAACATATTAAAATATTATTATAATCGTGCTCGTATTGCATATATAACAATTTATAAAACATGAAAAGAAAACACGATGTAGAAAACGTATATCTTTTTACATTAATAATTAAAATGTAAGTTTAAACGCGAATAATTGAAACTGTTAATTTAAATAGCTTCCACTTAGCTAATTCAATTAAATTACTTTTTTAGTTGAAACCACATATGCATTTAAAATAAAAATATTGAGGTACGTTACAATAACAAAAATAAAAAAATTTTTGTTTTTTTTTTTAACCATTTGTAAACCATAGAAATTTCGCAAATATCTTTATGCTTTTGTAATTTAAGCAATATATAAATTTGTGGTTAAATAAAATTCGTTAAAACTTGTTGGGAAAATACTGATATTGGATTGAAATATTTTTAGTAAACTCTAACCCTTCAAAAATATTCCGTAAGCAGAGAAGTGATTGTAAACTGCTGACAAGTTTGGCCTACGCAAGTTGATCCCCAATTTCAACTTTCAATGCCTAGAAAAAAAAAGATTCGAGTTTCTAGAGGCTATGAGATGTGCAGAAAATATGGTGTCAGCGATCCAACCCACGTTTTCTTGTCGCGAAAACCGATGTTCTTAAAGCGACACGATAAGAAAGACTAGAATGTCGTATAAAATGCATATAAAGATGAAAACAAATATCATAAAAGTTTTTAACTTTGTATAAAATTTATAAAAACTTTATAAAGACACAGTTTGCACAAATTTAGTTAAAAATAATATTTAATTAAATTTTTTGTGTTAAATAAATTGTATTAATTTATTACTAATTTTGAAATATACCTCTTCAAAATAAATAAAAATGTGTCTTCCTACTAAATATGAATTTGCAAGAATAAACACGCTGACAAAAGATATGTAGTAAGTTCAGCACTTAATTAATACTTATGACAGTATATGTCTCAACTTTATATTACGTACAACTTTCTCATAAAAGCAATTATACAATATAATTAATGTAAATTAATTAATTATTATTATATTAAATATACTATGTCCAATATTGACAAAAAAATTTTAGTCTAAAGATAAAAAGTTTTTTTACAAAAAAGACATTCTTATATTTCTTCGCGAAATCTTCAACTCTGTGATTAAATAATGTGAGAATTGGTTAGAACTTTGAAAATTAAATGAAGAGAGCTTTTGAGCTTGAAAGGAAATATGTTCAAGGTTGTCGGAAATGATCAATGAGAGGGATCACTAGAAGAATGCTTTCTTAGACAGAAAATGATTATCGAAAGGTATGAAATATATGCCCTTACTTGCTATCGACGGTTTCATTCGAGAAACTGGGTTTTATTGGAATTATATATATATCGATTCAACATAGAAAACACCTTCAGCCAATTATGTGTTATTAAGTTCTGACGATAGCACTTAATAGATGACCTCTTTTATCTTTTTCTCTTGTCTTCATTCTTTTGCCTCGCTTTCTCCTCATTTTTCTTTCATATATTTCAATTTGCAGATTATTTGCAACTGATTTTTATTAAAAAATATCAAATTTGATAACATAATATTTTGAAACTATTAAAATTATATTATTATAAAATTTTATATAAAAATGACAATCTTAATATTAATATATATTAATATAATAATTTTTTGAGTGCTTTTATCATTTATGTATTATATGCATCCAATGTACTCTACAATAAAACATTGATTTAAGTGTTTAAGATAAAATAAACTCCGTATTAGCATTATATAAAATATAACTTTGATTTATTCTCCATTTATGACTGTGTGCATTTTGAGTTAATCTTACTTAATGCTGAACGACCTGAAAATAACATACTAATTTTGACACGTTTCACGTAAAATATTTTCTGTGCGATAAAATGTAAAAACAAAAAGGGAGTCATTGTCATTCTATTTCTATACTATGCGTTTTCGGCAGTGTCTCGAGAAAAACATGGTGACGTTTGCACAATTTTCCTATCCTACGTATTTCCCTGCAAAAAAGAACGTTTAATTAACGTCAGCTACCGTGATGACCGCGTGCATTTTCAACATGTCAAAGGATGAGTCCACATACGTAGGTAACCGAAAGCGCGCCGAGCATAGCTAGTGATTCCCATTAATCTCGATTAGTCGGTAGATCAAGCATGCATTTCCCGTGCTGAGCGGGAAAGAAGAAAAAAAAAGGGTGAAGGTGGGATTGAAAGCGGTGGAGGATGTGCCGAACAAACGGATATTCGACTCACCGTGGGGATCCCGGGAAAATCCAATTGTGGTCAGCGAGATCGGCCGGAAATGTATCGAATGTACGATCGAAATATTGAACGCCAAGTATTTGCGCGATTACGCTTTTATGTTATTGTGTTTCGAGCGCTCATGGATGTAAAATCAACTTTATATGCTTTTGTTTTTTTGCGCTGAATTATAACAGTCTTTTTCGAGCTTAACGAAGGCAGAGGAAAAATCGCTTATTGTTCACTGTTCCCATTTTAAATCAATGCAAAGTTAATATTGGACATTGCCAGATGTGTACTCTAAATCCAAATCGCTCGTTTCATTCATCATACAAAAAAGATAGAGTAAAAATAGAAAATATTGTGCACTTTAATGTAAAAAAATATTCATAAAATAAAAAAAGTAGACTAAAAGATTCTTGTTATGTTTCGCAGTGGTAAAGTTATACAAATGACACGTTTCTTAAGAAATCATATGGATATATGCGATATATTCTGAATAATTTGACGTTATACTGAGAAGTACCCGAGAAAAAATGATATAATTGATCAAATATAAATATATATAATTAGTTATGAGAAAAGATCTCATATGTAATTTTATATAGTCATATAAAATATTACGTGTTATCAGATCTTTTCATAACTAATTATATATATTTACATCTGACCATATTATACCATTTTTTCTCGGGTACTGTTATTCTTAATTATATCGCTTCTGAAATGGTATTCGATTGCTTTCACTGTCGCAATCCTAAAAGAAGCGGAAAATTTCGCGATCCAATATCGTGTTAAGGACCAGGGAGTTCGTGCAACTTAAAGAGATTTCTTTCCTTGGCCGCACCTTGCGCCCTACTTTACACTTTCAATTTCACTCACGTCCCGTAGCGAGAATTCTTATCTCGCTCTGAAAGGACACTTGTGCACCACTTGCCATTAATAATCCATTTTATCCCTGTCTACCACGTCTGTCTTCATTTTCTATATCCTTCCCGACGTGTGAAGACACGTATTTCAAGTTCTGCGAGTCCAAGCTCACTCGATTCCGCTGTGTTATTCGCGCATCGCCCAGTAACTTCGTGTCAATTAACACGACCCTGCCACGAGTTCTATTCTGACTCATTGTTCGCCGAGAGCTCCGATGTGAATCCGGAAGACTTGATCCACGCCAACGAGTTCCAACAAACTTTGATACAATTTTGATACAATTTTGATACAATTATAGCTAGTTGCGAAATACAGTGTGACATTATGCCATGAATGCGAAATTACATGAAAGTTAAAGGACAGGTATCTTATACGCGAGTTACAGCGCAGAGAAAAAGAATTGCGAGAACTCATTATTGTATTATGTACTTAGTCAATTGTCATCTTTAGCTGTTTGCTTTTCGTATGATAAAAAATGAAATTGTATGCGCTGCTCTTTCTAGCATCTCTCTTGTCGATAATTTATCAGTATTTTTTTTTTTTATTCTATAGGTTTCCAACCAGATAATAATATCACAAGTTTTTTTTCAAGAAATTAAATTACATTTGATACTTTCTATACAAAGTTTTTTTCAAAATTAAATTGTTCAAGTATGTATGTAACAGAAAAGTTAAAACTTTTTATTTATTTTACAAAACACTTTGGAAAGTGCCATATGTTTCTTTATGCTGACACATAATATTATGAAGACTGTAGTAAATAATTTTCAAATATATTTATGTGAGTATATACTTCGTTTATATGCGTTTGCATGGTAGAAAATTTTTAATATAGTAATAATAATGCATTATCTTGAGAGTGTTGCAATTCTCGCTCGACTAAGGATTATAAAGATTACTGGATTTCCCATAAAATTCCCATAAGACTGTAATTGTTTCCTGCTGCAACAACGACCAACAGAATTTCGCGGTAGCCGATGAGACAGCAAAGTTGCGACAATCTGTTCCGCACGAATTACTTTGCGCTACTCGCGATGGCTTCTTTAAAGGTCCGATTATTCGGCGCATACAATAGTCACCTGACAAAGCAGCTTTGTGAATGGCGTGGTCGGTAACTACAAACGGTTATTTCCGCGCAAGTTCCTATATGTTCATGTGATACCTTAATAAGTAAATGATACAAAAATCTTTTATTGAGTGACATGGATTCCGCGAAAACATAATAACGTATTAATAATTTTTAATCTGGAAGCAAACTTTTTTCTCAAGACAACAAAGGAATAATAAATTTTAGTTCCAAATTTAGTCCCTAACAATCCCAAGCTTTAAAACTTGCGTGTCTAGGAATCTCATTGTACAAACTATTCAGAATTTTTTTGCGATTCATGCATAAGTGACAAAGTAATTTCCAGTTTCAAATATTTTTTCTTTTAATTCTATCATTTTTTTCACGTTTTTATATTCTAAAAGAGGTATTTTTAATTAACAACTGTTCTAAGCATTCTCTTTTATCTTTGACTCATTGATATCACAGTAGCAAGAGAATAATCAATAGATAATTATATTGATAATTATAACATAAAGCCAAGCAAGTAGAGCGATATCTTTCCTGGAACCTTTATTCAAAGGACGTTATGTTTCCCTTTGACTTGTATACTCTGCTCGAAACTAATTAAATGCAGTGTCACAATATGTTTATCGTTTACCAATAAACATAATAATTAATTCATTGCGCTTTGGCATAAGCATATTAATTATCGTTATGTCGTACAATAGAACAATATTTGTTAAAATAGATTTTTTTGGCTAATTTCAGTTTAATAAAGTAAAAAAATAGCATCTGTGTTATACTATTGTTTTAAATTATTAAAAAATTTTAAGTGCTAAATCAAAGTACAAATTTAACCCGTTTTACTGCGAACATATTAGTGACGCGACAGTATAATATCGGGGATAAAAATTGGCAGCTAATACAGAAGTTTGTCGGAAGTCACCGCTTTATCCGAAAGTTTTAAGCACATTTCCGCATACTTTCTCCTTCTCGCATTTATTTGCCACGCCCAACGCTTTCGGCTTTCAGGAAGTTTTACAAATACTTCAGCCACTTTTTCACGGAAAGAATAAGAGGTCAAATTTTCCGGGATATCTGATTCACATTATTCCAATTTATCATGGCTAATTTTTTAAATAATTTGTATTTATTTGTCAATTTAATTTTAATAGTGTTTCTATCCAACTAAATAGAATTTATACTATTGACAAAATAATAATATATATATAATATAATAAAAAATAAATTATTTTATTATAATTATTATTTTGTGCCATCAATTTTCTTAATCGATGATTAACGAATCACTTTTAATAAAGTTATTTATAAAATATCACGTAAAATTGTATTTATACGAAATGATTTTATAATTTTCAAAAGTTATAAATAATAAAAAATAAAATTATAAAGACTCCGATAATTAAATATCAAAATTGAAATAATCCGGCCTTCTTTGATGTCAATAATAATATTTAAATGCATGCAATTTTTTCAAAATACATAAAAATGTTTGAAAATAATGCTTGTTTGTAAATATTTCCATCAGGTATATGAGTGATATACGAATTGACAACTGTTGAGTAAATGCAATCGCTAATTCGATTGCCACTATATAGAAGCGGTCAATGATTGGTAAACTACCTTTAAATCACACATATATTCGTGCGCACTGTCGCGCACAACACCGGGAACCCGTTGTGCCGACGACAGCAAATTCAACATCATACGAAGCGAGTAATTTGATATTGTAACGCTGGATAACTGTGCCACACGTATTTTACCCGCGGCGACGACTGGAAATTTCCATGCAAATTAGCGGACCCGCGAGCCGCGTATCATAATCCGCAAATAGTAACCAGCTGGATTTGCGGTAACTCAGATGGTTGCCGTGCCTTAACCGTTTCATATCCATATTTATCGGATTTATGTTCAACTTTGCTCCTAAGCTTTCTAGGTCTAAATTTTAACGCTGCTATTTAATGGATAGATTTTTTTAGCAGGTAATTTACGATTTATCAATAAATCATTGCTCGATATGGTTGCTTCTCTAGCAGTTTTAAAAAAATAATGCGTAAATTTTTCATTCGAAATCAGTGATAAAACGAAATCCCATTAAAGTTGCGACATTATCCAAATTATTGATCCACCATGCATCAAAATATTATCTGTATTTTGTGTAAACATTTCTTTGTATGTTTTGCATATCTTTCCGCAATTTGCATGACCTATTTCAGGTTGATTTAGTTTAGAATCATCTCTGACGTGCACGCATCATGGTGCAACATCAACGAATTAATTTACTGCAACTGAGATAAGCCGCGGATGCGTCACGCAAGCGTAAATTCTGGTATAGTGAAGTCTGCCCACATACGTGCAGAAACTACTTGCGCGGTCTACTTAGAACGCAGCAATTGTTATAAAGACTACACTCTCGAATCATAGGTATGGAATATTCATGCCGCGGAATTAATTGGTTTGTTCATATGTGAGTTAATGATGTATGCAACATACATGATAGCTACTCCAAATAGATGTATACGAAATGCTCTGAGCATTGCGTATTATCTCGCAATTATTGATTCTCCAATAAATGTGTTTCACTTTCTAAATAATTAATAAAATTTGTTAAATCAAATCAAGCAAACTCTATTATTGATATTTTGGTACGTATATAACGCACTAAGAGTTATTACATCTACTATCAATATATTTATGCAATAAATCGTAATTATATTAAGAGGGTATTAAAATCATTTGCAACAATTATAGCTATAGTGATTTACATCAAACTGCAAATAAATCATAAATTCTGTTATTTGATTTGAATAAATTAATAATGATTTATCGGTGCTGGAGCAAAATGACCACAGTTATTTCATTTGTGTGCTAATCTTGCTTTCCAAAATTTACGAAATTAAAATTTTACAATTGTGTAAAACACTTTGCATATTTATACACATAAGAATATTAAAAAATTGATTATTTAAATAAAAAATAAAACTATTAAGATAATAATGCTTTATAATTGCAAAAAATGTTATTTTTATTTAAAATAAAAATTAATATATAATCTAAAGTTACATATAAATGACCAAAAAAGCGTTTATAATATTTAATCGCATCTCATTGATAGCTATATTTTAATATAGTTAAAACGTACAGTTAAAGAGAACATACTGATAAAACAATGAAATTAATTTTCTAGTAATTGGTTTAATTTCACTTTATACGCGCCCAAAAGAGCGATTTCAAAGTATGTATTTCAATTGTTTTCGTTAATAATCGATGCTTCATTGTCCAATCGTGTTTTAATTGAACGAAATCAGTGTTCATTTACTTTATATAATATGTATCGGAAATACATGTTACATATATTTTGTTAATTTTCAGATGTATTTTTAAACACGTGTTTTAACTTACATTAAATTGCATTTTAATATATCAATACATTTAATGCAAACAGGATTAAGGTTTTATACTGTTTTTTAATTATATAAAATAATAATTATTCCAATACCACATTAAACTTATCGTTTGCATGCCATTGCAGAGAAATAAAAAATAATTTTAAATAAACATATTTTAGATATTATGATAATAACCATAATTATGCTTTATTACTTGTTTAATGCAAATATTCCAAAATAATTGTAAAATTAACTCAAATTGAATTAATCAAATTTTAAGCTTATTCACATCTACGTACATAATTTTGTAATAAACAAAAAAATTAATCCTGGTTTACTATTTGGTTTTCAAAAAAAACTATAAAACATTTTTATATAATTAATAAATATGGTCTGATTAAAAGTCAATACGCGAATCATGTATAAAAATGTAACGACAAGTCAAGAAAGATATATCATTTTTGAAAGCTACGTTAGTTCTCTTCTGAAAACATTATTCAGTCTAAGTCAAAAACAAGTAATATATTGAGGAGGCACATATCGAACGTTATAAATCTGACTGCCGCAGCGTTTATCGTGGGTGAAAATTTATCGAAGAATATTTTGTGGAGTTAAAAATATAAATCGGTGAGCATTCGCACGTCCTAAATTTACGGGGCAGAATATTTTGCACCGTAAAGTGCGATTAGAAAAATAATTGCGCGCAATAGCTTTAACAAATTTTGGTAAAACTTTTTGTGCGATACACAGATTCGTGATTAAAATTTATTTGTTGCTGATATCATAGAATTAGCCATTTAACTCGCAATGCGGCTAATTCGATTTATTTTAGCATTGTTTATCGGTGCGCTTTAAGTGCGCGTTTAAATTTCAGACATAGATACGTGCAAAGAGAAAGCGAGATGCAAACGCACGGTAGGATTAGCTACAAAAGAGTGTGCAAATTAACGGCGGATGCTAGGTAAGCGATCGTGGTTACTCGAGCGTAGGTTCAAACAATCCAATTAACTTTGGAACGTGATAAAAAGACGACATGGCGTACTTTACGATCGACAGCACGACGCTGTCTGCCCAGAAAAGTAAATTTTCCTTACGCGTTAATTTATTGTAATTCGTTTAACTTCAATTGACACTTAATTACGATTCTCGACGAAGATTTTTCACTGTGCCCGCTTCGTTCAAAATACATTTGTAAGTAAAATATCAAATGCAGAAAAAATTAAAAAATTCTACTCTATATACTTTTTAAATTCGCTTTTTTCTTTAACTTTTTAAAATTTGCTATTTTTTGTGTATTTTTGTCATATTTTAATGTCTTGTATTATACATAATAAAAACAAAAATAACAAACAATTGTATTATAATTGAATGAGAACATTTGAATAGAAGCCTTTTTTATTTTCCACGTATGAAATGTTACGTTTAACGGAGAGTGAACCAGCAAGATATCACTGCGTACTACCTTCCTGCAGTAATTTTCAGCTGAGAGCATTGACCATTTTCGTGTGCAAAAGTTCGCGAAACAAAAGACAACCGTGTTGCGGCTCATTTTACTATGTTATCGATCCACAAGTTTCCGAGCGTCACATTATAACATTTCCATCACCGTCCAACAATGTTCTGCACATTCGTAAACGTTATCATCAAGTAGTTCTCGGCAATAGCGCAAAACTCTGCGACGTGCGTACCCACTTCTGTACACATTGTAAAAGAGAAGTAACACGAAATGCGGGAATTAACGCAAATGTAAATCGGTCCGATCGGTATTCAACTGCTGTATTGTAACACGCCGCAAGGGGTGACGTGGTGCGTACCCCGTAAGTTACAAGGAACATTACCGATGTCAGGAACACGCGTGCACATCGTGTATGCATCAGTAGCCGATTATAAATTTCCACGCGGGTGTAAACCGGATTGTAAACCGTATGCATATTGCAATTCATCCCTGCGGTTATGTGCCCAATCTCTGCGACACAGCAATAGCGTTACGCATTCTTATTATGCATGAATTTTGTCAGTTAGATATTATGGATACGCAATATATAAGTATTGTTGTACAAATAGTTACACTCGTTAATCTAAATCTGAATAATATATGGAGATGTTAAGAAAATATGAAATAATACACTAAAACTAAATAATACAAAATAAAATATTTTAAAACTGCTATTTTCTTTTACAATACAACTATATATAGTATCTATAACAATTGTCTAAAGATTTTACGACAGACCTTCTTTGAGAATAGATATATTCGTAACTTGAAATAGAAATAAAAATTCAATCATAAAAATTCAGTCATAAAAATTCAAGAAAGAATCTTTTATATTTTAAGTTATGGAAGATTTGCTACTTTTGTATATCCTTTCCCAAGAAAAAATAATATTAATTATTATGCATAAATTCAAGATGTAAATTTATATGTAGATACTTAATATGACACTTTTAATAGCATAAAATTTATGTCTTAACGAAGCAAAATCTAAGGAATAACTTGTAAAATATTGTAGGTCGATGCAGAATATATCGATTATTTGTTGTAAATACTTCCGACATATGCTGAGAAATCTAGAAGGATAAGTTTCTTTTAACTTCCGATCTAGTTAAATAAATCTTGCCGGCTTAAGCTTGTAGAACAAACGTAAATTTCATTAAGGATAAATTGAACAGGCTTATGTTTAGCACAACGGAGAAACTCTTTCCATTAAAGAACAAAGTTTTTCTAGATTTTTAAAAGAAATTACGTGCATTTATATGAAAAACTGGAAATCAACTTACAGAAAATTATTATAAAAAGTGTGAAGCAAATTGAATAGAAATAATCGTCAATATAAAGCAATTATTACAAAAAAAAAGCTTGTACAAGTTAAATTTGCAAAAATAAAATCTATAATAAATCTATTTTTTCAGACCAAAGTACTTTATCAAATTTATTACATATCAAATAAAAAAAAAGCATAATGTCATTACGATGTTACATTAATCATATGTTTATTTTAAAAATTATATAAAAATTCGTGGTGCTAATCTTACAATTTATTATTTTTAATTTATGAATTGTTAAATTATGCGGTAATTAAATATTGTGATATAAATATATGTATTTATGATCCATAAATTTCGCAAAATAATAAGTTTCTTCTTTATTTAAATAAGAAATTTTAAAAAAGTGTTTAATATACCAATTTTTTAAAGTTAATACAATATGTATATCCCGATATACATATAATTCAAGAAATGCGCCGGGAAATTAAGTTCCTTAATTACGATCTGCAATTTTACCAATTACTTTTCAATATTCACGCGATATAATAATTGCGTCAATGTCTCTTTTTAAGAACCATAAAATTCCAAGATTTTAAATCAATTCTTTATATCGATCTCTTTCAATATAACGCGATAGCCGAACTTCGAACGAACATCTGCTGCAACTTTTAGACGCAATACAACATTGCCTGCAGTTCCAGATCAAAGAGTGCCGTCTAATTAATATGCATTCAATCTACTAACGGTTTCAGTACGTTTTTCGCCTGGACATTTCATCACGCGCAATGCATTGCCTTTGAGAAAATGGTTTTTTCAAACACTAACGCAAAAGTTGTCGCCTCGTCGGCGTCGGCTTCGCAATTTCGAACACAGAATCAAACTCTTGTTACTTCCGAGAATCATCACAAGAATCCTCCATTATTCATATTGAACCACGAGGAATCGTTGGTATTATTCATCATGGCATTTTGATCGATAACATTTTTCCTCTCTATTTTTCGATAATTCGGACGAATGTCACGTATATCTATCGCGAAATCGCCTTCGAAACCTTTCTTTTTGTATACTTAAAAATGAGTAAAACAAAAAGCGAAAATTGACAAATGACAAAATGTTAGAATCAAAGTTATGTAATAAAGGATAGAGGATCAGCTTGCGACCGCAATTTCCCAGATAAAATTTTGTTATAAGATATAAAACCAATAGACGCGTAGAGAAAGTAAAGTAACATTGCATCGGCGAGATGTCATATTTAATGTTTCGTTTGCCTTTCACAAACAGTCGATAAAGCCTGTGATTTCGCCAAAAGTGATATGAATGTTACGACAATATTACGAGCAATTTCGCAGCTGCGATTAATATCAAAGCTTATAGAAACGAGAAAGGGTATTTGGTGATAGACACATTTGGCGTATACATAACGATGTTCTTTGTGATGCTATACATGTACACATTACAAATTTCCTCAATTACTTCTATATATTTCCATATCAAATATAACAGAAATATATTCCAATAAAAAAAAAGAACCATAAAAACTTTTCTCAACTTCACAATAGTGCCGGCAGATATTTTGCTGTGAAAACGTTTTTAATCGTTTTATTGATAAAATAATTTGTACCGTATGACTGGAATTACATAAAAATTATGCAATATTGTCACACACAAATACAAAATATTAAAAGATGTAATTAAAAATAAATATTTTAATAAGATTTGTGCAATTTGCTATTATTATTTGCTATTATTATAAAACTTCACAATTTTCTCGATAGAAAATTATTAGAAGTTTTGATAAAAGTCATTTATAATACTCTGATTAAAAAGATTATATCGATTTGTGCAAAGTGTATCTCGTTTTAGAAACGGATTTCTCAGATATTATTACTAAGAAGCATTTTGCGGGAAAACATTTCTTGTTCTTTTTTCTAAAAAGACAAAAAAAATGCAGTCAGACACATGGTACGGTTACTTCCTCGGGAGTGTGAAATTCGATCAAATCGATATAATCTCCGATTGCAATTCGGTGGAACAGTGTCGTGTACACGGCGCACCCGCATACGCTGTATCTGTCCCCAAGGTTTCCATTTCAAGCTCCCCGAGCAAACTCTGAGCTTACGTCGGACAAACCCGAAGCGGAAATGTCACGATCGACAAGGTGCAATTGTACAATACTCAAGCGACTCCAATAAGAAAGTTTAGTCATGCAACATCGTTGCGACTAACTTCCTCTGCAATGTGATATGTACATACATGGATAATAGCGATGCATCTCGATGCAAGTAGATATATGATTGGTACATTTTACACTTTTTCAATTTGGCGATAAAAATGTGATTAAATAAAATATTGTATTTTACACATTTAAATCTCTACAATTTATTTGAAGTAATTTAACATAAAATAAAAATAATTTTATCAGTGTTAAATGTTATTTTTACGTTTGTATTAATGTATAAACGTATTGTTATTGATATGTATTTTCATGTACATTAATTATGTTACGCAATAAATTTTATTTTAATTTTTATTTATTAATTCCTTTATCGAAACTGTGCGGAGGAAGATTTTCTACACGATATTTACCGGTGTAACTTTTTCTGTATATTGTACATTTCGTATTGTAAATTTGAGAAAGTTTTATCGCAATTAAGCAAGTTTTTATCGATCTAACTAAAAACTTATAAAACAAACAAATTTGTTGCGTATTATGTTATTAGATTAGGTTGTATTTTCAATTCTATTTGCGTTTTATTTCAGAGTAAAGCTTGTTCTAAAACTTATAGATACATAATCGTAAAAAAGCTCTTTTAGGCGAAAGGAGCACTAACATTTGATGTAAACGATCGTGAGAGAAGATCCCATCGCAAATTTTACTATACACACACATACACGCACCTGTGTATGCATTTGTATAATTTACGTTTACAAATGCCATACTAATAATTTTTTGCATTTGATGCATGTAAATAATTTTTTTACTATAGCGATAGTTCATAAGATATAACAAAAGACTGTATTCTTTATCAAGTTTTGAAGATTATATTCAAAGTGTGCGATTGTTTTTTACAATCCTATCGCCATAAGTAAAGATGCATCATGTTATCATGATAAAATAATGAATAATGAAAACAATTGATCTGCTTGTAAAAATATCATATTGTGAGAAATGATTAAGCAATTAATCATGCATGCACATATCATATCGCCATGAACAATTAAACAATTAACCAAGCAAGTAAAATAAATAAATTCACTCACTAAGCATTACACAGCGCATATTAATTCCATCAATCTGCCGCCAACCATCGTGCCAAGATCTCCTCCCAGGAGGCCATCCAAAGAGCTCCAAACAAAAATTAATTATAAAAATATACTGTCACTGTTCCGCCAACGATTTTGATAGTTTAAGACACACACGAATCACTTTTGATCTGAAAATAATATGAAAAACGCGGAGCAACTAACTGCGACAAACTTTGATCACAATACTTTGATTCCGAATGAACGTAGCGCCAGTTGCAACTGTTTTAACAGAGGTGTCGCAAAAGCGCGCGCGCGCGAAATTTGATTTAACACTTACCGACAGTCATGTACAACATAACACAAGAAAACTGAATTATTATTATATATATTACACAATTCATTTATTATAATATTTGCTTAATGCTTTATTCTTCACGATACTCAATTATATTCATAAAATGCATTAATGAAGAAAAAAGAATATGAATAATAAAGACCATCCTTCTTGTAATTTTTATGCATTTACAGAAACTATATGTATTATTAATTAATATTTTAATATGAATAATGTTTTATAATTGCTTGATATATAAAGTTTTTCGAGTATGACTGAATGTGTTAATTGATATTAGATTTTATCATATTGAAATATAAATAATTTTACTAAAATTTTCAATATCAGTATAATATATGACAGCTTATAACATATTAGTGCTCGATTAATATTCAATGCATGAGGTCAAGTATGTACAACGATAGGACATACGAAATTCCTGGGAAACGATGAATACTTCGAGTGCATAGGGCTAGGGTAACTATTCGCGTGACATTTCACAGATGGAATGCGAGGCATAATGGAACCGGCGATTGTTATCATACCAAAGAGACACTAGCAAATTCCAGATATTTTTCAGGAATATTTACATTGCAAAAGTTACATATAGTTACTTAAAACATCTTTTCAACACAGATTTGACGTAAGGCAAGACAAGGAATGGAAATAGAAAATAAAAGAAATGTAGATATTGTAGAAAGACATTGTCTCTTATTGTTTTCTCATTAGAAACATTACCTGTTTAAACTTATATAATAGCTATACATTCATAGATGTACATATACATACATACATATTGATCATATTTAAAATCGCAATAACTATCACACTATTTCATATTATGATCATTAATTTCAAGTGCGGCATTTCCTATTTCGTATATTAATAAAATCTCCTTCCAGACGTGGAAAACATTTTTATTTATATTTTATGTATTAGCTAAAGTAACTATTTAGCTAAAGTGCAGTCACTTTATGGACGTGACGGTGAAAAATCTTGAAAATGTAAAATGCAACATGTGAAAAAGAGTACATTTACGCGTATATTCTAAAAAGGTATAACCCCTAAAATTTGTCTATGCAATTTTTTATCAAATAAGTTTGAGCACTCCATAAATGCTTTGTGCATTGTTGAGCAACAAATTTATTTCGCTCAACGTGTCCAAGGAGATAAAAAGGCGTATAATTATCTTAAATTTCTCTTTAAATAACGGTGGAAATTCGGTATTATAGTAAATTATGTCTTACAATTCTATTTTATGTATAATTACATACTTTGTATTATTTAGTGGCTAAAATAAATAGTTCGGCATTGTATTATAACGTTCTTAATTATTGAAACGTCTTTCTCAAGATTTGCAAAGATAATATTAAAAACGAGAAAAAGCTTTTATCTCTTAATTTTTGTTTAACATGCGATCCAGAAAGAGATATCTCATTAAAATATAATCAAGGATAAGAGGAATGTTATATCATAGCAACGTACTATTTCTATTATTTTGTAGCTATATCTTTCTCTTTTTCTTTTACGCTTTTATATTTGTTTGATGCTACTGTATTTCCTTTTTTCTCGAAAGATTCAAAAGTCGTCCAGGGATACTACATATATCTAAACTATCGTTTTTCGTCAATTTAAAGTAGATGATAAATTTTGTTCATAAATAAAAACAGATTTAATTTTTTAATTCTTCATTTACCTCTTTTGTTTCTTATGTCTATTTGAAAATGTTCGATTATAGTCAACGTGATGGGCCTGGCACTAGGAATTTGAATTCCTAGTACTAACACTTTGTACAACACGTTGTCCCCACCATTGCTCTAAATTGAATGGCTCAAAATCTGTAAAAATATTTAAAATTCAATACATTTTACATACAATAAATTATTACACGAATAAAAACAGTAAATTATGAAAAATAGCAGTTACAATAACGTAAACATATAAAAATGACTAAACATATATAACGAATAAGAGTAGTTTTATTTGTATTTTATTTGCATAATTTTTTTAATGGATAAATCAAGAAAACACACACAAAATAGAGAATAAAAATAAATTTTTAAACCTAAATAAAAATTTACTGCTTCCAGAGAGAACAGGAAAGGTATTTACCTTTTAGCTGAGGGTTTGGCTCACGTTCTTGATAATATGTAATTGATGCGCCATATCTATATGGCGTGGGGGCATTATTGAGTGGTTGATTGTGAGACATATCTAGCTCTCTAGATACAGAGTTCCATGCTGAAACAATAAATAAAGTTAATTTTTCCAAATTTATATAATACAGTCATTTTGAATTGAATTGTAAAGCTAAATTATAGATACTTACAATCATAGATATACTTAATCAAATCAAAGTGCTGTGCCAGAGTTTCTGGCTGATGTCTAGAAGGTATCGAGGAAGGCCTCTTTCCATTCATTGCTGTCATCTGTGATCTACTACTGCAAATAACAAAATTATGATAAGCAATTGATCCAATTTGATTCTCTCAACATCCGTAATATTCATTTAAGTTAAAAATTTAATTTTAATTAATATAATCTATATCTGAAGATAAAAATGATTAAAATAAATATGATGCTGAGATGTTAATCAAATATACATAATTATAAGATAAAGAAATGCATAAATGACTAACTGTATAAAGTTATTATGTGTTATAATGTATTTAAAAATTGCTTATGCAAGTGCAAAATAGAATAATTAAGATCTACAATTAACTTAAATTGCGATATCGCCGAAACTTAACGCAAACATAATAAAAACGATCGAATTCTTTCATAATAAAAACTTCAATATTAGAAGCTATATATACAATATCAAATATATGTTATAATGAATAAATCCACTGATTTCTGAAGTGTCTTAAAACATAAAATTAAATCATTAACCATGACAATTTCCATATGCAATTCATAGATATCATGCCAAATAAGTATTTACATAAGCACATTGTGTTCCAACGTGCTTTATCATTGGAAACAATGGAAACTGGTCATCGGAAAGTTAGAATAATAAAAGTGTTGAAACTTTTTAAGTTTCTAACTGATAAATCATTCTCGACTTTTTTAAATTTCAGAAATTTGTGAATTAAACGCATTAGACGCAAATTGATCATTAGGGGTGAGCAAAAACACAACGCGGGAAAGATGGCGGCTGACGGATGTGGGCGCGCTTTCCCGTTCCCGCCTGTAAGCGTCGTACTGTCACTTGCTCTCATTTCACTGAGCGGCCATGAGCGTGGCATCCCGTATGCTTTCATCCGAGTAATGAGGACATGAACAGCCAAAACTCGGGTGGCAAAGGCAATGATGACAATTAGAAAGACGTTCACGCGGAACCGTGGGTGTGAGATATGCGAGAATATCGCTCGCCAGTTTTCTGGATAATAAATACCTCATTGTTGCGGCCAATTCTGAAGCCTCTCGACGTCGACGACGATGCGGCTGGATTTGCCGTGATACGTGACGGTGGCCGTTAGAATACACAGCTGCTTGGCCGAAGCTGCCGGACGAGAACGGAGGAGGCTCCAGTGCCACTAATAATTAAAAGACTGTGGAGAGTGTCAATCAAATCAGTCACAGCTGTGTAGAGCTTACCTCAGTAACTGTCAACAATCGCTACACCACGAACAACCACGAACATCTGAATGGCTCGGAACGGACACTCATACGACGACGCAAAATGCGCGGCAGGAAATAAGTAATATGAACGGTCGACAGATGTCGCTATCGCTACTAAGTAATACCAACTCTAAAATAGATGTAGATAACATTACTGAAAAGAGGTTGGTAACCATTCTACAAGAAGCATTCGGTTGGTCACTCTCAAGTTATTCTCTGCCGATACGTAGTTGTAGGTACTTCTGAATTGACGAAGTATGTCCCCGTTGTGTATGAATTGGCGCGAGCACGACGCATTTCTCCATGCTATGTTGGTATTCCTTACTTTCTTATTTAACATCTAACCGTTAGTCGAAATTAATTTAATCTTCTAAATCAACGTTATATTGTTCTCATCAGGTGTGTCTACAGCATTAAATTAGCAGATTAGTAACAACAGTTAACAAAGTAAGTCTCGTTTTTTTAAATTATTTATTTTTATAATTTACAATTTGATTTCTTTCTGTTGTTTTTTCTATTGCATCGTATTGTATTAATGAATAAATAAATGAGTTTACAAAGAGATTTAGACACATAATCATAATTACTAGAAGAAATCTTTTTCATCTAACATTTCATTTTTCTAGTTTATTCGATATTTTTTCCGTAATTCAATTTTTGTTAAATCTGAAAGTTAACACATTTCTTAACCTAACTTCTTGGGTTTATAATTAAATATTATATAGATATAAATAGAACACAACAATTATATTATTACTTTTTCGATATTGTATCTATAATGATAAAAAACGCTTGAAAATCTATCAGAATATTGTAAGAAAGTTATATGAAGGTAAATACAATTACGTCCGCTTCTTTCCGTTATCCTGTAGTAGATTTAATCATCGTTTAAAAGATACATCCGTAACGCAATAGAAGCGGAAAATCCGATAGCCTCACCCTTCGTCTTACAAACTTGTTTCAAAACTTATCGTATTATCTGCGGCCTCTCCTTTCCTTGTCGAAATGTAAAAGTATCGAACGTAGTTAACTGTAGAGCTGTATAAAGTGATTACGGCTTTTGTCAAAGTAGTACAAAAAAATTATAGTCATACGATCGAGCTTTTAATTTAAAATTTTTAAAAGCATGTTTTTTGCGAGGAATATTTTATATTTTTCGTATCTTTATATTTTCTGATTTTTTTTGCACGTTATTGAAGTCATATTGTAGCTCATAAATAAAAAGGATATTAAAGTTCTACAAAATGGAAGAGTATTAAAATTTCCTGTTTTTAATTAATTTAGTTTCTGATTTCAATAATTAAAAGTTAAATTTTGTATGATAAATAGCTGCTTTTAATCTGTTTATTTTTTGTAAGGAATATTTTTTATGGACTCTTGCATCTTCACAATTTTCGCTAAACATGTCGAGAAACAAAACAAATAATTTAACATTTGTCGAATTTTGTAATTTAGAAGTTAGATTATTTCTCTGCAAAATAAATTTTTATTCGTTTTCTTAAATTTTTTCTTTTACTCAACTTAAATTTAAGAGACATTTTTTACTTATATCAATATCTGTCAAAAAGCTTAAAAATTATAATGAACAATGATATGTCTATCAATTTTTTTCTGAATACATCATAATACATTTATTTGTATTTACATATTGTATTTACATCCATACATATTTACAGTTATGTGCTGTCTCGTCCCGTATGGTTAAACATCTGACACCATGCTCCTGTCAAGGCGAACGCTGCTGTCATCATCACTATAAATGTCTTCTTGCATTGTCGGCTGATTGTCACTTTTCATAACACCGAGGACATTTTCGGCACTGATGTTCGGCACTTACTAAGGTAAGAAACATAAAAGTTTATTCAGAAATTCAACTACAGCGCGCGATTCCAAACCACTTTCATCTTCGAATGAAGTCCTGCCGAAGTAATTTTTTTCCCAGAGATTAAAAGTTACGAACTGGATGAGCGGAAAAGTTTGTGCCAATTATATCACACTTTTTCATTCGTTTCGCTCGCAGGCAGTATCGTTTTTTTCAACACGTGCTAAGCCCAGTAACAGGGAATCGGCTGGTCGTAACTTGTAAAGATCGGTGGGGAATTGTAATTAACTCTTTGCTTCACGCGGAGCTGTGATTTTTATCATGTTTTGCTTTATAAAAAAAAAGAAAAATACTATAATAGACGGACTGTAGTTGACACACAAAACGTGATTGTTTTAATATACGTAGAATTTATCTATTTTATTCTGTAACTACATTTGCCTTTTGATTTGCCTTCTAATTACTGTGTTGTTGTGAATTAATAATAACGTTTTATTTTTTATTATTTTTTTATTTGATTAAATTTCAATTTCAATGTAAAAATTGATTTACGAGAATTTATAAACAATTTTTTGAAAAAATATTGGTGAAATATTAATGAAATATAACGAGAATTTTGGAAATTATTTTGTTCCATTTCTTTTGGGCTACTAATCTATAGTATAACTTATTTCATATAGAGGCGTTTGTCAGTCATTTCGAAGTGAGATAATATTTCGAGACTGAAAAAAATATTTTAATGGCGTTAATTAAGGAAGGACAGTTGCTTTGAAACTGCTTCTTAACTAGGTCACTGCGCTTAGGGACGCGTTACAAATGCATCTGGTAATTAAACGTAACCTAGTTGACAGGTGAGACAATTCTATATTCGTCCAACGATAAAGACGTATCAGTTGCAACAAGATCTTGCAATCTTACCATCTTTTATAAGTTTAAACAATTTTAAACATGCCAAAATTTAAAGACGATAAGACACTTTTTTGTGTCTTAATATTAGCGATTAAATTAAAATAAGAAATTAGTTATCGCGCATGGAAATCTTTAAATATTAGATTGGTTAATGATTTCTAGAATAAAATATATGAAATATTGCCTGTTAGTTGAGCAAAAGATCCTTTCGTTATGGTGACATTCGAGAAGATCATCTTATCTTCCTCGAGTGACTGCGAAAGATCGAAGGCTTAGCCTCTGGAGAGGTTAAACTTTCAGAAATAGGAACTAAGGGAATAGCTTGAATACAAGTAACTATGTGAGAAACCGCGTCGCATAGTTCAAGAGGCAGTGATCTCGACTGTCTGTCTCGCGTTTCATGCCTGTTATTTGATATAATAATATTAATATGGGACCAAGTTAAATGTCATAAGATGATCATGACATATATTAATGTGCAATCTCATTTTGAGCATTTCGACATTTATGTATAATATTATGGATGGGTGATTCGTGTTTGATTAACTTATGACAACTGCATTTTCGCTGTATAAATTAGATTAATGGATGAATTATTTAGCGTGAAATTGATTATTATGCACTGTTATATGGATATGACAAAATTATAGCTTGATAATATAATATAAGATAAAAAAAGCGAAGAAGGAAAAAATAGTATTCTATTGAGAAAATGAGAAAAATTATATATATATATTTTTTTTTTTTTCATTTTCAATAGAATATTATTTTTCTCTTTTTCGCTTTTATTCTCCGTATATTATGAAATTGCATTATTTTGTCATATCCGCATATATATATATATATATATATTTTTACATTATTTTCTCAAAAATGACAATAGAAGACAATAGATGACTTAGAAGACAATATTGTATTTATTGAAGCGGCTCGCTTATCTTAGATGGGTCTAATTAGAAATTCCATGTTCAATGTCTATTAATGATCTATTGATCGTACGCTAATAGATGCAGCTATGATTGCACAGGGAATATTCAAATTACATTACAATTTGAACAAAAACTTAATATTTGCATTTCAACAAATATCAACATTAACATAATAAACACTTGTTTATTGTTGTTTTCGACTTTCTTCGCTTTATTACTAACTTTCAAATACTATATATTTTTCACACTTTATTTTACAAGTTTCTGCTACTGCAAAGACGGCATTGACAGAGATGACTTAAAAGATCGCTCGACGTAAGTTTTTTGATTCACATAAGCCACGATATAAATTTTTCAAAAGACTTTTTCTAAGAAATTGACGTCATCCACGCCAAGTGTGAACTCCTTAATAAACCGCCTTTGATCACGATAATAAATAGTTGCAAGTTATCACGTGTAAGGTCGTGGGTCATGCGTGATGGAAAGAAGTGAGGAACTGAGAGAGAGAAAGAGAGAGAGAGAGTAGAGATGCGCAATACATACATACATTCATGAAATCGGACAAATGCGTATGCAATGTGGCAACAGGCGGGCACACATCGATTTCCGATATGCACCGTATACCTATGCGCTACTCTTCCTCTCTATAGAGCTCACTACGCCGCGATCTTTCGTCCTTGCCTTCCTTTCTGGATACGTTAATCATGCGACCAACATGGTGAAGGGCGTATACGAATTTCCGGCATTTTTCTCTGCTTCATCGTGAGCGTACGTACGAGTATTGATCAATATTGACTACGCGCTATCGTCAAGAATTCGGTACATCAGCGAATACGCATTCATACATGTGCATGACGGTCTATGATGGAGATGAAACAGCATGGATTAAAGCCAAAGTTATTTTTTTATTATTTACCGAGGTTTAGTACACTAGCCTATGTCTCGGTTTCCATATAATGATTCATTCCATGAGAAAAATATTAAGAAAGAATTGCTCTTTAATTACTACAGTTATTTTTAAAAGTAATTTTCTAGGTATTTAAAATATATTTTTGTAATTAATATTTTTTTTTACTCGTCAAAATATTTATTGTATAAGCAAGCAATATATTTAAATATATATAATACTTTAATTGAAAAAAATGTGATTACTTAAGAGAATTAATAAAATGATATTTTCGTAAAGAAAAATCTAATTTTTATTTTAATTAAAATATATACTAAATATGCTATATGAATGACGCTTAGAAATAAATTAAAAAGTAATATATTCTTAATATTTTGATATTTTGTGATGAATATATTATACATTATTTTCATCAAAATAATTTCTCTTGACATACCGTTCGATCGGAAAAGCGGGTTATCGTAGGCATAGTAGACTATATTATCGCGGTATCGAAAGCATTGGTGGTCTTATCATGGAATGTTAATGAAATTGGTTTCCTGTACTTTTACATTATTTGTGCATTAATTAACCTTAAAAGCTCGGTCATGTCCGTCGTAGCAAGCTTTTTTAATGGACGCGCTTTCGAGTCGCGAAAATGGCAACGAACGGTAAAAAGGCAAACAAGAAAAATGAAGGAGAAGAAGACACCAATGACGTTCAGACCACGCAAACGACAACAGGCTTGGAAGTCTTCTACGGAATTTCATTCGCGACGAAATAAGGTTCCGTTCGGGAGAGAAAATAGACGAAAAAGAAATGCCGCGGAACTTATCGACATGCAACATTGAGATGCCGTAGTCAAAAATAACATTCTTTTAGATTTCGCGAATTTGTTTAATGTGCACTCGAGCAGAGTAGTTGAAAGAAGCTTTTAGCGATTGCTTAAGAACAAATTTAAATAATATTCTCTTATTTTTTAATAATAATGACTTTAAAAAAGAAGCATAATCAATTACACATAATTTTATGTTTTACGTGCAACAGTTATCAGTTTACTTCAATATATTTTTGAGTATTATATTTTATCTAAAAATAAAATAATAACACTCGGTTTTACCACGTACGTACTCACAATTTAATGAGACCGTATAACAAGTGGTTTATCTCTAAAAGCGTTATTAAAAGATTTTGCGGGAAAAATGACTGAGTTTCTGCCTGCAATAAGCAACGGCTGTTAGTTATCGCAATGCTTAAAGCTGCTGTTACTTTTCATGATACTCATACTTTTATCGTAATGTTTCATGGAAAGCACGTACTAGTATACCCTGAGGGAGACAGAATGTAGTTACATAAGTAGCTGATTTGCTGTTAATAATTCGCAACACTTTGGTGCAAAGCACTAATTCCTTTAGTGCTTAATTATTAGGAATTAAGCACTAATTCCTTTTATAAGACGCCACGTGTCTACAAAGCCATGTGGGATACGTAATTCTAAAGAAACTTATGGTGCAATTTCTGCAGGTTAAACGTCGTATCGTCAGATCGCTAGGGATTACGGGGACAAGTTTATAGAATTTAATTGTAGCAGCGTATTAGGGTGGAAAATGCGGCAAATTTCAAAATATAGACAAAGAAATGCAATCTTTTGTTCACTGAAATAGAAATTGAAGCGAAACGTATCCGAATTTGTACTGGCGAGTGGCATTCTTTTCATGTACGTTTTACCAAGGTTTTTGTTCTACTTCTGTCGCAATTGTAATCACAACGAATTTACCATTGCATTCTCTGCGTTTTGCAGGTCCAAAAAATTTTACTTACAGGTTAGTGAATGCAAAGAGCTTTTTGATAAATTGATAAAGAAAAGTGTTTAGTTAACTAGACAAAATACTTTCAATTTTATTGCAATTTTTAATTTTGGGGTAACGTTAGAACATTTTTTCATATAACTACATAAATAAGTTTAATTATATTTAGTTACATTTCAATTTTTATCAAATTTTGTTACAAGTCATTTTTTGAATCTTGTCATTTCTGCATCTTTTATTTTGTATGAGTTTTGTATTCGGACTATTGCTTCATTCATTTGAGTTCCACTTGTTAGACGAAGACGAAGATACGCATCATTCATTGATCAGAGAGAGAAAGCAGGTGTGTTCGACAGCTTGTAGATAACGACAATCTCTTCCGACGACAATCGTAATGGCCAGCGTGAAATACAGAGTCACAAGAGGGACGTTATTAACGCCAGTTATTGCGTCAGTTTCCCAACTTCGTTATTTGAATAGTTTGAATTCTTCACCAGCCTGATTCCAGTATTGCATTCTGAGAAATTTCATTAATGCAGGCACTTGGTTGCCGTGGCATGATACGCGAGTATCTTTAAAAAAACTATGTTTGAATTGTATCGATTAAATTAATTATTTTGAATGATAAACCGCATTCATTGATCGTAAAAGATGAATTATACAAGATTACAAGATCTAGATTACAAGAACGGAAATTCTTGTACATATTTATACAATATTCATAAATTATTTACTGATTGATTTGCTGTATTATAACTGACAGCAATAAAAAATTAATATATATTGCCCTTCCAATTCTTAAAAAGAGCAAAAAATAACGAGAGGTTGCAAGATGTAAATACATAAGTTCTCGCGCGACTTCGAGCATGATTTTTTATGACTAGGCCAGATTTTCTTTTATCTCTTAGAGATCTCTTAAAAATCTCTTAAAGATCTCTTGTTACCATACGTCATCACCTCTCGATATCTCGATATGATGAGGGTGTGGAAATGTCGGTCAGAAGAATTACCCAACTCTTCTCGATACTATCATCTCGAAGCCTTGAAGCGCGCACGATAGAACAATCCTTTTTTGTATTCATGTCTTCGAACCAACTTCCACAATCTACCGCGGCTTAACTCACTCACTCATATGTCCGCGCATACGCGTGTCCCGAAATTTATGCTAACATCGTACTGGCTATTTCTTCCCGCTATTTACCCCTAAATCGCGTTTCCGTCCGAGAATTTTTCACTTTCATTTTCCACCGATATCTTTCCCCTCCTACGATATATTTTCCATTTTATGATTTGTCGTCTCTTCGCGAAGACTAGTAACTTTTTCGCAATGAAGACAGAAATAAATCTGTAATAAATATTTCCCAGTACAGGAATTTGTAGATGTGCGTAAGAATATTTAATTTTAAATTTTAACGTATATGTTACTAAACATAAATATTATTAAAATTAGAAACCTAACGATAGAAAGTAAAAAAGTGTCGTTAATTCGTCGCGTTTTTATTCGTGCGGGCTTGATAATATCTTATTGTAAGATATATTTTAGGTGGATGCTAATAAACTTTGCAATAAGTTGCTGCATTAATTATTAATTCATTTTATCGCATTACTTAGTCAATGACCGTAATATATTTTACTGTGCTAATTAAGCGTCATTTCGTTAATTAATGCGCAAATTTCAACAAATCAAACAAAAAATTGCTCTGCAAAAATAAAATAAGGATTCTCTCCAACTTCCGTTCTTTCATAGCGACTCGTTTCATCAGCGGTTTGCGTTGTGAATGCGAAAATAAACCCGCACGAACCGCATGTCTATCATCTTTTGTAAATTGTTTTTATCATAGCAATTTATTTCAAACTGAAATATATCCCTTTAGGAAAACAATATTATGTACGCATGTATATGCGTGTATACATACGTACGTACATATCTGTATCTGTTCATTTTCTCTAGATTTGGGTATACTTTCATGTATGTAAAACAAGCTACATAAGATAAGAATAATCATTCTATTCGTGTTTCACGATGAGTAATTTACGGAACATAATGTCGTATGTGATGCGGTTGTTGTCTGTAAATATACACAACGGAATTTATAGAGGTTCGTTATTGACGACAAAAGTGGTCCGCTCGGATTTGCCGATACCAAACTTCATTAGAAATTTAGTCCAATTTAAGTTTTGTCCCGGCCCGGTTTCCTCCACGCCATTGAATTGACAATGCACCATTGTTGCGCCAAATCTAATCTGGGATCTGCGTCGATACGAGAAGCACGTAAGTCAGTGGTCGTTTGTACTTTGAGATAAATTAACATAATCTAAACACGTGCAAGTCTGCTCAGCGTTTTTGTGATCTTCAATATACCGACGTCACTAGTATTTTCGTCTTAATCCGGGTCGGTTTTATCGAAGTTAAGGAGAATGGACGTAGACAGGCGTGCTTTTCTTCTCTCTTCAAGTAAATAAATAATTCAGATACATTAGAACATCTTTTCTTCGCTTATGTGATATTTTCTGCAGTTTTACTTTTGCGCAAAAATATAGCGACGGTACAATATAAATTGGACAAACTTTTCTATATAGAAGATAGGGTGTTCTTATTTCTTAAAAAGTGCATTTTGTAGCGTTTTTTTACATTTTAAAGAAAATTACATTGCACAATTTACCTTTAATATATTATATTAATATATATTAAAGGCTTCTCGAGTCTTCGCTGGTTGTTGATGCGAAAAAAAATTTTTATGTTTCATATAGAAACTTGATTTGTCTACATTGAGACATTAAAGTGTACTAATCTCAAATTCAAGATATCACATTAATGTCTCAATACACTTTAATGTCTCAATGTAAACGAATCAAGTTTCTATATGAAATATAAAAATTTTTTCGCATCAAAACCAGCGATGGCTCGAGAAACCTTTAATATATATTAATATGATATATTATTATACGAGCTTATTTCTTATATGTATTTCTCTTACCTTTAATATGTTATTATAAAAAATGGAATTATGAAAAGTCAATAATTGAAAATTGAATTGTTAGTGAAAGATTGAATTCTAGCTGATAATAAATACTAATTTTCGCACAACTTTCCATGACAGGAGTTGAGTTCTTAAATTACTGACGTACGTCAGAAGATATTATAAATGTTAGATAAATTGTCGAGCGAAATAGTACGAGCAATATAATAAATTAATATAATTATATTTAGAAAACTATATTTAGAAAAAATAATAATGTTATCAAAAGAGAATTGTTGAATATATTGAAATGTATACTACAAATATAATCGAAACCAATATCGAATCAATCAATTACATCGAAAACAATATCGAAAATTGTTAAATATTACACACATGTAAACATTGTAAAATATCACATGTTTTCACGTTATCTCTTCTTACACTACATTATTTAAAAACTGACAGATGATTATTAGTTAGAATCGTATTTTAATGGAAAATTGGAATAAAAAATTTGTTCTGTTCAACAAAGTTAATTCGGTAGTAATTTGACATAGTTAAATGGGAAACTAGCAATTTCCACAGAACGCACCGCATACATTGCATCGCGGAAAATGTCAGAGCTGCATTCCAATTGGAATTGAAAAATTGTGCATTCTACGAAATTTTTATACGAACCGATAAAAGTAATTTGCCATTTCATTACGCAATATGTACGAACTGCACAAACAAAATGAGTTGGGATAAATACATGGCGTAACTATTGCAGCGTATAAACTTTAGTTTTTCCAAATATTAGTCAGATAGAAAGATTAGTAACGCGTGAAATCTCACTATGTTAAAATAATTTCTCTTGCAGTATATATTATGAGAGACATTTATGATATTATGGTTTTAAATCTCTGAAAAGTAGCAAGTACATCTTTATTATATATGTATCTACATAGTGCGCAAAGACCTTTTATTAAAATCTCAAGATTGAGAAATATTATTATCTTGCAAAGAAAGTTTATCAAACAGATTAATCGACGATTATCGTCATGGTAATCTCGCGAATTTCGTTCATAGCGATCTGCAATTTATACTGTAACGGTGGATAGAAGATGCAATATATATGGTAAAAGCGGGATAAAACGGAACAGATTGTCGACAAGAAAGATCACGAGGATTCCTTCGAATTGTTGACGAGTGTCGTCGGCACTTTTATTCGTCCCCGCCGTGCCACAATCGTCGTTAATGGCTGAGCATCTCTCGACCTAGAAATTCCGCCTGGGAAACATTACGGAGAAGGAAAAATTTTCAAAAACCGCACAACTTTAATCGCGCAATATTAACGATCAGAAAATTCCCTTTAAATGCACTTGCAACTTACATAGAAGTATTGTTTCCGACGTGTGAAAGAACGAAGGAAAAAGGAAAGAAAGAGACCGGCTAAGAAAGGGGGAGAAAAATTCTCGTACTTTAAAAGAAAATTTTTAATACAAATAAAAATAATCAATATCATAGCATAATGTCAAAAGTATTTTTTATTAAAATGTAAAAATAGTTTATAATAAAAGAAAGATATTTTAAACTGCCATTAATGAGAAAATAAAGATATGCCGAGCTAATATAATTTATATAACATTGTTAAAGACAAGTGTTTATATAAATCTATTATATATGCAATTAAAACTTTTTTCAACTTTTGACTTTGCGAATATGAGATAGTTAATGAAATTTTTCCATTAGACACTGCACAGTTATTATCCTGTACGCCCGCATAGCCGATGTCTATCAATGCTATCCACATTGGTATACGACTATTTACTGCGGGAACGAAATCGATAATCCGATTTCATTATCACATCGTAGAGACCAGCCACGGTTCTATTGACTGGTACATGTCGATTCCATAAATATACGGCGCGAACAATAGCATAAAATTATGCTGTCAAGAGCTCGATTTCAGTGTATGATGCTTTTATGAATATATTGAATCTATTAATTGCAGACTGAAAGTGCAAAACAGTAACTAATTTCTTTACATTTACATTTATAGTACTTTTTCTATTTTCTTTAGTCTTTAATAAATTATTTTAGTATAAGTGGATAATTCTTTTTACTTTTGTTCTAAAATTTTTGTGAAGAAAAATCTAACTTTTCGAATAAAAAATAAATATAGTTAATATAGCTTTTAATTTTCTCTCACGTTCAGCTTTCTATACAATTATCAGTAATCAATATATCAAATGTAGAGTAATATGCATAATCTTTATTTTATCAACTTATCGTGTAATCGTCTACTAACAAATACATTTTTAATAAACGCAAATAATTTTTATTATATGAAATGCGTAGAAAATTGATATTTTCGAGGCATGAAATGTCAATCTTTAAACCGTCAAGCAGAACATAACTGATTGAGCAATCGAAAATAATTTTCAACTTGATTTAATGCTTGCCGGCTTATAAAGTTACGCGTTTTTATTTTGCAAGAAGCGAAAACAATTTTAACAGCCGGCCATCTAGATTTGTACGTCCGACCAAATCATCCGAACGTTTAATATCACCACAAATCCCGCCGTGAACTCGAAATATCTCGCGGGTTAGGAAAAATATTGACAAATAAAAAAGCGCGACTCGTGCTTGTCATGTAGTCTCTGAAAGACGAACAGCCAGTGAAACATTCCTTTATTTATTTCTTTATTTGAAATTATCTAATTAAGCAATTAAGCTATAAAATAGCAAATTAATTTTAGATACAGAAAAAACATATTTTGCACAAATTGTAGTGCTTCTATAATTAAAGTGAAAAAGATCCATTTCATGCATTTCTATGGCATAAAAATTTGAAATTCTCACTGACATTGCGCGAATTCATTTTTTCTATTATTTATAACATGCGTGTGCATTTTTATATTACTTGAAATTTCGAAGAGTAAAATAGACGTTAGGATACATCTAAAGTTAACAATCAAAGAAAGTTTTCATGAGATAAGTAAAGTTAAATACCTTGATGCGTGACTATTGCAAATAACTGCGAAGTATGTATATACTGACCGCATTTGTGTCTCCAAGTAATTCCCACGGAAATTACAATCACGTGAATAGCATAGTCTCTTGCAACAATCTTAGTATAAACGTGAAATCACATTCCACATATGATGCTAACATAACTAATATTAAATTATATATATTCTGTGCATAATATCTCAGCATGAATATTACGATAATATCGTCAACTAAAAAGTAAATAATTAATTTTGCTATTGATTTAAAATTGTCGTCGACAAACGAGTAAACTTTTTATTTAGATAATGAACAAATTTATGTAAAAATAATTATTTTTTGAACAATTTTTCATTTCTTTAATTTTTGTAGAAAAAAACTCATATTTTGTTAAAATTAAATATTAAAGTTTTTAATTAAAGTATTAAAGCTTTTGTTATCCAGTAAATTTTAATTTATATTATACACAAGAAGTAATCAGAATTTTCAATATTAATTTTAATAACTGTCTCTTTGATGCCTTTCGTTAAACAAACATCGACCTTGATATTACCATAAAATTGGCCAAAGCTTTCTAGGACATCCCTATAGAAAGCCTTTTAGCTGGAGTGATGATATAGATCTAATGTTACAGTGCACATCTAAAGTTCATTAATAAACATAAACAACATTATATAATTAGTATATAAACTGCCGGCAGCCTTTACGCTGCTTCGAAGATGTTGGATTAACTTTGCGCAAGCAATCCATTAACACATAATGATTATAAAAACAAACAGAGGGGCTATTTCTTATTTATCCAATTACTCACTTTCTAAGTAAGTTTACTTATTTGTTGAATATTGGTACATACAATCTTCTTGAAAATTCTCTTCACCATAGTGACCTGAAATCGAATTCAGGTCTCTGGGTTTCATCAAAGTTTCCTCCCTTTGCCGGCTTTTCTCTTCATTTCGCCCCTGCGGCGGTGTGTAGTGTGAACGCACCCGTACGCGCTCAAGGTATAGAAGCGGTACAGCAGGTCCGGCCTGGCAGGAGCGTAGGTGAGCTGAAATAGATCGATGGACATGCTGCGCACGCAAGTACCTCCGGTGGTGAGGGCCCCTTCGGGGGTAGGGAAGCGCGTTACGAAGCTCGGTAGGTAGGGCGGCATCGAGAAATAGCTGGTGGGAGTCACTGAAGAGGGTGGAACAGCCAGAGGGATGTTGAAGGAGAGAGGGGATCTGAAAATGTGGAAGGAGGCGCCGTGTTGGAAAAACGGAAGGGTGAATGTGAAGGAGGAAGTGAGAGGGTGTCGAGAAATCGAGAAGGTGAATCAGGGAGGGAAATGCGTGACGTGGCGCCTCAAATGGGAGAGAGACGGCTGCGAGAAAGGAAGAAGGATCGGTTTTCAGCAAGGCTGTTTCGAGAAAGAGAGATGGGTGAGAAAGTAGGGGCGCGCCGAAGGTGGACAAAGAAAGATAAATGATATAGTGCATCGACGCGAGAAGGAAAAAAGTATATAGGACAGACAAAGAAGTTTCTTTGGAGGAGGCAACAAGAAGACGACGTAACGAGAATCGAAACGAGACGGACAGACCGAATTCTGAACAAGAGTGAGATGGATGACGAACGAAGAGGGGGAATCATCTGGGAAGGAGGGAAACGCGCAGGGGTTAAACTGAGAGAGGGTGCAACTGGTGAAAGTGGAAGGAGTGGGACGCCAGCGGCTACGGGGAAGAGAGAGAGACAGGAAGAGAGAGGCACGCGACGGCATCTCACCTGTTTGCCAATCGCCAGTCTGGTTTACGCGCCCGGTCATCCGCCGGCGCTACAAGTGGCTATCCCACTTCGACTCTCGAACGAGCGCGCGCTCGTTCGCTTGTAACTCTCTACCGCGATTCATTGCGAGGACGTCGAAAACATCTGTACATATTGCAAAAGTACGTGCGATTAACGTTCAAAGGACAATAACATCGTGATACAATTTGTCTCAACGGGCTTGTCTCGATCGACATCACTCCTATTCGCCATCGCCATCAGACGTCAGCGCGACGGTGAGTAATCGGAGTCTGTGTTCGATTCTCACGCGAACTGGGTCACTGGTGATACCAATAAATCGCGCGGTCGTTTCCGGTCTCCGCTAGATCCGATGGCAAGGACTCGTTCGGAATTTGAGACGCGCGTGCGCGCTTCAGTTTGTGTTACGCGTTAATTGTACGCGCCCAGAAACTCAGGTGACTTAGTGCGAGCTGTTTTAAAATTATATTTTAAAGGCGTGTTTATTGTTTTATTATCTTTACAACAATTTGCAAGTGTGTGTTAAATTCAAATTAACATTAGGACAAATAAAAATTTGACGCATTGGATGGATCATAGTAATAGCAATTAATCTCTTGGTGAAAGCTTATATTTGATTCTTATTACTTATTCTCAAAAATTTGTTATTGTATTTTTTCAAATTTGTAGAGATTGGTGTAACAAAAGAAGATTTTTTGAGAATTACGAACACGCGTGCTTTACCAGTGGTTGACATGCCATCCAGTGGCTTCATTGTTTGTTCGACAAAATGCATTCGTGATGGTTTTACTGGAGCGATAAAAAAAATTGTGATTGAGTTTGTCTTTGACGCATTTCTAGTCGCGCGAAAATTTATTTAAACAAAGCTAACGAGACGCAATAGTATCGTAAATATTGAAAATTGCCACACAACAGTGAGAATATCTTACGATAATCTTTCGTCAATTACTCTGAACAATTTTCTCGATGTATTGAGAATCAATGCGACGCAAGCGATGTAACAATAATGACAGACGCTAGTTAAACGTGACAATTAATAGTCGCTTTAATGCGAATTCTATCTCGGTGAGACACGTACGCAATCGAATAGCATAACAAGTAGTAAGGGTCAGCGTACTGTCGGACACGTCGAGGATTATCGCCCTACCTGAATTGTCGTTCACGGGTCGATGAACGGATAATGTCTCTTGATAGGTGGGAGTGCCAATGCAATATGGATAAACGACGATTTCTTTCATGGTTATGTCATGCGATGTTCATGCAAGAATTATAGGAAATTTACTTAATGGAAAACTAGTAGGAAAGTCTTTATTCATTCGAAATTTCTACTTTAAAATTCGTAAAAGTATAGGCAAAACAATCTATACTACTATATTTTGTTAACAATATAATTTTAAATTTTTGAGTTACAATTTATTAGTAATATTTTTAAATTAATTTATAATTATTAAAAAAAATGTTGACTTTTTTTTCCGTAACATGCATCAAATGCATCAGAGTTGCATATATTTCTTTGTGGTTTTTACTATACTACAAATTAATAAAGTGTTTAAACATTAAACTAAAAGCATTAAAGATGTCGTCGTCGATATAATAATGAACGATCTTAATCAACATTAGCACGCCGACCGTCTGACCTCGATAGATGGAAATTATCGCGATATAAATCGATGAATATATCAAGTTTGTTATGGCTGGACCTAGCCTGTTAAAGTCATTAGCTGAATATTCAAAGGACTACGCACTACGCGCGCGATCGCAGGTTTGAAATTAATCAACGGTACGGCATAGTCTTCGTTAAAAGCGCGAGGCCGTATAGCGGCCGTTAATTAAATGACAGCCGAAACGAGTAATCATTCCCAGCATGGTAGGACACTGTGTGCGTGCGTGTATACGAGATGCGAAATAGTGAACTCTCACACTCTCTTTTTCGCAATCGATCAGCTCCGGTTGCGAGTGACGGAAACGCTTTGGCAAGATCAAAGACATCTGCTGGATTACAAAGATCCGTTTCTACACGACGATTCAACGCAAGGGATTTCGCCGAGCTTTTTTGCGTCGGACGAGTAAGCCCGTGCAAAAAGACGATAGCTCTATAAGGGAATGAAAAAAGCTTCGTCGCAAAGAGGTATTAAATGAGGGATGTAATTTTACCATTCTGATTCAGTTGTTCGGATTTATACGCGCTGTGCAACGGGAATATATCTGGATTTCGGAGAACAGGTTCACGTAATGCTGATTTCATCATGACGTCTATGAGCATTTCATTTAAATAAAACTTTATCCATATAAAGTTGAGTGTTAAATCAAACTTCTACCTAAGAATTAACAAGTATAAAATAGGAAAAAAATGTACGTTTTACATAACCGCATAAGAAATGCTATATTTGCATTATAAATATTTGAACCGATAGTATGGACTTTACGGTTTGCCAGAGTTGAACGATGAAATAGCCACACCTTCAATAATTATCTCTCATCCATCGATATATCATAGAGATGCATTAATAAATTATTAGAGATGAATTATAAATATGAATTATTAAATTAATTAATAAATTATGAGCAATAGCTGATAAGTCTTGATGTTAAAAATACATATGAAAATGTATGAAAATCTTTAAACCTCCAATATTCGAAGAATCCATTAGAAATTCAACGCCAGTTGAAGCACGGCGGAAAAGTGACGGGCACATCCAGAAGAGATTTCCTGGCACTCGATTCGAATAAGGAAAACATACTCGTCGGTCTGACATTCTTGGTTCCGCGGAAACCTCTTTCGTCGTATTTCTGCAGTTCCACAAGGAAAAAGGAATGCTGAATTGGGCGATAAATTCTCTACGATCGTAGAATTCAAGTTCAACGCAGTGCTAGAATTTTTCCCCGGTCTGACCATAACTTGCCTTAAAGTATGCGTTGCCAATCTTTATTCAGGTTTGTCCTTCGGCAAATAGAATTTGATTTAGGGACAACTCAAGTGCCGGTAGTTTGTGAGAGAAGCAATCTTACCCTTCTTTGAGATATTTTCGATAATTCGATGATTGAGATGTTTTCTTAACTCTCACGCACATTTATCCCGATAAATCATGCGGAATTGTAAGCAATAATATACAAAGATTGCAAAAAGATGATGTATTATTTAACATATTATAATTTAACGCGTTTACCGAATTATACAACATATATTTTATGTAGTTATACATAATTGTTGCAGTGTGAAATTTTTTCTTAGTCATATTTTTCTTTTAAATAGTTAAAAATGAATATTAAATTATAATTTGCTTAAAATACTCTACATATAACCAATGTTTCGCGCAATTTTGAAATATTTAATATAAACCGAAGAGGTTGACCTTTGAACTAAGTAAACTGTTAAACTTGAATTTTGACTATGATATTGATCGATAGGCTGTTCTTAACATATAATTATAATCATATGCAATATGATTTATGTCTGGTTGCGTTATTAATCCTTTTCCGCAGGTTATGACAGGCATATTTAGATACGCATATATCATTATATATGTATTATGTCGGTCCTATTCTAATATAATATTATGCGAGATAAGGCTGTCATGTCTGTGAGAGAGCGAAAATGCTAATCACGGCTTCTTGGTCATCTCGTGGTTGTCCTACGGTTTATCTCGGATAAACCAAGCGAACCCTCGTTTGCTTTTAACTTTTGCGGAGATGACAATTTCCGCTGCATTTTTATCCTCTTGAAATTTAAATTCAGAATTGAAATCCATATAATTTTTATAAAGTTCAATTGAAATATATCATATAAGATTCAGACAGGACTATAATTTCTATATTCAATAACAAAAAATTCATTTTTCTATTAAAGTTATCGCAACTTATGGTTTTTATACTTTTGCTTGGTTGTTGCAGTATTATAAACAATCGAAAAAATAGTCACGAAACTGGAAACTGGAAATATTTTGTCATCTGTTGATTTGATATACATATCTATATATAATATATTTAGAGTTTACATTTTCGGAATATAGTGAGGTAAATGTTCATTAGCAACAATCTAATTTTCGCGTAATTATTGAGTTTCGTAACATTAGAAATTGACCAGTTCTCACAGTGGTTACATATTAAATTTTCGTAGAGTTGAAGTCTGTTCAGAATTCCGTTGAAAACTCTGTTATTAACAACCCGTTGGCGACACTTTGAGGTTTGTAAAATTGGAGTCAATTTGAGTTAAGTGCATTATAAATCTCCAATATAATGTCTAATGTTCTTTTGGTGAAGATAATAGCAAATAATAGTTGTTCATATGTCGCGGGAGAATCGGAGGATTTAGTCTTTTTCGATCTCTAACTTTTTACGGAAAACAATTCCTGTACATGGCGCGTTTGAAATAGTGCCTTGCTCTTCTGCCTCTATTATGATCGTTTGAGGGCGAAATAGGAGGAAAGAGAACAAGAGAGAAAAAGAGTTTCCGATGTTGCGATGGATAATGAGAAGCATCGAGAGAGCGGCTTGCCATAAAAAGGCAGGAAAATCTCTCTGGATACTGTGCGCGTTAATTTTCCCTAATATTTTCTAGTTATTATATAGCTCCCTCGTAGACAATGCTACATCGTAATAATGCCCATAGTGAGAATATAACAATACGATATTTTAGATTTCTGATGAAGAAGGTCTTTGGGGATTTTCGCATGACTTATTCAACATTGAGAATATTACTGCCGACGGCTGTCGGAGTGTTTCTTTAATGAGGAATCGTTTTGTTCTTCAACAGATTAATCAGCTATTTCGCGAAATTAATCCAGCATGTTTGATCCTGAAGAATTGTGAATAATTTGTATCACTTATTTTCACACAAAGTACTGTAAATAACTTGAAATATTACTGCAATTTTTGTAACAAAACGTGCGATTTATATTGCTTTAAATTATCGAGTTTTCGAGTTATTAATTTTATCAACATTATTACTTATATATATAGATCATGGAAATTAATTTAAAAGTAGAAGCGCGTTTTTAGAAATTATTATTATTGCTACAGGAAAAATGTAAAATGTATAAAATGTTGCTTTTAAAAATGTAAAATTTCTCATGTCTAAATTTTATTAAGCAATCGTGTCTATGTTACACGTATGATTGCAAAGAGCCGTCATTTTTACAATTTCAGAGACTTGTTTTTTTAACTGATGCATCATGCACAAGTTTTGCATATTCCACAAGTTTCACATGTTTGATACATTTCTTTCTAATTAATAGAAATAATATAATATATATTTGCGATTCGACCAAACGCACTAGCTTCATTGAAGTGACCCAGTTTGTCACTTTGAGATATTAATGACTCAAAATTCTCGTTTTTAAATATTATAAAAATTTGTTTTGCGGACAATTCATTAATCCGAAAATACAATAAATGCATCAATTCAATCGGATTGTAATAAATTCAATAACAAATAGTTTCGATAAATGATATTGCGGTGAGATAGGAGCGATTAGCACTGTGTTCTTTCATAAAGTATCATTCAATTTTATCATTGATCTTTGTACGATCTACTCTAAAGCTTATTATGAAGTAAAACTCTACGGTACACGAAGCCGGCTGGCTTATCGGCGCTGCCAGCTAATCGCATATTTAAAGCATGCAGGTGCGGCGAATATCTGGTTAAATTAATTAATGCAATTAACAGACTGCTTGGCGACGCTGGGGGGTTGCGGGTAAATTCCGTGGTGCGATGCCACGTAATGGACACACGACGTTCCTGCCCGATACATTAATGATACGCCAATAATTATAATAATCGTAATCACAGTCGCGTGCAAAGCTGGAGGTAGGCAAACCGCGTTCGTTATTGGCGCTCGATTGACTTGTACATGTCGTTTGACGTTCGTGATTGACGGTGAATTCCATGGAGCTCGCGGCGATTGGCAGAAGTCAGTTGACAATGCGATCGACAAATCGTAACGAATTTTCGCATATTTGGTTATTCCAAAAATCCATTTATATATATGTATCTATGTGCAATATTTAAAGAATTAAATTGGAGATTAAATATTTCAACTAGATATTTTTTTTGCGAAGTTCTATTTTAATGTAAAATTTTTATATCTTTTACAAACAATGCATATTTATATATTAAATAGTTCGTGTAACATGTTTACGTAACATAAGTATAAGGAATATTTATATTTAAGTAATATACATTTTTCCGATATTCGATACTTCCGATATTTTTAACCTGATATATACGAGATATAGGAATGTTAAATTAGTAGTCGCAATAATAACGGATAATCGCAATCCGTTACACCTTGATGACCTATCGAGTAATTAAGTGATATGAACGCGGGCGGCATTTGCGACCAAAACAGTTCGCAGTACCGCAAATTCGGATCCATGGATGTCACACGAAATTTGTGCCTCCGATAATACTGTAACTCGCACGATGAGATCGTGAAAGGATTATTGTGAATTAATGATTTGCGTGAACGATGGCAGTAAATGCACAATTAGACGCTAGTTGTTTGGCTTTCCATTGTCGTTCACTGTGATGGATATACTTTTTCTTCGCTTGTTTATTATAACAGACATATTTCTTCTTTAGTAGTAGGAAGTACAGTTTGAGATTACTTGATAGCAGTTGAGTGACTAGAGAAACCACTTATGATCGATTATGGTATAAGTAAGATAAACTTCTAGTATATATCTTTTGAATTTTTTTCTGAAATACTTTTTTAATTAATAGTTTAATCTGAAAGGAAACATTAAATGATATAAAATAATTTAAGACATTTATTCTAAAATTTAAGATGACAGTTAAATTTTTCATGATATCCGTGTGAGCAATTCTCTCGAGTAACCGATACGATTATAAGCTACGCTGAACGCGCCCCAATGAATAATGCATGAACTCAATTCACGCGTATCGCGCGTAATTAAGCGTTTCAATGCTTAGTTGAAGCAAAATTAATACGTTCCGTTGAATCACTTGGCCTTCTCTCACTTCTTTATCTGATATTTTATCTATTCTTTTTATCTATTCTTGTTTGCCTCTCAAGAATCGATTAATTTGCACTGGTTTTTAGATAGTTATGGCAGTAGAACTATCGGAATGTCGAAGGCTTCAATATAAAACATCGTTTGCGATACACGAAAAATCGAGGAATTGAGCGCAGCCGACTTTCCATTCTAGTTGAGAGCTTTTTATTGCTTTTATCGCTAGCACGTATTCTACTCTTCTCGAAGCTTTCCTTTTCAACTTTTTCCCCGCCGTACTTTGCCAATCGGAATATTCACGGCGTGTTATTTCTTACGTTCGCGGTTTAATTCCGCCAGTTGCTATTTTAAGTATCTTCGTTAATATCACGTAGTACTATTTAATTAGAAAATATAATTTTGCTTTTCCGATTGTGTCTATTTTAAGCTTTCTTTTTTTCTTTCCGCGATACATATCTACATCTGTAGTAGCGAAACGAAATTAACAATGATATGAGAAAATTTTATAGACGCAGTACAAAAGATATGAGAAAAAATTGTGGTTAACATTTATACATTATTATCTAAATTTGTGTGTGGTATTTACTCTCGTTTAAAGTTAGTTTACTTAATTTATTATTTAATATATAATTATAATAATTATATATGAAGTTAATTCCGAGTGAATATAAAATTTGAGTAACTTAATTATAAATTTAATCGGAATAAAATACGTAACCAAGTGAAAGTTATTAAACGAACTAAAATGTTTATCCTGATTAAATGAGAGATTATTAATGTGGACTTATCAGACACTAACATATGTAGAAATTGCAATGTAAATTAAAAGTAATCGCATCGCACATTATTCCATTCAGAACATTATTAAATGTTAATTCAAATATGCGAACATGTGATTTGTCATGCTACTCTTCGAACAGTAACTATCTGATTGTACGCTGACTTGAACTACTGACGCAATTTATCACTTGCCGCAGACTTCTTGACATTTCTTTTTTGATGTATACGATACATCGTTATGCCTTAACACACCAACACACTGCAATACGGAACATGATGCTCTGCAGTAGGGAAATTGAAACTGCTTGTCCGAGCGCCTTGGTATTGCGTGTTGTGCAACGGCAGATCAAGCGTCTGGCGTGCATTTCGCGAATTAATTGCGCTGCCACTAACACTTTCGGTCTATCCGGCGACAAATTTCTGTACGAATTGCCTTGAAATACTTCACGAAGAAAACTTGTAACTAACAATTGCAAGTAGCAACATGAAAATACATAATCGATTGTTTTGCATTAGACGCAAGCGCATTTGAGTGTAATTAATTGCGCATTGTGCTTTACAATTATGTACAAATACTTCTTTATTTAACGAGCTGTCAAGGTATTGAATATTTATCCATTTATAACTGTACACACGTTTTATTTGTAAAATAGAGATTTTGTTATTACGGGAATGAGTTTAAACAGAAGTACACAAAGTAACCGAGATGTGAATTAAATACACAGTTGCAGTCGATTTGTGAAATAGGCGGAATTAATTTGCGATTCTATACGGAGGCCGCCGCGATGTGTTTGTGGAAGATATTTGAGATTATTATTTGAGCGCGATTCGTTCAGCAAACAAACAAACGCAGCTACTTCAAAAGCGTTTTCCATAGGAATGGCAACAGGAATTGGATTCTAAATACTCGCCTGTGGCTCGCGTATTATGGTGATGAATATTACATTTGATATCGCTGTTACTAAATTTTGCCTGGCAAATCACAAAGCTACATAAAATTCCTCTGCGCACTCTATAATTCAATTCTTTCACCTATATATTCCTGCGCGTTTGTTGTGAAGATCTTTTTGACGTACAAATATGTCTTTTTGACATATAAAAGGCAAAACGTCGACTTATGTATACTTTTACACCATGTACACTTTGTTATCTCGATGTTTTGTCTTTTATATGTCAAAAAGACATATTTGTACATCAAAATGATGAATAATACAAAAGTATACAAGTATACACAATACATAATGGGTGCAAAAATATTTTCCTTTAAAAGATATTGCTTTTGATTTCTTCTTGTTAAATTTTCAAATCTTTTTAAAACGAGTAAAATATTTAATAAGTAAATATCATAATATACAGCTTTTTAATATACGACATTACGGCAATGAATAAGTTAAAACAACTGCCAAATTTCTAAAAATATTTTTTTGCGTCTTTTATCAAACTGTCTTTTTATAAGTTTCTACGTCATTTTCAGGATTTAAGTATCGCACTTACATTCAGTAAGTAATTTTACATTAAAATGATTATTGTTCTTCGGACTCGGCTTTTATTAAAAATTATCGAGAAATTTAGCAATAAATAATAACTGTGAAAAGAAATTGCGAGTTTGCACATCGTGGCAGGATATTTTTAACTTGTTGACTACATGTGCAGCTATAAATTTACCTCGATATATCTCGATCTACCTGATGCTCAGATGTCAAACTTGTTGGTAAACGCTAGTTTGAAGTTAAGTTTTAACGAACCTCTACTATATTTCCAGTATTTCACCGACGATAATCCTTCAAACGTTTTCATACGGAAATTATCTCCTTAACGAGACGATCAATTCTTGATGGAAATGCAAAATGTTCTTTCACAGATATTTATACACTACGTTGATATCATTATGCATTCCACTATAAAATATCTTGTACATTTCCAATGTGATTTTGCTCTCTTTTACGTATTTTAAATAAGATATTTTGAAATTATAAATAATAAGCTAGAATATAAAAAAAGTTTGAATTTATTAATATTAATAAGTGCTTGTACTGTCTCAAATGATCATAATTCATTATTTTTATTTTGTTTGTGGTATTAAGAGAAAAGATAAATGTGTGAATATGTAGTCTTTCGCATAATGTAAGAATTTTTTGAACATTTATCTTCAATAGTAACTTTTTGACAATAAACAGGATATCCTATTTCTCGAACAAAACTTTTTCATTCTATTCAAGAAATACTCACTGTAAAACATGTCGGTCGAAGAAAGAAGTCGAAGGCGAACATTGTCGTATGCTTTCTGCGCGACCCCTGGACAGAGCCATAATCCGATTTATCCGTCTTCTCTATGTGATCAGAATGCTAAGGAGAGCATTATTCGAAAGCATATTCCTCGGCATGAAATAGTTCCGAATAGCATGAAATACTTTGATGTGCGAGAAATTTCTGCAAAAATATTATTTATTACGTGAAAGAATGCAATATCAATAATTAAAATAATAAATAGCAATTATTGTGTAACACTTATCAGAATATTGGCATTTTTGCAAAATTGTTTAAAATTATTAGTATTTTAAAACGTTTAAAGTATTTTTACATTTTTAATTGTACAGACTTATTATTATAATATCATATTCAATGACATAAATACAAAGCAGTAAATATGATATTATAATAATAAATCTATACAATTAAAAATGTAAAAACGTTTTAAAATACTAATAATTTTAAACAATTTTGCAAAAATTGATAGATTTATAAATCCATCAATATCTATTCTAGTCTTATAAATTAAATATCTGTAATGGCAAATGTCAAGTGTAAATACAAAGTATAAACTGACCTGAACAATACGTGTGTATTACAACATATAAACGTAACGATACAGACGCAATGATATAGACATAACGGTAATGATTTATTATACAAGTGTATTACACAATGGATATGGATTACACATATATATGGTATATGGAGGTATATGGAGAGTAACTTGTAGATATGTAAAATACGCATTAATTAGATAATGGTGTTTGTTTTGTTACAATGCTGCAGAAATCCTCTACAGTAACGCGCAAATATATATATATGGGAATATACATTAAAATTATTCTTTCATCTCGGGCAGAATTAACGGATACATCCGTTAAACTCTAGTACTGTGTCTGTTGCGCTTAAATGTTCGCTTTATTATTTTATTTTATTTCAAGATATCAACGTGTAAACTTGTTTTCGTATCTTTATCTACTGTACAAAAAAAGATAATATTATCGTAATCACATTTTGATCAAAAATCATGTATTATTACAAATTAAAATTGTAGACATCTTTATTATAAAAATCATATCTGTGTTCTAAAAATGTTGCATTATATTTGACATTACGTTTAACAAATAAAAGTGACCTTATTTAATGGAGAATGTGGGTCAATGAAAAAGGGAAAAATAGAGAATTTTTATTATATTTTATTACTTTTATTATATTTATATACATTTTGCGTACTTTTCAATAGAAAGCTAGCTAAAATTCTTCCATAACGCTAGATAATTGTCGGGTCGAGTACATTAATCATGAAAATAACAGACATTAGTGAAAGTTTATGTGATTAGCCGGCTGAGAAATTGCTTCTCTGATTACCGCTAACAATTAGGATACTTTAACTTTTCTCAACCATTTATTTTGAATTCTGTCAGGTACAGATTATTTTTTATTCATAACGCATTAATCACACAAAGCTGGAAATATGTATTATGCGATTTGCAGGTACAGAACATTTGAATGTGATATTTTTTTGCCGCAAAAATTTTCGACTTTAAATGGAGCTATAAAGCGTATATAATTTTTTTCCTCTTTTTTTTGACTACATTTTATTAAAAAACATATGGTATTTTGAATGGTAGGGATGTAGTGCATGCTTTGTGGCATTCTCATACTCTTGAAAATGTCTATGTCAAAAATGGTTTAGTTGGAATTCTAAATTTATATTGCTTTTAATTTATGAAGTTGTGTATTATTGCATTGGAAAGTAATTTCTTTTATTAAGAGTAAAAAAATATTAATATAATATAAATTTAATGAGTATAGTATTTTAGAAAAGCAAGCCAATGAATATAAAATAACACTTTATTTGATATTATTCAAAAGGGTTTTGATATAATCGATAAAATCTACAATACATTTGGAGTATTTTAATTCGGTTTACTTTAATCGTTCAGGCTTATTTGTGAAACAATTCTAGATATTCTCTAAATGAAGTACCAACTGTCGCATTCTTTCCGATATTATCGTACGAAATATTGATCTTTAATATTGGTTAGCTCTTCTTCAGCACTTGAAAATACACAGAGTCGATAGTTTTTTTTACTGAGAGGTGAGAAAACTTTGTGTTCCGAAAAATTGTCTCTTTGTCAATCATTTGATTCGCGAACGAGGAAAACGAACGAGATGGTGAAAAATGAACGAGTTGAATAGATAGGATAGAACGAACAGCATGAATCAATAACGAATTTGAACAAAAGTGCACAATAAAAGTTATTGTATGCGATTAATATTTTCTATTAATCTCTTTTTTTCAAAGTAATAATTATTATCCTTCGCGAATTGAAAACTTATAATTTTGTAATTCTAATAAATAACTATTTTTTTAATGATTTATTATTATATTATTTTTTTATGGAAATTAAATTTGAAATTATTTTAATTTATATAAGAATATTAATGAGAAAAATCTATAATACATAATTCTATATTGGCGGAATTTATTTGCGTAATAACTTTTTAAAAGTAAGAGAAAATTATATGCGCATGATAATTACTGAAAATAAAGCGGATATGATACAGAAATGTGCTAAAAAAGCTATCGCATGTTTGATTAAATTGTGAAGTATATTGTTCTCTGTATTGTTAGCATATATGCGTACATAAATATACTCTTTGCAGCCGGTGCTCATTATATGTTTATTAAAATCACGTTTAGTGTATATTATTTATAGTACGATATTATAATACGATATTATTAATATTTTTTTTGTTTCCGTATATTATTATAATTCAATAGTTACATGCGTTATTTCTACATCTGTATATTTTACAATTTTGCATAAATATTTTCGGAATGCATTATTTTCATCGTTAGTATAACAGAAGACGTGATATACGCCTCAATTCACCTATAGATAAAACTTGACAGCGTCCAAGTTTGATTTCCATGTTATGAGCGTGACCGACGGACATACATTATTTATGGACTGATACGAAGCTCCATATGCCGATGAAGCTCTTTTACTGTAAAAAAATTTACATTTGAATAGGTCGTTACACGCCTTTCTGGCAACGTTCGTTCACCTACTCTCATATCGAAGACACATTCTTTATCACGTACCCTTATCGAACTCCCAGAATACCAAATTTACAAGTGTGATAAAATGAATGAATTTTCTATCGATTGTTATATATTTTTATTTTATATTTATAATCATTATACATTGGCAGCAAAATTATTTACTGACAGAGGATTTGCGCTATTATCGTTACTCAGTGATTTAATTGTTTTATAATACGCTAATATCTTTTTTATTGAATTTTTTTATTATAAATTTTTTTCTTCTATACTTCTTTTATTATAAATTTGCTATTTTAAGGATGAATTAGTTTTGCAAATAATAAAATCTATCGATGAGGTCGCAAATTTGACTTTATTTGTGAAAAAATATCACTTTTTACTATTCTTAATTAACATAGATTTTTTGTGAAATAATGCTGCAAATAAAACAATACAGCGTGGTTCCATTATATCATTCCTGCTTATATAACGTGCGAGAGTTCATGTTAAAACATGACTTACATGTCTTGGACGCGTGTAAAACCCGCAGTTCTCGTAATAAAAAAGGTTATTAGACTTTATTAGACTTTATTTTGTAACGAGTTATTTACGCAATATATTATTTTGCAAAGATAAATTCCATATTAAATACTGCTGTTGGATAATTATTACTTTTATTTTTAAATTCTTGTTAAAATTTGTTATCAAATTTTAATGAATGCCACAGAATGAAAGCTAAATTGCACATTATGTATTATACATGATTAAATTCAAATATAATATTAAATGCAAACTGTTGCTTTATATAATCGAAACGCTATCACGAAACTATTTATGTAATTTATTAGAGATAACGTGAAAATTGTAGCTTGCGAGGTTATCGAGTGGCTGTGCTACAGTAAGTTTCATTACGTAGAAGCGTTTAATTATCTCTCGTCTCTATTGCTTATCAAACACAACACAAGGAGTTACTTGATCCCTTTTTTCGGAGACAAAAATTAAATCAAAAATTAATGGGTTTGTCTTGTATTAAATGTAAAGTTGTCAGATTTAAGGCTCAATCAAGATATTGCACAAATTATTTGAATAAAAACAAGAAGGGCTACAAAAAACTTTATTAATAAAACAATTTTATTTATTGAGATAAGTTCAAACCTTGAAACCTTGAATGATATAAATATAATATTTAATATAACAATATATAATTTAATTATCGCGATGCGTATGTCTTTGAGTAAATATAGAAGATATTTTATAGCCACATATTGTCACACGAACATACCTTATTTTTAAATATCTGATCAATGAAAATAATGTACATGTGAAACTCCGATAATTATAGACTAGCATTATGAGTTATTTGCATCTCCACACCGAAAAAGCGTCATACTCGAGTATCTCAAGCAGCAATATGGAACATAAAGGAGAGGCAAGAAATAGATAAACGGATAAGGATATATTTTGATCGACGCACAAGCTGACGCACGTTCTACCTCTTTACTCTCTCTCTCCCTCCGCTCTCTTACCTTGCGGTGCTAAATATCATATTTGATAAGAGGCTGAACAACAGACGGATAAGGAGATGGAGTAAGTGCGCGTCGTAAAATGACGCATAGACGCATAGAGTGGAAGGGATCGAGATGTAAGAACTAGAGAGAAAAAAAAAAGAAGAGGTAGAAAGCATTCTTGAGTGGCGACAATGCGGAAAAGATGGAGGAACGACGAAAGGAGAAAGCCTGTGACGTGACCGTTCATGCAATGCCTGAGATCGGCACGACGTCAAAGCATCAGGTGCTTCTCTTGGCCCAATTTTGTTCGCCATCAGTTACCTTTTTGTTGCCGGTACATCTCTCCAATGCTCATCGACAGAACAAGAATTTCAACGTGCGATTGAATGGAAGTAACATTTGGAGTGCCGAGAAGAAAATATTTCGAGAGTATCGAAAATGAAAATTCTAAAAGAAATTAATTTTTACTAATTCAATTATTACAATTCTAGCATCTATAATCTTACCTGTCGTGGTGCTTTTTGAAATCTTTCTTAATTAAAAATAATTGAAAATAGGGGAAACTTGTTACTCACGTCAAATCTTTATTCAATGGCAACGACTGAAATTGCTAGTTAAAATATTATTATATTTTTTTAACATAATGGGTTAAAGATAGAGTAATTTTTTTATATAGAATGCTTACATTGTAATTTAAGTAGGATCTTTTGATTTTTTTGGCGGTTTGTTTTGCCTTTATTCATGTTATCCATCATTCTATTCTTCTGGGGCTATTTAGACCAAGAGTTTCCCTCCCTCAGTTTCCTTACGTTTCTTCTCAAAACAAAACAACGTTGAAGAATTTAACCAATCAATCACCTAGCCTAATCTCCGCATCGCGTAGGTTGAGATTTCAGCGTATGGGGTTGAAAGCGAATTTCCAAAGCCGCTATGAAACTGTTAAATGTCGCTTAATGAGGTCAGGGAGAATCGACTGGCAATGGAAGTCGTTTCTCACGACGCCCTTGAATATCTATCGCGATCCTATGAAGCACGTCGACCGTGAACACGACATTGTTGTTGATCTTCATTAACAAAGATTACACAATGAAAAGGTGTGAAAGGTTACAAAATTATACTTAATACTGTCATTAAACACGCAGATTAATCTTCTTCTCACTTTAAATTCTTGACGTTCTTATATTTGAGAGCATATAATCAAGACTAAATGGCAATTGAAGCATCACGAAATGCTGTTCAGAATACCGATAAAAATTATCGCGAAGTCAGAAAATTTTATTTCTCTTCGTAAACACAAATCGATCGTAAAGCACCTATAAAAGTACACTACAGAATCTACATAATTCAAGAAATTGTTATAGTTTAAAGTTCTGTAAAGTTCGTTCTAGTCTGAAGAAAATTATCGATGACATTCAAAAAACCGCGTAACTTTCGTACATTTTTAAAGAATTTTACGCCAGAATAACAAATGTAGTTATCAATTATGAAGTTATTAAGTTATTAAGTGCGTTTTGCTTTTAATTCACACGTACATAGACGTCTCAGGGTCACAAAAATAAACTTTATTGCTTCGGCGAAAGCGAACCTTGACAAGAGTTCCGGCATGATTATTCACTCGTGAAGTAGCCAACCGCTGATTGTCGATAGCAACACGGCTGCAATATTGCGTTCTCGAATATGGGTGCGTGCGTCACAGTACGTGAGGCTATGCGTGTGATACGCCCACCGCGTGCGTAATACATGCTCGATTAAGCCCGACATGCGGGCGCACGTACGATCGATGAATTTTCACATAACTCTATTTTCTCACAAGCATCAATATTTCGTCTATGATGATCTATAAATAGCGCGACGTCATTTCCTTTGTTATGCTTGTTTATGCTATCAATTTGATACAAAATAAAGATAAATAATGATTTTTATTTAATAGACACACATTCTCGAAGATTTATTCTTAAATTTGTGTGGAACTTAATTATTTCCGTCTACTTCCTTAATTTATTTGTTCTGTATCACTATTTTTTTTATGAGTGTTGGCTTTATGAGATATGGCTTATAAGCCTCAGTGTGACGTTATTGATTGTTACCCTCATTTCACGAGGCACAAAATTGCCACTTCGTGAAATAGAACAATAAAATATAGTCGCGCGGTTTGTTTCCAGAAAATCAGTGATGGCTAATCAACCGAATATCTTACGGTGTGAGATTATTATCGCGACACCAAAGTTTCCGTAAATCACAAAATAGAACACGGGGAGATAGAGAAACGCGCACGGATAGAATGCGTAAAAGCAAATGTACACGCCAACAGAATAATGTACTACACGAGACGTTCTGACTGTTGATCTTATCTCACACTTCTATTTGCCCCACTGTTTTCTGTCAAAAAGAGTTTTACGTTACGTTACCAGATCGAAAAGTAAAACCCGGAAGTTTGAGAGTATAATAAAGATACACAGTGTAATAAAGATAAAGATTGTTTTATTGTTGAAGAGTAAAATATTTTTAATAAAACTACTTACTAATGCAAATAAACAAAAAAGCAACGAGAGAAATGCAAAAATTTACATTTTATTAGGTAAAATGGTGTACTTGTAATTTCAAAACCAGCTTCTACTAATGTTTAGCTAGTTTCTACTGATGTTGCTAACTTCATAAACGTCTTTAGTTGCATATTTGCATGTATTATCTAGTCATACTTTCTATAATAAATTCTAATATTATTAAGACTGCGAATTACAACGCAATTCTTTTCAAAATTAACTTGCTAAATTATTCGAATTATTCCACATATTATATTATGATAATAATAATTTTATTCAACATTATTCACAATTTCACGTTAATAATAATTTTATTTAAATATTATAAGCTAATATGATATCATTAATATTGTCAGATGTGAGGCAAGATGTCTAATATATATTTTGAATTTTACTCCACTGATAACACCTACACTATTATTAGCTAAAATGTTTGTCGTAAACGGTGTCGGGACTATGTTCCTTGTGAGTCAGCTAATAGTGTTTTTGTTTGAGCATCACTTTACTGTGACAGGTTGTGCAACAAGTTTGACGATAAGATATATCTGTACCTTGTACCTTTTACCTCGCGGCGTATATATCTACGCTTCAGACTAGCTAACCATATCTCCGCTACGCGTACATGAGTGGTTTAATGTTTGATTAAAAAAATGCAGTATAAAACTAAAATGCGACTGAAAACGTGCTTGCTATAACAGTCTTTAAATAACTAGGTAAATCTTTCGCTGAAAAGTTAAAAATCGATAGTTTCATAGTCAGTCGCGTGGAAATGTAAGTTGTTCACCTTGATTCGTACGCATAAATAAATTGGCATAACGAGTTTGCCCTATAATCTCCCCTGTAGTTGCTAGTACGTCGTGTACTATCAAATACTTTTGTTGTCAACCTGCATTAGTAACTTTATTGTGTTAAGGTAAAAAAATATTGAACGCAGTTTGAATACAGTTTGCCGGACGAATCAATTTTTTCAAGCTGATATGGTATGAGATACGTATTTGGTACGCGAGCTACTTGCTTGTGAAAATTGCATATTACACGCAACATAAAAATTATAATGTTTATATAATCAATGGAGTTTTAGAGTGCTAGAATCTTATCTTATAGATAAAAGTTGTTCCAGTACGTTGTAATTTTTCTATGCGAAGATATTGTTAATTATATTGACTCGCGACGATAATATCGCAAAAATATTCCGATTTAGGGCGGAATCTACTACATATTTGCAAAGGTAGCGACAAAATCACTATTGTTGATAGATGTCCATTTGATCGCATTAGTGTAATAATTACTCCACACTTATATATAACCTTACGTACGTGCAGCATTTATTTATAAACCGTGCGTACCATCAGATTTTCAAAAATTACACATATTTTGTAAAATAATTCGACAAAAAAATGACGTAACAAGATGCGTCAAAGATGAATCTTGCATATACTTTTATCACGACACGTAAATATATGTAAAAAATATATGTAAAAGATAAAACAGTTTGATTTAAGACCTTGAGCACGCTTTGTGCAGAATTAGTCTTTTAAGTTTTGCTTCGGTCATTTCGCGAGCTAATTGCTTCGTCAAAGATCACTGCTATGAAGCATTTTAGTAACTGCTTTTGAAGTGAAAGAACAAGCACTCGCATGAAAGAGTGGGATACCGAGAGAGCGAACAGATTGACTAATGAAATTGGCCCGAGTAAGGCTGCGTCGAAGCTTTCGCTCTACCTCGCAACGCTCTACCCTTTTTCATTTCATGGAAAAATGTTCAATGAACGAACTTCAAAGGCATCTGCCTAGATTGTTTCGCAAACACTCGGCTCGCGAAGCTGACTTTCGGCTCTGTCGCGAAATTTTATGAGCGACAAGTTAAGCTGAAGTTTAAATTGCGAAAGCAAAATTCTCACGAGAATGATAAGTGCAATATGGCGATCAATTTGAAGAGAAATAAAGAAAAAAATTTTTAGGGGAGTCGAAGGTTTTGATATCAACATGAGAGGCGCTCGGTTTTTTTATGTCAAACGATAAGTAATTTATTAAATATTAAGGCGTCTGTCTTATTTCGGAGAATCATTGAATCATAGAGTTAATTATTCTTAAAGTCAGTAAAAATATTCTGTTAGAATATTGAAATATTATTGAAAAAGATAGGATTACAAAAGAATTAACTTTATGTAAAAGATTTTTTTTTTATTTTAAACTTCTTAGTATCGTTTTTTATTTATCATAAAAATTCCTGCAACTATAGAGTCGCGTTTGCGATACGGAGAATATAATAATTTACAATATGTGAATATCAATTAATAATTTTTATTAGGTGTGTGTATTGAATTTCAGAAATAACTTTTGATTCTAGTTTAATCTTTGACATGTTCATATCATAAAGATAAAACACATGATTAATATGCCATCAGCTATAACAATGCCAACAGTTTATATCAAATAAAAACAAAAGAGTAATAAAAAAGAGTAATAATAAAATAATTTTTTAAAATAAGTATTTTCTATTAACAGTTATGATCGTATATCGTAGTTTGTGCTTTTTCCATGCTCTATCATGTGCACATGTAGACTATATGAAACGGTCGTTTCTATGTCATAATGATGTAGTAGCATTGCTTGGATTAAAGCGGAAGTTGAACTAATTTATATGATTGATTGTGAAAGAGAGTTTGGTTAGATGGTTTCTAGCTTACAAGGTTATGGGATTATTGTGTACTCTGTTGCATGAAGCAGTTGAAAATGTGTTGCTTGTGTTCTCGCTACATATTCAATGCTAAATGAGGTTGTATGAAATGAGACTCTCTCAGAATAATGAAACTCGGAATTAGAAAACCACATACATATAGCATTAAACATTAATGAGAAAATGAGAACTATTAACGTTTTTTGAATAATTTTACGCAAAAAGTTTTGCAAATAATCTAGAAATTTATATTTAATTGAGAAATGTGAAAATGACAACTTTCGTCAATTTCTAAGCCGATTAACGCAAAATCCGTATAAACGTGCACAAAGTTATGAATGTTAGTTTGATGCTCATCTATTAGCTAGATTAAAGCAACTTTAATTTATGGAATTATTCTTTATTCTGGCGAGAATTAACATCTTATCACTTTGTAAAATGTTTTCCAGTTTTTTTTCTTATTTAGTTGCGCAGCAAGAAAACAAGTCCGAAAGATGTTGGTCACTACACTTTTTAATTATTTATACTTTGGGGTCTTCGCGTACTCGAACGATGTCGGGGGACGTATCGATCTTTTCAACACGCTACTCGACGTCGCAACGATTAACGATTATTTGCGTCGCGTGCACGATTGTACCTGAGTTATTTTTCTTTTCTATTTATTTACGATCTCCCCTGAATAGGGTGATGTAGCGATCAAGAGATTGATAAAGAGGGCGTTGCGATTTTATCTAGATTTTATTTTACGCGAGAGAGCTCGTTATAAGGAAACGCTTCGTAGAATTTTAAAATTTAAAATTGATGAAAACATTTTTTTATTTCTTATAATTGCTTCTATTGCTTTTATGTTAAAATTTTATGTATTTGTTGTTTATATGTCAACACAGTATTATATTTATCCTAATAGAGAATTGATATAAAAGTGTCTACGAAAAACTATAGAAGTAAAAGAATATTTAATCATTTTTAGATATCATGTATAAAAAAAATTAATTTATTTGCGACGAATATTTTTTTAACTTTACAACACTACATACGCAGTAAGAGATGAATAAAAAACAAAATAAACAAACAAAAATGCAACACAATAGAGGAAAAAGTTGTAAAAATAGAAATGTGAAGAACTATTATAAAAAAAAAATACGCGCAAAAAGAGAACATTACGCATAATGGAAAGGAACAAGAATAATTACGAGAATAGAACGATACTAATTACATTAAAAAGAATTGTCTAGAAGAGGCAGTTAATTAATTATTTATGGAAGCGGCAAATGCAATGGATACAGACCGTGATTGCAGCCGAGATTATTCGTATTCGACACGAACTATGTATTGTGTCCGTAGAATAAAAATCCTACTTTTTTTAAACAGTGCTTTAATAAGTGCGTTTACTCTTGCGCACTTTCGCCTCGATTAAAACGCAATAATGCGCAATTTATTGTAAATGAAAATTTCTGAGTGTTCTTAAGTTAAAGTTGTTTTGTTTAAGGATGTATTTGAGCTATATGCTGCGATTAATTTATTTGGTTAAAACAGTATCTTCCTTTACATAAAATTATTAGGTGAAATAATAATTTAATTTTATATAGGAATATTTTTTGCATATATGATTCAATAATACCTTAAAAATAAATTGTAATTGTCATCCGATATATTGCGTAGTAAGTAGAATTTTTTAAGATTTTTCAATATTAAATTCTCAATCAAGTTGCGTCATCACATTTTTTAAATTTTATTCTGCAATAACATCCTCATAGAATTGCCAATAGAAATACATGTAAAATGAACATGAAAAAAATTTTGAGTTACAAACTGTTTCGTGAAAATTCGCCTGCACGCTGCATCCAACGTGCTTGCTTCCCTAACGAAGTTTTGACCGAGAATACTTTTTCGTGAAGTATTGGTAATGAGCGCATCCACAGAATGAGACTGTAACGAGCGACCGCGAGTTAATTAACTTGCATCGCGCGTTTCTCAAAATTACATTCTGTCTCGCATTAATTCTCGTCATCGTATCGCGTCAAGTGTACTTAGATGTTTCGCGCGAATGTACGCGTAATTAACTTTTTGAATTATTTTTATTTTAGAATTTTATAAAACTAATTACGAGAACTTAATATACCGATTACATTAGTCTATTTAATTACAACATATTGATTCCAGCTTAATGCAGAAAGAATCGTAATAAATTAAATTACATGTGTTGAAAACATCGATAACCGTAATTCAATTTTGTGATATATTTTACGTGACAAAATGGAATATACCGACAAATTGATGAAAACATATTGCACGCATAAAGTGTCAACATGACACATTTTAAATAAAGAACAAATCAAGAGTAATTATGTAATTTAATACAAAGATTGAATAATTTTATTCGTGATCCCCGGTTTGCTTATCAATTATAATTTCTGTGGTGACGGCAACTTTGTGTACTCGTAATTAGTTTAGCAGCTGCCAGCCGTAACAATTAAATTCATTTGGCTTGAAATGCAACTGTATTGCAAAAAATAATATTAAGTTGAATTGAACGAGACGTATCTGAAAAATGTAAATCCTTTTATTCATTTGTCTGAGAAATATGCACTGGAATTTCACATTACGCAGAAAATTAATGCATTAATGTAAAATTAATGCATCCATAAAACTGAAACTTTTTGTATTACTCTATTGCTAAGATAATCAAAAATACAAAATTGCAAATCAGTTGATAGAGAAAATCAGTGCAACTCAAATTAATATTTTATATCTCTACGAGATTAAACGCTCTTTTTTTTCCGCAAGATATTACATGCTGGTTAAACGAATGCCAGAGGTAGTTACACCAATGAAAATGGCGAGAGGATAATCGCTCGTGAATAGCAATAAAATGCCATTTTCATTAAGAGCTTCTCTGAAGTCATTCTTTCTGATTACTTTTTAATATTGGATAACACATTGATCAAAATTGGTAGCCATGTCCCAACATTCAACATTCTATAATTTTATTAATCTAATTATCATTAAGAATAAAATATTTTATTATAAAATATGAATGTTGTATTACAATACACAAATTTGAGAAATTTTATGAGCATATAATTTATAGAAACTATATATAATTTTTGTTAATATAAAATATTTATTATGAATTGCATTAAAAATGAATTAGGAATAATAAAATGACATATTAGGAAATATTCTCTGATTTTTATTACACTTATAATAAAATTATAGGAATGGTTGTAAGACCTTAAAGTTAAATCAAGTAAAATTCTAAAAGAAAAGATATCTCCAGTTTTTTTTAATTATGCGAGGAGTTGCATTACTAGACTGGTGAACTCTGAAAGTAATTATTCTTGCGGGATATTACAAGAATAAAAAGATATTCGAAGCAACAAAGATCGTTAAGTGATCTTCCAAGTCGCGACAAGTGTTGTCTTCTTCGGAGCTCTTTGAGATCCCAAAAGTTGTTAGCCAACAGAAACTGTTGTTCTCTCTTACGGGAATTTATTACTCTTTTCTTCTTCTATCTGCGATGGTATATTACCCAGAAACTACGCAGTTTCATTAAAACTTCACGCAGAAGTGAACTTCCAAGATATGATATTGCTAAGATGCAGTCTTCATCTTCGAAGTCTTTAAGATGCATTCCTGTAGTGCTTAATATTATTAACGTCAGCGCAATAATTTTCGAATATTATATTCTTAAGAAATTGTAAAGAATGTGAAACGTTTATTCTCTTTTGTGAGTGTATTAACTTAAAACATTATTACACTTTCGCTGTAAAAACTAGAAGTTAAAATCATAAACAAAACTTTTAGTAATTTTAAGCAAATGTATTTATATTTATTGCAGTTTTATTATTTTTAACAAATTTAAGTTTGTTTTTATCATTCATGAATTTCTATATTTTCAACCGCGCAAAGGTTATGATTTTGAGTCAAGAATTATTTATGAATAAATTGTATGTACGCTAAAAATTTATTTACATAATAAATTTACAAATAATATATACATGCAACAAGTAAAGAATTTGCTTTTAAAACCACAAGTAAATTTATCCACTATATATTTATGGTATTTTGTAATCCATCAGTAAAAATATGGAAATACACATAGTAGGATGCCGATGCTCGGAGTTTCGCAAGATTTAATAAGCTCGTGGTATCACCTCAGGGGGTGGCATTTCATCTTGGAGCCGGATCAGCTGATTCGATCGGCAAGACGCGATTTTATAACACGGCATAACCTATCGGCACGTTTTCGTGATCTCCATGTAACTTCGTGGATTACCTCGCCAAGTCGCGTTTACATTGCATGTTTACCTTCCGACCACGTCATCCTATTTTCCTGCGGGGCTCATTACTTCCCTTAAATCCGACACTCTCGCGGCGTCGATGGTTTTGTAAACATCTCGCGGTCTGGATTACAGGGACAATTTCGGAGCTGAAAAGCAATTGGATAGCAGCTTACGAAAGTTTTACGCCAGCCGAAAAAAAAAACAAACGACCATGATTGAATCAAACAGTGCTTTGTGATTTTAATCCTTTTATCTTGAAATATAAACTTTATTATTTTTAATAACTTTATATCTGGTTAAGATCAACTTTTTTAACTAAATTTTGGAAAGAGATTAATAATTATGCATTCTTATTAAACGATTAAAAAATTTAATTATTAATTAAATATTATAATTTTTTTCAAATACCTTCTTTCGAGAGATTTATTCTAAAAAAATATTTATAATAATATTTTTTTACTAAAATAAAGCAGATTTTCATTTACGCTCTGTATGATGTAATGTAACATGACACATTTATGAATTTCGCGGACTTTCATTACTAGCAAAATTTAAGGAACATCCATCATATGACAAAATATCCGAATGTAGGACGATTCGCGTAATCGTCCATCGGACGCAATCGCGGCCTTAATTGCACTGCTGACCGATTTATTGTTCGCGCGTATGCATTTTGCGTTGTTACGCAGCACCACAACGGAAATGCATGCTGGTCGCAGATTAATTTGCTCAACCCCTCGACCCCTTTGCTGGTCTCTTCCTCCGGCTCTCAATCGCAGGAACCGGACGTTTCAAATGAGATTTCGGTTAACGTGCGACTCACGAGGTAATGAAGGGATGCCTGCCCGGATTTGAAAGCGCTTGCGAGCTAGCTCCAAGTCGCTTCAAGTCTTGTAATTACACTCCATCAAGTCCACTTTGCGTCATTTAGACCTTCGGATTGAGGCCGACATTTTTGAACAAGTGGTTAAATATAATGTCAGGATCCTCGATCAAGGGGAATCCACTTGAGAATTTCTTAAATTTGTAGAATAATAAATCTGATAGGATCAATTAATAACTTTTGTCATTAAAAAATGTGCAATGTCGTAATTATTTTAGTACCTACTTAGTGTTTAATATCTTAGCAAATTATCTTAGCAAATTAAATTGAATAATTTTAATATACATGTTAGATATTATTATTCTCTAAAATTTTTTAAATCTAATTTAATGTCAAATATGATTAGCAATTGATCATATTAAGCTAGTCTTTTGCATATGATACGTGTTTAAGTTTAAGCGTAGTTATCGAGTTTTCGAAAAGTTAAAAAGTTTTACGGTAGAAAGTTCGGACACTCTTAATAGCATGTTCGCTCAACATTTTAGAAAGCAGGGTTGGTTAATGTGCTAGCTTCTTTGGCGTGAGTTCAAATCTGGATAATGAACTACTTTCCTGGCTTCTTACTTACACTATATAAAATGCAAGACAATTTCCACGTATTGTTTTTATAAAATCTGACGGATTATATTTTAATACTTTATGCTATCATAAAAATTCATTAATCTTAGCATGTATATAATATAACGATATATATATATATATCTTTGGCAAACTATTATAACTTTATTCTTTTGATTTCTTACAGATGGGCTTGCGTTGTCGATGCCAGTCGAAGTGTGTGATATTAAACGGTTGGCAAAGCGCAAAATGATTTCTATAGCAAACAAGAATTTCCCAAAGTCGCAGGAAGAATCCAAAGAGAAGTCGCATATGGCCGTGGTTGAAAATCGATATTGTGACGCGACGAAGTATCGTAAAAGTTTTCGGGGGATTTTCGTTCACGTCGAATCAACCGCTGCGAACGGTGCCTGGTAGATCTTTCGCTGGATCGATGCCTGTAGATTTTGAGAGGCTTTACGGCATTTCGGTCCTGAGGAACGAGCCACGAGGGAATTCGAAAAGAAGACTGCGATGCTCGTCTGAGCGATCAGCTTTAACACTTACACAGAAAACTACGAAAGAAATATCGCATTACGACAAAAATGAGTTTCTTCAACTCCCTGCAAGAATACGTGACAAACAGTGTGGCCAGCTTCAGTCTGAGCCCAAAAAGATTCTCGTTCAGCCGTGAGGATTCGAAGGGCGATAATGGGACCGGAAGAAGCGGCTCCACCGGAAGCGTCACTTCGACGACCAATACCAGCACTGCTTCTCAGCAAACCACGCCGCATGGCTTTCCCAAGGTATTTGATTAGAATAAATGCACTGTAGTCTGAGTAGATTAAGAAAAATATTGTTTGAATAATTTTAATATTTTTTAATTTGACTTTTTTTTATTACGTCTTTAATTTTCTGGAAAAATCCACTTTCATAATTTGCATAATAATTTAGTTTTGGTTTTATCATACTTAATGATTATATTTATGCGGGCACTTTTTTTCTTTCAAATATATTTTTCATTAGTTCGATAATCGAACAAATGGTTTCGATACTCAATTATTCGCTTAGATAGAGTAATTGAGAACTATGCAAATTTTATCGAGTAAATAACGCGATAAATTTTAATACAACTCTAACAGAGGATCTAATTGCGTGAAACCAAGATTAACTTCTTAGAAGGAGTGCCAGATCGACAAAGGACGTCTCTTGATTAAAGAAACTAAGAAAGACGACATTAAAGAGGACGTTCCGACATTATGATCCGAGGACGGACGAAGGCCGTATTGTCCGTTGTTGTCAGTGTGACAAAAAACTCGATTTATTGATTGCCGATATGTGCTAGAAGCAGAGTAATTAACCGCCTGTTACATCGGCGCTAATTTGTGCAGATATAAAAAAAATTTAATCTTCTCGTTCGGCACACTTTCCCGATATATCAGTGTATAAATTATATTTGAAACGACATCAAATTTACACCAGGAAAGCTTTAATAATGTAAAATCATGATTTTTGATACTAATTGAAATTTATTAATACATGATGTACTGGTAGAGGCGTTTTTTTAATAAGTATGACAGATTATTACGCAAATTGAAGTAAATATTATCAATGATGCATCGCTCTGCTGGACATATAATGACGTATCGCGACAATTTCTCCAATGGAATATATATCATTCGTTTAAATGAACGAGAAAATGAGATTTTATTAACTCTCATGTCAATGCATAAAAATGGTCTGTCGATACGGATGAAAGAACACGTTTTTTTAAGGAAACAATGGATTTATTGGCATGTAAATTAAAATGTCTATCAAATTACATTTAAGTGATATGTATAGAGAAAAAGTATCAATTTTTTACTAACCAATTACTTTTTTATTTTATAAGCAAAAATTTTATCAATATTTAGATCACTTTTCAATATTAAAATAAATATTTCAGTAAACGATACTTTTTTATAAATTAAATTAAAATATTTACATATAAACTATAACTTTTATTGTTTTTTTACGCAAAATATCAAACAATTTTTGGAGTTAAAATTGACAAAGTTATATAACATTTGAACGCCTCTGGTCATAGTGCGTTTGATACTTTTTTTTATTAATCATATTTTTTTGTCAGATCTCACAGAACTTAATCAGATTCGTGTTTTTTTTTTTAGGTTGTGCCACCGCCAGGAACCGTCTCGTCGTCGCACACACGTTCACTCTCGGCACGTCGACGCACTCTGGAGTGCACTTCCTCTCCGGGATTGACGGTGCATCCTGCAACAGGAAGCGGTGCCACATCGCCGAGGCGAGTTGGCTCCTTTCGTCGGAGTGCCGGATCCAGCGATCGACCGCCTCTTATGTTCTGCCGTCGACGACCATCCTGGCCGGAGTTCGACATACAAGCTACTTCCGGGTAAGTACCTTGAGAAACAAGTGCGCATTTTACAGTGCTAAGAAATTGTCACGTTTCCGCTTTTTTACCCCAAGTATACGACTGCGATAAGTAGATACTGCTATACATTAAAAGTAAGAACAATATTCGGAGCAATGTATAACAAACTTAGGTATAATGGCAAGAGTGAAATTAATAATGAAGCATAGAGGTCGAATATAATGCAAATAGAAAAATTTTTTTATATTTTATTATACTTTAATAATGAAATATATGCATTATATGATTTAATTTTATTATTCTGAAACTATAAGTAAAATTATAAAACACATGTTGAATTCAGAATATTATTATATAAGTGATGTACCTTAATAACGAGGTATTTAATTAACTAACGACGAATCTAAAATTAAATTACATTTCTCTGAAAGGAGAACATATGATTTTATTAAATTACTGAAATTTATATAATGAAGTATCGAAACAAAGTATCAGTGTTTCGAGGGAAACTTAATTTTCACACGCGACAACATTTCTTGCTGCTGCAAACGTATAATTTTATTTGATCGTTCGTCTTTACGATTGAAATGTTCAAGAATGCTCTTGATGCAGTTTCAAATGCTCTCAATCGGATTTCCGGTAAGACATTGCCTCCGTTGCGCGATCCAGCCATTCGCTTTAATCCGGTTATGTCAGCTCTATGCACTAAGCTTTCTAGTTAACTATGTGTCTCATCCCCTACTCTATCTCTCTTTCTCTCATCAGAGAATGCGCTCGCTAATAATAGAGGTGTGAATCAGGCAAGACTTCTCAAACGTATCTTTGTTTCCGGGATCTGCTAATAATGTCGCATTCGCAAACGCGATAGCGAACTGCATTCCGATAAATGTGAGTAAAAAGCGCAATGGCATTTTCTTTTTGGAATTTCGTATGCATATCGCAGTGAGTGCGCTTTTAATAAGGCCACTGCAATGCATCATGATTTTTCTCTGAGCTAGTTCGTTGCATATGCATAGGCACATCTGGCCATTTAGCATGAATTGTTAATCTTCTTTTTCAAATCTACCACTTTTTCTTTTCCCTCATATTTTTTTGGCGAGCAATTCTATTGGTTTGGATTTTTCTCACGTAATATTTCCATATATTACAAATCTGGAAAGTTTCATGAGGAATTGTGTAAGTGAAATTGACGCGCAATAACTAGATTTTTATTGCAAAACTCGATCTTTCTAAGCCGATAATCGTTTGGCAAGCCGATATCATTTATATGCGGGAACAATAAACGGTAATATCGTTTTTTGAATATTGAATATTTTTACAGTGAGCTCTTTTGAAAACTGAAATGCATGAAAAATATTAAAATCGACGTAATATCAAAATGGTTAATCTGATCTGATCAAATGGTTATTCAGATGATCTGAATTTTTTAAAAGCAAGTTTATCTTTTTCTAAAAATATATTTTATTAAACGTTATATAAAATATTGCAACATTAGAAATTTTTTTTTATAGAAAACCATGCAAGTTCAAATCTTACGAGAAATTGGGGAGATTTAACACATTTATTTTGCTTTATAACACTGCTTGATAAATGCAACCGGATTTACGTGAAATTCATGTACGTGTAATATTCGTGAAAAATGGTAATACAGTATGCATTACTCGAATAAATGATTAACGATATTAGACGAATAAAATATTTTTTCATCCCGTCGGATTTTATATGCAAAGTCTATTATCATGGCTCATACCATCAGGCAAAACAAGCGTAAGAATAATAAACATCTTAACACATTGTCCTTTGAACTTTATACACGACAAACTACCGTCTTTCTACTATGCACAAAGGCGCATAAAGTTGGCATACACTCGAGTTCTTTCGTGCAAGTCTGTAATATGTGCGTCTATCACACATACCATGCTTTATACCAAGATATATTTCCAAGATTCATCCCGCAAGGATGCCGCAAGAATACTCAAGTTGATTTATTCGCGTATATATATAAACTCGTGTGACATTAACGTAAAAGGACACGAGATCTACAATGAATCACCGAAAATTGCACTAAGCGGCTTATCTTATAGAAATGACAGAATGATAATTACTGTTATTAAGTTCAGTAATATACGTTGAAAAATATAAGAAAAAAAATTTTTTGAATTAAATATTTAATGAATACTATTTTAATTATTTTGATTAATGATTGAAAGTACGACTGTCATATACATATAATGGATATGGATATTTGCTTTTAATCACAATGTATTAAAGTTGCTGCGCGATAGAATTCGATACACGACGTTCATCATTCTACATTATAAAGCTGTGAATATTTAAATATCATAAGCATAAAATTGACTTTATGTCATAGTCGCTACGCGCATACATTGTTCTGTGATGCAACAAAAATTACCTCAGTAATTAAAACTCATGTATGCTCACATTATAAACTGTAATAGGCTCTCGTAAAGAGTTCTTGGACCGTTTTCCGATTTCGTTTAATTTTTTTTCTTTCTATTAAAGCTTTGTGTCATCGTAATTCGATTCTTATTACTTTAATTTACGAATAATTTCTCATATTTTCTTTAAAATCATGTATTAATTACCCCGCCGATTTACACAGTGAACAATAGAAGCGCCACAAATGTGTAAAATCAAGTCACACAGAGAGTAAATTGAAAGGAAAAGAGTAAAAAGAAAAATTCGATTTATCTGCCTAGATAAATACTTTTCAGCGGGCGCGTCAACATGAAAATAACGTTTTCATTCACGCTGTAAAAAAATTTGGCGATTTTTATCAGCGATCAGCGAGGAGAGGCTGTCATTTGTCCCGAATCCTTCAAAGGGAAGGGACATATCGAGATCTAGCCACATTCGGTGACCTCAATTCGCTCGTGAGACTGGTAGAAACCGTCGTAATCAAAGGCCGCTACCCTTCCAGTATGACATCCTTTATACAAGCGTCCTCGAGACCTGGGATCCCACGAAACTGACTTTAGATCAACAAAAGCCCACCGCTCACCGAATTCCGGAGCTCTCATCTCTGCACGAATACATGATTTCTCGTATCGATATGTCATAGCGGTTTGATTATATTATACTTCTACAAGAATAAAAATCGATAATACATTTAAACGAATGATAATTTCTGTATGAGAATGTGAAAGAGAGGTTTTTACGCAACGTGAGATTCGATATTAATCAAATAATTATATTAATTAAATAGTTAAATAAATAGTTATTTAATGTAATTTGATAATATAAATTGCTATCAATTTTACTACATTAAGAACCGAGAAATTTTTTATTCACGCAATAAAACCTTTCTTGAAGGCGGAAATTGTCGCAAAGTAATAAATGATGTGTCTTTCCGTGACAAGAAGGATGCTTTCCTTATGAGATACCTTATATACGTACACTGGTGAATTTTAACTGAGACAAGGAGACTGAATCTCGGGCGCGACGTGTTTCCGAGACAAGATGAAGATTTACATCCACGATTTCTTTATGTCCGTTTCCAACATTGTCATTCTCCGGTTAAGAATAATGAAATGCTAAAAAGATAACGCTATAATTTTTTAAATCTTTAGTTTATTTAATAAATGTAGTTTTGTTATTAAGAATTAACAATTTTGATAAATTTATTTCATTATTGTATATTTTTGAGAAATCAATAATTAATGTTTGACGATTGCAAATTTATTAGAAATTATATTAAAATATGTCTAATTAAAAACTAAAAAAAATTACTCATATGATTGGCATATAAGAATCACTGCATATTTGCTTGCCATTAATGAGTAATCAACAAGGATACACTGGATCAGTTATTACTTACTTTCTAGCTTATTCTTAATAGAGAATCGCCCTAGATAAAATGCCGACACGTCTCTCGCCGAAACAACTGGAAACACTCGAGACTGGCAAATGAAGTTAGACACAGCAGGTGTAACTTAATCAATGTTGACGATGCTGACGCCCGTATGAAGGAAGGAAATAAACAATGGAAAGTGCATTATTTCGTAAATGGAAGACGACACCGGTCCTACTTCGGTGACATAACATTATTGCGTTTCCTGCTTACTCATGAAACTTTCTATCCTTCTTCGGAATACGAAAATACGAGATGTACGAGATGTTGCACAATGCAGGATGTCTCACAAATATATGTCAGAGTGCAGCATCTTGCACGTTCTCACGACACGTGCATTTGATCTTTCCTTAACAACGATTTAATTCACGACTTAGCGCTTGGCGAGCAGCCAATATCATACTTCATTGTATCGTATTTTGTGCAGGAAGAAGTATCTTGCGCTGCTTTTATATTCTTCTATCCATTAATTTCACTTTCTTAGGTTGTTGGATCCTTGTTCTATTATATCAAGTTTATATCTGATATTTATTGCACGACCGTTTTTCTGACGTAATCACGTGGATGTAATTTAAACGCTGAAATATTTTTCTCAGATATTACATCGGAAGAATTTTAATGAGGAGAATATTAGATAAAACTATGATGTTTTTTTATAAACATGTAATATAAATCTAATAAAATTCTGAATTTATTATATACAATCATAAAATCGATATTAAACAATTATAAGAATTTCTTCAATGAATAGTTGAAATTTATGCCACTTCTATATATTAGCTGTAGAGAATTTATTTATTTTATTTTTTACTATGTATTTTACAAATTTTTGAGCAATTTTTTGAATCTACAGATGTTGCATTAACATTTTAAATCCCGACATGACTTACACATGTCTTCTTTAATTGAATATTTAAATTCCTCCTTACATTTTTGCACATTTATGATTTCCGTTGTAAGCATCATCAACAGTTTTTACTTCGTAAAAGCTGCATGAGAACTAGATTTTTCAGAGTACCTATTCACATACTTGAAAAAATTTGAATAAACGGGAAGAAACAAAAAATGAGTTAAAACGAATTCAAGTGAAACAAATGAGGTTGCACAAATCAGGATATATTCCTTCAACCATCATACCATTATGATGAGTTACAAACTGAATGTGCGCTCCGAGATAAATAAATCTGCTTGTTATTGTAGAAACGGCGGTCTTTGCGACAGTAACATTTGTCTGGCTTTTCCTCAAGAGAGATCACGGAAAATAAAGCAGATCGCTTATTAAGTTTTTTTGTAGAACTCGAATCGATGTAATCCAAATGGAAGTGTTTCAGACTTTAGAAAAAAGCCTTTAACTTTAAAAACTTCTTATTAGAATCCTTTCAGATTTGCTCATTTTACAAGAATCGTCATGCAACTTAAGAGACATTGATATCAAGATGTATACTCTGACAACAAAATTTTTTATTTATTTCTCACTGTAGAAAGTTTCTAAAAAAATTGTTTTCTAAACAGAATTTAATTGAAATGTTTCTCGTGATAATAATGTCGCTTTACAGGAGCCCTTTGATAAAGCAGTGAAAATTTTTAAACATAAACGAAGATTGTAAATTTATAAGATCGTCGATGCGTATCAGTTTTTGTAGACGAAGATGGTAAACTTGTACTTGTCGCTTTTCTATCCACTACTTGATCGTAAACAAGCTTGTAAACATCTCTGCGAGAGATCGGGCTTTATCTAATTGTGCTCGAGCGCGCGTCCATCGATCCATTCGAGAACACAGGTGCACGTAGGCTGATACAACGTGCCTCTTGTTCAATGGACAATTTCTTGCATCAACTGTTCAATCAGTTTATCATGTCAATTGATGTTACATTACGTATGTCATCTACTCATTTACGTATGCTATTGTTCGACGTAAACTTTTTTAAAAATTGTTTTTTAAATTGCTGAGATAAAAAAAAAGTGAACATATATCTTTTCTTCTAAAACAATAGAAGTAAAATTTATATAAATTTGCAAAGTACATTTTTAGCGAAACGAAAAAATTGAGATATTTATTTATACGCATATATTTGTTGTCATAATAGTATTATAATAGGGATCGTAGAGTGCTTTTTAATATTGCTAGCGCCAATTAATAGAGAGAGCGTTAATGGCAAATTACCGCATGTTGAAACCAATTTTCGACAATATGTAAATAATATCCAATTAATTAAACGTAGTTAAACATTGTATAACAAGCGAATCGTAATTTATCAGGGATCTCACGGCATCGTAAATTGTCTGTTATACCTTTTGACATCAATATTAATAATGTCGCATACATCAAAATTATCATCATTATAGTAACGTATAAGAAAAATGGTTGTCATTTTTATGATATAAATAGCTATCGGTATGATACATTAATTTTCTATATTTATTCTTCTAATTTTTTAATAAGGATTTATAATTCTTTAGTATAAATCTGCAATATAAAAAGTAAAACAGTTAATTTTCTTGTAATATATTAATTTTTAGTAATTTTTATAGTTTAAAATTTATCTACATTCTCTTAATTTAAAAATTTTTTCATATATATTTTTCCATTTTTGACTTTTTGTTAAAATTATGCGATAAATATTTTAATAAATGTAACTTATTCTTTTTTCAATTGCAAGGAACATTCTAGTAGCATATAACAAATCTAACATGTTTCGAACATAATAATATATTCTGAAATATAAATACCACAAAGGATCGTCGTCGAAGGAACAAGCTTATGTATTCTTCTCTTGTGTACACTTTGGGACAAAATGTTATATCTTGCCATATATAAACATCGAGTCTCATATGACCGTATTTTCCTAACTTCGTTTCACTCCTGTCTTTGCTGTCCGGGTCTCTCGTGTCTTTGTTTCAAAATATGAAAATTATGTAGCTTTTAGAGAAACATTGCCGAATTGGCAGCATGGATTAATTCATCTTATGTTATATTTCATTGTAAAGTGTTTAGAAATCTCAATAGAATTTTTCTTTGTTTTATCGGTATCGTTAGTCTATAACTTTTATCAAGATCGTATGAGCTTCGTTTTCAAACGGCACTTTAATAGCTTGAGGCTGGCGAACAGCCAAGGCAATATCGGTGCTTTCCTAATTTGCAATTAGGGCCACGATCGTGTTGCGAATTCAGACGCGATATATCGCCGCCAATTCACGGTTGACCATTCAGTCTCTCAAACTCGACGCAAAACCCCTGAAATTGGCTGCTATATTTTAGGACGTTTATAACGTTACTTTAATTAAAGGATTTTTTTTTCAATTAATTGAATAATTATTTTACTTTATTCAATCATTTTTGTGTGTCAGATATTTATGTTTGTTTACTTCTTTGAATAACTTGACATAAATCATTTTTATATGTCAGATATTTGTTTGTTTATTTACTTCTTTGAATAACTTGACATTTAAAAAATAAGCAAGTGTATTTCATGGTGGAGATTTTAAAGTTTTAAATGGAAAAATTAAAAACGAAAAGTAAAGTTTAAATACAATGGTACACATTTCTTTTTTTAAGTTAAAAAACAATTAAAAATACAGTACTAATGGTGAACATATAAATTCCATTAATCCTCAATACAGACATGTTGTTTTACAACAGCAATCTTTTATCAATTTCTTTTATGTGAGCTCAGCTTTAACATGTTCAATTTTGCAAGCAAACTGCATTGTAAATGACATTTGCTGGAAAAGTTATAAATTTTTAATAAGAATTTATGGCAAGTCAAAGAAATGCGTAACGGCATGTTACCACTGTAATTACAGAGGTGCTCGTAAATCGTCGAAAGTTTAGAAGAAATGAAAATAAACATTGATGGAATGTATTCTCATATGTATTCAAAGTTTTGTACTTTTTCTCGTAATGTTGACATAAGATCACAAAAAAATTTTTTTACACAAAATTTGAGTGTTAAAAAGAAAATCTTGGGAATATTTTGATAAATTTATTGATAATTGGATTTCTTTTAAAATCAAATATTTATAAATGTTTAGATTTTATTTGTATTTTTTATTTATATTTTTTATACAAATTTGATTGAATTTTATTACTCAATTTTTCTTTTATGCTATAATTTTTTAATTTGCTATAATTTTAAATCATTGATTATCCTTATTAAAAACCTTGAATTATGACGAGAAAGAAAGATAGCCATTCCATATACGAACATACATGGAAGCTTATAATGGACTCGCCTTATTTTCTGCACCATAATTTTCGATCGATATTCATTTATATGTACATCGCTCTTTAACTTGCGTCATATAACTACGGGACAGAGTAAATTGAAAGAGGCAGAGTCGCGGGAGAGGGTTACGGATGAAATTACAAACGGGAAGTAAAACGGCAAATAGCCGGCGGGCGTTCGTAAAACTGGAAAACAGCCGGAAGTCTTCCGTAGCCGAAGCACGGCGACGACTGAAAATAGCCATGGATTCCGGAACGACGAATTAACTTTGCGGCGCGGTCAGCAACGACGTCGTAAAAAGATTTTCTAAAAGGATTTTTAAGACGTATCCCCCGGTATCTTTATGTTACATTTATCGCCTGTGCGGCGATCCCCTGCAGTGCCTTATGTAGACAAGGAATGTTCGCAGAGCTATGGTAACTTTCGCATAAGCGCTCCTATACGGAATCTGTTATGCCCATAAAATGAAACGGTACGGTACTCGAAAATGTGTGGGAGAAGCTTTATTTTTGTCGTTTTCCTAGGTCTTTTCAGCAAATACTGGTCGTCTCAACGAGAGATTCATATATACTTATATATTCATGGTGAAGTTGAGATAAATACCTCATATAAAAATGCAAAGAGACAGAAAAGTCGCGATTTATGATACAACTCATTCATTCAGAAATACATTCAAAAATTAATTTGCATTGCGAATAAAATTAATTAAATGTAAAGAGTTGACATTATGCGTTAATAAATTTATCTAAATAAATATAAAAACAGCGTATGACATTTTATATTTTTTATGCAAAATTCTCTTGAACGGTTTTACTTTCAAACTCTTATATTTTATAAAAATTTATCTCATGAAATACTGGTTAAATTGTTTTTTAATTTATTACGCGTAGTTGCAGTAAAAATTTCTTCTATATTACTATTGCTAATAATCTGTATATATGCACACGTTGGATACTGTGAATATTTGTGTAAATTTGATCAGATACGCGATTGTAAATATTAGAACAAAAATGTCTCTGCAACATTTTTTCCGTCAATATGAACATTGCGCTTTGCCAGATTTCATTTATCGATCAAAAAAAAATATCTCGTGATGCGATAGTGAAGTTTATTGGAAATCTCTCTATTGCAAATATTTTCTGCTTTGAACGCAATGTCATGTTTCATGCCAAATGATGTCTTGATATCTCCAGCAGAACATTCAGGTCAGATGTTAGGTGAGAGAAATCATCTTTATTTCGTGCCGCAATAAAAATTGCGTGGTATCTCGACACGTATTCGTCAGGAATGCATTTGCAGAATTGGGCTGAGTTCCCAAGTGTTGATTCCGTTCGAATGTCGCGCAATGCTCTCGCGAAAACTGTAGTAAAGCCATAAAAATTGAATATCTCTATATTTATCTTATTTCTCCAGTTGTTATTCCTAATATGGAATATGGCAATTTCAATCTCTAATCCAAACACTTTCTGCAACTTGACGAAGGTTTAAGAGCTGTCAAGTTGTTGTTGTTAAAAGGCTCTTCAGGGACGGGGGCCGTTGTTTGCGATTAGTGTTGGAAACTGCGTTGCCAGCAACGCGCCGATGAAGGGTGCTCGAGATTGTCAAGGAGCGCCGCGACGGCCCTAAGTGCAGTATAATTGACAACTATTTACAGATTGTCGTTATGACGGGTGAAATTCTCCTTAAACATACACTGTGCTCGATAATATGCTCAATTCATGAATAAAGCGATATTTGTTTCAAAAAAATAATTTTTTAAACAAAATGTTAACATTACTTCACAGTCTTTATGTTATAAAAGAATTAAAAAAAAAAATTTTTAACATGTTAAATTTTAATCATATAAATGTGTAAAAGGAATATTATTCTTTTAATTTAAAGTTTACTTTAACATAATTTAATATCAAATCAAATTTACCAAAATAATTTATGGTCATAGTTTTAAAATTTGAAAGAGATAGCAATCAGTTCAATTTTTATAAAACAAAAATAATTTTAAAGAATTTTTTTACAAGAAATATTACTATTCTGTTTACTAAGAATACATTATAGAACACTTCGTATAAGACGTAATTGAATTTAATAATTATATTTTAAGAATAAATTAATAAATTTTATCTTTGTTAGAATAATAAATAAAATTTCATATATATCCCGTTATAAACGTTAAGGAAGTTCCGGAACTATCATTCCAAAATAGTTTAAAATTTATTGATAGAATTTATCGATAGAGTTTCTTTTACCTCACTATCGGTGTCGTCTAGAAAATATCGCGTCTCAGACCACTCCGATCGCAGTACTCCACCTTTTGCGCAATATCCTTCCGCGTAAATCGTCGTTGATCTAAACAAGACATTTCTTTTGCCCCACTATCGACGTCGTCTTGAAAATGTCGCGTCTTGGACCACTCCGACTGCAGTACCCCACCTTTCGCGCAGTATTCTTTCGCATGAATCGTCACTAGTCTATACAAAGCATTTCTTTTGCCTCCACTATCGACGTTGTCTAGAAAATGTCGCGTCTTGGATTACTCCGATTGCAGTATTCCACCTTTCGCGCAGTACTCTTCCGCGTGAATCGTTGTTGATCTAAACAAGGCATTTCTTTTGCCCCACTATCGACGTTGTCTAGAAAATATCGCGTCTCGGACCAATCCGATTGCAGTACTCCACCTTTCGCGCAGTATCCTTCCGCGTGAATCGCCGTTGATCTAAACAAGGCATTTCTTTTGCCCCACTATCGGCGTCGTCTAGAAAACGTCGCGTCTCGGACCACTCCGATTGCAGTACCCCACCTTTCGCGCAGTATTCTTCCGCGTGAATCGTCGTTGATCTAAACAAGGCATTTCTTTTACTCCACTATAAGCGTCGTCTAGAACTCGCAGTTCTGTATATATGTACCTTTATTTAGATATAGCGTGTTTTTAGTTTATTCTACTATCAAAAACCGTAGAAATATAAATGTGATAAGCATATAACGTGATATACGGCATGCTTTATTTTTTATAGAAAGTTAATGTCACTTCATGCAATGTATTCGATATAAAAATTACAAATGATCTATATATCAAGAATTATTACGAGCGGCATAATGCAAATGTTACCTTCTGACGACCACCTTAAAACATTTACTGCGAATAAAGCTTTACGAAGCGTCCGACCTCGCTCCATTCCCTCGGCAAGGTTCAGCCGATCTCATCTTGTGGCAGGCAAGGATCTTAACTGAGTGAGTCGAGTTCCTCAAAGAGCATTAGTAGAGATACTAATTTTATTCCTCGCTAATTTCCCCGCTGGGCAATTAAGATTATGAGATATCGAGACGCGCCACCTTCCATGATCTTTTGATGGAAGGTATTTTAAAACAAGGAAAAAAGTATTTTAAAGATATAAAGAGATCGTAAAATTTCTTTATTATAATTTCGCGTATCAAAAACAATTTTTATGAACAAATGTTTTTAATAGTTGAGTTGAACTTTTGCTAGTTTTCTTTTTGTTTATAGAATTTGCAAAGTTATTAATGAAAAGAATATTGTATATTGTATTAATGTGTATATGTTGAAATTTTATTTATATGTAAATTTTTCTATAAAAATCTTATAAATCGATGGGTGTGTGATCTAAAGAAGGAATTTTTATGAGTTTAAGATTTATATCAAGAATCTGAAGAAAGATCAAGAAAGATTATGCGTTATCATGATTTTAAAAAAACTCCAGCAGAGATGACGCCAATACTTAAGATTCTAGGAATACTAAAAATAGAAAAAGATTCTGCATGACATTAAAATTTAATGATTAGAGATTTTCAAAGTACAGTACGGTATTTTTATGCATAAATTTGTAAAATAAAAACATAAATTGTTTAATAAATTAGTATTAAATGCCATCGATGTTTTTCCTTTTTAATATTGGGTCTTATTATTGAGAAAATTTATTCTTTTTCTTATAATTTTTATTTATAATTATTTGTTGCTTATAGATAAAAAGTTTAACAACTGCGGTATAATTTGCAGCATCCCTTGTTCACGTTACCTGCGTTGTGTAAGATTGTATAAACATTTACAGCGACACCGCGCAAAAGGAGAGTCAACAAGTCGCGCGCACGGCTGTTAGTAAAATATAAAAGTGACTGCGTGGTAGGAAAATATCGGAGAGGAAAGAGCAGCGCTCTCGCTCGTGTGATCCTTTACAGCGTTTTGCTTTACGCTCGTTGCGTTACACGTGGAATCTTTTGCCAACAGGCTTCAGCCTTGATCCTTGAGGTCTCCGCAGCCATTGCACTGATCACGTTATTATTGACAACTTTTCATTATATTATAGATTTTACAAAATTTCTCAAAGTATAATTAAAGAAATATATTATTTTAATTAATATTATTGTCAAATTAAGAAGATTGATTTCAGTAAAATACTGTTGATGCAATATTAATTTTTTTTTATGTCGAGTAATAAAGTTACTTCTCAAATGTTAGCAATGTTGGCAGATTAAATTTTATCAAATTTGATTTATCAACATTGCTAACACTTTGCTTACTGAACATTTTATGATTATTAAGAAAATATTAGTGAAGTAATCGCGCAACAAATGGAATAAGAAACGATTTTTTTGTTAACAGTTTAGTTACTTTTATTTTTTTACTCAACATTGCTTTATCAATATCTTGGAATGAGAATATTCCATATCACTGTATGCCGGTCCATTGCCATTACGGTATCTTTAGCGAAGATTGTAAGATAAAAGTAGAGTCCATACGCGATAGAAATAAAACGGTACATTGAAGCGAACTACATGTGTTAGTGAACGTTCGATGGAGAATGGTTTCTTTTAAAGCTTACGTTTTATCAAGAAAAGTAGCATAAACCGTTCCTAGTGCTGCAATAAAGTATAGCCGTAAAGTGCTTTCACAAAATCCCACAATATACGAAGCGCAATAGTGAGAACTTCTTAAATTATCTTTGACCAACGAAGAATAACTTTTTCAAAAATCTAGATCTGCCATGAAATTTTTAACATTACCAGAACATAACATTGCACACGCTAAAATTCTAAAGCATAATAATGAATAAAATGTACATTTTATTCATTCAAATGTAAAAATGAAAATATAAAAATGAATAAAATGTACATTTGAATGAATAAAATTTACATTTATGTTTTATGTACTTATGCTTTAGAATTTTATGTCATAACATTTAATAGAACTTTTAAACTTTAGACATACATTTTTTTACTGCGATGCATTGTAATTGCATGAAATCTTATGTTTTAAACAAATAAATGGTCTAGAATCACTTTGTTTAAAATAAGATTTGATGCATTGTAGTTAAAAAAATGTTAACTTGCCTTTTTTTAAATGAATCCTGCTGTCTTATTATTTGTATCATTAATTGAAACTATTCTTATTTTATATATTTTTTATACTACATTGTAATATTTGTTATCTAAAATATGGGATAAAATCAAATTGTGTCAATCGCGTTCTCACATATTTTATGTTATATCGTTACTGCGATTGTCAAGGAAGAAATGATTTGAATTTCATATCATACGCACATATCATTTGATGTGCATATTACGTAGGAAATAACCTAACCTAACCTAACCTAACTTCAGTTATGAGGAATGTGAGGAAATATAAACGCAATATTTCATTTTACGGACACAAATGACGAGCGAGAAGTTGCATTAGCGGATCGTATGGCTTTCACCACGGGGCACGAATGGCCGGCACCGATATGACGCGGTGACGATGCCGTACGTCGTCGTCATTGTTCATCGACGTGATACACACAGAGTGCCCTGATCGACCACCGGTGGTCCACCCCGTGGGAATAGAAAACGAGAATGTAGCTACCTTAATGGAGGTAATGGTACATGGACGAGGGCGGTCTTAAGAAATATTGCAGCACGTTGGCTCCAGCCAACGAGATAAAAGGACCTGTATAAAAGGCAAACGTCCGACGAACGTGACCCGTCGACTTCTCGAAACTCTGTGTATCTTCGGGGAATTTCCATTTTCGGGATAAGATCCTGTCAAAAAAGGTCTTTTATCAGCGGTATCACGGTGGCTTTACCCGATTCGCAAGGATTTCCCTTGGAGAAAGTTCGCGAACAGATGTTTGAATCGCAGAGGAAGATTCTTTTGTGTAAGAAGATATTCAGATAAAAATAAGCATTTTAAAAGTACATAACTTTATGTTTTATTGCAAATTATTGAATTTGTATTTATATATAATTTTGAGAGGTACTTTGATATCTTTTATTCACATCAGTAGGTATTATTATAACAAACCTTTGATTTCTATCTATTTAAATTTCTCTCTAAATGTTCTTTTGAACAACTATAATACTCTTAAAGTATTCAAGAGAAGCAAATCTGAAACATGGAACTTATATTGCAGTAATTTAAATTGGAAACTTTTGTTTTGTGCACGCTTTAACTAAAACATTTCCAATATTTTTCAAACTGTTGCAATATTTTTAGATTCTAGAAAAAAAAATATGTATATATGTTCCAGATGTTAAAAGATTTACAGTACAAGTAAATTTTTATATACATATATACTGATACGTTAAAATAATAAGTTTAGAAATGCTTCAACTACAAAAAAATGTTGTTAAATTGTTAAGAAATGAACAGTACACAAATATAAATAGCATAAATAATCTCCCAGTCTTGTAACAATACCTCTAAGTAATTTTTTTAAATAAACAGAAGCACCCGACATTAATGTAATCATCGCCAGATTGTCGCAGATGAAATTCCGTCACATTATTCCCACGAGGGACTAAAATTTATTTTTATTGCATCATCGGGAGAAAGTTTATCCCATGATTTCAAGAAATTTCAAAATTACTTCTGCTTCCCAGCAGAATAAGCAGTTAGAATCGACAAAAAGCTACTACAAGTTTCGTCGTGGCAGCTTGCCTTGACTGTCAGAAGTCGCCCAGGTAGAACGATCGACGTCCCTCAAGATACTTTTAATATCCCGACGAGGGTAAGCTCGTCGTCGCGGTCGCGTGAAATTTCTCGTCTTTTTTTTCTTCAGGGCCGAGCGAAGGGTGGAAAATTGGGATCGCGTAGAGAGGAAGTGCGGGCAGGTGCGAGGGCGGATATTGGATCGATCAATCGGGCGGAGGTGGGAAAACAGGAGAAAGGAATGAAGGGCGAGACCGGATTAAGTGCGAAGAAAGCGAGTAAAACACGTAGAGGTTGACAAAGATGCGGCGTCAAAGATTCTGTCTTTGACAGAGAAAGAAAAGGTGCCGCGGGGCTGATTTATTAATAGAATTCCAGAAAACCCCGCGGTGCAGCGCAATGAAGCCGCGATAACGCTTTCGGTAAAGAGGGTTAATCACGATACGAAGAAGTCGCTTTATTTAACTCCCTTTTATATTTCAACAAAAGAAAGTCCAATCTAGTTCAAATGAATTAACTTTCTTATATCTAATTATATTATTTTTAATATAAAAAGATTTTAATTAAATAATTGTTATTGCGACATAAAATGTCACTTATTAACATCAGTTATTAAAATCATAAAGACGTATCTTGTTTTAAAATAATTTTACCTTCTGCACTTTTGTGAGTTATCTTTTTATTAAAAATTAGCAGTCACTAATTGATAAAATTATGTAATTTTATCATATAAAAATAATAACGACAACATTATCAGAAACAAATAAAGAATTTTATAAAATTATGAAAGATTAAAAAAAAAGTATAACATTCATGTGAAACTCTACGTACAGCTACTTTGTAATCTAGTCTCAATGTGACCGCAATAGTTGAATCCTCGAGGATATTAAAGTGCAGACGATGCGATTGCAGCTCTTTTAATCTTAATCACACTATGCTTTTTTCTTCTGAGATATATTCCTTCGTGAATATCTCAATAACGATCTACGTCTTAGATTCCATAAAAGACTCCAGATTAAAGGAAGAGCCATTCAAAGGAACGGAATATCAGCCATCCAACACTAGTTACTATCACCGACTTAATTTGATCGCAGAAGATGAAAAGATACTAACAGAAAATATTTATGAAAGTTGGATTAAAATATGCATATGTTATTTGAACAATTTTGAACGTTAATTGACTTTATTTCTTACTTTATTATAAAGCAATAAAAATATTATAAAATGTTATAAAAATATCAAATGTGTTATGAAATATAAATCTATATGAAATTGGAAATAATATAGACATGCAAATAGCTTGAGTGGAAATATCATATTTCCATATTTTTCTTGTAAAATGCAAATATTTGTGTAAACAATCAAGCAAAAATCAAGAACTTCTCACGTTCCAATTACATTTCTACTAGCCTCGTGCAGTTTCCAGTATGCTTTTTTTAACTGTTCATATGAGAGACACGTCCAATGTCTGTTTTATTATTTTGAAACAATTTATGTTATCTCATCGGATAATATGATTTATCGTACTAATCAATGTTTTTTTTCGATAATCTGCGAAAAATTGCAGGAATTGGAGAGACTGCGCTATTATGGAAAAATAATGACTTTATAAACATTTACGGTAAAGGTAGATGTAACATTTTGTTAATGCGAGAACAGTTTGCATTTACTGCGAGTAATTTATTTTCCACGAGTTGCTAATTGCTTAAAAGAAAACCTTTCAAATATCATATTTCGCTGATTTTCATCATTGTTCCATATTTGTTGTTTTTTGAAAATTGATATCTGTTGAAAAAAGGAATGCAACGAATATTACACAAATTACACATGATGTTTTGCACTTTATTTCTAATCATGAGTTGCTTTTAATTTGTTTTGTTTTGTTTTGTGCTTTCCACAGAGATATTTCTGAAAATTATAAACTTGTTTTTATCATAACTTACTACAGTTAAATTTAAGTAACAATTATGAGAGAACTAATAAGGCAAATTAAATGTTTATCATAAAAGCAAGTAACTCTATAAGAATTTTATAGAACGTTAAATGCTCTAGCAATATTATAATTATCAGAGGAGGACCTGTATTTTAAGCAAATGATTGAAAGGTAGTATATTAACGTATGTATCCAATCCATGGTCCTTTAGAGTGTTACTGAAAATACTTTTGCTGAGGGTTAATTTGAAGGGCGAAAGGGACAGAGCTAGGATTAAATCGGTTTCAACCGCCCACGACATCGAGGAACGTCATGCGCAGCGAAAGATACACATGCACGTCAGGAGCTTAAAATCAACCCCTGATGGCCTCCCGAGATACGCAAGGGCCGTTTATTAATACCGTATCCGTCGGAATATACGGCCCTGTCGCTTTGTATAAATTAGCGCAGTGGGGCGCGCTTAACAAGCTGGAAGAGAAGGCGCGCTCCTGAAATATGATATCGGGGCTGACCGTCCACCGTAACGAGGACGTGTTCCCACTTATTTCCTCTCTCGTCTGTGGATCTGACTCGGCACGGACAAGGTCAAGATTGCCTTAGAAGCGTAAGAGATTGTGTATGTTGCATTAGCAACATCCCTCATTTTCCACTGCATCTCCGGCTACTAAATTTCACAACAACCTACAGAATTTGAAAAATATCATTTCAGAGCTGAAATTTTATACACAAAATAATATATATATATTTCAAATAAATAAAATTTAATAGAAATTATGCTTCTCGATTGTTGAAGTTACTATAGGATTAAAGTTATTGTAACCAAAAGTTAATGTAAAAATCGATTATATAATTTTAAAAATACGAAGATTAAAAATATAATCAAAATATAAAAATTTTATGAAAGATATATTTTGCTAAAGCAAGGGTTTTATTAAAATTATTGCTAAAACAAACTTTCTACAATCAAGTTTAAGGGGAAGATATTTGCAATGTGTTCTAGGTCTTATAAATTTGTAAAATTTTAAATATGTAGATTACTGAATTTATAAACAAGTAACAAGGATGATTTGAAATTTTTGCAACTGCATTTCAATGCGGTACATTGTATTATGTAAATTCTTGATGAGAGAAAACGGAACAAGAAGTCACCAACCTCTTCAAACGGACTGTTCAAACGGAGAGTTTTGCCTATTCCACTTTATCATGGATTCCAATTATGCGAGTTTACTACTGTTTTTGATGCATGGAATTCTGTAAAATTAAGAGAACCGCGAAGAGACGAAAAGGAGACTAAAGCTGATAACAAATACATTATACAACATTTTAGTCGAGTGGTTTTGTTGAATAATTCAACAATTTCGTTTTCTCGGTAAAAAAACAATAGGAGAAAAATTCACTCGCATAAATCATGAAATCTGTATAAAAAAGAACCTACGATAAAAATATCCAGAGACAAGGGACTTCACTAGAATGTACGATTCTGAGACTAAGAAAATCCTTGTGAAATATTCACGCCCACTTACGAGGTGTGAATCCCGAGAGGTAGAATATCTCTCCTAAGCGGACGCCTATTTCAACGCTTTGCAATGTCTTGCTTGCCTTGCCAAGCGAAAGGAGCGCTGCTTTCGTTAAGAAAAGCCTTATTTAGCATAACAAAAGTGCTGAAATGGAGAAATATATGCTTTTATAATTAATATTTTGTTACTGTACATTTCTAATTACATAAACGTTCTTTCCAAATGCACGTTTTACAAATAGTATTACATAAACTGTTTAAACTAAAAATATATTATGTTGATATTTTATACGTTGATAGTTATATAAAACTGTATGATCCATGTACTCGTATATCGTGTGTTATGAGTAATTTGTTTAATTACTTACACAGCAACTAATAACCTTTTCTGATTAACTGTAAAAAATATTTATAACTCAGTTTTATAAACAATTAAACATTATAAACAATTTATGAGATAATCTAATATCCCAAATAATTAATCGAGATAATATGTTTTCAAAATTGTTATATTTTATAATATTTCATGATATTCATTTCTATAGGATCAACAAATTATGATACGATATACAAAAATGTTCGTGCGATTTATTTTGTTTTAAGCTATTTTATTTTATCGTTTAGTAAGGATCTTATTGCTCGGTCTTATCTTCATTTATCGCCGCGCGGTTGATTTCAAGAAAAACGGCAGGGGACTGGTGTAACTTTGTAGCAAGTAGTAGAGAAGTCATTAAATAACAATTAAACAAGTTACAGGTTGGTTATCAGTTGCAGCGCTGAAAATGTCGTGCAACACGTAAAGTCTAATTACAGCGCATGGTTCCATGCACAAATTTTTTTTTTATTTGATGATATAAAATAAAAAAAGACATACATTAAAATCGAATGCTTTATCAGTTTTTAACATTAGAATTAATTGTTAACAGAAAAAAAATAAATAAAAATATAAAAAATATAGTAAGTATTAAAATATTACATTCTGCCTCTGAATAAAAAGGTTATAAAAAGTTTTATGATGGAATAAAAAAAACTTAAAATTTATATAAAGAATAAGTAATTAAAACTGCAAATACAGATGTATAATGGAAATTTTGTTTGGTTTTGTTTCTGAATTTGAGTTACAAAATTTATGGAATTCTTGGAAATAAAAAGGAGAGTAGAAAAATGTGAACTTACTAATAGATTAAAGTAAGTAAAAAAAAGCACTAATGTGAGAAAAATTGCTTACGTTCTCTTCCTTAATTAAAAGGTCGTAATCTACAAAGCGGTCTTTGAAAGTTGAGTGCTAAAGTTCCAACGGAAAGTCGACACTGATCAAATTACAGCGGGGCGGAACTGCTCTCGACGTTAGAATGACGATAAGAAGAATGTCGTTGGTGTGCTTTCGGTTTCCATTACGGGGATGCCCCCACGGCTTGTTGTACTCTTCCGCAGCGTTTTTTCTCCCTCGTTGCAGACAGCTCTTTTAACGCGCATTTGCCAGTCTCTTGTAAAAAGCTTCGGTGACAGTATTATTGTCCTCTTCGTGTCGTCTTGGCAATATGCCTTTGTGCACCTGATTTAAGTTCCGCATCCGCCACTTTATCTCGACCTTATATTTCTGACAATAGAAACTCCACACAAATAATATAAGTTATATAGAAAAAAATGTTGGAATTAGTTGCAATGTCGATATCATTTGAAATTGCAGAAACTGTCAACTAGATGTATCAATTACATTGGATGTATATACATATATGTCTTTCCAATTCGAAATAAATCTATACTTTCTTTGCGTTTTAATTAAGCCATTACATAATGATACGCAAAACGAGCCATCTGTGTCGCAGAATAATTGATTTAATTAAAACTTGAATTAATTATTATAATTGTATTAATTATAGTTGTCATAATTATTATAATTGAATTAACAAGGAAAATGGTTAATAATGTTGTCATTTTTAATTATAAAATATTAGAATGTCTCGAATATTAAAGTCGCTTTGTCTATTAATAACGTTGATTTATGAACTATAAAAGCCATAAAAGGAAACATCGGTGTATTATATCGTGCATTATGTAAATGGCGAATGGTTTAAGTCTCAAGCTGTATCTTACTCAAAGGGTGTTTTTATTGGCGGTTTTCTTGCGTGTTATCTTGCAATGCAGGCTTGAAACACAGCTCACTGCAGGATAAGATTTTTCATTATGATATGAATACATTATGTGAGATTGTGAACTCTTACAGTGCGAGTAGAGTCAGAAAATGAAATGATTGCAACGGCCTGAGGTGGCAATCAATATGTTAATAGCAAGCTATGAAATAGCAGCGGCTTATACACTAGTAATACACAATGATACATTGCTGACTGAATATTATAAGGGTTATTGTACATGTAAGGAAAGGAAAAATTTTGTCATAAACAAAGAAAGCTAGAAAAATCTTAAATTAAAAAATGTAGCTTATTTAAACGCTTCTACCTACGAAGAACTTGTTTTGGTTTCTGCTGTACATCGTATAAGATAATGTGCAAGAAATGAAATAGCGAAGCATGCTGTGTGGCGTGGACTTATTGCGAGCGACTGCACATGGAACATGTTCTTGCGATATCTACTAAGTTACCAGGATCCTTATCATCTTGGAACAATTATAGGTTTGCGCCATCACATTGTGTAACAATCTCTCTCTGTTAATCCCACGTTTTCGAGACTGCTCGACCATCTTGATTCCAGCAATCAAACTCGCGTTAACGGGAAAACGTTATTTCCTGACAGAGACCACAGAGTCATGGCTGACTGGTAGCCAAAAGATATCACATTAATCACTGATAAGCTAACCATGCTAATTTCTCTTCCTGATGCTGGAGGATTATCACATTGATATTTATGGAATTATTGTTGAAATAGATATTACAATATATAAATATATATCTTTATCTAAAAAATTATAGATAATAAGTAAGATTACAAATAAAAATATTTATTACTAGATTTTAATAATTTTGTTATCACAAGTTACAATTTTATATAAAATTCTATAAATTAATATTAGATACAGCAAATATTATTTACAAAAAAGTGATGGTGGATAAAATGTGAAAAAATAGACACATGGTTTAACGAAATATCAAGTTGTTATTCAAGAGGCTTACTGACTTGTTTGCCGCTCTCATTCAAAACGCACATACATCGCATGACGTTAAAATTCCAACGCAGGGAGGGTCGATAGCAATCGACAGTTTTCGCGAGCTTGTGAAACCGGGTACACACGCGATGGTAAAAAAAATCGCCGAGTAATAAGCTGATGCACGAATGGGTTTTATTTATGAGAACATACTAAAATTTATACAAAATGCATTGATATATCGTAAAATTTCTTTATTCGCTTGTCGAATACTTACAAACGGATTGTATATATTCAGTCATTATAAATGTGTATGCCATGGGAAAACAGAAAAGTTTAACAATGTCTTTTAATTATATGTAGGCTAGTTTGGAAATGCATTGTTTATGCAACGGATAAATAACAAAATTGAATCTGAATCCGCTTAAAAAACTGTTCATGTTATTATTAACTAATAACAGATGCAAATGGCGACATACACTTGCTTTATTAATGTTCATTATTATTAATGCAATTTTGATATTTGCATTTATCTAGAATTACAATGTTTGCACGAATATAAATGCAAGACAGGTAGTAAAGCGGAGAAAAGCACATATATACGCATACTTAATAAATTCAAATATAATATTTTATTTGTTACGAATCTATTTTTTTACTATAAATTTTTATAAGAAATTATTATTATTATTGATTTTAATGTATTCATTATAGTGTTCAAGAAACAGATGGATCCTTCTTTGAAAGCTTCACTGCGTTATCTTGGAAACAAAAGAATCGAAGACTTGTTGTTCGTCAGGAAGTGGAAGCTAGAGCCAAAGAACCGCCACCGCCGTCCAGAGAGTCAACTTCATCTTCGCAATCGTATCGACTTAGTAAAAAAGAGGTTAATAATTTATTCCGTTATATAACTTTTTTTAATTTTTTTATATGATATATTTTTTCACATTATGTGTGCTATAAAAATATATAATTTTTATTTGTCTTATCATTTTTTCGTTATTTTAATTTGTTTGATGGTTTTTGTGCTAATATTTGCAGACTACGATTTTTAGTCTGCATTTATTTGTTATTTTACAAGCTTTGGTAAAATTTTTACGCTTTGGTAAGATTTTCCGTATTTTCGAATTGCGTGTGGTATAGCGCTGTTGCATTTAGCACGCGTCATTCTGATTGCACCAGGCTTGCATGCGGACGAGTAGTTACGTCCGTTCCGTTTGAAGTATTATACTAAGTAGATAAAGTGCGCACAGGTCAGACGGACGCGTTCGCTCGTCGATCGAAATAACAGGCAAATGCAGAAAGAGAGTTCTACCATCGTCATTTCGACTTGCAACTGTAGTAGCGGATGAATAAAGCTCGTATTTCCAACTCGACGTTCCGATTTTAAATCTCGAAACTCCGATTTCAAATCCAATCGTCCGTGCATTTTCTTAGCTGCTATTTATTGATTCGCGCAATTACAAATCTAACGGAATTAATAGAAAATACGCTATTCCGATTATATTATATACATTTATAGAAAAGCAGCTATAAGTTTAAGTTGAAAAACTTAATATTAAATGTAGCATGCAAATTTTTCTCCTAATAAAAATAATTGCGGATTTACATTCGCATTTACATTTTGATTTGCATTTCGGACGTAATGTGGACCACATCTTGTGAATATTTTCTTTCTACTGAAATAAAATATATATAAAGACAAAAATTTATAAATCTATATGTGTGATAAATTTATGAATCTATCCATCATAAAACTGTTTTTGCTATTTGTGAAGTATGTGAATTTCTGTCGTTATGAATTCCTAAATATCCGCACAATTTCGCACAGCATTTTCGCAAGTTCTTGACCCAAGCAAAATAAATATCCAAGCGGAAAAACACTTTTAAGTAAATAGTATTTCCACGAGAGCTCGCGAGTTTTCAACGACGTCCTCGTGTCAAGTTCTGCGTATCATTTTAGCGCTCTCGTCTCGTCCTTTCTATTCTCTTCGGATACAATGTTTCTGCCGTTCTTTTTAATTCTCATCCTTATTTCCCCTCCAGTATCTTCGATGCAGCGTAAAGGTTGTGCTGCTCTGGAGAATAATGGGCGAAAATCCAACGGTGTCTTTGTTAGCGAGAGGAAAAACGAGAAAAAATTTTTTGTAACATCAGAATATGACATGGTCCGGGAAATATTCCCCGCTGACATTACTGTACTTATTTGCAGTAATTATTCATAAACAGACCATTCTTTGTGACCGCTTTGAATATACGATATGTTACGAAACGTGGAATATAAAATGAACGAATAGAGCTATATTTTAATGAACGAACAAATTGTTTGAAAATTATTATTAATTTCTCTTACAAATTGAAAATGTTGTGGAACTTTTATAAAAAATGATTAATCTTTTTACATTTATTAATATTGTACTATCTCGATAAAATAATAATTAAATGGTGCTTATGCGTTAACGAGCTAAAAGGCACGACTTAGTCAAGTTGCAAAGACGCGAAGGTTCTTGGATTGGTATACCCTATCTTCCGTGAAATGAGATTGTAATCTCTTCTTCGTATAATGAACACTGTACTGTCTGTGAAAAGGGAATAGAGAAGCGCAGCTGTTCAGCAAGACAAAGGAAATCTTTAACTCGCAACTTAATCACTATGTATATAACGGAATTTGCCATATATTTTTTTTCGTAATAATTTGCTGTGCTTCAGCAATCTCGCTGAATAAATTGCTTTTAATCATTATAATTGTGTAATAAAATAGCTTCTGCTGCAAAGAGCGTCTGAAAGAAGTAGTAATATATTTTATTATTGAAGATTTTTTTTTTATAGGAGAGCCTATTCTCTGATAATTAAAATTCAAATGCGTACTCTAATATATGTTTATGAGTAAAATTTGGTTGATTGTATTAATTATCGCAATTATAATTTGTTTGATGTATTAATTAGTGCAATTATAATTGAATACATTATACTCCTTTTTTCTTTTTAAAAATAACAAAAAAATGCATGCAAGATTTTAATTTTTTAACAATAATTATTCTATATTCTCTAAAAATTTATGAAAGACAAAGTATGTGATATCAAATATCAATCTTTCCTAATAAAAATATTAATCATATATAGCATGTTTTGTTACATCTTAAATATTAAAAAGAAATTGGAATGTATTTTTCAGATAGAGCAATTATACATAGAAGTTCTTTACACGATTGCGAACACGGTAGGCGCCAGTACTGGACAATACGCGCATTACAAGGAGGATCTATATCGATACGCCCAGGAAGCCTTCGGAGTCCCGCCGGATCAACATCGCCGATATCTCAATATCGCCTCAGAAGAAAAGGTATGCCAATTTATTGACTTTCCTTTCAAAACTGCTGTGACACTTTTCCGCGAAAAATGTCGTCGAAATATCGTTACTGGCGTTGTAATAAAAATAAATGGAACATGATTTATGTATTTTTGCAGCCACCTATCGTTGTGTTAAGCGTAGTGGTGATTGAAGCCGATGGACTCGAGGCAAAGGACGTCAATGGTAAAATTTCCGTTTGATTCCGTTTCGCGCATTTCGGATTGCTATTACTTTTCGGAGTATATAAGCAATTGAAAATAAAAATTTTCCGCGAAATTGAGTTTTCTGCGACCAAATAACGAAACCATAATTTTCTGTTTAAAATACAGTTTGCTTTTACAAAATTTTAATTTCAGGCTTTGCGTTAACTTTGTTATCAAGATGCTTACTTAATAGTTGAAAATTTAAACTCTGCGATAAACATTGATTTTACCGTATATTTTTGCTGGGAAAAGATTAACATTAAAACCAACAAAAACCTTTGCAACTTGAAACTTGTAGTTTCTTTAAATTTGGAACGTAATGAATAGAACTAACAATAAGACCGCAAATCTATGATTCACATAGAGACTACATAAAGCCCTTTTCACCGAAAGAATATTGCTATTTTCCTTAGGATTTAGCGACCCTTATTGCATGTTGGGAATACAGCCCGGCAACGCAGGTGCGCCGTTGAGTCCGCAAACGAATTTAACGGCGCATTCACCGCACACACCCCCAGCATCCCCGAGACAAACAACTCGCGCCCTGTCCGACGGCGGTGAGAACGAGAACTCGCACCACGAGAAGCTTCGAAAGCACCATAGGTAAGTTTATGTGTGAAAGCGCGGAAGAGATGGCCAATTAAACTTTCGCGCTGAGCAGCATAAAAATGCAGACGCTTTGTATTGTTGTAATTTTTACAATTTTTGTTTGGCAAATCAATTACTATATTACGAGCAGTGTGAGACGTGTGAGCAAATCTTATTACATATGATTTTTATTCTAGAAACATTTAGTAGAATTTTAACTTAGTCTGACGATAGATGTGTTAATTATTCATGAATAAAACTGCTTCTGCTCACGGCTAAGAAATTCTATTCTTTATTTCTTGTAGGAAGTATATATAAATGCCATAGATATTCAATCGAATTTCCTCCTTTGATTTGAATTATCTTCTGCCTCGAAAGACCGTCATCTCTTATTGATATTGATGACGCGACCGTGTTAGCTCTCTCTCGAAGTTGTCCTTTATCATAAAATATTGCCGCATGTCTGTCGTTATCAGCAACATGATGAAACATCAGCGACGTACTACTTAAGATAAGTGCACACCTGAGAACAGCAATTAATGTCGCAAAATGTGCATAACTGAAAAGGTGAAATGAGGTTACGTTGTGAATATTAAAGAATATTAACTGGTGATTTCTTGCATGAATGTAGACCTGTGAAACCTATGAATTTAAATTGAATCTTAAGTTCGGGATTTTATAACATCTGGGAATTTAAAAATATGTAAATTTGTAGATTAAATTTATGTATATACGTTTCTTAAATAATAATTATTATTTAAGATTATTCTAATTGCTGTTATTAATATTTTTTATTATAATACTATTTAAAATAATTTAATTTAAATTCTAGCTTTTTGAAATATGAATTATAATCGCGAATATATGTAGATCTCTGAATTTGTGGATGTGCAAGTAAAGTTATATATTGATGCATAAAAATGAATTCTACACAAGCAAATAGCGGATACAGTGTCCCAGATTTTTTATCTATCTTTTAACAAAGGATGTGCGCAATATTACATCCATTATGATCCTTTCTGAATAATAGAAAATTAAAGCTGAACAATCTGGATACGCCAATCTAGCGTATTACGAACCCGCGTATCGCGCGATGATACGTGCATTTCAAGCTAACTCTGGCATTTACGACAATGCGATGCGATGCACAATGGACGCGCCGGATACAGCAAGTTCTCTGTACGGCAAACATAGTTCTCCGGGTAGAGAACAGACGAAAGCATTGAGAGAGCAAGCATTTTACTGTGTATCTTTCTATATTATTACGTTCGCCATCTGGTGGTATAAGCAAAGTGATTAATGCAACGACAACAAGAGCGAACAGTACATTACGGACCGCAGTGAGACGCGCGACGTCTATGAGGCGGTGAATTACGAGCTGCGTCAACTGCACGAAATTCCATCCGGATTCTATGACAGCGAGTATCATGCTGCACATTGGCATAGAAGATCTGGAAGCTTTGTGAGGAAAACTTGAAACCCTGTCCTACTTCTCAACGATGACATAATTTGTCAATTAGCATTAAATTTTCACTGTAGAAGTGTTGCAATGCAATACAATATAGATTTGTGAGAATATTATCAAATGCTTGATTAATATAATTGCAGTTACAATAAACATTATAGATTAAAATTTATTAAATAAAGAAAAAAGGTTTACAGAAGGCGCAATATTGTTTCTAAGAAAATTTAATAATTACTGTAAATTTATTTAGAATATAAACTTTAAAGTGTTAAATGTACGGTGATAAGTTTATACTCTTGTCGTCTATTTAAAAAGTTTTTTTTAAATTTATGGTTAACAATTAGTCATGAAGATATTTGATAAAGTATTTGATAACGGAAGAGGGGTAAGTTGAATTGTTTTAAAAGTTAAACTAAAAGACTTGATGATCAGCGATTGTTGCGATAAAAGAAAAGGATTAGGGCGAATTGTTGAATTAATAGTGACAACGGTTAGTAAACTGTTTATTCAAAATCAGTTTCAGGCTTTCGTTTAAGCGCAAGGAGCACAGCAGACGGGAACACCGCGAATCCTTGAGCGGTGCTTTACCTGCGAAGTTTATACGAGCTACCTCCGTGAAGCCGCACACTCTGAGCCCGCGATGGAACGAGAAGTTCCGTTTGTAAGCGAAAACTTTGGGGCTTGCCCCCCCCCCCCCCCCTTGTAATTGCTGCTCGCAATGGCGATCCTTTATTAGTCTAAATAGTGTAAATCTGTGTACTCGCGCATAACCGTCCATCAATGCTTGTTTCAGCGACATCGACGACGTCAGCACGGACATTCTCCATCTGGATATATGGTGAGTGTTCAATCAATTTTTTTAAGCAATGTTTGAGCATTAAAGAAACAAACTTTCGCTAATATATTGTCTTAAAATTTCTAAAACTTTTAACGGAATTATTATTTGATAAAGGATAATTAATCACATAACTGTTACAACTTGAATAAAAATTTTTACATAAATACGTAAAAGTTTTAATCAGGCGAGTTTGCGCTGATAATTTTTAGGGACCACGACGACGAGTCCTCGGTGTTCGACGCGGTAATCAAACTCAATGAAGTGAGAGGCGTGAAAGGACTCGGACGATTTTTCAAACAAATCGCGCAAAGTGCTAGAACTGGAAGTCAAGATGACTTTCTAGGTTGTGTGAACATTCCTCTAGTGGTAATTATTTTATTCATAATTCAATCATTATCGAACTTTGGCATTTTAACGCTGGGCGGAATTTTCATAAATTTAACTTGTAAAAATAAAATTTGAAATTAAAAAAATAATTACAAATTTTAAATTTAGAGGAAGGTGTTAAAAATAGGTCGATTTTGGCCCATGGTGTGGAACCAAAACTACAAATGGTTTCTTATAGATTTTATACCGTAGAATCACGTGGTAAAGTCTATTTTCCTCTAGACAGCGGGAAAAGTACGGAAATATTGAAAAAAAAGACCATGAAAAATCCAATTTCCCGTATAAGTCAGAGAATAGCCGCCGAATGAATCCCTTGCTCCGTATAAACTCCAAGCAATTATTATAGCTGTGCGACAGAGACGCGTCCGGTGCAAGAAAAATTATAATATCTAATTCTCAATATACCAGCGCTGTCAGAGCGATCATTGACGTCGTACAGTCAGAGAATAGCCGCCGAATAATTCCCTTGCTCAGTATAAACTCCAAGCAATTCTTATATCTGTGCGACAGAGACGCGTCCAGTTCAAGAGAAATTATAATATCTAATTGTCAATATAGGAGCGCTGTCAGAGCCATCATTGACGTCGTACGGTCAGAGAATAGCCGCCGAATAATTCCCTTGCTCAGTATAAACTCCAAGCAATTCTTATATCTGTGCCAGAGAGACACCTCTTGTGCAACAGAAATTATAATATCTAATTCTCAATATGGCAGCGCTGTCAGAGCGATCATTGACGTCGTACAGTCAGAGAATAGCCGCCGAATAATTCCCTTGCTCAGTATAAACTCCAAGCAATTCTTATATCTGTGCGACAGAGACGCGTCCAGTTCAAGAGAAATTATAATATCTAATTGTCAATATAGGAGCGCTGTCAGAGCCATCATTGACGTCGTACGGTCAGAGAATAGCCGCCGAATAATTCCCTTGCTCCCTATAAACTCCAAGCAATTATTATATCTGTGGCAGAGAGACACCTCTTCTACAACAGAAATTATAATATCTAATTGTCAATATAACAGCACTGTCAGAGCGATCATTGACGTCGTACAGTCAGAGAATAGCCGCCCAATAATTCCCTTGCTCAGTATAAACTCCAAGCAATTCTTATATCTGTGCGACAGAGACGCGTCCAGTTCAAGAGAAATTATAATATCTAATTGTCAATATAGGAGCGCTGTCAGAGCCATCATTGACGTCGTACAGTCAGAGAATAGCCGCCCAATAATTCCCTTGCTCAGTATAAACTCCAAGCAATTCTTATATCTGTGCGACAGAGACGCGTCCAGTTCAAGAGAAATTATAATATCTAATTGTCAATATAGGAGCGCTGTCAGAGCCATCATTGACGTCGTACGGTCAGAGAATAGCCGCCGAATGATTTCCTTGCTGAGTATAAACTTTAAGCAATTATATCTGTGCAACAGAGACACGTCTCCTACAACAGAAAGGAGGATATTAAAAATAGGTCGATTTTGGCCCATGATGTGAAACCAAAACTACAAATGGTTTCTTATAGATTTTATACCGTAGAATCACGTGGTAAAGTCCGTTTTCCTCTAGACAGCGGAAAAAGTACGGAGAAATTGAAAAAGACCATAAAAAATGCAATTTCTCGTATAATAACACATGTACTTATAGATGTACTTGAGTGAACAGAAGTGTGCAAGCTTTTTTCTTGTGGACATATGTTTTTCTTTCAGCCGTGATTTGTGTTGAATACACATAATGCAATATGTGAATGATACGTACATTGCTGTATGATACGTACAAAATTGACAATTAGATATTATAATTTCTCTTGCAGGAGACATATCTCTCTGGCACAGATATAATAATTGCTTGGAGTTTATACTAAGAAAGGGAATCATTTGGGGACTATTCTCTGACCGTACGACGTCAATGATGGCTCTGACAGCGCTGCCATATTGACAATTAGATATAATAATTTCTGTTGCACGAGAGGTGTCTCTCTGGCATAGATATAAGAATTGCTTGGAGTTTATACTGAGCAAGGGAATTATTGGGCGGCTATTCTCTGAACGTACGACGTCAATGATGGCTCTGACAGTGCTGCTATATTGACAATTAGATATTATAATTTCTGTTACACGAGATGTGTCTCTGTCGCACAGATATAATAATTGCTTGGAGTTTATACAGAGCAAGGGAATTATTCGGCGGCTATTCTCTGACCGTACGACGTCAATGATGGCTCTGACAGCGCTGCTATATTGACAATTAGATATTATAATTTCTGTTGCACGAGATGTGTCTCTCTCGCACAGATATAATAATTGCTTGGAGTTTATACAGAGCAAGGGAATTATTCGGCGGCTATTCTCTGACCGTACGACGTCAATGATGGCTCTGACAGCGCTGCTATATTGACAATTAGATATTATAATTTCTGTTGCACGAGATGTGTCTCTCTCGCACAGATATAATAATTGCTTGGAGTTTATACAGAGCAAGGGAATTATTCGGCGGCTATTCTCTGACCGTACGACGTCAATGATGGCTCTGACAGCGCTGCTATATTGACAATTAGATATTATAATTCCTTTTGCACGAGACGTGTCTCTTTCGCACAGATATAAAACGGACTTTACCACGTGATTTTACGGTATAAAATCTATAAGAAATTATTTGTAGTTTTGGTTCCACACGATAGGCCAAAATCGACTTATTTTTAACATTCTCCTTTGAACTTAGTTATTCAGAGTAATTATTATTATTGAATAATTTTGTAAACATTTTTTTGCATTATATATTTTAAATAATATTGCAATAATTGGATGGTATGAAAATATGGTATGCACATATTAAAGTTAAAGTTGTAGAACAGATATATACAAGCATATGTGGTGATTACATAGGATATTCCGAGCACTGGAGTAGATCAGTGGTACAAACTTGAGGCACGGACACAAAGGAGTAATATCCAAGGTAGAATCAGACTGAAATTATGGTTGTCGACGAGGGAGGACCGTGGAACATCCGAGGAAGATAATTGGGGTGAACTAAGGCAACAGGAAAGGCTGTACACAGTTTTCCTTAATCATGAAATGAACAAACAAGGGGTACGCATAATTGTGTAACACGAATATATCCGATCTACGTGGAAATCGTGTTTATATAATAGATTATTCACGTAACAGCGTTATAAATTTTCATGCGATATAATACAGTATACCGTGCTTTCACATTTATTAAACATGTAACATGAAATCGTGTTATAAATTTTAAATAAATATTGCTCTAAAATTCTAAAAAGAAATAAAAGATAAATAATTTAGTAACCTTAAACTTTTCCGCGTTCTAATATTAAAAAAGAAAAATTGTTTTTATTTAATTACATATAAAATAATATCGTACTTTTATTAAATTAATATATGTAAAAAGAATATATGCATTGCGTTTTGAGATAATACTATCGATCATTCATTTATTAAAACATTAGTAAGGCATATTTTTATACGCACGTGCGTATTCTTTAGGAAGACTTCATTGGAGAATTACCGCAAACCGCACTGACAATCCTACACCAACACGCGGTGCAAGGTGATGTCACTGAATTACAGCAGTCCGTGATAAGGTGGGTGGCGAGTTCCAGACAATCCGCCGTCGATCCACGAATGCTTCATCGTCTTTTGCAGGTAATTTCAGCAACCGCATTATTACATTTTGTTGTCTTACACGCAACAATATTACTAATATATAATGTGTAACAAATAATAATTATAAGTTTAAATTGCATTTTAAATTTAGGAACTTGACAATCGATGGCATACTGAAACTCTGTCGCGCGACGCAGAACAATGTCTGGCGGATTCCTTCAATGATTTCTTGGAGGTGTCTTTAAAAAAGGTCAGACAACATCGAGTCCTCTATCCGCCTTTACATAGACCGACTATATCGAAGCTGGATTACTTGCTTAGGTAAATCAATGTCTTCATAAAAATAACGATAAATATATTATGTAATTGTGAAAATATTAAAAAATTAATTATGATAAAAAGTAGGTGAAAAATAATTTTTCAAGATTTGAGTGATGTAATTAATGCATAAAATGATATGAATAATTGTTATATAGATGCTTGGGACTTCTATCAAATACAAAGGCTTTTCGAACTTGTTGCCCCTTTAATAAGGAAATCCGAGGAGAGATCATCACCGCTCTTAGAAAGGGAACTCTTGAGTGGTAAATTAATTTCTTATAAAAATGTTAATTGAAACAACAGCGTTTATTAATTTTTTTAAAGTATCTTAAAACATAATTAGTAAAGAAAAGAGAGAGAATTTTTATTTGACTTAATTGGCTTTTCGCAGGTACGAAGATACCAGACAACAAACGATGTGTCACGATCAGGAACCTGATCAAGACATCGACCGAGTTTTGCAAGATTTCACGAACTTGGTAACCGCATTATTGGTCGATCTGGAACAGGGACTTTTATATTATAATTGTCTCTTTGAAAGGTAAGTTTCTCGAGAATTTGCATCAAGAGTCGATATAAAATTTAAACTAGAAAATAGTATACTTAACAACATCAGAAGACTATAGAAATCCAAAAAAGTATACTAAATTATTTAATATTTTTTTTATTATTCTTTAAATCCATTAATAATATGTTTAGTAATATTTTGTGAGAAATAACATTATTGCACAAATTTGAAGATTGCGAAGACTATGACAAATGTATTCTAATACATATAATTTATAAATATTTTTTGACAAGACAAATAATTTGTCTAACGATACATTAAACTTGTGTTTCAGCACAAATGGTGTGCCATATTTCTCTGCAGTTTATAAGCAATTGGAAAAGCTGGTAAGAATGCAAGTGACAAAAATGTTCCTTGTGAACGGACAATAAAAGACTTATATAAATAAGTTTTCACTTGTAATCTTGCAACGATGTCGCGTCAAAGACACACTGTCACATAACACATCATTATTTTTTATTCACTGTGTCGTCAAGCTGGATGTGCTATGTTTGGCTTTAAACGCTTTATTCGAGACGTCGATCGTGCTTACAAAAAAGATCCCATAATTTTTTTAAAGCTGTTATTTGAGAACAAAAACACCAAGTATATTTAAAAAATTGAAGATTTTAAACTATCATTTAATTCAACAGAATATTAAAATTACTTATAAATAAATCCGGTCGACGTCCTTGCATTGAAATGACAATACATATTACCGTTTATATATAGAGTGTCCCAAATATATATTTATACACTTTTATAAAGATATTTGAATAGAGGTCAAAGATTAACTGTGCGTTATGTTGTACAATTAATGATAATTTACAAATCAATAAAAACGAATCATAAAATAATTAAAATTGTAGTAATGTTGTACTGGACACGCTGTAAATAAACTAGTCGCAGTGACCTGAAGGCCAGGTTGAGAAAAAGCGACAACGAATTATAAGTGTCCATCAGGTCAGCGCGATTTTACTGTACACGAGATGTTTGTCCATAGCTGGCGGAACACGTGGCGAAACACATGGAGAACACTTCCGAGGTACTTTTTTCATCGCCACCACAAAATATTAAACTTTCTTTCTCTCTTTCTCTTTCTTTTTTTCTGTCTCTCTCTTCTCACCTTACTATTACTCTCTCTTCAACTCTTCGAATTTCCTGCAAACTATCGAAATTATCGTCGTACGTCCGTCGTATTTTTATCTGCATATTCATTGAAGAGTTGATTATTGATTGAAAAATTTATTTTTTGTGAAATAGTATAGCTATAATATATCCTATAGCTATACTATGGTATATACAAAATAAATAATGAAAGTAGTAGAAGTATGAGTATGCAGTTAAAAAAACAAATGTCGTCGAACTAATAAGTAATTGCTGAATACATTTTATTGTATGTATATTATTTATATATTAATTTCGAGATGATGAATCTATTTCGTTTGGTAAACCAAGCTCGCGACTTTATAGAACCTGAATTTTTATATACATAGTTTTTTGACACAAAAAGAGCACATTTTCTCAACTATATACACACATATATACAAAATAAATACCCACAAACTGCACAGGACGGGCAATAGTGTGCCAATTAAAATAACTCCATTTGACATTGCTATACGTTACGGATATTATCAAGAGATGCGTTTTGCGCCAATTATATGCAGCAATACATAAATATATTTTACAACGCTTTAATTGTCTCAGGAATTTGTTGCGCCAATTTCAGCGTCTTAATTATTACATCAAACATGCACGTTTCAGTGTCATCTAATCGTCAGCGATATGATTGCGCTTTTTTGCTCTTCCGTTATGCACAAGTCAACGTCGAATTTTCTTCGCCTTACAGTCAGATCAGACGGCGATGCACACTACTGCCTCGTGCAATTTACCGTTCGTTGGTCCTTTATTTCCCGCCGTTGGTGTACATTCCTCCTTTGCAATACAGTAATTTTTACGAGTAAAAATTATCGCATGTTGCATGCTTCTATCTGGACCACTAGTGAGATACAGCTGCATTTGACACATAACGATTGCATGCGCTCGCCAATTTAGCAAATGACGCACTTCTCATTTGCTTTTATGCATTTACTTCTAACGGCGGTATAAATGGTTTTCGCATTAGTTGCGAATTTGATAACGGTTATAGTTTCACAAAAATTGTCGTTCTTAAAATTTGTTCAAATTTCTTGTATATAGATTATATTATCGTTTGGAAAACTTACTGTGTCTAATCAAGACTATAAATTTAGTAACATAGTAAAATAATATGGTTGACAATCGATTATATGTTTTTATTATAATACTCTTTTATATGGTATTTATATTGCTAAGATATTTTCAAATCTAAATTGGTATTGGAAAATAATTCAATTTTTGTTGCCAAAAATTTTAAAGATAAAAAGATTTCCAACAGTATAAAGTACATTTTTCTTATTAAACTAACATTTTGTAAAGTGAATAAGAATATCAAAGATGCGTGATTTACATTTTTTTGCACTTCCAGGAATGCCTTCACTCATCCTCAATTTCAACGTTTTTCGCGAAAGTCTTGATTAAATTTATTCTCTAGACGCCATAAAACTCTGTTCCCTCGCAAAAGTTTCCTTCGCAAGGATTGAAGTTGAATTTGTTCCGCAGAAAAATTCAAGTTGAAAGCTTGATTAAGGCTCCATGCTTATCGATCCAATCACATCCACTCGTTCTATCGAGAATTAAATTCGATCGCATTGAATTAAATCAAAGTTAAACGCAGATTTTTGCTTTTAATAAAATTACACTTTTGTCTGCGCATTTGATTCACCAAATGTTACGCTAGTTATGAAACTGGAAACTATTGTGATAGTTCTCGCGGGTAAGTTGTACACTGTTACAACGCAGGAGAGAATACTTGAAACTTTCCGAGCATTTGGTGCGTATCTTGTTTTTTTCGACTAATGCTCTTCTCCAGACAGTTTGTCGTCGAGATACTCCAGAAGTTTTGTAATGTCGACCGTCTGTTGCGTGTACGAGCGCAATTCCCGTTTATCCCTGTTAACAACATCACCAGACGACATTCGGCGTCTCTCTCGAGACCTCTTTCTCGAGTAAAGTCGCAGAACGTCACACATCAGCGACCCGTATGCAACACGAGAATTTACCGCGACATACAAGATTGAACTTTAATGGCTTCACATACAAATTTCGTCAAGACCGCAAATCCTCTAGGATTTACGAAGCGGCATTTAAGCGATGCATACATGATCCAACAAATTGCTACACTGGATTATACATATACAGGGTAGCGCATGAAATTAGTTTCGGCAAATTTTGTAATTAATTGATATCAAGACATAATCTTTCATTAAACCATAAAACAATAGTTAGTACAAAGAAATATTAAAGTTTATCGCTATTTTTTCATATCTCTTTACATATCATATACATATAATTACGTATTGGATACAAATAAATATTAAAATAAAAATTATAACATACATATTTAGACTTAAAATAGAAGCTATTCTATAAATATTTATGTTTCTTAATATTTGAAGTTTAGACAAACTGTTGGATTATATATAAATTGTTATATATGATTGTGTACAGAGTATTTCAAAAAGGCATGTACACCTTTTTAACACAACTTTATTTATTTCCTCTTTTTTCGATGAGAACTTGATTTCAACTATAATAGTTATCTGAGTAGCTAATTTTGATGCGCAATTGTAATTTGGACATATTTTAATGCGATGTGTCAAAAATATTACCGTAAAATACAATAACGTTGCTTAAATATATATATATAAGAAGTAATACTTTCTCCGCTTGAGTGATTGACTGTATCATTAAAGAAATCGTGTGTAATTGAAACGCTCGCCTTCGCAGATGCATAACGAGCTTGGTGCAAGAGTCACTACTGCTTGTCTACAACTGCATCAAAATAGAGACGAAGAATATGTTCTGCCACCCGGTGCCGAGATAGGGACACCGATATTCGAGCTTTATCTGGCACTCCAAGATTTCGTAACGTAAATCTCATTAATGTTATATCAATTAACTTTTACATAAAATTATCTTTTAGAATAAATGTTTGACATATTATTTTAATATAATTTTATTGTAGCTTATAATGCTTTGCTTTTATAACATTAAAATACTTTTCAATACAACTATTTTAAATAATGTTTACATTACTTAGCATGAAGGACAATTTACCGCAATCGGACCATAAAACTTTGGCGATCTGCAAATATCACGAATGGTTCAGACCAGCTATCGACAAATGGCTGGATTTGGCGAAACTCAAGGCAATTCAAAGAGTACGAAGAGCCGCGGAACTCGATCGGATCTGCACTGGGGAGTATTTCGTTAAGCATTGTACATCGGCGATCGACGCCACCGCGTGCTTTTATCAGGTAATTTTGTCAAATTTCTTTATTTTTAAAATTAAATTGAATTATAAACAATAATGAAAAATAATAATAATTACTATTGTGTTATAAAATTGATTTTATAATATTATACATTTTCTATTAATATAATATATAGATTAAAGAATTCTGGAAGAAACTGGCGTGGCCGGATCAGGTTGGATCTTATAACTTTGTGTTAAAAGTCGTTGACGTAAGTAATCGCAATTGTTCTTTAATAGCTTTGACATTTAAATTACATCAATTATTTGGACAAAAGTATTGTGTACAAATTTTCAATAATTCTGCAATACTTAATATCGCTTATATGTAATTTATAAAATTTTACTATCAATTTAAAACTTGCCTTTTTTAATAGATACGGAAATGAATTATAATGATTTATAACATGTAATAAGATTATCTGCATCTTTGAATGTGTCTCATAGTGTGTAAACTCATAATTATGCCATAGGCGATATGCAGTTCCGCGGCTTACTATGCAGAGATAACGCATCAAAAGCTGGCGGATAGCGGATATTATGAAGAGCATACACCGTATAAGACCACAGATGAGGTAATCGCTCAGGTAGAGATTGCTTCGCTTAGTATAAACAGTAGTTCCCGCTTCGCGAAATAGTTTTGTCAAGCAACTCGTGCTGCAGATATTAGATGCAGTTACAACTTTGCACGACAAGCGAAGCATGATACGTTATACAGCATAAGTATACTTATTAGCGCTGGCTTATGTAAAAAGCATATCAAAATTTATATATTATTTATACGTATGTTCCGAAATAATCAGGGCTATAAATTTTTTCAATGTTTTTGCATCGTAGAATTAATAAATCTATAAATTCTAGAATTTTCTTGAGTTTATGTATTTTTTATTCTTCCGTCTTTAAAAGAGTTGTAAAATTAATAGCGATAGATATACATTTTTGAAAATACTGTGAACGTGAAATGTATGAACGGTTTGACAAGTTGTGAATTTGATGCTTAATTATTAACTGATAATTCACTCTGTTTTCAGATGTGCGTAGCTATCAACGGTCTCGAATATGTGAGAAGATGGCTGTTGACTTTGGGCGAAGAACTACGCGTGGAACAAATCTTGACGGCTTTGGAAAATCAAGCCGGTGAATCTGCTCGAATACAGTGGCGAAACGCTTTAATAACACCGTTGGAGCAAACTCCTGGGCAAATGTTGCTCTTCATAAATCAGATAGTCTCGCGAATCGGAACGAAGGTATGAGAAATTCGACATGGATGTAAATGAAGTAAAATAAAAATTACCTAAGCTTTAAATTGGATTTCTAAAGTGACGCAATTATAATTCTTTTTGTTGTATAATTTATAGCTTTGTTATATGTATATATTCTATACATAAATATTATATATATTTTTTGTTATCGCTATCTAAATCAATCAACTCGTTATTTTTTAAAAAGGTTACCAGGTCGGCGCAGTGTAATTTACTTTTTACGTTTAAATTATCGCTAGCGTTTATTAGTCTGCGAGTATAATTATTGTTGCTGATAAAATCGCTGTGGCCATCAATGATTGTGCTAGCAAACGTATACTGTAAAGTTACGCGATCATAATTCGTATTGTATTATACAACATGCGAGTGAGAATACATTTGTCATGGAAAATCAAAATAGTTGCTTGCAATTTTCCAAATAATTTTATTTATTTGATTTACAGATGAGACCACCTCTAAAGAAAGCGATGTTTCACTTGGCTTGGTCTCCTGACAGTTTACCGACCACAGAGGCCATAGCACCTCTTGTGGAATATTTAGATGTTCACTTGGTGGCACTTAATTCAGCTCTACTCGTCGCGAATTTCAATCGCATTCTCCAAGATGTTTGGGAGGTGATTCTTAGTGAATTGAGTAATCAAATGGATGGAAATGCCGAGGTAATTATATTTTTATAAACTAAATTATATTTATAAACTAAATTATAAACAATAAAATAATTTGCAGGATAAACCAGCAATGTTTTATGAAAGATTGCACGAAGCGCTTGATTTATTAGTGAGATTCTTTAACTCTGACGACAAAGGCTTGCCTCTGGAATTGTTACGTCGTCAAAGTTTCATGAACGCGGAAGAGCGTCTTCAGTATCATAAAATGGACACGACCTTCTTGATCGATCGATATTATCAGCAACGCCTTCTGGTAAAATATGCAATAATCATTATAAATAATTAATAAGTGTCCCAAAACTAAGTATATTTATTTTTAGGATCAATTAAACGTAGCTAGCTATGAATATGGAGTTTTGACGGTGCGGGCTTATCTGAATCACGATTCTCTTTGCGTCGAAGTGATAAATGCCAGAGACGTGATACCATTAGACCCGAATGGATTTAGCGATCCTTTCGTGATAATCGAATTGCTGCCACGACGCATGTTCGAGCATTGCGCCGAACAACAGACTAATGTCAAAAAGAAAACTCTAAATCCCATGTTTGATGAATGTTTTGAATTGTGAGTATATTATCTCACGTCATATATTTAATCTTTATTTTCCAAATAATATATTTAGAAGCTTGTTAATTGATTTGGCATTTATTTTATATTAATAAACATATAACATAGTTTAATATTTATTATATCCATTTTTTAAGACAGTATCTTGATATAAGTGGCATTTAAGTAATTTTAATACATGTGCATACACTTCATTTTAAGTTCGGTGAGCGTGGAGCAATGTCGTGATCTTAACGCAATGGTTCTCTTCACGGTGATGGATCACGATGTTCTCACGGCAAACGATTTCGCTGGGGAAGCTTTCCTAGGACTCAATACCATTCCTGGCGTCGTCGACACGAACACCAGTATAGACAACTTCCACGGCCTCAAGCATCAAGAATTACCACTTATGCACCAGAAAAATCGAAGTGAGCGGCGAATTAATCGTTATAGAATTTCACGTAGGATTTACGAATGGCAAAATTGACAAAACTATGACTTACAAATCTCCCAGTTCATGGATATTCGGATGTCGATAAATTTTTACACATTTAAAAATCTGCAAATCTATAAATATTTAAAGATGTAGATTTTATGGCAACGCAAAACAGAATTTTACTTTATTTTTATATTAAAACAATGCTTTATTTCTCGTGCAGTTTAATTCTGTATTTTTCGTTTCTAGATCATCCGATCCTTCAGATACTGGAAACCCGAATCGGCGACAAAATGGCCCTCGACTTTGTGAAGAAGCAGAAACAACGATTCGCCACCACTTAAGCGCATTACGCGCTGAGAAAAGAAGAAAAGAAAATAACGGCGATGCATCGCAATCGCCATCAAGACATATACTAATCTTATGAGTCAATGGAAAAGGTCGAGGAAGAGAAGGAGAAGGAAAAAATCCATCCCTGCGGTATATCGTCGACTTTCACTGTCTCTCACGCACTTTACCTTTCTGCCTATCTTTCTACTAGCCTTCATCCCAAAGATCTGTCAGATCTATTTCAATGTAAATCGTGTTGAATATAATTGGTGTTGGTTATAAAAAGAAATAAAAAAAAAGAGAAAAAGAGAATAAAAGAGAATAAAAAGAAGAATGTAATGGAAGAAGAATTAAGAAAAATATATCAGAACTATTTTTGTGTCGAAGGAAAGATGTAGAGCAAGGCGATGCAGCACGCGCGGAAACAGTAAAACACGTCGGTGTGACGTAACTAAGGATAAATATTTAAAAGCTATCTCGTCGAGCTCGAAACAGCACCGAAGCGACCGTAAAGTTCTTTATTTTATACAAGGAGGATATTTATGTATGTCACTCTCGCAATTGCGAGCGTTTAGGAATTTTCCGAGAGAAAGCACAAATGCTGGATAGCCTGAAAGAACATAGCTTTTCTTTGCGGTTGCGCGACTTGACTTTCGTCTGTCGAGTATCAATTGCGAACAGAAATTGAAGTTTCCATGATAAAAATATAAATATATATTGTATGATGGCTTTCCTCGAATCGAATTATTTTCGCAAACAACCTCTATATAAAGAGAAAGTCATCAAAATTGCTCATGGAAATTTTTTTAATTACGCAGAATTGATTCGCGACAAATTTGAGAGGAAAATAAAAATCTTACTATTTTCTCAAATTAGAGCAGATATTTTTTATAAAAATCATAAAAATTTATTAAAATGCATAAATTGTTCTGTCTTCTGAACAATGTACAACGAATAATAACATTAATTACTAAGATATTGACCAATCAAATTATTGAACAGAAGTAAAATATATTCTCAATAATATACTCAACATTAAAAGAACATCGAGCTTTAATCTCTTTCTCTCTAAAGATATTGTCACGATAAAGGTTATTTTTAATGCAAGTTAAAATAAAATTGCTCTAAAAAATTCTCTAATTACGTGCTTTTCCTCTCCGAAAAGCAGCCGCGCCGCTTCGGCGTTGCTTCGACAACGGATCGAGCACCGGAAGGTTGATAATACAATATTTTTCTTACTCGTCATTGGCTAAAGCCTCTTTCTATCTTTTCATCACTTAATTCTACACTTTCTAAAGAACTGTCAACGTGACTCTTTTTGCTGGACGTATCACTTATGTGACAAAAGCAAAAATGCTTCTTTCAAATGCTGTACTTTGCAATCTTTTCGAAACAAAAAAATGTGGTTCGGCAAAAACAAATTTTATTCTCAAACTTACTGCGAGTGAAAATTGTAAGCAACTGTATTTCTCGTTCAGAAAGCGTTCTCTGTATCGTCTTCAACATAAGAATGTTTTTATTGACTTTATTTTGCTCATATGTAATGTCTGTACGACTTTTCTACGCGACGCTGACGAATTCTTCGTAACTAACATCAACATTTGGCTTTTAATAATTGGATAAAAAATAAGGAAGGTTAAAAACAGAAATTAATGTTAAATTAATGTTAAATTTGTATTGTGGTCCAAATTTCAATCGTATTAGATTGCCATGAAGCGACGAATTATGATCAAAATAACATACCCGTCTTGCCAAATATGCCAAGCAAGTTCAATGAAATTTATTTGTTTATAATAATTTATATAAACAATTTAGAATAAACAAGCAGATATAATGCATTATATCTAAGGGCGGTCGCGACTCTATTTCAATAAAATTGACAATGCAAACAAATCAGATTTGTAAAGAATTGAAGATAGAAGAAGGCATGGAAAGGCAAACGGGAAAGGATTCAATCGAACGCACACAAGTCAATTTTTTCTAATCTAACGCACGTATCACGCGCGCGCGAGCGCACATTGTTACGTATACAAAAGAAAAGAAAACGCCCTGCGTAACACACCTTTGTATTTCGCACGCCTTGTATAACAAATGCGAAGAGATAAAAGATAAAAGAAATGATTATGAAGAACAACCCTCGAAGATTCGTCTGTCCGATTTTCGATATATTTCGTGCATCGAATCCAATCGAACTCTACTATATTTGCTTTTTCAACCTTTTTCAACCACCAAAAAGTATGTACGATCTATCTTGTATCGTGAGACGAATAAATTAATATAAATGTACGTTTGATTGAATAATAATCTTTTCTGACTGACCACCTGGACAGCAAAATTTTATTATTTTTCTATTTAATGCAAATAATAATTATTAATATTTAATAGAAATTTGAGAAGCTAAGCATTAAGGAGTGTAAATATTTTTTACTCCTGTTAATATTTCAAAGCTGGATATTGAGAGATATAAATTTCAATAGTATTGATTTGATTTCTTAATATTTACTGGCTTGTATGGATAAAAAGATCTTTTTTTTAGAATTTAGAAAAATAATTTAGTGCACATTTAATAAACAATTGAATTATTTATTTTTTGTAATTAAAAATAATAAGGATATAAATTAAACGTATAAAATAAATAAAATGTGCTGTCAAAAAATTAGCCAGTTTCTTGATTAAGTGAATCATCCAGCGGACTGTCAATCTTGGTTGATTGAATCATGACTGGATTCTCTTCCGTTCGTATTATGGGTTCACCATCGAGCTTTTCCAAACATGGCAAACGTCGCGCAACTTCAGTTCTCCATTGCTCTACCTGAAAAGTTTCTATATAAATATTTTGTTTTTTTTTTTATATTGTATATTATGTTAAAAAATTTATTACTAACAAAATAAAACTTTTATGTTTTGTAATACTTATTAGAAAACATATTAGTAAATGATACCTCGAGACTTTCATATAACGGATTGCCGACAAAAACTAGATCCTGAAGATTTGATAGTTCTTGTAGTCTTGCAAATTCATTCCACTCTTTCACTAAGTTGTTAGACATGTAAAGTACACGAAGATTCCTCATCACTTGAATGCCTTTTATCTTCTCAATAAGATTATAAGAAAGCCAAAGCTCTTCGAGAGTGTCACCTAAAGGTTCGAGACCGGCGAAACCTTTGATTAAATTTCGACCCAATGACAAAATCTTTAAATTTTTCAGAGTCCCAATGCCTACAAAGAAAAAGCACAATATATTTAGACTAATTGTAAGATTTAAATTCTATTTATACAAAAAACAATATTCTTATGTGTTCTAATTATTATCGGAATTAAAATTTTATTACAAATTAATATAATATTAAAATTTGTGTAATTCATATTATAACAATTAATAAAATTAATAAAAAAGTATAAAATAAGTAAACAACATTACAAGAAAATTTAAGTTAGGGTATTGCAAGCGATATTGGAGAAGCGTCTGTCGACTGTCAAGATTAAACGATCAAGTTATCGTCTCCGGAAATCACATGACACACTGTAATGAACAGTGACATAATCACAGTGAATAAATCGGTGACAACAATTAAAGACATTAATGCGCATCCTCGCACAATTTGTTCGCAATGACGTGAAAGTTATAATCATATTTACATTATAATTGCATTGCATGTTATTGAGACAGTCACCCGCTTTAATATGCATTATGCATGCACCAATTGACATAAGTCCGAATATGCATCAATTCTGATGCGGTGTTTAAAATGTGTATCGTAATTTACATAAATCGATCGTTTCATGAATAGCCGCTGATGAATCGATATGAGACATAGTAAGAGCAGTAAGAAGGATTTTTTGCTTTTACAAATGTATATGTAATACATAAATTTAAAGAAGAGATATGCATTGCTTTTTAGACAGGCATTTTTAATTTGACATAAAAAAAGATATAATTTACTTAGTTAATATTAATTAATGAAAAAAAATGCGCACACATCTTAGTAATATTTATAAAATATGCATTTAATAGAACTAATTTATTGAGTTGGTAATTTTATGGCTAAATAATTCTTTATATATACATAATATAGTTTGTTTTTTAGCATTTTTACTGTTCTAATTTACGATTAATGTCATTAATTATATTATTATTTACTAGAAATGATATTAATAAATATATTAATATATTTTACCTGCAACTTTTTCAATCATGTTTGTTGATAGAAAAAGTTTTTCACAATTGGCCAAAGTTGCTAATGCATTATCCATCTTTTCTATTGGCGGCCACTGAAAGCTTAAAATTATTTCTGTCGCTGTAGCTGCCGTTTGTTCATTTTCTTCCTCCCAACGCCGTATAGCTTCTTTACATGTGGTTGGTTTTCCAACTGCCATGAATGGATTGCAATAATATATCTTTCCGAGATATCGACAAAGGCTTCTAAAAATATCTAAAATATTTTCACACATTACAAACACGTAAAATATAACAAAATAAATGTTTAACTATCATTTTTCTTTTTAATATATAGAAATTTTAATATATAGAAAATATATTAGAAGATCGTGATGTACTCAATATATAAATGCAAGAGCATAATTAATTAATAATATGTTAACAAAGTACTTTATTAATTAAATATGATTGATTAATGTAATATTGTATTAATATACAATATATGCTAATAATAATTAACGCAGTTAACAAATGCCAAAAATAAATCATACTGTGCAATTTCATATATTATGTGTTAATCTATAAATTATTGTATCTTGCATATAACGTATATGTAACTACCTTGTATACACAGCTATAAACAATAACGTTACAAATATAACGTTAGAAATATCCAATTTTGCATCTTTCTTCATTAATATACGAAACTGGAGCGTTATATTTTCTTAATGAAAACTTGAACTAATTTAATGCATTTTCCAGGTGCACTCTTTATCTCTCGTCAGTCCTTTAAGTACATTCTCCACAGTTCCTTGGCACTGTCAGATACAGGGTGCGTTTCAGCGTTACGAGGAACCGGCACTTGTTTTCCTCGGTCGCATGGCAATCTGCCACGGCCAAAGGCTGGCAATATCTGGTACCAAGCAAAATAATCAATGCGCAAAACGCATGCGTCTGGCGGGAATATTTATCAACCAAATGACGCGACGCTAATGATTTACGATAGATATTGGCTCGGAAAAAAAATAAGCAGGGTCCGAAAAAAAACGCGCACTAGACGTGCGATCAATAAGGGATGACGCGCGTTAATTCCTCTGCGTGGTTAAAGAAGCAACGTTAATAATAATAGCGGAAACAATAAAAGAAGCTCGTGCTAGCTTGTATATAACTAGATTTATAGATCACTTCATTTTTACTGCATAGTTAAATTTGTAGTATTTTCAGTACCGACGAATATAAAGTATTATTACAATTATTATTCTTAAATTCTTTGATAAATTTATTATCATTTTTTTTGCAGATAAAAAATCAAAGAAACTATTATTTGCTTCAATTTTTTAACATGTAATATTTAATAGCTTGATTAATGTAAACCTCAAATCTTGAAACTTTAAAAAAATATAAAATTCTGTTACTTTATTTGCATACGAAAAATTGTTTAAATATTTTTTTATTTTAAATTAACTCTAACTATAGAAGTCTATCATGTCTTAACATGTTTTATTTAGAGAAGTTATAGTGATAAATTTCGAATTAATCCAGGAATTTACTGGTACACAATACTGCTTTTAACTATACATCAACCATCAGTATAAATCAATAAATTTATAGATCCATAAATCTACGTACATTGACAAATGTGCGCATTGTTGAATATGGGCATGGCATGATTCATGCATCACATAAAAACTTTTACTGTTATACGTTAAAATAAACGGAATGTCAAAACTAACAGATCTTCTACATCATGATATCGGATCGTTGCAGCAGAAATTTTTCTCAGCATTTTATTAATAAAGGGCTGGCAGTATTGTCACGTCACGTATTACAGCGAGCAGACACAATGACACTTTAATGCTAAATTACATTCACAACTTTCGGGAAAAAATGCTAATGGCACGAATGAACATGGAAGTTCACCGGCGGCGTAACTTTAATTGCGAGAGCTTCAATCGAATTGGACAAAACAACCCGTGAACTTATCGCTTCTTACATTGTTATTTTAATTTGTTACTTTTTAATGAGCTCTAAAATGAGAGCTGAACAATTTGTATATTCTTCGAAAGGAAAGTTACGTCACCAAGTTACGCGTTCTCGCAGGTAACATGATAAATTAACAACAAATAAATATATCGATAATATGATATACGTATAATAATAGATTATACAGTGCGATATACTCATGGGGCTTACACCAAGTTAGCTTAAATTACAAAAATATTCAAAGGCACTTGATAAGAATCTTCGGCTTCTCGTTGAGAGACATTTCGGGATAAACTCCTTAAACACAAAATTCACACAACGCGTTTTTGTCGCATCTCGCACACTTAACACTAACGATCGATTAATTGCATGACGATAATGATGATGATAACGAAGAATGCCGGAGGAAAATTCTTAATTTTTATTTGAATCATTAAGAGTCAAAACACTTTTCAAAACGTTTATGTAACGAGAAAAAGGAAGTCTGTAATTTGCTACTGTAATCCGAAACGTTAAGTTTTCTTACATATAGCCGAAGGACGATGAAATATTCACACAAGAAGAGCAAGGTTGCACGTCAAATTGGCGCATTGTTCCCGTCATATGGGTATACAACTTTATGCATTCTGATTTTATGCTACATTCGTATAATTCGGATACACAGGCATAGAGTCGCAGAAAATAGACAGTTTTTATAGACACTCTCCTTAAAGATTCGAAAAGGATATCTCTCTGCAGAAGACTATAGTTTTTAGATACACAGTACGCGCTCTCTCGCATCGCGCGCGAGAAAACGCGCGACGCGAAAGATTTTATTTCCGTCGCGACAAAATGTTGTACACAAAATGCCGCATTAGTAAATTACATGTTATTTGGTTTCTTATAATATTTGGTATAAAATATATAATAGATATAAAAAATGTAATTAATAAAATATTTAATTTGGAAATTTATAGAATTAGATCACATATCATATTAGATAACTGTCGAATAAGAATGATTTAATACACAGTTGTATAATACAATTTTTTTCATGTTTGGGATCGAAATATAAACGTACTCAATGCAATTATCTTTTTTACGATAAAAATGATAAAAATCTTATACTCGATATGTGGATTTAATAGCATAAAGCTCATATCAAATTATGTATTGGAGATTGTAGATCGCGAATTGGAGATTGGAATTCGATTAATCAAGACTGATCAAGACAAAGTGGACCAAGATTGAGGTAACCTTATTGATCGCATTCTAATCTCCAATTCTGCAATCCTCAATCTCCAATATGTAGTCTGTCATGAGATTAAAAACGTACCGTATAATGTACTGATAATGTTTCATTATATATATTTCACCTAATTATAATAAATATATTCACGATTTTTATGTACAAAACTTAATGTCGAATAACATTAGCATATTGCATAAAGTTAGCCGTAATACAATAACAAACTGTAGGAAGTCCATTTGAACAAGAGAAATTAATAACGCATTCGCGATAAAGGACAATTTAATGATGCAAGAATAGCAGCGGTATTTTGTTTGCAACAACATAATGCCGCCACGTGGTAGAATCGACACTCGTCAACGGGAGATTAAGAATACACATGTGTGTACATTTGTATAGAACATGCTTGCACAAGTATACGCTTATATGTAAGTTTCGTATATATATGTACATACTATTTTTATGTACATGTACATAAAAAGATTAAGTAATTGGTCTTATTATACAATAAGGTCGTAAACTTAACGGCGACAGGTTCACGCCATGGTCCAGTTTAAATCTTTCTTATCGTCACGATTGATTTGAACTTTTGATTGCATTGTTAATCTTTGATTGTTGCCAGTTTTTATATTCTGTTGATGTAACATGTAAGCGTTTGTTTCGCTGGAGCTCGCTCATTATAAGTATGGAACTAGAAAATTGTACGATAATTACTATCGATCATAAAATGTCAGCAACCAATAATATCTAGAAAAAAGTGGCATATAAATTATCAAAGTGTCGCGAATAATTTGATAATACTGCTTAATTTTTTAACACAAAAAAGAATTAAACGGTTTTGTAGGAAGACAAAGTTTATGTCAAGGAAGTTGCTGAAAAACGATACCTTCTTGCATCTGAAACGGAAAGGGTTAATCATTCACATTTCTCACTATGTAATTCTAGTTGAACGGGCGCGAAATCCAGCGACATTTTCTCCGCTTTCAGACCTCTCCTTAAACGCCATTCGCGTTAATTTGCACTAATTGGCACTTTATTCACCCCATACTAATTGTATCCATTTTGGTCCTCGGACCATTCGTACTTCCTACAGGATAACGAAATACTCTCATAAATTCTATTGATTGCGAAGACTTGACGTTCGACTCTAAGCTTTAAACTACGTATTGTTTCAGATACGCATCCGTTTCATCCACTCAAACTACATTCTCATAATTTTTACTTTGTTTTCTCCAAACGCACAAAAATTTCTCGACGAGCGCAAATTATATAATAATAGAATTCCGTTCGAGAAAGAAGCTTTTTCCAAGTCACATCATACTTACGTACTAATAAAACAGAAGTCGGATAGCCTGACTCCAATTTCTTATCGCTGTTGCTTAAAGTACGTGAAGATTCTCGCAATTCTTAAACTTGCTATCCTCCTTGCCGAAGAGCCAAGTGAGCATTTGTCTAGCTTTCATGCTTGCGCGCACAACGCCTCTAGACTTGTACCAATGACCGCTCCCTTCGCTACCGCTGTTTCGGTTCTCTTGGTTACCCTGGACCACTTTCAAACGGATTTGATTTAGTATGCCGACTAGAAGCTCGTCGACATTGTGATTGATGCCCACCGACACTTCGACGAATTTCGCACGATAGGTGCAGGCCAAGCACTTTCCGTCTACAATGTACAATCCGGAAATTTATGATGGCAAATAATTGTATTTATAATAAGTATTTAAAATATTAAAAGTAATATCACAACATAGAAAATTGAAAATTTTTTCTCGTATTTTATAAGATAAGGTTTATATTTCTAAATCCAAAATTTATCATTTTTAATGATAACATATAAAATATTTGGTTGTATAACCCCAAATTATATTTTTATGCTATCAAAAAAATTAATTATTCCGAACAAGTGTGAATGTCGTAGAAATGGCAATTTTATTTTTATCCTAGAATTTGATATACCACAAAGTGTTACCGCTACAAAACTGCCTAACCGTGAAAAAACGTATATGTGAAAAAAGAGAAAGATATTCCGCCACTTACCCTGGGGCGAAACCACTCTGGAACGAACCAAATCGACCTTGTTCCCGACCAGAATAGCCGGTCTACCACGAAGAAGGTCTTGATCGTGAAGTCGAGCGAGATATTCCTCGGCCCTTTGAAAGGAAGCCTTGTCGATCACTGAATACATTACGACGAAGGCATCCGGTAACGGCATTTTTTCCAATTCGGTCTGTACACGAATCAAATTTATAAAGGTAAAAGAAAATTCTAAACTTTGTCTGTCAATCTCAGAACGTAGAATATATAATAGAATCTCGTTAAAAAATTGTAGTTAAATTAATAATTAAAATACATAATGCATAACAAATTTTCTGTCTTTTTCATAATTAGTTTGCTTTATTTCTGTCATTGTTTCTTGTTAATTTCATATAGTTTAATTGTGTCATTTTTATTATTTTATTGTGTTTTCCAATATATTCAGTTAATGCAAAAATTTTATGTTTATATTCACTAAATAGCAGTGTAGATAATAATTTTTACTAGCTCTATGTCATAAAATTTATGACAAAATATACACAATCAACAAATCTATTATAAAGAGAGAGACGATTCTTTACCTTTGGATTGGCGATGTTTAAAAACTTAAGCTCGCTTTCTTCCCCATTCAGCATCACGAAAACAGATTGCTCACTCGGCACATCTGTAATAAGAATAAAAAATGATATATCGAACAGTTTTCACAGAAAGCATATTTTTTTGGCGGATATTTTCAATATTGCAATAAAAAATGTTTTCTTAAAACCAAAATAAATTTTTTATACTTTCTTCACAATAAAAAAGATAGTTTGTGAGAAATATTACATTTTATTACCTAATTAATAATTTTATTACCTAATTAATAATTTAATAATAAATATCTATTACATGTGTCTCTTTTTAAATAGATAATTAAATAAATTTTTATTTTATTAAAAGCTTGTGTGTCATTTACTGTATTAATGTATTTGTTTTTTATTATTTACAATGCAATGCATACTTTTTGCATACTTTAGTTGCTACCCTTTTCGCACCATGCGCTGCTATTACTTTCAGGTAAAAAAAGATGAGCAAAAAGTCGGTAGAGCACCACAACTTGCCGAGTCATTTATCTCTTTCTCGCTGGCACCAAAATAAATGCGATGGTGAAAAAATAATCAAAAAAACCACAAATAAACCTATTTCAAGAGAAACTACCAGAGCAAAAAAACATTCTCGCAAACACGTGCGAGAGAGAGCCGATGATCATTTGCCTCTAAATGTGTCTGCGGATTGCTTGTCAAGAGCATCGACGAATTGATTTTAGCTTGCTAACGAAACATCGTCGATGACGTCAGAGAGTCGTTTGGATGTCGTTGTCCTAACTAATTCTTTTCGGCTGGACGGTTCTACAGATGATATCCAGTAACTGCCAAAAGGTGTAATAAATAACGAACGTTTCTGTCAAACATGGGCGCCAGAAACATAAAGCAACAGACAGCAAGTATTGTAAACTTCGAAACACACACATCGAGACTAGAATTTTTTTCCAGAATTAGCAGTGTTGGTCTTAAAAAATAAACAGTTAAATAATTACGGTACAGAAATAGTATAATTAATAAAAAAAATTTTTTTTTTAATTTTAAATCTTTAATTTTAATGTTTATTTATGTTTTCACAAACACAAAATACGTTATATTATTTGCTTTTCTGTAGCGCAATCATCCTGGTTCGTTTTCCTTCCAATTTCAAATATCAGTTATGCAACATATGTACATATAAATGATATACCTATATATTAATATAGAGAAAACATATAAATGTTATATTTGCTCGGCAATAAGAAAACTTTAAATAATTATTTAGTTTTCAGACAACTCGGAATGTTAATAAAAATTTTAATTAAATCTCAGTAAAAAAATTAATAAATTATTGTACAGTTTATATCAATTATTATTAGCATGACAGCTTTATCTTTTGCAGCAGTTTCCAACGAAGCATTACAAGCTTCAATATATATTTTACTTTACTATTTCATATTTAGATATAAAATACTACGTGTTATTTTTATAAAAGTATGCCATAACAATAATTAATAAATTACTTATATGTTAGCATTCTCTTTAGAATAAATCTCGCTAGCATAAATAAATAAAATATACTCATAATCAATAAATATTGTACAAAAACCAGAAAGAAAAGCACGATTAATAGTAAAAAAACTTTTTCAAATAATATTCAGAATTTTTTCCAAATAATCGTCCGCGCTATTCAGAGATACAAATGTTCATACTTTTCCAATACTGTTGCAGCTTACAAATTCCAAGTTATTACATCGTAGTTTTATTCCAAACTGAAATATTCTTTTTGTAGTATTTTTCAATCAATTTGGAGACTCGCAAAATATTCCTCGAAATGTCGACATAAATTCGCAATGTGAAATCCCGTACGCTCAGTTGCCAGAAACTAGAGGTTAACGGTCAGACACGATTGGGTTGACAAATATGTACTTACCTAGAATTAGAAAAAAACATAAGAAAAAAAAAGAAACAGAAGCTGGAATGACAAATCTCTCAATCGTTTGAATATAAAGCATACTGAAAATCGCTGAATGAGAAAGATGGAATCCGCAACACATCAAACATCTAGCTTGTCAAACTGCAAAAAGCTCCGAGAAGATAGAAGGTATTTTTATAAAATTAAAATCATGAAATAAAATTCTTATATTGTTCACAAATTCGTTCGCAAATTCAACAGCGCGCAATATAAAAAGATCAAAGCAAATAATAATGCAAGATTGGGACGATTTCTGCGAAATATATCATAGCAGTGAACAGTGAGCAGTCATATACATGTGTATCAATTTGTTTTAATAAATGTAATACTTTTTCCGAGATACACGATGTCTCAAGTTAAAAGCTGAGTCGGTTTCGAATGAAAACGAAGAAACGTATTTTTCACGAGATAATTAGTTCAATAAAATCATGCATAAAACGGGATATAATGGGATTAACGCTCAGAACAAGTCCGATTGACGGCGCGTGACGGGAGTATCATGAAAATAAGTGGAGACTGACTGACATTTTGAGGTTGCAAGATCGCACTGCAGTGCGAATAAATATCGCGGAAATCGGTGAAATAATTTTCATGCGCAAGCGCACCGCAATTTTCATTTCGCGGGGACAAATTATTGATTTTTAACATGCCACAAAAAGATTTTCACTTTTTTAATTATTGTGACTACGTGAAATGCTCACTCAATCAGTGCGATATTTCAGCGTCGAATCCGCAATTTTCACAGACAATAGCTTGATACTGTGTTGAGTTTGGTCGTATTTCATTCACATCAAATTTTTAATAACACTAACGCGTTCAATCGGGAAAGTAATCAAGCTTAATCTATAACAAATTTTAACGTTTTTGAAGCTATTAATTCTAACAGCTATCAATTTTGACAATTTTGACAAATTTAATCCAAAAGTATTACTCTAAAATATAATTATACAATTATCGATTTACCATATTCATTTACCACAAAAGTAGCTTTTAATTAATCTCCAATTACTTTCGATTATTTTGTTCAATAACTTTTCAAATGATTAAAATTCCGAAATGTCAACGTATCGCACGTGTTGCTAATTTATTAAATTTTGCTTCTAATGAAATATAATTTATCTAATGTAATTATTAATAAATTATAACTATTATAGATTTATTGTAAATAATTAATTTATGTTTAAACATAGAAATGTTACGTATTAATACATGTAATATATAATACATGTAACGGTATACAGAGAATAGTAAAGCTGTCTATTACGTCCATAACATTGATCATATTTTACCGTATTTATCAATATTGTAGTATTTGCAATTTCTGCCATAATTCTCGAGAGAGAAAGCATTACTTTTTTCAAAAAAATAGAAAATGCGCTGAAAACAGAAAGAGAAGAGAGGACAGAGAGAAAGAGAAAGAATGAGAGACGAAAGAAGAGAGGAAAGATTCAACGAAGAACGAGAAGGAGAACAGACGATGAACAGACGCGAACCCTCTATGATGTACGCTTATAGCATGGAGCGGGCGCAAAATTAACCGCGGCTATTTCCGAGCGGCTTGTTCCTGCACTTTTCTTTTTTACATCTTCGTGGAAATCGCGCTTGCTTTTCGAGGCGAACGTACTCAATCGACTCACACGCGCGAGCTCGTTGCTCCCTTTTCCCGTGCAAAGTCACGTAGCACATCGCAATATAATAGTCCGAAATACAAGTTTGACTGAATAAAATCTTTTGTGTAGACCGAAATATGTATCTAAATGATATAGTGGTACCATGAAGTTGCGAACAAAGTCAACATAAATTTTAGAGACCTGAAAACTTGACAATTTTATATAAAAAAATACGTCAGAATATTTCAAGTGTAATTTGCACAAACTTGCTTCTAATGCCATACATTAAATAATCTAATTACACAATTTATATATTTTAATTTTAAAAATAATTAAAAAACAGAGAATTACTTGCATAACGTACGATATTATTGTTTTACAACGCTAAAAAATATATATTTTAAATTACTGAAACATAATATTGTGCGCGCTATTTAGCCTTAAAAGTATCAAATACAAAAAGAAAATACAACTTATTAAAATCAAATTTAAAATTTACGTTTTATTATATTTAATTCAATAATTATTGCGTTAATAATTTTATTTATTTATTATTAATTACATTTAATTATTGGCAAATATTAGCAATAAAAGAAATTAATTAATTATTAAATTTATGATTTATGATTTATGATTTTAAAAGAACTTGAAACATTTCTTTATAATAATCAATTTTTTAATATTAACTAATTAATATATTAGATCATTTCTTTGTTTAAAAGAAATAAGAGTTTAATACATCGCACTACAAAAATGTACATTCTGAAGTTCTAGGTTTATCAAATGATTTTAAGGCATAAAAATGAATAAAATACATTTTAACGTTAATGTACATTTTATTCATTCAGCAGACCTAGAACTTTACTGTGATACATTGCAATCTTATATTTATATTAGCATCAATACTTTCGTACCACTTTTCACACAATTGTTTTAGATCACATAATTAATTACAGTAGAAAAAAATCATATTTAGTTCAATTAGATTTTCGGATCATGACGTATATTTGTTCTCCCTTTCTCTTTCTCTCTCTCTCTCTCTCTCTCTCTCTCTCTCTTTCTCTCTCTCTCTTTCTCTCGCGATGAGTAGTCTGTTGGCCTCGATCCCGATTTGCAGCAAAATTATTGCGTGAAACTTGACATCAGCCTAAATTCTTTTTATTTGCGGTCGGTGAAATCTCGATTCAATTTCGATTGCGGCTAATCTGAATTTATATGAAATGTGACAATATAGAACATGACTGAAATAAAGTTACGTATACTGCACAGAAATTTTAAACCAGACTGTAAACGGTCTGAATATTTTTACCTCTATTTTTGTACTATTGTTTGTCGTTTTAATCACACCACTCGTTTCTACCGTTTCATTTTAAAGAATGGGTTTACCGTATCCAAGTTTTGATAAAAATGTCAGGTGTATAATATAAATGTCAGATATATTATATGGTTGAAATATACTTAATTGTACAAGATTATAAATTACTTCAGGGATAATTTAAATATTCAACAAGTTTTTCGTAGGTATTATAAAATTAAACATCTTTTACACGTTAGATTCTTATTTTTCTATTACGTAAACATATTTACTACTTCCATAAAATTTCCTCTCTTATTTTTTCTAAAGCAAAAAAGTAATCTTATGTTTGTCGTACATTTCAAATGTATTTAAAAAAATAAATTTTGATTTTAGATAGATTGCAAATGTAATTTGTTTTGTTAATTTTTATATCTCGATTATATATAAATGAAAATTTATAGAATGTCAGAAACAATTGTTTACAGTTTGTCAAACATACAAATTAAAAATTTATAAAAAATGCATATGTTTTTGGGGGCTACAATTATTTGATAAAAATTAAAGTATTTATTGTTTAGAATATTTTTGACACGCTTGCGCTTTCACAGCATTTACGCTTTATTTTACAGAAATTTATAAATTATTCGTTTGCGTAAGCTCTTTTTAGTAAGGTTTTAACGTTGATTTTCAATTAAAATCTTTCCTTCGTGTCCTCTTTATTGATGTTAGTGAAATTAGTTTTATCAAAGATACGATAATCTTTTTCAATTTTACTCATATCTTAAATGCGATTGTGGTAACTATTAATTATTCCACGTAATCCCCATCAGGTTTGATTGACTTTTTTACCATTAATAAATGTTCCGTATTCTCCTTGAAGCTTTCTGCGCAATTAATCGTGAATCTGTTTTCCACTCCATTTTGCTTCTACTGTCTTTTGCAAACCATCTCTTTTTTATTCCCAATTGTGTGTTTGAAACACACGTGACATCGAAAAGCTTTCGTAAGTATTATAAAACTCAACAAGTAGGTCACTAAATATGTATCTTTTTCTAAAACTTATATAATAACAGTTACAATACATTTGCAATTCACAAATTGCATGTTTGATAATGTATCAATAAGTTTACCATAATTAATTAATGATCAATTAACATCAAATTCTACAATCTATAATTCATGTAGCAGTCTCAATACTTAAAATAATCAAATCAAATTAAGACGTAATTAAGGATATATAATTAATATAGTTTGTTTAATTAGGTTATTAGTTACCGCACAATTATATATATCATTATACGTAATAGAAATTATAATAATATATGTATCTAATTACAAGAATGAAGCAATGTGATAAACGGTAATGTATCTTAGCTTGTCACAAGGTTCGTGAGATTAGCTATACAGGATGTTATCATATAACTATCTGTGTAGCTGAGGTGTTCATTGAGCTATTACGATGCCATTACGCAGCTGCGCTATAATATGAACATAATCCGTATATATGCGTGGTTTGTCGCTTTGAATACAATTATAATCTCGGTGATTAAAATGTACTCACGGAGTCGCTTTGAGATGCAGCATAAGCTTCAAATGTACGTCACGGAAAATATGCTCTATTATTATTAAATTTTATTATTGTTAGATAATTTATATTGCAATATCGATAAAAATATTATTAAACGACCGATGGGTTAGGGTTGTTAAGTAAAAATAGGTTTCAACATGAAAGTGATAAGGGAATTTCAATAAATACGTACTATCACGTAGAAATAATTGAGCGTCGTGATTAAATTATTAATTGAATTACGGGAGCGCCATGGTAATAAAGATAATCAACTAAAGAATGCTAATGGAATGGGGTTCCGATATACACAGTTATAATTAATAGCTAGTAGATCAATCGTTGATTTTCCTCAAATAATATATAATATTTTAATTAAAAACGATTTCTTTCCTTTATTCATTAATATATAATTTCAATATAATTTAATATTTTCTTATAGCAATTAAAAAGCTGTAAAAAATAATAAAGAACCGCTGTTATGCACTTCTTAATATTTTTAATTAAAATTTTATGAAAAATAAGTATTATCAACAATCAATTTCCTCAATAATAAATAAGGTAATTTCTTCTATTTTTATTTTTTAAATAATAATCGATGCAAAATTAATTATAAGTTTGTGGAGAATATTCTTTGCACTTCATTTGTTCCCGGAATTTTCCTTGTGTATTTAAGTGTTTTCAACCGATATTGATCACAAGGAAATGAAAGCAAAGTTTGCAACGGTGTCTACGAAAAGATCAGAGAACAAGAAGAATGTAAAATAAACAGATGTGTGAGAGGAAGAACACATGAATCACTGCATCGCGTAAGCGCTAGGATCACACGAGGTAACGGCCAAAGTCGTTAATATTTTCGAAAGCTGAGACACACACTAGAGCAGGATCAACATCTATTCCTCTGTGACCTCTTGGCATTTGGCACAGGTTGCTGTGTTTTATTCCCAATCTTACTTTTCAGAGCAAGATAAAATGCCTTCATGCTTGCATTTTACGTGTACCAATTTGCGAATGCGTAAAATTCTGCGCGTTTTGATTAATGCCAAAAATTGCATCTCTTCTTTAATAATAAATTGGAAGCTCTATTATAGCCGTAAAAAAAATAGAGCTGCGAGGTTATCCATGTTTTACTTCCGAGTTTTATATATTTGGCAGCAGCATACAAATAGCTTCGCGCACGAAGTGTGATTATTACGAGAGTTACGCCATTGAGACTCTCGATACCGTTTCGAAAGCATTATTTCCGTTTTGACGCGAATATTGCTCACCGGCGCATACTGATGGACATAAATAGAAAATCCTGTTATATTGGAATATAAAAAAAAATACATATATGAGGAAAATAGAAGAGGGCGCGGATTTTTTTCTCTGAGCGAGCGTGCCCCATTGTTTGATAGCTCGTACGAATATCGATCGTAATAGCGCCGGATGACGTCGCCAAACGTGGATTGAATGTGTCCAACTGGAACAAAGCCTCACTCGTCTCGCTTATCATACTTTAGCTCCAATGAAAGAGTTGTGAGAAAGTTTTTCAACGAGAAGAAGAATCTGCGATGGGGGGAAAAACAGGCGAGAAAATTGCCTGATTAATTACTAATAATTAATGACTGGTAAATATTAAACCAAATTTCATGAAAAAGCGATCCTTTCGTATGAAAAGGATAAAAATAGAAGTCGATTTTTTATAACTCGATTTGTTGAGTAAACTATGGAAGAATAAATGTATCCAATTTATAGATAACAGAAAGTATTAGTTATTATTTTAAACAAATAATGATAAATTTAATTTTTAAAATCGACTTTAACTCTATATTTTATATATCTCTTTGCTGTAAAGGTGAACTGCGATACAAAGTAAATTCTTTTTATGAAATTTTGCTATAAAATAATATTATGTGAGAAATTAAAATTAAATAATCCAATTTTTTCAAAATAGAACTAACTTAAATAAATTTATTTTTCAATAAAAAACAATCATTTATAATAAAAATAGATAAACGTTCGTAGTGTGCGGCTTTCAGCTAAGTTAATAAAAAAATATAGAAATAGAACAATTAAGATCAATGGGATCGAACGGTGCAAAAGCTATCTCTGTCTGTTTTAACAGGTGGATACTGCAAGGATGGTTGACAGGGCGGCGACGATTATTCACATCATCGTCGAGACGGTGTAGGTCCTCGACCCAAATACCTACGCAAATTCTGTATTACGCGAGACATCGCCAATGCTTTAATAATCAATACTGAGTGGTAGAAAAATTTAATACATTACATATTCATGTCCAATTTCAATTTGTTTTAAATACCGCAGAGTTTAATTTTTAAGTAAACAACTCGAAATATATTCTATTTGATGACAAAATGATGAAAAAACAAATATGTACTTTTTATGCATATGTTAGCACTTTCCTTTTCATTTTATACATCATATATTGATATGCCATTTTTGTCTGTCTTATATTTAATCGCAAATATTATATTAATACTATTATATTATCAAATATACATATATATATATATATATATATATACAAATATTCTATGTCTGATCATACAATACTTTTTCTCCTTTGAATTCTCAACTGAATAATATTAATTTCGTGCAGAAAAATTTTGAAATGTAATAATAGCGCATATATACAGAGTGTTTTATAATGTCCGTGCCAACGCTCGTGTACGGATAGAGTGCGGTAAACTGAATAGAAAAGTCCTTTACCGTTTTGCAATTTTTGCAATAGTAATTGAGATATTAATTAAAAGGAATTGACGAATAATCGCGCGTTGCGCGTAGTTAGATCGTGGGCTGTACACTCTAAACGTGACAACAACGAGGATCGCATGGAAACGAAAAATAACACGTAGCAAGAGCAGGAGTGATATGCGTTGTTATTTTTCGTTACCATGCGATTCTCATTGCTGTCACGCCTAGAGCGTACAGCCTACGATCTAGCCGCGATCAACTTTTCTATTCAGTTTACCGCACTCTATTCGCACACGAGCGTTGGCACGGACATTATGAAACACCCTGTATGTATATGTGTGTGTGTATATGCGCTATTACTACATTTCTAAATTTTCCTGCACGAAATTAATATTATTCAGTTGAGAATTCAAAGGAGAAAAAGTATTGTATGATCAGACATAGAATATTCGTCTATTGATACTCTTATATTATGGAATCAATTGATCTTGTTCTATAGTATCGATTTAAAAGCGTCGTCCGCGACTTATTCAGTGAGAATAGCGTATATCCCAAAGCATTTAGGAAACCGGAAACTACGCTTTTCTCGGCGGAGCTTGGCGCCGTCTTTCAACGGAGCGCAATCGAAATATACACAGGAGATCGCCACGTAAACTCGCGCGATATAATCGAGGATCGTGCCGTGTGCAAATCGCTGAAAGCTACCATGGAGGTTATTTGCTACAGAATCGATCGAAAACTGTTCAATGATTTCCTCCCTGTGATCGTTTCCACACGGTCGCGTTTACACAACATCGTAATGAAACGTATTGTTGAGAGGGATTTAATCCCGTTGCTCTCGAACAGGATTACGTTTGGTGCTTCTCTTATTATAATACATTGCATCTTTACTAATCTAATAGGATTAGACGTAATCCTTCAGAAGCCTGATTATGATAGAAACTCTGTATTGACTATACATAAATTTCTAATTTCTTTTTATGTGTGGTTTTATAAAATAATTTTGAATTAACCTTTTATTTTAGCAAAAACATTTAATTAAACAGATATCAACTTTATTTTATAACTTTTAATATTAAATTTTTAATAATTTAGTAATTATTAAAACATTCCGTCATAAATCTAAATATTAAATAAAAATTAAAATTCTGTTACATCTATTTGTAATATTAATTCTAAAAATCGAACGTGTGATTGATGATTTCCATTGACCATTAGTACAACGTTAAAGTTTTTTATTTTGTTAAATCGGTAACGATGATATCAGTTTTATGAAAATAGCATAATAATAAGTGAAAATAAGAATCGTGTAGTTTCTTCTTTTTATCGTTAGTCTTAAAATCATATCTTCTTCATTGCCTTATCATGTTCCGAGTATGGCATAAAGTATGTTATGGAACTCACCTCTCTGTCTGTCGTAGGCATTTATGCACTCGCTGGTCATAAACTGACTGATAAGAGCGGTTTTCCCAACTCCTCTTGTGCCCAGCATAGCGACAGTGTGCGAGGCGACTTCCTTAGGCGGTGCTCGCCGTTCCTCAGTCTCTTTCTCGGCAGGCGCCAAGGAATTTGATCTCGATCTTCTTCTCCGGAAAGAATCTCCTCTGTTGACGACACCTGCCCGACATAAAACAATTGTCAAAATATTTTATTAAAATTCATATTTTGTAAAAAATTTAAAAATCTTTAGAAAATTTTTTATTTCCCATTTTGCAATCATTATTTTCACTATCATATCTCGTTTAATCACATATATTTATTTTTGTAAATAGATAAAATACATTGCGTATTCTAGACGTCGTTGCGCCCTTTCTAGGCGCACTGACCCCAGTTAATGACGCTAATACCATATTTTACGTGAGTACCGTTTTAATACGTGCTCAGGATTGGTAGAAGAATCTAGCGGAAATGGAACAGCTGGAATTCTCAGCAAAATTCCATCTCTTGACTAATAAAGCAATATATAAATTATGAAATATGGAATAGAATTGTAGCTTTTCAAAGAAATTATAATTATATGTTCTACATAATTCTATCTGTGAATTATTAAAAAATGTCTTACATTTCGTATAATCTTTTGCACACGAGAGACAAGAGCAACAAAATTTAACTTTTCTTTAATTATAATTTATAAAATGTGTTTAAAAAAATTAATTATTAAGGATAAATTCTATTTATTTTATTTTTAGTTTTCTTTATTAAAACTTATAAATATTTAAATTTACCTTGCAAATATTTAATTAACGTAATAAATAATTATATTAATTTTTTAAAATTTCTCAAACAGTTGTATTTATACTATCAACTAATTATATCAACTAATTATATCTTTAATAACAGTTATATGTAATCTAGAATATCACAAACTGAATAACAGATTTGCAGATTACCACAAATGTTAAATAGGAATTCCTAAAGAGATTTAGACATTTGCGTAGAGATGAATGCACACGATCGATATTAATGCTAAACAAACGTAATTCAAACTAGAAATTGGATTGGTAATATAGCGAACTTGTAAATAATCCTTAGATATCGCAAAAGTAAACTTTGGCCATTGGGCACGCCACTGGCTTTATGCTAATACATTCGCGTTGTATTAGTAATTGCACGTCAGGTCGAACTAGCTGTAAACTAACCGGTGTGAAAGTTGTGCACCTGTGTGCACACCAGTATTTTCCATGCATTAAACATAAAAGTGTGCATACAAGAAATTGATTATTCTATAAAATACTCAAATATTCAAATATGTTTGAAAAAGAGTTAGATTTAAATAATAAAAAAAAATAAAACATAGAAAAAATTAAAACAAATAAAAAGAACACTATGAAAAACTGTCATTATTATTTTAATATTATATTTTTAGTAAATGTTGATTTTTAAATTTTGCAAGTGTCTAATTTCTGAAAAAAAGAGATAAAGATCTGCAAATAGAGAAGTCTATGAATCTACATTCAAAAGATTCAAGCATTCAAGTTCGTAGACCTTAGAGATGATTCATGAATCCATTCTGGATCATCCGTGAGATGATTCATACATCAGTTTTGTATCATCTGTGTGAGGTGACTCAAATTTATTTTACATATCTCAGCTACGAAAATATACATTGATAACAATGAAAGTCTTATGTCGGAGCTTTAAACTACTATTTTCGTATTAAATTTAATGCAATTTATTTACTGTGGTTTATATTAAACTGTAAATTTAATTTAAATTAATTGATTTCTATATAATTTTAATTAAGTCAAAACAAATTACAAAAATCTTTTATTTTTCTTGCTAATTTCTCTGTACTGACGTTAATATTTTAAATGTTAAGGAAAATATAGGCTTGTTTTATGTAAAAATAGATTGCAATTTTTACATTATAATAAACTAACAGTCAAAAAGTATTATACTTTGTACATATAATATATTTTTCAATAATTTTACTTTCCAATTATAGGTGCTTTTCTCAAATCTAATAAATAAATATTAATTTTGCTTTTTTAATATTAAAATCCTTATTTTTATTCCTTAAAGAAATAAATCTCAATTGTCAAGTCGATTCTCATGACAAATTTTTGCTTGCCGAAAAGTTCGTAGGCACCCGTTATAGACACGTAGTGCACACGTGTAAAACTCGCGCTCGATAATGTACGCGTACATGTATGCTGATGTCAACGTATGGCTGTCAAGTGTTGAGAGAACAACGCACATCCTGTTCACAGCGACTCAGAATACCGATATCCCGTCCGTTCGTCTGTCCGTTCTCTTCCTTTGTTTCTGTACCTTTGTTGACGTGCGAAGTTTAGTCCAATGTATGCGCTGCTTGGCTCGCGTATTTGTACATACGGATGAATCAAAATGAGAGAATTGATCGTTCTAGAGAGAGAGAGAGAGAGAGAAAGAGAAAGAAAAGCAAAATTGGATACCGTCGGACTGCTTACTGCGACGATCTGATTTCCTTTTCGGTTTCGCCAAATCCGGAAACATTTTGTATCATACTCGAGCGTTAGTCAGACGAACGTTAAGATGAGACGGCAAGCTGCGATATCTGTCTTCCTGAGCGTCATGGACTATTTTTAAAACGGTAGCAGTGACACGATTCGGTGAAAGTCGAGAAATTACGTAGCATGGCGATTGGTATTAGTTAAAATTGAATAAATGTGGAATAAAAGAAATTATTGGATCAAAACTATGTACGGAAATTTATACGCAAAATACACGCAAAATTAGACGATTTAAAGTCATAATTACAAAGTAATGAAATAATAAATACGAGCAATAAAATACTTTGAAAAATATACTTCAAAATTTTCACCTTTAAAAAGTTATCTTAATCTCTATTTTTTATTGCAACGATAAAGTTGATTTAATGTCGTTTATTATTACTCAAAGAGATTAAAAAATTATGATTTATGACTTAATGTCGTTTATTGATTTATCATAACACGATTTTTCATGCAATTCGATCATTAAAGCACGTTGTTTTGTTACGAGTAGCTTTGATAAATCATGTATCATTATTTATACAACATATAATCCGATTGGAAATACGTGTCAATTGCAGTATGCCATTGATCGCTACAACATAATGCCGGCTGACAGTGGCAAGCTGCGGGTCGCAGCGGAACCACTATTCTCCACGTGCTTTTGATAAAAATATCACGCAACGCTCGACTGAGTTGCTGCGATGCATTCGCGTCCGAGCTTTTGCTGCTAAAGTAAGTTACTCTACAGCGAAAAATGTGTGGGGAAGCGTCCTCCTTTAGCCGTGAATATGGTCGTCGTAGTAACCGACGGTTTCCGACGAGTGAATAGCTGGCACGACAAACGCGGTGCACACACACAGGTGCACCGATTTGACCATCGAATAAGTGAGGTGGATTCTATTAATAAAAGTTTAAACGTTCGACATACGATCAACGACGCCTGCCAAATTATGTTTGCGCGTACTTCGGCACGATATTTCCACGTGGGAAATAATTTGCAAGAAAATTTCACGATGCAATTAACTTCATCACTTTTATAATATCATCGTTTGACTTTGCTTTAATAGCAATGTTCGTCTAAACGCTCGTGTAGATCGCGATAAACTGAACAGAAAAATCCTTTTGCAATTGCTGCAATAATAATTGAGATATTAATTGAAAAGGATCGACGAATGATAGCGTTGCGCGCGGCTAGACCGTGGGCTGTACGATTTGGATAGGTCAGCGTATCGCATGACAAAAAATAAATAGTCGCGCGAGAGGAGTAACACGCAAGCAGCGAGCGGATAGAAATGGCGCGTGAGGCGTGATCTCCGTACTGCTGTTATTTTTCGTTGCCGTGCGACACGCTGCTGACCCACCTAGATCGTACAGCCCAAGGTCTAGCCGCGCGCGACGCGCTATCATTCGTTCCTCTCGCCACGCGCTGTTGTTTTTTATTGCCGTGCGATACGCCGCTGACCTATCCAAATCGTCAGCCCACGACCTAGCCACGCGCAGCATGCTATCATTCGTCCATCCTTTTCAATTAGTATTCTCAATTATTATTGCGCTTGTGCTTACATCCCTTGTATCGAGAAACGTATATCTCATATGTCAAATGTTACTACTACATACTTTAACTACTTTTGTAATATTTTAACATAGCAACAATCTCACAGACAAGAGATATGATATATCTCTTAAAAATTAAAAACTGATATTTTTTGTATATTTCTTTGATGAATTTTGTATAACATAGATTTTTGTTGATGCATATTTAGCATTTCCTGAAGACGCTAATCGAAACGCTGATCTTATTCTCATCATCTCTACCATCGTTTTTCCTCTGATGCTAGCCATCTAGTGGGTTATCGGCCTGGAGAACCTGAAAGTCAGTTTTATGGCAGATGAAGCGTGTTATGGAAAACGCCCCCTGTACCTTTACACACTTCTGTGCTCACAAAATAGAATTATATTCCGATCGATATATTCAAGTCAATAAAAAAAGAAAATAAAGATAGTGTGCTCACCTCTTTCCATATATCTTTCGCTATTTTTAATTTAGATATTTCAATCAAAAAACCAAAATAAGAAGCTTCCTACTTTATATAAAATAATTGTTTAACAAATCTAAAAATTTAAGAATTGAACTATTAATTTCAATAAAAATTTGAAGTTATTAATTTTGGTTTCCGCAATTAATTGTTCAAATAATTATTGCTATTGATTTAACAACAATCAATAATAAAAAACATTATTATATAAAAGAAATAAAATAATAATTCTCTAATTATTTTATTGAATAAGCAATTAGATTGGTATTTATTTTATTAAAATGCCGATTTAATTGAATTGTTTTCGAAACTACGTTTTAATGCAATGTAATGACATTGGACGAAAGAATGCAGAGATAATTTAGATGAAATTTCTACTATTCGAAGTATGATCAGCATTAGAAGCCAGCTATGAGGAAGTAGATTTACGAGAAACGCGATGGAAATATAAAAGCGAAAAGAAAGGTTTCCAGTTTCCTTTCTTTGATCTTAATCAGCGGAAAGCTGTTTGTTTCATCTTCCCCTGACATATTGCTGAAAAAATGGGACGATAAAGAAAACGGATATACGGTCGACAATAAAACAACATTATTGATCACTTTTCCTGAACTGCAAATACTGTTTACTTAAGATAAAAATAATATTTTGCAATGTTTTCAGATTATTTCATTTTTTTTTAGAAGCAAATAACGCATTCGTGAACATACTTTGACATATTGTATTTGACGTGTTCAATATTTTCGCGCAGCTTTACAGCTGCATAGCATGAATCATTGCGAAAAGAAATATGAAATATGTAACATAACAAGATATAGGACATTGATATAATATATTCATTATGTAATATCGCCAAGAGGAGAAAAATCCGTTCGATATTTAACATATAAGAACTATTTTTCTCTATTAAATTTTTCTCTATTAAAATTAAATAATAATTTTTTTGTCAATTATAAAAAATAATTATTATCAATTAAAATATATTAAAAATTACAGATTATACTTGTGTAAATATGCAGAGTCTAGCGACGATTTTTTGCTGCTAAATAATATTGAAATATTTTATCCATAACTAATTTTTAGTAACGAGATTCCGCAACGCATATTTCGTTTGCGCTCTGTACGAACACCGACCTAAGATGCCATTCTATGAAATGGACTTTTCGCTGCTCATAAACCTAAAAGCTTTTCGGCTGTTCATAGCTTCCATTCTCGGAGAAGTATTTTTATATTAGACTTGTTATAAAAATAAAGATACATTTTCTCACATGCTCTAATGCTCAATTTCATTGACAAAACCCTGATGAATAATACGAATTTGATATCGTTAAGTATTCTTCTTGTGCATATTTCTTTGCGATGCATCATATTTAAAATCGCACTTAATATTATTCGTATTTTTAATTAATACATAATCTTTCAACAATGATGCATTAACTCGTAAACGCTTCTGTTATAATCATTTTTCATAACGTTTCAGCTCGTCTTTGGTTTCCCTGCAGAGTTTCGAAACAGTAAAAGTTTTACAAGGTAAAGTCGTTAGCCCTACTCTTATACATTCTGGGGGATCGATAAGTTACTTTCTGAAGATGCTGTTAAAGAATTTATTATTATAACTCATTATAATTTACAATTACTTTGGAATAACTTTATAAGTCTCCGAATAAATCCTCAAAATATTTTTTAAATTTTTAATTGCATTATTTAACACATTATCTATCAGAAAAGTAAATTTTAGAATTGACGCAAAATTTCTGAACGCATATAATCATTTTATATATATATATATAAAGTTTATTATGTTACATTATATATATAAAGTTTTAATTTATGTCGGTCATCGTTTAACTCAGGTAAATCCTTGTGGTACAAAGTCGTCGGTCCACCACCACGTCGGCACGATGTGAAATTTCTACGACGACGCTGTCGCGGTTAAACTCCATTAAGCAACCGGAGGAAAGCGCATTTGAAAGCCTCAGCAGTGATATAGTTCCGGGTATATAGAGACCAATCTACCGTCTACCAGCTGCGCGCGGTTGCCTCGTATGAAGGCGTGGCTGCGTATAGATATACCTGAGCGTTGTATGTATATGATTCGCGATGCCGATGCACACGGATTCATACACCAGTCAATGCAGATTCGCCCGCAGCGCGTCGGCTATGCGAAATCATATGCATAGACGAGAGAGAACTGAAGGCACAGAAGCTAGACCTGCCACCCGCGTAGGCGCTGGAACGTCTACATATCGATCGATATACGCAATCAAATCATTCCGAGGTAACGTAGCGGTTACTGGCCGTAAACAGCACCAAGCCAGCCAACAGCCGCAAACTTCGTACATCCGTTTAATATTTCAAGATCAGATGCACGAGCGTTATGCTCTTCGTCAAAATCAAAGTATCACGCGCGCTGCAGACTGTTAAAAATAGAGCAGCGCGTTTGAACTGACAGATGCGGCTAATTTATAGTTCGCGATTCTGTCCGCGGTTTGACCGGCTTAATGCCAATCAATGATCCGTTGTTTCACGATGAGAAGAAGCGGCTGGTAAATGACGCTAATTGAAAGATCCAACGGGTGTTCATATTGATGGATGTCGCCGATTTCCTAGCACGTTTCTTTGAGCAACAATAACGAAGTCATTAGCATTTTGCGTCGACACTTTTTTTTTGCACTGAATAAGTGCATTAGCATTCTTATAAAGACCTCTATCTTGCATTGCATAAAACGTAAAACGTATTTTTAAGAACACTTATATTTGTTACATATAACGCATTTTAACGAAGCAAATTTATGAGCTTATAAAATTTCATGATTTTATTACAGCTTTTATAATCTTTTCCATTAAATTCTTAGTCACAATGACCATTATTTTGCTAAAAACTTGTTTGGCTCATAAATATTGTTGCAAAAAGAATACAGGCGACATTCTTTAAGATAAAAAAAAGTAACTGCACATACATATTAAAAAATCTATAATAAGTACGTATTTCCATAAATTTGATTATATTATAAAAATTGAAGAAACAAACAAAAAATTGAATTACACGATTTACACCGGTTCAAATAAATTGCACAAGTTCAACTCATAAAATAATTGTCGGTGTTAAACTAATAGGGCGGAAATATTCCGCTTCAGAAAGCGGATTACATCGAAAATGAAGGATGAAGTCGATTGTAAATTTTGATATAAATTGATTCGTTTTGTTGGTGTGCCCAAAGCTCGACGACAGATTGATATATATTTATGCAAAATTGCACGCTCCAAAGGCGAACGTACGTCTCACGAGTGCGTAATAAAATAAGACGAAGCGGGAAATCGTAAAATGTTATGAACCATCGTCATCATCGTTGTCGTATGCGGTTCCCACGAGCGAGCACTGCTTTATGAGCGTCTAGGAAAAGCGAAATCGATTTTCGAAATGAGTCTAACATACGATCAAGGAGAACATGTCCCTCGATTTCACGGATCGAGTTTATACAAGGTCTCACCTCACTCTCTGAGCTGTTATTCAATAATCTATTTTCTAGGTAACGATTGCTTTTAAATGACTTTGAGTATATTTACTTGTTTACTTAGATCCTGAAAGTACTCTGAATTATTCTGTTTTTTTATATTATTAAGAATCTTAATAATAAATGTCTCATAATATTTTTAGATACTTTCAAAATTTTGCAATGTTATATTTTCGTAATATTTAAAAAATCTTTTATTTAATTTTTTAATTTTTTAATTAAAAAATTTTTAAGCTGTAAATTTTTACTTTGGAATATTTAAAAACAAATATTCGAAATAAAAAATATCCGTGTATTCCTACGTTAATTAAACAAAAAAATGCGTATTAGGCAACAGTCTATATTTGCTTAACTAAAAAATTATTTTACGGAGATAACGTAAAAAATAAAATTTCTATTCATATACAATCTTCTGCTTCTAATGATGTCACTATTATTACACGAATTTATCGAGCAAGTGATACGAGCGTGAACATGCACCAACAACGCGGCATGAATGTCTGATCAAGTGGGCTATATCTACTGCATACGATTTTTAATAAAATGGGGGTAAAAGGATAAAAAAATGAATGGCAGCAATTCGAGGCATATCCTCATTAATTTTCGTTCCTCATTATCCGATACTCAACGATTTGCAGAACACTTAATTTTTTTATGCAGGATAATGACGAAAATAGTGATAAAAAGAGTTATGACATGACATCGATATTGTGAAATACTAGTTAATTATTTTCGCGTTAAAGAGAAGTTGTGGCTTACATTAGTTTTAATGATTTTAACAAGAAATTTATTTTTAATTATTTCTAACGGTACTGAGATTACGATATATGACATCTTTCTGAAGTCGATTATTAAATTTGACAAAAAGGGCGAAGAATCAATAGCAGATAAGGATGCAATGCAATTCTTATGTGTGTAAAATGTGTGGAAACACCCACGCATCAAGGCTCGTCTGTCTATCGCGCAAAATGCGCATTGAACCTTGAAAGAAATTTTCATTGGATCGCGCACGTTCGTCCAAGCCTGTAATTAATAATTTTCCGTGTCGAAGAGTGTCACCGGTGTGTCCGTTCTTCGTTGTCACGAGAGATGAATATTCCTTTAACGAACAAACTTCCCAGGTGATCTCCGTGAGGAAAAAAGACCTTAAAATAAACGACATTTTTCTCCACACAAAACCACTCGTTTATGCACTCTCGCGTTATGTGCGACGTTGCAGAATTAATATCGATTTGCTGGGCGTAATGGAAAAAATTATGACATAGAAAAGTTCAATGTAGAAATAATAATGATGACGTTTTTGGTACACACGGTAAATTAGATGGTAATAAAGTGTACGGAGGTGTGACATCATAATGTTAAACCGGGCGTAGAATAAAGCTGATGTAATGACGTGGGTAAAAGTGGGTGTAATGTGAAAGTTACCGGAAGTGATCAATGATGACGTTGTAGAGAGCATGTTGTGTTATTTCATCGATAGAATTTAATTTTTAATAACTGGGCTGATATATTAAACGCGCTAAATGTCTCACTCGTGATGAAATGTGCGATACAAGTAATCGTTCCTCTTTCAATTAAACTACCAACTTTATTTAACATATTCCTTATATCTACCCATCGGAATAGGAATATAAAATAAAGAAACAATGGAAATTTTATCTATACAATTATCTTGAAATTTTCAGTAAAAATTAAAATTTACACTAATTATCTTTTTGTTTAAGAATGCAAAACAATGCTCTCCTCGCTTCCATAATTATGACTAATAAGCATACATGTATACATATATGTATACATAGAAAGAAAGAAATATCAGTAGAATATACTAAAGCCATTTCTCAATTAACAAGAGAAGCATAGCTGCATAGTTCTTTTTTCTCCAAAGGTCGCAGAGGTGTTTTTGGACTCCATTTAAAAATCGCTATTACTAACAATATGTTGTACATTATAGATTGTTATTATATATTGCATTTTATGTGTGCAATTTAAGAACATAAGCTGTAAATTTCTTTATTATTTTCTGGAAAAAAAAACAAGAAATAAATACATTGTGTATGTGTGTAGCTTATTATTACATTGATTCCTAAAGTTTAAATAATCTTGTTCAATTAAGTCCAAGTTAAAAAAAATTGCGACACTATTAGATACAAAATTATATTGATTGTCTAGAGAAAAGGTATTGATTGTTAAAATATATATGTAAAAATTGATATTTTCTGTTCTCAAAGATTAATTAATTTTTTCTAGTGCCCTAAATATATATATATATATATATATATATATATATATATATATATATACAAACTCGGATAAAAATCGGTATATATTGAGAAAAAGTAATTATGACTCGGCGAATGAGAGAGGAAATTGTTAGCATGGAGGGTTAAGGTCTGCAACAAGAGCACAACAAACCTTTCCCCCTTCAACGAGGCGAGATACGACGTGCCTAATATCGCGGAAAGGTAGAACGCCGATAGGATTATTTATAGCCGCGAAAGCAGTATATCCGAGGAACTTATAAATAAATCGCAGCAGCTGTACCGCCGATGTGTTTATCGCAAAGCAGGCGGCGCGCCCTTTGTAAGCTACCAATATTAACTCAGAATAGTCCAAATTATCCATTGCAAAGCTCTTTTTAAAAGAAGATTGTATGAAAGAATACTACAATTGCACATATCTTGCATAATTTTAAATTTAAATAATAATCATTATATAGTGTTATAATATTATATGCAACATAATATTATATATTCTTGGATTAAAAAAAATAATCATTTAAAAATTAGAAAAAAATATAGAAAAAACAAAGCTCTTTCTTGTTTTATGTCAACTAACGTTTTATGTTATTTCATTCCTCTTCTTGATTACTCGCTGTATCAGCAAACAAGATCTAATGCAGCTTTAAAAGTGTTTGCGAACCTTTATTACGAGAGCATTGACACGTTTCAACAAAGTATGAAAAATATGAGAATAACTTATATTTGTAATGTTTTAGTGCAAAAAATCTGAATGTGAAACTTTAATTGTAAGTATGTAGTTAAACATACATAGTTGGCCGTCATTTTTAAAATAAAATTAATTAAGAATATTAAATTAGAATCATTTTATCAAAATATATATGTATATATGTTTAAGTTCTCCCTCCCAATAATTTTTTTCGTAAAATACTGTAACAAACTCGCGAACAGCTGTGTAAATCTCACATGCGAATAAAGGGGAAAGGTGAGGTCGAGAGAAACAGGTCGGCAGAAAACAGGTCTGGATAGAATTACGATGTGTGTGAGGTCATTGATGCCGCCAAAATGTCAAGGGTCAAATCCAATACAGGGTTTCGATAATAGGTAGATGAATAGCGCGAGGAACTAAGCGCAATGTTATATGCGCGTCGCATCCAACGTTGATTTTCACTACTTTATAGCTTAGCGTCGTTACTTTTATGAGGGGTGCCTTTTTATAAATATTGAATTTTATGAACGGAACGGAATATAAAGTACTCATTCAGACTAGCAACATGAAATTTTTGCAGTAAACATTTGAAATATCTTTTGCAACGTTAACAGTGAATAAAATTTCACTTTTATCTTAAAAAAGAGCTATCTTAAGATTTAAAAATATTTCTAGAAATTGACGAGTGTATTTTTACTAAATGATTTATATGATAATTCTCTTCTTTTATCTGTGTTAAGTATTTATAAAAATCTATATTTTGAAAAGAATATGCTAACATATCTGTATAAATTTTTTTTATTACTTTAGTAAAAAAATAGACTTAAAAATATTTGTTATTGCTTTCTTTCTATACACATAAAACAGAGAATAGATTGCAATGTTAAATGCATATGTTGCGAAATTTCTGTGGGTCTTTGTGAACTTTAGTTTTTATATTATACATTAAACCTACACTTTACGGTTTCTCGGTTGATATTTTTTTCCTTCCAGCGTTCATCAGGTTCCCTCGATGGGGTTAATATACAGCCAAGAGTGATGATTGGAAAGAGGGACGGGACAAACAAGAATAATGAAGCGACGGCCTCAGCTCATATTAACGGTGATAGCGGTTATCAGCACACAATCTATGATGTGTTTAATACATGCCTATGCAAAACTTCAAAATTGGATTACGTTGCACGCGGAAAGTCTTTCGCTCGCATAATCATTGTTACGTTACAGAGAGATATATGCTACGGACAAGGATAAGAATGCAGATAACCGGAGAAATGAATTTCGCAAATGTACCGATTCAGAGATCCAGAAATACGGATCCATCATATACGGATTTAGCTCTTCTCTGGACATACATCAAGAAAAGTAGGGCATAACAGCAAACATAAGTAAAAGATAATGCTACATAAAAAACTGTGATTGAGTACTTCTAGAAATATACAGTAAAATATATAATCAGAGAAAAAGATTTTTCTTGAAATTATATAAAAATATGTGTACTAATAAATATACACAATGATCTATAAATTCAAATGCACTAGATTATTAATCCATAGAGAATATCTTCTATAAAAGTATATTATATAAAATATATCTTTTATAAAAATTGTCTTATTGTTAGTTACTTTCAAATAAATTTTTTTTGAAAATTTTCTAGAAAGAAAGTTCTAAAAGCTTACTAAGTTATCGTGAATCATTTTGTAATATTGCTGAGTATTATCAGGTAAGCTTTACTCTTTCAAGACAACAATATGACTCAAATAACTTTCCAAGAAACCGTTCGAGAAAGCTCTTGCGAGAATGGAAACGACGATTCTTGAGTGCATGTAGCAGATTGAAAAAGCGCTTGCCAGATTGCGTTACCTCTCGATCTCAGATTTATGTACGAACGAAACATCGCAGAACATTTTGCTTATTTTTTCGAGATTCTCTTCTTATCCTTTCTTTTTGTATTTTTATTTTTGGCACGCGTGCCGATATTTATAATACCTTTGCTTCTATATTGCGTCATTTTTTAAATTCTTACTATCGCATGTACGCATCTGTTTATTTTTGTTCTTTTCTTCTCGAGTAACTGATTGCCTTAATAAACGCAGCGTTCTTTGAAACAGAGAATTTTGAAATAATTTTTCCCCGATAATACAAGAACGTAATAAAAACATTATTATGTTAACAATTAAATTTTCTAAAAAAAAATAAAAAATAATTTGATACAAGTAGAATAAAACAGCAAAATTGATTGCTTCTATTTGATATTTAATAAACTTTTTTATGAAACAAACATCTTTGATATATTGAGTTAAACCAAGATTTTTTAAAAATTATAATTAGTTATTAATTTTTTTTAATTTTTAGAAATCTTAGATATTTAAGCAACTTTTTTCTTCTAAAATAAATAAGTTCAAATATTTTATGCAGTGCTGACTATTATAAAATTATTATAGTACTTAGTAACTATAATAATTTTATAATACTTTCCCAATTCTCTATCTTGTTCTCTCAATTAAATCTGGCAAGAAATCAACGTTCTGTGACGTAGATGTAACAGGTGGTCCAATTCGATTTACGACAAACCAGCTCGAACTATTGAATGCAACCATTTTCGTAGGACAAAGGCAAACGAGTTTACTGAAGATGTGGAAAAGGGAAAATGAGTTTGCTTACTTAAGAAGTTACTCGAACGGAAATAGTGTCTCTGTTCCACTTATATTCACCGTTCTACTTATACTCGCTTTTACAAAGATGGTAAACTTCCGATAAAATAGTGTCGGCTTTATCAAACTGGAAAATCAATTAAAAAACTCAATTAATATTTGTCAACTTAAAGAAGTAGCTGCGATTGACTTGCATTTCTACGCGTATAGAAATATGCATCTTTAGGAAACACAGAAACTGATGATTGAGTATTATAAATTCACATTAATTTAGAAGTTTAATTGTTAACAGAAATAAAAACAATTTCAAGTTAAAAAATACAAACTTTTCTTTTCCAGATCTTAGAGTATAATATGTTGACTAAGAATTGCTATATTTTGTATCAAGTAAATAAATCGCATTTATATCTTGCTTACAAATTAATTAACTATTTAATAATTATATGTATTTTTCAACATATTTCTATTATATTACTATTCCATCTTATTTATTGTTTCACTATATTTCTTATTTAGTAAAAAATAACAATAAATAAATAAAATTAAAGACTTCATGAATAGATAAAATATTTAAGTTTATTTTTAATTAAAGTTATCAATCAAATGCTTCGAAAATAAAAGAACATTCTAAAGAGAATTAAAAAAACAACTTTTTTAAGATATTAGTAGTTGTTTTGTACGCCAACACAAATTCTTCTGGCAGTAAAATCAACTTGATTAATGAGAAAAGCTCCGCGACGGCTGATCTGTCGAATCACATGTATGTATAAATAATTGCATACGTGACGTGTGATTGGTGCAAATATGCATATCTGAACACAATTTTGATGGAAATACAATAATGCATTTTTGAGTCACATCCTAGAGAGTTCCGATAATGGCATGCATATTTAGCCGTGTATTATTAGTACTTAAAAAAATCTCAAACGTAGAAAAAAGTGATAATATTATGTATTAAAAAGAAATAAAAAGAATTATCTTTTCTAGATAAAAAATTTTAGATATTTTTATCATATATAACATGCTGCTCTTGTGACATTTCTTGCTAACCATAATCATAATCATTTTGTTTTGTTAAGTATTAAAATAAGTATTAACTAAGTATCAATTAAATATTAATGTAATGTATAAAATATCATATATCAAAGTGTTGGTATATTAAATAAATCTAATTTCGACAAAAGAGCTCGGATTATACGCGAATCGAACTCTATACATGTAGTTTAATGAAACCGTGTTTTCAATTATGAAACAAAAGGAAGAGTCGCTAACTCAAATTGATCGCATTAGACTTAGTTTGCTTTGCCATCAAACTACTTGTATCGAGTGAAACGGTGGCAGATAGCACTGCGTGGAAATTTGAGGGACTGTTTATTCCTATAGGTCAAAACCATCGCGCCGCTGATATATCCTCCTAAACCATCATCTTTGCCCGGCAGGCACGTTCCGCTCTTAAACGATAACTTTCTGCGAATGATTAACAACCAACCAAGCAAATGATTTGATCTGAGTGAAATCCGTGAAACAAGAGAATGTATACATTTTAACGTGAATTCAAACTTTGTATGCTGCGTTTCATTTCCGCTGTAAGAGCGATTAGAGAGAAAATTTTGGATGGAATTGCACGAACATGATGTAAAAGCAATCGGATAGAGTATCAAGTACTGTGACTATTGCATCTATACATACATTTATCTTGTTTTAATAGTATTAAATTTCGATGACAGATTTTTCGATCAAGTTGGAATTGATGTTTCACATAAAAAAAAAAGAGAAAAGCTAATAAAAATATAATAAAATCTATTTATCAACTTTTTGATATTCAATTTTTATACGTGGCTGGCTGTACAAAAATTAACACAATTAAAATTTTATCGAGGAAACAAATATCAACAAGCCCATCAAAAAGAATTGCAATACTGTTCGACTAATTCTGTTTGATGCAATAATATTTTTGTAATATCATAATCTTTCATGGAGCTAATCAACTTTTAATCGATGTTATCTTAGGGATTACACTAACTCGGTGGTGACATCGAATTGCTGCAAGGTAAAATTTGCTAGTGCCGGTTGACGATCGATTTTTCCGGACGTATAACCGGGTCGACCCGGCTGCTATGTGTGTGAAGTATGCGCGTGAATGTGTGAGTGTATGAAATTACCGAAGGTACCACGCATTCGTCTGTATTCACGCCAGGACACATTATTATCAAGCGCGACTTTAGACGGACGTATGTAAATGACTTTCACGCGCGATCATTGGCTCATCGTACTCGAGTTAGATTCCCGTGGTAGAGCCGTCGGTCGACGTCACAGTTATAGCTTACTCTATTTTCGCTTATCTCGAGTCCACCACGGTCTTCTCCTCTGCCGAATCTCTTTCTCACTCATGTATTTCTGGCTTGACTTCTCGCGAAGTACGCACACGCCGCAGAATCGCGAGGAAACACACAGTTCGAAGTACTTCGATTAAATTTATTTTTGTTTTTGTTCTTCGCTTGTGTAAATTGTCCGCGATTCCAGAAAGAACCGCCCGACAGTTCAGAAATAAATTTCACGATACTTAGTTTTCAAATAATATCACAAAGTTTGTGTATTTCAGATTTTCTAAAAGATTGAATATAAGAAAATAAAGTGGATAAAAAGAATGATGGTTGTTTTGACATTAACATATTCATAATTTTTTTTGTGTCATCAAACATATTTATACCTTCAATTTGTTTCAAATAAACTTTATCGGATCAAGATTTGAAGCTTAGAAGCGTAGTTAATGTTCAAAAATTTTAAATATGTAAAAAAAAAGATTAAATAATTCCTTAATCTTTCTCGCCCGATCACACGAAAAGTTTTAGACTTTAAAGTTCAGAAAATACGTATTTTCTAAGACACCCCATCCTGGAAATATGACCCTACTGTGAATTTATATTACCCTTATTTAGATAAACATTGATGTATTTCATTACCATTAATATGACATAACATACTTCATGAATATAAAACACGGATAATCTTTTGTATAAAATAATCGTTATTTTTAAAATAATGATGTTTAACCACGTAAAAGTCATGAAGAAAATATTGTTAAATTCATGAAATACCGCAAAATAGCTTTAATCGGTAATCGATTCGTCCAAAACTCTTCGCCGCCACGAAACTATCGAAAAATTCAACAGTTGCTTTGCCCACGTAGTTACCGATACTTTCGTGATAAATCGAGAATGCTTGCACAATGATGAGAGCTGTCAATAATTCGTGCTACAAAAGAGCGTGTACACGTTTAACAAGTTTTTCATCGCTTTCGCCGTTAAGCAAACGTCGATGGTTTATAAAGTGTTCGGGAAACTACAACGATAGAGTGCAGAATTTGGAAAATATTTAAAGATAAAAAATTCAGTATAAAACTCTCTAAAAATATTTCAGATATTAAATATCGTAAAATCCAGCAGCTTAAAATAAAGTGCACAGACAGCCTACGCATAGTACGTAGATCAAGAGCTAAGATCTCGCTTAGATTTAAAGATCGTAAAAGTTTGCTTGTTAAAAAATTGAGAAACTAAAATGTAACGCTTATAATCTTCTTCCGCGAGAAGCTACAAATGTAAAAACGCGATAGTCTACATTTAAAAACATCTATTCCAAGAATTTAAGATTAAAAAAAGTTTTAAGATTCTATTAGATTTAAATATGTACTTCTCACATTTTCGTAACAAGCAAAATTGTTTTCTACGATTTCGTTTACAGGTAAAAGAATGATTTCTGACCTTTGCTGGTGAGACTGAAGCTACGGAGTCTATAACTATCCTCATCTTCGCCATCCTCCCGCGGTGGCATCTGAGACGAGACATCGGGCACATCCAGAAAGGCGTTGCTCTTCCTATGATGCGTGTGATGCATGCTCTGCCCTCGTCGGCTACCTCGTCTCCTGATTCCTGGACTGATGTCATTCTCGGTCAATTTCGGCTCGCTACTGCAGTGGGCCGACTTCATGGTTCCCTCGTGATGATGGTGATGATGATGGGCAGCAGCTGAAATCGAAGAGAGCACTACTTTTATATAAGCTCGATATACAAACTTGGCTAAAAGCCATAGTCAATATCAATCATGTGTATCAATGTCAATTGATATCAAAGGCAATAGATGAAACTAGTCATCCTTTCAACTGTTGCGCTAAACTTTTTGTATTGCAGTGCGTAAAAAGTATTGTAAAAAGCACTGCAAAAAGTATTTCAATATAATTATTAACAAAGAGTATTAAAAACAGAATGTAAAAATTTACTGTGCCGTTTAATATGTAAAGCTATGCAAACAATATGGAAATCCTGTAAGCTCTTTTAATTATATTATTTACCATTATTCCTGATTCTTTGTTTCTCTTTTATTTATACATGCGTTTTATTGCAGTTTAAAATAATCACTGCGTAGAGAGCATTTCCCTTTGTCATTTCATTAAGAAAAAATTTAATTTTTGCTGAAATATATTTTTGATATTCGGCTTTGATATGCTGCAATGTCACGAAAATATATGGATTTTACAATAGAATGTGTGTGTTTAAGTAACACATAAAATTGTTAGGAAAAAAATTCTTTAACCAATCAATAGAGCAATCATTGGAGCAGAACAAATGCGTTCCTTTTCAACTTCGTGTCGATCGAGTGTTTTTTTTTTTTCAGCAAAGAAGAGTAAAGCAAAGAACGGAGCATTTTTCAAAGGTACTACACCAATTACATCGCAAAACCGGCGCGTGGAAAGCCGAGTGATTTAGTACAAGTCTTGAGAGTTGTCGGGAAATGAAACTAAATGATGCGAAAAGGGAAAGAGAAGCAGGCTCAGATAGCTTAACACATTTTCGAATATTTGCTTTGCTTAATCGCAAAGTTTATCAAGCGAATAAATTCCCCTATTTCACCATACATATTCATCCACTTCAAGAAAACAAAATCTCTCATTTAAATGCAATCGCGATTGAATGAACTTTAAAACCGGAATTAATTCTACATTTATAACAAGAAACATAATATTACATGTTAATTGCACATATAATAACAAACAATATTAAAATAATAAATTAAAATATTATATTAAGATATTATAATAGAATAGGAACACGGCTTAGAAATATTTAATCATTGACTTTATAATATTTTATCACATTGCATAACAATTGCGTTCGAAATTAATAGTATAATACGCAATTAAATTAGTAAGATAACGTTTATATGACAAAATAATTTTTTACAATATATATATTACGTGGAATTGCAAGTAATTTATTTCTAAAAAATATCAAGAAGTAAAAAAATATTATTATTTTAATAAAAAACTTTATTGCTTAATTGGGTATCCATTTACCGAATAAGAAATACCAACTAAGTTCTATTACCTCGGCATATTATACTGAAATTTTACCCGTGTAAACTTTAATTAAAATCCGCGTCTTGGTTGCATTACATTTACGTACAAGTATAACAAATTACTCTCCTAAATATTCTTGTTCTTTGTTAAAACGTCTCCGTGTCTCCGGAGTTTTAAATGTACAGCGAAAGCACTATGCTGCGCAAATCTGGCGACACGGGGCGAGTTTCTAAACTAGTAGTGACACGGTGGCATACGACGACATGTTTGGACTGTCAGTGACCTACTAGCCAAATCCACGTACAAGAATAGCAGCCGCAATAATTTCAAGAACTCTTGTGAGACTAAAGCGGCGTGTTACCAGTGCAATATCGTAAGCTTCGGAGTACACTTTGCTCTTTCACCGGGAGAGATCGTACGTCACCGGTGACGTTTCCACGAGTTTATCGGGTAATGTCGAAGTCATGCCCGTCACTCTGCCACGTAATCCTGTCGCGTAAAATAGACCTTTATGTACCTCGAGATTCAATCTCGGCCAAAAATGTTTGTATCTTCATCATTAGGGAAAAGTTCAACACGCAAACAATCATTTGACATTTCAAACCTTCAAATACTTAGTTATATATTTCCAATTAAAAACTTTCTAAGAAAAAAAGTGAGTCATTGGCATAGATAAACTAGCCGATAAATTACAGAATATCTTAAAAATTCAAAAGAGAAATTAAACTTGTCAACCGTAAAATAATTATGATTTACAAATTTCAAAATCTTTAAATGCATAAATTTTTAAATCCTTTTCAAAGATTCACGAATTCTAATTAGGTCACATTCAATTCTCACGCAAGATCCCACGCATCGTTACCTTATCCCCATTTCAGCCATTACTATCATTACCTTGGGCGGCAGCACGGCGACGGATGCTTTTATTTCCGCCGGAAACACGGGCGCTCTGGGATCTCGTAGCTGGTCTGCGTCTTCTCGTGGGTGTACTACTATCTGGTGTTCCACTGCCGCTGTCCCTTTCCCGTTCTCCTCTCTCCCTTTCGCGGGCTCCCGAGGGTGGCATAGCCTCCAGCATTTGTTCCATACTGGAAAATCCCGGAGCACAAATCGAAGCCGATCTGGTTTTCCGGCGAAGCGAGTCTTCTGCCATCCTTTCAAATTATCACAGCTACCACTGTATCTTCTCGTCACTAATCACGACCCGGCGCTTTCGCCTTTTAATGACGATTATCTTCTAATTATATATTCTCCGGGTTTCCCGCTAATTTCTTCCTTTTCCACGAATTATTCTCTGTAGCTTTGTAAAGTCTATATCTCACTTATTGATCACAAAGTACAACGATATGTGGGCATTGTTTTTATCGCAATTTTTGCATTTTTTAAATGCTAGACACGAGTGTGTGCGTGTATTAGTAGAAGCATTTATTCATAAAATTTATTTTTATCTTGAAAATGTCGCACCATGTGTGATTTCCGGAATGTCTCTTCAAGCGACTCAAAACTATGGTTTGTATGACGCGATTATCAGTAAAGTCGCTAAAGATATACGAGATATCCTTGAATATGAGAACGCCACGAATCCGATATCACGTCGACAAATCCTGCGTCGTTCCAAAGTAAACCCTTGCACTTTTCTTCATTCTACAAATAAAATATAAAATGGTTGATATTTTTTGGTCACGTATGTATGAATAATTACAGCCACGGCAAATAGCGTTTTCCCTAAATTGGTGGAACAATCGTGCGTTTATCGTGTTTCTTTTTTGTGCCCATTTTCTTTTTTACATCTTTCCTATCGTTATTCTGCCGGAAATTTGCTCGCATGTTAATTAGACCCACCCTGTCAATTAATATCTCCATTACTTCGTCGCCGCAAACGCGTCTTCGAAAGCGGATATAAACTTATAAATGTCATGCAATATTTCTTAGCATCAATATTCTGAATATTTAATTATTCTGAATTGTTTAAAATAAATATTTTATTTAAACTAACATTGACTAGAAGTAATATTAAAAGTAAAGCAAATCTAGTTTTTAATAAAATATTTTATTAACGTTAAATAAATGAATTTTTTTTTCACAAGTTAAAAACGTTAAATAATTTAAATATGAATTTGCGTTTCAGTTTTAGCACTGTTTGAGCGACTGCTTGATTCAATAGAACTAGATTGTGAAATATTAATGATTAGAAATGTATCTTGCTTTCTGATTAAGTAGAATAAACATTGGTGACTATGTCAAGTGTATAGTTGGCAGCATCTGAAGTTTCACGAAACCCGACGAAAGACAACTCGGTGGGTTGTCGAAGCTGTCGAAGTTGGCGAACAGTGAGCGCGATACAGCTGAAAGATATCGGTGCGCGAAGGCGTTCCGGCAACTATAATCGAGTATTGACAAAGGAAAGCTCAGTCTGAACCAACACAATTTCACAACGCCTTATTAACGTACTCTCTTCGATAGAGTTTGTTCTTGTCACGTAATAATTTACTTTTAAACTATAAGAGAATGCGAAGGAAATTAAATCGCTTGTTTCTAAATATAATTAAATTTTTATTCCAATAATTTTATGGTTGCATTATTTAATTTTATGGATTAATATACAGTTGAATTATACATATATTATATATATTTTTTTAATGAAATCTTATTTAAAGTATTAAATTGTATATATTAATACTTAAAAAGTATCACCTTATTTTTTCTCTCGTGTAAAAGTTAAAATATAACTATAACTCTACACACATGACATTATTTTGCACCGTCTTCTTCCTCTCTTTGTTTAAAAGATAATATTTCTTTTCTTTTCTTTCAGTTTACACTTGTTAATATATTTAAATAAAAATTTAAATTCTTTGGAACACAAAGAATGATAATAAAAATATATAATATAACAGAATTATTTTGCGATGTATTCTTTATTAATTAAACTGTTTGCATGTTATAAGAACAAAATAAAAGAGATATTCTACATATAAAATTTATTCTGTTATTATCATAACGCAAAAACCGCGAGTTCTTGCATGGCATAAAATAAAAATGACAAAGAAATTTCTTCAACAAATGTGTGATGTTGCAAAGAACTTTATTTAAAATACTTCCCTTACAAGGTATCTCTTCTGTGAAACAATATATGCACGCGAGGACGCGTTTATCAGAGATAGACCGTAGGATTAAGTAGAGGAAGTGAAGCTTTATCTCCTCTTATTGACAAGCGTAAGAAAAGGTCTCACATACGAGGTTCCTCATCGATATTATGTGTTAAATCGATAGCTGTAAGTGCTCTATGTATTCACGCAACATTACATTATGACATCAATATTACGAAATGTCATAAAAAAGCATCGTTGCAAAAATTACATGCTGCCCTTATAAAGCCGTAATATTTTTACTGTTCTTATGTAATTGTTACTTTAACTACAGTTATTACTATGTAATAATCGAGATTTTAAAGTTGATATTGCAAGGAATTAAATGATCCAATGCATTTTCCTATCTCTCATACAATGGTAATCGTTTTGTGTATTATTGAATCGCAATTATTTTTGTATGCAATGCCGTGAAACATTAAAATTAAATCACTCTTATGCTTTTAATAATCTCTATTTAGCTCTACAATTTCTTGAATTATCGTATATTAAAATCTAGTTTGGATATACAATAAATTTCACGCACGAGTCTCAAAATAGCCAAAATGTATTGGTCTATAATTAGTGACCTGCTTTCTATTAGCATCATCGTGACTGAGATAAACTATTTTTTTAAAAAGTATTTTTTACCTGTTTTTCTTAAAATATTAAATCCCATTTCTAACTAATGAATTATTTCTTTTAAGTAACATTTTTTAAAATTACAATTACGTGAATTTAAGATAAAGAATATTACTTTTGTTAATATTTAGTAGAAAAAAAATTAAAAAATAATTAAAAAAGATTTTGTCTATAGAAATAGCGTGATTACTAGAATGATTAAATTTAATTAAGATTTAATTTAATTAAATTCAGCTTAAATTAGATTAAATTTAATAATATATTATTCAATATATAATATTTACCTTTTTAAATTTTTTTTCATAAAATAATGTATTTTAATTTGCAATTATTAAATCAAGCACATCTAACATATATTTTGTAATAATTATTTGTCGGTTAAAGCTCTAGTGACCAGTATTTCTTTATTCAATTACTCAATGTTATCAACTTACCACGGAAGGGTTAAGGGCAAAATAGCAAGACACCGTGCGCCCTTCGAGATTTTCAAAGTCGGAGCATCGGTTTTTTTTCTACGCGATAATTACTCTACTCTCTCTCTCTCTCTCTTTCTCTCTCTCTCTCTCTCCCCCTCTTCGTCAACTTATTTTTTTCTCCGATGATTAATTATAGAGCGTTTTACATAAATCTTCTAGAGGAGATGCATAAACATCTCAACCGATCTATCCCCTTGCACATTCGCCTCCGCGTCTCACTCCCCTAAGAGCTTTGCCGCGACTGTAATTATCCCTCTTTTTCGATACTCGGCAACCTCTGCCCTTTAACTACGATTATATCGAGAAATGATTCACGCGCTTTTCACTCTTTTTCTCTTTCTCTCGAAAAATCGCTCCGAAATATCGCGGTGTCTCATCCGCCTCATCCGAATTAATTATCTCTCCAGATCGATTTGCCGCGTACAGTGATCGATCCTTACCACTTTAGGCCGTCAGCGACCGTGGAATCTCTTCTCGTCATTTTCTACTTCGATTTTCTCCGCAATTACGACCTCGAATCACATGTCTCAATCGCTTATACGCGAGCGCGTCCCGACGACACGACGCACGTCCGACAATGCGCGGCACACTGAAAGCAGCCCGGCGTCGTGGCGGCCGCTAGAGCGAGAAGCGACGCGGCGACGCCAGGCGTCGGCGTCAGTCCTCTCACACGCCCTCGTCACCAACCACGACCACGACGAAGAGGACGATGACGATGACGACAACGACGACGAAGAAGTTGGCGCACATCCAACTCTGAATGCTCCAGCTTTTCAACACAATTCACCAAACGCAAAGGCGTTTCGCGGGGAATCACCGGAAATGGCAGAATCCAGATGTAGCGAAGAACTGTTGATAATACTTGTCAATACGTTAATTATTTAACCTCAATTTAAGCAATATATTTATGTCGTTAAGTTCAAAATGAGATCTATTTAAAATCATAAGTTCCAGTTTTGTCTTAACATCTAGGTATGTAAAATTTTTGTTTATTAAACAATGTCTTTTAAAAATTTTAAATTTGTATAAGACAAAAATTCACATGTCTAATTTAGTATATCTTATTAAAATCAGTCTTATATTATAATTAGTTTTATTTGTACCTTTTTGTGAATTTTATTGTTTTCTTTACATCCTTTATTTTAATAAAATGTCATATTTTCTATCAAATTGAAATTTGAAGCTTGCAGACGAAATTCCATTATAATGGCACTCGACAAATGTAATATTATATTATGCATAGAAAAATGACAAAAGATATGTTTTTAAAAGAACAAAATTTCTAATTTTCCGTCTAAGAAAATTTTTTATATTTTGTAAATGACATGTGATGTAATAGATTTTATGAGAACTTCATCTTCATTAGATCGCTAGCACTAATTTCGCATAACTTTCAACTATTTCGCAAAAAAAGTCATTACTTTACTTCATCACTTTTGTAAATATATTTAAAATAATATTTTCTTAGTTATTATTTTAGAAATTTAAACAATACAGATATTTAAAACAGAATTCTATTTTATTTCTATTCTATACGCGTTCTATTCTATTTTAATTTTAAATAATTTCTTATTAACCTGGAATAAATGTTCAAAAGATATCTATAAAAAGATTATTATTAGCATTGATTACGTAGTACAGTCAGAATGAACTACTGATGTAATATTTATGTACTGCGTAATTTTTTTCAGATTTAATAAAATGAACAAGCTAGCAATCAATTAAATTTCTGATAAGATAATAAATTTAATGTAATACAAGATAAGATAAATCCTTTTAACGTTACTTCAATAGTATCGATCGAATCGTTTAATATTTTGCGTTTTATTTTCTACATAAAATAAAATAATTTTGTATATATATATATATATATAAATTAAAAGCATTATTTTGAGCAACAAATAACTGAAATAACTTATTATTATTAAATCACTACATTTGCTGCATCACTATCTGTAAGCTGATCCAAGTAACACGTCATAAAATTTGTTCTTAAGCACCAACCTGTTTAAATTCTGATAATAAGTGTTGAAATCAGCGCAAACTAGCTCATGTGATTTCATTCTCAAGAGAACTATTACGAAGTAATACAATTTTAAATCGTTTCGGAAAAGTCATCCTGACATCTTGGCACTGTATCTTGTTTGAAGAAACCCCTTGATATTTGCTTTATATAAACTAACTACTTGCTTAAATAATTCCTGGTTTATTTTACATAGTCAGTATACTTCATTGCGAAAAGTGCTGCATCACTATTCCAATGAAACGAGCCGCTAATTTAATAAAACAAGTATAAGCTTTAAGAGAGAATTTCTCAAGATTTGCAAATTAAAATTTTAATTTGGTTTTAAAAATTTCATTGACGATGAATATACTATCTAATATAATTTAAGATAAAATAGCTAAAGAGATTGAATAGATAATCCTAGATAATTTACACATGGCTTAAGTTTTATCGCACATGTTGCCTTACAATATATTCGTGTGTCATAATAGAAGGAAGATTCCTAGAAGATACATGTGCTTTTCAACAAACAAAAATAGAATTCTAAATTACGACATTAATTATTGGTTCAAGAAGAGGATATCGGCTGAAAAACTAACAAACTATAAGAAAATAGTTTCGCAACTTTTCTCATCGAAAAGAGAGCTCTTATATAATTTCATTAATCCAATAAAAAAGTGTGGTCTTATATTTGTTCTTACTTTCTATATTTTGCTTTAATATATTCATGTTGCAGCTTTTCGATTTTGATTTGCTGATCTGAGAATGAGACACTCTGGTGACATGGAACTCATTTAAAACATTAAATTTTCTAAATCGAGTTCTTCGTCAATGATAATTATATTCGGCACAAGAGGAAAAAGAATAATAGCACCATCTGTAACAAGACATGGAAAAATATTTGTGTAACATAAAAATGTGAATTTTTGTTGAGTCGCTGGATATGAAATATAAAAGCGTTTTGCGTGGTTGCCGTACAATGTCATTATAACCATTCGTAAAATTTGTCCCTAATGCGGAACACATTATTTATCGATGCCGAGTTCTCCTCATCCCGTCTCGTTTCGTTCGTCCAACGTTAGACTAAACGGTGCACGCGATGTATTTTTGACTTGTGGTAGTTTAAAGCTATTTCAAGATGAAGCCAAGTCAACCTTTTGCATCATCACGATTTCTCGCTTTTACTTTCACCTTTAATTTTTTTTATTTTTTAATATCTTTTCCTTTTTCCATCTCAGGAAATGTTTTTTTTCTCTTGAGTGAGCTTTCAAACCGTTTATTCTACGATGATGACTCAATGTTGAATACTTTCTCGGTATAAGCATCGCATGACTGCTCCTAATGTATCAGAAATAGACTTTGAAATACAAGAGAAAGTCTATGAGAATGGTCGAATAATTCGCATAAAAGTTCTTGGAAGTCAAAGAGAGGTAGTCGTTGATTTTTAATACGATTGAGCTGATATACACTTAAATAAGATTATAAATTTCAAACAGTTTCTCGCTTATAAGTATAAAGTAGCAGAGAAATTTATTCAATATTGTCCGCAATAATATTCCGCGATATTTATTGCCATCGTTTTTTTATTATATCGAAAAATAAGTTAATAATTGAGTTTAAAGATAAATTTTTATTTATATGTAAACTATATCTCAAGATTTTAATATAAAAGTTTTAAAATAATTTGTAATTAATTTTTTTTTTGCTTTTGACACTTTACTCGAAACCACTTTTATGAGACTTGCATTGTTTTATATTTCAAAACTATATTACATAATAATTGCGTGAATATCACCAGTGCGTGTGCACAAAGGGGTTGCTCAAGATAAACAATATTCCTTTATGGGTCAACTGGCTAATCTATATGATGATTCTACACGCGCAATGCAATCGTGGTGCGCCACATTCGAAATTAGGCATTCCTAATTGCAAATGCCATCCGGTGCGTATGGTCGCTTCAAATTCCGTTTCGGCCTAAATATCACCTTTACAATTTCTTGAAGTTGACATTATACATTGGAAAAATACATAATATATTGGACAAAAATGCATACAGGAAAATGCAAATAAAATGTGAAAAAATGTTTTACAAAGTAAATTTGCTGACAAAGAGTTAATTATTTGGTTAACAGAAAAGTAAAATATAAATACGTGTTAAAAAAGCACGTTTATAATTTATTGCGTGTATTTGTTCATTATTTCAATATCAAGTGATAAACATTTCCATCAAAGTTTTTGGCAGTTTTGATGAAAGCTGTGTTTAGCTTGACGTGCGCTCAATTGGAATGGAGATTGCTTGTTATTAATAAATAATTGTGTAGCGGTATACTACATATAATCTTTATATGCTGTACCGTATATCGCTAATAATTACGAAATTACTGATAACTAAGTTATATTAAATTTCTAATTTATTTGCCGAATGTTAGTATGTTATATTGACAAATATCGGCAAATGTTTCATATTTTACAAATGGTACAATACCAACTAATAGTATAACAAAATTTTATGCAAAGTATTTTGTACAAATTTGAAAAAAGGTTTTCCAAAGTAAATGTACATGCAACAATTTAATATGTTACAATTAATAATTAATTATTTTTTTATATTAAATGATACATTACATCTTTATTGCAGCTCTCTCCAATTCCTACTCATGGGAACCCATTGATTTAGTGATAACGCATGTGCATAGCCAGACGAATCCAGACATATATATATATGCGTACGAAGCTATACCTCTTCATCGGAATATTGTGCGCTGGAATAGTTGGTTACGGCTTTATCAAGTGATAAGGTAAAAACGGCAGTGCTATTCCTGATAAAACGCCTGATTCTAAGATAAAGAGACCAACTGATAAGATACAAAATCATTTTCAGTATAAATGTAGGTATCTTTCTTTTCGTTTGATGGAATTGTCAATTTCTTGAAATTTTTATTTTCAATACATATCGGCAAAATATTAAAATAGGAAAGATAGAGATACATATTTGACGCTTTTGAAATGCAGTTGAACTTATTATTTAATCTTGCTATTAGTATAAGATTTATAATGCAAACTAATTTGTAAAATTTTTTATTGCGTATCTGAAATTATTCAAATAATCTTATAAGAAAGAAAACAATCTATCTCGAAAAATGAAACAAAACTGTCAAGACAAAAAAAAGTCTTTACAATATTTGTAACTTATAAATAATTTTATCTTATTAAGCGCATAGTTACAAAAAACATGTATGTGATACAATTATTAATCGGAAAATCAAATTGACTTTTAATCGCGAAAAGCAATAGATACGACTTCTTGTTATTTGTACCACAATATATGTTTTTATTTTATTTTTGTGGACACCTACTAAATTTTACACAGGTATTCACTTAACGGCTAAGATTCTTGTCCTTCATTTAAATATGTAATTTAATGTTACATCGTGTGCCTAGGTGCTAACATTGAAGCTAAAGCTACGGTTGCTTAATTTAATTGTATACTTATGTGCTTAATTGCCGACTGTGTGCTTATTTCGTTGCCAAGATCAATTGATTCTCGCCTTCGGCGAAAACAGCTTACCGAGTTGCATGATTTTCTCCGCAGTGAAGTCGAAACGGCGTGCTCCCCGACAGTGGCAATGTCGAATCAATTGATCGGCGAGTCGTACTTTAGCATTGTTAACTTGCTGATTGTATCATGATTATTAGCTTAACTTTGCGTTCATCATATTTACAATTCAAGTTTTGCAGTTCAGTTATATACTTTATAAAACGTAGTAGGAACTTTGGTTTCGCTGGGCAATGTTTCAGGAGCAGTTTCCTCTTATTAATTTGTGACTTTATCTCGTGACCTGACACGGCTTTTTAGGGGTGTTTTTTTTTTTTTTATTATTTACGGTCATGAAGTAACTACCCGTTCTTATTTAGTCTATCTTTAATTTACGAAAATCACCGGATAAGACGAGCAATTCAGCTGGAAACTGCTATAAAACATTCGCCCGTGGATTTATCTTCCTTAGAAATATGACACCCACGAATACAATTCACATTTTTTTGTAATACTCATGTTTATATTTTCATAAGGTTCTCTATTTGAATATTTCAGTTTCACGAAGAAAATACACATGATTCGAAAACTGTCTCCGCGTTTTTATTTTTATCACCGCTGCGCGTCTTCCGACGCTCTGCTCTTTTTATTCTCCTTTTTTTTTCTTCTCTCGCTCTCACTCTTTTTCTCTCTCTCTCTTTCTCTCATATAACAAAATTTAATAACCGGAATATTTCTGTACAAACGTTTTCGCTTTTTTATCAAAAAGGATAACATACATATCCCACCCCTTAATCAAAATTTTGAATTTTGAATTTTACTCCATTGCCTATCTTTTCTCCAACTCCCCTACTCGTATCTTTCACCCTCTCTCTCTTATTCGTATATTACAACATTTTAGGAACAGATCACTTTGCTCTTCTCAGGCTTAAAAGTAAAACCTTAAAATACTTTTTACTTTTAGAAATTTATTACTTTTTAACCATGTAAATTTTCTTTGCATGAATTCAGCTATTTTATAGCGCTATGATAATAAAAGTTAATTATAATATTACAATGTCTAAGTATATCGTAATATGTACAGGCTACCTTTGCACCCCTAACTACGCGTCACGTTAGAGATTTCATATTATTGTAGCGAATAATCCATTATAAAGAGGATAAAGTACATTTTATGCACAATCTTACCCATTCAATGTACTCGTTTGCTAAATATTAAGAAAACCGTATTTTATGGGCTTTATTTAAATATTCTCTTACGCGGGAAAACCACTGCGATCGCTTGCTGCTAAATGACTGCGTCAACATAATGCGTGTCTAGCAACGCATGCAAATCAATCGTCTAAGAGTCAATACGATGGATAGAATAATTTTAGATGGCCATGTTAATGCATTTATTTGTGATTATAATTTCTTTGTCGAGACGGATACAATAATACATAAATAACTCTTCGATCTCAAAACCACGCATCTGTAATATTTTCCGCTGTATTCATTTACGCTCGAAGGAGTACGCGAATAGAATTATTCGATTCATAGTTTTTCTTCCTTTTGAGCAGCTACAAATACACCTTATAAAATTACAATAGGAATTGGATGAGATACAGAAGCATATCTTGATACCGAAGAATTATGATCGTGGAATATCCCGCAGCTAAGAATCGAGCTCTAGTAAAATTGAAGTTTTCGTCCGAGCTACATTGTTATTCAGCGAATAAGCGGATCGCATATATGTATAGGAACGGAGGATGCGTGCTCGTTTAACACGTATACGTCTTATATGGCAGATTATTACGGACTAGTTTTGCAGAAACTCGAATCTCGCCTGTCTCTAACCGTCTCTTTCCTACAGGATTAAATACAACTTCAGGAGCGTTGGTAGTGTGGCATGTGGTACATAATCGTTTATAGCATACTTTCAAAGACGTTATTGCGTTATTTAATCACTAAAGGAATTTCATTGATTTCTAAATACACGTGTAATTTACAGACTTCGCGCGCACTAAAAACTCTTGATTGACCTGTTTCGTGCGGAAACTATGAAAATATTATTGTACTCCTTCTAATTGTGTACTGTGTATATATGCAAAGAATAATGCCGTAATCAATAGGGAACTTTTGCATTTGTTATTTAAGCGATATTTTTATTTGCATAATTTAACGACGTGAGACAATAATATTTCAGAATTTTCACCCAAACTCAATCACAGTTCTTAGTGCGCGTAAAAGATTACGCCCTTCAAGTTTTTCGATTTTTAGTGCATTTTCGATTGCAACGTCAATTGATTATGTATCAATCACATGTAATTGTTCAAAGTTCGTCGCTTACGTACTAACTTTTTCGTCAATAATCATTTTAAAGGTAGCTAAATTTTTATTAATTATTATCTGTGCGACGATTTGCATACCTTTCCGCCTGGTTTGAATCGATCAGATTCCGACAAACATACATGTCCCGATTTTAGAATGAAGCAACTCCAATTAATTAGAGAAGTCGGAAAGTGGTTTTTTTGTCGTTGCTTGATAAACGGTTCACAGTAATTTCGATCGTCGAGGCATTTACGTCCGTCGGTTCGTTGATGCTTACCAATTGCCGCTAACTTGTCCGTTCAAAACTTGAAACTGGATCAGCTAATCAGTGTTCTCCAGTAGATATATATATCTATGAAAATTGGAAGCGCGCGACGGATTGGTACCAAATGAGAAACAACGATTTTAGATTATCAGTTCTCGATATTCGACTCATGTATACATCACATATTCGTAGATTAAAGCTATTTACATATAGATGTCGTATACACCTGCGATCACAATATTCGAAGAACTTTGCTTCGATCTAGAACGATCTTTCCGCACCGGATTAAATTTCATAATAACTGCGATTTTTTTTTTTTTAATTAATCTCTCTTTCAAACGCTTTTTTTTTCGTATTCCGACATAGAATTATGGAAATCTCGTTCTCGCGACGCTGTTTATTTATGCTAAGAGAAACGCGAAATTTGAAAAATGTCACGAAACGTATTTTTTATCGCTCGGAATTTGAAGCTATTCTCATATGTTGCTCGGTTGATCAGTAGATGAAGTCCTTCCCTATACAACGCCTTTCGACATCATCCTCACCGTATTCTTCAAAGCTTGCCTCTTGTTGCAGAACCAAATTCTTATCACTTCTCTATCGTATCCTAATCGATGCGCTAAAGTCGTGATTTCGTTACCTACAAAAGAGAATAAAAATTTTTAACGTATTAAAAATTGGGATAGATCTGAAAAAGGATTAACAAGAGCCATAGCAAAAGACAATAGTAGAAAATATAACTGACCGGTAGGATGAGTGTTTCTATCAAAGTGTGCGTTCAGCAATTCCAAAGCTTGTGGTGTGAAGGAGGTCCGTCGTTTTCGTTTCTTGCTCGGTTCGACCCCAATGAAGTCCGTCAGATGATTAACGCCGCTTTTGTATCTGGAATCAGATGAACTACTCTTGCTCAAATTCGGAAGATTGCGTCGTCGATGCTTATCGTAATTATTATGCGCGTTATATCTTTGTCGACATGTATGCGTTTCTGTTTGCGCAAAACAGGATCCTGTTTAAAAGATTGACCTGTTAATCGTTACGCTGATGCAATAATTCATCGCATCCGCAAGTCTACATCTACATTGAGTTCAACATTTCTCTTGCGGTTTGTGAAATATTGTTGCAAATTCAATATGAAAAAAATAATTCTGTTTACTGTTTTGCACGCTCGTAATTACGTTAGAACGCGAAATAGGATACTGATTGAAAAAGGAAATCGCCAGCATCACAATATTCGTGCTCGGACACGTTTGGTCGCAAATATCCTATCCGGTATTGGATTTTTCCCGGATACACACCAAGTTGATTCACGAGTCGAACTTACTCCGCGTATCACGAAACAGAGTTCGCGATATCGGCATCAGTGTCGGTGTCGACGCCGACGCCGACGCCGACGCCGACGCCGATGCCGATTTAAATAAAATTAGCGATCAAATAGTTGCGATGCTTTCGAAGTAAATTTCATTTCTCTCGTGATGTGATATTTAATGCGAATATTAAATTTCGAATAATTTATATATTTAAATATTATCTGTTTCAGTAATTTTTAAATATTCAAAAAATGCAAGCAAATCACTTGATCTTATATAAATAAATAGTCTTCAAAAAATAAATCTGTGTGTCCATTTATTATTTAAATTTATCATTATTATAAATAGAATTAAATTAATAAAAAATTAATTCCAGATTTTAAGCAAGCCGATATATTGATTATCAAATAATAAAATCGATATTTCTTGCTTCTTAATTATTTTTTATGGCTAAGTTAAATAACCGCGTGTTATTAAATATTAATAACTGTTCATCACGTTGTACGATGCAACAGTCTCAATAACTGATATTAATTATTTAATTACTCTTGCTTGTATCTTGAACAAATAAGTTAAAAGGAATTTGCAGAAGAGATCCGATCTCAAGAATACGCAAATTTTTTTGACATTGTGCGACTACTCGACATAATTTCATTCGACGGATAATATTATCGAGTTGTACGGTGCGGCGCGACATGGAAAAAGCTCGCGACCGCGACAGTAAACAGGAGAACTTCCGTTGGGACTCCCGCGTGAGCGATGAGAGGCGGTACGGGACGGCTGCGGGGGCAGGAAGCTTGATAGTGGTACGGTCATAGGTACAGTCGCGCGATACCAGCTCAAAATTTATGTTTTTAATTTAACTCCGAATGACCAACTGTCGAGTCGAAAAAAAGTACACGGCGGGCCATTAGCATTGCGCAGTAATATTTCGTCGAATTCGCGAAAACAATATGCTAATGGAGAAGTCGGTGAGAGCGCGAAGAACCGACCGGCTCGACGATTCGACGGGGTTGGGATGCCGCGTCGTTGGTATGCGTGGTGACTGGTGAGTGCAAGGGGAAAATGCCAAGCGCAAGAAGAGGAAGAAGAGGAAGGCGAAGAAAAAGGAGAAACAAACGTGAGTTAATACGTAAAGGATGCGGAGAGAGAACGAGGAAGCTGCGTATAAGCCTGTGCGTGGGTGCATGTACATACCGTTGCGTGTGAGTATGAGAGAGGAAGACGCGTAGAGAGATTTGAACGAACGAAGAGAAAGAAGGAAGATATTAGGAGCAGAAGGAAGACTGGAGACGGAAGAGAAGAAGGAAGATGGAAGCCGTGAATGGAAGGAATGACGGAGAGCGTCGCGCCGCACCGTGGTGCCGCCGCTGGTAAGAGCGAGGTGACGGCGGTGGTGTGGTAGGAGGAGAGATGCAGGGGGAGAGGTACATCAGAAACCTGATTTTAATTAGTCCACAGTTTAATTACTCGGCAGATAAATCGTGCACGTGCACCGCATAAACTAGCCGCTTTCATTTTTCCCGGACGCGGCCGGCACACGGTCGACGCTTAGTTCTACGCCGCGCGAATGCAGGATGGGTCATTGTTGCTGGCTTCCCCCGTGAAAAGAGAAACGACCGCACTCATCGCCGCTTCCGTCATCAAATGATTCGATTTTATCGGTGCCGCGTTTCCTCGTCAATTTTTCGCTCGTGCGTTAAAATATAGCAATTATCGTCGTTTGCTCTTGTATTTTTTATACAGTTATAGTCTTTTCTCTAGTTTATTTATATATTAGTAATTGTAATTTTACAAAGATTTACATTCACATTCCTCATTTCTTAGCGTTTAATACGAACGTCTAATCTTGGATTGTATTAAACTCATATAAAAAGTTCATACATTGTTATCTCGCGCCGTGAGATTATGTGGTCATATTTAGATTAAACGGGAAACTAAATAACATTCAGCTTTTCTTTTGAGCAACACGCGGATTATACACTAATTAAGCAAGAATGGTGCGGATAAGAATCAGAAATACAATGATAACAATAATGTACCACTTAACCGCGGTAAGTTTCATCCAATTTAATCCAATCTAATTTTATAAGTTATACGCCATAAAATTATGTGGAGAATGCATTATCATTTTGCACGATGTCAAAACTGTATCGCGGCGCATTTTAATTCTAGCGCAACTACATGGATCCTTGATTAGAACACATAGAATTCATTAGATTTTATCAGCTCGTAAAATTTACACCTTGTGGATACATAGCTCTGATCTGAGATTCTTAGAGAGGATCGGTGATCCTTTGCGACACGGTAAAGCTAGCATGACCGCATTGGCGCGTTGCTGATACGAGCGAGTAGCCGTTTCGCGCGATCGCGCGGTAACGGTTTCTCCCATTCTAATTAACATTCCACGTATTTATTAGACGCGAATCCGCAATTAATCAAGCGGATTCAATTAGCGAATTACCAATTAGCACGCACGCGTTCGCACGCTCTCGCACCGGTGCGCAGACGCAAAGTCGAGACCGCACTGGACGATTGCGAAATAATCGTGTATCAGAAATATAGCATTAGGACTTGACACATAATTGGAGAATCTCGGACTGGAGAATTATAGTTATTTTTCAAATTAATTAACTCGTTTTTATGGTATAGTTAAGAGAAAGTTGCGCTTCTGATATTTTACGTAAGTACATGTTGAAAGCTAATCTTTTTTTAAAAATGACATTTTCTCTCACAGTATTTACGAATAATTTTGAAAGTATTGTAGGAGTATATTACTCACCTCTCTTCTGCCTCCTTCATCCACCTTTCGAGAACGGGCTTAATTTTCTGTGCGCTTTTCGGCGTAATGTCCAGCTTTTCGAATCTAAAGTTAAGAAGAACGCTTGATTTATTGTGCTTTTATTCCTTTGAGAAATTAATAAAGACGTTGAAAAGAAACGAATATGCGTCGAGAAAAGACAATAAGGACGTAAATTGATAAAATATTCAATTTCAATCATATAATACGCAATATTAAAAGACTGGGAAACTCAAAATTGTTAAAATTATTTTTTTCGCTTTTCGCCCTTATCGTCTTTGTCCCACTAAAGGAGCACTAAAAGGCATGCACTGATTCATTAACAGGACATTGACAATGCGTGCATGCTTTAAGGTTTGGTGATACCGTGTATGATGTTGCCAACGCGCTACACAAACGCTTCTCGCGCGTGCGAGCAAAGTGAATCCGATCGAGTCTCTCAGTAATCGTGATGCGATCGACAAACGTTAAAAATCACGATTCGGTTTCGTTCTATATTTTTATTCTTAGCGCGTTGGCGACATCATGCCCAAGTTTGCCAATGCCCTGGCTCGAAGAGAGTTAATTTTAGAAGTGCTCCTTTCGCATCTCTTTTCCGGACAGAATTAGAAATTAGTGAGAGTGCTTGTGCAGCTATACCCAAATATGCCTATCGGTTCTAAACGGGAGAGAACCGATTGCGAATCGGACGAGCGCAAGTGACGAAGAGATGGAGAAGTGAACTGTCGTATATTTTAATTTTTTGTGATATGTGTCGTTAATTGATTATATTTTACAAAATTCCTTCTCATAATTGTCGGAAAGTCTACGCTCGATTTTCCATTGTTGGGTATAACTGCGGTTTCTTAAAGGACTTTCGAGCTTTAGATTTTTGGGTAAATTAAGTAGCATGAGGGGTGAACGTACGTAGCTTGCTGCTGAGAGGCAATCTGCGAGGCAGCGTACATCTGGGTAGCCAGGGCACTGGGGAACAATCACCAATGCTTATATTAGTTGATACGATAAGAATTTTCCGAGAGGTATAAATATTTTCTTTGCTTGTTACCGGCATTACCACGATGGTTCCTATTCGCATTTCAAAGCGCGCGCTCTCTCAACGAAGAAGATAAGTAGCGTGACAAAAATTGAAGTATTGAATGTATTGTACGTTTAACAACACAATAGAAATTCGTGAAATTTCTACAAATGTTGGAATAAGCAGTTTCTATTTAATTGATAATTTTGGAGATTGGATCTTGATTCAAATCGCAGCATAAATTTGCAGGAACCACCGCGGTGGATTACGGTATAAATAAGTTTAACATGGCACTCGAAATTGAATAATGCGCCTGCGAAAGCTACATCAAATTTTTTCCAGCCTTTGAACGAATTTCAAACGTTGCGATAAGTAACGCGTGAAAAGTAATTTTGCTAAAAATTATCACACAAAGAAGAAAAAAAAACGTAAAACCACTTCGAAATTTTTCTTTTAGTTTCACGCTCGGGCGCTTATTCCTAACGAAAAATGTTGTTATAAAACCACCGAACACGAGTAACTATTCCTTTTTGCTGCTCTGAACAAATCCCAACCCTTTCTACGCCATTTCCAGTGACCTGGCACACTGTCGTTTTACATTCTACCACATTATTGAATTTTTATTAGCGACGTCCGTTTCGACAAACGCGAGGAGGAAAACAACTAACCTGCATATGGCACTTTGGCTGTACGCGGGCCCTTCAGTGACGCTCAGGGCCTGCCCTACTTGGGTTTGTGTCAGACCTAGAGACAGTCTGCGTAGTTTAAAGACTTTTGCAAACTCCTTGATTTCATCCAAATTGATCCCATCGACTACGTTGTTAGTGGCCTCATTGATCGTTGGTTGGTCTGTAATAAAAATTCGCGTAACGTTCTATTTTTATTTCTGATAAATAAAATAAAAACCATAATATAAAAATATCGAAATTTATCGGTATTAAGATTTTTATCTATTGAAAAAAAAATAAAAATAAAATCTAGTTTTATGTTGAATTAATCCTAAATAAATCGGCAATAAACATTGAAAAGTATTAAATTAATATTTCTAATTTTATTCCAAACCTTTCCTATAGTACTATTTTATTGTTTATTGGAAACATTGAAAACTTGATTCCAATGCACTCGTTGCAATATGTTCAATGAATTTTTAATTACATAAATCACGTAGCGAGCTAATTGCGGAAACAGCGCTAAGCGTAAATGAGATGCAATTCATGGTTAGAGATTAATGTGACAAATTCACACTGCCGTGATTAATTTTATAATGATTCTAATAATGCTTGTTGCGCAAGTTAAGGATCTATAGTCGATCATTCGAGCGTACGTTTCACTCGATTCGATTTGTCGGAATATATTGAAGTCCTAGCGAGAAGGTTGCTTAATGACATCGGGCGGCTTCGTTAAAGCAGCTCGAGCTGCTACACCGATTTCTCCCGTAAATCTGTCACCCCGAATGTATACGCACGCAATAGAAATGCCCACATACTCCGTAATCTCGACCAGTTCGCCTGGTTTCTGCGCCGCGCAATAAACTGCAAATCCTTCTTCCGCGACAGTGTTTCTACGATCGTTAATTTCCAATCGAGATTCCAAGTACTTCGCGCACTTCGAGGAAAAAATGCTGCGGGTACGTTATATGACATGATAAATGGAAGACCAAGAATCGCGAATAATTACTTGACAAATTAAAAAAAAAAACTATAACTTTGACCATGATTGTGGTTACTGATTACTAACTTTTATATAAGTTGCAAATTGCGTATTAAATAAATAAAACAAGTATGTGATATAAGATTTCTGATAATCGGTAAATCTTAATTACGAAATTAATTTGCAAATATTATAAATGTCGACATCTAAAATATATCATTTAATTGCTTGTGTGTGTTCCTATTATACAAAATAGAAATATAAAAATTATTAAGTAATTACTTCGCAATGTATGTGCGTATGCGTTTATGTGTAATTTCACATTCTAATATCCACGCAAATCATTGAAATTTAATCAGAGATGAGTTAACAAAAGCAAATATTTATAAAGTAATGGTCCCATCTGACACTAGCAATTGAGAATTGTTAGATACCATGCTACAAATGATTATTTCATTGTGTCAGAATGACAAAGTGCCGGTTGCTACGCAATGATTGTGAATTATTAAAATTATTGTCAGCTAACTCGAGGTTACGCGTGCCGTTGAAATCTTTATGGCTTCCTAGAAGGTAGTAAGAAACAAACTAATGCCCTGTAATGAGCCCGATGTTGTACGATATCCTATTAGACTTATCAAGCGTTTCTACGATCAATGTAACACATAGAATGTTACAACATGCGTTAATCGCCTTTTCCCGTGGCGACAATATTACACTTTGTTGGTGTTTCGTCAAAGCGAAACGTCATTTAAATTAACAAAGTGCGTAAAACTAAGATTGAATCGAATGCGTGTACTTTAATTAACAGAGATATATACACTCGCGAATTTACATGCGACCAATCGTGATTAATATCTTGTTAAAAAAATCAACGTGACAACTTGGCAAGATAAGGATAAGGGACGTGTTTGCATGCGGTAATTGCGTCTTTAAAAGTGATCATTATGCATGCAATCGCTTGTCGACATTAGCGACTGTGCTTCGTATAGGCAAGATGATTGCGTTATAAGAAGATGGTGTCCCCGGCGAAAATTGTAATTATAAAAGCTGTCAAGGGGAGTAACATGGCTACCCTCAAGGCGTAGCTCGATTATCATTTTCGCGCACAGGTGAACGTCATTTTGAAGCAAGTACCGCAAACCAATTGACACGGATCACTTCGACTTTCGGCCCCGTGATTAATATCGCCGTAAAAAGAGTAAAATAAAATGTGTCTTACTCGGTGAATCATTCAAGAGATCGTCCTCCTCCTCCTTCGGACTGTGCATACTGCTCGGGGAGGCCTTCACTCCGGCACCACCGGGTCCATGCGTCGTCGTGATAGTGATCTCGCCGTTGCTGGCGGCCAATCTGTTCAAGGCGGACGCGGCGGATACTACGGATTCATTCAAAGGTGACGACTGCTCCGGTCGCTCCCTGTGATGTTTTTCCGTTGACTGTGAACAATACAATAGTAGGGGCGGATTAGCGGTTCATCGGGGACGACAATGCTCCTCTTCCACGCCAATTATGCGCACTTGATAATGAGACGGAATCTCGGGACACTTTAGAGTCTAATTAGTGGAAGGAATGCTGCCGGTACGGAATACTTTCTTAACAAGATCGCTTGGTATTGGAAATTATTCAAGCTGCCCCACTGATCTTGCCGCGGTCCTCTCCGCACCAGGTAAACCGCATGTTCGACCGTGCATCGCGATCCGATAGAAATCCGATTTACATCATTAGAAAAATATGTGAAAGAGAAGCTAGAAAAAAAATATCTTCTTCGATCTTTTACGGCGGAATGTTGATCGTTGACGAAAAGTTATTTGTACTGGTTGTAGTTAAAATGTGAAATATATACATACCGTTTTCGTAACAATATAATTATATATGAAAATATAAAGCTTATTGTAAAAGAAAAACATTTTTCAACTGAAATATTCATCAATTTTGAGAATTTTCTTTCTTCTAATATTACTTAAACTAGTAAATTTGTACATATTGTCTACTTTCGAAAAGATAATGTTTTCGAAAGAAGTCAGCTATACGTACTGTGTAATGATTCATATGCGAGGTGTGTCGGTGGCTGTGCTGTTGAGGCGACGTTGTCAAGAGTGGTTGCTGAGAAGCCTGAACGGCTTGTACAGCCTGCGCCGCCTGCGCCTGTGCCGCTTGGGCAGCCTGAAGCAATTGCTGAGGCTGCATCGCGCTCAGAAGTTGTTGGCTAGCCGAGCTATTGCTCAGAAGATGCGGCAAAGCGGCAGGATTCAGTCCTAATCCCGATGCCAGGCTAGGGCTCGTGGGAACTGATAAAAGGACAAGTAAATACGCACATAGTAGACATCTGATGTTGTGTTAATCGCAATATAGATAACGGTAAACGACAATCATATTATTTTAATGCATCTCAGCGTTTTGACGAGCGATAATAATATCTACATATTAGTAATTTAATGATAAAAACTTTAATTTAAATGTTTGACATCGAATATCATGACGTTTAATAAACGTTTAAAAAAATCATTTATTCTAAATGTAAATATATTACTATGCAATTCCACATATTATCGATAAATCATATTTTTATTTTCCGACAAATATCTATAATAATTTTTCAATAACAAATCCGTCTAAAATGCAGAAAAATATATTTAGCGACATTGTACGGCTTTACACGAAAAGAGAGAAATAAATATTGCATTGTATCACTGCATATAACGCGAAAGGCTAATTGCATGCGTTATACATCTCCTAATTACATTAGTATGAAAAAGAATTATATTGTAAGCAAGTAAACGTTGAGCTTACCATTGCTTGTAGGCGTGTTAAGCATGTTTTGCGGTTGCGCTAGAGACTGAAGATTCGCCAGTGTTGTAGAAACTACTTGACCATTGCTGAGTGCCAAGTTTACCATTTGATTATTCGTGACATGACTGACCGGAATAGTCAGAATGGTTTGGGTAGCGATCCCTAAAGAACGAGAAAGAAATTTCAAAATAACACGTCGCTCTAAACGAGGGAGCGCTCTAGCTACAAGAGTGAGAAAAGGAAATTAATTACGGTATCTTTCGAAAGCGCTATGTAATCGCATTTCGAATCAATAGATACTTCATTTCCATTATGAACATAGTCCACGCGTCGTTGATCCAGGATGGGTAGTAAAGTTATCAGAGTCTCATAGAGGGATTATTAGGCAACCCATAGGGCAGGTAACCTCGCAGGCTAGCGTAGTTGGCAAACTATTATCGTCATCTTAATAGTGGGTACAGGTACTGGCACTGGACTGCGCTGCGAGAAGGACGCCTAATCATACTTAGAATAGTTTCGGGATTACCTCCAGCTCCGCTAATCTGATTACCCTGTACACGCGCTTAATATGATTACTGATCATGAGTACGTACCCGTGTTGCCACCTAAGCTAAGCTAAGCAAATCCCGTATTCCGAACAGCCATAAAAGTTTCACGTTCTGAGGTAAGGTCAACCGACAATCCGATTAACGTGCAGTTCAAACGTTATCGAACGATAACGCGCCGTCAATACTTTCACTGTTGGCCCACGACCAGTAACGTGCGATGATTTCAGAGTATTTCACTTTTTCATCGCGATAACGTTTGCGATTTCGAATTGCTCGTGCATCGTCGCCCGCTAGAAGCTGAGTTCTCTCTAACTTGTAGAAATATCGAAGATTTATTTGTGTCCGTATGTAAAGAAAGATTCGAAGGACGTTATTTTTGTTCGCAACAATCAGGACGTGCACGACCTCCCCGTGTATTTTAATCTTCCCTGCTTTTCGAATCTTAATCGTTCACGCGGCGAATAAAATCTCGGGCGGCCGATATCACTTTAAATAAAGCCGCGGACATTCCTGCGGACAATAATTTCTATGAACGACAACCTATTGACCGCACTCTCGAACACTCCTCGACTCATCCTCGCCGACACTCGATGTCTATCAGGGACCAATCGAGCGTTAGTCAGTTACCATCGATTGAGTCGAAAAGCAGTGCAAACATTATTTGCCGCCACGTAACTCGTCATCCTACCGCGGCCGGTCCATATCCACGAACTTCAATCCACTTAGGCGGAATCCCAAAGTTCTCCTTCTGCCTCCCGTCCTCTGCCTTCGCCTGCTCCGCGCGCTCTATCTATCTCTTCCCCCCCCCCCCTCTCCTCTCCTCTCTCTCTCTCTCTCTCTTTCTCTCTCGATTGCCAGAATAGGAACCCAACTTGGTAGAAACGAAGTTAGCGCGGACCGCAATCGATATAATAGCGGCCGAATCCGCGGAGCTGCGATGTCCAGCCAGTGAGTGCTAGGGTTACGAGTATGGAGGGGCGGGGGAGAGGGAGGACGGACCCGAGAAAGGGGGACAGGAAGGGGTGGGATTCATGGGGTTGGAAAGGGGTAGTGAGACGTTAATTATACATTGAAATTAGTTGCAGAGTTTGCCCTGTGCTCGCCGAGGCAGTCTAGGACCACTAAGTATGGACGACGGGCCAGCCTTAGTCCGAGCTGGTCAGAGATAGTCGATATTATATTATATATCGGCACATCTTGATTGCACAACATTATGCGCCGGCACAGCGTTCGGGTTATGTATTTCATGCGGCAATGATGATTTTGCGCGCGGAAACCGTCGATGGAATTTCAGTTGATTGGAATTTTGGTTGTAATTTCGTAGATCCCTCGCCAGCAATCGAGGTCAATATTATGACGGTAAGATATGTGAGAAGCGGCATCATCTATGTTCGGAGAATGCGGAATTTATACATGCTAGAGCTAGATGACTTACCTTGCGAAGTGGGGATAAGAAGCTGAGCCCCTTGAATGCCTTGAACCAATTGACCGGACGTTAGGATGAATTGAGGCATCGCGACCGGTTGTGGTTGAGATAATAGCTGAGGTAACGTCGCCATTGGGGCTGAGCTAGGTGGCAGAAGGTGGGGAGCCGCCGTCGTACTCGAGGCTGTTGGTACCGTGCCGCCTGAGAATGAAAATTAACGATTTCACCGCGTTAAATTACTTTTGTTATCTAATTTCCGATTTTCGATCCTGTGCGTTCCAATTTTAGCCGCGCGAGTTCTCATATCTATTTAAATACGCGTTAAAATTTTGATAAATTTGTACACTCAGTTGCTTACCTGACGAGCTGACGGTTAAATTCAATGGAGTATTGATTAACTGATTATTAGTTAATCCCGCTGTCATTCCTTGAAGACCGGCAGCCAGTGATGCGACTTGTGGAAGGTTTTGCAAATTCGCTAGATTCTGAAGATTTTGAAGTGTCACCATGCCGGCCACTGCACATAAATTTTTATAGTAAGTAAACAATATCGATATTATGAATAAATAAGTCGGTCGTGTCTGAGAAGAACATTATCTCGCACTTACTTGTTCCGTTTAGATGAGCTTGTGCGACCGCCGCGCGCTTCGCTTGATGGAGATTTTCAGGTGATGGGCTTCGTCGTCTCTTCCGTGAATTCTTTATGTCATCCATCATCATTTGATGTTCGTGGAGTGCACCACCACCTGTCGCCGGCTCAGGACTTCCAGCGCTACTCCTGTCGCTGTCCTGTAACAGCAGACATACATATTCATAGATATATAATTACAAACTAAAATTCAACTATTTTATGCAAATCAAACAAAAATTGTAAGAAACTTCGAATTAAATTATATTATTAGCTACTAATGTTAGTAACATTTTTAATTAGTTAAGCACGTATTACTGTGCTGATCTTTCTCTCTGACCCTTCGAAATAGAATAACAGTCGATACACGTGTAAATATTTCAATTCCTAGATTGTGGCAGTGATATAGAAAAAGTGGAAAGTACATTAGTGATAATAATTATCACAATGTAACGTATATAAATCAACGAGTCTTAAAACATGTCGGTGATCATTGCCGAATATTAATTTCAATATCACTTACGCGTGGCAATGAAAATTGAGCTTGTCTGTATTATCCTGGTGTCGGTCCTTGCCCATAAACATAATCCAGCAACGCGTGCGGGCAAAGTGATTTAGTTATTCACGCCCAATAACGCATTTTTGGAATTAACTTGGTCGTCGAGCCGAGCGTCCGATTTAATCAATACCAATTTGATAGGGCCGCGCGACATATGGTATATCGTGACTTCGAAAAATTCTCACCGACAAACAAATGCGGAAAGTTACGCGAGGAGGCGAGAATCACTGCGCGAAAAAAATATATTAATCGCATGCTTTTTCGTCGCTCCGCTTTCGTGCCTGAAGATATATAATTCATGCATATTTACGGAATAGCAGCGGAATAATTAACGAACGCCGGCACATTAAGGCGTGCTGTATATGTGCACGTGTAGTCAAGGTTCTTAGAAGACAATCTAAATTATAATAAATCGATGGGGTATATATGCCGTAATGCTTTACCACCACAAGTGTATATCGATGGTGGTGGCTGTGCCGCGGAGAGTAATGTTACCGGTGCGGCCTCTTTGCATAATGGTATGGAAATATGCCGGAACGTGTATCGCCATAGTTGGATACAGATTAAGCATTTTAGAACTTCGACACTCGAGTAATTCGGGAAAAAGTGTTCCCACGAGTAACTGGACCCATGAATAAACCCTAGAAAAGCTTCTCCGGTGGTTATCACTTTATATCTGATACGCGACGATTATTCTGTGTATGTTGATGAAAAAATTTCAACGGAATTCACACGCAATGCGGAGAAATGGTCAAGATACTGCAGTAAAATCAGGCCTTATGAAAACTGTCGTCGTTTCTTTCACCATTTTCTAAGAAAAAAAAAAATTATGAAACCGCGAATAAATAAAACAAATCGCTGCGCAAATATCGCGTTTATTGCATTGTCAAACAATCTCATTAGATTCCGGTCAGCTTTTTCTAAAAATAAAAAGAGGTATTTTCTGGGTGCGGCTTGTAATCCCGGCTTGAATTTTCGTCAAAGTCGCACAATGGACCGCGCGCGTCGCTGGTCGAGGCATTTCATTGCATAAAAAATAGATAAAGCCCGGTCGATAGGTAACGAACGAAAATAGGAGACGCAAGGGGTACGGCAGTTCAATTTTTTTTTCCACGCAAATTCGTAAACGGCTATACCGCCAATATGGCCACCCTATATTAAATGGACGAGGCGAGGGGGATTAGTTGAATGCACAGGCTCGACCATTTTGCTTGTAAAAGTGCACACGATATACAGCCAACCGTAGAAACATATGTTTACGAGCTTTCGGTATTTCACATAAATTAATCAGTACCGCAGCATCGCAGCACATAGAATAACAGTTTTTGTATGAAATCATCGACTGTCCTTTAATTTGTTAAACACATTTTTACTATTTCTACTATTTTTACTATTTTTGTTATTTCTACATAACCAAACATTTATATTATTGATGCACATTTTAATCGAGAAATAAATCAAACCAATTTCTCAACTGTCGAGTCACTCTCGTTAATCTTTCATTTTTTTATATATCTCTATAATTTCTAATTATCTTTCATAAATATATACACAATTACAAAGCAGTGAAAATAGTATCAATAATTGTATATAATGTGAAAAAAATGAGTTATAACTTGTAATTAGTGTTTGATTTCTCGTTCCACACGCCTGGAGACAATCGAACTACCCAACAAAGTCAAATAGAAGGAGCGACCGCCCACGCCATTGGTTCCGCCAACGTTTTAAATTCCCTGGGAGAAATCGGTCGCACGGTCAATAAAAAATCGTTAGCCCGCGTCCATAGGCCATCTCGCTAATGCGAAAAACCGGGCTGGATTCTCTCACTCCCGCGACCAGGGATGGCGGTGAATGCGAACGACCAGTGGGAGGCGCGAAAAAAATACACGGGTCGGAGAAGAGAGAGAGAACGAAGAGCGTTCGGTCGGGCGTTGGAAATGCAACAATAAACATTACTTATCGGCGCGGGGGTCTCTAACAATGCGTACGCGAGGAGAAGCGGCGCGGCTGGTAGCAAAGCGCAAGTTTTTTGCAATAAAGTCATTTCGAGCCGTTTGAGTTATGGGTAATTCCTGTGGAACGCCCGGGCCTGTGCGCTCTAGCTGGTCCAGGTCCGGTCCATTGATTAGTATTAATGACTTAGCTGCACTCATTTCGCCCGAATAAAAGTAATTGGATTTGGCTTCGACCCCGCGCGGACCGCGCTGTAGTTTGGCGTCGGCGGCGTCGGGCGGCGTCGACGGCGTCGACGGCGGCGGCGGCGGTGGTGGCGGCGGCGGCGGCGGTAGCGGCTGGCAGAACAAAACTCGTGGGCGCGTGTAAAAATACATTAATATCTGTTTGCGCTTAATAAACGATAGCTGGGCTGACTTCAGACTAATGGCCGTATTCCGGAATCGGTAATACGCATTTTTATGTTTCTTTCTGAAACGTGGCGCCGCGTCGCACCGTGCCGATTTCATCCCATCTTCCGCTGCGGCTGTTCCCGCACTGACGATCGATTTGTTGAACAGAGTACTGTTAGCCGTTATGAAAATTGAGCGATTTTTTGGCAGGGAAAATCTATGTCCGCGAGGTTTATTACGTTAATGTCTGCTTGTTGAAAATACGAATACGCGAGAAATATTTAGGAGTTTTCATAAATTTGCAAGCGAATTGCAAATTAATTTTTACTGATATTAATTTACACACATCAACTAAGATTCCAATAAAAATGTCTAGTGTTTTTATCAGAAAGCAGGAAACATTTCTTTTTAAATAGGACGTATTTATATTCACGTATTTTATATATGGCTTATATATGGCTACAAAATGTAATAATGTATAAATTAAGTTAAAACCACTAATTTATATATATAGTTTCGTTCGAATTTTGCAAAACTTTTCAAACATTTAAACCCCTTGATTGAATGGTTCCGTTGAGAGTATAGTTTGCAATAAACATAAACTTATAAATATATTTAAGCAATTCAATTGCCGACTGTAATTTGTTTCTATCGCAAATTTTCTTCATCTGTGTTCGCTAGTTACACGCAGCGTTACACGATTGATCGAGATGGATAATTATTTGATATCATTCGGCATGTCATCAAGAGGGCGTAAAAAGGCGAGAATGAATTTCCTTCGCGATTAAGGATTCTAACGAATCCTGCGGGGGGTCGCAATTATCACGTGGTCATTGCGAAAGGGTGTTATCGGGAGTGGAAACCCAGCGAGACAGTGGCAGAGGGTCTGCTCTCTACACGGAAAGGACAAAACGGAGACAACTAGGAAGACAGACAGAGACCGTTTGGCAGAGAGAGAGAATCATGGAGATAGTCATAGAGAAGAAAGAGAGAAGAGCGAGTGAGAGGGAGTAAGAGATAGAATCCGCTCGACCCCTCGGTTCAGGCCGCTTTGTCTGTAAGTGTAATTAGTCCAGGGTGGGGTTCCTGGGGAGTCGAGGCTCGGGGGTATAAGGGAGGGCAAAAGAAGGGGGGTGCAGCAGAGCAGTGGGATGGTTCATCCTGGCTTCCCTCGCCCCGTTGCCGTGCCCCACCACCGCCTTATTTATATGCAAATGAGCTTCATTTCGCGATATTAATGTTCCACCCGAGTCGGCCTGCCTCGGCGCGAAAGGGTGCGAGGATACGCGGAAAAGGGTTCGTTCTCCTGCTTCGTATATGTTTACGACCGTTTCTCCCGCATGGACAGTGGCCGAGTCGAAATGCCAAAAATTATGATGAGCGCAGCAATGGTCGAATGGATCGTGCATCTCGTTCTTTCGTAAACGATGTTACAAATGAAAACGCGTAGAGTTGCAAAAACAAAAGGATAGCGTTAACCGTAAATTGACGTTAACGATTTTGAGAACGAGAGAAAATATTTGTAGCGTGTAATATTGTACTTACTTAAATAAATTAAAAACAATTTGCGCGATTGATAACGATAACGCGATTGTTATCGTGCCACGAGAATTCGTTCGCTTTTAAGCAAAAGATCGTTGTAATGCGATGCCTATTTAGGCTTCAAGAACGGATCGAAAATTTTCCACGTCGGTATAATTCCAAGTCGCGGTACTTACATGGCGAGTAGGTAGTACAGATAATGACCGATTTATCGTAACGAGTGGAGCGTGGCGGCGGGTAGACAGACCCCCATCAAGGCCCCACCGGGGTAAATTAACAACAGACAAGCCACTTGAAACATTACCGAGGCTTCCTAGCGAAGCAAGCAAGGGGGTGGGCTCGCACTGTTGCCTTACTCAACATAAATTAGGGCCGATAGAAAGGGTAGATTGCAGAATGTTGAGTGTATAACGACCGGCGCGCTGTGTACGCCGGTAACGGTGTCTCGAGCATCCGCGCGTCGCGTCTTACTCACGCGAGCCCGAAAAATCTTCGCCGCTGCACGCCACGTGATTCTTGCACATGGTCGTGTTCGAGAAAATTTGAGTCCTAATAGCGAATCTTCGAGGCCGTTCATCGTGCAGAATGTGAAAATATGTGCGCAAAAGAAACGTTATCTTCATATTACAATGATGCAGTTTTTTCTTTTCAATATATTTTAAAACTTTATAATTCTTGCGAGACAGATTTTAAAATTTATTGAATGTAAGAGTATTGCATGAGTTAACGCTGGTGAACAAATCAGCGCTGATTCTCCATATTGTAAAAGTTTAATTATAGCTTGATTTAATACGATTCACGATAACAATTACGTATCATCGGCGTTGAAATATATTTATGCGTGACCATGAATTAATGAAGAAAGTGATCGTTACGTGGCCGCGGCTCCTCCGGTAATGTCGTCTGAGTTCTTTCAAAAAGCTTAATTACGGCGAGTCAGCGAAATAATTCGAAATAGGAGTAAACGTTTGTGTCGACGGTATTTGCATTTAATGGATATTAAAATGAATGACCATCGCTCATTACGAATGCCGCGGGGCGTCCGTGGTAAAATCGTGGGTAATGAAGTCGCGAGGCGAATCTTACTTGTAAATGGATCCTTCATTATATCCAGATACAGTTCTTTGAGGAATGCGTTCTAACGACTGTTCGGACACGCTGCTAAGGAATTTATGAGAATTTCTCACCGCAATATTGAAAATGGGACGTAATCCTCTCCGAAGACGTATTGCTGAATTATCTCACAAATATGGAATTTATCCTTGATGAGATAAGAATAAGATGAGATATTATTATTCTTGAATTCGAACCCTTCACGCAACTGTAAATTCAATATTTGCCATTTAAATGCGTTGCCGTTGAGAAGAAATTAATGTATTCGAATATATTTTCCATTAATGTTCAATCTCTCGCGCCAAATCTTAAAATTTTCTCTCCTTCTTGACCAACACAAGTAATCTATTTTGGGTATTCTTCACGGTGAGCATCTTAATGCGCACGACTCGTAAACCGCGCGGACGTGGTGTAAATCTATTCGTACCGTCGTTGTTTAGCTCGGTCTGTGCCCTAAGAGAGGGCGGTCGGTCGAAGCAGAAAGAGAGGGAGGACGGGGACAACGTCGGGGGGAAGGGGGGAGAGGGTTGGTTGAGTGAGAGAATCGGAGGTGGGTCGACCGATGCATGAATATACATGACCTTACCACCAACCCTTACACCGCAACGGGGCTCTGCTTACATTATTGTATATCTAATTCCGCGGGTGGTTCTCAAAATTTGCCGACCTCCGCGCGACGACAACCGCGTCGCGCCGGCTGCGTACATCCAGCTGAGAATCACTGCCGACTCACGACATTATGCAGGCAGTCTACATATTATACATTCGGACTGGGATTCAATTAAGTTTGGTTAGACCAAGTCCCGCGGCCCCCTCCCGCATCCGGTTTGTACTTCCTTTCTCCGACTCATGCCTGCGGAGATGTTCCGAATTGTCCGTATTTTTGGTATAGCCGATACTGTCATTTAATAAGACGCTCACCGAGGACACCGTTCCGCATTGTATTTGATCTCAAAGATTTATCGGTCATGGTATATATTTTATACCACTATATAGTAGTTATTTTCTAGAACACATTATATATTCAAAATAATGATATCCAAATGGTAGACAAATTCAATAAACATAGAGAGAATAGCGTGGCATTTTATAATGCATAAAGCTGCAACGTTGTAATACGTTGCCTTTATGAATTTCTCATTTCGAGAAAATCCACGATACAGTCTCGGAATTCAGCGGAACCGCAACGGAGCTCGAATTACAGCCTAATTCGTCGAAACCATAATTATCCAGCAGCTGACTCAGGCATACGGCATGATCGAATCGACGGTCTTCGCGACACACACGCGCGGCGAGAGAGTTTGACATTTGGCGGGCGTAACCAGCCGTGGCAATAAGGTTAATTGAAATACGTCAAGTATATAGCCTAACGCTGAGAATACTTATACGAGTCGATCGTCGGTGCGCACCGCGCCGGCACAAGGCATGTACGTACGCACACACTCGTGACACATTTCGATATATACTACTGGATGGGTAATTAGCGAGACCACGTGGCGCAGTCACGACACGAAGAGACACACGGACGTGAACATCGGCGAGTGCGTGAATGCTCATCGAAAAGGATGACGGATAGGTCGTGGGAGGTAAAAATCACGTAAGGGCGAACCGAGAGAGGGGAAAAAGAGAGTAGGTGGTGCGCGGCGGACAGGAAGGCGAAGGGACGCTGAAATAATGACGGAAAATTGCGCGCTTCCATGTTACACGGCGCACAGCGTCGACACTTAATTCAATTCGATTGCGATACAGTTCAATAATTCGATTAATTAAAAAATATCGCAGAGTCGCTCAGCCGGCCCGATCGGCTGAGCACCTTCCGCGTCGCAAGAGGCGCAAGGTCTCCGGACGGACGCCCCCCTTTGAGCGCCTCTGGTTAAGAGGGCCGGTGCATCGATGGCGCGCGGAGTTAGCTAATAGCTGAAACGCACCACTCGATGTTGCCGCATCATCTGTGATTATTTGATTATGAGTATCGAGCGCGCGGTGCGTTCCCGAAAGTCCCCCGAGCATAGTTGCGCGCGCGAGCGAGTGCGTTCATTGGCGATTTTTGCCGCACGTTCCGCTGCATCGTCACGCTGATCGACAGTCTACCCCCCACCGGTATTCTCGAATCCGGCTTGGATATTGCGATATTCATTTGACTCCTAAAAACTCTATTAACAAATATTAATAAAAAAAAATGCGCTTTTTACGGACTGTTTCGCAGTCGAGCAAATTAGGATCCTTATCTCCCGATTGCATTTCTGCATGAGAACCGGCGTTCTTTCGACGCGACGTTTAAACAATTTAGAATTTTGTCACTGCTCTTTTCCACTTTCTGCAATTACGGTTGTAAAGAATGTTGATATGTGCGTGTATGAAACATGACGATTAATTTTAGTGAAAGTTGCGGATAATTGAAGTACGATATCGTCGCGATAGTAATTTTATGCAGAAGATATAAAGGAGAAAATTATTCGTTGACGCATAAATGTGAAATAAAATTAGAAATTAAGATCTTTAATTTTTGATAAGATGATTATCACAGTTTTAAAAGTTGCGATACGCGCTGCGGTCGATATTTGAAAACACATCTCGACATACGACTGCCGTCAATGTTTAATTAAAAACAAATGATGCGGTGACGTCTATTTGTGGATTACTTTCTATTAGCTAATTAATTACGCCATATCGATATCGCTCCCGCTATTTCATTAATATAATGATAACGACATAATAATGTGACTGCTACAACACGCGATGGTTTTCTAGAAATCCGAAAACACGTCAGTAAGATACTTAAAAATAGCTGACAACGGCGTGCCGTCGTCGAGAAGCATTCGGGAATGTTATAATCCCGGTGCGGTGTCATAATGATAATAACAACGCGTTAATTAAACTCGCTGATTTATGCGCCTTTCATATTGTAATTGCTCACCGAACTCGAGTCGAGACGCGGAAAGCGAGCGCGCAGCTACGGTCTCGGACGATCTCTCGCTCGGAGAACCGAGATAATGCGAACGAATTAATGAGTCAAGGCGCAATTAATATCGACCACTCGCGTTCGCCGTCTAGCGGCGAAACCTCAATGCTGTCTTTACTTTTACCAGAAAAAAGGAAAAGAAGCTACGAGAAACGGAAAGATAAGAGCAGATTTTCGTAATTTTCCACGTTATAATCGTAATAGCACAAGAAGAGTGTTTGCTCCGGCAGAAAGTGCGAGTTTCGCTCGTGCAAATTGCGTATTCTCTTTTCGCTGCTCAATTCAGCTCAAGAGTCTCGAATACAATTCGTTACGATTTAACGTCGGCCGCGGGGGGGAAAGCGGGCAGACGCAAATCGCTTATTTACACCGTGAACGGTGTAATACGCACGCGCTGGAGGCCATATTTAGTTTACCAACCCGTGGGTATAATGTCTTTTTAGGTACGTTAATTAACAGTATTCATTTTGCACAAAGGTTTCTAATTACGCACTGTACGGAGCCATAGACTTAGTGCCGCCTCCGCCATGGAAATGTTATGTCCCTCTTCGCGTCGACATTTAGAGTTCGCGACGTTTGCGCCAGCCAAGTGTTACGAGTGTATAAAGTCGACCATTTCCGGAAACTGATCCTCAACTTCCGGAAATCGTCATCGGCATCGGTATCGATATAACCACAATTTCTCCTCGTGGTTTGCAAGGTTCGAACGCTGTCGGTTGCGAACGAGAACCAAAATGGTTGGCCGCCACATTGCGGGTCAATACTTGTCCGGCCGCTTCAGTTAGCAGTCGCATTAATTAATTATAATTAAGTTTTAGTTGACGCGGCCGTAGAGCGGAGCGGGGTAAGCAAGGCAGGTAGCTACGCGACTCGCATTTTGAGCATTACCGATATTATGCAGATTTCACCCCCTTTCGTCGTCGGGGTGTACCCGCTTTCCCCTCCCGTTTCTGCCATTGCCTCTACTTCACCTTACAACATCACCCTCCCGACCATCGCACCCCCCCCCCCCCGCCGTTCCGGCCGTCCTCGCTCTCCAAGACACGCTCGCTCCTCGTGCCACTTGCCGAGCGAATAGGAAAATGAATTATTTACTTATTTACGGAACGTAAACGGAACTACGGCGAGCGGCTCGTTACTTACCTATAGACAGCCGAATTAAAACATTAAGGTTCAAATTACACGTTATCCATAGATGGGGATTATTTGTATCGCGTAATTTCTGCGTAATAAACTCTGACATATAATCGTTTGACAAGTACCGATAAACGTTAATTTACTCAACTTTTTAACAATATTTGTTCGTTCCGGGAAGCAAGCTTCGTACAAATATCTCGCGGTACGGGCGCGCTTTGCTGAACTTTCTCCCGTAGAGAAAATTTTCGTGATCAGTCGAGTGTGGAAGAGCGAGGAATAGAACGCGCCCTACGGCCACGACTTCCGTCTTTCGCGAATGGTTTTGGCAAGGGGTTGCTGAAACGACGTCAGGCGTAGTCCCGAGCGGCGGCAACTGCACGTCGCCGTAAGAAGCTGTTAATCTTCGGTAATAAACTGTATTTTCATTATAATACGGCATGAATATGCAACGGCGATAATGGCCTTAATATCCCGGCATGCATCTTCCTGTGCTTTACGAGCTGAGCCTCCTCTGCCGGAATTTGAGGCGTACTCACAGTGGATTTTGCGACGACGTTACTGCCGCCGCTCTCAAGGAGTTCTCCTCCTTAGCACAACGCTCATTCGCGATCTCCTTTTCCAGACTGCGAACGAATCATATTGTTTCGCCAGTTATTCAGATTGTTCTGTAGATAATAACGCCCGATCACGCAACGTAGAATTGCCGGAGCCATTCTATTGCTGAAACTTTATCATTTTTAACACTTGTGTTATATAATGTGTTATAATGTGCAATGGAATATTTCCTTGGAAATGTTTCTTGATCTAAGATATTTTGTACGGTCGCCAAGTCCTCTAATTTAATTAATTAATATTAAAAAAATAAGTTCCAAATACTAACATTATTGATATCTGGAAAAATTTCTCTCATACAGCAATAAAAGACATAAAAGGCTTCACTCAATCGAGAATCCAAGCTTGTAATGGGTGCGATACGTTACGTATCGCCGTTAATGCGAGCCGACTTAATGTAAGCAGCGAGCGAAGGAATAATAGTAGCCTACGGACATTCATTTATCTTAGTTTATTGCCAACTGCGAGGAAACAAACACCGCTGGAATACGCAACGACGCGCCATTAACCTCTCGGTCGCGTTGCCTGAGCTTAACGGTGTGTCGTGCACTTTTGCCCTGCGCGAAATTTCGCCCTTCGTTCGATGACGACTGAGCGATACATCGTCGTTAACGTTGCTCCTCATGCCATTGCCACTTGCGCCCGGCACCGCGCGCGCGATATCCTGATTGTGTTAATCCTTTAGAGCGAACGGGACAAGACCGAGACCAAACATTTACTTTCATTATTCGTATTTATCTGAAGAAAATGAATCGAACTTAAAAGAGATCTATAGTTTGCGTAGGATATAGCAAACATAAGCTCGATTGTATTGATAATCGTTGCTTTACTCAAATCACATTCGGATTTTCAACAGAACGGTTTCATACGTTAAGCAAAATATCCTCCGCCGCTTTATATCCAGAGAAGCTCGGTTAATATTTTAATACTGTCTATGAAAAAATTACTGTCCAAATTTTTGTATTCGCACGATCTCATAATGTTGATTAGTTATCCACTCTCTCTCTCTCTCTCTCTCTCTCTCTCTCTCTCTCTCTCTCTCTCTCTCTCTTGTCGCTTCGTTCTTTTTATCCTTTATTTCCATAATTTGATGTATTTCCGTAATTTTCGTCAATCTATCTCTTTGTCGCTGTTTCACTCGCGGTAACTATTTCTCTAATCTCATAATTAATGATGCAGAGTTCTGCTAACTTCCTCATTATTCTCTCACTTACCTCACATTCACTCGCGCTAGTTAGATTTAGCTTCTCTAGCTACGTTACAATGCGCATCTCTATTTCGGCAAGAGTTCTGTCGTCGTAATAAAGAAGGAAAGATAGAGAGGATGTGGGAGGAGGAAAGAAATTCCGTAGGATAACTCCGGTGGAAAACCGAGACGAAATCGGATACCGATCGACCAAACTGCACGTAATTAGCGTATCCTCGTAACGCGGGCCGAGCGTTGTTTTCTAGTGAAACAAATTAGACCGTTGTGTCGCACGAACGAATAAATTTAGAGAATGTTTCGCACCAAATGAAAAAAAAAAAAAAAACGAGAGATGCGACCGTGGGCGAGAATAGGTGGATACTGGAGGAAAAAAATTCGAGAGGGTAAAAATGTTTCTGGCATGGTGTATAATGGACGCATTGCGCGCGAATATAATGAGATTTTACAGTGCAATTCACATAAAGCATCGGAAACAACAAAAGGCTGGGGTAGAGGGGAGGAGCGCGATAAAAATGCCTGCGCCTAAACACATTATTTCTACCCCATCCTCGCACGCGCTCACTACGCGACGCTTCCAATCTCCGACCGTCGACTCTCACCGCCCCGTTATCATTCTCTGGACTATTTTTCGCCCACTTTGAAAGTTATTTTGTATTACGGAAAAAATACGATGGCGCATAAATAAATAATATCGGCCGCTAATTCGCGAGTTTCGCAACGTAAATCAACCGCGCAGATGTCGCGCAAATTTGACAGCTCCGTCAACGTTCCCCGAGTATCGCGATCTCGTTTACCTATTTCCATCTTTTTGTCTTGTTGAAACATTTCCGGTCCTTCGACCCTGAATAGCCTTTGAGCGTTGTCGAACGCCAGCGATAGCTTGAAAGCAAGCGAACAAACTGAACGAGGAAAAGGGAGAAGGACGGTGAAAGAAAATTGAGGTGAGAAAGAGAGAGAGAAAGGAGGGAGCGAGTGGGGGAAGGGCGGGAGCGAGGAAAGGGGCGATAGAGGCAATCGCGGCAGGGAGCGAGCGAGGGAGGCGGAAGGAGACAAAAAAATCGGAGGGTGCGTTTCGTCGCGCCGATAAATTTTGAATGCACCTACCGCCGTCGGGAGAATTAGTAGCCTGTTGGTAATGATCAAAAAAAATTATAAACAAAAGATTCCACGGATGGCAAGCCTTTTTCGTGGATCAGCGAGGCAAGCGGAGCGCTTGCGAAAAGCTTTGACGGTTCCCGACCTGGCCGACATGGCTCTCTCATTGCCGGCCAAACCTACGACGCTATATTTAAAAATCGGCGCGCTCTCCCGGAAACTTTCACTACAAAGGGAAGGGGCCAACCGTTTTACATCGGGTTTATTAAAATCGTGCGCTCGCGGATGAGCTATAGCTACATAGTGGACGTACATCGAGTCCAGATATACCTACTTCGATTCGAACTCTCGCGCAAATTGTTTTTCAGCCGAAACTCTTCCCAGTTTCGTCCGCAACTTGAAGAATTACTAGCAAATGTATCTGTGTAAACCCTCTTTGTCCCTCTGCCGTGTCGTGTATCGTCACTGGATTCGCTCGACCACGCGCGTTGACGCAGCGAATTCGTCAATATCATTTATTACGGGAGAACAATACGCCACCGCCAATTCGCGTGCCTGACGCACCATAAAGGATCGCGGCAACAGCGGCAACAACCGTTCGCGCGCACGACTCGACACTTTCGAACGGTTGCGCAATAATGGCCCTGCTCTTTAATAATGCGCGCGTTACGAGAATTCGTAATCAAACCAGATGCACACAGAGACGCGCGTCAACGCCGGTCAGGCGCGGGCGACGCGGCACACAGAAAAGAGAGAGAGAGAGACAGAGAGAGAGACGGAAAGAGAGAGGAAAAAAATGATACGCCGTCGTATTGACAAAATCATTGATATAACCGGCGGCCTCGTGCCGGCTTTAAACGCGGGTTTCGCTGATGCAAGTCGCGGTGCCCACCCTGATGCGAATGTGAGCTGACGGTGTACCGTGCGTTATGGGGAGATTCATTATTTTTAATTAAACAAAATAATAATACGCTTATTAATTGATTAATTAAACATCACGCATGCATTAAGCTCCTCCATCAATGGCACTGTCAGTTAATCCCTTTGGCTTGCTTGTTACGCTGACTTTTACGCCCGCAGTTTTATCAGGCTGCATCGATACAGAAAAGTCGAGGCAAGAAACAAAAAATTAATCAATAATGATTACATATATTAGATCTGTTCGAGTTCTTAAACGGACTCTTTGTCTCTGTAACGCTTATGCCGCCGTAAACTCTTTCTGATAATGGTTAATCGAACGCAAGACATGAATACAACGAATGTAACGATGGATGTGATATCAGTATCTATCCTTCCGTTTCACTTGCAGACAGATCAGTTTAACTTGGCGAGCAAAACTTTGACAGCTCTCACTCGTATACAGTCATCTTTGCGCATCCGAGTGTCGCATTACCAGAAATTTTCAAGGAAAATCGCGGCCCAAGATCTCAACGGCAGTTCTTTAACGTAAATGTACTTAATATAGTCTCACAGCGAGCGGATGCGCGTAAGCGCGACACGCGCGAAGTGCATAAACTTCCTGGCGCAAAAGCGAAGCTAGAAAACCGTGCAAGTTGCGGTGGCGAATGCGATATAAAACGCCTTTGTCTTGCAAAAACCCGCAGACGTATATCATGCGAGCCCAGGCCGCGGGCATTGTTTTACTCTCGCATAATTACTGCGAGTCACGTTTTAAAGTTGAATTTCACCTAAATAAAGCTTAATATTATTATCGCGGCCACAGCCGAGGCGCTGCTGCCATTATGAGCCGGTTACACTCTCAAATATCGTTATACCGCATGATCGTTTTCGCGATATTAAGTGCGGTACCGGGTTTTTCCAGTGTTTTTCGTGCGGTGTCGACCGCGACCGGCGTTAATTAGATGCAAGGTGTGGACGTACCTCGCCCCGGGCTACCACGTGCTTTTGACGTTAACTTCGTGATGCCTTTGCTCGTTAACGACGATGATGTATGTTGGAACCGTTTAAAACTCCGCTGAAACGTCGCACGTTCTCCCTAAAGCGCGGTTCGAAAATATTTTGTACTTGCAACGCGAAAAATTTAACAAGCGATTTTATCGCACTCCAAAATATCTTCCTAATGTTCTCAGATACTGCGGATCACAAAGACAAAATACAACAAAATCAAATAATACTATTACATTCCAAACGCTATGACTGCTTTCGCGAAAATAATAATGGTACCGGAAGAAAAATTAATAGCTTTTTGAATAAAAAAAATCACTGATACTAAATGTATAAAGAATATAATCTTTATTACTTATTTATGTTAACGTCTTTATCTTTTAATCATGTCATTCAATTGCTATTACTGATAGATATTAATTTTTGAATCTCCAAAAAGCATAACAATATTTCATTGCATATCCGAAACTATTCGCGCAGCTATCGACAAAGTCTCTCTCCGAGCGCGGAGGAATCACGCGGAAAAATGACACCATTCTCTCTGGCTTGTAAAATAAATCCGCGAACATTAAAAAATCCATCCGCCGCATATTTCCATGAGTATCACGAGCGGCGCTGGCACACTCAATTTCCCGTCTTGTGTTCAATACATTTCGCTTCCCCGCAGGAGGCGACGTATTCGTACGTCACGCCCGAAATAAACGTCAGTTATCGACAATGATCCAATGTTACGTGTATGGAGCCGTTTCTACATACCATTTCACGTCACCGTCCAGTAACGCGCGATAGCACCGTAATTTCGCGTTATGCGTTTACCGCGCGAAGCGTCGAAAAAAAAAGAGAAAAATTAGACACCACTCGTTCGTAGACACGGTTGCGGCAAATTTGTTTATCGGCATGCGAGAGCGCCGGGGCATTAATACACGGGGCGTCACAGCGATAACCATTCTCAATATCCATAATTATTATCAGCGGCGGGCGATGTTGGCAACCCCGCTGCACCACGTGACTCGTTCCCGTCGAAATAAAATGACAACGTTCATTTGCAAATGCGCGAAAGTGCATTATTTTTATTGGGTTTGTTAGTAGCCGTTTCCGTCGATGTGGCTCGGCTACTCGTTTGCGCGGATTTGTGTGAGCGCGGGCACACACGCACACACTTGGCCGGACGATGGAATGCATGGTGCGGACCTACCTACTAAAGGGGGTGCGACAGATCTCACTGGGGGAATACCAGCGTCGATGGATCTCTTTTTCCGGTTCGCAATAGAAAAATTACATCGATATCTGGCAACGATACGATCCCGCCAACCGGATCGAATCGTTGCCAGATGCGGTATCTTCGGAATTCGAATTTCAATAAGAAGAGCTTTGCGTGGGCAAGCATTGTTTTAAATCGCCGTGTTTCGTTGGAAATTTTTCGTGACTGTTGATGAATGCGATGAAGAACGTGGGATGCGTTACAAAAATAAACGAAAACGTTATTATAAAAAATATGTTTGGCAAATAATCCGAGATAAAGTTACGAGTATACGTGACGTTAATTGACTTGGGAATATAAATATCGCATATAATTTTGCAGTAACGCAATATTTACCGATATAATAATTACGGATAATAAGTAACAATTTCCGCTTCTCGTAACGGCAAATAAAACATCCATCCCGTACGCCCCCTCTATTATTTTTCGCCATCCTCGCCGTTCAAATCGCTAATTGAACTCGTCTCGTTACAACTTTCTCGCGGCACAATCCAATAATGCAACATCCATTTCTGTAACGCTAATCACAGCAATTTTACGATGCAATGGGCGAGATCGTCGTATCTACAGTTCTTCATCGTAATTAAAAATTCGTGCAAACATCAGATTCTTCGCCGATCTCCGGATCACACAATGGTAATGTAGAGTGAATGAATAGAAAATCACAACGAAAGTAAAACCGATAAAGAACTCTCCGACGTGTTTTCTTAAACGTTCACATTTTATCTCTGAAGCTAAGTTGTCGGGGAGTTAAAAATCCGATTGATATTCCGATTATCAAGATACGGATAAAGTACAACATTTTTCCGAAAGGTATAGATTAGAATGACCGATGGTGGTAGGCGAATGAGAAAGTACGAAGAGAGCGCGAAAAAAGGCGCCGGCGGCAAACTGGAAATCGGCGTGGCCGACCACTTTTCGACCGCGGTATGCAAATCGGGCACGCGGTAACGCGCCGACGATTATACCTGGCACGCGTGCAACCAAACCGTCGTCGGTGGAAAAAAGAGCTGCAAGGAGACAAAAAGTACGAGCATATGGAGGGGTGGTTGCGGCGGCGGCGGCGGCGGTAGTGGCGGCGACGGCGGTGGTGGTAGTGGACCGCGGTAGTGGAAAAAAGTCGCGGACGACGAACGTTGTAAAAATCCGGGAGGGCCCCGGCACCAATCGGGCGCATTGTGTCCACCCGGCGAACAATACCGTCGCTGCTCGAGCGACTGACGCATTTTCGCACGAATTGGGCAGTATTGTTGGATTTTTCAAATTGTATTTTTAGCCGGTGCTGGTGTCGATGCGAGGACAAAAATTGCCTGTCGGCCGCGTCTTTCGCGTACCTACACCGTCCCTTCATCGCCCTGTCGTTCTACATCGCCCTTTCGTTCCCTCCTCTTTTTTTTTTTTTTTTTTTTTTTTCGAGCGTGTGCGGCTGCGGGTCGCCGCCTATACGGCCGTTGCGGATAAAGCGATGTTCTTCCGAAGCGCGCCAAGTGCAATTCACGATGCCGAGAGGATTGATGGTTACAGATCGCACGTGTTTGCGGTAAGAACACGCGGATAAAAAGCGATAAGATCGTAGCGTTTCGGACAATGTTGTAGGTGTAATGTTTCTTTGGGTTGTAGTTTTTCCGGGGATGTAGTTTATTTTGCAGTTAGCTGTACATGCATAGAATGTATATGCAAATGTAAAAATATTTTTCTTTTTAAGAACTGCAACCATTGTGATAACTTGAGATATATATCCAACGTGAAATACATAATGATAGAAAAATAACGGTAAAGAAAAGAAGAGCATAATTCGTAACGTACACCGTATTCGTTATGCTTTTAAACGTATTACAAGTAAAATGCGAGGAACTTGAAAAGGTGCGATCAAGGAGTTTTACGGTAAATGCAGCCGTCCAAATGCTTGAGCGATTTCCCGAAAGGGAGGCGTCCCCCCCTCGACAAGGAAAGTACCGCTTGTCTGGTTGAGTGACAATCAAAGGCTACAACAGTACGCACCCTCGTTCCTCGATACAAGGAGCCGAGGTACAGTCGCTTGTCTGCAGCGGGCATTCCTAGTACAGTAATCTTATTAAATTTACATATTAATCAACGGATTTTAATTATCCCCAACCCCCGCTGAGCCTTGGCGAAGGAAAGGGAGAGCCGAGAGCGGAGGAGAAGAACGACGGTAGAAGAGAGATGACGCAAGACGGAGAGAGACCGAGACAACGGATGGCGACGAGGTGGATCGGCAAAGTGCGGTCGAGCGAGAGAGAGGCGTGTAGTCGTAGGGAGAGAGAATGAAAGAGAAGAGAGGGAGAAACAGAGACGGGACGAGAAGAGGTAGAGAGAGAGACGGAGAGCTCCACCCTTGCGCGGCGGTGGCGGTAGCGGTGGCGGAGACCGAGCCAGCTCTCGTAATTTACATTAATCCAATAATTGCATGGAGGTTTCCTAATTAGAAATTCAAATGAGGTGGTGGCAGGCAGGCACAGGCGGGCAGGGCTACCAACTCAGCAGTGGGAGAACACCATCGCCACCGAGCAAAGTCCGTGCACATCGGGCGATCGTACGTCGACTGGCCCTGGCCTAACACGAGTCCGAGTAATGCCAGGGTGGGCGTCAAAAGCTACCAGAATCCTCGAAATTTGGACCGCCGTGCTCGTGTAACCTATACCTATATCCAGCTACGGTCACACATCAAACAGCGAGAGGCGAGCGCACTTCCGTTGCTATCTATCCTTGGCCAGAGAACACCGAAGTAATATCGCCACGGGAACTTGATTTAATATGTATACATTTAATTGCTTTCCGTTTTCTGCGCGTCGCGCAAGAATATTTTGTGTGAGTTCATATTATTTTGAATTTTAAGTATCGCCGCAACAAAAAGCAGCGGTTCTGCACGGAGCGCAAATTAAACGATTTTTTTATTATACAAAAATAGTAATCGGCGCGAATGTTATTTTAGAAAAATTCAAAACAGATCCGTCCGCGAAGATTCGAACCGATCGTCAAGCGAGAGCAATTTCAGTGCAATATAACGTTGTCCATTGGTACATCCCGGTGCGTGTGGTCCTTTTGTTGTCCCCGGAGGGTTCTCTCGGCAAACGTAACACGTCCCTAATATCGTCACAGGTTCGTCCCTCAGTCGTCACCCAGGGCATATCGTGGCACACGCTTGAACCCGTCCCTGATAGTCCCAACGTGCTCGATTAACGAAGGTGTCAACCTATGAGCCGACGCGTATCATTTTCACGAGCCACTCACGTCGCGAAAGAGAATGTAGTTTTCCATCAGGCATTCGCCAAGATGACTATTCTCACTGTAATAAATATAAGCTTTTACTCGAAAAGCTTCTATCTATATTGATTCCGATTGAATTTTTCGTCAATCGAGAAAAGCAAAATTTTGACTATTAAATGACTGAAAAAATTAAGCGGCAATTAAAGTGATAATATAAGTGGTGATTTCCGAATTTAGTTGGACATATTTAATTACGAATTTAAAATATGTACTGATTATCTCGCTATCTAGTTTTATATAGTCAACCGCAATGCTGTTCCATCCCATAAAAGCGTTTTCACGCTTACGATTTTCATTAGAATTTCAGGTCATCGACGAAATCGTCGACTATTCCCGTTGCAGCGGGTCAACCGAGTTTCGTCGAAGGAACTCCGCGTGCAATTATGATAATGGCGACCGTAGTCGAAGCACCTAACCCGGGCTAACTCCGTACGTTAGTTCTGGTAGTTCAGATATCGTCTGTGTTTAAACAGCTAGGCGGTGCTGCAGCAACCGTCGTCGCGAAAGGGGTGAGACCGAGGGGGTTAGCAGTAGTAGGGAGAAGGGGGGTGAATCTGGATGGCAGAGTATGAGGCTACGACGGCAAATCTACATAATATAACCAACTATTGTTCAAATAGACGGCGCTCCGCAGATTCAATTACCATTGTGATACAATTAATGTTGGGAATTTCATCAATTCGAGTGCCGGGCACGGCTCTTACATATGCATAGGAGAATCGAACGTAGCGCGGATCTCGTAGTCGAAGAAAGTCGATGACAAATATTATACGAGCTGGTTGGTACCTAATCAAGTCTAGCGATCCCTACGTCGTTACGGATGTCGTGACATGGCGGTGGTCAATGGCAAATAGTCTCGGGCTTTGCGTCGGACGCAATACCCGATAAATATACTAGAGAATAGTTACGCGTAGATAAACTTCTTGTTTGCGATTATCGGCACGTGAAAACATGGCGCAGACATTTCTGTAATCGTTTGGAAATCACGTCAAAGCTCTTCTACATTCGCGGACAAATATAGGCGAATAAATTAGTTAATAATTTTCACGGTACGCAAAACAATTTTATCGCGTCCAAAACGCGGAGTGAGCGCGCGCGTGATGGGCGGCGCGTCATTGCGCCACATTAATTGCTGATATCGTTTGGTGAATTAAGCGGTATATCGAAAGCTTTCAGAATTAAACGCGAACTGACCGCTTAGCCGGTCAAATACAAACGCCGCCGTTAGTATGAGAGCCACTGACTCGCGTGCGGCGATCCATATAAATTCTAATTCCGCAATCAGCGGCATCCAAGATAGTTCTAGGCCGATCCTAGCCCACTAATTCCAACTACCTACCCGCGCCCTACCTTCTTATATTTACCCGACAGTTCATAATAGCCATAATCAACGGTTATACCAATCCCACGATAATAATTACCGAACCTGAAACTTTCAGCCGGTGTGCACCAGCCAGCCGCTGTGTGCGAGCCCGTGTGTCTCGTGCGGATAATTCCCCGCACATGCGTTGCCGCCCTCGGCCTCGGAGTGATTAAATTTCCTTTCCATATGGAGAAGAGATAGATCCGGACGGCCGACCAAGAAAATTCGCCGCGGCGAGATCGACCTGCGGCTCTGATTCGGATCGGTCGCACACTGTATTATTCATACGTCGGCAAAATGCGTGACCGCAAAGTATACAACTCGTAACAAGTCAGGACGGGCGAGGGTCGTTAATAATATCACTGAGATAACAAGCTCGTAAATAAGCGCTCGAATATGTATAGCACGGTCATGCATTCTTAACTTTCTCAAATTGGCCCCCGTTGTCGCCGGTCGGATCAAGATCAACGCGATCGTGATCTTGACGTCGCAGCAATCTAATTTCCTCCTTCCTCCGTCGTATCGATCTTCGCGATAATTAACTTGCGCACGCGCAAGACAAATAAAGGCGATCTCTTGGCCGCGGTCTATAACACATTATCGCGGATAATCGCCCGCCGATCCCGGCCGAGTCACTGTTATATTCGACGATCGGTGTGTGTAATCAAATCAATGCGGAATACATAAGTTCGCGGAATAATTCGCGCGTGCGGATACCAATCCCGATGGAAAGACCTTGAATTATCGAAAATAGGTTGGGTCGATCCGAGTCGAAGCCAGGCAAGTTTGCCACAGCTAAGGCGGGGGAGGGTACGGAGTCGGGGGGAGTAATTTTCGCCGGCCCCTTCGCCGCGCTGCGCCCTTCTCGTCTCCTAGAATAATCGATCGTATAATTATCGTGATGTACCTGCTAATGCCGCGAAAATCAGCCCCTCGCAGCGTCCGCCGAGCAGACGGCGGGTTAAGCGTCGGTAGTAGGAGCACATGGTAATTATATCACCGCCTAATGGATATAGTTAATTGCTAATTATGAGGCCTGCCGAATGATCGATAGTACCGTGAGGCATCGCGGCCCCTGATCGTTCGTTGGAAACGATAGGATGGCGGCGAGGGATTGCCAAGAGTGTCATTCTGGCCAACACCAAACAATCCTGTCTACATTCTGTCCCCACAAGCCAGTCAAAATTCGCATTAATCGTTGATTAAAGATTATTGTCAGATTCCCATTTAACGTAGCATCACAATCATCGAGGAGATCTAACGATACAATCATTATTTGCAATGTTGGGCAAAGTAAGGGCAAAAAGTTGAAGACAAACAATTGATAAAAATGAACAAAGCTTTATACTAAATTAGAACATTCGAACAGCTGTTTGAACGCAGAGAGTTCTTTGATAGATAAAACATATGCTCGTTCGGTTCGTTCCAAGGATCAACGCTCTCTTATGGCCTAATTATCCTTCAGCAGAAGCAATCGTAATTTTTTTACACCGAAAAGAAAATGATGAAGCTAAAAGCACGATCGTTCTTAAGTTTGTGGCACGCGAATACCCTTGGCGGCAGGTACTGACTCCGCCGAATAGTGTTGGTGACACGAAATCGCGCGCACACATATACAGGAACCACTCCTTTCTCTTCCTCTATCGCGTTTCCTTGAAAGGTCGCTCCGCTGGATACGCGGTAATTAGATATCGTGCAGGCGAGAAATTAAAAGTGAAACACATAGCTGCGCGCAAAGCTGAGCTGCGCGCCTGTGTCTTTAAGGCGTCGCGTTTCGTAGAATCGCGTGCGCGGACTGCAAAGTAAGCCGCCGCGACGCCGACTAGGTGCAAACGTCAAAGAGCGGAATAATGTTAGCCCGTTCTAAGAGGGACTTTATTAGATCGGTCCGCAGTCACGCCGTTCACGTAAAATCTCGGCGTAAAGCGTCACGCGCGCCTATTCGAGCCGCTTTTGCCGGCAGGTGCAGAAATCCGCTGAAAAGGGTCGACGAAGGCCACGTCACAGACGAGGGGTGAGTGGAAAACGGGCGCGTGCCTCGTAGAAGGTGTTAGGGACGGCGAAATTTCTAGAGCTTGCCAAAAATCAAAGAGATGGAAATTAACTCTGGCTGAGAGAGAGAGAGAGAGAGAGAGAGAGAGGGGGGGAAGGAGAGCAAGCGGGAGAGAGATAACTGACTGAGAGATTAGCTAACGAGATTTCGAGTCCTCGAGAAGGTCGCACCGCAACCTAAAGACAATTATATAAGCGGTGAGTGTCAAATGCTGCTTGATGATATAATTAAAGTGTACTTAATCTTACGTACGACGCCTCGTGTCGTAGCCAGCCAAAATTTGCTGGTTCGTGAACGATAGGATTAACGAGATTCCATTTCACTCGCGGTTAAGCGAAAATACTGATATTGAAAGAGCAATAAGAAACACAATCAACGAGAATGTCAGTGGATAATTGCGCTGAAATTTCTATTAAAAAAAAAGTAATATTGTTTCATGCCTAATGAAAAATATAGATGTAATTATTCTGTAATGCCATCTCCGCACATAATTCTATACTTAAAACAGGCTTTTGTATTAAATTTACAAGTTTCTAGAAAGTTTTCTTTTTGTCCTTCAAAAAAAGCAAAATTATACAAATTGCACAATCTTAAATTAAGCTTACAGAAATATCGGAGTGTAATAAATTTATATAATCGCGTGTTTCTATAAAATCAATTTTCAATTTTTAGAATTTCCTCACAATATCGATTGATCGGATGGAAAAATCGACGATGATCGATTAACCGTTTCCCATACAAACCGTATCGGATAGCACCTACTTATGAGCATATTCTTGATTATTACCGGCGCGCGCGGCGCAGCGGGAATAATCGTCTTAGCAGAAAGCCACGAGCGTTGTAGTATCGTTGGAACATCTAGAATTATGCTCATTAACACCGAGGCATCTGCTAATGATCTTACTTGGCTTCGTATTGTATAACTCAAGGACTGCGCGGAAATCGGTCACCGCAAATAATGATCCTGCTTGGAATAAAATTATTTCTTCCACGAATTACAAGTGATTAAGTTTGTGCCAACGTGATGTGCCAAGTAACGCAATGATCATTTTCGCGTAAGCACGCTAGATTATAATCACGCATAATTATGCCTCGAATGTTGTTCGCTAACATTACTGGAAACCTCTGAATAATTACGGTGGAGAAAAGTTATAGCAGTATGATAAATCGCATGACAACGCGATTAAGAAAAATATAAGAGTTAACTTACTCATTAAATAAATTCGTCAAATTTAATATTTTATATTCATAAAAATTCTACGCTTTTGTTGAACGTTGTCTGTACATAAAGTAACAAAATGTTTCTTATTAGATGTAATTTGCATTCGTGACAAAAGGAAAAACAGAGATAGAGAGATAGACGACTTCACTGAGTGCTTATCGCTTCAATCAATTTGTTTCTCTGTCTGTTTGTCTCCTTACGTTATATATATATATATATCTCCTCTAATGTCTTATTTTTTTTCTTTATGATGAAGTTAAGCGAGTTAAATTGCCGAGCATTATGTGCTTCAAGAATACTGATTTAATCTCAAGTCGTAATTTTTCAGTCTTACATTAGAAGTTATATTGAAAAATATACAAATTGTAAATTAATAGATTGCGGTGTACACTAACAATAAGATTAATAATTAAAAGATTGAACAAAAATACAAACATTAAAAAATAATAAGGCAGACATAAATAAGATTGAAATAAGAATTTAAAGCAATGACGCGTAAATGCAATGGCTGGCCGGCGTTGATTTAAACTCGCGATTTAAACGAAGGAAGACGCTTTTACGAGAAGCAGCATCAAGTACTGCGGCAATCTCTATGGATTAACGCACTCCCATGCATCTCTATTGTGCCGCTTGGCGGCTTTGGTCGTCATCACTACGCATTGGAGTCCGTCCGCGAGATTGACCGGATTTACCAGAGCAATAATAATTTATTCCTCTATCTCTCCCTTTCCCCACTCATCTCTCAACACATCGACAAACGGCAAGTGGATCTTTTAACATGTGTCGAGCGGTCGCTCGGTCGCGCTGATGACTTCTGGGAAGCTTCTTCACGGCGGTTGACTTGGCGCTGTCGAGGAAAACGTCGACCCATAATTACCGCAACGATCGTGATGGCGGTGTGCAACGAAACCCGCATACCTAAATAACCATTATCTGCCATCGAGGGCGAAGAAATTTCACTTGTCGAGGGATTCGACGGCGCCTCCGTTCCTACTCATCGAATTTCTTACGTTCCGAAATATGCGAACCTGCGAAAAATCTGTTTCACGAGGAGGGCGAAAAACTCGGCCGAAGTAGAAAGGGCGAAGCGGCGAAGGGACGACGAGGCTAACGCGAGGCGCGGTCAGAGGGGAGAGAAAAAAAAAGGAGCAACGACTAGCTCGACACTTCGTACAGGACCGAGGCCACGGTTGGTTTAATTAAGTTGCGCGAGCTGGCAGAAGTTTCGTCGGGTTTGTTTCGAGGCGTAGGAGAAGGAGAGAGACCAGGACTGTGTTGTACAGCGACACAAATAAATTTTCCCGGAATGGCATTGTCTTTGAGGTCGACACATTTGCGGAATAATACTCGATAACTCGGGGGGAGAGGGGGGGGGGGAGGGGGCTGAGGAGAAGTTATATTAGGACGGCTTAATTAACCCCCCACCCAATAGCCCTGCCCCACCAATCCCATCCGCCGTCTTTTCCCCTTCACTACCACCCTCCCGTTGTACCTCCTCTGAGTCTCTCTCTCTGTCTTTCTTTCTCTCTCTCTCTCTTACTCTCATTCTCACTCTCATTCTCTCTCTCATTCTCTCTCTCTCTCTCTCTCTCTCTCTCTCTCTCACTCTCTCTTTGATGCTTGGTTTGTCTCCCTACCGCCATCCTCGTTCACGTAACTATGCTCGACCCTTCTCCAGCACGGTATAGATATCCGCTTCGACTCATTATGGATTCCTTATTACGGGAATAGATTAACGGATTAAATCTTAACCGACGACAGAGCAACGCCGAGAGAAAGAGAGAGAGAGAGAGAAAGAGAGAGAGAGAGCGAGAGAGAGACCAAGCGCCGGGGCTGAGGCCGAGTCTCGCTGTCTTTATAGACGCTTTATTATCGTCACCTTTTCTACAACTAGGAAAACGGGTCAATAATCGCCTCGTAAAGAATCCCATTACTTTCAACGACGACGGCCATTTCAGCCAAGTCATTTGCAATCATTAACATCCGTTTAAAGTTGGAAGCGCAAGGTGGGACCGACACCCTCGCGAAGGCGCCTCTCCCCCCCCCCCTCTTTCTGTCGCGCTTGCAATCTCGTGTCTTCGCAAAGCACGCGAAAATAAAGTTTCATTACGTTTCGTTTCCGAGTCGGCGGCGGTAAGAAATCAGAAAACGCCATGTTAAGATTCAGGCTGTTTAACTTCCGACGCGATTATCATCGCGTTTCACGATTCGATCGATTTCGCGACAAATACATTAAACTGCGTACATTGTCAAAATAAATTTGTATGCTAAATTGAGCCACAAACGAGACAGACATCTGAATTTTATAGCACTCGGTATAGCAGTCGATGCAGCTCTTAAAGATCAAGTTGTACAGACCGATCGATCGATACGATCGACGACGACGTTCTCTCGACTTTGGCAAGTCGTACCGTTGACCCCGTAACGCGGAACCGGTAATACGGAACGCTATTTATTCCCGAAGTTTCGAAGGCTCGGGTGAGCCGAAAGCAGCTCACTTCGAGGTAATTACGAGGATTCGCCGTCTTTCTCGGTCGCGCTGGCGCGCCAGGCGTTGCCGTCTCTGTTTCTTCGCTGGCGCAAAGTATACTTCGGTCTCGCTCCCGCCCGCCGATTCTATCGGGCATAATTACCTTTCGCTGTCCCTCTCGGATAATCATTGTAACACCTAAGCACCCTACCTAACCTACCGGAGCCTAGCCAGCGTTTCCAGCGTTATTCGCCATCGATCGACCGCCCTGACGACGATTTCCGTGCTACGACGTGGTCATTGCCGTACGACCAGATCGTTTCGCTAACGATCACGGTGTCACCGGGGAATTCCGGATTATCGCACGAGTACGAGTGATAAAAATCGTGCGAGTGATGCCGAATGGATTTTTTTCACTATTTTCATTGAAGCATCAAGACTGATTACTTCAGCATTTCTACAATACAATCACATAGTAGGTGCAGAAATACGTACTTTTATCGTAAATAATATACATTTATCACGAGTACAAAAGTTATAATCAGTAGCGTCAAAAATATTCACTAAGTATTTGTCCTACTAAATGTACACATAAAATAGGAATATATATAAAAATACAAAAAAATTTCTTTATCAAAAACCTAGCGAAATCCGCAAAGCAAATCGCTACAACAAAACAAGCATTTGTATTTAAAATCATACTGTTCCTTAAATGATCTTTTTTATGACGCCGTCGATCGGATGAGACGTATCTCGGCTGAATATCCGATACGACGTTAATATGCAGAATTCCCGTTTGACCCGACGCGGCGCGGCGGCAGTAGTGGCGGCGGCTGCGGCCTCCGATAAGCTTTGCAACATAGGATCGATGACTTTTCGTCTCGATCGCCGCGAACGAACGCGGCGGTTCCCGCCAGCGATGCGCTAAAGTTTTATCGATCCCTATTCAATGAGGATACCGCGCGCAGCACGCGCGACGCATTAAATCATTGAAATTTATGCAGCCGGCCGCGGTACGTGCAGTATCTTTCACTTTTCATTACGGGATCATTTGTCATGCGACCGTAGATCTCTTATCACTCGGCGATCATAAACAACCACGCATAAATTCCAACTTTCGCGCATAACCTGACGCCGACCATCGACCGGCGCCGCCAAATTTATTACTTCAAAACGCATCGGGAATACGCTTGCCCTATATGACAAACTTCTATTCCGTCTACGTAACGCTAGCGATAGTCATCGTGATCGTACGGTCCGAGTCGAGTTTTATGTGCCCAGATAGTTGTGTCATCAATCGACGCCGCCGATCAGGCACAACGACGCACAACACGCGATCACTCTCTCTCTTTCGTCCTAAAATCTATATTTTTTAATTGCCATCAATATCCTGCGCTCTATGATATTCTTTTCTGGGACAACATGACTGCACCGTATGCAAAGTAGTGAATATTGTCGTTAGAATTTCCAAGTAACGAGCACGCAGAGTGTGAAGAAGGGATACGCGCAAATACGGATGCAGATCATTATTCACTAATTACAATTTGCATTCGCATCGACAACAAAAGAACGTTTCACATTATTTATGCGATGGTGTTTTCTGCATCGTTCTTGATCATGTCTTTGGGCACAGCGCAGAGGACCACCAGTTTCATAAAAGGGTTTAATACTCTGGACGAATCAGCGTCACGCGTTCATTCACCCCGCGCGCCGCATAATTATGTGTCTATGCTTTATGGCAACGACGTAACGAAGGCGCGAGGGCGCCGCGCTGCTTTCAGACACTGTAAATTAAAGTTGAGAAAGTGCGCTATGCGAGTAGTCATCGTGGAACGCGCGCGTTAATTAAAGCTCATTGTAATAAAGAACACTTTTTATTCACTTTGCCTCGTTCACGGACAGCCAACCGGGCCTGACGCTGTACGCGGTATATTTTTATGTTTAATTATATTACGTTTTATACACAAGTTCTCCCTAACTGTCTTCTTAGCGGCATAAAACACCGACGACGCTTAGAGTTTTAAACTTTAATTGTCGCCAAGACTGCGCGGTTTATCCACCAATAAAAGTGTCCCCTGGTGACGCCTTTCTCGACGTGACGCGGTGCGATTCTATGAATAAACTCACCCCTAAAGTTTGCAGGATTTTCAATAAAGCGCTTGTACCCACCGCGGACGAGAGGCGAACAAGCGGAAACAAATATAAAATGCAATTGAGTTTCAGCTCTCTATAATTGTTCATCATCGAACGATTGTGCGGTTATCGCGAAAAACTGATCTGGTCCGGTGTCAAGGACTCAATGATCCGGATGTATCCGCGTCCTAAACGTCGATCCCCCACCTCCTCCCTTCGTCTCACCGCATTCCGTTTCTCTGGGTTAGCATCTCGGCTCCCCACTCGCAACCCCGCCTTCTCTCGTTCTCGCTCGCTCCTGGCACTGAGAGATATCAATTAGCACTACGTCCCGGGGAATTAATCTCGGGAATTAATATCACGACGTTGCCAATTAATTTTCGTTAATTTCGAATCAGCAGTTTCCAGAACACCGTCGGTGCGGCTCCCTAACACAAATCCCTATCACCCGCTACGATAAGACAGAGCAAGACGACGATGTCGAGGCAAACTAGAAGGAAAGAGCGGATTATAGAGACATAGACTAAGAAAGAAGCACGAGCATACGCACATGCAGTGTGAGCATCGGTGCAAGAGACGGCGGGAAGATGGACCCGATTTGATAGCAACGCGGCATTTCCGCGCCAAGTTTAACATATATAAGCAAACACGTCGCATCGGTCGGTTCTCGCCAAGCGGTCGCGGGCGGGTTCGTTTCTTCTACGTTTATCAAAACACACATTTAATTATGCCGCGCATCGTCCAACATACCCGCTGAAAGAAGAGGATGCGCTTAGCGCTCTTTCGCTTATTCCGAGCTTAATTCACACCTGCAACCGTGACGGGACGGCTAGCGTCGCTTAAATTAAAGCGGCGAATAATAAAGGCGTCAGCTCTGCGCGGCCGTTTCCTTTTTATTTCTGTGCACGAGCGGCCGCAAGTCGCAGTCCATAGCGCAGCGAGTCTTTTGTTCTTTACGCCTTGGAGAGAAAAGGAGAGAGATAGAGAAAAAGAAAGCCTGTACACGTCCGTAGGCTGCGAGGAAACTCGCGGAGAAATATACGCGTACGAGTTAAGCCGAGGAGTTCAACAAATTCAAAGGGAAACGTTGCCAAAATAATATGAGAAATGTTTGACATATTACACAACTTTTTATAAATATTTACACGAAATTTCTCTATATATTTTCCAACATTAATTTGAGACACAAGTTTAATACGATAAATTGCGCACATAATAAAATTACGCATGCTTCAGATTTTCGATATAATTTACGTGGAACAACCATAAAGATGGTCCTCAATTTCCGACTCGCGGAAGGTGACCGAAACTCGAGCGTCGACGGAGGTCGTCGACGAGCGTCTCGCGCGACTTATCCAGACGACGTATTTAAATTCAGTCGAACTTTGGTGCCGTAAGTTCTCCCAGCTCGGGACGGTTGAATTGAAAAGCTAATTCTCGTCGTACAATCGGCTCGTCTCGGCATAGGGCAAACTTTGTGAATGTGTCTCATTAACCAGGCGTCGAGCACGAACGATTTGCCGAGCGAGCGTAGGATGCATGTGCGTACGCTCGAGTGTTTGATCGATGTAACCGCTGCATAATCTCTTTGCATGGTCACATATTCCCGACGCATTTCGTTTTAATATGCCGCGCTAAATGTAGGATTCCCGCAACATAATGGTTGCGGTATCAATTTCTTAAATCTGTTTCTCTCTCTCTCTCTCTCTCTCTTTTTCTCTCTCATTATTGATATAGAAGAACCGCATCTTTGTGTCTCACCGCCCAAAGTGTTTCGTCAATGGTTGAACTATCGGCCGAATATTCGGCGTGAAACTACTTGCCATAGAATTCGAAGCTCGCAACGCTGCCGCATGTTCCTACAAAAGTATAAAAATATGAACTCTCTTCCAAGTCCGCAGTCTCTTTCGTTACGAAACTCGGTATAACGAAGGGATCGATCGCGAAGTTTGCGACGGCACTTCTGCCGCTTCTGTGAAGCTCCGGGCGGACTTCTCTAAATAATGAGATACATTTAATCACAGGATTAATGAGCGCCAAAGAAGCGGAATGAATTATGAATGATATTTATTATTCGAGCACCGAAGCCACCAGGAAAATAATAATGGTAATCGTCGTCTCGATTGTAATAATAACAATAATAATAGCAATAATAACAACGACAATAAGAGCTCGGCGCTTGTAGAAAGCGAAGCGCAGAGACGGACGAAAAGGTAGGGTGGGGAAACTTCGTCTCTCGGCTCTATTTGCATAAAATCGTCGTACCCGACGCCTCCGAAGATAATGAAATGAAACTAAACAAATAATGTAGATGCTAAACATTAATTACATTCGCCCCAGAAAGCGAGCAAGGGCGGAGTGCCGGCTAGGGGGTTTCCGTGAAATTAAGAGACGTCGAGAGGATAGTACGGACAACGGGCGGACGGAAGGGGCGAATTGCCGCGCCATCGGGGTTGCGAATTAAGAGATCGCTTAAGAAGTTTAAATGGGAAACACCATGGGAGGAAAAGGGTGGAGAGCGGAGTATTCCTTTCCACGCGTCGAGATCGCCATCGAAATCGAGGAATACTAATTTACCTTGAGACGTTTATTTGGGAAGCGATCGAGTTTTTAAGCATTATAAGCCTCGATCGGACGCGGCTGCAAATTAACATAATGTGTCGAGTTCGGCAAGACTTTCCAAAACATAGTTTAACATTATTTGTAAAATGATTTGCGTGGAAATTCTTGATTCCTCGTACTCGTTACGTCGTGCTTGCGTTGATGTTTTTAATTTGCATTTTTCCTTGATAATACAATTAGATAAATCCAGAGGTAATATAATCTTTTATTCGATATTTTCATAAATAATATTGTATAATTAAAGCACAATAATGCCCTTCTTTTTCCGAATAACAGGAAAATTATTGCAAAATTATTATAAGGATTCACAAACGAAAAGTGCAGAGAACTAAAAATACACTGCATCCAATTACTTGAAAAGGAAATAAAGATTCCTTCACCTATTCCTTTTCTTTGCAAGCGATCATCCGATTATCTTTGCTCGATTCCGCGACGCCTAGCTAATTACTTGCTTCAAACGAGAAGAGGCAAGAATTCAATTATCTCGCCGCGTAGAATCCGCATGGAAAGTTTGACGGGGACCCATCTCAGGTAAAGTCGCCACAAAAATATGCACAAGTCAGTCCGTCGCGTTCTCTTCCTCTCGCGCGTCCTGCGTATATTTTTATATGCGGACGATAAAGTGTGCACGGACACGCACGAATGCAAACGCGCACACTGTCGCGTCGCGGACGAGTTATGCGACGTGCGGATCCGCACGTACGTACGTATATGATAGCCACTGACCGTTGCATTTCGTTGGGTATGCATTTACGAGCATGTTGGACCTCTTTCGCGGAGACATTGATGGACAAGCGCAGCTTATATGGCCGCCGCAAGGGAGTCCGTCGTGGCCGTTTACATATTTATGTTATGACTCCGCTTCACTCGACTTAATTGACGGAATTGCCATAAATTTACGAATATCGCGTGGATGCGACGACGGTGGACAGAGGTACGCACATATATATTTATACGCACTCTTTACGTATACGGACACCGCTGTACGATTCTCGCATGAATTTCGATGAGTGCTGGTTCGATTAGGGTAGTCATGGAATGCCGTTTGCTATCCGACGATCTCGCGACTCGTGACTCTTTGCGAAACTACGAGATCCACGACATCGTTTATACGTCGTCTATTAGGCTTCATATGTATATTTTTGCATTTGCTAGCATGACGTTAAGACATTGCGCCGTTTAAACGTTTAGAAGTAACTGTTTTCTTTTGGTTTGCGATGTCTCGCGACCTAAGCCAACCATAATAGATTCTTGCGCAATTGTTTCATCGTAAAGTAGCATCAGAGACGATCAGTGATCATTGAGTAGTAGTTGGAAATCATCGCATATGATGTGATATTAATGGAGTCTCCCGTAACAGAAGGTCACATTCATGATGATCGTTGCATCGTCACCGATCGAAATCACGTCGCGTATTTTCAGTTGAAAGTTACAACACATTATTTTCAATCAAAAAAAGATTTTTTATCATTTCATTTGGCTTTATTTTTATAAATTTATATCAAATATTTAGATTTATGAAGATAAAGTGAAACATAATGTATAAATATATTACATTACATGGAAAAGAATAATCACAAAAATTACATAACAAATTGCACGAAGCTAATAATGTTTTTGAAACGAGGTACTTTTTCCAATGGCGACGAGACATTTTTTTTAAGGAAATTTTAACATTTTTTAAATTTAAAACTTAGATTCGGCAGGATAGGCAAACCTTAGCTTGCCGAAGATGCGAGCGCGACGTTTCTCGAATGATGTAGCTGCGCATAAAGTGGACAAACTGGGACCATTTATCTGCTTTCCTCGGAGCTTGCTCTCTACGTCGGTGAGGGGGAATCGGAGAGGGAGGCGCGGCAAAATGGGCACTGGTTTATTTCAGGGATAATCCAAACAAATGTACTCGGTGGCTCGCGAGTAAATAACATGCAGATGCCGTAATACTGGTTGACCGATGGCTTTACTCGTCTCCGGCTCACGAACGTGCCCCGCAAAGTTTGTGCGAAAGAAAACTTTTGACATACGTATATGATCTCGCGAAAAAGGAAACTTCCGAGATGAACGCGGCAATCTGCGTGAAATAGCTATATTAGGCTGAACGTCCTGAGTTTTGTGTAGAATTTCAAATCTGATTTACATCTTGTATTACACGTGAATGGCATGAAAAATATTTTTAAAAACTTTTCAGGAAAGTAATTAACATAATAAATTTTTACGTAAAAAAACTTTCTACATTTTTTAAATATCTTTCGAATATTTTCTGATTTTTCAGAATATCGACGATTACATCGAGAGCGGCGAAAGACGCTCAATAGAGTTCCTAGTACCTATGTCCGAATCTAACGGGGGTAGAACGGATAACCTGGTTTCGAAAGGGGCAGCAGATGGGGTGTTGGTCAGTGGCTATCTCAGACTTCCCTCATCTTGTGCCCGTCTGGCTGCCTCGTGGCTGCCCCGCCGCCCCTTACGTCGAACCACCCTGCTTTATCCGCCCGCTGACCATCCGCCCCCATAGTTTCCTGGGAGATCGATTGTTATGCATAGCCTGTATTTGCCCGGCCAGCTCTGTAACCGGCCCTGGAGTCTGGAACTCGACTGCAAGAAGCGACCGATCGACCAACGTCCAGAAGACCCCGGCCCGAGTACTCGGCCTCGGATACGAAGAAAGCAATTTCAGACGGACGGGCAAATTAGACGACCGTGGTTTTAAGGCTTCCGTGGATACGCCCAAGTAAATCGATACCTCGATGGATGGAATAGTTCTGTCTGTACCAGTGTCTACTTACATTCAATCAATTGGACGCCGTCGTATCGACGACAATCGGCCTCTTTACAGCTTCCTTGTTTCTACATCATATATTTGAATATAATTCAAGTATATATTTGAAAAGCAAAACTAGATCAATTTTATAAGATATTTTGCGTCGGAGTAATTTGTTATATTAAACGCATTATCTTTACGGCGCGATTCATTAACGATTTCGTTGAAATTATGTGCAGCGGATTGTACAGCGTGTGTTGCAAAGCGTACTCGACGATCTGTTAATAAATCGACTGTGAGGCCTTCTTCGAGCTTTGAGAGCGGAAACAGTTGATCGTAGTGAAGAGACCAGTGTCTCCTCTCCGAAATGTTTATTCTTGTGCGGACCACCTTCCGGTCACCATCTCTAAACAAACAACGAAATGCAAATCGAGATTATTCCCAGCTGTATTTGCCGTTAACCTGAATTATTCGAGTCTTAATGATGGCTTAGGCAACGGCCCACTGATCTGAGGGATTAAACCGTGAATATTGCAAGGACTAATGAACACCCGGGAATTAGGTCCTTGCCTAGGACCTTCGGAAGAAAGGGTTTCATCTATCACATATATACCTACATTCTATGATCTTTGGAAGCTTTTAAAAAAAAACTGTATTTTTAGAAGATTGGATCAATTCGATTAACTATTATAGAGACTCTTTTTTTTTAATAGAATAGTCAGGAATGAACTATAAAATTATACTTGTAAAACTTGCATTTAGAGTTTGAAATTAATATTAATTTCACAATGATAAATGATAAGATGAAAACAACATTATATTCCAGTTCACATGACATAAACATGTATATTACAATTCACATCAAGTCAGGAAAACCGCGGCACGAGGCACTGAGATACATAAGCAATGGACGCGCAAAGCGGTTAACCGAAGAAAGCTGAAACGGCGCGCGAATAAACCGACGAAACAATAAAGCTGAATGGAGAAGTAACTGCTAACAGTAAACGGGTAATGACGTTTGAATCGACGAGCCGAGAATACTCGGGGGAGCGACGGTGTCGACGTCGTGTCGTTGAAAGCTCTCGCGCGAAGTTCTTTTTTCCAAACCCCAAACTCCGTCCGAAGTCGTCGATGGAACGTTTAACCTTCCCTTTCTTGCCGTTGCTACGTGTGTGTGTGTGTGTGTGTGTGCATATATGCGTACACGCTACATGTATTTCTCTCTACTGTCTCTTTCTTTCCGTACGATATACGACGGGTGTACGCGCGGAGAATCGCGTACCCTCGAGCGTTTACGCGTTCATAAAGCTCGAAGGATCGCAGTCGCTTTGAGTCGTGGAAGACCGTGCGCACCATCGGCCGGAGGTGGGTGTCGTGGGATCGCGGCAGGGAACGAGGATGGGAAGAAGAGGGAGATGGAAGAGAGCGCTGGCGCCGGGCGCGACGGCGGTGGCGGCAGCGGAGGGTGCTAAGGGGGTGGTGAGAGAGCGAACGAGGGTGTTTTTCCACCACCAGTTGCTCGCGGCATCCGCAAACCCCTCTCGATCTCGGCGTGCGAGAGGGAGCGAGAGAGGGAGAGAAGCGCGAGCGAACAGCTAGACCGTAAAAGTCCCAAACTCCTACCGACTCCCGTGCACCTCTTCCTCGTCTCCGTATCTCGAAATGGGGTTACAGAACGGCGTCTGAATGCAAAAAAAGATCTAGCTCAATCTCACGTTTAAACGATGCAACTGCAGCAGAAGAATGGATAATAATTTTGACTAAACGCTATTCGACGTTTGGATTCTGTGTGATTTACGTTGTGCAAAAATTAATATTTCTTTTCATTTGACAAAAGACAAAATATAAAATTAATTAAAACGCCTGTTTTAACGTTACAGCAAATGTATATAATGTCCGTAAAAAATATTTTATATAGTAAGCTTTTATAACGCTTTTCGTTTTACATAACAATTAATATGTAGTTTGTTGAAAAATCTTAAACGAGAAATTTCAAAGAAATCGAAATATATGGTTTGACGCAAGATGCTGATTATCGTCAATGTAATCATCCTGAAGAAACGACGGAAGGCAGTTTTTATCCACCACCAGTTGCTGCTATCAGGGGACTCGAATCAAATCTACGCGATTTTATCGTAAAAGTCTGAAGCTTCGTGTTCCATTTCTCTATTTTTCTTTTCTTCGTAACCTTGGCGCTTCTCCGGTATAGCAAAATCAAAAGATAAAATTATAAATATCAAAATTCGATAATTGGAGGGATAAGAAAAACTTTCGTAATATATCGAGATTTCATATCTCCAAGGATTTACACACAAAACAACTCGTATTAATCATTTCGATTTACTGAAAGTGGTTCAAGGTTAAGTTACTTAAGATCTGCTCGTAACATAAGAGCGGTTGTAACATTTCTCGAGATGAATTGTAGATAGAATTGATCTTGAGGCGATTAATTTGCGAGAATTAGTTCAAGACTTGATTTTAATTGAATAAATTTGAAAAGAATTCTACTCTGAATAAATGTAGAGAATTTACACCACATAGAATTTTACATAATTTGCGAATGTTAAAATTTTACAATTTCATTTGAGTTAAAATTCCTTAAAATCTTCGTACAACATTATATTTAAGCTGCCGTTTTTTGAAACGCAATTATTATGCTCGGTTATACTGTTTTTAACATTCATCGCTTAAGAAGCATTCACGAATGCGAGTTATACGCTCACCCTTGGGCAATATCCGCCCTATAACAGTTCTGCTTACATTAGCCACCCTTATGCAAATTGATAGGAAACAAAGTACGCCGGATATGAACCTTCGGGATTCTACGGGGAAAACGCGTACACTCTTTTATCGCGTACAGATTTCTGTTTAAATACGGCATCGTTATTGAGTCAATATTGAGAAATTTGGCAATAATATAAAAACCGATCAGACTATTATTGCAGACTGTTATTCACATATAAAAAAAAAAAAGCGATCGGTGATTATCAACTTAAGACAAATTTCCTGTAATAAAAAAACGATTACCGATAATGCACGTAGTTCGGACTTGGTAGGACCGAAGGTGTCTCGACATGGTAGGATGAGGGATGGGCCGAGTGTCCAGGTTGGAGGGTCGTTTATTGATCTCTCAAGTCCGAACCTCGCCTCGTGTACAAGAGGGACCTAACCCCATCCCATGCGCCCTCGTGACTGGCCACAACCACCCCAGCGGCCGCACGCCGAGACACTGGACACAACGACTCCCTCCTCGGCCTCTCCTTCCACCTTATTCCGCCCTCTTGGGAAAATAGGTTCCCAACCCGATCCCTTTAGACACCAAACGCGAGTCGAACGAGTCTAACGTGTCTCAATCTTCAAGGGCGCTAAAAAGAGAAGATAATCAGCTGCACATTTCTATTTTCCCTACCGCCTGTTATCGGATCTAAGCGTTTCTGAGGATTATCGATCGAAAGGGCCGATCGAAGCCTTTGTCAATATCGCCTCAAATGGTCGGTTCTAATTATCGTCGAATAGTCGCAGTGCCTCGATCCGCCGAGTTTGTCCTCTTACGGGCATTAATCAAGTTTCGTCGAGCGAACAACGGGACCGGAATAGTGCTGCTTGAGAACCGTCCACTTAGCCGAAGGGTTGCTAGTTGCAGATAACTTATTCCTGCTTCACCCACCGCCCACTCACCCTCGGACGGAACCCTCTCGTCCAGATCTTGGCTGGCGAGCGAGAGAAGTCCCTCCTAATATGGATTGTACTGTGCGAGCCATTTCCACGAGGTCTTAACAACGCGTCGGTACAGGTTGTCGATAAATTGAGGGCCGTCCGGCTTCGTCCGACACGCCTCTGCGGACCGAGAGACGTCCGACGTCTATAAGCTCGACTTTCGGACAGTTTCGGACAGTTCCAGAAACGTCTTATGCTAGCCGGTGCGAGCACGCGTTGGACGAGGGATGCAGCTGTCGGCGCAACGACGCGAAAAATTCGCATGCAGAAGCTTAAAAGTCGGCGGTGCAGCAAATCCTCGTTTTAACATACGCCTAGAGATATCGATTCGCAATGGAAACAGACAATGAATAAGAAGTGCGCGAAGAAATTTTCGTAATTCTTCTGAAACATCAGTTACAAACGCTTGTATAAATCGTATTAAAATGAAATTATGATGGTACTATTTAGAATTCTAATAATAAAATACAACGGCAAAGTCTTTGACAGTGAGATATGTATGCGAATCATGATACGTATTGAACTTGTTTACATGACTTTCATCACAGAAGACTTTGCTACGTCATTAACGGACGCCGCGAGCGTAGAGAGAAATTTCTCACGCAAGAGCGTTCTTTGATAATCATGCAATCTCATCCTCCGCTTCATTTACTTTCTTTTCCCACCTGTCTACACCTAGTTAACCTGGTCGCTGCCGCGAGTTTTGCATCCAGTTTCTAATAATAGCTATCGCTTCATACATTTTCATGGCATTACAAAATCAGTACAAATAGAGTGTACACGCGGCAATTACGAATGCATTATGCAATATAAATATTGATGCTTTCTGCAAAAACGAGCGAAATGCAAAGCGTTGTGGCAAGGAGCCGCTAGGAGAGTAAGGGGATGCATCGATAGCATCTACCAATGAACTCAGTTTCTCGTACGTTCTCGGATTCTGAATCACCGATGCGACGGTAAAGTATCTTCAATAATTCTACGCTTTCTTTTATAGCTAGGAAATTAATAAAAAATTATTTTAGCAACGTTCGATCGTAATTAGATTAAAGTTTACATAATATTATATTTGCAAAGAACTTAAAGAAATGTTAAGTGAGATATTCCATGCAGTTACATTCACGTCATACGCAGACGCGTGTACATATACAGAGATACGACACGCACGAACGACGCATTACTTATAATCCATCGGCATCATCGAAACTGTGTGCGTGTGTTTGTGTGTATCGTTTCGACGCGCCGCGCCAGCTCGCGGAAGCCACTCGTGCACGAACGCACTCTGTCATCGAGCTAAAGGTCAATAAAACTTAACTCCTAATTAAGAAGCGTGAAGGATGAATCTATTATCCGCGAGAGCCGCGCTAACGTAAATACGCCGACAGTAATGTCGCCGATGGTACAAACATACGGACACGGACGGGCATACGTGTTCATTAGGCGTATTTGCTACTTAGCATTTCAAATTTAGCGAGAGGACCCGCACGGTGCGGACATAGGTGGAAGACCCTTTTGGCAATCAAATATTTTAATTTAATCGCTTTACTGACGACGCTGCTTACGTGTGCGATACGCGGGTGCGAAGTTGTGTCCTTCGTTGTCATCTTATTGTTAGTCTTATCTCTTAATTTCAATCGCACAAGATAAAACAATCATCCATTTCATTATCCTGCGCTCTCTTTTGTTCTCCTTCTAATGTTTGAAACGCCGCGTTAGAATAGAAGCCAAAACTATCTATAATTGTTTAAGCATGATTTTCTTAGCAAAGCGAGCGTACATTTATCTCGAACGGCCAAAAATGCTAAATAGTCTAAGATCAATCTCAATTGACGGCGTTCTATAAAGAAACGTAGAGATTACACAGCTGTCTGTTCAACCTCATTTAAAGCGTTATTTTCTTCCAGCAACCTCCTGCCGACACAATTCTTGACTCTAATTTGTATTTAATTAACCGTGTCCCGTAGCTGTGTCGCTCCCTCTTGACTGCAAGCGAGTTCGGTCGGTTTGGTACGCGCGCGTTGGGGTTCATTAGGTTATTGAAACCTTAGACAATGTAACTAGTGGCTGCCGGGCAGCCCGGGTGTTCCAGGGGCTTCGTAATGCCCACTGCCTCGAGCGTTCCCCATGACATTTCGCATCTCTGACCACTCCTCCATCGTCGAGTTAGTCTACGACCGTCTGTCGAACGACCGACTCCGCGATCATTACGACGACCGACAGTGCGCGGCAGAAGCAGGTTACATCATCAGCACACACGAGTTTATATGCTAATAAGCGACATTAATTAAATGGTGCGCGTACATCTAACCACTCCCGAGGATCCCGCTCTCTAATTCTTTCTGGGAATAACGAAAAACTTGGTTGAATTTAATACCCCGCATTTATGTTAAGAGTTGCAAGCGTTTAAACGGATCATTATGCGCGCGTAATGCGGACATTTCGAAAAGCTCATGAGTAACATAATTGAAAACAAACTGATATCTTTTTTTTCACAAGAGAAAATAGAATTCTGGATGGAAACAAGAAAAAGCCACTCGCTAAAAATTAAATTCGCGTAATTGTTTCACCCTTTAATCATCCTTCTATTTCTTTTAATTATTCATAAATAGTTTTTAATCCTTTTTCATCATTTAACTTTTCTACGAGCTGGCATGGATATTAAAGTAAGCAAGACCAACGGATTTCTGATTCAGTATGCCCGCGAAGACCTCGCGCGAAACATTACTCGCTCTTCGAGATCGGGCGAGAATACGAATGAGAATGGGATTTATTTAAGAACATGACGCTTTTTTTTCTCTCTGCGTCGGAAAACAAGAGGCAGGAAAAGCGAAAGCCTAGGTATCGCGCGCAACCCTTTCTCTTCCAACTTCTTTTTCATTTCCCTGGCCGAATTTAATTTGGAGCGCGTCCAGTTGCACCTTCCTGCTCGCTTGACTGGTACGAGAGGATACGAAGCCCTGGAAGATCACAGGAAAAATGCCTGTGCCTTGCAACATCCCGGCGGGATCTGAAGCGCGCGAATTAGGAATTTTACTAACTCGGATAGTCGCATTTAATTTTAAGCCCGAAACCATACGAGTCATTACTGTCTCCATTTCGTGCGTATATTAAATTACAGCCGCCGACCGCGAGGCTATTCGTCGGAAGAGGGGTCCGTAGCCATATTACGGAAGAGCACATGCACTCGAGGATTATCCAAAGTCTCCCGGTAGCCGGACTACATACGGCTATATGCACAGTCTACGAATGGACGCATTTGCGTTACTCTAACGATCGCAAGACTCGCGCTAACGCTCGTTAAATACCGAGTTGGGATTTCTCTTGCTCGCGAATGTGGAAACTCTCGGTGATGATGCGACGTTAAAAGATGAGACTTTTCTTTTTGTTTCACAAGTAGAACAAAAAAAAGTCTTACTCTATCGCTTCTAAAACGTGTCACTTGCTCAAAAGTGAAAGCTTGAGCTAATAGGGATGAGAAAAACCTCTGTTCCGTCAATTTCAATAAAAGTATCAATATCAATAAAAATAATTGGCATAAAATAAAGTCATTTTCTTAATGATTTTATCACGTTCCGCGCTGAATAGATGCAATTTCTTACAGAGAGCTTTAATCGCGATATGCAAAAATCCATCTGTTGGCCTGAACAGGATTTAATTAGGCTGCTCTTCTGGAGATACCGGTATAGATAACATCATAGCGAGATCATTGCCAATTATTAATTTATAACCCCGATATCAGGCGAGCTGAGATTCGTCGATGTGCGCGATGTGATGTACGCGAGAGAGTCCGCTAATTAGGTTCTTCAATCGGCAGTTATTGTTTCGTGGCAGTCCTAATTTGGCAGTGGCAGCTGCTGCTGGGAGTAAGCGCTAATTAAAACACCTAATTGTGGCCATTAACGCGAAATGCGACGTGGCGATGCGTTACTCGCTCCGCAGTTCACACCGATCCATGCTCGGTTATGCCAGCGCTTTAAACCGCGCTATAAATACGTCCTAATTAGCATTTCTCCATGTCTCGATTGAAATTAAGCGCTTCGCGCCCAGTGTCGCCCGTTAAGCCCAAGTCGTCAATTGCCACTCCCGTATTTAACAGCCTCTTAAAGCGAGAATGAGGTATCGTACCTCCGGTTCGGCTTCGAAAGACATCCGAGGAAGAAAAAAACCATACGTACGTAACGACGATCCCGCGACCGAGGAATTTACTACGCAAATGAATTATAAGCAATCATTCGAAGAATTGCGGCATCGCACGGCAAACAAAAAAAAAATTAAACCGATAATGACGTCATTCTCAAGCATTTTACGCCGCGTATTCAGTGCGATTTAATGCGCAGTTTTATTAATTTGGCTTCTCGAATCACCGCCGGTGCGACGATTGTTTTTCCGCTCTCTCACCGTACGTCTTTGACGTAAGCTATGAAACCGCTCGATCTGATCCGCGCGATAGATAGAGGCGGCCGTAGCGGCAGAAGCAGTAGAAACGGTAGAAGTACGAGGAGAGCGGAGAGAGAGCGGGATGAGTATAGTCATAGAAATGCTGCGGTGGCGGGCGTGGCATGCTCATACGTCCGGTACACGTTCCACATGGGTCGTATTGCTGGTCGTCCCAAGAGTAGGCAGGCGACGCAGCGTACACATAGGCCCGGTGCAAGTTGCCGGCACAACACAATGACGTTATAATGACTAATGATCATATCATTTAATTAACATCGCGCCTAACTAGCCCAGGCTTCATTAGCCCTCGGCGGCCTTAGACGCCCGTATACAACACCACGCTTATTATGTATCTATCGCGCGGCGATTGTCCGCAGCGCGTGTTAAAGCTCGTGCGTTACCCGGCGACACGGTTTCTCGGTGAGCCGCCGACTGGTGTTAAATTTAACATTGTGTGCGTGTGTGTGCGTGTCGTACGAGCGGGCGAGTGCGTTGGTAGCACGGTCGTTGTGTCGTACCACGTGAGACATGTACGACGGCGCGCCTATGGGTGTATACAGGATCGGCTATTGTGCGTGGAGGAAAAGGCGGAAAGCTCGATCGATCCGTTCAGACGAGATCTTCGTCCTTACAAGATAGGGACCTTGATGGCGGTGTTAACGCATGCTTGTCGGATATTCTCGACGGTTAAATTGCTTTTGCATGGGTTAGATCGAGAAGTATTAAGCTCGCAATTAGCTCGCTCTTAAAGGCTATCGCTATAAATATCAGATTTCTATTGATATCTCAGAAGTTTGTGACTTAGAATTATCGATTTCTATCTATTCTATCCTAGCAAATCTTATTTCTGTAATTTATTTTAATTTAAACTTCAATTTGGAATTTAATTGTCATAACTAATGTTAGAAAATTTTAATTTTATAATGAATAATAAATTAAGATTAAAAAAATAAAATATATTTAAAAATCCCTGGCCGAGAGAGAGAAGCGCGCGACAAATCTGTGACACTTTTCACAGTTGGAAGAATCACGAAAAAATATAAAATATTTTTAGATAAAACTTTGATGGCTACTTCATTATACATAATGAGCGGCGCAAAGTCGAAGGATGGACAGGCCTCTGCCACGGATCGCGCGCGACGGTACGCGATTCCACGCTTATTATATATCTATCACCGAGCGTCCGTGTGTCACACATCGATCCACTGGGTCGCGTTAAATGCAACGTGGTGTGCAGCGTTGCTGCGGCACATAAGGGACGCGACGCACACGTCGCTGCAGCGGGGCGCACCTACACGTCCGACGCGCTCCTATCGGCCACCGAGGCCGAGGAAAGGGTGGAAAGCATCGATCGACCGATCCAGACTAGATCCCCTCCCATCCACCGATGTTAACACGTGCTCACGGCGCTATTCTCACGGGCGAATTGATTTTCTTACGCGTCTCTTGAGAGTTATTAATCCCACGCGTGGACACCGTACTAGATAGAGGATAAACCGGTGCGGACATTGGATATCTATGCTGCTCAGTGGACAGGCGCTAATTATGGATAACGGCCGCGGTTTTCTCTAATAAATTTTCTAATTGTGGATGATCGAACTCGCACGGAGACAATCTTCCCGCAGTCGCGGACAACCGCGCGCACAGCCTCTGCTGCACCGCGACACTTCCTCGTAGCTTTTTTTTTACGCTCTTCTGACGCCTCTGCTCGCACATTACTCGCGTACGAGCGACGTCGCTCTATTGCTTCATAATGACCCCTTTCATGACCTCGTATCTTCCGTATCTTTCTCTAAAATCAATATGAAAGAAAAAACGGTACCGCCAACAAAAATAAAATTTTTACTGTTAAATTATGCAGGCCGTTTTTGAGTGTTCCGACTTGTTGCATACAAGTGCATACACGATAGGGAAATTTCTCGTCTCATATTTGCTTCACTTTCGTTAAAGACTATTTTTACCGTCAATGCACATTGTGCTACGGTAAATTCGGATTCGCGATTTTCGACCAAGTCGATCGAATAGTAACATCGTGAATCTTGATTAATCCAGTTGAACCTAATAAAGAAAGGTGCATTGAAAAGTGCGTTCCTCCAATTCAATTCGGTCGGGTTTGCCATAAACAAATACGCGAAAAATCGGCTTTTATAATTCAATTATAATTAAAAATCGAAAACGTTGATAGATCTTGACAATGAATCTGTACGAAGAAGCAACAGATTTCGTTCTTTTGTCCGACAGCGCCGTTCAGTCACCGATCACGATTCACCCATCCAATTTCGAGCTGTACTTTTTTTAATTTCACGCGAGAGCTACGTCTCTCAAAAATTCCCCGTTTGTTACAGAAACCAATTCGCCAGAATTCTAAAACGCGTAGCGCGACGATGGAATTATTTTGAAAAAGGCATTAACATTTCTGGAAAAATATATTTCACGTTAATTTAGTAACGCTTTTAAAATTTTTTATATTAAATATATATGTATACAAAACACCTATTTATTTTCAACTGGATGAGAATATTTCTTTTGATGAAAAGGTATTTGTAAATTGTCACTTTACGAAGGTACTTTATGGAAAAACCATGCATAATAAATGCAGTACGCTTTACATTGGATACCGTCGTCGATCGTTGCTGATGATACGTTAACGCGATAGACGTCGCCTGTTTACTTATGATTATACCGCAATTATTGGATTTATCGACTACCGTTTCGAAGCTCCTGATTTATTTCAACATTAATCACGTTAATGATGCGCCGGCTAGGCAGCCTTCGACCTCTCCCTCCGCCTTCCACGAGCCACCTACCCTCCTCCGCACCCCCGCAGCCGCTGTTGCGACTCGTAGCGCCCGGCAAACAGGAAATGAGCATTTCGATCAAGATCGATCGTCACAATTACCGATGATTGCCAGCGCCGAAGTTCCTCGGTGGCGTTAGCGACGCGCATCCGCTTAACTTCACTAATGAGCCGGGCAACCTTAACCCACTCTTCCTCGTTTCGCCTTCGTGCCGAACTTACGTCTCAATTTATATTAATCTCTCCTATCGATTGTACAAGCGCACGCATACCAATCGCTAAGTATTAGATGAAAGAATAGAAAGATCAAAATTATATATATATATAGATGATAGTTAACTCGAATAAACTTACTTGAAACTCTCTGAAAACAGAAATAGTAAAGTAAAAATTGCAACAAAACTCTGCATTTTTCAGCTGCTATTTATCTTAAATTATATTATTGCAATGTTTCTTTTTTGAAACGATAAGCAAAGAATTAACAAGGACGACTGCATAAAAATATAAGTCCAACAATAAGTATAGCATTTGTGTATTCGTAAAAAAAGCTGTAAAAATGGATGATTTTGGATATTTAAGAAAGCAAATAAAAAAAAGCAAATTAATTTGACCTCTTTGTTAATTTATATATATATATATAGTGAGTTGTGTGGACTGCATTAGTCGACGATTGCCTTGCATGTAAGAATATTATTGCACTTTTGATTCATTCGCTTTTCGTCAGCATCGTTGCCGCATTTAGAAATAGACGGATATTTATACACGCGCTATCGATTATAACCAAATGCATCGAGTCCAGTACGTACAGTGTTACACTTCTTTTTTAACATTTTGATCCGATTAGCATAGCGATATTGCATGGCGCTCATTATTGCTGTAATCAAACGTCGCCGCGATCGATAAAATAATTAATTAATTTGCCTTTAGGAATATCGAAATCTATTTATCGTTGCTTGATCGCTGTGTTTAGTAGCGACGAATAGGAATGAAAATCGACAAAGAGAGAGAGAGTGAGAGGGAGGGAGGGAGGGAGAGGGCGAGAAAGAGGGAAAGAGAGTGGTGGATAGGCGCGGGGCACAGGACGACGGAGCGGAAATCGGTGGGAGGGCCACCAGGATGATGTTACATCATCAATCAGCTGGCAAACATCAACTCAACGCTCGCACCCCGCTTGGGATATATGTCCTGACCTGTACCCAAATATATGCCCCGATGATATCGTTGCGGCATTGCTACATCATGTCCGGCTGTAATTAATTATCTAATTCTTAATCGTTAACGTTAATCATCGCGCGGCATCGACCGAAAGGCCGCATTTCCTAGATTTATAAATATCATTTTTTTTCCGATATATCTCGCTCGTAGGCAGAATAATGTGCGCGGTGTGCCTTTTTACACTGACAAAATAAAAAATACATGATGATAATTCGAATGAAATGGAACGGTAGCGGAACAACTTCTCGCTCTCACTTTACATCTTCCCTTTGGCTGTCAATTTAAGAGCTTATTCGCGATAGTGTCCAATTACTGGAATTTCAAAGATGGATTTAAAAAAAAAAATTCTATAATTCTTTATGTATTGCAATCTATATACAAATGATGAGAGATACGAAGAGTTTTTGACGCTACTACCCGTCATCCGTTTTCAGCCCTGAAAGGGTATTATCGGACGCGGGGATAGGTAGCCTCCACCTACGATAATCTACCCCCCGGCCCCCATAATGCGCATCCCTCCGGCCGCAATAATGATGATTTATTTCAGAGCTAAAAATTGCGCGAACGCCGAGGTATGAGTAATGTTCCGATGTGGCCCCACCCTACTGTGCGGGCCAGCCAGCTTTTTTATCCGCGCAAACGTTATGAATTCCATTGACCCGTTCGGTGGTAGGGGCTCGGCGTCGAGGGCTGGTCCTCTAGATAATGGTGGATCCCTATTTATTTATCGGGGCATACGAGCAGACACGACTGATCGTCTTCCATTCATCCAAGTGCCTTTTGATTCCGCAGACGGCGGACTTTGTTCCGTGAATATCGGACTGCGCGAGAATCGTCGCGAGAATCGACCGTCGTGAAAACGCACTTGTCGCATGCTCTCGTTCGCGAAGAGGAAAAAGCAGAGGAAAAAGAGAATAATGCGCATAAATATATCACGCGGGCGAAAGTAAATCTTTTTACAGACGCGTAGCATTCGGCCGTGTTGGTTTCCGACGATAATTATTATCAGGCGCGACAATGAGGCCCGCGAAAAAGACGGCCGGGCAAAACGAGCATACCTTCGACAAAAACAATCGCTCGTGCGTCGACTTTGTCGTGTCGCAATAAAAGAGGGTATCGTTGATGCCCGCTGGGAAAGCGGGACGAGGATTGACGGCGCGGCGCGGCGCGGCGCGACGCAGGCTGGCGGGTTGGTGAAGCCGACGACGCAGCAAACAGCATCGAGATGCACAAAAATCGGTCCTTTCAGCTTAAAATTACGGTTGTCGAGTGGATGGCGGGATAGCTGATGGGGTGGTATTGTGCAGGGGGCGGGCGCGGCCGGGGGTGGTAAACGAGGAAACCCGCTGGGCGAGAGAGAACGAGAGAGTTCGCTCGGCAGATCAGGGGTGGTGCGGAGGAGGGTGGTGTGTGTCCCGGAAAAAAATCCATACAATCCGATCGGGACAATGTATTCGTGTGAATTCGCGCGATTGTCTGGGTGTTCGCGTGTGTTCGGACATTGATACGGAAGCCAGATCTGAGCGTGCACTGATAAATGTGAAAAAATCCCCCATTTTTAAACCAGCGACGCCTGCCGGCGCGTGATGCTGGTGCGCGAACGTGTGTCGGCCGAAGAATCAGCCCTCACCGACCACCCCCGGTCTGCTGCCTCCGCGTCCTGCCCTCGTCGGCCGGCCGCGCGTCGTCTCGCTCACACCCTTCCTTGCGCTTCGTTCTTCCCTCTCTCTTGCACGTTCCTGTTCGTTCTCCCATGCCAACCCCCCTTTTCGACGAGCGGTATTGTCGAAACAACGAGAGCGGCTTTGTCCTTTGGTCCCCGCTGTAAAACCTGGACGTATTTTAAATTCGCGGCATTTTATCGCATTCGCTATTTATCGACGGGCTGCACGTCCAAAGGACGTCATTCTATCTCTCGCCCGTTTTATCTCGTTCTCCTCCGGATTTCTCTCATCTGCTCGAGGATAAAATACTCGCGGTATCTAAGCGGCGTCACACCGCCGATTGTTGCCGACACGCGAATGATTTTTGTTACCTTGTAAATTGTGAAACAAATTTGTGCAGTAGAGTATGCAAAAAAGCCATGTAAACTTTTGTGCTTTCAAACAGTTTGTTTTGCGTACGTATGTATCAATGTAATAATAGTCTTTTACAATGTTTTTACAATGTATTTAATATTTATATGAAATAAGTTCTTATATTGTATAAAAAAATTTTCTTTTTAAGAGAAATCTCATTTAACGCGCCAGTGAGTATGCAAAAATTTTAATTTAACACGCGTAAATTTCATCACACGGAAGAAACGGAAACGGCATACAAAGCGTAAGAAGCATCTTGAGAATATCCGACTGGCGAGAGTCCGAGCCGCGCGGCACGGCACCGACGAGCCGGCTGCGTGAATGTATCGCGGCACTTGCGACCTGCCGTTGCCGTTTTACAAGCAACATCGGTGAGAGTATGTTTCCAATGAGTTAACGATGTTCCAGATTTCGTTATGCTGGCACGCGACACCGCGCTAGGGCGCTGCGCGGAACGAGACCGCTCCGGATGTAAAGGGAAGATGGGAGCACGCGAAGTGGATAGGGCGCGACGAAGGGCAAGGGGTGAAGATGAGGACGCGGACAGTCGGATTCGTTGATGGCGAGTAGGTGTACGTTCGGCTACCAATCAAGCGGCCTCGAAACCTCATCGGTTTTTTCCTCCTGCTCGATGCCCCCTCGCCCCCTTCGGCCTCACCCCCCCCCCCCCCCGCCTCGCTCCGTCAAAACCGATCGTTCGCCCTGCCGCACCCTCTCCTGCCTTCCTTTCGCTCCCTCCCGCGCGGAGCCGTCGAGCGCGGGTGCACCCTCATACCCGGCAATGTTCCATTTTTTCGCCCGGCTATCCCGCAACTCGAACTCGCGATGCAATTATAATCCAGCTTTATGAAAAAAGAGGAAGGAAAAAAATGCATCGCAAATGTGATTGAGCACCGATACGGTGGCGAGATTGGTCGGTGGTAGGGGGAGTGGGTGGCCGCCGTGGGGTGTCCTGGGTGGCGATGGGAGGAAGAGGAGGAGGAGGAAGAGGAGGAGGAGGTGGTGGAGGCCAGTCAGTACAGGTGCGGCGAGGGGATGGTACGCGGGATGGCGAGAGGCGAGCCATATAGGGGCCGGGAGGGGGTTGAGGGATTGGTCAAAGCGCTCGGTTGCCGGTGCTGATAAAAAATTACACCCGAAAAAAGTATCGCCGTCACCCCTCCGCACCCCCGGCCGCACCGGTCTGCCCGTTCGTCAGCCCCTACCGGCGCACCCCGCTCGCCTGGCAAGCCAGCCAAACCTCGGATATACATTATTCCTGCCGACCAACCCCTTTGCACGGCGGAACACTGAAAATTGTTCGGAAACAAATTCGACCTGCCCCCTCTCGGCACCCCCTTTCTGACTCGTCCTCCTCCATCTCTTCCGGTTGCCGTCTCGCGAGGCGATACTCGTCTAATCAAAGCCGCTCGCGAGGATGTCTTGATTCCGAATCAGCGAGAATCGCATTATATATCGCGGCTCGACTTCGGATATCGCGAAACCATATGATTTTAACTTTTTTATCGCCACTACTTGAAAGATTTAAGGTCGAATCGTCGTGTGAATAAGAAGTATCACTAACAAATTAAACTTGACAACAAATTGTGTAACGTAATAAAAGATTTAGAGAACATCATGTGAATTTTTATCCCAATCCTCACTAACGTGGAACGTGATTTCGTGCCAAATTTGGTTCCAATCGCTCGAACGAGGTGGTTGCAATCCCGTTCGCAATTTTCTACCCGCGTACCGGTATTAGCGGCGTGCGATTGATGCCACTGATTCAAATTTGCCACCTTTTGAAAAAATTATGAAGCTCGAGCGTCGCTATAATTCAGCTGTCGCCATATTAACGTGTAACAATCATGTTATTACATATTTGCTTGTCGCGTTTCTCATACGCATCAAATGATTACAAGATCCCTTCAATATTGGAACTTTAATTATAATATTTTTTCGCAAAAAATTTATAAGAATTTTTCTCCACGAAAGATCAAACTAAACAAAGAGCGAATGAATAAAAAGCGAATTATAAATAAAAGCAACTTATTAATTTATTTTACTAAAAGCTACTTTTCTCTTATTTTATGCATTATTTTCTTTATGAATTTATCTGATATGTCTGGTACATACTAAAACTGCGCCAACAGGCGAATACATGAGTAAAGTCAAAGTTCGCCAAGTGCAATATGATCGAGTGTCAATTTATATATTTATATATTTACGGGTTAGTGACCGTCTAGCGGGAGATCTATACGTGAACAAATGCAATTTAAAACTTTAATGATTTTGTCGGCTGGCTGTAAACGAGATTACGGTTGTAATGTATCACGTGAGATTTTTGCCGTGGTATCAACATTATTTGAAAGAGTCATTACGTTTACTAATTAGTAACGCGATATCTGCTGCGCTTTTTGCCAAGTAGAACGAGAAAAGAAAATGAGGTTGGTTTGTACGATTTCTCGCAAGTCTCAGCTCAACGCACGTACGATAGTCTCTCTCTCTCTCTCTCTCTCTCTCTCTATTCTGTTAGAATGAATCTTTTGAAAAGAAATACGTATAATGTGTGTCAAAAAAAACGTAAATTTAACAACTTATACAAATATAACTTGTATTATTAGGGAATAATATTTTATCGAAATATGGATGATATTTTTTCATATATGGTAGATAAGTAATTTCAAACTAAATCGAGAATATTTTTAATAAAATAAGAGAAGAAGAAATAATCACGATGTAAATCGGCAATTTAATATTTTTAATGTAACCAAATAGAAAACAATTTTCAATGATGAAAAGCAACAAGTAAAATTTGATATCCTAGGTGATGCCGGTAATTGAAGGACATTAAATGAAATATGTTTACCAGCAATGTGGCATGATTGTACCGCGTAATGATAGCTGATTACTATTATTTTCACGCCAACGTAGATAACAAACACACGCGAGAAGTATAAGGAGTATAATGCTGCGCCATTATCTCCTACTGGCGAGTATTGTTCACATCGATAATTAAAGTTTTATTTCTTTTTCATGTTTACAGATTTAAGTAGATGTAGCAACTATCATTTTGCCTTTTACTGTAAAGCATTAATTTAGTTAATTTAAGATAAAAAGGTTTGATTATAGCAAATTTTTACCATATAAAATTATTATTAATATATTTAATATAAAAACTTACGTTAAATTATTTTTTAAAATTGATATTAAATATGATTTCTGTTAATAAAAACTTTAACTTAAACATTTTATAGATAAAAATTGATAGTTCTGAATCACTCTGTATGTAATAAATGTATAGTGATCACGTATAGTCCAAAGGCGGAGAGAATTTAATATGAATTAAAAGTTGTTACACTGCATAGATCTTTATTCGTTCCAGAAACTTTCGTGATTTGCAAGAATTTAATGAAATGAAATAGAATCATGAACGAGATCTTGATCATTAGTGCGTGAATGTAATTTCTTATTACGAATGCTAGTTGTCTCATGATGTTGACTCATGAATATAAGCATAAACTATATCGGAGTAAAATAGTTAACAGTATACTATGGCTGTTTCTGCCGGACAGCTTGTTCGTTTTTATTTGCAGCCGGAACATTGCGTAAGCGGGCACATTAATACGTCATGCGTTTTATTCTTACGTCCTTGTCCATTCATGTCGGAGGCGCAAATAGCATCAGCACATCTCGCTCCGACGTCGAAAAGTTTCCGCAAATTGACGCGTGGAGCTCAACAGTGCCGAGCGATTTCCGTGGACAGTCGCGTAATTATGTAGGATATAATGTCACGTAATAATAGTATATGTAATCGCGTTAAAGTTCTAACGTGTGTTAGATTCAACTGAATGTTAAACACAATATTTTTACTGATTTTTTCACACCTAGCATTTCAGGTTATAAACATATTTCTCTTGCAACATGCAAATATATTTTACAAAATTATTAAAAATGGTTGTTAAATTCGAAAACGTAGCGATTTGATCTATCTAGTCATTTTTAATAAATATAAAAAAAAATGTCACGTCATTTTATTCAATTTTGACTTATATCCGTTATATATTCTCCGTACAATTAGATACGACTTCAAAGAGATAAGTAATGAAATAGATAAACAGTCTTAATCATTGATGACCGCGATATAACGATCGAAAATATAACTAGTGTGATTAAAGGAACATTCATTTCCGCATACCGAGATATTGCACGGAAATAATTCGCATCGTGAAATATACAAATTATACGGCACTTGGCGAGATAAAGCGCGCCGTTATATTCCCGGGCTGATATTCCTTGCCCCCTTCGAGACTGAAGGCGAGCAGTGCTGGCTCACGGTAATTGTAATAATTGTTATTATTCGGTGTATAATTAACGCTGCGGCTGCGGAGCTACCACCGCTGAGGTCTCGGACGAAAAGTTTAAGCATGGTGCCCGGGGGCCATTTGCATAATTAATTAAAGAAGGAACCGAGTTTTCAACAGATTTTCATGCTGCCGTCTTCTCACCAAACGAGAAAGCTTCGGGATCCTCTTTCGCGACGAACCAATGAGAGGATCATGCTACTAAGAAATGTTCAATATTTTTTTCCGAGTAACCGATGCGCAACACATCGTTTCAATCTGCTATCTTCTTTCTGTTCTACGTGTTCGGGCTTTGATAGATACGACACCGTCGTCCGATGAGCACCTAATCCTATATTTTTCCATTGATTCGTCCACTGTTCGTAGCAGACTCGAGGGAGGAAGCAGGGAGGTACGAGACGTGGACGCTAGGGGTTGAGGAGACGAGGGGGCAAATGTAATTAATTATCCCAGTAATGACTCTGACTGATGAGCGGCTGGACAAGTCCAGCCAGGTCGAAATAGCGTAGAAATGGTGATGGTTGCGAACGAACGTTGAAATAGAGAAATTCATACAACTTTCATATGTATTTTTCATAAAAATAATTGCTAAAATTTGATAAAAATATATGTCAATATACAACAGAAATTATTATATTATATTGATTGCTGATATACATCGGATCGATTTTTAATGATATAATTTTTAGAAATATAGAAATTGTAAAACCCCAACTTTTTTTATACTTTTTATTGCAATTTTTGTGATAGGAACGTACCACAAATAATCTTATCTATGTTAATGGAAAGAAGAATAATTTTTTATATTCTGCAAAAATATTTTTTTTTCCAAAGCAGCTTTATACAAGTAGCTATTGGAAGTACTTGGAAAGACTCTCAATATCAGAACACCGTGGACATTATTTTGGCATTTCGTTCTCCAAACGAGAATAAATTGTTCCAATGATCAATCAAATGTGTTCGAGGATCGTTCATACCTGTTCCTGAAACACCACGGTAGGGAGACAACGAGAGGCACGGAGCGGGGCTGTGCATGACAAGGTAGATTTATTTTTTTCACACCCCACGCCAGGACTCACCAGGGGCTGGACGAGGTGTTTTAATATTTTAATAGGACGGCGGAATGGCCGGTTTCGTGACTTGGCGTTTTATAATGATATTCTCCCCGCGTTCCGTTCGTAGTAGCAGGAGAAAATCAACGGCTTGGAATAACCCATTTCGCTGCCAACTCGTTCTATTCTCCTAAAATAACAAGACCCGCCCTTTATTTCGCTCCCTCCGATCGCCGTCGAAATGTTCGTCGACTTAACGTGATTTATACATCATTATTGCACGAGATAATTTTTAACTAATTAGCATGCTCTTATCGGTAATAAAAGAAACTTGCGTGATAAATGTGAGATATATGTAAGATTGCTGGATTATTTTGCGACAGAAATCTAAGAGGGGAGACGACAAAATAAATACTTCTGCAAAATTTATGTGCTTTTCCTTACGTTATCTTGATAAAGAAAACGTTTCGAGATAAATAATACAAATATTGAGACGGGTAAAAATTTACAATGAGTATACATTGTTACTTTGATTTTGATTAGAAACATAGTAGGGATCCTCGTGAATCGTTCCCGTCATTTTACTCAATGATACGCGCTGAATCATTCCGCATCATCGTCCAAACTCTCCTTTTACAATCGAACCGCCTTGCGTTATCCGCCCTCTCGTTCTCGTTCGTTTCGCCGTTTCAATCAAGCATCGACAGCAATTTCATCCGACTGACTTCTCACCTCGCTACAAACCTGTCTGACCAGCGATTTTAATTAACTTTCGTTAAGCCATACGCGCACTCATGGTATGTTGCATGAGTAATAATGATCTACCGCTCTTAGATGCTTATTAATGTAATGTAGTGAACAGCAGACGATAGAGATGACTCGATTACCGTAATGCTAATGTTTAAATGTATATTTTACGTACTATTTCAGTTGATTATCGTATGATTAATAAATGATGTATATAAAAAGTTTTTAGAAATTTCTGGCAATATTACTACAAAATTGAAATATGTTAATTGTTTCTTAGACAAGTTACAGCAAGTTGTCATCATCTGATATGCATCTAGCAAAATGTCGAGTAACAAAACAAAGGAATTTCACAGTTGAAATCAAAACGCACTGACCCCACGAATATTTCCCCAACGGCGAGCAGTTCGAGATTGATGCGTTAGGCAAACAGCGTAGGCGCGTCCTCGTTTGTACCGGCGGACACGATGGCTCGCAATTAATTGCAGGTAGAATCGTTAATGCCGCCTAATTTCGCGGAAGCACAGAAACGGTCCAGACGAAAATCACGATTCGTTAGTGCTAGCGATTTTTGCTAGACTCGTCGGAGCCGTTGCATTCCCAGATGTAACTAAATGCAAACTTTGTCACGAACTTGCCGTCATTACTAGAATTAATAGTAATGTGTATAATCAATGTCGTTTTTTGTACATATATGTAGTTTTTCTATATCTTATAGTTTGTAGTCTTGTAGTAAGAGTTTGCAAAAGTATTAAAAAATTTATAAAAATCATATATAATAAAGACTTTCTACAAAAAATTAATTCTCATTTTTTTATAAGAATTTGAGTTAAACCATTAATTAGTTAATTTTATTTATCTAGTCAATTGATCATGTCAAAAGAGAGTGAATCGTAAAGTATTCGTTATCGAAATCGCATTATTATTACACAAATGTAAAAATAGCCCATCGCGAAAAAATGGTCCAAACTGTCTATTCGCGAGGTATATTTTTTACTGGGCGCATCGAAAAATAGTCGACGTTATACTTATCAGAAATACGAGATTCCGAAGTTGGCAGCGTGAAACACAATATAAGCGGTAACGAGATTAACGGTGTATCGAGCGAAAGCGGCCGGGCGGCCGCGCCAAAATTCGGATCAGACCAGTTCGGTATTAACGATTCGGCGATCGAGTCGCTCGATGCAGCTGCAACCGCATCCGATTGAAGCCGAACATGGAAAAAAAGGAATGGGTCGGCAGGAGAGGAGGGAAAACGGGACGAGGGGTATAAGAGCGCCACCGGAGCGCGAGGGCGGTCGAAGAGCGAATTTGTGAAGGCGCGGTCGGCGGGGGAGCGGCGGCAACCTTTTATAATCCGGCAAAATGCGAAACGCGCGCGCCATTTTAATCGAAATAGGTTTTCGCCCCGAAAAAAAGTTCGTATTTAGAGGGAACGAAATGAGTTCACCTCCGGCACGATGAAAGACCGATAAGCATAGCTGATTTATACGAAGCACGAGCGAGCCCAACCGAAACCGTTCGCTCGTTCGTTCGAATCGAATCTTCCCTCGCCATCCGGCGAGATCTCATTGGCTGCGTTTATGTGAAAACGCGAATGCGTTCTGTGCATACGCTTGCGAGCGCGTACGTTCTCATCAGGCCGGTATGAATTCTGAAAGAGTCGCACGAGTTTATCAGTTCTTAACGTTCATGATGGCATTATTCAATTATCTATTTTGAAATGCAATCCGTTTGTTTGTTTTATATTTTCGAGATTTATAGATTGGTATATGTTTTAGCTGACATATTACACACAATTACAATTATCGGAATAAAGATACATGATTTTTACAGCAACTGTAAAAAGACGCTTTTAAGACAGTGAAATTTGTATATCGATAATTTTCAAAAAATACGCAAACACATTGTGATCGTCTTTAATTCAAATGGTGTGATAGGAAGCGTGGATTTGAATAGACGCCGATATTTTTTAGTTCCATGCTGAATGCAGGAGGCGAAAAATACGCGCGTAAATCTGTGCGCACAAGTGCACGACGAGTTCTTTCTGCGTATGGTGGCTGGATAGCGGAAAGGGAGGAATAGAGAGAGAGAGAGAGAGAGAGAGACAGAGAGAGAGAGAGAGACAGAGAGGGATAGTATGTGCAAAATGTGTGCATGTACGTGTGCCATCGGTATGCTGAGAGACAGCGGGAGAGTCACGAGAGGGAGACGGTTTTCAATTTTATTCGACGAACGCGAACAGGAGGGTACCGTCCGGCAATTTTGAATCTAACTGGTTATCCGACCATCGTCTACGCAAACAGATGAGCGTTGATTTCGTCGCTCGTACCGTTGAAGCGTTGTCCGTAAAAATTAGAAAGAGAGACGGTGAAGATTCTAATTCGAAAACCTCGCGCGTACGTGAACGTAAAACGTCGTATCGAAAGTTTTGCGATTTATTTTTATCTGTAAAAAAGTAAAAACTGATAGCAATGTAATTGAAATTAATATAAAGAAAAATATAGAATCCAGTAATTACGCTTTGACGTACACTCAAAATGTATTTGAAACCGGCATAAACAAGAATGAGATGTCCGCTTTCGAGAGTCCCAGATATTTGCCATTGAATGCTAGGCGACTTGAACTTGGCCGCCAAGTTAAAAGTTTTCTTGTTGGAGCGGCGCCTCCGCCGTTGAGAGCGAAAGCTCACTCGTCTATTTCTAGCGTCGCGACGCCCCTTTCTTCCTGCGTCCCGGCATCGTCAACGACGACGACAACGACTGTCGAGTCACTGGGTTAAACGTATCAGACTCAGTCACGCTCAGCGAAGTATTATTCTTTTACGACTTTTATTTTTACTTACTTCTCTGTCGATATTTTAAAACTCATATTATTACTACTTTGCAAAAGAATTAAACCGTCATGTCGCTTATTTTATATAAATATTTATACGTATTTTTTTTAGTTATAAAATCACTTTTATTAGCTTAATTAAAACCGTCCGACTATAATTTTATTCAACGATATCTATATTTGTAGAATGTTTAAAAAAAAATCTCAATGAATTTGCCGAAAATACTTGCCGATTTTCACATCGGTTTTTGGTCGTTTCGTTCTTCCGCATCTCGAGGAACGATCGATTAACAGATATATCCGGCGTCGCGCAACTATTTGTCATCTGCAGTGCCGTGCACCGTATACGCACCATTAGTTAACCCGGCGGTGGATTCTCGATTTTTTTCTGCCACTATTTTGCGCTCGGCGCAAAAGAGGAAACGGAGAAAGAGAAAAAGCGGATTCTATGCGCAGAATGATGCGACGCAACGCGTCCGTGCGTTTGCGCGCTCGTTCGCGCCTACACAGGCCCGGTTATGAATATGCATTTTCCTTCGTTAAGTATGTGCAGATTGCGTCGCGATACAGTGGACGGCCGTTCATTATTGTCGGTAGCAGCTACTCGCCATCGTAGTATCCGCGACGCGACAGCAAATCCGTAAGCGTATGGTGGTCGAAATTTCGCCGTGCAATTAGCGTCCGGTAGATGACGATCGCAGAACGTGCTACGTATCAAGCTTTCTGCTTGTCTCATCCGTCATTAGCGACATTCAACGAGTTTTCAGCGTTTATGTCATAAGAAAAGATAGAATTATTTTTGACATCAAACAAGAATATTAGTAAAAAAAAGGACGATTTGATCAATTAAAATAGATTTTTAGCTGTTAAAATTAAAAATCTTTTAACCATCTTCTTCAACATTTTGCTTGCAATGTTTTATACGCACTAGCGGATCCTGATATCGATAATAGGGGGGGTTTTGACCTGCTTTAATGCATTTTTTACCAAGATTCTTGAAACGGATCCAGCAAAATTAATTTTTTTTAACTTGGAAGGGGGGGGGGTTTAACCCCTCCCCCTCAGGATCCGCTAGTGTTTATACGTATAGTATGATTTATATCATAGATTATAGTTTTATTACTACGACATATAAAAAGCCTACACACACGCGGATGAACAAGATATAACTACTAGATTCTGAACGGTTGCACTTCGCGTCACTTGGCGAAATCGTTTTCAAACGCAACTGCGAGCTGCATTCGGACTAAAAGAGGAAGAGAACACGAGCGGGACGTAAATAGGACTAAAGGAAAAGAGGAGCGGGGACTATGCTCACGATTCTCTTGTTTGTAATTATTCATGAACAAAGGCTCCGATAATTGCGCTGCTTGATTGCACACTCGTGTACCGATGAGCTGGTCGAGTCTTCTGTAACGTATGGAAATTAATGCCATATTTTTATTGTCGCTGTGTGTTCTCCGCGTTGGGAATAATTTGAGGAATGCGCCCGAGGCTACCCGTAATACCTTTTAGCGCGAAAACGAAAACAGGCGTTCCGAGCCTTCCTCGCTCGCCAGGCAGATTTTCGCGATTGCTTTCGCGAATTATACGACACGAATGCAAAAACGACGGGCCGGAATCACTTTGTACATTAAGTTAATTACCTTTCGGTGCGTTTATTCAGTGCGTTTGCTGATAATAAATTTGTAGCGCGGTTTGAAAAAATATTCAGAAGGTATTGTTAATTTTACTTCTAGAACTAAACGTGCTTTTTTTGCGATTGATTTTTATTAACAGTAATTTCATTAACAATTTCTTGTTCCCAGAGGCACTTTGCACTTATATCAGATTAAAAAAAAGCATTGCATTCCGCGCAATATAATTAAATATTTTTTTCGATTACAATAATGATTGCGACACGATTTATTATAAACTTTCTGAAAACTCATTAATTTATCGAAGAGTTCCGTTTGATGTTTGAACAAACGGAACTTTATCGAAACTCTCGTTTTGGCTTTCACCCCCCAATGACGATTTAAGCGTAGGGCCCGATAAATGCGACACGAACAAATCTCCTCCCGTGAGCGCACGTGTCCTAATTACTACGAGCGATTTGCGCGTGGCCCCTTTTGTCGCACGTCACGCATGCAGCCGGAAATCTTTCGCGTTCGCGCGACATAAACGCGCCATGGAAGCGCGATAAGTAGTTTAGTTGTACGCGTGTCGCCACATAGAACGGCGCTCGGCAAGTGCGAAAGCACGGACACGCGAGAAGAATACTCAAGGCTCGTAAAGCGGGCGGACGAGGCACAGAGAAAGGGACGAGACAGGAAAGAGAGTGCGAGATATAGAGTGGTATCGCATTAAGGGGAGGCAGAAGCGGAGAGGCGGTGTGGAGGGATCGCGGCGGCGTTCACCCCTCTCATTCTGCAAACAATGCTCCATATCGTCTCCATAATGAACGCCAGTATAGGTACATGCATGCGCGTCCCCTCGCAGTTCTAGTAATAATGAGCACGTAGATTATGCGTGGTGATTGGTGCTCGATATATACCTACCCTCCGGAAAGGATGGAGAAGAACCCCCCCTTCTGGCATAGGCGGAGAAACCAGACGACGCGACAGAATTCCGGAAGGATACAAACGATGAGAGACTCAACATCTACACTATCCTGAATATTTAGTCCTGGTAGACGATATATAAGATATACTATATTTTACTCCGCGTGATGACACACATACATGTTTTTCATCGGATATACTAGATATACATACTATGGAAGATATACTGTGGAGTCAAATAGCTTCGTAATTGTTGCGTAAACTTGGTAATAAGATAAGACGAGTGATATCATAACGTTTTCTGGCAATGTTGACGGATATAAATGCACCGGTGAAAATCGAATCGTTGCATGCAGTCTGCGGACCGATATACGGGCAACACCAGCGTGAATGCGCCAATTAGAGTATCGAAGGATTCCACTGCTACCGCCGAAACTCCGGAGATTCCTGAAGGACCTCGACGAAGGTATTTGTCCAACGTCGTGCTTGCGGTGCTCGTTCGAGTAACGATTCGATTCGAGACTACGGCTTCGAATTTGCATCTGTCGCGCTGTATTGTCCATCGCGCCTGTTTACACATTTGACCCGGATTGTCAAGCTAAAGTTCGTATTCTCTCTATTTAGACACAATCGAACTTGATTAAGGATGTTGAAATTAACTTCGAGCCGATACGTATCAAATACGGCTCACCGAGCACGGCGAAGAGATAGCGAAAGCCCACGATCGCGCGATCCTATTGATCTTTCGGTGTTGAATTTCTGGACACAGTCTGTATTCTCTACATATAATAATTAATGGCACTATATGCTGATGTTAATTATAAGCCATAACTTATTTCGTTTCTTTTCTCTTTTCAATCGTTCGTAAGTTGAAAGCTAATAAAGACCACCCAGATACTCGTTTTAATTTAACTTTTAATTTCGAGAACGCACAAAAAAAAAGACGTAATTTTTAGCGGTTTTTCTATAAGCGGACATGTATGAGCGAGGCGACTGCTGTTCTTTTTACCGCATTCCGCGAATCTCGCGATTCGCGGCCGACCCGATTTTCTGAAATGCAAAACCCGCAGCAGCTCGCGCGTGGACGACGGTCCATTTGGTCGGCGTGATTTTCTCCGCGATGGCCGCACCGTGCCACGCCACCTAAACGACCGACGCGACGGTGTGCGGCGCGACACCAGTTTTTTTTCGCATTATAAATTCTCTGCTCCGGACAGCCACCCTGCACCGCCGGTTTTCCGCGCTTTTGCCGACGACAAGCGGATGGTCACGTGCTTACACATACGCGGCACGCCCACGCTCGGTCGCGCATCTACGGAACGGAGACGCATGGCGAGTCACGTGATTCGCACGTGAACTCGAATTCATAGCTGCATTGAATTCGCGAATATTCGGAAGAGAAGGAGGAAGAGACGGCGGAGGAGGCAGGGGATGAACGGAAAGAGACGTGGATGCGGGTGCGGGCGGCAGGCATCGGCAGAGTGGATTCCGATTGAAGTCAATACTTTTTCAGCGCTCCAAACTCCCTCCACAAGCGCGCTCCCTCCACACGCACGCATGCACGCACGTATCTTCGTTAATAATATACGCGGAAATCTGATTATTTTTCTGCTTCCCCGTTTTAATTCTGAACGATTTTTTCGTTTCTCCTCGCCCCGCACCGTCCCGCCCGAGCGCTCTCACCCCGCTTTCGTTGCACGCTCGGTCGTGCGGTGCGGTGTTTTTGCGCGGGGTAAGGTCCGATTGGTCGGCGGCTGCTCGTCGATGGGGTGGGAAATGAAAGGTCGGCCGTTCTCGATCGTATGTGTACGTATGTACGTAACACACGTGGCCGTGATGGAACGTGTGCTTCCCCAGAGAGAAAGACAGGGAGAGAGAGAGGAGATGTAGTAGAGAGATGAGAGACAAGTGTACGAGAGGGAAAGACATCCGACGCGCGAACGATACTTGCCGGAGCAACACCGGAGCAACACCAACCGATGTGACACGTCGGTGAGCGCTAGCTCCTTAGCTCCGCTGGTGTTCGCTCCTTAAGGCATTGCCAGTCTCTGGTTGCGCAATCGTCTCCCCCGCTACACTCGCCGCGATCGAACTTTCACTTCGTCTTCGTAAATTGTTTTGAATTACGTATGAATTTCCCTATCTGCGACTCTCTGTGCGACGAGTTAATTGCTTTTAGCAAAATATTTTGTAAATACTAATATGTTGCTTTGCAACATATATGGTTTAGTTTTGCTAAAAATTGATTTGAAAAAAATGTTTTATTTAAACTAGATATAACATGTAATAAATGTAATAAATAAAAAGCGTAAAGTAATCAAAACGTATATTTCAAATCTCTTCGATATCAGTGAAAAACTTAGGTATAAAGAGATTTGATGTCGCTTTATTTTTCATTATATTTCCATCGCGATTATATTACTACCGGTGCTGCGTTACGCGCCGCAAACTATAACACGACATACCCATCGACCGCTTTGACATATTCCTCCCCATTTCGTTCCAACTTTTTCCGCTTATCGCGCTTTGCCGTTCGGGCCCGCGTTTTTAATACTCTAAAATCAGAAATTAATGGAATAATTTTAATTCGCCGCCCTAATGGGCTGTCCGTCCGATTCTCTTTACCAGCGTCGAAAACGCTGCACACTCGCACGATGCCGGCTGTATAAAAGTGGCACACATGCGGGCGCGACGCGTCGCGTCGCATTGCATCGCCGTTAGCCAAAGGCGGAAAGATCGCGGGCGGGGGTGGACGGATAGACGGCGATGGCTTTTTTCGATGGACAATAAAATTAATTTCGTTCGATTCCGATTAACTTCGTTTGTAATCACGCGAAAAATAAACACGCACGAGGAAAGATAATTCCGCCGTACTCGTTCCACAGCCCATCGCACCCACCGCCCGTTCCATCCCTTCGTCCTCTCAGGGCGCGAGCAACCGCGTTCCCCTTTCCATTTGTCCGCTCGCCTGTCCATCCGTCCGTCCGTCCGTCCACGTACGGTGGCAAACGTACGATAATCGCGCTCCTTCTCCAACAGATGTACAAGTCGCGTCAAAAGTCGCACATTTTCTTTTACTCATCGACCAGTTCAGAATCGATATTTTTTTTTTAACCTTCCCGATTGTAACGTTTTAATTTTTGATGCTAAATTATTTTTTAATCAGATTCTAAATTGAATGCAGTCAGGTCTTTCAATAACCTAATTTTTGTAATTCATTGGTATGTTAGGAAATCCATGTGATATTGATCGATTCGAGATTTTTTTATTTATGTATATTCTCAAAGTATCAGTTGTGGACGAAACTATTTTCTGCTCAATAATAAATTATTCTGTAATTAAGTCTCCTACTAAATGACGAAATAATGTACTCTAAATTCTTCAGAGATCTTGTAACCGACTAAAAATACGCAATTTGTGATACACCATGTATATTTCCTGCATCCGGACCGCGAGCGGACCGAAACGTACCGAATAAAAAGCGACGAGGGAGAGAGAAAGAGCGAGAATAGGTGGCCGGGGGTGGGTCAGAGGGAGAACGGAGTTAAAAAAAAAAAAAGGAAAAGCAGACGCGGATGAACTATTAAAAGGCACGTTCGACCGGACGCCATGGCCGGGGGTTTTCATTAAAATTCTTTCGATCTTTTAACATTTCCAATCGGTGTTTGTCGGAATATCGAGTTCTCGCGCGCCCTGGTAAAAATGTAAACGACCGCGTCTGCCGTAACGCGGGCTCAACAACGGCCGAGCTAATAAGCGTCTCTCGTGGATGACATTTTCAAGTGTCACGATATCGAGACTGCCGGATGTTTATGAAGTTTCGGAACTTTTTCTAATAAGAGTTTCTTTAACCGCGCATTGCAGATCCGACTTTTAATTTTTATCGAGAAAATTATTTTATATATAACTATATACAATGCAAACTATTTTTTGCTAATTGTTGTATGATATACAAATAAACACTGAGTGCATCAAATCACGAATTATTAATAATTTATAACGCGTTGTAATTAGTCACGTTAACGAAGAAGGAAAACGTTACCGCTGCGAGTAGATGGCCCGTTGCGTCAACGATGAGCAAATTATCATTTTCGATGGGTAACGCGAGCCAGTGAACGATGACCCGAAACAGTCATCGAGAAAGTGATGAACTCGAATTCCACCCTGATTACCAGCGCGCGCTCCATTAACTCGAATTTCGTGCGAACCAATCGACCGTACTAGTCATCGCTGTTGTAACCCTTTCAAATAGCAAGTCCTTCCTACAATTACCGATTTGCGTGCGCGTGCTTCTATTAGCGTAACGATTTAACGCAAAGCATATTTTACAATTTATCCACACTGCGGATACATTGCACTCACTATATAGTAAACATCGAAATGTACAAAATCGACAAAATCCAAGTGCCAAATATAATACGTGAAACGATATAAGCAACACAATTTCGCGTCCGCTGTATTTTGTAGCGTATCGTAATTTCATTTGAATATTTTCTGGCATTCGACCACGAGCGCGAGCTTCATTCTACGTATGCACATCTAACAAAAGGCAAAAATGTAAGAATATTATAACTTAAGAATTTTACTAAGACAAAAGTTTGTTCACTTTTATTTGAAAAATTATATTACTACAAAATCCACGGATAAACGTTTTTATTTTAACCCATTTTCTATTAGCTTTTTAAAGCGTTCCCTAATTAATCTATTTGTTCTATGGTGATTGCTAAGCTTAAAGCTCATAAACAGTGTCGCGCATGAATTAACTACAACACATGTTACTCCATTTAACCTAAATCGCGAGAACACTACGTATAAATCATTAAGCATTAAGTGTACTAATTACATCTGTTCCTAAGCAGCTACATTAACGAACCATGCTGAACTGGTCTCGCCATTCTAGGAAGACAGAACGAATTTAGCAAGCGGCGTTATTCCGCTGACTCTTAACGATTCTCGCAATGCAAATAGGTCAAAAAGTATCTGGCGATCTAATATCGCGAGCGTTCGCCTCCAAGTATTGCAGCTTTTCTTAAATCGGGTTAAAATCGGTCAGCATCGCGATCGATTAAAGTGCCAAAATAAATTTGAGATAAGAATATAAATGAGAAGAAAAAAGATTAAATAGATTGGATTTTATCGTAGCGGTGAGCATTGCGTTCCGAAGATGCTGACGTATCCACACGCGCATTCATGCTCGTCGTAATATATCGCGATGCACCGTGGGGAAAACGCGCGTGAGTTAAATGAGTCCGTTACCGCGTGCGTTTTTTCTCCGACAGCGTGTTTCGCAGGCTCGGTTGAAGCCGTTTCTTTCCGGGGCAACGCCGCTGCGCGGTGAATCATTATTTATTTTTGTGTTTCACGCTGTCAAGTGGCGGTGAGAGAAACGAAACGAGGGAGCGACGGTATAGAAAGGGAGGGAAAAAGGGCGCGCGAGAGAGCGGGTGAAAGTCGGAGGGAAGAGGATGCTTCGGCGAGCGCCGCGCTCGAGTAATTATTACGGATTTTCCGGATCTAATTCTCCGGACGGTAACACGACACAATTCACTCACGCAGATTGCGCACGAGAGGATGTAAATTCCTGTCAGTCGGACGGTCCATTTCATCTCCTCTTTTTCGCCGGAGCTCCTAACCGACACCGAGGTCGGAGCTGGACGATTATTCGGTTTTCCACTTTCTCCTCGCCTCTTCTTCGCCCCTTCCCCTTTTCCACACTCGTTTCGCGCCTTCGTGCCTCCACCCGATGCTTCGTGGCTTTTGACCATGATTCTACATATCTCGCGCATATCTTTCAAAATCGAAACAAAAGCCAAATTTCAACTTCGACGTTTTATTAATATTGTTTTAATTGCAAAAAGATTTCAATATTTTGCCGAAGATTAATATATTTACAAATATAAAAAACGCGATATAATATGATTATAAAATTAATATGGATATTTTTGAAATATATATTGATGATTTTATATCGATGAAAATATTATCTTCATTATAATTGTTTATCTAAATTATACGAAATATCAAATTAAATATTGCTATTTGTCATTTAAATTGTTTTCCATTTATTCGCTCTTCCATCAGTTCTGAAATATCTACTTAGAAAAATAGATCTATATTCAAGGCTGACTATTTTTATCCGAAACAGGCGATCGACATATAAATATATACGAGGTATCGTTAGTATGCTACAAGGTACTAATCGTCCACAAAAAAAAAAAAAATGCTACCATGATGTCAGTTGCTTGATTTTATCTCCCCTTTTCGTGCTCAACCCCTTGAAATGCATGTTAAAGCTACACATGCCGACCATGTGGTATAATTATATGAACACTTTTATTCCCGTCTGAAATTTTAGCCGTTTGACGTTAGAGACTAAATCAGGTAATACCTGTCTTCGGAAAGACATGATAGCCATAGAGTGCTATTCAGTGTTCCACGCGATCATTGCCACGTGTTGCCTAATTAAACGTTCTCTGCTCCGAATATCATGTTCAACCACCTAGATCGAGATATTACCCAACGAGCGTACGTGCGTCAACGCGTAAGCGTGAGGCGAGACGATTGTGTGTGAGCGGTCATTAAGGATGCCAAGGGCCACTAATCGTCATCAGAGACGTATTCACCGGCGCGGCGGCGTACACAGAAAATAAAATTGCCCTCCCTACCCGCCCTCCGGTCAATGGACATAATGATTATTTTCTGCAGTATAATGAGCACAGCCACCACCACCGCACCGTTGTGTCTACGCGGTGGAAAGATAATAAAAGATTCAGGTCAATAGCGGTGTAATGAGGTATCTGGAATCCATCAAGGATTCATACGCTGAACATACATAATAAAGACCGCACTGGTTAACGTGTAGGTACGTAGCGCAAAATGCAATTTGCGGAGAGTGTGTGTGTATGTGTGTGCGTGGGTGTATGTGTATGGTCGCCGCGCGCCGGTACGATCGCGAAATGCGTATCAGCAGCTTCACTTAGGATTGTCTGTTCCCCAGCAAACCATTATTTGTCCGCGAGATAGAGTGTATCTTTGTTATATCTATATTGCGGCGAGATTGTGTCGGATAAATTTCGAGTTATCATAAACGGTATAAGCGAAAAAAAAGAATTATCTGTTACAATGGATAGTACTCTCAAGAGATGAATAACATTAATGACGATAATGTCAGCTAACGTAATTTATTTGCGCAATGCCGTGGCCGCAAATTGAATCGCTTGGACTAACCGCATCGAAATAAATGGCGAGGTCGCAATTTAATAAGGACCAGTCACCATCTTCCGGTGATTAATTCTTGCTAAAAAGTTTCAGCAACTTTACAGACTCCTTTCTCATGGATCTTAACTTCTCGGAGTCATTCTTGCTAACCGCCACCCCCCTCGCCCACTGGTAAAGTAAACTTTTAATCCTCTGCTCCCTGAAGAACTTTCTATCCTGTAAAACAGTCGGCAACGACACCGTTTCCGTATTCGACGCATCGACACCCGATATTTTTAACTTCTAATTGCTTCATTATTTAGAGCTATTCTAATTTTTCCATTGTTTTTTTTATAACATCAAATTGACGTTTATTTGAATCTAGCTATTTATCTCAACGTTAATTTCTTAATTCAACTCTATAATTTGACTGCACAAAAATAATAGAAAAAGATTTAATTCTATTATAAAATAGAATATGTAATTGTAATTATGTATGTGTGTATGTATTCACAATTAGACACATATAAATAATAATCAAATAATGTACATACTCATCAGCTAAAGTATATTGCGAGCTGCTCAATTCGCTAAATAATCCGCCTTATCATGAACAGCATAATTTTTTATGCTGTTTCTATTTCGCATCAATTCCATCAATAAATATCAAAAATCCATGTCATATTACCAAACAAAAGTCAACGCGCATTTGTCATTTATACAAAAATCACGCATGTGTTGCAAATTTATGCCGCAATAAACAAAATGCACGTGCGAAATAAACTATATTTCGAGCCTCAACTGTGAGTTATAAATTCAGTAATAGTTAGCAATTGTTCAGGTTATCATAAAAACTTTAATATAATTGCAGTAAAAAAAATATAATGTATCGATATCTTTTTAATTATTTTTGACCATTGCAAAAGAAGCTCTTTTCGCGACGTATGACGTATTCAGAAAATCGTCAAATTTTACGACGTTTAATAAAAAAAATCCGTTTTATAAAACAAACATCACAGAACCAAACTGATTATACCAATTGCTATATGAGCAATTGTATTTAATCAGGACCTCCTTGTCGCATTAACAAACTGTGCATTTGAAACTGTACTTTATTAATCACTCTTTTGCAAAAGTATTAAACAATTAAACTTATTAAGAAGATTAAGCAAAAACTCTATATTCATAAATTTATATTGAAATTATATTGATTATCATATTTTAAAAATTTGTATTTATAAAATTTTTGTTTGAATGTTTTATAATTTGTACCTACATAAAAATTTCTTTTATACATATGTATATTTATATTAAAAAACTCCTCTAAAATTGTATAAGTTAATAATTTAAATATATAATAAATTTTATAATTTATGTAACATTTTTGAACTTTCTTACTGTTAAAATAAAACAAATAATCTTATACTTTTTTATTTATATGTAAAAATGCAAATCGCAAACAAGAGTGTTATTGTCAAAGCACAGTTTTCAGCAATTATATTGCAAATATTGATAAATAAAAATAAGGTGTCACTATTTTGTATAATTAAAGATATAATAAATAAATTCACTCACCGGTCGTTGTACCCTAGCTAAGTACGCTCTCAAAGTTGTATCTACAGAAATTTATACACATTTCAGTTATATAAATTATCATATATTTTATCTATGTCAATATTATTTAAGTATTGTTACTTTGATTAAAACATAACTATATGCAATAACTTGTGCAAATAATTATTTAAAAATTTGTATGAATGTGCAATAAAAACGTTTCAATAAATATTCTATCAAATATTTTCAAACATTTTAATCAATATTTAACAAATATAAATAGTAATTGTATATGTATGTATTACCACAAAATAATATACATATTTAAACAATAAACAAATAATTTACTCACCAGCTAGGATATTGCAGTTAGCTTCAGTCCGCAGATTCCATCATAAACTCTTCCGCATCAGATCCATCGGCGAATCGACGAACATCACTTCGATTCACGTACATCCGCATTTATTAATTATCCGTACACAAAAGAAAAATTGATCCGCACACTTTATTTCACGAAAATCGCGGATATATCTTCGTCGCGAATTTGTTCCGGCGCAATGTACACGAAACATGCTTTGCACTGAAACGCGTCTACGTACATAATAGTGTCGATCAGTGCTTGGAAATAGTTGAGCATCTGAAGCGATTTTAGTGATCGATGCCCACTTTCCTCTTCTTATCGTACGCGCCGTAACAGGTGGGACGGGCCAATGTAGCGGAGCGTTAGGAGCGACGCTATCAGATTAATAAGTAGATTTTTCTCTTATAAAAACCCTGATTATTTAAATTTGAGGTGAGAATTGATCATTGAATTTAAAAAAAAATTATTAAAATTTATTATTAAAAATATTTTTTTATTTTTATATTTATTACATTGAAATATCATGATAATGCAAATAACATGAAAATTTATTGTCATGATATTTCAATGAAATAAATATAAAAATTGGAAAAACAATATTTTTAACAATAAATTTTAATAATTCTACATAAATTGCAATAATCTTCAAATTTAAGTAAAATGCATAACAGTTCTTACAGAAAAAATCTACTCATTAATTAGATAGCGTTCCTAACCTTAGTTGTTATAATGCGCGCGGTAAGAAAAGAAAAGAAGGCATCAATCACGAAAACTGATTGAAATATCTAACTAATGCTGAGCACTGATCTCGATTATTATTACCTTACACATTCCACATATCACTGTGCACACGTCCAAAGCGAGCGACACAAACGACGATCGTCTTGTTGGTCGCGCGAAGGTTATCAGGCATAAACACATACACAACTATGTCTACTTCAATTCCGATGAGCAGATTTCAATATGCTACACCCAAAAAAGGTACGGTTATATTTTCTTAAGCAAATATAGAAATTATTTTCAATATCTATGGTCGGTATTCATAGTCCGTTCTTATATTTAAGATTGTCTTAAGCACGGACTTATATTCGCTCTCTTCGTCACACATAGATTGTGTCTGACAAAGAGAGCGAATATAAGTTCGTGCTTAAGACGATCTTGAATATAAGAACGGACTATGAATACCGCCCAATGACACCAAAATTGCATCTCACTGAAATTATAACCTCTTTAAAACATACGGTTCAATGGTCAAACGATCGACGCTATTAACCGCAAACATTCGCCGTAAATAATACGTTTCGATAATCATCCGCCACGTTAATCGACTCTAGCGATAAAAATTTGCAATTGGTATGCATCTTTACTACGTGATTACTGTGAATAAAATAATTTACCTTTCACGAAGTATTCGCGCGTCCCGAATCAAGCCGGAAAAGACGTAACGACTGCCTTACGCGCAGTAGTTCATTTCGCTACTGTAGAGCGCGCTGTACTCCATTTGACTACGTCACTTCCACCTTACACGGAACGCAAATGCTACATAAGAGGTAAATTATTTCATTTACAATAGTAATTGCATAGTAAAGATGCATAACGATTACGAAATATAATTAAAGAAGATTATAATTGCAATAAATGTGCAAATTTTTATGATATAAATAATAATACGCAAAATGATTCCTGAATGAGCTTAAGATAAACGCAATATATTTTTAGATATGTTGAAAATTCAGCACGTCGGATTTGAAATGGGTAAAACATAGTTGAGTGTATGTTTACATTTTTTGCGTGACCGCCAAACAGTTATCGCTCGCCTCACTCACATTCATGCGTAGAATGAATTATGGAATGAATGAGGTAATAATAATCAAGATCATTGTGTACGTAGAGACGTTTCGACACAAAGCGCGTTTTATATACAGTATCGTAATGAATTCGCGATGTAGATACATCCACAATTTTTGTGAAATAAAGTGTGCAACTTTTTTATTATAATACGAATAACTGACAATAAGTGCGGATTTTCAACGTACGTCGATTCTTCAATGGATCTAATGCGGTAGAGGTTATGATGGAATCTGCGGATTGAAGCAAGCTGCAATATCCTAGCTGGTGAGTAAATTATTTGTTTATTGTTAAAATATGCATATAACTTTGTGGTAATACCCATATAAACAGTTACTATTTATATTTGCTAAATATTTATTAAAATGCTTGTTAGAATATTTATTAAAACATTTATTACACATTTATACAAATTTTTAAATAATTATTTGCGCAAGTTGCGTATAATAGTTATGTTTTAGCCAATATAAAATAATTAAATATTTAAATATTATCAATGTAGATAAAATATATGATAATTTATAATAACTAAAACAATAGATATAATTTTTATAAGTACAACTTTGAGAGCGTACTTATATTAGCTAAGATACAACTGGTGAGTGAATTTATTAAGACAGAATATGTAACGAGTTAGAAACTGCAATACCTCAGCTCATATATAGAATTTTTTCTTAATTATAAATTTAATTGTTAATTATAAATTTAAATATATATATATATTATTACAATAATATATACAGAATTACAGTTACAGTATTTTTTTCTTATTATTCTTTCTCTTTTCTCTTTTTTGTTCTATTTTTTCTACTATTATACATATATTTTACATATATTTGATAAAAAAACAAAATATATAAACATGCAAGATAGTGCTATTGATTTATTATAGAGTTCATGCTTTTTGTCTAATATCATCTATTAAAATTAATTCAATATTAATCAGTATAAAAAATTTACATCAAAATTAATGGCATGCAAAATTTATTTTCATTTATGTTTTTTACTTCAACATTCACACGTGATTAAACAAATATAAAGTAATAAATGATAGTATAATAAAGAAAATAAGGGAAAAAGTGAAAAATTGAAGAAAAAAGTTAGAAGATAGAAAGATAATTTGATGCATATATAAGTATTTGTTTTTGCTTCCTTAATTAATTTATATATGAGCTTGGGTACACATCCCAGTCGCTAGAATTATTGCATATAATTGCAGGCTTTATGCCTGTTACTTTTCCTGAAAGAAACGTCCCGTTCGCTTGAAAAGTGAATGTGAAAGTAAGCGTATATTGAAATCAGTTACCAGGAACTTGGACAATCATTACAATAATTGCAGTATACATTATGCTAATATTACACACTATTTGATTCGTTTCATATCTGCTCTATCTTTATTTATAAAGTTCCACAAAAAATTTGCAAAAGAAATAAGATAAAACTTTTGAAATAGTCACACGTGCGACGGCTGATTTCTCTACTTACACAAGCGTAAGGTATTTCATGGATGTGTTAGAGGCACTGATAGTTCATAAATAATATATGTACATTGTTTGTAGATTTAGCTAAACAGCTATGCTTATACAAAGTGTTTCAAATCAACCATGTCATCTGTTCATAGTAGATTTCTGAAGTTATTTGGAAACAAAAATCTTTGATCAAAATATCAAAGCTACAATCATTTTTAAATAGGAAGTATTTAAGTTGAACAATTAGATTGTCCAACACTCACGTGTTGAGGCACGTTGCATATTGATGTTTATATCCTTATTATATGAAAAACTTTAGAAATCTGCTATTAATGAGTGATATGGTTAGTCTCAGATACCTTATTTTAGATTATTTTTTAATCTATTCTCTTAATGATATTATAAGATAAAACAAATTGAATTGACTTACCGACATGATGCCCAGTAGCGGAGTTGTATACAAGTTGATCTGTAACATAAAAAATACATTTAAATTATAGCGTTTATAATAATAATGTAACAAATAATTATTAAACATATTAAACTTTTACTTCTCTTTTTTATGCAAATATCTAAGAAAAAATTACATATTTATCGAAAAACTATAATTTTTAAAATAATAATTAATATGTTAAAAAATCTAATAACTCATAAATATTAAAAATTGCAAATCTTTGACTGAAAAATTTTGTTTCAAAGTTTCTATGTTACATTGCATAATATTTTACGTGCAATATTTTGCAAACAACAGATAACAAATAAATGATTACTTACCTAAAAGTTGCTTTGCTGGTGTCCGATGTCTTTCCTGAGTTTCTAGACGCTCAGGAAAGGCATCGCTGGAGCAACTATAGTAGGATAAGTAATTGATTATTTGTTATTTGTGATATAAAAAATATTGCACGTAAAAAATTATATCATATAACGCATATAAAAACTTTGAAATATTCAGTAAAATTCAGTAGATTTGCAATTTTTAATATTTATAGTTATTAGATTTTTTAACATATTAATTATCATTTTACAAATTATAGTTTTTTCGATAAATATAATATTCTTTCGTTAGAAATTTATATAAAAGAGATAAGTAAAAGTTAATGTGCATAATTATTATTTGTTATATGATTATTTTAAACGTTGCTATAATTTGAAATACTTTCTATGTTACAGACTAACTTGTAAACAGCTCCGCTGTTGTACATCGTCCCGGTAAGTCAATCCAATTTATTTTAATATCATTAAAAAAGGAAATTTAAAAATAATGAGAAATATACAAGGAATCTCAGATTAACCGTATTACCCGTTAATAGCAGATTTTTGAAGTTTCTCTCATATCGTAAGCATGTAAAAATCAATATGTGACATGCCTGAACACGTGAGTTTTTGACCGATTGATTAACTTTATAAATACTTTTTATTTCAAAATTATAGTAGTTTTGATATTTTGGTATATGACATTTTCGTCTTCAAATAATCTCAAAAATCTGTCAAGAAAGAATAATAAAGTTGGTCTGAGATTATTCTATTTATAGATAAAGAGCTTCAATTACGATTAAATATTTATTCAGAGAATAGTTGCAACAGTTACGATAGTTATAACATGGTTCTTTCTTCTTTTCGCATTTTTTGAATACGTTAACACAAATTAGCACAAATAAGAAAAAATCCATATGACGACCAACACGCGTTTGTCTAACATTTAAACGTAGATTCGCGTTGCGAGATGGCTTCAATAAAACGCATCGAATGAAAAACGAGAATCGTAAACCAGCTCGCAGAGCCTTCCGATATTTTTTTTCGGCAGGATACAAGTTATTACACAACGCTTGGCTCAACCCCGTTTGAAATCCCCGATGCTATTAAAATAGAAATGGGAAACCCGGCCCTCCCCCAATTCCAGCATAATATTGTGATTACGATATGCACAGACACTTTATATATACGCGCGTATACCTGCGCGAGGACTCCAGACGAGTGCCCCTTGTCCAGTATACATCCAATATCAAAATCGGCTCTTCGCGTTTCCCATACATTTATTCCTGCATAAGCGACTCTGCCTGCATCATTATTTCTTTGGCATTTAATGCATATTTTACGGAAGATTGTAACATTTTATTTTCTACAACCAATAGCGTCTCACGTATGCACGCATATATGATTGTAATTCTCGGGGCGGTATATCTGGAGTTTTTAATTGTAATCTGTTATGCTAGAATCAAAGATAAAATCACGTCAGTAACACATGACGATCAAAACGCGATTTTAATATTATAAATTAATTAATTAGCCGAAGGCATGTATGGATTCATAATGCTATACAATTTCCTTGCAAAAGTTCTGCAAAAATAGCGTGGTTAAACAATACATCATCGATTTACGCCAAGTTTTATATTGGATACGAAAATATGTCTCAGAGTGGCAGCTGCATATTTGCTGCTGCTAGAGGGTTGCTTCATGCTTGCCGTGTATTTATTCCTGCCCGCGCGCCGGTCTGTCGTTATTTCTCCAACGCCTAATATATGTTTCAGCAACACGTATCCGTTTGCTGCGTCGTTTTAAATTTCACAGCATATATATCTTGAAGTTTGCATCTCTAACAGGCGAATAAATGTTCCCTCATAATATTCCCTGTTTTATTATTTCTGCAATTTCACTCAGTTTGCATTTCTAGATTTTCTCATAAAAAAATTTCTAAAAGTTCTGTATTGAGGATTAGCTATACGAGAGAAAAGAGCATAAAAATACCGCATATGTATTGATATGCAATATAATTTCGTTTACATTGATGCGATACATACGGATACATTTTTTTTCGCCAAATAGTTTAGATCCGCAAAATTCCAGAGAATAGAGAGCGGAAAAAAGGGACACAGGCTGTTCGAAGTATACGGAATACAAAACAAAACTATCGCTTACGCGCGCAGCATCACCATAAATCCCAAGTGTATGGCTACGTAGGTCGTATTCGCGCGTGAGATAGTGCTCGGAGTGGAGAATGTATCAAAATCAGGCGCGAGGTTGCTTTATGGACGGGAACGCTCGTAAATACGCACTTCTGGTACTCCTGCTCGACTACGGAACGGCCGAGACTCCAGAGAAACTGCCTGGGTAGGTTAGGCGATAGAGAAAGGGCTACGAAATAGCTTCTACGGGATGCTAATAAAAGATAGAACCAACTAGATAAACTCGCGCGGCAATACTGCCTCTCGCCTACCCTCGCTACCGCGCCACTATTGTTTCCGGTATCGTCGTCTTCTAACCGATGCCAACGATGAGAACAATTGATTACCGAAACATGAGACTGCCAGAACTTGACCTCGAGTTCGATTTTGGTTTCTTATACTCAGTTATAACAATGTCGATTCGCGCCAACTCTGATTAATTCCCAATTTCTCATAATCGCGATTAATTAATTTTCTCCTTGATCTATATATTTTAGGCAAAATAATAATGTAAAATATAATTACGAATATATCATTAATCAGGATCAACATATTTCACAATTCTGAGGAGCTTGAATCGTCTCGATTTTCGTTTAATTTTCGTTTAAACAAAGCCCGAGAGAAATAATTATAATATAATATATACAAAGAGAAAAAACGCGTATATCACATTGTCCTGTCTATGCCTTAAAATCAGCAGTGAAAAAACTGGAAATACATTTCGAACATTAATACAAATTTTTATTATTTTTTTTTATCTCGGCAAAAAAATCGCTTTTATCGGAAAGTAATTACATACTGCATAATATATAAATGTATCTAAACCAGTAACCCTTGTTTCCATGTGTTCCGATGAAAAATTTGCGTTCCATGTTTAAAAATTAATATGAAATTTTTTATTACTTTTTATCTCGGCAAAAAATCTCTTTTATTGCAATATAAAATAATTACGTATTTTATAAAAAAAATTTTACGGGAAACGGGATACGTTACTATCCAAACCAAAAATGAAAAAATTGATCGTATATTAAATATTGTCCAGTCGATTGGCGCGCCCGGCATGCGAATTCATCGTGCGAAACAAATCTATGCCAATAAAACTCCTTCTAACATCGATTTCAGAAGGCATTAGTTTGCTAAAAAGCAGGTGCAGAGGACTTGGATTCGAAAAAACATCTCTTGATGATTTCAAGGCGTTAAGTGAACACGCGAGATCATACGCAACTCTTAAATGATGACGGTTAACAGATACGAGCTTCTGACGAGCATTTCGCACGCATCGCGAATGTAGTGCACGCGTTTACACGCACGCTCTCCGCAAAAGCGAAGTAGATTGACATTTTCAATCGCTCACGAACCGTTATTAAAACGTCATGTACACGGACGAGCGGCCGTCGCTTGACGGGAAAATTTGACTTACTGGATCTCAGCTGTCTCCCGATTGCTGGCCTCCCTTGCACGACTGTATTTTGCTTCAATCAATTACAATATGTTGGCGGCCGGCTTAACGATAAACGTACCGCGATGCGAGATAGTGAGTCTCGATAAGTCGCAGTTGACAAGAGACGGCAGTGATTATCAAGTTTACGCGACGCTTCTCGCGCTTCTTGCGCTTCCTTCGTCGCAATAAATGCATGCTAACAACCTGGAAAGCAAAGAGCTCGAGTGGATATTGATCATTTGCGCAAATTATTTTCGTACTAGTACAGCTTGTACTTCGTCAAACGCCAATTACCTACATATTTATCCGTATGTGATAGTTCGCGGATGCTGTCAAATGTAAAAAAGTACGCATCAAATTCTTGTCAAAGCTTCTATAATTTATCATTTTTTAAATAAAAGTATTATGATAATTAATATTCCTAAAATTTTATTTTAATTAAAAAATTGTAAAAATTTATGCTTATATGATTTATTGAATATATTTTATGCTTTTTATGACTTTTTTAATCAAACACACAATATGCTAGTGGCTATCGATTGTCAATGTTTTATAAGTATTTATATTTTCGCTTTTACTTGAACACGTATTTCTGTATTCGTTCTACGAAACGCTTCAATTAGCACATTACGTCAGAACTTTACATGTGTGCCGCGAAGTCGACAGTCAATAGAATTCCTTATTATAATACTTGAAGAACGAGTCGAGACTTCCCATTCTTGGCAAATAATCGACCATCTTGCACGCACCCAAGAGGACAATCATCTACAAGATGCGTCCGCTTCGAGGGTACGTTAACGATTCCCTGAAACGGTTCCTCGAACGATTTCCACCCGATTCAAAGCAGCCTGTGGAATTCCCTTACGAGCAGTAGAAACGGTTATATCTTCGGTAGTATAGACGAGAAGAATGAATCGATGCACCCGTAATCGAAATAGTTTCTCACCGCATATCAATGTAATTCATTGTTTTGGAAATTTAGAATCAAGCGATACTGAGAAAAAAGATCTGAAATTATCAAGTCATAAAATTCGTGAAATATCGTAGCATTAATTCAAACTTTTTTACATAATTCTAGATAATTATATTTTATATTAGGAAAAAAAAAAACCTTTAGAAACGCAGTGTACCTGTGAACAACATTCTACAATCAATAGTCTTCATGTTATTATTTAACGTGCCGCAATAAATTTTGCAAAAAATTTTGTTATGAATAAAATATCCAACTTGGACATCATATCGGGTAATCTACATTTTCTTAAAACGTATATTCGTCAAAAAACGAAGAGCAAGGAGGGCTTGAAGTTTCGGACATGTACCGTATGCGCTATTCTTGTTGTGAGAAGGATGGCAGGATGCAGGGGCAGGACACAAGCAGGCCGCGTGAATGCAGGGAGCAAGGTGTTAGTCCGCACGGAATTTCCTACGCTTGATGCCGGATACGAGGCTTAATTGCACCGCCACACAATGTAAATATGCCGCGTCAGTTAACCGTCGTGTGCCTACGTATACGACGCATAGAACGCACGCGCGTGAACGAAACCGGCCACTCTGTCATCTATAGTAATGCCAGTATGTCATCGCTCAACAGTATATCGTTTATAGTGAAATCTTGCAAACACACCACATCTTTCTCTTCATTTAGCATTATATGTCTTTGAATTTAATAGATTTTTTGTTTTTCCAACTTCGTCAATCGTTTCACAAATTATTTTAAAATAAAAGCTGTTATATCATCGCATCTTAACGTTACAAATTTGTAGCTAAAAGATGTGATTGTTTAAATAGACAATATACCTACAATGCACTAACTAAAATATCACAAATTTTACTCTTTATATGAACGAAATTATTGAATATTTTATGATAATCGAAACAATGATTAATTGCAATATCGAAAGGGATAAGACTGCACGTTCTTTGCGCGAAATTTCTTTAGCTGACGCTCGTATTATTTTATATAGTTTCGAACGTCTGTTACTCTCGTAGATCCAGGCCACCCGACCACGTATTCCTCTTTTCCTTTCCACGAGGCACCGATAGAGAAACGCAAACAGTATGCACGGTGACCTCGCCGTAGGAAGTTTCTAATCCCTGTGGCGGGCTAACGTTCAAATCTACCATGAGCTCGCCCAGCGGATAGTTACACCTCGGTCCAGAGATACAGGTAATGCCTGTTTACAGATATCGGGGCAAACATTAATACAGAGTAGTCTCGGCGCACACCGGAGGATTATATTATTCTTGGGCAGCCGAACGGTCACTAACTTCGCAATGAAATTCATCCTCCAGGCACGAAGATTGTTTCCATATTTGTTCTCTGTTATGTAACGAACACTCTGCAACAACCATAAATGGATTCAAACGCGATAACGAAGCTAATTCACAAATTAATTCCATTATTTATTAACGTCAAATTTTGATTGGAATTTTTACAAAGCCGCGACAAAACTTATTGCTCATATTCCGTTTAATTAATGCCACATTGTACCCATCCAAACTGAATTTTTTTTAATCGTTCGCGTATTGCAATACAGGCATTTTTGATAGGTTCAGACGTATTGATATTTCCAATTGCATAATTTAAAAGGAACCCGATGTTTGTCATTTTGTGTCATTGTCACCGAGATCGATAGTGGAGCTCAAACAATTAATTAAAGTTTCAATTTTTAATAGTACAGAATTTGCGCGCGAGATAATATTACGGCGATGTTAGACTGTTTATTTTTTGAAATTCCGACAAGAAATATACAACATACATTGTCGACGTTATAAACCTATTTCTTATCATTCGTCTTCCATCCCTTCATATGAGACTCGAAGGCCAGAGACGAAGGATCGACGGTGACAGTCGTCTCTGAAGAGCGACTGGATGGCACCGACGCGACGCACACTCGTGCAGTATCATCCCTTTCAACCCTGTACTTAGGGTGACCATCTCATTTATATAGTAAAACAGAGTCGCGCAATGGTGAAGCAGGGACGGGAGTTGAGTTTGTTTGTCGAGCAAACGTTTGCCGACGACACCGCCGGACACTGGTGCCTAGCTCGCTCTGGTCCTTGGTACAAGTCTGTCCGGACCACTGGAGGAGGGTACAGGGTGGTGGACGGGGTGGGGATTTAATACCATCTCCCAGGATGAACAGTGGTGGTCAAATAACTTTGCCAAGTGATTCCCTGCGACGGTATTAATGTGTCTGGCCCCTTCGGATTTCTGTTCTATCGCGAAACGTCGATAATCTGTAGATAATATCTTTCGTGGGTCAATCAAATAGGTTCATCGATTTTACAGCACAAATTACTTTTGTCCCTTTGTCTGTTAATTTTGTCTATTTGTTCTATTAATTTTTCAGACTGTAGATTATTAAACAAATTCTTATATCAATTCACAGTCTCTCGTTATTTTTCTTTCATTTTATATAAAAAATGTTCTTGTTAATCTTAAAATTTCTTAAGAATGCAAATACGATAGAATATTAAATCACTTGTTTTACGTATAAAATATAACAAAGCTATCGTTGGCATCGTTTCCAAAATATACGATACAAAGTTTAAACACACATGACGGGCTACGAATTCAAGATTCCATTCGTCTTATTCCAAGATCCAAACATCAAGGTCGTAAATCCATCAATAAATCCCTGCACCCTCCTCGCGGTGACCACATTTGCTTAGGGATAAGAAGCAAAGACAAGCATACGGGGGCGGAGGTGTAAGTCTGTAGGGCAGTGAGGAATGGCTCGGTCTAGCGGGCCTTTAGCCCCGGCTTAGCATGTACTGGAAACACCATCCCCTATCCTTCGTGTCGGGGCCAAGTTATACCCGCAAACAGTCGTACATTAGTGCCTGCAGGAGTCCTGCAGGATTTATAAGGGGCGCCCGCGGGCGCACGAGAGGCTATGCGGCCGTCTCCCGATGGTTAAAACTGGAAGAGACGAAGTGCGGGTAGGGGTATGGGAAAGCGAGAAGATCCGAAAGGAGGTATCATGAATGTTCTCCACGAGATTCCAGATAGCGACGTGTTGACCCATTGTTCAATTAGTAACGAATTTACCAATCTTTATAATTTTGCATAATATCTCTCATTCTTTGTTTGATTTATTAAAATTTTATTTTATTTGTTTTTTTTTTTTTTTTTTCCTTTTGACTAAACATATCTTAAAATTTGGATTATTTTCTATTAAAAAATAGCCGCTTTATGATTTAAATTGATACTAGATTTTATAATCATTTTCGCAAAATCTTTCTACTAGAAGAAAAAAATGAGAATGATGTTTTAATTAATTTGTAGTCGGCTGTTAAAGAATAGATACATAGATTCCGACCGATTGACAGCCAGCTGCTAATGCCAATTAATTAATACAATTGCATTGCAAACAGAATATATTTTTCACGAATGCTTTTTTATTGAAAATCTTATTATATTCCATAGATATCTTGGACGAAACGAGAACTTATTCTGACATTAGCAAGTCAAAGCGTAATGCCCCCTCAACTGCGCAGAAGTGTTTCCGCGCTTTAACGAGCAATTGGCACACGCCAGAAACGGACGAAACACCAACGACGAGCTTAAACTCGCTTCTGGAGTCTCTAAGAGTTCCATTCGCTACGTGAGCACGTCGCCAGAGGGTTGGATCGGCTCCGCGAGCAAGCCGCGGGGGCTTGGTGAAGGGGTTCGGTCAGGGCCGGCCGGTGGAGAGAGAATGGGGTGGTGGGTGGTGTAGCCAGTGGTCAGCACACTTGGCCGACCCTACTTCGCTAACTAGTTTAATGATATATGTTGAGCTACAAGCGCCTTGATTAATCGTTAACTAATGTTGGACCTCGTAGTGCTGCAGTACCAGCACTATCGCCAGGCAGCACCGAAGCACGCCGGGATGGGTCGTGGGGGTAGGGGGAAGGGGAGAGAGTGGCGCGGAAGACAGGAAGGGCGAAGGTTTCCACCGCAGCAGTCCTTACCCTCGTCGAATCCACTGCTCGTGAACTCGAGCGTGGCCAAACAGAAATCTAATCTCACTCAACGTAAAATTTGATTTATGACTCGCGGCCGCGTAGTAACGAAAGGAGAAAAAAAAAAAAAAATCAAGAGCGATGGAGGAAGGAAGGAAGGAAGGAAGGAAGGAAGGCGGAGAGAAGGAACGGCCAGTTCCAAGGCGTCGATGCAATTTGTTGGAGTGTCCATCGTCCTTGAGGAGAGGGGTACGCGCGGGGGAGCGCGCACGGTCCGTACGCAAATTTACGTCTCGCGAGAGACGTCCCAAAACCCTCCTCAGCCTTCTCGAATTGAATTAACTCGGCATCTTCCCCCGTCCATATTCCTGAGCTCCGCACGTGGAACATTGGTCATCCCTAATTCGCTTATGGCCCTCGATCAATTAAGTCGTCGGCCATTCGCGCAAATCCCAGTGACTCCCCTCGTCTCCCGCCTATTCTCAATGTCATGTACTTGCTCCAAGATAAAGCTCTCGCTACGCATCACAACAGAACGTTTGCTACGCGTATAGATCTGTAGACGTCTTGTTGCAGTTTAATCTCTAAAATGTCTGAAATAATTTATCTTCGAAAACGATGTATGCGGAATATTTTGAAAAACGTACATTATTATCATCGGCATAAATTCCCGTGATTTTATATCGAAATGTCATGATTAAAAAGAGCAACAGCGATTGTAAAATTTACGTGAAATATTCACCGATTTCTAATCATAGAACGAACATATTAGACGTATGTGGTTAACGTATCGCGTTACGTGAATGTTTCGTGTGGAGAGGTGCAGCGGAGAAGGTGGCTCAGAGATGCAAGACACCGTGAAATTACCAGCAGAGTCTCCCATCCCCGGAGGGGTGGGTGGGCGGTGGAACGGACTCTGTCCACTCCGCGCCCTAGGAACCACCGTCCAGGCGGGTATTTGTCTTGTCTCCTTGTTTATGAGATCCAACATTGTTATTTGGCACCGCACCGGGGAGTTCTCGGTGCCGTGCGGCCGGTAGTTTCCGGCGAGTTTCCTACTTTAAAAGGCCGCGTCCCGGTACGCGATTACGCTCTGACTTATCCGCGGTTCTTCCCGCCCCGCGATCGTCTTTAATCAAGGTCCGCCTGGACACTCACGAGATACGATTAAACTTTGCTCCAACGACGTTAGCCAATGTAAAGTTTTCAACTGGTCTATGTAGAGTTCAGTTTTTTTTAAATGCGAATGAGTATATATTTGGACAAATTTCTATTTTAATATTTCTCTTTTATTCAATAATTACGTTTAAAATCTAAATCGGTTGTGTAATGCATACAAAATACATAATTTTAAATTGTTACAAATTTTAATGACGATTTTATCGTACTGAAAATAAAGCACTTCTTTTTATCTGCTGCTTATATTAAGAAATGATAATGTGATAATGTATTAACATATTATGCACGCGAGATATCGTAAACAGATCGCAGTCTATTCAACATGTTTCAAGCATTCTTAATAATGACTGCGTGCGTTGGCGTGAAATTTCTCCAGAGAATTATTGCTATGTCAGGCCGCATTTTCAATTAAATTATCCGCTGTAATCATGGCACCTTATCATGAGCGTAATACGTTCTCGATTGCGCGGCAAACATCGAACTGGTTCGGACAATAGCGCCATATACGGCTAAGCGAATTGCAATCACGTTTCTGTGGTGCTTAGCGTTACTGTTTGCAAGATACTGTTTTAAGTCAGTCGATATAATGCCATTCACCTTGGATTATTTTAGTTTTCGAATAAAATATTTTTTCCCCAAAGAAAATTGTGGAGCGGATTTAATCACATTTTTTTTTTTTTTTTTAATGTGACAAAAAGTTTAATTATAAATGTCAATTGAGATCGGATATACAATAATGTATGATAATGTCACTAAATAAATATGATTGAACGGTAAGCATTGACAAAATCGTTAAAATTTATTGGCAAGGAGAGGAAAGATTGACAAGAGCAAAATAATTGTATCGCATATAATTGGCTTACTCTCGCATTATATCGATAAAGATCATATATCCGGAAATTTTCTTACAATGCGAACAATGATTAAATCCCTTCACAGAGCAAAATTTAACTACATGAGAAAATTAAACTCTTAATCAGAATTTCTATATAAATCCTGTTAATTTTATTAAAATGAGTGCCTGGCGATTAAATTAGTATTGACCAGATATAATGCACATTTCAAACATCGATGAGTAGATATGTGGGTCGTATTACACGCGACTCGTGTAATGCGCGTTAAATGATCGTGAAGAAACGCGTTTCCTCCTTCATGCTCGGCCATCCGCGGTTTCGTTTGATCGCATGACGTCGATGGCAATGCGAGCGAATTAAATCTGTTAAAACCATATTATTCCTTTAAAAGTGTACGCGATAAATGCATTCGTTACAAAACCCCGTCAGCGGCTATCTCGCGACGGGAGTGGAAACAGGCGTGAGGAGGGGAAACACAGAGGGTGCTGCGTCGGAATCGTATCAGGGTGGAGATTGAACGAATGACACCGTGAGCAAATTTCCGCGATCGGTAGAACAGCGAAAGCGACCGTCACCCTCAAAGAGCGTCCGGCAATTAATTTTACAAGGGCGCAAAAGGAAGCAAAAAGTAAACAGCCCGGCGCGCATCCCGGGTCCATCGTCGCGACGATGGGTTTTATATCTCCGCTAGTTGTCAGGCCAACGAGTTCTGCCTCGTTGGCCACCGCGTATAATGTCCACCGTCAATATAAGCTGTCGGATGCTTTTTCCTAAATTGACAGATTTTCAATTTAATCAAGTTCCAATCTAATGGAAAAATGCCCGATCTATCGGTCGCGCGAGTAGGTGCGCGCGCATGTATGGGTGCGTATGTACGTATATATATATCTATATATGTATATATATGTATATACATGTACATGTGTATGTGTGTGCCGATGGGGATGACGTACACATTGAGAGAATGTATGGCCGACGCGCGGAGGGGCCAGATTGAAATAATACTTTTATGTTTAATCGCAATCGAGGAGCCTGCCCGGCGACGACGCGGAACCACCCGCCGATCTCCGAGATTAATCTATTGATAAACATTCCATCACTCCGCGAATACCATGTGAGAGAAATAGACGAGCCATCGAGCGATAGAATATCTCGGCGTTTTATTCTTTTTACTTCTTCCACTTTTTTTTTATTCTTCTCTTTGCCACCCATTCCCACGTTCGTCGTTCTGACCGCGTTGCTTTACAGACGGTCGCTCGTCAAACGTACGTTTTTATTAGCTAAATCTTTTGCGACTGCCAAGCATTATTGCGTCATAAAACCTTGAATTTTTCAATTCGCGACACGCGACCCGTTGATTTCCCTTGTTCTTGAGCCGCCGACGCGATTCTTGTTGCGCCCGACACCCCCTTGCACCGTTTTATCACAAGTATCCCAGCGAATATCGTTACATCGAATGCAAACAAAACTATAATGCAGCGTGATAACCGGATTCTTTACGGTTGATTGAAGCACAGGCATCTCAGCGTGTCAAAAGCCGCGCTGCTGCGCGGCTGTTGCGCGAGATGACTTCTTGCCGGATTTTAAAAGGAGACCGCAGAGGCCGTGCGCGGGTCTGGCACAACAATAATCATAATAATTGTGAAATTCGATCGAAATGCAATTGAGTCGGTGAAATGAGCTACCAAAGTAATGAGATCCGATCCGCCGAACATTCGCGGCTCCCCTGAACCGTTTGCCTTCAATCACTTTCTTGACAGATGCATTTACGGTCGGGACTGGTGGCCATCAAGTTGGAATGCGCCTTAAGGCTGGTTACGGCGTATCGATCCATCGGACGGTCAACGCGCCGGATTCAGCTACGTGAAATTTGCGTCTTCGGGTTCGAGAGGGTCTGGATAGGGTCGCTGTTTCCGTGACAAAGCTGTAGATGGTTTGGCGGCTTCTCTCGTGTGACCGACGAAATCTTCGGGGTCATGAGTGGAGGAATATTCGTGACGATGCATCCGTTTGGCGTTTAACGGTTTCCGATCGACAGATATGTTTGCGAGATACGCGAATATTTGCATATAGATTCATCATTGCGGTCTTTGCGGTTGCGAAAGACGCTCCGTTTTGCGTTTCTCTAACATTATTGTACGATATTCTTATTTTTACATTACTGCCGGAGTCGTAAAATGAATTGTCACATTTTGCTTCAGTAGGTAATTTAAATATTTTAATTTTCACATTACGAAAAATTTGAACACGAGATATTGTTTGCACAATTTTTTACATTTCTTCCAGTCAAAGACGCCGTCGAATTTTGCGAACAACCTTGCACATCTTGCAAAATCTTGAAGGTTGCTCCTTTACATCCTCATACTTATTGGCATCGCTGAATATCCATTATTCTCCCGAGAAAGAGAGATATTCCGCAATTAAGAGGAACGGCTAATGGCATTGAAGGGATCGTTAAGAATGCCGCGTTCAAAGGTCTAATAATTTATGATCGTGGAACAGAAGTTCGAGCCACTGTGGAACTCTACGCGAGTGAACTCCCCGATGAAATCATGGATAAATTATTCCGCTGATAACTCGCGTCTTCGCGTCTCCGAGCATCGCTCACAAAGTGCGCCAGATTTATTTTCCTTTCCGATTTGGAGAATTGACAGCGCATCGATACGATAGTCACGGAGGGATTATGTACGAAACCGCGATACGATGATCGATCGCGCCTTCTTTTCGTTGCCACGCGTCCTACCGCACGGCAAGTGCGGGCGGCTTATTATCCGTGTCTTGTTACAATGTATACCTGCAGGATATTCTTTTTTTTTTTGTCAGACGCGAATGAAACATCCTTGTTCTTTTGCGCGTAAATTGCACGCTCCCTTCTCAGATCCGCGCCGGGCATTAAGTCCATGCGTGGAGTCCGGCGTGGATCCCGTGTTTGCCGAGGGGATAATAGTGTAATGGATGGACAGGGACAACGAGCTAACGGATGACTGCCGTTTTCGAGACTCTAGTCTCGGGCTGTCGTCGCATCTAGTGTCGCGGTTGTTCTCTTTTGTTACTTAATTGGCATCATTGTCGAATTCTTCGTACCGTTTGATTCTTTACGCGGAGAATACCATATGGCTTGTGTTCTGGCAATTAAGATCGTAAAGTGATACATCAACAGTGTGACTTAATTATATCATTATCAATAGAGTACTCTGTGCGTGACGCTAGAAATTATCTACAGACTTTACTACTGCGAGTTTACTCATGTCCATTTTTGCGTTTAATATTCTTCAATGTGCAGTATCATTCATTTGCATAAACATACTCTCGTGTCATTTTTAAAATTAATGAGGAACTCGGAGAAAGCGATAAGTGGGAGTTAATTGTCCCAAAGGAAAGTAGACACGTTTGACGACTAATACTTCCCGCTTGTTTGTTAAAGTTTCCCTACCAGCTAGTCCGATGTGCAAGCATCGACAAAACTGGTCCCCGTTCATCGAAGCGGATACATAAGCTACGTGCAAATATTTTCCGCTTTACGATCGTAGTCGGAGAAGTCAGCATTCTCTTGTAATATTTTACTGTCTTTTCTAATGACTTTCAATTGCCGTCGCTGCTTACAATTAATTTTACTACACAAAAAATAATTAACGATGGACTTATCAGTTTTATTAATAAATTTTTGCTCACCTGCATTTTTCGCTGATCGAAGAATGCCTCTTAATTTTACATGCATTTCTCATTCTTGTGTTTGCACACAAACAAATTTTAAATTATAAATATCAATTCATATGTTATTAGCAGTAGTATAATTATAAATAACGATTCGTTTGCGACCGATGCCGGTAAATGATTCTTTGCGCGCTGAAAATTGCTAATTGAGCTGATTTGATCAAGAAGCATATGACGGTTATTTCATCTTGTAGTTGTAACACGGAAGTCTTTCGTGCAACGCTTAGGCAAATATCGTAATGTGCAAAGATAATCGCGTACTGTTGCACGAACCTCTAGAAGCTTAAATATTCTACTTCGGATTTTTCCGCGGTTCTTAAAAAACAAATTGAATTGCATTATGAATACACGAGCGACTGTTGATTATATGATAAATTTAAATTGACATTTACAAATTAAGGATTATATTTTTATCTTTATCATCTTGCAACAATTTTTGCACTTTATTCGTTTTATATTGCAAAATGTGCCACCCGCAACTACGATGATTAACGATTTTCTTCTAAAATAATTACTTAGTAAATGTGTTACTATACTTTGCTTATAACAAGAATTTATTTTGAGCATCGTCTAAATTGGTCGGTCATCTAATTTGATTGGATAGTCTGCAGCAAAGATTTTTGTAATTTTATTTTATCAATCTAGGACGCCGATATACGCGCGAAATTCATATTATTTTATTATTCGTTCTTTTAATATATAAAATACGTATTAAATTAATATTTCTAAAAAAATTTTACTTTGTACGATTTTAAAGTTATATTGCGTAATTCGTTGTAAATGAGATCCATGATTACGTCATTCTCGCGCCAAGTCAAGTCGCTTGATATACTTTGTTTTGTATGTTAATCATATACAGGTCAGAGAGACTATTGGCCGATTTAGGTTGAGATGCGACATGGTGGCTACTTAACCGCACAATTGGTTGTCATTGACACACAAAACCGTTAGTAACACGTGTGACGATTGTCTCGACCGGCAGATATTTAGCAGCGCCGTAGTTTCTCAAACAAATCGAAGCCTAAGTCGAGTGATTGCTAAAGATTGCACATTATAAGACCGTCTATTTTGCATAATAATTAAAAATCACTAACTACATTTCTCACACCAAGCAAAAATAACTATTATAATACAAATAATAAATATTACTGGAAAAAGGACAATCAAAAACAGTTAGCTAATTTCGAACATCAATAATCGATGAGAGAGATTTCTGTACTTACTTCGCTCTTGAGATTCAATGGCACATCGCAAGGGGCGTCCAGCTCTGCCTCCGCTTTCACCTGATGAGACAGCATACTGTGGCTATGCCGGGGCGGTACGGCGGTCGCCAGCATGTTGGAATGCTGCAGATGCTGAAGACGAGGCTGGAGATGGGGCTGGTGGTGATAAGGCGGCGACAATTGGGTGTTCAGAGTGCGAAGATCAGCTGGCGGGGAAGCGGGCGCAGCGGTACTGCTCTGTTCCTCCTCGGCCGAACCCTCCGCCATGTCAGCCTTGCATCCCGGGGACTCGTAATCTGCAAATCGACCAAAACTCTCAGAGGACCGTTCTAATAGCGGGCGCGCCGCCGCGCAGCCTCTAGCACCGACGCAATCCCATTATAGCGCGAATATAATTCGCGCGTTTCGATTCAATAGCGCGAAACGGTCGTGATGCGCTAACATTATGGATTTGACATTTTCGGATTGATGCCACCTTATAAATTTCTTCGAATAAATTGAACAGCGTAAAAAAGAGTATGCACGTGATTTCTATTCTAATATATACCGAACAATTTCCATCAAACAATTACACACATATCATAATGAAATATGCATTAAAATTTGTCCGTGAAGAATCGCAGCAGCTGTATTTAATTTTTTTTTCTTTTTTATAAAGAGCAAACGAAGCAATTTGCTGCGAAAAATGAGAGGCTTTTTTAAACGATCGATATCAACTGAGATCAATTTTGGTTTTTGTCGACCGAGGGAGAGAAAACGACGACACGCATAAACAAGATGCTAATTAAACGCGCGGCATGACGCGGTGCGAAGCGCGGGACCGCATCAGCCGTATCGAACGGCAGCGCGTGCAGCTGTTAAGAATGCAGACACTGAAAATTAGAAGGAGGCTCGTTCATCTTCCAACTTCAAAGCAAAAACATTTGGTTGGCGCATCGCATCGGAGGAGAGGAAAGGCGCGCGTTGCGACGCGAGAGGCGCCGAGAGAAGTTCCAGAATAAAATCTTTCGCTAACGCGCTGCCGCCCGCAGGCATCCCGCGTTTATCCGCCTAATTATTTTTATCTAAGCGTTCAGTTAGTAAGAATTCAAGGGCAATGAAATCACTCCCGTCTGGACACGCCGCTCCCTCGTCGCTTTCTGTTCGCGTCCCCTCCTCTCTTCACCGTCTCCGCCGCCGCTCGCCCGCTTCGTCGCGCCGCGGCGGCCGTCGTATACTTGGTGAACGCAACTAATAACATCTGCTTCTATTTTTGCGCTGGCCCGAGTCCAGCGCTTTACTTTTTAAAAGCCGCGCGCCTATGACGAACGGCTGGATGGATCATCGAGCGGAAGCCCGGGCATGGGGGGCCGGGAGTGAAACGAGCCGGTTATTCTGGACAAATTATTGTCAAAGGGCGAGAAAACACCTTCTGCCTGCGAGCTACTTTGTTCCTCATAAAAGGCGTTTTATAATGGCCATCGTAAAAATATTTGATGCCGTGCTTTAAAACGGCGGTGTTTATAATAAAAGCGTTAGGTCGTTGGGTACCAAATAGACCGCTCACAAGTGCAAACTCTGGTGTTAATGTCGCCTGTTCCCTATAAATATTGGTGTCCTGATATGCGCGCGTCACACTGTACTCGTATTTGTTTAGCGACAATCGCGAAAGCTTCTTAAGATGCCAAGCGATGATTAAGCGAAATCGGGAGAAACAACGCGTCTTTTTCTGACGAAGCCGCGGGTCGCTGCCGATTGCTATGTGGCTTTGAACTTAAAATGATTATATCGTACTTCATGGAATGAGAAACAAGAAAAATGAACAAGATTTATCTTTCAGTCCGTGCGACATTGTCCACCTGTCTTCGCATTATTTTACTGTTTCGCTTTCAAGTCTCCCTATCGAGTAAGCAAGCATGCACAAGTATCTTGAACATTTATGGATTAAATTTAAATGCTACAAATTTCATTAATAAAGCTTTTAATTTCCTTTTTCATTAATAAAAAAACAATACAAATTTTACTTCAAAATTAAAGAATGTACACATATTCTTTCGATTCAGATTTCTCACTTTTCAAAAACATTTTTTTTCTATATTGTAATGTGCAATTTCTTGTGAGAATTTTATATCAAAGTTATAAATGCAAACTTAATTAGTATATTCAAATAATATATAAATAATTTTTATAAATATATATAAATATTATAATTTTTTGCAAGTATGAAGTTTTCTCAAGATATATATAAGTTTTTTCTATATTTTTTTCTATTACGATAATAAAAGCTACTATTAAAGAACAAAATTATTATGCTCTAACAATCGCCATATTTGCCTCAAATCAATTAAAACGACAAAATAAGCTGGCTCAGAATGGAGCAACCGCGACTAGACGAAGAGATCACATCGATCATCGCTGCGAGGCATTAATTTACGCAACGTGCAACGGGAGGAGCTTTGCCGCTAATTAAGCTGATTAATAAGCATTATTCGATTTTTGTGCCATAGGAGCAAATACCGATAAATGAGTTGAAGGTGAATTGTCATCGATGCTTGTTTGAAAAACCAAATTGTCATACGATAATTCCATCCTCAGACATAATATCAAACATTCCGAAAACAAAGGTAATGTTACGCGAATGCATCAAAATTGCTGCCCTCAAAAATCAGATTCTGACAATAGAGCAAAATTCGCTTTTGTAAAGATCCTATTTAATCTTTGAACGTTTCTGTTTTTTTTTTTGTTCCACAAGAACGTGCCATCTCAGAGCACAACGATATGCAACCTATCTTTTTTCCGTTTCCAGTCATTAATTCCCGTCGGAATCATATTAATCGCTGTAGGGCTGCGCCCGTGAAATTACTAGACGCTTTAACCACTGGCTGTCCAAACCGAATTCGTCCGCAGCGATTATTATATCGCGTCCTGAGGTCTAATGCCGGGTATTCCGAAAGCTAGCCAATTAGTATCGTCGATTTGGATGCTTTAATGAGAGTGCGGTTTCATTAGCGTATCGCATCGCCCTCACGGTTTGTGACTCGTGAAATAGAAGAGGAATTCTTAACCGAACGAAGATATCGCGAGTGATTATAGCGCGATCGTTCAAACGTCACCACAACCGACCGTTTGGAAATTGGTACCTTCGCCGTGCGACCTTGAAAAATGCTCTCTTTACGATCGAGATCGCATAAATCTTTCGAAAAAGGGAAGAGGCTGCCCTGAGGTTATTTCGGAGATGTTCCATATAGAAATTAAATCGGGCATTCCGTGTATGAACAATGTTTTATGCTTTGTCCAAATTAATCTTTTCAAAACTTACGACTATCGATTTCTCTCGTTTAATCGAGTTCTCCAAAACGATAAAATAAATCTCCTTTCGCAACTCTCTTTCATTAGTCGTCATTCCGGTTGCGACTTCTCCGGCTCCAGATAATCGTCCGCTGAATAAACGGTGAAAGTTCGCATAATAGAACGCGCGATTAATACGCCAAGGCGATTGATATGAGAATCACTCGAGGGTCTCCGAAGGCAATTAAAACGGGCGCATTACGCGTGGTGCTGTCATCCGGTTAGACGCAAACGCGACGCGACGCGACTCGAGGAGGAGAGGTTCTCGAAGATTGGAAGTCATCTACCTTCCAGGATTGGCTCGAAGCGACACCCATCGTTTCCCGATTTTGTCGTATTCTCTTACATTTCTCTCTGTATCTTTTTCTCGCACCAGAGCAAGCGCGCCGGTCTTTCTTTCGCGTCATCCTCTTAGCTCGCGGCATGCATCGCCATTTCGCATTATAGTTCTATAGCCGACATCGTCATCGTCGTCGTCGTCGTCGTCGTCGTCGACGTGGAGGCAGCGTCAGCAGTGTGCAATTAAGGGGTTGATTGATGTTAATTCAAAGGGTAATTAAGAATGTTGCGCATAAAAATCCGGTAATTTATGGTCATTGGGGATAATTATATGTTGACCAGCTTGTAATTGCAAGCGTTCCGTGGCCTATAGCTCGCCGTATACGCGTTCAGGGATTGCGGGTAGCTATCTAGTACGCGATGCGCGAGTGTGGCGTGGAGCGCGCGTGTATGTATGTTCCCGTACGGACTTCTTGGAGAGCGTGTGCGGGCGGGGATATACGGTCTCAGATCGCGGCTTATTATAGGGGCCAGTAGATAAGGTGGGTTTAGAAACAACCGGGCGCCTCTGGCCAGCAGCTAGTTTCTACGTAGCCGCCGACATTCTCCTCTTGGTACGACGCCGCTCGGGGCTATGAAGGTGTGTATAAACCACCTAAGCGGAGCTCCGAGGCGGTCGCGATTTACGAGGCCGATTCCCGACCGACAAGACGGCGGTTTTAGAATTCTAGGCCCGGTCCAATTCGCGCGGCGTTGCGTGGAACGGCGCAACGCACAAATCGCGGTGCTGCGTGTCTGGGGTGCTCCGCGCAGTGCTCAAGTCGAAGCTATAAATAACTGGGCGCGGATAATCGCCATATGGCCACGCATGTAGCGAACCACTGACCATTTCTTCGTAGCACTGCCGACGATGCCTGCCTTCAATTTCCCGGTAGAGTCGATTCGTTGAGAGAACTTTTCACCCGAACTGCGAATTACGTGTAACAGTATTTGCAATTTTCTTTCTCGAAGCGATAATGTCGGAGATCGAATATCTTCTGCTGGATTTCTATTTAAAAATTTGAATTCTGATAATTTGATTACCGATATAATTTCGATAAAATGTCAATCAAATATAAGATAAAATTTATTTAAAAATTTAAAAATTAAAAAAAAGTCCGAGTCTTCGATCGATGCTTCCCGCTATAGATTCAGAGATTGAATAACATACTGAAGAACATGGTGTAGCGTGGGTAACCCTCCTACTTAAAACACAGCCACTAAAATGGTCCCAGCGGGACCAGTTGGCAACCGCCCATCGCGACATTGTCCTTGCGAGTCCTTTTTTTTCACGATCTCGTAATCGACCGGGCGCCCTAATGGCAAAGCATAATCGCGGCATTGTGGCGTCTAACCGAACATTAACGTTAAAGAAAAGTAGGAAAGAAACTTGCGCGCTCTCGCGAACGTGCTCGTATACGGCCGATTCGGATTACCGGATGGGTACTCACGCCGGTTCGCTGTGATCGAGCAGTAAATGCAATATAATAAGCGCGCGATAGATTAAACCGCTTCATGCTACCCTTCTATATAGGAGTTTCGCTTCGCCGGCACGAGCGGGCATAATTAAGGCGAGCGTACAAAGAATCCCCGCCGCATCCGTGTTAGTTAATTCGCATCGACCTTTAACTCGCATACGTACATAGGCATATCGGCTAAGGTAATGGCCGTTTCGTGCGATACCATTCTGTCAGAAATCCGTGGGGCTTTGTCCCGAGTCACGAAACGCAAGGATTAAACTGAACAGCGCGCCGTTAATGCGACTGTGCGAACGCCTCGTCGAGACTACCGCACCAGTTTCGGAGTGTACGTGGCGTAAGAGTGTCTGCGTGAGCGCGTAACGCGCGCATCGACGGGCGCGAGAGTGCCCATAAATCGGCGCCGAAGAGGTTCGGCATCAACACGCGTTATCCAAGACACGATATTTTACGCCCTCATCGGAATTCTGGTTACAAACATTTTACATTATTCCCGTGAAATTCTTTTTCGAAAAAGTAATCGAAGCGAAGGCTAATCCCGTACACAGAAATGAGTTCAGCGCCCGAAAATAAAACTGTACAGGCGAAAAAGTTCTGGCAACGGCGAACATCTATATTAATCCGTGTCATTTTAATCAGAGACACGATTTCTCTGCTTTATTCAAGAAATAGCCCATCGAATGTCGCATCTCGTGAATTTGATAAAAAGTATCATTTCGTTCCGAAATTTGGCACTATAACACGAGAACGATGCTATGCCTAACGATGCCTCGCTTAAATTTCGTGCGACGTATCCTCAGAGACGCAGGAAGAATATTTCATGTTTTACGGCGCCAGCGTCGTTGGGGTTTTGTGGGATAAAAAAGTGTCAGCTCGCTGGCTAAATCAGAGCTCCGGGTGCATTAAACTCCGAATTACCACAAATAGAACTTTAACCGCACATGCCCATTATAATGGCACCCCCTGCTGAAGACGTATTTACGTACTAAACTGCCTCCGTGGCTCACGCTGAGTCGTCGGAATTAACATCTGGCCCAAAAACCTGCCGCTCGGTTCATTGGATCCCTTTTTCTCGGTCTTACAAGCGTACTCACTGTACCATCAGAAGTGCTTTCAATTATTCGTAGAAGAGAATGCCTGTTATCGTTTTACTCTACAGTCGTTTAATTATTCTGTTTTTAAAAGATTATTATTAACAATATATTTATATTGTTGTAGAAAAGAAATTAAGTATATCGTTATTTGAAGAAGAAACAAGATATATATAAATACAATTATTCGAGATATTATATACGTTTGCTTTTGGGAAAGAAAATACTGCTAATATGTTGAAGACAAAATAATTTTCAAAGTTTTACATGCAAATTAGATCTATTAAAATATCAGAATACAGTTTATCCAGCATACAAAAACATGAGTACTGGAACAACTTTCTATTTCTCGAATCATATCCCGTCCCGAGCTATTATGTGCGTGCGTGTTTCCTCATGAATTATTAGAATTAATGAGTGTACACACATTTCTTTTAATATTGCAAAGGCCAATCGTAGACATATATTTATATATAGAGAAAGAGAGAGAGAGAAAGAGAGAGAGAGAGAGAGAGAGAGAGAGAGATAAAGAGAGAGAGAGAATTTTAGAGTAATAAAATTTGTTTTGCCACTTTTTAACGCCGCAAACATTATTAAATCGCTAATGTTTCTCGCGCAAATAATGATAACATAATTCAACGCGATGTAAAATCGAACTTTTATGACAATTGTTTCATCCGGCAAGTAGTAGTATTTGAGATAATAAAGAGCTCGACTTCTCTTTGTGGCATGCACAAAGAACCAACAGAAAGGGTTAAGAGAAATTTTGTAGTGCATTTGCAGTTATACAAGCAGCAAATAACCGTTACCATTAGACTGTAGCGTGCAAAACGACGGGTAAGCATTGCGCCTTACACTTGACACACCAAGACTGCAGCAAAACTTTCCTGCCCAGAACGATTTCCGAGTCGATAATCAATGAAGATTCTCAGACGCAAAACAGAATAGCGCGGCTGTAAAGCGAGCTCCAAGTGGATAAGTTGTAGAACGAAATGTTATCGTGCGCCGGATTGTCGGCAGGGGTTGAACCGGGTAAAGGGGAAGCTTTGAATGGGGAAGCCAAGAAGGGGAAGCGAGGGTGGCGAGAATAAGAGAAAAGAGACGAAAGAGGAAGACAGAAAGAGAAAAAAGCGGAAAGATGTAAGAAGGGGACTCGTTTTCTTGACCTCGACACAAGAGACATAATAATCCTAGTGATCTTTTGCTGATTTTGTCAAATCAATATCAGCAACAAAACAGCCGGAATTTGTTAATCTTTTCTCTGTAATAACAAGTAACGTTTAATAATTTAATTACAGCAACAAACAATTGCATCTTTTCTTCGGTACATTTTCTAACGTTAATTAGAAAAATATATATTATTACCAAATAATTTCTTACGAGATACAACTCATAGCATGCGGAGATCTTAAAATAGCTTTACTGAAATTTGACGTCACTTAGCCGAGACGAAACATCTCGCTTTCTTTTGTGTCGATTCCAGAGCGCCTACAATATCGCGAGTCAAGTGTTTCCTTTGGGATTTTCTCTGCTTTCAACTCTCTACGTCTATTCCCACCGACAACGACTCGCTATGCCAGCTTCGACTATCTCACTTCCACCTCCGACGGCTAGAATTTACTGCTCTTCCTCTCTTCTGACTCCTCCAACCCTCTCTTTCACCTACCCTCCGTTTTCCCGAGGCGGCAAGCAAAGAACTCTCCTACCCTCGGGCAGCTCACACTGATTTTCCACCCTCGTCACCCTTCCCGTCCACCACCGTCACCCCCTCTTCTCTCTACCTCTGCCTCTGCCTCCTCTCCGCCCCCAGAGCTCACGCCGTCACTCGTAGTCACGCCGCCAACACGTGCTCCTGTTTACCTCTCCGGTCATATGGTACGGGAGATGACGCGACGTCGTCGTTTAATCACAAATATCTGTCGATATACATCTTACGCGGTTAAAAAAATTATATGTAATGTTTGAATTTTTTTTATCGCTCGCGTAACTCTGGTGACTGATGTCGTTTTTTTTATAAAAATTGCTTTAAAAAAGAACGTATAAGAATGTGGAGCGCTAATATATATTCATAAATAATTGGGACGTCTGCGAGGCGAGTATTACGGTACCTTGTTACTTATGAGCCATTAACAAGTCGGTTATCGGATTTTATTTCGGTCTCCTCCGCAAATTTCGATCACCTAGTTTAGGATACTTAACATAGCGTTATGCATGGATGATATCGACAAACCGTACTATTACTCGTATGCTTTGTATAGAATGAATTATTTCCGCAACATTGTGTTATCACGCGATAACTTGATTCTTGATTCTTGTTTTAATATTTATAGCAATCAATACTTCTTCTACGCTTTAAAAAACGTGCTAAATTTTTGAAACAAAATAACAGCTGTACAAGATTTTTAAAAATTATTAATTAATTAATCATATATAACTTTTAGTTCTCAATTATATCTATTTTAGTATAGAATTATTATTTTTATTAGCTTTAGCTGTATATAAATTTACCTTTTCCTCTTAATATATTTAACATCTTTATCTAACGTCTTTATGATCGTGCTAATAATTATGTGCATAATTTAGAATGAATATTATATCAGATATCTTAAAAATAGAGCTCATATCACACATTCCAACTAATTATAATAATTGCTTCATGACTGTTGCCTGATTATATAATATTCTCATAATGCTGATTTTTTACGTTATAGGCTGATTCAAAAGAGGTTAGAGATTAAGAATTCCTCGCAACCGCATTACATTTACATGCTCGGTCGATCCTTTAATTAGCATTTTCAGGTCACACACTCGACGTAGACGCGAGTATACGCGGGCACGCATAATTATCGCGCTAATTATTAGTGCGTAGCTAAGTACCTGGATGAAATTATCACCGAGTTGGAGTGAAGCGCAGAAAACGAAGCGCTGCTTTCGATCCCTTGCCAGCACAATTCCCGCGTGACCAGCTTTGGGAGAGGAACTTCCTTAATTACCGAGATTAATTTAATGGTATCGAGCCAACGATTATCGCTCACGAGACACGCAATTGCCGCCTGAATGTGCGCATAGCAGTAGAAAAGGATAAATAGATCTTAGAGCTGATTTCTAACGTATTTTTTCCAACAAGCATTCTATCTTAAGCTCTATTCAATCCATTAAACAATTAATTAAATTTAACATGTTAATAATCAACCATTAATCATGCGAGAATTAAAAGAAAGGATTTAACTGTTTCGAAAAAATGATCCAATGTTTCTTATTTGTTTTTCGAGACTATCGCGTAACATATAAAAAACAGAATTAATTAATCATCATTTGAATGCTGTTTCTACAGCATTTTAATGCGCTTTACGCGTGTACATGTGATGGATGCGCAGGCGCGTTCATACACGCGGCTAATCGGTGTGTGAGAACTACACACGTGTAGTCGGGGCCGGGTGCATTTAGAAGGCCCGTCTAATTATCGAGATTAGCTTGGGCTTATAATAAGCAAGAGCGAACTCGTGCCTGACACTCACCTGAGGCGATTTGTGACTGATGTATTTGGGACGTCGTCCTGACGCGGGTTTATCAAGCGGCTGTTATTTATCTCCGCCACGGTGCAATTCCGTCGCGGTCGTACCGATCTCGTCGGTCAATCGTTTGTCTTGCTTTGGTTCTTTCGATGTCGCGCTCACACCGACACGGCTCGTTTCAATTATCTCCTAGTCTTCCCCTCCTGCCGTCTCTTGCCGTGCTTGCGAGTTTCACGATCTTCCGGTAATTTTCCTACGGCGAATATTAACAGACCGTTTTGATAGCAATGGTGGATCGGCGTCGAGAAACGGACGATTCACTGATACATCGGCTGCTGGTGACATCAGCCTACTTAATTACGGCGAGTAATTGCGAGTAATTAGGAGCGATTAAGAAGCAAACAGTTAATTGCCCGCGACTTGATAAAACACTGCTTGGTCGGTTCCGCCTCCTTGTTTCATGCCCTAAGTTTAAGCGATCGATTGAAAGAAACGTGGCGGGCAAACGTCTTCGATCTGTTTTACGATTATTCTGGATATGAATGGAATGTTTTCAAATATTCTTTTGCGATTTGATTCTCGCGACGATGCGTCACCGAGCAGTTAACCTGTAGATAACATTACCTTTCCGCGTAATGTGATTTTAATTATTTTATTTGTGCGCGTCAAGCCGTGCGCTTCGCAGTTATTGTTCGTAACGTATAATTTCGCGCTGAAAAACACTGGCGTATCTGTGTGATGATCACGCGCGTGTCGTAATTATCAGCGCACTCGTCGTGATAATTAGAAGCTTATTAGAGCCGGAGTCCTTGTTTCATCGCTTTCTGTTGTTTAGCAACAACACGTATGCTGTTCGAGGACGCGTGTCTCTTTCTAGATCACACTCGCGGTAAAATCGTCATACAATTAATTATTTTTCACCTGTTCTGTGCACTTATCGCGATTTAACGTTCCCACACACTTACTCCTCATTTACATTCGGTGGACACGAAGCAAATCGTCGCGATCGTCGTAATTTCAAATAGCTGATAATGAGATAACGCAACTGTCAAGAGATTTATAATTCGTCGATCTCTCAATTCCTCAATCGTTGAGTGACTGTCACAGGGTTCACCGCGTTTAAATGTCCGTAAGGCGCACCGAAAGAAGTCCCACCCCTGCGGCCACGTGCTGATAGGCCGGTCAAATCGGCGCACGCAGCTACACGTTCAAACTCTCTAATCACTCCCTAGTCCACAAAACACTAATTTTCCACCAATATGTCGCGAGCGATCTTCGCGAAGGAGTTGTCGATCGTTTGATTCTGCTTGGCTCCTTCTCCAACAATTAGTTCGAGTTTCTCGATTCCAAATACAATTCTTCCTTGTTCCACGATCGGTACTGTGAGCGATGATCCAAATTTCGCACGATTCTGTCTCGGAGAAGGCGGGCGATCCACTTCTCCTCGTGCTGTTCTCGCTTGGCAGCGTGGTCGTGCACGTTGCGCGGTTGGAGCTCGACGCGAAAACTCGGACCTAAACCTGACGGTCCGCAGTCTGGCTGCGTAGTGGCCCCGGCGTACAACCGAGGGAAGACAACCCGCCGTGACGACTCTCCCGCCTGGTGGGTAGTTTCTGCAGAAGGGGTAATATGGGCGGTACCATAGGCGGTACCGATGCGCGGAGGTGGTCCGCGAGTTACTCGCGAGATCCCGTTGTTATGATTGTTATGAGTGTCCGAGCTGCCTCCCGCGATGCACTTTGGAGGGTGGTACGCCCGCGAGAGGTACCTCTGTCCGTCTCTGTTTTTCCAACGTATTCGCATCTCGCTCACTCTGTAATATAACCACCACGAGCTCGAACGAGCTCGTAACCGTGATGCAAATCAGCCCGACGGGGCTGGTGAGTTCGCCGGCGGGGATGCCCGGGAGGAGCGATCGGCACGGAGGACCGATACGAGGCTCCTGTGATACGAGAGCCGACCGCGGGAGGAAAGAAGATGATCGGTACGTAGGTAGCGGTGTGATTTTAAGAACCGATCAGTGAAATCGAGAGATACTCTCCACCAATATCGGCTGTTGAATAGGCGAGCGGTAAGAAGGCCGTTAATATCGCTGGAGAACGTCCACACGATGCTGAGAAAGTCGGATAGATTCGTTTTCGACTTTGAAGATTTTGTACTTTTATCATTGTTCGATGACATTTAAAATTGTAAATAAAAGAGTATGTACAGACATTTTCTAGTCAATTATAAAATTGTTTATGGAGAACACTGAACTGAAACTAAAATATTGTTACGATTACGTAAAACTTTCTTATAAAATAATCCATGATTTACGCTTGTATTGATGTAATAAATTATAAAGGTTATGGAGAATTTTTTAGAATATTGGCAGAAATAATTCGATTTGAAAAATAGTAAATAGAGTAGTATACTTATTTCTTAGCAACTTCATAAAACGGGAATATTTTCCGCACATTTCCAAACTAATCATTAAAAATTAAAATACAAAAGAATTGCGAAAGAATTGCGAAAATTTCGGTATTTTTAGACATAGAGTTTGCGATCATTTATTAAGTAAATTGCTATTCTGAGTAAAAAAGTGCTAACTTTGATTTATAATACATAGAAGATAACTGATATTAATTTATCAAACAATTTACTTATTTCTTTCCTTTTTGGCGCATACTGATAACAATGTGACTATTTTATTGTAACATTTGATATTTTGATCTATTACGAAAGTTAATATAACCTCAACAATGATGAGATTATTTTTTTTAATCATTGCTCAAGATGGATAAAATAGTCACAGAATCGCGCCCGAAAGTTAACACGTAATAAGTGCGTATCGCGGAAATGGTAATCTATTTCTATTTAAATTTTTGTCACGCAATTATGCAATTTAGGTTACTTTATACCAGCAAAGTACAATAATTTTATTAATATCATGAAATTTATTTGGGCATTAATTTTCATGGACGATTACAAATATGTCGGGACGCGACATTTTCGCGCATTCAATCCTCTGACGACGTGACCAAAAGAGGACCACGAGTTGTAAAATTTTATTGATGTTATAATAATTAAATGTGAAATTTTTATATAATATTGTTTTTAGTAGTTTTTAATTCTGCAAAACGTATTCTTTAATGTAACTTATTTATTTAATGCATTATGTTTTTCAAAGCAATTTGCAAATATATCTGATTGACATTTTTCATAGATTATTTTCAAATAATGCATTGTTTTTCAAAAAATATGAATTATATTATTGAAATATAAATCAAACACTATTTTTCAAGAATAAAAGATACTGTGCAAATCTTATTAAAAAATATATTTTTAAAAATTGATATTTTGATGAAATATCAGAAACGATTAAAACTACAATTTTCACAGCTTTTTTCCACTAATAAAACACACAATTTATTTAAATATATTAATTATTATGGTATAAATTCTAGTTTCCGTTCTTAATTCCAAATCAGAGCAAAATCACTAACGTGATTCGATTACAAATCCATTCCGATGCGTACAAAACTGTAGGCGTACAAAGTTACACGCTGCATGAGCTGGAAGGGTGCGTTTATTAAGATAGAATTTTACCCCTTTCCTGCTTGCGTGTCGCCCTCGCCGACGCCACTGACACCGTCCGCACCCTCGGTGTTTTAATGTTCTCCCCTCAATTTCTCCGACGTCGACTCTGACCATATTCCGGCTTGATTCGACCCTTAGACACGATTCCAACGACCCGATGGCCAGTTTATTTTAAATATCAGTTAAATTCTTGAAATTCTTTCTGTTGCACCGCAAGTGCAACTATCCTATCATGTTAACTAACTCTAAATTAATATAGTTATTTAGAAACTGTCCTCGATTGGTCCTCTTTCGATCGATTATGGGACAGAGCTCGTGACTAGGCTCTATTGTGAAAATTCAATAGTTCGTTCATTTATCCAGTAAATTGCACGTCCGCCAGAATAAAAACGTTTATCAATTTATATATAACGTCGTTGTGGTGTAATAAAAAGGTTGGATTAGTTTTGCAATTTAAATATTGTCGGAATAAATAACACAAGTTATTTATATTCCTCTATAAGTAATGCAATGTATGACTATTTGCGGGATTTAATGAAATCATTGTAAAATTAATGACAATGTACATAACGTTTTGATTGTTGCAACAGACATTCTAAAATTCTAATTCTACATTAACATATAAATTAATCAAGCAAATGTAGTAATTTCGAACTTTGCAATTTTAAGAAACATTGCCAAAAGTTTCTTGACGGTAGAGCGAAATGATTAATATATCTCAATGAGATTCAGCGCGTGCATCGGCCGTCTTTTTTTCCCCAACCAGCGTGTACGTCGAGCGTCGACGTGGAAGAAGGGAAAGTCTCTTACACGAAATATACGAGGAAATGAATGAATACGGCCGTCCTTCTTCCTCTCGAAGGTCCACGTGCTTTTCACATATAACTCGTCCCCGTGGAGGCAGGAGTGTAGCCAGCTGGTGGTTGAAGTTGTAGGAGTCGGCAGGATGTGGGTCTCTACTCTCTCGCCCTGTTCCTTCTATCCCGCTTTTCCGCTTTCCCGTAGACGTCCCTCTCGCTCGTGCTGAACCGGCGACACTCGTCCCACTTCCTGCGAACATGTCTATCCTTCTCCCTCCTTCCGACCATCTCCGTCGCTCTTTCTCCACACGCTGCCGACTCATCCCCCGTGCTAGGGTGCTTCGTCTTTCTCCCCCGTCCCACTGGATCGATTAAAACTACAAAGTGTTGCCTCTCCATCCGTTGGTACGCTCATTCGTGGTCGACTACATTGCTCTGGCACTCTCCTGGCGGCACTGGGTTACCAACTCTTTCCCGACTCCCTCTCTGTTCCTCCGCTCGCGTGCTGTTCCGTCTTTCTCCTTTCAGCTCCACCGCCGTCGCCTCTTTTTTCGTCCTTTTATCGGAGGATCTCCGTATTCATGGGCGTTCGCTTCGCTTCCTGATAATCCCCGCGTAAAACTTCTCTGTCCCGTCGGGATTGCTCTCGCGCGCTACCTTTCCCCCTTTCGCTTGCGTGAGGGACATCGGTCGTGCGCCACTTCTCACCTCCAAGTTTTCGTTTCACGGCCATGGGAACAAAAGATTTCGCTGTATTCGCGTTTATTAAAAATTACCGCTAATTAATGCTCAAAGACATCTTTGCGAAAATACAATTTCAATATTAATTTCTTCAAACCGACTTCTCTCACCGTATATGTTTCGTTTTATTTGCTGTATATATTTTCTTAGTTTTGAATCCGTTTACTTAATTACGCCGCTACTAAGTTACATCTTAAATTACCGCAAATAGTAACGGCATTATATTTGTCTGACCGACATCGTTAACAAAAACATTGTAATTTTTATTGATAAATTTTTGAACAGTGCAGTCAATTGTGTAGAAATAAAACATAACTTCTGTAGTAGGAAGTCGGGACGATTAGTCAAATCTTGCTCCCGGGTGAAAGGTAAAGCGCGATTATATCCCCGAGGCTCTGTCAGTATCCTTCTTGGGGCCTTGTCCGCTTGAAGTCGCAGCAACCTGGCTAATAACAGAGCCAGTGGAAGCCAAGCGGTCTTTACGACCATCTTCCCAGAAGTATAAACCCTGGACCCTCGCCACCATTCGTCCAGCTACGTTCGGTCTCTCCCGGAGCGCCGTACGGACCCGCGAAATTTTGCAAGGGCTAATTAATGCGAAAGGGCCCCGACAACAAAGTTGCTCGCGTGATCGCTCTCTTAAGTCGCCGGCGCGATCCGACGTGTTGGAAAACACGAAGAAGCGAATGATCCAGGAGAATGAAGACGAGTAAGAATAGAGGCGCCAGGATGAGTTGGAGCGGACGAAATAATGACCCTTAGCGACAATCGAGGTGAATGTTATGAATATTGTCACGAATATATGTAAGATTCTCGCATGTTCGACTTTCTTTATGCGCGCAGCGGATGCAGTGCGGGCCGCAAGATGAAGGTAGAAGCAGAAAAAGAAGAAGTATCACGCTTCTGGCGGAAGAACTTCTTCGCGTGACCACGTAATGAATGGCGGAAGATTATTTTCAAAATTGTTTTCTTATGTCTTCTCCAAATGCGCGAGAAGAAGAGTTAGCAGGTGTTCGACAAAGATAATGCTCGGAGATGAGCGCTCTGTACAAGGCATGCATTTTGGACGAAGCTATCCAAAGGAACATCTCTTTGTGATCGCTTCCCCACTGACCGATAATTTTGCACCTCATTGTTGGATAATAACCGTATAGCAACATTGTGGTATCCTTTCGATATCCACTTCCGATCAAGAAACTTTTTCACACCGCAGCGGGAGATTTCACGAAGCACGAACTTCGTGGGACATCGCTGAATATTCTTTTTGCATTTGCTGTACTTCCTTTTTACAATTGTATTGAATTGCTGATTGGCACGTAGAGTCCGCGGCTCTAAGAAATTTTCGGTTTATGACTTATTATTTGTTTTTCGATATTTGTAAATTCGACAACAGCATGTTTCTAATGACGGACGCAAAATATGACACGCAAGTATATATCGCGAATATCAATAACTTATCGACAAATTCGTTCGGCAATATCTTACAATTCGCTCTGATATAATCGTTTCATTAAGATTTAATAATGATACGCAAGATATGTATCGTGTGCACTTCGTGTGAATAATAAACCCGACATATTACCCGCATCATTGTAAGGAGAAACAAAGAGCCTTATTTGAAGATGTCCGGTGTAATGCTACACTGTGAAATTTTACACTGATCACCGGCGTAGGATCTCTTTGTTCAATAACCGTATTTAAAAAGACAATTTTAATCGACTTTATATACGCAACAATCTAAATAGTTGTTGTGCAGAATTAAATAATTGTTTCACACAATTATTTCTGATTATTAATTGATCAATTTTCATTAGTCATAGACAAATTTAGATGATTAAAATATACCGATATAATTAGCTGGAAACAGACTTTTTTGTTAACTATTGCTTTTGTTAGAACGCGCGATTCAGTTTAATTTTATTCAATCTCATCATTGTTTTAAACAGGTATTAATTATTGCGAGATCTAAATTTAATCCATGCAATATTTGATACATGGCCTGCATTGATTTTGTCCTTATTTAGCTATCATTTGGTCGGTCTTAAAGACGTTCGTTGCATTGTACATCGCAAATACTCAGCAAATACTTACACTTGCACGATGTTCGACCGATATGGTCAATACTTGCTAGTCGGAGACGAGTCAGCTCGTACCTTCGCACCGCTTTCGGACAATATTTAGCCGCGCTTCTCTGCCCAGTAGCTTCGATCATTAAACGTGCGTATATAGCCTCATAATATTGCAATCCGCGGCCATAATTTACGTCGTTTTATAGTTCAAACTGCAACCTACGTAGGTAGCAGCGCTCAAGCCTTTAGAACGTGCTATTCCCGTTCCAAGTTGTACTGGGTGCTCATAAAGTTTGCCGATTTCGCTCGATGCCAACGCCGACACATATTTAACGCACAAGTTTAATTAAACAACACTATAATGTTGTTTTTTTAACAGAAATCAATCCTGATTATTTATAAATTTTTGACAAAATAGAATGCACAAGAATTGAACATAAAATAAAAATAATTGTAACTTAATCAGTAAACGGTATCTTTTACTATATAATCTGTTATGCTAAGAGTTAAATGTACTATGTTAGCGTTGAAGATTTACCGTATAAAATTATTTTATTTTTGCGACACAAAAGTATATTTGATAATTGTTACAGATACTCTGTAAAACTTTCATTATTCCCTTTCACAAAGAAGATACATTCAACGTAATTCGTTCGCGCGGGAGTCAAAAAGCTTTCAGGAACACCAGATATATTTGCGAGAGCTTATATGAGTGCGAGTGCCGGTGCCTCGAGAATTGAGATATACTGTTTTATAGGGAATCATCTGAATGCGGGGGGCTCTTTTATGAAGTTACCACGAAGGAACGGTTGTGCTCGGAAAGTGGTTACTTTGAGCGGCGAGTATCTACTTTACCCCGGTACGGTCGTTTGCTTCGGAGACGAGTAAGCTATTACTAAAATTACTGACAATCCGACGCTCGCAAATCAAAATTCGCGCTTTCTTTGTCGAGGTAGAGATACGCACGCCGAGCGGCATTGTTAGGATTTATTGCCAGCTAAATGCCGCGGTTTCGCAAAAGAAACGCAACGCGAGAATGGCTTCACCGATTGCACCTCCTGAGCCCGAGTGTCTGTGTAAGTCTAAGTACCATAAACATGTATAGCAGTAATTAGAGGAAGCGACGATGATTATTGCGCCGATTATAAAGCCGCGTTTCCTCAGAGTTCTCGGATGCGTGCTCGGAATATTTCGTAGTGATGCTAACGGAATAATTTTCCGTATAACGTTTCAACTATACCTACATTTCAAAAATTTTAATGTAACAATCGCCACTTGTTCTCTTACAGATTTCAATTCAAACTTATCTTTCTAACATAATTTCACTTGACAGAAATGAACACGCATCGAGTATGTTGTATAAAATGTAATTAAATTTAAGATTTATATTTTTTAAAAGATTTTTCTTACAGATATTTCTTTTAATTATTTTACATTATGTAGTATTATTCTGAATGATTGAATATTGTTTATATTAATGTAATATATTTAAAAAGTACAATATTTAGAGTAATGCGATTATCTCGCTCGTGATTTCGCGCACTTTATAGGCCGAATGCGACGCACGTCCTAACGAAGATTGCAGCCGGTACTTGTCTTTATGTGTTTCGTTGTCTACAGTTGAAAGGACCAAAATATCGTAACTTTGCTTCGAGCTCAGTTTTACTCAGACGCCCGCTGGTGTATTGCCGTGCCACGGAGGAGGCGAGCGTCAGTCGAGGGTTCGAGGGGGGCCACGAGCGGACAGAGGAAAAGCGCCTGACCTAATTTACATACATATAAAGCGTATTCGATGTGTTTTAGGGGCCGTAAATCGACGCAGCTACGCGAATCGTTAAACCCTTCCTTGCCGCAACACCCCGACGATGCGTGCAGGAGAGAGCCGATGGATACGTGAATGGTATGTATACGTTGATATAATGTAACACATACGCGCGATCACACGGGAGCACGTGATGTCTTCCTCTATCTTGTACGTGCGCACAGCGCGTATATACGAAACTACATATGCATATGTATATGTGTCCACACATTGTGCACGAACACGAAGAACGCGGTAAGTAATCTAGCTCAGTATAAAACGATCGCGCACTCTTCGAGTGACATCGTAGCAAAATGTTAATTTCTTAAGTTCGATTGGTGTTCATCACACAACGATGAACCGAAAGATATAAAGAAATCGCAGTTGAATAAAATAAAGATCTTTGTTCCTGCGAGAGCTCCAAAAAACAGCGGAGAGGAAGCTCTCCGACTGCGCGTTGACTTTCCGGCGGCGTGGTACAGCACGCCGCGCTCGAGATTTTTCTAATTATAGATGATTAATTTTTACGAGCGCACCGTAAAGTATGACAGACAGGTGTTTCTCAGGGAGGTGGGGAAGGAGGGGGGGGAGGGGTGAAGACTGAGAAGAGAGCATTCGAAATGACGCGGTAAGGGAATGCTCTGCTGCCGGTTGTTTCTGGTAGTGGTAATACGCGGGTAGCGGCGATGGCGCCGTTGGTGACGGTGCTTTTGTTGGTGGTGGTGCCGATAAAGTTAAAGCCACTGGCGAACGATGCAGGGGCCGCGTAATGACAACGCAGCGCGTCGTAAACGCGTTTATGTCCAGAGTTGCATTATAGTAATATCTGCCAGCACCCAGCGGATGTTGCCTCTTCGACGTTAGCATACCCGAGCGTTTCGCGAGCAGCTCTCATTTTCTTTTCGTTTTCTTGCACTTCAGCTCGTTTTGATCATCGTTCCCGTTTCACTTTTAATCGCGTTAACATTCTACACTCGGTTCAATTTGTACAAATTTTTTCTTGTTATTTATTTTTCTTGAAATCAATTCTGCTAGACATAATTTTCAAGTTTTTGGAACAAACGTTACGATATTAAAGGAAGAAAGTTTAAGAAAAACGTTTGATCGGTTTCGCATATTGTATATATGTGCGTGCTACACTGTTAAATACAATCATATATGTTGGATTGTTTCTAGGTTTTATTTTCATGCATAAAGATGATTGTAGATCCAATATAGAATTTGCTGATATTCGAAGTTAGTAGTTCGAATAATTTGATGTCATTAGGTACCAAAGGATAATTTCACTTATGCCCGATTCCAATCAACGAAAGAAAATCGTCGTTTGTCAATGTCTTTGTGTCATTCGTTCAAGTGTTATTGTAATAAAATTCCAAAATAAAAATTAATGCCTATTTCCACCAACGTAGATTAACTTTAATCTCGGCTCAACTTATTCTTCATCTTCTTCTAATAGAACTTCTTCTTAGAACTAGAAAAAGATGAAGAGTAAGTTGAATCGAGATTAAAATTAATCTACATTGGTGGAAATAGGCATTAATTTTTATTTTGGAATTTTATTACAATAACACTTGAACGAATGACACAAAGACATTGACAAACGACGATTTTCTTTCGTCGTTGCGCTTCTCTTTTTCTGTAATCTCTAAGCTAAAATTTGCGTTTAGTAAGCTCTTCGTTCTTTACAGTATCAGGAGGTTGTCTCATCCGCAACCACTCCTCTTCGGCTCTCTGATGTTCTCCTTTCCGTCTTGGAGTGGCGGACGCCGCCACCCTACCTCTCAAGTCTTATGGTCTCGAAAGCCCTATTTTCTCACAAACACCGAAAGCGCTTCCGCGGAAACAATCGGTCAACATGCGGAAGCAATTGGTCCCATTTGCAAGCGCAAATGATCCGAGAGTTCACTTTTTGAAACGCGGTACCGAGTACCGCGGATATTACATGAGGCGATAAAGAGATAGCACCGAGAGGAAAACGCTTGGGCGGCGTACAGGCGACGCGGAGGGTACTCGAAGGGTGATGAGAACAGCGAGAAGGGGATAGAGGCAGAAACGGAGGAGTCGAGGGAGGAGGAGGAGATGGAGGAGGAGAAACGACGAGATGGCAGAGTTGTAAAGTCCTGCGCGTGACACCGGGTTATGTTATGTTCCCCGCGTTTGTGTTGGCGATCCCACGGATGGTGGCCTCGTGGACGCTGGTTTATTCGTAGGTATACATGGTTAGGTGGCACGCGGTATTGCTCATACACTGCGTTTATGGCGCATAACCGGGGTGGCCGCTCGCACAGATTATTTTGGCTTGATCAATTTGATAACTCTGTACAGTTACACACGCCTGCCTTCCCGATTACGCGTTCACGCGCACGCATACCCTTCTAGAAGGATTAATATTTATTAAATTTATAGCCGTTACGCATCCTAAAAAACAATACTTTATGTTTTAATTTAAGAAACAAAACAACAGCCGATATATTATCGTTTTACGCATATTTTTACTTTATTCTGTTATACCTATCTTCATTTTTTCATTTAAAATTATATTTTTTGCCATAAATTTATTGCTATAGTAATCTATTTTGAAAAAGTTCTCACGTAAAATTTATTCCGCTAAAAAGGATTATTTGTTTTTACACGTCGTAAAAAACTTGCTATGGCAGGTAGATACGTCAGGCTTGGGTCACAGCCCTCTCCTTCTACTTATATACCTTTTTTTTTCAAATCCCTCGCATTTCGAACGGTTGTGCTAATTAACTCGTAATATTAGGAGAAACGTGTTTCGACACCGCTCGATCGTTGTCGATCGCTATCTATAACGCCGTTTGCATGCGCGCGTGTGTCAGGATCCATTCTCGCCTCGGGAGAAAGGTGGATGATTTTGATGCGACTGGCTGACACTGCCGCTCATGCGTAATTTTTGCGAACCTTCAATGAGTGTGCACGTTCAGAAAGACAGTAAAGTTAAGAGAACCAGCCCCGAATGAGCGACGCGTCGAATAATTATGCGCACTCCCTCGTTTCGGAAGGCCGTTCGGGCTTTTTTACGAGGGATAAAGTCAGCCCTACGAGGTCATAACTTAGGCACGAATACAGACTATCTGTTACGACCTGATGGCTCTCAAGATGCAGTACCTTTAACCTCTCCGGGTGGATATTGGCATAAATTAGGTTAACCGCATGGTTTACTTCTTCCGGGAAGTTGCCATAAGCGTAGACGTTTACTTTGTTACAGCTTTAATAACCTAGCGATATGATGAAAATATTGACCAAAATTAGATGTTTAATCGCTTAAATTGTTTTACTCGGCGCATTGTTTTTCGCGTATATTTTCTGGAAAATGAATTTTTCAGGCAACCGAAAGTTTAGACGTTCCTAGCTCAAAAACGATAGCGATCGAATAGATAACGACAGTGAAAAAAAATAAACCACGTAACTTACGCGCAAATGGATGGCAAAGAAAAATGTTCGGACCATGTTTCATCTCGCGCACACGTTTATCGTCCGCGCACTGTAAAATTTACACCGTCTCACTTCCGAAACGAGTGGCCCGGCAGTCGCATAAACGTGCGCAACATTTTATTTTATAACCCGCAGTCCCTTGGCTCGAGGCCGGCAAATAGTAAAATATTAGTTATTGCTGATTTTGCGAGCGCCTAATAAAATCCTTCGTGAAATAAAATCGCGACTCAGCCGGCGAACCGAATCAATCCGGCATGGTTCACAGTTAATAAATTTTTCTTCCACATTTTTGAACATTGGCACAAAATTTGTCGTTTGCAATGCATGCGACATTATTTTCTGTGTAATTTTATTGACCTCATATATATGAGTGATATAAAAGAGTGTAAGCGACTATAGAGAGTGATATCTGCTACGATTTTTATACGATTCCATTTACGTCCCAAACTGACGTCATTCTAATAGAGCGTTTTACTCGCGCAAATTTAAGCCCGCGTTAAGTGTAGCATTAATCTAAGAATATTATGTGATTACGCTCGTACTTTCAAGTTACATTTTATTTAACATTAACTTGTCTAATTTAAAAGTAGAAGCAAAAAATTATTTGAATTACCGAGAAAACTGGATGATTTCAAGTAATCAGCTGATTATATTCTCATCAACTAAAATCACTTAAGAAACGTTCTCTTATTAAAATCAAATAATTAGGTACCTTAAATATAATCGTAAATGCTGGTCACGTTTGCATATTCTACCGCAATAATATTAGTAAGCATTATTAATTACGACTAGATCTAATTTGACCAATTAAATGTTTTGCTGATAATTGTGCCTGTTTCATACAACAGCTTCAAGATGTTATTGCAATTTTTTGTGCGCGTCTTTGTATTACTTCGATCAGAATTGTAGATGGACATGTAAAAAAGCAGGGAGATACCAATATCGTATTACGTTAATAAACTATTCTTATTCCCTAGAAAATATGTCACTGCCTAAGGGTAGGTGTTGCGAGTGCTCCGCGAAAATTTTCGAAAATACACGCATTTATATCTCGAGCCATATTTTTTTGGCGCGTTTACGCCCGCTACGGACGGGGTGGCGCATATTTATTTTTCGAATCTATCGTTTTACCGTAGCACGAAAAAGCTCGTGGAACATTTTCGGTGCCGGCCTTTCAGTGCTCCGCCGCGACGACCTAGGGAAGCATTTCATTGCGTTCGATACGATGGTAAAAAACGCCCAGGGATCGGACAGTAAAAAATGTAACTGGTAATTTAGTTAGCCGTTGCGAACTGGACGGCGCCCGGGTGTTGGTGGACAGTAATAGGGCGTATCTCGTATCTGTCCGGAGCTGACGGGTTTTTATGGGTTTGCGATGCGCGGATTCATCATTCGATATATTACAGCGAGCAGCCCACCACCTCCGATGTCACCGCGTTAACCTAACGACCCTTCAAGGCAGAATTTTAGGATTCGTTCGGCCGCGAGCGTCGAGCCGTTTTGTCGGCAACGAGGAATTTTTTTCGAAAATGGCGTGCGTCGCTAACGGCGCGCGAGTATCGCGTGCATCGCCCTCGGTTCTCTTCGTTACAATCATCCAAATTTGCGAGCGACGATTAATCCGTAACGCATACGTCTTCTCGCAAAAAATTCGCCCCATTTTAACAACTTTGAACCTTGTCGTTTGCTGAGTAAGCGACATTAATGACTCGAGATTATCGCGGAGATTACTAGAGAAAATTGCGCGTTGTTATATTCAAGAAATTATTGTTTTCAAAATAAAAGCGGAATATGTTTGATACATAGCCCTTGATGTTTCTTGAATATCAGTGCGCAGCAATGACGCCCGTTGAAATTCGAGGCGTCAAAGTAGTCACGCGTGACGCGCCAAAAATTTACAAAAATTGTCAGCGCCGTTCGGCTCTGTGCACGAAAAAATTTCAAGACAAATTTCCACTAAATACTCGTCACTACTAGCTTCCAGTTTCCGGTGTGGAACAATTTTTCGCATATTGCGAACGGGGATAACGGTGCGACGTTCGCTACCGTTTCTTGCGCTGCTACGTTTAGAATTCGCGACTAATGATCACTCCGACGTGGATACATTTTTTTTTCAACAAGTACGGTGCAACAGAAAAAAATATTTGATCATCCCCGAGCACCGGGAGTGCACTCGATATCCAATTCAGTTGATATTCAAGTGCTGCGCGTGTTTCCACATTTTGATTTCTGTGTAACAGAGTACCTACGTACGCCTATATTTATTGTCTGCAAAGACAACAAATATTTTTTTCGAAATCGCCCCGTTCGCATCCAGAAAAAATCTATCAACGACCATCACTTTTGCCCCCTCCCTTCTTCCTTCCCGCTCTTCTCTCCCGCATCGCCGCCTCTTCCGTCGAACGCCGTCGACATAATCGACGTGAATCGCATTGAAATTTTTTTTTCTGCAAACAGTTTCTATCGGGCGATCGCCCGGCTTCGGTTGGATAATTGTCGCTCTATCGGCGACAAGACACGTGGCAACGTACCGTGCCAAAGTTTTCTCGTGATGGTCTAGGGCAAAAAGGGCCGCGATTGTCACGAAGAGCCGCATGGAAATCCGATGCGCCGGAGCATCGACGATGCGATTCAGATGCAAGCGGGCAGGCAGGCAGGCAGGCAGTCGAGTAGGTAGGAGATCTGCTCTCCTGCTCCCTCTCTCTTTCTCTTTCTCTCTCTCTCACACACACACGCGCGCGCGCACACACACACACACACACACACTCTCTCTCTCTCTCTCTCTCTCTCTCTCTTTCTCTCTCTCCCTCTCTCTTCCTCGTTCTCTCTCTCTGTCTCTCCCCTCTCGGTCTTCCCGTCTCGCCACGCTCATCCCCGCCTGCGCCACTCTTATGTGCGCGTGTGCTTGGGCGCGCGCGAAAGTGTGCCAAAAACCCTTTTGTAGCGATCGGAAGAATGGAGGCATTGTTTGCGCACTTGTGAATCGGCTCTAATGGCAAAAGTATGTGAAATGATTGTGAATCGAGATTACATACGCGAAAACAACGTCGGCCATCCTCCGCGTGCCTCATACCGCATGTACGTCTCCGCCGAGTGCGTGGGGGTGTATGCGTCATACATAAGTGTGTATGTGTGTATGCGGGCGCGATGCTTTCACGCACGTGTGTGGAAAAAAAGCGGTCCGGCGCGCGGGCGGGTGGGCGCGGGCGGGAGGAGATATTTTTTTACGCGCAACGAGAGAGTGCAGGGAGAGACATGCATTCGACTGGCCGAGGGTAGTAGGGTCGGCGGCGGGAGAGCAGGGGGCGAGGATGAGAGGTGAGGGCGGCTCAGCGGGCGCGGAGGAGGTGGCAGAGGGTGGCGCGGGTGGTCCACCCTTTACCGTCGATTTTTCGGGGCTTTTTTTTACGGGCGACGGCCCTCGCTTGCCTGGATGAACGAACACGGGGAGGAACATCAATAATCTACAATCAAACTGCAGATAAAGCTACGATCGCCCTTTTGTGAATGTTTCAATAAGAATCGACGTGACGGACAACTTCCTGCCGATGGGCGCACTCTTATACGCTACGCGTCACCTTACACAGAACGATTCTGTCACTCTGATAAGCGGCTCTCCAAAATTAATGGAAACAAATCGCGAATGCGAAAGTACGTACATGCGGTACGTAGGCGCGCTTGTAACGCCAACGATATTTATTACGACGCGTTACGTAATTACGCCATAAATACGCGTTCATTTAAAAGCGCGAAAAATTGTTCATTACGCGATGCGCGTTACTGTTGACGCAATAAAAATTACATTACTTGTGCATCGTACATTTGCCCAGACGCACTTACTCGCGGCTCACTCGTTTACGAGGCACCGAGTTTTTTTTTTTGCACATCACGCTCGCGTTACACCGGTTCCGTTCGTTCACACGGAAGTCGACCGCCTAAATTGCGAGTTTCGTGATAATTATGCGTCGCGCGGCAATCCCGGTGCGACGCGCGCGAATAAATTCCAACTGAAGGGCAGGTGAGCGCGATCGCCGCGCCGGTTCGTTTGCCGTCCGAGTCGATCGAAAATAATGCAACACGATAATTGGCAGCGAGCAATCGATATTCGATTCGTAAGCACGGTCAATAAGATTCTCGGTGTTCTTCTCATTACACGCAGCGTTCACCGCGCGGCCGCCTCTTCATAGCATGTACGGCGTGGCGAATCTGTTCGGCGGCATATTGGCACGTTAATGTCGCTGCCTTTTATTATAAATGTATGCTTATTCAAGGACGATCATATTTGCAAGGAAAGACTTGATGGAAACGAGAGCCGCACGTGCTTCACAGATCATGCTTTTTTGCAAGGAAATCAAAAAGATTAGTAAAAGTCGCATAAAATTTTTTTAATTTTGACCTAGTATTATAATAAACAGTTGTCTATTCAGACTATTATTCTTCGACAATAAAACATGTTGGTACATTGTTTTAATTCTCGTAAACATTCTATGTTTCTAAAAAATCTGAATAATTGTACAAATTCAATTACGATGGTATTCTCAAAATTTCTCTTTGTGATACCTAGTTGGCAAACTGCAAAATCACAATCGCGCCTCTACACTGTGTCGCTTAAAAAAAGTCTATACTTTTAACGCATGTAAATAAAAAAAATATATATACGAAAATATATACACTTGACAATGTATAATCAATTCAATACGGTGGAGAACGACAGATGACAGATAAAAGATTGACTGACGCGAAGAATATAGCAAGAACATTCGGGTTACGTATCATCACTGTCCTTTTAGTTATACGACTATGCGACTATAAAATCATGCAACAAAGTACCATAGTGATCTCTCGCTCAGAAGCAGCTCGCAAAACACGCACGATGGCACGCGGCGAGAAAGCGACGAAGAGGTGGGGCCCGGCTGCGCGCTGCGACGTTAAGTGCAAGGATATCACTACTAAAATCAGCCGTAAAGTAGATATACCGTCCCTGACTGTGGCGCTACAAACTAAATTTACATTTCGATATACGGCTCGATAAAAATGTCACATTTCCTACTGGTTCGTAACCAAACTGTCGCCCCGGCAGAGGTTGCAGAAGGGAACGAACGAGCTCGGAATTTCCGCTGTGCAACATTAATCTTGAAGATATTTTACAATGCGCTTTAATTCTCATAATAAATCTGCGTTAGGTTTATGTCAAAAGCAGAGAATTCGCTCTTAACAAATTATACTCTGAATTTCTGTCGCTTAAAATTATCGTATTTTAACATACATATTTTTCTCCTCATAAATCGCGCGTGATAAGTAGTAAAAAAATGCGATGAAACAAGATAAAAAATTATCTTGTACCATATCAACGCTAATGACTTAGCGAATCAGTTATATCGCGTTATTTCTTAATAGCGATTATGCCGTTCAACGACACGCATTTGGATTAAAAAAGAGTCCGGCTGTAAAGACGATAGTCTCCCATTTTCTCTGTGTTCTCCACAGTGCGAATCGGAATTTGCACAGCGTCGGCTCCGCAATCTTGAAAGTTTCAGATCCTTTTACCTTCTCCGTCTCACCCTCGTTCCCCGTTCATTCGAGTCCGTTTTGCCGCCCTTCGAGGCTGGGCTCTTCGCAAATAATGTATAGGAATTGCGAGGCTCATCTACATAAGTAATACCGCGTTAAGGAAAGCACCAAAGGCGCCGGGGGTAAAAGGTGGAAGAGGTTTGAGGGAATGAGGGGGATGGTGAGAACGGTACGTACGGCTGAAACGAAGAAGTAGAGGAGGAAGAAAGAGGAGGACGGGCACGAGAGAGCGGGCAAAGGGTTTCTCGCATTAATTGTGCCGAGAAGAGATAAGGAACACAATGTTTGTTAACTTCCACGAGATGTATAAGACGACTAAAGCGATCCGCTTTGTGGCGGCTCGTTTTCCCCCGGCGGGGAGAAACAAAGGATGGATTAACGGCCGATCGATAATTATTATGCGAATTTGTTGCACGCGTCTCATTGAACAGCTTGGGCACATTAACCATTCTACGAACTTGTCTCGAGAAGGATAGCATCAGAATTATAAAAAGAATAAAGATAAAGAAACTAATTTTTTTTAATAATTTCTTGTTAAAAATAAGAAACTGGTTTCGCTTGGTAGCAAAATACATTAATTATTTGTATAAAAGAAAAACACATCTATTTAAGATTTATAGGATTGTTTCAACATCATGCAAATCATTGTATAATGCTCCAACATTTTTTAGCAATTATAAAAAGGAATAATTACGCTCACTATCCGTCGAAGCACGATTCTGCCGTAAAATCGCGTGAAATTGGCCAAGCCGCGACAAAGGAACTCATTGTAAAATCGTCAATCATCCTGTGAATCATCGCTCTCCTTCTACTGTCACGCCGTTAACCGGGCGATGACGATGCCGCGCGTCAAGGGGTTGGGATGGAAGGTGGTCCAACGTGAAGCCGCGGGGGTTATGGGGGTTTACGAGAGAAGCTGCCAAGAGGCGAGGAGAGGAGAAAAGATAGAGAAGGAGAACCGGTACCCCCTATTTATATTCCGGCTAACCCTCCTCATCAACGGCGTTCATCTTTCCTATTAAAGTAGTAATTTAGCAGGAAATTAAGCCACGCACTCGCTTCTCGCGGCATGGCACTTGCTCCACTCTCTGTGGCATCCGTCTCTTTCTCTCCCTATCCTCTGTCTCTGTTCTTCTATCATCGATTCTCCTCCATCTGCCTTCTCTATCTCTCCTACACGACGCTCTCTTCGTCTTACTTGACAGAGGCCTCTTCTCTTCTGTCTTCTCTTTTTGTCAGCCCTTTAGTCATATTTTCTCTCTTTCTTTCACGGTCTCGCCACTTTATAGAAGGTCTATATATCTCTTTCTCGCTCCTTCATATGCTTTTCTTTGTCTTGCGTTCTATTTCAGCACGTTCCCGACGCGGAAGGAAGAAGGAGTATCTCATTGTCCCGTGCTTTTTGTCTCATAAATTAACACTCTTCTCATTAGTCGTTAATATTTGACAACCGAAGAGTTATGGTTTCGACATAAATAGTAAAACACGACTAAGTATGCGAACTTGCGGAAGGGTTCGCTTATGATTAGACGCGCTACGCATTATTATTCTGCACTAACTCTGATAGATAATTATAGCCTGTGAATTCTATGATGGGAATGTTTCGCCGTCGATCTTATTTCTCGATGACAGACTGGCGGATATTCTTTGAAACAAAGTAAGCAATCAAGAACTTAATAGAATATTATACAAAACTTTTGTAAGATTTTTTTTTTTAACAATAGACAAATCTTAAGAAGAGAGAAACTTCTTTCTTCCAAATATTATATACTTTTCATGGATCCAAATGTAAACCATCTAATTTTATGTCATTTAAAACAAATGTTATACAAAAAAAAGATAGATTATCTTACATTAAAAACTTTTCGGAAAAAATTTTTTATTGTACGTGAAAAAAATTGAAATTGTTGGTAGATTGATCGTTCATAAATTAATTATGAATTAAAAGAATATCGCGGCGTCATTATTTGCGATGAACGAAAGAATAAGCGGCGGGCCAGTTCGCGACCGTCGGCAAAGAATATTTTAATTGCCGCTCGACTCGTGAATTTCGTGCTCATATTCGGCGTTCGACTGATTTAAGCCGTACAGCCGAGGGGTTGCTAGCATTCAGTGAGACAAAGAACAAAAGCGCGAGTAGGGGTAGCCGATGGTTTGGGAACTCGGATGGATGCACAGGGTGGGTTGATCCTCGTATGAAGGGCTGTCAAAAACCTAATGAGAGGTGTGACTGCACATGTTCGCAAGCCTTTCTTGCGATTACTCAGATTTTTGAATGAAATTAAAATTCAAAGATGTGATTCACTGTGCGCGCAAATGGCAAAAGAGATGGTCGATATCAAAGTGCTTTTTCAAGCGTAAAAAAAGTTTATATAGGAAAAGGTATCTATATAATTTCTTGCGCACAAAGAAGTGTGCCAAATCAATAATAAGCGATTCAAAAAAAAAAAAAGAGAATGGAAAAAAGTTTAACATTTTTACAAGTTTATTTTATATAACTATGATAATAAATAGTACGTAAATTTCGTATTAGTTCAAAACATAAATAATTTGACAATTTATTGACGACGCGTCTGAAGATGTGCCAATATTCTTTTCATAACTTGAACGATTAGACGGTCAATATATATTAAAAGAATTAAATAAAGCAGACATATACACAATTTATATTTTTTTTTGCGTATATAGCCGTTTTTATTGAAAGTCTGCATCCACTTGAATAAGATTCGGTTCAGTGGAATTCTACACATACCACGGATTTGTTTTATATTAATACACAATATCAGGATTTGGTGTGCTGAACATTCATTCTTAGCTATCAGTCGATAAAATAAATTGTCATAGACTATACGTATTTTGAATTATATTCTGCCAGAATAGACGAACAATATATCTGCTCTTTTTATATTTTTATACGTGAAACAAAACTTGTGAGCTATTGGCGAATTTTTCAAATCGTGTGTCACCGTTATTACAAATGTTAGACACTTATATAAATTCTTAATTTCATATCTACATTTTTTATATTATATTCCATCCTTTTTATTTTATAATTTTTTAATGACACGATAAATGAAAAACTTTTATAGTCTTTTTACGTTCACTTTTATATTCTTGTATATCTCGCAAAACAATGCATGATTCTTATAAACTAACAATAAGTTACGCTATGCATAAATGTAACACCTGTCCGCTCTTTTTCTGTCAAGTACAGGAAGCGTTTCGCGAAAGGTATCATGAACGCATTGTCGCGTTGCTCGACTCGTTCGGCAAAGCCACGGAAAGTTTCACACGGCAGTCAGTCATAGTCGAGCGAGCATGCTCTTTGCGAATCGCCAGTCTCTCGCTGTCGGATTCACGAATTCGCGGCACCCATTTTAAATCACAGCACGCCACGCGCGCTGTGGGGTGTAGACAGACGGGTAGAGAGACAGAGACGAAAGAGCGAAGGAAGCGGGGTGGGCAGAGGGGTCTCCCCATAAAACAATGCTCCCACATCTGTCAGCCTCTTCTACTTCCTCTCCCTTGGTAGCCGCCCCTTCAAGCCCCTAATTATACCACCCCCTTACTCCCGAACCGCCATCGCGTACAACTGTATTATGCGTCCGGACCACTTGGGCACGCACGGGGCGAAGGGGAGATGCCCTTGTAAAACAACGGTCAAGACGCGAGCATAAACTTTTTTCCGTGACATCTGCAACCCCCGGCTGAAGGGGCAGAAAAAGGAGAAAGGGTCGGCGAGCAAAGTCGAGATGTTCTCGAGACACCGCCGACGCTTAACGAGATTCTACCGAAAATTGGAAATATACCGACTAATATGGATGCATATTTTTTTTCAACACACGGCATCGTACTCTCGTATCGATTTCATATTTTTATATTTTTTAATACAGCGCTGTTGCCAACAATTTCTGCCGTCGCCGCTGGTTAAAGAGCCATCGATGTGAAAAATGAATTTTACTAAATAATTTGTCGAATGTGTGTTTAATTAATTCGCTATTTACGACGGTAAAAGGTACAAAATGATAGGACAATTTGTTCATTATATCGCGTCATATTCGATACATTCGATACATTCTCTGCGTGAGAACATTTGAGAGGAGGTTTGTGGATACATGGATGTATGAGTATGATGATTACGCCGGCGTAATATTGCGAATTCATCGTTTGTAGTAGACTCCTATCGAACAAGATGGAGAGGCTTAGGCGCGGAATTACAAATCGATCGAATCGAAGGGGTTCCTCGAGCACTGAAGTACGCACAGAAATTAACATCGTGTTTTTAATGCTGGGGATAATTGTAAGGGTGGAATTATACGAGGGCTGCGCCGGCAGGATACCCTCCGTTGTCACAGCGGCTCTCACCCTAACTTCGCAACGATGACGAATGAGATTTCGTGATGAACGAAACAAATGCTGATGTTGAAGAGAATTATAATTTGCATTTTAAACATATTCGGCCGCTCGCTCTCGAGCCCCTTGATTATTCTCACGAAACTCTAATTATCTCCGAATTTAACTTTGAATTATAAAACTAAACATTCAGTTTACACGAATTTTTAGAGATGCGATTGCCAACGTTTCATTCGAAATAAATAAGTTGAATATACTTTCACTTTGTAAGCTCTATTCGAAAGATCAGCATCTTCGTTGATACGAAGCACCACTGGTGCGTTCTAAGGTGACTCACGACCACTCAACGGTTCAACTGCGCGTGAACCCTCGATTCGACAACTCAGCCGTGCTCGTTACGTGCACCGCGAAAATCAGTTCCAGCATCGTAAACTGGGTCTATGAATAAATCGATGCCGCTTGATATGATTAATTTGGCGGCGAACTTGTGATATTCAAGAGAAAGTAAGTAATGTATAATAACTTTACTGCTGTACGATATCAATGCATATATCTGTTAAAAAGTAATTCATATAATATAGTTACGTAAGAAAACATAAATAGCAAAAGCAAAATGTATTTCAAGTTGGCAATTTTATAGTTTTATACTTATTTATCAAATTATCTGTCAACAAGAATAATACATTTTATTTTTATAAAAATTATTAAAATACGAAACTAATGTAGTATTCGAGGTATAACCGATGCTCATTTATACGCGTCGATTCATTTATGGTTCGTTAAATATCACACGCAAAATCTACAATTGATCCGCGTGAGCTTGGCTACCATTTTAACCAGCCGAAAATCAAACTGCGAAAAACACCGTGGTGTACGCGACTAAATTCGTAATAATGACAAACGGTGTCTAAAGTGTTCGGAGTATGTTTGCATGTACGGGAAACTGCTGCAGTCGATGTAAGCCGCGCCGTACTCGTACATTCGTTAGGTTGCGGGTTTCAGATTAAGGGGTATGGCCGTAGAGGGGTAACGGACAAGAGAGGGGGAGGTAGTAAATGTAAAAATATTGCTGAATCGGTGCAGATAACGGTTTCATATGGGGGCTCTCCCTTTCTCTCTCTCCCGCTCTGTCTCTCACTTCCTCTCGCCGTTTCCCTCCTCACCACTCCCTTGCACGCGGCCCTCACTGATACGGTGCGGGACTTGCTTTGAAAAAAATGTATCTCGACTCCGGGCGTAGTGATACGAAAACGTTTTGCATTTCAGCGAGCACGATGGCGAGCGCTGCTCGTTTCGCTGGTAACGAATCAAACGAATAACTTTCGACGCGCGAATCGTCCCGCGAAATTACCGCGACTTCGCGGAAAACATCCGTATACAATATGATACGCTGAACGAATTTCCTTCGCGGAAAATCGCGCAGCATTTGCGAGAGGCGCTGTTCATTATTTAAAGTGTGTTCGATATTTTTAACGCGCGTTGTCAGTGAACAGACATGAGCCCGTTTTTATTTCTTTCTTCCCTCACGGCAAAATTTATTTACACTCTGCACGCCAGTTTTAATTTCTAATAACGAAATCACATAATGGTCGGGAAACTCCAACGGTTTATGAACAGTGAAATAAAATTTAGGAATTCGATTAACTATTACGTTTCAGAACAAAATTCCATTTAAAACAATAGAAACACGAAATGTGTTATGTTACGATAATATTATTATTATCAATGGCAAATGAGATAAAAAATAATCTATAGGTTCACATCAACGTGAAACGAGCCACGTAATACGGTACTTAAGCTTAAGACGTTCTCAATCGTGGAAAATTTCCTTTAAACTCATCGTCGTGTTTTTGTTTTGTGTTCGCAAAGAAACCCTATCTCTGCCAAATATAGCGCGGCATCAAAGGGGATAGTTTAATATTCATTTTTCTCAAGCGTCGGCGATAACGCCCGATACCAGAGGAATCGGTCCAATAATAAGACCTTATGAATAATAAACTTCTCGACGGGTCACGCTTCCACGCCGCGCTCGCCGGTGCAATTCGCGATTATTTTGTAGCGGCGCACAAATTAAACTTCCGGCCATTAAAGGATTGATCCAGCTTGGAATGGAATGTAATATCACGGAAGGTGAGCGCCGCCGAGCGGCGGCGAGCGGGACGGGTCGGGGGCATCGGTGCGGGATCTTAATTATAATTCTTGGCCGCGAAGTTCCGGCGAAAGCCTCGCAAATGAGGCCGGCGCCCCGTCTGACACAACGATATCGTGCCCACCGCGAAAAACCTGCCGACTGACACCGAGCGCGGGTGTCGGTGGCGTTACGAGGGGCGAAGGAGGGCGCGAGAGAAGCCAGGGGTGTCGAGAGGGATAAGAGGGTGCGAGACAGAGATAGTTCGTAACGTACCGGTTGGAGGGGTGGCACAGGGCGCGTAGGGTACGTAAAGGTATGCGGCTAAAGCGCACCCCATTGCTATTCAAAACGTAAAAACCATTTAAAAATGTAATACCCGGCAGCCGAGTAAAAAAAAGTGCGCGCGTGATCCAACGTGTGACTTTGTAAGTAAAATATACTGCCCGCCCGGGGAAGCCTCGGTCAAATAATCGTGATTTATCGGGGTAAGGAATTTTCGTCCAACGAAAAAAATGCTTTTTCAAAGCGGCCGCGCCCCCACGGGCTGTCGAAGGACGCGTTTCTAGGCTGTCGCACAGGCCTGCGTAAATATTAGGCTGTGCCATCGGCAAGTGCGAATTCGTTCGTCAACCCGAGAGAGAGAGAGAGAGAGAGAGAGAGAGAGAGAGAGAGAGAGAGAGAGAGAGAAAGACGTAATCGCTGTGTTTGGAAAGTTTAGAAATAACCGTCGTTATTACGGGAAAGAGTTACTCTCGCGTTTTGCAACACTAATAGAGATGGTTGTTTTTGTATTCTATTAGGCTGCGAAATAAGCCAAAAATATCGAGACGAATAATTTGATCGTCGTGCACAGTGCGAACAACAGCAATTCGGTGTTGACAGCATTGCAACCTTTGGGTTGCAGTATGGAAAACATGGGAGCCTGGGAAAGAATTACCGATTCGCCACGTAGAACGCGGTAGATTTGCAAGTGGAAGTGCGGCGCAGTGTTAATTGAATATATCGGATTCCTCGAGAATATCGTGGTTTTGGCGATAGGAAATGGATAGAGAAATAATTGTCGGAAACGCGGCCAGCGTGTTATATCAGTGCAGCTTCGTTTTGATTGCAATTATACTTGTAGAATTTGATACCGGATCGATCGAACGCGATAATCAATTTTCAGGCGCGTCTCTTTAAAAAAACACCCACGTTCGCGAGGCTTCCGATACTCTCGAAAAATGTTTTCTCCATCCCTTATCGCGTTAAGCCTTTTTGCAATAACGGTCTATATTACATCACGCATGCGCAAATAACTAAATGACGATCATACATGATGGTATAATATAGAAATTTGATGTTATTTCGCATTATGTAACGTTAATGATTTAAACGAGATCACGTGTTGGCGTTTCAAATTTTGCAGAAAATTAGAGAAACGCTTTAAAATAATTTACAAAATTAACTTGATATAAAACTTTTAGAGTTGAAAATAATTTATAATGCATGTAAAAATATAAAAACGCTGTGTGATATTCTTCAAGTTACGTAAAAAATAGAATTGTTTGCAGTGTATTTTTGGATATACGTATATATATTTTTTTAAATTTATCGCGTTAATGTCAATCGGTTTTCGTTATGTATGGACGGCCTAGTGATGTGTGATCGACCGATTCGTTCGCATATAACGTGATTAATGACTCTTGCAAGAATTATTGGCCGAGAGGATGCCATTTGAAAATGAGGAAAAAATGCGTGGCCAGAAATTACCGTCATCATAGATTCTTCGTGATTCTTTGACAGCGGCGAGGGGCAGAGGGGGGGGGGGGGGGGGGGCGGCTTTTGCGACAATGCGAATAAACGTAAAACTTTGAAACATTAAATTTAAAAAAAATTAAGAAGTTGTCACAGTTTTTATTCATTGTACCGCACACATTTCTGCATATTAATTTGTTGTATTGAAACATGTGTGTAGAAGTTTTTGCGAACAGAGGGCTTTAACTTGTTTAGGTATGCGCTTAAAGACGTTTTAATCGCTGTGATTACCGGCAGCTGTTTTAAATGCGTCTCATTATGAATTTAAGTAAGGCCGAGATAAATTACGAGGTTCATAACTTTCCAGATTATTCCCTGGTACGATGCGCTAGTCTATCAATTTACGTTTTAATGCTTTTCGTGCATAAGCACCGCGGCGGCAGCATTCTACGCTAAGAATATCTATGTATAAATGCAATTTAGGTCGAAGATCTTTTTCATTCGCGCGGCAACGGGGAATTGGTAACGGGGAATAAATCGTTGGTCCGCTTTTTATATCTGTGTAATAAAATTTGTACCTAAATACAAGCAGGTTAATATCACAGCGCGCGCTTTATTATTCATGATCGTCTGGTTTTACTAGTGGAAACTTGGTGCGATCAGTTTGTATAACGTGCACGCTGATGCCTATCGATCGGTAACTTTATTCCAACTCAGCTAATGGAACCATGGGACGTAATTCGGCGATGTGACATAATGTTAACCAAGCACGCGTATCTTATTGAATCTGCCGTTTCCGGATACGCGGTAATGAACTATAATTACGTAAGCCCAAATATTGCTTTAATTACACATCTCACTAACACAGCGTTTTCAGGCTTCCTCGTCATACTAACTTTGTCGATCGACAGCGTCATTAGTATTCTTCATAACGCGTTATTCAAGGGATTTTCTCTTCTCTTTAACGACCTGTCCTATTATTGTAATTTATTAACTAGCAGAACGCGCTTGTCCCTACATGCTTCGGAATATTCGTCCTGATACGCTCATTCGTTTGTGCCGTATATATTTAGAAGCAGACTTCACAATTTTTAATTGCATCTGCAATTGTTCGTGATACGCTGTTACGGATATTCTGCACACAACTCGTTTTGACGTTGCATTTTTAATTATTAAACTATTTTGACGACTGCTCGCATTGGCCTGATAAAAATAAAGGCAGATACCAGCTAATAAATTGTATACAATTTATTCGAGAGAATCAACGTTCATTAATTGATTCTTCCGATTTGCGATACGATATACGTCGCGCATTTGAACAATATTTTTCCAGTGGGAGCCGCAATACTTTTCCTCGGCTTCGCATACGAACAATAAGTCACTCACGAAACGGGGCTCTGAAAAAGTTCATCGTTAAAACGTTAATAAATAATGCTGCGTGCGATGCATAATATCGACGACATGCGGCGGCTCAAATCCGATTTGCGTTTGTCATTGGCTATCCGAAATAACAATCTCGAGCACGTATATACCCCCCTCCCCCCCCCGTCTCTCAATACATATACGACAATCCGTGTAAGTGGCAAATTACTAAACCCAATAGTCGCGCCTGATATGCGTTCAATAATTAAGTCGGCCGGCATTACGTAACGTAGCTATGCTATAATAATCGTGTCTACGATTGAGGGCCGCTCGTGTGTAATTCGATATGATTATTCATCGCGGCAGGTGAATGCGACGGTAACTCCGGCGGTGATTAAAATAATTGGGAGCCGTGACCGCACGGCATCGAATCTCCGTTACAACCAAGTAATAATAAACGCTTCCATTTCAGAGTTTTCAAGGAAAATGCTTCCGTCCTCGATGTTTCGTAAAACATCCCGATCCAAAGATTATTATTCGTGACGAAGAGTCGTAAACTAATCCGTTCATTGCCAGTATTATGTTAATAGCGATGTTCGCCCGAGGTCTTTTATCGAAAGTCTGGACAATTGCGGTCGCTTTTATGACGCAAAATTTCTAGAATTTTGTACTTGGAAACAGTAGCCGTGAATCGCATTCAAGAAATTAAATGAAATAATCCTTAAATTATGTAAACTCCACATATCGATCAACGGCGCTACGGCATCTAAATTAATAAAATTTCAAATGTAATTTATATTAGTTAAAAAGAATAAAAGTAACACCCTAAGTGAGCGGCTATTAAACATGTATTATATATATACTTATCTAATCGTAAATAAATATGATAGATTTAAAATTCCACAGTATTATAGGCTATATTTCACACGATTAACAATAACTAACTTGGCAATAATTTTGCGTTACTATACGACTGGTAATATTTTTTCCATGTTCCGATGCATAACCGAAAATAAGTAATCTAAAAAAATGTCTCTTGACTCGATCGAAACCCATAACCCTTCCCTATACATACATAAATTCCGCAGCCTTCTGTAATTTAACGAATACTAAAAGCTTGACCATATTTTTTCGACGCTCCGAAACTGCTCGCCCGCAGAGCGCATCAATTATTGATGGAAATTCGGCAGTTGCCAAGTTTGGAAATAAATTCGTAAACTGTAAACTTCGTCGCACGCGATGCACGAGCTATCTGTGATTTATCTGCGAGCGCCTCGAGACTTCCCCCGATGTAATCTCAATTTGTACTCCGGTCGGCGTTTATCGCGCGCTCGCTATTTTCCATCAAAAATCACGCGGAAAAGGGTTACGGCAGCGGCGCAAGGGGGTGATCCCGAAAGAGTCGGAGGAGGCGCATTTCTATCCATGTAATTCGATAAACGAGAGCGTCGATAGTCAAGCTGGAGCGATCGGAAGGTAGGCAATTGGCATCGATACTTTCGATAGGCCGACGCGTGTACAGCAACCCTGATCGGGTTCGTTTCCCCAAGTGCTTCCACCGTTCGGCATAGGACAGGAGAAGGAGAGAAAACGAGGGTGTGAGAAACAGTACGTACAGGGGGATGGAAACGACGAGGCAGTCGTGGAGAACACTCGCGGGAGACGATGCGAAGGGAGGGGGAGGGGGTTAGCTACGGTAATTAGTGAGAACGTATCGTAATTAGAGAAAATGCCACGTTTAATTGCTAATTGAGTTTCTGGCTGATGCGAGATCTAATTTTAATCACCTAATTACGTGACTACAGGCTGCGGGCTACGGGCAGCCACCACCCTCGACCTCCTGCGAATGTGCCTGGCTACCGTGGCGTTCTGCGGCCGTATAAGTACTCGTCTAGTCGAATTGTAACGGGTGATACGCCGCGGGTGCTGGTTAAAGACCGGAACATTTCATGGAATCCGGCCGGAAACCGGCCACTCGTGACGCGTGTCATAATACGGTGAAAACTCTTTAGGGCTCTGGAAATTCCGCGTCGACTGCAGTCTTTTAATTCTTTCTTTCCTCTGTGTTCGTTGGATTTAATCGCACACCAACGCGTTAAAATACGAAATAACAGTATTATCAAAGGATTATGAGATGGAGAATAATGTGTAACCATGAATATTAATTTTATTTATACTCGTTGTCCGACAAATGTCCAGTGTAATAGGCTGGACAAATTTAAGTTTCCGAAAGTATATTCTTAAGAATAGAAATGCTACTTGAATTAACATAGGCTCCGTGGGAATACGACAAGTTGCTCCGTTTGTATATCGAGACACACGGTATACGGGCTCGTAACTTCCAGTCAGCTTCCTTCGTACGTGTACGTACATTTGAAGCGAATACGGGGAAATGTGGTTAGAAATTACATGCCGGGCGCTTATATACAGCGTACGGAGCGTAGAACAGGGGCTCTTATTAACGCGCGTATTAGCTATGCCGACTCACCCTTCTAATCTATACCAGACCTCGCGCCGCGCGATTATTGGTTTCACGCGAGGACGGGTAGCTACATTATGCCTACGGGTTGATGCTAATTTCGGATACTACCGTGTTTCTAATCGGCGGATTCGCCGGTCTCTTTATTAACAGATTCTCAAGCTAATGTTGAAGCGTACAGAACTTTATATCTTTATTAATCATATAATAATTTCTTAGACTTTATCTTGTCAAGTTTAATATTCTCCGTTTCGACGTTTATGGAAGTATTGTATTGGTTCGCTTAAGGCTGTCATTTCACATCTTGAAATGTGGTCACAATTAATATATATTATGACAATATATAATATTAGTTATTAAATAAATTATTAAAATATTGACTATCAGATATGAAAAAAAGTGTGTAACGTGTACATGGTTAACCAAGTGACCAGTAATAAGCAGCGTCTAACGAAGATAATTCACTTGCCATGATTCTATCGTCGTTCATGGAAAATATACCGAAATTTTAGTTTACCTTAAAAGCCTACACTTTCCCTCAAACGTCCCGAGTAATGACATTGAAAAATTACATTAGAGACGATGAAAGGGAGTGCGGGACAGAGTACGTTCGACCACTGTCGCGGCTCTTGCTTTTCCTTCCATTTAAAATAAAAATGATGCTATCGGATCGAACTTTTAATTCCAAACTCATCAGTTCCAATTACTTTGCATTATTATGTAAACTTATTTGTGATTGCCAAGGAGCAGAATTACTCTTTATATCTCAGTATATTTTTCTACGATACAACTTTTTATTTATTATATTCTGTTTCTTCATACCCATATATAATCCATCGATACTTATCGATACTATACAATCTCTGTAATTTGTAAGAAAACGGAACATTTGTTGTATAAAGATTTTATATTAGACAATTGAATTTTTTTATTAAAGAATCGTTTTAATCACAACAGCAAATCATCGTAAGCTAATTACTGAAGAGTTCCTCAAAAGTGACGTAGTGATAAGAAAAAATATAAAATTTTTAATACGCGCTTTATATTTTATAATAAAAAAACAATGTATAGCATATTTTGTGCAAATTGTAAGAAAAAAATCTGAATCATCTTATCCGATAAACATATCGATAAAACTTAATTTGATGGTTTAATACTAATTTTTCAAAAATTCAGTTTTTACAGAAACGAATTGCACAAAAGTGCCGGTGGGGAGTAGCCTTAAACAATTACTAATTTCGAGTTAACTCCCGCCACTCGTCCGTTCCGACCATGCCTGCTTTTTAATGCCGGTCAAGCCGCCGTGAGTCGTCGGTTCACAAAGCACAGACGAGCCTGCTCGTCGACAATGAGAGCCCGTAATTAAAAATGTCAAAGTAACCAGGCGGGACCACCTAAGAACTGCGGAGTCGTCATCCTCGAGCACCTTATTCGTGCACGTAGTCGGTCCTAACTTCCAGACAAAATGCTCTCGAGATCGATAAGTCGTGCCCTGGTTAAATTCCCCTAGCGCAATTATATCAATTGCTGCATATGACATTTAAAAGTCAAGTGAGATTTAAGCAGTAGCCAACATTGCGTGAAATCTTGTTTCTTTACGGCGATCAGTCACGCCATAACTCATCTGCAAGTTCTAAAATATCATATCCATATTCGAGTAATTTATTCGAATTCTAATGTTTTTTCTTGCTTGATCCAAATCTTAAAAAAAAAACACACCTCTTATTAAAGCAATTAGCTAAGAAAGTGTTGATGCGTGACATCAAAAGTTCGCCGACTGACGTAGTCACCGAGGCTTGGGAAGACCTCAAGGAAGACAGCGATGAGATATCGAACGGGATACCTGCGATGATATCGTTCGTAAAAAACGGCAGCTCGCGCTCCCTTCGTTCCCTACATTCCGTCTTTCCCCAACGCGCGCGCTCTTAAAGTGGATATAAAAACAAAAAAGTGGGGCGCCTTATTGTGCGCCGGTGAGACTGTGCGACTCAAAGGCTTAGAGCTTTGTACGTAGCTATGCCTATGTGCGGGCACAACGGCGCGAAGGGTGCGCGCACGGGAGTGGTGATAACTACACGTATACGGCCGCGTGTAGGTGCACCCTCGTCAAAGAGGCAGGGAGGCAGAGGGGAGAAAAATACACCTAGCTACCTCGTTCATTTTTATCCCCTAAAGCAATTTCAGCATTGTTTTAAAATAGTACTTAGCAGGGTCATTGTATTATGCATGCGCCCTCGGTCTAGTGGACTGCGCTGGTGTGCGAGAACACTTGATTCCTCGCACACGTGAGCCTCGCCCCATTGTTAACTGAGGAGAAGCGGCCGGCGGTGGGGCACGGCGGAGTCAGAAGAGGGTAACAGAAGGGATTTTCTTGGCCCAAGATTTTTTTTACGGTGCTTACCTTGCTCATATGTGAAACGCATCGCTTCGATGGATTTAGCGCGGCCTCCGGGCAAGTCCAGGGCGACCCGACCCGGTGTACTAGAGTTGGGAAATTTCACCTTTTCCAGTCGTGGGATTTGTCCATCTGAAATTATAATAATTTTGATAAGATTGTCGAGTTATCAATTTTTCTCGTATAAATTTTTGCACTCCCGATCGCAATTTTTCGACTTGCCCGCCGGCAACTGCTGCAACTGCGCTCAGCTAAGTACAAAGTCGAGTACGATTACTATTGTCTGCGACCTGGTAGTCAAGCGTCTGCCTACTCGGCAAAGCGATATTGTATTCGAAAGAGAGCGCCGCTCGGCAAGACTCACGCCCGCGGTAAGGCTCCGAGGACCCTCATGAGAGATAAAGGCTTGCATATACTTACTAAGTACTTATACACTGCAGTTTCAACAAGCCGCTGAAATTTTGTCCATCACTTAATAAGATCACTAACGATGCACATTTTAAAATTTTATTGCAATATTTTTTTAAATTATTTCTCAATTCTCTGCTAAACAAGCCACAATTCTTGTCACGAAACTTCTATCTATCTTTTATTCAAATGTTGATTAAATACAACAAGTTAAATTCTAATCGTTAATCAGTTACTTCTGTTATCTCAATTGCCTTAAAGTGCATTGTTATCGTAATATGTCGCACTTGATACGTGTATTTAATTGCCGAAACTATGTTGCCGAAGAATCGCGCATCAGAATTTAGCGGTATTACGAAGACAACGACAATTTCAAAACTACGACATTAAGTACATGGCTGTGAGCGCGTGGCCAAAGGCGCTGGAACAGTCCTCTCATGTTCATTGTTCGCCGTCTACATTGCCTGCTACCCGAATTCCTTGTCCCCTCCATCGCGCCCGCTACCTCCAGCAGATCTCTCACCAACCAGCCATGCTTCTCGCTCCGATCTCATCGCCTGCCAGCATAGTGACTTCGCGAGGGGCTCATTTTCATTAAGAATTAAAGTTGAAGTCCGAGGGAAAAAAGTTTCTATTCGCCTTTTCCATGCAAATGAGATCGCGCTATCTCGCGCGCACTTGAAACTATCTCGATTTCAGCTAATGCGGAACCACCGCGAGGATCCACCGTCGAGACCCCGAGATAAAAAAGTTTCTCGAGATTTTCCGACTTCTGGGCTTGAATCATCAGCGAATCACCGCGTCGAGATGTGCGCCCACTTTTTTCTTGATTAACCGAGTAAAATAAATTAACCCGCTTGCGGAGCAAAATTTTGTCGCGCAGATAATTATTTAGTTGAAGGTGCAACGGACGGCATTCTTGCGGCGATAAAGTTGACATTATGTTCCTTGAATGTTCTAAGATTTCTCCCGTTGGCAAATTGTCACGCAATCGACGTGCTTGGTTGTGAATATTTCAGGTACGCGACGAAAGTTAATTAACTCGCTTAGCGAACAAAACGTGGATATCGACACTCGCTGGTAACATTCGCGGAACAATCAGAATGGGATTTAAGCTCGTGTGGCGCTCGCGTAGCTGCGCCGTGTATTTCTCACTTCAGCGTCGTCTGTAACGCCGATAATTAAGCGACTGCTCTAATGAATCCCTATTCGCATGACTAATTTGCGCGATAAACTGACTAAATAATAATCCGCGATATTTCTCCCCGGGGAAAGCCTGGCGCGGTCGGTCGGCTGCACCACATTGTGAAATATATCGGCAAAGCATATTGTCGAAGTGCTCTCATATCAGGCGATCTAATTTGACAGATCAACATATCCAGTAATGCAACTCCAAAAGCGTTCCTCATTATAAATGTTTCTGCGGTAATCCATACCTGACAGACCTTGCAAAACAGGCTAATTGCCGCTATTTTCCTGAAAATTACAGACATTTTACATCTAGCGCATTCTGTCTTTCTGTATACATGAAAAATACGTCCGCCATACGAACTTGAAAAGTTTCAAACTAAATTAAAAACTCAATTTGTACAATTGCATCGACCTTTGAAATTATATATTGACAAACTATTTCGTCCGACAATCGAATCTAAAACCATAAGAACGCAAACGCTTGGCATTGGATTTGATTCCAAAGGCCACGTCAGTGGTTAATTAACTCTCAACCGCGGCAACGTGGCGCGGGACAAAGCGACGCAAATTGATGCGGCGCTATACTTTAGCGTTGATATTTTTCTACATGTGATTCCCGCGACCCGACAAAACGACCTCATTCATCCGGTCCATTAGCCTTGAGTGCGAGCATATTTTTCGGCAAATTCCGAAAACGTCCCGGTGCGCCCGCTTCCATCGCCGCTGAAATGAGAGACCGTGAGCATCGACGTAGCGCATTTTGTTAATTGAAATCGTTTCATCGATCACAAGCAACAAATAGGCCCTTTACGCAATGAGAGGTTTTGGAGAGGGAAGCGGAGGGAGGGAGCGGAGTTGTCAGCTGACGGAAAAGAGGAGGCGGGCAGGGGTACCGGCGGTCGTGGTACGCGATACACTGAGGGGGACTTTAAGCTCGTGACAAATGCTCCGGCGTCACGAATCGTTTTCCTAGGCGTCGTATAAATTAATAATTATCCGGCGTCGCCATATTACTGGAATTAATGCCGCCGATATTATGCCGGTTGTTTTACCGATAATTCACCGCGCACGTTGATATAGTTTGATCAGAAAAATCGTAGGACCTGAACGCGGCGCAAGTATTGTCCTGCCTCGCGAGCGTTCGCGATCGCCGAGCGATTAGACGCGATGAATTTTTGGATGATTTCGCAAGTTTCTTGATTAAATCGGATCGACCAATTTTTGACGGACGATTCGACGCGCGACTCGCCCGCCGAGCCCACTGGTTATTTAATATTCGCTCGACGCGAGGTGTCAATAAAATAACGATCTCCCATCAGGGTGTCACGAGAGACGAGATAAATATGGGTATTTGAGCGCGGCAGATAATGCAAACAAACCCACGGTGAGTTATGTTTCCCGCTGTATATACGGTTTGTCCGCAATTGCGATACGCTCCCAGTTAAATTTGCTTTGAATTACCGCCGATAGTGCGACACGGCCTGGGTTATTATTAGTCCGTGATTCGCGTACGGTCCATTAACGTGACCTTGCGGCATCCGACATTTTCGATCCCGAAGCGAAGCTTCTTCCTGTAGATCTCAATCGGTTTCGACACTTCTACGATGCTGCCGCCTTCTCGGCATGTGCCGCTCGCTTCTCTCTTTCTCTCAGCCTCGATGGAGAACTTCGATGAAAAATAAATATCGCAACTGCTCTGTTTTTTAAACTTACAAGTTTTAAATAGACATTAGTTCGGAAAGTATATCTTGAAATTTTGCACTTATTTTAATGACAAGAAGATTATTAGTATTGAAAAAAAATTCTTTTACTATAGTTTAATCAGCGTCAGTATGCACCGTTAATGTGCAACGTGCGTTAATCTGAATTTTTATCATTATTGTTTCAGATATGTACACGTCCTAAGCGGAAACAGCCGACGTGAGGATTGAACGTGGCGCTATATCACGATGCGAGCTCGACGGCGTAGGTAAGTAGGCGATACCTACCAAGACGTCATGATAGCATCGAGCTCGATGTCTTGACAGTGGGGAGTAGGATGATCTTACGATCCACGATGTCAAGTGATTACAGCTATTTTGTGCCACTTGTACTTATTAGGGGTGATATGCCGGTCCGGGCGGCCATTATGAGTGCCATCTGAATCTCGGCCTCTTGAATGCCTCCATTTACCATTAAGCACATTACTATTATCCTATCACGCGCTCACTCGGCCAAAGGGACTTCTTTGGTTTGGCCATGATGCACGAAGCCATTTGTGCAAAGTGGCCGTTCATTACTAAATTATGCCGGTTTTATAGCATTACATTAAACCCAGCCTCGCCGTGCCGTAGGTACCGACCTTCGAAAAAAACTCGCGTCAAGCGGAGGTTTACTCGTGCGAGTTTTCGCTGTTCTGATTTTTTTTTCTCTTCTTTTCTTCTCCCCTTCTGTGCCTCTCCCCCTCACTTTCTGTAAGCGCATCAAGCGCATTGTGGACTCTCAAGCGTTTGTTTCGAGCGCGCGGCCACTTAGCTCCCTCCTCTAATAACCGCAACACTGTTACCGACAGTCGTGTCTGTAATGCGCATATAATTAATGATAATAATGCGGCCGCGAGCGGCGGACTACATCGCTCCGCCTGGTTTTTGTCCGTTGCACGATACGCTCCGTAATGAACCACCAAAGATGTCAGAACCAGTTCTGTATCTGCTTTCGGTCGCAACAACGGTAGACGTATGCGTGTCTGTTGGATTACCAATGCAAGCGTTAATCCGCGATTTAACCGTGTTACGAACATCACAGTCGTTGTATTGTCATTAAAAGATATTTATAACCGTTTGATAAAAGCGGTAAAAGGAAAATGCCCTGCGAATTTTAACAGGAGAATCAACATGAAAAATGATATTAATGACCACCAAAATTCGCACTGATAAAACTGTGTAATATAAAGAGATTTAAAGTATATTATAATTCGATTAAAAGCAGTAGTTTGAAATAGTATATTAATAATTATAAATTGTATTAATATAATTGTATTATATAATATAATATGTGATCACACACACACATATTATTACATATTACATATCATACACATATGAATACAATTTGCTTATTCCGCTGTTATCCTTTTTCCGAAATAATTGATTTTATAAATTGCGAACCGTTATTTTTCAAAATAATATTATACAACTTACATTCTAATTACACCTTTCTCTCCGATTGTAATCTAGTACGGTAACCATTGCCTGTGCGAACAATGCGATACACTCGGGACACGCGTATTCGTAACAGCGTGTACTCAATATTTCCATTCGCTTCGAACGTTTCACTTACGAGACTAGACGATCGCGCTTGCGGTGCACTGGGACCGTCGAATTTTTCGTGCTGCCGGTAGCGCGTGTACGCCGCGTAGGATGCTTTGGCTACAAAACACGTGTCGGTAATTCAGCACAAACAGTCGCTATATAACTTTTATTTGCAAGATCGACGAGTAGCCTGATTGCAATCAGGCAAACGTGACCGAAAAATCCCAACGTGCGTTTTATATGGAGACCCAGTTTCGCCAACGGCGACGCACTTTATTTCCTCCCTTTCTCTACGGCTTTATATCGCGTAATACATACTTTATGCCGCGGTATTAAGGGGTGCCGCTGCCTCTCTCTCTCCCTCTTCCCTTTCCTCGCGCTCTCACTCTCTCTCTCTCTCTTTCTCTCTTCCTCTCCGGACACATACTACCGGTGCGTATTTGAATACGGGCTGTCCGCCGAAGATAACCAACGGCCTAGCTGACCATCCCCTCGCACCCTGACGACCACAGCGTCCGCCGGGGGTGCGCAGCGATGATCCAGCGGCTTTTAATAATATTTCCGAATTTTTTTCCTGACTCGCTGCCGCGACTCATAGACGATTCTCTGTGACATTTTTTTTGCGCGGTACGCTAATCCCAAAGTATTGCGCTCTTTTTGAAAGCGATTTGTGAAATATAAATAGACGGTAGCGCATCGAAATGACTTTTGCTTGTGTCACACGGTTTAGCTCGCGGGGATACCTGAATTTTTTCACTCGTTTCGAATGCTATCTTTACACGGCCTTTTCCATTTGCTCGACAGTCTCGAAAGACTAAGTGTAATATGGCTGCAATCTGTCAGTGGTGTGGTTTAAATTAATTCACAGCATCACACACGCATGTAACTGTAGTGCTTATTTTGTTTTAAATAAGCACTCTATTAAATTTACTCAATAATATATTTCCCCAAATTTTGTCATACATTTAGTTATATTTTTGCTACAAAAAGATTAAGTCTTAAAATACATAGATGAAGCTTTGTATCTTGGTTGATGCATAAATCGTAAGTCGATTTAACATTGTTGCATTGCATTTGAGACTATGAAAATAATTCAATATCTCTCTTTCCTTCTCTCTCTCTCTCTCTCTCTTTTTCTCCCTCTGCCAATATTTTTATCCTACACGCGGATTTAATAAACCGATAAAATAGATTTTATTATTTACAATCACCATTTTGGCGGGTTTCCGTTTGCTAGGATTTAATCTGCACTAGGGAAATCCACGTACTCAGGATATTTCGTTAATAGCAATCGCAATGAGCGACCGTACTTACATCGAGATCTCGGTTATTCTCGATCCCCACGAGACATTTTCGATGTCAATCAATAAAATATTCGATTCAAAAGGGAATGCAACATCGTGCGCGGCCACGAATAAAAATTTGTCCGCGGCGACTGATATAAAGTTGGCTCGATTAAAAATTTAGTTGCAGGAAATGTAAACTTTTATTTTCGAAAAAAAAAATTGTAATTCCCGCAACAAATCTCACCGGTCGTTTCAAATGTATTTCGCTTACGGCCGGGCAAATATTTATCCATCGTATCTAATTTTTCTGATAAGGATGCAATGCTGCAAAATATTTCTCTCGCTATACATTTTCTTTTACTATCACAACCGCGCTATTGATTATTAATGTGATGATATCTATAGAAAGCTAAAAAAAATCCATCTTCTTGCCCGTGTTATACAACTTGACAATATTACATATTTTGTACGTAATGGTCACGCGGTGGTAGCAAATTAGAACGCATGCCGTCGTTAAATTTAAATATATAATTGATAACTACATTAATGTACATATAAAAATATCTTCAATATATTTACACCATAACCGTAATAAAATTTTGATTTTCAGCCGATATTACGTCGCTTTTTATTACAACAACGCGTTTTATTGTGCTATAATTTGCGGAAAAAAATCAGAGTCAGTTAATCATCGTAATTTTACATTTTTATGCTTGCTTACCATTATCTCTTTCATGCGCCGTCACCTAAATGTCGCGTGATGTAAGAATAAGAGAGCGCTCGGAATACACTCGGGTTGAAACCACATTGCGGTTCGCTCCAAACGACTCTTTGCAGCCTGCCGACCGCTTCATTATCCCCAAAACTACGGAAAGGCGTACATATGATCGTTTCATTCGCATACAAAGTGAGTCTCTCCACGTTCTTATGGTTATTTATCGAGCCGTCGACCCGCGGAAAACCCAGGCAGGGGCACCCGCCGACAAAGGAAAAAAAAGCGTTGCGTATGTGTGGCGCGGGTCGCCGCCATTTCTGATTGAATCCAGGCTTGGAGCTTATATTTTGTCATCCATTGGCGCCGTCGGCGGCGAGAGTGCAGCTAAAAGAGTCGAAACGGCGACAGGGGGGTGCCGTAAGGGGGTGCAGAAGGGGGTCGTTCGGGGAGTGAGCGCGCTTCGAATCGAGTGGGGACTGTTTGCCAACGCGAATTTTAAAATCACGAATTTTTAAAAAGCACCCCGCGGCCAGATTCTCTCCGCTAACGCGGTTACGTAGTCTCGATGCGAGTATACGTATACATATATATGTATATATATCTATATACCGTTGCCGCACTATACGCATTTATCCTGCATATCTGTAAATGCATTGAGCTACACCGGTCCCTCTACCGAAAAATTTGATCATTTTTCACCTTTCTTCTTCCATACCTATCGAAATACCGCCAGAATACTTTCCTATATATCGTTTGTCACTTTCTTTGCTTGCCTCGTTGGTTACAAAATTACGACGTTCCTTTCGGGTACATTTGAAAAATATCCTATTGTTCTAAACACACGTGATAATTTTAAGCAAATATTTTACGCAAGACTATGCAATCAAAGTCTATCAGAAATTAATAAATAATATCTTTAGTTACTTATTTGCAGCAGATTTGTCGTAAAAGTGCCAAAAATTTATCGTTATCACGTAAATGTTTTTTTTAATAAAAAAAAATATTAAAGAAAAAATATTTTTATATGATAGAGACAGCATTGTACTACATGTTACATGAAATCTCTTTACCGATGAAAAAAATGTGTTACAATCTGCTTTTTTTATACACGCAAAATTTATCACAGCGATATGATTAGTCATTTATATTACGCATTGTTTGTTTCACACAAAGGATAATGTTCTACATTCACAAAAATAATTACTGTTTACTGAGTAATTAACGTATATGTGTATACTAGTGGGGAGGGATATACCGTGGGAAGAGAGATCGCGTGAATATTTAGCAACAGGCGCTTCGGCGAAATACGCTTCGCGTATTCGCGGAGGTTCCACTTTATTCGCGAGACAGCTCTATTTTTTATTCGCAAATAAATGTGTCCCCCTAAAAATAATATTTAACGTTCACGTAATGTGGAGCCCGCGGGACGGATGCGAGGAAGGTATATTTTGACAGCGTTGTACCGGCGCAATGTTTTTCTTCCCTTCGAGCAACATGGACGCGCGTTGAACTTTGTATTCCGCACGAGGAGAAAATGATTAAAAACCTCACGGACTATTTATGTTTCGTGCCATCATCCAATTTCGGAATTTGAAGGTAACTGCGTAACACTGCGAATCTGCCGTCGTTTTAATCAATAAGAAAATTGTGAGCACATCGACAGGTTAACGAGTTTTGCTTGGAATTCGTATTTACTTTCACAGTATTATCTGTCGAATTGTATGAAGAATATTAAAAATGAATAGAATGATAAAATGATATTTACTGCTACCACTCTTGTTGCACAATGCCACAATCTGTATTCTTTTATTAATTAAAAAAAAAAAAAAAAAAAAAAAAAACAATAATGTTATATAATTTGAATCAGAACATGTTATGAGTAAACTGATACTGCAATAATTTTAAAATAATGTGTTTGCATTAAAAAAATTTCCTCTTAGTATATTGGACTTTAGTACATTTAATTATATCACTTACTATATATCAGTTTTGAAAACTATTGATATCAAAATCAATACAATATACAATTGCGAGAAAAGTCAGCGATCACGTGGATGAGTCGACGGGAAGTTTGACTGGCCACTTCACACCCCCACATTGGTATCGATTCTCGAGGTCAGGCACATGTATAATCTTACCACTACATACATAATTTCATATGCATGTGTACCCGTACACACGCGTTTTGTAAAGAGCCCGCGCGGAAGGAGGGGATAGAGAGTGGGTTCCATGTACATGCATATATTCCTGCATAAATATATTAGGCCGACGAATACGTTTCGACCGATGGGATCCAAGAGGAAGAGAGACTGAGACAGAAATGGATTGGCTGCCGGAGGAACGGAGAGATCGCCGCATATGAAAGTATCTATGAAGGCACTTTGAATTTTATATCTCGCCGAAGCGGTCAACATTTAAATGAGCCGATCGATCGACATTACCTCGGGATATGACGCGGGGACGCCGAAAAGACGCGTGGCGCCGAAGGACGAGGGCAGTTCTCGAGGGGTCGCGAAAGACGAGACGTTTCCCTCGAACTTGCGGGAATCCCTCCCGAAGGAACATCGAGTCCTTCTCGAGGAATCGAACGGTCCCACCCGCTTATTAGAAAGCATGGACGAAATACTCGAGTTCCATTACGAGGACAAACTCGTTAAAACGGCTCTTCTGTACAATATGCCTCGTAAAATTTCATTTCGATTTGACAGAGTTATGAACAGTAATTAGTTTGCAATTCTCGTACGAATAAAATATGTTTTGGGATAATATTCCAATTGTTATATGTGAAGGAAAATATTTTGAAAATCTGCTCGCGATATTTAGAGTAAAACGTGTTGATAAACCGTGTTGATAAACCGTGTTAAGAGTGAGATATGAATTTTGTTAGCACAGTTGCATCCGGTTTAACGAATAAATAAAAATTATTAAGTCTATGCTCCGATTCTAGTTTTATGCAGATATTCGCCGGTAGTGTAAATACGTTTCGGTGTGAGAAAAGGTGGCAAGACCTTCTGGCCTCTGTAAGAGCGTATAAAGTGGGCAGCTTCCGAGTTTCCAATAATCTGGCCTGGAAACGCGATTTATACGAAACGGTAAACTTAATAACGCAATTTCGCGAGGGTACGCGGCCCGCTGACGGAGCGCGGCCGAACAATTTAAATAAACAAATTATAAATATTCGCTCGCGCGAAACCACCTCAGCATGAATAATCATTACGTCGTAGATGGGAGGCAAGGCACTGCCGATTCGATTGATTAAATTTTTAATAATTCATTTGCATTCGACCGGCGTATCTCCGCCTCCGCACTTTCTCAGTATCTCTCTCTCTCTCTCGCTCTTTCGCTCTTTGCCTTTTCTCTCTCTCTCTCCCTCCTTCCATACCTCTCTCTCTCTCTGTCTCTCTCTCGCTATCCTTTTCTCTCATTGCCAGAGCCGACCCCTTTAATATATTTTTAAATTACATTTTTAATGGACACAACACAAATGAATTATCGATTGTTTCGCCTCGGTACAGTCAGCTAATAGGGTTATTATTAATGCACTGCTCCAGTTCTCGCATTCGTATAAATACATTATACAAAGTATCGTGGAAAGAATCACGGAAATAAGCGCGAAAATGCAATTTGCGTCATGCAAAATTATACATCTCCCGATCCTGTAATTCACAGTTTGCATGTTATTTTTGTCACGTTAAACAGCACAAATCAGTGCGACTCAATTATTTATTTATCCTTTCGTACGGGAGTGTATTACAGCTTCCTCTCGTTTACAGATTGTTTACTCGACTACACTGTATTACACTGATACATTTGCCGCGATAAAATACGGGCAGAGTGTGGGCAAACGACATTAATCCGCGGCATCCAGCGCCGAGGCGCAAATGCAAGGGAAAGTTGCATGCTCGAGAGACGTTCACCGAGCCGAAACGAAGTCGTTCGTGATATATAAACGCGGATCGAGACATCGGGGTCGGAATTCGAATCTCATAACTTCCGGTCCGTCGGTGGTCGACTCAATATTCAAGATGACCGGCGAACGGGACGGCGGATGTGACGTCACGCTTCGTCGCCGCCTCAAGCCATATTAGATCGAGGAGTTTCATATTGCTCCGCAGCGCTCCGTGATCTCGTGCGCCGGGAGTTTATCTATGGTTCAGTTCGTCTCGTAATAATGTCCATTGGGGCTCAGGAGCGCCGGACGCCGTCGTACTTGCGCTCTTCCGCGTCGGAAACGTCGCGTTAACGAAGTCAATTGTGAAGAAGTTGCTTGCGTCGCGGTGCCACGCTGGCTTTCGTCGTCACCCGTGTTTCAAACCAGCGTCTATCGACGAGTCGTCATTATGATGACCGTCGAATTGTCGGTGAGAATTCAATTAAAGTTTTAAACCCCGGGGGTATCAAAGCATTTAAATCACCAACAAGGACGGCGATAGCATCAGTAAGCTATACATTTTTTGTATTGTTTTAAAAATCAATTAATTAAAGAGATTATCGTCTTAAATTTTCTGCAATTTGATATTTTATTAAACTTTCTAAAGTAATATCATTCTTATTGTATATAAATTTGTACACGCTGTGCGTATAAAAGTGGAGCTTAAAGTTATTAATTTACCCGTTACTTATTTATATCTGTATTTTCTTTTCAAGTGCCTGTAAAAAAAATATATTTTAAAAGCTTGGAAAGCCTCGGTAGCGAAGCCCGGAACAACCAAATGCTCGGGCGCACCTCGGTACGAACGATCAAGCGCGTCATCGTCGCGAAGTGTCGCGCAACTCGCGAATGGGGACTCAGGTAACACGAGCCCCGCGGGCAAAACTCGACAGATCGGGAAATTCCCATTTTTCGTTTGTTTTCCGGCGCGTCATCTCATGGCGCTGCCGCAGCGGTCGCGGCGGCGGTGACGGCGGCGGGCATCGGCAGCGGTTTTAAATTCCTTTTGAGTTCAAAACGCGCGCGCGGGTGTCGCGGGGCCGCTGTACGCGGCGCGATGCAGAGAAGAGGGTTGCAGCGAGAAAATCGGGAGGGAAGAGCCTGGACCAGGGGGTGACGCGCGGGGAGCTGTGCTAGGGGGTGGACTAGCGCGAGTGCGCACTCAAAAAAAAAATCATTTGCACGGTAATTCGAAGCCTGGATTTCAGTCGATAAAAGGATGCACACACGCCGCGGCGCATACAGAGGGAAGAAACAAATGAACAAATTCGCGTTTCAGAATAATGCCCGGCAATCCCATCTACCCGCCTCTCTCACCGCGGCCTCCTCTCTCCTGCCTCCCGCCCGCCGCCCCCCTCTCGCCCCTATTCCGCGGGCCAGCCTGCACCCCTTTCCCCCCTGCCCCTCTCTTCGTCGCCTCCTCTACCGCCTTCCTCCGCTTCCCCATTTCCCTCCCGCCGTCGATGCGCCGTGGCACCCGCTCTCTCTCTCCTCCGGCACCGCCACCCGCGCAACCCCACAACCCTACTTTTTTCATTCCGTCCTATCAATTGATCAGGTTTTAAATTTCCGCGTCCATCCGAGCCGCGCCTCCACCTCCTCCTCTTCCGCGTCCTCCACCTCGTCCTCCTGCTTCTCCTGCTGCTGGCTGCTCCTCCGCGCCACCCCGTACGTCCTCTTTCGGTTCTCGTCCATCCATCCCCGTACCCTCACCCTACATCGCGGTGTACGCCGATGCCACCCGTTCGGTCCTCACCCGCCTGTCCCTCCTCTCTGTTTAATTAAAAGGACACATTAAATTATTTTTTCAATTGAACCCCCCATTGTTACTCGCAGACTGCTGATTCTATCCAATCGTCCGGCCTCTCGCTCGCATCCGCGCTAGTTGTCTCTCTTCTACACCAGCTCGACCGTCCCCTCCCCCCCTGTCCTACGTCGCGCCCTCCCGCTTGCAGCCCCTGCTTTTTTTCGCGTTAGAAGCTTTGTCAGAATACGCGTGCGCGATAGTATAGGTACACGGTTGCGTACGTGTGTTTACGCGTGCCCGTATATTTCGGCATGCACCGGTGTGCGTGTATACGTGCTTCTTTTTGTTCCTATTTGCGCGAGACCGGGCGAGTGAGCGCGAGCAAGCGAGCGAACGCTCACGCGCGCGCTTTCCTATTAATTGGGAAATACCGAAATGCGCGGAATATCGAGCACCTTGATGGCACGGCTAGCATGCCCCTCCGCATCGAGGAAGTTCCAGGGGTGGCAGAGGGACAGGGAAAAATAGGCGGGGGTTGGGCATGTGGGTGGGTGGGTGGCTGTGGGTGTGGCGACGATTTTTTCGACGACAGGCCTCTGCCATCCGAGCGTTCTCGTTAAACGAATTCGACGGCTTTTGAGAGATTGGGCATGAGAGAGCGGAGCCTTATCCGCGAGATTTTTCGCTAACTTGACCTATCTGTTCTTGCGAGCGGAGAGTCGAAGAAACTCGGCCACTCACAATCGTCACGACAATCTTGCGTCTGTACACGTCTGCAAGTTTGTTGCAACTTTGCTTTTTAGTCCTGTTACTTGTCTGACGTATTTCTCGAACGTGTAGCTGCAGCACGGTGCAATTGTAAAGAATTATTGAGAAGCAATCTTGTAAATATATTTAATTGTCTGCAATCATAAAAAATTGTTTAAATAATATATGTAGAATAAATTAAAAATAATCTTTTCCCGTCATGTCGTGTAAGTTACGGCAAGATAATGGCATCCAAGCGATTGTTCTACAAACTCACAAAAAACAAAAAAGCAATGTCATCACATTGGCGTTTAATCATCGGCTAAGTCGGTAATTACAATGTTAATTGATTCTATTGGATATCCTCGGGGCTTATCGAACTCGATAACGTGCGATATCTGCGTCAGTGTATGGATATCATTATCAATCGTCGTCCTCCCCCTCTTCCTCCCGCCACGGTCGGTGACGCTAGCGAGAGTCGAGTCGCGTAAAAGTCCGAAAATTGACAAGAATCGGAGGGAGAAGAAGAACGATTCCGTGGGAGTAATTTGATAACGCGAAACGAAATAATTAGCAACCATCCGACATTGTTTAGAAGGCCAAGTTTTAATCATCGGTGTCATAGGTCAGCGCCGGTAACACGTTAAAGCGGTTTACGCCGCATTTATCGAGAACATCGATACATCGGATGTTTAATAGGATTTTACGTAACGCGAAAATGGATTCGAGCAGCGTCGTCGGCCGCCTCGGTATCAGAAATCGCATTATAGTTCGTTATAATCAATGCATTCTTATCCATTTCCTATATTTCCCGATCAACCTCGTCTATTGTTCGTTTTGTTACGCAGTGGTAGATATCGACTATATATATATGTCTATTTATTTACTTTACGTTATTACGCATCGCGGGACCGCCTGCATAAACATGGGCTATATAGAATTATCAATTTTTAATTAATTCGTATTACACTGTTTCAGCACGCTTATCGGTTTTGCGATAATCAGTTATAATACCTGCAAACTTTATTATGTAAGATTTTTTTTAGACAATTGTATCTTAGCCGTTTATGATTTTACTACAACTAGATCTAACGTACGATATAGATTTCGATTCTGAGAAAAAGTTCTAAGAATCAAAATTGCGAGTACTAGCGAGAATTAGATGTTCTCATCGAGATCCTTGTACTCGGCTGCTTGGCCATTGTCCAAGTCGTAGGGTAAAACTAAGCGAAATAGCTCGCCCACCAAGCTTCCCTCTTTGTCCTTCTGGCAAAGGAGTCTGAAGCGGCGAGTCGGGGCGAGTCCGCTACATCGGTAATTCGGAAAAGCTAATTAAAACTTGACTCGAAGGTACGAAGACGAGCGCATCCACGCTCACCCACCGACTCCAGCCGCCCTCGGTCACCGAGTCGACCGCCACGAGGAGCTAAGTGAGGTGAAAACCAACCCCAAAGAGCAGAAGTCTCACCTCACCCTACCTCTTATCCCTCCGATCCCTTTTCCGCTACTCTTTCCACGGCCGATGCATTGTCTTCGCGAACACAAACAATTTCTTCCCGTTCCCTCTGTTCTTCGCTCTACTTAGTCGTGATAGTATTATTCATGAATCTGGTTAATAACATTAAAAAAAAAAAACTTAACCAGCGTGATTGCTTCATAAAAAATAAATTAATAAATTAAATTGTAAAATTTATTAAATTTATTTTATGTTAAAATATCATAACAATACACACAAATTAGGCATTCGTATCTTTTTATTTCGAATAATGTTGTTATTTCCATTAAAACATAAAAATAAATTTAATGTATTCATATTGATTTATTTAAAATTCTTATCATCAAGCACCGTAATTATTTATAATTTGTGAAATTTGAAAGAGTGCCATTGAAAACGACGCTTGAGGCATATCAATCTCAATTCGGTATCATAACATTTAACACATTGAAATTGAATACAACGGGACGTCCTAAAGACTCCTAAAAAATCAACAGGCAGGTGCAAGGATAAGGGTGTGCAAACAGGATCATTTAGCCTTCAAGCCGCGGCTGCGTGCACCTGTCGCCCGTCGACTTTCTTTTTTCTCACCCCGGTGACGGGAATCCGCGCGACGACAGACCAGCCATCGTATCTGTCGATCTGCGGTATCGGCGACGAGGGCGATTCATCAAAGTTTCCATCCCCACCCTCCCGTCCCGTATGGCCCCGGCACGGCTAACGAAATATTACAACGACGGACGGCCGAACGCACTCGTGTGCCGGTGGTGTCTGGACCGAGCCGCGTGCGTGTTTCGCGAGAACGATGCGCGCCTGTGCACGATTGCGTATGGATGTGTGCGTGTCTCCACCGCCTAAGCGGATACGCGGAAAACGAGCTCGTAGATGGATAAATACTAAAACGTCAGTAACTCACGATCAGCCTCGACTCTCTTCCACCTTCCGTCTCGTCCGCCGCCTCACCGTGCGCCCATCGCCGCGCTTTGTATGCAACGGTATAGGCGTTGCGCTCGTCCTGCAGGATGTACATCTAGATCAATACCATTGGAAATTATCCAAACAAATTATCGATAGAGCGAAAAAAAACCCAGAGCCCGCGCACCGACCGACCGACCAACCGAACGAACCGAACGAGGCGCTACATCACGCATACGAGGGTGGCAGGGAGGAAAAGAGGACGATAGAGAGAAAGAGAGAAAGCCCGGCGTTGCGCCGAGAGACAAGAAAGAGAGAGACAAGAAGCGTATTAAAAAATAAAAAATTGCCGTACATTTTTCAGGCATTAACGTGTGCGTGGGTGGGTTGGGTCGGTCGCTGGACAGAGAGGGGCTAGTGGGGTCGGGATGGCGAGGGCCCTTAAGGGGGGAAGTGGGACGCGGGGGTGACTAGCCCCCGATCGCCGCGTACGAGAGGGGAGAGAGGATATCTACGTGCATGTCTCCTCCCGATTGGCCTGCCAAAGCTCCCCCGAAGCCAATTCACGGGGCGCGTGTTTAGTGCAATTTTTCAAAATTAACTAATGTTCGACAGCCATGCCGTCGACGACTTTCGGAACGCACGTTGTCCCTTCGTCCTTCGCCCTTCCGCCGCGTAACATTAATCACTCTTAATTATCGCGAAATACCAGACGCATCGTGTCTTTTTTTATCTCAAGCTCCAATCATTGCTTTACAATTATGCGTTTTAAATTGTTGAAACTCGGAAGATATGTAACTTTATAAGATACCAGTTCGATTTTGAGAAGTATTAAAATTTTAAATTTTTCGCACAAACATACCATTTCTTCTACAATATAATGTTTCCTCCACTTCCATAGGAATTCTGTATATAGATTTAATTTGTATTCAAAAAATTTTTATTCGCTGTTAAAAATTACTTTAATTCATAATTTTATCGCTTCTGTAGAATCGATTTTGTAGAAAATTTTCTTGCTCTGAATTAAACCTTGTAATTAGGGTATATCTTCCTAAATGCACGCCGGTTGGCAGAGTCGCAGGGTGGAAAGACGGTCGAGGCAGAATTTTGCATTGTTCCCGCCGAATGCCGTCCGCGGTCCCCGCTTTTCGTCGCGTTTGGCGCCCGGCGTAAAAATTACGTCGACTAGAGTTTATTTGTCCGGAAATGGCGGTGCCCCGGGGGTGGTGCTTGCACGGTTATAGGTGCGGGGCAGAAAAAAAGGGGACTGGCGGTAGGTGGAGGCAAGAGGGAGACGGAGCGCGCGGGTGGGAGCGAGAGAAAGGCACGTACGTACCTACCTACCGGCGTGGTTGATGTATTGCGTATTATTTGTGTGTTGTGTTCGTTGCTGCATTGCGCGCTTTTTTCTGCTCCCACCGCCTATTATTTATTAGCACTAACGTGCAATTGTATTGATCTGCAATATACCACCCGCACCCGGCCCCACCCACGTCCCGATGGATTTTTTCCTCTTTTCGAGAATGTATCCGGACTTTGCCGGGGGATGGAAGTTTGCTACGATTGGCCCGGCGTGATGGAACAACCGCTGATGCTACACTTTGTTGTGCCGGCATGTCACGTAATTTTATTTTGCCTTCTTGAATGCCGCGATTGAATCTTCCTCCGGGCTCTTTGTTTTTGCACGTTGCGACGGTATTGCACGGTAAAAATTTGGCGATACTTATTTTTTTGTGGTACCGGCGCTTTCCTGCCGGTGAGAGAGAATACCGAATACATTGTTGCTGCTTCGAGCCCTGCGGTTACGGTTCGGCTGCAGTTTTGGTTTATGGATATTTCGAGTTAGATGATATCACACAGTTCTGGAAATCCGTGGACATGGTTTCGTATATTTGATTTATGAAAATATAATATTATTTGTGTAAAAATATTAGGCGCGTGTACATTCCATCTCGTGAGATGCATCTCTCATCATAAATAATTTTTCAATAAATTTAAAAAAAAAAAGAGCAAGTTATATGTTTAATTTAAATGTCTAAGATGCGCGGACAATCAAAAAGATGAGAATAGATATAATTATTATTCCTCATCATAATATTGACGTAAATTGAAAGCAATAAACTTCTTGCCGCACGATAAGATTCATTAACGTTAGCGAGAAAGTTACTACTGTCATTGTAATTAACTATTATCCGTCTTCTATTACACTTCTATTGTATTTCAAGATTTTCCGCATCTTGCGGATCTTACGTCATTCGTAAAGTCTCGCGTGATCAGTAAAAGCTGCGTGAAAGGAACCTCCTTGTTAACGCGATTCGCAATCGTAGAAGTTGCACGCACGTTCCTCGAAGCAACGGTAAAAATATGCGAATGTTCATACATCCGCGTGCGTGCCGCTATGCCATATCAAAGTAAATCTACCCGGTGAGCATCGCCGGGGCTATTATATCGTCATCATAACGATATAACGCGAAATCAACAGGGTAACGATATACACCGGGTCCCGCGTGGCGAAATACAATAGCCTCCGCATGCGACCCCTCCCCCTCACGCCACACTTCCCCCAACCCCCATTACCAAAGACCCCCTCGTTCCCCCCTGCCATGCCGAAACGGCCGACTGCTAGCCCGCGAAACTGACCGTGCGGCGGACCAGTCGCGTTGCGTTGCGTTGATGTAACTAAATGATTGGGTAAATGATTCCACAGCGTGCCGCGAGTAATTGAGTGGTGCTGGTGTGGGCGATGACTGCCAGAGAGCGTCGCCGCGGTCGTGTGAGTGCACGCACACGGCCGCGCAAATCCACCGGGTGTTCTCGAAATGTGCAAGCAAATGATTTCGCACGATGTACCCCCGTTTGCCGGAAATGATGATGGAGGGACGCGGTACCTATTCGTACTTTGGTGACAAGGCCATTAAAACGAGACTCGGAATCAGGTATAGGCTCGGAAGGGTCGGCGATGATGAAATGCAGTTTATTATTACGAGAATGACGCGTCCCCGTTCGTCTAAATATGTGAGCTTTAGTTAACAATATTCTGATAGTAGTTATACTATTTCACGCAACATTATGCAAATTATTCAGCGATTATCTGTGCAATATTTTGCACATTTAGAAAATGTATTCGAATTAAAAAATGACCGAGCCAATATGAATGTTACTCAAAGAGTATCCAATGATGTTCAGAATACTCGAAGAGAGCAAAAAATAAAACACAAGATGTAGGAGTAAGATTGAAGGGAAATCAGTAGAATCTGCCGCTGGATCATTTCTTTCATTCATTAATCTATTAATAGAGATCATTGTCAACCGCATAGCACACGAAATATCTCACATCTGCGAAAAAATTCGATACATTCTGTGCTCGTAGCAGATAACAATCTGGAAACCGCGTCTTCGAGGCGAGACTCGCAATAGGCGCGCATCATCCCTCGCCTACCGATGAATGGCCCGCAATGATCCGCGCGTTCTTCATGACACACATTTCCAGGTCACCCAGTGGACACGGGCATACCGAGCGGATAGCGCCTCGCTGGTGCCGGCTCGCGCCGCATACGCGTGCGTCCGCGTGTACACGCGCGTGCAGGCTGTATGGTTGCGCGGCACGCGCGCCCCACGGCAATGACGAGTCATCCACGCTAGAACACCTCGCCTCTGGTCCGCTCTCTCGCCACCTCTGTCCCGCACGCGAGTTTCTCTCGCTCCTCGCTGATTCTCCGCGCGTCGCGCGTCGCGCCCTCGCTCTCCGTCGCGCTGCCGCTGAATCCCGCGTGCTGGACCGTCGGACTCTGTCGGCCGTACGCTGCGAATATGTGAAAGTGCGCGGCCGTGTGCGTGCGAACGTAGGCCGCGGTCGTGTCATGATTTCGCGTTTGTTTACGCGCGTTCTCTCTCTTTCGAACGGGATCATCTCCGTCATTCGCGCGCTCTTGTGCTACTACCGGCTCTCGTTCTCACTCTCGCTCGCGCTGCGGTCGGGTGTTGGCAAATTTGCGTGGCCGCGGGGATATGTTTTCGTTTCCAATGATTTATGCCGGCAAATGGGTCGCGCGCGCGTGAAAGTGTCATGCTGGGCGTTATCGATGACAGCTATCGATGGGACGCTCGAGTGCGCTTCTCGCAAGAATGCGGCCTCAGGGGGAATTAGAATTTAGAGTATCATTTTGAAAACTGTGATTGGAAAATCAAAACAAATTATGTAGAATTTGTTAGAATAATATTCAACAAGTAGAACATCAATATCGTTATTATGTACGGAATAAAAAGCAGATGAAGACGTGGCATTAATGAAAAGATCACAGCCAGTAAAAGAACAATAATCAACTAACAATATAATGACTATTGATTTCTCACGTTTGTTAGGATTACAATTATCCTAACAATTGTACTAACAAGTCGCCCTCGTATAAGAGCCAGAAGTGAAGAAAAGATATATCTCAGATACAGATGAACAGCATTCGATAATACAAGTTATACAATGAATGCTATTTTTGAATGATCAGTGTCAGTTGATTTTTCGACGATGTACCTTGCCCGCAACTCCGAAGCGAGGGTTGATTATCGCTCCTGGATACGTTTCAGCTACCCCAGCAAAGACAACCCGCTGAATGGATCACGAAAAGCGTTTCAGGCAAGTGACAGTACCAACAAAAAATGAAATCGAGTTCCGCCTGACAGAAGTGGGGTTCGTAATTTAAAAAACAATGGACGCTAAGGCACAATGAGGCCAAATGAGATAGGGGATGGTTCGTTGGAAAGAGAGCGTGAGGTGCCAGAGGATGAGAGATGAAATCCTATACTGAACAAGGGGAAGGTGGGGATATAGGTGGTCAGGGTAGTATTCTAGCGAAAAGTTCAAACAGTACCCGAGTCTGAACAGAGAAGCCGATCTTAGAAATGCATTGATCTTATTAATGTTGCTAGTCTTGTGAAATAAAACTTATCAATGATAGTTTATCCTAATTGTTTAATACTAGGATTATAAATCCATACGGAAATTCGCTTTTTCCGCATTTTATAACCGTTTTGATTATTAAATCAAGATAAAAATATAACATCCTTAGATATTGTCAAATATGATGACGCGATAATATTGCAAATTATCTTTAAAGCGAATTCTAATGTATATATAGAAGGAAGAAATCTGAATTATTAACAATTATTGGTATCTATTCATATAAGTAGTAACAATCGTTAAATAAGTATTTTAATTGATTGAATTTCTCCGCTAAAAGGATCGAACGTATCAACTTTCTTTCGTCAAGATACTTGATGCGCGATTCAAGAAGGGGTTTGTATTCATCACTAGCAGCTCCTATCGATTGTTGGTCTAATTGTGTTACTGTGAATGTCCGATTCACCCAGCGGACCCCAACGTTGGTCAGAGACGAACCGAAATACGGCTCCCGTATTCTGACGGGCAAAAAGAGTGGTTCGCATATTTTTTAACGTCGACGTAACGTCCTGAAAATTAATGTAACTTTTATCCGTCAAACCAGAAGTCAGTCGTCGTGCGGCAAACGCCGTGAGTGTTTCTAAAAAATGAAGGAAATGACAATTTCGTGCTATGGAAATAAACTTTCATTCGATTTTCACGCTAGATATAACACATGAATGCGGGAATGACGATCTTTACCATTATTACCATAGAATTCAACTTGTGAAATATTTCGAATACAAAATGCACATTTATAAATGTGCGACGAGGTGGTATATATACCGTGTGAAAACGAAATTGCATGTATAATATTGCGAAAAATTAGGCTGTGTTGAATAAAGTTTAATTTAATTGCTGTGGTCTTTTCTTCTTTCTCTCTCAATATTATCTACAATAAACTCAAATAAATTCTGAAGATTGAATACAAAGATTGTGCAAAAAAGTACTATTAATAACATTATACATATATTTTATTTATAAAAAGAATCAATATGTAATAGAAATATTTAAAACGAAAGAATATATTATTTTAAACTCATAGTTGAAAGTTTTTATTCTTTGAAGGTGCATTTTCGCGATGGTAACTTGTTAACGAATTAATCCAACTTTCGCGTGGTTTGAAAACGCGTAGCTGCCAAGTATTAACTGGTCATAGTCCTTTTTTCGCCTCTTGCGATCGTACCTGACCTATTACGCGCGACGAACTCGATAAAACCCGCCTATTTGTTCCTTTGTGGCCGGAAGGCAACTGGATACGCAGTTAAATAATAAAGCAGACAGCAGTCGCTCCGCTAATTAACAATACCTTTACGTTGCTGCTAATTGCGCTTTACTTTGTTATATTACATTTTAAGTGCGCGCTACGTCGAGAATTACGCACTCGTCCGTGCGTTATTATAGTCATTTGCATAATGAATGAAGGCTTTCGTTAATTAGCGCCATAATCGCGCGATGCAAATGCGAGATTGGACGACTTACCGCCTCGAATATTAATATGCGTCGATTCAGCGAACGTCCTTGGAAACGCTGGCATAAGTATCTGCATAATCGGCATTCAGTTTCGCTTTATTGAGTATGAATATAACGCACTAAATACCGTCGCATAATAACTATAATAAATTTCTACCGCGACCAAATGAGAACGACTGGAATAAAGTTTTCCATTGCGCGAAGTTGATGTCGCGAACTTTGCGATAGCTGCAAAATTATTTTGCACGACGATTACGGACGAGAGCCGGATTTGCTTGCGCAAAAGTTTGCGATATCAGTCACATCGATGGCTAAATCCTAAACATTCGTTTTCTCCTTTTCAATAGCCGTCGCGCCTTTTCGCGTCTCGCCACGCACACACGAACGCTTTCTTCCGACGACAAAACGCAGCGTCGCGCTCAGAGCGTGCCGCGCAGCGACGGCCGTCACTATGCAAAAAGGGCTTGTCGCAATAAAGGTGTGAAGGAAGCAAAACTTCCGTGAAAAATCGTACGCGAGGATAATGTATACCGGGCGCGCGCTATCGACTCTGCCAGGCTGCTATCTTTAGGTTGGCGATGTTGCAGAGGACCCTCTGTCCTCCGTCGCCCGTGCACAGGCCGTACCTCAAATGACTCACGCAAAAGTAAATTATACATTGAAAGGGTTTAATATAATGAAACGCTCCATATGCATGAGAGGCCGGCCTGCCGCTTTGCCGCACCACGACACCACGGTGCTTCGCGTTTCTCTGCGTGCCACTGACGTATCGTGAGTTCGATGAGCCCAGATCGAACGTTTCTACGAGCCGAATAATGGCGCTCGCACGCCGACGGGCTGAAAAAAAAAGGAGAGTATAATTTAGTCGCCATAACCGAGGCTGTCGTTGCGTCGGCGATTGGCGTACGCGGACTTTTTTTATCGCAAACGGCGCGCAAAGGCTTTTCGCCTCGATATACGGTTAATGCATTTTTGCAACATCCATGCGCGTTAATAGCGTCATTATGGCTGTTATTATTGGCTTTATTAAACTGACTGCGATATCGACGATTTTTTGCAGCGCTAAAAAATTGTGGAGCGCCGTGTACTTTTAAAAATGCTTGTTATCAGCGACAATTAAAATGATTTTTATTGTACTGTAACGCTAACTGCCGTGGCGACCAAATAACGAATTATGAGAGAAGAAATTACGGAAAACAGGATGTACACTGTTGCATTTATGTTCGATCTTACGTGTCAGCCATCTCTCGGGATTCGAGTTTGCCAAGCTGAGCGGACATCGAATGGACTTGACGGTACTTACGGTAAGAAAGGGTGCGATCGGAAGAATGGGGTGAGAAGCGAAGGGGTGAGAAAGCGGAATGCAGCGCATGAAGCGCCGTTGGCGGTTGCGGATAGGACTACGGATCGTAGTGCGGGTGGCTTAGTTGCAGGGGACGAGCGGAAAGCATCAAAAGCAATGTTTGGTGGCGCTATAATGAAATGAATTTATGCAGAGCCGTAATGCTTGAATATTTAGCAACCCTCTTCTGGTTCTGTTCCTGGCCGAGCCGTCACCCTAGCCGCTATACCGTATTCGAATTAAATTCGACCACTGGACGTCTATTACAAGGATCAGTCAAACCTTACTCAGCGTCAGGACACTTTTGCAAAATATTTCTAAAACGGTGTTTTAACGCTAGTTTCAGCACGCGTCACATTTCCTACATTATTTGAGAAACTATATTTGCCACTATAGGAATTCTAAAAAAAGCAGAGAATAGACTTTATTTCGAGATTTATATTCTTATTTGGAAATGAATATGTTTTAGGGAAGCCTCAAGATATCGACTACAATCCAAAAGTTTTGAATTATCGCCAGCCGAAAGTTTAAAGAATGCGCGTCTAATTTCCAAGCTAGCAAACTCTCCAAGTAGAAACTATGCCTAACGATTTTCCCGCAATTTATGCGCGGCGACTAGATTAGGCGAGAACGGTGAAAAGTATGATCTAATTTCGCGCGAAACGGCCACCTGTACGTGATATGTAAATTATCGGCTTAACGTAAATTTGATGAGATCGAATTTTCCAACCTAATAACATTCTGTTGTCTTAAAATCATAATCAATTTATAAAAACGAACGGATAAGATAATATTCCTGTTTGAAATAAACAAATCTCTGATTAACGGAAAAGTATGTTAATTTAACAGTTTTATTTTATTTTGCATTCTACTGTAAAGATTATTTCAAAATTCTGAAATTATCATTGAGAATTGTGCGTTGAAAAATTCGTATAATCTATTTACTGAAGCTCTTTGCAAGTTGGTAGAAGTATAATAACTTCATATATGCGACCAATGTCAGCACAAAACGCGGAAGTAATTACATGCACGTTGAGGCTGACAACTGCCCTTTTTTTTTTCACTGAACAAAAAGATAACTGACGAAAAATAAAATTTGAAAATTATCCGAGAAGATTTATTGCTCGCGCTGAAAGAGACTTGTATCAGGCTCGAAATTGTTTTTCATGATCAAAACTCCGATTTGCGATAATGCGAGTGTATAAGCGATTATCTCGAGCATATGGAGATATACCGAAGCATTTTATCATGTACGTACACGATGCGCAAATCGCGCGTCATCATAAAACTAACCGATTGACTAACTAACCGCGCGTGCAAATATGCAATTAACGACGATTTTCGGGTAATTTTGATGAAATTTACGATCGAAGTGATATCTGGATACGTTAACTCCACACACGCATGCATACCATGGCTAATAGGCCGAACATAATTGGCGTAATAAATAAGTCATTAACGAGAGCTTTTGCGAGATTATTTAATCAATGAAGGAGGGCTTTCCTTTCGATCGCTCGCGCATTTCCATATAATCGCCGCTTCCGCGCACCGCGGAATCACGTGTATATTAATATTCTGGATGCACGCGAGATGCCCAAATATTTTAATCATAGCTAATTGGCGAGTAATAATGGAATTCTGTGGCGGCCGCGGCAACGAGGTGCTTCGCGTTCCTTTGCATTCTCACTGTAGGAGCTAAGGAGAGCTTGTCTATTGTCCACGTTCCTACGTGAATTCGGTGCATACACTCTGTAGAAGGGAACTTGTTTAATCGCAGCGTTTCAATCGCTCATTGATAGTCAAATAATGCCGCATGATTCCATCTACCATGATTATTAATATCGTCGCTCCACAGCGATAATCTCGTTCTATATAGCGCTACATTATCTAAATATTTTCCAAGGCCTGAATTTGTGTGCCGATATGATCGATATGATCCGTTTAACAACGTGGAAATTACGGACGAAGAGGTCATTCACGTACAGTCCGCTCGAAGCTCTTACATGTGGAAAGCGGCTTGTTCGTGGCGCGCGCGTGCAATCCTCCTAAATCTTCCAGAGATAACATAGCTAAGCTTTCTTACGCGAGCAGACAGGCGCTTCCTTCCTTAATAATTTTCCTCGAAATTATGAAGTAATAACTGACGGCGTCGCGTATAATATCTCTATATTTCAGGGCCCATTAGTTTATAATCAACACGTCTGAATAATCCAATGCCGAGATACGCCGCCGCATCCACTAGTGAAACGCCCCTTCTTTTGAATATTACTATGTCTAAGCGCCGAAAAGCATGCAAACCTTCGCATGTATCTCGTACTGTCTTACTGATAATTCTGATGTATAGTTCGGCGTAGAATCGGCGCCCTCAGACTTGGATTTAAGTTTCGATCATATTTTTAGCACTCGTTAATTACACCGTACTAGCATACCAGGGAGCACAATGACTTATTGCGTCAATAAACGCCATGTAAATAGATAAATTTCTATAAATATGTAACGGCAAATCAATGTATGTATATATAATACTTCTTTTGCCGTGTCTCGTGACAATTTCTGTTCGAATTAAGAGAAAACCGCGTTTTTTGAACCCCTCGTTTACCGTCCATGTATTTTCACAACTCCCCGTGCTGTGTCGTTAAACGGAAGCAGTTGAACAAAATGGAAAAGAACGAAAAATAAGAGAAAACTCGACCGCGAAGAACCGACGTGACATAACTCGCTACAACGATTGTCGACCGGTTAAGCCAGACTTGCGGCACGGTTATCGAGGAACTTAATCCTTCTCCCTTCGCCCGGATCACACGGCCGGCGCTCAGCACGTACGCGGAAATTCCGAGATACCGCTTCCATCCGGTAGTCGTCGCGGGCCGCACATGCACCAACGACGAGGGTCGGATATCGGGTGTGAGAGAGATGAAGAGCGAGCGTCCTGTCACCGAACGCAGGCACCGGCGCCTGTCGGGCAAGACAGAGATGAGACGACGCGGATGGAGGTGGCCGCGACAGAGGCGGGAAGAGAAAAACGCAGCTGGTTCGATCGCTGGAATCGCAGCCAGTTCGTAATGAAAGGTGAACGGAATTGGACCCCCTGGAGCCGGAGAGTCGGAGCGCCGAGTGAATATAATTAGAGGATTGGGGCCAGGGGGGGAACGCGCGGGGTATGACGTAATCAAAGGGTGGACATGAACGTAGAGGGGAACGACACGGCGGGTTTCGCGGGACCAGATCGGCGAGGAACGACGGCAGGGGTCGGCCTGGAAGAGGTGGAGGTGGCGTTGCCACCGGTAGAATAGAGTAGGTGGACGCGCAGGAGGAGAAGAGGGCATTGCAAATTATCATTCGACCAGCGAAGCGAGGGTCCAACTGAACTGGACCGGCAACAACTTGATACCGACGTCCACACCGCGTGGCCAATGCGCCACTGTCGGAGCCTGTAGTTTTGTCATTAGCCGATAGCGTCTACCGATAGACGACGTGGAACAGGGATTATTGGGCTAGGATTGCTAACGGACGGCACTTGGATGCAAATGTCTCCCGGTGTCCCCAGTTGCCTGCCTCGATCTCTACGGGGTATTTACAGGCTGTGGATGAATCCTAAATCGAAGCGAATACAATTATTGTTGTGAATATCAAGAAATGAAAAATTAATATCTTTCTTAGTCGGAAAGTTTCGAGACATATTAAACTCTTTCAAAAGAATAAATTTTTCAATAAACTACATTTCGTTGATTACAAATATGTTTTAAGTCGTTTGATTGTTTAGAAAATTTTGAACGTACAAAGTATATAATAATGACATTGCATTTATTAAGAAATAGTAAACATACTTATATGTTATTTATATCTTACTTTGGCGTTAAAAATTGATCGAAGATTTATCGGAAGAATTGACTCAATACTATTCCGATCGTTTGTTACGAGCTAGCATATATTATTTATTTCACATTCGCATATCTATCGTTCGATCGACTTCGTGTTTCGTTTTGCTCTATAAATCGCACAGCAGAGATGTTGTCCGTAATAAGTGATAAACGATCGCGTCTTTGCCTCTTATCGCTTCACGTGAATAACTATAATCTGTAACGCAAGCTGTCCTAATTTTTATAAACATGGTTGCAAATCACGAGAAAAAACGGATTTTTCTATTTCTTCGATTATGACAATCCAGATGACCCAAAAACGCTCCAAAACTTTCACGGCTCGCGCACTTCAAGACGCCGTGAAACTCTCACGGGAGCAATTCGTGAGCGGAAACGGTAAGAATACTATTAAAATTCCATTATGATCTACTCTCGGGTTCGATTCTATGTATCGTCGTGCCGGCGCAACGGCGCTAGAGCGGCGTTTCCGAGTCGCAATTTATGCGCATCGGTTAACGGGCGCAGACGGCCGCGAACGAAATGATAAATTGGTCATTTCTCAGTTTCCCGGCGCGTTTTACAGACGCGCAGCCCGCGTTTCTCGTTGCTTGCAATGGTATCCCCGACGGGGAATCGAACACCCCGGCGTTCGGACCGTTTTGCATTACAGCGAATCGTCCATGTTGGACCGGGTTGGACTTTGCATACTGATTATCCCGGCGTGATTGCGGGAACGAAAGGGTTGCACGCAAATCGGACGGCGGGAAGGTCGTTGCCACGTCGGGGGTGGCGAAGGGAAGTGGAGGCGGGTAAAGTCCGCCGTTCTAATGCTATCGATTCTAGTGCTTAGCATAATGAGGACAGGCAGTGCCGGATAACGCCGCCGTTGGAAATGGAGGTGTTCTATTACGCCCTCGTAAAGGGAATGTCAGCTGGTCTTGTCTCCATCCGCGCCACCTAATAAAGTGCAGAGCGCCCTTATAATATGCGAACGTTACGGTTATATTTCAACGGCATAATCTCAATTATAAGTTTTTATGGGAGGGATTGCAAATATGATATAAAAGGGAGCGGCCACTAATTATACAATTTTAGCATTTTGGTTGAAAATAGTGCAGAATCCGGTAGAATATAGCCTGTCGCATAAAAATTCGCGCACAATATAAAAAAGTCTTTTATAATCGCGCAAGTGATTGTCGCAGAAGCAATACCGCAATCGGAAGAAATTACAATTTATAATTTTGCTAGGAACTTTAATGGCACTGTTTAACACAGGACTCGGATTATACGTTAACGAGATTGTGTATTTTGCATCGTGGCTTTGCATAAATTGCCGCTTTATTATCAGACATGCTGGATCTCGTTGAAAAAGAAACTTTAAGTATACGTTACAGACAAAGTATCGGGACTGTGATACGAAAGCAGAATTAATATCTGTGCGCATGGAACATCGATATAATATATCCGTGTAATATCAGAAACACGTATCTGCTTTAGTAGGCGAGGCGTTCCAGAAGTAATTATCCCATTGCTTACTATCGGCTGTGCCATTCGTTCCAGTTATGATATCGAGTGAAACGCGCATCCGCATCAGCACCAACACAAGCAGAAATTTAATTAATATAATTTACCAAGCTCACGATGTATTAATATATGTCGTAGAGATTAAAGTCCATTGGAAGTTTACCGAGAGTGATCAGCTGCTTGTTTAGCATCGCAAACGGGATAGATATCGCCTTAAGCCACGTAGCGAAAAAGAACCATTAGACGTCTTCGATTTCGAGATTGATGCGATTGTCATTTCTTTCGTTCCAATAAACAATTTTATACAACAAGTTGCGACAGTAGACATTTACATGAAGATTGGCGTGGCATAAAGCAGGCCTGTCCGAGTTCTTACTCACGTAGTAAAATTCTTCTGTCCATTACCTCACTAAAAGAGAGAAAGAGAGAGAGAGAGAGAGAGAGAGACCAAAAAGAAACAAGAGAGTACAAATGGAGATAAGGAGCTTTCCGCTCAATAAACTCTTGGGCAACCGTCGTGTAAAGATTAACAGTTTTTTTTTATAAAAAATATCAATGTTATATTGCGATCAAGTCTGTTAGATTATACAAGAGTAATTCCACAAAGCAAAATTAAAAAAATCTTTCAGCGAGAATCAAATGCTTTTCTCACGCTCTGAGGTAATATAAGTCTAATAATCATCTACGCATATACTCAGTACTCTGTAATTCTGCGGTTATAAATTCGTTGAGCGTCGAGCGATAAATTCGACGACGTCATGCCGACAAACTCGCGCCAGTCAACGGCGTTACGTGCCAACTTTCGAGAAAGCCGTCCCTCCCGCGGGCGTTCATTATCAATTCGTCAAAAATATTCGACGTGGCCGCGACTGACGTTCAAAAAAATATATACATATATACATGTATGTATACATATATATATACATATATATATATATATATGTATATATATATGTAGGTATATATATATATATATATATGTGTATAAACGCTAAATTCATGGGAAGCGGAAAAGAGAAAGCACCGTGCGAAAGAAGAAAAAAAATCTCGGTGGTACACGCTCCCGAAGCCAAAATTCAATTTATAATATGACAGGAGCTATTCGATTTTAAAGTCCATTTTTCATTCTCGCTCCGCAGTGCGCACACACGCCCTGACGTACACATGTTTTTTTCCTAAAATTTCGCCAAAGTGTCCGCCAGTCTGAAAATACCAGACAACAGTGTTTAATTCCCAAAGCTGAATTTATTCAGTGTTGGCATACGTTGTGAATAATGATGCAGTCTCACGACACAGTTTGACTGTTTCATCGTTGAGGAAAGATGAGATAGGAATGCATATTTGTTTAAAAAAAATTTTTTTTACATTGAAGGAGGATTGACTCATGTAAATGAATTAGATTTTCGTTCCGCTTTGTGCGCACGCAGATCATAAAAATCTTGTCGGCGAAAATTACTACACATAATAGCGTCAGATGCAGTAGAAAATACGAGAAAAAGGGGGCGATATTAACCCTCCGATGATTTGCATAAGTGGCTTGCGCGAAGCGCGGGGAACGATCCGTTGCGCGAGCGTGTAACTTGACGAAATAATGACAGGCCCGTGAAGAGCGCATCGTTATTAGAAATTATTAGAGGCCACACTTAAAATCAAGACTCTTTCATGCGATGAATGTCCAATGATTAAGAAGATCAAATTATTCGCCGTGATCGCACAGAAATGATCTTAATTAGTAGAGCGCGTGGTATTGAGACACAATCAGCAATGAACGTCTTCTCGCCTTGTAAAACGAAGCTTTCTTCTATTCAAGCTGTGCCATAAATAAAAAATTATTTTTTCACAAGTAATTGCGTCAATTCATCTTATAAGGCCTTTATAGGAAATTATTGATGAAATAAATGAGAAAAATAATCCAGTAAATATTACCAATACAATATTACACTAGTTAATTTCGCATTTCTGTTATTTTATATTATAACTGCGATTGCTTTGCAGAAAGCATTATCGAAGATACCACGTTCGTTGGATACGGGAATCGCTCGTTCTTAATTTAATACCCTGCGACAGGCGCGATCGTATGTGCGAGCACGTAATTTTTATAGTTACGCCACTGATTAAAATACCAGGACGCGGCATTACGAATGCAGGAACGTTGAAATGAATGCGTTTTGCATTACTGCCGTTCCCCGACAGAGGCCCGATGTAATGTTGTCGAGGAAGGGTGAGAACGCTCCTATTTTTTTATGGCATAAAATTTCACCGCAATGAGAATTGCTGTTGAAAAATTGATAGGCCGCTGCGCTGGTGCTCGCGAGCTCTCAGTAGCAGTACACAGATTGAGTTAAGGTTCGTTTTTTTTTTCGCGTTCCGGGGCGTTTCGCGACAACGCCTCGCTCTTGTACGGAAACAACTCGCTTAGCGTGTCTCTTAATACGAAGGCAAGCGCGGCGGTAATACGTTGAATTTCAGAAAAGCGCGCGGTTTTTTGCATTTGGATTACCGTGAAATTTCTGTGGCCGCCGAGCTGCGGCTTGAATTTTTCAAGAGGCGCCCCGCTCGCGACAGTAACTTGGTGTGTTTTTCACGACATGGACATTCGCGACAATCGTTCAACGGTTAATATTAATTGTCCAATTAATCCGCAACTGTCCGTCGTAATGCCATCGTGCGTTATACTTTAAGCTCAAGTTTTATGAGCGGGGCTTTGTCACCAATCTGCATTTCCTATCAAAATATATATGCGCGACGAGAGTGCGACAAAGAGTTTATGTTACTTTTATAACATTTTTTTATATCGCCTGCAAATTGCAAATTACGTTTGGCGTCGCTTCTGGTGGCCCTGTATTTTGCTAATCCTTCCGAAGTTATATGGATGGCGATTAACGTTGCGGAACGAAGTTTGCGATAACTTTATTGTAATAAGATGAGCGCGGGCGCGTAGGGCTTCCACCGATGCGGCGTCAGGGATGCGCGGCGCGGCACGACGCGGCATTTGCGGGCGGTTGTCGAGTGTGTCGGTAAGTGAGAAGGGTGCCGGACTCTCTGGACCGCTGGTAGAAGATCATTATGAGCTTGAGTTACCATGGTTACCCTGGTTACGGACCGGCGGCCGATCCTGGAGCCGAAAGTGCAAGGGGAAACCCTAACGCGAAACGGTCAGCCAAGTATTGCATTTGACTTTACAACTGATTCTATATCCCCGATTGTTATGCTTATGCCACCCTCCTTCTCCTCCTTACGAGACTGCGTTCAACCCGGTCTAGGATTCTGTTCTTTGCTCAACATCGCTTTTATATGTTTCCCCTTCTGTTTCCGATTCGCCGAGGATTACTATCGCACTCGTGTTCTTTCAAAGTCCACTAAATATATTATTTTATAATCCAATCGAGTTACTTTTTAACATAGTCTCGAATTCCTTCAACGTCTTTTTTTTCTACAGAAAGTTCTACTTTTTATCCAGAAAAATTTAAACGTTATCACGAATACTTTTTATCTTAAAATAACTAATTGATATCGCCTTCTTTTAATGTAAAAGTGATCTCTTAATGCAATGACAACGCTTTTCAGAAAATCCGTTGAAACCTATAAAAGATTCGTATTACGTGGAAGCAAGTCGCACTTTTTTCTCTCGGCCTCCGCAGCCTCCGCGGCAATTACTAACACCGGGATCGAGACGGAGAACGTATCGATCTTACTCTCCAACGTATATGTATATCGCGCGTGCATACAAACGACCGGCACGCCCGGCAGCGAACAATAAAACCCTATCTTGCGGGTTCTCTCACGTGCTAAATACTTTCGTTTTTCTTCGCCAGCGATGTACTTGGCTACGCTGTTATTCCACAGGTGTTTGGCACTTCCGTAAGCGATAAAAGCCCCAACCGCGGCGCCTGACTTCCTGCTCTTTTCTCCGGTCGATCTTTTCCCTCTGGTTAGCCGGCATCTCGCGCCGGAAGTTTTCTCTTTATCGCGTTACCGTCAATTGGAGATAATCGAGAGTAGCTGACAATCCTGTGTTTCGACGTATCCGTAAATTACCGGAAACTCACCGGACACGACCGGACGTAATGTTACACCGTCCTACACGTTACGTTCATGACGGTGTATCAGCAACGAATCAAACGTAACACGGATGCCGGTCTATGACGGATCGCAGATGGTCGATGGGTGCGGCCCATAAAACTTATTATCCACCTTTTACAGCTCGGTAAATTTAAAGTGGTTTTAAAAAATTCGACGGCGAATGGCCTGAGCGATTGAGCAAAAAGGGGTCTCTCTTTTTTTTTAATAAAATTTATATCAACTCCGAAATGGAGCAAGACGATTCTCGTGGCAAAAACTTGCACGATAAATGTTTATTTGCTCGATCTCAAAATCTCAGATGTATCTCGTGCAATTCCTCGCTGCTTTTCGATTCCAATTCAGCGATAATACTAATTATTTAGCAAAATTATTTTTTTCTATCGCTTTGAATAAAGTACGTAAGATCGATCGAAAGATCGATGAGCATTTGTTCTTTTATAAAAGTAATCCATTGATAATAATTCAACAGCTGGGCGATAGAAATTCGGCGTTAAACGGAAAGTGATAAGGCCCAAACGAATGCGATTTGAGAGATAGCCGCGGGGTATATTTACAAAAACAGCGCGAAAGAGCGTAAGGGGGACACGCGCGACTACGCGAAGCCTTATTATTCCGGAGCTCGCGGAAGTTCCGCGATGGTGTCCCCGGGCACGGAAGGGCTGCGTTCGAAAAAGAGGGACGCCCAGTCCAATCTGTATGCTTCTCTATCGATGCTTTGTACGCTAGCAGTGTGGAGGTGGACATACAGATACACGGGCGCCGTCGCGAGGGGCAGGGGTCTACGAATCGATAAAAACGCATCCCAGGCAGGCGCCAGCCAGAAGAGGACCGCGCGGATGGAAAAATGCGAGCGGGGTTAATGCGCTGATCATGTCATATCGAGGTGCTGGCTAAACAAATACCTGCCCGCGCGGACGAAAATGTACGACTGTGTCGTAGCCGCCGCTGTTCGATTCTCCTGCGATCGCGCCGACAGCTCGTCCCTTCCGAAAGTTTTATGCGTCGCGTCGTATATATACCAAACGCGCTCGTTCTTTTCCGCGGGATGTGCGCCCCGAGCGTTTCGCCGATGTTTTAGGGCTGTTTTAAGCCGTCGGAGATGGGCTCGATTTGCGCGAGAAATTCAACAAGTTGACTAACCAATTGCATCGTCATGGCAAATGTTTTAATTACTTTTCTCCGTGTCGATGATGCACGTGTATTTTCGATGTATATTTTGGGCACCGCGTTTAATTTGATACAAAGTGTTCATTGTCAGGCAAATTTGCGATTGAAAAATTTTATATCAACATAATGTCATATTAAATTTCTTTCGATTACATTAAATTTTGTAAACCTATTATATAAATTGTTATATTGACACCGTGTCAATTGTATGTAAATGTACTTAACATAAAAAATGTCACCAAGCAAATTATGAATTTGTATTTGTCAAAAATGGATGTGTAATCGATCTTGATCAAGATTCGTTCTCTCGTTTGCACAAATGCTTCGCCAGAGTAGTCGGGGGGCGCCCTTCTTTCTTTGCACGGAGATTCCGAAGGCTCTTCTCGTATAATAATATTTCCAATTCGATCTGAGGTTCTCCCCGTCCCCCTCTCTCTCCGCATCCTCGCATGCAACACCCCTTCGATATATGCACCCGGCGGTGCCGGCGCTTGCACTCAGCCGCGCGCCCTCTCACCACCGTCTCGCGTGCATCCCCACCCCCAAGGCCGGGGGGTGGCACGTCGCTCACTACGTCATCTGTCCCCTCGACCAATCGACGGGCGGCGCGCATTTTTTCCCCGCGTTGAAAAAAAAGGAGGAAAGGGCGAAAGAGACAGAGAAGTGCAAGAGAGCGCACGAGGAGGACGGGAAGAGAACTGTAGGACACGCGTCGGAAAGAGAAGCCGACGGCGAGGGGCAGGCCGCGAAGGGAGGAGGGAGAGAGAGAGCGGTTCGGCATTACCCCCGAAGCCCGTTGCGGACCAATCGCCATACGTAAAGAGGCATTTTTTATGGGCGCCGCTCGGTCGGCCGGTTTGTGTGATAAAAATTGACCTAAGTCCTCTTCTTTTTTTTCGAAAGAGCGCGAGCGAGAAAGAGAGGGAGACAGTGACAGCGGGAAAGAGCGAGAAACGCAGAGTGCAATAGACAGGACGAGGAGAGCGGCGGGAAAGAGAAAGAGAGAAAGGGAGAGGGACAGCTCGCGCTGCGCACCGGCTATAACTGCCTAACATTAAAAAAGATGGGCTGTGTACGGGGTGGCGGTGGCTGGACGGACGGACGCGCGAGAGAGCAGGACAGGAAGGGGTTGGAGGACGTGGCGGAGGAGGTGGCGGTGCTGAGAGAGGCCGGAGGCCGGAGGGCGGCGGGACAGCGGGTCGTCGGGTTGCGAACGACGAGCATGGAGAGATACAACCGCGTTGCACGTATGTGTCGCTCGAGGGGGTGAGAAACGCCACGAGGAGGCGAGCGGGATGGCGCGGGGGCACACGGGGATGGATCGGAGGTTTGGGCAGCTCTCACGTGCGGATGGAGGGGGCGCAAAATAATGCGCATAAAATGTAGCGTATTTATCATGGAGATAAAATGATGTGCTCGACTTTCAGGCGACCGACGCTGTTGGCATGCGGGTACAGTCCCTGGCGAAAATCGACAGCTTACCGCACGTGGCTCTTCGAAGATAAAAAGCGCTTTTTCAAAAAGATAAATATCAACGCGTATAATCGATGCGTCTCGATCATTTCATTAATTGTTTCTACTTGAAAGAGATAGAATAGAATCATTTTTTAATTAAAAGAAATTCTTGAATTTGTATTTAAGTTTTAAAAATTAACACATGTTTTGAAAGGAACATAAATGTATAACATGACAAAATGTATAGTATTCATATAAAATAACGAAAAACAATAAATGGCTACAAAATAGTAATGGTTCGCTTACAAGCATCTTACACAAAAGAGTGAATATGAATATAAGTCGAACGCAACATGCAATAGTTTTAAAAATTCTATAGTAGACGTAAAAATAAAATAGAAAATTTCTACAATAGTTGTTGAAAGGAATGTAATAAAAAGCAATTAAAAATAATTTTCAAAAATCTAAAAATCAATTTGTATTAGTTGTATCATAAACTAATTGACGAAGGAATTATATAACATTATTATTAAGATATTATAAAGAATTTAATTACGTATGCGGCAAGATGACAAAGTTATCAAAAAACGAAATGATTATTGGTAGCAGTTGACTCGATAAAATTTATATTTATTGACGATAAAATGCATTATAAACTCCGGAACACGAGCCAATGATATTCTATTCGCGGTATTCAAAACTCATTCGCGTTACTACCGAGGCGATATCGTGGAAAAAAAATAATATTTTCGCCTTCCATCCGACGGAAACCTCGAAAGGATTTTCAAATTACATTTACTGCGAGGCTTCGATAATATTCGTCCGCTTTAGGACTGCGTAATTACGCGAACACCCCCGCGAGAAGACCCTCCGCGGTCCGATTCATACGTCGAATCAGCATGCCGTCACTCTTAAACTCGTTCGGACAAAGATTTCGTTTCGGAGAGTAACCTTAAAATATTGTGACCCTCGAATGTGAGTGAGGCAAGTGAGGCTTCGATAATATTCGCCCGCTTCAGGACTGCGTAATTACGCGAACACCCCCGCGGGAAGACCCTTCGCGGCCCGATTTGTACGTCGAATCAGCGTGCCATCACTCGTAAATTCGTTCGGACGAAGATTTCGTTTCGGAGAGTAACCCTAAAATATTGTGACCCTCGAATATGGGTGAGGCGAGTGAGGAAGTGGCAGGTTGTGGTAAAGTTTGATCGAGAAAGCGACTGGCAACGACTGCGCGATCCGTAAGCAAATGGTAAATGGATCGCAAATTGCCAATAAAATTATGAAATCGCGTCGAAAGGAAATTGGCATGAATGCTGTTCGAATCTTTCAATTTCACGACCCTATTCGCGCCCTTGCTTCACCGATATATTAGAAATGGCACCGTCTTCAATTCATATCCGCCGAGTTTATCTAGGGTAGATCGAATGCAAACAATATGTATAAATATTTAAAATTGTTTAAATTATTTGTGCCGAGATGGAATTCTACTTAAGCTTTGCTTGAACTCAGTGTGATTCGTAATATTATACTTGCGTACTATTTTATCTATCGATAAATAGTTGATCTATATAAATCTATATCTAATCTATATAAATCTAAATCGTATAATACTATAAATAATAATACAGATTTAACGAAAATCAAATTTATAACAAAATAGACGAAAATAAAATGTTCTATATTTTATAAATCACGTAGTTCTGAAACCCATAAATAACACAGGATTTAATATTAAGATTCAGTTTGTAATAAAGTTATCTAAAATTAAGTGCCACGGATATATATATGTATATTTATTGCGCGCAAATTCTATTCAACGTAATGAAACGATCGACATCGCTGCTTCTTACGGCCGCCGAACACGAGAGAACACACGGCCGTCCTCTCCATCTCTATACACCATAGAAAGGACCTCATCAATTTCCCGTTTCCATGCGGAGGGACAAAAAATAAACTTAATATGATCCCGACTATATGAAGATGCACCGGAGCGACGCAGCATCCTCCGTCCTTTGTTTTAAGCGAGGGTCGTTTGTGGTTCTACTCTGTGTGTGTCCTGGATGGTGCCGCGTACATACACATACATAGGACTGGGGTAGTAGTCCCGTGTGTCCACCCTTCGTAATTCTATCAGAAGCCAATCACGTCCGGCAGAGGGTGGCCCTATCTGTGCATGCGGAAAATCGTCGAGGCGGAAACGCCGATTCCTAGCCCAGCGTCTTATGAAAATATTGTTTCGTTCATGCGCGAATCCCGAGACGGCAGGTTTCTTTGACTTCGAGTGCACGAATATTGGAGTGACTGCTCTCATGTCCGATGTTTCTTCAAAGTTTACAGACCAATTTCGACCAAAGATAATATCATTCAGAGCTAAAGATCATCGTATGATTTATTGGGGCATAAAATAATTTTAATACTATTAAATGTGTATCTTTATTGTACTTCAACAATCTAAAATGCGTTTGACATCATTGATCTTGAAGTAACACTATTTTCAATAAGTTTTTATATTTGTTAGGCTTATTTAATACATTACGTAATTAGTATTGTATCGTCGATGATTTCGGCAGTTCCAAACTAAATTTTTTAACGAATTTAAACGAAATATGCAGACATTCGAATCAAGTCTCCTTATTCAACATTGCGCGTCAAAGTTACATCCAAAATACTGAAGCACGTCTCAAGGTCTCTAACATGAGGAAATTCGTCGGGTTCGTTTCACCACGAACAAATGAGAAAAAGTAGCTTAACCGGCTTTAAATTCACGGTATCTTTCGCCGACGAGAAAGGTCCACTTACAAAACAACGTCCCGTAAATCCGGCCTGTAGTTGCATTATCTTTCGCGGAAAAGGAGGCAAACATTGCACGCGTCGGCGAAAGCTTTTCATTTCCGTAATATTTTAAAGTTATCGTGTCCGCCCCGGCAAATTTATGCCCCAATAAAGTTTTTCGACCTTTTCGTACGGGAATAGCGTGGACATGGGAAGAACAGCTAGCCAGCAGATAAATGGTTCCACGCGAATTACCTTAACGATTCACGTCAGATGTTTCGGAAGCACTGCGATGCACGACGGACATCACTTTAAACGTATCCCCTCAATATTTAAGTGACGCATTGGACATATCGGATAAGCAGAAATAGAACTTTCAGTTAGCTTCGTACTAGCCTCGAATAAATGTAGATACTCCTCGTCATATATTCCGAATATATTTGTACAGAATTAACTATCCAAATTTGCTAAATCATCTTCCCGCTACAGATTTCTCCTTGCGAAATTTGAAACTGATCTATGAATAGTGAAAATAGAAGCTATTATATTTATAGTTATATGCATAATAGACATACAACAATATAGAATATATTGTATTGTTCTTTATCCAAATAACGCACTAAGATTATATTAAGTTTGCACTCAAGTGTGCGATGCAAAAATTTGTATTTATGCGCACCCAATGTATCGAAGAATCGTCTGATTTAATTCGAAATTGTGTCACGTACTTGCACTTTGTCACTACTGTCCGACCTATAGGAATCCATTTGATTGAATAAATTTTCATGTCACCGATACCCAATCTGTTACCAGAATCATGAAATTATAACGCTTGAATCGATTACGCGCCCGATTTACTGAAGACATAACTCTTTAAGGATTCAACTTTACATTCCCGCTTGGCGATATGACGAAATCGATGACTATGATATACGACGATACATTCGACGTTTTTACGAGCATCGATTAATACTATAATTAGTCATCGATAAAAACAATCGTGTTTATTGCGAGGTTTATAGGCGATCCGAGTGCCGTTTAGAAATTCAAGTACACCCTCTTCCACCAACCAGCGTACTCGAGCACAGCGAAAATCGCGAAATCTGGGAACAAAAGTACGTTCTGGTAAGAAGAGGGTATAATATAGATCTCCATTTGAAATAAGCTCTCCCCCTCTCCCCCTCCCACCCGCCTCCTAGCACCCCCGTGTACCTAGTTTGTTGCGTTTGAATATTCAACGCAAGTTTTTTTTATTAGCTTGCCGGCCCTCTCCTTGCCTACAGCTCGGCAACAGACATCTTTATTCATTGCCTTTCCAAAGATATAATTGAGTAATTATTTATAATATATCTAGAATATGCATGCTTCACTTCTCCGACGGAATACATTACTGCTTACTGCCCCTAAACGTAACCTCTTGTTACCGTTTGGATTTCTAGCTTGCAAGTTACTTTGCTGGTTCTCAACTTGGCGATTTTAACGCGCGATGGGTTTCCCGTTGTGCGTGACCTCTATTTAACGATTACATCAAAAATACGATGATCAATGTTACCAATATTATTAATACGAGTTTTCAATCAAATCAAGAAAACTTATTATTAATTCTCTTCTATACGAGAGAGAGAATGAATAAATGCAATTAAAAAATAAGATACTGAAGAAAAATATTCAGGGTATTCAGAGAAATAATTCGTACACCTTGAAACAAATATTTCAATCAGAAAAATGTATTAATAAAGAAATAAGCACGCTTTGACCTTTGCAAAAATTTAAATATAACATTTAGAGTGGAAATAATTCTCATAATCCAGTTGACAGTGCGTACCCGCTTATAATTACTTCATTGTTTATCGAGAAACTTATCTGAGTAGGCGCATAGAAACCCTACAGAGCAAAAAGCCATAATTTCGCATTAAGCAATTATTATAATCCGGAGCAAGTAATCGATATATTAGTCGTACGTTAATTAACCTCTTTGTGATCGCGCGATATAAACCGGCTGACCTGTCGACAAATAGATTTACGAGCTCACATACATTAGAAATGAGCGTATTCTTTTCGGGTCACCTGCTCTCTACTAACTGGTTTGCACGAAAGAAGAAAGGCTTTATTCTCGCGCACGCGAGAAGCTAGGGGAGACTACTGTTGCTCAGTTGTTGGGGCTCGTGAGCATGGAGCAATTAATAATAATCCACGGAATTAATGCTAATTACACGCTCGCCCGATAATAATGTCCGTGCATCGCGATGTCGTTAGTTAACATGAAAAAAATCGAGCATCAATGCGCTTAATTATTAGGGTACGCCGCGATTGATTACGTCGAGAGCGATTTACTTGTGTTCGCTGACCCTTCCTTCTCCGCGGCTTCGTTCTTTTTTAATTGTTCACGGCGATAATGTTACTTAGTACGAGTCGTGAAGTAATGTTACTTATCGATCTTCATGAAGTGGTAAGATGGTAGGACTGTCACGGTGATTGAGAGCCGCTTTAATTCCCCGTAAATCAGAGTCCCGCTGATTAAAGACAAAAGGTGAGGAGAGGAGGGGAAAGCGCGTAAAGTGCGGCACGAGATAGAGAAAAGGAGGTGCTGAAAGCCGGTCTATATTCGCGGAGTATAGGCTTCGCTTCATATTTGTAAAAAAATTATGGAGAGTCTGTCGCGTGTCTACTCGCAGTTAAACCAACTAGTTTGGCCTAAGCTACATCCTATTTCCATCTCTTTCTCGCTCCTTTTTCTCTATATATCTTCTTCCGTTCTTAGACTCCTTGAAATATTTTTCTATAGCCCTTATTGTACCTATAAAATTCTAAATGGTGCGATTTCGTGTGAAATAATCTAAATAATAGCCAAGTCGTATCGTAATGGCAAATTTATGTATTTTCTTAGATCCTACTCTGAAAAATGATTCACTTTTTTTTATAATAGAATATTTTTTGTAATAAACTTACGAGAGACTTCGAATATATCGATGCTTGCTATCGATAATTATCGACAATTTTCTTTTAACTTTTAAAATGCAAAATAAAAATCAAGCAACGATAGACTAACAGAGTAAAACACGCTCGTAAGAAAAAGGATCTTCGGAAGATCAACAACTTGCCGAAAATGGCATTGGGACTATATATCCCAACAATTACCATTATGTAGCTAAAATCGGTCCGGTTGTTGGGTAGCATAATGCTGTATTTAATGGGCAGCAGTGCAAGCCGTATGTGTGACACGATATACGAGGCCGAGTCAACATATATCCTGTCAGATTTTAAAAATGCCCTGATTTACAATGACTATTGTGCTGTCCGCCGCGTATCTATTGTCGCGCCCTTGCAACAGCCATCCAGGTACTTTTCTGTCTAACTCCGCGGGTAATTCTCCGTTCCCACTGTCTGCATCCTGCATCCAAGGATTCTGTATCGCGTGTCCCGAATAAACGGCTTCAAAGAAGGCTTAACGATCAAATGCGATCAGATCGAATAAAATCAAGCAAACTGTGACAAGTTAAATCCTGATACTTGTTCCAGCTGAAGAAAGTAATAGTTGGTAGTGTCATCTATATCATTTAAACAACTCAGAGATGATTATTAAATATAGCATCAGTCCGAGAGATTTGAATTGATTAAAAGCTATTCGAGATTAATCGATACAGGGTAATCGACTGAAATAAAAACAACTGTATCTCCGTTTCAATAGTTATTGAAGAGGAAATACTTCACCGCGACTATGAAAACTGAATAATCCTCTTGGAAAATGTTATCTTAATTGGTTAAATTGTCGCAAAGAGAATATACGCTCATCGTAACTATCCAAGAAACTGTATAAAGTGTCGTACGAATAATAATGACGCCCTTGGGCGAAACAGCGAGCCCTTAAAGATAAAAAATGCACGAGGTACCTTCGGTCGCTTTCACGGGCAATATAATTGGCTGATTTTACTTCTTCAAGTCACGCATGCATACTGGTGAAAGAGATAAGTTAATGAAATCGTGCCTGGTTTATGAGTGTGATTGTTATGCGTATTCGTGTAATACAGGGTACAGTGTGAATTGATTAACCGATTCTCGATGAACCCCGGCGGCTTTAATTAAGTTATCGATTTATTTATATCCGACATTGTCTCCCATAAAGTATGATTTTTTGGCGACATAAGTAAGCGTTTACGTGACTCGTCACGTTCTCAATCGGGAGCTCCGACGTGTATTCACCGTCGAAGAAACGAATCGATATATCTACGATACATGTACGATTGTATGTACTACCGTCTTTGCCTTATTAAAAATTGCATATGTAATAATGCAAATAAGTAATATATGAAAATAATAGTTAACTTGAATAATCGCGAATTACTTTATGAATAATAGCATAAAAGAGAGAACATACCGACTAAAAATACAAATTTGACAGCACGCGAGACACAAATTCATTGAAGAAACCATTTCGAATAAATATATATGAAGAAGAACAAGTTTGAAATTACATCCTGTTATACGACTCATTTTTTTAAACAGTCCCACTTAAAATTTTAGCGCAACGCTAGTAGCACAAATGGTTAGAATGTTTTATTAAATTTTATTGTTTCTACCGCGCATCTCTTGAATATTTTAGGCGCGCGATGTTTACTCGGCAAGCAGCCAGCAAGAATTCTCTTGAATCGTGGAACTTGGAAGTTAGCACGTTTTAGCGTCACCGTTGTCATAAATTCTGCTAAGTCGAACTTTGATGCCGAGTTCAAGGTAAACCTCGTGCGGTAGCTCCTGGAGAAACGTCTAGAGTGAAGCGGAGAGGAAGGCGAGCCGGCCTGGCTGATTGTAAGTTATATGCGACGTGCTTGCTTTATATCTCCAGTGCAACTTTCCGCTCTCGTAAAACTACTTCGCTCTCTTCTCTTTGCATTTGCTGCCTCCGAAAGTGTATCGTCTTTTCAAGTCGAATACGTACGCGGTTTTTAACCTTGCAGATTACTCAAACTCGCTTTAGCAAATTCATACTTGATTATAATTCACGCTTGATTATAATAAAAATTTGTACAATCACTGTGATTGATAGTGAAATAAATTAAAACGTTTTTACAAATAATATTTGCAAATTGATAAACAATTGAGCAATTATACACGTGTTCACTCAAATTTAATTCAAATTAAATCGTTTTCCTTATTATAAAAGATGGATTTTCTTTAAATTAACGTAACAAAAAATACATATGAATAAGAATACACGTTTCACCGATAAAACATACGAATTATGAAATCACTATCGAATAAACGATTTTACAAGCAGTAAGATATTTGAAACTATCGGAATTGAAGGTACCTAGGGGCGATCTTGCTAAAGAAGAGGCAAGTGGTCGAATGTGTTATTCTTCGGATGACCTGAGACGCTTCCTTATACAAACGAAGCGAAGTTGGGCGCGGCGTTACCCAGATCTCGGGTCGCTGGCTGATGGCCATAATCTGAACAGGCTGGTGGGGTCGGAGGCGTGGGGCCTGGGGTTAACTTATAATAACAGAAGTTGCTCGAGAGTTCAGTGACTGGACAGTACCTGGAAGCTCGGACAGCTACGACAGGGATGAGGGATGGGTCGTCGCCAAGTGTCCAGCCAACAGAATGTGAGCTATAGTACCAGTACAAGACGTGAGACCTGGTCTCACGTGACCACCGACAAACTAACCGTGGCGTATGCTGCGCAAACAGTGTCGAACTTTGGTGCAAATCGCGAATTTAGAACTTCGATATGTCTTGGTGATACTGCCGGTAAATTGGCCGGCACGATGGAACGAATTTCTTCCCGGTGAATACATCCTGGGACACGTCCTAGTTTGCCGGACAATACATTTTGCGATCACATCGGAATGAGTAAAATTTTAGAAGTAGCTTCATGTATATCTAATCTCCTGACTTCGATTATTTCAGTTATATTCTCGCGCTCTTCTTGTTTCTCCACCTCTTAATATCGTGTAAGTTGAAATTAACTCCGTCTTTTTAAAAATGCGATAAAATTTACTGTGTTTCAAGAAATTATTTCTCCGCTGGAAGATAGCTGTACAATTTTTTTGTTTAGACCTCAATTTTAAATTTAATTCTTATTTCGGCATTCCGTTTTTTTTCACAAGTTTATTTTCGATTTAACTTGCATTTGTTTAAGGATTAATCAAATAAGATTTTATGTTGTACAAAATAAAAAAGATGTAATAGCGAATTAACTTGCCTTGGCATGCACTTGAATTGCACTCATAGAGTAATTCGAAGCAATGTTTGCCTCGGGCTCTGTCGATCGCGTTCATATCTTGCGGCGGTGACGGTGCGCACGGTGGGTACTCATTAAAAAATATCGAATCGATGTACGAACACACGCCTTACGAGGACGGCACCTGAATGATAGCCTTCATAAAGTACGATCGGTAAACAATTAACATTCGCGTAGCCTACGCGCTATCGCGTTACGAAGGCAAAGTTAAACGCCTAACTCTGATCGGTTTTAAGAATTTGCCCGAGGATTGTTACTTCGTTAAATGACAATGACAGGCATTGGCTTTAAATAATATCACGCTTATACTCTATAATGTTGTACTTGTTAAATCTCAACTTTATCATTTTACTGCCATTTAATGTCCAAGAAAATGATCTAAAAATTCACGAAAATGTAAATATCTTTGAGAAAAGTGTCTGCATTCAGTGATTATTTTCTAAAATAATATTTTGTAGACTCTAATGTGTATTTTTAAAGGCAAACCTCGACATCGACACTTTTTTCCATCGCTTCAAGACGATGGCTCGTTCCCGGTTATTCGAATTCGACGCACCTGTTAATCAAGCATTGAATAATTCACTTAGAACAGTTTCTCTTTTTCTCAATCAAAGTAAAGATCACGAATTATTATACGCGGTCAGCTTACTCATTACCAGTGAATAAGTCCGGCGAATTAACGAGGATTATTAACTTTTGCCGAGTGAGGTCGTACCTTTTCTCGTGATCGGTATCGATACGTATCAATTACAGGACGAGTTAATGAGTTCTCAAGGATCGCCGCGCGCGTAGCTCGCTACTGCGACACATGACGAGAAAGGGACGGGGCCGTGTATCTGCGAGTATTTGACGAGGGATCTAGAGTGTCGAGCCGGCCAGAGGAGAGACGAGAGAAAGGGAGAGGATGAGCGAGAGCAAGAGAGAAAAAAAGCAAGAAGTTGATTGAATTTTACCGCGGCACTGTGTTACCCCTACGTATACAAGTGCTCCGCGTGTGTGCACCGCGATCCGCGGGACACGTGTGTATTTACAATCGGCTGCAGATACTTACGGCACCACTTTCGATGTGACGGTGTTATAAATGGGAATTGAATCGAACCACAGTCCACGCCTTCCCAAGGTTATCGCCCGGCTGAAATCTATAGCCCAGATACAATCTAGTAGACACGCTCCGTAAATTCAATTACGCATTAACAAAAATCGCTGCTATATACCCCGAGGACGACGACGGCGGAGTTGGCGCAACGATGGGTGGGGAGAGGCAGCGGGATAAATTACCGTCGGTAAGATGAATGGTGACGCGATATTAATTCCGATTTTCGTGCCGAGGACTTATTAACGCAATTCCGCGCGTAACCCGTTCCCGCGGTTTCAGATTTAAGGTTTCCGACCGGAGCGCGGCTTTTACAGCTGTATAATTATGAAAGTTAGTACGCTTCTGTTTGTCGTACTTGCGCGCGCGGGAGAGTCGATGTCTCCCACCGTCGCGGCGCCGCGTATAACTTCGTATTAACAAAAGCGTACCGACAAGACAACGCGGCACTATTACGCGTTATTTGAATGCGTTACGAGCGTGCATAATGAAGTGCCTTCTGGCATTTTATTGTACCCTTCCTGTCTGGTCTCGCGCATCATTTGGTACGCAGCTGGGTAATCATCCGCTCGGCATGATAGGACCGAGGCTACTGGGCGTGGATAAATCTGTAAGCTCAATAAGGGTAACTGTGATTAAGTGCTTTCGAGGCTGTACGAGACTCCTCGCGGCGGCAGCGACGACAAAGATTTATGTCGCTTCCGTGGAAACAGTGCCGCGGGAGTCGATGATCCGCGAAAAGCGATATACGCACCGGCAATTACGCACGTGAGACTCTGATAGAAGATTCAAAAAATTTCAGTCAATCGCCCGAGCATACATTAATAAATTACAGCTGAATTAGAACGTGGGTTCTCTTACACAAGATAGAAAAAAATCAAAAGTTAGATCGGATAGCGCTTAATACAGAATAGTTCAAAAGACCGAGCGCGACATTTCCGAAAGGAATCAGATGCGTCATTAAGATTACAATTAAAAATAATCGCGTAATAAAATCGCACATTAACGTAACGAATGCGAGACCATAGTTCATCTTCCTCTGACACGATTTGTCGCAGGGTTTATATCGTGGTAAGCAATTGGGAACCCGTCCAAGTCAAGCATTCCAATGTTATACGAAGAAGGTCGCACTTGCTCCGCATAATTAGCACGTCGGAGGATTGCGCTTCTTTGTCCGCGTGGCGACGATGCGCATGATTCTCTGACTGTAAAACTCTCTCTCTCTCTCTCTCTCCCTCTCTCCCTCTCTCTCTCTCCTTCTCCCTTTCGAGAGAGATACCATTACGTGCCAATGGAATTACTAGCACGGAAGGCGCAGTCACAGCGATAAATCATGTTTAATCGTAATTCGAAAACTACAGCCAGCTGTCCCGTGATCGCGTTCAAGGAGCGTTCCTTGAGGAACTCGTTTCGCACTCATTAACAAATATATAGCCGACGAGAGCAGATTAATACTCTGATTATTAATCCTCGAAAGCGTCGTTCTTCGACTGCACCAGGAATAAGCCTTCATCAGAAGCGACAAAATTATATTATTGATATTGCTACAAATTTATTCTTAAATACCGTCGTGCATACGCATTTCGATGTATATTTATTTTTTTTTCTGACATTAACATTTCTTTTTATCAGTAACGCATTTACTTAAGATTTATTTAGATTTTTATAGTTTTTGCACTCTGCCTTATTTAAAAATAATATCAAAAGTTAAAACGATTAATCTAAACTGCTGACGCGTTGTGATAAAATGCTCGTTTCTTTAATTACACAAAAATATGACCGTCTTTTCATGCGTTAATTCTTGAAAAGAGAAAAATTGCAGGCACTACGTCACTCAAAGTTTATTTTATCGTCGCCACGAGCAAGGAGAAAAAGAAGGCAAAGCAAGGTAACAGCGTAATGAATACCGAATTTGTATCGACTACTTTGTGGTTGATTATCCGCTCAGATCCCCTCCAGTCGGCGCAACATTACTGCCCGCTCGTAAACATCAAATTTAGCTTGACAAAAACGATGGCAATTAAAAGTGCGTCCTGATTACTCTGCGATCTTGTCAACAAAACAAAAAAACTAATCTCCAATATGCCGCCCCGAGCGGAGATACATCAACGACTTAGACGAGCGCAGGCAGTACACACCACTACGCAACAATGTACGATAATGAAGAATTATCGCCGCATAAGACATGGAATAGGCGCTGGGCTACTCGTTAGTGCATCAGGATCGTAAAAATCATCGCGATTGCGCGCAAGGACCCGGTATACGCTGCGGGTTGCATCCGACCAATCGGATTCCGACGCGGAGGACCGCGAAAAGGCGCAACGAAGTCACTTCAAAGAATCTAACGGCGCGCGGCGGGCCAATGTCTGCCTGGAGCTGCTCGAAATATGTTCCTTTTGTTCGCGTTACTGCTGTCTTTCGACGATTCTTCGAACTGCACTCATCCGTGCTTCTCCGTAAATTCCAATCGATAGTAACTGCATCTTTGAGTTATCCTTGTTGCTGAGACTTACTCGCGACATCGGATTTCTTGACGCATACGAAAAATCAATAAGAATGAACTCTATGTCGAAATTCGGGCATTGATAAAAATTGAAGCGATATAAATTAACATCACGTGTAAATAGACAATGAATCCTAGCGAAGACTATCTCGGTAGTCATTGAACATGTCGCCGATGAAGTTTAATTTCCTTCCCGTAGAATTTATCGCGCGCGATTTATCTCCGGATATTTTAGTCGCTTTTCAGTAGAGATAAGACGACGCGGCCTCGCGGTCGTTAGCCTAATTTGACTAATGACCGAAGCAATCGACGCCGTGTTATGTTCGGAAGGGGGGGAGAAAAACGCGCGGCAGCTAAATTACGCACCCGCAAAGTGTCACCAACCGGCCATACGAGTCGCCCGCACTCATTTTCAGCGGGCGTCGTCAGTCTTAGTCTTGCGTGCTCAGATAGAGAGCGGCAACGGCAGCGGGCTGGCTTTAGGGAGCTACAGAGGGCCGGGGACGACACGACGGCAGCAGCGGCCACCACATACGTATTAGGGGCAATATTTTAGCGGTACTTTTAATTTCGCCGTGATCGTAAACATTTCGACGCATACACACGAAGAGGTGTGCGGGACGGCCAAGGAAACGGAACGGACGACCCGAGAGCTGCGTATTTGCATATTTTAATGAGGTACCGGGTGTATAGTGCCGCGGGAGCTGCCGAGAGACGCGCCACGACGGCAGCAGGTAGCCCTGGTAGGTTTCGCTTCGACCAACGTCAGACCCAAATGCCGATGATAATGTGACGCGCGAGCCTAATGCGTTCCTGCGAAAACGCGACGCGGCGGTCGCATATCAATTGACTCACAGTAGAATATACGAATGCCTGTGAATATCGCCGCATTTCCGACAACCCGAGTCTCTTCTCGAGACATCCTACTTCGTTTTATATAAGATGAATTGGTTTTTGTAGTCGACTTCGCTGGAGTGTTATATTTCAATTACAAACAGCGTTTATAATAAAACTATCGTAATTTATTGGGAAATAATAAAAGAAATATTTTAAAATTACTAACGCAGATCTAGTAGAACAGAGAAGCATTCGTGTCGCGTGCGAGCACGGCGCGGACGTTGCGTCGTATTAGATCCAAATTACGTTCGAAGAGATGTTGGTTTCTTTTATTACGCGAAAATTTGCAACGGTCCGTTCTCCTCCTCTCTCGAAAATCATGTGAAATCCGTGAGAAGCGCAAAACCGGTCCAACGTTCGCGCGCACACGTGATTCTCGCTCTCATCGAAGCCAACCGCCGGCCGATCTCCTTTACAGCGGATATTCGTGAACAGCTCGATCCACGCCGATCTGTCCTTTCCTTTTGCAATGTATACCGGACACGGCCGCTCGGGCATCCCGGACCGAAAGGCGTTAATTATAATTAGCAGAGGCGAGATTAGTAATTAACACTTGGGGGTAATCGCGAACGTTGCGTGAAGACGCACGGACGGAGGAAGCATGTGCGAGTTTGCGGCCAAGCGTGTCCGTGATAGCCGTGAGAGTGTATGCACGCGGATAATAACGGCTGGCCTGGCCAGCGAGGCTGGCTGCGAAGAAGGCAGGCGAGGCAAGTCGCCCGATTTATAACGCAGATAATAATTGCGGGCCGAACTTAATATTCATGAGCCAATCAGATTTGCGTTCCGAGTCGACAGGACGCCGGAGTCTTCGCCCTTTCCAGAGATTCATTGTGCCGCGCGACGACTACGCTGCGTGAATTTGGCAACTGCGAAGAACTGCTCGCCCAGATTTTTTCGAATTCGTCGTGAATGTGCTTGGAAAGCAATTCTTTCGGGAAATTACTTCTCTTAATTTTATACGTAAATCTGTGCGAATGTAATCAAGAAATTTCAGAAATAATTAACAATTATAAATACGAGAATATATATCTTCTTAATTCAAAATCTTGCACATATTCTATAGGTAGATATATATATAGGTGTAAGCAAAACATTTTTAATGTTGCGTGACTGTACGTAAACACCGTAAAATTACTTGGCGTACTGAAATAAATATTTCTTGCCGGGGGATATTCTCTTTGATCGAATTAAGCGAGTCAAAGCTAATGCTATACGGGCTTCGTAACGCCAGCGTCACTTAAACGATGGAGTCGCAGCAGCCAGGCGAATCGCCGGGTCAGAGAGCCGCCTAAAACGGTTATTATGTCGGCCGATTGCGTTCGCAGCTCCGGTAATATTAACGTCAATTCGAACGTAAGAGGGTGGCCATCGGCGCGCTGTTTCCTACTGATGAGTCACTTTGAGTGAGCGGCTACCGGCAGTGATGGACGCTAGTAGATAGTCATCGCGCGTATCGTACGAATTATGGGCGGGAGGATCGGCGTGCACAGATTGAGAGATCGATATGGTGCTACCTTCAGAAGATGCACTTAGTTTTATCAATTATACCAGAACATTACACTTTGTTTAATCCTTTTCAGAGTATAATAACTTTTCTATTATATTAGAATACCTACATCGACAGGCAAATAGTTAAAATAGTTGCTAGCTAATTTGGCACAATATCTAATAATATTTCTTTTATTAAATTTTGTAATTAATTTTTCCTACTATTACAAATTCGATTTTAAAATCGACTTATGTATCTTTTGACAATTTCTAAAGCAATTTTTATTTTAAGATTGATGGAGAGATTTCAAGATTCATCGATAGCAATCATTGGCTCATTCGAGCAAAATTAAAGATCTAACTGCGACCGAGACGGATGTTGCTATGCATAAATATGAAAGATTTGTATGTATAAGCGCGCGTAAAAATTACCGCGCACCGAGTTATGCGTAAATATTTTCTCGAGCGATGGTACAACGTAAATACGCCTGACTGACGTTAATTGTGCATAATTTGCCGCCTGGCCTTCATCCAGACCACTTTAACGAAACGCGTACGTTACATATACGTCTTAGGGCACGGTTCGGTCCGCATACGAATGAGCGAACCAGACAATTCGCCGCCATTTACCGCGAAACCGTCTTCACTCGATGTCATTCTTGGCCAGCGAAATTGTCTCAACAAGACGCAAAGAATTTGCCGGGCTCGTTTCGTAGTTTCAAGACATACTGATTCATCATTCAATCAGGACAAACATTCAGGATAAACACGTCACATGAAAAATAGGATTGCGATATTTATACTGGATTTGTTTCTTATTTGTTTTATTATCCATTTACTCCAACATATATTTCTCGCCGTATTATATTCGGTAAACGTTATTTTAAACAAAACTGTTATTTTACGAGCGATAAAAACAGCCCAGCAAACGCGGAAGACAAGTAGAGCGGGCAAATATATGACGCGCAATCGTCGGGAACGCTGGCGCGATCCTTTCGCCGGCAGAAAAAAATAGCCGGAGTTAAAATATTTAAAGACCCACGCGGTTTAAATACTTCCCCGTCACAGCGGAGGCATTAATAACTAGAACGAAGTGGTTGAATTATCCCTCTGCTCCGTGTTTACCGCGTCTCACCCTCTCTTTCCGTCGCACGCTCTCGGCACGCCGAAAACGCCGCGGAAAAAAGCGTCATTTGCAGAACGCGGATGACATTTTAATCGCGGGCGCGAGCGGTGCCCGGGCTCCTTCTCGTTGCTCGAAAAAAAATATGGCCACCGTTTTCAGCAGGGGGGAAAGAGAGGTCGGTGGGTGGACGGGACGAGGGGGTAACAACAGGCCGCGGCGCTTCGAATTTCGACGGCCGCACGGACACTGCCGGCAGAGCAGTTTGGCGGTCTGCGGGGCCGGCCGAAATGGCCGGAAGCCCCGGGTGTTTGTAAGTTTCGGCTAATAGAAAAAAATGACGAGGTGCCGGGGTACCTACCCCGTGTCCATTTCCAGCCATTATTTTTATTCCGGTGCGTTTTACCGGAATGGCCGCTCGGCCGAGCCGCATGCACCGCCATCTATATACGGGCACGATGGAATAGTCTCTCTTGTCCTCTCGCTCTCTCGTTCTCCAAATTCACCCTCTCCCGCGACTCGCCGCTCTTACGCGACTCTCGTCCGCGCTTCCAACGCTTCTTCCTCTTCCTCTCTCTTTCTCTCTTTTCCTCTCTTTCTCTCGCTCTCTCTCTCTCTCTCTCTCCCTCTCTCTCTCTCTTTTTTTTTGGTCCTTTTCACTCGCCAGCTCGCTCGCGGCCGTTCCACCACGGATTTACACACTTTTTTCGGCCGGCAACTGTCTGTCATTAGGCGCAGCACGTGGATCGACGTACGAGCGAAGCCGCGATGGGGATAGGGAACGAGGGAGAGCAGGGCATGACAGCGAGTCGGGGATGGAGACCGGTTGTGCTCGGGAAGCGCGTTTAACAAGGACAGATAGTGATTTAATTTTAAAAAATTGACGAAACGACGCTAGCTACGGGCCGGAGTGGGGCCCAACCGTTTCTCTCTCGCGATTGCACGCCTGTGTAGGTATGTGTGTATGTATCGGGGCATTGATTAACTTTCGACAATGTCAAATCGTCGGCAACGCCACCCTCGCCGACGTTCGCCACGGCGAAGCGTTGCAACTGCGTTTTTTAACTCATTTGTCTGCATTTTCGGCGCCGCTCGCGCCCCAACGGGGAGCGAGCAGGAAGCAGGGAGCAGAGGGCAGAGAACTGGACCGCCGTAGCGCGCCACGACCGGTTCGAATAACGCGGACAAATTACTACGACGCTACTGCATTCGAGCTGTGTCGAGGCTAAGCGATCGCTGGCATGATTTCGGGTCGGAGTAATGGACCATGATTTTGCAGATTCCCGGAGAAACGATGTTTTAGGAGATCGTTTAATCCACAATGTGTAGATTTATATGACTCTCTTTTTCTCGAAGGGTATTGCATAATCGAGACAGAATTGACGCGTGAGTGTCATTGATTGCGAATATAAAAAGAAAGAAACGCGCGGAAAGAAAGCGCGTCTTTGTTACTCTCGTAATTTTCATGAATTTAAGGGATAGCGTAAGTATAAATGAAATTTTATATCCTATATTCACTGCACCGATATGAGGGATAAACGATATCTGTGTAACACAGAGATGTATGGAAAGTGACTCGTTTATGTAATAAATTATTACGAAACCGCTGGCGCGGTTGTATCGCTTGAAACCCTGTGACAGAGGGAATCTAAAAACCAGGAAGTTTTCGCGAAACGATGTATAGCAACGACTAATGAATTAACGCGCGTGCGGTGGGTACGCTTTGAAAAAGACCAGCGGCAGCTTTCACGTTACTGCCAGCAGCACGAAAAAAGCACAATGTTGAATTATACGACGGCCAGAGGGCCGCCTCGCGGCGGCTTTTAATGCTAATTTAATTATTTAAGCTTTTTATAAGTCAATTAACAGACGCTTCGTGTTGCACCAGTGTGGCGCGCATAAGCGCCCGTACGAAAGTTTTACCGCCCGAATTCGATGTGGATCGGAGTTTCCTTGTTGTAATGGTCCAACGCGCGCTCCTTTATTAACTGTCGCTATCAAGACTCATAATTATAATTTGCTATCGCTCGGTTATGCAATCAATTGTACAAATAATAAAAAAATACACAATCTTGTTGAAATTTAATCATTATATTAGTCGCACATCCCTTAAAATACCCTGCGCACTATACTACGTTCGAGTGCTTAGATCGCCTTTCTTCTTCCATTACACGCTTCATCGTTCCACGCGTTTCACTTACGGAGCTGATTTCCCCTCTTCCAAGCGCGCTACCACGTTTCACAAGATCCCCACGCACGACGCATTGCATTATAATAAGTTATTAAGTCCAGTCGTAAGAGGGTGGCGCGGGAGAAGGTAAAGGCGCAGTGGTTCGCAGCGTTCGTTAGTGGAAGCCTAGTGGTGGAGTGGTACGTGTGGAGCGACCGCGCGAAGGGATAGGGGGAAGGGGGTCCGAGGATGATTAAACCCCCCCGAGACGGTAATTTTTCATGTCCGATCATAAATTACCGGGCTGCACTGCCTCCGCATGCGAGAGACCAGTGTGTTACGAGTTACGAGAAAAATTTCAGCCGGTATTATAATTAGCTATGTTAATTATGCATTAATTTATTATCCAGCGCCGCGCGACGTTTTAATTATAATCTTGCCAGGGCCGCGGGGGCAGCTTGAAAAGTAGTTTGGTAGTTTCGAGCCGGCGCACTCGCCCTACCACCTACTTCTGATTCTCCTTCTTCGTCCGTCGTCGTCGTCGCTGACGCCGTCATCTTTACTCCCGTCGTCTTCGCTCCTCTCCTCCTCCTCCGCCTCTTTCCTCCTTTTTTCACGGCGACCGCGCAAAAATAATTTCATTCCAAAGCGCGGAGTTAATTAGATTTCTTCGAAATCCACCGTCACTTCGCTGACTCGCCGAGGTTACGAAGAAAGAGTATTATTCTCGGCCGTCGTCGCTTCATTTCGTCAACTGTTGCAATTTAAGCAACGAAATATCGAATTCGAGAGGCGCCTTCGTTTTTATCAAGAGAAGCGACTTTTTTAAAACTTTTCCTAACTACACTATCAAGAATTGATCATCACCGTGAAAGACGACGACTACTGTAATTGATCCTTGGAATTTTCCTCAGATAAAAAGTTGGTTTGTTAATTTCTTTCAGCTACTTTTTGTAAACTGCTATAAATATCAAATATGTATACAGCAATATTATGAACGACAAAATTTATCCCGGATTTACTTTAATTTAATTTGACACATGATTGCAAAACATTTGTCTGAAACAATGTCTCGCAAAAGTAGTACATCGCATTCATTTAGCGTTATCTTCAATAACTGACCGTCGTTGGTAAAAACGAGCTTATTCAATATATGTATATATATATGTATATATATATATATATATATATATATATACACATACAATATATATAAACCCTTTTTTCTTTATGCATGTATTTTTTTCAGGCGTCAGAAGCGTTCGAGGGCTTTCAATTACGGTAAAATGCGCGGCGCGGGACGGTTTCACGGGAACAGTGCAAATTGGATTGCACCGTACATAAGTATTCAACAAATGAAAATTGATTCTGACGCGGTGCCATTAATAACCGCGAGGCGCATTGCGACCGTCATTTAATGAATGCAAGAACGCCGAAACCGGCGGAGCACTGTAGTGTATTTGTCATATTAGAGAAGTCAGGATAGACACCGCCCGTTAAAAGCACTTTACTGTTTCGCTAATTCCATTTATTAATACAATAATATGGTTGGGCCACTATTTAAATTCGGTCCAACGAGACACGGCCGCCGCCGGTTCCTCCATCAACCGAATTTCCACGATACCCGTTTTAATCCTGTTTTTCAAAGTAAACATCAATACCCAAAGTGCTTTCATAACGTTTACGCGTTTATCAGGCGCGGATACATATGATCGATCCGATAGATTGAATAATGCCGCCGATATAACGTTGTACGATTAACCGCCGCGTGTGTACGGCATTTGTATCTTGTTTAACTAATCTGATACGCATAACGCGAAAATATGTGGCAAGCAATATAATTCTTTTCATCGCATCTCTGTTAGATTTTCAGCTTTTCTTTTACTTTTACTTTTTATAAAGATCTGGGATGCTATAGATACGTCTTTTTTCATAAAATTAAAATGTAATAACTAAGTAGTCCCGTGATATAAAGATGTTATTTAACATAATACGTAATAATTTATTAAAATGTTTTTTTTTCTACTTTATGAAAACATTTTACGGAATTCAATTTTTAAAATCATTATATGTATAACACATTTTAATTCTAAGTTGCAACATATTTGTGGCAAACTGATAAGTTTCTAACAATGTATGGCTTTTTTCAATATTTTATTAATATTTTTAATTATTTTTTATATTATATTCAGTTGTTTATTGATATTATCTATTCGGTAGATCTGCCATTACATAACAAACCGACTACGTATGGCGCAAAAAATAATTAACGCGAAAGAAAAATTTACGTTGTATTTTATTCATTCATACACGATGTGCACATTTTGCGATAGAGGCGCATGTAACGGAGCGTCGCTTCATCTGCCAATATACGCTTACTGATTTACACAAAAGCACAATACGGTTGCGCTGTAGGCTGTACAATTACGTTTACGTATTTTTTTTTCTATGTATTATCTACGCAATATGTACATGAACTTTTTCGACATTTCGGATCATAAATTACGTGAATTATGTAGAAAGAAAAAAGTTAATATTTTATTATTATTTAAAAATACAATAGAGCAAAGAAAATGCATATCTTATCTTAAAATAAAGAAATCTTTTGAAGAAAAGAAAAGAGAATAATAATTATTGATCAGGTTTAATTGAATTTATATCGATACTAAAATAATTTGAATTGCGCGTGAAAAATTGCTTAGAAAATCGGAAATAGTCGATCACGCAAACAGGGATTCTTCATGCGGTCGATGCGAGGCACCGCGGCGAACCGCGTGCGGTTTCTTGCTGGTTTCCCGGCTATTTTTCGCGGCGTAGCGCGCGGCGCGGGCGAACGCACCGCAGATACGCGCGATATTTAATTTTCGTCCGTTCCTGGCCCGTATTAACCGGATGCCTCGGTACTCGAAGCGACGTGAATCCGATTTGCGCCGAGTATCACGACAAAGCGCATCCCCGGGGGCAGGCTCGGGCGAAGCGGCGCAGAACTCGTCGGGGATAATAACGATTTGAGTAGACGGGACATAATGCTAATTCGCAATTTGCAATTCTTTTTACGCGTCTGCCTTCACCCCCGCTCCGCACTGTTTCGACCGGCAGTCCGCGGACGGGACGGGACGGGACTTCCATTGGATTTCTTACTAACTATAACACCCGTACGACGCCTCTTGATTACAAATTGCTTATTATGCCGGTCGGGGGCCCGCGTTTGGTACCGATATTCGGTGGCCCTGCCCGTAATTTTCGATGCATAATTTATGGTCAATTTAATGAGCCGCGAAAAAGGAGTAAAGGGCCGCGGGGATTATTTTTAATTATCCGAAGAGGGCAGAGAAGAGCTGGACGGGTTCCCTGCTCGCTCCTCTTACCTTTTCTCTTCTCCTTCTTGTTCCTCTTTCTCTACAGTCTCCCAGCACGCCGTCCTTCGTTTCGTTCGATAATGTTTTATCGCCCGATGCTTCTAGAGTTATACTAATTATGCGTAATATAATCGGGACTCGATGAGGTGTGAGCGAGAGATGCGATTGGGGGTGAAATGCAGAGAGTGAACTTTGAAAGATGAAACTGTTGGTTATATGATCGCAAAAATATAGGTTTATCGTTCATTTTCATTTCGGGTACATTATCGACGTGTAAATTCTATATATAGTGACGTAATATATAACGGATAAATTACATTTGATTTATGCATGTGTTATAATACACCGCAAATGAAATGAGTTGAACGCAAGCATTTTCATCTGCGCAAAATTTCGATACCGCATTATGTGATATCGCCGAATATAATTGTCATTACGCGCTATGCATTATTGTATTTATGGCTCATCATCCTAAAGAGACAATCAAATGCAAAGAAGAAAATAAAAAAATTTTATTTTACTCACCAATTTTAGTCGCGTAAATATCTGGTTTTTCTCGTTCTGAAAAAGAAACAAAATAATATTATTATAAATAAAAAATACGATATATATTGTAATATATATGTGTAATATATAATTGCAAGACTATCACAATTCCGTATTACTTTGTCACACTAAACTTAGCCATTTTTATTTCAATAGCGGTATACGAATAACGCATCGTAATTGCGACAATCGCGTTGTTTTTAGTTGACACAGTATTTATTTCTAAAATACATTTGTTGCGATCGGCAGATATGTAATTCAAAATGTTAAGCGATTTAAATAGGCATTTTTACATTTTTTTTTATATGTTGAACGTATAGTTGAATTTTTAGAGAAAAAGCGATTTTGCACGGTTTCTAATATATCTTACGGTACAGAAAAGTTTAAAAGTTATATTGTTTCGTGCAACAGGACAAACATGTGTCCAGCTGTCTTCAATTTCAATCGTAAAGAAATCGGTGCAACGTCGACAATCCGCAAATCGGCATCAGCGGTATCGCGCGGTGCGTCCTCGCACCGTCCAGGCCGTCGTCGAAATGCCGTCGCACGGCCCGGGGCTCCGATAATTTTTTTTTTTTTTCATCGACGTTACTGCACTTCTATTTTCATTCCGCCTCACGTTCCGGCGCGGAGGCCCGCTCGTGGTGGACGAGAAAAAATGCAGCCCCCGAACACGATTGATAGGTACAAGCACACGCGCAGCTACCATGGACGTGTGTTACTCCGCGTACAACGGTTCGCGCGCGCCCGGCTCGCAGCGTGCGGAAGGTGACAGAAAGAGAGTACCGTCGAAGGACGAAGGACAGCGACGGGGGGAGGGGGGGAAACCCGTTGGAATAGGAAGCGAAATAGCGATGGATCACGAGAAAGAGAGAAAGAGAGAGGGAGAGGGAAAGAGACGGCCGACGCGTTACGCGCGCGCGTATAGCAATGCGGTGGTCGCTGTGCCGCCGCCGTCGCTGCCGCCGCGCCGCCGATGGGACGTTGCTCCTGCAGACTACGTAGTGTCGGAGCTGTTTTAATGCCAAATGTGTTTGTCCCAATGCATCAACCACTTCTGTCCCGATCCAAAGCCCTCGCACCAGCGGCCTCGTGGTGGTCCACGCTCCGCGGCTCCTCTCCCGCGCGCTCGCTCTTTCACCGTATCCGCTCTATCTCCATTCGCTTGCCTCTCGCTACTCTTGGACCGAAACGTGAGCGTGTATGCGTGCGGATACGCGCGGGCGTGCGCGCATCGTCGAAGAGGGCCGCATGTCCGGCCGTACGGCCGCGGAGATGAGAGTAACCGGCATCGGTCTGCATGTTCCCCACCCCCTCCGGCCCGCTGACTCTTCCTCCTCACCCTCCTGGCGGCACGACCGCGCTGGTCTGCGTGCTTTTTTAATGCTAAATGTAGCCTTTTGTTTGTGCGGGTGTATGGGAGATTCGGGTGAGAGGCAGTCGCCCGGCCAGCGCTTTTTTCAAATGCTAAACGCGCGCTTCGTACCCACCCATCCCGTGTGCCTGTGCTACGTGGCATCTACAGGGTCGCCCGGAACAAGTCAGCGAACAAGACAGCTGTGTGGACTGGTGATCGGTATCGCCCGTTTGGATGTCCGTGGAGAACGTTTCAACGTTGTACAGTATCTTGTAGCATTTTCATTCGAATTAAAAATGCGAATATTATACTTGAACTCCGATCATGCTCACATCATAATATGCATGATATATATCAATGTACGTTTAAAATTATGAATAATTACCAAGATATGAGATTTGCATATCATACATGCAATTGCGAGAAATGAAAAGAATAAAATAATGTCGAAAATTTTATTTAGTAAAATTTGTAATTATTATCATTAAATATTAATGAACGTATAAATGACTATTATTATTTCGTGAAAATGAAAATCACAATATATCTTTAATCGAGATATCGCATGTCATTCCATCTATTTTAGAATGCTTTATCTAGAATTCAATTCTGATTGAATAAAGTAATGTATCCGGTTTTTCTGTAATTCATGCAAGTAACACATTTATTTTTTATCTTTGATGGCCTACATACTGCATCCACTTTACCGTGATAAAACTGTAGATTTCGATAATAGCAGATTTTCCATAATTCGATTTTCTATTCGAGCAACATTAAAGGTGTCATTATCAAACGTTTTGTAATAATAAAAATGAGATGGTTGACTGCTTTCATATAATATTACGTTTGTTATGTTGACATCTATACATTCATACATAGCGTCCATCAAGATTGTCTTGACAATACGCGATTCTCCGCGGTTGGCCCACGAAAATAAAAATACTAAATCTAAAAACAAAAATCGAAAGAAAAGAACAGAAGCTCACCCATAGGACTGCACTTAACGTGCCAAAAAAAGCTCCGGCACTACAAGGGTTAATTTTTCCACGGGGTTTCCTCGCCGGTCGGGACGCCGCATGACCGCGTCGAAATTTTCTTCAAACGAACCAGTCCGACGAGCTGGTCGCTGTTGTATCGAGGAGCCACCGGGTACGTGAAAAGCTATAATGCCACCGAAGCAGCGAGGAGCCGGAGCACTGTGTGGGTCTGTTTTTCGCACACCGACCGGCCATTCTTTTGTGCCGCCCGTTATTGGTATTGGTCAGTGCCCGTTTCATCCGCGACATGGCGCCAGTGTGTGAGGGTGTAATATTTTTTACTCTTTCCGAACGCCCTCGTACCCCTTCGTGCCCGTCCCCGCCGATCGAGCGAACCCCAGCGTCCCTTACCCCCGAGCAAGCACCCTCGCCGAACCGTCGCATTCGTATGCGTGGGTTCGATAGGTATTGATATATTATTCCCAATAGTTCGCACGCCTTCTCTTTCCCTCCGACCGCCTTTTCTCTCCTCTCTCCCTTCCACCTGCGCGCACCTCCTCCCCCGCTCTCGCGCCACCACCGCTTTTTTTTGGCTGGCGCTCCGCGTTTTTTTCAATTATAATTCTTTTTCGTATCCAATCAATCATTAGTATTTCCATTGTCCTTCGGTATTTTCATTTGGCGTCGCACTCGGAGCGAGATGAAACGACGCGGGGGGTGGTTGTTCCAGTGGCGTTTCCTCCCTTCCTCCCCAGCCTCTCTCTCTCTCTGTTCCATGCACGACGCTGCCCCCAACCGCCGCATCAGTCGGTACCCCCTTGTTCCCCGGTGTATGTATGCCGCTGGTATAACGATGGCGTCGCCAGCGACGATTCGTTAATGCGATTGAATATTAATTCTCACTTTGTCGACGCCTCTCCTCCACTTTTCCGGGATTTTTTTCTCTCGCGGGATAGTCCGCCGCGTCTGCCAGACGAACACCGCGGGTGACGTACATCCGTCAGCGCTGACACATCTCATTGACGGCTGAAATAATAGATGGCTTGCCTTCCGTCGTATCGGTGCGCGTTAACGATGTATATAATCCTTTTCCTCTATATCGCCTATGCCGTCGTTCCCGAGAGTAATCGCGTCACACCCGCATTAAGAATCGGAGCAAATGTTTGCATCAATTTTCGAAAAAAAAAAAAAAAAAAAAAAAACCATTTTCAGCCGTCTATTCTGACAGCGTTGTAACTTTTTTCGTTAGTATTACTTGCGCGCATTCAAATAAGTATGATAACTTGTATGACTACGCAATTGATTCCGTATGATGATGTGATAATTTATATGATTGATTTCTGTTTCAGGTAAACCTAAACTTTATGTCAGAGATACATGTTTGTTTTCAAATACGCAGGAGACTCGATAAAATCATATTTACGTTATCGGTTCTCATTTATTAATATAATATCATATCGATAGTAAATATGGTATTGTAAAATATATGGTATTGTATAATATATACAATGGAAATTCATATATGCAACAAGTACCAGAGAGCGGTACGGGGGAGCGCCGATTTTCCATCTTCGACTCCTCCGGGTTTGTAATCAACCCCCCGAGTTCTAAGTACGCGTTCATAGAGCGAGTAAAACGACTTGAAAAGTGTAACAGACTATTTCAAACGCGGTTTCGCGTTATCAGTGACCGCTTTAGCACTTGAAAATTGCCTCGCGCTTTTTCCACGCGCGACGCACTTAATAAAACATACTCGCTTCTCCTGCTCTCCAGACCTCTCGCACCTGTCCTTCTTCCACTCGGCGTTCCCTTTCTCATTCACACCACGCCGGCTCGCCCGTGTGTACGCGGGAGCACACACGAGCGCTTTACGCGCGTTTCCACTGTTTTCCTTTCCCTTCCTCTTCCTTTCTCTTGGTCACGCTTCAACACCTTCCCCCCCATCCTCGTTCCTCTTTCGAGTTTTGTGGTGAACGAGTCTCTTTATCTTCCTTTCTTCCTCTGAGTCCCCTACAGTTTTTTTCTCCCTCTTTTGTTGGGCAATCTCCCGACCTCTCTATCTCCTACCCTTCTCGAGGTTTGCCCTCCACTGCTTCCTTCTCTTTCGGATATACTATACTTCCTACCTGGCGTTGGTATCTCCTACTCGCTCACTCTCTGTCAGTACCACGTTGGCAGAATTCCCGACCGCTCCAGAGACAGCCAAATAAATGTCTCTCGGACTACTTGCACCGACACTTCTCCGCTACGCTTAGCTAATTCGGCACCGTGTACCGTACAAAACTTTGTAACCGAGACTGGCAAAGAATGTTTGGAAATTGGCCAATTAGCTGCGCAATTTAATTTTACTTTCTTTCTACGACAGTGACCATGTTGCAATACATCAAATATCTAAAATATGGTGCGATATAAATAATTTGATTCAAGTTACATTATACGTAAGCCAATACTGGGAAAAACTTTGTTTTGTAAGATCATTTTTTTTACGCGATATATCTAATATTATTTAGTTTCGTGCAAACTTATTTCAGCCCTGTGGCAATTTCTAGCATGCTGGTGCGATTAATAATCGCACGAAAAACATGCGCAAGATATTCTATGGATTTCAAAATGAATAAATCCTTATCATGACACGTCGCAGGCCGGCAGTGCCCGATAAGCTCCGAATGAACTCGTTAATGCCGACATTCCTATTACGCTCACCAACTTTATTGGGTAAAAACGCTCTCCCTTCCGCTGTCATCGCACTCTTGTGCACGCGACAGTCGCGCACTGCGGCCGGATATACATACGTGTATACACGTGAAAGGAAGGGAATACCGCGACGTTGGCTGAGCGCGCCGTAGCGCGGTGCTCTCCCGATGGGCGTGGATAAACGAGCGGAAAAATGGCGGGGTTTGGAAATGAGATTTGCTGGTAAACCGACAATTTATCGTAGGTATCTGCGAAAGCATCTCTTGACGTTCCTCTGACCAGAGTTATAATTAATACGCTCTCGTCACAGTGCGCCCGACCAATATTCCGTCGCGCCCACACACGTATACAGTCGGAGCCGCACCACGCGGACGCCCCGCGTACGCGTATACGGACGACAGCGCGCGAATCTGTGTGGTCGCGCTCGCGCACCGACGTGTAACCGGTTGTTGATTAAGTTTGAATGACTGATGCCGCAAAAACACATTAAAACTTGAATGAGTACAGATGAAAATTTAGTCGCTAGGAATCAAGAGACCGCAGAGGCAAATGGCCTGGCGGCCGCACATACGCGCGGACGGAACTTCCTCTTCCTCCCTTTACCCTTCGCGCGTCGGCACCCGGCGCCGTTCCTCTCTCTTTTGCGATCGGATGCCCATCGAAATACAACTACGCGAAAAACACTCGACGATTGCTATATCCGCCGCCCGGAGGCACTCGCGTCTGGTCGCATACCGCAACGGAAACAGCCCGTGTACTCGGTTAGCTTTCGACGATCGTTTTTTCGCCCGATCGATGAGTCGGCCAGGAAGATCGTGGCCTGGCCCGAGAGGCGGCTTCGAACTTGATTCGGGTAAGCGAGAAAATAGAGCGTTTGCACGGCTAAGTCTCTCTCGTTGCTATCGCAGATTTGTTCTTCGTGATGTAGCGATTTTTAACTTTGCATATCATAGATGTATGTCATTTGCCGTAACAATCATGAATTATGTATCTCTAATTTTACAATATTTATAGCTTTCTCACGCGTGTATCGAACAATTTAGGATAATAAATGTGATGCAAAAACAGCAGCCTACCAATTTCTTCTAACAAAAATTAACATGGCCTTCTCGGTCATTTCATCTTAATTGTGTCTACTCGATGTCCAAGAAACCTTTCGTTGCATAAAAACAAGTTTACTGTCTTAAATACGATCATTTCTCAGTTCTCACGATAAACGTTCAATAAAACGCGATGTAGCAATCTATCGTGAGCAAGAAAATCCACGCACTGTCATGAAACAATTGAATAATAAAATTATTCCGATTGTCGTCTCATAAATACTTGAAGATCAATGAAAAATCACAAATCTATTTTAGTGAGCATTCACGAATGGAATGGCAATGGGGACCCATCAAGCGGCAGCGACTGCAACGTAAAGCAATAGCAGTAAGGGCAGTGATTGCCGGAGAGATCCGCGAGATGATCGTTTCCTCAATAAAAATCGTCAACCAGATCGTAGCTCACGCACCGATACGGGACCGTACGACTCCTTGTCGGTCCAATCAGGGGCTCCCATCGCTTTAATGTATTCAAATGTAAGCGGTAGCAGTGTTTATGTCTTGACATTGCAAATTGTAGCGGCTGCGCCATAACTTATAGTAATTGCTGTACGCCGTAGTAATTATTTATACCCGTGATATAGCGCACAGGAGTTACTCACAGTCGAGATCTATATATACCGACGTCGAGGACTATTGTACACGTAAATATCAAAAAGGAGTGAGCAGAGTGTGATATTAAACCCGAATTTGAGCGCACGAATTGGCGACTTCGATGCCTCGCGCCAGTAGAACGGTACCGCTAAGAATCGAAGAAAGAAACCACAAGCGCAAAATCCATGATTCTTTTTTTAAAATAATTTGATTGTTTTCTTCTTATATTAACAGGGAATATAATAATTTTTGAGAAAAATGACATTCTCTTTCTATCGCGTGATACTTGAAGTTACACAAAGCATTTTGATATTGCAGCGTATAATTAAGTTGTAATGATAATATATATCTGTTCTAATGTATAGATAACAGTGCAATATATTCTACGAATAAGTAAATGTTTATTTTTGTTTTATATTGTTACGCTATTACTCTTTTTCACTTTAATGCAAAATCAGACGAAAATCATTGGAAACTTGACAATTTTACGAATGCGAGTGCATAATACATTGTCAGATATGTTTGCAACACGTGAATAATATTTGTAATATTATTCGACAGACATTCTTCGGCAATTGCATTTGTAAAGAAAAATTTTAATCTCAAACATACATGCTGCCATCTCACTATCAATGCTCGAACTTATATAGGATTCCAATACGTTAAAACTGGTTGTAAATAACACCATGTCACAACGACAACTACATATTTATGACTATTTAAATCAGCCAGATAAAACAAATGTTAAATTTGCAATAATTTGTTAAATCGTTCAGTATATCATAAATTTTTTGCATATTTTTGTTATGCATTCCGATTGTGTAATCGATTAGATAGTTCAATCATCAATATCAGTAAGCAAGAATTTTAGTGAAAATGCAAACACGTGTCCGAGAATAAGACTAAGGGAGCTTAACAAAGTTCACGATTTCTGTCGATAAATCAGTTTAAGCATTCAGTCGATGAGAACGCGGGTGGTTTTGCGGTGTAACAGGTGGTTGAAATTCTCATTCTCCACAGCTTTTTGCTCCTTTATCGGCAAAAAAGGAAAGAATAAGTTCCAGTTTATGAATCGGAGCGCGTTTAACGCTTCTTAAAAGGGTAAAGCGCCTCCGATGGCTCTCTCAGCGAGGAAAATTTCCGTGCTTTTACGAGGTCGTGGAATATATTGGTAAAATATATGAGAGCAGGTTTTTTGCGAGATAGAATTGCAACACTTACGAAACTGGCTTGCATCCTGCAAATTTATTCATTTTATCGGTAAATATACATGTAAAATCAATCAAAAATAAGTAACAAACACTGTATCTTTCGCAAGGATTGTATTTCAACGTTCTATTTTTTATCACAAACTGATAATATTATCTTAACACGTTGAATGCCATAACAGTGATCTATAGCCGCTACTCATGTCGCATTGTCATGAATAAAATGTAACTAACAATATTTAGGAAATTATACATATAGTAAATTGAGAACTAATTCAATAACAAATATATTTATCAAAGATTACACAATAATTCTAAATTATACGTGCAATCTTCAATTCTTGTCTTCCTTTGCAGAGTTTATAAAAATCTGCGTGGCAGTGAACGTGTTAATTGACAATACTGACCACCGTTTTGCCGTAGATCTTCTAAAAAGTTATCACTCGTACAATATTGATTTACGGCATAATTATAATTAAGGTACAATTTAATCAATTAAAAATGGAATTATTTACAGAGCTATTCACATATTACGTGTTGTGACAAACTTAATAAAATCTTGTTAAACCTATTTAAAGCTTACGAGTCTTTACGAAATGGCGAGGATACAGCGTAGCAATGCAATCAAGGAATGCATTAACAATCTTGCTCCAAAAATTATACTATAATTTCATGCTTTGGCACAAAACCGCATTGTTTGTAATGACCTTATTTATCCTTAAACTATTTTATAGCGTACAATGTATAAACCATAGATCTAACAATACGTATCACGCAAAAATCCCGCCACTGATTATTCGTAATTCACGCAAACCATTAGCAAACGTCAAAATGTGTAAAATTGTGTAACTTCATGGCACGTTATCGCCAATCAATTATTCTTCGGTATTTCAAAAAATTAGGAATCAAAATAAATTCATCCTACTTTGTACTAAATATGTTAAAAAATAATCGTCCAGTTTCGAAATGCTTTTAATTTTATTTTTAGCAATTTTATTTTTCAGCAAATTTTATTTTTAGCAATAATGATCACCAAGGTCTCCACATATCGCCATTGCCGCCAAAAGGCCCTGCTGGACTCATTGGAAATTTATCGGAATTTGCATTGGAGTTTCGCGGAGTTTGCGAATTCTGACTTCTCGACAAATCTTCAATCGCAGCAGACTGCTCATTTACGCTCTTAAGCGTGTCGGCATTATTCATCAAGGAGGTCGAACTAGTGGGTTCCTGATATCTTGGTCTCTTATCTGAGATCGCCAGAAGCCCATCAGAATGACGTCTGAGACTGTCCCTCTTGAGCAGCGAGCTATTCGAGGCACGGTTGTAAGTCTTGTCTGTAATTACGGAAAGAGGTTGTCGTAGACTATGCGCTACCGGACTGTTCATATGATTGGCGCTCTTCTCCGATGCTTCTGTAGATTCTTTCTTAATCGTAATATTATCGTCGACTTTGGGTTCGAGAAATGTCGTTGCCGGTGACTTTCGATCGCTGGTTGAGCTAATTTGCGGTTTCTGAGTCTCCGGCGAGAACGAGAAATTCTTTGAAGAAGCAGGATTCTGCTCGAGTAATTTAAATCGACGTTGCGGTTGATGATGATTAGGTGACGGTGCTTGTAGATGTTCCAAATGATGACTCTCATCGCCGTAACTGGAGGTAGAAGTCGAAGGGCTCAGCAGTGGGCTGTGCGGCCTGTGAACCGCGGTAAAAGCCGAGGACTGACCAACTCTTGCGGATGAGTCTGTGGCTGGTGGAAAGAACGGGAAAGTTGCGGAGATACCAGCGGATTGCGGCACCAAAAGTGCCAATTCGCCCGTCGGCAATCGGCTCGGAATCAATTGAACTCCATTCGGTATCTGTATTCTCGCGCTACCATTGTTATTCTCATCTCCATTCTGGAAATCGCTCTGGAAACCGACCTTTACCTCCGGGTAGAGACGTTCCGGCATGTAGGGCACGTAGTGGCTGTAGAATGGCGCCATTTGCTGGAGATGACTCACGCAATTGTTCAAGTGTGATACCAATCGTTGCTTGACGGCAGGGTCGACGTTCTCGAGGCGGCTGACATATCGTGATACTTCGGTAGCACATTCGGAAAATCCGGAACGGAATTTCGTTAGTACCGCCGGATCGTTAGCAACGGCCGAGTTCAATTGCTGTCGTTGCATCGTTTGTATATGCTTCACCGTCATTTCAAGAATATCGGCTTTCTCGAGCTTCGAGTGTCTAGTTGGCTACAAAACAAATCAATGTAAAAATGATTAAAGTGTCAAAATAAATAATTGTTAATTTAAAAAACAATTTCGTTAATATTTTGTACATCGATCGAGCATGGCTAGTTAGAAAGAAATGACCTTGACTTCACAGTCGAGAAGATGGAAAGCATAACGTGCATCGGTACTAGAAGAACGCTGTGTTATCCACGGAAGTTAGTGTTTCGTCAGGAATAAAGCAAAGGATAACATGGCGAAAGGATCACAGTGGAATTTCTTCTTATTCGAGACACAATAACTATGATCGTCTGCGGGATTGCTTCTTGTCAGAAGAGGGATATCGATCCTATGTTAAAGAAATCCTCTGTGATGCGACACGCCCATGTAATTGACCTGATATGAATTGCTACTGTAATAACAGACTAGCAACTACGGTAGCTAATTCGACTCATTTTATAGTCAGCCTAAGGGCGCGCACAACTTACATTCTCCTAGATTTTTCATTAAATTGCCTGCGATAGATCATTATAATCGTTTATGCTGTTTTATTCAAGTCACGTGTAAATTGCTTCGGGATATTTACATCTCGCAAATATACTATTACGAAATGTAACTTATTGGTCATCTTTTAATAATTAAAAAAAAAATTGTATGTAAAATAATTCAATGTTTATTTTACCTCTTGAATAACTTGATAACTATAAGTGATTAATCCAATCGTGGGAAACGAATCGGTTTTCCAAAACATCACGAAAACGGTTTCTCGAATGTTCTGATGGACGTGACCTTCCCCAAATCGGGCTTATTGCTGTCTAAATTCCCACCAGCCCTTTAACCACCAATAACTCAAAATAGTTTAGCTCTCCTTTTTCGAGGGTCCATTGTATCCTCTCTATTCTCCCGAACTTATTCCGTGGGATCATCCCGATCTGCGCATTTTTCTAAATCTACGATCATCTTAAGAATAAGCGTGGGAGTCGATATAGTATCATTTGTATGCGAAATAATAAAAATCTTATGTAGTTTATTAGAATAGCGCTTTAATTTAAACAAATGTAATAAAAAAGAATGTATGATAAAATCGATCCGAGAATAAAAATTATATTTAAAAATATAACAAGCATAATATTTCGTAAGATAAGAGATACGTATCGCAGATATCGATTTTCCCGCGACTGAATTTGACACCCGAACTCAAGAATGGAGAAGTAGCACCTGTTAAAGGACTGACAAAAAAAAGCAAAGGCGTTGCGCATATATATCTCCCCTTTTTCGCCGATCCATACCATCTTCGCACCGGACCGGAGCTGGATCCTTAAAGATGATACGGTCAACAAAGAGAGGCTGCAACCTGAGATGAGATTTTTTTTTTCCTCGTAATAATTATTTCGAGGTTCCCACGAAACGTGCGGGGGGCGTTTCGACGAACGGAACGGACACACCGAAACAAGCAGGTAGCGGAAGTCATCTGGACAGGAATGAAAAGAAAACTGTGAGAGCGTCTTGTCTCTCATTATGCTCGTTTGAGAAATCAATCTCACTGGATTGTATTACGTAGCATAAAATTTCTGATGCAAAGCGAGATCAATTTTAATCAATTAAATTCATTCAAAATTTATTTGCTTTATGAATTTTTTCTTTTTTTTATTCTTAATTTACAATTCATTTTTTTTTTAGTTAGTTTTTACATAATCGAATTTTTTAATCAAACATCAAACATTATGTTACATCACTACTAATTGTTTCAATAGTAAAAAATGGCAAATGTAATTTCGAAACTTATGATATATATATAATGATTATATAAGTAATATTGTAAAATCTATAGAGCAGTTATGCGAGTATAGGAATTCAGTTCCATTCGTTCCCACACAGAAGCATTTCGAATACTAAAACAAAACCTACCCCCACCTCGTTACGCCCAATCCTCCAGTCTACAGATCCTGTCGCAGAGGATGCCGAGGGAAAAAAAGGGGTCCACTGTAGACAACCTGATCAAATACGTTCAATATACATCCGTTATGACAACTTCCGCTACCGACACAATAATCAGTCCTATATATCTTCAAGCCTCATATATAATCGTAACAAAAATTATATTTTTAAAATATTAAAACGAGATATACATAATTCCATTTTGGTTCAAATCTAACATCGATCTAACAGTAAACTTTGCATGTGAATTTTGTCGAATTATAATATTTGATAATAAAAAACTAAATTTTTTTATATTATAGCTTGAACGAAATCTTTGATTTTGCCATGTGACTGCGCTAATTTACAGTTATTCACGGAAGATGTAATATCATGTAAGATATTAATACCCAAAATAATAATACTGCAAATAGCGTGTAAAAACGCCATCTTTCCTAAGCGTCCTTCGAATGCGATCAGAAGTAGCACATTTTTATGTTATCTCTCATAAAGCGGGATCACGTCTCTAGATAAACAGTGCAGGAGTCACGTTTTTCTACGACACGTTTTAATGCGGCGCCAGCAACGTGAATCTCACGAGGGCAAACAAAAATCACACGTACACTGACTGGCATGCAGTCTCGTGCTATCATTCGAGTACTTTGCTGATGTCGTTGTTTATCATGAATCCTACTCGTTGTGGCCGAACGATTTAAGTGCGTTTAAAAAAAATAAGAAAATACAGAACACGCTAATCTCTCGTTAACTAGCCATTTCGATCGATGTTCTGTGCGATAGCCAACGGTAGATAAAAACTAGAAATTTCACTTACGTCTTTTTCACTAACAAGTATAAAATTCTTCAGTTCATCAAGATATTGATTAATTCGAGCGCGTCGTCGTTTTTCCATGATGGGTTTATTGCTCTGAAATAATTGAATTAAAATTTGTTACTTTAACATTAATATAATTTTAATATTAATTTAATTTTGCATAAAATGTATCAATGTATTAATTTCTCTCTAGATAAAAATGTTGCCCGCATATTACAATGAAAATATCAATTTAATAGTGAAACATTTATTACCCTTCTGAGTTCTGCTTTCGTCATTCCCGGTTGTGTTTGAGCCTCAAATTCCTCTTCGCTGCCCAACATTTTGTGTCGTTATACTATTCCAGCATTTAAATAGAATTCTTGATTATCATAATTCTTGTGCACTATCAATTAATATTCTTAACAATATTCTTGATTGTTTAATTTCACACACTCACGAAAATGTTGAAAAAAATCGCACTGAGAAATGTTGAAATTTTTCTGACAACGTGATTCACACTTCCCGAGCATTCAAGTATGAAACTTATTTATACCATAAGTTAGGGAAATCCATCGTTGCCGATGGACATCCCGCCCGGGGTGTTGAGGGTAACTGTTTGACGTTTTCGATTTCGAAGCCGCATGCCAATGCACCCGTATACTCATAGAGGGGAAGAGAGGGAAATATGCCCCAGAGTGGGGTATTGGATATTCCAAAGGTGGGGAGATTCTCGGCCCTCCTGAGACCTGTTGATGTGTGGGAATTCACGCCGTCTGCAGGATATACCTCGTGCAACATGGTCACTTAAATTTAGGCTACATCCTGTGAAGATAATATCGGAAGCAATTTGGCCAATTCACATTAAAATAATACATTCAATCTATTTCTCATTTTTATCCTTCATGCTTTCTCAAAATATTATATAATCTATTCTTCTCTTCAAACTAAAAATTAAAGATAGCAATAGATTGCAATTATTATTTTACATAATACACATTATTATGAGACAGTCTTTATTTTTATTATTGAATAAAAAACAATGCGTGTGCGTTGTGGATATTTGCCTATTTAATGTTAATATGTAAAATTTTAATTGCTAAAATATAAATAAGTACTTTAATATTTTTTGTCTTGTTCAATGACACTTGATATTAATAAAGAAGGATCGAGTGTTAGCGTAAATCGACTATAGTAGCGGTAAAGCACAAAGGCGTGCAATAGAGGATCATCTGACAGAGAAGGGCAAACATAGCGTACCGACGTGTGTATATGCGTGCGTATACGCGCGTCATAAGTGTGGCTGGCGCGCGCAATGCGATCCGATGCTCGATCTGCACGGATGCATACGAGGGCGCAGACCTTCTCATACATGGGAATTGTTCTAAACATGCTATTATTTATCTCAATGTAGAGTGACATGTTCTCTGATGTGTCCGCTATTCGTAAACCGAGAAGTGTATAAAATGAGAAAATACAATGTATTTATATTTCTTCGTGTATTTTAAGAAAAGAAATTTAATTTTTATCTTTCTTTTCTTCTATTAACTTTTCTAAAGAGTTATATGTGAATTAAAAGTAATTATACATTCATTAATAATGTTACTTTTAGATTCTGCGTTTCTGGATTGTGAGAATCGTTAACCTCTACGTCGGAGCGTCAACAGCCTCTATAGTCGACAGCCACCAAATGCAACAAATAGAAAGTTTTATACAAATCAATAAATATTTTGTTAGAAGACACGAATTGCACAAAAATATCCGCCTAACAATAAGTCCTCTAGTGCTCTCGGCCGTTTAGATGAAAAAAAAAAAAGAAAAAACACTATGCGGCAAACGTCTGTCGTACCAAAAAGGTAAAATTTTCACTTAAACTTTTAGTTAATATACAACATAGGAAAGCGGAAGGCAGTAATGATTATAAAATTTAGAAAGTGATAACTTTTATGAGTATCATAATGCGCTTAAAATACACATCTGGGCAGAAATGTACAATTTATATAGTGCAGAATTTATACGAACAGTGATATACAAGCGGAAAATAAAATTTGCTAAAATTTGTTACGGCTTATTTAAGGAAACGTTGACGACCGCAATAAATTTTTATGACTCGGAAAATATTTTGCTTTTGACTGATCATTCACGGGTTACTTTGACCTGCTACTTTGAAGGCTACAAGGTCTTTCTAAATTGATTCATCTCATCGGCAGAAACGCACGACGTAATGTAAAAACAAAATGCACGCAGGTTTTTATTTAAGCTTTACTACCAATGTTTCCAATGTTATTATTCGTAATAATATTGAACTTAAATATAAATCCGTATAATTTCTTTTCAAAAATTTACACAATTATTATTGAAATTCTATTATATATGAATTAATTTGTTGCTATTATCGCAAAAAATAGTATACATATATACAAATTAAATAATAATTGCACGTTAAATAAATATTACAAGCGTGTTATATTCAAGATTTTTATTATTTCAGGTTGTTTTTGTATCAAATGTTCGCGAAATATCATGAATATGCGATCTATGTACGATTAATTACTCGCCTACGACGAGGCAGCTGTGCGTTTAATATCCACCAGATGCAATGAGAACTCTTTAGCGGAGTTAAAATCTAGACGTTTGAAAATCAAGATCTCAGTGAAACGTGACGAGATGACTCGATAAGCCTTACCGGTCTATAGTCAAGTTTTTTTTCACAATTATGCGTTTCAAGTACTCATATCAGTGTCTAGATGGTCGATAAACGATTCAATTTTGATATGAGTGTATATTGTACTAATTCGACAAAACACAATCGGTTAGCAAGCAGCTGCCATTTTTGAAACTCATATAAATAATAACAAACAATGCTGTGTTTATAAATTAAGATCAATTTTAATCACTATCTTTATAATTTTATTAATTTAATGTAAAAATAACAAACATTTGTGTTGTAGAAAATTAGACATTGTTGTTTTTGCACAAGTAATAATCTCTCATCTCCGTCTGTTCGAAGGTCAAGTATTCTTAGAAAAAAAATTTTTTTACAATTAAGTGTTTCACGGTTATAGTTATAATATTGCCTATCGCCAATAAAATGTATATAGCATGTAACGCAGTAAGCTGCTGCATTTTGTCTCCGAGACAAACCCTAGCATATTGTAACGCAATTACGAGGCTGCGTCACAAAAGATCGAAATTCAATGTGCAAAGCATTTCGAACCTTTTTCTCTTTTTATTTGCAACCTTTGAATCCATATTTCAAATTTTTGAAAGAATAGCATGAACAGTATAACAAAGAAACTGCCGAAACTGCTTTTTATTATATTCATTTTTTAAATTGTGATTGCTTAAGCTTTAAAACGTAAATAAACTTTAAAATGCAATGCAAACAATTGCATTTTTTTAATTAAATACGAGATAAGGAATTTAAAAGTGTTATATTTTTTATTATAATTAATTGATAAAAGATACGCTAACAGAAAAGGTAAAAACGATATTAAATAATGATTTGCTGATGTATTTGGAAATATAATTTAATTCGTTCACGTTACAAAGTAAACGAAATTATATAGATTTATAAGTATCGGGTAAGCAAATTTTGCGTAAACGCTTGCTACATTCATTTGCAAGGGATCCTCTCTTTTTCCCATGATCCATAATTTCCCATAAATATTCCAGCCTAGCTGTCATAACGGAAGGCGTTCGGTCAGATGTCGTGACCTTCTCATTAACCCTGAGAGGCTGAGAGCCTGGAGTACTTGGCTTGACCACAAACCTCTCGAGAAGGATCAAGAAGGTGCGCCTCGGTTTAAATTTGGAACGCCCACCCTCCTGTCCCGATGCTTTTGAGGTTCGATCTCGAGATGCACCTGCAGCTCGCACCCACGCAGCCATAAGATCATACAGGAAGGAAACATTATCCCTAAATCACAAAATCTTCATTTCCGCTTACAATGGTCGAAGCTTCCTTTTCTGGTTTAGAAAAAACTTCCTTCCTTATTTGGTGTATGTGTGTTTTAAATCTCGCATCAAACATATTTAACGCGTAATATGTTCATTGGAAAAACACATTAAAAATGTCATTAGCTCTTCGAACACGAGAAACTAAAATCCGTGAGTATTCATATAATATGTATACATATAGCCAACCCTCTTATCGACGCCGAGGCGTGCAAACAAGCTCAAAAAATGCATGCGTGGGATCGACAGAATAACATCTGGATTGTCGTTCCCGGAAAACACTGAATTGTGAATGCAGGAAAATATAACTCGTTTCCGTGGGAGTCTAATGAAAAAACGCATCGTCTCACGCAAACGGTATCATTTACAACGCCAATTGTTTTTTAAAGAAAGGTGACATCGGACAAATGCTGCTGTATACATAATAAATTTCTTTTAAATATTAAATAAATATAAATATTAAAATTAAAAAAACACAATAATCTTAAATCATCTGCAAGCAATTAGAAAAAAATCTATTTTATTAAAGTACTATCTCTTTAAAATTTTAATTCCCATTTAATATAAATTTTTTAATATTACTCTAGCATTGTTTCTAATATTGTAATGGTATGTTTCAAATAATGGGATCGTAACTACTAGTCGTTTTAACAGAAAGAAAGATAGAAAGTAAGAATAGTGAAACTTTATACAGGAGCCGAAGTTATTCATTGCTGAAAGTAACACGAATATCTTTGGCACAATTGTTAAGAAATCCCGATCGTGAAGCAAAAATATCCCATTCAAGCGAATTAGGTCAGTGGGTTCCACAACGGGAAGCGGGTCGTGTGTTAGACACACGTAAAGAAAAAGGTAAGAAAAATATTTTACAGTATCAAACTCGATCAAATAGTGCATACTTATTTGATTCATTCCAGATAATATACTTTGTAATAATTATGTTCACAAAGTACTTGCATAGAAGTACACATTAATTTTTAAAATATTAAAAAAACTAATGTAAAAAATGTATATAATTCTTTTCTTTAAATTTTAATTTTTCTTATCAAAAAATATTAAATTTTAATTATGAATTATCCGTCAATCTTACCATAATTTTGCTTTACGTTATTATTAATAATTAATTTATCAAATAATTTCCTACAAACATAGCTATTCTTTTTTGTAAAATGCACATAAAATATTAACATTATTCAAAATTGCAACATAGTAGCACGCAATCAGTCCCGCAATTGCTTGCATTCGCGTACAGCTCTCTACGCTGGATGCATCCCCATCTTACCCCCTTGCATAAGCATTGAGAGCCCGAAGAGGGCTGTCCCATTCTCGCGTACCCCTTTCCGCAGTGGCCGTCTTTCGCCTTGGCTCGCAAAAGTTCCTGCCTGCACGACGCTTACGAGTTTATGGAGAGGGATCACCTGGCGACAGTTCCCACGTTTCTGCGATCCGCGTTTGGCTTCACCCTTTGCCTTATATTCCGTCGTGTCGGCGGATTCTGGGTGCTTATAATGGCGAACACGCAAAGGACAGGGGAGTGGGGGGCCCGTGTAGGAGCGAAAAAAAAATATATACGGAAAGAAAAGGAAACGAGCGGTGCCTCGTGCATCTATTATGGGGGTCTGACCGCTATAGCGGTGCGCGTGGCTGACACACGAGGAACCCGCGGCCCCCGGGATTCAACGTTTTATTAGGAAGGGAGGAAGAAAACGGTGTTAAGTCTGACTGCGCGAAGGCAGGTACGTATTTGCATAGAAAGGTTGAAATTTCGTATCCTTGCTAACACGCCATAACTGTTTTCCTTTGAGAATCGTGGGAGGTTTCAGATCCGCGGGCTCCTGTGGGAATATTTTCCACTACGCTGTCTCGAGCCTTTTCTTGGGCTGCGTTTTGTGTGAGATTGCACATTGATTTTAAGAATAGTGAAACTTATTGTTTTAGAATGTAGATTAAAATGTAAATTTTTATTATCTTATTAAAAGAAAGAAATAAATTGCATTCATTGTACGATTGTTATAGTCGTGACGATTTCATTTTTTCTAGATAACTAGAGTGCAAACTAGAGTGAAAGGCTATATTATAAGTCATATTAAAGCTAATATAATATAACATATAGTCGATATTAAGGCTAATATAATATGTTCACGACCCCGTTAAAATCATTTAGCGGCTGATCTTTGAGAAACACGATCTGTTTAGTCTTCGACCAAGCAAAAAGGGTCTTCCGTTGCACGTTCATAGAATCACAAAATTTCTATTGGTTGTTTTAGTCTGAAATACGATAATCCCTGCCGATACAAGATTATTTTCCTATTGTTCCTTTTGTTATCTTTATGTATTGTGTGACTGGCAATAGCAAGCCGTGCGTTTATAAAATCACGCATCTCTATTTTTTAGTTAATGTTCTTAAGAACTTAAATAATGTTCCAGTAATTATTGCTATAAACTGATAAGAAACGACAAAAAATTAACTTTTTTTTGCTCTGTTCTAAACTATCACAGCGATGCACATACAATACGTATCATCACTGATCAAAATAAGTTTTATCAAGTCCCTCAACACAGTCGCTAAAGAAATTTGAGCGTACAAAGAAACCGTCTTAATCGACTCGCATTATGCGCTCGCATCTCGAGTGCACTTAGAATTCCGGACGTGCTATTACGCAAACGAAACAATGGAGGAGGGCCGGTAGACCAGCCGGGTCATATGGAGTCCAGTTTCGGTCGGTGCTCGTCGCGGAACTTGGTTGTCGTCGCCTATGATTCCGGCGAGGTCGCGGAGCGGCAGGTTGCTGCAACGGCGTCAGCAGCGTTCCGGCTGCAGCGGTATGGGCCGCGACATCATAGCAGCAACAGGCAGCAACCTTGCGGCGGCGTTCCTCGCAGCTAGGTGCCCCGAGAGAGCTGGTGAGAACACACCGCGCCATGCGTTCCCACCATCATCCTCGTGCTTCTTCGGCAACCTCTTCGGTAACGCTCGGCTCTGTGTGCGCGTCGCGTTCCCGATATTCGCCACCGTCAAGGGCCCTCTCTGCCGCAATGGGTCCCCCCCGTCCCACCTCAAGACCCCTCACGGATGCCGGGACAGGTCCAAATGGTGCTAGTTGATCCTTTGATCATGGTTTCAGTACATCAATTTTTTCGCGGAAGCTCAGATTCGGATCGTCAATTCGGATTTACGCACAATTGTTGATACACATAGTTATTTTCAAATGTATAATAATTTAAATTAATATTTAAAAAACATTATACTCGCCTAGAAATAAAAGTGTAAAAAATAATTAATTTTTATTAGAAATTTATTTTAACGTTGATAAATGAACCATTTTTTATATCTTTAGTAATTAAAAAATTCTGCAAATCATTTAATAGATATAATATCTGTATAGCAGACCAGACCCTTTCCTGTTTTCGTCACAATTTCATTTAACTTATACGTGCGATGAAATAATGCGTGCAATAAAAATAATTTTTCTATCGCAGCAATTGACATATTTAACTCCGTACTCTTACGGATATAGCTTTATGCAAATTTTTCCTACGAGACTATTGAATGCCGTTGACCTCCGGTAAAATTGGTCATTTCGAACGAGTTACTTCATACACCTAAACCGGCTCGTCGAAATTGCAGATCATTGGCTACTTTGCTGTGAGAAATTCGTACCTAAGTCGCTGCTTCGTGCTAGTTTTCTGCATACGTAAATAGAATAGTTGAAGAAAACGCAGATGGTCGCGTGAAAAAACTTTCTTAACTATCGGACTCCGGTTTTCTTCGCTAAAATCTCGTTACTAGCCGAGAATAACGTTCGATTGAATTGAAAAATCAACGTTTTTCTACGTTTAACTGTTCTTTCGCTTGAAAATGTTTGCCCTTCTGAAATTCTTTTATTATATAATGACATATAATAGCAATTCTGTGCAGAATTATCTTATAAATGTAAAGTAATCAATTTTCCTACAAGAAATTAATTCGCTCAGATCTTTCCTTATTTATTCCTTTTTAAAATATATTTTATTTTTATACTTTTTTTTTTTAGTATTGCATATTAAATGAACAATGTAATGACATGGTTTTTTCTTATTGAACGTCGAAGAAATGAAAAGTTTAAACACGTCGATAGCCCATCACATCTGCCGCCTGCTCGTGCTGTTTCGAAAGCTAGGGTGCAAACAATGCATCGGTCTTGCACAGATTGCAAGAGAGGACCCTTCCTCGTAAGATTTTTCGATTCTCTTATTGCCAGACACGCTGGCACGCGCCGAGTATCACCTGCCACTTAGATTATTGATTTTAAAGCAGCAGCTGATGTGAAGACATTTTTCTACGCTATTACGTCAATATCTGAATAAGAATTTTAGAATGCTCTAATATTATGCTTTTAAAAATTATCCTGAATATTAAATAATTGCAATATTATACATATATTGAAACATTTTTATAAGCGTAATATCTAATAGAAGAATTAATACGAATTATATCCCGGAAAATATAAACGTTTAATATTGTTAGTTCAATTAAAAGTTTAATATATATCTAAATCAAAATGAGTAAGAACGTCTGGTATAACATTTTATCAAATTCTTGGAACATAATTGAATACTTAGTATTTATCGTACTCAGTATTATTTATTTTTCAAAATGCTGTAGAAATAATCTCTCTATTATTAAATCATATTTATCTATTCTATTCTCTGAAATTATAATTTATTTTCTATAATTATATCTCTCTTCGTCGAAATTATAGTTTTTCTTTGCCAAAGGCAGATTACTTTCTACTACCGCATGCAGAACGAAGAACACTCCCTTCGTACAATTTTATAGAAGCCCGCCCCCCTTAGACCTCCGTTAAAGGGACCGCAAGCCGGCGAGCAAAGAGGGAGCAAGGACAATACGTTGCGCAAAATGCTTTTCTTGCTCGTCTGTAGAAGGGGAAGCCTGGCACGCGACCAACGTCACCTGCCCGTTGCGCGACCTACTGAAGTTCTTATATCGATTTTCTTGGGTGCAGCTGCGACGTCGTGCTTCTTGCGTTGGTCATCGGACCGAGACGTCTCGGAGTCATTATCTGTGCGCGTCATATGGCGCGAACGTTGAGATTCTTCGTTTCGTGGGATTCACGAAGAATTCTATCAAGTATTGCCGCAGTATTAAACACCTGCTGCCGTCTTTTCCAATTAGATTAAACTTAGTTCACGTGTGTGTTAAAATTATTTCTAATTTATTTGTATCTACTATTATATAATAAATTTACAAAAAAAACAATTTTTATCAAGAATTTGTTGTAAAAGCAAAATAATTTCAACAATTTTTGAACTACAACGTTGAACATTGTCGCGCGATAACGGAATGTCTGCAATAGACAAATGTTACGATCAATTGTATTTAATCGAGCGCTCGTGTCCGATCGAGGGGTCGCGTTCACAGACACGCGAAGTCACACGATGGAATTTGAAAATCAAGGTCTTCTTGATAAATGCCCGAAAAATTCCAGGTGTAAAAGACACCGGGCTCAAAAAGAGACGCGTGCCGTTTTCCCACGTGTCCCCCCTTGTTATGCGCTGCGTGCATTCCATCTCATTCTTCTTACACAATTTCTTTCCCTTCCTTTCTGCTCCCTGTGATTTCAGTCATCTCACCACTTCCCCTCCCTTTAATCTCGACAGTCCGCAGATGCCTCGTTTAAGATTTCGGATCCCCTTCGTCGCGCGACGTCACACATGACGTATGCTCGCTGTGACGTCACGAACATGTGCCGAGCTCTTACGTAAGGAACCAGCGAGGTATAATCGTTCTTTTTGTGGAGTACGCCGTTCTAGGTGAGACATTTGTACGTTGGGTCGTGGGATTCTCTCGAAAAATTGGCGAGGAAAGTACGAGCAGATGTTAGGATCGCACACGTGGCGTGGTTTTATCAAATACTCTCTTTCCCTCGATTTATTATCTCGCATTAAAGTAAACACATTGACATAAATGCTGAAAGTTTTGCCATTTTTGTATCAAACGAGCAATGCGTAGTCTGATTAAAATCGTTAAGGTTTATATAGTCCACAATTTGTTGCAATTAGCCAAATATGGCAAGTGCAAATTTATTCCGCCACTCACATTAACTAAAATATAATCAATAAGATATTAAGTACGTTTCTTTTTTACGAGCAGCCGTCTCAACCCTTTGCCCTCGAGTCTTTCAAGACTAGGTCAATGTTCTGAAAAGTGAAGCATACTGGACAGCAGCTGTGAAAGTTGTCTTGTTATTGTTAAATTTCGGATTATGCAAAATATCTTGTGACGTTCCACAACGTAGCTTAAGTAGGACACAGATTTGCATCTGAAGACGAGATTTTGTCCTGCGTCAGGTAATTAGAAAATTCTTTGTACGATGTTCTTGCTATAGAAGAACGGATAATTTCTTTTACACAAAACTTTACACGTCAATGCGTTGTTCTACGCATTTTATTTTATAATACATATATTGCTGTTGTGCAATTTTTCTAATGGGCAGGTAAAAATTTTGCAAAAATTTGATGTTACATTTAATAATTGAAAGTAATATAATGCAATCGTCCTATGTCATCGCGTTAAGGTTCGCTTACCATGAGAAGTGCAGTTAACCCGTCCAGGTGGTTTCGTGACGCGCTCACGACATATGTCTGATTATTGTATTATCGTTATGGGAACGCTTTCATTCCGATACACCAACGGAACGATCCAATTATTTTTGAATTTCATATGTCATGCAATGCTCTTTAAAAACAGTTTAGTCGGCCAATTTATATTATATTACTCACTTATTTTAAGCTTATGAAATGAGTTGAAAAAATTATGAAGAACGCTGTTAGATGCATGTTCAATATTATAAAATCATCATATTGTCAAGCTCATATTGTAAAATCACAGAATTTCAATTAGTTATGTTCATTGTGTTTCTTATTATCTGGACAATCGTTGTCTTAAACATGGTTAACCAAATTTTGCGAAAAATAATTATTGATTATATATTCTGTCGTGTGTTAGATCACCATCGTGAGAATGAGCGATGAGTTATCAGCGTAATTCCCATGGATGCTTCAACACCTGGCAGAATATGCTCACAACCGAGAAAGTTTTGTCCAAAAAAAAGACAAGATCCGGTCTCACTCGGTAGTGAAATATTTGTTCAAGTGGGCAATAATTGTCTGTTAATAACGTCCGGTGGGGCACTGACACACGTGGTAAATAGTTTAACTCATTGTGACAGATGTTCTGAGTAATACACATCAAAAAGCTCACGCTTATTACGCTTATAACATTATTAAATTATTTTTTTAAGTAAAGATATTAGCAAAATATTAAATATAATTAAAATAATTAATATACATATATATATATATATGATCAATACAAGGAAGTTTTACATGAAGATATTTTTGTTATCATTCGTCGATTAACGATTAAATAACTAAATCAATTAATTTTTTATAAATATGTGAACATAAGTTTTATCGCATTAATGATATTATACATTTTATATTTGTAATGATTGTCGTAATTCAATTATAAAAATTGTAAACTTTGAATTATAGAAATTATTGCATAAATATATGTACTTAAAAATTCATGTAACAATTAATTATTTATATTTTAAATTTACATACTTATGTAAATCTAATAAAAAATTTAAAAGAAAAAAATTAAATAATTAGTTATGATGGAAATGCAGAGTAGGAGCAGCTGTCGATAATTTATCCTTTAAAAAAGTAATCGACTTTTATATTCGCCGTATTCATCTCAGCATTTTTAATAAATATGTTTTCAAATCTAACAAGAATTATTTATTTTCGAAATGTTATACTTATTGAACCATTTGTAGATAAAGATAATGATTTTATTTGTGTATCTCAGTTGTACCAAGGTTTCATATCCAAGGATAAAACTGAAGCTTAAGGAAGACTTCAACAGAGGGCAATACGGATACGAATTGTGCTAAGGAACTTAATATCAGCCAATAGGAATTCTTTGAATTCCATTAATAAAAAAATCTAATTTAATACATAATGACTAGTTTCGTGTGTGACATGATTAGTTATAAATATATTGAGATAGACCGAGCATTTTGGCTTATCTAAATGAGTTTATCCGAACATGTAAAAAACGAATATTCTTTAAAAGGATTGTGCTGTAAATTTTACAATTATATCTCCAGAGATTGTTTAAAATTAAATGTAAGGGACAGATAGCGAATTTGTTTTTGCGTTAATATTTTAATGTGTCTAATAAAGCGCGATTATAATTCTGCCTGTATTTTGCATTGCTATTGTATGATATACGCATATTGTGTAATTTTCCCAAATATTATAATTTAATTATATCATAATTATTAGTGCAAACATACAATCTTTAAATTTGTATTATTATTTAATAATATATTAATGTTTTTAAAATATATATTCTATTCTCTCATCATCTTCTTTCACCTAATATTTTTAAAAGTATCAGAATGACACAGTAAAAGGGCATAAGCTTCGTGTGTGGCCGAAAATTAAAGACATAACAACCTGCATCCGTCACATTTACCCACACTTATGTACCTCTTTTTTATAGCGTGTGATGGACACCCTTTTACTGTGCTTCTCGTTAGCTCGATTTTACGATTTTACGAAGTTGGGCAACTATTACTTTTTCTAATTATGGCAGTAATTACAGTATTCTCTGTTTTCTTCAAATTCCAAAATCGTGATTCTAATAATTAATTACTTAAGAGAAATTTTAATAGCTAGACTTTAATATTTCTTTTACTATTTCATCGTCTCCTGTGACTTATTTTTATATATAGAAAAAACTTTAAACTATGTATTATACGAATAATAAAAATTTGCCGTACTTATAAAAAAATAATACAAATAATTTTAAAACATAATTTAATGGCGCTGTAATTAATTTGCTTTAATAAATATAACTGTTTACGATTTTAATATTTATTATAACGATCGCGCTTTCTTGTATTCGGTAGAAACTCCTCAGGGATCGACTGCCACAGATTCATTAGTCAAATGAACCGCTACAAGAGAAATTAATAGGATATGTCCTGTATCCAATTAGGGCGTCGGAGTTTGACCGAAGGGGGTGGATTCTTAATTGCTTTTCGAGGAATGATATACCGCCAGCCTTTTCGGAAGCTCGAATAATGATGAATTAGGGTGAAATATACGAAACTGTGTCTCGGGATATAAATCTCAAAGAATTTTGTACGCGCCCTTATTAATATTATGATACATTTTAAAAAAAGTCAAATTTTAATACTAGATATTGCAAAACACCTATGGCGGATTAAAAATAAATTATGTGATTAAGTCCGTTTAAAGAGGATGTCAATGTTTCTTAATTGTAAAAAAAGACTATTGGTACGATAAGTATGCTATTACAATTTCTTCAAGAACTCCTTCAATATTTCGTTCAACAACAATTTTCATAATTTATAATTTTTGAATAACGTAATTCTCTATTTCTTTTGGTTACTTTTATGATAATTAATTGTGTGTAGGTGTTTGTGTGTGCGATACACATAACGATTATTTCCGATGGTATAGTACAATGACTCCTCCTAGAGTTGTGCATCGCATAATCAAAATTTCGAGCAAACATTAATTGAATGCAATTCATTTCGTTGCTTACAGGTTATTCGCGTGATCGCCTTGATTGCACAATGCGATGATACACGAAGCAACTTCCCATGTAGCAAATAAACCGCACGGTACGAGCGCAAACGCGCGTAGGATCCAGTCTTCGGGACGAAGACACGTGGTGGGCATCGTCTCGCAACTGGATCCGGAGAAGGCCGAGCTCGTACGAGATGGAAAACGCGCGATCCACGTGTGCAAAGCGTGCCACGCGTGACTGCAGCTGCAGTCGGTGGGAGGATACGAGAGTGGGAAGGAGAAAGAAAGGATTAGTTGCAAAGAGTCTGGACAAAGAGTTCTTGATGGAATGCGCTGCGAAGATGCTCTTCTATGAAAATGTTTGCAAATAATTGTACTTTCTTATTTATTCTAAATATACTCTTTCTTATAAATTTTTACGATTAACATTTTTTTTAAAGTGATACTTGGCATTATAAAAATGCAATAATGCATTTAATTGCAACAGCAAAGTCACGAATAAAATAATTCTACACAAAAAAATATAGCATACTTCGGAATGCATTCGTTATTTAATAAAAAAATTTGTTGAATTTGAATTTGTAGGAATAAATGTTATATTATATCTAGAGTCGCTCAAAAATAAAATATTGGATATTAGACGCATTTCGAAAGCCATTAAAGAAAAATTTCCTTTTTGATGCCGGCTATGCGGCTATCGCTGTGAGCGCGAAGAAAGAAATCGTTGCGGCTCTACAGACCACGTAAAACGACCGGTCGCGCTTTTTCCCGTAGTAAAAGTTAATTCAGCTTTTTACGGACCTGGTAGATCCTGCGCGCTGTGCGGCGTGTGCGCCACGGTATTTTGATGAGGAGGAATGGAGTCGGTCGGCGGGTCCGCGACGCAGAAATTGCAATTTGAATTAGCCGCGAAAGCCGGAGCTAATGATTCCTAAAGAGCAAAACATGCTGGCGTACACGAGCCGACGATATTCGTGGCCTAGCAAGAAAGTCCTTCGCGACTTCGAGGACCGTGAAAAGAGCGGAGGTGCGCCGGGAGATTCGTTCTCACCGGATGCCGATTACGAAAGGCGTGTTTCTTATCACACTGCTGCGGGCCTGAGAAGCTGGTCCACAGGCAATGGGTGTGATCTCGTTAATGTACTGGAATCGTGTAATCAACAAGACAGTTATGACAATTGTACTATATAAGGCTGCTTATTATATTGGCAATATGGAATTGTAAATAGTAATCACGTTAATTGAACGATTTTTATATAGAAGAAATCAAAAAGTTCTATGTCAATTTTTTAATTTTTAAAATTTTTAATAAAATAATTTTTTTTAGAAATTATTTCTTTTCGGCACAATTATCACTAATTATTCTCGTTCAAGTACATTGATTATTCGTCTCATTCAGCAGTACCTTTGGTACTTCTTTGTTCGTAATGTATAAAAACATAATCTTAACGCACGATCTCCGTTTGATCGCGAGTAATCCGCCTGGTTGTGAATGCGTTACGAGATCGACGAACGTTTATGGGTATCGACAGGCGTGACTTACGTGCGTGGCATATGAAACCGTTTGCGATGTCGCGGGACGCTTATGGGAAGACGGACGGGTATACGAGAGAACGAAAGAAAGAAAATAATCGTATAGATCTAATCACGCTCCGGTGACGTGAGTTACGTGGGTAGCCGGTGGCGGCGAAAGACAAAAGTGTTGCGCCTTGCTCTTCTTCGGCAGCCTTATGCCGCATGAACAGTAACACTCTTGGCACCCGTATCGCCTCATCACATTTATACATCTTGCACCTCCGCTTCCACAGTGCCAGCTTTGATGCATGCCGACTTCGGCGCGTACACATCGCACGAACTTCGTATAAAGGCCGTGTGTAAAAAGCCATTCATAAAAGTCGCGTTCGCATCGCAACAGCACTCTACGTACACCGAAATCTAGGAATTTTTACGGAGAGGAGATTAAAGAATAGAGATCTAATCTCTATCTTCAACAAATTAAATGGACTATGATTTATCGTTGCGCTAGGATTCGCAGGATTCACGTTATATATTGGCAATCCACAAAGCGGAATGCGTAAACGCTACGCCGTGTGGTTACGTATAGAAACAATAATTCGAAAATGCGCCATATATTTTCTAAGGGGTTAATTATAACGAGGTAGAGCCAGACAAAGTCGTAAGGGATTACGAAATAATTACCCAGTGCGCCGTTTTCGCTCGAGGTTTGCTGATTGTAGACTGGAAGATAAATGAGCCAATTATGAAATCGACGAAATTTCACACCGCGGACGAAAATTCATTAGGGAGGTTCATGGGCATAAATAAATCCGTACGCCCCTCCACGCCCACAGTCTCACGAACAAAGGCAGGTGTCGGTGCTCCTCGGTTTAGAACAAGAGATCATTGAGCGAGATTCTCAAGTTTGAGAATCCCCCGTAAGAAGAAAAGTGGTTTCCTTCGTCCACAGAATGCTAAGAATTCGTGGATCAAAGTTCTTGGTTTCCGTGACATCGGTTATTCGACGAGAACAGAGGGAACAACCGGTACTCAGATAACGAAGGGCTAGAAAACAAGGATGTACCGTCCGATACCTGATAAGCAGAACACTCGCAGTGAAAAGTTTTAATGTTTAAAGCGAAGTAAAAGCGGAAGGAGAGAATATTATTCATCGTTCTAAAGCGTTGCAAAATAACGAAGACCACACGTTGCTTTTGATATTTTCTTTTTTTTTTATAGGATTTCATGAGCGGCACCCTCGTAAATTCATCTTTTAAGCCTTCAGCAATGTCTTTTCGCTGAATCGGAGACTTCTTAGAGGCCGTCGGAGCTCATTTATTATTCAGATTTATAGCCAGACTTGAACTGACTTCCACAGATCGGCAGATCTTTGCGACTCAGCGAATTAGCCGTAAATTCTTGAAGAGAGCCTCGGAAATTCGACACAATCTTTTGCATACGACACAATCTTCGTTAGATGCGGAACTCGCGCATAATAAAAGGTTTCAGCGAACGCTTGCGACCGCACCTTTTGACGAAACGCGCCTACGAAACTATCAATATTTAATATCTCGTTAACATTCGACCGAAGCATAATAAATGTCACGCATTCTAACATAAATAAAATTTTCGAAAAAAAGACTTATCCGACAGCCAAACAACTCAATACATTCAATGTGCGCTCAATGAATCGTCTAAAAATTATCATGCGATAATTATTAAGATTACACGGAAAAGTACGAAGAGAGAATAATTAAACGCCAAGCTGAAATTCTGGTGGAGCGTGCGCTGGAAGAATGCAAACGTCCGAAGCAGAAGGAATATAAGAAAAAACGGAGCAGAATGTTGGAAGGACAGGAGCTAAGCGGCGAACGGATGGACAGACGGACACGCGGCAGACAGTATCGGATTGATCTCAGTGAGTGAACCCAATTACCTACCAAAGGACCAGATTTATTGTCCGGATGAGGGCCTGACTGAGGGTTCCTGATGCTCACGATGGTGGCAGTCACTCTTTACGATGGCCCTGGGCCTGCGACGAGAACGGAGAACGAAGCGGCACGGACTGCAAGGTGTCGTGTGGCTTTACTCACCCAATTATCAGAGCACTGACAACGAGCCGTGAGTGCTTCTGAAGAAGTCTCAGGTATGAGTCTTCGCAGAATGTAACCGATCAGATCTACGCGGATCCGCAGTTGCGCGCGCGGGCACCTGATCATAAACAATATATAATTGACATGATTTATCGGTCGCAACACCGTTTTTATCTTCGGTCACGCGAGTACTTTGTGAACGATCGACAGCGATATCATGTCTTGTTAATTTCTTCAGTCGATCAACAAGGTGGAGCGTATGATTTTCTGAATTTTTCTAATGGTTCTTGCAAAGTCGATTTTATGCCACATTAAAATATATATAATTATTGTCGATCGCAATAACACACGCTCTTCTGCTAAGGTAATGAAAACTCCGATAGAAGTGCTACTGCAAAATGCTTCTCGCAAAATCCGAAACTTTACTCAAAGTCTCTCTAACAGTTAATCGAAATCTCGCCATCGGAAACACTTTGTCTTCCTCTCGCAACTTTCTCCCTGCCGAAACTCGTTGCTGCCATTGGCTAGACTTCATCCTGGAGATATGTAAATCGTCGACGAAGGGGTGCGCGAGAGAGGATGCCTACCTTCGGACGGCCGCAGGTGCCTGTCACCGGAGGCAGACATACTTTAGTCGCGAGCCGGAAAGGATGCGTATTCTTTGCGAATCGCCGCCGCCGTGCTGTCCAAGACGCACCGCCGCGATGCTAACTGACGCTTCACAGGGCGCTGATTGAAGTATTTATTGCCTTTACGCAAAAGATCCCGGCTGCTTCGCTTTTATGCGTATAATGATCCGCTTTTGCATGCGGGTCTTATCTACGTTCATCTCCGCCATGGCGTTATTACCTACTCTATATACTTCTCTTTGTGCTCAATTATGGTCGTATCGTTGCCTTATCTTGATAAAGAAAAAGGTCAAAGAAAATTCCAGAGAACGACTAGGAAATATTAAACCATCGTTAAACATAATTCACGCGTCATTAATCAAAACATCTACTACATATTAAAATCTAAAAAAGATTTTCAAAGATCATAAACTTTTTCCAAAGTTGAAAATCTACATTTCATAATTACACTACAAACTACATTCTAATTACATTTCCATTCTGCGCGTAATTATTCTGAAATATAGCCACGCACAAATTACACCTCGTGTAATTTTCATAACCGCAATTTTTTTTACTACTGTAGAAGCTCTAATATTGAAATCTATCTGCGGAATATTACGGCAAAAAATACTAGTAGTAAATCAAACACGCTTACCAAATGATCCTTATCGTAGAGAACAGCAAGAAACTGAAACTGAAACGCCGAAAGAAGCTCGCAGTCCTATAATTATATTATTACCCACTGTGTAGCTCATGACTCCAAAACTAATTTGTCTTCGGCCGCAACGAGTTCGAGTAATTTGTAATTTATCACTGTCCCTACTCTTTTCCCTCTTACGATTTCGCATGCGCCGCAGACGTCTCGAAAACGTATAATTTCAACTATATCGCGCAATAAGAAAAATTCAAGCAAAGATATGACATTGCATCTATGTCTACAAACGCATAGAATTTAATTGGTCTTGAAAAAAAATCAGAAGATTGCCATAAATTGTTCAATCAGGAATCGGACCGCTTGCAGCAATTTTAAGCGAAAAAATAAGCAAACGCAACCAAACCGGCGGTTAAATCCTTCGAAGAAAACGTCTACTGTGCCAGGTAAGATTTTGCCCTGTGGGTGATAAATCGGTGGCACTACCTCCAATCCTGCGTGCAATAATTAAAATGGCACAATTATAAGTGCATTTGGAAGGTAGTAATAATCGGTTCGCCCAAATTCCTTTAAGTATGTCTCAATTAGTGTTCACGTATTTCGGTGACGCGATTTACCGAAATACAAGTAAACTTCTGTCGCTTGAAAGCGAAGAGAGCAATTATCTCGGAATTAGACCGGATAATTACAGTGTGCGCATTACGAGCGAAAAAACTGTCCTCGAAGGACGTAAATATACAGTACGACATTCCTCTCTTCATGAAAATCGTCTTTTACTGCGCACACCTTCCTGCGATAGCACGATTAATTTAAAGACCACCTTTCTGTGCAATTGGGAAGTAAATGCGAGTCTGCTTTGCCTGTGTCAAAAATTGAATCAATTATTCCTACTTTAGATAAATTATTATACTCTGTGACAACATCCGATGATGAAGATAAATCGTCAACGATTATCCTGTATACGCGTTCATTTCTCGTATTTTCCATCATGCGATTACAAAATTAAGGTTTTATAACGTTAATCTCATTGCAACGCAATATTAAGTCGACCACTTCGTTCCCACACAGATGAAAGTAAATTTCAACCTGATATCGATCTCGGCGATATAAATCAACCGTGACGATTCGATCGTTAGAGCAAGATCTGAAATTGGTTTTCATTGCTTTGAATTAACTGAAAGAAATTATCGCAGAATAGCGCGTAAATCTCAAGATTCTTAGATAGCGAGGTAACTTTATATCTAGCGGCTGATCGAAATAGGTCGGACGTGGTAAGAAATTAATTAATAATTATACATTTTATTTCAGTGGATGTTACCTAATTAATTAAAGATTACTATAACTCCCGTTTCACTTTTCGAATTAAACCCGGTCTGTATGATGTAAAATATATATACTATCTTGTATTTGTGCGTCGAGATTACTCGTTTACCCTTTCCCCCTCCCTGACGGCTCATCGCTAAAAACTAACGAGTCATAAAGATTATACCTTTTCGTCTTTGCCGAGACGAATTACCGATTTCGTGCGACGTGCCCGTTTGCAAATTAAATTTTCACGTGACGCCGGCCAGCGGACGATCATTAAAAGTAAATTTGCCAGGAATCGGCGCTCCGTTGAAAAGCACCTGACGAACCGTAATGGCGTGTGCCGAGGTATCTCCTGCGCGAAAAAAAGCCTCCGGGGACCCCGACAAAAAAGTAGCCGGCAGGCGAAAACCTTGTGCCCGTGCGCCCATGCAACACGGAATGGATATTTGCATTTTTATGTGACGAAGACCGCTCTCACCGCTCGTTGAAATTGCCGGCTCCTCGTCCCGCGACTCTCGGAAGTCGAATCCACACCGTTTTTCGCCGGTCGTACGAAAAACTCGCACGGTCATTTTAAATTCATTAGGCGATTCTGGACATGACTCGAGCAACACAAAGCAGGCATGACGTAGCGCGAGGAGAAAGACGATTTACCGCCGTTTACAAGCCTCCTTATGCGAGAATCCACGCAGCAAGTCTCTTTCAGAGCTGAATCCCGCACACCGTTCGATTCTCTCGTCCCGGTTCTTCAATCTATCAATCGACGGAGCGCAAAGTTCATTGTGACTATTAAATAGCATGAAAGTAATAAAATGTTATTTAAATTGGATTGAATAATTGAGATACACAAAAATATAATTTACGAAAATGTTGGCTTTTCTTTTCATGAAAACATCGTAAAATTGCAAAAATTGCAATCGCGTACTTGTAAAGTGCTCGCCGGAAATTTCTCGATAAACCGATGGAACGTAGAGAGCCTGGATTCGCTCGAGGGTACACGCCTTCTTCGTGTATCTTGTTGCATCTATCTGCGCGTGAACTCACCGGATATTTCTCGACGCCTGATCGTGCGTTAGATGGATCCCGCTTTATAGGGTTAGAAGGAAGGGCGAGAAAATAGTAGGGGTACGAGAAGGATTACGGCAGATCCTGGCTGCGAAACGACCTATGACCCAAGCGGTAACTCACCGCCCACGTTGCACCTGCCTTGGTGTTATCGTACTGCTTTATTGGTTTATCTCGCCTTAGAGAGGGGTTTATGAACTTTGAAGATGAAATTTTACGTGAACTCCGACCTAAGCATCTTGCGCGTTCACACATGGGCGTTAAAGACTTGTTGTTAATTCACGGAGATCTGAGAAGATAAAATGAAATAACATTTTCTTGTATTGTTTCAACTATACATCTATAAATATACATGTGAATTGAATATTTATCTTGTTATCATATCAAAAATATTTGTATTCTCAAATACGAATGTTTGTTAGAAAATTTAATATTTTATAATTTTATAAAAATATATTATACGCGTTTAATAAAATATGTCTGTCGTATTTAAATAAAATTTTTTTTCAAAGGCTAAAATGCAAATTGACAACTTATAAATCTAATCACGAACTTTCTAAAATATTTTAGAACAGCATGATGACATAAAAGAATATGCGATTTTGCAGTATCGAAATTCTGCAATCTAAAGAGAACAACCTATCGCATTGATATGCAAAACATTTAATTCCGACGGGCACTTAGGAAATTATATTGCTTCGCCGTAGAAATTACCGCGTCCTGCAGTATCTTCGATTAAATGCCGCATTAATGATAAAGTTATGCTAATTTATTCTGCTACAATGTTAAATTCATCGCTATTATCTTTTCTTTGCTCTTCGTAGTGTTGAAAATTAAGAGCACTTAGGGCAACTTTAGCTAAAGATATCATATTGCTCCCCATCTTCTTGTGAAAGCCCTTTTCGGCAGCGACAGATCGTCGCGTAAATACGTTATTATGTGGCGCATGCTGGATTTCGTTACACGACAACGACATTAGCACTCGTTATCTTGTACAAGTATCGCTTTACGAAGAGATTGATAAATAAATTAAAAAAATTTTTGATCGTTTCCGCAAAAGATAAAATAATTTTGTTTGCAATTATGAGTTCATGTTTGCGATAATTTTTTTTCATAATATGAAAAATTTATTATTAAAACATTGAAATAAGAATTTTAATAAAGATTCCAAGTATCCTTAATTCTGATAATAGCAAAATGTTGACTGATGCACGAATTATAACGGAATTATATCGCTGGGCGAAGTAAAATACACAAGATCACGCACAGAAGCACCTGCAGCGTGATACAAGGTAATGCGGCGTCGTACCAATCGACCCGCATAATTCACAGCTTCCGGGCGAATATACGTCTGCTTTGAGTAAGGCATTATCAAATTTTAGATTCGATTCGGCTGGATCCTTACCTGGATCGCCGTATATAAATATTTAACATGGCGATCATTTCATATCGCTTTCAATCGCAGTCCATAATTTTCGACAGACCCCAACGCTTCCTGTACGAATCATTTCTTAAATATTCTCGAAATTTTTGTAAAGTACCTGTTTTGAATTAAGTAAATCGATATTTTCAGTCGTCTCTCAGTAAACAACAAGCAATTTTTGCTAGCATTCCTTCTTCAGAATTTAATTCGCATTTTAAACAAATTTCTCGCACAAGACCAGCTAAATCAGCATAATCAATTTAAAGTTTAAAAACTTGCAAAGTTTGTTTTATTAAAACTCTGCAAATTGCATATAACTTAAGATTAATTCAATGCATTTTTTTATAAGTAGTAACCACAATAGCAATATGCAGCGTGCGAGAGTCTCAACAAGAGATCGAGAATATTTGATTGTCACATAAAGATCATAAAAGCGCGCGTAAAATTCTGTCTAAAGTGCCTTTTTTATCAAGTAATAAAATTAGCAAATATGCTATAATTGGACGTATTATCTTTGAGAGTGCGCTACAGCAATCACGTAATTCCGTGCTGGTAAAGTAGTAACTCATAATTATTTATTGGGGCGTTTTGAAATATGATTGTAATTTAGTATATCGTTAAAGACCATTAAGCGGAATGGGCACGCAGCCAGATCGATACGCACCTCCATCGTTCCCGTCAGAGCCCGTCTCGTAAATCTACATTTATAGTCGTCGAATTTCGAGTCGCGAGCTCTCATCGCCCGGCAACAGTTGGAATCATTCTTCCGAACGTCGTGCATCCAGCATCTCAACGATACGATACGATAATTTTATGATTTTCATAAGTTCAGCGCGGATATCGCGCAGCCTGTTTTAAGCGTTTACGAAGTTGGCATTTGCAAAATATAAATGTTAATTTAACGTAATAATCGCGTCATGATAAATCGCGATATATGTTGTTCGTATATCGTTCGCATATTTTTTTTTAATACGCAGAATTAATTGAGAATTAGGCACTGCATGCAAAATCGGCGAATTGTTGTTTTTAAGAGATTCAATAATATATGTATATTTTTAACAAAAGCCACTTGCTTATCCATTTAAACCTACTATAATATAGCGATACACTCTACCTTATCCATATAATAGAAGTAAAATAAACATGGCTGGTATTTATTTTATCTTCTTAATTACTTAATGCACATATGATACCTTCGCGTCGACTAAATATATCATAGACCTACTGATTCGTTAAATACATTGGAGATTAAATCTGCTATAAAAACATTTGTAATTCGTGAATTTATAACTAACCGATTATTCGAGCAGACACCTGTGAAATTGCAATGCGATTAATATGCATTGGGCCGTGCCCAAAGAAACCAAGGATGGTTTGCCTTTTTTAACGAGATTCGATCCTCTGCTATACGAGTTGAGCAGGTGATGTGTAGGACGCAAGTGCAAATTAGAAGAATATCGTAATTGAAATCATCAAACACCGTTTCGTCTCGGATAAAAGTAACACGAGTAAAACTTTCATACTCCTCTCCCGGAGAGAATTCATGCGTTCTTCTTGACGGTTCCTCATAATATTCGGCCGATTCCTCAGCATAGGGCTGTTATTAAGTCATTTTATGGATTGGCGCAGTTTGTAATTAGGTTTTTATCGATGGTTATGGCGCGCAGATTTTTATGATTTTCATTGACTGCTAGATGGGCCACTGATTGGTAGGTGAATATCGCTCGACTACAAGTGCTAAATGAACTCGGTTCTTTATCACACCAAAGCCCACCGGGATTATTAATCCTCGTGCATGAATTATTGTTAATAATCTATAAATTAAGGAAGAAACAAATTTGACTCGAGAAACGGCAAAAACTATATTTCTAATAACACTGGCACTGGTGTAAATCTTAAACGTGCTATATTGCTAACCCACGTGAAAATTCTTTTAAAATACAGCTCTTTTGGAATTCTAAGTTTCTCACGAATATCGTAGCAGACTGATTCGTCCCTGCGGGTATCGCCATTCCATTGAGAATCTATGCGCTACGGTCATTATGAAGAAACGTACGGTAGCCGCGATCGACTATCGCGCCAGAGATGTCAGATAGGATCCAATTACGGAAAAAAGGAGACATAAATAAAAGAGGGTGATTATTTGATCTCATTCCAATTGAAGTTTAAAGGTTCCGCCGTGTCAGAGATTCGTTTAGCGATAAATTTGTCTCGCCTTCTCCTGCTGAATACAGCGCATGTCAAATGTTTATAAAATATATGTTTTTTCGAAATCTTAGCAAGCTCTTCTCATATTTTTAATATTTCTATATCTATTATTTTCAACTATCTGTTTGCCTGAGAAAAAAGAGAGAATAAATATTGAGATAATCGACTGAAAAACAGATTTGTTATCAATGCCGATGTTAAAGAATTCATAATCGCGTCCCAATTACCGATCGATAACCGATCTAATCTAAAAAACTGCTAAAGATACCGCTCTAAGCTGAAACCGGTCCGAAAGTACGCGTTCTCTCTCGAGGAAGGCCTGGCCCATTTTTCAAAATCGTAATTGCATTTTTCATCCTGCTCTCGCTGTCTCCCCGCTCTTTCGAGTCGCCCGCTCTCTCCCTTTCTCTCGTCTTCTTCTCCCCCTCCCCTTTCGCCCTCGTGTTTCCACCTTCGTTGCTGCCGTTGCTTCTGCGGCAACGTGGCCCGGGAGGCAAGCATCCATATTCATGCGGAATAAGGTGCAATTAAACTCCACGAGGTGTCAGCCACGAGGAGGGCATTAATCACCCAACAAAGCCACATTTGACGCAGTAATCGCCAGAGATACCATTACATGCGTGGCACATAATAAGCTCGTATCACGACGGAATGATAATTTGAGCGCGGATTGTAACGAGTCCCTCTTTATACGGTGTGGCGATTCTCCAGGTGTAGATGCCTCGTTCATCGATCTTCGCCGATCGCCTCGTGCGCCGATTTATTTGCTCTGCTGAGATTCCCATTGCAATTGCCTTTAAAAAGGCACTTGTAAATTGTAAGAAGAAAATATGTCTCTTCAAAGCCTTCTTCTTTCATGATAGCAATTTACACTAATTCCTGCTTACAAAATACCCGACAAATACTATTGGAAGATAAGAAGAAAGAATTTCTTTCCTTTCATCGAAATAAAGTTGTGATGAGGTCTCACGAAGCGTTCTAGCGTGATTTTAGAAAGATGCATAATGGCTACACGTCCGTGTTTACAAAATATAAATTGCTACTAAATTTATTATACACTTATAAATATGTAATTATTTCTCGACTATCCGTCTTTATTAAAACCTAACGCTCCAAATAGCTTTATAATCTGTTTACTACGTATTTTCTTAATAACTAATAATTTAACTTTATAACTTGACATAAAAAATATTATAAATACATTTTTAAAATGACATGAAATTGACCCAATTGACATGAAATAATATCAGTCACAAGTTATACAACAATGTAGAATGTATTAAGTATATCGTTGTCGATTAATTTCATACTTAAGGACAATGAGAGATTTCTGAGTAGTATCCGACCAGATCTAATCACAGTCTGTCATATCTCGCATCCTTGAAATTAATCATACACCTGGTCACGTAACGAATGCGCCTTGCGCAAAAAAAAGAAGGGCTGGACGAATATGCGTTTAATTCGCTGAGACGTGTAATTGCTGGTTGCCGTGCACTGAAAAAGTCGCGCTAAAATGATTGTCCACTTACGATTTTACCTCCATAGTTGCGGACTCACAAAAGTTTTCAATAGAGCCACATACTCTTCGTACGCTCTACAATGAGAAAAATTGTCAAAAAAGCCACACGGAAGTTAGATCATGACTTTTGTTACGCATAGGATTAAGTTAAAAATAATGAAGAAAAATATGTGGCGGTAGTTTATAAGCAGACGCCTATTTTAAAACCATAAAGAACAGATTGCAATGTCGGCTACAGCGCCGACGAGTGGTGCATCTGCCGGCTCGTTATCTAATGGTGCCTCATGTGGTCTGATAATTGACCATGCAGCTACCCGAGGCGAGGCTCGAATAGACGCGAGCTTATTAAACCGGATGGTTTGTTGTTGTCCGCGGTAGCGGAGCCACGAATCGGCGTTATGTATCGATTCTTGATTAAAACCCACCCTCGGGCTGCCACCTCATTACGCCTCTCTCGGCTTCTCGCCCCTCGTCAGGTCGGCAGTTAATTTGACAACTCGCGGTATGAAACGCTTCGGTTCCACCTGTATGAATGCACCACAGGGAGACCGCTTTCGATACAAGACTCTCGAAGATGCGCCGAAGATATGCGAGAATTATCAGCACAAAAGAAAACGTGTACCAATATATTTTCGCAGGTGCAGCGCGATATTCTTCCATCTGAAAAGCATTCCAGCTTATGTTCTTTTGAATTCTTTTTTTTCCAACATTATTTTACTGCTACGTGCTTGTTATAAGAAAAACACATGTTTCATAATATGTTCGTATACGTTAATGAAATTATTAAGACCGAAAAAAGTTCTTTACATATTTCTTTTCAGAAATCTTTAATATCAATTGACGTTAACGACCTGATAAAATCGCAACTTTTATTGCCGATACAGAAATATCTCTAAGCACGTAAATACTCAGCGATAGATTAATTCTGCATCTGGTGCGTGAAACGATTCAACGAGTAATAAAATTACAATATCAACACGCTTAGTCATCGGCATCAAGTACTTCGAATGATAGAAACGATCCCAAGTCGCGTGAGTTACGAGGCAATAATTTTCCTCGAGAAGTGCGAGCCTGCATAGAGAACGACGGCTGCAATAAATATACGCGACTGCGTCGAATTGCATTGCGCTGGCTCGCAGCCAACTCGCACCACGCGGTCGCCTATAACCGCGGGAAAGAATTCCGCTCTTACATGAGTCGAAACGTATATTTCACGGCCAAACTACTCTCGAGAGTACCTTTAAAATTCATCTGACATATTTTTCTGGAATTATGCACGGAATACATTTCGCTTAAATATTTTCAAGGAAATTTAAGCACACATTTCATAATGTACGGTTTTTCTGAAATTCTGAAGTAATTTTTGCACCATTATCCAAATGTACTGGTTTTTATTGCAAGTATAATTACTAGAAAGTTTTTATTTTTATCTTGCTTATTTAATAATGAAGTTCAACGTGTTTTATCAACGCAGTACGATCAGCAGAGGTAAAGTATAACATTTTGAAGCGTTTATCGCGCAATAATTTTGAATTTTTAAATACGAAAAGAAAACGAGATGATATTGCGAATATGTAAAAATGTGAATAGCGTACAAAATGACCACGAAAATATTCAACAAAACAGAATTTCAAGACTAAATTTAACTAATTAAAGAGACATGGAAACATGAAGAGAATATTTATTACTCGTGAGAACGAAACATCGTTTCCAAGCTCTCTTCGTAACAGTGATATTTTCAGTTATCTGATGTTTTTAATAATTATCCTGAATTGCGTGGGCGAATTCACGCATTCTTGCTTGATTGCGCTGTGGATTCCATAATTTTGTTTTCGACATATCAAAATTTCCATATACTAACAATATTTACAAGCGATAAATTCGATGAGAAGTGTCATAATGACTTGATCAAGTTCCGTACCCGGAAATTTAAATGTCAAACCATTCGTTTTCCGGTGTCGTGCATTTGATTTCGTCTTTTAACGAAGCAAATTCCAAGACAAATTTCGCAAAATAATTAAACAGTAATATCACGATAATATCGTTCGAATCCGATTACTAAGGTCCGTGTGCTAATTCTACACGAATATCATCACATAAATCGCGACAGTGAAATTAAACCGTAAGAAAACCTTTTCTTTTTTGTTGAATGAAACGGTTGCAGGCATCGTTTCTGAGAAATATCGCAGATTAACCGCACATATCTTCCGAATTATAGTGCAATCATGTTTCTGTTATGCAAGGTGAATATCCATTATGCGACTGCACGCGATACGACTTATCCGCGCTGCACATTCGGAAGTTAGAGCTGTCTCGAAAAAGAGCGCTACACTATCCAAAAACACGAAAGAGCTCCTCCTCGGTCGCCATTTTTGCGATTTAGGAGCGTGTGTGCCGCAGGTTACTCGCAGCAGGTGGGTTCTCTGAGCGAAGCAAGTTGACAGTGGAATAACCGACCGGCCGGTTAACCAGCGACCGATGGAAGCGCGTAACTCAGCGAGCACCATTAGCGTTATCTCCGGCGCGAGTAAAAACTATACGAGCGTAAGCGTGCGAGACACGCACCTTTCCGTTTTCGATGGAACTCGCGGAAACGGTTTCTCTGTTCACCCCAATCCACGCAGAAAATTAACGAGCCGTATATTTATTCAAAGATTTTTTAGCTTTTACACGCACATACAAGTCCAGCATTGGTTTGCATCTGAAAGATACGATAAATGAAACAACCCTATAAAAAAAACATATATATTTTTTCCCGATTCAATTCTGAATATTCTAACAATCTCGTTGAATTTAATTCTACATTTTATACAAGAAGATTTATTGTCATTCAAATTAGAATTCTAGTTCCGAACATCGATCGACTCTCTTACTGCACATTATTAAAGCGATGTCCTCCGAAACTTGGACGTCTTTCAAAAGTTTCCTTGGGCAGGTTAGTGACAGTAATTAAATGAAGAAGGATAATGCGAGGACCGCGTCGTGCTTTTCCCGCGGGAATTAATCAGGGGATGCTTCTACAAAAACGTAGATTTATGGACAGTAGACGGTGCGAACTTTGCAGGCGGTCGTGGGTCTACGCGAAGGAGACAAGAGCCAGAAATGGGACGCATAATTACTTGGCGAGTCCAGAAACACGGCGCCGGTTATTCGGCTGATTCGCTGGGTGTGTTCGTTAATTGAATTTAAAGTTATTTAATGCGCTTTTAGGCCGCTATCGCAGCGGCTTACGTACTCCTGGAAGCAATCGATCGGCTCGCACGAGTAGCCGCGAGGAGAAGCAAGCGACCACCGAGAACCGTCACCCATAAACCTGCTCCGGGCTGAGTAATGTCCGGGCGTTATCGAAAGTGCGGTGCGCTCGCCGTTCAATTTCTACCCGACATCGTCCCGATTACAATGCGAGCAGGGCGGGGTGCGCCGCGCATTTAATTGGCCAGGTGCGCAGAGAAAATGACGTGGTGTTTGGAATAATACGGGTGATAAGTAAGTAATGCCGTGTAATCTGCAAAAACGTTGCGCCCGCGGCGGACGCTGTGTAAACCTCAACGGCCAATTTATACATTAATACGAATTAGTTGACTTACACTATATATTCTTATCTTCGACAGATGCAAAAATTGTAACGATAAAGGTAATTAGATTGAGATGTAAAAATCGCTTTGATCCGCCATCAATCTTCGCAGCTGTGCTTATAGGCAACGGCAAGATCTTAATTAAGAGCAATTAGCAAATTGCAAGGTGAATCTGGGGAGTTCCCGGATGAAGATCAATGAAGCGTTGAAAAATTCATATCGGAGTGACTCATCGATGCCACCCGAGACGAGTATATATTTTAATTCGCGCCACGATTTTAAACGAAACACGCCCAAAACACGATGTAAACTGTAAATTAAGAACGGGGTGCTGGTACAGTGTGCAAAGAGGACGTTCAATAACACTTACGATCGTGGATTGATTTTCAGAATGGCAACGAATTGCCATCGATAATGGAACCGAGTTAAAGGGGTTAGTAAATTTCCTTTGACCGCTATTTAGTTTAAAAACAAAATATTAAATTAAATTGAGCTGATATAAATTGAATCTGGTAATGGAGATAAGTTTTATATAAGTTGCCAAACAGCATCGATCGTTCTCGACTTAAAAGGATATGTCCGCAGCGGTAAGATTCTGACGATCGATAACAGTGCGCTCCTGTCAGTTGATGAAACGTAACCACTGCGCGTTAATTGTTACAATCATTCTTCCTGATACATATAGGGCCGCGTAATAAGAGAACCGTGCAGATGGCCGAGTCGGTGAAAGACTCGGATTGCAAAACGAAGATTTAAAGTCGCGCTGTCGGGATCGATCGATAAATGCGCGATACGCAACGCGTTGCACTTGCGCCTTCGTATTGTATACAAAATTGGGTGTATTGTGTTCATGCAGAAAACATTATATCACAGATATACATTTATTGAAGCATCTTCGAATAAATGGATTCGACAAAATGCAAGTAAAATGGTCATTGTTCATTCAGATAACTTATAATTCATCTCAATCCGGATTCGAACATTTACGTATTTTCGGAGTGTTGTGGATACATATTTTCTCTTTTTTTTTTCGATATAATTTATTCGTCCGATGGAATATATAAGCAGACTTTTGGATTTCGTTCTACCTGCGTGATTTTGAAGCCACCGAGGCACAAGATTTCAGGGAGAACTTGTTAGGGCCCAGCGGGGACTCTGGCTATTTCGTGTTACTACTTGGAATAATAATAATACGGCGAGCAATCATATCTTTCAAGATACGACGACAGAAGAGTGGCAGATATCTCTCGAATATTATATAATGTTATATTTCACGGAAAAATATTACTTAAAAATCAAAATATTTAACGTATAATTTATCATAAAAGTATAATAAAAAGTCACAATATCTGTCTTTATCTGAAAAATGATAACGCAACATCTTCTTGAAATATCGAAAGTCGTGAACAAAAGTAAACTTCCTTATTTAATATGAAATATTATCTGACAGAGGTGTCGAAATATTGTTACAAGTATATTGAAGCTATCACGTTTGATAAATCGAATAGCGAGCGATGGCGTAATTGCACTCCGAGCGTAAATCTCTCTCTTCTTTGTCACTTCGTACATATTTAATCGACAATGGTAGATGGCTTATCTACCGGTGAATTATCTACGTGTAAACTAGCTTCGTGTCTGTACCTCCATTGTCCAGACAGTCGACTCTTCTTTTGTGGACGATGAGAAATCGTCTGCTTTTCGAATACGTTCGTTTTGTTTTATTGCCTCGCGCCACGCCAAGGCGAGCGCGCGCGTGTTCATTCTCGACACGGACCTCCCGCTTCGGCTTCGCTCCGCTCACGAGACACGTGAAAGCGTCACTGTATATAATAGCGAAGGGAGGTAAACGTCGTTTCTGTGTTTCTCGCAGCATGCCAAGTGTTCACGGGGATATCCCGCCCGCACCCCGACCACGCGCGCGCTGCGATAAATTTTGTCGAACGAAACCGCGAATCCCGACGAGAAACGTGATACTCTCATTGTATCTGTGTGTGGAAAAATAACTTCCGAATTTTTTATAAGCGCGCATATCCCCGCACCGATGATGGAACGAAGCTGTCATATTATTAATTTCATAAAAATGTTTGCATGTGATTTAGGTTGCCAGTTGCGATAAATACGTGAGAGAAAATTCTATTAGCATACATATCGCGTAATGAAATGACAAATCTCAATTTTTCTAGTTACTAAACGGTGAGCGGAACACTTGGAGAAGGTAAGGATGTGATTGTTCATCCGTTGTCCAACCACACAGAGTTACTTTATGGCAATTATACCGTACGTCACGTTTGAGCGACGGTAGACACCAGCGACGTCTCATCAAGGCCCGCACCAATTATGCAAATTGACGTACCAATTAAAATTTTTATTCCCACCTTTTCCTTCTTATATGCCTCCACACGCGCCTCTAGACGGACGGTTTTACATTCCTAACTCCAAAATTATGGCCGGCATGCGGAATAATTTGGGGGCGTTGCTCATTAACATTCATCGCTCTTAGGGGTTGCGTACCGCGGGGGGTGTGTATAAAGTGACGCGTATGCAATCCGAGGAATATTTGTGGCTAACTATAAGCACCTTCCCGCACTATCGGCTTACCAATCGTGTTATCTGTAATCTATCGTAAATAACGATAAACATCTTGAGAAAACTAGAATTTTTATGAATGCATTATTATCTATTTTTTCTAATCTTTCCCAATCAACAGGCGTACCATACGCTTATCTATATACACACCTACAATTAATAAAAATATCTTTCGTCTGTTTGTTTCTTCATTTTTCATGAATAATTTTGGCAAAGCTCGTAAATACATTTGAAACATACATGCAAGCCGATATTTTGAATTCGACACATCCTCTTATTAGTCACGTATATACATAAAACTTGTCATTTGTCATTTTATCACGTGTCACTTGGAACATTATAAAATGTGCACACATCTATACGTTACAGCCATAAATGACTACGCCGTCAACATTTTTCTTCTTACCTCAAACATAGATACATCTCCCGCGTGTCGTCGTTAGTAGCATCGAAACACAAACAGAAAGCTTCCGTTCCCCAAAAAAGAAATTCTTATGCACCAGCCTGCACCTTGCTTCCGGCCATGAAACACCGGATCAGAATTCAATCGTATCCCGCGATACGCGCCGCTCTACGCATTTTAATAAGTACGTACGTTAATGAGAGGTATTGTGAGTCGTCGACAGTCACAGCGCAGTAAAATACTTCTCGTTATCTGAACACGACTGCGTGGGGTTTAATCGTACGTTTCTAACGTGTCGCGGATGACGAATGCCACGGAACAACGGACGTGGAATGTCGTAGGACCGGGACATCCATTCACGAGGAAACACCTGCCTTGTACAAACAATTTTTCATCATAATCATTCCTCGTCTCTATCATCGTTTCTGACCGTTCAGCTTCTCGTCACTCGCGCCGCGCGTTCGTCCATCTCTCCAGTCGCGAGAAGGTTCCGATGTCAGGCTATTCGTTACGATGTCAGTTAACATTGTACAGTTTAGACAGTTTTGTTCGCGCACGGATATAAATGTTAAATCTATTTCTCGAAAGTGCTCTCGCTGACATTCAAATAACGCGACACGAGAAGAATTTACTAGCATAATTTAGAAAATAAAAGATTCGAGATTCAAATGTCTGCTCCTTCCATGATTTGTTAATAAAATTACGACAATTTTTCTTGCCATTTGAGTCAGATTTCGCATCGTTAAACAGCTTTATTTAGGACGTTTATTTAGCACCTAGCAGACGTATCCCATTCAAGTACGACATAATCCCATCGGTGTATTCCGCATCAGGCATCCGCGACGCTTGATGAAATAACATGTTTGCGTTTCGTCGATGCGGGCCACCATTGTACCATGACGTTTGTGTACAAAATACAGTATTGACACGTTCAAAGATAGCTATTAGACTTCATTGTTGACAGTTCGCACGTCGAACCGTTGCTAAGACTTGACGACGATGGAGAGACACGTTCTAAGGAGATCAGTTTCAGAGGATTTTGAGAAACTGGTATAGCGCATTTCTTAATGCCGTTATCACGTACTCGGAAAGCGAATGGCAGGCCGGTTAAGTCACGTTTCGTACATAAATTTAGTCTTTGTCGGTCTTTCTTCGTCGAGCCGGATGAATCAAGAGAATATTTTCACATAATCTATGTATTGTAGACATTTTATCATAAAAAAAAAACCGGTAATCTTTGTATAATATTTTACATCGCTGAAAATTCTGACCAAAATTTTGACAATTCGGAAATTAATAACGTATAACTGATTACTTTAATTAAATACATGACAAAAATTCACCAAGCAGCACTGTGATAAAAAAGCGGCACTTAAACATAGATGAATACGAATGTGAACGTGACCGCGGCGACATGCCATGAAGTATTTAAGTCTCGAGCACCCTGAAGAGAGAAAACACAAGGACGAATCGGACGCCGGTCGCAGCAATTACAACAAGCGGTTCTTAATGGACCCACTGAGAAGTATTCCGGCCATTTTAGCCATGCGGCGTGTACCTACGCTCTACTCGAATGAGACGATTAAAATTAATTGTTCTTCTTACAACATTCGGCCGAGTTTCTGAGAGTATCTGTCTTGTTGTTTCCTCTCCAGCTGTTTCCAGCAAATATTTCTTGTCGTATTAGGTTTCTTTTTTTTCGTGCGCTACACCTCATGTTAAACACATAAATAAGACGCTTATTTCGAAAATTGTTAAATGTGAGATTATTATAATTTCACTTGTTTCAACCAAATAAGAAACTCTGACTTAATTCGGACAATGAAAATAATGCATCAGTTTACACTTTAAAACATCAATGAGCAAGGAAAAATGATAATCGACACGAGATAAATTTCAAGTATGTTAATTAAGGTCGTGTGCAATCGATCGTTTCACAGAGAGAAATTGCCATCAATTTACTTTGTCTCCATTCGAATTCACTTAATTAAGAGAAATTTTTAATCGTTTTATTTGCGCGCTCCAGTAATACGATCAATTAAGTTCATCTGGTTGGAGAATGTAAGTGCTCGCGAGGATTTATACTATTAGAGAATCGTCGAATTGAGGTCGTCGTGATTGCACGATTAACGATTAACGATGAGGAGCACGCGTCGCCAGTCTGGTGGAATCAGGAGAGCCAGAACGCTCTCAAATGTATTTGCAAGCGAACGATTGTAAATTTCTCGGACAGCACGGCAGTAAAATCCGTTAATGAGATACTGGATATTTATGCGTCTCGGGGGATGTCACAATTATATCTCGCAGCCTGGATTTTCTGCGCACATGAGAGAACAGTATAAGCGCGAAATTACTGTGGCACAAGAAGCAAAATAGCTCTGAGCATGCTTGAACATACTCGGCATGTGCCGTGAGATTGCTATAATTCTCGTTCTTATTTATTGTTTCATGAAAAAAATATATTTTCTCCTATTTTTCTTTCATTCTCTACCGCAACAATACATTCTTTTCAACTGCAAAGTTTTTACTTGTATTCTACAGTATGCAGCTTCATGCGATATTACGAGGCAGTGTTTCACAGCGTTATACAAAGATCTATGGCTAATTTCTTTAATAAATAAGCAATCCAGATAGACAAGTTTCTCGTCATCATAAATCACTGTCAATATAAGTAGAGAGCGGTGGTTGGTGCCCGAGCGAATCCGCGGTGCAGTCTATCCTGCCGATAAAACGCGCTGTAATTGATCCTTAATAATCTCGTCATGACGTGGAACTGCCGATCGATCGAGGCGCCCACGATCGCGCTCTGTTATTACCCGCGACGATTTAATTACAAAATTAATGCGGTCCCATTAAAGAGCGTGCGCGCGCGCGCGACCGCGCGAGTCGCGAGAGAGTGGAAAGGGTTGGATACACACAGGAGATACGATCGATGACGAGATTCGACGAAGTGCGCAATATACTGTCGCATATCCGGATAAACGAGTTCCTGAAAACGATCCGCGAAGATATCGAGGTAATATCGCCGATATATGTCGACGTACGTCGACCACCCGGTGTAACAGCGCCGCGTGAACGTCGCATCGTGATATAGTGCACACGCAATATCGACCTAATGTAAACGTGATAACGACATAAGTACACGTTTTGATGCCGCGCAAAAGGCTCCAGCCGTGCCACTGCAACTTTAATTAAATGACCGATTTGTCTTGATGCATGGAGTGGTACACCTTGTTGATTATACCGACGGCGTATCGACGGCGTCGTAAGTGCGGTTTTTCAGTGAACAAGTAGAGTAATTTAATTTACCGCGAGATTTCTGGCGCTTGCGGAATACCTTAAAAAGCGAGATAAGCTGTAAGCGTCTCGTTAAGAAAGCAAGTTAGCAATTTATTAAAATTAGTGAGATAAAATGTTGCACGTTTTATCTAAATCGAGATAATAAGCACGCAAATTAACGTATAAGTTGATTTTTTTGCTGCTTTTTATGAGATCCGTTATTTATAACACGCGATATCATAAATGCATTTTTAATTTCGTTAGTATGGTAATAAAATTGCGATCGGTGTCTTTATCTACTTAAAAAAAAAACTGAAATTATAAATTAAAGATTTCTCCAAATATTAATTATTAATGCAGTTATAAAAATAAGATTGTATCTATAAAAAATATTATTGCCGCAACTTTTCTCTTTTTCTTTTCACTACCAAACCTTTGCAACCTTTCTTCAAATGAAATACTTTTCACAACTGTTTGTACAAATGTATTTTTGATCAAAAAGCATAGACTGCGAGTGAATGTGCGCTACGCCCGAGTTCAAACAGACCACCCTGAAAAACGTATTAGGTTAATGCACCGAGCCAAAGCTTGCTGGTAATGACTGGATAGCACCGGTGCAACGGTTATTACCGGACGGGAGGTTTTGCGATGTTTCTTCGGGGCCAACTGCCAGCCAGCAGCCCGTGGGTCGAGCCAACTTCCTCAATGTCGAAACCGTGTGGAACGAGCTAACATCCGTGATTCCGCGGATCGAAATGATCGCCCGGTTTACCTCACGGCGCACGATCAAGACGTGCACGGTGGATCGTGCAATGCGATACGAAGAAAAATATCCACGGCGCCTTTCAGGCGGAACCAGTTCGACTGTGCCGTCGTGGGTCATGTGTTGAGAATAACATTCGGAAGATCTGAGTTCTCTCATGTCGAAGACCCGAGACTACACGTGAAAAATATTGCCCGGCTCTTTAATACAAGCCACATCATTTAGAGTGCATACATTTTACGGTCAAAAGTTGTATCGCAACTTTTATTTCTAGAAAGTAATTAAATAATAAAAATTTCTTATATTATTTGAGAGAAGAATAATCAGTCTTAATGATTGTGAAAAATTGGAAAAATTATTCCTCGTCGATTGAAGAGACGTGTCATTAAAATTAATTAAGTATATTCAATCATTTAGCATCGATTTGCAATAATCGCACAATCGCATGTTAAGCTTGACGTCTATATACACATCCGTGCAGGTTTCAACACGTAAACGATGTTTTATCGGCGAACATATTATCTTTGTCGCCTCCAAAATTTTTCTTGCATATCAACGAAGGGAGCAGGTGTTTCGTGCGCTTCACGGTCGTCGCGTGGCCAGTAGTAGGATGGGAGCGAAACTGAAATGATGTCAGAGTATGAGCTGCTCTGTCTCCCGTCCTGTCGTCTCGCTCTCAAGGATCAAAGAAGCACGTCGAATCGTATCTCTCCTTCCTTCTTCATCAAGAGGAGTCTCTTTCTTTCCCTCCAGACTGCTTTATTCTTCTCTCCTCTCCTCTGCGACATAACTTTCTTCTCCTTCTCTCACCTGATGATCCGCCTTCGCCTCATCTCTTCCTTGTTCATGGCAAGTGCTCCACCTTCGTCCTACAGGTTCTCTTGAGAAACGAGAACTGCCATTAGAAGCACCCCGCTCCATGTAATTTGACCGCGGACAATGTGGACCACACGAAGCGCGTTGCTTACCTACATGTTGTAGAGGTTCTCACGGTCTGCATAAATTTTTATGCAGATTTTTAATTCTTTCGTTATTGCGGCGAAATTAGAACCTAAATCTGCTCATTTCTCTTCGAGATCCGTAAGATGTTGAAAGCAGTAATAATATTATATCTTCCATAAATTCAATAATTACCCACATAAAAAAATAATATACACATATGTTATAATTTAATAATCATGATAAAAAATGAAATCATTGGACTCATCGAGTGCAACAGGACGTTACGGATAAGTATGTGATATTCTTCAATTTTTTTCTTATATAGATCGTCGAATTTTTTTACTTAAAATTGCAGCAGCAGGTGTACGCACGAGAAACGTGTTTCGATATGAAGTTTCATAACGTACATTACCCGCGTTACACTGTAAGGAAAGGTCAAGCGTACGAGCGTGCACATTTACGGTATCGGAAGATCTCGATCTTTTACGGTGCTGCGTAGCCACAAAATTATGTATCACGATAGTAAGAGGAGATTTATATAATTAAAATAGAAAATGTAAAATTAAAGCAACAGCATGAAAAAAACTTTATGTTAGATAAACAATTGATGCATTGTGCAATTGTAAATGTATAGTTATTACTAATTTTTTAACATCAATCATAGTTTATATGAATATAGATATCTAAATAATATTGCATTTGGAATTCTGACCTAAATTCTAAAATAAAATTTATGGATAGTAGTAAGCAATTAAGTAGCTTAAAAACAGCAATTTGAGAATCACTGCGGACAGATGCTACTTCTCTATGCAGAACAAAATTTTCGTTCTATGTAATTCGTTGCCGCTTAGTCTTTGAAGGAATGCCGCGCGCATATATTTAATGTGAGTATACCACGTTATCATCATCATCATCATTAACATTTAAATGTGATTGCTCGCGTTAAAATCTCTAATCATTAAAAAGTTATTTTAATCTATCAAAATTATCGCTAATTTGTGACAGTTTGCATTAATCGAAGTATCGTGCATTATATTTGTTTTAACATTTTACAATTTATATTTTTAAAAAACTTATCAACTATGACGTGTCTAATATCACATAAAAAGAATGAATGTTTTGATCATAGAAACCGTACGATGCAGGTGCTGCTGAATCATTATGATTTCCATCACAGTATAGCCTTCTTATTAAGGCACTCGACACTCTTTAGACTCCAAAAAACAATCTATCCTAATAAAAAAAAAACAATGCGCGAGGTTATTAGAAGCTGATCATGATTTTGATCGATTAAATCGGGCTATGGTATAACGATCGTCATAAACGAGATTCCCTGAGCTGGGAACTCTCTCGTAACCAATTTTCCTGAAATCACCCGTATCACCTATAATTATAAGGTTGGTTGAATTATCGAGCTACAAGTTTCAACGCTGGAGAAAATTCTCAACTAAATCAATACAACTGTCTCTATAATTTTCTCAGAGGCACACTCCGTTGAAGAAATGAAATTTAATTCTGTAGCCACAAATGTAAGAGAAAATGGATGCTTTCAATGGATAAAATCAACCGGACAATGTATTATAATTAAATCGGATAATTATTCATTAGCTTCTTAATTCTACCACGGAAATAAATCACTCCTGAGCGATATCAAGCCGCTGCGCCATGCAGCCTCCCATGAAGTAATCAAGGGTGGTCATCTTTTATCGCGTATGATCGTGTTTTCATTAAGGGAATCATTTTGTACGGGGTGGCCACAAAGTCATCAAATATGCCGCCACAGCATGGAGGTCCGTGTCGCGATTAATGAAGCCACCGGTTGAATCGCCGAGCAAAGATAGAGGTGGTCAGTTTTTGACCGATTTTCAATTAGAACACTCGAGTGCTTCAGCGGTTCTCACTTTGTCCAATCTATCCTAATTTAATGTTTTTGTATTAATTTTGATATCATTATTAAGACGGAAACAATTATCAAAAATTAATTGTTTTATGTATAATAATATGTAATAATAATATGATATATAAAATAATAGATATTTTATGCATAAAAATTTATAAGCTATAAAAAGAGTTTAAAAAAGCAAATGTCTCTTTTTATTATTTATTAAATGATCAAATAAAATATTCGTCAAAGTTAATACATCACTCGCAAAGTATTTATAATTTTCTCGATGGACCACCCGATTAGCTGATTCAAATCCTGTAGAATTTTTTTAATTGCTGAAATAAATCTTCCTTAATTAGCACAAATGCTAATTGGAATTATTGATGTATCAAATTTTGATAATTAAGAAAATGAATTTTTATACGATGAAGCATTTAATGGCGCAGTGGCATAATAAGCATCAGCAATTTTTTTTCGATTTTGTCGATGGCAAAATTTAAAATCACGTAAAAAATTATACTACCTTTATCGTTCGGATCAATTAAATGCTAAGCGGCTATCTTGTATATTAAGATGAACTAATTATAACGATTAAAGAGATTGCTTTTCTTTTAGCGCTTTCCTTTAACATTTTTTACGTTATTTAAAATCACCACACAGGCGTTTATGTTTTTAAATTGACTTTTGTAATCAATACTGGTTCTACTTTGCGCTAGTTAGAATGATGGCACAGAATATATATGATATACCGATTGTGATGTTAATTTAACCGCGATAAATTCGAGGAGAGCATATTATATCATGTATTTTCGTCGTAGCACTTAAGACTTCGCGTAGCGTGCTCTCGTGAAGAGATTTCGTGAATTGCGACGGCCTTACACTCGCAGGATCACGTTCCTTCGTAGTGAGGTCAGGACCCCAACTTCTCACAGATTACGACGAGGAATGCTCAGCGGGGAATGCCATTACACTCGCGATCGGCGATCTTTATGATTTCATCCAGCCAAAAAGGTCGGGCCAATTTTAAGCCACTCTTCTGCGATCCTCACTAACGGCTATGAATTGTACAACAAGCAGGCAACGATTTGCACTTTAAGAATGCTTGTAAACATGAGAAGTAAATTGGAACTTTATCAATTTTGAAAAACCTAAAAATCCTGTTTTGCACCTGTCTAAAATAAATAATTTTATTTTCTCGAAAAAGATTGCACTCGCGCGCTGTTTGTTGTTTAAAGGCTTCAAACGGATAAAGATAAAATAAATAATCGATGACATTTCAATAACTTTTTTCGTTTTTCGACGTTTTTCTTTACAGTTATATTTTCATACTGAATAATTCATATTGTTCTTCTTTTAGAAGCAGCTAAAGTTACAGGACACGTATTATATGATCAACTCTTAATTGGGTTTGTCGAAGCGCCAAAGTTAATCTCTGGCGCGTTTACGATCGCAAAAAACTATTGAGTGAAATTGGAGACGCGCCTATTAGTCCGTTAGTGGCGTGTCTAGTGGCGATAGTCGATAAGATATTGGCGGCAGCCGATCGCACAAAAGCCAGCCAATAAAGGGTAGTCGATCTTCTTTATTTTTGTCAAGCCACCGAAATGCTTTGAAGAATAAATTTCCACTATAGAATTTGTCTCGGCGATAATCTCCTAACAGCTACTGGTTATTGGCAAAAGTATCGAAGCCCGAACGGTAGATTTATGTAATCTGATACTTTGAAATCAGTCTGGTATAAGTATCCTGATCTAATTTCATCAAACTATTTTTTGTCATAATAATCCTTTCAATTTATCCACTAAATAAATTTTTAAAAATATTATAATTATGTACGAGAGATTAAAAAAATGTGACTCCCATAAACATAAAAAAGTAATATTAAATAGCAATCAAATAAAAAATAAATATAAAAATTTCTATCACTGGAGGAACATATGTTCTATTAGAGAAAAGAAATTGCCAATAATTTCGTTTCGATCTCCGATTTTGTAAGTTACGATGAAATCTGTGAGGAAAACGAGCTATTGTGCGCTCTGAAACGCCTCGCCACGCTTTAATGCATCTACCACTTTCCTCACATATAACCTAGCAGCGGCGGTAACGCCTATGCCAACTGACTTACGCCGAAAAGTTATGATTTCGATTTTTGAAGCAGGTATATATTCGCTCCTTTCTTTTTCTTATTCTTGTTTTCAACCGCGCGCGTATAGGTCGGGGATTAGTTGTCACATAAAGTACAAAAAACGCTTTGTTTGGATCCACTCTAATTTTCCAAGGTATCACGCCGTGAAAACACATCGTTTGTGTCACATATTTCAGGCGGCGGCTGGCGAGAACAATCGAGCTGTTTATTGCTAACTCTTGCGAGGCGGAAAGTAATCTGCCATAAATAGCGATAACATTTGGAGGAATATCATTGGTTTCCCGTGTGATCAATCCGATATTTCCTAAAAACGATTTCTATTAATTTTTATGGTATTTTTTACGGTATCGCTCAAGCTATTCTTGATGCTCTCTAATTTTATAACGATATATTTTAGATTCTACTATCACTGAGAAACGCCAGATAGAAATTTATATATAATATATACGTTTGTCCAAATTAACTGCGCATTAAAACGCTAATATACATATATCAAAGATTTTTATCAAGACGATTTATTTGTAATTATACCAAAGCAGTATAATTTCTTTGATATCAAAGCTAAGGATCAAACGTCGATTTAACATAGACATAATTTTTTTTTAGTTATGCTTCATTTAAAATCTCTCTTTTGAATATTTTTTATTTTGATAGACACATATATTTTATTAATATATAACGCAACTGCTAGCCCTGATGCGATATTCCTAATGCTGCACAAAAAATAGCAGGTTGTATCGCGAATCTCTAATTTCGGGCCGATTCATCTCCGGCGAATCTCTTAGTCTAGGATCGATCGTTGCGGAGATTCTACGGATCCCTTTTATGCGGAGAGCCCGCGGATCGGAGCGCAGGCATCAAAGGGCTCCCTCGCAGGGACCTGCCTGTAATTACAGACACGAGGCGTGGCCCCATGGAAGAACAATAGGGCCGCTCTCCCTCCATCTCTTTCAGTCTTCTTGCCGACGCGATGGGATCTCTGATCTCGCTGCTTTCGGGCCCTCTGCGATCCCATCTACTCGCTACGGAATATCGATCGCGACTATCAATTGGCGATAAGGCAATTTTAGGCGCTAAGGAGTTTCCATTCGGACGGCATACATTAAGCTGAATGGTCCAACTGTTGCACCACCCAGTTCGCCAGGAGACTATTTATCGAAAGCGCTGTCTGGACAGACACAAAATCTTTCAAAAAATTCCACTACCTTTCGAAAGCCTGCTTTTTTTATCTGTTCTGACAAAAATCCGATTATATTTTCCTGCTCAATTTTGACAAAATAGCAAAGATTTTTTAGTGAGCATTATTAATTATATCATTTTAATAGTATAAACAAATTTATATCTCAGTTAAACATCTTTATACTTATTATATTTATGAGTAAAAATAGAAAGTATTTTAAAGATCGTTGTTAATTAATAATTCGTTTTCGAAGAAAAAGTGCAACAATCTTGAAACGTCTAAAACCGGTATCCTGCTCAATTTAGATAGCCATCAAATGGATCAAAAATTTGAATAGAGGGCGAATGTAATAGACCCCGTCAGCGTGATAATTAATGAACTTGGTCCTGCTTTGCGTGCGTCTTCCTTTTTCACCGCTTTACCCATCGTTATATTGTCTAGCACGAGTCTGCTAAGCTGTACAAAAAACTTTGGAGTGGAATGACGTAACGCCATGCCATGCTATCGATGGATGATGGGGCCAATCTTATTAGGCAGAACAATGAATTGGAAAAATACCGAAAATAAACCACGAAAGTAATTGAATACTCGATGCAATAACGTTAGATTAATGACGGCCCGCGTTCTTTGACGGTGAATTCATATACATGACAATTTATATATGCGATATTTTTTTATAATGTCAATTTATTAACTACATCTACATAAATTAAAGCCATTGTACGCGAAAGAAAAAATATTTCTTGAATTTTTGTCCCGGAAAAGATTTACTGATCTCAACTACTACAACCGCTACAATTATATTAGATTCACGAAGAGCAATTTATTCACCGAACTCTTCGCCTTAACGAATCGTCGAGTCATGTATAGAAATTGCCGGGCGGTGCAAGATGCGAAATGCAAAAAGAGATGCAATAACAAACAGAACGAAAAACCCGTTATTCCTATATGAAGACGTTCCGCGTCAAAAAATATTAATTTATCGTGATGTGACGATGTGATGCGTGCAACAGAAAAATATCTTCCGTTGCAACAAGCAACCATACCGTCTGTCATTACATTGATTGCGTCGATTTACGAAGCATTCAAGATTTTTGATTATGATCATAAATTAAGATGACTTGAAGAAGTACAACATATCGCCTAATTACTACTGCAAATAATGATCATCTTAGTCTAATTAATTTTACATTCAACATAATATTTATTCGAAAAAAAGAAATGTGTTTGCTGGAACCTATATCTTTGTATTAATACTCAATTTATTTAGCTATAAAATGATCATCATTATAGATCAATGTGAGAAATATATATATATATATATCCTAAGGAGCATATAAATTCCGATATCCTCAATTAATTTTAAAGTATAATTCTGCAAAAAAATTAAGAAACAGCCATTTTACTCAATTGGCTAGTTTTACCTTCGTTAACGTCAAATTTATTTGCATATTATTTCAGTCGAATCGTATATCATGAATTTTTCTAAAATAAAACGCTAAGATGATTCTTTCTAAAATAAAACCTGCTTGTAGATGTCTCGATTTTTAAATGCACATATATTTACGCGTTCACTAAATGAGCAGATCTAATCTTTTGTGTGACCAACGTCAACGAACACGGACTAACATAATTGAAAATGCATATAGCCCGAAGCGTGTGATTTTTGGAATTCCTCGAATCAATTTTATGTCAAATATAAGGTCTGACTGAACAACATCCAATCAGTCCTCGTGTCTCCGTTAACGTCTAATTTAGTCGCGACGAGTAAACGAGCAATATAAGCGCGATTTTACGCAGGCCTTGGTTGTCGAATGGTTTATATTACTTATTCATCTTGTTAACCGCCCGACGTCACGCGATAGCCCCTGCTTTTTAGTCGTAAAGAGTGTAGCCAGCAACACTGCCGTTTTCAGTCTACGTCGCCACCAGCGAGCAACACCTGCTCCCTCAGATTTTTCGGACAGCCTCCATTAGCCGAGTGAGGGCGAGTCATCGCGGTTTATTGCAATAGTTTCGCATCGTAAGATCCTCGCGCGAGAGCGCGTCTCACGGAGAAACGGAACCGACCGCTTATTGATAGTACCACCTGTCCCCATTAGCTGAAGTAAATGCCCCGTTAAAATCCACATAAGGACAGACACGAGTGCAGTATCATCTTGCTTGCTACTCAACGTAAACTAGATAAACACTTTAATCGTTTTTCTCATTTTTACAGTTAATATCCGTGAAAACAGATAATATTTCGCACAGCTAATGTGTCAAGGTATATCGTAATTCTTTTTTTAAGACACACTTTTATCGACTGTCGAGTTTCTTCCGAAAATATTTAAAAGTATTAAAATAATTGTCGCAAAATTAAAGTTACTGTGTGCTTCCGGATGTCTACACATTGATACGTAATTAAAATTTGTTGTTCTTTATTTTTCAGATCCTTACATTGTTGAATTCTTTAAAAATTTTTGATTGAGAATAAGACGCATTTTTGGATTAAAAAATCGTTATATTCTACGAAATTCTTGCGTTCCACAGACATAACCGCGCTCGTCGCTGCTTTTCCCGTCATGTCCACGTGCAGCGAGATGAAAAAACAGTGGCACGGAATGATCTGCCCACGTAGGTAGCTTCGTAATAACGGCTAAGTAGGATCTTTATATTCTTAGCCGTAAGGCACAGAGAGACTCACTCTTCAAACGAGCGGCGTCAGGTAAGAGAAAACAGAATGGACGCGAACAGGGGAAGGGGTCTGAGGAGGCAAGTGAGATACTGCGTGGAAGAGAAGATGGGTAGACAGAGGGGGTGGCTAAGGTTCGAGGCGAAAAGAAACGAGAGAACGCGCGGCCAAAGTGAGCCTCATTTTAATTAGTATCAGCTGGTGCGACGTGTACTTAACAACTCGGCGTAGAGGAGCCACGAACGACCGTCTTTTCCTTTCTCTCTCTCTCTCCCTCTTTCTCTCTGTCTCTCTATCTCTTCGTCTTTTCTCGGGCTGAAATTCCTCGTGAGATGTTTTATTCAGAGACACCGCAGGCTTCTGCCAAGGTAGAAACGAACTGCTGCCTTTCCTCGTCGCGTCGTACCACTGCAAATGTGGCGGCGCTCAAGTAGCTGCTACCGCAATTTGCATACAATCCACAGTGATTCGGCTGACCCGCCAAAGAGGTACGGAAGAACATCCACTTGCCCTCATCTCAATGTGACTCAGCGTCACTACTTTCGAATCTTCTATGAATTCTACGGCATAAACTATTTCAATGAATAAATTTCGAAGAATCTAATATTCGTGGCTTTTTATGAATGATAACGACTATTCAAATATTTCGCGTGTTGTGTACTTTTCTCATGTACTCTCCATAATTTATGTCAAAGAGTGCTGTATATATGCTGAATACTGAATACTTAATGTTACGTATTAAAGAGAGTTATGTTCTTCCATTGGTGAACCTCAAACTGTCTTCCGTACAACTCTTCTTACATCTGCAAAACTGAAAATCAGATACGTCTTGCAAGTAAAAAAGTAAAGAAAGCTACAACGAAAGACACGTTCTCGTTTTTGTACCGTGTGGGCATTTTGAAATATTCTTGCTTGCAACATTATATCCGAGCTCACTTAACGAACACTGAGCGCATTCGAGTGTATCCTGTTGTTTTTACGTTCCTTGTACCATCCGCACAGCTCTTGTCAACATCCAGAAGACAAAAACATCAGCTATCGCAACAGGTTTCTCGTGTTTTCGAAGATGTGCCTCCTTGTTTGAAAGACAGTGCCTCCAAGATTCTACCATGATACGAAAAAGCTGCACCATCTTGATGTATATCTTGAATGAAATATGCTACACTTAAAAAACACTTAAATATCTTCAATATTATCAATTTTTCTCAACAATGCTGCCTCAAATAATCTCATAGAGAAAAAATTCGTGTCTTCAAACTGGATGATGCATTTTAGATCCATTGAAACATCGCTGTTCGCCACAATGCATTCAGCTTATACATGTATCGCTTTCCAAATGTGTGCATATGCTGAAGGCAATACCACGGCTACTGTTCCGCAATTACAATCACTCACTTCTGCTTTACTTCTTAGTTGGCAACTCTCGCCTTTTCCTTGTCAGTCTCGCGGGAATTTATCGTCCGTTGCCGCATTGAAACTGATACTCCGTCAGACACGTTCCGCACGATCTAATCAGGCGACGTCAAACTGACCCGGGTAGCAGGACGGGTGGAAGGGCAGCAGGACGCAAAAGAGGTGGCGTACTATTATACATTATTCATTTGCGCCACACCCCGAAGGGCACTTGCTCAGGATTGGATTTTGATGAATTTAATCTCGCATTTGCTTAAGGCTCGGAACGCGCTGAGTGGGATTAACGAGTCGCTCAGGGTTTCATTTGGTAGACTTGCTGCTCGAACGAGCGTCCGACACGTAGCGTGCGCGTTTGGTTGGCTCTATGGGTTCTTCACAGTGAATGAAGTGGAAAGGATAATGATACGTAATTTGTCTTCCGTTTCTACTACTTTCTACTACCACCGGCGGCAGCGGCTCTCAGCTTTTTGCGCTTGACCGAAGCTGAAAGTGCACCTCGGAAATCATTTTAACTGTTGCGCTTATCTACCATCACGTAATGGCTATTATATGCGTTAGTAACTCAACGCGGTAATGCTTACTAATTCTCATATCTGTTTTAATAAAGCAGGAAATAACACTTCGCTGTAATAACAGGCGATTTCAGTAATAAGATCTGCAGTATTGCAATTTTATCACCTAGCGATAATGATAAATCTGTTAATATAATAAGTTTTGTAAATTTTTTTATAAATATGTTCTAAAATAATTAAATATTTTTTTATTTCTACAGCTTACTTATGACTACAAGATGAGTGCAGATGTCTCGCTAATTTCTGCCCCGGGCAATAAGACGTAAGAGTTTCGTCGTGATATAGACGGTCCTACGAGCAAATTCATGAGCGTGTGGGTGCGCTTTACGATTCATCCCAGCACCATTGGCCGGATATTTGTTGTCCCATGTAAATGTAACTAAACGACGGACCCACGCCGAATGTTAGTCGAACGGGTATTGACGCAAAAAAAAACACACTCAACGAATTGTTCAACGAACGAAAAAAAATTTGGACGCCTCGACGCGAGTGTAATTGGGACAGGTATAAATCTCATCCGGGGACAATAGTTTTTTTGGGATGCTGTATTTACAATGCATCTCGGTATCTGCAGCTGCCGCGTACGTCTCATTAATTAAGCCTCTCGGATCCACCCCTCGACCCCTCCACTCGCCTTCTCGTCGTCCTTCGCAGCGCGTGCAAGAGACTCTCTCCCCGCCTACACTGCCCATTGCGTTCATCGGAACGTAAGTCGACAAGCCATACTTGAAAATTTTGCTCGCGCAAATTGGTGCTTCTAAACTTGACACGATGAACATTGGTGAATTACAGTTATAACGGGCTATTATGTTTCGTGCTCAGCAAGTTCGGACACAGGTCAAGATAGTAGCTCATACGTATTTCATCCTTATGAATATTTATTGAAATAACTGTACGCCGTCTCGGTCTCGTCTGAAATGCACACTCGTTGCAGAATGCATCGCCGATTACACCCAGCGTACAAATGCAAAATCGACCGTTGCGATAATTATTCGTTTCGAACAAGACGCTGCGAGTTTTCGAAGTAACGAACGGGAGAAAGGCGGCAGACGGGAGAAAAGGGTAGAGAAACAGAGAGAAAAGATTTTGTAAAACGGCAATAATTTCATCGCGTTCTACCAGTGGCTCGCTGTCAAGGAGTAATGATGGCCTTAAACACCGCAAGTGATAGCCTCGGAGACACGATAATACCATGCTATTATGTCCTCGTGTACTTTATGCGACGTACCAACACACACGAAACACTGATTTTATTAGGGACGCTGAACATCGTATTTGTCAGTCAGCGGATAACGAACCACCATTTCCGTTAATAATAACCACGAGGAATCTTTCGAAATCCCTCCGCGAGCTACCACCATCGATAGTAAATACCTTTGGGTACAACTTTTCAATATTATCGTTGCTTATTATCTCGCTAAGGACCACGCCGCTTAAGAATGTCGTAAAACATAATCCTGCACGGCGGCATAAATACAAATATCTGTTATGTCTGCCGACACTGGGACACCTGACAATTGTCTGCAGGAATTTCAACTTAATGCAAGGAACAAAAATTTATTGATCATTGTATTAAGCCTCGTCTGCCACGCTACGTTTGATGAATCCTGAAAATTATGCACCTTAAATTATAAACTTTTTCCAAAGAATTCTGAGATAAGTAGGCTTTCACGGCTCTCACAAATATTTATCTAACGATATTTGCGGCTACAAAATATAAAGTTACGTACATATAACTGACAGGTTGCGGGTGTAATAACCAACCGGTAAAAAACCTCATATTTTATCGCGAGTTACGATCACTGCTATAAGAAGACCGTGCTGCAATTCATGGGACGGCTGTGTCTGTCGAAACTAAATCATTTTTGCTCGATCTTCTTTGCTGATGTTCTTTGCACAGCTGAACGTGAGGAGTAGCATACGAAATCACTGAATATGTTCTCGCGCACGTATGAAAGATGAATTACTCTACGTTATGGTTGTGTCGTGAATGTTTTATGATCATCGATTAATATCATCGATACGAACGCGTTCCGTGAGAATAAATCTGGATGACACCTGACAAATTTTCAATCTGTCGATATACAATAAAGACGTATTTTACTGAGCGAGCAGAGCGTAGTTTTCGCTTAAAATTGATTTTATCCTATCCGTAGAATCTGAATTTATCGTATCATTCGTGAAACGGTATGTATAAATTTCTTCTGCTGATTTTTAAGTCCTACAACAGAGTAGGATATAGAAGATCAAAACTCGGTATTAAGTTTCAACTCGGGAATGCACTGCAAACGTGCAATATGCAAATGCCTTAATCGCGCAATTATTTTACGATAGTTTACTTGTTTAATGCCACTCAGAAATGTCGAACTTGAGTAATCGCAAGAGGTTATCATCGATCACGGGAAAAAGCTCGATATTCAGCAAGCAACGAACCAATATGTCTCGCGAAATATCAGATAATTGGTGAAAGTGCACAACGATTAGACGCGAACGCGGAACCCACGTAAACCCGTGGTTACGCGAGATTATTATTTACGACGTCATCAAAGTGATTTCTTGTAAAGTAGAAGCCTCGAAAAAGCAATAGCCGATGGAATGCCAGCCCGGGCATTGCCAGTGCGGCGGCGGCGGCGGCGGCGGCGGCGGCGGCGGTGGCGGCGGCGGCGATGGCAGCTGGTCGATACGCCGCCAAAGTGCTCTCGTTATTGATTTACGTTGATAGCTTCTCTTGGATCTTCGCAATGCAGCTCCTCACACTCACCTACGTAACTGCCGTCTCAGTGCAAACAGTGCGTAAAATTACTTTTTGAGTAGATAGAATTGCGATGTACTTATATTCTGCCCAGCTCACAAGTCGAAACAAGTTGTCTTTATGTGAGAATTTAGCTTAGGTGCCGCTTTATATTTTCACTCTATATCGGCACTGTTGTACGAGAGCGTTTGATCAACACATTATTTTTCCATCATTTCTACTATTTCAATTACTTCTATACTACATTTTTATTAATCCTATATCATAATTATCTTTCAAAATCTCTCTTTTAACTCTGTTTTAACTTTTACATTTGTATCTACAATACGAGATATTACAATGTTTTGAATACCACGATTGCATAGTATTTCTTTAATAAAAAAAAGCATAAAAGACACGATTGAAGTAGTTTAAATGTAGTATAGCCGCGACGAGTAGCGCGCAAAAATTAATTGCTGAATGTTTCAATCTCTCTTCTTTTTTTTTTATTGTTTTCTGCAGAATGTCGAACGTATAACGTTTTAACTATATGTGCAATAATATCCGAATATTATTTTTGTCCTAATGCATCGGAAGTACTGTATAAAATGTCGCGCGATAATAATTAATCAGATTATTGTGAATGTTAATCGTGCTCCCATATTGACAATGAGAGCAAAAAATAAGTTTTATATAAATTTGATATAACCGTTGAATCATTGAAAACACATAATGATCGTTGAAAATATATTAAGACACCTCAAATCGTACGCATGCACAGATATGAGTAAATAATTATGTGCAGCTGCGATTTTAATTGGCAGGTACGTGTTAGAAAAATTAAGAAGTTTGCCGCACTCATAAAAGCGGAATTTAACGTCTTGGGTGTTCGTTGCATAATTTGTATTCCGGTTTGGCGATACGTTTTACTCAGTGGAATGCAATCTTTTTTTTTCTTGTTTTTCGACACAAATATATCGAGTAGGTTAATGACGCTCGTCTCGCCGAATTTTTCGAGTTCCAACTAATTACGCGTTGTAAACGCGAGCTCCGGAAAATTTATGTACCTCGTTTCGTCTGTAGGGATGCTTCGCGCGATCTTGGCTTCAGGTACACCGAGCAATTACGCAATGTTTCCGGCTGCGTGCCGGTCGAAGAAATGTAGCAATGAGCGCTCCGCTCCAAACGAGCACCGTTACATCTTCATATTTCGTAATCGGATATCGTGATCTCAGCCAAAATTTTGAAAATTACGTAGCCCATAGCTACTAGCTAACCAATAATTCATCCAAGCTTCCTCTTTTTTATAAACTTCATATGAAAAAACGTGGCATGTATATCGAGATATTATTTAAATTTATATTCGCTTCAACTTTATCTTTCCACGAGGCGGTCTTCTACTTCTACTAATGATGGGCTCTAGAAAATTATGCCGCATTTCAAGTTCGGGTGGCGAAAAATATTAAGCCGACGACATCTTTAGGATCAGTTCCGCCGATTCCTCGGGCGGAATTTGGCGAATCATAAAATCTTCGCGCCGCTGAATTTATCGAAGGGTGAGAACGCATTCTCATACATCACGCGTCCTTAAATTAGATCACATAATAAATTCTCTTCCCGGAAGGTTGGTAGCAGCATTCTGTATGCATAGGGTAGCCGGCCAGGTATCTTGCCAGGTTACTTGTTGTTTGCCGCTGCAGATTCTTGCTGGCGGCATCAACATACCAATTTTGATTCTGCGTGGTAGAACCTGTCCTTTGTGTATCACAATGCTCTTAAACCACTAAGATTGTAATCGCCTCGAATGCTAATTATATTCCAGAAGATCTGTTGTTCATCGTTATATCATATTGCGTGCTCCATCGAACTTTTTACAGTGCATTTTTTCTTATTTATTATATTTCATAGACAATATCTCTCTTGTTAAAAAATTACGTAGAAATTTTTGAAGACTCTCTTATGTTTATCGATATTACTATGCTTCAAGCAATACGTTCATGCGCGCTTATATCTGCTCGAGTTTCACCTGTTCGTACTTCCTCGACGTAGTCGACGATTCCCATCTCGTGAGAAGCCGGTTCCATTGATTTGTGTTTAATGGCGCCAGCGGGTATGCGGTAGCGGGCTGTTATTGCGCGAGAAAACTGAATGCGCCTGCCCGACAAGAATAGAGGCCCCAGTGATTAGGCCTATTGTATGGGAGATATTCAGCGACTAAAGTGATAATTTGCGATGCGATTAAGACATGGGATTATAAACTATATCGTGCCGTGTTTCGTGCGTGACTCATCTACCATTAACGTAACGTCCGAATCACGCAAGAGGTGCCAGGTTAATTTGTGAATCGTGTTATCCTTGAAAGCTCTTCTGAAATTATTTCTGGCACCAGCTGAAGTCCGCACGCATATTACGGGATTGCGATTTCTCTTCGCCGCGTGGCGTTAATTCATCGCGATTTCTGTCGTTTCTAGTTGTTAAAATTCGTTTAGAGAGACACGCAGAAAAAATTTATAAACCATTCATTAGTCTATTAGTTATTTTCCAGATAAATATTTTTTTCGAGATTAAAGTTATAAAATAAAAACGTAAAATATAAATTTATAAAAAGTAAAGCACGATTTATCATTGCATATTTAGAATGGTTATTATTCATTAACACGACTGGCGAATACGCTAAGTTTTGGCTTTTTGCATATAGAAACACCCTATACATCACACTGCAGAATATTTTTTTAGTTGCGAGTCCGATAAATTAGGTGAAATCGTTAGAACTTTAGCCCGACCGATCGTCCCTAAACGCTGCAAGCAGACGCGTTTGTGGCTCGTTATTTTCGCCGACATCCCACTTATCGTTAACCCCTAATTCGATCGATTAACTACTTTTTATTCCTAGAAGAGCGGTAGCTCTAGACACTCTAGAAAAGAGTTTCTACACGACGAAACTTTCACGCGAGCGCGTGCGTGACACGAGGCTCTTATAACATGGGTCAGCATCAAAGTTTCGCCGCCTGCTTTGCCGGATCGCTACGTATTCTCGTGACATCTGGCACTCGCAACCTTGTTTGTCCCGTTGAAGTCAACATAATTGGGTACTATGCAACAACGCCGATCAAGCAATCTTGCTTCTGTATATCGAATTAAAGAGCACACTCTGAACGTTCCATCTTGTAAACGAGACAACCAAAATATATCAAAGATAAAACAAAGATATATCACTTTCTAATATACTATGTATATACTATATAATATTTTCTTTAATTATTGAGTCATGTTATATAATAAGCAATATATTTTTTTTAGTTATATTATGTCTGCAAACATGCAATAAGCAACGTATGAAGAAGAAACTTTTGTCCAACTTAATAGCATTAAAAAAACAATCTTGTTCGCAAAAATTACAAGGAAGTCTGATGACGCTGCGCCACTGGCGAAGCATTGAGACCTCGAAACGATCTGTGGAGGCAATTTACGGCTCATTATGTGGGGTTACGCTAACAAGACATCGAAAAAAAAAGAAAGGGCGCGCGAGTTTGTTGGGGGAACACGCTTACATGAAATTACAGGCGCATTTTGTGCTCGCGATGCGTCCGTAAAGTCGCGTCAAAAGGAGAGCCCGTGCAGTTCTTCTGGAAGATGTACAGGACTACGCGCGCGATTAATTCATCAGGTTATGGGGCACTCTTATCGTAGAGGATCCTGTAAGTATCTACCGAAAACGAGTTCACGCTGCGAATCGCCGACGGACGACCGGACCGCTTCGAAATTGGACACTTGCCGGCTATCTGGAGTGGAGAACAGTCAGCGAAACATTATGGGCACGCAAGCGTCGGAATCCGCAAAAAAGAAATCTTTCTGTTTCGATCAGCGAGACTGGCTGCTGCTCGAAGTTTAAGCTTCGTTTACAGGTGCGTCACGCTATCCGCCGCGCGATCACGCTATCACTGCTATCTAACTCCCCGACGAAACTGAATCGTCTTCTTGTTTATTGGCCCTGACGCCCGTGACGAGCACATTTTATTGCCGCGCGTAACACTTAAACAGAAAAAAAATACTGTTGGAGTAGCAAAAATTGTGAGAAGAACATAAACCAGTTAGCCTGTTTCCCTGATTTCAGTGTTTTAATTTTTAAAATATTTTATTACATTTTTTATAATCTTCATAAATTACTAGTGAAACGTGCACATTATTATGTATACTTTTTTATCATCGTTGTTTTCATTCTTTAACATTTATTTTTGCATGTGTACTGTCTATTGAGAAGTTAAGAATCAACCGTTAATTATATCGAGTTATTTCCTTATAAATATAAATCAGAATGTAAATCGTGAAATATGTAAGACAGTCAATCCGATGTCTAAATAAAATTGCAGACGCGGTAGCGCAATCGTTAGATTTCAGATTGTAAGCTTCGTGTTGCTATGACTTTATGACGACCGGCAAAGCCAACGGCGATCGTGGCGTTGCTACTATTGCAACGACGACAACGCGCATTGCTCTCGGCATGATTTGTAACGCTGCGGTCAAGATTTCTCGTTTTCTAATGCCATCCCGCAGAACGGGACGATAAATTAACGCCGATACAGCCTACGATAAACCGAGAACTCGATCGTCGAGCGGGAATGAATTGCGGGCGCGTGTTCTTCGCGGAAAACGAAGAAGGATGGGACGCAGGTGTAAATGCCAATAGGCGTAGGAAAGCGGAGGAGAACGCAACTTCGTTTGTAAATCTTGCATCGCGAGATATCTCGAAGCTGTGAAATAAGAGCAATCCCCAGTTATAATATTGTAAAAAAAAGTATCGGCGATGATGATATTAACTGCTCTCTCAATACAAGAATTTAAAAGATTCGAAAGTGTCGTACAAAATAAAAAGTGATGTAAAGTTAATCAAATAACATTAAAAATTGATACCAATTAATGATTAACGATTCAATTGATAATTTTCCTTCTAAGAAATTATCTACAACCAGAGATTTTTAATTCGAACAATAAAACTAGGACATAAACGGAATCACCGATTAAATCATCGTTTTTCCATCAGTGAGTCTACTGTGGTGGTCGTCAAAGAACTCTCGTTCGTCCTCAGTGATGCATGACCACCGAGGCTGGACCACCGTGCTTTTCTTCCAGCTCGTTGAAATCGATTTGAAGCGTCCACTAGCAATTGTCACGGACCTCGTGCCGATATCGTGGGAGAACTAATCCGTATATTGCTATGCTTTCATTGCCAACGTCCGTGATTCCGTTCGGGATTAAGAAACCGATAAGCTTAGTCGATTGTTACGGTTCAGGAGTTTAAGCTACAGCCGTAACAACAATCGCTCAAGTTAGATGCCTTCGCGGCATTTCTCGCGAAATCCGACTCTAATCGTTATACATGTTTGAAAAAAAAAATTGCTGCAAGTAATTGATTTAAAAATGTAAACGTTAAAAATATTAAATTGCAATATGTTATTGCAAAATAATTCTTAAATATATACTTTACAAAATAGTTTCCACGTTGAAAGAAGCATAGAGTTATTTATAAATTAAAGAAAGATATATACAAAGATAAAATATTTTCACGAAGAGACGAGGCTGATTTGTTCCGACCAATGAGATTTGCACCGTGCTGATACTCATAGACTATACTCGGCTATGTCCGTGACGATCACGATTTCTAAGCTTCCTAGCATCTCCTTCCGCAATATCGAGAAAAGATCCCGCCTTTGCTGAACCTCTCGTTAATTGGGAAGTCTAAGAACCATCTTGGCTTCCAAGAACGCCTGATTTGGACACGAATCGTGAGATGAATGTACAAGAGTCTGATGCTCCGATGTAAAGAGCACGATGCACTCCTAATACCGTAACGTGAAAACAGGATACGATACAGAAGAGACTCGCTCTGTAATTTAGCTATTCATGCAAATATGGCGCGTCTCTTTATCTTTCTATTACTACGTACAACCATACTGCACTATGCTAAAATAACATTTTGTCACGCAGTGAAAATAAACGTAATAAATAGTATAGAAGATTATTTACTGTGAATTCTTGTACGTTACACAAAATCTTTACAGAATTCTACCTGGTATGCATTCGCGCAAGGAAGGTAACGAAAAACATGAAGCAGCTGTGAAATCTAAAATTATGCAGATTGCAGCTCGTAACCGAGAATTTGGATGGTTTTGTGTGCTCCAGATTAATATTAATTTAATTCCTTACTTGCGGCTATATGGGAGTAGCCGCATTCATCCCGCGATCTTTCAGAGAATTTCTCTCTTTTTACGCGAAGACTAATGATTAAGAGAGCACGGATGGGTTGTGAATCTTGAATATGCTTTATGCATGTGCCGTTAGGTCGTTTTACGTGCACTCGGATGATTCTTCGCTTTCAAAATTTTTTCGAATTTCTTTATAATACAATGTAAGAAATTAATCAATATTGATTATAGATGTCAATTAAAGTAACGTTAAAAACATTAGTTAAATGTTAGCTATTATGGCGCATAGAAAGGAAGTAAAACTTGTAAATTATTAACTCACTACATATTATTTATATATTATAAGCTAACAATATAGCGAGAAAATCACAAACAATTATATCAGAAATGAACTATCCACTTGATTTCAACATTTCCTCTATGCAATCATCCATCACTTGTTAAAGTTGTAATTTAAACTCATTAAATTCTCATATGTATAATAAACTTTACAAACGCGATACTAAGTAAACGCATTTTTTTTTTTTTAATCAAAGACCAAAGTTATTTATCAGCTCAAAGAAATGACGTTGACGGTCACTTTTTCGTATTCACGTATTCGACAGCTTCACGAATCATTGCGAATATTGGGCACACAAAAGAAAATCGGCGAGGAACTTCGCTTATAAAATATTGATAAAGCAACTCCTTGAGAGAAAGTAACGAATTACATCCTGTGCACGGAGGTTAAATGAACTTGTCATGATTTCCATATACATTCATAATCGCCAGCTGCGCCGCATTGCTGACTACGCAAAGCGACCGTACGTTACCATCCGCGCGATACATCGAATCAAATTCAAGCGCAATCTCGAACGGCAGTCAATTTTATTGAACAAATTTCTCCTGCATAACATATTATTGACCATCATTTATCATGATTGAGAAATAATACAAGTAAAGAAATGATATAACGCTAGATGTATTTTTCCGCGATCTTCTTTTCAATTTATTCTCATAAAACTAGACTCATCACTCTAAATCATAAAATTAAACTTATCATTTTGAAATCATATTTCCAAATATTTCTTTAGGAATATAATATACAAAAATAATATAAAAGCGAGAGAGAAAATATTAGCATATGTAGATTAAATTTGTTTGAAAAGAGTAATATTGGTATTTTACGATTTTTGCTGCGAGCAAATATATGTATTATATATGCTCGACAGTCCTCAACTGCGCTTTCATGTCGACACCTTTTATTGCTATTATTCGCTACCTTAAAGCGAATTTAAGCATAAAGTGAGAAGCGAAACGGACTTCGCGTGCCTTGAAATTCAACTCACTAAAATCCAACATGCATTCCAACGTTATGTAACTCACTATACAACGCCAATATTTCCAAAGTTGTTATTTGCACGCGAAAGCTGAGTCGTCCGCAGAAAGTCGCTGCAAACCTATGGAATGTAAACCTGTGTGCGCACGGAATCTCATTAGCGCGGCTCTCACAAATACAGCGAGTGCGAGAACGCGTAAAAACGCAATGTACACCGACACGCAAAATACGCGCGACGTGACAGTGAACGTTCGCGGCGTGACCCCTTGCACGCACCTGCCTGACCCCCGTCCGGACTCACTCGACACGGAGTCGGTGCAAGGAGCAAGCGTGTGCAATGCATGCTGCCCACGCGCCTCTACGC